>NC_060119.1:738337220-740837220 GCF_021461395.2 Schistocerca americana | reverse complement strand
CAGTGAGTCATAACCCAGGGTGCACACAGAACAGAAGCGGGACAAGTGAGTGGCAGTGACTCAGCGCGCCCTCTGGCGCAGAACAGGTCTTTGCTGCGTGGCGCAGGTCGATAACCGAAACGAGCATAACCTCTTTGGTAGAGGGGGACAGTACACTTATTGTTCCAGTCGTACCACGAAACGTCAGTTCAGGAAATATAAGAGAACGTCCTTCAAAGTGCTGCTGCTACAGTGAGCGTAAAGAGTGACGCAGCACAGTCGTAGAAGCGCCAGACAACTTGGCGACAATAACATTCTATGGAAATCTATCTTTGTGTTGGAATGTCTGTCATTTCCAGCCTCATGTTTCCTACATCGGAACAAAACCTTTTTATTCCACTATACTACAGTGAACACGTTTCTAATTGCCAGTACGGGTGCATCAACATCGTGCGTCCGGAAAAAACTTTCTCCATAGAGTTTCATAGCTTGACGGCTCGTTTCTCTGCTTATGGTGATGAATGCTAATTTCCTCGACATATTTCCTGCTATTCTACAGGAATACAGTACGTCTCAGCATTATCCAATATTACCCACAACACCTTAACACACCTTCAACATATTTCTCAGCTAAGTCCTACAGTTTCTATTGTATCATGTGCTCCACCAGTGCACCGCAACTCAAACTAATCTCCTCTCAGATCGACTTCTGCCAGTAATTCCATTGTTCCATTTCTTCGTGAGTGGATCCACAGCCTAGACAAATGCTAAAACCGTTTTGGTACACATCGCTGTCCATTCTACATAGAACTTCAGGGCTTCATATAGAGAAAAAGCTTTAGTATTTTCGAACCCTGACGGGTGCTACGGTAATTTCACTTGTCAGCACTTCTACTTTTGGTGCTCTAATTATCCCTTTCTTCTTTGAGTCTGGGAGTATTTCAGTCTCGTACATCCCGCATACCAGGTGGAACGGTATTGTCACAGCTTGTTCCTCTTAGAATCAGTTATTATGGCATGTTGTCTATTAAACATGCCATGTTTTACCTTTTGCCATATGACCTCTTGATGTTCGTACAGTTGTTCCTCTTTTCTTCAAAGATTGCTATAACTTTCCTATACTTTACTTTTATCTTTGCCGTAGTCGTGCATGATTCTACAGCTTTCCAGTTCTTCGTTAACCATTTCTCCTTTGACACTTTGCATTTTCTGTCAATCTCATTTCGATGGGTCTGTATTCCCCTTTGCCTCTTTCATTTGCTACATTTCAACTTCTCCTTGTATCAGTACTTTTATGAGTTCGAAACACACCGAGAACCATCGAAAAATGCCTTCTGTTGGTACATACAGAAATATTCATAAATAAGAGAACATTCTCATTTTCTCAATAATGGTATCATTCATTATGTGCAGACTTGATCTCGAAAGACATATTAGTAGATTTTCCTATTTTCAAACAATCGTATCTGTGAAGTTAATACTATTTGATTTCATATTATGCCAAACGCTGAATAAGGCTTCAGTATTACGGCACTAAAATCAAAATATTTTGGTTGAAAACACTATTATAAAGAAAAACTGGTGTTTAGCTTATAAGACTCCTGCAATCGGTAACCACCTGTTCACTGATCGCGATATTGGCTTCCTAATAACGCCGTCATGTACTGTCAGTCCAGTCTATCAGCTAAGATCTAACCATTGTCAGCTTGTAACAAATACGAATAACCACGTTAGTACATTTTTTCGCCTGACGTGTATTGCGCATAAATTGAGGTGCCAGCTTGCGGCAGTGACCGCACATAATCCGCAACCTTCCGCCCCGCAGCATAGTTTGGGCAAGACAAAAGAATGCAGCACCCACCCTCCACTTTCCGCCTATGAAAAATGAAATTATTTCAACTGCAAGAACAACTCATCAGCAACATTGTATTGTATTGTATTAAGCCGGGGACCTAAGCGCCCTCCCCCCCCCCCCCTCCCCCCCTCTCGAGGAACGTCTCATACCAGACGAATATAACCCCAAATGTTTGCGTGGTAGAATAATTATGATGTACATACAGGCACATGGAAACGGTGTTTGCGCAGCAGTCGCCGACACATTGCAACAGAGGCGGAATAAGGGGAACCAGCCCGCATTCGCCGACGTAGATGGAAAGCCACCTTAAAAACCAGCCACAGACTGGCCGGCGCACCAGACTTTGACACTAATCCACCGGAAGGATTCGTGCCGGGGACCGGCACAGCTTTCCGCTCGGGAAGCAGCGGTTTAGACCGCTAGGCTAGCCGGAAGGGCTCTTCAGAAACATACTAGTATTTAATTTAAGACGATGTAAGAGCATAGCAACTAAAGCTGGCCGCTGTGGCCGAGCGGTTCTAGGCGCTTCAGTATGAAACCGCATGACTGCTATGGTCCCAGGTTCGAGTCCTGCCTCGGGCATGGATGTGGGTGATGTCCTTAGGTTGGTTAGGTTTACATAGTTCTAAGTTCTAGGGGACTGATGACTTCAGATGTTAAGTCCCATAGTGCTTAGCGCCATAACAACTAATGAAGTTTGTGTTCTCTGCAACGTACAGAAGCTACCGGAATGCAGAAGAAAAAGATGGAAATTGGATAACATGATATACGCTACACTGGAAGTTACATGTAGCCTTTGCTGCAAATTTTCAAAATTAACTTTTTTCTGCTGCTTCGTAATTAATATTTAATATACATTACTTAACGTGAATGTGCACAAAATAATTTTTCAAGCAATCTGTCACACTCTTAAAAGGGCTAATCCTAAAGACACAAAATTAAGTTTTAATATCTGGAAAATAAGTCCCAATAACTTCATTTTTTACAGGAAAACAGGAGTATAGCACATTTGTTGAGACTTGGTGTTCGTGAATAACAGAGTTCAGCTGTGTGTCTGGAGTATTTCACCGTACGTAATGTACGTCCTGCCCGTCTTAGTAAAACTGTCAGTCCCCAGTATTTTCTGTATGTGATATCTGACAATGTTACTGAAATCCTCTTCTAGTACCGGAAAGCTACATCATAAGTCGGGCGGATTATTTCGACGATTTTTTCAACTCTTACAAGGATGTCATGGAATTTTCTTTCTGCCTTTCTTTAAGAATCAAAACAAGCTACAGTTTTGAAATTGCTCATGTTTAAAATTTTCTGTTATTTTAGATCACCCGGCATTTACGATCTGCCGCTATTTGCCACTATTAATCAACTTGTGTGTGTACACAAAATGCTTAAGTAGATCATAATTGGTTCAGTCTCTTGAATTTCAGAATTCACGTAGTGAAATTTCTAAGCAGGTCCTTGAACGTAACTACGTTCTGCAAACAACTCTGAAAAGGAACCCGTACAACTTTCAAGTTGGTTGTTTCCCATGTTGTGCTTGTTTTAGTTGTTTCCTTATTTTTTTTCGACTTCTCTTTCAGTAATTATACTTCCCGAAACAAACAGGACAGCTCGTTGTGCAACAGTTATTTTTATTTATTTTTTTAAAGCAAAAGATTATAATTCTTCTATGACTTACTTGAAAACGAGCGCATATAGTGATCGCATATCCAGCATTACTATAAACCCGGTAATCCATTCCACGTGTGGATAAGCCGTCGACCTAGCTAACCGTAAGTCAACAGAGTGAGATAAGGAGGCTCAAAGCTCCCACGTGCTATTGCAGCAGCTGCTTTTAGGTGCTGACCCCATTTTCAGCCTGTTTTACGTCCCCCACGTGTAGTCCTGTGCCGCTAGCTAAGCCCGATATCCCCGTCCCTAATAAGCAGACAGCGACAGGCAATTTTCCGGCGCGTGGAGGCTGGCTGGATCACAGCGCTGTCCCTTTCATCTCGGCCTAAGCTGCGCACTGAATGCAATAGGCCGACCACAAAACCATGAGCGCCCTTTCTCTGCTCTCTGCGTTGGCACTCCATTCGCCGAAATAAGTATTAAATTTTTGTGTCTCAAAGTCTGGTGCCGTTCCAAACTTGGACTCTTTATTCTCTGAAACAATGTTCATAAACTGGCAATAACAGATACGTGTACCGTTCATTCACAGGTAATAGAAACCTGTATCATCTTTTCGAATTACTCTAATTGGAGAGGTATAAATATAAGTTCATCCCTAACTCACAGCTACGAACGCGACTCTGTTTAATACCTAGAAATGCAACAGATAGTACCTTGAACCACTAAAATAGTTCTTTGTTGTGATACACAATGAAACTTAGGTCCTCGGTGTTCCATCTTCAGGTGTGACATACTCCTTACAGTATTTCTCTTGCTTTTGCGCGGTATGACATAGTAGAGAAACTGGCCAGCTGCAAGTAGGACTAGCGTACTGAGGGTTCCGCACAAAATTAATGACGTATATAGACAGTTTATCCAGTCCAGGAATCGAGGCCGGCCGAAATGGCCGAGCGGTTCAGCGCGCTACAGTCTGGAACCGAGCGACCGCTACGGTTGCAGGTTCGAATCCTGCCTCGGACATGGATTTGTGTGATGTTCTTAGGTTAGTTAGGTTTAAGTTGTTCTAAGTTCTAGGGGACTGATGACCTCAGAAGTTAAGTCCCACAGTGCTCAGAGCCATTTAAACCATTCGAATCGAGGCTCCCGATGATTTTTGCCTTTTATCGACACCGATATTCGCAAGATGTCGGTCCAACGGATTCCAAGACTTTCGAGATTGTTTTAACTTCGAGTTTGAAGTGGCATTACTAATGAAAAAAGAACTTTTTTCGTGTGATATAATTACAGATTAAAAATTTTAGGATTTTTTCCTGTGTTTTTAGTGTGAAACTTTGTTTCTTGGCAAATTTCATGATTCTAGGTCAACGGGAAGTACCCTATCGGTTTTGATGACTGAGTATGCGAATATCAAAATGTGTGACATAAATGGCTGTATCTTTTGACTCCGTTGACTTAGAAATTTTACTTTTTTACTTCGTCAGAGCATCGTAGATCTTAATATGTGACATAAATTTCAGCTTGATACGTCTAGCTTTTCCTGAGATAAAGGGTTCTTAACAGTCGGACAGAAAAACAGAGGGACAGACGGATAAGAAACTGATCTTAAAAGAGTTCCGTTTTTACCTAAAAATCAAGGAATGTTGTAATCAAACGCGTCGTGACTTATACATCCAATATATTCGCGAAATATTCTAGTGCATTAATGTAAAAGCATTGTACAGTCGCCAGTTAATTTATTATTTTCATGTCCCATGCATAATGTTCACGACATCTACGACGCGTATCATCGCAGCTGATTTATAAGAACTACACTGCACACTACCTCAACCTGAACACACACACACACACACACACACACACACACACACGCACAGAGGGAGAACGAGTTACATCTGTTAATAAAGTCTTCTACTAAATTCGAAGGGGTTACAAACCGAAAGAGGTCTTTAAGAGTGTTAGAACTATTTGTGAACTGTTTCCATTCACAAAAATTTGTAGAATGCTTATCTGGCGGATTTATGTGATCTGCTCCATTCTGTTCAGGTTAAGACTTCAACAGTGACCATATATATATATATATATATATATATATATATATATTAGAAGTATTGACCCTGACTGTTGCGACACTTGTCCCATTGTAACACCAGGTGGTGAATTGATGTCTCATAAAATTCCCGGGGCTGCGATGTTAACCAGTTTCGCACGCACAGCCGTCATCTGAAGTGAATCGTTTGCCCCTCAGAGCCTTTTTAAGGGGACCAAAAATGCTGTTATCACAGGGAGAGAGTGCCGCGACTGTGTTGGCCGTATGGGGCTTTGCATTGTTGTGGAGCAGAATGACCCCACGGGTGAGATTGCCTGGTCGTTTTGATTTGATCGCTTGACGAAGGGTGGTCATGGTTTGCGAGTAACGCTGGGCATTCAATGTTGTCCCGTGCTGCACGAAGTGGATCAGAAGGACGCCATCTTAGTAAAAGAAGAACGTCAGCATAGGGGCTGTTGTCAGCACTCACACTTGCTTAAACAATACTTTCCATTAAGCACTAGATCCCTTCCAGAATGTATGGAAGTAATATTTCGATAATTGTTGTCGGACCACTGTCCGAAAAAACCAAAGTTACATCTACAAACTCCGGTCTCGCGGACATTTTCAATATTTATCGAAAATATAATGCCACTCTTGTTCAAGGCTGAGAACTTTAAATGGAGTTAATATATAAGGCGAAATTATAGGCTGTAGTAGACAAAAACGTTCAATAAAACGTTTTACTTGTCTAACGTGGAGATTACCTGCAACGAATCTACAAGCCAGTGGAACCAACATTTTTCTCAATACAGAGAATATTATGCACCAGCTGTCGAAAATGTGCGATTTATTTATCGCAACATGTTCCTCGGCTACATTATGTCATAATGAATTACTTAATTTTAAAATGATGTTAGGCAATGTAAGCTTTGGAACTTTTTGCTCGCTTAACTTTCATTTTTTACTTCCGTAGACTACTATATCCAGTATGGAACATTAACTTTAAGTACTTGGTAAACGGTATAATGTAGCCCCGAAGCAACATTACAGATATTTTAGCATACAAGCACTAATCTTAAGAAACATAATCTTCAGCAACGCGTTGCGGGAGTGAAGCTCCCTTCATCTAGCTGATTTAAGTTACTTCAAATGGTTCAAATGCCTCTGAGCACTATGGGGCTTAACATCTGAGGTCATGGGTCCCCTAGAACTTAGAACTACTTAAACCTAACTAACCTAAGGACATCACACAAATCCATGCCCGAGGTAGGATTCTAACCTGCGACCGTCGCAGTCGAACGGTTCCGGACTGAAGCGCCTAGAACTGTTCGGCTACCACGGCCGGCACTTAAGTTACTGCTACAAAAAAAAATACACTTCAAAAGCACAGAACTTTGTGAACTTTGAAAGTGCATGTTTTGTAGGATTAACTTGTTACAGCTAGAGGATTGGAGTTTGACTCCCGATACGCGCTTCTGAGGATTATGTTACTAACAATAATTGTTGCATCCCAAAGTATTTACAACGTTTATCTTAACAACTGCTACCTCTGGTCCTTAAGATGGCAATTTTTGAAGGTCCTGCGACATATCGTGTTAAATAAATCACCCATTTCAACAACTGGTACGTAATATTCGTGATAAGTTACACCATGGCTTCAAAACAGACAGCATTTCTCTGATGAGCGGAGCAGTGGCACACGAGTAGTTCCGGTGGTTTCCCTGATTGTGTTACACAAATATCGCAATGGTTTCTCATCTCTGTAAAAACAAAACACGGAACAACACATACTGAAACTAACATTATTCAGTTACAGAAACACCATTATCCGTCAGTGTTTCTTTATGTTGCCAGTTTTCATTTCATTAGGTCGTCCTCTGGTATTAGTCTTATCACCACACGCGTTCCTTAGTCCATCTGATACTATTTCATATCACTGTATCCTCGAGCCGTCTCCATTTCAACTTTTGAAACTTCGCTATTACGTCCTCAGCTTCCTCTTATCCATTTGCTTTCATGTCCCTTTTAATTACACTACTGCTCGTTGGGCGAACCTCAGTCTTTTAACGGTCTGCTCATTTAAGGTTCATGTTTCACTCCCTGCGTTCAGTTGTAACAGAAGAATCATATAAGAGGTATTGGAAATTACTTCCGAATAAAGGAATCAGTTTCTCAAATGAACTAAAAGCTATTTTTATCCTTCTGTCAATTTCTTGCCGTTTTCAGTCGCTTGTTGTTTTCGTAATGCAATTTCGTCAACTGCTTACACACTTTCATTACAGAAAATTATTATTTTCGTTTCAATAAACCGACTGTACATCATTTCGTTCGTCCTGCAATTAATCTTCTGAGGTACTGTAACACTTTCTGTGTTCAGTTCCTACAACATTTGTAGAACTTCAGAAGCTAACGAAACATTGTCGTTTGCAAATCGAAATCGGTACTGTGCTACTACCTGCGGGTAACAGAGAGCTACGATGCAAGCCACAAAATCTAGCATTTGCCTAGTGGCTGGATCATAACTCATCGGACGAGGCCCCGAAAGTGGAATAATGCCATGAAAGAGAGAGGAATGCTAACGTCTGGTGATGACAAAAGTAGATGTGTGTCCTGACTTGTTTATAAACATGATTACGTGACACTAGCAGGTTCATATTATCACGTACGATTATTAACTCGCTTATGTAGCTTCGCTGCGCCCTGTTTAATGCATCTCGCGTTATGCAGAGCGCGACGCTACACTGACCCACAAGAGCGGCACTCGGCGCTAACCGCAGTCATTTAGGTACATTACCATCGGCGGACTGTTACGGCCCCTGTGTACACGCATTGCCAGTAATTCGATTCCGGAGATCATTCCGCGCTGCCAGCGTAACGGCGCAGCTGATTCATGTGCGTGCTCAGTGCGAGCGCCACAGCGCGCCCTTCTCAAACAAGCCCGTAATTGTTATTTGCACGTCGCGTCGCGCACGCTGTTGTGTTTATGGCGGACTCAGACCGGCGCTTATGAGCGGACCTTTCTCTTTGTGTTTCCGGCACGAGCTTCATGGACAATAGGTTCTCCATCGACATCTCAATTTCGCCGCACCGAGCGACGTTGCACACTTATTAGCAAACTGCACTCACATTACGGACGACGACGGTTCAGATGCCAATAAGGACATCCAGATTTAGTTTTTCCGTGATTTCCCCTTCCAGTTTGAAGTGCGTCACGATAATGTTTCTGTTGACGACATTAATTGTACGCTTGGGAAAGAGGATAATGCAAACTCTAGTTTACAGACATTTCAAGGAAGCGGTCAGCGAGAAAAAGAGTTAATCGACCAAGGAAAATGTCGGGATGATTCCTTTGAAAGGGCACGGCTGATTGCCTTCCTAATCCGAGTACGTGCTCTGTCTGTAATGATCTCTCTGCGGGACGTAAAATTTTAATCTAATATTCTTTCCTTCCTTTTTAACTTGGCCGTACTCGTACGAAGTGTGGCATAGAATAAATTGCGAATCGTTAGCGTGACAAACCCATACATGCAGGTTCGAATCCTGCCTCGGGCATGGACGTGTGTGATGTCCTAAGGTTAGTTAGGTTTAAGTAGTTCTAAGTTCTAGGTGACTGATGACCTCAGATGTTAGGTCCCACAGTGCTCAGAGCCATTTGAACCATACATGCAGGGGGAAGACGAAAACATAAATCACAAAATATTACAGGTAAAATGCGGTGTAGGAGAAGCGTTGCCATTCAAAACGACTTCAAGTCGTCTCAGAATGGGTAAATACAGATCACGTGTGGCTTTCAAGGGAGTCTTGACGGTGGTTATGTATGCCATTGCCATGGAACTGCTGTTAAATGGACAATGATGCCAGCTGCAGGGACTTGAGAGGTCCATCTTCGTCTGCTGTACACATGTGGACGATCTGATGTTCATAGTGCGTACACTAGACGAAGTCCAAAGACCACTGCTTTGGAATGCCGAGTACAGTGCTATAGCCAGAAGTTTTGTGATCTTTGAGAAGTCTGGCGCAATGATCATCGACAGCGGTCTTGCGGGAGGGAGCTTGGCCCCATACTCATCCCGAGATGGAATCAAACATTACGTGCGACATCAGACGGATGTCACATCTTACCTGTACTCGTCTCCTACAAGTCATACGTATGGATGTCTGTAGCAGCTTGCTGCGATTTTTCAACATGATTCAACGGGTGTTTTACTTCGACGTCTAACTGGTGTCCATGATACCACATCTGATTACAGTCGTCCCAGAGCCGAAGACAATAGCATACAGTTTACAGTCTTTGCTTACTTCACCTGTGACGGAATCATCATCAAACTACTGTATGATATGCTCATCTTCTGCACCAAAGAGGGTACATTTGAAATGGTCAACTTGAGGCTTAGAGCAGCTGCTTTATATGTCGTCACGATGACGAAGATGTGAACTTGCCGCCATCACAGCTTCATGGGAAGTGTGTTCGAAGAACTGGCCTCCACCTCTCATGAACCACCTATTGCGTAATATCCCCAATACTATCTCACCTTAGGGAGTTTATTGTGGACTTCAGTTACGTTTACGACGATATGCCGAATGAACGGCTGCGGTGGGCACGTGATGATTATTGCCGGATGATACAAGAGTATGCCAGAAATCCTACTGAAAGCCGTCTACCATCGATTACTTGGCCAGTGGTCTGGCGTTCAGTGCACAGCACTCTTTTCGGTATGGACTCCAGATTCTCCAATACGTCCGCAGTGCCATCTACCTGATGTGGATGAAAGCAATCAGGAATGTGGGTCTGCCATGGAGGATGGAGATTGACGAGACTGACGTTGGCCCTCCTTCATCGCGTGATTCCAAATGCAGTGATTCCGACATCTCTTCTTAGCCCAGATATGACTTTTTATCCGTGTAACTAAGATGCATGTATTGATATGGATCAAGGGTTTCGCCATATGGTATCTTTACCGGAATAGTGGCAAGCACTTTCTCGGTTCTTGGACCTTCATATTGGAATGATTCGCTCGTCTCTGAAACCACATACGCCACCGCCAATGCTTTGCAAATTATCTGGGTAGTGTCTTCATGGTCCCTCCCATCAGCTGGGGTGTGCCGGGTATGAGAAGTTAACTTAATGTGTATGTCAATTTTATGGACGAGAAGAAGTGACAGAACCATATGAACCCTTTTGTAAAGACGTAGTCGGTCCCAGTGTTGGGTAACAAGGGTCCCTTTACATACAACGTAAAGGTGGCGTTTACGTTGTATTCATGCTTTAATTTCGTTTTTGTTGTTCAGACACCTTCTTTACCCTAGAATGGCACAAATTCTGGAAACCTCGAATCCCCTCTCATCCCTTCCCTTTCTTTTTCAGTTTCATATAGATTTCTCAGTTTCATATACATTTCTTCTTATGATTTAAAGACACAAAATTTGCGTCATTTTTTAGCGAAATACATCAGATCTTTCCCTTAAAGCTGGAACCGATGAATGTGGCTTCCATTTGTTCTGTGGCACACATCCCGTTTGAAGCCGATTTCTTGCCAAACTCGCCACAGAATATGAGACGCAACTTGTTCACCTGCGGCACAGAGTCTTGCTATAAGCTCTGCGAGGAGCCAGCAGAGGTCGAACGAACCTAAATCTTTGATAAATCCCCACAAAATAAAACCAAGTGGCGTCATGTCCTGCTGACGTGGGGATCACGCAGTCGGCATGTCCCAACCAATCTACACACATCAAAAACAGTTTTCAATCAGCCCGGTTCCCACAACTCCGGAAGACAGACGTTGACTGTGGATATTACATCACAGATACAGTCCCTTTTGACTGTTTACAGATGTCACTAAACCCTCCCAAATATGTAAACAACAATGCATGAGCATCGCCTATCAGGCGGAGGGGGTCCGACAGCAGATCAGTTCCAGTCATTCCACCGGGAAGGAGGTACACGGCTTGTGTTGTCTGTAGTTCAACAATGCCTAGACGGTCAGTACCGCCGTTCGATCGCTTCCGCATTGTTACTTTGTGCCACGACGGACTCTCAACAAGGGAAGTGTCCAGGTGACTCGGTGTGAACCAAAGTCATGTTGTTCGGACGTGGAGGAGACACAGAGAGACAGGAACTGTCGATGACATGCCTCGCTCAGGCCGCCCAAGGGCTACTACTGCAGTGGATGACCGCTACCTACGGATTATGGCTCGGGGAAACCCTGACAGCAACGCCACCATGTTGAATAATGCTTTTCGTGCAGCCACAGGACGTCGTGTTCCGATTCAAACCGTGTGCAATAGGCTGCATGATGCACAACTTCACTCCCGACGCTCATGGCGAAGTCCATCTTTGCAAACACGACACCATGCAGCGCGGTACAAATGAGCCCAATAACATGCCGAATGGACCGCTCAGGACTGGCATCACGTTCTCTTCACCGATGAGTGTCGCATATGCCTTCAACCAGACAATCGTTGGAGACGTATTTGGGGGGCAACCCGGTCAGGCTGAACGCCTTAGACACGCCTTAGACACGCCTTAGACACGCCTTAGACACAGCGAGTGCAACAAGGTGGAGGTTCCCTGCTGTTCTGGGGTGGCATTATGTGGGGCCGACGTACGCCGCTGGTGGTCATGGAAGCCGCCGTAACGGCTGTACAATACGTGAAAGCCATCCTCCGACCGGTAGTGCAACCGTATCGGCAGCATATTGGCGAGACATTCGTCTTCTTGGACGACAGTTCGTGCTCCCATCGTGCACATCTTGTGAATGACTTCCTTCAGGATAAAGACATCGCTCACTAGAGTGGCCAGCATCTTCTCCAGACATGAACCCTATCGAACATGCCTGGGACACGGCTGTTTATGGACAGCGTGACCCACCAACCACTCTGAGTTATCTACACCGAGTCGCCGTTGAGGAGTGGGACAATCTGGATAACAGTGCCTTGATGAACTTCTGGATAGTATGCCACGACGAATACAGGCATGCATCAATGTAAGAGGACGTGCTACTGGGTATTAGAGGTATCGGTGTGTACAGCCATCTGGATCACCATCTCTGAAGGTCTCGCTGTATGGTGGTACAACATGCAGTGTGTGGTTTTCATGAGCAATAAAAAGGGCGGAGATGATGTTTATGTTGATCTCTATTCCGATTTTCTGCACAGGTTCCGCAACTCTCGGAACCGAGGTGATACAAAACTTTTTTTGATGTATGTATTTACTTGGAAAGCGGTTATTGAAGAAATCACTGATGTCGGTGACGTACTGCAGTGCGGCATCTTGGGCGATGTGTGCGTTGCAGCCTCGTGAATCAGCGAGATTAAAAAGGTTGCCAACATGTCTACATTACTTCGTCCGTTGGTTTCTCTCGGAAAAACAAAGGGCCGTAAATTTCACTCTTGCTCAGTGCACAAAAGACGTTAACTTTTGGTAGCCATGATCATGTCACAAGGTCTGCAGTGGTCTTCCACCGTCTCACATCATTTGTGTTTATTAGCATTATCACCACTCAGCACTAAAGTTAACGTTTCGAATGAAATCTATATCTTTATTCAATCGACATATAATTTCCCCCCAAGAATCCTTACGAGCAATACTACGTGTCTTTTAGTTCCTACGCCATTGTTCATATACACAGCTTGAGGCGGAAATGTCTTCTTAACACACATCAGCTGTCACATGCGAGATGCCCCGATCGCGAGAAGTGCACAAACTTGTAAAAATGAAGTAAAACTTAAAAAATTACCACAGTCTTGAAATATTAAATCAGTAAAATCAGTTCAAAAACAAAAAATCCTGTATTACGCCAAATGTAAAATTAAATTACATTAATAAAGCCAAAATATTCGGATAGCCAGTGAAGAATTCGTAGCTAATAAGAAACGAAAGATTAAATGTCAACAAACTCTGGGCGTTACCAATAAACTATAACAAAATGGAATATAGCTGCCGATCGACTGAGTGGCGAAACTACTTCAAGTGTGCTCCACCCCACTTATAAGAAGGATATCCATGATGAGAATTCCATCTCGGAAATGTCTCTCTCTCACTTCTCACGTATCAAGGCGCATATATCTCCGTGAACCTCAAATACTTGTTGCTATAACAAAACAGTTGCTCGACAAAACACATTCGACAGAAGCTTACTCCTTCAAAAATTCAAGTAATGCTTCACAACTGACAGGCGTTAATTTACAATTGCATGTTGTGTTGTATTCCCTATCATTTTCTGCGGTCCGTCGCCCGTATGAGGGGCCCTTTACGAAGGGTCCAACAGAAAATAACATAAATGGAGGGAAAATGTAAAATCTGTGGATGTAAAACTAAATTTTACTATAATTATACTGTTAGCTTGTTTATCGACCAAGTACTAAGAGTGCACAGCAGAAAGCGATAGGACGAAATGATGGTCAGATAATACTGTACTCAAAATTCATAAATCAGATGGATGGGTAAAATGTTTTGCCCCTACTGACGGTCACGTGGCACGAGAATTACATTGTGTAACATGGATGAAGAACTGTAATGGTAAAGAAACAAGATATTAATTACGTAACTTTATTTTTTCAGAGTGATAATTAAAATTTTGTTACCTTCCCTCGTATCTTATTCTCATGATAGCTACACGACATACACAATGATAGCCGCAAAATGGTCGAACAGTCTGCTTCGAATTCAGTTTCTCCACGTTTACCCAACACAGTATCGTGAGAACTACTTCGTCTCTCTTTTACAACGATTCCCATTTAAATTCCCTGAACATTTCTGTTACACTTTTGTGTTTGCTGTACCGAACTGTTAACGTTCCTAGCAGCACGTTTGTGAATTCGTTCCAAGTCTGTTGTCATGCCTACTTCATAAGGACTCCAAAAACTGGAATAATAGTCAAGAAGAGAAGGAGAGGATGAACAGTACTTGGAATGATGCATGACATTAAAATTGTTTGAAGTTATTAGAAAATTAGGAAACAGAAACAGGACAGGTGAGTGGAGAGTGTCCAATCGAATACTGCCGCTAAGGTGGACATGCCAAAGGATTGCGCTGTAATTAGCCTAATCCCGTCTTCGTGGTCTCAACGAGAGCAATACATTCTTCGGTTAACATTCCATTTCACATCGACTTGTGCTGCTACACCCAAGTACATGCATGATTTGAGTGATTCTAGAAGTGACCCATTAACTTTTTACTCATAGGATGCTACGTTTCATGATGTGTACAGTTTTACATTTCTGAACATTTCACACTAGTTTCCAGACTTATAAAATTCTGAAAATGTTTGCGCGCTTTTTGCAAGCTAGTACTTCTTTATAGATAACTGACCATCTGCATAAAGTGTGCAGTTATAAGCAAAAACAACTGTCAGGTCGATATTACAAAATACGAACAACAAAGCGTCCTAGAAACTACCCTGGACCACGCCTGATAACATACCCCATTCCCCCTCCGACAAGAGACATGCTTCGTTTGATATCTTATGTGGCCGATAAAAATATTAATCAACCATTAAAAGAGCACACTGCTCACTTCAGATAGGTAGTGGTCAACGTGGGTGTCATCACCCCAATGTTTAAAAAAGATGTTCAAATGTGTATGAAATCTTATGGGACTTAACTGCTAAGGTCATCAGTCCCTAAGCTTACACTCTACTTAGCCTAAATTATCCTAAGGACAAACACACACACCCATGCCTGAGGGAGGACTCGAACCTCCGCCGGGACCAGCCGCACAGTCCATGACTGCAGCGCCCAGACCGCTCGGCTAATCCCGCGCGGCCCAATGTTTAAGGTTTTCACTTTTCGAGTGCGCGATGGAACGAAAAGGGACGACAGGGGGGGGGGGGGGGGGCGTCGAAAAGAAAAGGGGGCTCTGGGCTGGTGGCTGGATTGATTGGTCTCTTAGCGATTAATAGACAGAAATGTACGTTGATATAATTTCCTTAGTATACTGACGGAAAAAAGTCACAACTCCAAGAAGGAGTTGTGAGACTTAAACTAAAGTCGATAGGAATGTTTCTGAATCTGAAAAACGATGTCTGTTCCAATTTCGAGCCAGTCGGATAAGAGTAATCGGGTTCGTTTTAAATACACGCTGTAATGGTCGTGAGTATTTGAAATTGGACGTGGTCAGTTGTTAATCAAAACGCCCTTAAGGTGGCAAACTTGCCATTATCAACACCTCACTGAGTTTGAACGATGTCGTGTAACAGGACTGCGAGAAAGAGTATGTGCCTCCTGCGATACTACAGACTTGGCGGGAATGTAGCCACAGCGTATGACGACTGGTAGCTGAGGCCACAAGAATTGTTCGGTCACAAGAAGCACACGCACCGGACGCCACGTGGTCCCACCGAGAGGGAAAACCACTGCATTTAGCGTGTGGCTGCGACACATCATTCTGAGTCTGCGGTAACAATATGAGCAGCAGTGGCACCACTGTGACACAACGAAATGTTACAAATCCGTCAAGCGAGGGCTCATTGGAGGGCACAGTGAAGGTTTGATGTGTTATCTGATGAAAGCTGGTTCTGCCTCGGTGATATTCATGGCCGTGTACTTGTCACAAGGAGACCAGTTGTGGCCTCTAACCAACCCATCTGCGTGCTAGACGCGCTGGACCAACACTTTGAGCTATAGTCTGGGTTGCAATTTCGTATGACAGCAGGATAACTCTTGTCGTTAGCCGACACACTCTGACTGCCAATTTGTATATCAGTCCGGTGATTCAACCTGCTGAACTGCCATTCTTGATCAGCATTCCGGGAGTGTGTTTTCCAACAGGATAACGCTCACCCACATACTGCTGTTGCAACCCAACGTGCTCTACGGAGTCGCTGTATTTTTACGATACAGAACAACAGTTGAAACAAAAACCACCGACTAAAATGATGTTTTCATTACTAGTCGGTTTAAAATGAAAAAGAACGTTAAAACGCTAAATACAATAATGTTTTAAATGCAGTTTTCTAAGCATTAATCTACACCACATCCGTATCATCAGGTGTTGTGTTGTGGAAACAGCATGCGCGCATCGAGTGAACGAACTCAAACTAAATGTAAACTCTCTCTCCGTTTACGTTTCAGGTTACTTTTTCAAAAATGGGTCAAATGGTTCTGAGCACTATGGGACTTAACATCTGAAGTCATCAGTCCCCTAGAACTTAGAACTACTTAAACCTAACTAACCTAAGGACATCACACACATCCATGCCCGAGGCAGGATTTGAACCTGCTGCCGTAGCGGTCGCGCGGTTGTAGACTGAAACGCCTAGAACCGCTCGGCCACACACGCCGGCTCAGGTTACTTTCCTTACATTTTGTCCACAGCACTATCCAGATAGTCGAAGATTTTTATGACTGAATATCATGTACAACAATGAGTCTTTTGAATGACTCCATAATGCCTGCAACTGCTAACACCTACTTCATCTTCGCACTCTGGGCCTAGGTCGTTTTCGAGCCTGCTATAATGTTCCTATAAAACAACATTGTATCTTCAGTCATTATGTTCTAGGAATCTAATATTTCTTTACAAAGCCTTTTATGAGGGTACTTGAAAAAGGGATAAATGACATACTGAAGATCCAATATTGCTCCACAAAAACGCTCCAACAGGGCGCTTGAAATTGAACGAAAGCCGAAATTGCACAATGGTAAGAAGAAAAACAGCTGCAGGCATCATGGAGCTATTTAAATGATTCATAACAACTGTGGACCCAGATTCACAGAAACTCATCCCAACAACTTCCATTGGACATCATCAGGTCAATGAGAGATTTTCAACTAGAAGGGGAAAGGCAACCCATATCATAAATATTCTCGACAATTCTGAAGGAACTTAAATTGGGAAAATGGAGAGTAAGTTTGAGTTAATAGAACATATTCGAATCAGCTTTCTTTCGCTGACGACACTGTCTGTACTTTTTGCCTCTAGAGCAGATTAACCTCAACAATGAAGGTAAGCAACTAATAATCAAGTTTGAAAGTAGGCTTGAAATACAATTACAACATAGGCTAAAACAGTGTATAAACGACATATCGGAAAAAGAGATCAGTGCGTATTAAGAATGAATCTAGAATTTACTTTTTATACTTACAGTAATGGATGGACAGCATATGAAATAAATGAAAGTGTCGTTTTTAGAACACAAAGTAGGGTTTGCAAAAAAAATTTAATTAAATTTAACAAAAACAAAAAAAATACAGAAATTGCCAATACGTCCGGAAAGGAAAAGTTAGGAAATATTGCGATTACCAGTTCTGGCGTTTAGCAATGAGATATGCCAGTGGACTTTAAATGCCAGGACTATTCTCTGCGAGAATTGAGAGATACATGTTGAGAATTTCTAGGAGAGACAGCAGAGAGAAACAAATGCCAGGTGACTGAATGACAGATCTCATTGCTTCAGTTCAAGTTCTATGAACAGTCAGACAAAACAACACACACAAAGTACCACAGCTGAAGCACAATAACTCATTTAATCCCGTGAATTGTATTCCATCGACCGCTCTCGTACTTAGAACTAGAGGTGGCAAAAAATAACTAGAATAAACGTTTATCGAGTATTCACTGTCAGCGAAACAATCGGTTATTGGTAACAGGCCCTTATTTCAGTAACTGTCAGTACCGCGTGCCATGTGTTTGCCAATGTGCATACCATTCCCCCTTCTGTGTCTCTCCGTTATACCACGAATAATGAATACACCACGAATAATGAATACACTGAACAAGTGATGTTCGTGGTACCAAGTAAATAACTAGTGAGTAGCTGCTAATACTGAAGAATACACTGATGAGTCAAAACATTATGACCACTTGCTTAATAGCTTGCTTGCCCGTCTTTGAAACGAAATACATCACTGATTCTACCTATAAGGGATCCGGCAGTTTTTTGGTAGGTTTGTAGAATTATATGTCTACGCAAAGGTTGTGTAATTCGCGTAAACAAGAGGCCGCTTTTGACGTACGCGGTGATGGCGCCAGATAGCGAGCCAGATGGGTTCTACAGGATTTGCATCAGGCGAATTTGATCTCCGAGGCCTCAACCTGAGTTCACTATAATGCTCCTCAAACCACTGTAGAGTCGTTCTTGTTCTGAGACACGAACAGCTATACTGGTGAAGGATGACATCGCCGTCGGGGAAGACATCAACCATGAAGTGAGGCAGGTCCCGTGCAACCGCAGGAGAATGTCTCCCACAGTATAATACTGCTCTCACCATCCAGCGTCTGTGCCGCGCTGCAGGTTTCGAGCCACCTTCCATCTCGATGACGGCGTTTGTGGAGACGACCATCGACCTAGTGTGAGCCTGAAGAGCCGACACGTGTCCATTGATCCCAATGGTCCCGTACCCACTGTAGTCGTAATTGACGTTGTTGTTGGGTAAATACGTGAACACATAGAGGTGGTCTGCTGCGAAGCTCAATGTTCAACAATGTGCGAAGAATCATGTGCTCCGAAACACTTGTGTGTACACCAGCATTATTCTCTTTCGGCAGAGACGCCACAGATCGCCATCTATCCTACTTCGCAGAACAGACAAGCCTCCGAAACCCACGTTCTTTAAAGAGTCGTGGGCGTACATCCATTTAGCGTCTAGTGGTAGTTTCACAGTCCTACTTCTATCCGCAGATGCTCGCGACAGTAGAAGACAAAAATTCGACAAGCTTCGCCGTTTTTGAGGTACATGTTCACAGGCTCTGCGTAATAACGATATTCCCTTTATCAGACTCTATGGATTTCCCGTCTGCAGCCCATGTCTTCACTAGGGCGATCCCCCGTTCGTGTCTGCTCCACTTACACATCTTTTACGTGCCCGCAACCCCACCATGTGGTATCCAACGTCGTGGTGGGCGTAGGTCGTAATGTTTTAACTTATCAGTGTACTCCTATATAGCCATGGATAAATCACAATGACGATATTCGTGCTTCCATGTTCTTGTCTGTCAGCTATCGGTATCCAAAGATCCAGAGGCCACGTCTCCAGGCAACGCTTACGTTGACGTCTCGCTAGGTGGCAGCGATGTCGAGCTATGAGATTACAAAGAGCCGTACGCCGACCGGTTTATTGTCTACGATATTGCAGTGTCTCTGTTATTCTGATGACAATGCACTGTGGTGAACCCAGCTGTTACGAAACACATCAGATGAATTCGCAACTGCGAATAATGACTACCATCAGCTGTAGAAAGGAATGATGCCAATGAAAATTTGTGCCGGAGCGGGACTCTAATCCGGATTTCCCGCTTATCATAATGGATGTGCGAGTACAGATCGTAGACGTATGGTTGACGACTTATGCAAGTTTGAGTCTGGAGGTGAGTCGTGCACGGATAGCCAAATGGTAAGGTGGCCGCTCGCGATCAGCGGGAAATCTGCTTTCGAGTCTCGGTCCGGCACAAATTTTCATTGTCGTCATTCCATTCTACAGCTGATGGTAGTCATTATTCGCAATTGCGAATTCATCTGATGGGTTTATTGTCTTGTCACGTCCAATGAATATAAATGTTAGTGAGTCATTTGGGCCAGATAGGGAGCTGTTCGCATGTGGAGATGATGCTGTCTGGTCGGCACAGTGTTACTCCAACGGAAGTTCAGTTACATCATTTATAGTACATGTTCGCAGCGTCACCAGAGTAAAGAGGTGTTCCAAGTTGTGTCGTGAGTCTAATCCGAGGCAAAACGGAAGGCAATACAGATTAACAAGAACTGACAATAATTGGCAGAAAATATACAGTGGGTATCTTGAGTATTTACTAAGGAGAAAATGTAACAGACCTACTAAGGTGACTGGCTACACTACGCTTGTCCATCATCTTCTAGAATACTGCTGCGCGGTGTGGGATACTTACCAGATACGACTGACGGAAAACATCGAAAAAGTTCAAACAAGGGCAGCACGTTTTGTATTATCGCGAAATATGGGAGAGAGTGTCACAGAAATGGTACAGGATTTGGGCTGAACATCATGAAAAGAAAGAAGTTTATCGTTACGAAGGAATCTTCTCACGAAATTCCAATCACCAACTTTCCCCTCCGAATGCGAAAATATTTTGTTGCCACCGACCTACATAGGGAGAAACGATCAGAGCTCGTACGGAAAGATATAGGTGTTCATTCTTTCCGCACGCAATTCGAGATTGGAATAATAGATAATTGTGAAGGTGGCTCGATGAACCCTCTGCCAGACACTTAAATGTGATTTTCGGAGTATCCATGTAGATGTAGATGTATGTCGCGTCGCGGCACACGTCCTGCCGGCGGCTTTGGACGAAGACATGTCCTGCGTGACGCGATCAGGACGTTGACCACACTGTGGGGTGACGTCTGCTAATTCGCCTGCAATGGAGTAGGAGGAGGAGGGGGGGGGATGTCCTAAGATACATAGCAGAAGTGATGTTGGAAGTGAATAAGAGTGCAAACACGAATAAAAATCAAGACTTTCTTAATAATACAGCCTTACTCGAAGAGATGTGCCGCAACAAGTTCCCTTTAATTTACGTCTATGGTCACAAACTTTTTGTTAACAGATTACCGGTTTCGGTCTATAATGACCATCATCAGATCTGTTTTATAAAAACAAAGTCCTAATGTACTGCAGCCATAGTGGCATCGTCAAATG
This sequence comes from Schistocerca americana, assembly GCF_021461395.2. Lineage (NCBI taxonomy): Eukaryota > Metazoa > Arthropoda > Insecta > Orthoptera > Acrididae > Schistocerca > Schistocerca americana. The sequence continues at coordinate 740,816,137 of NC_060119.1, read as the reverse complement.
TTAGATGCAAAATCAGCGCCAGCATCGTTGAATATATGTAGAAAACAGATTGATGATGGTCATTATAGACCGAAAGCGGTAATCTGTTAACAAAAAGTTTGTGGCCATAGACGTAAATTAAAGGAAACTTATTGTATATACAGGTCACTGTTTTATTCGTGCTTGTGAAAGATGTGTTGCAGTCGCTCTCTATCTTTACACATCAACGATTGCATTCTACGCTCTTACACACACGCTTGTTCTAAGGGCGTGACGTTGTGGTACCCATCCAGCCTCGGTGCTGACAGTTATGCCCGCTCTAGTTTCCATTGGCCATATACATAGGGTCTCCCCGATACCATACTTGTGCACTACCTTCATAAAACTCTTAATAAAGTTTCATACCTGCCTCCACAGCCTTGCCACAGCTTACATTAATAAAATTTTATAGCAAGTAGAAGTGTGAAGATGATGCGTGGCAATGTCCTTCAAATGTTCACTTGCACTGATCGGTTTATCAGTCTTTGAACACTGGTATAGTCCTGTATCCAGTGAATCATGACTAATACAAATAACGTCCATTTGGCCTCTTTTGGATGACTACGGTAAAGTGGACGTTGTCTTCAGGCATGGCGTTAATATTGTCGAACTAACTGTCGAAGCTCTCTATTGATTGACACTCTCTGGCTGAAGCGGTGTGTCCACTTACATTCACGTTTGGCATATGAATGTTTACTTGGAAACTCTTTGTGTGACGTTAGGCAGAAGCATAACATAATCTAAGCTGTGTGCGCTCTGGACATAACTATGTTGTGCATCTGTGGAGGCTGACCTTGCCATGTATTTGTGTATGCCTGTACAACGTACCTTCTGCGGAAACAGCAGACGCCTTGCAGATATTATGCAGTTGCCAACACGACTGGAGGAGAATGATGAAATGCCCCATCCATCCTTGCCGCGGGAAACTCTCTGGCTGGTTTATTTCCAAATTTATTTAATCGTATACTGATTTTATACAATATACAGTTGATATAAGACAAGTGATTTTATGCAATATACATATGATATAAGACAAGTTTAAACCTTAAAGTCAGTATGAGTGAAGTGGACAGCGTTGGACTAGATGTTCAGTTGTCTGCTCTTCTTGATTACATTCACACATTGGTGAACTGATCCAGCCTACCTAAAGTAGCTACAACAACCATGTCCAGTGCTTAACCTGTTCAGGCGGCACCAGAGGTTCCTCAGTAGGTCAAAACCTTTAGGCTTCTTTGTGGGATCAAGGTTATCAGCTCTTGCTCCCAACGTTTTTGTTGACTACCCATGTTCCCAGCTTTCATTTAGATCAAAACCATCAACGATCAGTTGTCCTGCAGTAACGCTTGCAGGCCTTCTTGATCACAGTCGTTGCTGTGGAGGATGACAGAATTCCTGGTGCAGTGGTAGAGAGGCTGATGCAGAGATTTTCTTGGCCTCCGTCAGTCAAGCTTGTTTCCGCCTTAAGTGAGGTGGAGGGATGTGACTCAGTACAGGTATCCAGTGGCATGGGATTGATTTGATGGAACCAGTAATGCAGCGCATTGTGTCGTTCAGTTTCGTGTCTACCTTCTTCACATGTACACTTTCCAACCAGACAGGTGCACAGTACTCGGCAGCAGAGTACACAAGACTGATCCAGTTAAACGCAGACAGTCAGCAGAGGTTCCCCAGATGGTACCACTGAGCTTATGTAGTATGTTGTTCCTTGCAGCAACTTTATGAGAAAGCTTGGTGATGTGCTCTTTGTAGCTCAGGGTTCTATCTAGAGTGATTCCGAGATATTTTGGGGAAGGATTGTACCTCACCGTTTGTCGATTGAGCAGAACTCTTGGTTTCTAGCTCGCAGCACGATTCACTAGGTGGCAACAAGAGACGTCAGTTTTTGATGTGCTTGGGATCAACCTTCAGGTCCTAAAGAAGGTTGACATCTTCTCCAGATCCTCCGTAAGAATTCATTCACCATCTTCGAAGTTACTGCTTTGTGCAACCAGTGCGATGTCACCAGCATAGATGAATTTAGTTGATGTTGTGGTTGGTAAATCATTAATGTATAAATTGAATAGTGATGGGGCTAAAACAGATCGCTGTTGTAGTCCATTATTTAGTATCAATTTGTGGCTTTTAGAGCTGCCTAGAAACACTTCAAATTGCCTTTCACTAAGCATGTTTTATATTAGATCCACAATTTCTCGACCTGGTACAAATTGCAGTAGCTTGTTGATCAATCCCTGTCGCCAGACAGTGTCATACGCGGCTGACAGGTAGATGAAAACAGCTGTTGATTTCAGACTTCAATATGGGTAGTTAGGCCAAGAACTTGATCGGTTCAGCTGCGTCCTTGTCCGAAGCCAGCTTGTTCAGGAATGGTAGCTGCCTCGACGAACGGTGCTATTCTGGTTAGGAGGACTCGTTCCAAACGTTTGAATGTACAGCTGAGCAGTGCTATAGGGCCGTAGCTTTGAGATCTGTCTTCAGACTTGCCAGGTTTGAGAGTGGCTATAACTTTCGACAGTTTGAATTGTCTGGGAAGTTTGTTGTCTTTGAGTATGTAAGTGGAGAGCGAAGTGTGCCAGCGTATTTCCAAAAAAGGAGTGCGACGTAAAGTGAGGAATATGATTGGACAAGATAATATAAGAGTAAAATACTGAGCTGGGACTGGGCTAAATATGTGTGCTGACTAGGTCTTTGAGTGGCTAATCTTCAAGGAAGGATGTGGCTTAGGTAAGGGTACGGGAGTGGAAGAGGTGTGGCTTGGATTGGGGGAGAGGAAAGGAGGGCAGGGGATGAAAAGAGGAAATGGGGGAGGAGAGGATGGAAGGAGACAAAGGTCAAGGTCAAAGGTCAAGGACTTAATGAGCGTTGCTAGCACCCTTTGCTACAGTACTTTACTTTGAGCACTAAATTCTTAGAAAATGATTTCGTAAAAAATTTTCATACATTTCTTTGCTTTTAGTACGCATCGTATAAAATGAAGCAACGTTTCAGCCATCTTCGCACGTGGCCTTCATAGTAATCGAAACTTAGGTAAATTTTAAAAAATGGCAGGGTCTACAGCTACAGATCACTAACAAAGTAGGAGACGTGGAGGCGTGCATTGCTCGTAAACGTAGGCCGAATCGGAGATAAAAGCAAAAAATGGTTCAAATGGCTCTGAGCACTATGGGACTTAACTTCTCAGGTCATCAGTCACCTAGAACAGAACTACTTAAACCTAACTAACCTTAGGACATCACACACATCAATGCCCGAGGCAGGATTCGAACCTGCGACCGTAGCGGTCGCGTGGTTGCAGACTGAAGCGCCTAGAACCGCTCGGCAACTCCGGCCGGCGATAAAAGCAAGCAAGCCGCAGTTAAACTAATCCGGCGTTCATTAGAGAGGAGGATGTGTCGCAATCTAAGCCGAAGTAACACAACGACATTAGCGATCGGGGAAGAGGCCAGCCGACAATCTGGCGGTCTTCCAAGTTGCCGCCGGCTCTTCTTTTTCCTCGGGATAATCCGCGGCGCTGGCGCCCCTGGGACTCGATTATCTCTGGCGAACTGCCGGACTTGCAGCGCCGCCGATAATCTGCTGAGAGCGGGCCCTGGCCGCCGGGCGCCGCCCCCACTCCGCCGCGGACCAGCTGGCCGACCCGCGTAATTACAACCACCGCAGCAGGGCCGCCGCTAACTTGTTGCCCAGAACCCACTACTGCGCCGTCTCTCCGCGGAAGGCTTTCCTCAAGTTGTCGGACCGAGACAGAACATTAATCCAATTATTTATTAGTAGTAGTCGTGGTGGTCGCACCTAATGTTATGTTATTTTGCGTAGTCTAGATAATAGTGTTCACGAGTACATAGAGAAGATAAAAACATGACATACACGATCTCAAAAAAAAAAAAAAAGGAAAAAAAACAGTGTCAGATAAGGGCGAGAACTGTCACCAAGTAGGGCAACAGCTGATGATAATAATACAGTGAGGAGATAAGTCATGAAAAACCTCCCAATATACTGTCGGACCTCCTTTTTCCCGTATAGTGCAGCAATTCTTAGTGGCATGGACTTGTAAGCTTATTTGTCCGTCGCTGACATAGAAGACCGCAAACCTTCTTTCCTTCCAGTCTGAACAAGCTGTGCAGTGACTAGAGTACGTGTAGAGCTTACTGGGACAATGAAGTCGATAATTCGATTGTAATACTGCCATTTTAATTTGATATTCCCCACAACTGACAAAATTTACAAAAAAAATGTGAATTTCTTTGTCCACCCACACACTCCTGAGAATGGCTCATTAACCATTTGCAATTACGCGCCCCTATTACCGGCAGCTACATTGATAAATACTCCGCACCTCGTAAGGATAACTACCAGATTAAGAATATTAGGTACAATAATAATGGCGTGTGACGAAGGCTTCCCGTCGGGTAGACCGCTCACCTGGTGCAAGTCTTTCGATTTGACGCCACTTCGGCGACTTGCGCGTCGATGGGGATGAAATGATGATGATTAGGACAACACAACACCCAGTCCTTGAGCGGAGAAAACTCTCCGACCCAGCCGAGAATCGAACCCGGGCCCTTAGGATTGACAGTCCGTCGCGCTGACCACATTTTTTTTAAATCTCATTTTGTTCGCTTTCGTTCGTTGCATCTGCCCGGGGCGGACGTCGTAAGACATCCGTTTAAGTTCATTGTTGATCGATTAACTCAGTTTTTTTTTATTACAGAGGGCTGCTAACCCTCTGACCGAACTCGCTGAACTACCGTGCCGGCATACCGCTCAGCTACCGGGTTGTTGGAAGTGGTTAAGCGTTGGTGAAAATCTCGATTCTGAGCACACAAAGAGCTGTAACCGCATAACTCTGCACGGAACACGCGTTGGTCCAGTGCTGCGATACAGATATCTCCCTTCGAAGACGATGGCCAAGACGCCGTTTCCAAGTCCGTACTGCTCGATGGCTGAAGGCGAAGTCCTCTCTCTCCACCATTCTCCCGTCTCACAAGCGTACGAAAACGAGGCGAAAGAATACTCACTTTCGGCAAATGTCGAATGCTCTATCATCGCCGAAATCCATCCAACGGCATTTCTGAGATCTACGCAATGACCGAGTAGGTCATATCCCCCCTAGGCAAACGAAATTCCCGTCTTCGCCACGTGTTGCCCAGCACAGGTGGTTCGGGATGCCCAAAAGCGCCGTATTGTCCCGCGTTTCCGGTGAGCGCTACCTGCCGCCCACGGCGGCCATCTGCAGACTTTATATTCCACAATTCTCAACTTCCGACAGTTTTCACCAACGCTTTAAGTTAGTGACTTAGTCATGCAGACATGCAGAGAATACTGCTCGAGAGTGCCTCATATTTATCATAATTCAATAGAGCCATGATCTGATGCCCTTGCCAGTTCCTTTATTATTAACACTAACGTTGGTAAGCTAACCAACTCGTTGAAAGTCCCCTGCAGAAATACTGAGGCATGCTGCCCCTACAGCCGTCCATAATTACGAAAGTATTGTCGGTGCAGGATTTTGTGCAAGAAGTGATCGGGCGATTATGTTCCATAAATGTTCAATGGGATTCATGTTGCGTGATCTGCATTGCCAAATCATTGACTCGAACTGTCCATAACGTTCTTCAAACCAAACGTGAACAATTATGCCCACTGACATGGCGCACTCTCATCCATACAAATTCTACCTTTGTTTGGGAAGATGAGGTCCATGAATGGCTGAAAATTGTCTCCGAGTAGCCAAAAAAAGCATTTCCAGTCAGTGAACGGTTCATTTCGACCAAAGGACCCAGTACATTCCAAGTAAACACAGCCCATACCATTATGAAGCAACCACCAGCTTGCACAGTGCCTCGCAGACAACTCGGGTCGTGGAATCTGTGACACACTCGAACTCTTAACATTAGCTCTTACCAACTGAAATCGAGGCTCACCTGACCAGGCCACTAGAAAGTCGTTTAGGGTTTAACCGATACGGTCACGAACCCAGAAGGGCGCTGCAGGCGATGTCGTGCTGTTAGCAAAGACACTCAAGTTCGTCGTCTGCTGCCATAGCCCATTAACGCCGAATTTCGCCGGGTACATTTGTCGTACATTCGACGTCGATTTGTACTGTTATTTCACGTAGTGTTGATTATTTCTTAACAGTGACAACTCCACGCAAATGGTGCTGCTCTGTGTCACTAAGTGAAGGCGGTCGGCCACTGCGTTGTCCGTGACGAGAGGTAACCCGTGGTATTCTCAGTACGCTCTTCACAGTTTGGATCTCGGAATATGGATTTCCCCAACGATTTCCGAAATGGAATGTCCCATGAGTTTAGCTCCAACTACCATTCCGCGTTCAGAGTCTGTTGATTCTCGTCGTGCGTCCATAATCCTGTCGGAAACCTTTTAACATGAATCACCTAAGTACAAATGACGGCTCTGCCAATACTCTGTCCTTTGATACCTTGCTCAGGCGATACTACCGCCATCTGTATACTTTCATATCGCTATCCCATCACATGCAACCTTACTGCAAACAGAAAAATGGAAAAGATAGTTTAAGATCTGAGTATCACTTCGGTAAAGGCACCACAGAGGCGGTTTTGACGTTGTAATCGATAATAGAACCAAGATTTACGAAAAATCGCCATTTTCATAAGACCAGTCGACCTAAAAAAGCGTACGACAATGTGAAATGGTACGAAATATTCGAAATTCTCTGGAAAATAGGTGCAAACTATAAGGAAATAGGGGTAATATGCAATATCTACAAGAAGCAAGAAGGAAACGTACGAATGGAAGGGCTAGAACGAAGTCAAGCTTGAAACTGTCAAGATAGGAAGCGTTGTAGATTATTGCAGAAATAGAAGTACAGGTTAAAATAACCAAGACCGCTATTGTACAGTTTTTATTGTGATGACCTGTTTCAGTAAATTACGTTACCATCATCAGAGCTTCTGCATGATTCTTCACTGAATTTTGACCAAATGCTTCTTATATCGTATCACAGAAGATCTGATGATGGGAACGTAGTTTGCTGAAACCTGTCGTCAGAATAAAGGTTGAATAACGGTTAAGTTCTCGGATTAAGAATGGTTAAGACGGAGATGTAGTCTTCCGTCTTAACTGTTCAATCTATACTTCGAAGAAGCAATGACGGAAATGAAAGTAAGGTTCAGTGGTGGGATTAAAAGGAATGAACAGTCCTGTCTGTAAATAGTATAGACTGAGAGTACACTGAAAAAAGACGAAAGTAATGAAGTGGAGCAAAAAATGAGTTTAGCGGTAAAGTTAACATCATAATTTGGGGCCACGAAGTAAACGGAGTGGAGGAGTACTTCTACCCGGGAAGTAAAACAACATTCGACGGACAAAGCAAGGTGGACATAAAAACCAGAGTAATACAGGCAACCGAGCGAGGTGGCGCAGTGGTTAGCACACTCGACTCGCATTCGGGAGGATGACGGTTCAATCCCGTCTCCGGCCATCCTGATTTAGGTTTTCCGTGATTTCCCTAAATCGCTTCAGGCAAATGCCGGGGTGGTTCCTTTGAAAGGGCACGGCCGATTTCCTTCCCCATCCTTCCCTCACCCGAGCTTGCGCTCCGTCTCTAATGACTTCGTTGTCGCCGGGACGTTAAACACTAATATCCTCCTCCTCCTAATACAGGCAAAGAGGGAGTTGCTACCTTTACTAAATCTGGTAGTATCAACCATTGGCCATAATTTGAGAAAGAATTTTCTTAGAATGTACGTTTAGAGCCTAGTAGTATATGACAATGAATGGTGACCTTTGGGGAAACCTAAAAGGAAGAGCATCGAAGCATTTGAGATATAGTTCTATAGAAGGATGTTAAAAATTGGTGGACCGATGAAAAATGAAGAGGTTTTCCATAGAACGGGGGAATATGTGAAGAAGATTCGCAAGAATAAGCGGCAGAATTCTAGGATAAGAGCTAAGACTTCAAAGAATACCTTTCGTGATACCTGAGTGATCTGTAAATGGTGAAAGGTATAGGGGAACACAGATATTGGATATCTCAAGCAAATAATTAAGGACGTTGATGACAAGTCCTTCAGCTTCAGAACGTAACATAGGCAGTGGTCGAAAATACAGCGCTGTGCAGCTGCAGGTACAAAACTACAGCCAATAATCGACGACGAAGGATTATTTAACGATAAACGAACGTGCTGTGAGGCAGCGACAGTCATTCACAAGATGTCCGAGAATTTTCGAGGGAGTGCACGAACCACTTTTTTTCGGAAATACCGTCTTTGTGGCGATTTTTGAGGCAGGAGTTCCGAGCACTTGACGTAAAAAGTGTCATCTGAGGACAGTTGTGTTCAAATGTCATTTATGTTGTCTTTATCACGATAGTCTTATTTAGCACAGACTTTCGATAAATAGACTACGAACACAAGGAGAAATTTTCTCGGTCAGGCCCAGGAATGACAATGATATCATTTAAACATGTTTATGTTGATACGTTACGTAGTGAAGAAGATCGAGTATCAAATTAATTTCCATCGCTTCATATGAGTTTTTAATTAAATTGTCTGTTTCATTCAGATGTATAAATCTGGAAATCCGAACGGTCATACGTCTTTCTTTTCTACTGTTTCCCACTGACGAATATCCATCGAAATTTGGCCTAGTTTCATAACGATTTTTGTTTTCGTTTTCAATCCACATCCGTGGCCGAGATCCACAACGCAGGACTATGTAGTGGCGCGCGACTCTATGCCTGGTGGTGGAAGGAAATTTCACTGCCAATATTTGGCCACCAAGTGGAGGAGAGATCGTGGAGTAAGATTCCTGACCAACAGACTTTGTGGCAATGTTCTGGATAATTCCAAACCTTTCCACAGTGTCTCATATAGTGGAGGCGTGTGATACTATAGATTGTGATCAATCTGTCGGTTGAGGTCCCGTAGGTACTATTCGTCAAGCAGCAGAAACACGACACCGTACTGTACACATAATCATTTCAGTCTACTACACACTACAACTACACTTGCGACAAACGACACATGGGAAGGTGGAAAACCCTTTTCTTTTTGGCCACTGAACCTAACGCCCGGTGTCTCCCAACGAACAGCGCCACGTGTCTCCCTATTTTTCTTCGTTTGCAACAAGTAAGAACATTCTCTTTTCAAACATGTCTTGATTCTCCAAAACGTGTTTTACTTGGAGAACGCCACAAAACTGCAACAACGGATGTAAATATAAAGTACGCAGTACGATATCGGAATTTTAACGATTAAAAATGAATTAAGCGGCTTATGTAGCAGGCATTCTAGAAGAAAGGAAATGACTTACTCTGGTGTGCAAAATTTAAGGATGAAAGTAACTTACATAAGATGTGTCACAAGTAACATACCTCGATAAAACTTGGACCATACATAGAAGGAACTGCTGAAGTACAGAACAGGACAGAAGGTGCCTGAAAGAAGTACGCAGTGAAACAACAGTAATGGCATTTTTAGCCAAAGAGGGTTACACTTAGATCACCACGATTTATGATGCTAGACATCACAAAGGGCAGGATATTATTCTTAATTGGTTGTGTGATCACCACATACGGTAGTTCCCGCTCTGCAACGTGCTCCTATGCTGTCCACGAGGTTGGTAAAGACCTCTCGTGGTACGTTCCATTCATCTTCCATCACGGTAGACAGTCTCTTGACGCTCGTTCATCTGGACGCATATCACATGTGCTCCATGGGTTTTAAGTCGGGGTCAACGTGCAGGCTAGTCCATTCGTCGAATATTCTCTCGTTCCAAGAGCTCCTTCAACTGCACTGTTCGACACGGTCGCCCATTTTCATCCAGGGTCGTATGCATCCCTGAAAAGACGCACATTGGAAAGGAGTACAGTGTCACAGTAACGATGAACGGTGAGTGTAGCGTGTTCATATATTGGGAAGTCAGCGCGCCTATGCACATGATGCCTCCCCACACCATAAAGCAACTATCAAAATTTTTGTCAAGTTGACTTTTAATGTAAGATATACTGTTCGGGTTTTGTTCGTTGAAGTTGAGCGCAACTAATAATTCCTTATTTTTTTATTCAGGATGATGCTCTCTGCTTGGCTGCGTTGTATTATTAATAAATAGTATTGAAGCTGAGAAGTATTTACGTTGCCAGAACCTCCAGGCATTTACCACTCCTATCGTTTCCTGCGCCACAAACTACAACGTTTAGATGCACGTTCCGTCGTAATTTTCATCAGCTCCTTTTTGTATCCGACTGTCAATAAATTTAACAACAGGTCTCCGCTGCTGCCTGCGAAAAGATTTTTCGCGATCATTTCCGACACTTGCAGTGGAAGGTAATTCCGCTCACTGATTCCAGTTGGAACGCGGTTGTACGTATGTCACGTGACCTCCTTCGTTCCCGCTACGGTCGCATCTTCGGTTGGCTGAATCGAGTAGCACTGGTAAAGTCTGTAAACAGTACACAGTAAGGATGTAAAGAGCTGCAGATATTTGGAACTTGTTGATTTTCCCGGAAAAGATGTACCTAACCACCGAAACTACCACCTCTTGATGGAGCAAAGCTCCTGAAACGCCTCGCAATTAAAAACTTAGTTTAATGACTGGTTGCGTGCGTCTGTTATTTATATTTTACGTAAATATCACGTTATACGCTATTATCCTTCTTAAAGGTCCTGTTTATTTGGAACACGTGCCACGCAGCTGTACGTTCTAACTTGTTAACCGACTGCAAATGTTGATTTCTCGACAATTTCAGGAACGAAAATCTCGAAAGTAATCCTTTGACATACAACAGAAATATAATAAGAATATTTATGTAACATTGATATCTTCTTTTCGCTCTGTTATTTCGTGCAGTGTGCCACTTGAAGACTGCTAGCTTAGTGTTCTGTTCTTTATTTCGTGTTAGCTATCGCGGTTTCCAAAACGTTTCCTCTGCGTGTTCTTTTGCTTCCATTGCTACACAGATTTATGCGTCGGAGAAAGCTCTCCAACACGGCTAACCGCTATCGCTTACACTTTCGCTGAACAACGTCTATACTTCTTCACTGAAATTGACAACACATAACCGTATTTCACTTCCCCCATATCGTAAGGCCGTTCGGTGCGAAAGCGAATCTGCATGGGAATAAGACGCTCAAGATACATGCTCGTTTATTGTCCTGGAAGATTCACTTCTCATACATTACTTTCAGATCCTTTGTATTTATTTCGCCACCAGCAGTAACGTATACGCCGGGAAAAGCGTTATGTCCGCTGCGTTATTGTTCAGTTTATAACAATTTTAAACGTGAATCATGTTTGGACTTTCGCTGATGTAGCAACCAATAAGTTTTTCCAACTCATTAAAGAGTTCCGCGGTAGTATTACGTCCATTTCATTAGTTTCATCTATCATTTCACACCGGCTTCACACTAAGTATCTACGACCGGACGACTTGTTTGGCGTGACGGAAATAAATCATATTGTAGATAAAGGAGATGAATTTCCTATATGAGTCCGCGATCATTGTGAATGTTTTGTGAATGATACCGTCGAGAAGGCTTATTAAAATGTATTTATTTATTACGACGTTTCAGAAACCTGGAAGTAAGATGAAAGGAATATAAAGAGAGTCAGCCGTTCGCTATAAAACAACAAACTAATAAAGGTAATAGATGAAAAGATATTTTTATAGATACACTCACCAAAAAGCTTATAAAATATAAAATATGGTTTTCTGCCAATAATTAAACCTGTTCCTAATTGCGGCATCAACTAACAGCTTGGATTTTTTTTTTCACAAAAATGTAAGTTTTAGTCGGCAAGTGGCTCTAGTGTTCGTGACGCTGCCTTCAAATTTCATTTTATTAATTACATATTTTCTTTTACTTTTCATACTTATAAAAATACAGATCGTCTTTTAAATATAAACATGCAAATTATAAAACGTGATTTAAATGAATATAACAGCATACTTGTCAAAGTAGCTATTGGGATGGTGCCAATTAGCCCAGGTGGAGTTGTCCATACTAACAACAAGTATTGGTTCAAATGGCTCTGAGCACTATGGGACTCAACTGCTGTGGTCATCAGTCCCCTAGAACTTAGAACTACTTAAACCTAACTAACCTAAGGACATCACACACATCCATGCCCGAGGCAGGATTCGAACCTGCGACCGTAGCAGTCGCACAGTAACAACAAGTATTCATTAAATCTAGCTAGCCTTGTCGTTCTTTCTGGCAGAGATTCATTTTGAGTAAATTCCTTGTTTGTCCTGTTCTTACTTTTCTTCGTTCGAGACTCTGTCAATCAATGGTATCTTTTTTGCTGTCGAAGACCACAACTCGAAAGCTCGCAGTATATCCTTTTCGCCTTTCTCAGTGTCCAAGTTGCTGACCCAGACGGACATACTCTCCAACAATTGATCATTAAGAGTCGTTTCGTGATAGTCAGTGACACTCTGTTTCATGGCACTAGTGTTATTATGTGAAGATGTGATTCTTTTGTCTCGATTATGCGTTATCTGTTGTATTTCTGCTATCTTCTGTCATACAGCTTGCGACGAACCTGAAGTTAACTTATGCCAACTTTTCGCCATCTAGGTGCAGGAATGCATTCTTTTTTCGATCTCTTATGTACTTCACAGTTCTTTTGTTTCCGTCGATGTTCATTTCTCACTTCTCTGTTAATATCTGATTCATCTGGAAGAGCACTTTCTGTAGTTCGTCTTATTTTCTGCCAGTAAAGCAATGGGATCTCCAAAATGGGTGGTTTTGAATCATTTTCTATTAATTCTTATCCCGCTGCTGCTGGTTTCCTACAATTCCTTCATTGCAATTTGGATACACAAATTAAATAATAATGGAGACCAAAAGCATCCCTGTTACACTATATTTAATATCCTATGATTCATTCTACCCAATGAGAAGATTGTGATTCTTCTAGAGCTATAGCAGAGACGAGACCGGTGCAGGAACATTGGTTTAAAACAAAAATTTTGTTTATGACCGTTCAACAACGGGGATGAAGTGATACAATTGGGTGAAGTTGAGAGAGTATAATAACAAAAGAAAAAAAACTGTTATCCAAACTAAACGATACATTTATTTGCTTTGTTTCACAAAACTTATTTTTATACGCCATGTTTTTTCGGACTGTAAGCCCATTTTCTTGTGTATAACTAATTTCCAACGCGAAACTTAGGGCGTACAAAAATAATGAACTTTTAACATTGGCGTAACGAGGGTGAGTGCACCAAAGTCCAGTCCTCGCACCAAGGAAAAATCCCTGCAAGTACCGGGATCTGAACCTGGGTCCGTCGCAGGAGGTTACGTCACGTTGACCATTCGGCTAAGGAGGTGGACAAGAGTGTTGAGATGAGGCAACGTAGGATTTCGTTTAGATAATACGATGTACAATGTTTCACCAAAAAGCCACAGTTCTATCAGTAAAACAAATCATTTGTAGGGCTCATATTCTATATATTAGGGACAGAATTTACAGTTATCGCGTGAGGTAATTATTTTAAATACAAAAGTGTTATTTAAACAGTTTGTTTTCTTCATTCCCGGCGACAGCTTTACACCTGAAGACACAACTGCAGCAAACAAAAGATAGTATCACTTCTCCATACACTGAACCGAGATATCACTTCTAACAAAGTCGTTGGCACAGTTTGCAATATACTATACGAATGAAAGATATCTTCTTGTATATCTGCTGGATCAGAGTAGTATCTGACGTTCCACTGCACTGACATAAGTGTTTCTGTCCGTACTGGAGTCAAGCTATTTCCGACTTTTATGCGAAGCCGACCATGAGCAAGCCAGTTGCGTTTTGCCGCAGTGGATGTTACTGCTACATTTAAAAATCCTGGATGCCAAAGGGCTCAAAGGTTGCTTAGTGCAAAATCCTCACCACCAGCTAGACGGTGACAATTGATCAGTAGCAAGCCAGAGACAATCTGTAGAAAAGAAGGCAACACCAGCTTGAAATTCTGCTAGATTTGCCCTGATAATTCCGAAACCAAGTTACAGGAAATTCCTCGGTGTTGTTACGTAGTCCACTGCTCGACTTTCCTCATTTGCAATAACAACTCCTTCCTTATACCGTCGGAAATGGAAGTTTGCTACCACTTGGATAGTTTTGCACTTAAGCTCCTTCCTACGATTCACAGCAGTTTTTATAACTGGTTGGTCTCCTTCAGCACTGCGAATACGTTATCTGAAGTAACACTAAAAAGCTCGTATATTTCGGACAAAACGTTATTGCCTGCTTCCGTTCGCGTTATAGCTCCATCCAAAGGCTTCATTAACCGCAAAGTCTCCTCCTGCTATGTCTCGTCCTCTAACATGCAGTATTCACAGCTGTGTCCAACTGCATATCGAGACAAACAGTTATTTCCAGCATAGTTCCCTGTTCGTTAACAAGTTAACTCCGACAGCAGTTCATGTTATTAGAGATGGAAGTTTAACTGTCACAGGTGCTGTGCCGTATTTCTCTTTCGTCTTAGCCTCCAGTATTCCATTGGTATCATGGCTGCGCTTTAAAAGTTAATTATCTTTTTGACTGCACGGTTAAGTTCATGGAGAGCTTCTACGGCCATAGCATTTTTGTCAGTGGGTTGATTCTGAGTGCCGTGCCATGTGCGCTGGCTATATGCGGATATCGTTGATACGAAGTGTTGCCTGCAGCCAACATATTTCGAACTTCGTCTGTTGTAACAGCAACGAACTTCCCATTGCATACCTCACAGTAACCACTCAATATTGGGGACATTCATTGTTGCTGTCCATAACGAATGCTCATGTAAAATACTGGTTGTAGATGAAAGGGAAGACGATGGTATGGGCAACGGCCTCTGTTTCTTTCTTTTTACAGAACGTGACGTAGCCAGATGTTCCTTTTAGCACTCATCTGGATGGCCTCACACTTTTCGTTATTTAGGGTCAACTGCCACTTTTTGGACCATTCAGATATATTTTCTAATTCGTTTTCCAGCTTGTTTCGGTCTTCTGATGACTTTATTAGTCGATAAACGACAGCGTCATCTGCAAACAACCGAAGACGGCTGTTCAGATTGTCTCCCAAATCGTTTATATAGATATGAAACAGCAAAGGGCCTATAACACTACTTTGGGGAACGCCAGAAATCACTTCTGTTTTACACGATGCCTTTCCGTCAGTTACTACGAACTGTTACCTCTCTGACAGGAAATCACAAATCCAATCACATAACTGAGACGGTATTCCATAAGCATGCAATTTCATTACGAGCCTCTTGTGTGGTACAGTGTCAAAAGCCTTCCGGAAATCCAAATATACGGAATCGATCTGAAAACCCTTGTCAATAGGACTCAACACTTCATGTGAATAAAGAGCTACTTGTGTTTCACAGGAACGATATTTTCTAAACCCATGTTAACTGTGTCAATAGACCGTTTTCTTCGAGGTAATCCATTATGTTAGAACACAATAATCCTGCTGCATATAGACGTTAACGATATGGGCCTGTAATTTGGTGGATTACTCCTACTACCTTTCTTGAATATTGGTGTGACCTGTGCAACTTTCCAGTCTTTGGGTACGGATCTTTCGTCGAGCGAACGGTTGTATACGATTGTTAAGTATGGAGCTAATGCATCAGCATACTGCGAAAGGAACCTAATTGGTATACAGTCTGGACCAGAAGACTATCTTACAGTTTACCACCTTTCCAGCAGTGAGACCACTTGCAAATAACAGATCAGATACACGCAGCAAAACAACCTTACAGTGACGTAACCAGAGTTTGAACTTGACAGTCCACGTGGGCAATAGTAGGACACACCAAGATTTCCACCAATTTCAGTAAAA
Source organism: Schistocerca americana (assembly GCF_021461395.2). Taxonomy (NCBI): domain Eukaryota; kingdom Metazoa; phylum Arthropoda; class Insecta; order Orthoptera; family Acrididae; genus Schistocerca; species Schistocerca americana. Next base: position 740,800,309 of record NC_060119.1, on the reverse strand, counting down.
ATAAGGGCATGAATTAAAAAAAAAAAATCGCTCACATGCAGCCTTAACCACGTCACATTACGTATAACCGGAGCCAAAGTAGGTGAAGGCAGTCTTTTCAAATACAGTCTCAGTACAGGCTATTCGCATGCAAGAGGGAGCAATTACAATGCTTGGATGCAGGATTCGGGACAGTCATACTTTCGCTACCAGAAGATCAGCTTCGTTTATCCGAAAATTTGGTATAATGGACAAACAGAAGGCCTACAAAATCATTCCTACTCGTCGGCCAATGAGCAACCAAAATACGGCACGGCCACCAGGATAGTGACCACTGCATGGTGCTGCCAGCCCCCACAAGCCGCGGAGCTGCCACTGGCGTGCAACATGCCCAGTAGGTGTGAGCCCCTCCACGCTCGCACAAGCATAGTGACCAACTCAAAATGTCTACTGTCACCTGTGCATTGTTAGTATTTTGAATCGAGGAGATCGCGGGAGTTAGGAACTGCGATGTTATCCGTACGTCTGGGTAAGATTACCTATTAATAGGGGCACGTCTGGGTGATATAAGTGGTCGAAAAAGCTTGACAAAATCAAGCATGAAAGAAGAGCGGTTTAAAGGGCAGAGGGGGAAAAAAGTGCCAAGGCAAGTGCCAAGGGAAAAAAACCTCTGCGACAGTGTCAGGTTGGGTAGGCACGCTTCCTTTTAAGCGGTTTCGCCAGGCCCGGTGCGCTCGCCCCTCCGTGAACTCCTCATCACTACACTCGTCTTCAGCCCCGAGCGCCACACAACCACATCGCGAGACGTCTAACCAAAGAGACGAAAGCAACGATGGATAGGGACGAGCCGCCACGGCTCAAGCCTGTTGCAGCTAATGCAGCTGTGCCCATGAAAGCGATCAAGATTGATCTGTTGAGCCTCAAGGATTTCTCTCAAGGCTAATCGAAAAGTGAGTAGTGCATCTCGTGTTCCATAAATGCAACGAATTCCTCCCTGTCTATTTCATAGACGTTCTGCTAATTTCTAATCCATGTGATGATGTGGAATACTGCTTAGTACTTTTGAGACATGTGTGACGACGCTGACTTTTGTGTACCGTTAGCACCTCCTTGTATCAATGGTCTTTGAGATACATATCATACGTGTCTGCCACGCCAGTGACACCCGGTTTCCCAAACACGAGGCTATATAGCAACTACTCAGATGGAAATGTAGAGAAATATTTACTCGAGCGAGATCCCCATGCACAACAGGCCGTCTGATAGAATCTAACTTAAAACGATGGGCAACACGGATACCGGTGAGGTAAGCTGTTGACGTCCACGTATGAGTGGCTACCTGTCCTTGCAGTGTCCCTCGGACTTCATAAGCTACCTCGTCAACAGTACCCGGACACCCCTATCTAATGCAGGATTCAGCACTAGATATCACGGGAGGTGGACCCGCGAATAGAGAAGTAGTAACAGCAGAATAGTTCACCCTGGAGTGCTCAGGGACTTCGGACATGGGTTATTCGTAGCATGTCACCCGAGTAACAATTCCGTCTTTCTAAAGCTGCCGAAGTCGACGGTTGGTGGTGTGACAGAGAAATACGACTGAGAAGTACGGAGGTGGTGTTACGGCATGGATGGCTTTTCGTGGTTATAGTGTAGTCCACCATTCTGCTTAAGAAAACGCTGACTGAGAAAGGATATGAATGCTTTTTACACCATTGTGTGCTGGATACATTGGAGAAACAATTCGGAGACGGTGACTGTTTGAATCAGTACGACAATGCGCCCTTTCATAAGGCTAGGTGATGGTTTATGAACAATAACATTCCTGACATGGGCAAGCCTGTCCAGAGTTCCGACCTGAAATCAATGGAACGCCTTAGGGGGTGAGTTCGAACGCCGATTTCGCTCCAGACAAGGACATCACTAAAGCTCTGACAGTGTTCTAGCAACAGTGGACACAGAAACATCCTGAAGAAGATCTCAGTAGAGGGGTCGAAACGTCGATTATTTTAGAGGAAATATGACTGGGCCTAACAATCCAGAAGATTTTAACTTTAGTGACAACGGCCACGATAGCCTTCAGATGTACGTAAGAACATCACTACCTTCTGTAGTTCAATTACAACGTCTGACCCGAACGGCAATATACATAATGAATATACGAGTCCAGGTCGTAGACGCATGGTTGACGACATATGGAAGTTTTGATCTGGCAGTAAGAACATCACTTACTGGGAAGAGGCCCAGGGGAAGACCAAGAGATAGATGGGTGAAGGGAGTGAAGGAATGTGTGACGAGAAGAGGAGAGAACTGGACGAAGGTGGAAGAGGGGGAATGGTGGAAAGACAGAACACGATAGAGAGGCTTGTGTTCCCGACAGACCCAGCCAGTGGCTGGAAACTGTCCAAGATGATGATGATGATGAGTAAGAACATCACTACCTTCTGTAGTTCAATTACAACGTCTGACCCGAACGGCAATATACATAATGAATATACGAGTCCAGGTCGTAGACGCATGGTTGACGACATATGGAAGTTTGGATTTGGTAGTGAGTCGTGCAGGGATATCCAAATAGTACCGCGACCTCTCGCGATAAGTGGGAAACCCAGGTTCGAGTCATGGTCCGGCACAAATTTTCATTGTCGTCATTCCATTCTACAGTTGATGATGTTCATTATTCGCAATTGCGAATACGTTTAATGGATCTTCTGTAGGTTGAGTTTTAAAGACGAATGGGCTGCTACTCCTCATTCAGACACGTCGCAAAAGTGTCGCCAGCAGAATTCATGCCGTCATAGAGACAAAGGGTGGACACAACCCATATTAATGTCCGCTAGCCTCCGGATACTTAATAGGAGCCGCGCGGAGTGGCCCCGCGGTTAGAGGCGCCATGTCACTGATACGCGGCCATTGCCGCAGGAGGTTCGAGTCCGCCCTCGGGCATGGGTGTGTGTGTTGTTCTTAGCATAGGTTAGTTTAAGTAGTGTGTAAGTCTAGGGACCGATGACCTCAGCAGTTTGGACCCTTAGGAATTCACACACATTTGAACATTAGAACTTAATAGGACAGTGTAAGTTTGGCATATCCAAACACTATATGTACGGAGGACTGCTCAAAGCACGTGTGAATGTTATCGCTCTTTGTTATTATGATATTCCAAGCAGTGAAATGAAAAAATATCTTTCAGTTGCAGGAAACGTATCGTGAAGTTTAAGCTGCATTATTTCACACGTCTGTTTTGCGTAAGTGATATTGAATAACAATTTTAATTACTTACTTCCCTGGCTAAACGGCTAACGCCAAAGGCCAAATAATTTCTTTTAACTGATTCGAGGCGCTATTTCGGATTGGTTACATGAAGGTTCGCATGCACTTTGACTGCAGGACAGTGTCCAAGCCGCAGCCGTGCCAAGTGAACGGCGTAAAAACCCGTGAACAGCGTGACGCCCAAATCCAGCCCATTCACAACTGTTAAGGCCACAATACCGCCAGTTGCTATCGGCAGTCCTAAATCTGTGGTTAAATATAAACGCAGGCAATCATTGCTAGAAATGCGTGAGACTTTTGTAATGATCAAGGAAGTCTGAGCCTCAGATTCCAGGAGGGTCAAGTGCTCCTTCCTCTCCCCCGAGTGCCTTCACCCGCCCCTCTTTCTTCCTTCCCTTTCGTACGCTGATGGTGTCTCTTCAAAATTAGGGATATTTCTCCCTTCACACACTATTCTCGTACTCCAAGCCGATACTGGGTACAGTAGCTGATGGGTGCGACATTAAGTGCATTTTCCATTCATTGTCATTCCCATCAGACACCATGTCATGCTGTGGTGTATGGGAAGGTGTCGTCGTTGAGTGACTGTAGGAAAATGTAAGATGACGTAGACAGATTAAAACTGTGTGCCGTACCGAGACTCGAACTCGGGACCTGCCTTTCGAGGGCAAGTGCTCTACCACCTGAACTACCCAAGCACGACTCACGCCCCTTCCTCACAGCTTTACTTCTGCCAGTACCTCGTCTCCTACCTTCCAAACTTTACAGAAGCATCAGTCGTGCTTCCGTAGCTCAGTTGGTAGAGCACTTGCCCGCGAAAGGCAAAGGTCCCGAGTTTGAGTCTTGGTCCGGCACACAGTTTTAATCTGCCAGGAAGTTTCATATCAGCGCACACTCCGCTGCAGTGTGAAAATCTCATTCTGACGTAGACAAAATTTGTAGATGATGACATGAATGGTAACTAACTCTAAATGTAGGAAAATGTAAGTTAATGCAGATGAGTAGGAAAAACAAACCCATAACGCTGGAGCACAGCCTTAATGGTGTGCTGCTTGTCACAGTCATGTCGAAGGACTATCTAGGCGTAACATTACAAAGCGATATCATGATGATGATGATGATGATGATTGGTTTGTAGGGCGCTCAACGGCGCGGTTATCAGCGCCCGTACAATTTCCCAACCTTTGCTCAGCCCAATTTCGCCACTTTTCTGGATGATGATGAAATGATGAGGACAACACAAACACCCAGTCATCTCGAGGCAGGTGAAAATTTCTGACCCCGCCGGGAATCGAACCCGGGACCCCGTGCTCGGGAAGCGAGAACGCAACCGCGAGACCACGAGCGGCGGACAAAGCGATATGAAATGGAATGATCATGTAAGGATTGTAATAGGCATATTGGGAGAAGTTTAGGAAAGTGTGTTTCACCTGTAAAGGAGACAGCATATAGGACGCTAGTGCAAGCTATTCTTGACAATTGTCCGAGTGTTTGGGATTCGCAGCAGGCCGAATTAAAGAAGGATATCAAACCATTTCTGAGGCGAGGTGTCAGATTTGTTATCGGCAGAGTCGTATAATGAGCAAGTGTTGCGAAAATCCTTCGGGAACTAACCTGGACTCACTGGAGTGAAGCCGACGTTCTTTTCGGGGAGCAATATTGTCAACATTTAGAAAACCGGCATTTGAGGCTGACGACGATACGATTCTGTTACCACAAGCGTGCATTTTGCGTAAGGACTGTGAAGATAAGATTAGAGAGATTAGGGCTCGTACGGAATCATATAGGCAGTCGCTTTTCCACTCTCCGTTTGTTATTGGAACAGGAAGGGAAAGGGTTGGTAGTGGTACAGGGTACCCTCCGCCATGCGCCATACGTTGGCTTGTAGAGTATGTGTAGTGTTGGCTGAAGAGCCAACACAGTGTTACTAGAGGAGGCCGAAATGCATGCGTTTTAGCTCACGCAGGCTGGCGTGAGGAGAGAAGAACTATACTGACGTGAGGTCTGGAACATGACAAGGAATTAGAATTCAGAAAGTGGACGTAATTAGTTTCATACTTAACTTTAATTCATTAATGATGAACGTTGCTCTTGACGGTACATGATTCACAATATTATCTGTTCAGAATAGTAACTGAATATGGCGCGTTGCTAGGTCGTAGCAAATGACGTAACTGAAGGCTATGCTAAACTGTCGTCTTTGCAAATGAGAGCGTATGTAGACAGTGAACCATCGCTAGCAAAGTCGGCTGTATAACTGGGGCGAGTGCTAGGGACGCTCTCTAGACCAGACCTGCCGTGTGGCGGCGCTCGGTCTGCAATCACTGAAGTGGCGACACGCGGGTCCGACGTATACCAACGGACAGCGGCCGATTTAAAGGCTACCACCTAGCAAGTGTGGTGTCTGGCCGTGACACCACAGTATGTACGTAGATGTAGATGTAGATGATGATGGAGTGTCAGCTTGGACTGTTTATCACCTAAAACAACATATTTTTTGCTTTTTCTCCGCTTCGATAATCCAGCAGCTACGTTCTGTGTTTAAAATAAGTATACAGGTGTAGGAGAACTTGAAGTCTTCTTGCACAGCATAATGTCAGTACCCGTAAAAGCTCGCTGCCGTGGAGGATAGGAATTTTGTTGATCTACGTGTCGAGTCGTTTCGCCAGCGCTTTTTTACTAAACGGTGAAATTTCGTCAGGAGAGCCAACTCGGGTGCTCGCCGGTTGATTAAACGCGACGCGCAACGAGCAGAGGCCGTAGTCGGTAAACACAGCGACACGCCGTGGGCCGCGCCGTAAACGGGACGCTACGGCGAGGTGCAGTGCGGTACGGTAAGGAGCAAGTTTCCCCGGGGGCGAGTTTGCGCACGTAGCCGTGCCCGCCTTCGCCGTGCGAGAGCCGTCGGCGCCACCTTATTGGCCGCGGGCGCACCTGGTCTCGGGCGCATTAGCCATTCCGGGCGCCGCGAGCTGCCGCGGGGAAGAACCGCCTCGCCGGGGAGTATTAAGGCTGGCGCCCCCGCCTGGCGACACCGCGCCGCACGACGCCGCCGTCGCGCGCAACTTGGCGTTTAATTTGGCCCAGCGCCCTGTTGGCGCCCACCTCAACTGGCTGACAACCCAGCCGCATTATAAGGAGCCACCTGCGACGCGCCGCCACTTTGCTCCTAGTGCGCTGCCGCAGCCGCCTCTGACGTATTTCAACCGCCTTTGCGTTGTCACGCTGTCAGGCAGAATGGTGTTTGTATGCTAGTCGCGAGCCCGTGTCCGTCATATGACACCTGCCAGAAGCGACAGCCGTCTCTGCAGCTTCACCTTTGCGCATTTATAGGCGTACCACATATTTTTTCTCTAAATTACTTTTGAATACATTATGGGAGTGACAGTGATCAATGTGTTACAAATATTTACACTTAAAAACAGTCTTGATCACAATTTATTTATTGCGGTGACCGGTTTCGACCACTACTGTGGTCATCTTCAGAGCTACAAGTCGGCCGGCCGGAGTGGCCGTGCGGTTCTAGGGGCTACAGTCTGGAGCCGAGCGACCGCTCCGGTCGCAGGTTCGAATCCTGCCTCGGGCATAGATGTATGTTATGTCCTTAGGTTAGTTAGGTCTAATTGGTTCTAAGTTCTAGGCGACTGATAACCTCGGCAGTTAAGTCGCATAGTGCTCAGAGCCATTTGAACCTACAAGTCGTATACAAAGCTATAATTAGAGGGCTACATACATTAAACAAAATACATAAAGTTATAAGGCTATAAAACGATGGATTACCAATGAGTAAGAACCTCCTTCTGCTGGAGAATCACTACTGGAGAAACCAGTGCACGTCTTACTATATATAATGGAAGCTCCGCCCACTTCTGACGGCATGATATGATTACTAACCAATAAGGCGGATAGCAATGAAAAATTTCTTAGTTAAAAGAACATTGTCAAGAAATAAAAAATAAACACACACTAAGCTTATTTAACAGCTATTGTCGATTAAGAAGCGTTAAAAATATTGTAAGACGTGTACTGGTTTCTCCAGTAGTGATTCTCCAACACAAGAAGGTTCTTACTCACTGGTAATTCATCATTCTATAGCTTTATAATTTTATGTTTTTTCTTTAATGTATGTAGCCCTCTAATTAAAGCTTTGTATACGACTTGTAGGTCTGAAGATGACCACAGTAGTGGTCGATACTGGTCACCGTAATAAATAAATTGTGATCAAGAGTGTTTTAAATAGTAAATATTTTTTCTCTGTTGATCCATTGTGGACCGCGGGACAACCGCTGGTCAAATATTTACCAAAGAAAATCGCCAAACAGCCATATGTTTACACAAGTTATTTTGTTTTATTTTGACAACCAGTTTCGGTTCAAATGGTTCAAATAGCTCTAAGCACTATGGGACTTAACATGTGAGGTCATCAGTCCCATAGACTTAGAACTACTTAAACCTAACTAACCTACATCCATGCCCGAGGCAGGATTCAAACCTGCGACCGTAGCAGTCACGCGGTTCCGGACTGAAGCGCCAAGAGCCGCTCGTCCACAGCGGCCGGCCACTAGTTTCGGCATTTCAATATGTTATCATCACGCCCCATATGCACTTCATGCACAAAGTCAGATGTATCGATATTAGCATACTGGAGCCATCAGTATGTGGATGCCGTGAATTCGTTACTCCAGTGCTTTCTTCGAAGTTTACAAATCTTTAACATAATGCAGCGCGTCAGCAACTGTATATGTATAGAAATTAAACAGTTTTTCAGCCTTCAGCTGCAAGGTAATTCTTACTCGTTTACCTAGGTTTCGTTCCAGTAATGGAATCTTCTTCAGAACAAAAAATTAAATTATTTTGAGAGCCAAACACTGGCAATGTCACAGATTAAAAATTAAAACAATAAAGACGCATAATCATAAGATTATGTCTGTCAAGATTAAAACCATTAAGGCGAACGTAGACGGAGCTACGCCGGCCAGAAATGAGGACCACATGTGAGCGGCACGGAAGAAGATTCCATTACTGGAATCGAAACCTAGGTAAACGAGTAAAAATTACGTTGCAACTTTCTTCGAAGACCTGCATATTGGAGCCATCATTATCTGGATACCGTGAATTCATTATCCGAACGCTTCCTTCGGAGACTAGAGTTGGTCTCCGAAGGAAGCGTTCGGATAATGAATTCACGGTATCCAGATAATGATGGCTCCAATATGCTAATACCGATACATCTGAGTGTCTGTGCATGAATTTCATATGGGACCTGAAGATGTATTACTGAAATGGTGAAACTGGTTGTCAACGTAAAACAAAATAACTTCTCAAAACGTACTGCTGTTTGGCAATTTTCCTTGGTATACATATTTTTAGGTCCAGGACAAACTACAGCATTTTTTGTTGTGTTCAACCCACGACAAGTTTCTGAAAACACTTGAAAGAAGAGTTGCGCACTAGCCAAACTACGCTTCGGTATATTTCGTACAGTACACAAATGACTTATTAAATGGTACGATTACCGGCAGTACTGGTGGCAGAGTTAGGGGAATAAACATAAATGAATGTGTGTGGGATAAACTGGGGGCCGAAGACTTCTCTTTGTTTTCTATTTGTTTTGCACCTAATTACAATAGCTCATCGTCCACTGTGTGTTTCACAAGTTATAAATTTCATTTTATAACTAATAAAACTTAGGTGGTTGTGTAACTTCCGCGGGTTTTTCCAACGAAAACAATTACTTTTGTTGCAACTACAGTTTACATACACAAACATAAGAATAGTCTATATAATTATTTTTGTTCTTTTTTTTACTACATAGAACGTGTTTGATCATGATGAAAGGCATGACTTCCTTGTTGTTATTATTGATAAGTACGAAAGTTGTTTATGAATAACACAAACATGATTTATATAAGCTGAAAGAATTATTAAAGTAGTGTTTGATACTTATGTTTAAGGAAATTGCGCTTTATAGCGCTGTGTAAAGAACCTGTTTTGCTTTTTTTATTGTATTTTACTACAACATCCCTTTGCTGCATGTTACAGACCAACAATTCACGATGAAGAGGTAGGAGAAGGAGCATGTTGTAATAAACATCCTCGTTCAGGTTCATGTAAGCGAAAACCGCCCCCCCCCCGCCCCCCAATCGTTATAGGGTCTCTCCACACACAGCTCGTTCAACGCCTCACTGTGACATCGGTGCTCTCGCCACCTTGCGTCATTTGAAAAGAAGCGAAATCACGACTCATCATACGCCTGCAGTCAGTTACTGTCTACTTTGTGTGTTACTTCTCTCGCTGAAGACGTGCAGTTTTGTTTGCTGCTGCGAGCAGCGATCTTTTGCGAGATACCTGGCTACAGCTGTCCACTGCATGCAGTTCCGTTCGCAACTTTCGCTCAGTAACTGGTTGAGATGGTCCTGTGTTCACAGACAGCAGCGGCTCCTGTCGGATTTGAAATCGAATGTCCCTGACAAGGCGTAAGACACGTCTTCGGTCCCCTCTTGTTAAGATTTTGTACATCATCTTTTGTTATCCCATGTTACATGGCCACCATTAGTGCACAATTTTTTGTAAATGTGTGGTACAACTTACGTTGGTAGTCCAACAAACTGGGACTACCTGATTCACAGTGTGGTCATGGGCATGTCCACAAACAACAGCTCCTCTCTGACAATCTTTCAGGTCTCGTCATCCACTGCACTGATCCCATACAACTGACTGGCGCACACACACACCATTCCGTGCCTTGACTAACATCATCTGTGAGGTCACGTGACCTCGTGATACCTGTTCTAATGCATCTATCGTGCTCCAGCCAAAGCCAAAGTACACAAAAATTTGTATTCCAGACATGCCCTCAACTGACATGCATTCTCGTATTCATAGTTTTAGACCCATGAGTTTATACAATAACGTGATATACGCTCTAAGACATAAAAAACGACGCACCGCGAAGAAATTATAAAAATTGAATTGGAATGACTTCGAAAATATTTGATTAGAGAAACATATCACTGCTCCCAAAATGTAACTAATACACGACGGCACACACATTATTTATGTACAAAGCACGTGGACGAAAATGCTACAGCAAGTAAAGTATTGCAACAAAAGAAAATCTATAAACCTCTAAAAATATCTGAAAAGCTCATTGAACGGTTATCTGATGTGTCTGATACCCCTACTGTTTGGGTAGACTAATGGAAGATCGATTCTGTACCATACATCAAAGATCTCCCATGCCGTTAATCCACAAGCGCAATATCTCCAGCATCAAAATCACATGCACTTAGGTTCTAAGAATACCGTGAAAGTCACCACTCAAACCCTGGCATTGCGATCAACAGAATAGACATACATTATACGCACATTATCTACGAGTGACCAGGGGATTCTGATTTCAGTTGCATTCAAGTTTTACATATCAACATAGCATCTCACCACACCGCTGTACCCCACTCCAGACCACCGACCGATTCTATCATATTGTCTACTTTACCTCCTTCAACCGAGCCGTCCACAGTTCGGTGTAACAGTCCGTGCTTTAATCTCATTGGCTCATGGAACCGAAAACTCAGAGAGTGTCTGTCATCCAAATTTCCAAACGTGCGAAAGGCTATTATCCGTGCAGGTACTGAGAGCTCGGCATAGCGCATATCTTTCCAGTGTACCTGCATGTTTATAACATGCGAAATAATTTTATTAATGAAAATAATGAATGTGGCATACCACTTTCAGACTTAGTTGTCGGACAGAAGTGAGTCAGCTTTGCAATAATCGTGCAGGTTAGATAAGACGGGCGTTCAGCAAGTAATGCAATACATTTTTTTCCCCCTGAAAGCACGTTGGTTTTATTCAGAATGCCAGTACACCATATTATTCCCCACTCATTTGGCTACAAAACCTTATATTTCAACATAATCTCCGTTCAATGTGACGGTTTTGCGCCACCTTACTGGAGGGCCTGTATGCCAGCATGGAACCGTGCTACTGGTTGACGTCGGTGCCAACGTCTTGCTGCATCAATAACCTCCCCATCACTCATGTACTGTTTCCCCCGGAGTGATCCTTCATTGGGCCTAGCATAAAGAAGTCGGAAGGAAAGAGATCCTGGCTTTAAGGGGCTTTAAGGGAGATGAGGAGGAACACTTCAATGAAGTTTTGTGAGGTCCTCTCGGATGCGCAGACTCGTATGAGAAGGAGAAGTTCGTTTGCATTGTGGCTACAAACATGTTGAAGTTATTTCTTCAATCAACTTCCTGTCTTAACACTTAGCACTTACCACTTAGTTGCGAGGACATCAAGCAGAATAATCCCTTCAAAGTTCCAAAAGACGGACACCATGACTTTATCAGCAGAGGGTTGAACTTTTCAGAGGAGAGTTAGCGTGACGGCACCCCATGGATTGCCGTTGTGTTTCCCGTTCGAAGTGATGAACTCCTTTCATCACCTGTGCCGATGTTCGGCAAAAAATTGTCACGATCAGCGTCGTAACGCACAAGCGGCGAGGAAGACAACGAGCACACATCTTTTAGTACCTCAGCAGGTGAACGAATGTCTCAGCAATACCGACAGAGAGGTCCAGCTATGCAGTGAGGTATTTGAATGTAATGTGTCGATCACCTCTAGTGAGAATGACCCCAAGTTCCAACGCTGTAGGAGTTACAGCCGCGTGCGGCTAGCCTTTCTTATTATTATCGGACAGGTTAGTGCGTTCTTGTTGTGATGGCGGACGCCACGCCCAGCGACTCATCGTGCTTTTGTTCACTGTCTACAAAAGCCTATGTATATCTGCGATGTTCTGGTTTTCTGCCAAAATAAACTCGTTGCTTTGAAAGCACCTCCGTTGAGGATGCCATTTTGAAGAGCGCATATAGTACCACCTCCTATCGGAGCTTCATGAAAGTTTAGGGGCTGCAGCGAGAATATTCCATCATATCCCACAACAAATTTCCCATTTTTCAACCGCAACTGGCTGAGGAAAATACGTGTTGCATTACTTATTGAACAGTCCTCGTAGTAATAACTGAACTCAGATTAGAAATACTGTGGAAAAAATGTAGTGTATGTGTGTTGTACAGCTGCTACATTGCGCCCGGTGTTTGTGTGTGTGCAGAGGTCGCGCCACCACCGCGACTTCGCGGCGGCCCCGCAGCAGCTGCAGCTGCAGCCGCAGCCCCCAGCCACTACGCCGCCGCCGCCGCCGCCGCGAAGCCCTGGCAGCCCAGAAGCCGCCGCCGGGGAGTCCGCAGACGCTGAGGACTACGACGAGGACCTGCTCGCTAGGGAGAGTGAGTCCGCGCTCATGCTACCCCAGCTCTCGACACACCCAGCTCACGACAATCTTTTTTTATTATTGATTTATATATTTGGCTCTTATCTGCACAGCTACTTAGTCAAATACGTTTTTTTAGGCATTAGCGTTCTGACAGGTTAAACCAGACGGCCACGAATTTTCCTCCTGTGCCAACTCCTTTATCCCAGAGTAAAAATTGCACCTTGCGTCTCAATTAGTTTTTTCAGTATATTCAAATCTCTGCCTTCCTTTACAGTTTTTACCCTCTACAGCCAACTCTGGTACCGCTCTTATTTTATATATCACAAATACCGTTTTGTCCCGAAAATAAACCGTACTTTTTATCGGTATTTGACCCTCGAAAAGTTTGGGTGCGGTTTATATCGGCTTTCTCGACTTTTTACGTACCCCTGCTGTAAAAAAAATTGTGCTCATTTGCAACACTAATACTAGCGTCTGTAACCGAAACTGGCGGCAAGGCATTTTATTGCGGAATAATGCAAACTTTTACCTGTATTTTATTGGCGTTAACATTATGTAGGTCTACCAATATTGTTTCCGTAGCTTGTAGTTCAGTTTCAGTTGGCTACTGTTGAAAAAGCCTGATTTACCTCAACACGAACGACAGTTAGAGCGAAATGTATCTTCAAGCAAAGGAATTCGGCGCAGTTACGAAGCATGCCTCAAACTTACTGTTCATTCTGCTAAAACTGCAACCAACAGAGAGGCCCGAAAGAAATATGGACTGGAAAAATACAATGTGCAGCGCTGGATTGCTACTGAATTAAAATGGAAGACGGCAGTTTCAACGAGAAAATCATTCTGGGAACCGAAATGTGGCAAATATCCGGAACTTGAAGCTACGGTTCTTTCCTGTGCGCAAGATAAGAGGAAAGATGGGATGGCTATCTCACGAGAAATAATCAAACTGAAGGCACTGGATGTCACAATATGTGTCTCCCAGAAAGAGAATTCCATGCCGACGTTGGTTGTTGTCGGTTTACGCGGACAAATGGCCTCTCTCTCCGACGAATTACTACAACAGCACAGAGAATGCCAGCAGATTTCGAGGTGAAATTGGTTAACTTTCATTGGCACGTCATCCAGTTGCGAAAGTGTCACTCATAACCTTCCCATCAGATCGGCAATGTTGGCGAAACGACACTATTTTTTGAAATACCGAGCTATACGACAGTAGATATGAAAGTGGTGAAACGTATCCTATTAAGAAAAAGCACGAATAAAAAAATATGATAGTTTGATGTTAGCCTTTACAGACGAAGGTGGAAGTTTACACCCTTATGTAATTCTGAATAGAAAAACTATGCCCAAAGAAAACATTCCTAATCGCTTAGTGATTCACTGTCAAGAAAAGGGCTGAATGGCTACGTAAGTGATTGTTCACTGGCTGTCTAGTGTTTGGAATCGCAGACCTGGGGCTCTGCTTCCTAAGAGAGCCGTGCTAGTTATGGATATAGGACATCTAACTACTAAAGAGAAAGACAAACCTGCTGCACAAAAGACACATCTCGTCGTAATACCGCCCCAAGCTATGTTCAGGTAAAGTGCATTAAGTAGGAGAACGATCCTCTAACATAACTTGCCCTCGAACATATTATTATCACTGTTCAGTGAGGCAGCGCCACCACAAGTCTCATGACACCATCCAGCGACACAGTAACTTACCTACTTTATTCTGTTCCTATAACCTTACGAGTATGCATAGGATTTCTGTTTGTTACCATTATGCCTTAATCATGCTTCATCAGCAGCAGATTTTACTATCAGATTTACTATGCCGCCAGTAGTTACTTCACATGACACAAAGTAAGACGGTTGCTAACCAGCCTGCCACAATCAAGTTGATAGTACGCAAAGAGCAGTGGGATTATCGGTAGAAATAAAATCGTGAGTACCGAGTTTAAACAACTCTGTATCGTCAAAAGCATTCAAAAGTAAACTTTACAAACTCCGAAAGGATATTTCAACCTACAGTTGAAAGTATTGGATTTATAAGCAAACGTAACATCATTCGTCAAATACGCAATTAGAAATCTTCGACAAAATTATTCTTTACGCTTCAGGAGTAGTAAGGTCTTTGAATTTACCGTAGCAAGAAGTAAATAAAGAAATCTGTGATGCTGTAACTGTCGTCCAAGCAGTCCGAATTAGCTACCTGTCCGCACCAATCGCATTCCGCTGAAACACGCGATCGAATACCTACACAGGTAGCGATCAACATTGCCAGTTCTTACATCCAAAACTTAATTTTGTCGTTGAATATAAATTGTATTAATCTTAATCAGATACATCTCCCCTTTGTGGCTATACGCCAGGAAGAGGCGACTTCCTTCTCAAAACCATATAATCTCGAATGTAACACTCCAACTCACAACCGAGTATTAATGGAAAATTCCCTTCAAACAAGAAAGTCACACGACTTGCAACCCGGGAACGACTATTACTGGACGACAGCAAACTGATTCGCCAAAGACGTAATACTAACACAGGGTTGGTTGTTGGTTGTTTTTGGGGGGAAGGAGACCAGACAGCGAGGTCATCGGTCTCATCGGATTAGGGAAGGAAGTCGGCCGTGCCCTTTGAAAGGAACCATCCCGGCATTTTCCTGGAGCGATTTAGGGAAATCACGGAAAACCTAAATCAGGATGGCCGGACGCGGGATTGAACCGTCGTCCTTCCGAATGCGAGTCCAGTGTGCTAACCACTGCGCCACCTCGCTCGGTACTAACACAGGGACTGAGCGAAGAGTTTGCGAAAGCCTATGTACCGATATATTGTAACTGTTAAGAGCAGCAGATAATAAATTACAACAAAATAAGTATCACAAAAAGTAAAATATGCTGCGAGGAAATGAAGGTACTTGGAAACAACAACCTTCCAATGTATGTATAGTACCAACAACGAAGTACAGCAGAGATGGTGCTATGGTGTGGGGGTGTTTTTCGTAGTTAAGGTTTGTTCCTCTTATTGTGATTAAGAAAACGACAAACGCAGTTCGATATGGACAGTTTTACAGCTGTAGACGCCACGGAGATGTTCCTCTATGGTTGGAGATGGAAAGGGTAGTTGGAGGTCACGATGCCGATAGTTCACCACTCTGGAGTGGGTAGCATTGGAGGAGTAAGGGGATGTCTGACAGTCGTCCGACATGTGGTTATAGAAACATAATTGTTAAATCATTCATTCGTTATTCATCCAGTACAACCACCGAGATAATTGTATTGTATTGTATTGTATGTTAACCGGGGACCTAGAAACGACGTCCCCACCGCAGCCGCAGTGGTCCACAACCCCACGACGACCACCGCAGTACACTTCACCCCTCCGCCGCCCCACACCGAACCCAGGGTTATTGTGCCGTTCGGCCCCCGGTGCACCTCCCAGGGAACGTCTCACACCAGACGAGTGTAACCCCTATGTTTGCGTGGGAGAGTTATGCTGGTGTACGCGTACGTGGAGAACTTGTTTGCGCAGCAATCGCCGACATAATGTAACTGAGGCGGAATAAGGGGAACCAGCCCGCATTCGCCTAGGCAGATGGAAAACCGCCTAAAAACCATCCACGGACTTGACTGTTCACCGGACCTCGGCACAAATCCGGCGGGCGGATTCGTGCCGGGGACCAGGCGCTCATTCTCGTCCGGAAGGCCGTGCGTTAGACCACACGGCCAACCGGGCGGGCCACCAAGATAATACTCGAAGAGGCCAATTCCCTCAGGTAAGCCTGCGAGGAAGACGCTGTGGTCAGCATGCGGCTCGTGGTCGCGCGCAGCCGACGGTGTAGTGCAGCCCGCAAGTGATGACGAAAACGGCAATGCAGGGCCTTTGACTCCAGCAAGATGGCATCCCACAGCGGCAGACGCACTGCGTAGAAGCAAAAGAGCAGCCACAGATAACATGTCCCGTGGCGAGCAGGCTCATTGCGTGGATCCAGTGTAGAAGTGGCACCTCAGAACAGAAGTGTCTGCCCAAACGAGTAGAGGCAGGGCGAAAGGAGTTTGCCTACACACGTGACAGACAGCTGCATGGTCCCGTGCTCGAGCGGTAGACCGCCGGAGTAGGAGGCCGGCAGCCGCTGAAGTAGGCCACAGGTGGCCCGAAGGCTGGACGCCGCTAAGTCCACAGCATTGCACATGACACCAGCAACAGGGCCGAAACTGGCAGTGGTAGAGTACAGAAAGGGCGACTGATTGAGTAGCGTACACTCATAGACCCCTAGGCTCTACACTCTTGGACAGTCCTTCGTCCGCTCCCCCCCCCCCCCCCCCCCCGCCCCGCCACCCCTGTGAATGATGACTGGCAGACTGTGACAACTTTGACTAAAAATGACGAGTATTTTTTGTGTCGTGGACCCTTGTTTTGCTACAGCTTCGGTTACTATCATGTAAGACACAAAAAGTCCGTGGCTCAGATGTGAAGTAACCAGGTCAGGAACTCTGCAAAGGTTCTGCCATTTTGTTTAGTTGGTAATACTGGAAGGTTATAATTAAAGTGTAGATACTCAAGGAGGTCCAGTTTGCCCTGCAATTATCGTGCGACAGCGAAACTTGATAGATACTCTATTGCGTTAATGAGGAACCAATTTATGGTAGAAAAAATTAGTTCCAATTTTGTCCATCCAGTCATACTTCTTGTAAGACTATATGACAACCACGCTGTTATTTGACAAGCCATAACGTGAGTGAACAGTATGGCTCTCGAGAAGAGAGACTGTACACTGTTAGTGAAACTGTTTCATGTGAACAGCAGAAATTGCAGTGCTGCTTTGAGACGAGTGAAAGATCTGAGAAGAGGCTCGATGTCATTAAATGATTTAAAGAAGATGAAAATGAAATCTCAAAACATGGGTGAGCCTGGAAGGGGGAGGTGAAAGTCACTGACGAAGTTGCTGTTGCTGCGACTGACCATGGAGCACTGGCACCGGGTAGTGCTAGTGTTCGTGCAGAGTCACGAGAATTGTCCATCCCATGGTCACAAGTAAGGGAATTTTTGCAGCCCGTATTACACTGGCATCCGTACAAGATCCAGACGGTGGAGGAACTGAAACCTCAGAATTTTCTCTTCGGTTTTTGGCATGGACCGAAGTTTATGACACGTGGCCGGGCAATATTCTGTGGAGAGACGAGGTACCTTTAACATTACACAGGGTGCAGTGAACACACAGAGCTGCCGAATTGGGATACCTTTTCACCACATGTTGCGCACGAATGGTTATTGCACTCGCCGCACGTATCTGTGCTGACTGAACTTATTACATCAGGGGCTGCTTGCTGACACAACAGGAACTGCTGTTACGACGCCGGTCAGTTACCACATCGCCGAGGAACCAGAGCTGAAATACTGGGTGGTTATAAGTAAAATGCAGCTTCTCACAGAGGTCCATTGTGGACTGTAATTATAGCGTAGGAACGAACTTGGTAGCTATTGTAATGCGTTAATGCGGGCCCATTTAAAATGTAAATAAATTTTTTCCAATTTTGGCCAACAGGTGCATATCTGGCGCTGTGATGTAATGAATTAGGAACGGGACGTGGGCAGAAAAGGTCAAACACGTGAGAAAGGCTTAATGTTTATTTTATTATTAACCGACGCTTACACAATTTGTTCAGTATGAGCACTGGAGACGTCGACGAGATTCTTTATCTGTAAAACGACGTGATCGGTAGCTGCTCGGAGCAGTTCTGATGGAATCTGAGCAACGTGTTCTTACGTACTGGCTTCAGGTCAAGTGGATACGGATCGTGTCTCTCGAAAACATGTTCTTTTAGATATCCCCAGTCACTTCGGCTCAGAGCAGGTAATCTTGCAGAATATGCGTCGGGAAAACTTCTGGAGATAACTCGTTCATGGCAGGTTGCATTAAGCAGATCTTTTACAGCGCGAGCGACAATAGGTGTTGCCCCGTATTGCACGTAGACAGTGGTTTACTCACAGTCGCGCTCCTCCAAAGCAGGAATAATATGCTGTAAAAGAGGGTCTCGATAACGCGCAAACATCACGGATTACTTGACAGGCCTTCTGGGTGTACTGTCTTCAAAGAACAGCGGACCGAAAATAAAAGTGGTTGTGAATTCACCCGACGTGACCCACTTATGCGTTCTCATGCGTTGGCCATGCATGGTGTCTTAATTTCACTGACCTACGCCCAACCAGTTAATAGCGACACAACACAGCACTGTGTACCGTGTACAGCAGAGTAACGGTTCGGAGATGGTGCTTGTATAAGAATGAAAAAACACCCTGTAATAAAGCACCATCTGTCAGGCAACTTTGCGGACGATGAAATTCCGGAAATGGTCTGGCTTGCCCGGAGTCCCGTCCTGAACGCTGTGGAACGCCTTTCGGATGAGTTAGAACGTCGACTCTGCACCAGAGCCCCACATCACTACCTTCTCTGGCTTTGGCTCCTCAAGAAGAATTGTCATTACTCCACAGATACTCAGACACCTGACTTTAAAGTTTGCCCAGAAGATTTCGCCGGCCGCGGTGGCCGAGCGTTTCTAGGCGCTTCAGTCCAGCGCCGCGCGACTGCTACGGTCGCAGGTCCGAATCCTGCCTCGGGCATGGATGTGTATGATGTCCTTAGGTTAGTTAGGTTTAAGTAGTTCTCAATTCTAGGGGACTGATGAGCTCAGAAGTTAAGTCCCATAGTGCTCAGAGTCATTTGAACCATTTTAACCCAGAAGATTTCAGCGGTGGACGGCTGGTGCCTGATGAGTCGGCACACCCGCCACACAGCAATGCAATGCCTGTTGCCAACAAGTTTGATACCTGCAGCTGAAACTTCCCGACTTCACTGTGTTGGAAAGGGGTTGGCGGGGAAGGGGGGCACGACCAACAACAGACACATCCGCGAAGCTGCTTGACGTCGGCCACTTCCTGGTATCCATAAGCCAGGTGGCCTTTTAGCTCTGTCAGTCTAAAGCCGAGTCCGAAGAAACGACGAGTCCAAAACACAGCGCCGCCGGATCAAGACAACCTCCGCACACCGCCGATTGTGACAGCAACCGATTTCGATCTTGAAGAGTATCCTATAGTGACAGTTATTCCCCTTGCGTTCTTTTATATAGAGAATCAGTACTGTGTTGTTCATGTTTTCTTGTTGCTTTCTAGAGAAATAAATATCTACGGTTCAGTGCTAGCTGAACACCTATTTCTTGTCTGTGTGCACAATCCCACAACCGGATACTTCATGCTGTAGTAAAGCGGAATGGTGGACCACCTCATATTAATGTTACCGATAGGTGTGTAGAGTGTTTTTATCAGATAGTGTACACCTAAAACAGCAAACAGATTTCATGATGGGTTATTCACATCTCAGAATAGCGGTGCTTGTCAAGGGTATCACCAGGCTGCATTCCTGTAAGTCATTTGTTAATGTGCGCCCTTATTACTTTTTATATTTAACTTGAGGATCTCAAAGGAAAAAAAAAGTATGAATCCTGACCCCGTCATCACCGTTATGCATAGCTGTGCTCTCAGCAAGTGCACAAAAGAGATACATTGTGTACACAGGCGAGCTCGCGCGTTGTTTACGCGCCTAGCGGTGGGACACGTGTCCGAGCGGGACCGCCACGTGACCGCAGACCAGGCGGCCCACGTGGACTGGCGGCACGCCAGCGGCAGATTGCCGCCAAACGCGGTGAAGCCCGCAGCCGCAGCGCGTCAGAGCGCTTCAGAGCGCGTCCAATACACCCACACTGCCAATGGAACGGCGCAGAGCCAGCCGCCAATACAGCCGGCGGAAGCGGCGGAAAGTGGCGCAGAAGTGAAGCAGTCGCCAGGGAGCGGCTTCGCCTCTTTCCTTTTTATCACTGCAGGGCCGACAGGCGGAGGCTAAGAACTTTTTTCCGGGGAGGACTCGAGAAAAAGACGATGCTGCTTATTCAGCAGTCGGATTTGGCGTCGGATTCTATCTGCCACAGATCCCTGCTCGGGCTGAATAAACAGGGGACCAGGGCGAGGATGCAGACACTCTCTGTTAGAAATTTCAGAAACCTTCCGAACGCCAACAAACTGACTGCTAACGGAATTATTTTCTTATGTTATAAGAACGACTTGGTTTCCTTTTTTATTGTTAGTAACCAGCACTAGGGAAATCAGATACGTGTCCTAGCATTGTATGCACGCTTTTACGGGTACGAAAATTAAAAAAATTAAACAGATAACTGCAGGTTGAGTCAGGAGGAAAAGTACATGATTTGAGGGCTTACAGTATTAGATACTGGTTTCCCAGATAGAACACATGTTCTATCTGTCATTTATTTTCTGTATTATTCAAACATTGTCATTGTTTACAACGTACCATTGTGGTATTAAGGAAGTTATGACAATAATCAAGTCGTGTAACTACCTCGAATTGGTCTACAGAAACACATAAGCTACAGCGCATGCCCCACACACGATATTTCCAATATTCTCGCGCTCGCTTGATGCAAACTAGTAGAGAAGAAACGAATAGGTCATTTCTGAAGTAATTTAATGTAGTTCACTCTTGTATTGCAACACGTTTTTGCTGGAGGATATTGTTTTCGAGTTATTCGAGAAAAACATACAAAAGTTATATTAAATCTGTTTTATCTTGATAACCATTCGGAATAGGGCATAAGTCCAGATGAAATTGGTTGTTGAGAACCACTAACGATATGACCCCTCGATGCACACACCTTTCCTCCTGAATCACCCAGTACAATAATAAAAAACATTGAAAGGAACACGTAAGATGTGTGGCATGATGTCAAGGGCATAGAAGTAAAAGTTAAAGTTGATTTTGACGAAATTAATCTGAACTTTATTCCAGAGATCTAGATATTCCAATAAACAGGAAGTTTAAGAGAATTATAGAGAGTCCAGGCTTGTGGAGGTGTGGTTAAGAAATAGGATAAATGTTAGAAAATCGAAAAATTTTACGATACAAAGTCTGGCACTTTGCGACTGGTGTAGCACAAGATACATCAATAGACGCTGAATAACACCATCACAAAATACATCTTTAGGGCAACGTTCATATCTTGTAGTTCCAAAATTAAGCACCAAGAATATTAAATTGAAATCATTGAACAGGAAGCCTTTTATGTTACAGCGGATCGGATGTTAATGGGGTAGCGCTCGTACTTCGCGCTAACAGCAATGTAAAAAGTGAAGGCCCCCAAAAGGAGAAGATATTTCATCTATGAAGTGAAACGGACTCGTATGGCGCTGAAGGGAGCCAGCACGATCGGAAACGAATTTGTTTCTGGGCAAGTTTCTCGAAAATTTGGTGCCAAACGGCCGGACATATAGCGGATAAAATAGTCTCTTGATATTTCTGGTACTTGTTCGCAACTATACTGAACTGGTGAACTCGTCACTAGCGTATTAATATAGTGCTGATACCGGGGTGACGAACCGAGCGACAGGCATCAGACTTCACTGCAGAACCGTAAAGTCTTCTGAGTAAACGCAGCTGAAAACCGAAGAGTAGATTTATTTATTTATTTAGCGTACAGCATTTAAGTACATTTCAGTATTGGATCACATTATTCTACATTACATAAAATTACATATATTCACAAACATCTAGATCTTGTATGTATTCGATGGATTTTTGGAATGCCACGAGGAATTCTTCAAAGCCCAAACTGAACACTCTAGTTCTGCATTCTTCTCTGATGTGTTGGATGGTCTGCTTAGGCGCGCCGCAGACACATGCTGGCGAAGACAGCAGTCCCCATTTGAAGAGTGAGTAAGCACATCTTCCATGCCCAATACTTAATAGGTTCAGAGTTGACCAGATCTTGCGGGGCTGATCAAACCCAGGTACTGCCTCGGTAAGACAAGGCATTAGGTGGCAAGTTGTTGGGGCATTCTGGAGCATTCTCTTCTCCAAGAGTTTATGTCAGACCCAGTGAGGCTGTCGAGAGCAAGAGGAGGATGTCTTGAACGAAGCCTCTTGGTACTCAGATCAGGTATATCGATGTGTACCGGTAGTTCAGGGTTTGCTTGGATCTTGTTATATTCCCTGACCAAGGTTGCTTCTCGTCGTATTTTTGGGAGTGGTATATAACTCAGGACAGGTAGCCATACGTTAGGGGTATACCTAACGGTTCCTGAAATAATGCGCATGGTGTTAAGTTCGACATCGATTTTGTTCACATGACTACTGTTTAGCCATACTGGCCCACAGTACTCCGCCTCAGATTATACCAGGCTCAGTGCAGACGTCCTCAGAGTTGTTGCCGTTGATCCCCAGGTGGTTCCCCAGAGTTTATGAATGAGGTTATTTCTTGTTCTCGCCTTGGCAGCTGCTTTTGTAAGGTGTGACTTAAATGACAAGGTTCTGTCTGACGTGACCCCTAGGTACCTTGGCTCCTTGTTGTGGTTGAGGCTTGTGTCGTCAAGTATACTTCCAGAGCTCTGACGGCTTCTCTGTTATTGAGGTGGAAGCAAGTTACTTCTTTCTTCGTGGCGTTAGGCCTAAGCCTCCATTTGCGAAAGTATGCTGCCAAGGCAGACAGATCGGATGACAGGGTTTCTCCCATTGTATCAAAATCGGTGTGCCTTGTTGCAATAGCCCAATCATCAGCGTAGCCTAATTTCATACAAGCTGTTTCTGGCGTGTCGGCAATGTATAGGCTGAAAAGCAGTGGGGCTAATACCAAGCGTTGAGGTAAGCCATTTTGAAGGAATTTCTGGCTATTGGCTTTGTTTCCCATGACGACCTGGAATCCTCTGTTACCAATCATGTTACCAATAAGCTTTGTCACTTTTTGACAGCGAATTATTTTCATCAGTTTTTAGAGTAGGCCTTGTCTCCAGACGGTATATAGGCAGCTGACAGGTCAATGAAGGCCACAGACGTTTTTAATTTCTTTTGGAATCCCGCTTCAGTATGTGTTGTAAGGGCCAGGACTTGATATGCACAGTTTCGGTTGGGACGAAAGCCGGCTTGTTCTACTGGGATGGACGTGAGTATTGTCTGGCTGATCCTGTTAAGTATTACTCGTTCCAGAAGTTTGTACACCATGCTAAGCAGTGCTATCGGCCGGTTGTTTTGCGGAAGATTTCCCGGTTTACCTGGCTTTAGGAGGGCAATTATCTTGGCACGTTTAAGTTCTTGGGGAAGACGCCGTCGAATAAGTTTCGCATAGCGGACTTCGTTTTACTAGACAAGTTTCATTTTGGGAACCAGTTGACCATAGTTTCTCAAACTCAGGTGGGGCTCGGTAGCCACAGCCACAAGCCACCTGGCATTGTGCGAGTTGAGCGGCCGGAAGATGTTAATTCGCTGAACCAGAAGATTGATTCTCGTGGTGGCTAAGCGCACGTGGCTTCTGGGAGGCGTGGGGGCCAGGTATACACACGGCAGAAGTTACCAGCGTGGGCGGTGGAGTACGGTGATAGTACGCTAGCTGACAGGAGTTTAGATGGCCGCCGATGTTGGCGATTGCGGCGCGGCGTCTGCTACTGTCAGTGGAGGCGAACGATGGGAGTCGCCGCAGTATTCTCGATCTTGGTCATCGAGGCTGGAAAATACAATATGTCTACTCTGTGTATGTTGGAGAAAATACTTTTAATTCCGGAGGTACGCATAAAATATCATCCAAAATTTTGTTAAACGCATTCTCTGAAAATTATCTCGAGCAATTAGTTCCATGAGCCCACGCGAATAGTAAACGCTTGTGAAAACACACTTGACCTCTCAGCAACAAATAATCCTGAGTTAATTATGAGCATCAAAAGCGATACCGGGATTATTGACCACAGGGTTGTCGTAGCGAGATTGAATATTGTAATCACCAAAGCCTCCAAAACTAAGCGAAAAATATAACTATTCAAAAAATCAGATGAAAATTCACCTGACGCCTTCCTGAGAGACAATCTCCACTCATTCCAAATTAATAATATAAGTGTAGACCAGATGTGGCTTAAATTCAAAGAAATAGCATCGGCAACAGTTGAGAGATCTATACCAAATAAATTAACAAACGACGGAGCTTATCCTCCTTTGTACACAAAACGGGTTAGAACACTGTTGCAGAAACAACGAAACAAACATGCCAAATTTAAACTGAAGCAAAATCCCCAATATTGGAAATCTTTTACAGAAGCTCGAAATTTAGCTCGGAGTTCAACGCGAGATTTTTATAACAGTTTCCACAGCGAAACTTTGTCTCGAAACCTGGCAGAAAATCCAAAGAGATTCTGGTCGTATCGAGGTATGTTAGCGGCAAGAAACAATCTTCTCTGCGCGATAGCAATGGAAATACTATCGAAGACAGTGCTGCCAAAGCAGAGTTGCTAAACACAGCCTTCCGAAATGCCTTCACAAAAGAACACGAAATAAATATTCCAGAATTCGAGTCGCGAACAGATGCCAGCATGAGTAACGTAGAAGCAAATATCCTCGGAGTAGTGAAGCAACTTAAATCTCTTAATAAAAACAAGTCTTCTGGTCCAGACTGTATACCAATTATGTTCATTTCGGAGCATGCTGATGCATTAGCTCTATAATTAACAATCATATACAACCGTTCGTTCGACGAAAGATCGCCGGCCACTGTGGCCGAGCGGTTAAAGGCGCTACAGTCTGGAACCGCACGACCGCTACGGTCGCAGGTTCGAATCCTGCCTCGGGCATGGATGTGTGTGATGTCCTTAGGTTAGTTAGGCTTAGGTAGTTCTAAGTTCTAGGGGACTTATGACAACAGCAGTTGAGTCCCATAGTGCTCAGAGCCATTTTCGACGAAAGATCCGTACCCAAAGACTGGAAAGTTGCACAGGTCACACCAATATTCAAGAAAGGTAGTAGGAGTAATCCACTAAATTACAGGACAATATCGTTAACATCGATATGCAGCAGGATTTTGGAACATATATTGTGTTCAAACATTATGAATTATCTCGAAGAAAACTGTCTATTGACACACAGTCAACAAGGGTTTTGAAAACATCGTTCCTGTGAAACACAACTAGCTCTGTATTCACATGAAGTGTTGAGTGCTATTGGCAAGGGATTTCAGATCGATTCCGTATTTCTGGATTTCCGGAAGACTTTTGACACTGTACCACACAAGCGACTTGTAGTGAAATTGCGTATTTATGGAATATCGTCTCAGTTGTGTGACTGGATTTGTGATTTCCTGTCAGAGAGGTTACAGTTCGTAGTAATTGACGGAAAGTCATCGAGTAAAACAGAAGTGATTCCTGGCGTTCCCCAAGGTAGTGTTATAGACCCTTTGCTGTTCCTTATCTATATAAACGATTTGAAAGACAATCTGAGCAGCCGTCTTCGGTTGTTTGCAGATGACGCTGTCGTTTTTCGACTAATAAAGGCATCAGAAGATGAATACAAATTGAAAAACGATTTAGAAAAGATATCTCAATGGTGCGAAAATTGGCAGTCTACCCTAAATAACGAAAAGTGTGAGGTCATCCTCATGATTGCAAAAAGGAATTCGTTAAACTTCGGTTACACGATAAAACAGTCTAATCTAAAAGCCGTAAATTCAACTCAATACGTAGGTATTACAATTACAAAGAACCTAATTTGGAAGAAACACACAGAAAATGTTGTGGGTAAGGCTAACCAAAGATTGCGTTTTATTGGCAGGACACTGAGACACTGTAACAGACCTACTAAGGAGACTCTCTGCACTACGCCTATCCGTGCTCTTTTAGACTACTGCTGCGCGGTGTGGGATCCTTACCAGATGGGACTGACGAAGTACATCGAAGAAGTTCAACGAAGGGTAGCACGTTTTGTGTTATCGCGAAATATTGGAGAGAGTGTCACAGAAATAATACAGGATTTGGGCTGGACATCATTAAAAGAAAGACGTTTTTCGTTGCAACAGAATCTTCTCACGAAATTCCAATCACCAACTTTCTCCTCCGAATGCGAAAATATTTTGTTGATGCTGACCTTTATGGGGAGGAAGGATCACCACGATAAAATAAAGGAAATCAGAACTCGTACGGAAAGATATAGGTGTTCGTTCTTTCCGCGCGCTATACGAGATTGGAATAACAGAGCATTGTGAAGGTGGTTCGATGAACCCTCTGCCAGGCACTTAAATGTGATTTGCAGAGTATCCATGTAGATGAAGATGTAGATATTACCCTTTTTTCAAGGAACGCTTCTCTAACACGGGGGCCATCAAAGTGTACTCTGATGTGTACTAAATTGATATGAATAAAATACCTATGTTGACGACGCTTGCAGACAGTGAATACACAAAGGGGAACGGAGGCATTGAAACAGGGCTACAAAAATGTGTAAACACCATGACGTTCGCTGACAACCAGACAACATGAGACCGAGGACGAACTGCAAAGTGCAATATATTGCCTAGCACAGATGAGCAAGAACTACATTTCTAACATCTCTCTTTTATGTTTATGGCCCTTAAGTGAAAAGATCATTTACATTTCAAAATAACGCTAAATGCTCATGACTAACTATTGATAATTGTTTGGTTATTTTTAATATCGGTATGTTAGCGGCTAGATTGGCACCTGGATGCTCTAACGAATAAATGGTTCATAAAGAAATGGATATGAACCAGGAGAAATAACATATCAAAAAAATTTAGAGTTCTCAGTTCGATGACTGAGTAGAATGGATTGTGAATTTCAAAGTTGTGACTCAAAGAGGTGACTCCAGTGCAATGTTATAGTGTGTCACCGTCGTGAAAACTATGGGCTGTAGTTTTTATTCAAGTATATTGAAACTTCATAACTTAAATTAGTGTGACTGTACTTAAATTGCTGAATGACTGAGAAGATGAAACTTCTACGTTATTTGATTCTGAAACAGCCGAGTAAAACTGAACGTACTGAGCCTACTTTCTCTTTACTTTTTTTTATCATGTCAAAACTGACCCACAATATTCTAGCGCAAAGCAGTCTGACTGCTCAAAAACATTAGAACCTGACTTAAAATAATTCATTCAAAAGAATGGCCCTGACCAAAAAGAAATCTTAACAATAACCTATACATTTCATTAAGCACCTACCACACAAAAATCTTCATTACGCGAACTACTGCAATACAGCGAGGGTCAATACTGCCAGCTAAAGCCGACCGCGGTGGCCACGCGGTTCTAGGCGCTGCAGTCCGGAACTGCGCGACTGCTACTGTCGCAGGTTCGAATCCTGCCTCGGGCATGGATGTGTGTGATGTCCTTAGGTTAGTTAGGTTCAAGTAGTTCTAAGTTCTAGGGGACTGATGACCACAGCTGTTAAGTCCCATGGTGCTCAGAGCCATTTTTTGCCAGCCAAATAAAGGATTCTAACTACTAAAGCCATTAACTACTAATAGGCATGTAGTTAGCAAAGGAAAGACTTTGTTGCAAACCAAATAATGTATTTTTTACCTTAATAATGTGACATCCAGTTCAGACACGAATCTAAATCGTCATTGACATACAGTACAAAGATATATAATCATGAATAATTTTCAATCTCCAAGTCGGATACTTCCAGGTCGTTAGCCTACGCTAACATTTCAGACCTCTACCCGCCACCAATGCTAACTTCTCACATTTAACATCCATCACTGCTGGCTGTTCACCTCCAACTGCCCAACAGTACTTCCAGCACTGCTGGCGACTAACTTTCAACTGCCCAACACTATTGGCGATTAACTTCCAACAACGACTTCAACTAGCCACAAAGAAAGCGCAGTCAGAGATCCAATGCAAAGCGCTACACAGCCCTGCCAACACAGAAGCAGTCCACTTCCAATATTACCAATGGTGAAACATGATCAGTTTTACCGAGTATATTTCATTAGTCATGAAACATTAAAAACAAAGGTGATACAAAGATTAAAATTAATTGTATACTAATTCCTCTAATATGTTTGTGGACAATTTCAAAGTTTTTGGAGGATTGATCTTCAGATTTCACAACTACTACTGGAGTATCGTAGCACCCTAAAATGACATTCTCCAATCGGACGTGAACTGTGATGGCGTAAACTACGTCGGCCACACTCGTCAACATTCACTTAGTTAAAGTTGCTGTTACTATATACCCCTTTCTATTTTTACTAAAATGCTACTACGTTATCTACTTCGATATGTAGTTAACAGTTCTGTAATTATGTATATTTCTTCAGCTCAATATTTATTCCTGAAAAGACAGGTTTCCATGTTTGGCAAATCAGGGTGAAGCTAGAATAGTTGAGGCGTTCGCCGTCACTACGTAACGTGTTGCCTGTTGACACTCCTCGGCTGCAGACACTGAGACGAGTGCCATCCCGGCCGAAGTGGCCGTGCGGTTAAAGGCGCTGCAGTCTGGAACCGCAAGACCGCTACGGTCGCAGGTTCGAATCCTGCCTCGGGCATGGATGTTTGTGATATCCTTATGTTAGTTAGGTTTAACTAGTTCTAAGTTCTAGGGGACTAATGACCTCGGCAGTTGAGTCCCATAGTGCTCAGAGCCATTTGAACCATTTTTCGAGTGCCATCACGCTAAGTGCTTTGAGGAACGGATATCGTAAACACAACGCCCCGTGGCAAGGAGCACAGTGGGATGCTACACCACACCAAACATATTTAGGTGCCACACTTTGTAGCATCTTTATCTACAAAGCACTGCCGTAACAAAACGGTGCAAGATGAAACCAGAAACAACATCCTCAGGAAGTTCATAGAGAGTACGTGAGAATCCCAGCCACCAACTTCAAGAATGATGGAATTATCAGTAGGTCACTCTGTCTGGTAATGTTATCCCCACGCTTACATCACAAGCCGAGGTATATGAGGTTTCTCATAATGTGGAATGAACCTGCTCAGGAAGCTAGCCATTCATTAGATGATGAAGTACCAACGGCCCAGAGATTGAATTCCGCGTAATCCAGAAACATCTTGTAAATTACTCTACCCAAAGCAAAGCAAGCTAGCATGTAAATATGAAAATACAAGCTGTACATGACGCTAATTTCCTTCATCCATCTGAAAACTTTCTTTCTGGTGACACAACAGAAGTGAATTACATGGCATGCTGTCCTTCACCTACGCTTTGGTGTCAGACAATACAAATAAAATTTCTGACAGTGGGGATTTCCAGTGGTCACTACCACCTGTGACTACGGAGAAGCACAAACCATCGAACAATTGCTCTGCAGCCAGCTCTGACCAGCGTCCTGCAGCGAGGGAGATTTACTTCTAGTTTCTATTAATGGTCTTGAGGTTGCCCGCTTTTGCTCATTCATTCGATGTGTAATTTTCGCACTTGCGTCTGGACTTCTTCACTTGAAGCTGGCGCGTGGGGAAGCCGCGCGGTCTAACGCGCTCCGCCGGAGGTTCGAGTCCTCCCTCGGGCATGGGTTTGTGTGTTGTCCTTAGCGTAAGCTAGTTTAAGTTAGATTAAATAGTGTGTAAGCCTAGGGACCGATGGCCTCAGCAGTTTGGCCCTACAGTAAATTACAACAAATTTCCAAAATTTACTTGATGTAACTTGGTTTATATAGTCTGACGTTTTCCTCACCGTTTCAGTTCTCGTGGGCATCAGTCGTCGTCAGGCGCCCTGTCACACACTCCACACCGCATTAACGTTAGTGTTTTCCATTTGTTACCCTCTGAGATCAATGTTTGTGCAGGGCTGGTTGTATTACAACACCCATTCCACTATAACGACAGACTGCATTTCCGCAAAATAGCCAAGCTTTACCGCAAAACTTGCTATTTTCACTACCGAAAAATTGCACATGTCTTTACCGAAAATTTTTAGAAATAATCCCTGCAAATATAAATTGTACTAACAGTTCACGTGTAACACATCGACCGACCCATGCTGAGTCACCGGGCCAGGCACAAGGCGCCAGTCGTGCTTTTCTGCTGTAGCCGCCGGAGACCGAACGCCAGTCAACGTGTTGAAACTGGCAGCGCAGCACACACCTTGCCCCTGGAGACACTTTTCCTAGAGTGGGGTAAACTTGAACCGATGTGCACTTCTTTTTACGTACCCAGTAACGACAGTTCACCACGCTGGTATTTGTCCTACAATTCAGTAGCATCACGGTGATTTTCTGTGCCGCCATTTGCAGTTCTCATTTCATCCGTTGGTATGCTGGACCATAAATTAGGAAGAAATTTAGTCTCTTCATTTACATAGTTGTCAAGCACATACCCTACAAAGAAATTTAACAGATTGTGAGCAATAGTATGTCTCTATGAACGCATCTCTGACTGTGCTTGGAGCTGGAAATCTTACACTGAGGTGACAATTGTAATTTGATACCTCCTAATATCGCGCCGCACTTCCTTTTTCCCGGCGTAGCGCACTGTCTCGACGTGGCATGGACTCAGAAAGTCGTTGTAAACCACTGCGAAAACAGTCAGCCACGCTGTCCCTATAGCCGTCCATACCTGCGGAAATGTCGCTGGTGCAGGATTTTGTGCACGCATTGACCTCTCGATTATGTCCATAAATGTTAGATGGGATTCATGTCGAACGATCTGGATGGCCAAGCAATTCGGTCGAATTGTTGAGAACGTTTTTGAAACCATTCGCAAACAATCATGACCCTGTGACACGGCACATGATCGTCCATAAATATTTCATCGTTGTTTGGGAATACGAAGCCCACCAATGGCTGCAAATCGTCTCCAAGTAGCCGAACATAACCTTCTACAGTCAATGATCGGCGCAATTGGATCGAAGGACCAAATCCATTCCATGTAAACATAGCCCACACCAACATAGAGCCACCACCAGCTTACATAGTGCCTTGTTGACAACTTGGATCCATGGCTTCGTGGGGTCTGCACAAAATCGAACCCTAGCATCATCCAATTTAAATCGGAACTCTTCTGACCAGGCCATGGATTTCCACTTGTCTAGGGGTCCAGGGTACAACCAATATGGTCACGAGTCCACGAGTTCCCTGCAGGCGAAGTCGTGCTGTTATTAGTCGCACACGCGTCGGTCGTCTGCTGCCGTAGCCCATTAAAGCCAGATTTCGCCGTCGCAAGTCCCACATTGATTTCTGTGGTTATTTCACGTAATGTCGCTTGTCTGTTAGCACTGACAACTATACGCAAACATCGATGCCCTCAGCCGTTAAGTGAAGGCCGTCGGCCACTGTGCTATATGTGGTGAAAGGTAATGCCTGAAATTTGCTATTCTCAGCATACTCTTGACGCTGTGGGTCTCGGAATATTGAATCCCTAACGATTTCTCGAATAGAACGTTCCATGGGCCTAGCCCCAACTACCATTCCGCGATCAAAGACTTTTAATTCCTGTTGTGCGGCCATAATCACACCGGAAACGTATTTATATGATGTTAGAACAAATAAGCCCTCGGTCACAAATATTAAGTCAAAATTGACCAGGTTTCGACGCTACTATGAGCGTCGTCTTCAGAATTAAATTAACTGTTCTAAAACATATTAGGTATATAATACATTAATAAAATTAAACTTTGTACTGACTGGAAAGAGATGCAGTACTTACAAGTCACGTTTTAAAAAAATCGAAGAAGGAAAGGCGACGTCATGAATAGTTGTAAATAAGATGGCGAGCCGCTGAGGGCTGCTCGTACTTGAGTGAACAGGGGTCCATACACCTAAACGGAACCACTCGTCTTCATTTTACGCTGTTTACTGGATTCGCCTTTAATACGATTCGTAATAGTTTTTATGAAGTCCATTCTTCAAACGCTTGAAGTGGTAAGAAAAAGATAAATGCACTTCGGTATCGCCGTCGAGATTTCGCTCCTACCACCTACGTAAAGCAGTAACTTCCAGTTGTGTACACAGAGATACCCAACACCCCACCAAACACAACACACAGCCTTGTGTAATACCATCTACAGTAACTTTCGCCTGCGGCCATAGTCAACACATAGTAGCCGATCTACTGCCATCTACAAGCAGTAATAATTATGTACGCAGGATGGGATAGAATAAACGCGGAGTTGCTAACCGTACGCACTATATAATCAGGAAATTAATTTAGCGATACTGAAAATTTATCTTTCGCGGTAATGAGAATGTATTTTTATGCGTTTACGAAAGTTAATTTTTGCGTAATTTTTATTTTTTGGAACATTTGCTGTCCAGCCCACTATAACACATTCAACCACTTGTCTTGATATCTACGCCTGACACCAGTCTTTTACGCAATAATTCTCTGTCGAAAGAAGGCACCTGAGTCCACTTACGGCACGAAAATAAACCATGATGTAGTGGGTGCTCCAACATACAGGGTGTTTCAAAAATGTCCGGTATATTTGAAACGGCAATAAAAACTAAACGAGCAGCGATAGAAATACACCGTTTGTTGCAATATGCTTGGGACAACAGTACATTTTCAGGCGGACAAACTTTCGATATTACAGTAGTTACAATTTTCAACAACAGATGGCGCTGCAAGTGATGTGAAAGATATAGAAGACAACGCAGTCTGTGGGTGCGCCATTCTGTACGTCGTCTTTCTGCTGTAAGCGCGTGCTGTTCACAACGTGCAAGTGTGCTGTAGTCAACATGGTTTATTCCTTAGAACAGAGGATTTTTCTGGTGTTGGAATTCCACCGCCTAGAACACAGTGTTGTTGCAACAAGACGAAGTTTTCAACGGAGGTTTAATGTAACCAAAGGACCGAAAAGCGATACAATAAAGGATCTGTTTGAAAAATTTCAACGGACTGGGAACGTGACGGATGAACGTGCTGGAAAGGTAGGGCGACCGCGTACGGCAACCACAGAGGGCAACGCGCAGCTACTGCAGCAGGTGATCCAACAGCGGCCTCGGGTTTCCGTTCGCCGTGTTGCAGCTGCGGTCCAAATGACGCCAACGTCCACGTATCGTCTCATACGCCAGAGTTTACACCTCTATCCATACAAAATTCAAACGCGGCAACCCCTCAGCGCCGCTACCATTGCTACACGAGAGACATTCGCTAACGATATAGTGCACAGGATTGATGACGGCGATATGCATGTGGGCAGCATTTGGTTTACTGACGAAGCTTATTTTTACCTGGACGGCTTCGTCAATAAACAGAACTGGCGCATATGGGGAACCGAAAAGCCCCATGTTGCAGTCCCATCGTCCCTGCATCCTCAAAAAGTACTGGTCTGGGCCGCCATTTCTTCCAAAGGAATCTTTGGCCCATTTTTCAGATCCGAAACGATTACTGCATCACGCTATCTAGGCATTCTTCGTGAATTTGTGGCGGTACAAACTGCCTTAGACGACACTGCAAACACCTCGTGGTTTATGCAAGATGGTGCCCGGCCACATCGCACGGCCGACGTCTTTAATTTCCTGAATGAATATTTCGATGATCGTGTGATTGCTTTGGGCTATCCGAAACATACAGGAGGCGGCGTGGATTGGCCTCCCTATTCGCCAGACATGAACCCCTGTGACTTCTTTCTGTGGGGACACTTGAAAGACCAGGTGTACCGCCAGAATCCAGAAACAATTGAACAGCTGAAGCAGTACATGTCATCTGCATGTGAAGCCATTCCGCCAGACACGTTGTCAAAGCTTTCGGGTAATTTCATTCAGAGACTACGCCATATTATTGCTACGCATGGTGGATATGTGGAAAATAACGTACTATAGTTTTCCCAGACCGCAGCGCCATCTGTTGTAGAAAATTGTAACTACTGTAATTTCGAAAGTTTGTCTGCCTGAAAATGTACTGTTGTCCCAAGCATATTGCAACAAACGGTGTATTTCTATCGCTGCTCGTTTAGTTTTTATTGCCGTTTCAAATATAACGGTCATTTTTGAAACACCCTGTAAGTCCACGTTAACAAGGCCCGAATCTGAAGAAGATGCGCAACGTAGAATAAAGGAGTACTAAATATTACATCTCTTTCTGTCTTTGAACTCGTACAGAGTACACACAATTAATGACTCTATCTTATATCTCACATTCATCATTGTTAAGCGCCTGTTGACTTACCATTTCCCGCAACTTCCAAATTCCGTCCTGTTTATCCTACAGTCTGCTGGTTAACCGTTAGTAAAAATCTGCAGTGTCATTATGATGGCCATTCTATAGGTAGATCCTATAAACGATACAATAACATTCTTTCATGCTCTTAAAGCGCTACAGTAACACCTTTAACCTCTAGTAGACTGAACCAATAGAGACACTGAAGGTAATTCAGAGATATAACCTGCGCAAATCGTTTGTCTCCACAAGAAGTGCCGAGCTCTTAGACGATCGTATCTGTTCATCACACACTGTAGACAATTTGCCTATAGTTAGAATGGAATAATTGAGGCACTGAGTATCATAAAAGCCTGTAGCACAGCGCCGACGATTTTGAGAATGTAGCGTGTATGCATGCTCCTGACATCTGTTGATCTTAAGGTGAACCAGCTTTATTTATGCTGTAGGCCTACATAGTATGAAAATTCACGAAAACCTGCCTCACCGATTTCTCTAACATTCACTTTCATGTGTGCTTTGGGACAATATGACTGTCAGTGTCTTCATTACACTTCACTAAGAACAATTAAATTTAGCATTTGATAATGCCAGAATGTTTGAAATACATATATTCGTTGTATCTTTGAAGGAAACTAATTTCTGTAATCTGCCCTTGGCTGAAGTGGTTTGGAGGGGAAAAAATTGAAGCTGTTTGCAGTCTATTCGCTAGGAGCTCTGCTGGAGTCAAAGTCTTGATTGTAATCAAGTCAAGTGTTTGTTCAACTGTGGCTTTAGTTTGGAGCAGCTAGCTACGTAGGCATTAACAAACAAGAGGTGATAGTCGACTGGCACTATGGAGTGGCTAAGTGCCGAGCATTAGGTGAATTTGAGTCAGTGGATGCTGACAATAATTTATACGAATATCGCACAGCTGGCAACGGCGAGGCAGCGTTATACTCTCCTAAAGGCCACGGCGATCTCCGCAAGGGTTATTCAGTGGGCCCATACAATCGAGGGATTCCTCACAACCGAAACATACAAGCTCCACAGAAGGAAATATTCCGCTACTCCTAATGGCTGCACAACCAGTGCCACTCTTCATGCCCCGTCAATAACCGTTAGTGTCACCGGTTGACCTATGAACACATAACAACAAAAAGCTTCGAATATGGATTAGCCCCCCCCCCTCCCCATGTTGTGCCCCTGCGCCTGACAGTAATCAAAAATGATTCAAATGGACCTGAGCACTATGGGACTTAATATCTGAGATCATCAGTCCCCTAGGCTTAGAACTACTTAAACCTAACTAACCTAAAGACAGCACACACTTCCATGCCCTAGGCAGGATTCGCATCTGCAACCGTAGCAGCAGCGCGGTTCCGGACTGAAGCGCCTAGAACAGCTCGGCCACAGCGACAGCCTGACAGTAATGTAACAGAACAAATATTATTAGTCGTCGATTTTGATTAAATAGGGACAGATGCAGAAATAATTATCAAAGAACATTTCTTTGACTTAATTGCAGTTCCGGACGCTACTGGTAATCTCTAACCGATGTTTTCTTCAGTGAGATGAAAAAACGAATAATTCCTTTGAAAAATATGAGAAGCGAAGGGCATGATAACGATACGAATATGAAAGAGAAAACTACACTACTGGCCATTAAAATTTCTTCACCAAGAAGAAATGCAAATGATAAACGGGTATTCATTGGACAAATATATTATACTACACTCCTGGAAATTGAAATAAGAACACCGTGAATTCATTGTCCTAGAAAGGGGAAACTTTATTGACACATTCCTGGGGTCAGATACATCACATGATCACACTGACAGAACCACAGGCACATAGACACAGGCAACAGAGCATGCACAATGTCGGCACTAGTACAGTGTATATCCACCTTTCGCAGCAATGCAGGCTGCTATTCTCCCACGGAGACGATCGTAGAGATGCTGGATGTAGTCCTGTGGAACGGCTTGCCATGCCATTTCCACCTGGCGCCTCAATTGGACCAGCGTTCGTGCTGGACGTGCAGACCGCGTGAGACGACGCTTCATCCAGTCCCAAACATGCTCAATGGGGGACAGATCCGGAGATCTTGCTGGCCAGGGTAATTGACTTACACCTTCTAGAGCACGTTGGCTGGCACGGGATACATGCGGACGTGCATTGTCCTGTTGGAACAGCACGTTCCCTTGCCGGTCTAGGAATGGTAGAACGATGGGTTCGATGACGGTTTGGATGTACCGTGCACTATTCAGTGTCCCCTCGACGATCACCAGTGGTGTACGGCCAGTGTAAGAGATCGCTCCCCACACCATGATGCCGGGTGTTGGCCCTGTGTGCCTCGGTCGTATGCAGTCCTGATTGTGTCGCTCACCTGCACGGCGCCAAACACGCATACGACCATCATTGGCACCAAGGCAGAAGCGACTCTCATCGCTAAAGACGACACGTCTCCATTCGTCCCTCCATTCACGCCTGTCGCGACACCACTGGAGGCGGGCTGCACGATGTTGGGCCGTGAGCGGAAGACGGCCTAACGGTGTGCGGGACCGTAGCCCAGCTTCATGGAGACGGTTGCGAATGGTCCTCGCCGATACCCCAGGAGCAACAGTGTCCCTAATTTGCTGGGAAGTGGCGGTGCGGTCCCCTACGGCACTGCGTAGGATCCTACGGTCTTGGCATGCATCCGTGCGTCGCTGCGGTCCGGTCCCAGGTCGACGGGCACGTGCACCTTCCGCCGACCACTGGCGACAACATCGATGTACTGTGGAGACCTCACGCCCCACGTGTTGAGCAATTCGGCGGTACGTCCACCCGGCCTCCCGCATGCCCACTATACGCCCTCGCTCAAAGTCCGTCAACTGCACATACGGTTCACGTCCACGCTGTCGCGGCATGCTACCAGTGTTAAAGACTGCGATGGAGCTCCGTATGCCACGGCAAACTGGCTGACACTGACGGCGGCGGTGCACAAATGCTGCGCAGCTAGCGCCGTTCGACGGCGAACACCGCGGTTCCTGGTGTGTCCGCTGTGCCGTGCGTGTGATCATTGCTTGTACAGCCCTCTCGCAGTGTCCGGAGCAAGTATGGTGGGTCTGACACACCGGTGTCAATGTGTTCATTTTTCCATTTCCAGGAGTGTAGATCTGACATGTATTACATTTTCACGCAATTTGGGTGCATAGATCCTAGAAATCAATACCCAGAACAACCACCTCTGGCCGTAATAACGGCCTTGATACGCTTGGGCATTAACTCACACAGAGCTTGGATGGCGTGTACAGGTGCAGTTGTCCATGCAGCTTCAACACGATACCACAGTTCATCAAGAGTAGTGACTGGCGTATTGTGACGAGCCAGTTGCTCAGCCATCATTGACCGGACGTTTTCAATTGGTGACAGATCCGGAGAATGTATTGCCCAGGGCAGCAGTCGAGCACTTTCTGGATCCAGAAAGGCCCGTACACGACCTGCAACATGCAGTCGTGCATTATCCTGCTAAAATGTAGGGTTTCGCAGGGATCGAATGAACGGTACAGCCACGGGTCGTAACGCAAATGAAATGTATCGTCCACTGTTCAAAGTGCCATCAATGCGAATAAGAGGTGACCGAGACGTGTAACCAATGGCACCTCATACCATCACGCCGGGTGATACGCCAGTATGGCGATGACAAATACACGCTTCCAATGTGCGTTCACCGCGATGTCGCCAAACACGGATGCGACCATCATGATGCTGTAAACAGAACCTGCATTCATCCGAAAAAATGACGTTTTGTCATTCGTGCACCCAGGTTCGTCGTTGAGTACACCATCGCAGGAGCTCCTGTCTGCGATGCAGCGTCAAGGGTAACCGCAGCCATGGTCTACGAGCTGATAGTCCATGCTTCTGCAAACATCGTCGAACTGTTCGTGCAGATAATTGTTGTCTTGCAAACGTCCCCATCTGTTGTTTCAGGGATCGAGACGTGGCTGCACGATCCGTTACAGCTACGCGGATAAGATGCCTGTCATCTCGACTGCTAGTGATACGAGGCCGTTGGGATCCAGCACGGCGTTCCGTATTAACCTCCTGAAACCACCGATTCCATATTCTGCTAGCAGTCATTGGATCTCGACCAACGCGAGCAGCAATGTCGCGATACGATAAACCACATTCGTGATAGGCTACAATCCGACCTTCATCAAAGTCGGAAACGAGATGGTACACATTGCTCCTCCTTACACGAGGCATCACAACGACGTTTCACCAGGCAACGCCGGTCAACTGCTGTATGTGTATGAGAAATCGGTTGGAAACTTTCCTCATGTCAGCATGTTGTAGGTGTCGCCACCGGCGCCAAGCTTGTGTGAATGCTCTGAAAATCTAATTATTTGCATATCAGAGCATCTTCTTCCTGTCGGTTAAATTTCGGGTCTTTAGCACATCATCTTCGTGGTGTAGCAATTTTAATGGCCAGTAGTGTATATAACTGTATATGCCGTTTTTCAGGACTTAATTGGCAATAGAAAATGACAAAGGAAAGCTGAAGTGTTAATTTCGTATTTAAAAAATCGTTCACGCTGGAGGATCGTACAAACATACCGTCGTTTGACAATAGCACAGACTCCCGCGTGGAGGACTAGTAATAAGAATCCCTGCCGTAGGGAAGCAACTGACGGAGTTTAAAACAAATGAAGCCAAGTCTTGGTGGTATCACAATTCAATTTTATAAAGAATAATCAGCGGCATTGGCCTTTTACTTACGTCGCATTTATAGCGAGTCTAGCACAGCGCAAAGTCCAAGCAAGTGGAAAATATGTAGGTGACTCCTGTATACAAGAATGGTAATAGACTCTAACTGCAAATTTACGTACCAATACCCCTAACACAGCTTTGTTTCAGAATTTTTGAACATATTCTCAGTTAAAACATTATAAATACCCTTGAGACGAAAAACTTCTGTCCACAAATCAGCACGGCTTTAGAAAGTATCGCGCATGAAAACCTCAGCTTTCCCTTTTCTCACATGATAACCTGCGAACCATGGATGAAGGAAAACAGGCATAGCAATAGGCCCCCAGATATGCGAGTGGTTCGAAGACTTATTAACAGAACCCAGTACCTTGTTCTCGAAAGCGAGTGATCGTCAGAGACAAGGATATCGTCAGGAGCGCCCCAGGAAAGTGTGATAGGACTGCCATTATTCTTATACACTC
This sequence comes from Schistocerca americana, assembly GCF_021461395.2. NCBI lineage: Eukaryota > Metazoa > Arthropoda > Insecta > Orthoptera > Acrididae > Schistocerca > Schistocerca americana. Next base: position 740,760,653 of record NC_060119.1, on the reverse strand, counting down.
CTGGAAATTGAATTAAGAACACCGTGAATTCATTGTCCCAGGAAGGGGAAACTTTATTGACACATTCCTGGGGTCAGATACATCACATGATCACACTGACAGAACCACAGGCACATAGACACAGGCAACAGAGCATGCACAATGTCGGCACTAGTACAGTGTATATCCACCTTTCGCAGCAATGCAGGCTGCTATTCTCCCACGGAGACGATCGTAGAGATGCTGGATGTAGTCCTGTGGAACGGCTTGCCATGCCATTTCCACCTGGCGCCTCAGTTGGACCAGCGTTCGTGCTGGACGTGCAGACCGCGTGAGACGACGCTTCATCCAGTCCCAAACATGCTCAATGGGGGACAGATCCGGAGATCTTGCTGGCCAGGGTAGTTGACTTACACCTTCTAGAGCACGTTGGGTGGCACGGGATACATGCGGACGTGCATTGTCCTGTTGGAACAGCACGTTCCCTTGCCGGTCTAGGAATGGTAGAACGATGGGTTCGATGACGGTTTGGATGTACCGTGCACTATTCAGTGTCCCCTCGACGATCACCAGTGGTGTACGGCCAGTTTAGGAGATCGCTCCCCACACCATGATGCCGGGTTTTGGCCCTGTGTGCCTCGGTCGTATGCAGTCCTGATTGTGGCGCTCACCTGCACGGCGCCAAACACGCATACGACCATCATTGGCACCAAGGCAGAAGCGACTCTCATCGCTGAAGACGACACGTCTCCATTCGTCCCTCCATTCACGCCTGTCGCGACACCACTGGAGGCGGGCTGCACGATGTTGGGGCGTGAGCGGAAGGCGGCCTAACGGTGTGCGGGACCGTAGCCCAGCTTCATGGAGACGGTTGCGAATGGTCCTCGCCGATACCCCAGGAGCAACAGTGTCCCTAATTTGCTGGGAAGTGGCGGTGCGGTCCCCTACGGCACTGCGTAGGATCCTACGGTCTTGGCGTGCATCCGTGCGTCTCTGCGGTCCGGTCCCAGGTAGACGGGCACGTGCACCTTCCGCCGACCACTGGCGACAACATCGATGTACTGTGGAGACCTCACGCCCCACGTGTTGAGCAATTCGGCGGTACGTCCACCCGGCCTCCCGCATGCCCACTATACGCCCTCGCTCAAAGTCCGTCAACTGCACATACGGTTCACGTCCACGCTGTCGCGGCATGCTACCAGTGTTAAAGACTGCGATGGAGCTCCGTATGCCACGGCAAACTGGCTGACACTGACGGCGGCGGTGCACAAATGCTGCGCAGCTAGCGCCATTCGACGGCCAACACTGCGGTTCCTGGTGTGTCCGCTGTGCCGTGCGTGTGATCATTGCTTGTACAGCCCTCTCGCAGTGTCCGGAGCAAGTATGGTGGGTCTGACACACCGGTGTCAATGTGTTCTTTTTTCCATTTCCAGGAGTGTATTTTGACTAAAGTTCAGTCTTGATCACGTCATGTATGTTTTAATGATACAGGTAACCAGTTTCGGCTCTTTCTACAAAACCATCATCAGACCCATGGCTCCCTTAGGATGGTAGGCGGAGTAGCAGCGAGGAGAGCTCCGCCTACCATCCTAAGGGAGCCATGGGTCTGATGATGGTTTTGTAGAAAGAACCGAAACTGGTTACCTGTATCATTAAAACATACATGACGTGATCAAGACTGAACTTTAGTCAAAATATAACAATTAATTGATCACTGCTTTCCAAAAATGTTTACCAAAATTGCCATTATTCTCTTTACAAATAAATGATCTGACGAATAGGGCGAGCAGCATTATGCAGTGGTTTGTTGAAGATGCTGTGGTGTACGATAAGGTGTCGTCATTCAGGGACTATAGAAAGATACGGGATGACTTAGACGAAAAATCTAGTTTGTGTGATGAATGACAGCTATCGAGGAGGCAGCGCGGAGTGGCCGCGTGGTCTGGGCGTCATGTCACGGAATGGACGGCTCGTATCGCCGGAGGTTCGAGTCCTCCCTAGGGCATGAGTATGTATGTTGTCCTTAGCATAAGTTAGTTTAAGTAGCGGGTAAGTCTAGGGACCGATGACCTCAGCAGGTTGGTTCCATAGGAATTCACACACATTTGAACAGTTGAACAGCAAGTTCTAAACATAGAGAAATGTTAGTTAATGCAGATGAGAGGAAAGAACTACCCCACAATGATAGAGTACAGCATTAGTAGCGCGCTGCTTCACACACACACACGTCGATGACATACCTAGGCGTAACATTGCGAAGCCATATGAAATGGGACGAGCGTGTAAGGCTTGCAGCGGGGAAGGCGAATGGTCGACTTCGGTTTACTGCAAGAATTTTGGGACCGCAGACAGGACGCTTGTGCGACCTATTCTTCAGTGCTGCTCGAGTGTTTGACATCCCCACCAGGTCGAATTACGGAAGACATCGAAGCAGTTCAGAGGCGGGCTGCTAGACCTGTTACCGATAGGCTCGATAAACACGTAAGTACAACGCTGATGCTTCGGGATTTCAAATGGAGGGAAGGCGACGTTCTTTTCTTGGAACGCTATTGACAAAATATGGAGAACCGGCATTTGACGCCGATTGCAGAGAGATTCTACTGCCACCAAAGTACACTACTGGCCATTAAAATTGCTACACCACGAAGATGTCGTGCTACAGACGCGAAATTTAACCGACAGGAACAAGATGCTGTGCTATGCAGATGATTAGCTTCTCAGAGCATACACAGAAAGTTGGCGCCGGTGGCGACACCTACAACATTCTGACATGAGGAAAGTGTCCAACCGATTTCTCATACACATACAGCAGTTGACCGGCGTTGCCTGGTGAAACGTTGTTGTGATGCCTCGTGTAAGGAGGAGAAATGCGTACCGTCACGTTTCCGACTTTGATAAAGGTCGGACTGTAGCCTATCGCGATTGCGGTTTATCGTATCGCGACATTGCTGCTTGCGTTGGTCGAGATCCAATGACTCTTAGCAGAATAGGAATCGGTGGCTTTAGGAGGGTAATACGGAACGCCGTGCTGGATCCCAACTGCCTCGTATATCTAGCAGTCGAGATGACAGGCATCTTATCCGCATGGCTGTAACGGATCGTGCAGCCACGTCTCGATCCCTGAGTCAACAGATGGGGACGTTTGGCAGACAACAACCATCTGCACGAACAGTTCGACGACATTTGCAGCAGCATGGACTATCAGGCCGGAGACCATGGCTGCGGTTACCCTTGACGCTGCATCACAGACAGGAGCGCCTGGTATGGTGTACTCAACAACGAACCTGGATGCACGAATGGCAAAACCTCATTTTTTCGGATGAATGCAGGTTCTGTTTACAGCATCATGATGGTCGCATCCGTGATTGGCGACATCGCGGTGAACGCACATTGGAAGCGTGTATTCGTCATCGCCGTACTGGCGTATCACTCGGCGTGATGGTATGAGGTGCCATTGGTTACACGTTCGGTCACCTCTTGTTCGCACTGACGCCACTTTGAACAGTAGACGCATTTCAGATGTGTTACGACCGATGGCTGTACCCTTCATTCGATCTCTGCGAAACCCTACATTTCAGCAGGATAATGCACAACCGCTTGTTGCAGGTCCTGTACGGGCCTTCCTGGATATAGAAAATGTTCGACTGCTGCCCTGGCCAGTACATTCTCCAGATCTCTCGCCAATTTTAAACGTCTGGTCACTGGTGGCCGAGCAACTGTCTCGTAACAAAACGCCAGTCATTATTCTTGATGAACTGTGGCATCGTGTTGATGCTGCATGGGCAGCTGCACCTGTGCACGCCATCCAAGCTCTGTGTGAGTTAATGCCCACTCGTATCAACGCCGTTATTACGGCCAGAGGCGGTTGTTCTGGTTTCTGATTTCTCAGGATCTATGCACCCAAATTGCGTGAAAATGTAAACACATGTCAGTTCTAGTATAATATATTTGTCCAATGAATACCCGTTAATCATCTGCATTTCTTCTTGGTGTAGCAATTTTAATTGGCAGTAGTGTACATTTCACGTAAGGACTGCAGAGATAAGGTAAGAGGAATTGGGTCTCGTACGGAGGCATATAGACGGTCTTTTCTCTATTTGCGAGTGGAACAGGAAAGGAAATGACTAGCAATGGAAAAGGGACTCTCCGCCTAGCGGAGTGAAGTTGTAGGTGTAGTTACAGAATTAAGCGCTATTGAGACATAAATATCGAAACCGATTCAGCCTAGTGTTATGCGAGGATTGACTGAAGTCTAAGTTTAAAAGACGAGAAGAAGGGAATGGATTTAGTCAAAAAATGTTGTCATTATTTTCTTACAGAAAGATACATTCTAATAATTTAAAAGATGGAGCAGTGGTAGAGAAACCAAAAATAATGCTTAGAAATGGACTCTTGGATTCAATTTTAGGAAATCTCAGCTATTTGGGTATATGCTGAAATGCAAGCTTCGACGTATACGTAACGCCTTCACGAGCCAGAAACGTGCCGAGTGGAAAGCGTTGTTTGAAGTGTAATGTAAAATCTCATTTCGCAGCAACGTATCAACGTGAACGATTGTTTTCTTATTACGGCAGAAATGCAATTGTGAAAAATAAAACTTCTCACTGGGCTCTGAGCAATGTTTATTCATCGTGTATTTGACAGAATAAATAGAAATGAAATAAAAGAATAAAAAAGTAAAAAGAAAACAAATAAATCGACGGGGGTGGAACAGACTTGTAAGGATTACAAAGATAGTACATTCCATATAGGAACGAATTGACGAACTGAGTAATGACAATCAGTTTAGTAAGCGATAAATTCCTTCCAGGTTGTTGTTGTTGTGCTCTTCAGTCCTGAGACTGGTTTGACGCAGCTCTCCATGCTACTCTATCCTTTGCAAGCTTCTTCATCTCCCATTACCTACTGCAACCTACATCCTTCTGAATCTGCTTAGTGTATTCTTCTCTTGGTCTCCCTCTACGATTTTTACCCTCCACGCTGCCCTCCAGCCCTTGATGCCTCAGAACATGTCCTACCAACCGATCCCTTCTTCTAGTCAAGTTGTGCCACGAACTCCTCTTCTCAATTCAATACCTCCTAATTAGTTATGTGATCTACCCATCTAATGTTCATCATACTTCTGTAGCAGCCGGCCGCGGTGGCCGAGCGGTTCTAGGCACGTCAGTCCGGAGCCGCGCGACTGCTACGGTCGCAGGTTCGAATCCTGCCTCGGGCATGGATGTGTGTGATGTCCTTAGGTTAGTTAGGTTTAGGTAGTTCTAAGTCTAGGGGACTGATGACCTCCGATGTCAAGTCCCATAGTGCTCAGAGCCATCTTCTGTAGCACCACATTTCGAAAGCTTCTATTCTCTTCTTGTCCAAACTATTTATCGTCCATGTTTCACTTCCATACATGGCTACACTCCATATAAATACTTTCAGAAACGACTTCCTGAGGCTTAAATCTATACTCGATGTTAACAAATTTCTCTTCTTCAGAAACGCTTTCCTTGCCATTGCCAGTCTACATTTTATATCCTCTCTACTTCGACCATCATCAGTTATTTTACTCCCTAAATAGCAAAACTCCTTTACTACTTTAAGTGTCTCATTTCCCAATCTAATCCCCTCAGCATCACCCGATTTAATTTGACTACATTCCATTATCCTCGTTTTGCTTTTGTTGATGTTCATCTTATATCCTCCTTTCAAGACACTGTCCATTCCGTTCCAGATTAAGAACTTCATAATGACACTTATGTCACGCTAACTTCTTGCCTAAATATCTTATTATTTGTTCTCGTTATTTCCACCACAAAGAGGCTCGATACAGCGAGAGCTTCCATTTTCTAACAAGGCAGTAGCTGTAGAATTCTTCGAAAATACTGTCGCTGCAAATTAATGACCGGTGCACCCTTATAAACAAAACCAAAAAACAGTTTGTGAAATACTCACGCAATGACGGAAGCCACGTTTTATTCGACAGGAGAATTTATAAATTTTTGGGTATGCAGATTGTTTATCCTTATCGATTTACTAGAAAAAAAGTCTACAGTAAAATAGGTCCGCTATGTAGATACAAACTGCGACTCGAAAAGGCGATTAAGGGCTATTCGAAGTTGCAAATACAACAGCGTTGTTTTGCGACTGCGAGCGACCCATTGCACACCTATGTCAGGCAGCCGTCCACCCTGCAGAGTGTAAACGACCGCGGTGCGGAAAACCGTGCGCCGGCTTCACATTTCCGGTGCACGACCGGCGCAGTCTGAATCGCACTCGGAAGCCGTGGAGGTGCAGAGCGCTTCTAACGCTCTGGGTGGCTGGTATGCTGTTCACACGGTTCCGCGTGGCTCACTAAACACTGGCGCTTCCGAGGTATTTCAGCTACAGCGCGGCATACGCAGAGGAAACAGTTCGCTTACCCCCTTTTGTACTTCTTTTTATGTTCTAATTTGTTCGTAAGAACACAAATAGCTAAAAATGAATTTTAAATGTGTTAGCAGAAGAACACTATTGAGGAGAAAACTTGTGGAAAATTAGAAGGCAGGACTAATTTGATAAGTGTACGGATCAAAACATCAAGAAATTGAAAGGACTATTGCAGTACATGAACGACGAAGAAATAAGTGAATACGGTAAGTAAGTACAGTGGTACAGTAATAACAATCACTTTTGAAAACTGTATTTTAGAAAAGAAATCCAATTTACCAGCCGAGGTCATGTCGAAAATTAATCTGTGATCCAGCTACCTGCCCTCGTCAAAATAGAATCATCAGTCATGTGCCCCCAGTTTCGCAGAAGTCTCTGTATCGCACAAAGTTTGAAAAATGACAGTAACTTTTACAGTATCAACAAAAAAATTCAGGATCTAAGTTCGTAGATAAGTGAAAAAGCGGGCTGGTGTGGCCGAGCGGTTCTAGGCGCTACAGTCTGGAACCGCACGCCCACTACGGTCGCAGTTTCGAATCCTGCCTCGGACAGGGATGTGTGTGATGTCCTTAGGTTAGTTAGGTTTAAGTAGTTCTAAGTTCTAGGGGACTGATGACCACAGCAGTTAAGTCCCATAGTGCTCAGAGCCATTTGAACCATTTAAGTGAAAAATTCCTCAATATCGACGCCACTGACTACGTGCCTTCAAATGGTTCATATGGCTCTAAGCACTATGGGACTTAACATCTGAGGTCATCAGTCCCGTAGAACGTAGAAATACTTAAATCTAACTAACCTAAGGACATCACACACATCCCTGCCCGTAGAACGTAGTTAGATTTAAGTAAATCTAACTAACCTAAGGACATCACACACATCCCTGCCCGAGGCAGGATTCGAACCTGCGACCGTAGCAGCAGCGCGGTTCCAGACTGAAGCGCCTAGAACCGCTCGTCCACAGCGGCCAGCCTACGTACCTTCGAAATCTGGAAAACTCACTTTGTAGATGTTAACATACGGCAATATGTTCAAAGTGTCTATGCAGTCGAAAAGCCTCACCGTCTCGGAAAAAGCAGGCACCATGGAACCTTCTATAATATAAAGATGTTTTTCTTATGGAAAATCCAGCTCTTTACTTACTACTAAACTACACGTTGTCCTTGGCTTTAATACACGATTAACATTACTAAAACCGACAAACTGAAGGAACGGATCGCTGACTGGAAATTGAGGGAAACAGGTCCCATGTACTTGTGTCCGGAAATGCATCGTTGTCGCGGTAGATGGCACTGACGAATGAAAGTTCCTCTGACCACGTGTGGTGTTTCCCTTGCCTGTTGCAGGTTGTGTAGTTGACTCTACGTTCTGTAAGAAGCAGAATAGTCCTCCGATCGGATTCTACAATACCCTCTAGAACTCGGTCCTCCATATCTGTTGTACTCACAGTTCGCTGCCTCCCTGCAAGTTTGCGTCTCTGAAAGGAGCCATGGTCACACAAACGCCAAAAAAGGCTTGAAATATTGTGTGATGTGGTTGGCGTCCGTGAGGGTACTTGTTTTGGTACAATTGTGCTGCCTTCCGACCTTTTCCATCTGCTTGGCCGTACACAAAAACCATCTCGGTTTCTTCGGACCATTCTGCTGCTCATAGTACGCTGGATCAATCACTCAGACTGCAACATACAAAGAACACACGACACGTGGTCAAATAAACTTCCGTTCATCAGCGCCATCTACCGTGGCAACGATTCATTTACGGACATGTGTTGTAGGATCTATTTTCTTCCATTTTTAGTCAGGAATCTGTTCCTACAGTTTGTAGGTTTAATTAATGCTCACCCTGTATATTTGGATCACAATCTATCCCATAACTTTATATTTCGACACATGTGAACCGGTAGTCTGAATCTGTCACAGGTCTATGGGTGAAGATCTTATGTAGTTTAAATATATGGAATCTGTCAAATTGGCAATTGGCACATTTTTACCATCAACAGCTCTAATGAAGTGTGGAAAATTACCTCCCTGTAAGAAATTACGAGGAATTGTTTCCCATTGCACTCTTGTGCGTCCATGGATACATTCGTGATACAGAAATAAAATATTTTTATGCACATCATTGTCTATTTTCTTTTCATAGTAAATATTTGAGCTCGATTTTTTTTTCTTTTTCTCAAATTATTATGTCACTTACAGAGCATGTGAAGTGTCTCTCTCTCTCTCTCTCTCTCTCTCTCTCTCTCTCTCTCTCAGGCGCAAATATTATGAAGCGGAAAGGTTATAGAGATACTGTTAATAGAACCGAACCAACGTATATCCGTTTAAATAAAGTTGTCCAAATATAATTCATTTTTAAGGACAAATTAAAATTGTCAAGTGACAGTAACTACCGGTTGTCCTTCTGAAAGCGCGACGGTCAGTAATTGGTGCGACACTAGTTCAAGTAGACAGGAAGGTGATATAAACAAGAAATCTGACGCAAGGAAGTAAAACACAATGAAGATACTTTGGAACTGAAAATAAAAACGTATTTAGACTAACGCCAAATAGACAAGGAGCTTTCTTCAGAGGCATTAGAGACATACAACGAAGATGAGAAAGTGGTATTTCATGTACAATGATTCACTGTGGCAAACATTAACAAACTAGTATCAGAAAATGTTAGTGATGCTCGGCACCGACTTGCGTAAGGTTCATTCTCCTTACCAGATCCCTCAAACTGCTTACAAAGCTGCAGAGGGGCAGACATCCTCATTAGTACGATGCACTCTGTACTGCGATAATGTAAGCCAGCAGGGTTCACAGCCACCTTTCCATCAACTCAGTTCATCAGATAGACACTTCACAAAATTCGTATGATTCATAATACACAAACAACAAAATCTACACATTGTTTGATATTACGGAATTTCTTTCTCTCCTCTAAATATCTTTTATTTATTTAATCGTATGGCTAGGGCCCGTTCGCAGGGTGCCGGTCGTTCAGTTTGACACCACTTCGGCGACCTCTTGTCGATGAGGATGATAGGATGATGATAAGGACTGCACAACTCACAGTCCCTGAGCGGAGAAAATTCCCCGACCCAGCCGAGAATCGAACCAGAGCCCAGAGAATTGACAATCTGTCACGTTGACCATTCAGATACCGGGGGCGGACACTAAATATATTAAAGCATATTTAAACTAAAGATTCCTTTGAATTACTTAGGTTTTGATGCCTCTGTCTTTCAGCAGTTGCCGGCCGGTGTTGCCTTGCGGCTCTAGGCGCATCAGTCTGGAACCGCGTGACCGCTACGGTCGCAGGTTCCAATCCTGCCTCGGGCATGGATGTGTGTGATGTTCTTAGGTTAGTTAGGTTTAAGTAGTTCTAAGTTCTAGGGGACTGATAACCACAGATGTTAAGTCCCATAGTGCTCAGAGCCATTTCAGCAGTTACCCTACAATTTCAATGTGCTAAGTACAAAATATGAAGAGCTTGAGACGCGTGAAATACTACTTTTGTTCTACACACGTGATTGTGATAGTTTACATTCATATGAGCTGAATATATCCTGTGAAGAATGTCTTTTGACGTTCCAACGAATTCTCAAGTCATCTGCTTGCACCTAATCAGTATTGGAAGAACGTGTAAGTATCACTATGGAGGTTTTTAAATAGGACACGAAACGTCGACATACGTTCATTGCTAAAGTACTTCACTTAATTCATAGTATTATTTCTGCTCTTTCCTTTTATACAGTAATAAACAAAACCAATGTTAGCATTTACTCACTTTTCTTTTTGTTAGGACTGTGCTGAGAGTGTGGAAAGAAATGAAATAAAAAGGAGTGTCGGCCAGTTACTATGTAAAACTTCCTGGCAGGTTAAAACTATGTGCCGGACCGAGACTCTAACTTGGGACCTTTGCCTGTCGCGGGTGAGGTAGGAGACGCAAAACTGAAGCTGTGAGGACGGGCCGTGAGTCGTGCTTGGGTACCTCAGTTGATAGAGCACTTGCCTGCGAAATGCAAAGGTCCCGAGTACGAGTCTCGGTCCGGCACACAGTTTTAATCTGCAAGGAAGTTTCATATCAGCGCACACTCCGTTGCAGAGTGAAATTCTCATTCTAGTTACTATGTAGCTCACAACTACCGCCAGTTGATGAGAAACCGATACGGTGGCATAGAGTGAACACGGTACAAAGTAAAATGGGCCTAAGAAAGTTGGTATGCAGCACGGTACTGCACCAAACGTACAGCATAGATAAGGTGCTCTGAAATTTTCGGTGAACTGACAGGACCTTTGTGCCACTAATTATGAAACTGACACACCCGTCAAGACGTGGTTGTAGAAAGAAAGTTCTTCGCAGGCGTGTACAGCAACCCACATTGACGAGACAGTACGTGATAATCATTGCCCACGGCGTGACTGAATACTACCTAGGAGAGTTGTGGCAATGACGCAGTAAGTAAAATAAAGCATACGAACGAAGCAGAGACGCATGGGGAGTCACTTTAGCGAAGATGTGACCTGCAAGTGTGGAAATGTCCTGACATAAGCGGCACTGACAAAGAGCAGGCTGTTAGGGCCCAGCGCCCAGGACAGAGTATTTCAGATACCGCGAAGATGTTCGCCTGTTCGTGTGCCTCTATCAAGAACATCTACGGGAATTGGTTGAAGCACAGTAAAATCACCAGTAGCTGACATGGTGTTGCACGTCCGTGTGTCATCATAGACTGTGTAGATTAGAGATTTGTCCGGTCTGTTAAGCAGGGGAGGTGGCGATCTGTGGCAGATATGACGAAAGAGTAATGTGCTGTTGCAGGCACAAGTGTTTTGGTGCACACAGTCCAGCGCATGTTGTTGAACATAAGACTCTGCATCAGACGATCACTGCGTGTTCCTACGTTATGCCAACGACATCGACAGTTATGGTTTCAGTGGGAACGGAATCATCGACTTCTTGTTATGCCTGATCGATGGTCGTATCCGTATACCTTGCCATCCCGGCGAACGGCTACTCGAAATATGCGCCGCCCCACAGACGCAGGTCCGTGGGGAGCAAGTGTTATGCCACCTGGGCTGCTTTTGGATCTGTGGTAATAATCGAAGACACAATGAAGGCCATAGACCACGTCAACATCATTGCGGACCACCTGCATAGTAAAGTCCACAATGGCTGACTTAGCATCATTGTCACACGGTCAGAATCGTGGAACAGTGGTTTAAGGAGAATGACATTAAACTGTCGATGATGTCTTGGCCACAAAATTTCCTGATCTAAACCTGACGGAACACATATGGAATGCTATTAGACCGTAATTGAGCGAATTGCGTGACTTGTGCGTACACATCTGGTGTAGACCTGTACAGCAAATGCACAAAAACGTAAAAGAAATTCCGCAGTAATTAACTTTCACTAACGCAAAAAAAATACTTTTTAACTGTCGCGAAAGATAGATTTAAGCACCGCTAAATTAAATTCCTAATCACATTCTACGTAATTTTTGCAACTCCGCGTTTATTCTATTCCATGAGTATTCCACAACTAGTGCTGCATGGAAAGTACACTACTGGCCATTAAAATTGCTACACCAAGAACAAATGCAGATGATAAACGGGTATTCATTGGACAAATATATTATTCTAGAACTGACATGTGTTACATTTTCGCGCAATTTGGGTGCACAGAACCTCAGAAATCAGTACCCAGAACAACCACCTCTGGCCGTAATAACGGCCTTGATACGCCTGGGCATTGAGTCAAATAGAGCTTGGATGGCGTGTACAGGTACAGCTGCCCATGCAACTTCAACACAATACCACAATTCATCAAGAGTAGTAACTGGAGTATTGTGACGAGACAGTTGCTCGGCCACCATTGACAATGCGTTTTCAATTGGTGAGAGATCTGGAGAATCTGCTGGCCAGGACAGCAGTCGAACATTTTCTGTATCCAGAAAGGGCCGTACAGGACCTGCAACATGCGGTCGTGCATAATCCTGCTGAATGTAGCGTTTCACAAGGATCGAATGAAGGGTAGAGGCACGGGTCTTAACACATCTGACATGTAACGTCCACTGTTCAAAGTACCGTCAATGCGAACAAGAGGTGACAGAGACGTGTAAAAAATGGCACCCCATACCATCACGCCGGGTGATACGCCAGTATGGCGATGACGAATACACGCTTCCGATGTGCGTTCACCGCGATGTCTCCAAACACGGATGTGACCATCATGATGCTGTAAACAGAACCTTGATTCATCCGAAAAAATGACGTTTTGCTATTCGTGCATCCAGGTTCGTAGTCGAGTACACCATCGCAGGCGCTCTTGTCTGTGATGCAGCGTCAAGGGTAACCGCAGCCATGGGCTCCGAGCTAATAGTCCATGCTGCTGCAAACGTCGTCGAACTGTTCGTGCAGTTGGTTGTTGTCTTGCAAACGTCCCCATCTGTTGACTCAGGGATCGAGACGTGGCTGCACGATCCGTTACAGCCATGCGGATAAGATGCCTGTCATCTCGACTGCTAGATATACGAGGCCGTTGGGATCCAGCACGGCGTTCCGCATTATCCTCCTGAATCCACCGATTCCATATTCTGCTAACAGTCATTGGATCTCGACCAACGCGAGCAGTAACGTCGCGATACGATAAACCACAATCGCGATAGGCTACAATCCGACCTTTATCAAAGTCGGAAACGTGATGGTACGCATTTCTCCTCCTTACACGAGGCATCACAACAACGTTTCACCAGGCAACGCCGGTCAACTGCTGTTTGTGTATGAGAAATCGGTTGGACACTTTCCTCATGTCAGTATGTTGTAGGTGTCGCCACCGGCGCCAACCTTATGTGAATGCTCTGAAAAGCTAATCATTTGCATATCACGGCATCTTCTTCCTTTCGATTTAATTTCGCGTATGTAGCACGTCATCTTCGTGATGCAGCATTTTTAATGGCCAGTAATGTAATATAGCATATTTCACTTTTGAACAAAATCTGCTATTTTGTTGTAGCAAAATGTGTACTGTAGCAGGGGATGAGACATTTTACGTTTCACCGAAGTCCGAAACATTTTCATCGGCTTTGCATTTAACTACCTTGGGGTATGTCAAAGTTGCTTTTCGTTTAATGCTATCGAATACTGTATAGCGTAAGAAAAAAAATGTTTCAAATGGCTCTGAGAACTATGGGACTCAACTGCTGAGGTCATTAGTCCCCTAGAACGCAGAACTAGTTAAACCTAACTAACCTAAGGACATCACACACATCCATGCCCGAGGCAGGATTCGAACCTGCGCCCGTAGCGGTGTCGCGGTTCCAGACTGCAGCGCCTAGAACCGCACGGCCACTTCGGCCGGCTGTAGCGTAAGAATGCATGTGGGAGGATATCGTAGTTTCTGCACAAAAAGTTTTATCCCTGTAGCATTAATCTTAGATTTTGAAGTTACAGTTCATGTGGCAGCAGAGAAAGTGTTTCCAAGCGTTAACAGTAAAGGCAGCCGTTTTACTTAGATTAGACATGGTCTCGAAAGACAGTCGAATTTGTTCATCGTTCTGAATATACCAGTTCTCCATCAGAAGTCGCAAAGTTTCTGAAATATACTTTTGGTTTATGATTCCTACCTCCATCACAGTCGAGGATGCCTTCGTAGAGTTGCATGATATTGCTCCCAATCACGACCAGTATATTTTTTCTAGACTATGTACTTGAAAGCCATGTAAGTAAAGAGGCTAAATTTTCCCCTAACGTATAAGACAGTATACCGGCTGATGAAACAAGTGCTGTAAGTAGGGAGGAGTCGTATCATCGACATTTAAAACAACAACAAAAATGTTCGAATGTGTGTGAAATCTTATGGGACTTAACTGCTATGGTCATCAGTCCCTAAGCTTACACACTACTTAACCTAAATTATCCTAAGGACAAACATACACACACCCATGCCCGAGGGAGGACTCGTACCTCCGCCGGGGCCAGCCGCACAGTCCATGACTGCAGCGCTTTTAGACCGCTCGGCTAATCCCGCGCGGCTTAAAACAACAAATTTACAAACCCCATCCTTCTAACGACGAGTTTACGGAAGTTTTGAAGCAACTGAAAAGTGAAACAGAGCTATGCTTTAACACAGTAAAAGAAAAGTGGACGTGACCGTGAAAATGATTTTGCTGCTACTGAGTTGTGGAGCAAATTTCAACGTGTTGAATTATCATTACTGGAGTGCCTAAAAAGAATTGCACACCGGTTCCAGCTTACCCGACTCTAGGACAAGGGTCTATCCGGGGCAAGGTGTGTGTGCTGCGTTGCTAGTTTCAGAGGGAAATCTGTTACTACACTTTATATTTGCGGTCCTAGTTATTTTAGCATAAAGATACGTGCGGTATATCTAAGCTATTTTATGGAAATGCAATCCCCGATGGTGCCACGCGTCATACGTCCGGAAACTTACCTAGTAGTTATCGAATCCACGCCATGCAGAATCGCTGCTGTATGACTTTCCAGCAGATGGTCGTAAATGTTTCGGGTCATCAGGGTAGTTCAGCGGTGAGAGTATTGCGGTGAGGTATTGCAGTAAAAATGACATTCAAATGTGGTAGTTCGCACTCCGACACAAACGCTGGGTATCGGTGACACCGTCGCAGAGTTTACACTAACAGGGAAGAAGCGAGAAAATCTGTGTTGTTTTTCATTACTCCTTGTAATAGTCCCAAATTACTGCTGTCCTGCCATAACTCGCCATTCCTTTCTGCGGCCTGGAGGACTGTGGCCGAAACACTGAATGCGACAGCAAGAAGAATACCGCGGTCTCGGCAAGATTGATTGGTGGGGGACCCCTGGCGACCGGACAGGGAATTCCGACCGACAGATTGATGGATGGCTGCAGATAGCAGATCGAGCGCGTTCCCCTTCGGTCGCAGGTTATCTCCGCGGACAGGGATGAAACGAGTAATCCACGCATTCACAGGATACGCCTGTCTCTGCGTCATCGAATTTTTCCACCCAGTTTGCCACCGGCATCAGTATCAGCTTGGTATAAAGGTAGTCTGATGTAACGTCGTTGCTATATGAAGACACGAAAACGATATTCCTAATTATTTCATCCTCTTGCAATAAGGCGAAATTGGAACAAATTCCCGCAAATCAAACAAGACACTTTGAGCGACGTAGTGCAATGATGAAGATTGGCACAACGGTTTTGAAACTCTCGAACGGTGAACTTTATCAGACACCAGATGAGGATAAACTTTTAATTCGGAGGATAGAAAATTGCTTGCGCCAAACCATCGACCATGGATTTACTCTCGCATTCGATCTGGCTAAAAAAACAGCTTTAATTGCTGCATATTAATATGGAATACTGAGCTCAACCATCAAGTATTTTTCCATTTAAAGCACAACAGAAGTTGAATACTGCGTTTTACGTTTACACGTATAATCATTGTAACTCTTACGTCTAATAAAATAATATTATTTCTTCAGGTATTTTTGTATTCGATAAAGGGTGATAACTTAATACACAAACATCTCCAAATTACATTATTTGTAATTTAAATGTGGCAATTGCGAACATTTTTTCCCAAAACCAACAAATCCAACAAAATATGATACTTAGTACAAATTAAATATATGCCAACTTGTCACACTCAGTGCCGTATATAATCCATTTAGATGCTTAGTAACAACTTCAGTGACCTACACGCTTTATAAGGCCAAGGGCCTTGCCGCAGTGATAACAGTGGTTCCCGTCATATCACCAAAGTTAAGCACTGTCGGCCTTGGTTAGCATTTCAATGGATGTCCGTCCGGGCTGCCGAGAGTTGTTGGCAAGCGGAGTGCACTCAACCCTTGTGAGGCCGACTAAGAAGATACTTGACTGAGAAGTAGCGGCTCCGGTAGAGAGAACGGTGTGCTTACCACATGCCCTCCTTATTCGCATCCAGTGACGCCTATCAGCAAAGGATGGTACGGCGGTCGGTCAGCACCGTTTGTCCTTTCGAGGCCTTTGCGTCAATACCGCAGAAATGATATGTGAATATATATGTCCATCACATAGTTTTCAGATTCAATCCCGTGGACCTCTGCTCGATCTAGCTAGTACAAGATATGTTACTTTTTTTGAAATATTGAAATCTCCCTGTGTAAAATCAGTTGGCATCAATTTGTAGAATAATAATGAAATCGCTGCCTGTCTCCACTAATGAAATGAAGGTCATTGCTTTGGCAGTTTTTTCGTGCTAAATTGGCAGAGAGTGCAGTTACAATCAATCTGAAGTAAAGAACTTACACTGATCAGCCAGAACATTACGGCCACCTACCGAATAGCAAGTATGCGATAACGATAACTGCGGCGGCGCGTCGTGGCATGGAAGCAATGAGGCCTTGGTAGGTCGGCGGAGAGAGTTGGCACTGCCACACACAAGTCACCTAATTCCCGTAAATTCCGGGGAGAGGGCGATGAGTTCTGACGCCACCTCCAGTCTCATTGCACATGTGTTTGATCGGGTTAAGATCTGGATGGATTGGGGGGGGGGGGGGGGGCTAGCACATCAATTGGAACTCACCACTGTGTTCCTCGAACTACTCTATCACACTCCTGGCCTTGTGACATGTCGCATTATCTTGTTGAAAGATGCCACTGTCGTGAGGAAACACAATCCTCATGAAGGGTTGTACATGGTCTACAACTACACTCCTGGAAATGGAAAAAAGAACACATTGACACCGGTGTGTCAGACCCACCATACTTGCTCCGGACACTGCGAGAGGGCTGTACAAGCAATGATCACACGCACGGCACAGCGGACACACCAGGAACCGCGGTGTTGGCCGTCGAATGGCGCTAGCTGCGCAGCATTTGTGCACCGCCGCCGTCAGTGTCAGCCAGTTTGCCGTGGCATACGGAGCTCCATCGCAGTCTTTAACACTGGTAGCATGCCGCGACAGCGTGGACGTGAACCGTATGTGCAGTTGACGGACTTTGAGCGAGGGCGTATAGTGGGCATGCGGGAGGCCGGGTGGACGTACCGCCGAATTGCTCAACACGTGGGGCGTGAGGTCTCCACAGTACATCGATGTTGTCGCCAGTGGTCGGCGGAAGGTGCACGTGCCCGTCGACCTGGGACCGGACCGCAGCGACGCACGGATGCACGCCAAGACCGTAGGATCCTACGCAGTGCCGTAGGGGACCGCACCGCCACTTCCCAGCAAATTAGGGACACTGTTGCTCCTGGGGTATCGGCGAGGACCATTCGCAACCGTCTCCATGAAGCTGGGCTACGGTCCCGCACACCGTTAGGCCGTCTTCCGCTCACGCCCCAACATCGTGCAGCCCGCCTCCAGTGGTGTCGCGACAGGCGTGAATGGAGGGACGAATGGAGACGTGTCGTCTTCAGCGATGAGAGTCGCTTCTGCCTTGGTGCCAACGATGGTCGTATGCGTGATTGGCGCCGTGCAGGTGAGCGCCACAATCAGGACTGCATACGACCGAGGCACACAGGGCCAACACCCGGCATCATGGTGTGGGCAGCGATCGCCTACACTGGCCGTACACCACTGGTGATCGTCGAGGGGACACTGAATAGTGCACGGTACATCCAAACCGTCATCGAACCCATCGTTCTACCATTCCTAGACCGGCAAGGGAACTTGCTGTTCCAACAGGACAATGCACGTCCGCATGTATCCCGTGCCACCCAACGTGCTCTAGAAGGTGTAAGTCAACTACCCTGGCCAGGAAGATCTCCGGATCTGTCCCCCATTGAGCATGTTTGGGACTGGATGAAGCGTCGTCTCACGCGGTCTGCACGTCCAGCACGAACGCTGGTCCAACTGAGGCGCCAGGTGGAAATGGCATCGCAAGCCGTTCCACAGGACTACATCCAGCATCTCTACGATCGTCTCCATGGGAGAATAGCAGCCTGCATTGCTGTGAAAGGTGGATATACACTGTACTAGTGCCGACATGGTGCATGCTCTGTTGCCTGTGTCTATGTGCCTGTGGTTCTGTCAGTGTGATCATGTGATGTATC
This sequence comes from Schistocerca americana, assembly GCF_021461395.2. Taxonomy (NCBI): domain Eukaryota; kingdom Metazoa; phylum Arthropoda; class Insecta; order Orthoptera; family Acrididae; genus Schistocerca; species Schistocerca americana. The sequence goes on along the minus strand of NC_060119.1, from coordinate 740,742,250 downwards.
TGACCCCAGGAATGTGTCAATAAAGTTTCCCCTTCCTGGGACAATGAATTCACGGTGTTGTTATTTCAATTTCCAGGAGTGTATTAAAGGATGCTCCTTGCACGAGCTCCACTGGACCGGTGGATGCCCTCGTGAATGTTCCTCAAAGCATAATGGAGCCGCCCCCAGCTTGTCTACGTCGCGCGGTACACAAGTCAAGAAGCTGTTTCCCTGGAAGACGACAGATTCACGCCCTCCAATCGGCATGATGAATCATCGGGAGTCATCAGACCATGCAACGCTGTGCCACTGCGCCAACGGCCAGTAGTCAAGTGCCCATTTCAGCTGTAGTTTGGCGATGTTGTGGTGTTAACATTGTCACTTGCAGTGCTCGGCGGCGGAGGTTCATCGTTAGGAGTTCTCGTGCACTGTGTGTTCAACCACACTTACACTCTGCCAAGCATTAAAGTCTGATGTTAGTTCCGCCACAGTTCGCCGCCTGTCCTGTTTTACCAGTCTGGCCAGCCTCTGATGTCAAACATCTGTAACGAGGGGCGGCCGCCCAACCCCATGACGTGTGGTCCTGGTTTCACCTTCGTTCCGCCGCGTCTTGAGAACACTCACCACAGCACTCCTCGAACACCAATAAGTCGTGCCGGCCATCGGTTCATCACAATCTGCACTCGGTCAAACTCAGATACACCGCGCGCCCTCCTCATTCCACACACGGACAGCACGCTCACTGTTACTCCATGTACAGTGCGTGTGTCTAATACTCTGTTGTTGCCAGGTCAGGTGACGCTGCTATCGCATGGGCGGATTTATATCGATGACAGATCTGTAATCATGATATTCTGGCCGATTAGGGTATAATTTTGAACATGTCTTAGAATTCATTGAACTTTATAGATTTTATTTCTGTCCAAAACAGACGAGAAACAAGTAACCGCACTCTGATGTTTCTGCAGACATTTAATGCGCTACATTACAATGAGTATGAAAACTAGTCATGTTATTCACCTGCTTGTAATAGTGTTTCCTAGTTTCTTGAAATCAGTTCGAAACGAGATTAGCAGTCGAGTGAAAATATAGCAAATCTGAATTATCGCTTCTGCGCCCTGAGACCTTAAGTGAGTGACTGGGATTTTCACAATACACTGTGAGTATTCACCACAGTAATGTCTTTGGAGACTTAATAACGTTTAGTACTAGAAAGTACGGTAAAGTTCCGCTTTGTGCTCCTAAACGGGCCAATTGGGCCCTACCAATTGCCGTGTTATTTTCTGCTAATTGCGTCATTGGATGTAGTATGGAGGAACATGGTGTCAGCACACTCCTCTGTCGGTCGTTTCGGGTTTCTTAACCTTGGAACCGCTACTGCTCGGTCCCGTAGCTCCCCAGATGGTATAACGAAGCTGAGTCCTCGCCCTACCAGTCCTCCCTGCAAGGAAAAAATACCTATTAGTACCGGGTTCCAAATCTAAACGGGTTCCGTGCACGGTACTCATCTCCGCTGGCCACTCAGCTACGGAAGCGGACACAGTAAGGTAGTGGTGAAGATACAAATGTGCGCAATACAGTCAGTACTAAGGTATCAATGAAAAGGAAGATTATTAGTGTAAGTATACCGGAAATTGAGATTCGATGGTGAACTATGAGGGAATATTTTTCTACAGAGTGCTATGAACGGAACTCATTCTATAAAAACAAGAGCATAGAAACGGAAACCGTACATTGATGAAAGATGCCATGGCCAGATGAAAGCTTAGTACAACGAACAAATGGAAAGAACACAACCGACGACCATGATCTTTGTGATTATTGCGCTCTGGAAGGTTGAGACAACAGGATACATATTTTGGGTGGTATCGTTGACTCCAAGGCATCTGTTACTTCAAACAGGACGTACGGAGACTCATTCGTTTCATTTACGACAATATTGAAAACAGTTCTACGCTTGACGAGACTCAAATGTTAATAACACAGGCGCTTGTCTCTAGGAGTGCAAATGCCCGTGGAATGATTAGTTATGATAGCACTCGACTAGGTCCACGAAGAAACTAGAGATCTTCCAACAATTTTGCTAGCGTGGGATAATCTCGCTTTGGGGGTGGAGTGTGACTCAAACTGCTGTTCAGCAATGCAGATTTCTCTTTTCCGTTGTTTCCCTAAATTTATTACGGAGAGAAACAGGATTTTTCATTTCAAAATGACACAGCTGTTCCCCGTCCTTGCCTTAACCAAGAATTGCGATCTGTTTCTAATGAAATCGTCATCGATGGAAGTTAAAACCGTATTGGTTTCTTAGAATCGTGACAGTATTTTGTTGATCACAATAATCTCAAAACAGTAGAGTGTATAATAACCTTTTCTTTAGTGTACTGCAAAATAGGAATATTTTTCAAGGGCGCAGTTCTTTATTGTTTGGAAAGTATTATGTGTATCTACACCTACATGTAAGTAGGTTAAGAACTAATGGCGTTAATACTAGCGGTACTACTACTAATGCTAATAGTAATAATAGCAACAGTAACAGGTACAAAATGTATTTATATATCAACAAAAGACGTATTTTCTGTACTGTGAGGAAGAGAATTGTAGGCTAACTTCATCAACTAAGAGCTTTGGTAAGTGAGGAAATTATGGTTCAAAAGAGGGTAACTTAAGTGTAATGGGATAAGGGATGCCTACAGCAACAAAAACAGACATTATGGCTGTTTTAGTAGATATTTCATTAATTGCCTTTTGAAGCTGTAAATGTTATTCAGTTCTCTTGAGCAGGAACTGTACACTCTGTGCTCCATGGCGCGGGTGTAAATAGCTCCGAGCGGTGAAGGGACAAAATCCTTTGAGGTGTTTGTGGATAAGAGAAGGATGGCATGTGTAGATGAGACAACAGGCAGCGAGAGAGACAGAGACAGAGACAGAGAGAGAGAGAGAGAGAGAGAGAGAGAGAGAGAGAGAGAGAGAGAGAGAGAAAGATTCTTGCTTCTGGAAAAGGACTTAAAAAGGGCGACTAACGGAACAGGACAGAAAACGAATCACGGAAGTGACGCAGTGATTAATACTTTAGCAAATCTTCGAGTGAGGGTTTATATGGATGTCGTACAGTTATCAGCAATATGGACAGTCCAAGAACATCAGTTAGCCCATTCATTTGAAAGACGAATTTGTTGCGATGAAACAGATCAACTAGTTCCTGCTTGTTACAGCCTCGAGATCGTTAATTCGACGCGAAACAGTGTCTTTCGAAAGCGGCGCTGTAGACTGACGTTTCGCAGATTTCTCATCTAGCGTACATAGTGTTGCTTCAGCCACATGTAGTTTTATTAAATTCTCAGCGATAGTGTGCACTTCACCTGCTTGTCCAAACTGATTTATGACCACATACGACGCCTCCACGGCTTTTACATTCACAGTTCGGCTTGCGTACATCGTAGTTTTTTGACTTCTGAAAATATGTTCTTTCCTACATATAAAAAATTTCACATACTTGACTTTACAATCGGAGTGTGTAGATTCTAAATTTCAGTGCATCTTAACAAGAAGGATGGAACTCTTCAGAAGTAGCTTGCTACATAACATGCAGAGAGGTGAGCTCTTAGAATCAACAAGTCAGATTTTGATGTAAGATTCGTCATACTTCCTTTTTTCACCTTAAGTCCGTCGTTATATACACACATCCAAAAAAGTTTTGCATCACTTCAGTTCCGAGACTTCCGGAACCTGTACAGAAAATTGGAATAGAGATCAACATAAATCTCATTTCCGCCCTTTTTACTGCTCATGAAAACCACACATTGCATGTTGTACCACCATACAGCGAGACCTTCAGAGGTGGTGGTCCAGATTGCTGTACACACCGGTACCTCTCATAACCAGTAGCACGTCCTCTTGCTTTGATGCATGCCTGTATTCGTCGTGGCATACTATCCACAAGTTCATCAAGACACTGTTGGTCCACATTGTCACACTCCTCAACGGCGATTCGGCGTAGATCCCTCAGAGTGGTTGGTGGTTCACGTCGTCCATAAACAGCCCTTTTCAATCTATCCCATGCATGTTCAATAGTGTTCATGTCTGGATAACATGCTGGCCACTCTAGTTGAGCGATGTTGTTATCCTGAAGGAAGTCATTCACAAGATGTGCACGATGGGGACACGAATTGACGTCCATGAAGACGAATGCCTCGCCAATATGCTGCCGATACGGTTGCACTATCTGTCGGAGGATGGCATTCATGTATTTTACAGCCGTTACGGCGGCTTCTATGACCACCAGCGGCATACGTCAGCCCCACATAATGCCACCCCAAAACTGGGAAGCCTCCACCTTGCTGCACTCTCTGGACAGTGTGTCTAAGGCGTTCAGCCTGACCTGACGGTTGTCTGGTTGAAGGCATATGAGACAATCACAGGTGAAGAGAACGTGATGTTAATCCTGAGCGGTTCATTCAGATGGTTGTTGGGCCCATCTGTACCGCGCTGCATGATGCCGTGGTTGCAAACATGGACCTCGGGAGTGAAGTTGCGCATCATGCAACCTATTGCGCACAGTTTGAGTCGTAACACGACGTCCTGTGGTTGCACGAAAAGCATTATTCAACATGGTGGCATTGTTGTCAATACTCCTCCGATCCATAATCCGTAGGTAGCGGTCATCCACTGCAGTAGTACCCGTTGGGCGGCCTGAGCGAGGCATGTCATCGACAGTTCCTGCCTCTCTGTATCTCCTCCATGTGTGAATAACATCGCTTTGGTTCACTCCGAGACGCCTGGACACTTCGCTTGTTCAGAGCCTTTCCTGGCACAAAGAAACAATGCGGACGCTGTCGAACTGCGGTATTTACCGTCTAGGCATGGTTGAACTACAGACAAGAGCAGTATACCACCATCCTGGTGGAATGACTGGAACTGATCTGCTGTCGAACCCTCTCCGCTAATAGAGGTTGCTCATGCATGGTTGTTTACATCCTTGGGCGGGTTTAGTGACATCTTTGAACAATCAAAGGGACTGTGTTTGTGATACAATATCCCTATTCAACGTCTATCTTCAGGAGTTCTGGGAACCGGGCTGATGCAAAACTCTTTATGATCTGTGTATGTTACTGCTTGAACCATGGAGCTGGGAGCCGTTAAATAACCTCTTGAACCTCATATACTTGACGTAAGATCTTTGATGTTGATGCTGCATTTTCTGCGCTAATCACAGTTTAACTTTCGATGGATGATTTTGCTGCAACACCTTTAATTAGTACTCTATTGTACCTTTTAAAATAGAAAGGCTAATTTTGCATCACGACAAACAAAGCATAATATCGCCACAAGATAGTGAATTTTTCAGCTGTTATCAGTAACAAACACGAATAGAATATATTGCAGTCCGAGAGCGGTGCGTGAATTCGCCGTGCCGAACTGGACTGCCCATTGTAATTGCAAACTTGAGCAGGAACTGTACACTCTGTGCTCCATGGCGCGGGTGTAAATAGCTCCGAGCGGTGAAGGGACAAAATCCTTTGAGGTGTTTGTGGATAAGAGAAGGATGGCATGTGTAGATGAGACAACAGGCAGCGAGAGAGACAGAGAGAGAGAGAGAGAGAGAAAGAGCGAGAGAAAGGGTGGAGGGGGGGAAGCTTCAGCAAATCTGCTCTGCTGCATACGTGTGTAGAAACAAGTGTCGTTCTCGTAAAAGCTAAATCCTTTTTTGTAGTTTTTGATCATAGTATTATTGTAGATTATTATGCTTCTCGTCGCCTCATCTTCAGCTGTTACGCACTGAGAGGGAAAAATGAGTTTTATTAGAGTGATCTGATATTTGTAAGACTTTTTTATCGCAACGGTTCAATCCCGTCTCCGGCCATCCTGATTTAGGTTTTCAGTGTTTTCCCTAAATCGCTTCAGGCAAATGCCGGGATGGTTCCTTTTCATAGATTTTACAAAAGCATATGATTCAGTATTGCAATCAAAATTGTAGAGAATTCTTTTGGAACTTGGAATACCAAAGAAGTATGTTAGACTTATAGAAGCGAGTCTGAAAAACACAAAAGGCAGAGTACTCGTGGAGAAATTGGAGTCAAAAGAATTTGTGATAAAGAACTGACTTAAGCACGGACATGCCCTGTCTCCGCTACTTTTTAATTTAGTTCAAAAATCAAATGGCTCTGAGCACTATGCGACTTAACTTCTGGGGTCATCAATCGCCTAGAACTTAGAACTAATTAAACCTAACTAGCCTAAGGACATCACACACATCCATGCCCGAGACTAGATTCGAACCTGCGACCGTAGCGGTCGCTCGGTTCCAGACTGGAGCGCCTAGAACCGCACGACCACTCCGGCCGGCTTAATTTAGTCCTAGAATATATTGTACGAATGGCAGCAGATAATTCAGAGGGTGTGGAGTTAAATGGAAATATTAAGATATTAGGATATGCAGATGATCTAAACATCATTAGCGATAGGGCAGAATCTGTAACAGCAAATGTGAATGAATTAATCAAGGTTAGTGAAGATGTTGGTCCAAGGATAAGTGAAGACAAAACTAAATACCTAGATACTAATAGAATTCCAACAGCAGTAGATCAGGAAATGTTAAGAGTTGGAGAAATGGTTTGAAAAAGTGAACCCATTTAAGTAACTAGGCGTGGACATCACTTCGAGAAGTGAGATTGAATCCGAACCGAAGAAGAGATTACGGGCGGAAAATGGGTGCTACTTCTCACTGAATAGATTACTTTCATCACGGATATCGTCTAGGAATTTAACGATTAGAACATACAAAACTATTATTCTACCAGTTATGCTGTATGGGTGTGAGACTTGGTCTCTCACTGTGCAAAATGAAAAGCCGTTTCGAGTATTTGAAAACAAAACTTTAAGGAAAATTTTCCGAGCAAAAAGGGATGACATTAGCGGAGAGTGACGAAAACTGCATAACGAAGAGGTTCACGAACTCTGTTCAAGCCCTGACATAATCAGTAATATTAAATTACGTAAGCTGCGATGGGCGAGTCACGTACTCGAATGGATGAGGGCAGGGCAGCCCGCAGAGTACTGGTAGGGCACATAGACGGAAACGTCCTGTGGGGAGACCGAGGCGTAGATGGGAGAACAATGTGAAGGCTGATTTGAGGAGCCTAGGTATTGAAGGTGAATGGAAGGAAATAGCCCAAGACAGGGACAGATGGCGAAAACACGTTGCTGCGGTAATGGACTCTCGAGTTCGGTATGACGAGTGAGTGAGTGAGTGAGTGAGTGAGTGTGTGTGTGTGTGTGTGTGTGTCAGTGTGAGTGTGAGTGTGCGTGCGTGCGTGTGTGTGTGTGTGTGTGTGTGTGTGTGTGTGTGTGTGTAAGTTTCTCACATGTACCCTTCTTCTGTAGGAACGTAACTTTTTTAGTGTTTTACGGTTAATGTGAAGATTGCTGAACTACTGCATATAGAAAAATAAATGGACAAGGAAGCACGAACTAGATAAGTATCACAAAGAAGAAATCAGGAAAAGGTCTATGGAAATTAACTAGAAGACATAATCAGGCGTATCGTTGTTGTGGTATTCCTATTAATTAATCTCAGAGTGTAGCGTACAGTAGAAAGGCAAAACTCTCGAGGGAGATTGTTGGAGCAAGAGAATGCAGATGTCGTAAGTAGATAGAGAAATTACACTACTGGCCATTAAAATGGCTACGCCAAGAAGAAATGCAGGTCATAAACGGGTATTCATTGAACAAATATATTATACTAGAACTGACATGTGATTACGTTTTCACGCAATTTGGGTGCATAGATCCTCAGAAATCAGTACCCAGAGCAACCACCTCTGGCCGTAATAACGGCCTTGATACGCCTGGGCATTGCGTCAAGCAGAGAATGCATGGTTGTACAGGTACAGCTGCCCATGCAACTTCAACACGATACCACAGTTCATCAAGAGTAGTGACTGGCGTATTGTGACGAGCCAGTTGCTCGGCCACCATTGACCAGACGGTTTCGATTGGTGAGAGATTTGGAGAATGTGCTGGCCAGGGCAGCAGTCGATCATATTTTGTATCCAGAAAGGGCCGTACGGGACCTGCAACATGCGGTCGTGCATTATCCTGCTGAAATGTAGGGTTTCGCAGGGACCGAATGAAGGGTAGAGACACGGGTCGTAACACACCTGAAATGTAACGTCCACTGTTCAAAGTGCCGTCAGTGCGAACAAGAGATGACCGAGACCTGTAACCAATGGCATCCCATACCATCACTCCGGGTGATACGCCACTATGGCGATAACGAATACACGCTTCCAATGTGCGTTCACCGCGATGTCGCCAAACACGGATGCGACCATCATGATGCTGTAAACAGAACCTCCATTCATCCGAAAAAATGACGTTTTGCATTCGTACACCCAGGTTCGTCGTTCAGTACACCATCGCAGGCGCTCCTGTCTGTGATGCAGCGTCAAGGGTAGTCGCAGTCATGGTCTCCGAGTTGATAGTCCATGCTGCTGCAAACGTCGTCGACCTGTTCGTACAGATGGTTGTTGTCTTGCAAATGTCCCCTACTGTTGACTCAGGGATCGAGACGTGGCTGCACGATCCGTTACAGTCAAGCGGATAAGATGCCTGTCATCTCGACTGCTAGTGATACGAGGCCGTTGGGATCCAGCACGGCGTTCCGTATTACCCTCCTGAACCCACCGATTCCATATTCTGCTAACAGTCTTTGGATCTCGACCAACGCGAGCAGCAATGTCGCGATACGGTAAACCACAATCGCGATAGGCTACAATCTGATCTTTATAAAAGTCGGGAACGTGATGGTACGCATTTCTCCTCCTTACACGAGGCATCACAACAACGTCTCACCAGGCAACGCCGGTCAACTGCTGTTTGTGTATAAGAAATCGGCTGGTAACTCTCCTCATGTCAGCACGTTGTTGGTGTCGCCACCGGCACCAACCTTGTGTGAATGCTCTGAAAAGCTAATCATTTGCATATCACAGCAGCTTCTTCCCGTCGGTTAAATTTCGCCTCTGTAGCACCTCATTTTCGTTGTGTAGCAATTTTAATGGCCAGTAGTGTAGATTAGAACTGGAAGAAAGAAAGGGCATAAGCTGAAACTAATCAAAAATCTGGTGAACACAGGACGAAAGGTAACGAGGGAAGCCTTCTCAGTCGGTGGATGTCGTCCACGGATAGGCCACGCTCTCGTGTAGCACTGCTCAGTTTTTTTACGGTGGACCGCTGCTCGGTTGTCACCTCGTTGCGCCTATCACCTGGCCGCCAGCCACGCGAGCTCGAGAGGGGGGTTGGGGCGGTGAGTCAGCGCGCGTGACGGCGCGTGTTAATTACGAGAGAGCGGGGGGAAGCAGAGTCCCGTGGGAGACGGCAGGCCGGACTAGGCAGCCGGCGCCAGGCTAGGGGCTGCAGGCTCCCCTCCCGGCCAGCTAGCCACTCCTGCCGCTCGTCACGCGCTTCGAGCACCTCGTCCCAACTGAGCAGAGGGCGAGATTTCGTTTTTGTATTTAGGCCATTACTTTGTTCGTTACGCTGAGGTGGATAATCTGCAACAGGCCGCGTCATTTCTATTGCGCCCTTCTGTCAGCTTTCTATCTTACTCTGGAGTAATATTACGTTAGTAAACAATAAACTAAGATGCCACATTTCTCGCCTCGTATCTTACGGCAAGAAAAAAGGAATAAAAGTGAGATAGTGTTAATACTTTCATCCTTCTTTACCTCCTCTACAATACTGCAGATGACGTGTCACTGAGCACATTTGTACTGTACATGCAGTGCACGTGAGGTGCCTAGTTGTTTCCACTGACCTGTGTGGAATACTTAAGTTCTTGTACACTTCACTAACCTGCTGACTTCATGAAGATGATGTCCCCAGCGCAGAAAACAGCACGCAGGACGTGTATTCTTTTTCTTGAGGCTGAAATTAACTTCGCAAGGAGCTGCTGCTACGAATAAACTATAACTCATTTGAGATGCCACTCGTGTTTTTATTGATATAGACACGAGAAACTATTCTTGATCACAACGTATTGAACATATCTTTCCACAATCATTATATCTGGCTAAAAAACATGAAATACATCCTGCCACAGACAACATGTCTGTCTACTGGAACCGTCAGAACTGGAGAATAAAATTGCATGAAACAAATACTGCTATAACAGACAACATGTCTGTCTACTGTAACGCTCAGAATTGGAGAGCCGGTCTGCCGGAGACATTCGCGCGCCAAGCCAGCAAGGCGTGACCCGAACGCCACCGAAGTGCATCGGCAGTAATATCGTCAGTCTTTTGTTTTAGTAATACTTTGATTTTAATAATTTTGAAATGACTGATTAATAGGTGGCTGTTGAGAGATGTTTATTTAAAAAATGAAGTAATTTGGGTGACAGGTTTAATTAATAATAGCAACTAAAGTTTAACGTTTTGGCGCCCTACTGCCGAACACAGCAGCCAATCACAGAGCAGCAGCATCATGCAGGCGGTCTTTCTCACGGGAATGGTACCGAATCTGTCACCGGTACCTCATCCCACATTGCGTCATCTCTATGCTTCTTGCATCTCCACTGCCCTGGGAATAGCTTCCCGGAGCCTAATATGGTGGCTGAATAAGCCAGAAATATTACAGTCTCCCTTATCTAGTGTTTATCATGTCGTACGGGCCCGCTGTTTTGATGCATTATCAAATATATTTTATTTTACCTATGTGGCCGGATGGCTTCCATGTTACCACTTAAATGACAGAGAGAAGTCGCGTGCGCTGTCTGTATGTGATCGTGTTCAATAAGAACAACACCATGGCTGGCCAGCGTATCAGATCAACGGTCAGTTATCTGTCGTGCGTATGGATTTAAATGTGGTTGCTTCGGTAGCAGAAAGTGAGCGGACAGTGAATAACATGCTGAAAGATCTGAATGAAGCTTGTGTGGAATATGGGTTGCAAATAAACACAGCAAAAACAAAGAGTATGGTCATCAGTACAACACGCAGGCAGTCCAATATTAAAATAGGACAATGTACCATTAGCCAAGTAAGTGCATTTAAATATCATGGGAGCACAATAACTGAAGACGTCAGATGTCACCCGGAGGTGAAAACTCGAATTGCCATAGCGAAGGAGGCATTCAACAGAAAGAGGAGACTCTCGTGCGGCAAATTAGATAAAGAACTAAGGAAAAGGCTTGACAAATGTTTTGTCTGGAGTGTGGCACTATATGGGGCAGAGACGCTGAGACGAGAGGACGAAAAAAGGTTAGAAGCATTTGAGATGTGGGTGTGGAGGAGAATGGAGAGAATAAGCTGGATGGAAAGAGTGATAATGAAAGAGTATTGGAAAGGGTTGGTGAGAGAAGATGTCTGCTGAAGGTTGTAAGAGAAAGGAAAAATAAATGGTTGGGACATTCATTGAGAAGGGAGTGCTTGCTAGCAGATGCTTTGGAAGGATTGGTTTGTGGGAGAGGACTGAGAGGAAGAAGCTGATACAACATGATAGACGACATAAAGGGAAGAGGAAATTATGCAGACCTGAAGAGGATGGCAGAAGACCGCACAGCCTGGAGAACTACCATGTGAAAATCTGCCTTTTGGCAGAACACTGATGATGATGATGATGATGATGATGATGATGATGCTTCCAGTCTCTCTGTGTCCTGAGCGGTTCTTATTTCCTGCCTGACGACACTGCAGTCTAAACAGCTTGCTTGCACTTATGCATTTCTTGTTGTGTTAAAGATTAATATTGATCAACAACGACGGGAGTAAAGACAAATCACAAACTCAAATGCACAGATTATTTGCTTTAGGAAAGGCTTGGCAGTCTTCTAAGAGAAATGAATGATCAGCAAAGTTGGTGCGCATTATAACCTTCCTCCTTGTCCACATGTAGGGTAAAGTGCTCATATTTCAATTGGTTCCGAAACTTCGGGTGGCTGAATATGTGCCTTGGTTGGTGCTGCACCCCGTAACTCGCTCCGACAACCGGTAACGAAGGTCATTTGATACACCACTATGTGTTCGGTGTCGGTGCCGTTAAGATTTCGTTCCACATAGCTATTTTCCACTGTGGTCGAGATAAACATTTTCTAAGAGTTCAATTGGCAGTCCTTCCTCAAGCTACATAAGACGTACTTTCCAAGTATTTCATACGAGACAGTAACTTGAAGCACGTGCTTTCATGTCTAGTTGATAAAACGTCTCGTGCACAGTTCACTTAAAGATTAGGTCGTGCCCAAACAGAAGTAAGCGATGCGGACAGTAATAGGTCGCACTATTTCAGCTATCCGAAATTTGGCGCCTACTTATACAAAGAGATGTTCTGAATTTATTTTCTAGATGCCACCTTCCCATTGTTTGAGAAACAAAGACGTTAGGCCACTGATGGGTTGAGCACACTGCACAGCTGCAATAATGAAAGTGGCTGGAAACTGTTTCAGGGTTGTGGTTTCTACCCTTGTGACCCCTGGTTTCTTCATTTATACATGATCTCCTCAGCAACCTGCAGCAAATGCGGATAAGGCCTCAGAAGGCACAGCAGGGACATTTTCGACTGCAGTTAATCGAATTCAAAAAACAGCGGATTCTACTTTTGTAATCAGCCAACCTCCTGCACTTCCAACATCAAATCCAACACCAAGAGCAGGTAAAGCAGCAGTGGTGATGATATCTCCTTTTTGAAAGGATTCGGAGCAGTCCATGATTAAAGGGAAAATGAAAGCAAGTACCAAGACTGCATGGAAGACGCCATCTTCAAGAAGACCTGCTCTAGGAGATTCATTTGATGCATGTGATAAACCTTCAACAGCTGGGGTCACCTAAAGGAAACTCTTCGTAATAAAGAGCCAGAGAGGCACGGAGCAGCAGGATCATGTTGAGGAACACCCCGATTCAAGAGTTCATGAAACCAAGTTGAAAGACTCATCATACGAATATGAAGAGGACGAGAAGTGCATTTACTGCTACCAACTGTGGTCAACTGATACCTCTAAAGAGACCTGGATTAAATTATGAGCTTTGTGCAGATGTCGACGGTGATACTTGGAAAGTTTTTAAATGTGAGTTCTGTATCAAAAATTACAAGGTATGACCATATTTCTTATTATAGCTGAAACGTCTGCAGAGTAATAGAGAGTTATGCAGCACTCTTTACTATTGAAATAAACATTTGGAGTGAATAAACGCTCTGTTAGGAATTCATTAAATTTAAGTGTTTATCTACAACCCGTAAGTAGGAAATCCGTAAACCTTTGATTAGGAACCACATTTCCAGAGGTAACACATTTTAATTATTTCTTCTGCTATTACAGAATGAGGAAAAATTATGGTCATTAAATTATGGGATATGTGCTGTGTGTAGCACATATTCCATAATGTAAAGACTGATAATTTACTGGTGATTTAAAAACGGTACCCTAATGCTGTCTCGCTGACGCAGCAATTGGTACCTAATGTCGGCGGAGGGACCATCTTATCCCAGTCCAGCCAATTTGATTAGAAAACTTCCTCACATGTTAATTCTTTGGGCCAGATTGTTACTCAGACCGAGAGCCACCTCTCCCATGGGCAATATTCTTTTCGTAATATAAGAAAGTATCTGTCTCGTTATGGATGAGCCAAAGTATCACGGCCACATGCTTAATAGAGCGTTGGTCCACCTTAGAATAGCAGTGTAGCAGTGATTCTGCGTGGCATGGATTCAACAAGACTTTGGTAGATGTCTACGCACTGGTCATGTAATTCCTGAGGGTTGCGGGCTCATGGTTTGTTGGCGCTGTACTGTCGCCCAATGGCGACCCAGATGTGTTCCATTGTGTTCACATAAGACGAAATCAGCGGCCGCGACATGAACTCGAGATAACTAACACTCTCCTCAAATCGATTTAGCACGATTATCACCTTGTAACGCAGACAGTTATCCTGCTGAAAGATGTCATGTCGTCATGAAAGAGTTCAGACATGAAGGTGGTGGTCTGCTATAATATTTAGGTAGTCCACAGCTGTCAGGATTCGAGGGACGTCGGGTGAACATCCCCCATATTATGAGATACAACGAATGGAAAAATATTCCTAAAGGAGCACAAAAAATGCGAAATTGTTCCTCTTCATGTAAAAGACTCTGATCGAAAAGTGGGGTGCAAACTGCCTCATTCTACCTTCCTCAGATCCTTCAAAAATTTTCCGAAAAATTAATCCCGCGAGCTCCTCTAACTGTAACTCACTGATACCTACTAGTCCATCGCTGTAAGTTGCCCATATCCATCCACTCCCAGATGATTTTTCTCACTCATTCAGGTCAACTCATTGTCATTATGTCTTTTTCTCCCCCTGCCATTGCCTCCTGTGTCACAGCCATAGCCTCTTTCATTCTATCCGTTAATACTACAGTCTTCTCTCAGTGTTACTGTTTACGTCTTGCTCTCTCTTACTGGCAGTATCTCATTCCTTCCATCCTACTGCTGCTGTCTCTTCTCACTGTCACTATCTCTCTCTTCCTCGCTGTGTCACATTCTCTATCAATATTATTGACTCTCACCGACTTCCACTTGTCCCTCTCTTTCTCTCACACTGCCATAATTATTTCCTTCGCTCTTTCAATAGCACATCCACTGTCTGCTATCTTACAGTATATATTAATTTTCCGTTTCTTTGCTACTGCCGCTGTCTGCTTCTCTCTCAGCATAAAAAATCGCCGATATTTCTGCATGCCATAATTTTGAAAAAAATTTTATTAAAGGCTCTGACTTTTCGGTCAGAGTCTTTTAAATATACAGGAATATATCCGCAATTTCTGTGCTGTGATAGGATCATTTTTCCGCTAGTTACCTTCTTTCCCCTGCTGCAGCAGGGTACGCCAACGCTTCTGAAAGGAAATGTATTAGTCAGTAAAATTCAGATAGTTTATTTAAAAACACAAAAATTATTTTACACCTGAGACCGGAATTTAAGTGCAAAACTTTTTTCTATAAATGCTTCAGTAGTACATCACGCGTTCCCGAATGATGACGGAGACACTTTGCAGCATATTTCTCCGCGATTCGTCACCTTATAAACTACGTTCTCGCCTCACACCGGATGCTATGTGCCTATTTTAAGTCTTCAAATAGGATAAATCTGAACGTCTGTATCTCGGAAACGGATAAAGATACGAAGAAAATTTTCAAATTTGTTCGAAATCGGTATCTTGGGAATGCATTGAAAAATTACAGTCATTTTCTATGGTTCAAATGGCTCTGAGCACTATGGGACTTAACTACTGAGGTCATCAGTCCCCTAGAACTTAGAACTACTTAAACCTAACTAACCTAAGGACATCACACACATCCATTCCCGAGGCAGGATTCGAACCTGCGACCGTAGTGGTCGCGCGGTTCCAGACTGTAGCGCCTAGAACCGCTCGGCCACCCCGGCCGGGCATTTTCTATGCATAGCCGCCTCGGAATCCGCGACTGGGTTTTGGTACCAAAAAAAAAAAAAAAGGACCGTAAAATTTGAGCAATTTGCTGCGGTTATTTATTAGTTTTCGTCTCGAATATATTTTACGTGTAGAGGTATGGTAACTTGGAACCTCTGTTTCTTGAAAACGGATAAAGATGTCAAGAAATTTAAGAGGTGGGATCTTAGAAATATATCGTAAATTTTCAACTATTTTTTGTGCACATTCCTCTTGGAATCCACTGCTGGCTTTTGGTCCGCTGATGATGGCGAAAATATACTAAAATAGTTTGTCGGGTTTTCCGAGGAAGCAACCATGAACTATTGGTGCCTCCATAAGTCCCATCAAGCCCAACGTAGACTACACCAGTTGCAATATGAATCAACCGATTTGGTCCACCTTCTGAAGCAGGAGAAAGTGCCCTATATTCTTACTTCGACGCTGTGTCGTAGGACAGTAACGATCCTTCTGCTGTGTGTACAAATGGTCCCTAGCCCAAGGGCTGCCCAAAATCAATAGAACTCGAGTTATTAGCACCGAATATCCCGTTTTTATGAGGGGCGTTTTGGAACATGGTGTGGATAAATTCTAATGTCCGATACCATCCGTCGGCTTTGACCAATGACGTCATACGTAAGGCAAAGATGCTGCAATGGACCATCTATGAATGGAACGGATTAAATGAATGTAGTATGCCGTAAAATAATACATTTAATGCGACTGTTATTTACGCGCGAATTTCATTTAAACGTGTTGAAGATGACTGAAATAAATAATAACACGAGAGTAATTACGAGTGCATATGTTATGCAATATAATAGAACTGCGTTGTGTAGAACCTGTTGCCAGCGATGTGGAAGGCGTAGTATACCGTTAGCAGAGCCTGTTCTGTTATATTTTCCACACGTACTGCAAAAACGATCTAAATTATGAATCGTCGAATAGTTGGAATCGGTAACTAGA
This sequence comes from Schistocerca americana, assembly GCF_021461395.2. Taxonomy (NCBI): domain Eukaryota; kingdom Metazoa; phylum Arthropoda; class Insecta; order Orthoptera; family Acrididae; genus Schistocerca; species Schistocerca americana. Next base: position 740,725,876 of record NC_060119.1, on the reverse strand, counting down.
AGCAACCTATGTAGGAGGTCATTTCTAGTTACCGATTCCAATACTACTGTTTGTTGCGCAAAAATCTAATAACATATCAGAAACTTGCGTAAAACGTGACCTTGTTAGTGAACTACAGAATACGACTAGCCTTTCAAAAAATGAAAATCTTTACACACATTACTGCACACGCAAAGAAATAAAACGCAAAAAAGACCAGACCTTGCAACCGATAACTATACTACACCAAAGGCACAAGGCACACCAACTGCAGTAGCTCCAAATAACACTCAGTAAAATCGATACACTAGGAGCGACAGTAAAAATAAGACAAGTGTAGCAAAAACATCAAAAAGGAAAACATAATAGTGGCTAGATAAAAAGAAACTTACCGCATATGAACTTCCGAAGGAGTCAAAGACCGAGGCTGACAAGAACGAAGTAAGAACATAACAAGAAATAATAATGTTAGAAGGTCAAAATGTAACGAAAGAAGCAAAATCCAGAATTGCTAATGAAAAAATAATAAGAAACACAAACTCCAGGCACGAATGATGTACCACTCAAATCAGTTCTTCCCGCCCTCAATCAGACGCAAAACTTTAAAATCATAAAAAAATGAAACCACGAGCAATCACATAAACCCTCCGGCAAAGACACAGCAATACCACTCGGCCCACCATTGTAACCAGAAAATATTACAACGACAGAAAAGCCTCCCCCCAGAGAAACCGAAAAAGTTGCACTCGCACAATACAGAAACATAAAAAAACTCAACGTAAAACAAGAAAAAAGTATCAGACTAACCAACACCTAACAAACAAAACGAGGCCTGTACATTTTGCTGACTACTTTCATAAATGCAAGAAATAAACAATAACCTTTAGGAATACTCTTCCTCCAATTGTATTATCTAAATGGCCTCGCAACACTGAAATCCTTCTCTTCCCCCGCAAGGACGCCCAATGACTGATTTACAGCCACTCGTTTTCTGAAGCAGAATTTTCGCAGTAAAAACAACTGACTCATCCATAACGAACAGCGTGAGAAATCAAGACCTTATAAATCACCACAACTTATAAATCACGACTACTTTCATTAACAAAAGATGCCGAAAACAAATTACGAGATGAAAACAAAACAATCTACATCGAATTTTTAATACATGAGCATAACGAGGAAATCCAGAGAAATCATGTAACGTTCATCGACAGCAATCTGCGGCACAAACAAAATAACATCACACATTACGTCATTTGTCAAAGCCGACGGGTGGTATCGGACACTAGAGTTGACCCCATGTTGTCGCATGCATATCGATACGGATGTGTATCGTTGGTTGCGGAGTACAACAGCATATGTGGACATCTTTCGGAGTTATCGCTATTGGCTTACGATATTGGCACGGTACGTGTCTGAAGCAGCCGTTCGCCTGGATGACTGCATTCACAGCCACGACCATATACGTCGTGTAACAGAAAATGCCACGCATCCGAGAAGGCGACATGTTTCCAGTGTTCCTCTTCCACTCTTCATGATCCCGTACCTACTGCAACCGCAACTGACCCTAAGGTCAACATAGGAACACGTAGCGATCGTCTACTGCGGAGCTCTGTGTTCAGCAATGTGGGTTGGACGTTGTACTCCGAAACACTTGCTGCTGCGCCAACATTGTATTCTTTCGCCAGGTCTGTCTCAAATCGCCGCCTATCCACTGTAACCGACCGGACAAGCCTCCGACCTCAACTTCGTGTGACGGGGCGTGAACATCCAACACCTTGTCGGCTATTCTTGGTTTTACCGTAATTCAGCCATTCCATAGTTCCTCATGGCCGTAGCTCGCTGTCCGCCGCTCTGCTTCGCCGTTTCTGAGACCGCCGAACTGCTTTGCCATTTCTGAGATGCTCGCTTCCAGGTCCCGGGCCACAAATGTCTGCCCTTTATCAAAGTCACTTATATCAATGAGCTTCCCCATTTGCTGCTCGTATTGTCGCTAGAATCATTTCCCATCGGTCTCTGCTCAAAAGGAAGCGGGTCAGATGAAAAGAATATTAAGTAACTCTCTGTATGTAATCGCCGTAACTACATTACAGTTTAAATTCTCAGAAAATACGTATAAGATATATGGAAAGACGGATAATGTGCGCCATGTGTAAGAGAAACATTAAGAATTAAAGAACAAGAGAGAGGTTGGTGGCAGTTACCTTTTAGTAGTAGACTGTGGCCAGAAACGTCGCGTCCTCTTGTGACTGGACAAATTTATTTGGATGAGACGATGCTTGCGATACCTGGGACCAGTCACCACATGCAGAAAGATAGGAAATCAAATATAACATACACCAAAGCTCGTTTTTATTATTATTACTATTTTTTTTAGTCGTGACTCTTCTGACTGGTCTGATGCTGCTCGCCACGAATTCCTCTCCTGCGCCAGCCTCTTCATCTAGAGCAGCACTTGCAACCTACGTCCTCAGCTATTTCCTGGATGTATTCCAATCCCTGTCTTACCTTACAGTTTTTACCCTCTATAGCTCCCTCTGGTACCGTAGGAGCTATTCACTACTGCCTAAACACATGTCTTATCATCCTGTACATATATTCCTTTTATCTCCGATTCTCAGCAGAACCTACTAATTCCTTACCTTATTGTCCACCCAATTTTCAACATTCGTCTGTAGCACCACATCTCAAATGCTGCGATTCTCTTCTTTTCCGGCTTACTCACAGTCCTTTCCTCACTGCCATACAATGCTGCGCTCTAATTGTACAATCTCAGAAATATCTTCTTCAAATTAAGGCCTATGTTTGCTACTGGTAGGATTCAAATGTCCAGGAATTCCCTTTTTGCCACTGCTAATCTGGTTTTGATATCCTCCTTGCTCCGTCCGTCATTGGTTATTTTGCTGTCTACTAGCAGAATCCGTAGCTTCATCTACTTCGTGACCATCAATACAGATGTTATGTATCTCATTGTTCTCATTTCTGCTACTTCTCATTACTTTTCCTTTTTTTCAGTTTACTCTCAGTCCATATTCTGTACCCATTAGATTCTTCACACCATTCAGCAGATCCTGTAATTCTACTTCACTTTCATTGACGACAGCAATGTCATCAGCGAATCTTATCATTGACATCCTTTCACCCTGAATTTTAAAACCGCGCTTGAACCTTTATTTTATTTCCATCGTTGCTCCTTCGATGTATAAATAGAAACACTACATCCCTATCTTACACCCTTCTTAATCCGAGAACTTCGTTCTTGGTCTTCCACTCTTATTATTCTGTCTTGGCTCTTGTAGGTGTTTTAATTTACAAGTCTATCACTATATCTTACCCATATGTTCTTCATAATTTCGAATACTTAGCGCCATTTTACAGTGTCGAACGCTTTTTCTAGATCGACGTCCAATGAACGTATCTTGATTTTTCTTTAGTGTTGCGTTCATTATCAAACGCAGCGTCAGAATTTCATCTCTGATGCCTTTACCTTTCCTAAAGCCAAACTGATAGTCATTTCATACACTCTCAATTTTCTTTTCCATTCCTCTGTGTGTTATTCTTGTCAGAAACTTAGATGCATGGAGTGTTAAGCTGATTGTGGGATAATTCTCGCATTTGTCTGCTCTTGCAGTTTTCGGCATTGTGTGGATGGCATTTTTCCGAAAGTCAGATTGTATATCGCCTGACTCATACATTCTCACACCAGAGAGAAAAGTCGTTTTCTTTTTGCCACATCCCCCAGTGATTTTAGAAATTCTGATGGAATTTTATCTATCCATTCTGACTTATTTGATCTTAAGTCCCACAAAGCTCTTTTAAATTCTAACACTGCGTTCCCTATTTCTTCTATATAGACTGCTGTTTCTTCTATCGCATTAGAAAAGTCTTCCCCGTCATAGAGGGCTTCAATTACACTTTACACCCAGCCACTCTTTCCCGTGTATTTAATAGTGGAATTATCATTGCAATCTTAACGTAACCACTCGTAGTTTTAATTTCACCAAAGGTTGTTTTGATTTTTCTCTATGTTGAGTCAGATTTTTTGACAGTCATTTCTTTTTCGAGTTCATCACATGTTTCATGCAGCCATTTCGTCTTAGCTTCCCTGCACTTCCTATTTATTTCATTCTTCAGTGACTTCTATTTCTATATACCTGAATTTCCCTGAACATTTTTGTACTTCCTTTTTTCGTCGATCAACTGAAGTATTACTTCTGTTACTCATGAGATTCCTCGCAGTTACCTTCTTTATACCTATGTTTTTCTTTCCTTAGAGAACTTCTAGCGTATTTCTTCATTCCTTAGTTCATTCGTATCCCACTTCTTAGTGTATTGATTCTTCCTGACCATCTGTTAAACTTCCGCCTACTCTTCATCGCTTCTAAATTGTGATGAGTCTGTATCTGTTCCTGGGTACGCCATAGACTCCAGTATCTGATTTCTGTATCTCTTTCTGATCATTATGTAATCTAACTGAAATCTTCCCGTATACCGCGGCTTTTTCGAAGTATTCCTCCACCCCCTATGATTCTTGAATAGAGTATTCGCTGTAGCTACCTCAAATTTATTACAGAAATCAATTAGTCTTTCTATTCTCTCGTTCTTTATCCCAAGCATATATTCTCCTGTAACCTTTTCTTCTACTCCTTCCCCTACAAACGCATTCCAGGCCCTCATGACTATCAGATTTTCCTCTCCCTTTACGTACTGAATTACTTATTCAGTATCATCATATACATTCTGTGTCTCTTCATCTTCAGCTTGTAATGTCGGCATGTATACCAGAACTATCGTTGTCGGTGATGGTTTGCTTTCGATTCTGACGAGAACATCCCCATCACTGAATTGTTCACAGTAACTCACTCTCTGTCCTACCTTCCTTCTCATAATGAATCCTACTCCCGTTAAACCATTTTTGGCTGCTGTTGTAATTGATCTGTACTCATCCGACCAGAAATCCTTGTCTTCTTTCCATCCACTCCCTGGCCCCCACTATAGCTAGATTGAGCCTCTGCATTTCCGTCTGCAGATTTTCTAGCTTCCCTACCACGTTCAAGTTTCTAACATTCCACGCCCCAACTCGTGGAATGTTTCTATCCTCAGAGAAAGTGAGGAAGAAGTTCAGGACCTTCTGAATTGAATGACTAGTCTGTGTATGGCATATGGACTGTGAGTACCGAATGAAAGACGAAAATAATCAGAGGTGACAGAAGTAAGACAGCGATAAACTTAACATCAAAATCCGGATTGCATTGCAGACGCAGTGAAGAAATTATGCTACGTTGGAATCAAAATAATGCGTGATAGACGAAGTTTGTGCAGTCTAGTACAAGCAAAGAGGGCATTCCTCGTTAAAATAACTTATTAGTATCGAAGTTAGAAAGAAATTAGTGAGGATGTACGTTTGTAGCACTGCGTTGTATGGAAGTAAGTCGAGGACTATGGGAAAATCGGAAAAGAAAAACGTTTGAGATATGATGTTAGAACATTAAGTAGACTGATGCGATGAGAAATGAGAAGTTATTCAGAGAACAGTTCAAGAAAGAAATATCTGCGAAACATTGGCCATAAGAACGGACATTATGACAGAATGTTTGTTCAGGCACGAGGAAATAACTTCCATTGTCCTATGGAGAGCCGTAGAGGGTACAAACTGTATGAAAAAACAGACGCTGTAATATATATTTAGAGAGTGTTTCAAAATTCTTATTGCAGGGTTCTAGGGGTTGTACAGTGGAAATAGTAGATAGAGTTTTGATAAGGAATCCATCCCCGGAAACTTCCGTTTGGATACAAAATAAGGTTGAGGATCAGATGACTTTCAAATTTCCCGCTGTTCAGTACGGTACTTAATCATACACCTGTGCAACACGTGTCATTTTCATCTGACTACAACAACGGCTGCGAGGAACTGGTACATTCTCAGCTAGGAGGGTCAACTGTGACACTCCACGAACTCGCAGTAGGGTTTATGAACTGTGTATAAAAAAAAAGACATTCGTCGCAGATAGACCTCCTTGTAGAGTACACAGCTCACTGTGTCTGCTAAATGAGTAACATGAAGGGGGAGATTTGTGTATGATGTGGTTGTCAAACTTACTTTACATCCAAACGGTACATTTTAGGAAGTGATTCATTGCTGAAACTTTAACTACTACAATACCTGTAAGTCTACAACAGGAATTGTGGAACACCTTGTATATTAACAAATAATCGAAGAACTTGGTCGTAATTTCTGCTGTGATATAAAGAGCTTGGCGCTCGAGAGGACACTGTGGCGGGCCGCTTTTAACCAGTCAGAAGATTGACGTGCGAAAAAAAGTTAAAAATCCAATTAAGATGAGCTGAATAACATACACGGATGTAGCATGCTATGGTAAATGCCTCACTTTTAAGAACAAGAGATGGATATTTGGTTTTCATCCTTTGCATGAAGCAGTTATAACTTTCCACATTCATGGAGCCATGCGAATGAAGTAAGGATGAAATTTAATATGTCGTCGTCCAAGTCACAAAATCAATTCAGTAACGTCGGAGCAGCTAAGTTCCTGAATGATTCTACTTTCTTCAGTGTAGTATAGCCTAAAAGGAAACTTTTGGACAGGTTAAAAAATGTATGTTGGACACCTGGTTCCCCATATAATTTGCCCGTGTACCTTATGCCGAAGACTTCCGGTATAAGAAGTCAGCCTCATTCTGCCAACGGCCTTGTCAAAGAGGGTAAAGGAGCGAACAGAGGTTCAGGCCACTCTCTTGTCCTAGGGGTGGGAAATTGCCCCTAAAGGCGGAAGAATGAGCGATGATTAACGGCATGGGGATGCAGGAGGCAATTCAAACCACTGCATTAAAGACACGTAACTTGTATCCGCAGGACATATGGCCTGTAAATGAAAAAGTGTCTTGATGATGTGTCCATTGCCCAAAGATTCCAGAATAATCCCCCATTCGGATCTCCTATCCGCGACGGGACTGCCAAGGGAGAGATGACAACGAGAAAAAGATTGAATAGCTAACAAAAGGATAAGGTTCTATGAGTCCGGGGGTGGAATGTCAGAAGCTGAACTTGGTGCCGACCGGTGTGGCCGAGCGTTTCTAGGCGCTACAGTCTGGAACCGCGCGACCGCTACGGTCGCAGGTTCGAATCCATGGATGTGGGCGCTGTCCTTAGGTTAGTTAGGTTTAAGTAGTTCTAAGTTCTAGGGGACTGATGACCTCAGAAGTTAAGTCCCATAGTGCTCAGGGCCATTTGAACCACTTTTTGAACTTGGTAGGGAAGCTAGGAAATCTGAAAAGGAAACTGCAGAAGCTCAGTCTAACTATAGTAGGGGCCAGTGAAATGAATGGAAACAAGACAAAGACTTCTGGTCAGATGAGTACAGGGCAATATCAACAGCAGCAGAAGATGGTATAATGGAAGTAGGATTCGTCATGGAAATGAAGGTAACGCAAAGAGTGTGTTACTGTGAACAGTTCAATGATAGAGTTGTTCTTATCAGAATGGACAACAAACCAACATCCAACAGCGATAGTTCAGACATACATGTCGACGTCGCTAACCGAAGATGAAGAGACACAGAAAGTGTATGAGGATATTGCGTTTGTAGAAGGAAGGAATGGAAGAAAAGGTTACAGAATTTGGGCTTGGAGAAAGAAGGAGAGAGGAGAAAGACTAATTGAGTTCTGTAATAAATTTCAGCTAGTAATACTCTGTTCAAGCATCACAAGAAGATTATATTACGTCACGGTCAGACATACATTCCGAAGTCAGATACTGTATTGTAAGGAGTACCCAGGAGCAGATACAGACTCAGATCAAAATATAGCAGTGAAGAAGAGTAGGATGATGTTTAAGAGATAAGTCAGGAAGAATCAATACGAAAAGAAGTGGGATACGGAAGTTCTCTAAGGCTCTAGATAGAGCAATAATGAATAGCTCAGTAGGCAGTACAGTTGAAGAGGAGTGGGCATCACTTATAAGGGCAATAACAGAAGTCAGAAAGAAAAACATTGGTACAAAGAAGGTAACTGCGAAGAAACCATGGGTAACAGAAGAAATACTTCAGTTGATCGATGAATGAAGGAAGTACTAAAATATATGTCGCTGAGACATGAAATTAATAGGAACTGCAGAGAAGCTAAGGCGAAACCGCTGCACAAAACATGTGAAGAAATCGAAAAAGAAATGATTTTCGAAAAAATTGACTCAGCATATAGAAAAATCAAAACAACCGTCCGTGAAATTAAAAGCAAAGATGGTAACATTAAGAGTGCAACAGGAATTCCGATGTTAAATGCAGAGGAGAGAGCGGATAGGTGGAAACAATACATTGAGGGCTCTATGGAGAAAAGTTTTGTCTGATGTGATAGGAAAAGAAACAGGAGTCGATATAATTAGAAGAGATGGGGGATTCAGTATCAAGCACACGAACACTATTAATGTTCTCTCCCCTGCCAAGATTAAAATCCATTCTGTAAACTACATCCTGTCTTTTCAGTCGCATCATGTTTTCCAGAGGTGCTAGTGTAACACGACTTGTGTGAAAGCATCTGTGTTTGGAAAGAAGGTTAGAGAATGACATTACGAGTAGAGTCTGGCGGGTTACGTGAAGTGCTGAACCGGTAATACTAGCTGAATTGTTGACATGGTCTCCGCGGTGTAATAATTAGTAATAAACATTTTTTCTGTCTCGATCCCAAAGTAGCTTCATCAAAATCTGAAAGATTTCAATGCCTCTATCTCTCTCATAATCAAACTGATCATCACCCAACGTATATTCACTTTTCTTTTCCATTACTCTGTATTATATTCTTATCAGTGACTTGAAATGGTTCGTTTTAAGCTGATTAAGCTGACTGTGCTATAGTTCTCGGACTTATCTGACCTCGACACCTTGGGGACTGTCAAAACGATATTTTTCCGAAAGTCCATTACCATGTCTTTAGTCTGTACCCCATCCTGAATAGTCCTTTGGTTGTCACTTCCCCGAACGATTTTAGGAACGCCGAAAAAATATCTATTCTGTCTGCCTCACTTGCATGCGTATCTTCCAAAACTCTTTGTAACACTGATTAGTGTTAATCATCCCCCTTGTTTTGCAAATAGACACCTATTTTTCTTCTATCATGCCAACAGACAGTTTCCCCCCTCAACCCCCCCCCCCCCCCCTCTTCCCGCTTCCAATCCCTCGTAGATGCTCTCAGTGTTCTCTTACCATCTATCCACTCTCCCTCCTCTCTGTTCTGCGTTTAATACTGGAACTGCTCTTGCACTCTTAATGCGACGGCATTGTAGATACGCGAGTAATTTACAACAGACGAACCATATAACAGTTAATGGCCCATTGTGTCGTCATAACAAGAGCGTTCCGTCGGTTGTAACTGACCGCGAGCAGTCCACCGCAGAACTTATCATGGTGCTCTAAGCTGTTAGCATTATGTGGTTTGTCTGCTCTACTGGCACTATAAATAACTCGCTTACCCGCATAAGATGATCTGATTTGGATACAATAAGGTGCATGCTATGATACGTACTTCACCCGGTAAAGATCATGAGGCTGTGCGGAAATAAAAGAATATATTATTTCAAGGCTAAAAAGCATTCGAAGTATTGTTTTATCTTTCATAAAAATTAATTGCAGTTGCAGACCCTTACAGAAGATATTATTAGAAAGTTACTTGATTTATCACTGATAAATCTGAAATTCTACTGTAAACACAATAATAAAACACCTCTTCATCAAACGGCAAGTGAAACTGTGAACATTGAAACGAAAAGGTTTCTGAACTTGTCAGTGCCACACAGTATAAGTCTATTTCCCTACGGCGATATCACAGACAAATTGTCGATTTAAACATATCGATATGGTGTGATAATATCAAATGTATCTGATAATCAGAATAATAGAGAAACATCAATGAAACCTGAGCAAAAGAGGCAATAAATAAGCAGATCAAATAATAAACTGCTTTGATGTCCTCCGACGTACTTCTCACGACGTGCTACGCTGATGTGGCAAAACATTACCACCAACTGCCTGACAGCATATTGTTTCGCGATTCTGCATGGCATGGGTTCGACAAGTCCTCCGTAGGTTTCCGGGGATATGTGGCGCCAGATATCTGCGCAAAGGTTAAGGAATTTCTGTAAACTAAAGGCCGATGGCTCGTGGGTGCAGAACTTGGTCCTGTGGTGTACAGATTCTTCTTCCAGCTTACCTGATCTCTTCTCCTCCGCAACCATTAAGGTATCTCAACATGCCGCAACGAAGACACAAATGTACACGATTACTGGAGGATAGTGGTTGAAGCAGGCCAACTTAGGTTTGCGCAAGCTTGTCAACCTTCACGGGACCCATTCAGCCTGCTGCACCCGCCAACAGGTTGCGCTATTAGAACAGCGTTATCACAGAATAGCCAGGTATATGTTTGTGTAGTTCCAATGCAGCTGATTTATCATAACTGTGCCACCAAGAGAATGAACACTTTAAGGGAATTTAGGAGAATTTAACACTTTGGGTATATATAACAGTAAAAAGTTACTAAAGATAATTCAGGAACATCGAGTATGTCAAAACATGTTCGTAAATTTGAACAACAGGCTCTTCACTCCACAAATATTTTGAAAGAGGACAAAGACTTAGTGGCTGACAAGTGTGAGGAAAGGTGTGGTAAGAACTAGAGGTCATTTACCCGTGTATCGGCTTTCTAAATTAAGGGCAAACACTGACTGAAATAGGACAAAAAAATTCTCAGCGGTTATTAAAAACCCACGTTTTCGTTGTGTGCAATGTAGTGTGTAGTGCGAAAAAATCTTAATGTGGAAGAGAAGCTTCTTCTTTCAGAGATGTACTTCTTACACTGACATAAAATGAAAAACGAACTTCTTTTTTGATAACATACATTTGGCGAATTTAGAATGAAATATGTTAGCCACCTAGAAAATTCAGCGAACCAGCAGTACACATCTCGGAAAAAGTAATTGAAACTCGTGTAATAGTGTCATATTTTGATGGAATATGCGAAGATTACAGAACAGGTACTTCCAAAACTATACTCTGGTTACTACAGAAACCATTTATTTGAGATGACCTGATGATGATTCGTACTGCGAATAGCCACTAATAGTCGAATGAGAGTGAAGATGCTGTGAAAACTGTTCTTATCGAAATAAATAAATGAGCCCAAAATACGCCGAAAAGGAAAAACGGACAAATAATTTCGACAGTTTTCTGGCTCAAAATCACGCAAAACGAATATTTACAGGGTGAGCGACCTAATGTTACCGCTGGATATATTTCGTAAACCACATCAAATACCGACGAACCGATTCCACAGACCGAACGTGAGGAGAGGGGCTAGTGTAATTGGTTAATACAAACCATACAAAAATGCACGGAAGTATGTTTTTTAACACAAACCTACGTTTGTTTTAAATGGAACCCCGTTAGTTTTGTTAGCACATCTGAACATATAAACAAATACGTAATCAGTGCCGTTTGTTGCATTGTAAAATGTTAATTACATCCGGAGATATTGTAACCTAAAGTTGACGCTTGAAACCTCCGACGTTCAGTTGCGTGTTGTAACAAACACGGGCCACGGTCGGCGAGCAGCATCTCCAGGGACATGTTTACGATGACGACCGTGTTTACGAGTGTGGCTGTAGTGCACTGTTGTGGTTTGACCTAGCTGTCGCAGTGTCCGCATGTAGCGCTTGCTGCTATTGTTATTCTGCATTCGTCTCCGCACGCAGACCAACTGTAGTACACCGTGTTACCAGACGTCTGTGATAGTGTAGTGTTGTAGGAACTGTGACCATGGTGTATTCGAACTCTGAAAAGGCGGAGATGAAACTCATCTATGGCGAGTGCCGACGAAATGCAGCTGAAGCCAGCAGGGTGTATGCAGAACGGTTCCCGGACAGAGAGCATCCAGCGTACCGCACATTGCAAAACATCTACCGCCAACTGTATGCAACAGGTATGGTCGTAGCGCGCAAACGGGTCCGTAACAGTCCCATCACAGGAGAAGCGGGTGCAGTTGCTGTGTTAGCTGCTGTTGCCATGAACCCACACATGAGTACACGGGACATTGAGAGAGCCGGTGGACTGAGTCAAAGTAGTGTCATGCGCAGACTGCATCTTCACCGCTTTCACCAGTTTCATGTGTCGCTACATCAGCAATTACATGGTGATGACTTTAAACAACGAGTGCAATTCTGTCAATGGGCATTAACAGAGAATGCGTTGCAGTTCTACCTGTTTACCGATGAAGCGGGTTTCACAAACCACGGGGGATGCATTATTGGTCCGTGGACAATCCTCGCTGGCTCAGACAGGTAGAGCGACAGCGACCGTAGACTGTAAATGTATGGTGCGGAATCATTGGCGACCACCTCATTGGTCCTCACTTCATTGCAGGGGCCCAAACAGCTGCAACATACATCGCGTTTCTACAGAATGATCTGCCAACGTTGCTCGAAAATGTCCCACTGGAAACGCGTCGACGTATGTGGTATCAGCATGATGGTGCACCTGCACATTCCGCAATTAACACTAGGCTGACCCTTGACAGGATGTTCGACGGGCGTTTCACAGGACGTGGAGGACGCACAAATTGGGCAGCCCGTTCTCCTGATCTTACACCTCTGGACTTCTTTCTGTGGGGTACGTTAAAGGAGAATGTGTACCGTGATGTGCCTACAACCCCAGAGGATTTGAAACAACGTATTGTGGCAGCCTGCGGCGACATTACACCAGATATACTGCGGCGTGTACGACATTCATTACGCCAGAGATTGCAATTGTGTGCAGCAAATGATGGCCACCACATTGAACATCTATTGGCCTGAGATGTCGGGACACACTCTATTCCACTCCGTAATTGAAAACGGAAACTACGTGTGTACGTGTACCTCACCCCTCATGGTAATGTACATGTGCGTCAGTGAAAAAGACCAATAAAAAGGTGTTAGCATGTGGACGTAATGTGCTGTTTCAGTCTCTTCTGTACCTAAGGTCCATCACGTAATTTGGTGCTCTCCGATACACACGATCGAACAGCGGAGGAGTGGTACTCAAGCGTCAACTTTAGGTTACAATATCTCCGGATGTAATTAACATTTTACAATGCAACAAACGGCAATGATTACGTATTTGTTTATATGTTCAGATGTGCCAACAAAACTAACGTGGTTCCATTTAAAAAACGTAGGTTTGTGTTAAAAAACATACTTCCGTGCATTTTTTTTATGGTTTGTATTAACCAATTACACTAGCCCCTCTCCTCACGTTCGGTCTGTGGAATCGATTCGTCAGTATTTGATGTGGTTTACGAAATATATCCAGCGGTAATGTTAGGTGACTCACCCTGTATTTCATCGAGTCTCGTGTTGTGATACTCAGGTTAAAAAGAAAGGGGGGGGTATTACATTCGTCCGGTGTGAGACGTTCCCAGGGGGTGGGGAGTCCATTGGGGGCCGAACCTCACAACAGCCCTGGGTTCGGTGTGGGGCGGCGGTGGGGTGAGTCTACTGCTGTAGCCTGTTGGGGTGGTTGTGTACCACTGAGGCTACGGCGGGGACGAAGCCTCTCCGTCGTTACTAGGTCCCCCATTTCAATACAATACAAGATTCCCTTAACCTGCTTGGGTTGGTCATGGCTTGACTTGCATGGGAATAGAGTAACTCGCTCTTTCTGTTAATAACATGCGGCAGCTTATCTATGTGGTTAATGGACAAGCATGGGCAGGTTAAAAGTGAAATGTGTACACCTGTGGCCTGCCCTCGATAGTATGTGGTATGTCTATACGGGTCAGCATCGGGTTGCTGCTCAAATATCGATATACCGAAGCTTTGATACTTTTCCCAAAGATTATCGACATGTACAGGCGACAGTTCATGAAGCGATATATCTGTATCGTAGTTGCAATATCGAGTGCCGATATTTTTATTGTACGTCATATTTTTTTCCAAGTTTCTGTAAATATTTGAATGTGTTTTTTTGAAATTATAGTAGAACATAATTTTATTTTCTGTTTGTGAAGGAGTCTTATTTCATCACGTTTAGTCTTTCTCTTTGGCTGTGTGAAGGAAGCATAGGTGAGACGAAGAAAAAGCCCGATTGCACTTGGGGGTGGCGATGTGAATGGAATAAGAAGATATCCGATGCGAAGAAACGGCACATCAGTTGCGTTAAAAAAAAAAAAAGTTTTTAATGTAACTGCTGTGCTATTTCTTCACATCGGCATTCTTCAAAAACAGTTGCTAAAAATTATGAACAAAAATCCATATTATAAGACTGGTCTCTGCGGTGGACGGAGAAGTGTGAGGGGAAATGCTGACGTTATCGGCGCTCGGCGCCACCAACAGAAACCTGCAACGTTCACTTTCGCCACGAAATTATAACACTATAACCGCTACTTCGCTGGCGTTTGCAGAAATGAAAAACATGGAAGTCGACATGAAGTGTTCCGGACAAATAGGATATGGGACGAAACCAAAAGACGGACCCATCGGACACCTTTTATTGTGCCACTTACATGCAGTTACCACTGTTAGCTAAGTGGTTATCGCCAAGCGTGGACGTGCATCGTTTCCCTTTCAATTCTTCAATTCTTGGTCTAAGGGTGATGAGCAGGCTGCTAGCTTGTTGATGTGCAGCATATATAATAATAATCAATACTTAAATATACAGCTCTAAAACTGGCACTGTATTTACAAAGTACAGGCGATATTCTTATAGGCCGGTACTTCAACACTTTTTCCGTCGATATATCGATATATGGGTACCATTATTCTATATACCAGTGCCGACAATGATATCTTTTAAATATCGATGGATAGGACGCCCTTTCAAAACACCTCAGTATCATTCTTTAGAGCATTTGCTTCATCATGGAGATGGCCGAGCAGCACAGTAATCCTGGTTTCGGTGTGGGGCGGCGGTGGGGTGATTGGACTGCTGCAGCCTGTGATGGGGTTGTGACCCACTGAGGGCTACGGCGAGAACAAAACCCCTCCGTCGTCTCTACGTCCCCAGTTCGATACAATACAATCATTACATCAGTTTTTAATATGTTAAGTCCATACTGAAAGTTCAGTGATACGCATCAGCCCTTGGCGAATTGCACTGAGACTGCACAGAGGAATAGACGCATATAAAACTGTACAGTGTTTCTCCACGACACTGTTGAGGTGGTTTCATTGCTGCCTGAGGCGGGCACACATTTTACTAATCTCGTAGGCAGGGCAGAATTCACATTACTAGACGAAAGTACTCAGAGTACGACATTTTAATTTTTCGTTGTTTTGTGCAGACTAAAATGAAGAATTATTGCATGAGACTGCACATTTTCTGTCAGTTCATGTACTCATCTGAGAGACCACTGCCATAGCTAGTAAAGTGCTACTACGATTGCTCATTAACAGCTGCCAGACATTGTACGAGGGACGTTCAATAAGTAATGCAATACATTTTTTTCTCTGCCAATATCGGTTGAAAAATGCGGAATTTATCTTGGGACATCGTGGATGGTTACCGCTACAGCACTTACAGTTCATTAAGTTCCTATAGATGGCGGCACTAAACGTAGTCTTATAAGGAAGTCTTTAAAACGGAGTCTGCTGCAAGCAAATAGTTGTCATAGAGTTTCTTTTGGCGGAAAATCAGAACGTCGTAGATATTCATAGACGCTTGCAGAATGTCTGTGGAGGCCTGGCAGTGAACAAAACCACAGTGAGTCGTTGGTTGCTCAACTGGAGGTGTCTGTTCATAGTGCTGACCCCAAGTCGGGTTACTCAAATGTGTGCGCCAGCTGTGTTCGTCGCCGCCCACTAGAAGACAATAAAGGACAACGAAGGACCATCTGTGTGAAACTGCTTACACATTACGGGCGTGACCATGCAAATTTTTTTTGTCGAACATACTCAGAGGCAACGAAACTTCCTGGCAGATTAAAACTGTGTGCCGGACAGAGATTCGAACTCGGGATCTTTGCCTTTCGCAGGCAAGTGCTCTACCAACGGAGCTACCTACGCACGACTCACGCCCCGTCCTCACAGATTTAATTCCGCCAGTACCTGGTCTCCTACTTTCCAAACTTCGCAGAAGCTCTCCTGCATACCTTGCAGAACTCGCACTCATGGAAGAAATGATTCTGCAAAGTTTGGAAGGTAGGAGACGAGGTACTGGCGGAAATAAGGCTGTGAGGACGGGGCTTGGTTGGTTGGATGGTTTGTTGGGGGAAGGAGACCAGACAGCGAGGTCATCGGTCTCATCAGATTAGGGAAGGATGGGGAAGGAAGTCGGCCGTGCCCTTTGAAAGGAACCATCCCGGCATTTGCCTGGAGTGATTTAGGGAAATCACGGAAAACCTAAATCAGGATGGCCGGACGCGGGATTGAACCGTCGTCCTCCCGAATGCGAGTCCAGTGTCTAACCACTGCGCCACCTCGCTCGGTGGACGGGGCTTGAGTGGTGCTTGGGTAGCTCAGTTGGTAGAGCATTTGCCCGCGAAAGGCAAAGGTCCCGAGCTCGAGTCTCGGTCCGGCACACAGTTTTAATCTGCCAGGAAGTTTCATATCGGCGCACACTCCGCTGCAGAGTGAAAATTTCATTCTGGATACTCAGAGTCGATGAAACGTGGGTTCATCACTTCGAACCCTAAACAAAACGGCCGTCCATGGATTCGAACCATACCATTTCTCCTCTGAACTTCAAAGTTGCACCGTCTGGCGGTAAAGTCATGGCGACTGTCTTCTGGGTCTCTGAAGAGGTTATTCTGTTTGATGTCCTCCCTCGTGGTGCGGGCCGGCCGAAGTGGCCGTGCGGTTAAAGGCGCTGCAGTCTGGAACCGCAAGACCACTACGGTCGCAGGTTCGAATCCTGCCTCGGGCATGGATGTTTGTGATGTCCTTAGGTTAGTTAGGTTTAACTAGTTCTAAGTTCTAGGGGACTAATGACCTCAGCAGTTGAGTCCCATAGTGCTCAGAGCCATTTGAACCTCGTGGTGCAACGAGTGCCTTGTGCTACCCTCAGGAAATTGAAGGAACGATTTCAACGTGTTGATTGCCACAAAATTGCAAACGAACTTCTCCTTCTCAACTACAATGCAAGGTCTCACGTAACTCTGTGCACCCGAGAGGAGCTCACTGAACTTCACGGTTCTTCTGTTTGGCCCAATGAACGATATGTTTACGTAATGTGTATACATAAACATACAGTTATAAATGTCCCCGTACGTAGTCGCTAATTATAACAATATGTTCACTTTTGCGGTGGAAAGATATTTGCGAACGCCGAGCGTGTGCGGCTGTTTCTTGTTGGATCGTCTGATCAGTCGGAAGTTGCATTGCCGAGGAGAGTAAATGCCTATTCAATATATAACTATTTTTGGATAGCTCAACATGAACTTCCTAAGGGATCGTAGTTTATCATGCATTTACCAGTAGAATATGGCGCGGAGAAAATATTTCGCCGCATGCAACTTCCGTCCGATTTCGACGAAAGAATTCGTGACTGCGAACTCTCTATTTGGCAGAAACATAAAGAAAATTAAATAACTTCGTGAAGGAGTGAGACATAGATTCTATATTAAATAAATAGTCCATACACCAGTTCCATTTAACTTTGAATTTATGGCAATTAATAGATGAACTTACACTGCAATGAAGGATTTAACATGGATGCCGTTTTGACTGGCACTTCTCTTCTCGTAATGAAAGTAATACCTTTGACGTTTTCACATACACGTCGCACAATAAATCTACTGCTATTCAGTATTGCACTTTCAGTACTGCACTTTTACTTTACACTAAAATAATATTATTTTTAATGATAATAACACGGCGGCAAGACATGCGCGTCCGACACAAGTTGCAAGAGACAAGAAAAAAATGAGTAACTGTTCATTGAGAATATCTCGAACATAAAAAAAAATGTGTATAAGTGTTCTTCTTCTGTCCGTTTTTCACGCCGCGGTTTTCAAAGTCAGTAACTCACTGCATCTCTGACGGCGCTTCGACAATAAACACGTTACGTCACAGGTCGTTCACCTTTTACATTCTCGCAACATTATTTGCTAACTGTAGCTGTTGTCGAGCGACTGCTCGATTAGTGAATGATTTAAAATGATAAGGCAGTCACATAATGTTACACACTCCATGCGAAGCAATACGTGGACGATCGGGAGGTTATTGATGCAGCCAGACGAGACGACCCCGATGTCGACCAGTAGAGTGGGCATGCAACCCCCCCAGTAAGGTGGTGTAAGGCCGTCGCATTGAACGGAGTTTATGTTGAAATACAGTGCCGTGTTGCCAAAAGAGTGGGAAATAGTGTGTTGTATTGGAACCAACCTGCTCTCACTGGGGGGGGGGGGGGGGGGGGAGGGGGAAGAAATGTGTTGCATTACTTACTGAAATCTCCTCGTATCTGTGGAGCGCTGTTGTGCAGTACGCCGGCCGCTTAGAAGTGCTTACGATCGCCGCTGCTTGCGCTGCTCGGGTGTCCGCACGGCGGGCTGTACGGCTGCCCCGCGCCTGTTGCAGACCCGTGCCTGGTGCAGTTCTGCGGCGCGGGCCGCGAGTGCGTGCTGGAGCGCGGCGCGGCCGTGTGCGTGTGCGTACGGCGCTGCCCGCGCCACGCGCGCCTCCACCTGCAGCGGCCCGTGTGCGGCTCGGACGGCCACCTGTACGCCACGCACTGCGACCTCCACCGCGCCGCCTGCCTCGAGGGCCGCGCCATCGCCGTCGACCACTCGCTCGCCTGCATCCCGCACCACATCGGTAAACGAACAGCGCTCGCTGCCGCTACTGCTGCTGCTGCTGCTGCTGCTCCTGCTGCCGCTACCTACTTGCTGCTTACTGCTCCACACACACACACACACACACACACTCACTCACTCACTCACTGCTGTTCCACTGAGCACGATCTCTATGCTGCCTGGATGGAGCACTCTGGGTCTCATGGTATTTTCAGCAATGGTCATTAAAATGACAAGAACTCTCCCTCTGACTGTTCACCATACTTTTTTTATACTATATTGAACTACCCGTATGCCATTCTGGACTGTCAGCTGTGGCTGTTTCCAAGCACGCTTATTTGGCTGTATCTTAAGTACATACGAAGGCGAATGGTTTGTAAATGGACATAACTGGTACGTTAGTTCTATTAACCTTTAATATACAGGGTGTTACAAAAAGGTACGGCCAAACTTTCAGGAAACATTCCTCACACACATGTGGACAAACGCTTACTTTCCATGTTAGAGCTCATTTTATTACTTCTCTTCAAATCACATTAATCATGGTATGGAAACGCACAGCAACAGAACGTACCAGCGTGACTTCAAACACTTTGTTACAGGAAATGTTCAAAATGTCCTCCGTTAGCGAGGATACATGTATCCACCCTCCGTCGCACGGAATCCCTGATGCGCTGATGCAGCCCTGGAGATTGGCGTATTGTATCACAGCCGTCCACAATACGAGCACGAAGAGTCTCTGCATTTGGTACCGGGGTTGCGTAGACAAGAGCTTTCAAATGCCCCCATGAATGAAAGTCAAGAGGGTTGAGGTCAGGAGAGCGTGGAGGCCATGGAATTGGTCCGCCTCTACCTATCCATCGGTCACCGAATCTGTTGTTGAGAAGCGCACGAACACTTCAACTGAAATGTGCAGGAGCTCCATCGTGCATGAACCACATGTTGTATCGCTCTTGTAAAGACACATGTTCTAGCAGCACAAGTAGACTATCCCGTATGATATCATGATAACGTGCTCCATTGAGCGTCGGTGGAAGAACATAGGGCCCAAATCAAGACATCACCAACAATGAGTCGCATGTCAACACAAGCACCGAAGTCAACATTACCTTCCTTCAATTGGGCCAACTGGCGGTGAATCGAGGAAGTACAGTACATACTGACGAAACGAAAATGAGATCTAACATGGAAATTCAGCGTTTCCGGATACATGTCCACATAAGATCTTTTCTTTATTTGTGTGTGAGCAATGTTTCCTTAAAGGTTGGCCGTACCTTTTTGTAACACCCTGTAAAGGGAGTGCAAGGACTCGACCCATACAGTGACCATTTCATTTCAACATATTTA
Source organism: Schistocerca americana (assembly GCF_021461395.2). Classification (NCBI taxonomy): domain Eukaryota; kingdom Metazoa; phylum Arthropoda; class Insecta; order Orthoptera; family Acrididae; genus Schistocerca; species Schistocerca americana. Next base: position 740,705,788 of record NC_060119.1, on the reverse strand, counting down.
TTTGCATCATAGATAAATCATTAAGAGAATTACAATCATGAATCAGATAATTTCTTTAAGAAACGCCATTCAAGCAAACTTTACAAACTGCTTGTTATATAAAACCACGAATGAATTAATTTCTTTAAAAACATTTGAAAACCCGCCACTAGTTTTAAAAAAGTGCAGCTTGTACAATAACTGCGGCCCGAGATTGTGAGACCGCGACTTGGCCACGAACGGTGGAGGCGACTGAGTACTTATCTTCGAATTAAGATGTGGACTCCGTCTGTACTTCCACCCAGTTCAGAACACCGAAATCGGAACCAAACAGCACACGCGAGCTCAGGTGAAGTCCACCGCCCGTACGCCCGCTAGTAATTTAAAAGGGGAGGCTCAGCAATTCGGTGACCGACTGCTTCCGATCTCTGAAACATAAATCAGAAGCGACAACAGGGAACCAAACAACCGCTGCTTCACCTTAATACTCAAACTTATACAGAAAACTATTTCGATACAATTGACAATAATAAAACCGATTTCATTCCCTTTAAGCAGAACCACGTACACGAATGATGCAAACGGAACTGGCTCATTAAAACCCAAGCATCACATGGAGCACCGTATGTGGGCCAGTAAGGTACCACACGGCAATATTTAGACACGGAATAGAGATCATTCGGTAAGGCTGCGCACACGTATCAATGTTTTAGACACTCGCCAGCTGAAGTAAAAACGATACTATTAAGGAACGAAGCACACACTTAATAAGAGGCATGAAATATCACATCACAGTCCTTGCAACGCTTTGCTGCCTCAAGAGCAATCGTCATTATATTTCACTAATCGTTGGTAGGACTTGAATTACTTAACTTGATGCCAACTGCTGGATCGATGTGGCGAAGACACCAGACGGTGCTTAGTCCGATAGTAACAGCGTGTTCCTTCACGGAAGCGAGCACATGCATAGCTTCACGAGGTTGCCAAGAGGCCACAGCGCCGGCCCGCTATTACTGACCCCAGTACGATCAAGCGCTAACTGCCGCCCGTACTTAGGCACACTGTGCTCGCTGTTGTCTCTCCAGCGTCTCGCTAATACGCGTACTTCCGCGTACCGTGCCCAACGTTGTTTCCCCTTTTCACTCCGTACTGTCCGCTGTCGTTCTCGCTTCCCACGCCCGGGTTCCCGAGTTCGATTCCCGGCGGGGTCAGGGATTTTCTCTGCCTCGTGATGGCTGGGTGTTGTGTGCTGTCCTTAGGTTAGTTAGGTTTAAGTAGTTCTAAGTTCTAGGGGACTGATGACCATAGATGTTAAGTCCCATAGTGCTCAGAGCCTTTGAACCATTTGAACTGTCCGCTGTACCCTGAGCCGGGCCAGGCTCCAAAGACTAACTTCTGCCAGAGGGAATCGGTAGTGCCTAACCAAAGATAACCCTGGCACCAGTCCCGCCACGGCTCAGTAATGTCCGAGACTAGTAACCACCAATAAAAAAAGGGTACTTCTTAATGCATCTACCGAAGGAATTCCAATCATTTGTTTCAAATGTCTACATCGTGATGCCTTTGTTATTGAGAAGTACGATGCCATAGATATTGCAGTGCCTGTGTTGTTCAGAACTACACTGCAAAGTTCCTTCAGATATGCCTGCATCGTACCTGTGAACAACAAAGGCAAAACAATATCGTATTTATCCGCCGACACCGGGCAAGCGACTTTCAATCGAAATGCCCCCGTTGTACGGGAATACACATAACGAATGTACGAGTACATGTTATAGACACATACTACACGACATATCGAAGTTTGGGTCTGGCAGTGACTTGTACTCGGATAGCCTAGTGATGAGGCGACCGCTAGCGATGACCGAGAAATCTGGGTTCGCGTCCCAGTCCGCCATAAATTTTCAGTGTCATCATTCAATTACACAGCTGAGGGTTGTCGTTATTCACAACTGCATGTCTGAAGGAACAAAAACTGTGGTGAATACAGCCGTTATGAAATACATGAAATGTATTCGCAGTTGCGAATACGAACAACCATCAACTGTATAACGGAATGAAGACAACGAAAATGTTTGTCGAACTGGGGATCGAGCCCAGATTTCACGCTTAGCCTCCTGCAGGTTTTGACACAGGAAAGACGACATATGGAAAGTATTGGTATGGCCGTAGTCGTCCACAGATGGCCAAAGCGGTTAAAGCCACCGCCCGCGCAAAGCGGGAAATCCGGCACGAATTTTAATTGTCGTCATTTCAAAATGGTTCAAATGGCTCTGAGCACTATGGGACTTAACATCTGTGGTCATCAGTCCCCTAGAACTTAGAACTACTTAAACCTAACTAACCTAAGGACATCACACACATCCATGCCCGAGGCAGGATTCGAACCTGCGACCGTAGCGGTCACGCGGTTCCAGACTGAAGCACCAGAACCGCACAGCCACACCGGCCGGCGTCGTCATTTCCTTATACAGTTGGCGGTTGTTCGTATTCGCTACTACCAATACATTTCATGTATTTTAAAACTGTTTTTACTGTATATAAACTATAGTAGGAAGAATGCATGATTACATTTAAAATTAATTCAGGAAATAATCCTCTAGTCTGTCTCAGCAATATTCATTCTTCCGGGAACTCTGGGGTCACAAGATACACTGAACTTCTACCAAGTTTGAAAGCTACGAGAAAAAGGTACTGGTGAAAGTAAGGCTGTGAGAGCGCATCATGAATCCTACTTGGAAAGCTGAGTCGGTAGAACATTTGGTTATGCGGCCGTCGCGATTTGTTATTATATTATCCTGCTTAAGCAAATGTATAGACTATAGGCATACCGGAACACCCAGCGCCGTGTAACAGAGGAATGCAGAGTTACAGAATCGTAGTTCTGAATGTTTGCAGAAGTTTGAAATCAGGATTTAAGTAAGAGAAACACAAATTTTAATTGACGTGATAAATGGAAGATTAACGAAGGCAATACCCCTGACACTCTTCCCCACCACAAACCATAATGACATAACAATAACAATAACAATAACGATACCAGAATCAAATTTTCGCTCTGCAGCGGAGTGTGCGCTGATATAAAACTTCCTGGCAGATTAAAACTATGTACCGTACCGAGATTCGAACTCGTGACCTTGTCCTTGCGCGCGGGCAAGCGCTCTAATATATGAGCTACCCAAGCACGACTCACGAACCGTCCTTACAACTGTACTTCCAACATTACCTTGTGTTGAGTCCCATAGTGCTCAGAGCCATTACCTTGTCTCCTACCTTCCAAACTTCACAGAAGACCTCCTGCGAACCCACTAATGATAATCCTCATCTACATACACTATGTGATGAAAAGTAACCCGACACCTGGCTGAAAATGACTTACAAGTTCGTGGCGCCCTTCATCGGTAATGCTGGAATTCAGTATGGTGTTAGTCCACCCTTAGCCTTGATGACAGCTTCCACTCTAGCAGGCATATGTTCAACCAGGTGCTCGAAGATTTCTTGGGGAATGGCAGCCCATTTTTCACGGAGTGCTGCACTCAGGAGAGGTATTGATGTCGGTCGGTGAGGCCTGGCTCGAAGTCGGCGTTCAAGAACATAGGATTCAGGCCAGGATTCTGTGCAGGCCAGTCTATTACATGGATGTTACTGTCGTGTAACCACTCCGCCACGGGCTGTGCATTATGAACAGGTGCTCGATCATGTAGAAAGATGCAATCGCCAATCCCGAATTGCTCTTCAACAGTGGGAAGAAACGAGGTGTTTAAAACATCAATGTAGGCCTTTGCTGTGATAGTGCCACACAAAACAAGGGATGCAAACCCCCTCCAAGGAAAACACGACCACGCCATAACACCACCGCCTCCGAATTTTACTGTTAGCACTACACACGTTGGCAGATGACGTTCACCGGGCATTCGCCATACCGAAACCCTGCCACCGGATCGCCACATTTTGTACCCTGATTCGTTACTCCACATAAAGTTTCCCACTGTTCATTAGTCCAATGTTTACCCTGCTTGCAACAAGCGAAGCGTCGTTTGGCATTTACAGGCGTGATGCGTGGCTTATGAGCATTCACTCGACCATGAAATCTAAGTTTTCTCACCTCCCGCCTAATTATGATAGTACTTGCAGTGGATCCTGATGCAGTTTGGAATTCCTGTGTGATGGTCTGGATATATGTCTGCCTATTACACATTACGATCCTCTTCAACTGTCGGCGGTCTCTGTCAGTCAACAGACAAAGTCGACCTGTACGCTTTTGTGCTCTACGTGTCCCTTTACGCTTCCACTTCACTATCACTTCGGAAACAGTGGACCTAGCATGTTTAGGAGTGTGAAATCTCGCGTAGAGACGTATGACACAAGTGACACCCAATCACCTGACCCTGTTCGAAGTCCGTGAGTTCCGCGGAGCGCCCCACTCTGCTCCCTCTCGATATCTAATGAATACCAAGGTCGCTGATATGGGGTACCTGGCAATAGGTGGCAGCACAATGCACGAAATATGAAAAAGTATGTTTTTTGGGGTATCCGGATACTTTTGATCACATAGTGTACATGCTCCAAAAACCACGGTAAGGTGCGTGGCGGAGGGTACCCTCTACCCCTAACAGACGTTTCCTTTCCTTTTCCACTCGAAAATAAATCGAGGGAAAAACGAGTGTCTAGCCTCCGTGTGACCATGATTTCTCGTATCTTCGTGGTCCTTACGTGCCCAAAGGTATGGTGGCGACAGCAGAATCGCTGTGCAGTCATTATCGAATGCAGGTTCTCTAAATTCTCCTTGACAAGAACTTCACCTTCCTCCCAGGGATTCCCATTTCAGTTCCCGAAGTGTGTTGTCCGAATCGACCAGTAACAACTCCAGGATAATAACGGTGTGCCGAGCAAAAGTGTGACTCACGGAAAAGACCCGCCGTGGTTTGACAACTGTGTAAGATAATCTGCTAAGAACTTCACTGCAGACTTAAATGTAGCCATAGCCTCAAACTGAAACAAAAACCAAACGAAGCCAAAATTAGCGTGTGGGCAGCTATTCCTGAATTCTGTCTACAATAATCTGAGGAGTTTTGATCTATGTTAAATTGGTAAACGGATCAAAGCCATCTGTTTAGATGCTCTGTGACCGTAAGGGCACCGAAACAGAAAATGACACAGAAAAGCACGAAACAATAAATGCCTTACTGTAAAACTCTTTCACGGAGGAAGATCGGACTGCAGTTCCTCTCTTAAATCGTCGCACGAGCGGCAAAATAATAGATACCGAAATAAGTGGCCGTGGAACAGAAAAGCAACTGAAATCGCTCGGCGAAGGAAAGGCCACTTGACCTAACGGGATACCATTTCGATTCTACACAGAGTCTATGAAAAAACTTGCCCCTCTTCTAGAAGCAGTGTACCGTAGGTCTCTGGAGGAGCTAAGTGTTCCTAATGTTTAAAAAAAAGTGTGGTCGGTCCCGTTTTCAAGAGAGATCGTCGAACAGACGCACAAAATTACAGGCCTATATCCAAGACATCTGTCTGTTGTAGAATAGTGGAACGTTTTATGGTAGCGTATTAAGTCACTTCTGGACGCCGAAAGTTAACCCTGTAGGAATCAACATGGGTTCCGAAAACAACGATCTCGTGAAACCCAGTCGGCTCTGTTCGTCCACGAGAACCAGGAAGCAGCAGATACCGGCACCCAGGTAAATGCTGTGTTCCTTGACTTCCGAAGGCATTCAATACAATTCTGCACTGCCGCCTAGTGAACACGAGCTACTGAATATCAGGCCAACTGTATGACCGGAATGAAAACTTTCTAACAAACACGACCCAGCATCTCATTCTGAACGGAGTGAAATCTTCAAACGCAAAAGTAACTTCGGCCATGTCCCAGAGGAGTGCTATAGTACCATTACTTTTTATAGTATATACACACATCAAAAAGGTTCTGCATCATCCTGGTTCCCAGAACTACTGAAGACAGACGTTGACTGTGGATATTGTTTCACAGACACAGTACTTTGACTCTTCAGAGAAGTCCCTAAACCAGCCCAAAGACGTCAACAACCATGCATGAGCAGCGTCTATTAGACGGAGGGGGTTTGACAGCCGATAAGTTCCAGTCATTCCACCGGGAAGGAGGTACACAGCTCGTCTTGTCTGTAGTTCAACCATGCCTGGACGGTACCGCGTTTCGATCGCGTCCGCGTTGTTACTTTGTGCCAGAAAGGGCTCTCAACAAGGGAGGTGTCCAGGCGTCTCGGAGTGAACCAAAGCAATGTTCGGACATGGAGGAGATACAGAGACACAGGAACTGTCGATGAAATGCCTCGCTCAGGCTACCCAAGGGCTACTACTGCAGTGGATGACCACTACCTACGGATTTTGGCTCAGACAAAGCCTGACAGCAACTCCAACATGTTGAATAATACTGTTCGTGCAGCCACAGGACGTCGTGCTACGATTCAAACTGTTTTGGTGCCAACCCGACCAGGCTGGACGATTCAGACACACTGTCCAGCGAGTGCAGCGAGGTAGAGGTTCCATGCTGTTTTGGGATGGCATCATGTGGGGCTGACGTACGCCGCTGATGGTCATGGAAGTCGCAATAACGACTGTACGATACGTGAATGACATCCTCTGACCGATAGTGCAACCATATCGGCAGCATATTGGCGAGGCATTCGTCTTCATGGACGATAATTCGCGCCCCCATAGTGCACATCCTGTGAATGACTTCCTTCAGGATAGCAACATCGCTCGACTAGAGTGGCCAGAATGTTCTCCAGACATGAACGCTATCGAACATGCATAGGATAGCTTAAAAGGGGCTGTTTATGGACGACGAGACCCACCAACCACTCTGGGGGATCTACGTCGAATCGCCGTTGAGGAGTGGGACAATCTGGACCAACAGTGTCTTGATGAACTTGTGGATAGTATGCCACGACGAATACAGGCATGCATCAATGCAAGAGGACGTGATAGTGGGTATGAGAGGTACCTCTGTGTACAGCAATCTGGACCACCACCTCTGAAGGTCTCGCTGTGTGGTGATGTTGGTGGTTTTCATGAGCAATAAAAAGGACGGAAATGATATTTATGTTGATCTCTGTTCCAATTTTCTGAACAAATTCCGGAACTCTCGGAACCGAGGTAAGTCAAAACTTATTTTGATGTGTGTATATGACGTAGCAGATGACGTCGGAAGTTCCATGAGGCAATCGCAGATGATACAACTGTATACAGAGAAGTCAAAGAGTAGAAAATTGTAGCGAAATTCACAAATAGCTAGAGAGGATCGACACTTGTGCATGATTTGGTAGCTGATCCTCAAGATAAAAAGGTGTGATGTTTTGGCCATAAATAGGCACAATGATGCATTTGTACGATTACAAGATTGCAGAACAGTCACTGAAAGCAGTCACATCCATCAAATACCTGGTAGTGTGCGTCCGGAGCCATTTAAAGCGGGATAACCACATAAAATTAATCGGAGGTAAAGGGAGATTCCAAATTGTGAGTCGTTGGAAGAATCTTCAGAAAACGTGGTCCAACCTCAAAGGTGGTAGTTTATAAAACTCTCGTTCGTCCAACACTTGAATACTGCTCGTCGGCCTTGGAATTCCGCCAGATAGGATTGATTGAAGAAGTGGAGAAGATCCAACGAACAGCAGCGCGTTTCTTTACAAATTCATTTTGTAAACACGAAAGTCTCACTCCAGTGTCAGACTATGCAAGCGAGGTGTGTGCATCACGGTGTGGTTTACAGTTCAAGTTCGGAGAGAGTGTGTTCCTAACAGAACCAACCAACATATTCCTTCCTCTCACTTACATCTCGCGAAAATACCTTGGATATAAAATTAGAGACATTCGAGCCCACACGGAGGCTTACCAGAGATTGTTCTTCCCGCGAACGACTGGAACAGGAAAAATGCGAAGTGACAGTGGTACACACTCTCCGCCAGACACCATTAGGTGGTTGGTGGAGTGTAGATGTAGATGCAGATGTAGATAGTAGCAACATATTCATGCACACATACATTTCGTGTATACTGGTAATCATGCATTGGCAACACCGCTACTGTCGCAGGTTCCAGTACTGCCTCGGGCATGGATGTGTGTGATGTCCTTAGGTTAGTTAGGTTTAAATAGTTCTAAGTTCTAGGGGACTGATGGCCTCATAGTGCTCAGAGCCATTTGAAGCATTTGTGCGCCGATGGGGATGAAATGATGATGGTTAGGACAACACAACACTCAGTCCCTGAGCGGAGAAAATCTCCGGCCCAGCTGGGAATCGAACACTGGCCCTTAGGATTGGCAGTCTGTCGCGCTGATCGCTCAGCTACCGAGAGCGGACATAGTAAACGATAATATGCCGGTAATGAAATATACTATACAACTACAATGGCTAAAAGATTTTCATCAAGCTACTTTATACGATTTTAAGTGTCAAACTTATAATTTTCTTGTAGTGATAGGTAGCAGAATAAAAGAAAGCTTATCTCATTACAATTTCTTTTAATCAATTTATGTAGAAAGAATTATGTAAATATTTGTCAAGAACCTACTCTTCTGCAATAATTCTTCGAACTTCGGTGGACTGCTGGATTGTTGCCGTGGACATTGCTTATTTCAGTGGTATCTACGTTGCACATTCACATCTCGACAAACAGGGCAATAAACTCCGCCTCCACAACTGAATGTATCGTCACTGCAATTATGAGAAGCCACGTTGTTCGTCCAGACAGCCCAAATATCCCATCATATTATTAGCTGACGATACACTACTACTATTGCTACTATTATTACTTCTACTACTACTCGATGCTGTTACAATAAATAAAGTCATCGCCTTACCCGTGCAGTTCCCTTGCGGTCGTAATAAAAACGTTTACATACTCTTGTTTTCTCAGTGCACATACCGTATTGTTTGAATTATAAGGGAATTTGTCGCAGAAATAATAGTATCGTCAATGTCCTTAGAATGGAAGTGAAAATGTTTGGACAGAGAGTTTTTCTACGCCACTGTTTCTTTAGGTTTGCAACACGTAGGCGTATATACTAAAATATTTATTTAACTTATTTAAAATTTGCTAGGAGAAAGAGGGAAAAAGTATGTTACGCACTTACATATGGATTGCGTGTGTATTTTCTTCTAGTCTTTACAGAATTATTACAACCCCCCGTGAAAAGCAAGAAGCCAGGGCCCCAGTCCTGGTCCACCACAGAGCTCTTATCTGCCGAGCAATTTCAATTCATGATTAAATTTCTAAATAACACAAGAAGCTACCACCTCTGATAACGCCAATGGCTCTAATGCGGTTGGTCAACGAAGCGAGCCGGGGCTACAGATGAGATGTCAGTCCACGCTATTTTAACTCTTCATTTGCAGTGGTGAATGATGGTTCGCAGTCTCTTGGCAGTCAGCGACCCGACGTTTCAGTGGATGAGAGATTTGCAGAACTTGCTAGCCAGGGCAACAGTCGAGCACCCTCTGCAGCGATGTAGGCCAGAAACGCATGGGCGAAGTGCGTCGCTGAATTATCTTGTTCAAAGATAACATCACAGAGACCTTGAACCCACCGACTTTGACAAATCATAAATGTATCACATGTTGTTGTCGTGGTCTTCAGTCCAAAGACTGATTTGATGGTTCAAATGGTTCAAATGGCTCTGAGCACTATGGGACTTAACATCTTAGGTCATCAATCCCCTAGAACTTAGAACTACTTAAACCTAACTAACCTAAGGACATCACAAACATCCATGCCCGAGGCAGGATTCGAACCTGCGACTGTAGCAGTCCCGCGGTTCCGGACTGAAGCGCCTAGAACCGCACGGCCACCGTGGCCGGCTGACTGATTTGATGCAGCTCCCCATGCTACTCTATCCTGTGCATCTCCAAGGAACTACGACAACCTACATCCCTTTGAATCTCCTTACTGTGTTCATCTCTTGGTCTCCCTCTACGATTTTTACCCCACACGCTTACCTCAAGTACTAAATTGGTGACCTCGCGATGTGTCCCTTCTTTTGCACCACAAATATCTGTTCTCCCCAATTCTATTCAGTAGCTCCTCATTAGTTACGTGAGCTACCCATCTAATCATCAACATTCTTCTGCAGCACCACATTTCAAAATCTTCTAAACTCTTCTTGTCTAAACTGTTCATAGTCCATGTTTCACTTTCACACATGACTATACACCATACTTCCTGACACTTTAATCTACGATTGATGTTAACCAATTTCTCTTCTTCAGAAACGCATTCTTTGTCATTGCTTGCCTACATTTTATATCCTCTCTACTCCGACTATCATCAGTTATTTTGCTGCCCAAACAGCAAAACTCATCTACTACTTTAAGTGTCTCATTTCCTAATCTAATTCCCTCAGGATCACTTGCTTTAATTCGACCATATTCCATTATCCACATTCAGCTTTTGTTGATGTTCACCTTGTATCCTCCCTTCAAGATACTGTCCATTCCGCTCAACTGCTCTCTCAAGTTCGTTGCAGTGGCATCGGCAAACAACAAAGTTTTTATTTCTTCTCTCTGGAAAATTTCTACTCCTAATTTTTCTTATGAGTCCTTTACTGCTTGTTCAATATACAGATTGAATAACATCGGGGATAGGCTACAACCCTGTTTCGCTCCCTTCTCAACCACTGCTCCCCTTTCGTGCCCCTCGACTCCTATAACTGCAATCTGGTTTCTGTACAAATTGTGAATAGCATTTTGCTCCCTGTATTTTACCCCTGCCACCTTGAGAATTTGAACGAGTGTATCCCAGTCAACAGTGTCAAAAAGCTTTCTCTAAGTCTAAAAATGCTATAAACGTAGGTTTGCCTTTTCTAAACCTATATTCTATGAGAAGTCGTAGGGTTAGTATTGCTTCGCGTGTTCCTACATTTCTACAGAATCCAAACTGATCTTCCCTGATGCTGGCTTCTCCTAGTTTCTCCATTTTGTAAAGGATTCGTGTTAATATTTTGTAGCCATGACTTATTAAACAGATAGTTTGGTAATTTTCACTCCTGTCAACACCTTCTTTCTTGGAATTGGGATCATTATATTCTTCTTGAAGTCTTAGGGTATTCCGCCAGTCTCATACATCTTGTTCACCAGAGAGTTTTGTCATGGCAAGCTCTCCCGGGGCCTCCTTTCGACTTAAGTCTTCCTGTGCTTTGTCAAATTCTTAACGCAGTATCATACTCCCTTCTCATCTTCATCTACGTCCTCTTCCATTTCCATAATATGTCCCTCAAGTGCATCTCCCTTGTATAGACCCTCTATATACTCCTTCCACATTTCTGGTTTTCCTTCTTTTCTTAGGACTGGTTTTACATGTGAGCCCTTGATATTCATACAGCTGGTTCTTTATTCTCCAAAGGTCTCTTTAATTTCCCTGTAGGCAGTATTTATCTTACCCTAGCGATATATGCTTCCACATCCTTACCTTTGTCCTCTAACCATTCGTACTTAGCCGTTTTCCACTTCCTGATAATCTCATTTTTTTTAGGCGTCCGTATTCTGTTTCGCCTGCTTCATTTAACTGGAGCATATTAAAAAGGCGACAAGTTTCGTTTCAATGTTTTCATTAGTTGCAGTCGATTCCACTCAAAACGTAATTAAATACGACGACAGTTTGAAATTGCCGTTTCAGAGTTATACGTTTTAGTAACGCATTAACTCTTTCCAGAATAATAAAGGAAAAGATTAGTGAATGTTCTTATCTGACACTGAAACATAACTTTGGAAATTAAGTGAAATTTATTGTTAAGAATTTAAGAAATAGTACATGTGTACTGAGATGACTTTTTCTCCCTATACATAGTTACCCACTAAATTAAAATCCGTGTCTCACAGCAGTTGAGAAGATGATGCCGGTGGTGACGACTATGTTAACAATTTCTTCACGTCTCACGTATTGTAGATTAATAATGGCCCGCGATGTTGCCAACAGAGCAACTATTCTTGAAGTGGTTATGGAGTGATGTCCAGATTTTTTATATCTGTGACTATTCATTTTTAGAAACTACTTACCAATGTGTAAATCATTGCCACGTTAGTCCATTTTCAGATGTCGGTACAGAAACAGTATTCGTACTTGACAAAGTCAATCATTTGTACGCTTGACCACACACAGCGCATGCAGGCAAGACCTGTACTCCACTCCCGGACAACCTCGAGTCCGATCTGCCCTTACCGCTGAAAGAGTTTCAAGGTCATCCAGACAAGCGCCCTTTCGGAAAGACAATGTAGTTCCCGGCTTACCTGGTTGAATATTGCAAACATTAATTCAACGTAATAAATGTTCCTACAGAATTCAACAGTCATTTACAATTATCAGTCAAGTTTTACAAGGTAATACGATTATTAATTTATACCTATTAGAAAAACTTTTAGATATATAAGATTACCGATAATAACACCGTTTTTAAAAATTCTAACTGCAGAATCGATATTTAGAACATAATATACTAATGATAAAATTCAGTAATACCAGAGAAGGAAAGTTGCTACTCACCATATAGCAGAGTGCTGAGTCGCGATGGGCACAACAAAAAGTCACACAGTTACTGCTTTCGGCCATTAAGGCCTTTGTCAGCAGTAGACACACAAACACACACGCACACACACTCACGCAAACGTAACTTGCACACATGTCTGCAGTCTCAGAGAACTGAAACCGTACTGTGTGTATCTGTCTCTACTGATGACAAAGGCCTTAATGGCCGAAAGCTGTAATAGTGTGAATCTTTTTGTTGTGCGTTTCGCGACTCAGCATCTCCGCTATATGGTGAGTAGCAACTTTCCTTCTCTGGTATTGTTACATTCCATCCTAGATTTTTCATTTCATGATAAAATTCAAAATTTTATGTTGGAATTATGAATTTTAGAGTCGTTACATCACAACTGTCCCACCCCATCGCTCCTGATTCGTTTCAGAATGGTTTTAGGAACGCTCTACTGACATGAAGGTGTTTATGGAGATACCCAGTTCACCTGATTTCAATCATGTTGGCAAATGTGCTTAGCCACGTAGTGGGATATGCGCGCCTTGGATCTAGTTTCAACCAGTCTGCCGCGTGGGATTAGCCGATAGGTCTAAGGCGCTGCAGTCATGGACTGTGCGGCTGGTCCCGGCGGAGGTTCGAGTCCTCCCTCGGGCATGGGTGTGTGTGTTTGTCCTTAGGATAATTTAGGTTAAGTAATGTGTAAGCTTAGGGACTGATGACCTTAGCAGTTAAGTACCATAAGATTTCACACACATTTGAACATTTTTTTCAACCAATCTCCATACTTTGTGAGGGTCGGCAGTGCCCCCGTGGACCAACATGGCTGCCAACATTTTTGACGTCTCATGAAGTTCACGCCACAAAGCGACATTTCTGTTATCGGGACTGTAATTAGCTTGAATTTATCACGGATCTCTCTCCAACTCAAAGTCCGAAGCGAGTGAAAAAAAGCGAAGGTAAAACAACGGACTCTAAAAATTAAAGACCAATATACTTAACATCTGTTTGCTGCAGAATTCTTGAGCACATTGGAAGTTCGAATATAAGAAATTCTGTTGTGACACAAAACTTCTGTCCACAAATCAGCAAGGATTTAGAAATCATCGCTCGTGTGAAACTCAGCTTGCCCTTTTACCCTGCAAACCATCGACGAAGAAGATTCTGTATTCCTAGATTGTCAAAAAGCGTTTCACACAGTGCCTGACGACAGACAGTTAACGAAGGTTCGATCATACAGAAACAGAAGAGGTTATAGGGCCAAGGTAGCCCCTGAGGGCCGGAAACCCACATTATACAACAGAGAACATGATTGTCTATGTCCAAGGCGTACCCAAAAGCACCACGGTAAACACCGGCTATTTACATACAAGATAAAGGAAACAGACATTCCGAGCACTACTTCCTGGAGGGGGAGCTCGAGGCACGGCTTGCAGAAAGTATCAAAAGAAAGTGTGTGAAATCTTATGGGATTTAACTGCTAAGGTCATCAGTCCCTAAGCTTACACACTACTTAACCTAAATTGTCCTAAGGACAAACACTCACACCCATGCCCAGGGAGGACTCGAACCTCCGCCGGGAGCAGCCGCACAGTCCACGACTACAGCGCCTCAGACCTCTCGGCTAATCCCACACGGCGCAGAAAGTATTACTACGCCAAAACCCGATTGGCTGGAGACAGCTATTTAGGAGCTAGAACCAGCCCTGAACTTCAGTTCACTATGGATGCCGACCTCGTGCACTTCGATCGCTGAAGATTCCATCTTCGTCTCTGAATTGCACTTTCACTAGCGTGTGTGTGTGTTACCACGAACCTTCGTGGAAAATTAGAAGTGAACTTTTTGTTTGCCTCAATTAGGAGACTTTTACTGGAATCGTTATTGTTACCTTTCTTTTGTTGTTCATTCATCAACCTTGTAAACGTACATAAATAAAAGTTGTGTTTGTGAAAAATTGCGAATTGTCAGTCACTACATCGAGTGTTTGGGATCCCCACCAGGTCGTATTAAACGTAGACATCGAAACAATGTAGAGACATGCTGCTAAATTTGTTACCGGTAGGTTCGAAGAACGCGTGAAGGTTACGCAAGCACTCCGTGAACTCAAATGGGAATCATTGGGAGGAAGATGACGTCATAATAGCGAGACGGTACTGAGAAACTTAAGAGAACCGGCATTTGCAACTGAATGGAGAACGGTTCTATTGCCGCCAACGTACATTTTGCGCAAGGACCGCGAATGCAAAACAAGAGAAATTAGAGCTCTTATGGAGGTGTATTGAAGTCCGTTTCCTAAACCCCATTTACGAGTGGAACAGGAAAAAAATCACCAGTAGTGGTACAAGTTAGCCTCCGCAATGTGCCTTGGGTAGTATGTATGTACATGTATACGCTATAACTGATGACTTACGAGGAGAATATCACACGAGCCATAACCCTATTTCACCGAAACTTCAGTCAGCGGAAAAGCAGCTAAAATGGGCGAATACGTGCCTCGTCCTATCAGTAGATACTCGAAATTTTCTGAGAAAACGACGGTCAATGTGTCCGACTCTAAAACCCATCTAAATGATGGCTTTTAGAGGGGGATAATGTCAGACGAAACGGTGGCGCAGTGGCTAGCGCTGCCGCTTCTCACGTTTCCCGTCGTGTTCGAAACCCGATTATTGTTTAATTTATTTTTTATCATTTATGTATACCTGTCCGTAGAAAGTTACTACACGAATGTTTCTTAACAATTTAGAGGATACAAGGCATTATATTAACTGCAAAATTACAACTGGGATTCACAGTCAGTGTCATATACTTATTATATAATATACGTGTGTAAGGTGTTTTCGAGGATTAAAACCTTTTTAAATTCACATATTCTTATATTTCATTCTTATGTCAATTCTTATCTTAATTCTTACATTTCATTCTAGCGCTTATTCTTCAGGAAGGGTTTGGTGCTTTCCCTTGGATTATAGCGATAGTATAAACATTCTAAATATAAAAGTTCCGAACGCTATGAGCATTCACGATGGAACGCTTACCACTTATTTCTATGAATCGCACCTGAGAAAGAAACATCGTTGACACTGTTGAAGATTTCACTCGTTGGCAATAATTTCGCGGCAATCCAAGCATAACGGGCCACTTTATCGAAAACTGGCGCTTGCAACTGATAATGAATCAAGATACACTACAAGAATTTCACCCGATACAATTTTACATAATATTCTCATTAGTTTATTTTATATTTCTCTTTTTTTATTTATTCACCAGACATACAATTAGCAGCCCAATAAGGGGAAACGTTATTTCAATATACACTGGAAAACATTAGTGTAGTGATTTTCTAGGGACATGGGTAGATCAATGAAAAACTAAAATAAAAATAATAATCAGGCTTTGAATAAGGAGTGGAAAACTGTAAAGTCGCGACGCTAGCCATTGAGCCACCTTCTTTTCTTTATTTTTTATTTAGGGCCTCCCAACTCTTCCTTGATATCTCCAAATATGCCTTTATCGGCGAGCTTCACTGCTTTAGTTAAATTAAAACATAGATGTCATGTTCTGATAATGGGTGAATTCATAATCTTCTCACCTTTACAGCAATAAAAACAAAATCAAGAAATAAGTAGTCTGAAATGAAATTGTAAATGTTCGTCAAAGTCCATTTCCCGTGACGAAAGTTTCTTGCTGTAAACTAAACCTTCTTGATATACGGTAAAAGAGAAAGTGTATTTCTTCGTGAGACAAATTTTAGAAAAGAATATCTTGATGGACTGTTCCTCTACTCAAAAGCAACTAAAAAACGACGGAACAACACAACGAGCAGCAAATGGCAGTAGAGTTTAAAGCCTGCAATCTTACTGCCGGCCGGAGTGGCCGTGCGGTTCTAGGCGCTACAGTCTGGAACTGAGCGACCGCTACGGTCGCAGGTTCGAGTCCTACCTCGTGCATGGATGTGTGTGATGTCATTAGGTTAGTTAGGTTTACTTAGTTCTAAGTTGTAGGCGACTGATGACCTCAGAAGTTAAGTCGCATAGTGCTCAGAGCCATTTTGCAATCTTATTGGCTGGCAGACGGAAAAACAAAAATAATTAACTGGGTGCTGTAAAAAAATAATAATTTTTCTCTAAGTACCTCTTTGCTAACAAAATAATAGTCTTCTAAATCGAAAACGTCCGACGGAAATATTGAAAACAAGTTAGCATAACCTGGCAGCAGACGTCCCCGATGACGAAGTAAATGTTCACCTCCAGTTGTAAAATAAAATAAAATGTACCTTAAATAAAGGAAATAAGTCTCTTCCAGCTATTAGACAGATCCAGTCTTAGGCAGTGCCATTCAGTTCACAAGCTGCCAATCCAAAATACACAAGGAGACATGTATTGGAAAGTACACCAAGCAAGTCCAGAACACTCTTGAGACAATGTTGCCTATATCTGTTTTCTGTTAATGCTTTTCTAACAAACTGTTACATAACGAAAAATCTCAGCACATGTAGCATAGAAAAGTAAATAAGGACTTCGGATAGCACAGTAAATCAGGAAATCAGGTTAAATGAAGAGAAAGGAGAATACAAAAGAAAATGTGAAACGATTAAATTTTTGTCCCATATCACAATAAGCTTTTTGCAATGTTATCTTCAGTTAATTTGCTAATGTGTCGCTATACTACTTCCGTGTTTGTGCCTTGTCGTGTTCATTCCACGAATATTCCAGGAAATTCAATTCATCGGACATTTTTAGGGATAGGGAGAATATTGCGTAAACTGTGTGTCCCATAATCCAGGTCGTAGCATTTTTCTTTGTTTTGGGATATGGGTTCCATTGTTGTATGATCGCGTTTGACACCGTGACGTGATTGATAATGACTCTGCTTATCAATCGCAGCATGTCTCTTGCAGTGTCCTAGACGATAGGAAATTTGCCGGCACACACAATGTGATGTTCGATTGTGTCCTCTTCCGCAAAAATGTCACAGTCACTGGATCGGAGTAGGTGAATTGAATAAAGTTTTGTGTTTGTTGGAATGGTGCGCTTGACGACCTTGTACCATGTTGTGCGCACATTCCCAGACAGAACCTTGGAGGCTAGGTTTTGCCACAAAATGTTCCACTTGTGTTATGGCAGTTGCAACTCCCATTTATTCAAAACTGGAGATCCACGAAGTGCGGTAGCAATGTCGTTGACTCAATTGCCTCTCAGGTCAGTATGTAGAAAGTAGTTAGTGTCGAGGTAAAACCGATGAACGAAGTTCAGCGCATAAGGAGTGCTACTGATCTGGATGAGGACATCCAGTGACTTATGAAATAATGTTGCTGTCGACCTGCAAGAACCTTTATCAATCACGGCTTTAGCGCACTTGATGAAATGCGCCATACATTTGGCGTGGAAGTCTATTAACCCCATTCCGCTAGCTTCAAGACTCCCATCCACAACATTCAATACATGGTCTGTTTAATCGTGTGTGCTATTTGTTTGGGCACTGGCAGAACCTGAGCCAGATACCAGATCTTCGCAAGGCTGTGGGTGATAATGATCTCCACCCTTTAGGGAACGTCCAACGCCCTGACCGAGTATAAACTGGCTATCACTCTGATCTTATGCAGAATGGTACGTCAGTTGAGCGCATCTCTTCTCTGCAGTTCAACAGTCAAGAAGATTCCGAGAACTTAGTGCTGTGTCCGGACACAGAACCAGTTCCGCTGAATATTCCACCCGATACGCATGACGGGGAGTAACACTGTATTTGTAGGATTGACAATCGCCCCTGTTGCCTTCTCAAATTAGCGGAGTACGGTGTAGAGCCCGTCCTCGTCTGCTGGCTGTTCCATGAAAACTCCGAGGTCATCGACATAAGCCCTACAAATCAGCTTGTCGTTGCTATCGTGATCTCCAGGCATTCGTTGTAAATATGTCGAAGGAGCGGATCTAATGCTACGGTGTACAAAACCATCGACATTGTGCATTCTTGCCGTACTGACCTTGTGGTCGGGATATTATCACTCAGGCATCCATTGATGATAATCCTCGAAGTGGCGCTCGCAAGCATGTTCTGAATGACAGTCGTAAAATTGGTCCCGAATCCCATCCTGGTTATTATCTTCTTCGGATAAGCGTAACTAAATCCGTCAAGCGCGTTCTGAATTTCATTAGCAATAGGGATATATGTGTCACTTAGGATGTGAAAATATTTAGCATAAAATTCACCAAGTATCTCGCCAATTCCTGGGGACTCTTCCCTGGAACTGCCTTTTAAAACATTCTCCAAATCGTCGCGTGTAAAAGCTTCTTTGGATTGTAATCGGTCAGCCCTCGTTAAAACTTGGGGAACATTTTGCAGAACATTTGCCAATGCTTCGGACGTTACGTCAGTGTCGCGAAAAAGAAAGTCAAAATACGTGCAAATGTGTCGCCGTATTTCCTTCATGTCATGGGTTTTCCGACAGTCCTGTTTCGGCTAGTCTTCTATGTATATTTTTGCGCGACGCCTGCGTTCCCTCCGTAGAAGATATAATTATGGAGAGCGACTCCCAATGTACAGCATCGACGGGTTGGGTCCTTGTGACCATCCACACTTCGGGACCTTATGTCGTTTAAAATTTGAGCTTTAAATCACTTAAAAACCGGATGTAGATCTGATTGTCCCGTAACCTGCTGAGCTAGATCTTACAAACAGCTCCGATAAAACTGCGCTGTAGTCCTGCGCTAGTGAGCTTTCTGACGACCACTTCAGTTGAAACACGTGCTCGCTAAAAGTTACATTAAGTAGGCCTACCTCGAAAGCTTTCACAGTCGTATACTCAGAAATGGTCGAGTATCCAGGGATAATCCGAGACATGTGTTCGCTTATTGTGACCCATCAACCAATGAACGAAGTTTCTGAGAAATCTGGTTACGGCACCTGCCGTGTTCTCCTCGTTACTTGCTTAGGGCTGTAAACATTCAAAATGTGAATGAGACTCTCATCTAAAATTCTCAAACTGCAATATAACATCTGTCAGGCGTTCCATCATTATATCACCTGCCCATTTACCTGAAAACATAAATGAAAATCGAATTTACATGGATAAGGCAGCAACTACTCCTTATTCAATGGCCTTATTGATGAAACACTCCATCAATCTATCATTATTTAAACTTAGGTAGTCGTTAAGAATAGCGACTTGTTGATAAACTGGAGATAGGAACACAAACAGATATAATTATAAATATTTTCAGACATTGCAAGTATTTAGTTTGCAAGGCCAGGAGTAACAAATGACAACATCCCTCCGCCGTTTCCTGGAAGCGTTTTTCTGCGGAGGAAACCAGCTGCGGGCAAGGTCGGGGGTGCAGTCTGCGGCCACCTGTTGGCTGCTGTGTATCCAGTGAGGGCAGAGGGGAGGGAAAAGAAAAAGGACAGCGACGGCGAAACCCTTCGGGGCCTTCCTGCCCCTCACCAGTAACGCAGACACTCGGGAGTGAAGTCTGCACACAAGGACCAACCTTAATGTCCTAATGTGGAGCACGTTAACATACCACGTTTTTGTACCTTGTTACAAAATTTGCATTTAATGAGCGATTAACATCGAACTGGTCGAGACTATTGACGGTTATTTACCGGCAGTTATGATGCACTTGCACTATATGATCAAAAGTATCCAGACACCTGGCTGAAAATTACTTACAAGTTCGTGGTGCCCTCCATCGGTGAAGCTGGAGTTCATTATGGTGCTGGACCACCTTCATGACAGCTTCTACTCTCGCAGGCATATGTTCAATGAGATGCTGGCAGGTTTCTTGGGCAATGGCAGCCCATTCTTCACGGAGCGCTGCATTCAGGAGAGGTATCAATGTCGGTCGGTGAGGTCTGGCACGAAGTCGGCATTCCAAAACATCCCAGAGGTGTTCTACAGGATTCAGGTCAGGACTCTGTGCAGGCCAGTCCATTACAGGGATGTTATTGTCGTGTAATCACTCAGCCACAGGCCGTACATTATGAACAGGTGCTCGATCGTGTTGAAAGATGCAATCGCCATCCCCGAACAGCTCTTCAACAGTGGGAAGCAAGAAGGTGCTTAAAACATCAATGTAGGCCTGTGCTGTGATAGTGCACGCAAGACAACAAGGGGTGCAAGCCCCCTCCACGAAAAAGACGACCACACCATAACGCCACTGCCTCCGAATTTTATTGTTGGCACTACACACGCTGGCAGATGAATTGCACCGGGCATTCGCCATACCTACACCCTGCCATCGGATCGCCACATTCTGTACCGTGATTCGTCACTCCACACAACCTTTTTCCACTGTTCAATCGTTTAATGTTTACGCTCCTTACACCAAGCGAGGCGTCGTTAGGTATTTACTGGCGTGATATGTAGCTTATGTGCAGCCACTCGACCATGAAATCAAAGTTTTCTCACCTCCCGCCTAACTGTCATAGTACTTGTAGTGGATCCTGATACACTTGGAATTCCTGTGTGATGGTCTGAATAGATGTCTGCCTATTACGCATTACGAGAGTCTTCAGCTGCCGGCGGTCTCTGTCGGTTAACAGACGAGGCCAGCATGTACGCTTTTGTACTGTACGTGTCCCTTCACGTTTCCACTTCACTAACACATCGGGAACAGTGGACCTAGGGATGTTCCGCGGAGTGCCCCATTCTGCTTTCTCACGATGTGTAATGAATGCTGAGGTCGCTGATATGAAGCATCTGGCAGTAGGTGACAGAACAACGCAACTAATACAAAAAAATGGTTGTAGCTGCGATTCATAATCATAAAAATTTTTTTGAAGGACATCACCTTTACGCCAGTGACTGTTATAAGTTTTTATTACACTACTGCGTACTCCATAGGCCATTATCAAGTGCTGATATTATGGCTTCAAGCCATGTGAACGTAATGTAAGCTGACACATTTGTATGCCGTCGTCAGCACTAGTGACTTTGTTGCACAGTGCGAGCACACGTATTCAAACATCATAAAACAAACAGTATTCTGCAGCTGCGCTCTTGTGCATTTGTGACTAGTGATGGTTTAACGAACATGTTCACTTACAGCTTATGTTGTTTTACGGTGTTTGAATACGTGTGCTCGCACTGTGTAACGAGCGTATTTAACAGTACTGACAACGACATACAGATGTGTCAGCTTACAATTACGTTTACATGGCTTGAAGCCATAATATCAGCACTTGATAATGGCCTAAGCCCGAAATTGCAAAGGTGTAACAAAAACTTATAACAGTCACTGGCAGATGATGTCCTTCAAAAAATAATATAAAAAAATTGTTTTTGGGGGTGTCCGGATACTTTTGATCACGCAGTGTATGTGACAACCACTGATGTGACGAATAAGAACTGTCGCTATCACCACCACCAACACCATTACCATTCCTCGCATCCTTTAACTCAAGGATGTTGTTCGTACCAAATTTAATCAAAGCAATATAAATTTATTTATTTTTAGAGTGCAAGTAAACATGAAACGTTTAAATTCTGTGACTTCTGATTCGTGCACCTCACATGTTCCTATTTCGATTTAAACGCAGTTTGGTCACCAATAATATTAATTGGAATTGAGGCACTACCGCCTGATGAACATAATACGATCATAAGGAATATCAGACAAATTGAAGAGTTGGCTCTGAGCACTATGGCGCTTAACATCTGAGGTCATCAGTCCCCTAGAATTTAGAACTACTTAAGCCTAACTAAACTAAAGACATCACACACATCCATGCCCGAGGCAGGATTCGAACCTGCGACCGTTGCAGTCGCGCGGTTCCGGACTGAAGCACCTAGAACCGCTCGGCCACCGCGGCAGGCAAATTGAAGAGTTGCTTGCAAACAGAGCACAGTATGTCATTCTAAACAGAGAGAGGTCCTCAGCTGTAAAAGTAATATCGGGCGTGCCCGAAGGGAGCATTATAAGCCCATTACTTTTCACAATATACAGGGTAGGCACGAAGTCGCTTCCTAGTTTCCCGTAATTTTTTCAGTAATGAAAATTTGCACTCATAACAAGTTTTAGTCGGTTCTCAGGACTTTAATAATATGTGTACTGCATTCCAGTTCCACATATGCTCCTGCATTGTGGACCAAACGACGTAAAGGTATAGAATGTCATCAGTTGATGTCTACAGGAAAGCCACAGGTACATTTCTCCCATAACTCGTCCAGAATGCGTTGGCTTGTTAGTACACTTCTTCTTTGGACCATAATCACGAGAAGAAGTCACAATGGGTGACGTATGGACTTCTCGGAGGACATTCATGGGTTCCTCGCCGTTCCAGCCAAAATCCTGGAAAGGGTTCGTCCCAAAAAATGCAGGCAAAATGAGCTGGTGCTCCGCTTTGCTGAAAATGGATATCCGTAACACTGTCCTCTTGTGATATAAGTGGCCACAGATATTCATTCGGCATCTGGCAACAGTGGTCGCGGTTCACGATGTCTCCCAATACGAATGGACCAGTTAGACGGTCCGCGACTGCTGCCCCCCCCCCCCCCCCCCCACCACGACTGTCAAATTTGGTCGACTTTGATTTTTCAGTTGTCATTCCTGGATTTTTTTCCGTAAAATTCTCGCAGGTGTGTCGATTAACGAGTTCCCCAACGCGAAGCTCCGCCTCATTCTTGAACACGTCTGGCCATGACGGAATAATTTCCCCGTATTCCATCCGTCTGTCACAAGACTCCAACGGTAACTGCTGAGCATAATGGGGTTTCCAGATCAGATCACTCTTCAACACAGACATTGTGACTGCTGATTCAACTCTCACGAGCTGCCTGACGTGTTGATTTACCAGGGCTGCGCGTCAAGATGTCCCTCGCTGCCACTACATTTTCTCGAGATCGCGCCACTGAAGGTCGTCCACCTCATGGTTGATCCACAACTAACTTAGTTATCATTAGCTGTGTATGACAATTCCTGATGGTTCTAGCATGAAGTGTGGCATGAGCATAATGAATACCCCTCCACAATCGCTGAAGAAGGGCTATAGATCGCCACACTTCAAACCGCGAATCGACCTGGACGCGCTCTTATAAAGTCAACATTTCTGCCAACTCGTCTTTCACCTTATAAGATGCTACGGACGGTCAAAGTATTCTAAGGGATCCAGTAATAAAACACAACAACGTTCGTTGGTAAATATCAACAATCGCAAAACTTACGGACATTTAAAACTGGGAGGCCACTTCTCACCCACCTTGTATAGAAATGATCTAGTAGACAACGTCAGAAGTTCCATGAGACTTTTCGCGGTTGATGCATTTGTGTGCAGAGAAGTCGCAGTGCTAGAAACCTGTGGCGAAATGCAAGAAGACCTGCAGACGGAAGGCGCTTGGTGAATGGGGTGGCAATTGGCGCTCAACATAAAGAAATACAACGTTTTACAAATATATAGACAGAAAGCCCCTGTACTGTGTGATTACACGACTACAGAACAATCAGTGGAAGCAGTTACTTCCATGAAATGTCTAGGTGGGCGCTTTGAAGTGGAATGACCACATAAAATTAATCGCGACTAAGGCAGATGCCACACGAAGATTCTTTGGAAGATTCCTTAGGAAATGTAATCAATCAACAAAACACTCCTTCGACCAAACTTTAATATTGCTCGACAATCTGGGATAGGCACCGGGTAGGATTGACACAGAGAAGATACAAAGAAGAACAGCACGTTTCATTACGGATCCATTTAGTAAGCGCGAAAGAATCGCGGAGATGCTGAGTCAACTTCAGTGACAGACGCTGCAAGTTAGGCGTTCTGTATCACGATAGGATCTACTATTAAAATTCAGAGACCGTACTTTCTTAGAAGTAAATCAACCAATATATTGCTTCCTCCTATGTACATCTAGCGAAAAGACAATGAAGATAAAATCAGAATGATTCGAGCACTCAAGGAGGCTTACCAGCCATCGTTCTTCCCGCGAATCAAATGTGATTGGAACAGGAAAGGAAGAAGTGGCAGTGGTACACGTAGTACCCTCCGCCTCACACCGTAACGAAGCTTGTGGTGTAGATTTGAGATGAAGATCAATTGTTGAAGACTGGTCTTCATTGTATAATCTACACTACTGGCCAGTAGTGTAGATTAAAATTGCTACACCAAGAAGAAATGCACGTGATAAGCGGGTATTCATTGGACAAATATATTATACTAGAACTAATATGTGATTACATTTTCACGCAATTTGGGTGCATAAATCCTGAGAAATCAGTACCCATAACAACCACCTTTGGCCGTAATAACGGCCTCGATGCTCCTGGGCATTGAGTCAAACAGAGCTTGGATGGCGTGTACAGGTACAGCTGCCCATGCAGCTTCAACACGATACCACAGTTCATCAAGAGTAGTGACTGGCGTATTATTACAAGCCAGTTGCTCGGCCACCATTTTCAATTGGTGAGAGATCTGGAGAATCTGCTGGCCATGGCAGCAGTCGAACATTTTCTGTATCCAGAAAGGCCCGTACAGGACCTGCAACATGCGGTCGTGCATTATTCCGCAGGGATCGAATGAAGGGTAGAGCCACGGGTCGTAACACATCTGAAATGTAACGTCCACTGTTCAATGTGCCGCCAATGCGTACAAGAGCTGACCGAGACCTGTAACCAATGGCACCCCATACCATCACGACAGGTGATACGCCACTATGGCGATAACGAATACACGCTTCCAATGTGCGTTCACCGCGATGTCACCAAACACGGATGCGACCATCATGATGCTGTAAACAGAACCTGGATTCATCCGAAAACATGACGTTTTGCCATTCGTGCACCCAGGTTCGCCGTTTAGTACACCATCGCAGGCGATCCTGTCTGTGATGCAGCGTCAAGTGTAACCGCAGCCATGGTCTCCGAGGTGATAGTCCATGCTGCTGCAAACGTCATCGAACTGTTCGAACAGATGGTTGTTGTCTTGCAAACGTCCCCATCTGTTGACTCAGGGCTCAAGACGTGGCTGCACGATCCGTTACAGCCATGCGGATAAAATGCCTGTCATCTCGACTGCTAGTGATACGACGCCGTGGGGGTCCAGCACGGCATTCCGTATTACCCTCCTGAACCCACCGATTCCATATTCTGCTTACAGTCATTGGATCTCGACCAACGCGAGCAGCAGTGTCGCCATACGATAAACCGCAATCGCGATGCGCTACAATCCGACCTTTATCGAAATCGGAAACGTGATGGTACGCATTTCTCCTCCGTACATGAGACATCACAACAACGTTTCACCAGGCAACGCCGGTCAACTGCTGTTTGTGTATGAGAAATCGATTGGAAACTTTCCTCATGTCAGCACGTTGTAGGTGTCGCCACCTGCGCCAACCTTGTGTGAATGCTCTGAAAAGCTAATCATTTACATATCAAAGCATCTTTTCCTGTCGGTTAAATTTCGCGTATGTAGCACGTCATGTTCGTGGTGTAGCAATTTTAATGGCCAGTAGTGTAGAATAAGTCGATCACGTAATATGACTTCCATTATAGGCTGTGTTGTTCTGGATTATTCCCAAACGAATGTGGTAGACACTTTTTGACTGTTTACCTCGACTAAAATTCGTGGCTATAAACCGGTGGTTTTTGTGAACAACGTATATGACAAGTCGTCGTTACTTATAACTCAAGTGCTATTGCCGACTCGTAATCTCGATGCTGCTTCTTAGTAACTGCTTACCACAATCTCTTCACACAGAATTCATTAATTTCCTTCCATCTTTTGCTGCCTTACCCATTATTCAACTCATTCTCACATTTAATACCAATCACTACTCCATGCAGTGACTCAACTGCATTGTCCTACTTTAAGTTATACCTCACGAGGTAAGAGGACATGTGCTAGTAAACCTACATGGTCAAAATCACAAATGCTATAGGAATGTTTGTCTCGCTGTCAGCGAACTTGACCCGATACGTTTACTCCAACTGGTACTGGAGGTAAAACCTTCAAATTTCGTAACCGGGAAGAATTTAGTATTAAAACTCCAAAAGTCATGGCATTCTCGAACGGTACTGATACATTTTCTGACATGCCTTAATCTACACTCTTTATATGGACTACTTACTAGTGTTCGTCTCCTACACAAAATTATATTACGGACGATAACACTGGTTGTCGTCAATATTATTACTGAAATAGCTCACTCTAGTAATCCATAGCGAAACGCTGTTTCTCTCAGCACTGTTCTTAACACACTCGTCCATTAATACGTCAGATCTTCAGTAAAATAGTACACTTCTTTTTGCTTTACAATGCGAAGGAAAAAAATAGACTAAATGGACAGAGCGTCACAACATCAAGTCTGTCGCTGCCACATCGTCGAAGGTCCCACAAAGAAGAATCGAATATGTGTGCCAAAATTGGGCTGATTGTGATTCATAAACAGGTCCATATGAGCCACTGCGGTGACACAAAGAATGTCTAGTCGGTATTCAGTTTCCATCCAGGTCTACCGCAGCATGTCTGGAGGGATGGTACCGTTAACGAGCACATTCCCAGTACGAAGGTCTTGAAGATTCCGCGCAGCAGTAGCAAACATCCTCTCCTTCACGTAGCCTCAGACAATATTAATCCAATGGTATGATGTCAGGAGATCGTGGAGCCCATTTCACGGGTCCATCTCGTCTAATTCAGCGTCCTAGAAATATCAGATTCAGAGTTGTCCGAACATCAACGACCAGTGAGGTGGAGCACCATCCTGTTGGAACCAGGACTCCAGCCTACAGAAAAGCAAACGTCTCCAGCATGTCTATGTACGTCATTTCTGTAACTGCCTCCGCAGCAAAGAAGAACACTCCAGTTATCTTGTTTCACATGACGCAGCACTGAACGTTCTCTTTCGGGCTATCTCGTTCCTTTTCCCTGATAGTGTGTATTCTGTGACAACCTCCCTCCCCCCTCCCCACCCCCAAATGCGAACTTTATGCTTATTCACAGTTCCGGACACATAGAACGTGGCCACATCAGAAAACATAACACTTGACAAGAAAGCAGGATTGCAGTCCATTCAATTACGCATTTCACATCAAAATCCATTCCTTCATTGCGTGTCGTAGGGATTTATAGGCTGCAGAATCTGCTCCTTGTATAAATAGTTGCACATGGCATCTGACTTCCTTTCCCGTAAAGCCTGATTAACTGACTTGCGCAGACTTGCTCGGAACACTTGGCGGACATTTTCGGCTTCAGCTTCCTCTTGAGAGACATGCCGACATGATGCTTCAGAACGCTACGACTGTTCAGAAACTGTCTGTGCTATGCTTCTGTCCTCTTGGTGTCTGTAGCTTCTCTTTGTAATAGGAACGAAACAGGATGTGCACCGTAACAATGGATATAATCTCCGCGTACCAAAGTACAGGTCGGCCTTTTCCTGAGCCGACATCATTTTCGCTTGGATGGACAGCAATAAAACAATGAAAACACACCAAACGTTGACAAAAATTAGGCAGTAAATGTAGGTTCTTCTGCACCCAACGGTCAAGTCGACCTGAAACAAAGAAAGATTTAGTATTTTTAAACCGTCTCGAAATTTCGATGTAGATGCCGTATACAGTACTGAAATGAGGAAGGTAATAAAAGAGTTGACTCAGAACATAGACAAAAGCTGATAAAACCCATAATATAATAACATGACAAAAATGTTCGGACAGGGATCTGATTAATGTGACCTGATGATCTGATCGGTACGCATGCGACAACATGCGTACCTAGTACGTTCCAAAACGCCGCGCATTAAAACTGGATATTCCGGTGCTCTAACCTCGGGTTCTATTGGCGATAAAAAGGTATGGTCAAGTTTTTCGATATCACTTAGGATATATCCAACGGAATGACCGCCTTAGTGTTATTACCCTACAGCACAGTGTGAAAATATGAATATTACACGCTGCCTCCCGCTTAGGCAAATGGAGCAAATCGTTAGGTTGTTTCCGCATTTGATGTGGACTACCCTGGGCTTGATGTGACTTACGGAGGTAACACTAGTGCATGGGTCGTTCCTCAGAAAACCCCCAAAAACGGTTATATCCTATATTTGGACCGTCACCAGCGGACCAAAACCCAGCAAAGGATTACAAGACGCCGGTGCACAGCAAATGACTGAAGCGTTTGCGATGTATTCCTAAGATCCAGATCTCGTAAAATCTTTAAAATCTTCTTCATATTTTTATGTATTTCCGAGATACAGAGGTTCAAAGTTACCCTACTTGACAAGTAAAATACGCACATAAAATCCGGTCTGAGGGGAAAGTGTAATTTAAAAATTGACGTAGCACGGATAAATATGCTGTCAAATGTGTGCGTTATCACCTGAGAACATCATGTTGTAGTACTGGAGCATAAGGATTTTTTTTTTTTTTTTTTTTTGCATGTAAAATCCAATCTGAGCAGTAAAATTAATTTTGCGTTATTTCAATTTCACATACGTTAACTATCTTTTAGTGACCCACATTTCTTTTCGTATGAGTTACATGCCCTGCTGCGACACCGAAAACAAGGAAACCAACGGAAAAATGCTACTATCGGAGCACAAAAAATGTCATTACGTTTCTGTTTATTTAAAAGAATCTTATTGAAAAGTAGGGTACCAGCTGCCTCGTTTAACTTTCCTCAGTACCTTTAAAAATTTTGCCATGCGAACATATTCACGCTTTTCATATGCTGAGGAAGAAGGAAAGAGACAAAAATAACAATAGGTACTGGAAGATAGTAGACAGTGGTTCGTTATAGAAAGGGAGAAGGAGACAATGACAGTGAGAAGGCGAGAGAGGGACACATTGGCAGTGGAATATAGTTGAGAGTGACAGAACAGTGTTAGGAAAAGAGTGAAGGAGATAGTGCATGGGGGAGGGGGAGGGGAAGAATAAGGAGAAAGAGAAAGTGGAAATGAGTAAGAGCCAGTGATAAAGACAGACAGATTATATGACAATGATAACGAGAAAGAGAGAGGTAGTGACAGTGAGAAGAGACAGCAACAGTAGTAACAAAGGAGAGAGGTATTTGCAGTAAGAGAGAGTAAGAGGGAGACACTGACAGCGAGAGAAGCTGTAGTAGTTGGACAGAGCGAAGGTGACTGTGACTGTGACACGGGAGATGATACAGACAGTCATATCGAGATAATGATAATTAGTTGGGCTGAATGAGTGAGTGAGAAAGGGCAACTGGGAGTAGATGGTTATGAGCAACTTGCAGCGATGGACTAGTGGATGTGAGAGAGTTACAGATATGGGAGCTTGTGCGAGTATGAGTGAGTTGTATATTAAAAAGGCGCGAGTATGTTGCCATACCAAAATTTTTGGCGAATTTTTTAAAGTTCTGAGAAAGATAGAATCAAGCAGCTGATACGCCTCTTTTCAGTCCGAGTCCAAGTCTAAACAGGAACATATTTACATTTTTTTTTCTGCTACGACAGGAGCATTTTTCCGCTGGTAAAGGAAGACTCTCCATCTTCTAAGCGTAGCGACGTGGCGATTACACGTAATACGACTGAAGTTCAGCATGAAGAGGCTTCTCCGACTCTGGAAGCGTGCAACGTGCGAAACATTCGGAAGGCCAACGTAATAACTTTTTGCACAGTTTTATGGACCCTCACAACAATAGTTACCAGACCGGCTATCTGCTATTCCTTTACGTGGTGTCACGTTTTTGTTATAATGAGGAAACATTGATTTTGTTCTCTGGTTAGAGTGTTTGTGTGTAGATGTGTGACGGCTGCGGCGTCGGTTGCAGACAACTCGTCTGGCGAGGACAGCAACGACAGCTGGCCGTGGCCGTGGCTGGAGGGCGCCACCGGCCCGCCGCCGCCGCCCGCGGCCTCCACGGCGCCGCCCGCCGCTCCCGCCGCCCCCGCCGCCCCAGCAACCAGCTCCTCCGCCCCCTCCACCCCCTCGTCATCCAGCAGCAGTCCGCCCGTGGCAGTGGTCACGCCCCTGCCAGAAGGCGACCCCGCCGAAAACGAGGCTGAGTCGGACGCGGAACTCGACTTCGACCAGAGGCCGTGCTCCCTGCAGGAATACGAGATAATGAAGGTTAGTCACCCCAGCATCACATTACATCGC
Organism: Schistocerca americana; assembly: GCF_021461395.2. Taxonomy (NCBI): domain Eukaryota; kingdom Metazoa; phylum Arthropoda; class Insecta; order Orthoptera; family Acrididae; genus Schistocerca; species Schistocerca americana. Next base: position 740,675,249 of record NC_060119.1, on the reverse strand, counting down.
GGAGCGCTGTCTGATGAGGATTCACTACAGAAAGGATTTTCGCTCTGCAGAAGACTGTACGCTGCCTTGAAACTTCCTGGAAGATTAAAACTGTGTGCCGGACTGAGACTCTAACCTGGAACCTCTTCGTTTCGTAGGCAACTTGGTGAGGAAAGTAGGAGGGAAGTACTGGCGGAGTCGAGCTGAGGTCCTGGATAGCGGAGTATTTACCGGCGAAAGGCAAAGCTCCTAGTTTCAAGCCTCAGTCCGACAAACATTTTCAACCCTCAAGGAACTTTCAAGGATTCAGCACATACACAACTGACAACGTAGCGAGGACGCCATACACGGTGGTCGGAAACAGACCGAAAAGCTTGTAAGGGTGTTGCAGGGTAGGTCGTGCTGAGAAATAATTATTAAGAGAATGATTGGATACGTTGCGCCATTAAGTTAATTGACATTGAAGTTAGCCAATCAGGCCGTTGTGCGTGCAAATTCTAGGGCCGCAGCAGATACAATTGGTGTCAATTTCTCTAATATCGTAGATGATAAAGCACGAAACTGCTCAGCAGTTGGGGGCTGGAGATCAATCCTCACTACCGTCCCATGTCCAATTTCTGAATAGCTCAGTTCTTCCGTTTTAAGAAACCAAACGAAGAACACGTTTGGTGACATCGACTCTGGCTTGACGCTTGAATTTGACCCCACAACGAAATCATTGGCTAACTTCAGTATTAATTAATTCGGAAACGGCGCAGCATATCGAATATTTAACAATTATTTCTCGACACAACCTACCCTAGTACATCGTTACAAACTTTTCAGGTTATTTCTGACAACCCTGTATACTGAAAATCCGAATTCCGCCAACAAAATTTCGGAGACTGTCCACGGACAATCCCTGAGGAATTAGTGGAACGATCATATGGTCTGCTCTGGCTAGTTGCGGTTTTATTAAGTTTCTTATCCTAGAAAACTTTGTTTCTTTGAAAATACCTTAAAATCGTGCCAAAGCCTGTAACTAGACGGCTACAAGGGGGCGCTTGCGCTCTCCTGTAATCTGGAGTATCGACTTTTATAATCGTAATAACATTCTCTATAATATCAAGCAATAGTTTTCTGTGGATCTACTAAACTGCAGACCTAACACTGCCGAGTATGACGAGTAATATTGCGACTGTAGCGATCACTATACGTGTTGACTTATGTCAAGTTGCTCAGGGAAAGTTATATCATTTGCTTGATGTGGTGATGTTTTCGGTGCTGTCGTGCAGGCAAGGTGGATGCGAACGTCTACAGAACAACGCCGATACAGAATCCTGAGTCTGTGGTCTGTCGCTTCCTCTCACAGTCCATACCAAACTGCAAGAAAGGACCGGTCTAACATCCTGGCGCACCGAATCCGATGATAATTCCCAGCACAACATGGAAATGGCAGCAGTACGCGTGCACCTCATCCGTCCACAATTCCCTTTAATGTACAACTGCATCACAACAGTAGCTTACCGTTTGTCTATAGACGAAAAAGACACGTGACGAGTTGCTCATTCTACATGCAGTTTTACACGAGAGCTACATTGTAGCAGAAGTGAAAAACGGAGCTATGCTATCATACAGAAGTGTACAAGCGTGCTTAACCTTTACTGGCAATAAGATTTGTTGAAACAGAAAAATACCTCTCATTCTCTGGGACAAAAGGAAAAAATGTGAAAATTCAAGTTCGAAAGGATGTCCGCTCCATTAATTGGGATCGTCTCGAACTCCACGGGGTGCAGCGTAGAACCATATGCAGTAATACAGCTACGAATACTGCACTTCATGCAGCATGGCTTCACAACAATTTCACACACTAGAGAGAGGAGTACAAATGTACTTGAAGGCTATTTTTGGAGATTTCCCACACTGAGGTAGTCGTATACTAACCCTGAAGTACACTTTACCCAATCAACCAAAAAAATATAGGTTACAAAACAAATTTCTCATCTACGATTGTACGTTTACACTGAAAAATATAAATAAATAAAATAATCCAATTAATCACTGAACATGAAGTAAACCCATTAACTTGATCAACTGTGACGTTCTGATTGTAAACAAAGATGATCAGCTTTTTTTAAATTTATTTTCTGTTTCTCTACTTCGACGAGCATTAGTGTCGCTTTCGTCGGCTATTTTTGCTGATATTCAACAGGATTTTGTCTGTTATTGTGATTTTTTAGATTTTAGATTCTTAGCTGTCAGTATTAATCCAATGCGAGGGGTCACTCCAAAAGAAATGCACACTATTTTTGTAAAAATACAGTTTCCGTTCTGCATGTGTGAAAGTTTTACAGTGTATAGATGCATCCTTCCTGCTTGTTTTCAAACTTAGTTCAACCTGTTTCCGTGAGTGGCGCCGTCACAGCACGTCTTCAAGATGGCTGCAACAAAAAAAATGGTTCAAATGGCTCTGAGCACTATGGGACTCAACTGCTGTGGTCATAAGTCCCCTAGAACTTAGAACTACTTAAACCTAACTAACCTAAAGACATCACACACATCCATGCCCGAGGCAGAATTCGAACCTGCGACCGTAACGGTCGTGCGGTTCCAGACTGTAGCGCCTTTAATCGCTCGGCCACTTCGGCCGGCAGCTGCAACACTTGACGTTCGTATGAAGCAACGTGCTGTCATAGAATTCCTGTGCTGTGAAAACGAGACAGTTGGAAACATCCACAAGAGGTTGAAAAAGGTGTATGGAGACGCTGCTGTCGATCGCAGTACAGTTAGTCAGTGGGCAAGCAGGTTACGTGATGAAAGCGGGCACGGCAATATTGAGGATTGTCCTCGCAATGCCAGGCCTCGTACTGCACACACTCCAGACAATGTGCAGAGAGTTAACGAATTGGTGACTGCTGACAGACGCATCACAGTGAACGAATTGTCGTGCTACGTTGGGAAGGAAGTGTTTGCAGAATACTGAAAGTTTGGCGTTAAAAAAGGTTTGTGCTAGATGGGTTCCCAGGATGTTGACTGTGGCTCACAAAGAAAGAAGAAAAACGATATGAAGCGAACTTTTGGAACAGTACGAGAATGGTGGAGATGAATTTTTTGGAAGAATTGTGACAGGTGATGAAAGATGGCTCCATCATTTTTCACCAGCGACGAAGAGGCAATCAGTGGAGAGGCATCATGCAAATTCACCCAAGAAAAAAAATTCAAAACCACGCCTTCTGCTGGAAATGTTATGGCTACGGTGTTTCTCGATTCCGAAGGACTCTTGCTCGTGGACATCATGCCAAGTGGAACCACCATAAATTCTGATGCATATGTGACGACACTGAAGAAACTTCAAGCTCGACTGAGTCGTGTTCGACCACATCGGCAAAAGCAGGATGTTTTGCTTTTCCACGACAATGCACGGCCACATGTCAGTCAAAAAACCATGGAAGCGATCACAAAATTCGGATGGAAAACATTGAAACACCCGCCTTACAGTCTTGACCTGGCTCCATGTGACTATCATCTCTTTGGCAAACTGACTCTCTCCGTCGAACAAGATTTGAAGATGATGACTCCCTTGTGCACGCTGCCAAACAGTGGCTCCAACAGGTTGGTCCAGAGTTTTACCGTGCGGGTATACAGGCGTTGGTTCCAGGATGGCGAAAGGCAGTTGAGAGGGATGGAAATTATATGGAGAAATGAAAATATTGTTCCTAAAGGATTTATCTACACACTGTAAAACTTACAGTCATGTAGAATAAAAGATAGATTTTTAAAAAAAATAGTGTGCATTTCTTTTGGAGTGATCCTCGTATTATTGAAATATTTACTAACTTTTCATCAGTATGTCCTAGCTATTTCATAACTCGTTGGAAAATCTAGTTTTAACATGATGAGCATATAATTTCAGATCGTCGAGTAAAAATGATGGCATCAGTATTTACACCAACAATATGAAAAAGACTTCTTTGCATATTTTATTGTAATATGGTTACTGTTTAGGTGTCACACTACATACGGATCGTTTTAGTGGGCCAGCTGTTACGGTGTGGGAGGCATTATGTTGCATGGGCGTACTGACCTCCAAATGTTTGAGCACGGTACACTCGCTGCTCAACGTTCCCCATGTGCGTCTTTTCAGGGGTACATTCCATGACTTCATTTTTGTTGTTGACAATGCGCGACCGCTTCGAACAGCGCAAATAGAGGTGGTTCTTGGAACGAGAGGATATTCGGCTAATAGACTGGCGTGCCCGTTCCACCTGTTTAAATCCCATGGAGCGTATATAGTAAGCGTGGGATAAAAGTACTGCAGCACGTCCCCATGCACCAGCGACCATTCAGCAGTTAACAACCGCGCTAAGGAACAAAGGAACGCCCCACCACAAGAACTCCTTGTCAACCTTGTGTGCAGCACGGGAGCACGTTGCAGACCATACACTGCCGTCGGTGCCGATCTGTCATGGTTTTTAAGTACCTCTTCCGGCTTTTCTTAATGTCCAGGGGCCTAACATAAATTACAGTGACTTCAGTGTAATTATTTTATTTCAGTAAAGCTGCCTTTGCTGTTACCCTCATTGTGCATTTGTTTCAATTTCCATCTGTGCTATAGTGTAGCAGTTTTTCCTATGAATGGCCGTGCTATGCTACTTGGCAGTGACCATAGTAGCGCTACTAAAATGTAGACTTCCACGGCCGGAAATATCATGTCCATTATAATTATCCGGGCTGTTATGCCGTGGTCGGTTGATGAATTCTGTGTCGATTCCCAACGTTTCGTCTCCGACTGCGGGAGACATCTTCAAGGGGTCCGTAGCTTGATGGAAGGTCCAACACACCCACTGGCTCGCTACTGACTGCCGCTAAATTCCGTGTCCGCGCGCTCCCACGCCGCGGCGTGACGTCACGTGTTTTGAAAACGTCAGTGCAATTGGCCGCTGTCCGTCGCCGTCGATCGCCGTTGCCATCACCCAGTAGTGGACGGGTGGTACACATCTTCTTTAGCACGCCCTCCTCCTTTCGGTTGAAATTATTTGGGCGTTTAGCGATTTCGATTGCCTCCCTGTAGAGCCTTTCGTAATATCCACTTGTGGCCGCTAGTACTTGCGTCTCCTCGAAACGAATATTGTGGTTTCCTGGCTGGAAAGCATGCTCCGCAACAGCTGATCGTTCCGTTTTGGTACACTACATAAATACCGTGTCAAATGGCAGGGTAACCGGTACTACTGATAGCATTGGTAGGGGTAGAAACATAAATGAATGTCTATGAGAGAAATAGTAGCCGACAATTTCTCAACGCCTCTTTGTTTGTTTCGTTGTTTTTTTCGCACATAATTAGAGCCGCACATCATTTAGTATCAGTCCATTGTGTATATTCCACCCTTACAGAATATAAAATGTATACGGTAAATAATAAAAATTAGTTTATAATGTAACTTCCCCTATTTTATGTCACCAAAGCAATTACTTTTGATGCAAGTACAGTTTACATATACAAACATAAAAAAATACATATAATTTTTGCTATTATATTGTACTCAATAGAAAGTTCTCCATCATGATCAAAGACAAGAGAGTCCTGTTATTATCGAAAAATGCGGAAGTTCTTTATGAATAACAGAAACATGTATAAGAATGAGATTTTCACTCTGCTGCGGAGTGTGCGCAAAATTGATGTGCACAACGTGAACGTATACGCAGTACAACTGGACCTTAACGTGATATTCTTGCAAATAATGCACGATTACAAGCCATGTTTACGCTATGCAACCTACCACGTATTATAATGGTCCCGAGTTCGAGTCTCGGTCGGGCACACAGTTTTAATCTGCCAGGAAGTTTCATGTATTGTATAAGCTTGACGAAGTATTGAAGCGAAGTTTGATGTATTTTTGTTTTGCGTTTTTTTAAATTTATTTCTTTTTTAGAAAATGGAGTTTCCTAGCACTTTATGATAAACCTGTTTCTTTTTAATTTTTACTGCAATATCCCTTTGTTTCGGGCTACAGATCAACAACAATTTTCAAATAAAACATCGACAATTTCAGGTTTGTTATAAATACTGTCTGTCGTTAAGTAACAGAGAAGAGAATAATAATGTAGAACAAAAATACTTTGTAGGTTATACGACCCTTTATATACATCCTCAGTCAATTTCTAGACGGTTCAACATTTCCAGCTTTTAGGGGAAACTAGTAAGACACTGATCGCATACGACAAGAAAGCGATCGGTATGGGGTAACGCCCTATAGGTATGCAACACATCTAACGTACAGATACCCAGGGTATGAAACAAACCGACCAAAGCTACTCGGAAAACTACCATAGTCTACCCTCACTTACGACAGTCTGCAGTACCCTGTGGTAGTTTCACAGCTCTAGCAATGACAGCTGCGAAATTTACTTTCGTCCTTACATTTTGCGAATTAGTACATATAAACTCCGTAGCGCTATACCTTTGCAAAGGAATTATCCCGATATTTGCCTTGAGCGATTTAGAAAAGCAGGAAGAACTTAATTCTGGATGATCAGAATTGTAATTTTAACCGTTGTCCTCCAGAACGCGTGCCCCTGTAGAGCCTCTGCGCCACTAAATGCTATTAATAACGGAGAATATCTAAAGAAGAAGAACCGTTTTTTGTCATTGATTCATTTCCAATCACGTCATTGCCCGCAAACACTGCAGGACGATGCAAGGCAGTCATTGTGCACCACTGAGAGATTTATTGTTCAAGTTTCTACATCGTTAGTGACGACTTGTATCTCCCTAAATGATCGTGATGAGAAAGTCACAGGAAGTCGAACTCACGTGCACTATTCGCGATTAAAAGAGAACAGGGGGGGGGGGGGGGGTAACTGTTAGTGGCACCACAAGTATCCTCGACCAGACACTGCAAGCAAGGATACCAATACACGGAGACAAGGGAGACGGCGGCCCCCACTAGCTCTCTCGGGAAAGAAAAAAATATAGCGCAGTCAGGTGTTTTTCTTTCAAGAAAACGATTTAAAAGTTGGCATTATGCAGGTTTCTAACAGGGTCAGAAATGGAACTTCCTTATGGCTATTTACAAGTCATCATTCGTCTTCAAAATTATTAAAAATACTCAATACGCCCAGGTTTATGCTTCCCGCCCCACTCCCCTCAGAGCATCGTATGCGTGCCCCTGACTGTATCTTACAAAGTACGTATATGTATATGTAGAAGAGGGTTGGATGTCAAAACAGTAGACACACCTTTTAGGTGGCAGCGGCTGAGAAAAATTGTGAAGCTTTATGAGACGCTGAGAATAAAATTTTTTGACATTTATAACTATGCTTTCGTTTACTGCCACAATATTACGTACTGTTGCAGTAACATTTCATGACTCGTAGCTCCAGCATATTCTCATCACAACATCAATGAAACGGTTGATATTATTGCATCTACATCTACGTCTACGTCTACATGGATACTCTGCAAATCACATTTAAGTGCCTGGCAGAGGGTTCATGGAACCACCTTCACAATTCTCTATTATTCCAATGTCGTATAGCGCGCGGAAAGAATGAACACCTATATCTTTCCGTACGAGCTCTGATTTCCCCTATTTTATCGTGGTGATCGTTTCTCCCTATATACGTCGGTGTCAACAAAATATTTTCGCATTCGCAGGAGAAAGTTGGTGATTGGAATTTCGTGAGAAGATACCGTCGCAACGAAAAACGCCTTTCTTTTAATGATGTCCACCCCAAATCATGTATCATTTCAGTGACGCTCTCTCCCATACTTCGAGATAATACAAAACGTGCTGCCTTCTTTGACCTTTTTCGATGTACTCCTCAGTCCTACCTGGTAAGGATCCTACACAGTGCAGCAGTATTCTAAAAGAGGACAGAAAGCATAGTGTAGGCAGTCTCCTTAGTAGACCTGTTGCATTTTCTAAGTGTCCTGCCAATATAACGAAGTCTTTGCTTAGCCTTCCCCACAACATTTTCGATGTGTTCCTTCCAATTTAAGTTGTTCGTAATTGTAATACCAAGGGATTACAATATTGTTCCTCCAGGTAAAATCTGTAAAACTGGTATGTTTAGAATTTACTTTTAAAAAGTTAGAAACACATATACGACGTTAGCATAAAATTTTTTCCTCTCGTATCAGTGATTGGGTTATGAAGGAGATATTATAATCCATATAAAGAAAACCTGTACCTACCATAAATGTCTTCCAAGATTCCTTTCATTAACGTCCTGCAGAACAGACTTCAAGTAGTCTGTATCAAGCTTCCATACAGCAGCCAGCGTGCGGTTCCAGTATGGGACGCAACCGACGAGAAGAACAGTTGCTTGTCTTTTTGCAGGATAACCTGCTACTGTACAACCATGCCAAGCAGCTGGCAGAGGAGATGCGCAACACGGGCAAGGAGTACCTGGTGAGCCGCATGTTCAGCCACTACGACCACAACAACGACGGCGCCCTGGAAAAGGAAGAGCTGGAGCAGGTGAGTCCACACTCGTGCTGCTCCAGACAAGCGACTCTTCTAACAGATAGGACTCGTCTGACTTGCCGCTTACCGTACAGCAAAGGAACAGCGCGACTGTTTCGGTAGGTGCGGACTAGCTGTTAACCAATGCTGCAGTAACGGAGTATGTACGTGCGCCAATGTGCAAATCTCTAGTAATTCTACTGTACGCACATCCCTAGTGACTTCACTTCTCTGGGAAACTGGCTGTAGTCTTACCGCATATTTTTGTTCCTCACATTAGGTCTGCTACTGCGGGACATATCGACAGAAGAAATGAAAATTAACAGCGTATTCATTGTAAACTCAAGTAAAAAGCGAATCAACGAACTTGCTCACCTAGCGGGAAGGTGCCGTCTGTTCGTCATCGTGCAGCGATCGTTGCGTGGCGTCATCTGATCGTCACCCAAGAATCCAGATTCGTGTAGAAACATATTATGCCTGGGAAGGAAAAATACTACGGTTTTGGTGTGCAGTCGGCGACAAGGTCTTCAGGGATGTTGGTGAATCCGCCGTAGGCGGCACGAAAAATGTCATATATACTTCAAAAATGTATTTATAAAAACAAGAGGCACTGTTCGTCTTCTCTGGAGAATAACAATACAAGATTTTCACGGTTGTTCTTCTTATTATTATAGAAGTTTATTCGCCCAGATCGCACAAAAATACACATTGATTACTAGTTTCGGCGAAATTAAATCGCAGTATTCTGATCATTTGTACAGGAAAAATTTGTACGAAGCCAATCCATTTCGTAAACTGTTGACATAGATTGAACGTGAATGCAGTGTAGATAATGGTACAATCATGGAGAATTCTAACTCAAACCAATATAAAATGCATGCAAATATAAAGTAAAAAACCTTACAGAGACGACATTTCGTAGTACCATCACTCGGTCATGCTGTGAGAAAACTGCTGTGCGAACAGCATAATAGTTACAAATGGTTGTGAAACACATGTCAGCTGATCATTGAAGATACTTTGTTATACGGGACTCTACACGTACTGCAAAGCCACACAACACCGTTTTCATGGAGTGTCATCTCTGTAAGGTATGTTTACTTTGAATCTGTGTGTATTTGTGTTGGTTTAAAGTAGAATTTTCCGTAACTTTTGTGCTACGTCTACGACGAAGATTCTGTAATGAGAAGAACATCCGTGTGTAGATTCTGAGATCGCCTCCAACACAGCTGACAAAGTCAGGTAATCCTCACCGGATTTACAAGTTTGAAAGTCACCGGCTGGAGGTTGCAGTTTAGAAAACAAATTTGTCACAGAGCTAAGTCTCGCTGAGAACGTCTTAAAGCAAAGTTCAACTAAGGCTTTAAGTTCTTCCATCTTGGCGCGGAGATAAAAACCAACAAACAACTTCAGTTATACCGTTTACGCATGGAGTTCAACCAGAGGTTTAAGTTCTTCCGTTTATGCAATGAGTTAAAGTTCCATTCGGGCAGTCTATTCAGTCAATCTACAAGAACAATAAAAGCAAAGGATTACAGCATCAACAACCACGAATGCAAGTCCGTCGGCGGCGTCGCAGCGACCCAGGGTTTCGTTCGTAGCGGCGGCGGCTTGTCGGAGGCGGTAGCGGAGACGGAGGCGTCGGCGTCGGCATAGAGTTTGATGTTCGCGAACTGGAGTCCTTGCTCGGAGTGAAATGCTGATGGACGACCATGTGACATCCTAAATACTGTCCAGTGGCGGGATTTCTTGGTATTTATTTTCGGCCACGTGGACCGCAGAAGCAAGTACGTTCCCACGACGCGTGACCTAGGGAAGCGCTGCTAAGGCCACGTAGTGTGACACCAGGAAATCTGCTTTACGGTGAGAAGTTTAACAATCGGGCAACCTTCAGTGCTGGAACGCATGATGTGTTATCAACCTCGTAGGCGTAACGCCGCGACATAGATGTACGTATTACAGCTCGGAATGGGAACAGAGACCCTTTAACGAAACGTTCGCCTTAAGCGACTGTGGAAAGCAATCAAACCTAAATTTGGCACACGGGACGAGGATCTGAACCCCCGTGTCCGATGCCTTACTACTCCTCCAGCTCATTCATGTTATTAATATAACATTTTATTAAATATTTGTTTTTTTGCTTGACTGTTGGTTGGTCGGGTTGTTTTGGGGTAAGAGACCAAACAACGAGGTCATCGGTCTCACCGGGTTAGGGATGGACGGGGAAGGAACTCGGTCGTGCCCTTTCAAAGGAACCATCCCGGCATTTGGCTGAAGCGATTTAGGGAAATCACGGAAAACCTAAATCCGGATGGCCGGACGCAGGACTGAACCGTCGTCCTCCCGAATGCGAGTCCAGTGTGCTAACCACTGCACCACCTTGCTCGGTTTGCTTGACTGTAATTGCCAATTCTTTGTCTTTTGCTTTTGCTACAGTACCACATAAAATTATGTAATCATGAACCATGTCGCCTACTGTGTGGGACGAGCAATATTATAAATTTACTATCATTGCTTCGGACCGCTGTGGATGGGACTCTGGTAACATAAAAGAACTTTCTCGAATAACAAAGTACAAAAGACGCAAAAGTTGTCTTTAAATTACGTTATTGTTGGTTTACGATTTATCTGAGCTTCAGAATAGTGTTCCGAGTATGCACTTCTTTAAATTTTACAGATAAGTACGGCACATTATTTTCTTAATCATTACGGCGCGAATAATAACGGAATTGCGTCTTTCTGTCGATAATGATGAAGTAGATATGAACTTCTTTGGTGCCGTCCCATCTTCGAAATGAGAGGGAAAAGATATGAGTAGAGAGCTGTGTGAATGCTAGCTGTATTATGTTACTTTGTCGAGGATGATGAAATGTATTTGATATTATGTATCGATAGGAATTCTGTTACACCTGACGCCGACGCGAGAGAGATAGTGCACTGAGCATGTACGGCAAGAGTATTCGCGCTGTTTAATTTATTTGGCGCCATGATCCGAAAGTCCTCTGTTTCATAAAATATGACGGCGCAACTTGGCGATCCTATGGCGTCACAACTCGACCTCTGCGCAATAATGAATAAGTAGTTCGGCTGTTTCCGCTAGCTAAGCAAGTACACTGATTCGGATTTTAAAGCAGTTTATGTCCGACAATGAACTACTTACTTCTACACTGTCTCTGATGGTGTCTCCCGCAGTAGGAGGCGAAACGTCACGCACCAAAAAATGCGTTAGATCAATTTTTAGGTAACAAGTGTCACAAAGGAAATAAACATCGGCAGTGAATTGCTCCACTTGTGATTCCTGCAGTAAATGGTGATTCTGCAGTACATATTGAGACACATTAAGCCCTGCGGTATACAGACAGCAACTGCGGCTCTCGGGACATGACTTGTGCTTCCCACCAATCACCCGCAGCTCACTCCGCTAGTTTCTGTTGCTGACACCGGTAACGCCTCGTCAGACGAGTCGCAGGTGAGAGCAGAGCAGGTTGTCACTGTTGGGCACGGCACATTGCTGCAGATGGCGGCCAAGGAGCAGCTGAGCCAGCTGTCCAAGGGCTGCAGCCTGGGCGACATGCTGCACTTCGACGACGCCAGCAAGGACGGCCGGCTCGACATCAACGAGTTCTACACCGCGTTCAGTAAGTTATACAGTAAGTTGCTCCAGCCAGCGGCGGCCCCTACTGGACGGGCCAGCCGCCGCGGCCGCTCCGCCCTCCCCACCCACCGCTTCCCTCCTGAACTCTGATCTCCCCTACAAAACACTCCACCGCTTCGTCCAATAATAAGCGCGGTGACCTCATACGGACTATGGTCCCAGGTATGCGGCTGGCTGGATGACTTTCTGGCTAACCGAACCGAACACACTCTTTGCGGGTCATGAATAAATCCGCTCCATTTGTATTTGACTAATGCTTTATTTGGATAAAATTGTATACACGACTTGCGTTTCAGGGTTAAATACCATCGTCAGCCGCTTGACTGCGTACGGGAAAGTAGTACCAGTCATGTAAAAAATCCATCAAATTTATCAAGTAGCATTGGATCGCTCCCATATAACAAAGTTGGTCGAAAGATTGAACGGTGCACAGATAACTTAGTCTTGGTACTGACTTCCTTGTTGCAGAAGAGAGTAGATCGTAGCTGAGTGCTCATTGCGTTAGCTTTGCTACACCTCGCTTGCAGTTCTTTCACTATGTTGCCATCCTGTGAGAATATGCGTCCTAAGTACTTGAAACCGTCCACCTGTTCTTTGTTCCTCCTAGAACAGGTGGACGGTTTCAAGTACTTAGGACGCATATTCTCACAGGATGGCAACATAATGAAAGAACTGGAAGCGAGGTGTAGCAAAGCTAAGGCAGTGAGCGCTCAGCTACGATCTAGTCTCTTCTGCAACAAGGAAGTCAGTACCAAGACTAAGTTATCTGTGCACCGTTCAATCTTTCGACCAACTTTGTTGTATGGGAGCGAAAGCTGGGTGGAATCAGGTTATCTTATCAATAAGGTTGAGGTTATAGATATGAAAGTAGCTAGGATGATTGCAGGTACTAATAGATGGGAACAAAGGCAGGAGGGTGTCCACAATGAGGAAATCAAAGAAAAAAGGGGGGATCAACTCTATAGATGTAGCAGTCAGGGCGAACAGGCTTAGATGGTGGGGTCATGTCACACACATGGGAGAAGCAAGGTTACCCAAGAGACTCATGGGTTCGGCAGTAGAGGGTAGGAGGAGTCGGGGTAGACCAAGGAGAAGGTACCTGGATTCGTTAAGAATGATTTTGAAGTAATAGGCTTAACATCAGAAGAGGCACCAGTGCTGCACTAAATGGGGGATCATGGAGGAATTTTATAAGGGGGACTATGCTCCAGACTGAACGTTGAAAGGCATAATCAGTCTTAAATGATGATGATGATGACGATGATGATCACTGGATCTAACATGCTACTTGATAAATTTGCTGCATTTTTTACACGACTGGTACGACTTTTTCGTACACAATCAAGCGCTTAAGATTGGATTTAATCCTGAAATTCGGGTAAGATTTTATTCAAATAACGGATTATTGAAGTACAGCTAGAGCGGATTTATTCATACGAAGAACCCAGTACGGTATAATGGACTGTGGATGTTGAACAGAAGCGAAAGTAACATCACGACGTCCCCCCAGTGAAGTATAATAGAACCTGTAAAGTTCTCAACATACATAAATGATTTATCAGAGTCAATGGCATGATGAGAGTGTTCACTTGCGCTTCTATAGTCTACAGGAAAGTATCGCCATTGACAATCGTACGGAAATTTCCATTTGATTTAATGAATGACAGTGCCCTTTCTAAAATTGCTATCTCTTTTTCTGTTAATTCCTATTGTCTGAATACATAAGCAGTGCGTACATGAAATTCTTATTGGTGAACGCGAACGAACCAAATAAATCGCTACGCCCGCGGAGATACAAGTTACTAAAATTCTAGTGACAGTAGTCAAGAAATGGTGAATGGAGGATAGCATATTAGAATAAGATTCCTTTTAGTGCACCACTAAAAGGTTTGCTCTGGGACGTGCTCAAAAATCAGTTGTAATTACACGGAAACGCTCACCAATCGCAAACGATTTATTGTCCCTAGCCTCAACACACGAAGCAGTGGTGACTTTCTGCTTGTAACGACTCTTCGCGTCTTTCAATTTCATTATCTCAAGTACAAGTGAAGATTAAGTAAACTTTCTTTCCTCAGATCAGAGTCAGCGAGTAAAATTATGAAATAATAAAATTACAGCATCTCTGGCGTAGCAGACACACGGTGATAGATATAACTTTTATCCTCTTTCCTCTAATGTATTTGAAATAATTTTAGACTGAGACGCTACATCCTCATATACACATAAGTGCAGGATAAGGTCTGCAGTGAAGAGAAAGAAAAGGTTAGCGTCTTACTACATGACTAATTGTCAATATCGGGCGAATGTGACACCGTATAAACCTTTAGGGGCAATACTAAGAAGTAAATGAAATGGGATGAACACTTAAAATGAAAACTTACATTTAATTTAAGGACTATAAGACTGTACATTTCAGTTTTTAAAGGAAATTGCATATAACGTGATAATGTCAGTAATATTAGAGAGCATCGTTCCAGAGCTTGAAGTCCTTATCAGGAACATGAATGGAGTCAGTGAACGACATCAGAGACCGGTTGTTAGAATCGTGAGGAGTGGGATAGCCTTTACGAGGCTTTAACCGAATTCTCGGCGTACTCAAATGAGTCATAATTTTACTCACTGAAATTGATCTGAGGAAGCAAGTTGTACTTAATCTCCACTTGTCCTTTAGGTAGTAAAATGGAAAGACTCAAAGACTTGTCACGAGCGGAAAGTCGCCACAGTTTCGTGGGCTGAGGCTAGGGACATAAATCGCTTACGACTGGTGAACATTGGAAGAAAAAATCGACTTTCTTATTCAATGTCCGTGTAATTACTACTGAAGCTTTGGAAGAAAAACGTCGTTGTTCTTGCGGAACCCTGTTGGATAAATGTAGAGAACTCATTGAGGTTTACAGACTATTCTGCTGCCAGCACTGTGTATCTCGCGTAGATATTATGAGACTAAGACATGAATGCACTGTGAAAAATCAAAACTGTTTCACCTGCCAGCTGTTTCTCTACATAATCGCCGCTCTGACTTAGAAATGTGTAGTAGCGTTGTACCAACTTTCCAAAGCCATCGTCATAGAATGCAGCCTCAAATCGTTTCCGCCAGTTCTGTGCGCTTGTCTGCATCTCGTTGTCTGTGCCAAAGTGTTGCCGTCATAGCCAGCTGTTATAGCAAGCGGAGCTGGAACCGATAGGGAGACAATTACGTGCTGTATTGTGGGCGATCACATACTTCCCATGGAAAACGCTGCACGTGCACCTCCATTGCCCCTGTGGAGTGCGGCCAAGAATTGTCATGAAGCAGGAAACGCATGACAGTTGTTTATGTGGGCTGTATGACATCAGGAAAAATCTCTCACCAGGTCCTCATATTTGGCGGGTGACACAGTTGTTCTACGCATCTTTACGGCTTTCTGTGCTCTCAGTACTGAAAATACTGATGTGATGCAGTCGACAGCCATACTAGAGACAATGCCCAACACATATGTGCAAAGTGTCATCGAATTTTCACTGTGATTTCCATTTCGCTCCCGATTAGCCCTTACTTCCCGAACAGCCCTCGTAAGGAGAACATCAACGAAACAAGGGTAATGGAATGTAGTCTGATTAAATCAGTAGATGCTGCGGCAACTGAATTAGAAAATGATGCACTATAAAGTAGTACATGAGTTCTGTTATTTGGGCAGCAAAGCAATTGATGGTGGTCGAAGTAGGCAGAATATAAAATTCAAACTTGCAGTAACAAGAAAAACATTTCTGAAGAAGAGAATATGTTCATATAGAATATAAATTTAATGTTAGAAAGAATTTTCTGAGGATGTTTCTACGGAGCGTAGCATGGTACAGAAGTGAAACTTCTGTGATACGTATTTCACACAAGACTAGAATAAGAGTAATGAAATGTGTTGTAACAGAGGAATGCTGAAGATTGAATGCGTGGAATGAATGGGTCGATAACTGGTACGGTAAGGTAAAGGGAAAGGTAAATCTGTCATCAACCGGAAGATTGGTGTGAACACCACAACTCTTTACTAGGCATACAGCTGGAGGAGGTATGTCATTCCCTTTCTCCCACCTTCGAACTTACCCACAGGGTTACAGGGCCATCTATAGTTTAACTTGGACTCAGAGCCACGGTGCCCCTCGGCACACATTCCCAGAGGTGAAAGCAGTAGTAAGTGATAGCTCAAAATCGTAAGAATGACCAGGAATCGAACCTAATACTTTTGGATCTGTAATGCGGCATTTTGACACTGGGCTATCAAGCAGATACAAAACTCAGCTGGGGAAAAATAAATTTATGGTGCAGATGACCAGCATCTGGCACGAAAAACTGACTTCTGCAAGTCACCTGTATGTTATGTTGACCCATAAAATCGCATTACCGGCCGTTTCATGAGTAATAATACAAAAGAATAATACTTTTCCCAGGTCACCAACCTTCCTTACGCACAAACAACAGAAAACTACTTCAGTATTATTACTCGTGAAACTGACGGTTAATGCTTGACAATTTTGCGTTCCAGATGTCAATGACCGAAACTGGTAGCAAATTAATAAATTACTCTAACGTAACCAACTTTCATGAATTCTCTGAAACATAAAAGATAAAAGTTATAGGACGCAGTCTTACGCATCAGGAATGCTTAGGCATCAGGACACCATCAATTTTGTAATAGAGTGTATTTGGGAAATGAGGGCTGGGAATTGCAGTGGGAGTATACCGTATATAGGTTGAAAAGGATAGTTGTAGTAAATGTGCTGAGATGAAGAGACTTGGATAAGATGAACTAGCGTGCAATCTTCGGAGTGAAGACTGCAACAACAAGAACAACATCGTCAAAAATGATGGAGTGATAAGATGATTCAAGGTTCGACGATTATGTCGTACCACACCAGTATACGTCACACTGCCAACACCATGCAACATATAGATATGACAATTTCATCTGCCTAAAAACTTTTATACCAAAAGTAAAGGAAAGTATTGATGAAATTTTGTCTGTCACTAAATATGTTTCCATTATAAACTGCATATGGAAAGAACTGAATCAAACCTCTTTCCATCTTGTGGCATTATGCCATTGAATTCCAGCCCTTTTTGTTTAGCGAAAATTCAGCCCTAGTTTATATCTTAAAGCTCCCTTTCCATAGCACAGTCGGTTTAGAAGGTTTCCTGCCCGTCTAACGAGAATGGCAGTGAATGTAAGTTGGTCGCCAAGCACTACGGCCTAACGACCCGGCACGGTATGACGGACAGCCTGCTCCGCTTGGTCTTTTACGAGGCGAGTTTAAACGCGCGCCCTCTTTGTGTGGATTATCGCGTCCTGTTCGCCACCGCGCTCCGTCCACACAGGCCAGCAGGGGTCGGGCGACAGGCGTCAGTCCCTGGCGCGACATTAACCTCGTCTTTGACAAATGGTTCCCTTAGACGCCTGGGAGCGCTAACCGCAGACCCGGCGCTCGCTCTGCGCATCAATCACGCCTGCCCGCGCTACGAGCACTCCCCACCTCACTCCTCAGCCTGTTGATTAAAGCGCTTTGTCTGCCCAACTGAGACACGGAGGTCGCATTGTCCGGAATTAGAGTAACTTTGGCCCTCACGGCCGCTCAGTGTGGCTTGCCTGCTTCGAAGATCTCCTGTTCAGTAGTCTTGGCCGACGCGTCTGAGACATTTTGTGTCAGTTTTACACGGTTGCCTCTGGAACGACGAGCGAATATTTTAAATATTTTCGCGCGTAACCCTGTAATTTACTTTCAAAAACACCACTTCCGTCCGTTATGGTATTTTCTTTACTATCGAGCAGTGTTTTCTTCGTTCCCAAAGAAACCAGGTGTTGACACACGTAAAAATTACCGAACTATCAGTTTAATAAGTCACAGCTGCAAAATACTAACGCTAATTCTTAACAGACGAATGGAAAAACTGGTAGAAGCCGACCTCGGCGAAGATCAGTTTGGATTCCGCAGAAATATTGGAACACGTGAGGCAATACTTATCTTAGAAGAAAGATTTAGGAAAGGCAAACCTACATTTCTAGCATTTGTAGACTTAGAGAAAGCTTTTTACAATGTTGACTGGAATACTCTCTTTCAAATTCTGAAGGTGGCAGGGGTAAAATACAGGGAGCGAAAGGCTATTTACAATTTGTACAGAAACCAGATGGCAGTTATAAGGGTCGAGGGACATGAAAGGGAAGCAGTGGTTGGGAAGGGAGTGAGACAGGGTTGTAGCCTCTCCCCGATGTTATTGAGTCTGTATATTGAGCAAGCAGTAAAGGAAACAAAAGAAAAATTCGGAGTAGTTATTAAAATCCATGGAGAAGAAATAAAAACTTTGAGGTTCGCCGATGACATTGTAATTCTGTCAGAGACAGCAGAGGACTTGGAAGATCAGTTGAACGGAATGGACAGTGTTTTGAAAGGAGGATATAAGATGAACATCAACAATAGCAAAACGAGGATAATGGAATGTAATCGAATTAAGTCGGGTGATGCTGAGGGAATTAGATTAGGAAATGAGACACTTAAAGTACTAAAGGAGTTTTGCTACATGAGGCGCAAAATATCTGACGATGGTCGAAGTAGAGAAGATATAAAATGTAGATTGGCAATGGCAAGGAAAGCGTTTCTGAAGAAGAAAAATTTGTTAACATCGAGCATAGATTTAGGTGTCAGGAAGTCGTTTCTGAAAGTATATGTATGGAGTGTAGCCATGTATGGAAGTGAAACAAGGACGATAAAAAATTTGGACAAGAAGAGAATAGAAGCTTTCGAAATGTGGTGCTACAGAATAATGTTGAAGATTAGATGGGTAGATCACATAACTAATGAGGAGGTATTGAATAGAATTAGGGAGAAGAGGAGTTTGTGGCACAACTTGACAAGAAGAAGGAACCGGTTGGTACGACATGTTCTGAGGCACCAAGGGATCACAAATTTAGCATTGGAGGGCAACGTGGAGGGTAAAAATCGTAGAGTGAGACCATGAGATGAATACACTAAGCAGATTCAGAAGGATGTAGGTTGCAGTAAGTACTGGGAGATGAAGAAGCTTGCAGAGGATAGGGTAGCATGGAGAGCTGCATCAAACCGGTCTCAGGACTGAAGACCACAACAACAACAACGTAAATATTTAAAGCCACTCAGCATTAGTCTCTTAACACAGTAATTAATACAAGGGTCGGATATAAATGTGGAAACACCAAAAACTCAGCACATTATCATGCCTAATAGGTCTAGGAAACACATTTGCTTTCAACACAGTTTCCAATCGTCTCGGAATGGTACAGTTTTCAAGGAACTCTTATATCATCCTTCTTACAAAACTGCGACAAGTTCAAGTAACGATGAGGACACTGGATATTGATCACACACGCTTCTCTCCAAAGCAGACCACAGAGGCTCGATAATATCGATGGTCCCGGCAGAGGTTCGAGTCCTCACTCGGGCAGGGGTGTGTGTGTGTTTGTCCTTAGGATAATTTAGGTTAAGTAGTGTGTAAGCTTATGGACTGATGACCTTAGCAGTTAAGTCCCATAAGATTTCACACACCGTTGAACAGCTGATAGTATCGAGATCTGACATCTGTGGTGGAAAGGGGAGATGCGGCAGCTCATACCCGTGACGATGCGAGCTGTGTGAATAGCCTGGCGTCTTGGAACACAACATAATCGATAGAGAACAAACATCGTACCATGAGATTGGTCTGATCATTCAAAACGGTCAGATAATCCTTGGAAATAATGTAACTTTGCAGAGTAACCATGGGGGCCATGGAATAGCACGATATGACAGCCAACATTATCACCGAACCCTCCGCCATATTTCAGTCTTGGCATGTAAACTCGCCAGAAAGTTAGAAACAGCGTAAAGCAAGACCTGTCCGAATAAATTACTTTCTTCCATTGTCTATGGTAGCGGTTTTTATAGCTTCAGCACCTTTTTTTCTGTTATGGCCATTTACATCCCTGACGAATTGTTTTGGAATTCCAGCTCACCCTGAAACTCCCTGCTTCTAGAGGTCCTTTCGTGTTGTTTTGGTGCTGACATGAGACAGGAGTGCAACATTCAGTTCTGCAGTGACTTTTACAGCTGTCGTCCTCTTATTCTTTGTCACCGTCCTCTTCGATGACAGTCACACACTTTCGTCCTCATTATAACTTAGCAGATTATGTTTTCCTCTTTCCCTGTACTCTGTATAAATCTTCAGTATAGTAACTCATGAAAAATTTCGGCTACCTTCGTTGCGGAAGCACCCATTATACGCCACCAAAAATTTGCCCACGCTCGTATTCACTTAGCTCCGACAGAACACATTCACAACTACACAGAACACTGTTCTGACCACCACTGACACTTGGGACGGGTTGAGAATATTACACAGGTGAATTCTGTGGTGAAATACAACAGCTCCACCGGCAGGCTTCACTAGCAGCTGCATTTATGCTCGAGAATCCATTTCTCGTAATGTTTTCACGTTTTTGTTAAAACCCTGTAGATGAACCACTTTCATTGCTTAAAATAGTCTTGCTGAACGATTCATTCGAGAAGCGCACACTCTGGAAAGTTGTATTACACTGCCTGCTTCTCATCTACCTACTGCAATAAAATACGTCATCATACCAAAAGTACGTAGACATTAGCCCAATATGGTAACAATGGATGTATTGAGTCTCGTTAGCCGGCCGGGGTGGCCGTGCGATTCTAGGCGCTACAGTCTGGAACCGCGTGACCGCTACGGTCGCAGGTTCGAATCCTGCCTCGGGCATGGATATGTGTGATGTCCTTAGGTTAGTTAGGTTTAAGTAGTTCTAAGTTCTAGGGGACTGATGACCTTAGAAGTTAAGTCGCATAGTGCTCAGAGCCATTTGAACCATTTGAGTCTCGTTAGAAGACAAATATGGGTTTCCTCACGTGGATATGTAACGAAAAATCATTCTTTTAAACGTCGGCACGCTATAAAAGCTTAGTATGCTTACAATATAACATTTCTTTAACGAGTATCTTAACATGATACTTCATTAAATTGGGAAGAAACAAACTAAATATGAGTTATTGTCGATTCTGTATACAGCTTAGTCGCAGAGACACCATTCCTTATTATAAGCAGAAGTTAGAAAGACTTCGAATTTCATTACATGATTCCATCATCAAAACTATTCATTTACTTTCACTTGTATCTGAGACCTTCATATGAGTGATTTCCTAAACTGCAGGACCAAATACTAATTCAAAATTGATTTCCACAAACATGGTGATGGCCTGTTATGTCTGTAAAACACTCCAGACACTCTTCATTTTGTTTGAAATTCTGGAATGAAGGCATCAATCCGTAGCGACAATGGTCAACTCGTACAACGGACTGGCCCAAAAAATTAAGCTTGAAGGGGAATCTCTCGTGTGATTAAGGATGGGAACTCAAGCTTCCAAGTGTCCATGTGACTTGTCCGTCAGCGAACGAGTACTTTGAAAGCAGTACTCAAACCAATATAATCCACGTCCTTTAGCGTTTACGTGTTTACACTTGACAGTACAAGAAAGTTGTAAAATCTACAGCGGACTGTCAGCTACTTCTGATTCTGGTTGTGTATCCTGCGCGCTTTACGAGCGCACTGCATAATAGTGAAGAAAGTTTGTCATACATGTACTTACGCTATGTATCTCCCCTATTATGTCGAACGCATACTGAGCACACTCACAAGGGAAGTGTACACCCAACGAGACAGTAATTTCGCTTATCTCTCCCACGTTTGCAGTACGTTCTTACATGGAACGAATGCTGCCTTAGTACGATGCTCTTCTCATGCATTTTCAAGAAACCGAGATTCAAAATTTTACAAGCGTTTTGCGTAGCATACATGAGCACCAGCTGTCTAGAGCGGCGTCAGCGCAACTAGCTAAAGTGGCTGACTGGAAGTCTTGCACCATAAACATCGAATGATGTTTCTTCCGAAAGAAACTGTTTTCATTGCATTTCGTTGCCAATGTGTATGTTGACAACAAACATCAACTTGCCACTGATGTCACTGTAAACAGGGGTGCTACTCCAACTTCACTTCCGGCAAGCATTCCTATAATCACAACTACTGAAATGACTACAGCTCTGTCTCCAAAAGCACTTAGTTATCCAATGACACACAAACACTTATCTTGGAGAGATCACTGTACAGTACTATAAGTCTGTGACAGTCCTGAGCTAAGATTAAGTCCAATTGTGTACAATACAGTCTCACAACCGACATAAGCACTGCAGTGGCAGTGTCATCCGGTGTCGCAGAGCGTCAGGTCCTTCTGCAGACAGACCAGCTGCCATAAACTGGGGCGGTAGCGGCGACAGTGACGCCCGAGTGGCTCTGCTTGGAGCTCTAGCTATAACTCTCGCAGGAACGCTCCCTCGAACACACATTGGTGGTTAAGCTGTGAAGCGTGACTTCTGTCCTGGTGTGTCGTTATGCATGCCGCGAAACAGTTCCGCTTTGCTAGCAGCCTCTGCCAGCAGCCCGCTAGAATTTCCTGGCGGACTCGCTTCGCCTGGAGAGTCGGGCGCTCTGCGGAACATGTTTTGTTTGAGGTAAGTCTACGTTGCAGGCGTTGTGACTCACGGTAACATTAGAAACAACAATACAATACATTTTCTGGGGATGGTGATCCATAGCTGCTAGTAAAATATTTATGCAACCAATTTCAGTCGTCTTACTATTATCAGGTTCATAAAAGTATTCACACTTTCATGTGAATTACAGAATTGGAAGAAAAAATGTCACGCTATGGAAATACCAATAAATGATAGAACAATATACTCGTTACAATTTGCAGATGACCAACTGATTATAGCCCAAGACTATGAGGACATAGAGTATATGACCAGAAAATTGATTCAAGAATATAAAAAATCAGGTCTAAATGTAAACATGAATAAAACAAAGTACATGGTAATTGGTGGAGTGAAGGGAGACTTAATATTAGAAGAAGGGATGGGAACAATAACAGCTACTGAGGAATATAAATATTTAGGTGTGAAAATTACAAATGATGGGAAACAGGACAAAGAAATTAGATCAAGAATAAATTCTGGAAAGACGACAATCTCTTTATTGAATGGAATTCTCTGGGACAAACACATAACAACTGATAACAAAATAAGGATTTTTAAAACAATAGTTAGGAGCATTATTACATATGGTTCAGAAGTGTGGACAACAAAATGGCAACTGAAATCAAAATTATTAGCCACAGAAATGGATTTCTGGAGACGTTCAGCAAGAATATCAAGACGAGAAAGAATAAGAAATGAAGTAATCAGAGACAAGATGAAATGTAAAAATTCAATTATTGATTTCATCGAGCACAAACAACTTAAATGGTGTGGACACATCAGACGAATGGAACAGGAAAGGCTACCAAAATGCATAATCGACTGGGTACCAATTGGAAGAAGAAAAAGGGAACGACCACCTGATACATGGATACA
The DNA here is from genome assembly GCF_021461395.2 of Schistocerca americana. Classification (NCBI taxonomy): domain Eukaryota; kingdom Metazoa; phylum Arthropoda; class Insecta; order Orthoptera; family Acrididae; genus Schistocerca; species Schistocerca americana. Next base: position 740,651,707 of record NC_060119.1, on the reverse strand, counting down.
GGGAGTTCAGTCAGCAATGAGGAAGAACAACATTCCTGAAGATTTATGGACAAATAGAGAAGAGTGGAGATCAATAATTAGTGACTTACTGTAATCTAGAATAGGTGCTGGAAAAATGTACCCACATTGTAAATCCAGAATAATAATAACTATCATGTGAAGCGAAATATAAAATCGTTACCGTCTGCCAATAAAGCCGTGAATAACATGTAACAGATCAACGACGAAATTTATATTACGATATGAAAGAGTATTGTTCATTGTTTAATCACCTGAGGACAACGATTTTATATTTCGCCTAACATGATGCTGGTAAATACACTACTGGCCATTAAGATGACGTGCTACAGACGTGAAATGTAACCAACAGGAAGAAGATGCTGTGATATGCAAATGATTAACTTTTCAAAGCATTCACAAGGTTGGTTCCGATGGTGACACTTACAACGTGCTGACATGAGGGGAGTTTCCAACCGATTTATCATACACAAACAGCAGTTGACCGGCGTTGCCTGGTGAAACGTTATTTTGATGCCTCGTTTAAGGAGGAGAAATGCGTACCATCACGTTTCCGACTTCGATAAAGGTCGGATTGTAGCCTATCGCGATTGCGGTTTATCATATCGCCACATAGTTGCTCGCGTTGGTGGACATCCGATGACTGTTAGCAGAATATGGAATCGGTGGGTTCAGGAGGGTAATACGGAACGCCGTGCTGGACAACAACAGCCTCGTATCGCTAGCAGTCGAGATGACAGGCATCTTATCCACATGGCTGTAACAAATCGTGCAACCACGTCTCGATCCCTGAGTCAACAGATGGGGACGTTTGCAAGACAACAACCATCTGCACGAACAGTTCGACGACGTTTGCAGCAGCATGGACTATCAGCTCGGAGACCATGGCTGCGGTTACCCTTGATGCTGCATCACAGACAGGAGTGCCTGCGATGGTGTACTCAACGACGAACCTGGTCGCACGAATGGCAAAACGTCATTTTTTCGCATGAATCCAGGTTCTGTTTACAGCATCACGATGGTCGCATCCGTGTTTGACTATACATTGGAAGCGTGTATTCGTCATCGCCATACTGTCGTATCACCCGGCGTGATGTTATGGGGTACCATTGGTTACAAGTCTCGGTTACCTCTTGTTCGCATTGACGGCACTTTGAACAGTGGACGGTACATTTCAGATGTGTTACGAACCGCGGCTCTACCCTTCATTCGATCCCTGCGAAACCCTACATTTCAGCAGGATAATGCACGACCGCATTATGCAGGTCCTATACGGGTCTTTCTGGATACAGAAAATGTTCGACTGCTGCCCTGGCCAGCGCATTCTCCAGGTCTCTCACCAACTGAAAACGTCTGGTCAATGGTGGCCGAGCAACTGGCTCGTCACAATACGCCAGTCACTACTCTTGATGAAGTGTGGTATCGTGTTGAAACTGCAACGGCAATTGTACCTGTACACGCCATCCAAGCTCTGTTTGACTCAATGCCCAGGCGTATCAAGGCCGTTATTACGGCTAGAGGTGGTTGTTCTGGGTACTTCATTTCTCAGGATCTATGCAGCCAAATTGCGTGAAAATGTAATCACATGTCAGTTCTAGTATAATATCTTTGTCCAATGAATACCCGTTTATCATCTGCATTTCTTCTTGGTGTAGCAATTTTAATGGCCATTAGTGTACCATTTCTTTGACAGTTAGGTGATATGGTTTTTCAACAGGATAAGGTACATCGAAAATTTGGTGCTACGACGCAACGTCTTCTCAGTGGTGCATAACGACAGCGCTGGGCAGCAAGGTCACCTGATCTCTCACGAATTGAACACGTATGTGACTTGGTGAAGCGCGAACTGACTCGTTCCCACTGCCGAATTGCAACAAAACGTGCAAAGTGCTTGGCAGAATTTGTCGCAGGTTGCCAATCGGTACCTTTAGGATCGTCTGAATGTAAGAATGGATGTTATTATGGGCTCTTACGACGATGAAGTACCTGTCACCTCGCTTGTCAGTCAAATGGCTTTGTCCTGGAGGGTGTTACACGTTTTTCCGCAAGTGTAACAAGAATGCTCATTGTCCTACATCCGCGGTGGGGTATAATAAGGAATCGTGATAAAATGAAGAGTTATTTATCGATACATTCGTGTGCGTTATTTGAAACATGTTTAACCGGGTGTTGCTTCACTGTGATACGCACGTGAATGCATCTGTAGAAAATTAACATTTTATCTTGATTCTACATAGCTGCGAATGAATTCACGAAGATTATTATTGTTGTTATTATTACTATTATTATTCCTTTCCAGATATATATGATTGCCTTTGACGAAAGATTAAACACGGTATGTGCAGACTTCTAGTCCGATTGTGCAAACGGCGCAGATCGACAGCGGGGACTGTCGTCAGGGTTGTAAAACTTTGAAGCACAATTTCTTAAAAACGCTTGAGAAGCGCACCCTACTGGAGCAGCATTTGTTACAGCGACGTACCAGAGCAAAATCGCCGACTCGCTGTGTGTACGCTTCCCTCGTTCCTCGAGACGACTGCCGCGTACTGGGATGCGCGTTGCTGAAGAGCGCCTGGGTGTGTCGGCAGGTGTGTCGGTGGTGTCGCTGGACACGGCGCTGCAGGTGAACCACCTGTCGGCGCGCGTGGGCGACAACGTGGACATCAAGTGCGACGTGACGGGCACGCCGCCGCCGCCCATCGTGTGGCGGCGCTACGGCGCCGACCTGTCCGAGCTGGGCGAGCCCGACGTGCGCGTCTTCAGCGACGGCTCGCTCTACCTGACGCGCATACAGCTGGTGCACGCCGGAAACTACACCTGCCACGCGCAGCGCAACAAGGACGTCGTGCAGACGCACGTCCTCACCGTGCACAGTGAGTCTGACGCGCTGCGGTTTTGCGCGTTGCTTCGTGTCTAACGCAAAGCTCATTTCTTTACAGTCATTTTCCATATGTTACTAATAACTCCACACCATCCCACATCTCATACCGAGTGCCAGGAAAACACTATACACGAGGTGACACAAGTCCGTGGGATACCTCCAAATATGATGCCGCGGCTCCTTTTGCCAGGTTTAGTGCAGAAAATCAAAGTGGCGTGGACTCAACAAGTCGTTGGAAGCCCTTGCAAAAATATTGAACCATAGCCGCCCATAATTATATATGTCGGTAGTATCCCCGAAAGAACAGAGCATAGAGAATAGTGCGCTTGCAGGGACTTATCCCTTGCACATTCGCAACATGTCCACATCATTACATTCGTAGTGCCTCGGTGGCTCAGATGGATAGAGCGTCTGCCATGTGAGCAGGAGATCCCGTGTTCGAGTCCCGGTCGGGGCACACATTTTCAACATGTCCCCAATGAAGTATATCAACGCCTGGTTGCAGCTAGGGTGTCCATTTAATCATCATTTCATTCTAGCAAAGCTACATGGTCATCTACGGTAACTGTTCTTTCGGGAACAGATACTACCGTCATATATACTTAAAATATGGCTTCCCGGCCATTGATCTCCTTGTGCGAACCCACACACTATGCCCGAACTCGTACGGGACTTGGTAGATTAATCTGCCACGAGTAATGAGTATGTTAGGTAAACATCTGTTAGGCGCACTACGAATGGAGTGATGTGGACATGTTGGGAATGTGGGTCTCACGGGGAGTGTGCAAGGGATAAGTCCCTGCAGGCGCACTATTCTCTGTGCCTTCGGCGACTCAGATGGATACAGCGTCTGCCATGTAAGAAGGAGATCCCGAGTTCAAGTCCCGGTCGGGGCACACATTTTCAACATGTCCCCAACGAAGTATATCAACGCCTGGTTGCAGCTAGGGTGTCCATTTAATTATCATTCCGCCCATAATTTCGAAAGTGTTGCCGGTACAAGAACTGATCTCTCTATTAAATCTCAGAAATGTCAGAAATGTTCGATAGGTTACAGATCGGGCCAACTGGATGGCCAGATCATTCGCTCGAATTGTCCAGAATGTTCTTCATCAATCGTGAACAACTGTGGCCCGGTAACATGGCACATTGTTATCCATAAAAATTGCATCGCTTTTTGGAAATCTGAAGTCCATAAATGGCTGAAAATGGTCTCCAAGTAGCGTAACGTAACCATTTCCGGTCAATGATCGGTTCAGTTGTACCAGAGGATCCAGTCCAACCCATGTAAACCATCAACTTGCACGATGTCTTGCATCCGTGGCTTCGTCGAACCCTACCACCAGCTCTTACCAACTGAAATCGGGATTCACCTGACCAGGCCAGTCATCTGCGGTCCAACCGATGTGGCCACAAGCCCAGGAGAGGCGCTGCAGGCGATGTCGTGCTGTTACCAAAGGAACTCGCGTCGGTTGTCTGCTGCCACAGCCCATTTATGCCAAATTTCGCCGCACATTCGTAACCGATACGTTCGTTGTACGTCTCACATTGATTTCTGCATTATTTCAGGCAGTGTCTCTTATCTGTTAGGAATGGCAACTTTACGCAAGCTACGCTGCTCTCGGTCGTTAAGGGAAGACCACCGGCCACCTCGTTGTCCGTAGTGAGAGATAATACACGAAATTTGGTATTATCGGCACACTGTTGTCACTGTGGATCTCAGAACATAGAATTCTCTAACGATTTCCGAAACTGAATTTCCCATGCGTTTACCTCCAACTACCATTCCCGACGTGCGATCATAATCGAGTCGGAAACTTTTCCACATGAATCACATAAGTACAAATGACAGCTGCACCAGTGCACTGCACTTTTGCACCCTGTGTACGCGGTACTACCGCCATCTCTATATGTGCGTATCGCCATCCCATGCCTTTTGTCAATTCAGTGTACTTCTATTCGCATTTTCGCTTTACACATTGACATACGCAAATGCTGTGTCGAAGCCAAAGTACGTCGACATTAGCACCATTCCGTTATCGTAAAGGTCAATTCTCTCATTCCATTGTTGTCTTTGGTACCTGAAAATCCGCCAAAATTCAGGTAATAATCATGGGACAAACAACTCGCCATTTGAGCCTCCTCGACTTCCACCTTACCTTCCTCATCCATCTCAACTAAACAACAGGCTGAAATACACACTTTTGAGCAAGCAGATTAAAGACACCCGAGTAGCGTCACATTTCGTACTGATGTAGGCAGCGACATGTCGTAGCCACGAGGCGTAGAAAGCGTTGGAGAGCGGTCTTGATCTTGACGGCTCAATCGTCATCATAATATTAGTAAACTGAAAGGAGAGATTTTTTCCAGGCGAGCACGTCTAGCTCTGTGGCAGTCTCAATACAGGTTCTGACTCCTTGGGAGCACACAACTACCCTCACATCTACAGTGACTCTCAAGCTATTCTCGTTTCCACTTGGAGGCTAGCTGGGGACACAGAGAGCGAGTGAGGTTATGAAGGCGAACGGTCTGATGCATGCGATCGGACACTTTGTCATTGAATCAAGTAAATGGCATACGGTTTCAGACTAGACAGGAAATGCTCTTGTCAGTGAGCACATGTCCATCTCAACCACTTTCCAAGCGAACGTTCCGAGGGGTACTATATGCAACCGACAATCGGCTGCTAATGCCTCAGAAAAGTGCGTTTCTGACAGCGGCAAATAGAGTAGCTCGCCTTCCGTGGGGAAAAAAAAACAAAACAAAGAAAATTGACATGTGATTTTGCATCTTTTTAAGTGATGGAAGACAGTATGAGACTTTTAACCGGCAGAGTGTGGAAGATGTAGTTCAGGACGTAGGTATTCTATGACGTATTTGGGGTGCTTTCTTACCATGACTTGCACTTGATAATTCAGGTTACTGTGATCACCTACCAGGTTGCTTATTTAAGCATTACCGGTGACCAAGTGTTCTTTTCTACATCTTCATGATGAGTATGCTTCATGCACCTTGGATGGCAGCAGACGTGCTCGCAAGGCTGCGGGTCTATCATCTTGGGTTGATGAATACTGAGGCATCCTATAGTACCTCGACCGGCCCACTATATGGCCCGATCTCACTCCCATAGAAAATACATGAGACTTTTTGAAACAGAGGGTGATACGTAGCAATCAACATGCATGCAGTTTGGCAGGTCCACGGAATCTAATGATTAATGAAAGCCTTCAGTGTGATATGTAATACCTAATAAACTCGTACTCTCCCTTCGTCACCGAATTGAGGCCATTACCTAGGATGGAGGTGGTGTTACATGGTATCAGAGCGGCATCTCTTGGGAGAGACTAGTATTTTGTCTGACGTGCTTATACGAGTAATAGCATGTTTCATAACTGAAGAAATGACGTCTTTGGAGAACAGTAAGCGCTGTTAATATAGGGAAAAAACATTGCCTAGATCAACCGATACTTTTTTTATACAAATAACCAGTATCGACCCGCTACACACATCATTTTCTGATTAAAAACATGAATAAAAAATTAAAAAATGAAGTGTTGGTACAAAGGTGATAGTAATGTAACATTAAAACAGACAAAGACAATGGCACCAACGACACAAAATATCATTAAGTAATTTATTCCTAGTACTGTGAAGTACAGTTTCTCAACAAGGCGAGAAACCTATAGCAAACTACGGAAATTGTACAGCTGAAACAATGAGGAATGTTATCGTGTCAGCCATGTGACAATATACCAGCTCCCTCACATAAGTGCACACTACCTTCTTCACCTGTCATAATTTTTAAAGTAATATCACAGATCAAATAATGAAGAAAATTACAAATACATAAAATATTCAATTAGTACATATGAATGTTTACGTAATAAATGCAAAGATATGCAAGTGTACAGGAAGACAAAAGCAAGTGTACACACAGGCAGTATGTTGAACATCGAGCATAGGCTTGTGGTGTCCACTGAATGTATGCTACAGATAGCTGGTCTTACTGGCATCCACTCACCTATTGTCAGTTTACATGACAGCATTTTGCTTTCATGGCTACGGCATGAGGGAGACATCGAGCATGCCAGATTTACCACAGAACTTCATCCATGGTGTTCGAGTAAGCGATGCAGCGAAAACCTATTTCATTCATTCAGAATCATTCAGAATCTTGTGTGGTTCCTTTCTTTTGGCGATATATATTTCTAGTCCCTCCACCACATCTAGATATCACACCTTGTGGGCTCTTTAAAAAGTTATTATAGTAGATCCGTGACTCTATGGTTGTGGATTCACAGAGCCGTTTTCTTTTGCGTGAAAAAGTGCTCATTAAAGCCTTTCATAGTAAACACAGCTAACAATGGTACGCCGACACCGGCACCTTTCAACCCTTCCGTTTTCCTAAATATCCCTTCATTTCTCCTTCTGCAATGTCTGGTACATGACAGAAACTCACAGCACGATTCGGGTAGTGATCATAGCACAAACCACCTGACTACTGCGCCTTCGCGACTCTCTCCTTACCACTTTCAACCACACTATCCAAGCCATGCTATCTGTTTCTGTCTTCTTCCGTCCATCTCACCTGTTAACATTATTATTTCTTGCTTTTCTGATGATTAGACAACTTCTGAACCATTCTGCAATGCTGCAACCTTTTCAGTTAAACGCGCTACATACTCCAGCGATACGAAAAGTTACGAGACTGATTTTATTCCTGGCGTACAAGCGAGATCGCCAACGGCTTGCCGCAATGGTAACACCGCTCCGCCTCAGATCACCGAGGCGATGTGGGACGGGTGGCACTTGGATGGGTGACCATCCGGGTCTGCCGAGCGCTAATAGCCCTCAGCACTCAGCACTTGTGAGGCCAATTGGGAAGCTACTTGACTGAGAAGTAGCGGCTCCGGTCTCGAAAACTGACAACGGCCGGGAGATCTGTCTGTTAACCACACCTCGCCCCTTTATATCCGCTTCGAGTGACGCCTGTGTGTTGAGGATGTCACAGCAGTCGGTCCGTACCGTTGGGCCTTCAAGGCCGATTGGGACGGAGTACAAGTGACGTCACCGCAGTAACTACGAAGGCAGCTTTAAATAAAAATTGTAAACAACAGGTGTGCATTCGGCTAGTCAGTTGTGAGCGGGTAGGTTTAAGTGGAGATATTCTCCAGAACGTTGTGATGGAGAGGGAAGTGTGTCACCCACACCTTGAGTTCCTAACAAAAATAACGGCAGGTGGACAAATGCCGCGACTTGAAATGCAAAACGCGGACAGTTATCTTGTGGAAACAATAATCACAAGTGACGAGACTTGGTGTTATCAGTACGAACGTACCACAAAACGGCAAAGTGCAGAAATTCTCATGAAGGTAGGTTCAACATTTGATGACATAACGGACATTGAAGTCAATGTGAAGCGCGCTGTGAACAACAATCCAAAGAAGGTTTTTCTGATAGTTTCAAATCATAGTATGAATATTTTCTGCATTGTATTGAAGTGGTGGAAGCTATGTAGAGCGCTTGAAGTATTGAAGGTACCATGTTAATTTCTCTCTACTTTTTGTTAATCCAGTCTCGAAACTTTTTCGGCTTACAGAATATCCTTGTGTACTGACAGACCTGTGTCTAGTGCAGTTATAGTTTGCGTGCGTGTCCGTTAAAGCCTCAGGCAGCGGACACTAATAAGGACACCACGCTGGGATCGCCGCCTTTCAACTTTTCCGTTTTCCTAAATACTTCTTCATCTGTCCTGGAGCAATCTGTGGCACATGACAATCACTCCCACTAACCTTCTAGCAGTGATCATAGTACAAGCAATCTCTCTATTGTACCTCCCCCACTTTCACCTAACCATCTACAGCGATACCGCCGAAGCCATCCTATCTATTTCTGTCTTATGGCCTCCATCTGACGTGCTAACCTTAATCCACAGTTCTTCTACGGGTCAGTCAACTTATGGATGCCTTCTACACTGCTGCCAAACGTTTTGGCTCACATTTGACAAAAATTAACACACTGATAATTAGAACTAAGTCTCTGAAATTAGCGTATAATTATTATTATGTCTATCCGTCTATCTATCTATTATCATCATTATCATTATTATTTTTATCATCGTTATTGGTAATATTATTATTATACTATTATTTACTGATCATGTGTTGCATTTCTTGTAATGTCAACTTACTAAAGAAGTCTGATTAGACATAAGAGAGAGGTAGAAGGCACTAACCTTGACAAGTGAGATAAATGTATAAATGAGTAAATAACCGAGTCCACTTTCTTCAACTTCTGTAAATTAGTCATTTTCCCATACGACGGCGTTAATTCTTGAACAGAGGCAACTATGGTCTAGATAGTGTCAGCTGTATTGTAATCACTGTCCGATATACTTGGGGGAGTGTACTTCCACTCGAGAATGTCCCAGTTTGTCCTGCTGAGGGTACTGTGGTTCTCCCACTCGTGCGATAAACTGAGCACTCAGCACTGCACATCGTCAGCGTAAACCCGTCTTCATGAGGTAGAAAAAAAGAGGCAGGTGCTAAATGGCCGACGTTTTAATGGTGGTCACGAGCGTAATGTCTCATGGTGGAGATGAGCAGTTCATCCCAGCGGCTGCCGTTTGCCGAGTGTCTCAAGAAAGAAACGACGGCTCTTCCAGAGCTGTCACGTATAGGCTCCGGGCCTAAGACGTGGGCACGGTGCGTCCAGTGCCATCCCGTGTATTTCCTACACGATGGAGAACGGGCCATTCAAAGCAACTATACTTACTGTTCTCTTATGGACGCACATACACGAGGCCACGGATAATGCATGAGCGACAGTGAGAGATTCTCGCGACCTGATGCCCTTTTGTGACCTTTTGAACAGCATGTGTCCTGTTGTTGTAGGTGGAACAGTCGTCAAACTGCTTATTTAAGTCTAAAGCGATACCAGAAAGACTGTATAGAACCGTCGACTACTAACCGAGGTACCATCATACGGTGTGTCTTATTAAATATGTAAGAGGTTTGTTGAACATTTGACTAACAGAATCAAGTACATAATAAGAACTAATACCGTCAAGTGTGCTGAGCGCGCCATCTTAATTTTCAATATAAAATTTGTCTCGATTTGGTGATCAACACAGATAAATTTTATATCCAGCACTTTATACTGGACGGCGACTGTTTCACAAAAACGAGAGTAAGATCGAATGCGACCCAAGGAGGTTTTTCGATATACTTAAACGACCTATTAGATAGGATCAGCAGCACTATAAGATTGTTTTCTGACTATGAAGGTGTGAGCAGAGAAGTGCTGGCATTGGAAATTCGTAAGAAATTGTAGAAAGACGTGAACAAAATTTAAACATGGTGTGATAAATGGCAACTTCCTTTAAACCTGGATAAATATACGATAATCACCATAACATATAGACAGATCCCAGCGGTATCAGATTACAAAATTTGTGAGGAAGATTCTGAGCCTGTCACATTGTATACGCACAAAATTGATACTAAGAACAGATGTGAAGTGGATCGGTCACGTAAAATCAGTATTAGGAAGGAGTATGGAAGATTTAGATGTGTTTCAGGATTTCCGGGAACGTGCGTCACATCTGTAAAGCAAATCGCATATAAAACGGTAGTAGATCAACTCTGTTGTTCTAGAGTTTGGAATCTGTATGAAGAAATCATGACACCGGGAATCCAGCGAGTTCAAGGACACGTCATTAGGGCCATAACAGGCCGACATAGTCCGTACGAAAGGGTAACGGTAATGCTCAGGAGCTGCAATGGCAGTCCGTGGAAGAAAGGCGATGTAGTTCTCACGAAACCCTACTAAGTACATTCAGAGAATTGTATTCCAAAAACACTCTCTGATTCTTATACTGCCACCAGCGTAAATCTCGTGTACAGCTTTTGAAAATAAGAGAGATTTTAGCTCATACAGAGGCATGCAGGCAGTCAGTTTTCCCTCGCTCAGTATACGAATAGAAAAGAAAAGGAAATAGATAAGATCGATACCATGCGACCTCTGCCAGGCACTGTAGACTGGCTTGAGGACTTCGTATGTAGATGTAGATGTAGTTTCGTTGGAGACTCTAAGAATGCAGATAGTGGATGTCTTTTTCATTCTCAAGAACAGAGCGTTCTGCTCGAGATCCAGCCCATTAAAGAGTCGCGGTTCTATTAGGCCAGTTATTTGACAGGCTGATGATGGAGCAAATGGGAGATCCAATCTGGAAGTAAATGGGAGAAGCTTAACAGAGCCGGAATACGCCTTACAACAAAGGGAAACTTACCGAAAATCGCGGTCGTAGCAGGAAGAATGGAACTGTATAAGTTTATTTCTGGGACAGCATCCCTCGTTGAGAAAATCGTCCCTGCCAAAAATAAATAAAGAAGCATATATTTATTCTACTTCTACCTTTGAGAAACAAGGGCGAATTTAGCAGTACATGAAATTTTGTCCACAAGATATTCTGATGTTTGCAGCGATTTAAGCCAAACTTTGTGTCTGTTGTTGTTGTGGTCTTCAGTCCTGAGACTGGTTTGATGCAGCTCTCCATGCTACTCTATCCTGTGCAAGCTTTTTCATCTCCCAGTACCTACTGCAACCTACATCCTTCTGAATCTGCTTAGTGTATTCATCTCTTGGTCTCCCTCTACGATTTTTACCCTCCACGCTGCCCTCCAATACTAAATTGGTGATCCCTTGATGCCTCAGAACATGTCCTACCAACCGATCCCTTCTTCTGGTCAAGTTGTGCCACAAATTTCTCTTCTCCCCAATCCTATTCAATACTTCCTCATTAGTTATGTGATCTACCCATCTAATCTTCAGCATTCTTCTGTAGCACCACATTTCGAAAGCTTCTATTCTCTTCTTGTCCAAACTATTTATCGTCCATGTTTCACTTCCATACATGGCTACACTCCATACGAATACTTTCAGAAATGACTTCCTGACACTTAAATCAATACTGGATGTTAACAAATCTCTCTTCTTCAGAAACGCTTTCCTTGCCATTGCCAGCCTACATTTTATATCCTCTCTACTTCGACCATCATCAGTTATTTTGCTCCCCAAATAGCAAAACTCCTTTACTACTGTAAGTGCCTCATTTCCTAATCTAATTCCCTCAGCATCACCCGACTTAATTAGACTACATTCCATTATCCTTGTTTTGCTTTTGCTGATGTTCATCTTATATCCTCCTTTCAAGACACTGTCCATTCCATTCAACTGCTCTTCCAAGTCCTTTGCTGTCTCTGACAGAATTACAATGTCATCGGCGAACCTCAAAGTTTTTATTTCTTCTCCATGAATTTTAATACCTACTCCGAATTTTTCTTTTGTTTCCTTTACTGCTTGCTCAATATACAGATTGAACAACATCGGGGAGAGGCTACAACCCTGTCTTACTCCCTTCCCAACCACTGCTTCCCTTTCATGTCCCTCGACTCTTATAACTGCCATCTGGTTTCTGTACAAATTGTAAATAGCCTTTCGCTCCCTGTAATTTACCCCTGCCACCTTTAGAATTTGAAAGAGAGTATTCCAGTCAACATTGTCAAAAGCTTTCTCTAAGTCTACAAATGCTAGAAACGTAGGTTTGCCTTTCCTTAATCTTTCTTCTAAGATAAGTCGTAAGGTCAGTATTGCCTCACGTGTTCCAGTGTTTCTACGGAATCCAAACTGATCTTCCCCGAGGTTGGCTTCTACTAGTTTTTCCATTCGTCTGTAAAGAATTCGTGTTAGTATTTTGCAGCTGTGACTTATTAAGCTGATAGTTCGGTAATTTTCACATCTGTCAACACCTGCTTTCTTTCGGATTGGAATTATTATATTCTTCTTGAAGTCTGAGGGTATTTCGCCTGTTTCATACATCTTGCTCACCAGATGGTAGAGTTTTGTCAGGACTGGCTCTCCCACGGCCGTCAGTAGTTCCAATGGAATATTGTCTACTCCGGTGGCCTTCTTTCGACTCAGGTCTTTCAGTGCTCTGTCAAACTCTTCGCGCAGTATCATATCTCCCATTTCATCTTCATCTACATCCTCTTCCATTTCCATAATATTGTCCTCAAGTACATCGCCCTTGTATAGACCCTCTATATACTCCTTCCACCTTTCTGCTTTCCCTTCTTTGCTTAGAACTGGGCTTCCATCTGAGCTCTTGATATTCATACAAGTCGTTCTCTTATCTCCAAAGGTCTCTTTAATTTTCCTGTAGGCGGTATCTATCTTACCCCTAGTGAGATAGGCCTCTACATCCTTACATTTGTCCTCTAGCCATCCCTGCTTAGCCATTGCTTAGACTTTGTGTCTATCGATATAAAATTCCTTACCCTTCTATATGGCAAAGGTAGGTCTATGAACACACTGAACTCTTCTGGCCCCGGCTAAACCTTGATCACTACGTAATTTACTACTATAGTATCAGGCTAGATACCACTGTAGTAGATTTCTGGTAGCATGCTACTTCTTAAGATAGTACGTGGAAAACAAATGCAAGCAAAGATCCTACAGCTCCTGATTGTTTGTGACAACACTCCAAACATATAAACTACATCGAATATTGTTTGCATTTGTTTCAGCTATACCTGAAGTAAAGGTCACACCACGGATACAATCCAGAAGGCCGGGCGAAGACGCTTCAATGTTCTGTCACGTCGTCGGTGAACCGTTCCCGAAGGTACGCTAAAGAGACATATTTTCTTCTTGCTCTTCTGTTTGTATTATTCTGATGTTATTTTATCTTTCCCTAACGCTGTACAGTCTAACTTAGGATTCTTGTGTGAACCATCAGACTGATTACTACAGCGACTATTTAAACTTCGGTATTTTGACATTTCGTTATAAAATAACCATATTTGCACAAGTTTTCTCAAGAACTTTTACGATTTTTACAATTACATTGACATTTACTTTTTTAAAAGAAGGAAAAAACAATGTAAGTCATTAATTTAGTTTACGCTGTACCATAGTGAATGGGAATGCAAAACGTCTCGTCGAAGATCTAGAAAATAGTTGCTACTGAAATGGTGACATCCTCTCTGGGACCTAGCGATCGCATACTGTTAATAATATAAAAATAGTCCGTCTCTATCGCAAACATAAGACCAGTTTCAATGCCTTATGCATCATCATCACCATATCAAAATAACGGAGAAAAAATAAGAAACAGGGAAAGCGCAGTGAGAAAACGAGTAATATTTATGAAAGAATGAAAGAAATATTCTCATCGGAGCTCTCCTGTTTCCTGTTGCTTCCCTCTTCTTTGATCTGATGCTGGTGCATGATGAATTGCAATCGGACACAAGTTTATAAAAATACTTTGCTTTCGATACAGAAAAGAGTTACATTACTAACAGTTCCTGTTAATCGATCAGGCGTAAATAATATCGTGGCTAATAAAATAGTAAGAAGGTTTTATGTACCACAGTTACCTTTCTCTTCTTCTAAAATTCTGTCATAGGTGAAATTTAGCAGATACAGGCAACTCATTAACCATTTCAGAATCCCAAGTGTGCCACTGCTACGTACATGAATTAATATAAAACAATCCCTGGTGGTAAAATGATTTTCATTTGATAGTTGTTAAGCGAGACACTTGGTAAACACATATTTGTTTCACATAAATGACGTGATTCATATAGTAGGTAACCAGTCTGACTAACAACACCACGACGCTTGAGTGTAGGATCTGTCAGCAAGTTCATCCCACCACACCGTCTCTGAATTATGAATGATGTTGTAACCTATTATCCATAGATGGCGGCCGTTCGTTCGACTACAGCAAAACACAGACGTTCTCTCCCTTTGGCCACACAGTGTAGTCGCTATCGCAACCCAGTAGTACTAGAACAATCTGATGAACATCCTACGGACGTGAAGGATTTTGTATGCCCCCTCACCCACTGCAATCCAAACATGTGACCATTCAAGCTGCTCTTCGTTGTATAGATTCAGTGTCCCCAATTAGTCCTATCCGGTATGGGTTTGACACAACTGAGCAATATTCTTAGATATGTTCCTTGAGTTCTTGGTAAACAACCTCCTTTGTAGACTGATTGCGTGTTCCCAGTATCCTAATAATTCACCAAAGTCTGCCACCTTATTTACCAACAAATGAGCCTATGTAATGATTCCATATCACATTCTCATAAAATGTGACTCCCAGGTGTTTGTAAGAGTTGACTGACTACAGTTATGAGTCATTATTCACATTGTAGTTATAGGCTACTCATGAAATGTCAGCTTTCAGAGTACGGCTTAACCAAAATCGAACACGTAAAAGAACTGTGCCAAGGTTTTAAATACACATCATTCGCCATTTTTCAAAACTTATTATCATTTAAAAAACACTACATTCACTAAGAGAATTAATCTCTGAGATCAGCAACAAATGCGTTAAACAGAGGGTGCAATAATTTGGATACTAGAATGAGTTATAAAATGAAACAGGGTCTTTTATCAAATTATAACTATTTATAAACAAGCTCAAAACTGGACAGCTCTAATTTAAATTACGACCAAATGGTATTATCATTTATACCACAGACTGTATAGATTTTAGCAAAGGAGACAGGTTTGGGAGAAGAGTAACGGGCGCAAATAAGTCAAATACAATTTTCCATAACGTTTCACAAGAACATTACAAACTTGCCCCACTGGGCTGACTCAGCATTTAAACAACCATGAAACTAAATAGAAACGGTCTGAATTTTAGAATTTAAAAAATAACAAAAATGAAATGCTAGGACTGGGCACTTCCTCCGTACCTCCAGCGAGAAAAAAATTCATCGTCGAAGCTAACCTTAGAATTCAATGAGTGCGAAAACAAATTCAGTATTTGGCACTGCAGACTTTTCTTCCCCCTTTAAAAAAATATCAGTATCAGGGAACTCTATCCCGCTACGTAAGACCCGCCACAGTTAACAATGCACGACCAGAATGTTCGGCAGAGATAAATCTCTTAACCACAAGGCTTAAGCTGTACGACGCAGGTTATATACTTTCCTCTTACAAGATTTGATTGGTAACACCAAACACTATAAATACATTGATGTTCACTAAAAATACAAGAGCTCGAACGACTAGAGATCGTTTCTTTATTACTCACAGGACATGTATGTTAGTATGTTCTGCAGAAATGATTAGTATTTCAGTCACTTCGGATCAGCATGTGACTTGTTGCCTAGTAGGCATCGTTGTGTATAAGGTACGAATGGCGTCCTGTGGTGTAACCATCCATGCTGCCTTCAGCTGGGTCAAAAGGTCATCTGTCGTGTTTGACATTGGGTCACAGCGCTACCCTCATCGTTTCACCATACCCCACGCGTTTTCGATTGGCGACAAGCCGCTGATCTGGCGGGCCAGGGAAAAGGCTGACATCCTGTGACACCAAGAAGGCACGTTTTCGTGCAGAAACAAGTGGTCGTGCATCGTCTTGCTGAAAAATGGCGCCCGGCATCTTGTACAGAAAGGGTATAGCTACGGGTCGCAGGATGTAATTCCCGTAAGGTACCACTGGCCACAGTGCCCTGGACATGCACCAACTGTGATCTGTGGTTGTACCCAAAAGCAGCCCACACCATAAGGGCTTGACTTGGGGTTGTACGCCTTGTGTGAATGCAGCCAAGGTGATGCCGTTACCTCTGTCTGCGGCGAACCAAATTGCAGCCATCATTTTCAAACAAACAGAACCTGGATTCGTCCAAAAATACTGTCCACAGTGACATCGCTCCGTACACGATTGCCGTCAAGCATATTTCTGCACATTCCCCAAAGGTAAGTGGAGAAGTGGAAGAGGTGCATGTAACCATGCCATAATAAACGGCGACGGATTGTCACCCATGATAGAGCACGATGTGTTACACTGTTCTGCCAGAGCCGAGGAGGACACAGATCTGTCCTGCACTGTTATCCAAATGAGGTGTCGATCTCCTCGGGAGATGCATATATGCAGAGATGCATATATTGTGTTTTACGTAACTGCTTGACAATATATTTGCAGAGAACTATATATTAATCTTCAAGAAAACTCTGTTCATATTTTCAAGCGTATATGTTTATTCGATACGCTTGTTTATAATACTTGCATCGTCAGCACAGAGAACTATTTCTGCTTCTTGGATACACACACATAAAAAAAGTTTTGCATCACACCGGTTCCCAAAACTCCTGAAGATAGACGTTGTTTGTGGACACTGTATCATAGACACAGTCCCTCTGACTGTTACGAGATGTCACTAACCCCGCCCAAAGAAGTAAACAACCATGCATGGGCAGCGCCTATTAGATGGAGAGGGTCCAACTGCCGATCAGTTCCAGTCATTCAACCAGGAAGGAGGTACACAGGCTCGTGTTGTGTGTAGTTCAACCATGCTTAGTCGGTCAATACAGGGGTTAGATCGCGTCCACGTTGTTACTTTGTGCCAGGAAGGACTCTAAATAAGGGAAGTGTCCAGGCGTCTCGGAGTGAAGCAAAGCGATGTTGTTCGGACATGGAGGAGATACAGAGAGACAGGAACTCTCGATGATATGCCTCGCTCAGGCCGCCTAAGGGCTACTACTGCAGTGGATGACCGCTGCCTACGGATTATGGATAGGAGGAGCCCTGACAGCAACGCCATCGTGTTGAATAATGCTTTTCGTGCAGCCACAGAACGTCGTGTTACGACTCAAACTGTGTGCAATAGGTTTCATGATGCACAACTTCATTCCCGAAGTCCATGGCGAGGTCCATCTTTGCAGCCACGACATAATGCAGTGCTGTACAGATGGGCTCAGCAACATGTCGAATGGACCGCTCAGGGCTGGCATCACGTTCTTTTCACCGATCAGTGTCGCATATGCCTTCAAACAGACAATCGTCGGAGACGTGTTTGGAGGCAATCCGGTCATGCTGAACGCCTTAGACACAATGTCCAGCGAGTGCAGCAAGATGGAGGTTCCCTGCTGTTTTGGGGTGGCATTATGTGGGGCCGACGTACGCCGCTGGCGGTCATGGAAGAAGCCGTAACGGCTGTACGATACATGAATGCCATCCTCCAACCGATAGTCAACCACAGCGGCAGCATACTGGCGAGGCATTCGTCTTCATGGACGACAATTCGCGCCCCCATAGTCCACGTCTTGTGAATGACTTCCTTTAGGATAACGACATCGCTCGACTAGAGTGGCCAGCATGTTCTCTGGACATGAACCCTATCGAACATGACTGGGATAAATTGAAAAGAGCTATTTATGGATGACGTGATCCACCAACCACTCTGAGGGATCCACGCCAAATCGCCGTTGAGGAGTGGGACAATCTGGACCAACAGTACTTTGATGAACTTGTGGATAGTATGCCACGACGAATACAGGCATGTATCACTGTAAGAGGACGTGCTACTGGTATTAGAGGTACCGGTGTGTACAGAAATCTGGACCACCACCTCTGAAGGTCTCGCTGTATGGTGGTACAACATGCAATGTGTGATTTTCAAGAACAATAAAAAGGGCGTAAATGATGTTTATATTGCTCTCTGTTCCAATTTTCTGTACAGGTTCCGGAACTCTCGGAACCGAAGTGAGTCAAAACATTTTTGATCTGTGTATGATGGCAAACCATTTGAAAAGTGGAAATGAAAAACGTTAGAAGTGCATTTTTTACACCAAACGTGTTTTCAGTGCTGTTGTGTTGTCGGTACTTGTCGCATGTCCCTAAACATGATCCAGGTGCAAACCATGGAAACATGCGTAAGTAGATGGCGCATGGTCTTTGTGCCAATCTGTGTTTCACACTGGAATTCCAAAATTTAAAAGATATGAAAAGTTATTTTCGTTGTCTGAAGTTCTACTAGCTAAAATGTAATGTTGCATTTCTGTATTATCACGAAAATGACGTAGTGCCGCATTGTTAAGGGCACTTGGAACATAGCCTGTCTCCCTGTTATTTATTCGAAAAATGATATTTTTGAGGCCGCGGCTGATCTTGCAAAGAAAAAACAGCAATTAGCGATGTTAATAATGCTGCTCATTTGCACAAATAGCGCCGTTACCGATTTTTATCCGGTAAGTTCATCTTCAAATTGCTGTTGACGTTTATATATTTCTTCTACCAAAACAACACTCAACTAATATAAACACGAACAAACGTAATTCAAACGTGAACAGTCTTCTGAAGAAGAACCTGTGTGTGAGATACCAGTAGCGACGCTATTTGTGTAAATACACTGCATTATTAAAAGTGCTGGTTGTTGTTTTCTTTTTTGCAAGCAGCAGCTTGTAAAAGGTTTCTTATTGGCATCTGTTTCCTGGTATGGTACCTAGAACATTCGAAATGAAACATTTTTTTTCATTATTTTTTGCGGTGCGCAGCATAATTCTGTGGTATCAGAATACCGTCTCAACTTTTTGGATATAAATCATTTATGTACAAACAGAGATACAATATTTTCTCATTGTCCTGACAAATGTCATGTTTGGTACCAATGCCAAAACTTAAATGAGAGAATACAGCCAACTCATATTTTCGGTGATCTGCCAAAAGTATTTGATTTTGCAGTTCACAGTATTCTCATAGAGATCCTGCTGGTAAGTAGTTCCCATGCTGTTAAACTAAAAGAATGCTGTGTACACTACGAAATCTCTACAGAATGTGGAATAATCACAGAATGTGGAATAATCTACTCCGGAGTCTGCGCTTCACTATCGCCCACAAGGGTTCGATATGTCCAAGTCCGAGGTCTGTGCTGGCCTGGACAGACGCTGCATTTCAGTTGCAGTGCACCAGTAGTGATTATTCCACATTCTGTAGAGATTTAGTTGTGTACACAGCATTCTTTTAGTTTGACAGCATGGAAACTACTTACCAGCAGGATCTCTATGAGAATACTGTGAACTGCAAAATCAAATACTTATGGCAGATCACCGAAAATACGAGTTGGCTGTATTCTCTCATTTAAGTTTTGTACGACCTGATATATAAATTCAAAGATAGAGTGTCCCGTGTAGAGACGCTTTTGAAATACAAACTGAAGCTAAGAATCATATTGTGGCAGATGTCTTTTAAGGTTCCTGTGCACATAATATTTTCCAGAACTTCGAGAAGGAGGTAGGGAGGGAGACTGGTTGGTGTTGATTGACGTCTTGCTATCTGCTGATTGATGTCTTGATATCTTTCTTGTAAAGCGGTTTGACAACGGTATATTTCAGACTTTCTGAAAATATCCCCCTTGATATTGAAGTACTGTTAATGTGACTGAATACGTTGTAAATATGTGAAGAACAGGATTTTAAAAAATTACCTGTAAATTGTGAACTGCGTGAGAGTTTCGTTTTGAGGAGTGTCAATTTAGTTCCAGGTTTCCTTGACAGAGCACGGATTAACTGTTATTTGCCTGCATTTACAGGGGATAGGCAAAATAATGTGAACACCTGTATTTATTTGGGAACGGTATATTAATAAAAGTTTGAACCCCCATTTGCACGTAATACAGCTGCGATACTTCTTGAAATACTGGCATATAATGTTTGTATAGTCTCCAGTGGAATGTTATGCCAGTCTTCGATCAGAACTTCTTCTAACTCCTGTAGTGACGAGGGAGGCGGAAATCTACTCCGGAGTCTGCGCTTCAATACCGCCCACAAGGGTTCGATATGTCCAAGTCCGAGGTCTGTGCTGACCTGGAAAGACGCTGCAATTCAGTTGCATGCTTCTCATATCACGATTATACTTTCATGGATGTGTGAATGGGTGCATTATCGTTCTGAAATATGGCATCATTTGAATCATGGGGTGCACGTGAAGCCGGCCGAAGTGGCCGTGCGGTTAAAGGCGCTGCAGTCTGGAACCGCAAGACCGCTACGGTCGCAGGTTCGAATCCTGCCTCGTGCATGGATGTTTGTGATGTCCTTAGGTTAGTTAGGTTTAACTAGTTCTAAGTTCTAGGGGACTAATGACCTCAGCAGCTGAGTCCCATAGTGCTCAGAACCATTTGAACCATTTTTGGTGCACGTGATTGCCTGAAGTGCTCACATAATCGTTGGCTGTAACACAGATTTGAGAGTAATGATGAGACCAGCAGAATACCCTGATATGGCTGCCCACACCATCACACTTCCACCCTCATGCTTAAACGTTGGAATCAAGCAATCAGGATTGTAGGCCTATTTTGGCATTCTCCAGACGTTAACCCCGCCCGATGTTGGAAATAACGAAAACGTTGACTCGTCGGACCATATGACGTGTTTCCAGTGATCAGCCGTCCAGCATTTATTCTCCAGACACCATGTTTTACGCTTCTTTGCGTTGTTTATCGTCACTGTCGGTTACGGTATTGCAGCTCGTCTACGAATATTCGCTTTATGGAGTTTCCGGGAGAGAGTGTCTATAGATACGGGGTCCCAGAGATGGCTATTGAGATCTGCAGTCACTTAGCCGCCGTAGCTTTGTGTTCTTTAGACAAAAAATGGTTCAAATGGCTCTGAGCACTATGGGACGTAACTGCTGAGGTCATCAGTCCCCTAGAAATTAGAACTACTTAAACCTAACTAATCTAAGGACATCACACACATCCATGCCCGAGGCAGGATTCGAACCTGCGACCGTAGTGGTCATGCGGTTCCAGACTGTAGCGTCTAGAACCGCTCGGCCATACCGGCCGGCTGTTGTTTAGACACAATTCGTGTTAGCATACGACGATTTCTGTCATTTAGTTTTGCTTTGCACCCACTATTACGTTTACACGATGATGGCTTTCCATGTTTTGTCTAGGCCGTCATGACTGTTGAAACAACTGCTGTTGAAATATTCAATAAGTTGGCTATCTTGATTACTGATGCTCCAGCGAATCGGACCCACACAATCTGCCCTCTTTGGATGTCTGTTAGGTCTTCCATTGCACGTCGACCTCGGCTTCTGAATGCAAATACGAGCCGGCCGTGGTGGCCAAGCGGTTAAAGGCGCTACAGTCTGGAACCGCGCGGCCGCTGCGGTCGCAGGTTCGAATCCTGCCTCGGGCATGGATGTGTGTGATGTCCTTAGGTTAGTTAGGTTTAAGTAGTTCTAAGTTCTAGGGGACTGATGACCTTCGAAGTTAAGTCCCATAGTGCTCAGAGCCATTTGAACCATTTTTTTTTGTGCACTACTCGTAAACAACTTGCACCGATGCCTAGCCCGTACTGAACACGCATAGTCCAGCGCGAGACGTTGACCGTCAAACACAACCATTCTAATACTACCACTGTTCACATTATTTTGCCTATCCCCCCCTGTGTGGCAATGCCTGTTGCATGTATTGCACCGCCTGATCCCTTCAACTGCAGTAGGCGGTGTGTGTGTGTATGTACTGTACGGTGTCGGCAGGTGGAGTGGCTGAAGAACGACGAGCCGCTGCCTGGTGAGGGCGCGCCGGGCCGCGACCGCTACGAGGTGGTGGGCAACGGCACAGAGCTGACCCTAAAGCGGCTCGCCTACGCCGACACCGGCGCCTACATGTGCCAGGCCAGCAACGTGGGCGGCCTCACCAGGGACATCTCGTCGCTCGTCGTCCAGGACGAGCCCACGCCCAGTGAGTGGCCGTCTCCAGAACCCTGACACAAAAATATCCATCCACTTTTGGGAGACTGACTGTAGTTAGCAATTTCGGATGAGTTTTAATTCAGTCACCGAAACCAAAAGTTATGCCAGCTGTACGGTGCCGTTTCGTGTGGTTGCCGGTAGCGTTTCCCCTGCAGCATCTCACTTGCTTTCCCGTTCGTTACCCACTCTGCGTACGGCGGGGTCAGGGATTTTCTCTGCCTCGTGATGACTGGGTGTTGTGTGATGTCCTTAGGTCAGTTAGGTTTAAGTAGTTCTAAGTTCTAGGGGACTGATGACCATAGACGTTAAGTCCCATAGTGCTCAGAGCCATTTGAACCATTTGAACTCTGCGTCGATTCGAGCTGGTGGTAACAGAGAAACAAAACGTGTTTTGTGGTCTCCTTTCAACAGTTAAAATTCAGTTAAAGCCGCTCTTCGTCATTTTCGTCTAGAGTGTGGCATGATGCCACTTGCAGCTCACTGCAGTCGTTAATGGCATGAGCAGTTTTCACACATTTATATATTGTTTCCTCTTGCTTCACCCTCTGTATCTATACAACGGGTCATGTTTTCTTTAGTTGTTACATGTTTAATGATTGCAAAATTGTGCCTCAGCATAGGAATAGAAATAATAACAGTAAAAATAATAATACTATTAATGAGTAATCGTTGAAAAGGATATATATCGGGCTGTTATAATTAAACTTTCCCTATTCAACACGTTATAACACGGAAACTAATTGCTGTACGAGTACGAAACTTGGTTGTATTAATGTCAAGGACGTGGCGAAAAGAAATAATGCAGAATCAGTTCAACTGAAACACTTTTAATGTGCTGCTACGGTATATCATACCATTATCATACCATTACATACCTGTACCATTACATCTACAATAGGGGCTCAATATGGCTCCCATCAGTGTCCGAAGAGCCTGAAAGCGCAGGATTGCATCCAGAACAGCAGAACAAAGCGTGTCCGTAGGTATATGGGCTACCTCTCTTGATACTCTGCTTTTCAGATCAGAACAAGTGTAAATGTCCCCCTGCTAAACGCTGACCTTCAGGTAGCCCCACAACCAGAAATCACAGGGAGTGAGATCAGGTGATCGTGCTGGTCAGGCATCTGAAAACGATCGGCTGATATCGGAAAGTAGATGAACTTCACGAACGAATAGCGAAGGGGCCCCATTTTGCATGAAAACTGTTGAGCTCAATGCGTCTGTCTCCTGTAGGGCGGGTATGACATGCTGGCGAAACAAATCGCAGTAGCGCTGACCAGTCACACTGCACGTCTTTGATCCTTGAGCGCCAACCTGTTCAAAAAACAATGGGCTAATGATGAATGTAGCCGTGAAGCCACACCATACGGTGACACATTCACCATACAGAGGAACTTCATGCCCTGTGACTGGAGGTGAAGATCCCCACACTCGGCAGTTCTGTATGTTCACCTTACCCGTCGGAGAAAAACAAGCTTCGTCTGTCCATGGGATGGTCCAGGGCCGGCCCTCGTCAACTTCAATCCTTGCGAGAAAGTGGAGAGTGAAGTCAACACGTCGTTGTGGGTCCTGTGGTGCAAGTCGCCGTGCGATATCGATCTTGTACGGATACCATTTGAGAATGGTTCGAATACAGTGGACCACGGGATGTTCAACTGTCGTGACACTGCACGCGCACTGCCTGGCGATCGGGAATTGCGCGCAACAGTGATTTCATCAAACACCTGTGGTGCAATCGGTCGACGGCCTCTTCTCAGAGCGACGCCAAGTTATCCAGTGGATTAGAACTTCTTGATCATGCTCCGCACGGCAGTTGGAGAAAGAGACCCTTCCGTAATCCTTTCCGCCGGGGATATTCTCGAAGTGCAGCTGCGGCATTACTGTTCTTTTGATAACAGAGCTTCACCAATAACGCCCTGCTCATTTTATCCATACTTACGTCCACACGTCAACAAGTGCACTGCGACTGGTCAGGTGTGTGAGACTATGAATCACGATGACTGAACATGGCACCTGGTGGCCATAGTTGGAACTGGACGGTGGCGCTGTGACTTATGGAAATCATGTGACCCATACTCTGGACATTAATGCTACCAAGTTTGGAACTCATACGGTAATTTAGTTTCCCTGTTATAACGTATTAAATAGGGAAAGTTTAATTATAACCGCCCGGTACATATACCAGCTACACTCCTTGATGTTACCCTCGGTTAAACAATTATTTATAAAAAAAAATGCTCGGGTATGTATTTCTTACATCTCCTCTATCCCCCTCTCTCTCTGTCCATCTCCTCCTTCCCCCTAACCCTTTCCATCTCCTCCTTCCACCTCTCACTGTTCATCTCTCTGTATCTCTTACTCTTTCCTTTCTGTCCATTCCCTCCTCTCACATCTACCTGTCCATCTCCTACTCTTCCTTTCCTCTATCCATTTTTTCTTCTCCCTCTCTCTATTCATCTCTCTTTCCCCCACTCTGTACCGCATTTTCCCCCCCTCCCCATCACCACTACCACCTGCATCCATACCCTCTCTGTCTGTGTCCTCGTTGCCTCTTCTCTCTCTGCGTTATCACCCCAACCCGAATAGGAAACTGCTGGTTCTTAGCATAAAGTATTTCTTAAAAGATTGTCACTAGTATGTGTACCAATTTTAATTGAAATAGTTCTAAGGACTTAGGATGAGCTTTTTAAAGATAGCTTTGCCCGCAAACGCATATGTCAAATATACTTCAATGTTCTGATATATTTCACAAGTATCTGCACACATATTCCACCTTTATGTCTAGCGAATTTCGCCCTGAAGTTTCATTTTCACGTAGCTCTATGTACATGGCGTCGTATCTCCCGAACTAAGCGTCGAACCATGGTATATTTTGCAGCTACGTCCAGTCGTATATGTGTTACTGTCTGCGAAATGTGTTGTGATTTGAGTTGGAAGTAAAGAAGAAATTAATTAATCCCTCGTGTATGACGCGGCAGTTTTTGACTCATCTCAGTAGACGACGGTTCAATCCCGCGTCCGGCCATCCTGATTTAGGTTTTCCGTTATTTCTCTAAATCGCTCCAGGCATATGCCGGTTTGGTTCCTCTGAAAGGGCACGGCCGACTTCCTTCCCTGTCCTTCCCTAATCCGATGAGACCGACGACCTCGCTGTTTGGTCTCTTCCCCCAAAACCAACCAACCTCATCTCAGTATCTGACGTCATATTTCCGTAAATACACGTCGTACAATAATATAATTTTGCTTGTACATTCAGTGGTACATGTAAGTACTGTCTGCAAAATGATGCGCGAGTACAGTTAGTGGTAAAGAAGTAATGAATTAAAACGCCATGCTTCATGCGCCATGCATGAACAGCAGAAATGTAGTAAGCGATAAACTTTTTTCCTTTTATCATTGTGTGGATCGTCAGCGGAAAAAGGTTTCGTAGAGGTTCGATATAATTTGTAAAGTTTGTTGCAAATGAGTAAGTGCTCTTATTCTGAAACACCTGATGAATAGAGCATGAGTATTCGTGCATCATGGTTTGCAGTTCTTATATATCCTCAAAGCCTATGATAGGTATACATGAGGTAGCCTTTGTGTTAATTCAGTGTATAAGCTATCTCCATTTCAGATTTCATCGAAATTCGTCCACCATTTCAATGTAAAGGTGTAGGAAACGTACTAATTCACACACTCAGAAATTTCCGACTTTATAATATACACTGATCAACCAGAACATTATGATCACAGACCGACTGTCGATATAAACCAGTCCAGTCACCTGGCGAGTAATGACTGCTAGTCAGTCACACGCATGTTGCATGTCGTATCACTGAGCGTGCTCTCCGTGTGTAGCATGGGGGAGGCGTGTGATCTGTTTTGACCGAGTGCAGATTGTGATGGCCCGGACACTCGGCACGACGAGCATTTCTGAACCTGACGACTTGTCAGGTGTTCGAGGAGTGCAGTGGTGAGTGTCTTCAACACCTGACGAAACCAAGGCGAAGCCGCGTCTAGATGTCGTGGGGTTGAGCGGCCACCCCTCGTTACAGACTGGTAAAACAGGACAGGCGCCAACTGCTGTGGATCGAGTCCTCCTTCGGGCATGGGTGTGCGTGTGTTGTTCTAATCATAAGTTAGTTTAAGTAGTGTGTAAGTCTAGGAATCGATGACCTCAGCAGTTTGGTCCCTTAGGAATTCACACACACATTGGGAGGGCGTCAATCCGATGTTTTGCAGAGGAACAGCTCCCTGACATCTGTACTGCGAAACGGAGACATACTTGCGGCGGCTCCATTATGCTCTTGGCAACATTCATGTGGGTATTCATGGGTCCAGTGGAGTCCGTGCAAGGCACCATGACGACCAAGGAGTATCGTACACTGGTTGCAGACCACGCACACCCCTACATGATGATCATGCTTCCCGAAGTCAGAACCATTCTTCAACAAGATAATGCGTCGTATCACAAGGCCAAGTGTGATGGTGTGGTTCGAGGAACACAGTGGCGATTTCCAATTGATCTGCTGTCCACCCCCATCTCGCCATATCTTAACCTGATCGAACACATTTGGAATCAGAGCTCATCGCCCCCCCCCCCCCCCACTCCTTGCCGGAATTTACAGGTATTAGGTGACTTGTGTGTGCAGACGTGGTACCAACTCCCTCCAGCGACCTACTGATGCCTCACTGCTTCCATGGCACGAAGCGTCGCCGCTGGTATCCAGAGGCGAACATACCGGTTATCGGTTATTAGGTAGCTGGTCATAATGCTGTATATGACCAGAGTAGATATCAAATACGTGAACGTATTATGTAACAGCACCACTATTAGTTGACAGACTATATGCATTTGTATTGGCTAAGAGTGGTGAGATGAAAGTGTAATAAGAAGAAAGAACAGTCGACTGACGATATTTAATAGTAAGAGCCATTTAAAACTAGCTTCTGAAGAAGATAGTTATGCACAGAGAGGAACAGAATGAATACTATTCTCTTAATTTAAAAAAAATAGTGTATTTATGTGTGAGGGCTGACGTGGTATCGCTGGTCCTGGCTCGGTTTTCGATGTAATCTGCGTTACAGACTTTCGCATTCACATCTTTTGCGACACTAAATGCACTCGCTAGTACTTCGGTATTCACGTTGCCGCTTTTATCGTAATCCTGTGCAGAATGGGAGAGTTTTGTAATTACCGTACCCTGGCAGATTTGTCTTTTTCATGCCAGGAAATGGTGTTAGCAAGGTTGTCTATTAATGTTCACTATTCCTTATTTCTTATAAGCAAGTTAGTTTCAAAAGACACTCGAAGGTCTGTAAATCACGGTACAAGTACGGTTCTCCTTTGTGTGTGTGTGTGTGTGTGTGTGTGTGTGTGTGTGTGTGTGTGTGTGTCGATTGGGGGCATTGCCTCCACTTCCAACAACATTCGGTGAACTGCGAACCACACAGCAACAGCGGTGTATGCATTAACTCGAGAGATACAAAAGTGCCCGCATCTCGTGGTCGTGCGGTAGCGTTCTCGCTTCCCACGCCCGGGTTCCCGGGTTCGATTCCCGGCGGGGTCAGGGATTTTCTCTGCCTCGTGATGGCTGGGTGTTGTGTGCTGTCCTTAGGTTAGTTAGGTTTAAGTAGTTCTAAGTTCTAGGGGGCTGATGACCATAGATGTTAAGTCCCATAGTGCTCAGAGCCATTTGAACCATTTTTTAGATACAAAATTATTGGGTGATTTAGATCAGTGTCTTGATGCTTGTTGTGCATCCCTGGGAGAGCAGTTTGACCATTTGAGAAAGATAAGTGAGAACGTCGATCCTAAGTGTAACTATAAAGTAGCACTATTTTTCATGTAAATGTGTGTAAAACACATTCTCTTGTAAAAACGGATTATTCTTTTAAAATAAAACCTTTGTAGTTCTATGCTTAAGTTATAGTTCACCTCACGTTTCTATCTTCATTCATGTAGAAGATTTAGTCTTGTAAAATCAAATAACTCTTCTTGAAATACGCTTTATAAACAAATATCTTCCCTCAAACACCACCTTCGCGAACTGGTGCAACTTACCATACCCGTAATGTCGCCTATCAGTGCTTTTCCCGTTACATTACGTATTAACACGCATCTAATTAGCATAAATCTACTATTCCTAAGGAGAGCAGAGTGACACGCTGCGGTTATAGGGAGCAAATATCCTGACGACTGCGAAAAAGGTTGATGTAAGAGTATTGACAGTGACACTGAACACAGTGGTTTTCGCAGACATAGTTTGCTATAAACATCATCACCAAAGACTGGTGGTAGATGGAAACGATTCCTCAGTGACTGCGATGGCCAAACTCTGAACTCGCTTATCGAAACCAACCGTAGAGAGAATGGGCCACACGTGAAGTCAGAGTTCACTCACTGCCGTGAATAACTGGTTTCCTCAAGTACAGTCTGACGCCAGTTGCACGAATCAGATACGCATATCTTCACTCTCCAATGCTCTAATGGCAAAAGACAAGGCTGTCATGAAGTACTATCCATCAGGGATTGATGGACAGTGTCATGATTGCTGTTTTGCAACAACGAACTCTTGAAGGTGTCTCTACAGTGATATTGGCCATAGTTTAATAATATTTCGTTGCTCCCAGCATTACTCTTCAAGCACGAAATACGGCAAATGATGAAGTGCCCATTTTAACTGAACAATCAGCGTCGAGGAATGCAGGTTCTATTCAACAGTAATTTTAAATACATTTACATGAATTTCAACTGTTTTCATCATTCTGAACCTCCAGTCTTGCCACGTTGGTTACACCGGTTCTCACCCGATCAATGAAGTAAAACAACGTCGGGCCCAGTTATCACTTGCATGGGTGAATGTGTGGGAACAGCGGGTGTCACTGGCTTTGGGACACTTAAGACGCCGAAATGGTATACGATCGAAAGATTTTCACCTGGCCGTTGAGCCACTCCAGAGATATGTGAAAGATGTAACTGCAGTTGTTAGAGAAAGCCAATTTTAAGATCCAGCAGAGAAAAAGGCTAAATACGTAAATCTCAGGCTGTGTAGCGGACAAAACTGACTGATAACATTTAAAATGTCCGATAAAGAACACGAGGAAGAAGGTGCTAGTTTCTAAAAAGTAAAAATAAAACCTCCTAGTTATGAAATTAGAAGCTTGATAAGGTAATCGAAAAAAACCGTACATTTGATGGAAGAGTAGTAGATTTCCTCTGATTTGACGGTCGACTGGAGTTTAATAGGTTCAATCCTTTGCGATACATTTGATAATGATCCTTCCGTCTGGTTCTACAGGAGTACACTGTGTGTCAGTACAGGGTTTCGCTCGCGCCTTCCTCTTTCACCATATCATCATTATCATTATCATTAACAACAAGAACAATCACAGGCAAATATTGCAATACAGTTCCACATACACTCATCACAGTTACCTGCAGTAAATTATTTAAGTCATAAAACAACGCTTCATAAAGAAAATACGTCGAATTGTTACGACTAGAGAAAGATTTTCTGCTTTAGAACCTTGAACTCTCTTTGTGGGTTCCTAGTTGCAAAACAAGTCGCTTGTACTACTTAAGTTCCTGTAAAGGCTGTATGAACAGTTAAAGACTGTTGTATTCTGCTTCTTAGTGCCAGTATTTTCTTTTGCTCTTGTAACTTCGGACTTGTGCTATTATCAAGCAGCTACAAACAAACAACGAATCGTACCAGGAAAACAGATTGGGGAGACGACAATAGTTTTAAGGGTAAACTCGTAATCCACAGCACAGCTATAATCGTACTGTTTAATATCGCTTTGTTGCATTAACCACAGATGTTTACCACTTCATATAGCTTCGTTGCACAGGTGTTTAATTCGCCGACATGAGTTGCTAGATATAAGTGAGAAGAGGCGACGTGACGTGACACGGCACCTGTGTCCACAGCGGCCTTGAATGAGGAGCACCGGTTCTTCGCGTTCCACGACTGGGGCGTGTCCGTGTACGAGCCGACGGCTTGCCGCCTCTACCACCAGATACAGGCCACCGACATCATACCCGGCACTCAGGTAAGCTACGTTTCCACGTTACCCCTCACTGAGAAACTCCGTCCATGAACATAGTATTAACTGGCGTCTGATAAAGAGATGGCATGGCTTCGTGTAGAAAGTACTTCACTGCTGATCTTGCAGCACAAGTACGGTATATATTTAAAGAGTTTCCTCCAAAAAAAATCGATTCAAGTTGGTAGAAATGAGATCTAAAACCTTTATCAGAATAGTTTTCTTGAACGTGAATGTACTTTGGAGTTCGTATGTAGCGACTAGAAAAATGTATCCAGCACCATACTGCTCTAACTGGATGAATCATAAGGAAGAAGGGTGTCACTTAAAAAATATCGTTCGACCCTTTCTTAAATGCTGTTTGTCGGTCAAGGACCCTAATCAGTTGAATTAATGGAAGGTGTATCTTTAATCCAGCCATTCGTTAATGGGACAGGAAGGTAGAAAACTAGTTTTATACGCTTCACCAAACACCATGCAGTTCCATATGGAGCACTTGTTGCTTTGACAGTCTGAAAACCTGTCAAACAAAAACAAAGAGAGAGAGAGAAAGAGAGAGACAGAGAGAGAGAGAGATGAGGACTGCTTATGTGTTATAATGTCTTCGTTGTGGTTCAAGTATTTTATTTATGACTCTGAAAGATTTAATACCACACTGAATAAATAGCAGCGTTCAATCAGAATTAACCGCTTATTTTCTTTTGTTTCGTAACAGACTGGAGAACAGTTCCCTCCAGGTAAATAACTAATACTTTATTGACGTAGTTAGATCAGGTAATCTTTATCAGTTACACCTGTACACGGCTATACATGAGCTTCGTATGCAGAAATCTCTCTGATTCATAATCAGTAGTTGGTATAGCGACAAAAGATGAACATCACAATTCTTCCCACTTAACCTATCTCTAACTAGATGAATGGTTGAGGCCCAATGTTGAGTCTGAATTAAGCGTCCATTCAATGTCTTTATTCTGTGAATTTCTGCTCATTATGAATCTGACTTAAATTGCAGCGGCCGAATTCTGTTATTGACTGAAGATCTTGATTTATATGTGAGGGGAAAATACCAGATACGCCATTTGTGTTTATAATGTTTCTATTGTTTTCGTACTTAACAGTTTATGGATTGTCTTTACGAGGCACAGATGGAGAATCTGCTCGTCATTAACCAGAACGATGGTAAAAACCGCCCGAAGGCCACGCACAAGGTGATGAAATACCATACCAGTTTATACAACCAGGGACATAATAGACATTTATCATGACAAAGATTTCCCAGAAACGAAAGAATACCGGAGTAGACGTGGCTTGCAGAAAAATCCTTCAAAACTGTCGGAGAACTGTGAAGTTTAATCAAGCAGAAAACTAACCCCTCATATGTCCAAATTAGTTGGTTCCATGTTACTTGGATCATTTGTTCGATTAGTCGTAATCAGTGAAATGAGACAGTTTACATTCATATTATACAAGTATCTGTAAATATTAGCTACATGCAGACCATTTACAATTTTGTATACAGACTGGGAAATATAAGTGCTCTGAAAATTATTTAGAGTAAGATGGAGATCTTCTGCTGCATTATGGCGCATGTTCTGCCCATTTACATATCCTGATAGGCTGATGCAGGAATCTGATGAAATGAAAAAATGGGAGTCCAAAAGACTTGATTTCATTTCTCTCAGAAACCACCGGTATAACTCAAAAGGAAAAAGTCCATCTGGGCAGTTGAACTCATGCACAACCGTAAATTTCTATGGAAGATGCAGGTCGTTGTCGACAGTGTTTCGATACATCTGTTAGTTCTCGCTTTCACAGAGAAACGAAGTAGAGTTTTCGTCTGGCTGTTCTCGAACTTCCTTCACCCCAGCAATGTTTTCTTGTGTTCTAAATCGTTTCAGAAATTTACTGTTTTTATTTACTATGTTACCCGTTACGTGCCCGTTTGCCACTAAGTTTCACATTGTAGCTTTTGCTGGAGGTTTCGTCAAAACACTTCCAGTCTTAAACTCTTACACTAACAGTCCCACACACGTTTCCCAGGAATTGTGCTTCGCCTAATACTCGACACTGAATACGCATTGGTTCTTTTTCTTTTTTGCCGAGGGGAGGGGGGGGGGGGGCGGAGGTGATCTTGTGTTGCATCATTTAACTGGCTGTTACACACGTCTGCTCCTCTCACTTAATCAAACGTGTAATGACACAGCGAAGTACTCGAGACAGAGCATGCTGGGGCTGTGCAGGCACAGACATGTGGCAGCAACCGATTGGTGCACAGAAATCACAGTTTGCCCTATTTTCCGGGCTGGACAGTTCTCCTGTTCATTAACAAGGGTCACTTCTGCATCAGTCTACCAAATATCTTCCGGGCACATTTATTTTGCCCTCCCTGAATGTACGAGTACACTGTTCAAAAGAATTTGGGAAACACTGTATCAACGTCCGCTATGTTAAATCTACTTCGACTGAGACGTTACCTGTGGTCCTACTGCATAGCCTGAGATCTTCGCCTTCAGTGTATGCAGCAACTAAAATCATTCGCTGTCTATCGTCTGTGTTCTGCATTGCAACATCAGGTGTTCCCTCAGAAGGGAGTGAGTATCGGTGTCAAGCAGTGTTCTCTTGTGAGACCCACGGACGATAGTTGTCCTTTGTGAACGTTGTATTCAACAAAGTACATGCTATGCGACAACTTAATGCAGCGCAAGTTGCAAAAGCAGTGTGTTCGATCCATGGAGTATGGACTTTCCGTCGTGTAGCTGCATATGCCAATGTCTCTCCATCTGTCACCCACAAGCCGTGGGGTTAGGTTGGGTTGTTTTGGGGGAGGAGACCAAACAGCGAGGTCATCGGTCTCATCGGATTATGGAAGGACGGGGAAGGAAGTCAGCCGTGCCCTTTTCAAAGGAACCATTCCGGCATTTGCCTGAAGAGATTTAGTGAAATCATGGAAAACCTAAATCAGGATGGCCGGACGCGGGATTGAACCGTCGTCCTCCCGAATGCGATTCCATTGTGTTAACCACTGCGCCACCTAGCTCGGTTCACAAGCTGTGGACACACTACAGTGAGACAGGTCAGTACACAAGACGACTTGGACAAGGTCGCCGACGTATTACAACCACACATGCAGACCGACATCTGGTCATCTCTGTGTTGTTGCTATCACAGGAGGGCCACTGGAGTCTCTGTGTCCGATGAGACATCCCGTCCGAGCACAATGTATTGCAGCTCGCCTTTAGTTCTCCCGTTCCCTTGTAAACTGGCAACTTCGTCACGGGCGGAACATCTTATTCACAGACGAGTTCAGATTTTCTCGGACACCAGGTGACGACCATTTCCGTGTGCAGAGACACCGTGGTGAGCGGTACCTGCCAAATTTTGTCCAGTAAATCGACAGATTCTGCCAAGGTTCTGTGATGGTGTGGGGAGGCATCACTGTTGACCAATGTTGACAGCCGTGTGAATCTTGTCGCTGTGCATGGTCGCCTTACCGCCAAACAGTATATCGAGCACTTTCTGTTGGACCATATGGTGGCTGTAGTATACGTTCGTAGCCCTGAATTCCATATCATGTTTGATAATGTCAGGGCCCATGTGATGGTCGTCGCTATGGATGTCTTGCGGAATCTGGGCACTGACATAATGGACTGGGCAGCTGCGAGTCCCGATCTGTAGCCCATCGAAGGTGTGTGTAACGCGCTTGACAGACGCGTTGGTGGCCGTTATGTTCCATCACAGACGCTCCAAGAACTCTAAAGGGCTCTCACTGAAGAATGGGAGCGGATACGAGAGATGGACCTCCATAGAATTACACGGAGCATGCGACATGGATGTCTCGCCGTGATAAACGCTCACGGAAGGCATAAAAGTTATTGAAGATGTCAAAATCCTATAAACAGTACTCAGTATGACGGGTTGAATGATTGTTTCCACTTTGTTTTCAACACTCGTCGGCTATTACAGCTCTTTTTATGTAAATGAATGAGAATCTAATGGTATTTTGTTGTGTACTTAATTTTATGAAAGATAAAGGTATATGTGGTATCACAGTAAGTTCACAATTGTTGCTCAATACAGTATGGCAGATGTCCAAAGTCATATTCCCCTAATTTTTTTTTGCAAAGTTTATAAATTTCCTTCTTTTCCCTGGCCTTATATCTTCAAGAGGCTGGCATGTTAATCTGTATTTGGCAACGTTAGTGGCTGAAGACAGTCAGTTTCCTTTAAAGTTGTCACCCCCGGCACCTTCTGAGGCGGGACGCGGGTACTAGCCCGATTTTCACCTAGTCGGATATGGAGAACCCCCTAAAATTTATATCCAGGCTGGCCACACACCGGCCCTCGTCGTTAATCCGTTGGGTGTATTCGATCAGCTATCCAGGCGTGTAATCCAGGCGTGTATATACAGATGTAAATTAGTGATTCTTACCCACAGCTTTTATAAATATCGAAATTCTTTTACGGAATAAGACGAGTTGTGTGGAAAAACATTTTCAGATTGTTTTTAAATTTAATTTTGTCTTCTGGCAGACATTTTACATCATTGATTGGATAAACGAAGATGTTGATGGGAGCAGTTTGCAGCAGCTTTTTTTTTTTTTTTTTAGGTAAATTCGACCTCAACGTGGAATAATGGGAGATGTTCAGTCCCAGGGAAGATCAAAGGCAGAAGAGAGATATCAACTAGTCATTGACCTTGTTATTTGTTTCGCAGCAGGAGTACGTGTGCGGCGACAAGGGCGTCAACTGCAGCTGGGGACAGGCCATCAACGTGGCCAACCGCTACGTGTACGTGGCGCAGCCGCACAAGGACCGCGTCCTCGTCATCAGCAAGATCCAGATGGTCGTCGTTGACGTAAGTCACAAACCAGCACCCACTTCTACATCTACGTGTGTACTCTGCAAATCACATTTAAGTGCCTGTCAGAAGGCTGGTAGAACGGCTTCCACAAATGCTCGTTGTTACACTTTATCGCTAGTATCTGCATGACCTAAACTTAACCCCATCAGCCTTACTTTTCTTCACATGGTTGTTTCTAACATAATAAACCTCCCCTGATAGCCTTTTTGTCTTATGCGCCTAATCTCAATAAAAATTCCACTTTTTGCATAAGAGAAGAACAGTAGTAAATCAAAACACGCATAAATGGTTGAAAGTCTTTCTAAAATGAACAAAACCTTACATTATTTGAAACGATGTTACGTACCCAAGGTGGCGCACATATTCCGATCAAGGTTCAAAATCTGGTGAAGCACTTCTGATCCATTTTCCCTGTTGTTTCCGAAAATGAACATTAAAAAATTGCATATAAACATAACAAGAGTACATATACCCAAATTTTCCCATGTGAAAAGCATTATTGATTGCTACTTTTGGCCGACCACTGTGACCGAGCGGTTCTAGGCGCTTCAGTCCGGAACCGCGCTGCTGCTATTGTCGCAGGTTCGAATCCTGCCTCGGACATGGATGTGTGGGCTGTCCTTAGGTTAGTTAGGTTTAAGTAGTTCTGAGTCTAGGGGACTGATGACCTCAGATGTTAAGTCCCATAGTGCTCAGAGCCATTTGAACAATTTTTTGCTACTTTTGTCTCAAGAATGTTAACGTGAAGGTAGTAAATTTTTCCTGTCTTTCACGACAGAGGATAAATACTAACTTGTACAGGAGGGGAATTAGAGCAGATAGCAACTTACTGCATTACAGCAAATAACGAATTATATTTGTTCCGAACACGATATCCCTGCAAGGAAAAGTAATGCATCATTGACATACACAGTGTGTTCCAGAAAAGCTGTGACAAACATCGAGGGTGGTTGTAGAGGGTGTTTTGAGAAATTAATGGAGGATGGGAACCTGTGTCCAGAAACATCATCCAACGACGCTACAGAGTTTCGAAGTTATAGGTGTCGGCGCCTGCCACTAGGCTACCCCTCTGTTAGCAAACGTGACTTTTTATCCAGACGTGCCAGAGGCAGAATGTCTCGCAAAGTTGTTTGTTATTCAGTGATCGCGACCGATCGCCACGACCCCAATGGAGAACATGTAACTAGCTGCTGCGTAGACAGGCCTTGTCTCCTACGAATGTTATGATCTGCTGGTTCGCTTGATGGCAGTTTAAGACACGGTTTTCCATCGACTGTTTATTTTTCTCCTGGAATACTGTAAAGTCTTTATTGTTTTCCCGATGGAGCTAATCTTCTCCACTGACGATCGTGAAAATCAGTCGCAGTCACTGAATAACAAACAACACTGCGTGACGATTCACCTACGGTCCCTCAGCGCACAAAGTCACGTTTACCTAGTGGAAGGCGTCGGCACCTACAACTTCAACGCTTTGTAGTATCGTTGGAGAAGTTTCCAGTAACGCGTTTGTGTCCTCAATTCGTTCCTCAAGGCACTCTCTACAATCCTTCAGAGTATGTCACAACATTTCTAGGACACTTTGTATATCGCTTCCTGCCACCAATAAACTATACTCCTACGTCTACTGCTATAGACACTAAACGAGTAAGACTTGGAGCCAATATGGCAAGGTGTGGGAACAATCAGTCTTTGTTCACGCGATTTGTCATGTCGTGCAGCTGCTGTCCGCTTATCTGAAAGACACTGAAAGAGAACAGGCCGAAGTATAAATTCGGCGATAAATCACAAAGAATCATGTCAGGATGAAGTGACAGACTCCTTATCCATATAATAGTGACATACTACTGCACTATATCGAGCGTTGGCATCAAACTGAAGCAGCACTAAATGTGAGCCATTGTGTACCCGTACTGTTCTACAGCGTCTGCTGTGTCTCTGGTTCGCTGGGCTGTTGATTTAGCAGCGCCAGCAGCAGCACGATTGGCAACAAATTACTTCTGTCAATGATTCTCACTTCGGGTTTTGCATTACAGTTGTCTCCGAGTATTCGTGACACCCTCTAGTGACGAACACTCTCTCCGACAATGGTATTGTTCGTCGGCACACTGAACAAACGTCGTGAGTCCTTTGCGCCGCATTTTAGACACCCTCAGCAGCGGTTTCTATGTCACAGACACTGTAGTAACTGAAGTGCAATAATTTTTTTAACGCATTCCAGTATCTGTATCCAGGCAGGTTTGTGCTTGTCGACGAGCTGAAAGGAGTGATCGTCAGTTATTTGCACAACAGATTCTTCTTCGTACTCATCCCGCTCATTCGTCTGAAATGCTCTCATTGAATCTTTTCGGGGTTTAACGTGTAGGCGACTCGCCACTAAATCTAAAACAGCAAACAACAGTTCTGAACTTCGGGCCGTGAAAAACATGATGGAAAATGCCATTCCTCGGGGAAGCGTTCAAGGTCTGTTCGAGCCGATGCTATGATACATATCGGTACTATCATTGTGGCATGTGGGCCTTATTAGTTCTGGTTATGAGCACGTAATGTTATTTTATATCTTTGTATATTTAACATCTGAGCAATAGTAAACCATTTGTCCACTGAATATCATTCTTTATTTATTTATTTATTTATTTAGCTTATAGCGTAGTGCATCACATGAATTAATTACATATAAATAATCGGCAATACGAACATTAAGTATCATATAAAATATACAGCTAATATAAAAAGAAAATAAAGGATAGATACAAAATATATATTAACTATATAAAACCACGAAATATTGGTGGTGTATTCTACGGCCTTTTCGGTAGCATGCAAGAATTCGGAGCAGTCACCAGTGAATCTTCGACTATATGTATCACGGTTTCTCTACTAGCTCCGCAATGACACTTGGGAGAAGCTATTTTTCCCCATATATACAACGAGTCAGGACATCTACGAGAGTTTGTTCATATTCTGTTTATGGTAGAACAGATTTTTTGAAGCTTGCCGAATCCATGTGTTGTGGTGGTGAGGCAACACATTTTATGAAAGTCAGGGGCTGCCTGTTTGGTCCACTGCTCTTTTCAGTGATCAACAGGCTGAATCAATTTTCATCCAGAACTATTGCACTCTTCAAGTTTTGTTGTCAAGAGCGCAGTCTGTTTCTCTCGCTAACGGGGACGTCTCGATGTATTTGTAGAAGAGGGCTGTTCTCGATCTTTTTGAGTCCTGAAAGGAATAATTTCCCTCGTCTCAGATGGGAGAAGCTTTATTGCTTATTGCGAGTAGCCAGCAGGTTGAGGTGGAATTGATAGTCCCTGTTATAAGGTGCATGGAGTTAGACATCGATGCACCTAGTGTGCGCACTGATGCGCCAGAGCGATTTAGCGGATAGACTGGGCCTCAGGTTGAAGTCTCTAGCGTGGCGCCTGAAGACGTTGTTGCAAGTTCTAAGTTTGGCGGCTGTCTTTGACAGATGACCCTTGAAGCTCAGTGGTCTAGATATTTTGCATATCGATTGTGGGAAAGCGGTTTGTTCTCAAAGTAAATACTGAGTTGCCTGTTGGTTAACGCGTCGTTGAGGCGGAATGTAGAGACTTCTTCTTTGTCCCACTGAGTTGCAATCTCCAACTGCAAAAGTATTTCCCAATATCTTCCAAGTTTTTCGTCAAGGTGTCCTCAGTAGCCTCTATAGTAGAGGATGTCTTGAAGAAGGACCAAAAGTTATTGGGAAATGCTTTCCCCATTGGAGGCCTGCCGGTGTGGCCGAGCGGGTCTACGCGCTTCAGTTTGGAACCACGCGACCGCTACGGTCGCACGTTCGAATCCTGCCTCGGGCATGGATGTGTATGATGTCCTTAGGTGAGTTAGGTTTAAGTAGTTCTAAGTTCTAGGGGATTGATGACCTCAGACGTTAAGTCCCATAGTGCTCAGACCCATCTGAACCATTTGAACCCCATTGGCTATTCCGACGCTGTCCAACAAAGTCAGAACTCTCTACGTCATGGACATCGTTAATTTCTAATGATTGCTACGTGCTGTTTCTGTGATTGATGGTTCGTATTAACCGAGCAGCCTGCCTCGCCGGCAGGTGGTGACGACGGACAAGATGCCGGTGGAGCTGCACTACGTGCCGCACCTGGACCAGGTGTGGGTGCTCAACTGGCGGTCGGAGCGCGACCGCGGCGTCAAGACGGTGCAGGTGATCCGCGACGCCGCGCAGAAGCGCAAGCACCACACCGTCCACCCGGAGCCCATAGACGGACAGTTCGACCTCGTCAGTGGACTCTTCATGCCACCGGTGCAGGTAGGTCTTCCCTGACGTCTCTCACTTTCGACTCCAGTCAACACTTGGGGCTGATTCATGCGTATTCTATAGCGCATAGTGGTGTCATGCTGAAATGAAATACGTTTAATATGTAATGGTTCCCAAAAATATTTAAATAATTGTATGACGGCTATGCCCTTCTTTGTCCACCATTCTTCTCTTCCCTCTTCTCGTTTAACGTCTTAAGCCCTCGCCTTCCTCCTTGAGGATGCACCAAATTCTCAGCTCTTGCCTCCTCTTTCGAAAATTTCATTGTAAGAATACTTCGTAAGAATCTTTGCCTTACAGTTATCTTTCCACTAGTAGGAGAGTGTTGGCCAAGTGCCGAGCGGTGCGTTAGGGTGGCGTGACTAGTAAAGTGATGTAGAGGGGTTGGATAAAAAGTAGTGGCAACACCGCCGTAACATAAAGGTTGTGCTTCACATGGAATGTCCGCTGTTTGTATCTGGCTGCAGAAGGGCAATCCAAGTAGTGAAGTAATCGGCGACGGCTGTGTCAGTTGCTGTGTGTAGTGTCTGAAAGTGCGGAAGGCAGTTCTAGTGCCTTAACATGTTTTTAGTATAAGACCAGCGATAAACCACCATCGTCAGTAATGTCTTTCAAATACTTCGGTTCAACGATTAGAATAATGAAAAATGTAACAAGCTGGTCAGTCTGTTCGTGACAGGGGCACACGCTGGGCCGTGAACCACTGCGGGGACACAAAACGGAGAGGTGAATCACGCACGGACGACGTGATGCACGTCTTGACATTCATCTCCCGACACGACTCGGAATGTGGAGTTTGCGACGGGTCCTTTTGATCACTATGAAAGGACAACTTTATGCGCTATATATTTCACTGGGACGTTCTTAAAAAGGAACACTATAAAAATTTTGGAATTTTGGAGACCTGCTCCAAAAGACGTTGTGACATTCAACCGTTTGTATGTATTGTGCACGGATCGTAGTATTAAAATCAGATGACGTCAGAGAAGGCAGGACATAAGGAATCATTTTTCTTGTGCACTCAGTGAAAGAATGGGAAGATATATGGCTAATATTGATACGCAGTACAGTTAGCACGTCGGGAAGCAGATTA
The DNA here is from genome assembly GCF_021461395.2 of Schistocerca americana. NCBI lineage: Eukaryota > Metazoa > Arthropoda > Insecta > Orthoptera > Acrididae > Schistocerca > Schistocerca americana. The sequence goes on along the minus strand of NC_060119.1, from coordinate 740,610,956 downwards.
CTGAGCACGACTTTCAATGTAAAAAGATATCCTACTAGCATTATACTGCGTTATGCGCCTTTAGTGAGCATTTTCACTCATATTGTCGTTGCTGTGGCTTTCTTTCTGAAGACTGCTTTGGTGCAGTTCTCCGCACTACACTACCCTGTGCAAGCCTCTTCAGCTTCTAATAACTATTGCAATAGACATCTACATGAACCTGGTTAATATATTCCTCTTGTCTCCCACTGCAATTTTTACTCCACACACTTCCGTCCAATACTAAATTGTTGACTTCTTGACGTATCGGAATGCATGCCATCAACCAAGTTTAGTCAAGTTGTGCTACAAATTTCTATTCTATTCTGTTTTTTTTTTTTTTTCAGTACCTCCTCATCGCTTACGTGGTCCAGCCATTTAATCCTCAGCATTCTTCTGCAGAAGCACATTTCAGTAGCCTCTACTTTCTTCTCTTCCGAACTCCTTATAGTCCACGTTTCCCTTCGATAAAGACTACGCTCCAGAGGAACACTTGTAGAGAAGACTTCGTAACACTTACACTTATAATCGATGTCGAAAATTTCTCTTCTGCACAAACGCTTCTCTTCTCATTGCAAGTCTACATTTTATATCCTGTCTGCTTCGGGCATCATCAGTTATTTTATTTCCCAAATACTGAAACTCCTCCACTAATTTCAGTGCCTCATTTCCTAATGTAATTCCATGAAAATCGCCTGATTTAATTCGACTACATTCCACCACTCTTGTTTTGCGTTTGTCGATGTGTATCTTACATCATCCTTTTAAGATCAATGCCCATTCCGTTCAAAAGTTCTTCCTGGTCTTTTGCTATCAGTGACAAAATTATAGTGTCATTGGGAAGCCTCCAGTTGTTTTTCTTCTCCCTGAATTTTAATTCCGTCGCCAAAATTGTCTTCCCGTTTCTGCTTGGTCAGTGTACATAAAGAATAGGCTACAACCCTCCCTAACTCCCCTCTCAACTACAGTTCCCTTTCATGTCCTTCGAGTCCTGTAAATACAGTCTGGTTTCTGTATAAGTTGTAAATGACCTTTTGCACCCTGTATTTTATCCCTGCTACCTTCAGAATTTCAAAGACTGTATTGCTGTCAGCATGGTCAAAAGCTTTCTCTAAGTCTACAAATGCTGTATACTTCTGTTTCCTTTCCTTGGCGTGTATTCTAGATGAGTCGTAGGGTCAGTATTCCCCAGAGTATTCCTACATTTCTCCGGCACCCAAAGTCATCTTTCCCGATGCCGGCTTCTTCCAGTTTTTCCATTCTTCTGTAAAGAATTTGTCATAGTATTTTGCAACTATGGCTTATTGAGCTAATAGTTCGGTAATATTCATAACTGTTAGCACCTACTTTCTTTGCAACTGGAATTATTACATTCTTGTGAAAACTGTGGGTTTTATGTGTGTCTCGTACATCTCGCACACCAGATGGAATAGTTTTGTCGTGTCTTGTCCCAAGCATAACAGCAGTTCCAAGGGAATGTCGTCAGGCTTACAGACAGTCATGTGTAATTTCTCTTGTTGCTTCACCTCCAGAAGTTGTAATTGGCGCCTTCCACGTGTTCCGCAGGATATGAACCAGCTGTTCAAGTACGCGTACGTGACGCACACGAACCAGCGCGGGCTGTACAAGCTGGACCTGGCCACCATGCGCTACATCCGCAGCATCGACCTCACGCCCTACAACTGCGTGCCCAGGCACATCGAGTTCTCCGCACTGTGTAAGTTGTCGATACATTATGCGAAAACCAAAATCACTCGTTTTGTTTTCAGCTCCAGGTAGTCACCACTGTGAAAAATACTTAGTAGAATATAAGGGGTGTTACGGGTGTAAGTCTAGAAATTTCCATGAATGACTGGCTTACAGTGTACTAAATAACATTAAACCAGTATTTACTTTATGACTTACTTCACTTTCAGACTTACATAATTACAGCAGACCTCGGCTTGATCACTGGTACATTAAGCAAGTTCAAATGGACGAGGGGTGTAGTAGTTATGCAGGAATTCGAATAACTATATCATTTACCTGTAAAACTTGTCGAATACTTACTATCATTATCTCTTAAGAAAAATACACCTCTTCTCCTTCCTAATTCATATCACATGCATTGCAAATATGAATTATTTATCGATATTTTATAAAAGACTAGTTAATAAAGCTATTATGTTTTTTTAAACTTAAAAAACATTTATTAACTAAGTTTTATAAAATATTGATAATTAAGAATTTATATTTGCAAGGCATGTCAAATATAATTAGAAAGAAAAGGACGTGCATTATTTATAAAAAATTATGGTCAGATACGCTGTAATTAGCATATTCATGATGAATTTTATATTTAAACTATTTACGTAGAAAAGCCAAAGGAACTGGTACATGTGCTTAGTATCGTGTAGGGACCTGGGACCACGCAGAAGTGCCGCAACATGACGTGGCATGGACTCGACTAACGTCTGAAGTAGTGCTGGAGGGAATTGACACCATGAATCCTGCAGGGCTGTCCATAAATCCGCAAGAGTACGAGGGAGTGGAGATCTCTTCTGAACAGCATGTTGCAAGGTGTCCAAGATATGCTCAATAATGTTCGTGTCTGGGGAGTTCGGTGGCCAGCGGAACTGTTTAAACTCAGAAGAGAGTTCCCGAAGCCACTATGTTGCAAGTCTGGACGTGTGGGGTGTCGCATTATGCTGCTGGAATTGCCCAAGTCCGCCGGAATGCACAATGGACGTGAATGGATGCAGGTGATCAGACAGGATGCTTACGTGCATGTCACCTGTCAGAGTCGTATACAGACGTATCAAGGTTGCCATATCACTCCAACTGCACACGCCCCACACTATTACAGAGCTTCCACCAGCTTGAGCAGTCCCCTGTTGACATGATGGATTCATGAGGTTGTCACCATACCTGTACACGTCCATCCACTCGATACAATTTGAAACGAGAGTCTTCCGAACAGGCAACATGTTTCCAGTCATCAACAATCCAATGCCGATGTTGACAGGCCTGGGCTTCGTGTCGTGCAGTCATCAACGGTACACGTGTTGGCCTTCGGCTCCGAAAGCCCATATCGATGATGTTCCGTTGAGTGGTTCGCACGCTGACACTTGTTGATGGCCCAGCACTGAAATCAGCAGCTATTTGCAGAAGGATTGCACTTGTGTCACGTTGAACGATTCTCTTCCGTCGTTGTTGGTCCAGTTCTTGCACAATCTTTTTCCGGCCACAGCAATGTTGGAGATTTGATGTTTTAAGGGTTGCTGATATTCACGGTACACTCGTGAAATGGTCACACGGGAAAATCCCCACTTCATCGCTACGTCGGAGATATTGTATCCCATAGCTCGTACGCCGACTATAACATCACATTCAAACTCACTTATATCTTGATAACATGTCTTTGTAGCAGAAGTAACCGATCTAACAACTCCGTTAGGCACTTGTTGTCTTATGTAGACGTTGCTGACAGCAGCGCCATATTCTGTTTGTTTACATATTTCTGTATTTGAATACGCATACCTGTACCAGTTTCTTTGGCGCTTCAGTGTATATCCCAAGTCATGTCTTTGTCAATCGTCGTCTGTCCTGCCGGCAGACGGGTACGCGATCCTGGAGTGCGAGGAGCCGGTGACGGGGCGCGCCGCGGGCCAGGTGCTGCTGGACCACCTGTCGGACGCGGTGCTGGCGCGCAAGCCCGCGCTGCTCGGCCGACCCACAGTCGCCCCGGACAGCCGCGCCGTCGTCACCGTAGACCACGGCCGCGACGGCGTCACGCTCGTCGTGCAGCGCGTCACTGGTGAGCCCACTACTCCACTACTCCTCTGCTACGCATCATCCGTGCTGCCGAGGGAGGCGGTGCGGCAGTTACACATTGCACAGTATTTGTGCTGATCGTTCGAATAGCAACTTAGAGGCAAGCGCCACAAAAATTTCAGACAAAAAGTTTTTTTTTTAATACCATGGTGCGCGCCCTCTTACAGCATGGAAAGGCCTAGACGTAATTATTTTGTTAGGCTTATTCGTCTCATTTTTTCAGTCGGCAGCTGACAGAAATTATCATTTATCTCCTCCGTGTCGAATTCTTGAGTTGGCAAAATAGCCATTATTTTCGAAAGAATGCTTAGTGGAATTTTGGCGGTTTGAACTGAGCTCCGTTTCACAGAAGGCCAATTTCTTCCATACCTTATTTTATCCTAACCTGAACCTTTTATTTTTTTCTGTCGCTGGACGCAGACTGTTCAGCTTTTTTTGCAGCGCAAACTGAAGTCAGTTTCAGATAACTTTATTCACGTGTCACAAGGTAGCTTACTCATTAATGACGACCATTCGACCTTTTTAGCGGGAACTCAAAAGCCAAATAAACAAACATATTTTTTTAAAATACGAATGTATTTATATGGGAGATAATTTTTGACCGTACAAATTATACTAGTACCGATTGGAGACAAGTATAAAACAAGTTTCTTGTGGTGACCATTAATATAATTCGCAGTGGTTGCCACCTCCTTTTGTATGCTGTACATTACTTTTTTTAACTTTATTTGAGGACACAGACAAGTTTCGCGTTTTTAATAAAATATCTTCACTGTGCGTCTTGGAATATTACAAGATATTTTCGTTGCCACATACTGGTTATAGAGTTAAAACAATTCATGAAAGCTTCTTTTACTATAAAATAGAAACTGACTTACAGTAATTTCATTATTTCAAAACCATGCAGCATTCCCTTATGTGGAAAACTATTTAAAAGACTCAACCTTTTCATGTAGTCACTGTGGTTCGTAACGTACTAAATAACAATTCAGCTGCCGTTTTGTGCGTATAGCAATATCATTTGTTTTTAAAAGTGTTGTCACATTTTTCTGTTTTTGTTTTCACGTGTTGTTTGTCTGACTGTACGTGTGTTGATTGAACACGTTCTGCACATCCAAGCGATTCGTGTTTACAATACATGATGAGTTAAAAGTGCTGTGGTCATTAGAGACAGAACCCGCGAACTGGAGAAGCATGGTGGAAAAAACTGGCCTTCTTGAAGTAACTATTCCGCGAGTGCACTCAGGTAATTTGAAGATACCAAAGGAAACCTAAATCATGGTGCCCGGCCTGAGATTTTAATGGTTTTTCCTCAACAGGATTACCATGAACTTTAACCATTGTCTCTTCTCGATCTCTGTTAAACGTATTAGGACCATAAGCTACCAGGTATTGGAACTATCCTTCTTCAGCTCATACATCCTCCTAAAATTTTGATACCTGCCCATCTACTCCATCCAAAATCTCCTGACCTATACTGCTACTTTCAGTGGGAAATTAATTAATTTTGATCGCACTGTCAGATGTCCTCTAACCGTTTACAGTCAGTTTTCAATATATTTCTTTCAACATTTATGCTACTTATTATAATTGTAGAACAATGATCATACCATGGAGTGGAAGGGCTGGCATGAGTCGACGATGGTTTGTCGGCCTTTATAGTGAAGACAAGCAAACTATCTACAATTTTCACTTTAAGAAAGCAAACTTGCTTTGGAACTGAAATGCTTAGTGAAAACCAATCTTTCTTTATGATTTAACGAGAACCACTTGATTTTACTTTTACTAGAATTAAATTGTACCCTATTTTCTTACTGCCTAAATTAATACATCGTACAAAAGCAACACATTTAAATAAGACACAGTACATGATAACACTACAAAATCCTCTCAGCTTAGCATCGCAATATAAAAGTAATGAGTCCGATCTGTGCCCCCACCTTTCAACGCTCCACACAGCAGCAGAACTCAAATGACAACATGTGTATAGCTTGATCTCCCGCATACCTGCCCGTGCCCTTCCACATAGATGGAACAATTCGGTACAATATCACCGCAAGCGACTGCCGCCCATCGCTAGCGTAAAGATTCCACACAGCACATGAAACAGTCCACTGAGTTATCGCTCGCCTCTGATGTGCCACAACCATGCTAAAAGCGTCAGTTCTCGGCTAGGCGCGCCGATGCGCAGCGGTCCACACATGATTCCTGTCTCGTCTAGATCGTACGTACGTCCACCATCGCACAGATGGCTACAGTTTTCAGCCCCTCCGGTTCCGTGTCGCCGCCTCGTGGGTTCTCGGGAGGCGAAGGCTGTGCCGTACTTTTCACGGCACGCTATTACCTTCTGCGTATCGTCTTTCGTCTAATCACTTCCTACGTTTGACAACTTCCATTTTTATCGGCTCTCATGGTTTGCGGTCATTTTTCACATCCATGTAACGCTATGCTTTAAACAGAGAGTCTCATGAACGACTTCCTTAATTCCATATCAGAATTGGCACCAGCAGAGCTTTTGTTTAGATACAACTCTCTTCATCTGGACCAGTCTCTAACTGACGTCTCCCTTGTTGAGTCGTTAAAATGATCACAAGAACTGATAATTCGTTGCAATTATTTTCAGAGAACGGCCTGAAGTTTATGTTTGATGTGAAGACGACGCTTAACATCAGCGACATCACGTTCTACCCATCGCAGACAACTCACGGCTACGATCTGTACGCCAGCGCCACCGATAAGGAAGACATACTCTTCCTCAACCTGCTGACAGGTGAGTACGACTACGCGAAGCCAATTCCGAGCTTTATTGTAACATCTGAGCTGCTTCATAGTGCGTATTTCTCAGCTCCTAGTAAAGCTGTACTACAAGTACGATTTAATGTGAATAAATTTCAAGCCATGTGATACAGTATCATTTGAGTGAGTACATTGCTTTTCACGGTGTGCTGTTGCTTGAAATTATCTCTGATTTTCCAATTACTTAGTGGAAGATACAGGTAAGTAAATTAACACAACTTATTTTTCAATGAAAACAAATTCCTTTTACGGGCACCGTCAATAATCATGATAATATGTTTAATTTTTGGAAATGAAAAGGTTGTTCCGCATCTACCCATCTAGGGTAGTAGACAATCAGCAACTGTGCATCAGTTTGTCTGTCGTGTCTACAGAAGTACAGCGAACGTCTCACTTCTCTGCGGACGAGACTTCAAACTCCAAGTATCTTTTACGTCATCCCAGGCCCCATACGAGACTTCGTCATTAGAGTTTAGTTCCTTGTGACAATAACTGAATCTTCGAACTTATTACAAAGCATAGCGTGCCAACCTCAAACTTTTCCTCTCATTGCAGCTCTTGCACGTCAAATCCTCGATTATTTGCAGGGTATACTCAAATCTCTATCTTCCCGTTCAGTTTTTATCCTCCACGGCCCCCTAGCACTATGAAAGTTATTTCCCGCTGTCCTAACACGTACCCTGTCATTCTGTCCCACCTTCGCGTCAGTATTCTCCATATATTCCCTTCCTCTCCTATTCTGTGGAGAATCTCCTAATTTCTTATCAGTCTACCTAATTTTCAACATCTTTCTATGACACCACATCACAAACGTTTCTATTATCGTCTTCTCCGGCTTTCCGATAGACCATGAATCATTACCGTACAATACTATGTACTACACTACTTTCTAGAAATTTCTTCCTCATGTTAAGGTCGACGTTAAAGACCACCACACTTCTCTTGGTCGGAAATACCTGAGATAATCTGCTTTTTACGTCCTCCTTGCTTCGTTCAAAATGTGTTACTTCGGTTCCAGGGTAGCAGAATGCTTTCAGATCGTCTAATTCCTGGTCAACAGTTTTGATTTTAAGTTCATCACTAATCTCATTTCTGCTTCTCTTCATTATTTTCTTCTTTCTTCGGCGTACTCTCAGTCCACGTTCTGAACTTATTAGACTGTTCATTCCATTCAACACATACTGCAATTCCTCTTCACCTTCACTGAGGATGACAATTTTATCAGTGAACCTTATCACTGATATCCTTCCACCCCTAATTCTAACCCAATTCGTGAACATTTCTCCTTTTTGTCTATCATTGCTGCTCCGATGTGTATACTAAACACTGGGGCCTAAAGACTACATCCCAGTCTTACGCCCTTTTTAATCCGAGTACTTCGTTCTTCATCTTCCAGTCTTACTATTGTGTCTTCGTTCTTGTGCGTATTGTGTATTATCCATTTGTTATTATAGCTACTCTTAATTTCTTAGAATTTCGATCATCTTACAACACTTCACGTTGTCGAACATTTTTCCAGGTCATCAAATCCTATGAACGTGTCTTGATTTTTCTTTAGTCTTGCTTCCAATTTCAGCCGCGTCAGGACTACCCACACTGATCATCTTTTAACAATCCTCAGTTTCGCTTCCAGTGTTCCTCTATTATATTCTTGTCAGAACTTTGATGCGTGAGTTGTTAAACTGATTGTGAGTTAGTTCTGGTAGTTATTTGCCAATATTTTTCATGTGTCAAAAGTGAAACTGTACAAATAGAATGACTTTAGTGACTGCTAGTGCAGTACAGTGTTTTGTTGTTACGGATGATTATGGAAATAAAAGGAAGGTGACACTCCGTGCCAGGAGGTAGCTCACTATTCTCGAGCTCTAGCGGAGCTTAATGTCCTCATCCGTTAACATATCGTACTGAACGGTGTCACAATTCTCACTGCATGAGACAATACGCACACGTTTTGAATTTATCGCATACCTTCTGCTCTTAGTCTCATACCCTGTTCCACGCACGACGCGAACACTTGCCGACAGTTTGCACGGGATGTGCACAGGTCATTCCTCTTTGCAACTGTCGCATGATGGTTGTTTACAGCAGATGCTCAAAACGATGGTCCTCTGGGGCAAGAGAAGCCTGACAGCTTCAGAACATGTTGTCGAATTTCTGCTGCCAGAAATCTGGAAATCACTAGCTGAATACTGTCTTCTAACTCTTGGATATATGGGGATTGTTTGCATGCCCGTATGTTTCATAAGAACCTGAATATAAAAAATCACTTGAATTTAGATGTGGGGGACGAGCCAGTCAAGCATAATATCACCAAAAATATCCCGTAAAACTGTCAATGACACACTGGCGATGTGTTCCCTTGCATTGACCTGCATGAAATATTCGTTGTTGGTTCTCTGAAAAAAGATGATAGTATTTTGTCTACATACCTAGAGGTTATGGTTCGTTGCACTAACTGCAGACTACACTCATGTTTTCAGATTTGCGGAGTCTTTGGATGCTGTTGTGCCACAAATAAATTATTTGGTGCAAATGGGTAAAAACTAAGCCACCTTCCTCGGCTAACTCAAGGAGCCAGAGAAGCAAGTCAAGACAGACGGTTGGGCAGTTACGCCGGGGCTACCAACTGATGTAGTAAACACAGCTGCCAAAGCGTCAGAATGGTTACCTCATGTGGTTGCCAAGCGGACGACACATGAGCGTAAATAATATCGGCACAAAAGAAAAGCAAAGAAATCATCATCTAGATGGTCTAGTTATTTCATACCAGGCCAGCGGACTTGTGGCCTACGTGATCAGACTCGGCCGGCCAGTGTGGCCGAGCGGTTCTAGGCGCTTCAGTCTGGAACCGCGAGACTGCTACAGTCGCAGGTTCGAATCCTCCCTCGGGCATGGATGTGTGTGATGTCCTTAGGTTAGTTAGGTTTAAGTAGTTCTAAGTTCTAGGGGACTTATGACCTCAGATGTTAAGTCCCATAGTGCTCAGAGCCATTTTTGACCAGACTCGATGCGGTAACAAAACAAGTACTCACCTATGCAGTATAAACAGCCTCATTTTTTTAAGTCAAAGGAGTGTCACATAGTCTGGCAGCCACCATCTACGAGGAGAACTCTACACTGGTCCACAAGGCGATATGGTTTTACAAGCAGCCACCATGAGACCTGCCCTCCACTAATGTGGATCTACTGCTGGCCCTATGTCCGATGCTGACAATTTGGCACCTACCAGCCGGTAGGCCACCTGCGAGCCCACTTCCAGCCTTCTGTCCTGTGGATGGGGGCAGCTGTTGGAGAACAGGGTGGTGCAATCACCTGAACACCTCCCCTGAGTAGGAGTACTGCTGCTGAATACCTCCATTGGCATGATCAGGCGCTCATGCTAGGGGTTGTCTTCCTGTAGATGTTGGTATCAGAAGAGGGATCCACCAAAATGTAGAGGAAGACAAGACCTCAGCAGGAGCCCTTGCAAGAAGCAGGGGCATATGGTTGCACTGCCGCGGTCTCGGACAGCTGCCCTCCTGGACAGAACACTCGCTAGTATTCCACCAGCTGGAAGGCGCTAAGTCCACAGCACTGGACTTAGAGCTGGCAGTAAGACTGCAGTTAGCAAAGGCCAATTCTCCTGGTGGCTGCTTGTAGGACCATGTCACCTCATGGACCACTGTAGACCTTTCCCTCGTAGACGATGGCAGCCAGACTGTGTGTGATCCTTTTGACTAAAAATGGGGATTATTTGTAAATGTTCGGCCCGTACTTGTTTTCCCATCGCCTTGGGTCTGGTCACGTAGGCCACAAAAAGTACGCGGGCCATCTGGACCAAGGTGTCTTTATCTTTCTACTGTAGCGATACACTCCTGGCACCTCCACTTGACAGTAAAATGGGTAACCACCCTGACGTTTCGGCAGCTGTTTTCGCTATATCAGCAGATAGCGCTGGCGTTAATTCTGTCCAGCTGTCCGTCTTGACCTGTTTCTCTGGCTTCTTGCGTTAGCCAAGAAATGGGTCTTAGTTTTATCCAGTCACACCAAGTAATTTATTTGTGGTGGAATGGTATAATCGATGAGGGCTTGACCTGCTTCTCTGGCTTCTTGCGTTAGCCAAGATATGGGTCTCAGTTTTATCCAGTCGCACCAAGTAATTTATTTGTGGTAGAATGGTATAATCGATGAGGGCTTTCAGAACTGCGACATCGATTGTTCTCCGAGTCCATCCCCAGAAATGCAGCCATGCTTCATCATAAATATGAATATTTCAAAGGCAGCATCTTCATCATGCACAGACTAGAACAAACTGTGTTTACTGATGTCGACAAATAGCATTTTAATTGGCCAGTTAATGTATTTGCCACGGACTGTTCCACCTACCAACGTATGGCAAGTGTCTGGTACCTCTTAGTAGTGGCGTCATGTCAGTCAGTTGAAGGAAGAAATGCAGTTTTATTTCTGTGTATATCGACGCTGTTGTCAGTTCACTCTTCTAAAAGGAAGGGAGTAAAGAAGGCAGATTAGGATTTAACATCCTGTCGACAGCGTCGGCATTAGAGAGGGAGCGCAAGGCCGGATTTGGAAAGCATGGGAAAGGCAATCAACTGTGCCCTTTCAAAGGAACCATCCCGACATTTATCTTAAGCGATTTATGGAAACCACAGAAAACGTAAATCTGGATAGCTTGTTGGGGGGGGGGGGGGGGAGGGGGCGAATTTGGTCGTTTTTCCTATCTATCTATATCCGAATCCCGCACCAGCTACTGCCGGGTCTGGGTGCTGACGAGTCCTCTCCATTTGACTCGGTCCTCACACCACTTTTCTTCCTCCACTTGCTGCCAGGTCACACCTCTTCTTTCTACAGATATTCTCACTCCCATTTTCCACGGTGTTCTTGGGCGCCCTCTAGGTCTTTTCCCATCCATCTTTAGTTCTTCCATAATTTTTGGGAGTCTCTGCCCATGCATCCTTTTAACATACCCATACCATCTTAATCTCTTTTTTTTCAATTTCTACTCTCATACTTTCTCGTTTAAGGTCCTTCCTAATCTCTACATTCCTTACTCTGCCCTTTCTTGTTTTCCCCTTAACTGCTCTGAGAAATTTCATTTCCCCTGCTTGCAGTCTGCTCCAGACCCTTTCTGTCATCGTCCATGCTTCTCCACCATAGGTGACAATAGGGAAGTAATAATTCTTATACATAAGGAGTTTTGCTTTTTCTGAAACTTCCTTATTCCAAATCAGGTGTTTTATTGTTTGGTAGAAATTGCCTCCCTTCTGTAACCTCCTATTAACTTCGTTAGTTATTCTTCCATCCCTAGATAGTTCACTACCTAAAGAAGTGAAACTTTCTACCACCTTGAGGGGTTCTCCATTCAAGGTAATACTTCCGTTGATCCCTTTCTCTCTTCCAAATACCATTACTTCACTCTTATCTATATTTATTTGCTTTCAAAACACAGACGAGCCTCGTTCGTGTTTACTTCTACTTAAAATTATCCAAAGGCAATGGTTCAAAGAGGGGATAGATCTTGTAGAAGGTCATTCACTACGTGAACTTTTATTTATTTGATATCATTAAAGACAGTTTCCCTCAATCTAAAGTCTCAGTGCCGTTTGGCTCTTTAAGTTTGGTAGCTAGCGATAACCACCACAGCGAGTTTTTGGCTGCCAAATACTGGTAAAAAAGTTTTCTAAATGGGAGCCCACGCCCCCGTGGTTAGACAACAGAGAATGTCTCATACTGAAAAGCCGACACGCGGTTTTAGTAATTTCATCATAAGACAGAAAACAGAGCTGTAGTGTCCCCACTCAAACACAAAGTTCTTTAAGCTTGAGCCTAGCCATTCGCCTTTCAGTAAATTAAGAAAAATATTATGGGTACTAAAAACGAGCGCAAAAGCAGTTTCTCGGTCTTTAGTTGTGACGTCCGTAGCTGCGACAGACACCCAGTTGTTGGCTGTGCTCGCACCACCTGTTGGTGGCTGGCGTGGGACAGCGGTAGCGGATATGAGATACGGGCGGCTCCTTTCCCTGACGCTCAGTTTCATTCCACCCTCTCTTTGCATGTGCTGGGGCTTACACAGCCTCCGTGGTCCTTTGTCACACTAACAATATTCTTTTTTTAATATTTTTTTTAAGTATCTAATCGAGCGTTCAAAGCTTTCTACTGGTGGAGGCTATCTTTTGTGCAGCCCAAGCAATATTTCGTTTCCCATGACTATCTTCCTTAATGAGGAAAAACAGATAGGAAGTAACTCTGGACACAGGGTGGCCTCGCCCTTCCCAGTGGGTGTTCAAATGGTTCAAATGGCTCTGAGCACCATGGGACTTAACATCTATGGCCATCAGTCCCCTAGAACTTAGAACTACTTAAGCCTAACTAACCTAGGAACATCATACACATCCACGCCCGAGGCAGGATTCGAACCTGCGACCGTAGCGGTCACACGGTTCCAGACTGAAGCGCCTAGAACCGCACGGCCACACCGGCCGGCCCCAGTGAATGTCCTGACAGAGAAACTTCTCACTATTCCTCTTCAGGTTTTATCCCTAGGGTATCTCCGCATGAAAGCTTCAGAAAAAGAGGTTCGAGGGCACTAAACTTGCCATGCTGGGCCTTCGTTCTACCAGAATGCCCTGCCATACAGGATGTTAACAACTAGTCACTAAGCAAAAACTCGAAAGTCTCCACTAGGCCACCAAATTGGTCACTTCACGAGGGCACTTTTAATACGCCTTATATTCTAATTAATATATTTGTAAATTGAACATATTAAAGTTTTCTTCCAACTTCTAAGAACACACACACACACACACAAACACACACACGCACATACACACTACGACACCTGCCACAATGTCCGAACAACGAGACGAGGCGTCACGTAGCGATAGCAAGACTGCCTCTGCCTGCTACGGAGGTACCGAACGGGCGAGATGCCTCAGAGGCTAGCACAGTAGACGCGCAGTAGGAAGAACGGACGTTCTGGCTAGATATTTTTACTTTTTCTGTAGTTTTCGTAAATCGCTTCCGGTAAATTGCGATATGGTTAATTAGAAACAGGCACTGCTGATTTCCTTCCCCAAAGCTTCCCAAGCTTCGTCTCCAATGTCCTAGTCGTCGACGAAACATTAAACCCTAATCTTCCTGCGGTGGTGTTATTGGTTTCCATGCAATGCAGGAGAGAGTCCTTCCCTGGTACGTGAAATACACTACTGGCCATCAAAATTGCTACACCACGAAGATGACGTGCTACAGACGCGAAATTTAACCGACAGGAAGAAGATGCTGTGATATGCAAATGATTAGCTTTTCAGAGCATTTATACAAGGTTGGCGCCGGTGGCGACACCTACAACGTGCTGACATGAGGAAAGTTTCCAACCGAATGAGAATACACAAACAGCAGTTGACCAGCGTTGCCTGGTGAAGCGTCGTTGTGATGGATGACTAGTGTAAGGAGGAGAAATACGTACCATCACGTTTCCTACTTTGATAAAGGTCGGATTGTAGCCTATCGCGATTGCGATTTATTGTACCGCGACATTGCTGCTCGAGTTGGTCGAGATCCAATGACTGTTAGAAGAATATGGAATTGGTGGGTTCAGGTGGGTAATACGGAATGCCGTGCTGGATCCCAACGGCCTCGTATCACTAGCAGTCGAGATGACAGGCATCTTATCCGCATGGCTGTAACGGATCGTGCAGCCACGTCTCGATCCCTGAGTCAACAGATGGAGTCGTTTGCAAGACGACGTTTGCAGCAGCATGGACTATCAGCTCGGAGACCATGGCTGCGGTTACCCTCGACGCTGCATCACAGACAGGAGCGCCTGCGATGGTGTACTCGACGACGAACCTGGGTGCACGAATGGCAAAACGTCATTTTTTCGGATGAATCCAGGTTCTATTTACAGCATCACGATGGTCGCATCCGCGTTTGGCGACATCGCGGTGAAGGCACATACCAAGCGTGTATTCGTCATCGCCATACTGGCATACCACCCGGCGTGATGGTACGGGGTGCCATTGGTTACATGTCTCGGTCACCTCTTGTTCGCATTGACGGCACTTTGAACAGTGGACGTTACATTTCAGATGTGTTACGACCCTTCATTCGATCTCTGCAAAACCCTACATTTCAGCAGGATAATGCACGACCGCATGTTGCAGGTCCAGTACGGGCCTTTCTGGGTTCAGAAAATGTTCGACTGCTGCCCTGGCTAGCACATTCTCCAGATCTCTCACCAATTGGTCAATGGTGGCCGAGCAACTGGCTCGTCACAATACACCAGTCACTACTCTTGATGAACTGTGGCATCGTGTTGAAGCTGCATGGGCAGCTGTACCTGTACACGCCATCCAAGCTTTGTTTGACTCAATGCCCAGGCGTGTTAAGGCCGTTATTACGGCCAGAGGTGGTTGTTCTGGGTACTGATTTCTCAGGATCTATGCACCCAAATTGCGTGAAAATGTAATCACATGCCAGTTCTAGTATAATATATTTGTCCAATGAATACCCGTTTATCATCTGCATTTCTTATTGGTGTAGCAATTTTAATGGCCAGCAGTGTATCTACATCGGCATATACACTTCTCAAGCCACTGTGTAATGCATTGTACCACTATTACCGTATCAATACTGTTCGTTTTCTTTCCGATTCATCCACGTGGTGCGTGAGTAAAACATGACTGTATGCCTCTCTATGGACCCTAATCTCCGTTAGTTTATTGTTATAGTCCCTACGCGAGATGCATCGTTGGTGGCAGCAAGATCGCACGTCTTCTTAGGATACATGTTCTCTGAATTTATCCAACAAGAGAGTGCGCGAGAACAACATCGTCTTTCTCCCTAAGATTCCCTGAGCATTTTCGTTACACTCTCCTAAGATGTGTAACGACCTTTTATGATTCTAGTAGCGCGTCTCTGATGTTGTTCGACGTCTATTGTCAAACCTTCCTTATAAAGACTCCAAATACTGAGACAAGAGTGTATAACTGGTCGAACCAGCATCGTGTATAAGATTTCCTTTACTGATGCACTGCATTTGCCAAGAACCCTACACAACAAATCTCAGCCTTACATTAGCATTGCCTACTACTTATCTTACGTGATCGTCCCATTTCGTATCGTTTCTTAGTATTACCACTAAATACTTACACGAGTGGTGTGCTAAAGTTGTTCAGCCACTATCGGATTCCTTTTCTTTGTTGTATTTATTTATTGCATACTTAGCCTGAACCGATTAAGGCCATAAGGCCCTCTCATTCATGTGACCAGTAACAACACACACAGAAAAATATTACATAATAATCACAATAATAATAATTTGTGTTATTAATAAAAATGATAATTGGCAATATTATTAATAATAGTAAGATTAACAATGATAATAAAACAATGTAGGAATTAAGAATGATATTATTTAGTTATTACTTAACAAACTCAGTAAATAAATTAGGATTATTAACGAAAAGTTATAATTCGCAATAATAATAATAATAGTAACACTAATAATAAGAAGAAAATAATAATGGAGACGTTAAGAATTATATTGATTAGTTTAGCACTTTGGAGGCCTTGTTTGGTATTAGAAGAAGTGGAAGGGATAGACAAAGAGGAGAAGATTGAAATGAAAGTGACAACCGCTGCAAGGAAAGAAGAAAATTTAAATAGATAACTCGGTAGATAAGGGGAGGGAAAAGTGGCGGGGGAGGGAAGATTGAGGAGACTGAGCTGGACAAGAGAGAGCTATAGTGAAAGAAGGTGGGCCATTAGCCGTCTTTTGAACATAACATATTGACAAGCCATACAGAGTAATAGAGGTTTAAATACAAGTGTTAAAACTATTAAAATATAAAACTGAATGAAAGGTCCAACAGTCCGCTGTAGCTGTATTTATTTAGATCGGTTAGAGCCGCACTCAACTGGTTTCGCTACTGTTAAGTTGCATCTTCTGGTGTATATAAATGCTACGTCAGATGGCATTGGGAGTTGATACAGAATGCCACAGAGTAACAATTGGCGTGGCTGCGTGAAGCTCTCAGCCCTCCTCAATTGATATAAACCATCTTCAATGATAAGCGTCCAGTGTGTGATAAAATCACGAACTGTCATCACTTTACTGATTAAAATATGTTCCTCTCGGCCTACGTCAAGCAACAATGTCCCTAGTAAAAAAATTATGTCTTTTGAAGTTTGAGAAGATTTTAATTTCTTTAATGTTTTGAGGAAGTTTGTTCCAAAGTCGGATTCTAGTGTAAGGGGTGAATAAGAATAGGAAGCAGGAGTGCAATGACTGAGAAGACGATACAGCTAACCCAGGGTATGATAACATCTATGCTTATCAGCACATACCCATAATAGCTGTTCATAGGCAGCATGGTATCGTCGAAACACCGCACCGTACATCACGAATCTATAGCACACAAACTTCCGTCACCAGTTCCAGACGACATGACCTCAAATAGTAAAGTCCTTGGTGACTAGGATCGCCATAATCAAGAATAGGTAGTATTAGTGGCTCTCTGACTTCCATTATAAGGATTATCTTACAAGTACTCACACTTAAAGAGACCTGCCATTCATTATATCCACTACAAGTTTCTGAAATTTTTTCTACAAGTCCTTACGATCGTCCAACGACGAAAATTCCCTGTAACCAACAGCATCGGTTGCGAACAGTCGAATTGTGCTGCTGATAAATCGTTTATGTTCGAGATTTGGAACTTTAATAGTGGCAACTATTTATATACAGCTTGTACAAAATACATACGTGTTTCAAAGTTTTATGGTTCAAATGGCTCTGAGCACTATGGGACTTAACATCTGAGGCCATCAGTCCCCTAGAACTTGGAACTACTTAAACCTAACTAACCTAAAGACATCACACACATCCATGCCCGAGGCAGGATTCGAACCTGCGACCGTAGCGGTCGCGCGGTTCCGGACTGAAGCGCCTAGAACCGCTCGGCCACAGCGGCCGGCTTCAAAATTTTACTGACCTTCAAAGTAGTCACCAGCATTGTGTATAACTCGTTGCCAGCGATGTGGAAGTCGTAGGATACTCTTAGCAGTGCCAGTTGTGTTGACAGTCCGAGCGGCGCGGTCTATTGGACGACGAATTTATAGCAGTTCTGAAGTGAATGCCGTGAAGTGCTTCCTTCAGTTTAGAAATCGATTTGAACTTACGAGGGCTTAAGCCAGGTGAGTGCAGTCGGCGGTATAGCACTTAGCAGCCCCATCAGTCAAACAAATCAGTAACAGCTTGCACTGTACATGCTTGAGCATTGTCCTGCAAAGTGATGGTCAGGTCCTGCAGAAAGTGTCACCACTTCTGTCTCTAAGCTGGTCGTAGGTTGTGTTCCAAAAATGAACAGCATAGAGACAGAAGTAATGACACTTTCTGCAGGACCTGACCATCATTTTGCAGGACAATGCTCAAACACGTACAGTGGAAGCTGTTACTGATTTGTTTGAGTGATGGGACTGCTCCGTGCTATACCACCTACTGCATCTCACTGACTTAAGCACTAGTAAGTTGAACTCGATTTCTAAACTGAAGGAAACACTTCACGGCATTCGCTTCAGAACCGCTACAAATTCGTCAGGCAATAAACTGCGACGTTCGAACTGTCAACACAACTGTCCAAAATGGTTCAAATGGTTCTGAGTACTATGGGACTTAGCTTACGAGGTCATCAGTCCCCTTGAACTTAGAACTACTTAAACCAACCTAACCTAAGGACATCACACACATTCATGCCCGAAGCAGGATTCAAACCTGCGACCGTAGCGGTCACACGGTTCCAGACTGTAGCGCCTAGAACCACTCGGCCGGCCAACACAACTGTCACTGCTAAGAGTATCCTACGACTTCCACATCGCTGGCAACGGGTTATACACAATGCTGGTGACTACTTTGGAGGTCAGTAAAACTTTGAAACACGTATGTATTT
The DNA here is from genome assembly GCF_021461395.2 of Schistocerca americana. Classification (NCBI taxonomy): domain Eukaryota; kingdom Metazoa; phylum Arthropoda; class Insecta; order Orthoptera; family Acrididae; genus Schistocerca; species Schistocerca americana. The sequence continues at coordinate 740,592,384 of NC_060119.1, read as the reverse complement.
TGTACGAGCTGTAAATAAATAGTTGCCATTATTAAAGTTACAACCCTCGTATATTGAAACAGCCTGGCCGCGCGAGATTAGCCGTCGGTCTAAGGCGCTGCAATCATGGACAGTGCGGCTGATCCCGGGGAAGGTTCGAGTCCTCCCTCGGGCATGGGCATATGTGTTTTCCCTAAGGATAATTTAGGTTAAGTTGTGTGTAAGCTTAGGGACTGACCTTAGCAGTTAAGTCCCATAAGATTTCACATACATTTTTTTTTTAAACAGCCTGTGTTTGCCACCGCCACTGTTAGACAGGGCTACCTCATTTCCTATACACAGAGATTACGTGCTCCTGTCCACATTTGATCACTGACTTTGATTCGTGTGTACGAACTGGACCGCTGTTTGGCAGGTAAAGTGGAGATGATCACCGGCGTGGGTCGCGCCATGTCTCCCGCGCTTGCGCAGTGGGGCGCCCCCAACCGGCCCATCGCCTCGTCGGCGGTGTTCGGCCACTACATGGTCACCACGGCCAACGAGGCGCTGTTCGTCGTGAACGGCGAGACGCGCACCGTCAACTGCGAGATCGGCGGACTCGTGCACCCGCGCGCCGTCGTCTGGGTGACGATGCGCCTGCAGTAGCCGCCGGGCGACGTCACCGCCTACCGGCGTGCAACGCGCCGCTACCGAGGCAGCTCCTTCCAACTGCCGGGAGCCGACTCCCTCACCAGGACGCTTACGACCAAACCTCAACAGTCGTTCCACAAGAACATTGAGACGTGGGCCATTTAGAAAAAAAGAGAAACACTGTCAAATGCAGAGATTCCTCTGGAGTATATTTAGTAAGCGAAATGCTTGTTAATTGTTTTGTGTTATTCTATTTATTTGTCACTACCTTCCAACTCGCTGTCGGAGATCGCTTATTTCTGTACTGGTATACCTTCCACACTCCACTCACTCCACTGAAGGTCTCCGCGTGGAAGGTAACTGAACACATTCCACACATGTATCATCCGTAGCTTCCAGGATACAAGAGCAGAAAGAAAATTGTGTTGACATATGCATAGTATACATACCAAGAATGCAACATAGCTAGACACCTATTTTAATGTTGATTCCACTTTCGTCAGAATGCATCTCCTGAACAGGTAAATGCTTCGACGAGAAATACATGAAGGACATCACAATTATATACTCTTTCTATTAGCATCAAGTGAAATAGCAAACTAATCAATAAATTCCCATTAGGAAGAATACTTCCGTACCTTAACAGGATCTGTAATAAGAAGTTACACAGAAGACTGCCAAAATGAGTGACGCACATCGTACTCAAGTAATCTGTATTGTCTCCTTCAAATAAAAGATGTCGAAATACGGTAGTTATTACTAACTCCCTGGTGTATTTCACTCTAAATCCGAAATCTATAAATATCTGAATGTCTCTTCCCATCAACTAAGAACTGACGTATAGCAGTAAATCATTTTCTGTTCAGCAGTCTCGACTCAGGCGTTCAGCAGCAACACAGTTGGTAAAAGTTTGTCTGTCACAGAAGGCGCCACCATCTCTACTATTGAGCAAAAGCACTTCTGGCCAAAGTTTTTTGATCTGCTGAGAACCACAGAACTGCCTAACACTCAATTCTTTTAATTCTGATAGTCATCACGCACACTTACACCTCTAGCATAGAATACAGGAGCAGAACAATGTTGTGTCGTTTCACACTGGAACAACCGCGGAACACACACAGGGACTGCCGATGTATGGCACCATGGCTGGTACATCGCCTTCGGAACTTCAAAGGCCTCAGACGTCAGCTGAAAACTGCTGTTAAGAGAATGGAATAACAAAAAAATATTGCTGGTACAGGATTTTCTATATATGGATACGATAACAGTTTATGGTAATTTGCGATGTCAGATTTTACAATATACTATTGGTGCTGGGAGCGCCAAAAAGCGTAGTTTGGATGTGCGAAGATGACAAATATGTAAAATACTTTTCATTTGCCGTAAGGATACTTTGTAATTCTAGGCACTACATTTCCCCTCCGTAGTGTCGCGTGTAAGGCGAACACCACTTACGGCGTAGGATCCACGGTAAACCTGCTTAGACTTAATTCGCAAATAACGTGTTTATTTAGCAAATGGGAGTGGTTCTTCCCTCTAACTACTCAGTTAAAATTTTCTGTAGACCTGCAAAATCGTATAAAATAAGCTGAACCGTTTTGTCTTTCAGTAAACGTAAGTTTATGAGGAAAAGGTGGCTCTATCTTCTAAAAAGAAGGGTATGTGGAATTTTGAATGTAAATGGTTGTCGTGCAAGGCCTGATTCAGCATTTTGTAAAACTAAATGTGTAATCTTAATCAGTTATTTGATTATTCATGTGTAATTGGAAAGGTATTACATGTTACTTCATTTAACAACAAAATATCGAGTAATAAATGTAACATCGTTTTAAGGCATTTAATAATTCAATTGCTTGTGAATATGGACTGCCAATACGCACAATACAGTTTCTTGTTGAACAAATCGGATTTTTCAAATTCCATGACAGCTTCACTGTGTTCATGTGCAGGGCCTAGATACTTTTATACAGAAAACAGTTCATATGCAGAAACCTTCTTGATTAGTGAGTGTTTTAACATATTTCTCCGTATTATTTTTTTCACGTCCGTGAATCAATAAGGAACCGCTGCATGCTGTGCCGATGGCAGTCCATGAACTCAGATGTGTTTAAGGCAACATACGTGTAATTTCTGCTGTTTGATGTGTGTGACGCTTGCGTGTGTATGTGTACAAATAAAAGAGCAGTGTTGGTATGTATTTTTTAATAAAACAAAGAAAATTTCTAGTCTTTCTAATTTACTAAACGATATTTAACGAAAATCGTCATAATGTATAAAAAATCTTTTTGTACACTTTTTGTAACTTCCCTCTCTAATGTAGACTTATAGTACTTCATGTAGAAGTAGTAACTATGTAACCACTTTCTTGCTAAAATACATTTCCATTACAGGTCTAACCCTGTCAGTCCATCGTGTTACTAAATTAATCTAAAACGAGCAGCCAGTCCTTTACTAAACGGTTTAGTTCTTCTTATTTTTCTTGTCGTACCTCTCCTCTTGTCTTTATTCCAGGTGACTTAATGCTTTCATGAGAGACTGTAGTTTTCTACACTAAATAAAGCTCTATTCATCACCTTAAGTAAAAATAAGAGAAAGAAGTAAGTTCCACTGTCCTACGGCTAACAGCATCCTTTTAGTTCCTGGAACTATTCCCTGTTCCCAGTGATGTGACGCAGTTATCATGAAATTACCTCTTACGTATTTGGGAGGTGTGAGACTCAAATCTTCGTCCAGAAATTCGGATCTATGCTTTAAGAGTCCTTAGACTAGCACACGCCGAATTACCTTCCCCATTCTTGTCTGTCACTTTTAACGTTTTGCTTTACTGACTTCGATGTCGGTGAACCGTTAAACCCTAGCATTCCTCCACTCCCTTTATTCCTCACTAGCAGAGAAACCCCGTGTTGCCAATCATTTATTTATAACTGTGTCTGACAGTTCGTCGACGTGGAATTTGTTTTCAACTTACAAAGCTTCTTTGTGTATAACTTTTGAAGTCGTATGATCGGGTATATGAACAAAGAGCTTGTTTGCTCCATTAACGTGGGAGAGAGAGCAACTGACACGAAGATCCACGTCCACAACTGCCGCGTGTGACCTTATGCTTTGTTTACGGTCATGGCGTAACATAAACTCACTTAGGATTGTACACGTTTAAAGCAGAATGGTAAATTGTTAGGAATAACCGGGATTCGGGACATAAAAACTCGAATGCCTGCACCACTTCCCATCAAAATTTCCGCTACTATGGTGTTATGTTGAAGAGAAGTAAATTAACGCCTCCGTGAGTGAAGGGTACTCAGGAACGAGATAAGAGTTTCTTCGCATCTCGCTTTCGGAAGGAGTTTCCAAAGAGCGAGTTAAAGCCTGAAGTTCTGAAGTCACAGCTAGTCTTACCTCGAGATCTTCACTGGATTCTTGGGAGCGTTCTTTAGCCGTTCTGATGTATTGAGATATATTCAGTAAATCCAAATATCCTAGCCAAGTAAATTCAATGTTAGTTTGTACTGATAGACATAAGACTGTGGCTCTTAGTTCCGTCACTGACGTAAACTTTCGGAAATACTTCTGTCACTGAGGTAAAATAAAATTTCCTAGGAAAGAAGTCATATATAAATAGAACCTATCGAAAAAGCAATCCAACGTTTTCTGAATTTTTCTAGACATTTTTATTCGAAAACAAAACGAAATGAAAATGTAATGAGTAGGCTCCCAAATCACAAAGCAAACTTAATAAACTCATTTTTCCTAGCAAATATATAAATGAAACTTATCGAAAGAAGTAAAGTAAAGTCATTAGGATTTAATACACAAAGGAAAATCAGTAAATCCTTATACCCTAGCCAAATAATCTCGCTGTTAGTTTGTATTCCTAAAGATAAGTTTGCGACGCTTAATTCTGTCATTGACGTAAACTTCCTAAAATACATGTCACTGACAAGGGGGTCGCCTCTACTTGTCATCATCAATTGCGTCCAGATTTGTAGTATATGCAGAACTTGAGCAGAAATGACAGAGATGGAAGCTCCAGATGACCATGCATTCGAAAAAATAGCACTTTTGGAGAGGTTCGCGAGAGGCATGGACAGTTTACGGTAAGACAGCTGCCGAGTAGCGTTTGGTGCACCAGAAAGAGTTTTTAATCACAACTGAAAGGTCTTGGGTTCGAGTATCTTTGCAGAAAGTCTTTTTTATTTCAGTTGTTATGTTACTTACATTATAAAAAATGACAAATAGTAATTATAGTGCATTTATTAATTAATAGTTTCATAAAAAGCATGAAAAGGAAAGGCAAAGAAAAATTTGGACTGTAAATAAATTTCGAGGAAAGGATTGTAAAACGCACATGGGTACTTTGCATATACAATTAGATACATTTATTATTTTATATTTGATGATTTAATCTTGCTGGGGTTATATTATCGTAAAAAGAGTGGAGCATTAATTTACTCGGCATCGTGCACACTTTATAAACACTGTATCTTTACAATTTCATTATTGTTTTAAAACTTCTAAACTTGGTTTACATTCAAAAAGGCTCCGTCTCATTATACAGTTTGACAGTAAACCAAGCGTAACGCACCATTTCGCCACATATTTGCGAAGAAAACTGGTGATGTACAATATAACTTATTTGGATGTAGTCTTCTTCCGATGTTATATCTTTTTCTGTCTCGCCGGGATAAGAGTAGTTTTGACGCTTTATTATCAAATTCTTTAGCGGACGTTAAAAATAAACATCGCAGGGTGGCAGTAGAGGTATGCATTTGGGGCTAATTACTTTAATACTGCACAATGGCAATCTTTCTTTATCTCGAAAAATCTCGTCGTGTGATTTTGAATTTCTTTGTCCACAACACGAGTAATTTAAGAGAAAAGAATCTGTTCTCCTGTACATACGCGCATCTCTGTTTATTTGCAGGGTAAGTAAGGTAAATACTGAAGATAAAAACAGGGTTACTTCATACGTACTCGATCCCACGGGCCTGCGATGAGTATTCTGTACTCCTTGCTCTTTACCAACCACTGCCTGTAAACTACGCTATCATGACTCAAACCTTGCCCGATCAACGCCATAAATGATATTTTTCTCTAAACGATTGGCCATATGGAGCTCTCAATTCTGTCTCTCACATTTCTGGGCAAGACCTGCATATACTATAAATTTTGACGAAATCGGTGATGATGAGTAGGCGCGGTCTCCTTGTGAGCTAAAAAGACTAATAGAGACATTTTTTGGTTCTTTAGAATACTACGAAATTAACAGCGCCATCTATTGTTTCTATCGTGCACTGCGCCGTGTTGATTAACCCATTGCCAGTGGCAAGCTTTTCGTAACTTCAGTCGGTCACAATGGGCCAAAAAAGGGCTTTTCAGTTCCCTTTTTGATCTGGGGAACGTTCCTCCTTACTTACCTTCCTTAGGATCGAGATTAAAGGATTAATAAAAGAACTGAAGGATAAATAGTTTTTATTACCCAGTACATACGATTTTGAAAAATGACCGTTTTTTTTCACTCGACTGAATCTGATTCAAAATTAGGACTAAACGTAAAAAAAAGCACGAAAAAACACTTAGGCACTTCAGACTGATCCTAGTTTCCTCAGTCCTCAGTTTCGCTGGATTTAGGATCCTCAGAAAGTGTTGGAAGGATGGCAACTTTGCACTCATCGCAGACGTCTTTTGCGTCTTCATTGTAGATCAGCTTTGTACAACGCAGACATCTCGACACGGTAAGCCTTCTTAAACCAGTTTTAGTCCTGCAGGGTATGCGTCTGTGCCTCTTAAAAGGTAGTTCGTCCTTCGATCACTATTACGAAAATTCATCGGGGGCTTGAACTTCCTCAGGCGGATTTGGAGGCTGGAGGGGATTCCACGCCTCTTCTGGCTCCTTCTCTGAGGCTCTGGAGAGTAAGATCATAGGCTAAATGTTTGAGGGACATCCTCCTACTCAATGGCTCAAGATCATTGTCAAGGTAGATGAGGGGGGAGTTGATACCAGTCACATTCTCCCACGAATAAAAGATTACCACCGGGTAACGCTTGTTGTTTTTGCATAGATCATAATTGAACGTATTTGGTCTACAATAACCAGTCCATCTTTATTGGAGTTGTAGAATGTTATGATGGCCTCTTCTCCTGTCCAGATGAAAGATGAATAGCATTGTTATTGTGAAGGTAAGTAACTGTCTTTGAATGTACTAGACCAAGGCTTTCCCATAGTTGAACCCGAACATACTGTCGTACTGCACCCTCCATTTCACATGCACAAAGGCTGGAGGCAACTTTCTCTTGTTTTTTCCTTACCGAATCAACTTACGTGAACCTACGCTTTTTGAGGTCAGCAAGAAGTGTAAGGTCGGTAAACCAGTTGTCTGATGTAGTATTTCAATAAGGGCTGAACCATTCCTTTGACGACGTGAGGTGTTTTGTTGCTCACACTGGAAAGACAGTTACGCTGTGTACCAGCACACATTTCCAAACTTTACCTGTAGGTCATTTCTGCATCCACGAGAGTGAACAGTTTGACCCCGTACTTCTTGGGTTGTGAGGAAATATAATGACGGAAAGGGAATCTTCCTCTGAAACATGAGAGCATTTCGTTGATGGTGACGTTATCTCCGCCAGAACAGTTCTTTTGACAGTTCTCCATTAATACACTGATGGAAAAAACTGAACATCAAATCTAATTAATTTAGCGAAATGAAATTTCTGGAATACATTCGTCTAGCTAACAAGTTTAAGTGATTAACATTGCAAGATAAGCACGAGATACGCCATTACAAATGTGAAATGCCAGTACGTTAATAACACGAGTAAACGCCAGTATGTTGAACGCAGCGTGCAGATGTGCAGGCACAGTGTTGTACAGGTGCTGGATGTCAGTTTGTGGGACGGAGTTCCACGCCTCTTGCACTTAGTCGCTCAATACAGAGACGGCTGATGCTGTCTGTGGATGACGCTGGAGTTATCGTCCAATTATGTCTCACATGTGCTCGACTGTATACAGATCTGGTGATCGAACAGGGTAAGGCAACATGTCGAAGCTGTGTAAAACATGTTCTGTTACAACACGGTATGTGGGCGAGCGTTATCCTGTTGGAAAACACCGCCTGGCATGCTGTTCATGAATGGCAGTACAGCATGTTGAATCACTGGATTGACGTACAAATATGCAGTCAGGGTGTGTGGGATAACACGAGAGTGCTGCAGCTGTCTTACAAAATTGAACTCCAAAACACAATTCCAGATGTGTAGATCAAGTGTGTCTAGCACACAGACAGGTTGGTTGCACGCCCCCAACTGGCTAATCAACACGCGGCCATCACTGGCTCCGAGGCTGAACCAGCTTTCATCATAAAACACAACGGACCTACGTCCTGCCCTCCAGTGAGCCCTCGCTTAACACCACTGAGGTCGCACATGGCGGTGGCTTGGCGTCAGTGGAATGCACGCCACATGTGGTCTGACTCCGAGCTGCCGTTGAAGTAACCAATTTGTAACAGATCTTTGTGTCACTGTGGTGGCAACTGCTGCTCAGATAGCTGCTGCAAATGCAGGACGATTCGCCAGAGCCATGCGCTAAATACGATAATTTTCCCTCTCGGTCACTTGGCCGTCCGGAGCCCCATCATCTTCCAACTGTGCATTCTCGTGATCACCCCTGCCAGCAGTAATGTACAGTGCCTACATTTCTGCCAAGTTTTTCTACAGTATCGCAGAAGGAACGTCCAGCTTCTCGTAGCCCTATTACATGACCTCGTTCCAACTCAGCGAGGAACTGATAAGGTACCTTTGTCGCCTTAAATGCGCGCTCTACTAACATCAACTTTCCACGTCCAATCTCAAAGGTAACTAACGTTCACGACCGTTACAGCGTGTCCGCAGCTCGTTCCCGGGTTCGATTCCCGGCGGGGTCAGGGACTTTCTCTGCCTCGTGATGACTGGGTGTTGTGTGATGTCCTTAGGTTAGTTAGGTTTAAGTAGTTCTAAGTTCTAGGGGATTGATGACTTCAGAAGTTAAGGCCCATAGTGCTCATAGCCATCGTTACAGCGTGTATTTAAAGTAAACTTGTTTTCACCCTCATAGTGGTGCTACTGGCGCGAAATTAAAAAAAAAAAAAATCGTCTTTCAGACATAGAAACACGCCATACAACTTTCGTTTACGTCGCAGAACTCGTTCTTGGTGCTGCGATTTTTCTTCTCCGTACGTGTAATTCATTGATTTTACAAATAGGACAAAGTGTGTCATACTTTCTCCTTTGCTCTCGGGAAATGCGACTGTAGAAGAAAAGAATACTCATGACCAGGCCAAATACTTCAGTTTCATCGTTTTCACTACCCCAGAGACCTTCCAGAATTCAAAGATTTCCTTTACAGATTCTTTCCGAGTATAGTACAATAAACGCCTGAACTTCAGTCATATTTGTTGACCTAATGTCACTCGCCCGAGCAAAATTTCACTTGATTCTCTGCATTTATTGGTTGGTGTATTTCACTAGTATTTCAAACATAGTATCAGTGAAAAAGTGATTCCAACAATCAACTCTCGTTTTGGCTAGTCTAGCTGCTCCTAGACCCACGAAAAGTGAATGATAATAGTTTCAGGTCTTCTGCGCTTATCCATATTCGGACACTTCCTGGTCCATTTGGTCTTCTTCTCCTTACCTAATGCGAATGATTCATCATCTTCTTCAGTATCACAAGCCTCTTCATCGTCGGAATCGTCAGTATACTCTTGTTCAGTGCCGTATCATCTTATTGTTCTTCAACCTCATCTTACGACGCAATATCTCCTCCTTCACGTAGATCTCGTTTTAGCACTGGATTCTCATCATCATCAGCTGTGAGAAGTCTTATTGCCTACTCAATATCCATCTCATTATTCAAACGGAACGGTCTCTTCACCATATTGTTTAAAACTCTGGGGCAAGGGACATAGAAGATAAATTAGTTTCACCATAACGAGGTCAGTCACAATGTGGAAATTACGCACACCTCATGAAGACACCCGTGTTTCCTATAAATCAGGCAAAATAACCTTATGAATTGGTGAAATATAAACAACAAAAATGAATGCAAGCAAAAAATTCAAAATACGAGTATCGGAAAGTGTTACTTCTTCGATCGCAATGTTCTTTCTCGGACACTTGCTCTGGCTGGGCTCCTCAGGTAACGTAGCACCAACCGCGGTGGGAGGTCGGGAAGACCTCCGCGATCCACGAGGGTACTGGGCAGGGGGGAATTCACCTGTCACCTCCAAGCAGGGGAGCCAACCGAAAAACTGTGACTGTGTTTTTTTGCGCTGGTGCGGCCGACCGAGTGTTAAACAGCCGAACTACTACGCTGAGCAGACAATTTTAGACAAAACCTTGAAGTCCTGTATCATTTCCTCGTCACCTGATTTTGATGAAATCAAGCATTTGTGTTGTGCCTAGCTATGCTCAAATAACCTGTGAAAAACCCATGGAAATTCGTCTGGTAGTTTTGGAGACGATTTTACAGTTTTATTTCATTTCTGAAGACTCAATTTGCCAAGATCGCTTTTTAAGTGTTGTGAAATGCAGGGTACATCTGGTATTGTTACAAGATCTGATGATGACATCGTAGATATGTCGAAACCGGTAATAGTAATAAAATCAATTACTAGTGATCTTGGAAAACTTTATTCTTCAACAATAATATAATCTTCAGATCGCCCACAACGATTGACGCAATGTGAAACAGATACAGGGTGATTCACGAAAATATGTAAATGTTTTAATAAGTTATTCTACAAGTAAAGCTAAAGAAAAAAGTTCATATAAACATAGGTCCACAAATGTTTAGTTACGGAGCTACTGGTACGGCTAATAAGATTTTACCTGAAATTTAGCAAATGGTTCAAATGGCTCTGAGCACTATGCGACATAACTTCTAAGCTCATCACTCGCCTAGAACCTAGAACTAATTAAACTTAACTAACCTAAGGACATCACACACATCCATGGCCGAGGCAGGATTCGAACCTGCGATCGCAGCGGTCACGCGGTTCCAGACTGTGAGTGCCTAGAACCGCACGGCCACTCCCGCCGGCGAAATTTAGCAACTTAGCTAATATGACGCCATCGCCAAACTGTAGGAGGTTAAAGTAAAGCATGATTTCCATTTATTTTGTTCTTACTGATATGTTGAATCTAATAAAACATGTCCCATGCGTGTATCTGCAGTAGTTTTCCAGAACATTCAGAGAAGCAAAGGCGTAATTTCGTAAAAGTTTTAATTTATTAACTACTTGGCCCAATTGGTTTTTTAAATTCCAAACAATTGCACAAAGCTTTCAACAGAAGTTGTAGAGAATTTAATTTTGGAAAAATGATGGTAATAACGTTGACTGAAACTGTATGAATGTGTCAGCTAATCTGCATTTATTAATACCATAGCACACGTGATTTCATGTTAAACCGGAAAAAAACAAAGCTAAGTGTTGAGGTAGTTGTACAGTGTGGATTCAATTTCACAATACATTCACAACAGATATTCAAAAATGTCTCCACCGTGTTGAATGCATTTAGCTGCACGTGTATGAACAGATTTTGTTTCTCGTTTAAGTTTCACAGGGTTGTTCTTAATTTCGTCTATTGCATTCATAATGCGAGCAAGTATGCCTCACGTGTATTGACTTTGTCCTCCTACTGCAGATACACGTCTGGGACAGGTTTTATTAGATTCACCACACCAATAATAACAAAATAAATGGAAATCGTGCTTTACTTTAAGCTCGTACAGTTTTGCGATGGCTTCATATTAGCGAAGTTGCTAATTTTCATGCAACATCTTTTATTAGCCGTAACTCCGTAACTAAACATTTGCGGACCTATGTTTACATGCTCTTCGTTCTTTACTTTTACTTGTAGAATAACATATTAAAATATTTGCGTATCTTCGTGGAGCACCCTGTATCAGGTTTTACACGTTTATTATTAGTATAGATTTATTTGTCATATCGAGTTATGCGCTTTTGGTCAGCATCTGTTGGCCGGCCGGAGTGGCCGAGCGGTTAAAGGCGCTACAGTCTGGAACCGCACGACCGCTACGGTCGCAGGTTCGAATCCTGCCTCGGGCATGGATGTGTGTAATGTCCTTAGGTTAGTTAGGTTTAAGTAGTTCTAAGTTCTAGGGGACTTACGACCACAGCAGTTGAGTCCCATAGTGCTCAGAGCCATTTGAACCATTTGAATCAACATCTGTTCTGCTGTAACCTGCAGCAAATACATAAACACTTTTATTATTACAGTATTTACTGGCCATTATACATCACGACAATTTAAATCGAAGAATATTTTTTCTCGGAAAATTTGAATCCCATAAGAGAAATAAGTGAAGTAGGAGGAACAGACACATCGAGATTCAGGAGTTCAGCGACTATCACAGAGTGCACTCAGTGACACTTGATAAAAACGTGACAGAGTCCAGAGTTTTCCACACGACAAGAATTACAGGAGTACAGATATCCTGAGGAAATGTTTCTAAGTGTCACCTGAAGTCGACCATGTACTAGGGCGTGACGATGATTTCGGCAGAGACCGGCTTAATGGAACCATAACGTGAATGAAGACCAATAGCAATGGTGATGAGAAGACGGTGGCGTAACGCAGCTCGCGATAGTCTGTTTGAGGTGGCTACCGGAAGAGAAATGTCTTCCACCTGCTCTGTGGTAGGCCATATTGCCACTTTCAGAGTCCCCCTGGGGGACGTGGCATAGTCAATGGTGCTTGTGGCGAAGCTTCCAAACCTATTATGTCCAGTCTCTGGTACCGATGCATCTTCGTTCATAAGTGGCAGACATATCACAGAGCGATGAAAAAATAAATGGGAATTGCACAAGGATGTCACGTTGCCAGACTCGATAGCTAAAATTACCTAAAAGATGAGTAAATAAACTATGAAACTCTCCAGCCTCTGCGGTCAAACCCTACCACTTAATCAGTATTTTCTAAAATTACCACATATCGAAATAAGAGCCTCAATACTTCCAGAAATGTATTCGAAAAGTTTGATGTGCTTCCAGACTGAGTAATTCCATTGAAGTCCATAGACACAATGCATTGGTTATGGCCACCGGAGGAGTTTGAGTGGCTAACTGCTTTAGATCAATAAGCCATACAAGTTTCGGCAGCTACATAAACTATGTGATCAAAACAATCTGCATACCTATTGCTGGACGTTAATATGGGGTGCGTCCACCCTTCACCTTTATGAGCTGGAACACTTACAGTGAGGAGTCCGAATATCTGTAGAGCAGGGGCAGCACATTGTACCTGAAGAGTTGAAACCGGGGAAAGTAGCGATGTTGGATGTTGGGGTCTGGAGAGAAGACGATGTTCTGGCTCACCCCAAAGGTCTTTCCTTGGGTTCAGGTCGGGAGTTTGGGCAGGCCATTTCATTTCAGGAATGTCATAGCCCATAAACCATTATGCTTTATGATAGGGTACATTGCAATGCCGATATACAGAGTGATAATAATTAAACTTTGAAAACGCTGTAGAAATAACACCACTGGTAAGAATATTGCAACGGAATATTATCGGAGAAGGGGGAAAACGTATGGCAGAAAAAAAAATAGTGTGAAAATTTATTACAAGATGGTACTGTAGGTGTCAGAATACGTAAATGAAAACACCTGTCATGTGCACAGCCTATTGAAGTTGGTATAAACACGCCGGGTACACGGCTTTTATGCCTTCCTGCACCAGACCTTGTCTGACGCCGTCGCCATCCAATCCCCACCAAAGCCACCCACCCTTATCGCCCAGCCCTGCCCCCACAGGCTGTCCTTCTCCTTCCTGAATACCGCCACCTCTACTGCTCTTTTCTCCGTACTCGTGACCGGGACACACTCACCCGCCACCGGCAATCAATTACAATGACACATCTGCAACATGCTTACTGCGAAGAAATGCCGCGCATGGCGACACAAGTACACAACTCAACACCACGCTACCAATAAACTCTTCCAAGTATTGGTCTACTTTCCACCGCCTAACTGTGAACCGCCCCCCCCCCCCCCCCAGTACCCTCTCCTCCTTGATGACTGCCCCTTTCCTGACAACCTCAGTAAGGCCAAACACTTTCCCTCTCACCTATCCGATGTTTCTTCTATACCAGACGATCCCCAATTCGCCGTCCGGTGTGGCCGAGCGGTTCTAGGCGCTTCAGTCTGGAACCGCGCGACCGCTACGGTCGCAGGTTCGAATCCTGCCTCGGGCATGGATATGTGTGTCGTCCTTAGGTTAGTTAGGTTTAAGTAGTTCTAAGTTCTAGCGGACTGATGACCTCAGAAGTTAACTCCCATAGTGCTCAGAGCCATTTGAACCATTTTTGTCCCCAATTCGATTATTCCGTTTTCCCTGACGTCATCGACCGTACGGATACCTCTGTTTCTCCCCTTGCGCCTAGCTTCCAGTACTTGGGCCACACACCACCATCTGAACTTAACACTCCCATCACTACACAGGACATCAGCCTCACACTCCGCACTAAAGGCAACACTGGTCCCGGCCACGACAGTGTTACCTACCGCCACCTCAAACACTGCCCTCCCTCCTTCCTTGCAGTCCTTGCCACCCTCTACAACGTAATCCTTGCCACCGGATCTACCCTGACCTGTGGAAAACCTCCCGTATCCTGATGTTCTCCAAACCCAACAAGTCTCCATCTGATGCCTATTCCTATCGCCCTATATGTCTCATCTCGGTGTTCATCAAGCTCTTGGAATCCATCCTTACCCAGCGCATCCATCACCACCTCCACCGACCTTCCTTCTCTGCTGATGACCAACTTCTACACCTCACTTATCTCCTCTCCCTCCAGTTTAACTCCCGTCGCTCCGCCATTTTGGTCTCCCTCGACCTCGAAAAGGCCTTCGACCGTGTCTGGCATCCTGGTCTAATGTTTAAAGTCCAGACCTACGCCCTTCCTGTCAACTACATCCATCTGAATGCCTCCTTCCTCTCCCGCCGCCCGTCCTATGTTACCATCCATAACGCCGATTTCCGCACCTTCTACCCCTTTGCAGGTGTGACCCAGGGCTCTGTCCTCTCCCCTCTCCTCTGCCTCCTGTACAAACCAGATATGCCCCAACATCCCCCCCCCCCTCCAGTACACCTCCTGCAGTATGCCAATGACACGCCTTCCTTGCCTTCGCTCCTACCCTTCAACGGTCCCAATGCCTTCTCCAGAATCACCTTGACCTTTTTGCCACATGCTGTAACCAGTGGCTCCTGAAAATCAAGACCCAGGCAATCATCGTAGGTCATACCACTCACTCCTTCCGGCGCCTTGATTTCTCCCTTACCAACTGTGCCTGTCCTGTCCACCTATACTCCGTCCTCACCTACCGTGGCCACATTATTAACCGTCACCTCTCCTGGATCCCTCATCTCTGCTCTATCCAATCCAAAGCCCACAACCACCTCTGACTCCTCAAACTCCTCTCTGGCCGGACATGGGGGTTGAACCCCTCCACCATCCTCCACATTTACAAATCCTTAATCCGTCCCATCCTCTATTATGCCAGTCCCGCCTGGATATCCGCCCCCCCCCCCAAATTCTACAAGTCCCTCCAGATCCTCGAGCGCCATGTACTCTGCGTCACCTTCCGTATATGCCTCCCATCCCACACGCGGATCCTCTACGACCTGATTTCTTTTCCTCGAATATATCCGTGTCCTCTACACCTCAGGCCGCCTTGATCCCCCTCACCCTCTTGTTGCTTCTCTCAACCCCTGCCCTCTGCCACCCCTTCACCATTGTGTCCCCCCCTACCCTTCACCTCTACACCCTTCATCTCCTTTTCCAAGGTGGCTTCCGTCGACTCTCCTCCCAGATGATGCCCTCTCTCCCCCATTTATCCCTCCTATCAACTCTGATCCTCACCTCCCCCTCCCTTCCTCTGTCCTTTCCCCAGGCTCCCTCCTCCCCCCCCTTCCATCGTGTTTTAAATTCCACAACTTTCTGCCATTTTACTGTTTTTACAATGTCACCGTTTTATCGCCTGTTTTTCTTGTTTGTTTATATTCTCATTATGTTTTTTAACTTTTCTGTAGGCTGTAGAGAAGCATATTATGCTGCTGCGCGCCCGCCCCTCCCTATGGGAGGAACTGAAATCCAATACCAAAAAAAAACGGCTTTTCCTCCTTTCGCGTCTCCGACATTCGCCATGACTGTCACAATGCAGGATCGCGCTCTGCTCGTAAAGCTGTATTACAAGAATGAAGACTGTGCACAAGTCGCTCTGCAGGAGTTCCGGACACTGAAGGGTTTGTAAAAAGGCGTTGGTCCGATGACTGCCGTCGGTCTGGAGAAAATGATACGGAAATTCGAAAAGATGGGCTCTTTTGGTGCGCAACCTGGTAGAGGGAGGAAACGAATTGATTCGACGTCAGTGGAAGCAATGGCCACAGCAATGCAGGAGGAGACGGTGATGGTGTGCAAACGTGTAGTGCACGGAGAATTGACCGAACGTTGGACATACCCGTGAGGACGGTGTGTAAAATCCTTCGAAACATCCTGCTTTCGTATCCATTCATTACCCATGTGCACGAGTTGCTTCCTGTTGACCTGCCAGCAAGAGAGACCTTTGGTTTAGAATTTCTTGCTCGCATGGAAGTGGACAATGATCGGCCGTGGAAGATTTTGTGAACAGACGAAGCCCACTTCCATCTGACAGGATATGTCAATACACAGAAGTATCGAGTATGAGCAACGGAAAATCCACACGCAAATCAACCAGTACCACTTCATCCTGAAAAGTTCACTGTGTGGTGCGGGTTTACGGCATCATTTATCATAAGGCCACAGTTTTTCGAGGAGGTATGTGCTTCTGGTCCTGTAACCTGTACCGTCACTGGTAAACGCTGTGAGTGTCTTTTGCGCAACCACGTCATCCAGTGGATGTGGGGATGGGATCATTTTTATGCAATATGGCGAACCTCCGCACACTGCTAATTCACTTAAGCGGCTGCTGAAGCGCCATTTCGGAAATGCTAGAATTATCAGCCGCCATTTTCCTAAAGCTTGGCCGTCCCGATCACCTGATCTTAATCAGTGTGACTCCTGGCTGTCGGACTAACTGAAAGATGTTGTGTTCAGTGTTCCGATTGCAGACTTAGCTGCATTGAAGGCACGCGTTCCGCAACATATTTTGAGCGTGACCCCGGAAACACTTCGATTAGTTTGTGGAACATGCTGTTCCTCGATTTCAGCTTGCTGCAGAAAACGGTGGACAGTATATTGAACATGGAAATTAATAATCCGATTTGATTTTGATTTACGCTTTTTATGCAGTTTTTTCGCCTCAGGACAATTAAAAAGCTATGTGTGTGGTGATTTTTATGTGGCTTTTGGCGTCAGGACAATTAAAAATCGATTTTTCCCATCCCATGTGATATGACCTTGCCGTGGTGGATTGGCTTACGTAAGTAACAGTATCAGACCTGTACATCCAAGCACACTGAGTAGTACAGTTTGTTTCACATCAAACTTAGAACTACTGAAACCTAACTAAACTAAGGACATCACACACATCCATGCCCGAGGCAGGATTCGATCCTGCGACCGTAGCAGCAGCGCGGTTCTGGACTGAAGCGCCTAGAACCTTAGGGCCTTAGCGGCCGGCCGGCGCCCTTCCCTCGTACCACGGCCGCGTATTCCTACACTGGTCTGGCCAGTGTTAGGTAGGGTATATCGCCGTGGTATGGCGACAGCGATGACTTTAGCTTAAGCAACAGATACAGGGCGCGGAGGTGCCCCACTTTCATGCTTCTGACGTCACAAATATGTAGGGACCATGTGGTCCTTTTGTTGAGGATCACCCAGACGTACTTCGCCGTCTTCGTCCATGAGATGGGTCTCCTATGACATTTACAGGCTCCAGATCTGGCAGCAGCTTCCTTCGGGTGAAGACCACTGCCCGGCTCTTGGCGGCATTGAATTTAAGTCTGTAATTTTTAATAACATATCTCTCTGGAGTACAGCGGTACACTTATTATTTAAAAATGAATATAAACAGTCAGCAGTTAGCGTTTGTAGAGGTGTAGCGCCTGCTGCGTTCACAGCCACCATCTACCATCATGATGTGGATCTGAAGATGGTGTAAAACAGACCGAAACAGGTGACCCTGTACGAAAAAAAGCCAATTTACTGCGGTTTTGACTGTTTATATTCATTTTTGAATTTGTCTCATGGTCTGGTCGTTCATACTGTGATTGAACATCGCTGTATCATTGTCTTAAAGAGCCGGTTTAATGCACGCTACCTTTGGTGCGTCGACAATGTACAGGGAGAACAGCAAGGGGCCGAGGATCGACCCTTGTGCCACATCCGCACTTATTTGCCGGTCAGTGGATGACCTGTCGTTTCCCCTCACATGGAAGATCCTCGCAGCAGGGCAGAATCGTAGAAGGACCACGTTTGACGTCGGTATCCCGTGCACAAGAAGGTTGTACACGAGACTGTCGTGTCACACGTAGTCGACAGCCCTGTAGACGTCGAGGAACACTGCTCCGAGGTATTTCCTTGTTCCCAGCGTCCTCATTGCGGGTTGCAGTTTATGTGGCGGCGTTCGTAGCGACAAACAATTCGCGGTAGAAACGGCTTACGAAGTCACCGCCACACTTTTAATAGCGGGCCGAACGGTCCGCTGGAACAGTGAACAGAAAGATGAAAACCCAAACACTCTGATTAAATAAAAGTCGGTACTTATCTTTATTAACGAAGATACAGAAACACAGTAGTGAACTCTGTGTCTACAGAAATCTGTCTAGTTCGAGTCGGAGCGGCTAGGTCAGCGTCGGCTGACGACAAACAACAACTCTGCTGCGATGAACACACAACTGACTAGCAAGTACACAATTCGGTGGCGAGTATACAACTGAGCGGCGAATACAGAACTGTCCTAGCGCTCGCGACTCCAGCGCTTAAGAAATCAGAAGCCAGCGGTGGCGCGCGCAGACTTGCGGCGATTTCCTGTCTCGCTGGCGCTGCTTATGCGGACGGCGTCCGGACTTTGATGCTGCCAACCTTTTGGCAGCGGGCTCAGGTGGCATTACTGGCTAGGATATAACACTCCTCCCCCCCAAATCGCCGCACCGTCGTTGAATAATGACGTGGCGAGCGTCGACGGCGGGGGAGGGGTCTGGCCGCAGGCGTAGCAGAAGAGACCGGGGCGGAGACTGATTTCGGTGGCAGTCCCCGATCCGCACCCCAGCATTGGCTGCGCGGGGCCTCGGGAAACACCGACTGAAAACCGAGGTCAGGGTGCACGCCTGTGACCAAGGGCGCAGCTTCTGGTACTGGACGCGACGGGGCGTCGGGACCCACGAAGAGAGGCAGCGTCTCCTGACGCTGCGTCGACGGCTGCTGAGTGGGCGCCGGACAAGGCGCTGCGGTGTCAGACTCCTTGGGGGTGCCCAAGGAAAGCGGCTGCAGGACAGGCTGCACAGCCACCGCTTGGGACGGCGGCCCGGCTGAGGGGTCGACGTCCATCAGCTCCGAAGGCGGTGGCGACTGAAGAGGGACCGCAGGCGCCGGAGCGACCACCTGGGACGCTCCCGGATGAAGCTGCGCGGGAGGCATCAACGGGACGGGCTGTCGGCGTGGTAGCGGCGACGGCTGCTGCTGCTGCCCTGGGCGCGGCAGCGAAGTCGGAAGGCGCGGCTGGAACCCGCCGCGGACCAAATCTGTGGACAAAGAACGAGCGGCAGAATCCGGGCGGCCAGCGCGGCGCAACTGGTTCTGATGCCTCCTGTGCACCCCAGTAGCACCTTGAACAGTATAAAAACCGCGACCCTGGACACTTATCACGGTACCACGTTCCCAACGACGGCGACCGTGATAAACTCTGAAAAAAACGGCGTCGTTGCGCTGAAAACGCGTGCGATGCTCAGAAGCGGCGGGTCGATCCGGGGGGTGCAACAACCGTAGTAGGGTGCGATGACGACGGCCGTGGAGAAGCTCCGCAGGCGAAGGGCCGTCGCGTGGCGTGGTCCGGTACGACGACAGGAACGTGATGAGGGCCTGCTGACGAGAGTGCGTAGCACGAAGGCGGTCCATATGATCCTTGAATGTGCGTACAAAACGTTCCGCTGCACCATTCGATTGAGGGTGGAACGGCGGAGTAAGAACATGGCGAATGCCATTGGCAGAACAAAAACTTTCAAATTCAGCAGAGGTAAATTGTGGACCATTGTCAGACACTAAAACTTCTGGAAGACCCTCAATACAAAAAATTGAAGTCAACGCCTGTATAGTTTGTGCAGACGTTGTAGACTGCATGGGCACAACAAACGGAAAATGACTAAATGCATCTATCACGATGAGCCAACGAGAATTCCAATATGGACCAGCGAAATCAATATGTACTCGCTGCCAGGGACCGGCAGGGCGTGCCCACTCAAAATAGTGTTGAGGCGGAGCAGCTTGGTGTTCGGCACACGTCGAACAATCTGTAGACATCTGCGTAATCTGCTTATCAATGCCGATCCATGTACAATGACGGCGGGCAAGCTGCTTGGTGCGGACCACTCCCCAATGACCTTGATGCAACAAGTCGAGGACCTTGGATTGGAGCACTTGGGGAACCACTACACGAAGCTGGTCATTCTCGGTGCGTAACAGCAAAACTCCGTGCGAAACAGACAACAGATGACGTTGCGGATAATAGCGACGAACCACAGGATCCGATATGTCCTTTGCCTTGGACGGCCAACCACGTTGAACAAAACGTAATAGTAAACTCAGATGAGGATCCGTAGCTGTCTCACGTGCCACCTGACGATAATCAATCGGAAAATCCCGGAGGGATTGATGCTCATCGGCGTCAATCTGATGGCAAGAGTCGTCAGAGGAATCGAAGACATCATCCGCAGCAACCGGCAATCTAGAAAGCGCGTCAGCGTTTGCATGCTGAGCTGTAGGGCGATACAGTATCTCATACCGGTATTGTGATAACAAAAGAGCCCAACGTTGTAGTCTCTGAGCTGTCCGCTGAGGAACTGGTTTAGACGGATGAAACAGTGACGTCAGGGGCTTGTGATCTGTTACTAAATAGAATGGTCTACCATAGAGGTAGTGATGGAATTTTGTGACACCGAACACAATAGCCAACGCTTCCTTGTCCAATTGGCTATAATTACACTGAGCTTTGTTTAGCAATTTAGATGCGAACGCAATAGGACGTTCGGTGTTACCGACTCGGTGAGACAACACAGCACCGAGGCCGAAAGAAGAGGCATCACAAGCTAACACCAGAGGCTTGTTAAGGTCGTAATGGACCAGACAACGATCATTCAATAAAGCCTCTTTAAGATGCTGAAAGGCTGATTGGCAATCAGCTGATCACACAAACGGAACATTCTTACGGCGGAGACGATGCAACGGTGCAGCAATCTGAGATGCATTAGGTATAAACCTAATATAATATGTCAATTTGCCAAGAACTGCTTGCAATTCATGCAGATTGCGAGGGGCGGGCAAATCACGAATAGCTGCTAAATGTGACTGGGAGGGATGAATGCCTTGAGCATTAATAACATGTCCCAGATACTCCATCTCCGTAAGGAAAAATGAACATTTATCGATGTTGCAACGTAGGCCTGCCTGAGACAACACTTTAAACAAACACTCCAAATTACGGAAATGTTCAGCAGGCGTCCGACCGGACACAACAAGATCGTCTAAATAGTTGCAACACGATGGCACATTAGCCAGAAGTTGTGACAAAAAACGCTGAAAAACAGCTGGAGCTGACGCACAACCAAAAGGCAAACGCAGAAAACGAAACAACCCCAACGACGTGTTTATGACAAAATACTGTTGTGATTGCTCGTCGAGGGGCAAATGCAAATATGCTTCAAGGAGATCAATTTTGGAAAAGAAACGAGCTTCCCCTAACTTATCCATCAGCTCGTCCGGTCTAGGCAAAGGAAAAGAATCAATGACAGTCTGAGGATTAACTGTCGACTTAAAATCAGCACACAAACGTAACTTGCCAGACGGTTTCTTTATAATAACTAAGGGAGAAGCCCACTGGCTCGCTGAAACGGGTTGAATAACACCGTTGTTTTGCCAACGACGAAGTTCATCTTCTACAGGTGCCCGGAGGGCGTGAGGCACTGGACGAGCACGACAAAATCGAGGCTGAGCATTATCTTTTAACGTAATATGAGCGGCAAAGTTCGCAGCACAACCTAGTTCGTCTTTAAATATGTCACTGTATCGTTTACACAAATCGGTTATGCTGTCTTGAGGAACAACAACAGAATTAATTTGCAACACATTGTCTTGGATAGACAGGCCAAACAAGTCAAAACAGTCTAATCCGAAAATGTTTACACTGTCTGTAGCGCGGAGCACTGTGAATGAAACTGTTTTTGTATTGCCACGGAATGTGGCTGGCACGCTACATACACCTAACACAGGAATTTGTTCTCCACTATAAGTAGCCAAAGAATGTTTTGCCGCTGAAAGTTTAGGGCGGCCGATAGCCGCATACGTAGCACTATTTATGAGAGTCACAGACGCACCAGTGTCTAATTGAAAATTGAAGGTCTTATCCTGGATGCGTAGCTTCACAAATAGTTTATTACACTGTCTCTGGATCGGTGCAGTGGAGGCGGAAGACACAAAATCAGCGCGTTTAGCGCGTGTTCGCTGCTTACGACAACTCGTGGGTTGGGCGGGTGGAGCAACAACTCCCGCTTCACTTGCAGTCTGTACATTACTTTTTACAGCGTTTGAATTACGCTTGGGTCGCATAGCAGAGGGCTGGGTGGGTGGCGTATTGCGAACAAGTTTATTACCCACACGAACCGTGGAAGAGTCTTTAAACGCGACCTTCTGGGCGGGCTGGCTTTGAAGAACATGAATATCCATGGGCTGGGCAGCACTAGAATTGTTCTTGCGTTTACGCAAACAAACAGTCTGGATGTGTCCCTTCCTTTGACAAAAGTGACAAACCGCGTTTCTTAACGGGCAACGTTCACGAGGATGAGCAAGAACACACTTGGGGCAAGACTTAACTCTATCATTTTGCACACGCGGCTGACGAATGTGTTTAACATGACGCGGCCGGCTAGTGTTTACTGTCTGACTCTGCCGGTGGGGCCGCGGGCGTGACATAACTTGCTTAGCACAGCAATTTGAGAAATACATGGCTGATCTAACTCACACTCAGCATAGTCAAAAGTATCTTGGGCTTCAATGATGTTCATCACAGTCTCTAATGACGGGTCAGGCAACTTTAAGATAGCAGCACGAATACGAGAATCTGCAATGTTTTGAGTAATAGCGTCTCGTAACATGACATCACTGTAGGAAGCTCCACACACACAATTAAATCGGCACTGACGGGTGAGGCCCCGTAAATCTGTTAACCACTGTTTATTAGATTGATGTGGCAGTTTCTTTAATCTGAAGAACCTGAATCTGGCTGCTGCCACATGAACTCGCGACTCGAAATACTCAGCAAGCTTGTTCACAACAACGTCATAGTCTAAAGCTTCTGGCTTGGATTCCGGGAACAACTTACAAAGTAGTCGATAGACTTCCACGCCTGCAGTGGAAATTAAATAAAGCTGCCGCTCAGTACCTGTGATTTTGTAGACTGTCATGTGCGCCTGCAACTGCCCGAAATATTCTCGCCATTCTTCTCGTGATGCATCAAAAGCACGGAAAGGTGGTGCTGCCTGTGCTTGTTCCTTTTGTGTTGGAGGATTAGCCGCTTGTTTGGCGATTGCTTCCACCAGACTTTGTATTTGCTGACTCTGTAACAAGATCAATTGTTGTAAGTCGGCAGACATAGTGAACACAAATTAAACCAGCCCCCAAAATTTTATCGCTATAATTAGTATAACCAGAAACAAGTGGAACCAGCCCTGCACACGAGTTCTGAAGTCCTCGTCGCCAGTTATGTGGCGGCGTTCGTAGCGACAAACAATTCGCGGTAGAAACGGCTTACGAAGTCACCGCCACACTTTTAATAGCGGGCCGACCGGTCCGCTGGAACAGTGAACAGAAAGATGAAAACCCAAACACTCTGATTAAATAAAAGTCGGTACTTATCTTTATTAACGAAGATACAGAAACACAGTAGCGAACTCTGTGTCTACAGAAATCTGTCTAGTTCGAGTCGGAGCGGCTAGGTCAGCGTCGGCTGACGACAAACAACAACTCTGCTGCGATGAACACACAACTGACTAGCAAGTACACAATTCGGTGGCGAGTATACAACTGAGCGGCGAATACAGAACTGTCCTAGCGCACGCGACTCCAGCGCTTAAGAACCCGGAAGCCAGCGGTGGCGCGCGCAGACTAGCGGCGATTTCCTGTCTCGCTGGCGCTGCTTATGCGGACGGCGTCCGGACTTTGATGCTGCCAACCTTTTGGCAGCGGGCTCGGGTGGCATTACTGGCTAGGATATAACAGCAGTCGTCTCAACAGCTGGTGGGAGGTGACCGTTCTGAAACCTTGTCCGTCAGTACGAGAAGTCTGCTTCGTCTTGGTATAGCTGTGGTTGTTCCTTCGCGTTTTCGTTCCACAATCACATCACCAACACTCGGCTACGACAGCTTTAGAAGGACTGAAATGGTCCTGATGGATTTCTTACTCAGGTGACATCGAATGGCAAGTTCACGTTCGAAGTCACTGAGCTCTCCTAACCGATTCATTCTGCTGTTACTGCTACTCTACTGATAACACAATATTCTCCGCCTTCTTTTATACTGGCGGGTCTGCCTCTTGTGACATTTGGTGCTCAATTCCGCATTACATAGGGATGTCCAGATACTTGTGATCAGATAGTCTATATCCCAGAAGTAAAGTCAAGGGCGAAGCGTTTCTTGCTGAAACTGCGAAACCAAGAGTATTTGGCAGTTTTTATTTCTCCTTACCGTTGTCTCTAAATGTCTTGCAGTTGTTACTGTTCCCCTAATATGGGACTGTTGGAAACAGACATGATGGTAAACGGAGTGTGGCATGAACTTAAGAGTCAACGGTGGAAAAAGGAACAGGAAAAGTCAAGCATTGCGCAATAGTATGGGCATTGGGGATGTAATGGAATAAAAGGATTTAAAACGTTGGAATGGGTGTCATGAGGGGTTTGTGACTGAACAAGTTGGGAGACACCATAGCACACTGAAGACTGTGATGGAAAGGAGAAGAGAGCAAATAATGGAAAAGGAAATCGGGGAGTGGGAGTGGTGAGCTGTCATCTGGAAGATAACAGGAACGGGTTAAGTCAGGAAATAAAAGGACGGATTTCGTAGTCTTGGTGTGGGAGGTGTTTCAAACATTTCATCGTGAGACAATGTATGGATACAGGTGTAGTGGTGTAAAGGTGGTGAAGAGGGATAAGGTGATAGGACAGTTTGAGTCGTAGAGAGTTACGAAACGTATTGAAGTGATTCAAGAACAAGTAAACCTGGTTTTGTGAATGTGTTGGTATGAAGAACTGGGTTAATTGTCTATCTTGACATATTGGTTGTTGTTGAGAGTAACCGCAGTTTGTAACAGTTACGATCACCAGTGGCACAATTTGGGTACATACCGTTCTCCACCGAGTATATTGCTCCAGACGCATGCTAGATGATGAGTTGCAAATGGTGAAGAATCACTTCACAATGTCAATGGCGTAATTGTCAATAACAGGTCTTGTTCGCAGGATCTTTGTTACCTTTGGCAACGATGGTGGCAACATGTCTTACATGAAAACCATGCATTAGCGTATGCCTAATGCGTCCTAAGAGGAGCACACATGGTGTTACAGTATGCCTTCTATATCATTCCTAACATCCCACCACAACACCTCATTGAAGTTTTTGAGTGGCAGCTATACCTTTTTTCATGACTCAAATGGATTATACTACAAGGCAACACACAAACAGTGCACGCACGAAATACAGTCTTGGTCACTGTAAAGCAAATATGTTCCCTTCCCTGGATTTTCTAATATATTCTAGTGTTTCGAACATAAAACGATAAAGTATGTCTCCGTATCTACGTGTCTAACTGCCATGAGGAGGACCCGCGCTCGATATGCGGTACTGACGAGGATTTTTGCTGTAAGGGAGGACTGGAACGAGGTGTGCTCAGACCCATGTGGTCTCTGAGGGCGTACTCGAATGATAAGGTGCAGCTCTAATGAACAGGAATGGCTGGGTAACCGATGTGTTGAACAAAAGTCAAAAAAATGTTCAAATAAGTGTGAAATCTTATGGGACTTAACTGCTAAGGTCATCAGTCCCTAAGCTTACACACTACATAACCTAAATTATCCTAAGGACAAACACACACACCCATGCCCGAGGGAGGACTCGAACCTCCGCCGGGACCAGCCGCACAGTCCATGACCGCAGCGCCTGAGACCGCTCGGCTAATCCCGCGAGGCGAACAGAAGTCCGTCCATAACGCATCCAAAGACGCCATGGCAGAGAATGACGAGGTGATGGGTCAGTATCACGTGATCTTCAAGTCGTGATAATGAAGATAATTACTCATAAATGTGAAGGAAGAGGTAATATTTTTATTTATCTAAAAGTGTACTGCTGAAGACAGCCTGCATTAATTGTGAAATCGCATCGATCATCATTGGCCATACACTTCTCAAAAAAATGTCCAGTTCATGTCTAATGTCATGCTGCAAAAAGGGGATTTACTGCAGCTATCGATAACCGTTTTTTTTTTTCAGCAACAAATGTATGTAAGTCCTAAGTATCAGTTGTTACTTCTGTCTGATTCAGGTATTTTATGCTCTTCAATCATTGCCTCATGGTGCTGCATTTTATTATTCTTATTCTGCATAGCAGATTCTGCCACCACACCATAGAACAGGAGCGAAAGTTCTTGTACGTTAGTTGTCTGTGGGTCCTCGGACGTCTCCGTTCGGCAGACTTTTCCATCGTCTTAGCGACACAGGTACCCTTGCACCTCGGAAGACTGACAGTGGAAGAGCCCGCACAGTCTCCACGCCTGACATGGAGTAGTGTGTGCTGCGTTCGGTGAAAGAAACCCCTGGGACCAGCGTGCGACGATTAGCAGCAACAGAACAGCGTCTCACTGTCTTATCTGGGGGATACGTCATGAACAACTGCTGTGCCCATACCATCTACACCGCGTTCAGGCCCTAGGGCCGCAGGATCATCATGGCAGACGGCGGTTCTGTCAATGGCTGCTGCGGAAGAGTGCCGCAGATCCACTGTTCGCATGCAAGATATTATTTACCGATGAGGCAGGGTTCACAAGAGATGGTATTGTGAATTTCCATAATCATCACGTAAATCCCCAAGCAATTCAGGGAAGAGGGCATCAACGCCGATTCTTAATCAACGTATGGGCAGGAGAGGTTAATAGGGCCATAAGTGCTACCATAAAGGTTAACTGGGGCGCATTATCCGGAATTTCTCATTAATGTATTGCTTACTTTGATGGAGGACGTGCCGTTGCAACTACGAATACAAATGTAGTTCATTCATAATGGCGCACCAGCACACTTTCGGCACAATATGCGCGAACATCCGACACACATTTCTAGACCTCTGGACTGGCAGGGGGCAGCAAACCTTGACCTGTCCATCCCCCAGACTTCAATGCCCTACACTTTTGGTTATGGGGACACTAAAAGGAATTGGTCTACGCCACACCAGTCAATGACGTGCGGACACTGCAGGGTCACGTCTTCAAAGCGTGCCAGCAGGTAACACAACAAATGGGTACATATAGAAGTTTGCGTCAGTCCTTACGCTGGAGGGCAGAGGGGTGCATTGTCATGAACTGATGCTACGTTGAACACCTCCCGTAAACACGCGTTTATCGCAGAAAGTATGCATTTCCGGACCTATGTTTATTGGACATAGAAAGTATGCATTTCCGGACCCATAACTTATCTATCTTGTTTCGATGAGTACTACCACCTCTCAATGCATTCGACTCCTTTTTAGCACCCGGTATAACAGATTTTAAGTTTATACTATCATGCATTCTTTTTGCTGTATCAGGACATGTGGTCCAGCAACCCAACAAGCAAGTTCAGCAGTTTGCCAACTCAGGCGATGCATTTGCCAGTCACCAACATTCCCAACAACTACACTCATGCTCATAAATTAAGGATAATTGCAGAATGTGGCGCCACACAGTGTGGGTCTACACAAAACTGGAGCTAATAGCATACGCACATAGGGAACATACACGAGACAGATCTGTAAGTTCACGGTATTGGTGATAAGTTGAAAAAACCGTCCCGAAACACATGTGCTACAAAACACCGCTGTTTCTTGCGCATGTACCCCGACATCATTATGGGATATGATCACCATGCACAAGTACACAGGCCGCACAACGGATTGGCATACTCTGGATCAGGTGGTCGAGCAGCTGCCGGGGAATAGCGTCCCATTCTTGCACCAGTGCCTGTCGGAGCTCCTGAAGTGTCCTAGGGGTTTGAAGACGTGCAGCGATACGTCGACCGAGAGCACCCCAGACGTGCTCGATGGGGCTAACGTCTGGATAACAGGCAGGCCACTCCATTCGTCTGATATCATCTGTTTCAAGGCACTCCTCCACGATGGCAGCTCGGTGGGGCCGTGCGTTATCATCCATCAGGAGGAAGGTGGGTCCCACTGCATCCCTGAAAAGGCGGACATACAGGCGCAAAATGACGTCCCGATACACCTGACCTGTTACAGTTCCTCTGTCAAAGACATGCAGGGGTGTACGTGCACTAATCATAATCCCACCCCACACCATCAAACCACGACCTCCATACAGGTCACTTTCAAGGACATTAAGGGGTTGGTATCTGGTTCTGGTTCACGCCAGATGAAAACCCGGCGAGAATCACTGTTCAGACTATAACTGGACACGTCCGTGAACATAACCTGGGACCACTGTTCCAATGATCATATACTGTGTTCTTCACACCAGGCTTTACGGGCTCTCCTGTGACCAGGGGTCAGTGGAACGCATCTTGCAGATCTCCGGTCGAATAAAGTATGTCTGTTGAGTCGTCTGTAGACTGTGTGTGTGGAGACAACTGTTTCAGTGGCTGCGGAATGATCCCTGGGAAGGCTGCCTGCAGTGCTCCGTGGCCGTCTGCGGGCAATGATGGTGAGATATCGGTCTTCTTGTGGTGTTGTACACTGTAGACGTCCCGTACTGTAGCGCCTGGACACGTTTCCTGTCTCTGTCATAATCTTGATATCACACTTTGTGGCACACGTAGGGCCCTTGCTACGACCTGCTATGTTTGACCAGCCTCCAGCCGCCCTAGTATTGTACCCCTCATGACGTCATCAATATCTGTTCTTTGAGCCATTTTCACCACACAGTCACCATTCGCACGTCCTGCACACTTAATCGCTGCACCGTACTCTGACATGCACCAACAAACCTCTGCGTATGTGGACTGCTGCTAGCGCCACCGTGCGACGACCGCAGGTCAAATGCACCACATGGTCATAGTCAGATCCCGAGGTGATTTAAACCCGCAAACCGCCCACCAGAGCGTTGTTTCGCCATGTATCTGCATTATCCCTAATTTATGAGCATGAGTGTACAACACCAGGCTGTTTTCATGGCCAACTCCGACAGCGCAGCAGCGTCATGTGGCGTCCTCTTCGCCTACAGGTTGTTCCCGTGTCACCACTGGCGGACACGGCGAACACGGTACTGCTCCTTTCCGCTATGTCACGTGTTCGAATGTAGGCTGTGCCATATCCATCCGCCGGTGCAGTATTTAGGTCACCGCATGGTTTCAGCAAGCCAGACCCTGACACACACTCAATCAGAACTACACTCCTCCACCACAACAACGAGCAGCCAGCAGATAGCTACAAGCCTCCACCTGTACACTTTGGCCTCTGTGAATTCAGGTTCAAGGATTTGGTATCCACCGGTTACTGACTGTAGTTTTTTGTGATTAACGGACAGCTGTTCCCCCCTAAACCGTCTATATTTTGAAAGTGTTCTAATTTCGTCCACACTATACATACAACTGCTAGATTTGTCAGTTCATATAATTTTAGAAGATGTTAGTATGCTTTATTCAAACGATTAGTAAATTCAGTGAATTTTATGTGAATCAAGAGTTTTATGTTTGTTAAAATAAAGTTGATATTGTTTTATGTCTACCTGGGAACTTCATTTTGTTTGTGGAGCCCGCGCAAGGTCGCAAGAAAAAAAATGTTCAAATGTATGTGAAATCTTATGGGACTTAACTGCTAAGGTCATCAGTCCCTGAGCTTACACACTACTTAACCTAAATTATCCTAAGGACAAACACACACACCCATGCCCTAGGGAGGCTTCGAACCTCCGCCGGGACCAGCTGCACAGTCCATGACTGCATCGCCTGAGACCGCTCGACTAATCCCGCGTGGCAAGGTCGCAACAGTCATTGGCCATGAGGTGTTAAGTGCTTTAGTACAGCAGTTGCGCAAATTTCGACGTGTCTCAGGACAGGTAGCGATCCTAAGCATATATTTTACAAATTTTCGTATGACGCTGCTCGCATCAGGATTGCTTAATTCAATTTTCTCATTTTGCGAGAACTTAATGGCGATTTGTTTTACTGTTAAAGAACATTCAACAGCCAAGATCGCATAAAATGGTTTTTTAATTTAAAACAACCGGTTTAATCAGACTATGCTGTTATCTTCAGGTGCGTGAGTTCAGCGTAAAATGAACATGTATTACAACAGCAGATTGTAAGATCTCAAGATGACAGATCAGTCTGTTGGAATCGGTTGTCTTAAACAAAAAATATTTTATGCAATCTTGGCTGTTGAATGGTTTTTAAGAATGGCCTGAGTAACTCTCCATCAACATGAGGGTACCCTCTCCCTCTCCGCCTGGCGACCTGTTCTCAGTTCTATTCGGTTCACATTCACGTCCAGCCAGCTACATGATGTCGCTAAAACTCTAAAGCGATTCCCAGATGGTTCCTTTGAAATGGCCAATTATTTTCCACATCCTTTCCCAGTACGAAATCTCTAACGAACTTGTCGTCGACGGAGCGTGAAACTCTACTCGTTCTTCGATCGAAACATTCGCACCTTTCTCGCAGTCCTGAACAGTCTCCTTGAGTTGTGAGTGTAGTCGAATGGTCGGAAACCAGGGGGTGCCCGTTGCGCTTTCAGTTTCCGTGGAGTCCACACGACGATCCATCGTTCTCGTCATCGTTATCATCTGTTAGTTGCTGTGTACTGCAACATGAGTTATACAATAGCTCATGAGTGTATGTGACATCCAACGGTCCAGAAAAAAGGAATTTTCATGAGTCTCACAGCGCTGTCACATAATATTTTTAGTAAATACTATATTACCCTTTCTAAGTCATCCTCAGTCTGTCCAATTATCTTGCTTGTATGAACGCTGTGCTAGAGCATGGATATCAAACTGAAACATCACCTTACTTCCAATACGGCTCCAGATTTAAAATTACCTCTATAGATTCTGTCACATGTAGGAGGAATAATTCGATTTAATTATTTGGTAGTTGGCTCATTTGTTTGGAATTTTTATGCTGTATAGTTCAAAACACGATTGTACTATAATCAGATTAATTAATTTGAAATTGTTTACACTGTTAAAAACGGCTACACGTGCGAGATAAATTGCTTACTTGCGTTCTACAGACACCACTCGACACGATTTCTTTTCGTAAGTTTCGTTTCTAACATTGGCTTGTTGACCCCATACCCATGGCGTGTTTTTTCCAGTCACTGCACATAGGTGTGGTGTGGCGAGAGAGTCGATCCAAATAAATTTTTATAGAATCCGGTGAGACCTAGAAATCCTCTGAGAGTTTTCTTATTATATGGAGTACAGAATTCTTTGATTGTCGTTAGTTTTTCTGGGTCGGGCATTACCCCTTTCTCGGAAATTATGTGTCCTAGAAATCTGACCTCTCGCCTTCCAAGTTTGGATTTTGTTATATTTACTGTGACCCCATGCTCTTTCATGATCTGTAAAACTGATTTAATGTGTCGTTGTGATGTTCCCAAGAGGGTTCTGCTATAATCACATCATCAACATAACAAGTAATTTTTTGTAAAATTTCAGGACTGAGTATAGTATTAAATCCCCTAATAAACGCTGCTGATGATATGTTTAAACCAAATGGCAATCGTTTAAACTGGTAACATCTACCGAATACGATAAATGCTGTAAATTTTCTACATTCTGGGGCCAATTCTATTTGCCAGAAGCTACTCCGTAAATCAATTTATGAAAATATCTTAGCACCGTGGAAGTTTTGTATCAATTCCTCTAATTTTTCTGGGCGATCTGTCACAGTGATTATGATTGTGTTGATCTGTCTGGAATCAAGCACTAACCTGATGCTCCCATCTCGTTTTTGTACAATATGGAGCGGGCTGTTATATGTGGAGGTAGCTGGTTCAATAATATCGTCATCTAACATTTTAGATATCTCCTGGAATACTTTATTCCTGTAGCTTAATGGGATTGTATAGGGTGGCACTCTAAATGGTTTGTGCTGTTTTACTTCAAACTTGTACTGAAAGTGTTTAATACTGCCAGTCTTAGGTAAAAATACCTCTGCTTTATCTCGTAAAATACCCTCTAATTCTCTTTTACTGTGTTCCGAAATACCTTGAACTTCATGCAATTTTTCGTCGATTTCTTTATGGACTTCTAACATGAGTTGACGCGATTCCCCCTTTTGTGCATACCATTCTAATTCTTCATCCTCTTTATGTCGCGTCATTCTTAATTGTTTGTTTATAACTGGTATTTCTTCTAATTTCAGCTTTTGCTCAAAGAGAAGTGTGACATTCCCGAATGTTACGCTACCTTTCCCCATATCTATTATCGCTCGTCTCTAGTTTAAAAAATCTGCACCTATAATCAAATCTACAGTTAGTTTAGGTTTCGATCTTTTGACCTTGGCCCGAACGAGTTAACCTTGTTTGTCTTGTAACTTCCGCAGCATTGTTTCTAATAGGACCTCTTACTTTAATCTTACGTGTTTTCAGAACTGGCAATTCCTCATTGGCATTACACTGCATGAATAAATTTTCTGAGATCGCAGTCAGTTCACTTCCGCTATCAATTACAATATTGACTGGGATATGCTTTACCATGGCCTTTACACTTGGTTGAATTTGAAAGGGTTGGTTCTGTTCTTCTTCTTCTTGCATCAACGAATCCTCCACTGAATCATACATGAGTCTTTTTAGGAATTTCCCTTGTGAATTCGAACTTTCTGTAGGATAAGCTTCGACTGCTACTTCTCTCCCTTTTATTTCCTCTTCTCTATTTCTTCCTTCATTTACGCTTTCTTCAACATCCTCTACTTTTTCCTCATCCTCGTCTATCTTCTCCTTCTTCGTCGCTACTTCCACATAATCGCATCTAAATGCTCTAATTATCGCTTCATAACTTCCTTCATTATATACGTTGGGTTGTGTGCCCACTCGTAACTTATTTTCAACTTCTGTCGACTGCGCATTATCCTCATTGAATTCGCTTTCCCTGGTTTCCATCTCAAATAGCTCTGCAATACTCATTACTTCGTCCTTTCCTCCTACATTCGTTGTGCATGCCTCTGGTAATTCATCTTCCTCGTCAGTATTCTCCCAATTAATTTCGTCCCAACACGATATTGTTATTTTCTTGTCTTCGTTTTCATCTGGCCCCTGAGGATTTGTTTCTTCCTTCTTCTCTTCTCGCGATAAGATTTTTGCTACTCTGTTCAAGGTGCTGCAATTGTCCTGGGTCCTCTTTGGCATGGGCGCTTAGCTGTCAATTCGAACGTTTATCGGGGTTTGGTGGTCTTACCTCCACCTCTTCTATATGTATTCTCTTTTCTTGTTCAGCATGTTGATAGTGGTTTCTTTGTTGATAATTTGTCGGTCTATTAGTTCTCCAGTACCCGTTCCGGTTGTCGTTATTCCCTCTGTAATAGTTGTTGCCGTTCCTGGGTGAATTATAGTTATTGCCATATTCTCTTCTAAATCCATAACCGGTTCTTTGTTGAAATCTATTGTCGTTTCTTGGTGCGAAGTTATCACGTGGTTCGTAATTATTGTTTCTTCGTACTGTGTCTTGTGGATTCCACTGCTTTTTGCTTTCGTTTTCACGTGCGCTTCGTCTTTTTCTTGCGTCACCTTCCGAAAATATGAACTCTAGTTCCCTTAGAATACCTTTAAATGCTTCGACGTCATTGCCTCCGCGACCTACTAATGATTGCTGGTATTTCAATGGTAGCTTCATCGCGCATAATTTAATCAACGCTCCGTCACTGTATGGTACATCTAAGCATTGATTTTTCTTTGCCATTAATTCGAAAAATTTCACGGGACTCTTCTCTCCTGAATTTTCAAAATATGGGTTCTGTAATAATTCGTACTTCACTCTGTTCTGTGCTTCGCTGGACCAATATCGTGCGAGAAACTTCTCTCTGAAATCTTCGTACGATCGGCATGTCGCTGCAACATTCTGCATGGTTTCTGCGACTGTTCCTAACATGTGTGCACATATAAAGTCTAATTTGTGTGCTAGCGTCCAGTGTTCTGGTAATCCTACTCGGAATTGATCAATAAAAGTTCGTGGATGTAATGAGTTTCCTTCTCGAAAGTGTTGAAATTTTCTGGCTGTGAGGAAATGATCGTTGTCGTACTTCGTCAAAGTTCCATATGAAATTCGCGGTTCTTCGCCACTTTTGTTTCTGATCATTTCTCCCGTCGTTCTTTCTGGTTGTGGTAGATCCATTGGATATTGTCCACTGTAACTTTCGCCTACCCTTGCGTAGTATCGTTGGAGTGGTACGCAATAATTTTCTTCCATCGGTTGTGAACGTGTAGCTGAATGCATTGCACTGTACTCTTCGCGCCCTGGCTTTCCATTGTCACGTATGTTACTTTCCGCCTGTGATTGGAATCGCAAATGCATGATATCTTCGTTAATTGCTTGTTTTTCCGGTGCTGTTACAGATACGGATGTGGTTGCAGACTCTGTGCTCGGTCGATCCTGTTCACTACGCTCTTCAATAGTTTGCAACAACTCTGTTCGCAATTTCTGAAATTGTCGCTTCGTTTGCGCTTCTATTTTGACTATGCGGTTATCATATCTTTTCAGCGCTGCTTTTGTGATACGTTTGTGTAGCACACTGTTTTCAACAATTTCACCCGCTGTACCTGCTGCTTGTCTAGTAATTACGTTTATCTGTTTCTCTAGTTTCTTGAATTCTCCCTGGGTGTTGTTACGTAATGTTTTGATCTCGTCCTGAGTGTCATTACGCAATGTTTGTACGTCCGCTTGTACCTTGTCAATGTCTGTTCTCAATTGATTGTGACCTGTTATTAAGTTTCCTATCACTCCTCGAGATTCTTTTGTCTCGTCTTCAATATGACTTAGGTGTAACTGAATTTTTTTGTTTTGTTCTTTAATCTCACGCATTTGTCTCGTGGTTTCTGCATTCTGAATTTTAATTTGGTTCGCAATTTCTTTATTTTGTCTTGTCATGGTTGTAATAATTCTACCAGATTGGTGGGTCCTATTGCGTTTTCTTCCGACGTCCTACGCTCTGTGTTTTCGCCCAAGTGTTGGTTCGCAACCGATTGCATTGAACTGTGCTGTTACACGTTTCCGCTCCCATTCCTTGTACTCTGTGGTGAGGGAGCTCTGATTACTTGTACTATGGTTTCTACGTATTCAAGACGCAAGTTAGAATCCTCATCGACTGTCTCTCTACTTTCCTGCTCCTCTGTCGTATGCTGACTTACGTTTTCTATGCCTTGACGTACATTATCCTCGTTATGGTGCGTTATATGTCCTATTTCTCGCGATACTGCATCGTCTGTTGTACTGTCCTCTATTCTCTGTCTATTTTCATGCTGGGTCTCTACCTCAATTCGGTCAAGATCTCGATCTGCCATTGCTAATCTTTCCGAATCCCTTATTTTCTGTTTTAAAAGCAATTCACACGCCCTACTTCGAGTCAACATGCTCTCATACGATCTCACGCGTTTCACAAACTTTTTGCACACACGACTTGACAATCCATTCACTTACTTGTTGGGTCAGAATCAACTTGTCAACGATGTATCCGCCACTTGTGCGCTTGCATTGGAGAGAAAACTTAATTCTAACAATATTAAAATTCATAACTTAATTATGCTATTGTCTCTGCCAGAATTCTCACTTTTATTGAATACTTTCTTACTATCTATCGCTGCAGCTACTGTCTTCGACTATTTATAACGTTAAAAAAATTATTTTTTTTCTGTTATTACAAAAAATTTTCAACAGGATATTTTTCTGACCTAGTTAGGCATGTGGTCGACCTTCAATCATGGTATTTTACCATCCTGGCAGGGTCGCCATTTTCTAACATTCTGCATGGTGTCTGTTTGTTCTATATCGTGTCTCCCTACCACTTTTGCACAACGACGCTCTGAGCGTGTTTTTTAGGGAATTGACTAGTTTGAACCTGGGACCTGTGCTGGTAAGGAGACGTTAGACCACACATGACATGTAGAATTCAGACAAGTTCAGTGAGACTGGCGATGATATAACCAAATACTTAATGATTTAAGCGTCAGCTCCACTGCACTCCCTGTAAAAGAATCTTAATACTAACTAAATTTAGTGGAAGGGGTTCAAGGCTTTCCTATCTTTAGTTAGCTGGTAAAATAACGTCGAAAAAGAAGTTAAGTTTACCATTGGAAATTTTATTCTACTCACAAAACATTATTTATAAACTGCACTATTGATAAAAGGAAATGTTTTAATACAGGATGGTAAAAACCAACTGCGTTCAACAAAAATGTGAACGAATATTCCCTGAGTGGGTTTCCAAGTTCTACAATGAATCGAAGGATGACCTATGCCATATCACATCTATAATCTAGGTTTAAATTAAGTTTCACAAGAGAGAAAACTATCAAAATGGTCTACAGCGACCCTCAATTATCTTTAATTACTTATCTAACTTGTCGTAAATTACAGTGGCTGATGTGGCTTCTCAATAACTATATAACAGAAAAATCATCGAGTTTCAGATTTTTACTTCAAGTGGCAAATGTGAACACCATGAGCTTTAATTGATGATCGACACTAGTATTACGCAAAAAGGGGGTGTAACAGATGAGACTTCTGCAGTTCTGAGTGAAGCTTTATGCGCTGTTATGCAGCATCGTGTGCATTCATTACCTTGTCTGTGTTCGTCAGGGGGCGGCGGCCAGCACAGCTCCGCTCACCTCGCCATCTCGGAAGCAACTCTCACCTAACTTCTCCTTACTACAATTTACCGAAGTTGGTTTAAAAAAAACTATCTGGCTCTGTTTTCATCTGACCAATCAGGGTCTCAATGTTAACCTTAAGCTCCACCTACAAAAATTCTGTCTATCCAATGAGAAACGTTATACTTTTCGTGGTGGGGCAATGTTTTTTAAAGTTTGCAACGTAACAGAGACGCGAAAAAGTCTCACGCTAAAACTTGCAGCTGGTGTGGTCCTTTTAGCTTTATCGTAAGATCTATACTGTTCTTCTGGAGGGCTCTATCTTTTAACATGGGCTGGGGGGTGGTCCTGACGTAACATAGACACGAAAAAGTCTCACGCTAAAACTTGCGGGTGGTGCAGCCATTTTTGTGTTATCGTAAGATCTATACTGTTCTTCTGGAGGGCTCTAGCTTTTAACATTGGCTGGGGGGGGGGGGGGGGGGGGGGGTGGTCCTGACGTATCAGAGACGCGAAAAAGTCTCACGCTAAAACTTGCGGGTGGTGTGGTCCTAGCGGTTAGCTGGCGACGTGGGTGTCCGTCCGTCCCTTATCGTAGGGCCTTCCACCTTAACACCGTTCTGCTCTCGGCTTCTGTTCTCGTTTCTCCCCTCGGAACTGCGTCTGTCTCACGGTGGGAAGGTATGACATGCATTTAGGCATTCTTGTGTTAGTCTGTGGTATTCCATTTGCTCACTCGATACTCGTATTACTTTGGTTAATTTAATGTCACGATTTATTCGGAGCTATGTGACATACTACTGGATTTGCTTATCAAGGGTTTTCATGGAAGGTGTTGGATTTGCCTGACACCTTACACGTTGAAATGCAAATTTTAATAATTACCATATTGGACTTTAATCTTCAAAAGCCTTTCTCACAAACGAAGATCAAAGAGCACGGAGAGGCCACTTCAAACGTCTGAGAATTTTTGTTCTTCATACTGAGCCACGCAGCAATTCAGATATGAAGAATGATGGAGAACTGGCTGGAAATAAACTGTAGCGGCATGAGTTACGTGAAGCCTATGAAAATTCGATCCAGATCTTAGCATCTGTGAGAGAGTTACTATTATCGCAAATACACTAATAAATTAAAGACCCGTGACATCACCACTCTTATTTGTAAAATAATACAGCCTGCATCGATTGTCTAATGACAAATAGTGTGTTTTCTGTGTTTCTCTTACAACAGTAGGTCTGAAAATAAGAACAGCGGCATAGTGAACTAGAAGGCATTAAAACAATCCAAAATTGTACATTCTGAGGGTACATTTGACAGTATTTTATACAATATGTAGTAACAAGCAAATTACCTCAGTCAACTGTATTTACTGGGTGTTGTGTGATGTCCTTAGGTTAGTTAGGATTAAGTAGTTCTAAGTTCTGGGGGACTGATGACCATAGATGTTAAGTCCCATAGTGCTCAGAGCTATTTGAACCATCAACTGTATTTAGAGGTAAAGAGATGACAGACCTAATTATTACACATTTTCTCACAATAGCTGACAGCACAACGGCAATATCACCTGTCACCTGTTGGGTAGATTTTTAAAATAAATGTCGGACTTAAGACTGACAAACTAGAAAAGTCTGCTTGCACCAAATCGTAGGATATTTTTGGCGAATATTTGTGGACTCAGTAACATGATCGTTGTCGTGGAGTGAAGTATGTGGTATTGCCTTTACGCGAATCGCCTTTCAGAAGCTACTGGCATATAGAAAACTTATGAAATGTTACTTACTAAAATCGGGCATTTACAAGTCAAGAAAACTGTACGTAATTTTATTCAAAAACTACGAAACATGGCGTAGTGCACGTAGAATGTAAAAACATAACCCACCATCTCGATTCTACGAATACGCATTAAAACCCACCAAAGCCACTTAACACATCTTTATTAACAATCAAATCATCGAAAACATTACAAAACCTTATAGGCACACATTCTACCGTTCCCACAAACAACATAGATAAATGGTTTTAGACATTGTGTGTACAAAATTTCCTCGATTTATTGCCGAGCGTGATTGCGCTGCGATTATGTCTCGTATCCGAAAGGTATGAGGATCTTATCCCCATCGGGTCATCCTGATACACCCAGCTAAAGCTTGAATGATTTATTTATTACCTAGCTAGTGCTCTGTCTCTAACGACCTCCAGTCGACATTCAGTTAAACTCCAACGCTTCTTCCTCCAGATTCCTAGACGTCGCCTGCGTTTAAGATAATGATGTACGTCAATATGCTTCGATACTTTCTGAATCATTTGACTGTTAGATTGCTTCTCAATTTCCGCTTTACTTACGTGCAGCTTGCCGCGCGGAGTGGTGGTCGCGCGGTTAGAGGCGCCATGTCACGGATTGCGCGGCCCCTCCCGCCGGAGGTTCCAGTCCTCCCTCGGGCTTGGGTGTGTGTCTCGTTCTTAGCATAAGTTAGTTTAAGTAGTGTGTACGTCCAGGGACCGATGACCTCAGTAGTTTGGTCCCTTAGGAATTCACACACATTCGAACATTTGCATGTGCAGCTTCAGCGTTTTATTAGACAGCAGAAATCACTCAGCTGCTATTTTTCTGCAGAAAAAAGGAGACGAAATATTTTCAATTAATATAGTTTGACACTGTGATGGTACGGTGTGAGCTTTCTCTATCCTTTCGGAAACTACGTAAAAAGGCAGCCAGTTTTGGGAAAGTTTCTGGACGCGTTTTCAGCCGACTGAGGCACATGGATGAATAACCTGCGAATACTTAATGTATATGTTCAGCTTCAGTGACAAATAAAGACACTCATGAGAAACTGCCATTATTTCGTTATTCATCAAATCAGCTATGATGTATTCTCGTCCAGGAAATGCCACGAAAACATTTTCCAGGCGGTAAACCTCCCTACTCCGACCTGGACACTTCTGACGATTGTTGCAGGGTGTTTACTTCCAGACGTTTCACGTCGTACACGCTAACAGTCATCTGTCCGATGTAGCATAAAACGCGATTCAGCTGAAGAAGCCACCTCTCACCACTCATAGGACGTCCAGTTAAGGTGCGGGCGTACAAATTACAGCCTTCATCGCCAATGAACAGCAGTCAGCACGGTGTATGAACCAAGCGCCTACAGCGCTGGCACATTCGCAGCAACGGTCGTTGAACGGTTGTTGAGGAGACAGAGTTGGTAGCCCCTTGGTTCATCTGAGTATCAAGAGTTGCAGGTCTATTCGCCCGTAAACATCTCCGCAGCCGTCGTTCACGGCTGTAATCTATGGCCCGTGGTGCACCACAGTTGCCTAGACACAGGTTTCGGATACGCCATTTCGCTATACACGAAATAACTTTAATCAAGGCGGCACGCGAAATGTTTACCAACTTAACCGTTTTTGAAATGCTTCTACCTTTGGTCCGAAAGCTAATGATCAAGCCCTTTTGGACGTCACAGAAGTCACTCAGTTTCTGCGTTAAAAGAATGACTGTACTGTTTTCCGCGTCCCTCGACAAGTATTATACTGGGTGATCAAAAAGTCAGTATAAATTTGAAACCTAAATAAATCAGAGAAAAATGTAGATAGAGAGGTACAAATTGACACACATGCTTGGAATGACATGGGGTTTTATTAGAATCAAAAAAATACAAAAGTTAAAAAAATATCCGACAGATGGCGCTTCATCTGATCAGAATAGCAATAATTAGCATAACAAAGTAAGACAAAGGAAAGATGATGTTCTTTACAGGAAATGCTCAATATATCCACCATCATTCCTCAACAATAGCTGTAGTCGAGGAATAATGTTGTGAACAGCACTGTAAAGCATGTCCGGAGTTATGGTGAGACATTGGCGTCGAATGTTGTCTTTCAGCATCCCTAGAGATATCGGTCGATCACGATACACTTGCGACTTCAGGTAACCCCAAAGCCAATAATCGCACGGACTGAGGTCTGGGGACCTGGGAGGCCAAGGATGACGAAAGTGGCGGCTGAGCACACTATCATCACCAAACGACGCGCGCAAGAGATCTTTCACGCGTCTAGCAATATGGCGTGGAGCGCCATCCTGCATAAACATCGTACGTTCCAGCAGGTGTTTATCAGCCAGCCTGGGGATGATGCGATTCTGTAACATATCGGCGTACCTCTCACCCGTCACGGTAGCAGTTACAAAACCAGAATCACGCATTTCCTCGAAGAAAAAAGTCCCGATGACTTATTTTGTTCTAATAAAAGCCCATGTCATTCCAAGCATGTGTGTCAATTTTTACCTCTCTATCTACATTATTCCGTGGTTTATTAAGTTTATACTGACTTTTTGATCACCCGGTATATCCTCCACTGCTAGAGCTGTCATCTGGCGTCTGTGAAAGGTTATTGCATTTTGATGTCGAACATAGGCAGTTGTCATATTAATGTGACTGGATGTTGTAACAAGATAGAAAATTTTAGTTGCCATAAAAAATCTATAACTGAAGAATTGACAACTTCTTCCAAATAGCTTTAATATATTATGCAGCACTTAAATATGTAAACCGCAAAATATTTCCAAATTCTACACAGGACACAACCTCATGCCTCACAACAACAAAAACTGTAGAAACGAAATGATTGCATGGCATTATTCGTCGGGAGACATCATCTGGGGTTATTCGGCCACCTAGTGCCACTTCGCCGACTTCCTCATCCATGGTGATGAAATGATGAGCAAGACAACACCTATCCCCTGAGCAAATAAACTTTCCGATCCATGGGTATAAAATGCTGGTTTCTAGTGCGCATTCCATCATGTGATTTTAAGTCCGCCACTGGATTAAAGTACCGACCAAGAAACAGCATGTGCTCCTCAGTACACTATCATCAAGGTACTAAACTCTCTCTGCTCTACTCCTGAGGGTGTCGTAAGGGTACTGGAGCTTTTCAGGTCAAGAGCGCAACACAGTGTACCCGGAGGAACTGTCTCTGAAGGTTACCGCCATTTTTCGGACTTTGAGAAATGTCGAACCATTGCCATGATGGACATGAGCGAATCATAGCGACAGATCGCACAGACAGATGGATTTAGGTGGTGAGATGGGTAGGCACGGATTCTACCAGAAGGACTACACGACGGAGAGACTGTAGTGTCGTTCGATTGGCTATGACGGATAGACGGGTGACGGCAGGTGAAAACTGGGCAGCAGCTACAGACAGCCACTACAAACCACTCGGGAAAGGTTACTGAAAACTTGGGGTGATATCTCCATTCATCATGCATCGTTTTCCGCTGACTCCATATGTCAAACAACAGAGACTTGCTTGTTGTCGAGCCATACTCAACTATGACACTGAGTGGCACTCTGTGTTATTCAGCGCCGAGTCTCGCTTCTGTCTGTAGCGGTCAGATCGATGCTAGCATGTTCGTAGACGTCCTGGTGAAAGGTCACAGGAAGCAATGATTCTGGAGGCCCATACCTCTCTAGATCCAGGAAGCAACGTGTAAAGACTACCGCGTATGATAGTACAACTACCTTGGAATCGTTGAAGAGAGGGTGAGTGCTCGCCATTTTGTTGCAAGGATATTATACAGTGATGACATAATATTCTGGAATAGGTACCAAATGGCATATTCCAGCTGCATAATGCTAGACGCCATACTGCCGCTCACACCAATAACGGCTTGAGCAATATACAGATCCCTGAATGGCCTTCCGAGGCCCCTGATTTGTCGCCAATAGAGCATGCCTGAGATGTGATGCGCAGACGTACGGTATTGATATCACCTTCTAGATCTTCATTAACTGACATACCAAGTCTTTAAGGCTAGGTAAGACGTACCTCGACATACATGCTCTCATGCCACAACGAATACAAGAGTGTATTCGTGTCCCTTGGCGTCATACTTCACAGTGATGTTCACGATGGACATCAGTATGGAATGGAATAAAAGTACAATAATTTAACACTTGATAGATATTGCACTGGTGCTTCACGGTAGAACACCTTCCATTTCCGTCGGTGCATGTCTAGACCACGGCAGCTGGCGGCCCAGGTTTTCGCCCAATGCAGGTACCCAGACTTGCACTGTCGTCGCAATGGCACACGAGAAGCCCAGTGCCTACGCGAGCTCCGAGATAGAAGTGTCCCACGTATCGACCTTCAATTGCGTCAATATCGCGCGCCTTGCCTCTCCTGCGTTTCACTATCACGTGACTCGCCAAATTTCATCTCCACTGTCTATGGCGAGAGGGACGCTCAGTCCGCAGCAGGGCATCTATTCCACTCACTGCTCACGAGTATATTTCTACACTTCGTACACGTTTTACTTAACAATAGCGGTCGAATTATGTATGAACTAAACTCTGTCCAAACAGGCCTCGGGAGGCCCAGCTGTCCCGACCGACAGCTGTCATCCTTGGCGTGGAGGAGAGTGTGGTCAGCACACCAGTCTCCCCGCCGTTGTCAGTTTTCGTGATCGAAGCCGCTAATTTTCAATCAAGCAGCTCCGCAGTTGGCCACACAAGATGTGAGTGCACGCCGCTTACCAACACAAAGCGCTCGGCAGATCCGGGCGATCACCCATCCTAGTGTTAGACAAACTCGACAGTGCTTAACTTCGGTAACATGACGGGAACCGGTGTTATCGCTACGGCAAATCTATTGGCGGATTATACGTACATCCACGTATTTACTTTGCTCTTTGATTACTTGTTTGCCAATAGAGTGAAGAGGGCATTAAGTCATACAACTTGCAATCCCGTTTGAATGCCAATCGAAAGCTTGGTAATACACTAGAGAAATCTCGTGAGAAGCTTGGATAATCTTGTTGGTGTTTCATTAAACATTTCATTTTGTTTGGCAAAGGGCGTGAGGACTGGAGGAGCGAATGATACAGGAATAATCTAAACGTCTCGTGACAAAAAGGTCTGCAACCAGAAACCGAAAAACCTACATTCTCGATGTGTGGTCGAAAGAGAACTCCAGGCGTGTGGAACAGAAAAACATAGCTTCAACGATGCTTAAGTCAAATATATTTTAATATCGAATGTGAGCCATGACTTTCTCCAGTGCTGTTGTTTCACTAGACACTACAAACATGTCTGGAACTCTATAATGGGCATACATACATTCTGATGAAATAGAAATGTAAACCGTCAGAAGATCTTTCATTTGTTGCGAAATTTTCAGAATGAAAATTTCTTGGACCACTCAACATCCGATATTTCCGATACCGCGTTTCGCTGAATACTTGCCTTGACCACTGGAGGGAAAAATGGTAGAATTCAACTTTCTGTCAACGTTGCAGTCACTAGATCAGTACAACGGTCCACACTGAATGGGGTAGGAATTAAACTGCGAAGTGTTCGGAGGAAGCATCCTGATATTAGCAGGACATGATTTAAGGAAACAATCGGAGGATTGGATTTGGATTTGAACAATCACTATTCCCGAACACAAGGCCATTCTATCTACTTTCTCTGCCACCTCAGAGGTGAATGAAAAATCGGCGCAAACCCGTGCAGCACTGTACGCAAGCAAGGCTTACATAACCGTGTGTACCGACTGAGGTGGCGCGGGGTTAGCACACTGGGACTCGTATTCGGGAGGACAGCGGTTCAAGCCCACGCCCGGCCATCCTGATTTAGGTTTTCCGTGATTTCCCTAAATAGCTTCAGGCGAATGCCGGGATGATTCCTTTGAAAGGGCATGGTCGACTTCCTTCCCCATCCTTCCCTAAGCCGATATGACCAATGACCTCGCTGTCTGGTCCCCTCCAAATCAATCTATCAACCATGTTCTGTGAAACTGTTACTCTCCATGTCCATACTACGGCAAAGGTTGGTGGACAGTTACATTTGCGGATGCAGGATGATGAAGCATTGAGGCATTGTGGTGAGGAATCATCAGGCACCGTGAGTGCTAATGAGACAGCATCAGCGAATTATACACGTATTAGCTTTAGTTTACAATTGAAGTGTCTTCTCCGCAGC
This sequence comes from Schistocerca americana, assembly GCF_021461395.2. Taxonomy (NCBI): domain Eukaryota; kingdom Metazoa; phylum Arthropoda; class Insecta; order Orthoptera; family Acrididae; genus Schistocerca; species Schistocerca americana. The sequence continues at coordinate 740,547,553 of NC_060119.1, read as the reverse complement.
AGCAGCAAGGAGATGTGCGGGTACAGTACGCAGAGCGTAATGTGCTGACGGGCACTATCAGCAGTCTCTCGACGCCGTTGGTAAGCTCATGATAGCTCTAACAGCAGAACGGCGCCGTGCAAGGTAGCCCGACCAGCTGAATGCAGGTACTGCTCATGCGGCATCGACGCCGAACGTCTCGACGACGCATGTGACCACGGCAGGCTCGAGGATCTCAATAGATAGCGCCCCAGTGAGCTTGCAGCGACTATGTGTGGGTCGGTGATGGTGGTGCAGAGTTATGGCATGGCGTCTCTAACAGAGGAAGGGCGTGGACACTGTGTTAGCTTACAGATGCAAGTCGAGGCCAACAGCATCTATCACATCGCCCGAATACAGTGACAGTGTGATAGTGCCTCAATCACCATCAGTTCGGCCCAACCGCCCAAGTGAGCCGGCTGTGGAACGCTCCAAGTCTTCACATCAGCCAATGAGGGGTTCACAGCTCACAGCGGCTAAGACTAGCATGCGAGGCTGGCTGCGATCGGGAAAGCAGTCGGTATCTAGTGCATGGTAGCAATAAGCTCTTTGGAGCAGGCATGTGTGTTTACTCAGTGCGCTCGTAAATATAGGTGTTTATTCGCAGAAAAACAATTTATTAAGGCAATATTGTAGCTTAAATAAGTAAATTAGTACCTATTGTGATCTATATATTGAAGGTTTCGCTTTTACTTGCGTAGTTTTCGTGAAAAGATAACTGTTCTAAAGCGCAAGCCGTTGGCGTGGGTTTGTTTTCGTTATCGACCGCAGTAAGTTACGTGATTATTTCAGGGTAGTGTCTGTGTAGCTTTATTGTGGAGAATATTGTGAGTGTATAGTTTGCATCCGGTTCATGTTTTCTGTGTTTCTATAATGCCGCACATTTAATTTTCCATATTGTGTAGTAAAGTCGTTAAGTGGTGTTTCTGTTCCAAATAGAGTATTTATACATAATTCAGTGATAGCACCTGTTCAAATTTGTCGTTAGAAAATTTCAAGCCACTTCATTTTCTTACTCGTTTCGTGATTTCCGCCATCATAATCTACGCCAGCAACTAACTTCGCGCTGTTTACATTCGCCTGCTGCTACATTCGCCTGACGCCCAGAAGTTCTCTGCTCATCTCACCGAAAGCTAAGTCACTTTCTACTAATTATTAATTGGTGTAGCGGAATTGTTTGTAGTGTAATTAGTATTGTTTGTATGTGTGTTGTTTGTTTGTAGTGTAATTTGTATTGTTTAATCTGTCGTCATGAGTGACAAATGTGGATGTTGTCGTAGATTAGTGAGGACGGGAGTGAAGTGCCAGGATTGTGGGATGGTGTTTCAATGGGGTGATTGTAGCGGGGAAGCTGTTATAGTGCCAGATGAGGCTCGCCAGTGGAGTTGTAGATTATGTAGTCGTGACAAGAAAATCGTACAACAGGGAAAAAAGATTTTTGCCCTTCAGGCTGAACTAGAAATAGTGTATTTCGAATTAGACAGTTTGTCGGGGGAAAGAGACAATGGGAGCTGGGAACAGGTAACAAGTCGTATTCAGAAGGAGAAAACCCGAGCAGTCACTTTTCAGATTCCAGTGAGCAATCAATTTCATTTCTTACCTGAAGTAGAAGAGCCTCAAACAGTTTTTGAGAAAAGTAGGGTGGAGCCGACTCGTAGTAACAATTGTAATGATAGGTTGGGAGTAAAGTCAAGCAGAAAGAAAAGAGTCCTGCTGTTAGGTAGCAGTCATGGGAGAGGTGTAGCCCAGTTGCTACAGGAAAGGCTAGGAGTCGAGTACCAGGTCACAAGCATTGTGAAAACTAGTGCTAACATTAACCAGGTTACTGCAAACCTAGGAGCCTTGGGCAAAGATTTTGATGGTGAGCACCATGTTCTTATAGTAGGAGGAGCAGGGAACAGCCTGGATAGCAATTCGGACTATAGTATTAGGTTTGACCTGGATGTAATAGGAGCAGCAACAGCTCACACTCGTGTGGGGTTTGTGTATGTTTTGCAGCGCCATGACCAGCCCTGGGTTAATACGGCTGTCAACCGTGTTAACAGAGAGCTGGAGAGGGGGGGGGGGGTGACGGAAGTGCTGTTGACAGAAACTAAATCTCATATCTATGATCTGTGCTGTGCCTGTTGATGCAATTGTGAGGTGGGGTTACACATGCCATGGCCTGCAACTGAATAGGAGGGAGAAGAATAGATTAGTTGATCTTCTTGAAGAAAATTTAAGGGGGCCACATGCACACAAGACAAAATACCTGTGATTACTGTAGTCAGGGCGACACATTTTTTAGGTTAGAGTCAGGTTACAGACAGAGGGTATTGAAAGAGATTAAAACAGAACAGTGCCATAATGTTTGTAGCAATATCCAAAGAAATAAAATTTGTTTCATCAGAACATTAGAGGATTGAAACATAAGATAGATTAGCTTCTTGTATGCCTAGCAAATGGGGTAAATTCTGAAGGTATAGATGTTTTGTATCTCTCTGAACACCATGTAACGGCAGGGATGGAGAAGTTAAATTTAAGGGATTACAGATTAGCATCTTATTCATGTAGAACCAACATGGAAAAAGGAGGAGTTGCTACTTATATAAGCACTGGACACAAAGTCAAAAATATTGAAACAAATTGTTTCTGTGGCGCTCAGATCCTTGAAGCATGTGCTTGTGAGTTGCTACTGCAATATACTTCTACAGTAATTGTAACAATCTATGGATCCCCTCAAGGTAACTTTCAGCTATTCATGAAAAATCTAGAGGCATTATTGAGCTACCTGTCGGACAAAAAGGAGCAGTTAGTAGTTTGCTGTGATTTTAATGTAGATTTCTTAAAAGATACGATTGGAAAAATGAGCTAGAATCTTAGTTTGGTTGTTTCAATTTAGCATCTGTTGTAAATTTTCCAACTCGTGTGCAGCAGGATAGTAGCTCACTTATCGATAACATTTTCATAGACAGTGCTCAGGCAGAAACAATTAATGTGTACCCAATTGTTAATGGGCTATCTGATCATGATGCACAGTTAATGGAAATAACACATACAGCACCTTACAGGCTTCAGGCAGGTTCATACAAAGCAGGGAGGCTTATTGATGCGAACAGGATACAGAGTTTTAAGACCAACTTAGAAGAGGTAGAATGGGATGAAGTATACATAGAAAATTATACTGATGCCAAATTCAGTTTATTTCACCGTAAATTTGTCTAAATATTTGAGAGTTGCTTTCCTGAAACATTACCCAAAAAAGCCATTACAAAGGCAAGTAAGCCATGGATTACTAAGGGAATTAAGATATAGCATGAGAGGAAGAAGGAAATATATGGACATGCCAGAATAAGTCAGGATCCGACGTTACTTGCTTAGTATAAAAGATGCTGTAATATTTTAAGGAAAAGTCATTAAGAAGTCGAGAAGCTTATGTGCTCTGACAGAAATTAATAATGAGGATAATAAGATTAAAACTATATGGAATATTGTCAAACAGGAGATTGGGCAGCCTGACCATGCACAGCATACCATAGCAATAAAGCAAAATGATAATGTTGTGAGTGACAATTCAAAAGTTTCAAGTATTTTTAACTATCACTTTCTGAATGAAGCAGCAAAAATAGTGTTAAAGGGTTCAGTTGAAGAAGCAGAAATATATGTTGCAAATGGCATTCCCCAGGACTTTAGGCCTTTAGAAATAGCACCAACATCCACCACTGAAATTAAGGGCATTATAAATATACTGAAAAACAAGAGGTCATGGGGTGTTGATGTAGTCTCTAATAGAATTTTGAAGTGTTCTAATTTAATAAGTGGAGTCCTTAGTGATGTATGTAATGCTTCGCTGGCACCGGAGAATCTTTCCAGACAAATTGATATACGCAATTGTCAAACTTCTTCATAAGAAAGGGGACAAGAGTGACTTAAATAATTATAGACCACTATCATTGCTGACTTCATTTTATAAAATATTCGAAAATGTTATGCACAGGGTTATCACAAATGATTGAAGCGATTTCACAGCTCTACAATAACTTTATTATGTGAGATATTTTCACAATGCTTTGCACACACATACAAAAACTCAAAAAGTTTTTTTAGGCATTCACAAATGTTCGATATGTGCCCCTTTAGTGATTCGGCAGACATCAAGCCGATAATCAAGTTCCTCCCACACTCGGCGCAGCATGTCCCCATCAATGAATTCGAAAGCATCGTTGATGCGAGCTCGCAGTTCTGGCACGTTTCTTGGTAGAGGAGGTTTAAACACTGAATCTTTCACATAACCCCACAGAAAGAAATCGCATGGGGTTAAGTCGGGAGAGCGTGGAGGCCATGACATGAATTGCTGATCACGATCTCCACCACGACCGATCCATCGGTTTTCCAATCTCCTGTTTAAGAAATGCCGAACATCATGATGGAAGTGCGGTGGAGCACCATCCTGTTGAAAGATGAAGTCGGCGCTCTCGGTCTCCAGTTGTGGCATGAGCCAATTTTCCAGCATGTCCAGATACACGTGTCCTGTAACGTTTTTTTCGCAGAAGAAAAAAGGGCCGTAAACTTTAAGCCGTGAGATTGCACAAAACACGTTAACTTTTGGTGAATTGCGAATTTGCTGCACGAATGCGTGAGGATTCTCTACCGCCCAGATTCGCACGTTGTGTCTGTTCACTTCATCATTAAGAAAAAATGTTGCTTCATCACTGAAAACAAGTTTCGCACTGAACGCATCCTCTTCCATGAGCTGTTGCAACCGCGCCGAAAATTCAAAGCGTTTGACTTTGTCATCGGGTGTCAGGGCTTGTACCAATTGTAAACGGTAAGGCTTCTGCTTTAGCCTTTTCCGTAAGATTTGCCAAACCGTCGGCTGTGGTACGTTTAGCTCCCTGCTTGCTATATTCGTCGACTTCCGCGGACTACGCGTGAAACTTGCCCGCACGCGTTCAACCGTTTCTTCGTTCACTGCAGGCCGACCCGTTGATTTCCCCTTACAGAGGCATCCAGAAGCTTTAAACTGCGCATACCATCGCCGAATGGAGTTAGCAGTTGGTGGATCTTTGTTGAACGTCGTCCTGAAGTGTCGTTGCACTGTTATGACTGACTGATGTGAGTGCATTTCTAGCACGACATACGCTTTCTCGGCTCCTGTCGCCATTTTGTCTCACTGCGCTCTCGAGCGCTCTGGCGGCAGAAACCTGAAGTGCGGCTTCAGCCGAACAAAACTTTATGAGTTTTTCTACGTATCTGTAGTGTGTCGTGACCATATGTCAATGAATGGAACTACAGTGAATTTATGAAATCGCTTCAATCATTTATAATAGCCCTGTATTCAAGAGTAGTCTCACATTTAAGTGAAAATAATTTACTCAGCATATGACAGTTTGGATTCTGGAAGGGTTACGCGACTGAGAATGCTATCTACACATTTACCCATCCAATAGCACAAGCCCTAAATAACAAATTATCGCCAGTTGGTATTTTTTGTGATCTTTTCAAGGCTTTTGACTGTGTGGATCATATCACACTCTTAGAAAAACTCAGGTTTTATGGAATTGAAGGCTATACACACAGCTGGTTTGAATCATATTTAACGAACAGAAAGCAAAACGTTGTGCTGAATAGCACAAATAATGTTGGGAGTGTGATAAATTCTGGTGAATGGGGAGGTATCACAAAGGGAGTCCCACAGGGCTCAATTTTGTGTCCTCTGCTGTTCCTTATTCATGTGAATGATCTCTCACTTAACGTTGAGCAAGCAGAACTAGTACTTTTTGCAGATGACACGAGTGTTATAATAAATCCCATTCCAGAAAAAGCAGCTGAAGATATTGTTAAGGACGTCTTTCAAAGAATTATTAAGTGGTTCTCAGAAAATGGACTCTCCCTTAATTTTGAAAAAACTCACTATATCCAGTTCTGTACACCGAATAGTCATACGTCAATCGATGTAGCATATGAACAGGGCTCAGTTAACAGGGTAGGTTTCTCCAAATTTTTGGGTGTTCACATTGATGACAACTTGAACTGGAAGAAGCATATTACTGAACTTCTCAAACAATTAAGTACAGCATCTTTCGCTCTTCGTATAATCGCTATTGTTGGTAATAAACAGACCAGCCTCCTAACGTATTTTGCATATTTCCACTCAATAATGTCTTATGGAATAGTTTTCTGGGGTAACTCACCACTTAGACATAAAGTATTGATTGCACAAAATAGAGCAGTGAGAATAATTAGTGGTGTTCATCCAAGGACTTCATGTAGGCTTCTGTTCAAGGAGTTAGGTATTTTAACTGCACGATCTATTCGTTATAAATAATCCATTTCAATTCGCGAATAACAGTGATGTTCATAAGTACAACACTAGAGGAAAAAATGACCTTTCCTATCCGTTATTGAAGCTGTCAGTTGCTCAAAAAGGAGTACATTATTCAGCAACAAAAATCTTTTATCATTTGCCCAACAACACAAAGTGTCGGGCAGGTAGCAGATCAAGTTCTAAATCTAGCTTAAAATCATTTCTTTTGGACAACTCCTTCTATTCCATGGAAGAATTTCTGTTTCAGAACTGGCAAAAAAAAAAATTGTACCTCTAAATGTAGTTGCATGTGTAGAACTAAAAATTTCAGTAATATTAATATTGGCACTACTCATGTGTGTATACATATCTTGTAATCTGACTTGTTCCACATCATATCGATAAAATAATCGCGAAAATGATCTACGGAACATGACATAAGTAAACTAAACTAAACACCACAGGCCTCGCCTCAATGCTGTGTCCCTGCAGCTGGGACAACTGGGAAATAGCGGGCTTCGGAGCCCGAGTATTTACATTTGTCTTTCGGAGGCAATTCTTTCCAAGGGTGAGTGAATGTGGTCTCGTTTTCTAGGTTCGTCAGAAGTCTTCACCGCACCCTGATATCCTAACTGTAGCTTTCAGCTATTCAGCTTGGTGCTTTTCCGCAATGTGACAGGGTGAAAGGCATTCTTATGTAAGATTTATATGTAGATATGGCACCTTGCTGCGCTGTCAGAATGACGTTATCACAGTGACGTCATCTTTCTGAATTGGCAGTTCATACCTCTCGCTCAAGCGGTATTGTCGTATCGAGTCTCCTGCCTGTTTGTCATTCTGGCTGCGTCATTGCATTCAGCCTGCCTTTCCTTGGCTCGGCGATGGCTGGGAAAAACTTTAATATTTTTACATTTGCCCAGTATATATTTCTGCAGCGCAATTCTGCTAAATAAGACGAGGAAACCTGTTCAGCAACATTTTAATGTGAATGTAGTTTTTGGGTGATTGTGAGCAAGAAAAGTCTATTGTTAATTATTGTTAGAGTAAGCACTCGGTTCTTGCCTGCTTATGCAGCTGAGATCACTAATGCGCACTTGTGCAGTGGCACTCTAATCATTAATACACCGGCTCGAATCCTTGTGAGGAATAAAATTTTCACTGCCAGTACTTAGTCGGCAAGGGGAGGAGAGATGGTGGGTAACGTTTTTTTGTCACTAGTCTTTGCGTCCTGGATTAAATTCCAAACCTCTATGCAGTGTTTCAGTAGGGGAGGGTAGGTCACACAGCTGGTGATGATCTGTCTGTAGCATGAAGGTGTAACCTTGACGGCCTCCTTGGTGCTTTTCGACAGGAGTAGGCTATCTGACGGCTGGGGTTTCACCCTCTCCCCTCCCTTCATCCATAACGACACAAACGCAACACTACACAACGCAAGCACACAGCACAGTCATCCATACGACACAGATATACACATGACACATCGTAACAGGTCGGAGGAAGGTAAAGGAAAACCATCGCCATTAGAACCTTGCCATGAGCAGCGATGCAGGATTCCTGCATCTGCTCCCCCTAGTCTCACTTCCTGAGTATGGTACTATTTACCGTATTATTAAAGTACTCGTTTTACTTGCCGCGACAAAGTAAGCTTCCGGTGATTACCTTCATCAGCGACGTCACAGGCTAGGTCTGAAAATCGTTTGTTTCTGATTGTCAACGTTAAGAGATCTTACTATAATGGTTAATGTATGGAAATTTAGGTACTGATTTAGGCACTAACACGTTAACTGAAACTGAGCCGGAATCCACCTCCTGGAATACACAAAACGTATTTAGAGGAAAGATGATACTAGCGGCATGACTTATTCATGTGGATGGCCACAATTTCTACAACGTTTTAAGATTTTTCTGGGTAAACGACTGGTACACTGTGTTCCGGGTGAGAAAGTTTTCAAAAGGTCTTAGGCGATAAAGGAGGCAAAGAGGAACGTGTCTTGGACGATAGCCAAGGGATGCCTCTCACACGACAAAGCGCTCCTGATTTATATCCGATAATGGGGGACAAAGCTGCTCAAGTGTTTGGAGGGCGAGGCTACAGGGGCTGAAGAGACGCGCCACGAGCAAGTATCGATTCCGAAACTTGACCAAAGTCAGCAGAAATGCTCCTTCGCACTGTTAATATTCTTCCTTATAGCAGAATCATGTTATCAGCTACATGAAACTGATGTTCTTCATGGTGTTCAAGCTTGGATTAGATAATAAATAAAGCGTAGCAGATACTGATACAGGATGCCCATAAAGTACAATTATCATTTCTAAAATCGCAACTTGTAAACTATTAGAGACAGAAAATAGTTATTTGTTGTAAAACGTTTAGTAACTCTCGAGCTTTGTTTTTCTTTTGTCCTTTATTGCAGATTGATTTGGAGCTAGAGTTGCACTCTACCAAAACTACAGTTCAGTACTTTCGGTACACCACATAAATGACGTAGTCAATAGTAGGAAAAAGAAACACAAATGAATAAGTGAGAGAGAAACTAGGACTCGACCTTTCCTCTTCGTTTTTGGTTTGTCTGGTTGGTTATTATACACGCAATCAGTAGAACCGCACATCATTCAGTGTTAGTGCATTGGGTATTTTATATCCTTACAGAACATAAATTGTATTTTACAAGTAATATAACTTAGTTTATCGCTTAACTTCAGCGCTTTTGTGTATCCAAAGCAATTACTTTTGATGTAATTACTACTGTTAATATTTTGTACTCGATAGAACGTTTGTTGTCATCATCATCATCATCAAAGGCAAGTTCACTGTTATTACTGCTAAATGCGAAAGTTGTTAATGAATAACGGTAACGTCTTTTATTTAATTTCATGAAAATATTGAAATGAAGTCCAATACTTTTTTTTGTTTTGCACATTCCTTATTTTACCTTTTTGTTAATGAAATTGCGTTAGCTAGCGTTATAAGATAAATCTGTACAGTTTTCTTTATTTTTTTCTACACGGTCGCTCTGTTTCACTTTATAAGTCACCTTTTTCTGAATAAAACCTGAATTAAACATTGGCAAGTTCAATTTTGCTATAAATACTGTTTATTTTTAAGTGCCAGACGGATGGATAACTATGTAGAACAGAAACGTTCAGTAGGTTACTCACTCAGTTTCCAGACGGTTTATCGCTTCCGGTTTTCAGGGAAATCTAGTGAAACACTGATCGCATACATAAGGAAAGAGATCGTTATCTGATAACACTCTATAGCTATGCAACACACGTAAAGCACAGATACCGCGAATACGACCTTAACTGACCAAAGCTAGTAAGAAAACTGCTATAGACGACGCGTACTTATGTTAGTCTATGGCAGCCGACGGTAGTCTTACAACAAAATGGTTACAGACCAGGACAAAGTGCAATTTGTCATCTGGTATGTAGAATCCAAATCTGTGACATCGTCACTACGGAATTAGCTGTGGCGCTATGGGAGAGCACTACCGGAAAAAGAAGCGTAATGAGGTAGGCCAACTACACTAAAGAAAATGGAAATGAGCGTATGGCATCGTTGATCGGGAGGCTCCATTCAGCGAACTTCGGCCGCCAAGTGCAAGTCTTCGACGCCACATTGGGCGACTTGCGCGCCGGTGACGAGGATCAAGTAATAATGAGGACAACACAACACCCAGTCCACGAACCGAGAAAATCTCCAGCCCGGCCGGGAATTGAACCCGAGCCCGCATGTGTGGCAGGCAAGTACGTTACCACGTAGCTGAGCAGGCGAACAACTCTAATGGGTCAGGCAGTATCAGAGATCTTCCTCGAAGTGGACGTCTACATCTACATCTACATACATACTCCAAAATCCACCATACGGTGCGTGGCGGAGGGTACCTCGTACCACAACTAGCATCTTCTCTCCCTATTCCACTCCCGAACAGAACGAGGGAAAAAATGACTGCCTATATGCCTCTGTAAGAGGCCGAATCTCTCTTATCTTATCTTTGTGTAAGTTGGCGGCAGTAAAATTGTACTGCAGTCAGCCTCAAATGCTGGTTGTCTAAGTTTCCTCAGTAGCGATTCACAAAAAGAACGCCTCCTTTCCTCTAGAGACTCCCACCGGAGTTCCTGAAGCATTTCCGTAACACTCGCGTGATGATCAAACCTATCAGTAACAAACCTAGCAGCCCGCTTCTGAATTGCTTCTATGTCCTCCCTCAATCCGACCTGATAGGGATCCCAAACGCTCGAGCAGTATTCAAGAATAGGTCACACCAGCGTTCTATAAGCGGTCTCCTTTACAGATGAACCACATCTTCCCAAAATTTCACCAATGAACCGAAGACGACCATGCGCCTTCCCCACAACTGCCATTACATGCTTGTCCCACTTCATATCGCTCAGCAATGTTGCGCCCAAATATTTAATCAACGTGGCTGTGTCAAGCGCTACACTACTAATGGAGTATTCAAACATTACAGGATTTTTTTTCCTATTCATCTGCATTAATTTACATTTATCTATATTTAGAGTTAACTGCCATTCTTCACACGAATCACAAATCCTGTCCAAGTCATCTTGTATCCTCCTACAGTCACTCAACGACGACACCTTCCCGTACACCACAGCATCATCCGCAAACAGCCGCACATTGCTATCCACCCTATCCAAAAGATCATTTATGTAGATACAAAACAACAGCGGGCCTACCACACTTCCCTGGGGCACTCCAGATGATACCTTCACCTCCGATGAACACTCACCATCGAGGACAACGTACTGGGTTCTATTACTTATAAAGTTTTCGAGACAGTCACATATTTGGGAACCAATCCCATATGCTCGTACCTTGGTTAGGAGTCTGCAGTAGGACACCAAGTCAAACGCTTTCCGGAAGTCAAGGAATATGGCATCCGTTTGATACCCTTCATCCATGGTTCTCAAGATATCATGTGAAAAAAGGGCGAGTTGCGTTTCGCAGGAGCGATGCTTTCTAAAGCCGAGTTCATGCATGGACAGCAACTTCTCTGTCTCAAGGAAATTCATTATATTCGAACTGAGAATATGTTCGAGAATGCTGCAACAAACCGATTTTAAGGATATTGGTCTGTAATTTTAAGGATCCGTCCTTCTACCCTTCTTATATACAGGCATCACCTGCGCTTTTTTCCGGTCCCTCGGAACTTTACGTTGCACATGTTTGTGTTTCAAGCATATGTTAACGAAGAGCAAGCTGCATTTCAACGTAGCCCCGCAAACGTCAACTGCAGGAAGGAAGATCATTTGTCCATAAGCGGTTTCGCTCTTTTGCGTACAAAGCGCAAATGGTCCAAGCAATGCAGCCAAAAGAGCGCGCTATGCAGTATGCATTCGCATGTTCCATGCTGGATTCCAGAGATAAAGACAATGACCAGATGAGGAAGTGTCCGTTTTCAGATGAAGCAACGTCCCATGTTACTGGACATGTGAATCGCCACAACATTACGATTTGGTACTCCGAAAACCGCATAACACATATGAACACATCCATGATAGACCAAAGCTTAATGTTCGGTGTGGCCAAATGCATGATAGGTGTCCGGCCTATTTTTCTTCGCAGAGAAAATCATAACCGTAAAACTAGGTGCCCGCGTCCGCTGTTTGTCAGTCTTCGGTAGCTGGCGCGCTGCCAAGATGGCCTTGAGCCGCCTTATCGGCGGGGTCAAAGGTCACGCGCTCAAAGAGCTGACGTAACATGCTGTTGCATACTCTATGTCGACAGATCCTAGATGTACCCTTGTCCGTTTTTAAGCTACGCTACAGATCACTTTATTTGTGAAAATACAATGTACAATCTCCAACAAATTTAACATATTCACAAGTACCTTTACCTTTAATCCATATAAAAACAGTTTCATGCCATACAGAAAATACAGTCGCCGTCGTCGTGCAAGACAGGCAATATATAAAACTATTGAAGACGTCGAAATGACCACATCTGCCGCCGACAAGAAAAAGAATACGATCAAATCTGTCGCTGCACACGCTCTACTGGACGGACCTGCAGTGTTTTGTGGTTGCAGACTGAACTTCAGCATTGACATCAATGATTCGTTTACCCACGGTAACGGATGGTTAACAGTCGCTGTTGTATGTGGTGGTACAGGCGTACCCAATGTATCCGGACTGGAAAGCTTCGTTGATCGTGACATCATAGCCTATCGAACATATCATGTCACCGAAAATGCAAATAAAGACTTTGGCAAATCAACATATATGTCACCCTCACCCTTTTCCTTGTATACACGTAGTAGACGTAAGTTATCAGATAATGAAACTGTTTTTATATGGATTAAAGGTAAAGGTACTTGTGAATATGTTAAATTTGTTGGAGATTGTACATTGTATTTTCACAAATAAAGTGATCTGTAGCGTAGCTTAAAAACGGACAAGGGTACATCTAGGATCTGTCGACATAGAGTATGCAACAGCATGTTACGTCAGCTCTTTGAGCGCGTGACCTTTGACCCCACCGATAAGGCGGCTCAAGGCCATCTTGGCAGCGCGCCAGCTACCGAAGACTGACAAACAGCACTGGTAGCAGTTACTTCTGTAAAATATCTGGGAGTATGCGTACGGAACGATTTGAAGTGGAATGATCATATAAAATTAATTGTTGGTAAGGCGGGTACCAGGTTGAGATTCATTGGGAGAGTGCTTAGAAAATGTAGTCCATCAACAAAGGAGGTGGCTTACAAAACACTCGTTCGACCTATACTTGAGTATTGCTCATCAGTGTGGGATCCGTACCAGGTCGGGTTGACGGAGGAGATAGAGAAGATCCAAAGAAGAGCGGCGCGTTTCGTCACCGGGTTATTTGGTAACCGAGATAGCGTTACGGAGATGTTTAATAAACTCAAGTGGCAGACTCTGCAAGAGAGGCGCTCTGCATCGCGGTGTAGCTTGCTCGCCAGGTTTCGAGAGGGTGCGTTTCTGGATGAGGTATGGAATATATTGCTTCCCCTTACTTATACTTCCCGAGGAGATCACGAATGTAAAATTAGAGAGATTAGAGCGCGCACGGAGGCTTTCAGACAGTCGTTCTTCCCGCGAACCATACGCGACTGGAACAGGAAAGGGAGGTAATGACAGTGGCACGTAAAGTGCCCTCCGCCACACACCGTTGGGTGGCTTGCGGAGTATCAATGTAGATGCAGATGTAGATCAAAAATATATGTCTTCAGTGTGCCAAAAATAATTCAGTAATATTGAAAATTTCTTTTGTTTGTGATCTGTGTTACTGAGAAATGTGAAATTAACCAACTCGTACACAGTACGCCTGCACTGCCATTTAAATGCGGCGCGTTCGCTGTTTCCTCCTCCTCACGCTCAGACCACATCACGTAGCGGTGAGGAAGCGTGCCAGCCAGGCTGATCACTTCGGCACTTGGGCCAGGGCATGGCCCGCGCGCCGAATTCTTAGCCACTCCTGGCACAAATGTTCGTATATACGATTATGTTTTTCTTTGTTGTTGTTGTTCTTAAACTGTAATACCATGATGGCTCTGAGCACTATGGGTCTCAACTGCTGTGGTCATAAGTCCCCTAGAACTTAGAACTACTTAAACCTAACTAACCTAAGGACATCACACACATCCATGCCCGAGGCAGGATTCGAACCTGCGACCGTAGCGGTCGTGCGGTTCCAGACTGTAGCGCCTTTAACCGCTCGGCCACTCCGGCCGGCTGTAATACCATGATGCCCAAAATCATTATAAAAGTGACTTATAGATGATTAAAACTACTGCTACTACTACTATTGCATGGTTGTATAAAGCAACTATCTTACTGGAAGAATCCAGCGTTTTGCCGGAATCTATTAGAAACACCCTGCAAACCCAAACCGGGGTGATACGAATCTCGTTTAGACATCTAGTTCTCAGGGGATAACTACAGTCATGCGGACCCAGAGGTACGTAACTTAACTGGGGCAACCCTCCCACTCTTTTGTTCACTAACTCCCCATTTCCTAACTCACCAAACGTCGACAACATCCCGTCTCTTATAGCCGCCACCTCCCTCCTGTTCCAATACGCCATCACCCTGGCCGCTCTTCACCTACTTCGGTCGAAAAGCAAAATTAAGAAGTAAAACCTTTTGGAAAATGTGGTCTATGAATACGACTATAATCGCTAATACTAATTATGTTTAATCGCTTGATAAAGATGGATAATATACGGTACATGCAAGAACCAAATGGGAAAAATAAGAATGGAAGATCAAGAATGAAGTGCTCGGATTACTAAAACATACTGATGTAGTCTTTCGCCTCTACTGTTCTGTCTGTACATGAAGAAGCAGTGACAGAAACAAAAGATTCGTTCAAGAGCGTGTTTAGCACTCTGGGCGAAACAATATCAAAGATGAGATTTGCTGATGGCATTGCTATCCTCAGGGGAAATGAAGAACTACAGCAGGACCTGTTGAACGTAGTGGACAGTCGAACGAGTACAGAATATGGATTGACAGAAAACCAAAGAAAGACGTGTAACAGAAACGAGGTAAGTAGTGAACTTAACATCAGAATTGGGGTCCACGAAGTAGACAAAGTAAAAGAATTCTGCTGTCTTCCAGGCATAATAACACGCGACGGACGAAGTAAGTAGGACATCAAAAGCAGACTAGTACAGGCAAAGGAGGAACTCCTGATCAAAACAAGTCTGCTAATATCAAAAATAGAGTTTAATTAGTGGAAGAAATTACTGAGAACGTACGTCTGGAACACAACAACGCTTCTGAAATGTGGTGCTACAGGAGGACGTTGAAAATTGGGGGGAAGGATGCTATAAGGAATGAGAAAGTGCTCTACAGAATTGACAAAGAAAGGAACGTGTGGCAGAGAACTAATTAAACCTAACTAACCTAAGGACATCACACACATCCATGCCCGAGGCAGGATTCGAACCTGCGACAGTAGTGGTCGCGAGGTTCCAGACTGTAGCGCCTAGAACCGCTCGGTCACTCCGGCCGGCTGAACATTTTTTCCTCGTTTTCTTTTCTTATATTTCGAAAACGGTATTTTTTAATTAACATTTCTCAATCTGCCATTGTACGATCACAGTAGAGCCAAAGCAAAGAAATATCCCTGAATCCGAGTAAATATAAGTAGTTCTTTACTATTTTTGGCTTGGATACATGAGGACGATTGTACATAGGAGTGTATTAGAGTAACTCGAGGTCAATGGCCTACGTTTGGCTAATAACAGCACTGTTAAATCTTATCCATCAATTTCGATACTTATACTTTAATGAAGATCTTATCAAGGAGGGGAAACATAATCAGGCAGTTGAAATGTAAGTTAAATACCTCATTTTAAGAAGATAGTCACAGGCGGTAGGTATATAATGTGAACATGAATTTAACTTCATTCGTTTCCTGAAAAAACGCATGTCACTCAGAGTAAATGGTGTCATTGGGATGAAACGTGTCGCTCTACATGTAGTTACAGGCTCTTGTCAGCCCCTCAGCCTCGCAAAGTTTGTCAAAAGCCTTGCTAGCAAACAAATAATTTCGTTCTGAGTTACGAGGCTTAGAAACTTTATGAGAGTCGAGTGGATTCTGCTGTAATTCGTTTGGTACTGAACCATAATTGTAAAGTAGGGCAGAAAGAAAATTACCCTTCTTTGAGTACGTGATATTGTTGCATTTGCTCCGAAAGGAATGAATGTATGCCGGTAATGTTAACAGCACATTAATTACGCTTTTTAAAGCATTATTCCAAAAACTGTATTTGCTGCATGACTTTACTGTTGCTCATATGTAGCGCAGTAATTCGCGTGAGATTGTGAATATTCATGCGCTTGAATCCTCTCTGCTAAATGTCCCCAGTCTCTTACTCCCTTACCGCACGCTGAGCTCCTGCAGAGCTCTTTTCAGAAAGCATCTACGTTGTACCCTTTCACGAGAATCGTTATATGTATCTTTTACATCTCACCGATATAGATCTGACGATGGCGTTACCGAATTCAATCATAAAACAAATTGGAAAACAAAAATGACCAGAAATAGTAAAACCATCAATGAATTAACCGCTGATTATCATTTGATTTTTAATGGTTTAAAGTGGTCGTATTTTAATTGTATAGTGGGTACCCCCAAAAAATATATACACTCTTTTCAGCTCATAACTATAATCCTTTCTTCAGGAGTGACGGCTGGAAAAATGGCTGAAGGCAGCCCGAACTCTGAGCGTAAAGAGTTCATTCTGAAGCGCTACTGGAAGACTGAGAACGTAGGTGAAGTGCAAAGACACTTCCGAATAAAATTTCAACGAGATGCACCAACGCGACTCACAATTACTCGTCTGGGACGTAAGTTTGAGAAAGAAGGAAACGCCCACAAGAACTATTCCGGAACATCACGATCACCTACTGGCTCCACAAGCGAAAGACAAGTCACAGAAAGGTTTCAAGCAATCTCTTAGAAAGCCTGTGCAGTAAGCAACACGTGAGCCAGGAGTTCTAAAACCGAGATTCCATCGAATTTTGAAGCGTGTCCAATCAAAAAGTTTTATTCCTAGATTCCTCAACGATGTGAATGAAGATGATCATGACCGGAGAATTGAATTTTGTGACTGGTATCAAGTAAGATGTGTGCAGGACAAACAATTCCCGTAAAAGGTTGTTTGGAACGATGAGGCGCCTTTTAAGTTAAATGGTTCAGTTAAGCGTCAATTGTACCTAATGAGCAATTGACAATCCTCATGTTACAATGGAAGACCATGTGAACTCACCAGAGTTACAGTGTGGTGTGGTTTAACAGCATCTGGTTTGATTTGATCTTTCTTCTTTGTGCATATAGAGACTGGTGAAAATTACCTGAACTTACTACAGGAACACACACCATGCCACGCATCGAAGAAATGTTTCCGGATGGAAAATAGTATTATTGCCTCCCTACTACCATCGCGACTTAGGGGCATACCTTGACGAATACCACCGAACAGATGGATAGGACGAAGAGGCAGTAAAGAGTACCTCCACTCTCACCATATTTGACAGCTAGGGATTTTTTTCTTGGGAGCGCGCGGGGGGGGGGGGGGGGGAGGGGGCACAATGTTCGTAGCACAAGACCAGCTACAATCAATCAATGAATTCGAAGCAGCCGTTGAAAATGCATGTGCCAGAAATCCAATCACAACGATTAGGAATGTGTAATCAGCAGTAGGCAACAATTTGAACACTTTCGATTAATGGCTGGTTTCTGCATTCGTTCACGTTATTTTGAATTTAAAACTTTTTCCGTATCCATTAAATATTGCTGTTATAGTCATGAAAAGAGTGTACATAATTTTTGGGACACGTTATGTAGTAATCGGAATGTATTCAGAGTGTTTTTAACACTCGCAGTTTTTTTCCCTCGACTTCTTCGCCCAAATATGTTAAATCACGTCCCTGCCATCATCAGTGGAACCTCCCTTTTATTATATTTATAAATTCTTCTTCAATATTTGAATACTAACAGTGACGATGGAAAAATAATCTTCAACATATCTTGTTGTTAGTATGATGCTACTTTTCCTTATTTAGTAGTTTACGTTGTTTTTAGAACATCAATTCATTTTGGCAGGATAGTATTTCATCTGCAACAACATGATTATTTAGAAAGAACAACTTGACTAGAAGAAGGGATCGGTTGGTAGGACATGTTCTGAGGCATCAAGGGATCACCAATTTAGTATTGGAGGGCAGCGTGGAGGGTAAAAATCGTAGAGGGAAACCAAAAGATGAATACACTAAGCAGATTCAGAAGGATGTAGGTTGCGGTAGGTACTGGGAGATGAAGAAGCTTGCACGGGATAGAGTAGCATGGAGAGCTGCATCAAACCAGTCTCAGGACTGAAGACCACAACAACAACAACAGAGAAAATTTACGAAAATCGCTTAAACTACATGTGTTTCACATTTTTTTAGTTTATTGGAAGTCTCTAGACTGTTGTGCGTTGAACCTATGGATTTTCTTGAGAAGCACAACGGTTCGTACCCGTTCTTAACGGGAAGCTCCAGGAAGCGACGTAGCTTGAATGTATGTTCCAATCATAAAGTGACTCGCTATTGATTGAAGTCAGTATTTGGTGCCACCCAGCTCAGTGCATGAAAGCGACGTTACTATTTTTCCTTTAAAAAAAAAAAAAAAAAAAAAAAAAAAAAGAGCATGTTTGACCACTGTCGGTTATTGTGAACATGCCGGTACCGTTCAGCGTTGGAAAACTAGTCGCTGGCACACTTCCGTCCAACAATCTAGAAACAGGTACCACCAAGCAACACACACTCCTACTTTGGATTAAAATTACAGTCGTGTGTATTAGCCTCTAGCGTTCCTCTCTACAGCCATCCGCTCGTGGCTGCCATAACCTTGGTCTTATTAAACACAAGTTTACGGTTACCTCGCTTGAAGACATGTCCCACGACTGTTGACTTAATCATTTCCTCCCATCGACCGTTGATTTCTTGCTTCTCTATTAGTTTTTTCACCGTTTGCGTAGCTGGTCACAACTTCTGGCCACCAACAAAGAATTTGGTATTTCCAGTTTCTCCAGTTTTCATTTCAATTTCCCTTACGTCTTCCTTTCTCTGTTTTGGGTGCCAGGACCGTTACCTCAATTACATCAGCGTAGTTACGGTCCTGTTGCGAGTTGCGATTTCCCACTACACTAGAAACCTACAAACTCATTACCATTCACAGCATATCAGTCTATCCAGTGATACACAAATAAGCAGTTTTTAAATACGTACTTCAGAGGTTAAACAGAACACTAACATTCATCTACATCTACATGGATAATCTGCAAATCACATTTAAGTGCCTGGCAGAGGGTTCATCGAACCACCATCACAATCCTCTATTATTCCAATCGCGTATAGCGCGCGGAAAGAATGAACACCTGCATTTTTCCTTACGAGCTCTGATTTTCCTTATTTTTATCGTGGTGATCGTTACTCCCTATGTGGGTCGGTGTCAACAAAATATTTTCTCATTCAGAGGAAAAAGTTGGTGATTGGAATTTCGTGAGAAGATTCCCTCGCAACGAAAAACGCGTTTCTTTTAATGATTTCCAGCCTAACTCCTGTATCATTTCTGTGACACTCTCTTCCATATTTCGCGATAGTAAAAAACGTGCTGCCTTTCTTTGAACTTTTTCGATGCACTTCGTCAGTCCTATCTGGTAAGAATCCCACACCACGCAGCAGTGTTCTAAAAGAGGACAGACAAGGGTAGTGTACGCAGTCTCCTTAGTAAATGGCTCTGAGCACTATGGGACTCAACTGCTGTGGTCATAAGTCCCCTAGAACTTAGAACTACTTAAACCTAACTAACCTAAGGACAGCACACAACACCCAGCCATCACGAGGCAGAGAAAATCCCTGACCCCGCCGGGAATCGAACCCGGGAACCCGGGCGTGGGAAGCGAGAACGCTACCGCACGACCACGAGATGCGGGCTCTCCTTAGTAGGTCTGTTACATTTTCTAAGTGTCCTGCCAATAAAACGCAGTCTTTAGTTAGCCTTCCCCACAACATTTTCTATGTGTTCCTTCCAATTTAAGTTGTTCTTAACTGTAATACCTAGGTATTAGGTTGAATTTACGGCTTTTACATTAGACTGATATATCGTGTAACGGAAGTTTAACGAGTTCCTTTTACCACTCATGTGGATGACTTCACACTTTTCGTTATTTAGGGTCAACTGCCACTTTTCGCACCATTCAGATATCGTTTTGCAGTTTGTTTTCATCTTCTGATGACTTCATTAGCCGATAAACGACAGCGTCATCTGCAAACAACCGAAGACGGCTGCTCAGATTGTCTTCCAAATCGTTTATATAGATAAGGAACAGCAAAGGGCCTATAACACTACCTTGGGGAACGCCAGGAATCACTTCTGTTTTACTCGATGACTTTCCGTCAATTACTGCTAACTGTAACCCCTCTGACAGGAAATCACAAATCCAGTCACATAACTGAGACGATATTCCATAAGCACGCAATGTCACTACGAGCCGCTTGTGTGGTACAGTGTCAAAAGCCTTCCGGAAACCCAGAAATACGGAATCGATCTCAAATCCTTTGTCAACAGCACTCAACACTTCGTGTGAATGAAGAGCTAGTTGTGTTTCACAGGAGCGATGTTTTCTAAACCCATGTTGACTGTGTGTCAATAGACAGTTTTCTTCGAGGTAATTCATAATGTTCGAACACAATATATGTTCTAAAATCCTGCTGCATATCGACTTTAACGATATGGGCCTGTAATTTAGTGGATTACTCCTACTACCTTTGTTGAATATTGGTGTGACCTGTGCAACTTTCCAGTCCTTGGGTACGGATCTTCCGTCGTGCGAACGGTTGTATATGACTGTTAAGTAAGGAGCTAATGCATCAGCATACTCCAAAACGAACCTAATCGATATACAGTCTGGACCAGAAGACGTGCTTTTATTAAGTGATTTAACTTGCTTCACTACTCCGAGGATATTTAGTTCTACGTTACTCATGTTGGCAGCTGTTCTCGATTCGAATTCTGAAATATTTACTTCGTCTTCTTTTGTGAAGGCATTTCGGTAGGCTGTGTTTAGTAACTCTGCTTTGGCAGCACTGTCTTCGATAGTATCTCCATTGCTATCGCGCAGAGAAGGTATTGATTGTTTCTTGACGCTAACATACTTCACATACGACCAGAATCTCTTTGGGTTTTCTGCCAGGTTTCGAGACATTGTTTCACATTTAAGTCCGCGCTAAATTTCGAGCTTCTGTAAAAGATCGCCAATCTTAGGGATTTTGCGTCTGTTTAAATTTGGCATGTCTGTTTCGTTGTTTTTGCAACAGTGTTCTAACCCATTTTGTGTACCAACGTTGAAACAGAGTTACGCACAGGAGTTAAACACAGTAAAATAAATAACCTTAGAGAATTTTTAATACCCGTTTGGAAGACAGTCATAAAATGCGTGCAACAGGTAGACCTCACTGAAAAAGCACCACACATGCTGAACCATCAAATTGGGATAACACACATTTAAATGGCTCTGAGCACTATGGGAGTTAACTTCTGAGGTCATCAGTCCCCTAGAACTTAGAACTACTTAAACCTAACTAACCTAAGGACATCACAAACATCCATGACCGAGGCAGGACTCGCACCTGCGACCATAGCGGTTGCGCGGTTCGAGACTGTAGCGCCTAGAACCGCTCGGCCACTCCGGACGGCGGGACAACACACACACGAAATTGCCGAACAAAAATGCGTCCTCTCCCCTAAATAAAAACCGAAGACGGTCATATTCACTTATTTTATCAAAACTGTCTACAAAATAGCCATTACACTGTAGAAACGCAGACTTCAGATAGGATACTGTAAACACAGCGTAACAAATAAAACGAATACATGATACATTGGTACAGCCACAGACAATTTCAGCAAGACAGGCATTTACCAGCTAGCACAACTCTTGTCACTCTATGAATGTAGGTCAGACGTACGGGAACTTTAAAAACAACGTATTCTTAGCACCTCAGAGCAAAAAGCAACAGCTCACATTTCATACAATTATCCTGATTGGCAAGGGCGCATACGCGACCTGTCGGGTGGAGGGAGGTTAATCTCATGTTAGTTTCGCAGTGAATGACGACATAAATTTGGGATTTCACAACAAATGGCTCTGGATACGCTTGCTGTTAGTCAATGGCGCTACATTTGCTGCAGTTCAATATCGGTTACATGTTCTGGCTTTCTTCAGAATGATACCGAACTAATACGTCTGACGGTTTGCATGGCAGGATGCGAGTGCCTGTTTCGAAGATTTCTCTTCTAGAGGGAAGTAACCAGTTTCTGATCACTTAGTGGACCATAACCACCGCCCAACACAGATTTCATAATACAGGGTGACCACAATGAGACTCCAACGTTTGAACTCATAAAATCTGAGAGGAAACACAATTTATTGACGAACAAATACAGGGAAATCATACAGCAGCTCATCAAGTTTTCATACACAGGTGGACTGCTCAGTACACTTGAACATGGGCGCCACGGGTAGCGCGAAGAATATCAAGTCTATAATCGATTTCGTGTCATGTGTTGCGGAGCATCTGTCCTGTGACAGAGTTGATGACAATTCTAATGCGCTGTTTCAAGTCTTGCAGGTCCTTTACTGGTGCAGCGTATACCCGGTCTTTCACATAACCCCATAAGAAAAAATCGAGGGGGGTTATGTCGGACGAACGTGACGGCCAAGGAATTGGACCATGGGGCCAATCCATCGCGAATGTGTCATTTAAAAATTTTCGGACATCAAGGCTTCAATGGGGTGGTGCACCGTCCTGTTGAAACATCACATTTGGCTGCAGGTCTGTTTCCTTTGGCATGGCAAATTGTTCCAATATGTCCAGGTAGATGGCTCCATCCACAATCAGTTCCTGAAAGAAAAACGGCCCAACAATGCGATTTATCATCAAACCACACCACACATTAACTTTCGGACTGTCGCGCATGTGTTCCCTAGGTGCATGTGGATTTTCGGACCCCCCCAGATGCGCGCATTGTGACGATTGACAGCCCCTGACACGTGAAAGGTTGCCTCGTCAGTAAACATCAA
Source organism: Schistocerca americana (assembly GCF_021461395.2). NCBI lineage: Eukaryota > Metazoa > Arthropoda > Insecta > Orthoptera > Acrididae > Schistocerca > Schistocerca americana. The sequence goes on along the minus strand of NC_060119.1, from coordinate 740,524,624 downwards.
GCGTGATAAAAAAGTCTCGTCCGCAGCAATGCGATCTAACATGACACATGCAAATTCTTCTCGCTTTCCTTGATCATCAGGCTTGATTTCTTGCACAACCTGCACTTTATATGCGTACAAACGTAATCGCTGATGAGGCACTTGGTGCACTGTTGAACGTTTCATACGAAGTTCTCGTGCTGCCTGTCGCACTGACTTCTGTGGACTTTGTTCGAATGACCACCGCACTTGTTCCACATCATGTTCGCTGATCCCAGGCTTACCACCACCATGCCCTTTCGCAACACTCCCAGTAGCCAAAAACTGATCACACCACTTCTTTATAGTCTTGAACGACGGGGGCGCTTTGTTGTAAACTCGACGAAAGTTTCTTTGCACTTGGGTCGCCACCAGACCACTTGTGCACGCTCTTTCATATCCTCCATTTTGCTAAAACAATTGACTGCAGCTCCACTACGGCCACTTAGCGTATCAAATTTGTACACCACAAACTTGTTGAGTTGCTCTGCCTGCCCCTTCAGGATTCACAGGTCCACCATCTGAAACGAGAAAAATATAGGATATTAAAATGTTGGAGTCTCATTGTGGACACCCTGTACTTAAATCCATACAGTCTGTACGAAAATTTCACCGTTGAAGAAAATATACGCGTACGGACCACAGTAGCAGAAGGCAACAGGTTTCAGATGAATAGATGAAACTATGTAAAAGCCCAGTATCTCACGCATTGAAATAATTTACAGAAAAGATAATAAGACGAACACACAGAGACATTTAAACTGTACTCCTTTCCTCTTCGTCACATAGCCTTATAGTAGGTACTATTGGAAATATGCATGCATGCTGTCTACAGACATTCACACAGCACAAATAACTTGATTTATTTATATTTCTTTTTTATACTGAAACCCGGGTTTCCAGTGACAGCAGTAGTTACTTCACAGCAATTGGCATTTTGGCTTTACAGTAACGTACCTATATATCAAAACTGCGTTTAGAGGAACTTCCAAGTGCTTTCGTAGCAATCTGGCTTTTTTTTTTCTAAATTGCCTTTCCGCTACATGCTTTCATTGCAAACTATCTATAAAGTATCTTCAATTCTTCACCCTTCTCTCCCACTGCAAACATACACAACCCCAATGGGCGGAGGGGGGGGAGGGGGGGGGAGGGAGGGGGCGAGGCAGTTGCTCCATTGCGCAATCTGGGGTACCGACTTTATATTCATTACAGATATCTCACACAATTCTAACTATGACTGTCTGTCATTGTATTAACCGTGCACCCTGCACTGCCGAGTGCGATGGCTTTATCGAGCACCAAACTTGTTTCTTTGATAGTGAGGCTATTCGCGAGAAGATGTGCCTTTTATTTGGCGCGACGGTGGTTTCTTGGTTCCCCTGCAGCCAAGGTGGATGTGGAGTTTTACAAAAACATAGACCGCAAGCAATTCTCTGCCCCCTTTTTAACAGCGTGTATCGAGAATCAGAAAGGGATAATGATTCGAGTTCCGGCGACCATCCGCACCCACAAATAATAAATAATCATGTCTGCAGTAAACCTGCTCAACATCCATCCCGTTCCCACGGGGAACCCCTCCTCCTCTCCCCCCCCCCCCGCCCTTTGTGCTAAAAATGCCCCTTTCTGTGCTAGAAGAGTGGTGAGGGGTGTGGGGAGAAACTGTGAGACTGCAACTTCGACAAAATCTCCATTCCGGTAAGTGCGACCTTTTCAAACTCCATATGGTGCAACTCAGTGCAACATGTGATAGGATTACGAAGTCAGTAATTCACTTGGCATGGCTCCAAATTGGTGTTTCAAAATAAGAACCATTTTGGTTCAATACTCGACTGTTGTATTGGCCAGTCTGGAGTTGTTTTGGGTGGCTCACACATTTATTTCAGCAAATTCTGGGTCAGATTACATACCTAAACAACCCAAAATATAGCTTTCAAAATGTACTTTATTTTTCTTTAATTATTCCAGTCAACTTTAAAAAAGATGACCTGATTTGAAGTTGTGTAAGCAAACAGAGCTACAGGTGGCATAAAAGTTGAATAAACATTTTTAAATTTATGTCCTACTTCTCCACTTTGAGGGTATTGATCAGTTCATTCCGGTTAATCATTTTTTTTTTTAATAGCAACAGGATTTTCCCAGGTGTTCTGGTTGTTTGTTTACTTCGGAATTTCAATTTTCAGATTCAACCTGACATTGTTAGTATAAGAAGGAAAATATACTTTGTGAACTTTTACAGCTTTATTTCTAAACTCGTTAGATTTCATCATAAGGGGATTTTGCTTCATACATTTAAATCAAAGTGATAGCATTCATACTCATATTGATGAAAGAAGAAGATGTACTCTGCATACACTAATTAAGTATGTCCACCTTTTAGATATCAAAGTTGTCTCTACCTTTAAAAAAATTGAGTTTAAAATATTATTCGTTTGACCTACGATACGTTCTGTGTATTCCCTGTCAAGTTTAGTTACGGTAACTTATACGACGCGTTCTCAGTCTTACTGAATTATTTGTAACAAAAATGGTCATTTTAGAATCTTTCCCCCTCCTGGATAAACTACGCCGAACGCTCACTTCAAACGCTTAAGACTTCCCGTCAACAGAGCATGCATGTCCGTCGATGTTTTGTGCTAAGGACTTAAAAAAGATGGTTCAAATGGCTCTAAGCACTATGGGGCTTAACATCTGAGGTCATCAGTCCCTTAGGCTTCGAACTAATTAAACCTAACTAACCTAAGGACATCACACACAACCATGCCCGAGGCAGGATTCGAACCTGCGACCGTAGTAGCAGCGCGGTTACGGACTGAAGCGCCTAGAACCGCTCTACAAAAGATGGAACGAATGCAAGCACTGTAGTAAGTGTGTGTGTGTGTGTGTGTGTGTGTGTGTGTGTGTGTGCGATGTGAACATATTTTATTGTTATTTGAAAATCAAAGTAGCATATTAGTTTTTCTATTTTCCAATACAGTTCACTTTTGTTGCCTCTCATTTCGATGAGATTCTCCCCCTCAAGTAAATATTAAGCGCGCTGCCGTTGCTGGTTGCGGTATCGTAGAAGCTCAGGAGAGATCTAGCCGTGTGGTACACATTAATCACCGCGCTCTGTCGTGGACGCCGCAGCCGCATTGCCCAGGTGCGTGCGCAGTTAATGTTTTCTGTCTTAACCCTTAGATTTTGTGTTGACGATCTCCTGCACTTCGTAAATATTACAGGAAATAAATGACACTTAAGATAGTGTGTATAATCGTATATTTAGCAGAAATGTTTAGATTGTGGTTGCGATGTTCTTCTGAAGCCGAGAACCGGTGCATACTAGTGAATGGCCTTTCACTTACGCCATCGCACAAATGCAACCAGTGGTGACGCGCGCTCGGTTAAGTAGAAATTCAACAGATAGTCCAATCCCGGTTAGTACGCTGCCTCTGGTCACTGCCCGTGACGTCACAGGGCACACAGTTGCAGTATGCCGCGGCTGGCGGAGGAATTGATCTTCTGGGCGGTAACTAGTGAAGATGCTCTCCGGATGAAATTAAATCACACACAACTAGCATGATTAAATAAGTTATTCCTTACACAGGCAATGCGGACTTGATTGCCTACTTGGAGGAGAGGTCGTGCCCTATACTTATTTTACTGATAGTGAGCAAGTCTCGCAAGGAGTAAGGTAACCCTCCCTACTGTCGTTAACGGACACAGTAGTGAGATATGTTTGCCACTGATAGCAAGTACCAGAAGTTTAGCAAAGAATACGTCGTTGGACTACTAGAAACATGTTCAATATTTTTACGTTAGCATCTAGCTGTGGGCAAAGTGTTCCCCTGAAGTTGAATGAAACAGTACAAAGGATCACCCCCCCCCTTCCCCCACCCTACACACTAACACACACACCACACACATACACACACACACACACACACACTTTCAGAAGTCCTAAACAGAGGGAAATGCTGGAATATTCCGCAAGGGAGAGTAATGACGAGACAGTTTACGTCGTTGAAGCTACTCAGATATCGACAGCCGGCCGGTGCGGCCGAACGGTTCTAGGCGCTTCAGTCTGGAACCGCGCGACCGCTACGGCCGCAGGTTCGAATCCTGCCTCGGGCATGGATGTGTGTGATGTCCTTAGGTTAGTTAGGTTTAAGTAGTTCTAAGTTCTAGGGGAATGATGACCTCCGATGTTAAGTCCCATAGTGATCAGAGGCGTTTTTTTTTTTTTTCAGATATCGACATACCGGCAGCTGGTGAGACAAACAGCGGACGGCCGCGTATCTCTATCAAGGACTGAGGAAAACTGAGAAAGAATTGCGGGATGTTGGCTGCTTTATAGACTCGACTTCCGAATTTTTCCGTTGAACAACGCCGCCCACAACCTGGCCCCGAGCAGCAACACAGCGGGGCTGGTCTTGTGGAACCCCCCAGCCCCCTTCCCACGGCTTTCCCGTAGCCCAAGCCAATGGCGAGCATCCCCTGCATTTGCAAAACGTCATCAACTAGTGCCAAAGGCAGTGGAGGAGTACTTTCTTCGGGGGCACTGGCACCATTCTGTTCTGCGCCTAACGGCCAAAATTGGCGCCCTTTACCAGCCTACTCTTAAGAGGCGACTTCCCCGCCCTTATTTGCAACATTACAGTATGTTCAAATAAAGTTCGCTAACGATGTCGCACTTCATGCGACGATAGTCCAAATGGGGGACAGGTTACTGAAGTGACAATCTGCTCTGACAATTTATAGTTAGTATATTTAATTTGGCAGATTAATTTTGATAGTTAAACTATAACGTTTCAAAGAGAGAAAGGCAGCTGCTCTTTCACACCGGTTTTAAGTGCTACGAGCAGTGCCGCAGACTTCAGTTCTTTGTTACGCTAAGCACTAACGGTGATGATGTTTCTTTAACTAGTCTAGCTGGAAGTACTATATAGTAATGTAGCACCGATTGCTCTACCATCCCACGTAGTTGCATATGTTTACCGATTAAGTAATTTTCATTGCAACACAAATGCTGTTTTCAGTGTAGTAATGTTTCGTAACCAGATATGCTACGCCACCCTTTTAGCCCTCCTGTTTAGACATCTGATCCGAATGGAAGTCCTTATCCTCACGTGCAAGAAAATGAGTTTTGTTCATTTTTTTCAGTTCAGAATGTATGAGTATTTCTATCAACTTTTTGAACTTCGAAATTCTTTCCCCGTGGTAAGCTGCGATAATAATCTCGAACTCTAGCAAAACAGACAGCCAGTCAAATCGTAGTCGTCCAGTGTTGATCAGCGATTTCTTTTGCGGCAGGATGACAGTTTACTGTTTGGTATCCCATTGAACTGTCAATGTTCTTGCGATTGAAGCCAAAGCCGGGTACTGTGTACCGTAATTCAGTAAGACAGTTGAGCTGTTGTAGTCCATGTTTAGAACCCACTTCTCATTGTTTCGGTTTTTCCAGTTGCTGACGCCTAGTTTGACGCATAACTAACTACAAGGAAAATTTTCATAATCTGCGTTGGGCTTTCTACTAAAGTACTGAGATACTAACATTAAGAACTGTTTTCTCCAAAGCATACAATTATTTGAGAAAACGGAAGTATCCCTCACCTGCCGTTTAACATTCCAGCGAATGACGAAGCAGCTTGTTTGTAATAAGAAGTAACAGTTTTAATGAGTACTTAATTAGGTAGTTTAAAACCTTCGATGAATTATCTGTTCTTACTTTCGATCAAATGAATACTGACAGTCGACAAAGTCGTAATAAGTCGTATTAATAGGGCCAGGAAAGTCGTCACTTTATTATGACGTCAACGTCACAATGACTAGAGATGTCTTAGAAAGAATAAAAAGAACCGAAAGTAGCTGCTTTTTCTTGCGATCTGAGAGCAAAATGTTTGAAAGTATGAAAGCAGCTTAGGCTGACCACAAATAAAATGAATTTCTCGTGCCCCGCGTTTACTGATCTTCTCTAAATATAGAAGGCAGTGTCCAGACTGACTGACTGATTCATCTTCGTTCAGTCCAAACGATTGGGTTGTGTGATCTTATACTGTAGGCATCGTTTAAGAGCAGATTTTTTAAATTTCATCGGTAAGGGGCTGAAATTTTGAAGCTGGACCTACGAAAATTGGTATTTGGTTTCTCGGTCAGAAATAAAGAAATACGTATTTCAGAATTTCTGGAAATTCAACCATATTGGGGTGAAAAAGTGGGTGAAAGCTTTTTTAAAAAAAAAATATGTCATTATTAAAGAACTACTGAAGTATTTTTAAAGCCACATCTATGAACATTGGCATTTGACTTCTCGGTTACAAATAAAAAATACATGTTTCATTACAAAATTGTTGGGGCTTTCGTGGCCACTTGTTGACAAACTGCCTACTTGGCTTCTGTCTCGGGTTCTTCGGCCGACGTTCATCTAATGATTTTTCTGACGTTTCGCCAGCACGAGTGGCTGGCATTGTCAAAGCTTCACCCTCCATTGCCGGTGGTGAACTGGAGCCGAGCTCAAAAAAAAAAAACACAAAGGATGGGGCCCCTCCACGCCCGCACCAACGTGGTGACCAACACAAAAGTTCTACTGTCACCTCCGTATGCATGTTAGTTTTGAATCAGGCGTCACAGGATGCAGGCTGTGATGTTATCCATGCGTCTGGGTAAGACTACTCATTAACATGGTCCATCAGGAGATAGAAGTGGTCGAAAACGATCGAAGGGTAGCGGTTGTAAGAGCAGAGGAAAAAAAGTGCCAAGGCCAGCGCCAAGGGAAAAAAACCTCTGCGACAGTAGGACGGGTAGTAAGAGCAGTAGCGGTTTGCTAGCTGCGACAGAGCATGCAAGGTGAGGGGGGTTAGCGTGAGGTATCGTGCAACGTTACCTATGTACTGCGTGCTCGTTAGCTGGGTCAGTCCGGTGCCGCGACTGGGCTCCCTCGTTGTCTCCTGGGCCGGCCGCAGTGGCTTACTCCCTGTAACATAAAAGTTCGGCGCGGCAGCGCGGCGACGCTTGCGCGATGAAGACTGCCCTGGCGATTTTCTTCTTTGCACCTTTCACCTGCGGTGCTGCTGGGGCAACCGCTGGGACAGGCGCGCGAACGTCCTTCTGCGAGGTCGCAGGAGTGTTCGCAGGTACGACTGCACTGAGGCCTTGGGCGAAGACTGCTCGCAGTTGCCTCAAGGCCTCTTCCTTCTCTGCAGCTACGGCGGCTGCGAAGGCAGCCCTCTCCCCCGCCATGACGGCTTTGGGGGCTGCTGTGGCCTCCTTCACGGCGATGCCGAGCTCGAGGTCACATCTCTTCGCGGGAGGGCGAGCTGCGTCCTGGCTGCCCGTTTCCGAGCGGCCGTCCCAGCCCCTGGCAGGTGGATCTGCTGCTGCGCCGTCCCTCAGGTGCACCGGGCTGTTCTCCGCCCTACGCCGTTTCCGACGTCGCCTTCTCTTCTGCTGCTGCGTCGGTGCGGCCGCGGCCGCTTCGCCGCCCCCGGCACGGTTGCGGCTAGAGAAAGCCGCACAACCGCGCCAACTGGCGACGTGCGGGCCGCCACACCGGACACAAGTCGGCAGAGCGTTGCTGCCGCGGTCACAGGCGCGGCTGTCGTGCTCACCTGAGCACTTGACGCACCGCGCCGCGTTGCGGCAGTACTTCGCAACATGGCCCTCGCCCTGGCACCTGAAGCACTGGGGCTGAGGATCCATGGCGGTCGGGAGAGCCTCCGTCGTAACCGGGAAGCCCAGCAACTTCCGCAAGTCGAAGATGTCGCTCCCGCCGTCGGCCGTTTGCACGGTCACGGCATAGAGCGGCGCCCTCTTCCTGTTGGTCCGGTTGTGCAACCTTGCGGCTGCATTACCAAACCCGGCTCGCAGCAGCCCTTCCCGGACCGCTGCCTCGTCACAGCACCAAGGCAACCCCCTGAGGAGTGCCTTAGTCGTCTTCATCCTTCCTACGGAAGGTGCCTTCTCACGCGCCGGCGGCGCGTCGACGCTGTGGTCGGCCACTGCGACCTTGATCGCCCTGTGGTCGGCCACGTTTGCGGCTCGAACGCAGATCAGCGAGTCTGTATCGACAGACTCGTAGACCACCTCGTTCCGAGCGCAATTCGTCATGGTGTCGAACAGCGCTGTCCACCCGCCTTTGCACTTGACGTACAAAGGGGGGACAGGCCGCGACTCGTCTTCTCGGGAGTTCCTTGCACGGTCGGCAGACTCAGAGAGTCGCACAACCGAAGGACCCTTCGTAGCGGCAGGTTTCCTCTGCGCACCCTTCTTTCCCATGCTGCGAGGCGCGGAACACGACAATTTGCACGCGTTGTCAAAACAACGCACGACAATTTGCTCTCCGCAGCGCCCACAGCACAGAAAACCTCTTCACGAGCTCTCAACGGCCGAGTAGGCGAAGCGCGCAACAGCAGCGATGCGCTCGCCTCGCCAGCTCAGGCCGCTCTCTCTGGAGCCGAGCTCGCGGGCGCAGACTATATGTACCTGGCGCGCCAACGTCCGAGGGCTTCTCCGCGGTCATTTCCGGTGCGGTTCTCCTCTTGCTACCTACGACGGTCGTTCGCTGCAGTACGGGAAGCCAGGATCCGTTTACCTTAAGGCTTTCATCTTTCTTGTTCAAACTGTTCGCGTGTTTTTGTATTTCCACAGCTTCTCTGAACAAGCGCGTGTGATAGTGCTTCTCTACAGCCAGAACTTCCGTGTCGGCGAATTTTATTCCGTGGTCGGTCTCATTCAGTGCGTGCTCTGCCACGGCCGATTTCTCCACCTGCCCCAACCTGTAATGTCACTTATGCTCTTTGATCCTCGTGCTGGCGAAACATCAGAAAAATCATTAGATGAACGTCGGCCGAAGAACCCGAGACAGAAGCCAGTAGGCAATTTGTCAACAAGTGGCCACGAAAGCCTCAACAATTTTGTATTACACCTCTACGGGGAGGAGATTTGCAGATTGTATCGACGCCTTGACCAACGACGGAAGAAGAAAGCGCGACTGATGTCCTCTCTCGCCTTTCTGTCACGGTGCCGCTACACCGAAGTTCCAAAGATGTAAGCGCCTATTCAACACCGCCCAAGCACATCGTATCTACGACAGAATGGAAAGAGCTTTTCTTCGTGAGCGAATACATACAACACGGAGAGACTTGGCAAGAACGGATCAGGAACTACTGGACATTTTCTACCAACTAAGTAGCAGAATGCAGCAAGACGACTGGGACAAGATCGACAGCATCACTCACAGGAGCTTGCAGAACTAACTCGAGCGCTGCACCGAGCGACAGAAGAAAAAGTTTGAAAGACGCAGGAAGCAGACCGACAAGGCGATTCCCGACATATCACACACAGTGGTCAACCTCACTGAACGACAACTGACCGAAGAGGAAGTGTCTGTTCTTCAAAAAGGAGGGAATTTCGCTATCATCCCGAGAACTATACCTAAGGAGAACATCATTGCCAACACCGAAGCAGCCATTCGGACCCTTCCCTGTGAAAGGGCGGAGGAAATACCCACTGAAGCAGCCAGGATACTGCGCCGAGCAAAACCACCAGCTTGCAACCTGAAGAGAGAAGAGGTACAAGCCATTAAGAATCTCAACGCCGACAAGAGCGTATTGGTACTGCCTGCCGATAAGGGGAATGCGACCGTCGTAATGAAGACCGAAGATTATGAGCAAAAGATCCGAGACCTATTAAATCCGACGACGTACCGAAAACTAAGCGCAGATCCGACGCAGCGTATCACACGGAATACGAATCGATTAATCAAGGCGTCTTCTCTGCCGGCGGACATACAGAGAAACCTGCGCAACACAGAAGCCCTACCACCTCGGCTGTATGGATTACCAAAGATCCATAAGAACAACGTTCCACTGAGACCGATCGTTAGCGCTCCTGGATCACCGTCATATAAACTGGCAAAACACTTGGCCTCTCTGCTCCAGCCACACGTGGGGAAGACCGACACATACATTAAGGACTCAGGACATTTCATTGAGAAGCTGAAGAAACTGAAACTTGCACCAAACGACATCCTGGTCAGCTTTGATGTTGTTTCGTTATTTACGAAAGTGCCACTCAGTGACGCTCTGGAGCACATCGGTTCCATTTTCCCGCAAGACATCAGAAAGCTCTTCCATGCATGTCTCACCACGAGCTATTTCACGTGGAATGGCGATTTCTACGAACAGCTGGAAGGCGTCGCCATGGGTAGTCCTCTCAGTCCAGTGGTGGCCAACTTCTTCATGGAACAATTCGAAGCACAGGCACTGGACTCGGCGACTTGCAAACCTAGGGTGTGGTACAGGTACGTCGATGATACTTTCGTGGTGTGGAGCCATGGTGAAGAACAGCTCGGTGACTTCCTTAGACACTTGAACAGCCTCCATGCCAACATAACATTTACCATGGAAGTAGAAAAGGACAAGAAACTGCCATTTCTAGATGTGTTGGTCACAAGGGACGGTGAAAACCTGGGACACAGTGTGTATCGAAAACCGACACACACGGACCGATACCTGCACAAACCGTCAAACCACCACCCGAGCCAGAAAAGAGGCATGATCGGGACGCTCGTAACGAGAGCAGGACGAATATGTGAGCCGCAACACCTCAAACGAGAAATGCAACACCTGGAAACTGTCCTGAGGAGCAATGGGTACTCCACAAATTATATTAGAAGTGTAACAGAGCCAAACACTCGGCGAAGTAAGGAACCAGAAAAAGAAATGTCGGGTACGGCCTTTCTGCCCTACATTCCCAGAGTGACGGACAGAATCGGCCGTATATTGCGCAAACATGGCGTAAAGACGATTTTCAAACCGACAAGGAAGATCAAAGAGTGTCTTAGATCGGCGAAGGAGAAAAGAGACCCACTTGCAATGTCGGGAATATACCGTATACCATGCACATGCGGAAAAGTTTATGTCGGAATGACTGGACGATCCATTAACACCAGGATCAAAGAGCATAAGCGACATTGCAGGTTGGGGCAGGTGGAGAAATCGGCCGTGGCAGAGCACGCACTGAATGAGACCGACCACGTAATAAAATTCGCCGACACGAAAGTTCTGGCTGTAGAGAAGCACTATCACACGCGCTCGTTCAGAGAAGCTGTGGAAACACAAAAACACGCTAACAGTTTGAACAAGAAAGATGAAAGCCTTAAGGTAAACGGATCCTGGCTTCCCGTACTGCAGCGAACGACCGTCGCAGGTAGCAAGAGGAGAACCGCAGCGGAAATGACCGCGAAGAAGCCCTCGGACGTTGGCGCGCCAGGTACATATAGTCTGCGCCCGCGAGCTCGGCTCCAGTTCATCACCGGCAATGGAGGGTGAAGCTTTGACAATGCCAGCCACTCGTGCTGGCGAAACGTCAGAAAAATCATTAGATGAACGTCGGCCGAAGAACCCGAGACAGAAGCCAGTAGGCAGTTTGTCACATGTTTCATTGTTTTTGGAAACTGAACTCCTAATGTGGTAAAATAGGGGATGAGATTTCATGAAAGTACTTTATTATATAAGTATTTTTAAAGCTGTATGAAATAAATTTTAATTTCTATTTTCTGTTAGAAACAAAAAAAAAACACGTGTTCTCTGTTCTTCGAAATTCAACCCCTAAAGGAGTGAAATAGGGGGTGACAAATTTTATGAAAATATTTCATTGTGAAAGCATTTTTAAGCAAAATTTTTGAAAATTGATAATTGGCTTCTCGATTTGAGAGAAAAAAAAGTGAGTTTCACTGTTTTTGTAAACTCAGTCCCTAAGGGGGTAAAATAGGGTACGACTTTCTCTGACTCTTCAACACCCGGCCCAAACCGCTAAGAATAGAAAACTGAAATTTGGAGAGGGTGTGGATCTTATACTGTAGGCACCGTTTATGAAGGGATTGTCCGAAATTCCACTCCTAAGGGGGCCAAATAAGGTATGAATACAGTTTTGAAAGTATGTCGCTGTTAAGACAATTTTGAAGCAAGAACTACGAAAACTGGCATTTGGTTTCTCAGTCAGAAACAAAAAATATGTTTCTCAGCATTTCGGAAACCCGACCACTATGAGGGTAAAATAGTGGCTGAAAGGTTTTTTGAAAGTAAATCATTAGCAAAGAACTACTACAGCATTTTTAAAGCTACATCTATGAAAACTAGCCTTTGATTTCTCGGTTCGAAATTAAAAAATACATGTTTATGTATTTTCGGAAATTCAACCCCTAAGGGAGTGAAATAGAGGATGAAAATTTTGAAGAAATTATTTTGTTGCATTAAAAAACTTTGAAGCTTAATCTATGAAAATTGGTACTTCACTTCTCGGTTAGATATAAAGAAACATTTGTTATGGAATGAAAGTTGCTATGGAAATATCTCCACAAGAGCGCAAAAGGCATGATTAACAAAACGTTTAGACTTCAGCTACCAGAATCGCTTTTTGGTCAGAAGTACATTCGGCAAACATCATGCTTCTATGGCCTTAACTAGCGTGAAAAGCTTGGAAGGTGTTGCAATTTGTGAACAATATAAAATTCGATTAAATAGAAACAAAAAGAATCTCTGCAGGACGTACAGATTATGCGACCAAAGCAGCGGGCGCTAATATATATTCAAGGCAATGTCCCGACTGGCTCACTCAGTCATTAACTCATCGTCGCCCAGCCCAAAATACTAACTTTTAAGGATGGAAACTTGAAAATTGCAGAGAGTGTTGAGCTTATATTGTAGGCGTCGTTTACGAAGGGCCTGCTCGAAATCCCCCCTAAGGGGGTGAAATAGGGGATGAAAGGCTTTTTGAAAATATGTCACTATTAATGAGAGCTACGGAAATTGGCATTTGGTTTCTCTAACAGAATTAAAGAAATTTAACCCAAAGGGGTTTAAAAAGTTGGTGACTTTTTTTTTTTTTTTTTTTTTTAGAAACCAACCATTATCAGCATTTTTAAAGAACCACTGAAGTATTTTTAAAGCTACATCTATGAACAGTGGCATTTGGCTTCTCAGTTATAAATACAAAATACATGTTCAGTGTCTTTGGAAATTCAAAGGTAAGGGGGGGGGGGGGGTAAAAAGGGAATGAAAGCTTTTATTGAAATATTTCATTTTGAAAGTGTTTTCGAAGCTAAATCAATGAAACTTTGTATTTGGCTTCTCGGTTAGAAATAAAATATTATTTGTTAAATTTTTTTTGGAAATTCAACCCCTGAGGGTGCGAAATAGGGCCTGACTTATTCATTGATTCAACATCACCAAACCCGAAGCACTAAAGGCAGAAACTTGAAATTTGGAGAGTGCCTTCATCTTATACAGTACGCATTGTTTAGTAAGGGATTGTTCGAAATTCCACCCCCAAGGAAGTGTAGTTCGGGATGATAGATATTTTGAAAAAACATCGCCATTAATACAGTTTTGAAGCTGGAACCACAAAAATTGTTATCCAAATTCTCTGTCAGAAATTAAAATACATGCTTCAGAATTTTTGAAAATTCAACGACTATGGGGAACAATAAAGGGTGACAGGTTTTTTGGAAAATAAATCATTACTAAAATCCTAATAAACCATTTTAACCAACATCTATGAAAATTGATACTTGACTTTGGGATTAAAAAATTAAAAAACGTGTTTCATTGTTTTTGGAAATCCAACCCCTAAGGGGTATTCATAAAATATTCATTAAAGAATTTTTTAAGCTAAATCTAAGAAAATTTGTATTTGGCTTCTTTGTTACAAAAAAAATACATCTTTCAGTGTTTTTGGAAATTCGACCCCTAACGGGGTGAAATAGGGGATGAAATACTTTTTGAAAATATCGCGTTATGTTAAAACATTTTTACAGCTATATCTATGAAAATTTGTATTTGGCTTCTAAATAAACATGTGTTACGGGATGAAAGGTTCTATAGACTATCAACACAAGAACTCAGAAGGCAGGAGTAACAAACATCTTCGACTCTAGCTGCCAGAATCGGTTTTTGGTCAGTAGTACATTTGGAAAAAAAGAAAAACAAAACGAAAAAACCGGACTCAGGTAGGAGCGCCGGCCCCGGATTGAATCCGCCCTGCGGATTAACGACGAAGGCCTGTGTGCCAGCCAGCCTGGATGTGGTTTTTAGGTGCTTTTGCACATCCCACTAGGTGAATACTGGGCTGGTCCCCATGTCCCGCCTCAGTTACACGATTCGCAGACATTTGAAAACGATCGCACTATTTCATGGCTTACAGTAGATGCAGACAGCTGGGGTACACTAATTCCGTCCTGGGGGGTTACAAGTTGGCGACAGCAAAGGCATCTGGCCACCCTCTGACACTAACATCGCCAGTTCCATAGTAACAAGGCCGACCCCGTGCTGAAGTGGGACAAAGGCCCAAAGGAAATGAATAAGTATATTTGGAAATGACCATGCTTATTTGACCTTAATTAGCGTGCGAAGCTTAAAAGATGTTGCAGTTTGTGAAGAACACAAAAATTAGATTAAAGGAAAACAAACAAAAAATCTGTGCAGATCCTACAGTTAACTCCAGTGAAGCAGCTAGCACTAAGCAAGTAAGATATTGTAGGTATTCTGTATTGTTCTCATTGTTGAAATTGTTTAGATACTATCTACTAGACGAATGACTCAATATACCAGATCTGATGGCCGTGGCAGTGAAGTCAATGTAAGCTCCGAGGAGGATTCACAAGGTTGATCGTTGAATTCTGTTTCATATTTCAAAGACGTATTTTAACATCACGGGAAGTGTACATCAAAGTGTGAGAACAGCTCTACAATTACGTTTACGTCTCACTGTGCTCGCTGTGAACTATGTGCTTAAGAAAAAGAAGTTATTTTTATTTAGTTATTAAACGTCACTTGTTAAACTGAAGAGGAGAGTACTTTGTGAGAAATACACACCGTCTCAGATTAAAAACCCGTAAAATATTTTAAGAAGATTTTTGGTGGTTTGTTTAGTTATGATTCTGACATTAAGAGCAACGTTTCTAGCATTGTAGTAAAGTAATTTGATAGGCGATTGCGATTTGCGTTTGCGACATGTTCTTGAAAATGAGGAATGTTTGAAATTTCAATTGCAGTACATACAAATTTCAAACAACCATGAGCGATAATTGCCATATATAACGAATATTAAGTTGCCAAGACGTTTTTGTTTCTCTCACAGATCTCATATCTTCGTAATGTTCTGTTTCTGAGTTGAGCTACGAGTAAATGTAGATCCCGAGGACATACTTACTCATTTCCCGTCATATACTATCAATAAAATATGCATGAACGACATATTCACGAAGCACACACACACGTAACGACACAAAAAACATAGGAAAGTGTTTGTTAATGCTAGTTTAACACTTTAACGCGAGTAAGAAATTTATTCCTCAACTCATCTCTTGCACCGCTTCATACTCTTTATACTATTCTGAATTCTATCTCCCAGTTACACTTTCTCTTCGAAAAGACAACAGTTTCTGCGTCTTACTTGGAATTAGAGGCAGACCTAACACCTCATTTTTTTTATTCCCCACATAGTACTCAGAGAAGGAATGTTCCGAGCACATCCCTGCATTGTGAAAATTTACGTTACCCACTCGTTTGCTCCGACATACTTTCGTGCGTTGAACAATAACGTTCTTTGAGAAACAGTAATACGTCAAATCCCGAGTTCTATACACAGTGCCGTTACAATGGGCAACGACAAAATGACTCCTGCTCTTATTTGTTTCATCGACAATTCAATACTGATTAGAAGTTTAGAAACCACAACAGAAATCACAGCATAATCCGCGCACGAAATGGGTCATTTGTGCACAATACATCGAAGTCTGCTACCAGATAGCTGACCGTTTGAAGTACACACAAGGGTGTTTTAGATTAGGCGACTCCCCATCCAGTCCAAATGACGATAGCTGTACGATCCCCGGAAGTATACTCGTTTGTGTAAGATACAAAGATATGCGTCCCACAGGCAAGAGTTTAAAATCCCAGTGGTTAACTGGCGAAGCATCCGCAACAGCTTGCATAGTTAGAAGCCCTCCTAAAAAGCAATAAAGCACCATAATACTAGGTACAGAAAGCTGATTAAAAAACGAAATTGGTAGCAGAGAGAACCTTTAAAAAATTTAAGTCTATTTCGAAATCATGGGCTACTGGGAAACGGGGATGGTGCATTTGTCGCAGGGGACAAGAAATTGAAATCGACCATTACAGAAACAGAAGCTGCGTACGAGACTGTCTGGCTGAGACTCAGTATCAGGGGTGGGCATAAACTTATAATTGGATTCCTCTATCGACCACCGAAAACTTTAGAGAAAACTTCAGCTCGCTAGTACGTAAGTTTCCCAATTATACTGTAATCATCGGAGGAGACTTCAGTCCTCCAACAATTAATTTGGATAGTTACAGTTTTGTTAGTGGTGGGTGTGATAAGACATCTAGCGAAACATAATTAAATACCTTCTCAGAAAACTACCTAGAACAGCTAGCTGGATCTAATGGCACCAAATAAATCTGACCTCTTTGATGATGTCAACAATGAAACTGGTATCAGTGACCACGAGTCAGTTGTAGCACTAATGATCAAATTACAAAGGGCAACTAAAACGAGCAGAGCAATTGATATGTTCAGGACACTATATAAAGAGCATGTAATGTTGTATCCCAATGAGGAACTTGAAACTTTTATATCTGGACATGAGCATGTAGAGCAACTATGGCACAGGTTTAAAAGAATAGTTGCCATGCACTTGTTAGACATGTACTTAGTGGAGCAGTATGTAGTGGAAGAGACAATCCATGGTGCACAGCCATAGTAAAGAAACTTTTAAGGAAAAAGAGACTACTGCGTAATAGGTGTAAAACAAAGCGTAGGGCTATAGATAGAGAAATGTTGAAAGAAACCTTTTTCGGAGTCAGGTGGCCAATGCGCGAATCCTTCAGTGACTACCGTAGCAGAATATTATTACCGAAAAATCTCTCACAAAACCCGACGAAACTATGATCGTATGTTATGGTTGTGACGAATGTATCCAGAAGTCCAGAAACTGGATTCTCAAGTTTATTTTTATGTTCTTAATACGTCGTCACGGAGTGTGCACGGCCAATTATTACGGCTAGACGAAGAAGCAGCGTTTCCGGATTGGGTTTTCGAAATTCCTCCATGGCAGACAAAAAAATTCCCCAAATGATACAATTTCGGCTACTGTTCCTTAAATATACTTTAATGTATTATTTATTATGACTGTTGGCAGGCTGAATAGGTGGAATTATGTTTTTAGAGACGTAAAGCTACCGTACACATCAAAAAGGTATAGTACATAAACAAATATTTTGAAGTTGTAAATAAAGAGGCATAGCTTGACCAAAGAAAGAAAAAAATGTACTCAAGGAGCGTCATGCTTGCTTTCGTCGCGCTTTTTTCGTTGTTCTATTGATTTACCACTGGATAGTATAGTAACTTAAGAAACAGATAAGAGAGCGATTATGGGGATTACAAAAGGACAGAAGTACAATTAGGGCTGCATAATTTAATTTTTTTAATTTGTTAAATGTAGGCCAATAGAAAATATAATTTTTTTCTGCCTTAAAGTATGTGGTACACTGATCTATTATCATAAAATATTATGTTCCATGGTACAATGAATGAAATTATGTGACTTAGACTATAATTATTGCATTGACGCCAACACCGTTTTTTATCCCTTACATTGCAATAAAATAACAATAAAATCAGTATTAAGATATTGTTATACCACAAGCGGCATGACGTCGACATCATTATGATTATTTTATATATCCCCTGACTTAAACTTGGTAAGCATTTTAGAGTTTGGTTGGAATTTATTATAACCGCGCTTTAATTAGATGATCTGTTGTGGTTGAGTGCATTCTAGTTCTCTCTTTGTTTTTTACCACCAGATTCGTTAGGGGGATTGCTCCCTCCACACTGACATTCGAGAACGGCAAGCTCAGAACTTTCGCCAACAATTTGCCGACGGTCGAGAATCTCCGCTCTTCAGCAGCATCTTCAAAGGCTGCCACTTCGCCACAAAATGTTTCTGCTGTGGAAATAACTTCGTTCCAGTGCTGAAATGTGAAAACTCGCCAATCATCCAAGGTGCTGGCAACGTTGTCGGCTCCAAGCAACTGTTTAAAATTGGTCATTATATCCCCCAAATCAGGCCGGTCTTGACCAGTAGCCGAGACAGAGGAGAAATAGGTAATTTTTTCCAAGAGTTTTAGAATTTTATTGACTTCTCTTCTGAATTTCATGGCATAACTAACAAAAAAATACAAGGCTCCTTACAACCCTTAAATAATTTTTCTCAATGCCAACTGTCGCTTCATTGAAATTAAATTCTAAGTTGATACGTTCAATATTCATCACGTTGTCTCTGAAACTGAACCCTGTCATATCTTGTCTCTTGCCATTATTTAACTGCTCTGGTGGAACTAAAATCAATATACAGTTCATCAGCAAACTTTGTAGTTCTGATAATAGCTGAAGAGGTTCGATATCATCAACGTGAAACATATGATTATAATCAGTGATAATTTTTAGTGAGTTTTTCAAAAATAGGTGTAATTGTTTGGGTTCTGATAAAAGCAGAAGATGTAATTGTCCAGTAGCGTTCATGGTGAGCTGTAGGCAGTAGCGGTTTTAAAGACATTTTCATTAGGTTTCCATGAAATTTTGAAGTAAGGTATTTGGTAAGTAATTATTACTTAATCCCGCTTCATAAATTTTATAAACGTAGTTCCCTACTTCACAAGTTACCATTACTGCGGAACCGGTGGGCGGTTAGAAAACTACTACTAACAGAGATACAAATGTTGTTGTTACGTAAAAAAGACTGACTCCCCTGCTCTAAAGTATCCCATTGGTCTAAAATTTTAATACTGGCTCCTGTGCGAGACAGTCAGTGCGTTCTTTCCAGTCAGTGTTTCATGTAGCGGGGAATATTCTGTTTGCCGCCTGGTACTGCACGAACTCCAGTTATGAACTTCCTCTAACAATGTATTCTAAATGCGAAGATAATACTTCGCAAGCGTTTTCTACGGCAAGATGCAATGAGTGTGACACACGTTTGACAACAGTAAGATGAGGCAGAGATTCTTTAAAAGTCAAAGAGAGTGAATGTTGTTTTGCTACCATGACATTAGCGCCGTCCGCACCTAGACGCATCACGTTACTTAAATCAAGGCCGAGCTGTCTGCCTTTTAAACGTATTAGTTAAACAGCCAGCGTCAGCACCTCCTGTTTCCGGCAGTCTATAAAAACGTTGTTACGATGTTTCGCGTGTTTTGGCTGAAATAACGCACTATAATCCATAACATTTTCTTGGTGCCAATGGACGTATCGAATGGGGTCTATCACCACTGTCTTAAAGTAGATCCTCAGGTAAACACATTAATAACGAACCGTGCACAATTAGTGCGATGCAACTCCATTCCACTGAGTACAGTAGATGACTTGCCCAAATCTGGCAACAGATCTCTTAGATGGCCTACTGCTGATACTGAATAATTTTCTGCAATGTCGCCCCTTTCAGCTCTGCTATTATTCTTTCTCTAGATGTACACTGAGGTGGCAAAAGTTATGGGATACCTCCTAATATCGTGTCAGACCTCCTTTTTCACGGCGTAATGCTGCTACTCGACGTGGTATGGACTCCACAAGCCGTTGAAAATCCCCTGAAGAAGTATTGAGGCATGCCCCGCTATAGCCGTCCATAATTGTGAAAAAGTTACCATTGCAGGATTTTGTGCACGAACTGACCTCTCAGTTATGTCTCACAAATATTTTACGGGATTCATGTTGGCCGATCTGGGTGGCCAAATCATTCGCTCGAATTGTCCAGAATGTTTCTCAAACCAATCGAGCACAACTGTGGACTGGTGACTTGAAGCATTCTCAACCATACAAATTCCATCGTTGTATGGGAACATGACGTCAATAAATAGCTGCAAATGGTGTCCAAGTAAGTGAACATCCAGAGGACCCAGTACATTCTATGTAAAGACAGCCCAAACCATTATGGAGCCCCACCAGCTCGCACAATCGCTTGTTGACAACTGGGGTCCATGGTTTCGTGGGACCTACGCCACACTCGAACTCTACCATCAGCTCTTATCAACTAAAATCGGGAGTCGTCTTGCATCCTACCGGTACGATCACGAACTAGGAGAGTGCACTGCAGCCGATGTTGTGCTGTTAGCAAAGGCACTCGCGTCGGTCGTCTGCTGTCGTAACCCAACAAGCCCAAATTTCGCCGCACTGTCCTAAAAGATACGTTTGTCGTATGTTCCACATGGATTTCTGTGTACATTTCATGCAGCGCTGCTTGTCTGTTAGCACTGACAACTCTATGTAAACAACGCTGCGCTCGGTCGTTAAGTGAAGGCCGTCGGCCACTGCGTTGACTGAGCTAACAGGTAACGCCTGAAATGTAGAATTCTCGGCACACTCTTGAGACTGTGGGTCTCGGAATATTGAATTCCCCAACGATTTCCGAAGTGGAATGCCCATGCGTCTAGCTCCAACTACCATTTCAAGCTCAGAGTCTGTTACTTTCCGTCGGACAGCCACAATCATGTAAGAAACCTTTTCACATGAATCATCTAGTACGAGGTGCATTCAAGTTCTAAGGCCTCCGATTTTTTTCTAATTAACTACTCACCCGAAATCGATGAAACTGGCGTTACTTCGCGACGTAATCGCCCTACAGACGTACACATTTTTCACGACGCTGACGCCATGATTCCATGGCAGCGGCGAAGGCTTCTTTAGGAGACCGTTTTGACCACTGGAAAATCGCTGAGGCAACAGCAGCACGGCTGGTGAACGTGCGGACACGGAGAGTGTCTTTCATTGTTGGAAAAAGCCAAAAGTCACTAGGAGCCAGGTCAGGTGAGTAGGGAGCATGAGGAATCACTTCAAAGTTGTTATCACGAAGAAACTTTGGCGTAACGTTAGCTCGATGTGCGGGTGCGTTGTCTTGGTGAAACAGCACAGGCGCAGCCCTTCCCAGACGTTTTTATTGCAGTGCAGGAAGGAATTTGTTCTTCAAAACATTTTCGTAGGATGCACCTGTTACCGTAGTGCCCTTTGGAACGCAATGGGTAAGGATTACGCCCTCGCTGCCCCAGAACATGGACACCATCATTTTTTCAGCACTGGCGGTTACCCGAAATTTTTTTGGTGGCGGTGAACCTGTGTGCATCCATTGAGCTGACGCGCTTTGTATCTGGATTGAAAAATGGCATCCACGTCTCTTCCATTGTCACAACCGACAAAAAGAAAGTCCCATTCATGCTGTCGTTGCGCTTCAACATTGCTTGGCAACATGTAACACCCCCCTGCGGGTTCGGGGGTTAGAATAGGCCCGCAGTATTCCTGCCTGTCGTAAGAGGCGACTAAAAGGAGTCTCACATGTTTCGGCCTTATGTGATGGTCCCCTCTCTGGTTTGACCTCCATCTTTCTAAATTATTCCGAAGAGCGAGCCAATTGGGGAAGGGCGCCTTACATGGTGCACTGTATCCGTCGTGCATTGAGACCTTTAGCCGGCTTTTTCGTCGTTGCAATGGTGTCCCGCTCGTTTTCCATCTCTTGGGCGAGGATCCGTCCCTGGCTGCGATTCCCACGCTGCACTCTGCAGTGTTGCTTTTAACTGCGACGACGACCTTGGACATTTTTGCACCTAAGATCCAGCGCGGTAGCCAGTCCGTTGTGGTGGGGCCGCCATGTACCCTGTTGGTTGTAGCCCCCTGACAACACAGGGATCGCTCTACTGATGCCTGCGCCGTTTACTCCCCACATATGCCAAGGAGTAGATGCCCATCTCCCTGGGGCATCAGGACTCCTGGCAATGGCCATCCACTCAGGTGGCTATTGCTGCGGCTGGGTGGCGCCCGTGGGGAGGGCCCTTGGTCGGAGTAGGTGGCATCAGGGCGGATGACCCGCAATGAAGCGTGGTACATCATCTCTCGCTGGCGGCCAGCCACCAGCAGTCTCTAAGCGTTCGAGGGCTCATTTTAAAGCTAATGTTTATGACCACAAATCGTTCCCCTCCCTGGCCACACAATGGGAGGAACGAAAGGCAATGAATGACAGTGACGTGTATTCTCCCAGGTATCTCGTCTGTACCAGAGCTGATGGTGACTCGTTTCTATCCGTGAAGCCTCAGTTCTTTGTAGAGCATTTAGAGGACGAGTTTGGTGAGGTGGAGGGCTTGTCCAAAATGCGCTCTGGGTCAGTTTTGATAAAAACGGCATCCTCTGCCCAGTCACGCAGGCTACTTGCTTGTGAAGTGTTGGGGGATGTTAACATTACCATCACCCCACATAAGAGTTTAAATATGGTCCAGGGTATTATTTTCCATCGGGACCTACTTTTGCAGTCTGATGACGAGCTGCGCGCCAATTTAGAGCGCCGTGGTGTACATTTCGTCCGGCGCGTTCATTGGGGTCCGAGGGACAATCAGGTAGCTACCGGTGCCTTCATCTTGGCCTTCGAAGGTGATACATTACCAGAGAAGGTCAAGGTGATGGTCTACCGATGTGACGTCAAACCCTATATCCCTCCCCCGATGCGGTGCTTTAAGTGCTGGAAGTTCAATCACATGTCCTCTCGCTGTACTTCTAGCCTCACATGTCGAGATTGTGGACGCCCATCTCATTCCGATACTCCATGTGCCCTGCCTCCCATCTGTGTCAACTGTGGGGAGCACCATTCACCTTGCTCGCCAGACTGCAGAATCTTCCAGAAAGAACGCAAGATCATCGAATATAAGACCCTGGACCGACTGACCTACACTGAGGCTAAGCGGAAATTTGAACGGCTACATCCCGTGCACATGATGTCATCTTATGCCTCCACTGTCACTCCTGCTCCGGCTCCTTCAGCTGCAAGTCATACCGTCAGCTCTCAGAGTCAGAGGACCTCACCTGCCCCCTTGACGATGGGGGCCCCTTCTCTCGCTGTTGCTCCCACACCATCTACCTCGGGAGCAGCACCCACTAAACCGCTGGGGACACCAGTCCCCACTTCTAAGCCGGAGAAGCGTAAGTCTTCTTCGGCTTCTCTCGCTCTGAAGGGATCCCTTGGGTCACTCCCTTCCCAGGTTCCTACCAGTGGCACAGCAGACACCAACCAGTGGCTGCAGACGCCACAGGTCGCTGGTGGACGGGCTTCGCGATCCTCTTCGGTCCTGGAGACTGACTCCAATAAGCCCTCTCTACAACGGCAACCAAAGGAACAGCGAGAGAAAACGACTTTGAAGACCCGTAAGACCAAGACCCCTGCAGTGGCACCTACTCCACCGCTACCTACAAGCTCTGCGTCTGACAATGAGGTGGAGATCCTTGCGTCTGCTGAGGACCTCGATCTCGCCGGTCCCTCAGACGCAATGGATAGCACTTGCACGGGTGCTCCATCAGAGGCAGCCGGTGACCCAGCTGCGTAATCTGCCTTCCCAGTCCCGTCACGCCTTTCTCCGCCATGGACAATACCGTCCTCCAGTGGAACTGCAGCGGTTTCTTCCACCATCTAGCTCAGCTCCGCCAACTTATCAGCCTTCACTCTTTCTTCTGCATTGCTCTTCAGGAAACTTGGTTTCCAGCAATGCGAACCTCCGCCCTCTGTGGCTATCAGGGTTATTATAAGAACCGGGCAGCATATGAAAGGGTGTCTGGTGGCGTCTGCCTCTATGTCCTTCACTCTCTGCACAGCGAGTCTGTCCCTCTCCACACACCTTTAGAGGCTGTCGCTGTTCAGGTGTGGACGCCACAGGCTGTTACCGTCTGCAGTCTTTAGCTTCCACCGGATGGTGATGTCTCGCAGCATGTCCTGGCTGCGCTGGTAGCCCAATTGCCGCCACCTTTCTTACTATTGGGCGACTTCAACGCCCATAACCGTCTGTGGGGTGGGTCAGTGGAAACAGGTCGAGGCGCCACCGTTGAGCATTTATTGTCGCAGCTCGATCTCTCGGTTTTAAATGATGGTGCCTTCGCACACTTCAGTGTGGCGCATGGCACATACTCCGCCATTGACCTTTCAATCTGTTGCCCTAGCCTCTTACTGTCTGTCCAATGGAGTGTGCATGACGACCTGTGTGGTAGTGACCACTTTCCGATCTTTCTGTCACTACCACAGCGTCTCTCTTCTGGGCGCCCTAGCAGATGGCCTATGAATAAGGCTGACTGGGACTTGTTCTCCTCCACTGCCGCTATTGAGCCTCTCTCTAATGATGACATTGATGTGGTGGTTCAATCGGTCACCACCGGCATCGTTACTGCCGCCGAATCTGCATTTCCCCGTTCCCCTGGGTCCCCTCGGCGGCGGACTGTGCCTTGGTGGTCGCCTGAGATCGCTGCAGCGATTAAAGATCGCCGGCGGGCGCTACAGCGTCACAAGCGGCATCCCTGCATTGAACACCTCATCACCTTCAAACGGCTGCGAGCGAGGGCCCGCCGCCTTATCCGCCAAAGCAAGCAGGAGTGCTGGGAGTGGTATGTGTCCACCATTGGCCTCCATGTCTCTCCATCGCAGGTCTGGGCCAAGATCCGACGCCTCTATGGCTATCGGACCCCTGTCGGCGTCCCTGCGCTCTCACTGAATGGAGCAGTTTGTACCGACTCCGGCGTCATTGCAAACCGCTTAGCAGAACATTTTGCTATGAGTTCCGCTTCTGCGAATTACCCCCAGGCCTTCCGCTCCATTAAAGAGCGGATGGAACGTCGGAGCTTTTGTTTTCGCACCCACACTTCTGAATCCTACAATGCTCCATTCAGTGAGTGGGAATTTCACAGTGCCCTTGCCGCTTGCCCTGATACCGCTCCCGGGCCAGATAGCATCCACTGTCAGATGCTGAAACACCTTTCAGTGGACTGCAAGCGACGCCTCCTCGACCTGTACAACCGTCTCTGGGTCGAGGGTGAGTTTCCGTCGCAATGGCGGGAGAGCATTGTCATCCCCGTTTTGAAACCGGGCAAGAGCCCTTTGGAGGTGGACAGCTACCGCCCCATTAGCCTCACCAACGTTCTTTGCAAGCTTCTCGAACGAATGGTGAGCAGGCGCTTGAATTGGGTACTGGAGTCTCGGGACCTTCAGGCTCCGTCTCAGGGTGGGTTCCGTAAAGCCCGCTCTGCCGCCGACAATCTGGTGAGCCTGGAGTCGGCCATCCGTACTGCCTTTGCCCGCCGTCAGCACCTGGTCGCTGTCTTTTTCGACATGCGGAAGGCATACCATACGACATGGCGTCATCACATCCTTTCCACGCTTCATGGATGGGGTCTTTAGGGCCCTCTGCAGATCTTTATCAGAAATTTTCTGTCGTATCGTACCTTCCGCGTGCAAGTCGCGGCTTCATCTAGTTCCTCCCACGTCCAGGAGACCAGTGTGCCACAGGGTTCTGTTTTAAGTGTCTGCCTGTTTTTAATAGCCATTAACGGGCTCGCTGCTGCCGTGGGAAATTCTGTCTCCGCTTCCCTGTATGCTGACGACTTCTGCCTTTACTACAGCTCTACTGGCATTGAAGCTGTTGAACGTCAGCTACAGGGCGCTATCCGCAAGGCGCAGTCTTGGGCTGTAGCTCATGGGTTCCAGTTTTTGGCAGCCAAGACCTGCGTTATGCATTTCTGCCGGCGACGTACTGTCCACCCGGAGCCGCGGCTTTATCTTGCCGGCGAACTTCTTTCAGTGGTGGAATCACGAAGGTTTTTAGGGGTGGTTTTCGATGCCCGGTTGACTTGGCTGCCTCATATCCGGCAGCTTAAACAGGCGTGTTGGCGGCATCTAAACGCTCTAAGATGCTTGAGCCACACCCGCTGGGGCGCCGACCGATCTACCCTGTTGCGGCTCTACCAGGCGTTAATCCAGTCCCGTCTGGATTTTGGGAGCCTGGCTTATGGCTCAGCATCCCCATCTGCGTTGCGGGTGCTGGACCCCATTCTCCACAGCGGGATACGCCTTGCCACTGGTGCTTTCCACACCAGCCCTGTGGACAGCATACTAGTGGAGGCAGGTGTTCCTCCACTGCGGTTACGACGCCAACAATTACTGGCTGCTTATGCTGCCCATGTTTTTAGCGTGCCTGGGCATCCAAATTACCGTGTCCTGTTCCCGCAGTCAGTCGTCCATCTGCCAGTCCGTCGGCCCTAGTCAGGTTGTCCGATCGCCGTACGCATCAAGGAGCTTCTCTCCAGGCTTGGGTTTTTCCCTGTTCCACCTCCTTTCCGGGCACCTCTGCGTACACCCCCATGGTGTGTTCCTCGCCCTTGCCTTCGGTTCGACTTGGCACAGGGCTCGAAGGACTCAGCACTCCTGAAGCCTTCCACCGCCGCTTTTATTCCATCCTGGCCATGTATCA
Source organism: Schistocerca americana (assembly GCF_021461395.2). NCBI lineage: Eukaryota > Metazoa > Arthropoda > Insecta > Orthoptera > Acrididae > Schistocerca > Schistocerca americana. The sequence continues at coordinate 740,498,291 of NC_060119.1, read as the reverse complement.
GGGCTCTGGAATTGTCTACACTGACGGTTCGGTTCCCGCAGTCAGTCGTCCATCTGCCAGTCTGTCGGCCCTAGTCAGGTTGTCCGATCGCCGTACGCGTCAAGGAGCTTCTCTCCAGGCTTGGGTTTTTCCCTGTTCCACCTCCTTTCCGGGCACCTCTGCGTACACCCCCGTGGTGTGTTCCTCGCCCTTGCCTTCGGTTCGACTTGCCACAGGGCTCGAAGGACTCAGTCCCTCCTGAAGCCTTCCACCGCCGCTTTTATTCCATCCTGGCCACGTATCAGGGCTCTGGAATTGTCTACACTGACGGTTCGATGGTTGCTGGTCGTGTCGGGTATGGGCTAACTCTAGGGGACCATTCTGAACAACGTTCCTTGCCGGATGGCTGCAGTGTTTACACTGCTGAGCTGGTCGCCATCTTTCGTGCGCTAGAGTATATCCGCTCCTGCTCAGGTGAGTCCTTCGTTATCTGTAGCGATTCCCTGAGCGGTTTACGAGCTCTCGACCAGTGTTTTCCTCATTCTCGTCTGTTGATGGCTGTCCATGAGTCCCTGCATACTCTTGCGCGTTGCGGCCGCTCTGTGGTCTTTGTGTGGACCCCCGGTCACGTCGGCATCCTAGGCAATGAACGTGTTGACCGCCTGGCCAAACAGGCCACCAGTGAACCCACCCTGGACGTTGGCCTCCCGGAGACTGATTTGTGGGCAGTCTTCCGCCGTGCAGTTCTCTTGCCTTGGGACACTGAATGGCGCAATCTGCCCACGCAAAACGAACTCCGTTCTCTCAAGGCGACGACGCATGTGTGGCAGTCATCCATGCGAGCCGCTCGCAGAGATTCAGTTGTTCTTTGTCGGCTCCGCATTGGCCACACCCGACTGTCTCACAGTTATTTATTGCGTCGTGAGGACCCGCCTCTCTGTCGCTGTGGGGCAGTTTTGATGGTGGTGCACGTTTTATTAACTTGTCCGCTTTTAACTGTGCTCAGGCAGACATTTGCGCTGCCTGATACGCTCCCTGCCCTTTTACTAGATGACTCTTCCATGGTGGACTTAGTTTTGCGTTTTATTCGGGCAGGGGATTTTTATGGTTTAATCTGAGTGTTTATGTTTTTTAGTGTTGATTCTGGCTTTTAGCCTCTGCTATTAAAGTGAGTTTTTAATGTGTTCTTGGTGGTTGGCTTTTCCTCTTTTTTTTCTCTATGGTCGACCAACCACCGTCACCCTATGTGTGTTTTAATTTGTTTTGTCTGATCTCTGTCGGAGTCTTTCTCGTCCTGTGTCGTCTGACGTCTTTCCTGTTGTTCGTTTTTTATTCTCTTTGGGCGGTTTTAATTTTTTTAGAAAAAGGGACCGATGACCTTTGCAGTTTGGTCCCTTTAAACCCACAAACCAACCAACCAACATATCACACGGGCAGCCATGTGGTCGTCCATCAGCATTCGTGGCACCCACCTGGATGACACTTTTCGCATTTTCAGGTCGTCATGCAGGATTGTGTGCACAGAACCCACAGAAATGCCAACTCTGCAGGCGATCTGTTCAACAGTCATTCTGCAATCCCCCAAAACAATTCTCTCCACTTTCTCAATCATGTCGTCAGACCGGCTTGTGCGAGCCCAAGGTTGTTTCAGTTTGTTGTCACACGATGTTCTGCCTTCATTAAACTGTCGCACCCACGAACGCACTTTCTACACATCCATAACTCCATCACCACATGTCTCCTTCAACTGTCGATGAATTTCAATTGGTTTCACACCACACAAATTCAGAAAACGATTGATTGCACGCTGTTCAAGTAAGGAAAACGTCGCCATTTAAAACAGTTCTCATTCTCGCCGCTGGCGGTAAAATTCCATCTGCCGTACGGTGCTGCCATCTCTGGGACGTATTGACAATGAAAGCGGCCTCATTTTAAAACAATGCGCATGTTTCTATCTCTTTCCAGTCCGGAGAAAAAAAAATCGGAGGCCTTAGAACTTGAATGCACCTCGTACAAACAACGGCTCCGACAATGCATTTCCCTTTTCTACCTTGCGTATGCGGTATTACTGCCATCTGTATATGTGCTTATCGCTATCCCATGACTTTATCACCTTAATGTATTTTGTCTCAGCACCACATCCACTCTCGTTGTGAAATATTCGATAATATGGGGTAACAAGTAAAATTTGTGACTGGAATGAGCCCTTTTTTGAGGGAGGATGCAGCACGCTATACCATAAATGAACGCAATGTGCAACAAACAAGCGTTTACATTGTTGTACTTAAGTTTGAAGAAATGACAGCCTTTTGTCCACCTACGCTCAATGGAGCACGTTATCATGATTTTATATGGGATACTCTACCTGTGCTGCTAGAACATGTGCCTTTACAAGTACGACACAACATATGGTTCATGTACGATGGAGCTCCTGCACATTTCAGTCGAAGTGTTCGTACACATCTCAACAACAGATACGGTGACCGATGGATTGGTAGAGGCGGACCAATTCCACGGCCTCCACGCTCTCCTGACCTCAACTCTCTTGACTTTCATTTATGGGGGCATTTGAAAGCTCTTGTCTACCCAACCCCGGTACCAAATGTAGAGACTCTTCGTGGTCGTATTGTGGACGGCTGTAATACAATATGCCATTCTCCAGGGCTGCATCAGTGTATCAGGGATTCCATGCGACGGAGGGTGGATGCATGTATCCTCGCTAACGGAGGACATTTTGAACATTTCCTGTAACAAAGTGTTTGAAGTCACGCTGGTACGTTCTGTTGCTGTGTGTTTCCATTCCATGATTAATGTGATTTGAAGAGAAGTAATAAAATGAGCTCTAACATGAGAAGTGTTTCCGGACACATGTCCACATAACATATTTCCTGTAACAAAGTGTTTGAAGTCACGCTGGTACGTTCTGTTGCTGTGTGTTTCCATTCCATGATTAATGTGATTTGAAGAGAAGTAATAAAATGAGCTCTAACATGAAAAGTGTTTCCGGACACATGTCCACATAACATATTTTCTTCCTTTGTGTGTGAGGAATGTTTCCTGAAAGTTTAGCTGTACCTTTTTGTAACACCCTGTATACCAGCGTATCAAGCATGGTTGGACTGCCAGCTTCGGCTAAACAGTGGTAGAACACGTTGCGACATTGATTTATGCAACACCTCTATCGATAACTTGCAACCGTCGATATGAAGCTAACACCAAGGAAGAGAAAAGGAAATGAGTATCGACTGATATGAAGAAAGAGAGAGAGATAGAATATCTATAAAACCAAGTATGTGTCGAATAAAAACACCGATGCAGCTATACGGTTAATTTATTTCAAAAGCACGATCTGTTTCCTAATGTTAGATACACCATCTAGTGAATTTTATTACAACATGATACTGAACTACATTTGTCATTATATGAAGAAAGAGAGAGAGAGAGAATATCTATAAAACCAAGTATGTGTCGAATAAAAGCACCGATGCAGCTATACGGTTAATTTATTTCAAAAGCACGATGTGTTTCCTAATGTTAGATACACCATCTAGTGAATTTTATTACAACATGATACTGAACTACATTTGTCATTATATTCCGAGAACTGTACTACATCTAAAAATCATGTCGCACCCAGCGACAAACTAATGTAGGATGTGGGCCATGTTGCAGTGGATCCGACGCGCAAAGTACAGAGCAGCCCGCGACTGAAAGCAGACACGCGTGTGTGCGGTTGTCCTGATTTCCGGGCGTCGGATGCCTAGAACAGTGGTCGGCAAACTCATTAATCAACAGAGACAAATATCAACAGCACAACGATTGAACACTCTGTGCATTGGTCGCTGGATATAGTATGACACTTCCAGCATGTTTACCATTTGACTGAGTGTCCAGCCTTGTATTCACTAGACCACATTACCCGTCCCGGTAATGTTATCGATGTAATGCTTTTAATACATGAGCATGTATTTGCCTCGACTATGTTTCTTGCACAAAACGAGGACAATTTATTTTTTGTGGATTTTTAATCATTGAAATCTCTAAGTTCCATATCAACGTTTGCCAGCCACTGAAGATGCCTTGAATTAGGCGAAACGCGCGTCGCTTCACTGCAGAGTGAAATTTTCGTTTTGGAATAAATAAACAGTAATCTCAACATCTCCTCATTCTACCTACTCGTTGCTGTATCACCACGCCATGGAGTGGAAAACCTTTTACGACCAAAATTTCTTTTGAGAGCCATATTTCCTGATCTTAAACTATATAGGTTGGTACCCAATTGATTTTCTGGAAAGCCTGCATCTGCGTCATTCATGTTTTAAAAAATGAAAAACTGTAACAGTTTCTTATTTCTTTCATACTTAGCACAACGCTATTCAAGAATTTATTCTCATTTTTGAGTGCACTGGTGTATATAAATATTTTTTGTGATGTTTTCAGACCTGATTTTTTGCTTCTCTTATATTGTAGTCTTTTTGAGGTTAATCTGCAATCGGAAAAATGAACAAATGAATCTTGGAATGTTTTTTATATGCCCAATGTTTGACGTTTTCTACTTACAAGTATTACGCCTTCTCCATTGCACAGAATGTCACAAACGCACAAATCATCACTTACAATGTTTGTTTTTGTAATAAAAACATGATAAAGACTATGGTTTCACAAAGAGTTTGTATACAGTCAGAGGAGTTACATTTTATGTGTATGACATACATAAAGTTTTCAATTATAAAATTTATTTTACCATTATTGACTACTGAACCATCGATTATGTTTATGTTTTGTTGTACGTGTTGAGTACAGTCTATGGGGTAATGTACATATTTATGGAAATTACTACAGTCATCATATGCAGGAGAAACATTTGAGAAAATTAACTTATTCGCTATTTAGTTTGTCACTGAGGCTTTTTCAAATGGCTCTGAGCACTATGGGACTTAACATCAAAGGTCATCAGTCCCCTAGAGCTAAGAACTACTTATACCTAACTAACCTAAGGACATCACACACATCCATGCCCGGGGCAGGATTCGAACCTGCGACAGAGCGCCTCTAACCGCTCGGCCACACCGGCCGGCTGAGGCTTTTTCCCCTTGCTTTTCGTAGTGTACGTAAAAATATCCAGCTCCTCCATTAAATCTGCCGTACGTGATTTTTGGAAGCGATGGAGTATCTTAAAATCTTCTGTGTATTTGAATATATATCCAGGAAAACTTGCTCACGTCACTACGTAGGACAAATTGCCTGGAACTTTCAAATTAGAAACTCTGAAAGCATTAAATGCTAGACACATAACCAATTTACAAAATCAGCAGTAGCAACACACACAAAAAACACTGGACACAAATTCATCTTAAGATACTCCATCACTATCAAAAATCATGTAAAATGGATTTAATGGAGAAGCTGGAAATTTTTATATACACTACAAAAAAAAAAACAAGAAGAAAAAATTCTCAGCGACAAACTATATACTGCAGCAGTTAATTTTCTCAAATGTATCTCCTGCATACGATAACCATAGTAATTTCCACAAATATGTACGTTTCCCCATTCACTATTGAACTATTGACTATGTTTCTGTTTTGTTGAGATGTTGGGTAGTCAACACCTACAACAAAACAGAAACATAGCTAATAATTCAAAAGTCAATAATGGTAAAATAAATGTTGATAACCTTATATATATAATATAATGCTAAGAAAAAGTAACACTTCAAACTGCATACAAACTCTTCGTGAAACTGTACTGTTGTAATATATCTGTAGCTTGTTTTGGTTACAAATACAAATAGTTTAAGTGATGATTTGCATATGTGTGATATTATGTGTAATGGAAGAGCCACCAGATGTACCTCAAAAACCAACTACTGTCCAAGAGGGGCAGAAAACACGCAGGCAGAGATCACAAAAAATATTTATGTAAGCAAATGCACTTGGAAGTGTGAATAAATTCTCGAGACGCCTAGTGTTATGCATGATACGTAAGTAACTGTTGCAGTCTTTCATTATTTAAATAACAGATACGTACATTGTTATTAATTCAGTCTGGGTTCTCCTAAGCTGGCCTTTGCTAATAACATCCTTAATCTGAGGCCGATCGCTTTCAGCTCTCGCATCTAGGCTCGTCCTGTCTCTTTATGTCCAACCTGTCTCAGCATATGTTTCTCAATACTCACCACTACATCTTTCATTCCAAATTGCTCCCTAAATTTTACTTAATAAACTTCACAAAGTTTCAAGTTGTAGTTTAACTGTTGGTATGTTTAATAAAACCTGTGTCACATTTAATTTGTTTATAAAATTGGATTGTAATTCTGCTTAAAATCAAAATACGACAGTAACTGAGAAACACTAATGTGAACAATGACCTTGCTGTCCTTGGTTATTTGGGGAAGTAAGTTGTTGTTTATACTTTTAGGTATGATTCCAGCTTCTCAGTAATAACACGATTTCCCAGTTTAGTCAAGATAAGGTTCATGTTTCAGTAGAATTGTTCACATGTACATAGACGTTAAGAACCCAAAAAACAGGAAATGTTAGTTTGTTTCAGTTTAAGTCAGGAGTACTATTCCAGGTGTGAAAAATCAATACTTTCCACCCTCAGGTCTTTCAGAGCAAACCATATTAGCTGCGAACAACGTTCACATTTGTTTTTCTCCAATATTTCCATACCAGCACAAAGGCATGCAGATCTCGACCTTCACTTTTTTTTTTTTTTTAATTCCAGCAACTGCATTTCCCTCCCCCATATTCACGTTGGTGGCGAGGTTTGTGTGTGACTCAGTGACCCATTGATCTATGCTGGAGGGAGCAATTCTCCCAGCAGGGTCACCCACGCTAAACTAGACAACCAGGGAGAGACCAGACAAAGGGCAATCCCACTATGGGGCTCCCATCTTGGGAGTCTGTGGGTGGCAACCACATGGGCCTTTAGCTATGTCTGACATCGCATTGTTTTGAACTGGGGACCCAGAAACGATAGAGAGGCTTCATCGCCGCTGTAGCCCTCAGTGGTTCACAACCCCACAACAGGCTACAGCAGTCCACTCACCCAACCGCTGCCCCGCAGCGAATCCAGGGTCATTACGTAGTTCGGCTCCCAGTGGACCCCCCCTCCGGGAACGTCTCACATCAGACGAGTGTAACCCCAAATATTTGCGTGGTAGAGTAATTATGGTGTACGCGTATGTGGAGACAGTGTCTGCACAGCAATCGCCGACATAGTGTAACTGAGGCGGAATAAGGGGAACCAGCCCGCATTCGCCAAGGCAGATGGATAACTGCCTTAAAAACCATCCAGAGACTGGCCGGCACACCGGACCTAAACACTAATCCGCCGGGCGGATTCATGGCAATGACCAGCACGCCTTCCCGCCCAGAAAGCAGTGCATTAGATCGCACGGCTAACTGGGCAGATAAGTCTGACATTACTTCCACTTACTTGTGTCAGACTTCTTCTGTTTTCCTTTCTGTGGGCCTTTCTTGGCCAACTCTTTTTTCTTCGAGCCTGAAGGTATTGTGTTCCGAGACCAGAGGCTGTCTTTCATTTTCTCTTTCTACCTCTAAGGTCGGAGGCGGCAGAGAAGATGGACTTCACCATGGCGTCGAGGACAGACGAAGGAAACTGTAGTGTCAGTTCTCAGAGAGGTGGCTACAGACAGCATTCGACTCATACTGAGTGGCTGAATTCAGTTGGGCAACCATCCGCCTATATGGAGAGGAATGGGATACTACCACATTATCTTTTCCTCCAGGAAACACATGATGTGGCTCTCTTTGTAAAAGAATCAGGTGGCAAAACTTCCCCTCCACTGGGTCTCTGGGAGGGGATTACATCGAGATCAAATACAGAAGCGCTGGAGGAGGATGAAGAAGGAAAGAGGACATGTAGTAGGAAGAGGGAAGGGAAGTTAAGAGTTGGAACCTGGCATGTGCTCACATTATTGTAGACTGGCAAGCTGGAAAGTGCTAAACAGGAAATGAAGAAGAATAAACTGGATGTATTAGGTATGTGTGGGTGAGATGAGAAAGTAAGTGAGAGCTGGATAGTGTTGTTTTACTCAGGTAGGGAGAAGAGTGCCAGCTGTCATGTGGCAATTATGATAGGAAAGCGGCTGATGAAAAAGTACTGAAAGTGGAGTACATACATGAAAGACTGATGATGATGTGGGAAGGTGAGGAGGAGGATATCGTTTTTAATACAAATGCATACGTGCCAACAAGTCAACACACTGATGAGGAAGTAGAGGAATATTATGGAAAGATTGAAGGAATTATGGTTAAGGGAAAAAAAGATGCATGCGCCATTGTAATGGGGAATTTGAATGCAGTGGTAGGCCAGGGAAAAAAAGAGGGAGTGGTTGAAAGTTTTGTTTGGGAAATAGGAAAGACAGGGGTGAAAGGCTGGTTAATTTCTGCAGAGAAAATTCTCTTTTGACTGGAAACACGTTATTTGAACACTAAAGTAGACGAAGATATTCATGGGTATCTAGTCTGAATGATAACAGATACGAAAATGATTAAATCATAATTCCAAATATGTACAAAAACTGCCTAAAGAGTGCCAGAGCATATCCTGGAGCAGACACAGATTCTGAGTACAACTTGGCGGTGGCGCACTTACAGAAAAGGTTTAAGAGAATGAGAGAAAGAAAACCAAGATAGAAATTTGACCTGGAGAGACTTAGGGAAGAAGTTAATGATGCTGAGTTGTAAAACATGTCTATGTCAAACTGGGATAGAGGACCCCATGAAGAGAGTGCAAACGAGAAATGGAAGAGAATGAGACAAAACCTTAAGGAATCTGCAGAAGAAGTTGTAGGGGTGAGGAAGTTCGAAAGAATAAATAAAGAATTGGTATCAAACACATTGCTGGGTAAGATGAAGAAACAAAGAAATTCAAGACAGTAGTAACTGAGGAAAGGAAAATAATGTACAGAAACGTGAATAATGAGTTAAGGAGAGAAACAGAACAGCAAGAAAGACATGGATGAATGAGAGAAGTAAAGAAACAGAGAAACTAAGAAAGAAAGGAAAGAATAAAATCTGTAGATTAGTTGCTGATCTATCTTTGACGCAAATAAAAGCAAGACAAGTATGGAAACAGAAAGAAGTAATGGTACTATGGTTCATAAACTGACGGAAGTGTTGGGAATGTGGCAAGAATATATAGAGTGCCAATATGAGGCTGATCAAAAACCAAACGATAGTGAATTAGAAGAGGAAACGATAGTTACAGAAGAGGGTACAGGATGCAGTATCTTGGAAGGAGAAGTAGAAAGGGCTTTAAGAGAGGTGAAGAATCATAAAGAAAATGGAATTGATGGATTACCAGCGGAGTTGTTTATGAGCCTTGGGAGGAATAGTATGAAAGGGTTAACATATTTATGTAATAAGAAATATAAAAAAGGTGAACGGCCTGATGAATTTATCTCAACAGTAATGAGACCTATTGAGAAAAAAAGGAATGTAAAGCAATGTGAGGATTTTAGAATTATGAGTTTGATTTCCCATGCACCAAAAGTTTTATTAAGGGTGGTAAACAGGAGACTTCACGGAAGCCTGGAAGAAAGCACTGCAAAGGAACAGTCTGTGTTTGGAAGAGGGAAAGGTCCAATAGATGTTATTGAATTGCTGAGAATTGTAGGTGATAGGTACATTGAAAGAGGAAGAGAAGTTCATACCGTTTTCATTGACTTGGAGAAAGCCTTTAACAGACTACAGTGGAATAAATTAATGGACATTCTAAGGAAGAGTGATGTCAACTGGAGAGATAAAAATGCTGATTAAAAGCCAATACCCACATCAGAACATATGAGTATAGATTGGGAATGAGATGACAGGTGAAAGCACAATTGGAAGGGAAATGAGGCAAGGCTGTTGTCTCTCCCCATTATTGTATAACATATATTTGGAGCATATTGTTTAGAAATGTTTCAAACGTAATAGAGGAGTCTGCTGGTAAGAGGATAGAATGTATTCGAATTGCGGATGATATGGTATTTTTTGTAGAGAGCGAAAGAACTATGACTGGAATGTTAAAGGAATTAAATAAACTCAGTGAATAAGTCGGAATGAGAATTAACAATAAAAAGACAAAATTTACCGGGTTAAGTGCAAGAAAATTAAGAACAACTATAAATTTGGGACAGAAATACATAGAACAAATCAGTGCTTTCAGATATTTAGGAAGCATAGTTAGGGACGACATGAGATGTAATAAGGAGGTGAAAACATCTACAGCAATTGCCAGGGGGGCGTTTATAAGAAGAGGAGGCTGCTAAGAGGGTGCATGGACAGGGACCCGAAGAAGAGACCGGCGAAGTGCATCATATGTAGGGTGGCATTATACGGAACTGAGACATGGGCACTGAGGAAAGAGGAAGAAAGAAGAATAGAAGTGTCTGGGGAGAGGATTTGGAGGAGGATGGAAGGGACAAAAAGTATAGACAAAGCGAGAAAGGAGGTGTTGAGAAGAGTGGGGAAGAGTGAAATTTTAAAGGTAATCAGGCAGAGGATACAAAATAGGCCTGGATATTGGATGAGAGGAGATTGTTCACTGAAGGATGCTATGGAAGAAACAGTGAATGGAAGATCAACAAGAAAAGGACGCAGAACATACCAGATGTGAATAGTATAAGGCTCGGAAACAATTATGAGAAAACAAATAGCGGAGCAAATGACAGGATTGCCTGGAGAGCTACATATGAAGACCTGCCCTATGCCAGAACACTGATGAAGATGGTGATGATGCTGATGATGAATTGGATTTCAGAATTGCCCAAGTCAAGATTTAAAAGAGAAAAATTTAGTTCTCTTACAGTAGCATTAACAGGGTTTCTTTAAACGAAAGGCAATGTTGCTATACTGTTTACGAATTCCTAAAACTATTGATAAAACTTTCCCTTATTTTTGAAAGTGTTATTTGGAAATAGCTAACGTCAGTATCAGAATTATTTTCTCAAGGATGCTTCGAGAGGCTTGGAAAGTGAATTAAAGTTTCTTTTTCAAAATCTTGTGCAGTAAGATAATTTGTTTTCGATTGAAATAACTTCACCTAACGTACAAAAAGTCCTCACATTGCTTGGCATTCCTTTTTCTTCTCAATAGGTCTCATTACTGTTGAGATAAATTCATCTGGCCATTCACCTTTTGTATATTTCTTATTACATAGGTATGTTAACCCTTTCATACTATTCCTCCAAAGGCTCATAAACAACTCCGCTGGTAATCCATCAGTTCCATTTGCTTTGTGATTCTTCACCTCTCTTAAAGCCTTTTCTGCTTCTCCTTCCAAGATGCTGCATCCTGTACCCTCTTCTGTAACTATCGTCTCCTCTTCTAATTCACTATCGTTTGGTTTTTGATCAGCCTCATATTGGCACTCTACATATTCTTGCCACATTCCCAACACTTCCTCCGGTATATGAACCACAGTACCATTACTTCTTTCTATTTCCATACTTGTCTTGCTTTTCTTTGCTTCAAAGATAGGTCAGCAACTGAGCTACACATTTTATGTTTTCCTTTCTTTCTTAGTTTCTCTGTTTGTGACCTCCCCCTCACTTATCGACCTTAATGACAGTGAAAAATGAAACCGCGTACCTAATGGGAATTTTGGAAAAGCAATCGTCACCGAAGTTAACCTGTCGGTAAAGAGGGAGGAAAGGGTTACATCTAAATGAAAGGAAAAATGCAAGTGAAACTGGTGGAAATTAATTTTGAAATAGGGATAAAGTTAATAAAGAAAGTAAATGTGCGGCCGTTACGTTAACAATCAACTAGCGGTAATTAGATATTTGAGATTTGGGGGAAATTACGGTCGCCAGTCCTATGGACAATTACTATAATAACTGAAAAGTAAAGGTTATTACACATATAATTAGCACTAGAAGCGTGGCAACTGAAGGTTGACACGTGTAGTGTGAAAACTGAAAGTTTGTCAGAAGTAATAAATTTCGCTACACTTAATTTAGCAAAAGAATTAATGAAACCGGAAAATCGAAAGTTAATTTAGTGACTGAAGTTAATAGTGAGCTTTCTATCTGAAGCACATCGAAATACAGTCAGTCTTGGACTACCTCAACAATCATTTCTAAAGCTACTTGAATCTACGCAATTTAGAAAGAAGAGATTTAACTTTGAACTTGAATTAAACGATTCTGAACAATTAACAATAGTAAAATTTAGTACGTACCAAGCTAAGCTGCAGTCACAGGTAAGCTAAAATACGGTAACAAAACTCGCACTCTTAATTTGTGCTTGTGTAATCTAACTATTGTAGCCAGCTATGAATACTTAAATTGAACTTTGAAATTAAAGCAGTGAAATGGAATTATGCTGGCGTTTGAATTTCAACGACACTCGGGTTCATTTCGGAAAAGGAAGGGACCCTGCTTGGCAATGCAATTGGGACAATGAGCAACAAAGGTTCATGCTAAGTTGCTGTAATTTTGCGAGGCAAATGGAACAATTTGAAAAGCTGAGGTCTGCCATACAGTTCTGAAACTTTACGTGCTTTTAGTCTTCCTTGTTGGTTGATTGAAGATTTGAAGCCGTCGATCGAGGAGGTGGCGACAGTCACTCATTGTCGGCCGTCGCTGTTGCAGAAGCTGGATGTTGGCGCGCCTTCTTCTCGACACGGTCACCAGGCGAAACGGGCTCTTGATGTGCGCCAGCTAATGCTTCCCGTCCGCGACACCATGTCAGAAACTATCATCACGAGTCGAGCGCAATTACATGCTGCCAAACCCCGAAAGCGCGGCAACTCGCGGGAGCGTCACACAACACACCTGCTCCACTCGCTACTCCAGCCAGACTCCCACAGCTCCGCCCGCGCTCCACGCGGCATAGTTAACATTACCAAAGATCCTACACACTTTGAGTCTTCACACGACCTATCGATGTAATCGTTCGATAGCAGTTTTCCCTAGGCAAGACCCAGCGTAAAAATACAAATAATATTTACGAAACAAACCAATTATACATCGACATAAATGCATAAATATATATATACAAATAGTAAAACAACTTTCTACATTATTGTCAATGCCGAGATTCTTCACATTACAGTAGTTCAGATTCATACCTACGTCAATACCACCCGGCCAGTTAACAATGTGTATAGGCTGGTATTGCCTATGCACACCGTCTCCTGCCTCGTCAAAACTAACTACTATTGTTTTATCTAGTGACATACATGTCAAAGTTTTGCTTTCGCAGTTAATCACTGCACGGTACTTTAATAGCCAATCTAACCCGATAATTACTTCCGTAGTTAAGTCTGGCACGACGACAAACTCTTGTTCAAATCGTGCCCCACATATCTCGAAGTTGACAGAAATCTGTTTTGTGACCGGTTTACTGGCCTTCCCAGTAGCACCGATAATTTTCACTCCTGTTACTGGCATAACTACGATGCCGGGTCTGTCTGTCAGTAACTCAAATATTTTCCCAGATACAGCACTCAGTTCTGCACCGGTGTCAATCAACACGTTTACTTGTAAGTCGTGCATATTAACAGACACTACTATCTGTCTACACTTGTCCTCGACTGTTTCTTTATTTTCCCACAGTAAATCCTCGTCTACATCCAGGTCATTCCAGAAAAAAACCATCCGGCTTTGATCCTAAATCCGGTTTATCTGGCGGCTTTTTCAGCCTCTGTTCACATACAGTTTTAATTTCAACACGTCTCTCCTGAGGCTTAGTCTGTAGCTTCGCATCAAATACCGAAACCTTTTCCTGTAACTCGTCAACTAGCGAGTGTTGCTTTGCTATCAATTCACTAATTGTCACCTTCGTTGATTCCTCTTTAGCCAGATTGATCTCATCTGCCAATCTACCTGGAGAAATGTGCCCAGTAGTATCTGCAATTACTTCCTCTAGATCTGCGCAACCCACACTGTTATCGTCTGACCGTATAACGTCAGCTCTAACCTCATACACACTGTAATCTACGTGGTTTTCTACCAATCGTGTCCGGCTATCACTAAAATTTTCGCAATCTTTCTCCTTAATACTTTCGCAATGTTTAAACTGGAGGTTTGCGTCGGATGGGTCGGCTACTTCTACCACTGAAACTTTCGGTAAGGTCTGCCGGTTAGGGCCAGAACTTTCCGTTACTACTTAAACATCCAACTCCTGCGGGACGAAACACGACCAATCTTGCTCGTGCTCCCCATTAACGTCAACTATTTCTAGTAAAGTCTGCCGGTTAGGGCCAGAACTTTCTATCATTTCACAAACACTATCTTCCTGCGGGACGAGACGCGGAAAATCCTGCACGCTCTCCCCATAAACACTTCTCCCATACAGGCCCCTATAATCTCTTAGTTCGTCGTATAAGCGACCGAACTGCCTTAACCAGACCTCATCCCTCTCTGCATCCCCTCGCTCGATGACGGACGTTTTATCCGACATCTGATCTTCTTTCAACACTTGCGAATCACTCTTAAACTCAATCTCCAGTTCCGCTGTGGGTATTACAGCTGCCACTTTATAATCGATTTCCGGAACACTACTTAAATTGTTCTCACTGACAGTGAATGTACTTCCTACTGCCGTGTATACAGCTGATCTACTATTTGTGGGCGCACTCCTTTCTCCTAACACTGGCACACTCTCCCGCCGTTGATTATTCCACACGGAATTTTCATATCGACGACACCTGGGTTTTCTCCTGCTATTGGGCCGCCAAAATTTCTCCACGCCCGGTCGGCCCCTCACCGGCGCGGCTAATGGTTTCCCTGTCTCGTCCCAGCAGATACGCTCCCCGGATGCTGCTGAGGCGGCTGATCACACCCTTTGGCGTTATTACTATTCTGTGAAGCCCGTATCACGTTAGTATGATACTGGTTTCCGTCATTCCTGTTATTATTTGCATTGTACCGATTGTTATTACGATCCGAACCATTATTGTTATTGCTACCATGGTTGCGGTATGCATTATTCCCATGGTTATCGTTGTTGTGGTTGCTGTGGTACCCGTTGTTGTTACCACGGCCTCTACCACTGTCGCGATTATTGCGCCAATTGTCCTCGTCCTCCACTCTTTCCAGGAAATCATTTATTGTTCTGTAATTGCTTCCTACGTAGCGTTTTGTATCATCTGGAAGCTTTTTGTAGAGTTCCCAGACTATTTCGGATTCCGTGCGGCGATCACGCAAGTATTCCAACTTGCGGATCCAGCCCTCACAAAACTCCTTCATCGAACCGCGCGAATTCGCATCGAAAGGCCTCGATACGACAAATTCGCGCCAGACACTTTGCTGTTTTTGCTCTGACCAGTATTCAGCCAGAAATAAATTTTTAAATTCGTCAAAAGTCAGGTCCGTAATGTTGAGGTTTAAGCCCCAACGCTTGGCATCACCAGCCAACACATCAATAATCGCATTAATTTTTCTCTCATTAGTCCATGATCTGGGTAAAACTCTTTCACAATTCTTAATGAAATCCGTCGCGTGTATACCGCCTTTTTTCAAGGGGTCGAACCGCTCCTCTTTCGTCAACAATTCCGAACTATGTGCATAGATTGGCACATAGCTCTGTTTTTCGTCAAGTTTCTTTTCTAATTCCGACACTCTCGTAATTACTTGGCAAGTGGTTGTCGCAAGCGTTTCTACTTCCCTTTTTTTTTTCTTCGCAGGTATTAGTCTGCTTCGTCACTTTGGTATCTACTTCGGATACTAAAGCCTTTAAAGTTTCCACCTTCTTTTGATCCTCTTTTTTCACTAATTGAATTTGTTCCGTCACCTTATTCTCGATGATCGGAGCAACTGATTCTCCTACACTTTTCTCGATTCTGCTAATTTCGGAATAAAAACGAGTATTTATGCTCGCAATTTCCGCCTGAACGCCTATCATTTCCTGTTTAAGATTACCGATTTCGCTATTAATCACAACAATATCTTCTTTGATTTTATCAACTTTTGTGTTAACAACTCCAACATTGTTGTTAACAACATTAATAGCTTTGTTGTGACTGTCTAGCTTTCGTTCAATTTTCTCAGACTGAGCTTCTTGCTTGGCCGATTGACTCTTGATTTCGTTAATCAAAACATTCAATAAATCAGTTAAATTCCCGGAAACTACCGGTTTTACTTCCGTAGCGGCTTCCTCTTTAATTGTCCCCCCCGTATTCGTCATCAAGGGATTCGCATTTGATTTTCACTTCCGACTCCGAAACATTTTCTAAAGTGTGGAATTCCATTTCTGCTCTTTGTTGCGTTTCGTCGGTCGCGTCTTTCATGCTAGCCGCCTGTCCCTGAACAATGGGTACCGCGGTGCGCGTTTCCCACTGTTCGACCGATTGTTCCTTATCCAAGCCTACCAAATTTTGGTAATTGTTGCCTTCACTCATTTTAATAATTTTCAATATAAATGCCAAATCTCAAATATAATTAGGATTACTCCCACTACTTATTCTCGCTGACGTAACGATCATTTCGTAACCAGTACTTTGTTACGAGATTTGTACAATGCAAAATTCGTGTCCAGAACAACCTCAAATTTGAAGATTATCCTGTCACCAGGTCGCCACGTGTAACCTCCTCCTCACTTATCGACCTTAATGACAGTGAAAAATGAAACCGCGTGTACCTAATGGGAATTTTGGAAAAGCAATCGTCACCGAAGTTAACCTGTCGGTAAAGAGGGAGGAAAGGGTTACATCTAAATGAAAGGAAAAATGCAAGTGAAACTGGTGGAAATTAATTTTGAAATAGGGATAAAGTTAATAAAGAAAGTAAATGTGCGGCCATTACGTTAACAATCAACTAGCGGTAATTAGATATTTGAGATTTGGGGGAAATTACGGTCGCCAGTCCTATGGACAATTACTATAATAACTGAAAAGTAAAGGTTATTACACATATAATTAGCACTAGAAGCGTGGCAACTGAAGGTTGACACGTGTAGTGTGAAAACTGAAAGTTTGTCAGAAGTAATAAATTTCGCTACACTTAATTTAGCAAAAGAATTAATGAAACCGGAAAATCGAAAGTTAATTTAGTGACTGAAGTTAATAGTGAGCTTTCTATCTGAAGCACATCGAAATACAGTCAGTCTTGGACTACCTCAACAATCATTTCTAAAGCTACTTGAATCTACGCAATTTAGAAAGAAGAGATTTAACTTTGAACTTGAATTAAACGATTCTGAACAATTAACAATAGTAAAATTTAGTACGTACCAAGCTGAGCTGCAGTCACAGGTAAGCTAAAATACGGTAACAAAACTCGCACTCTTAATTTGTGCTTGTGTAATCTAACTATTGTAGCCAGCTATGAATACTTAAATTGAACTTTGAAATTAAAGCAGTGAAATGGAATTATGCTGGCGTTTGAATTTCAACGACACTCGGGTTCATTTCGGAAAAGGAAGGGACCCTGCTTGGCAATGCAATTGGGACAATGAGCAACAAAGGTTCATGCTCAGTTGCTGTAATTTTGCGAGGCAAATGGAACAATTTAAAAAGCTGAGGTCTGCCATACAGTTCTGAAACTTTACGTGCTTTTAGTCTTCCTTGTTGGTTGATTGAAGGTTTGAAGCCGTCGATCGAGGAGGTGGCGACAGTCACTCATTGTCGGCCGTCGCTGTTGCAGAAGCTGGATGTTGGCGCGCCTTCTTCTCGACACGGTCACCAGGCGAAACGGGCTCCTGATGTGCGCCAGCTAATGCTTCCCGTCCGCGACACCATGTCAGAAACTATCATCGCGAGTCGAGCGCAATTACATGCTGCCAAACCCCGAAAGCGCGGCAACTCGCGGGAGCGTCACACAACACACCTGCTCCACTCGCTACTCCAGCCAGACTCCCACAGCTCTGCCCGCGCTCCACGCGGCAGAGTTAACATTACCAAAGATCCTACACACTTTGAGTCTTCACACGACCTATCGATGTAATCGCTCGATAGCAGTTTTCCCTAGGCAAGACGCAGCGTAAAAATACAAATAATATTTACGAAACAAACCAATTATACATCGACATAAATGCATAAATATATACATACAAATAGTAAAACAATTACAATATGTAAAAACACAGAAATGTCATATATTCAGGTAACAAAAATAAGGAAAACAAATTATAGTACAATAGATGGAAATAGGAGGATATGCATTTCCGGCGTTACATGTTTCTTTACTTCTCTCTTTCATCCATGTCTTTCTTGCTTCCTTTCCACTGTAACGCATAATTAAACTTATTTCGATGAGATGTAATGCCTATGACGAAATAAAATTTATGGATCCACCGATCATTTGTTAGTTCTGCATAGTGAACGCCCTTCTAGAAGGGAAATGATTTAATTTCTGTTAATAAAGAATCAAAACGATTCAAAATGTTTTCTCTTAATAGCCGACATAAAATAGTATGCAACAAAAAATCTGTATACTCATTCCACATTTCAGATAAACATTCTTTAAGTTGAAGATGATTAGGAGCTTCGGCTGTAATTCATCTGTTGAAGATACGAATTCACGATAGGCGTTGGAAATATACGTGCGCGCCTGCACGTGTATTTTGTGGAACAGCCACACTCGACTGACCAAAGACCCGCCTGTGGCTCGCGACTATTCCACTAGAGCATGGTTCCGGCTATTGATCCCTTTTGATCAGTTTATCGTGGGCTGCGGCATCATTTCTAGAATGGAGTAAAATTCTAGGAATCGGGGGAAGGGTTAATATCAAATGTACTCCAGCATCATATTGTAATTGACTTCATCTGATGATGTAACTAACGTTACGAAAACGGTCGCGCTTTTGAAATGAAGTAATCATAAAGCTGCAGCGGTGTTTTTTATTGACATGAAGCTTTTTAGCTGCGGATATGCGTTAAATGAACTTTTGCGTTCAATTAAGCGTGAGTTGTTTGAATTAAAATATTAGGATTGCATTAGTATTAAGGTTAGGCAGGTAAGATACTTCCCCAGTTTCTCCGGTGCCAAAATTTTCTTCCCGAAAAATTTCCACAAGGTTTTCGGTTCCCTAAAAGTTCCCCAAAAAATATTTTTCCTCAAAACTGAGGAAAAAAACAATCTAGAGTTGCTATAATTAAGGTGCGCTCGATGAATGCCACAGACGAACGAAGTGTAGAGATTAGTTGCTATATTACTCGACAAAGGGTAACACAGTGGTCGAAGACAGTAGATACAGACTTCTTTAAAAGGAATTCCACGGGCCAAATAAAAGCGAAATCTTTTAACTGACAGTGCAAAGGAAGTGAATTTCTCTAGGAAAACATAAGAAAAGATGGACAACGGCTCTTTAGGTAGGAGAGAGCGATACACTTTGTGATTAAATTAAGCACATTATTCTGAAGAACTGGAGAAGAAAGTGAGAAGAACTTATATATGGCGTAATTAATAGAAATTAAATTACGAAATATTCGTCTTAGGTTTAGCTACAAGAATAACATTTCAATTTGTGTTTTACCGAAAACAGTTTTTTTCCAGTTGAAAAAACTGGATAAGCAAACTGAAATCTCTTATTTCTTGGATGATTATCTGTGCTTGATCAAGGCGCTGACTGGAAAAACAGAAATATTACTCCACAACCAAATACGACAGGGAAAGGTTGTGTGCCAAAGGACAAACTAAGTATTAGTGTGGCCTTTACAGAGGATGAATAATCAATTGCAATGTTGGATGTCGGTACAATATGTTCTACATCTGCGAGAGGCAGACTGCGTAACAGTAACATCAGGTGGTATGAGCATTGATAACTTTGTCAATGGTGACTGGCCTATAAATGACTGAATGAATTAATCAAGTTTTAATTATTTATCATGTATAGGAAGTGATAAAATTGGCGACTGTGACAGACATTTGTGGGATTTTTTTTTTTTTTTTTTTTTTTTTTTTTTTTGCACAAATATTCCGAGGAACCTGTATGTTTAGATCTAGTGCCTGAGTAATATAAAATACAAAATTCAGTTTTCTTATGCTAACAGTAATACCTCAGCAGTTCATTTAGATATAAGTATTTAGATTTAGTACTGTCCAGACTGTTCAACTTTCATTTGAGGTGAGTAATTGTTCTATGCTTCGAGCCACACATTTTCTGGAACAGAAAAACCGACAATATGAGTGGAAGGACTGTCGGTCATTAACAGTAACTGAAGCAGAACAATAATAAAAACGACCTGAAGTTGAGAAAGGATACAAACAACGATAACTTTTGTAGTTACAGCGAATATGTAGACGCAAAATATTTGCAAGTGACTTGAGCAAGTGAGTAATGACTTTAAAAATAGTTTAGGTCTGACTGTAAAGTTTTTTAATCAGTATATTATTCTACTACATTTAGTAGTTTCAGTAAGTATCGTAATTTGTTTATTGTGAGAATAGCTCAGTATTAATTTAAGATTTGTTTATAAAAAAACCCAAAAATGAGTGACATAGACCAGATCCCTGGATTTTTGGTCAGGCGGGCAGAAGTACAAAGGTAGGAAAGGGAAAGAGAAGATGAAAAGCAGGAGAGGGCAAAAGGAAGACAAGAGCAGAACCAGAAGAGGGTGAAGGGGAGACAATAAGAGAGGGGGTGGACTCATATATTGCCAAGGTTGTGTCGATTACGGTGCAGAAGTTTCGCATTTCTTAACTGACGGCTTTAGACAGTTTCCGGGTCGCTCCAAAAATTATGACACCTGATACTGGCGTTACCATAATTTGTCTGTCTTTGGAAATGCTTCAAAACACCCCACTGATGTCATAGATGTGTCTGAGCCACTATAAATGCTTATAATCTACACCACCTAGTCTTGCCACAGTACTAAGACTGATGTTAATATTAGTTGGTACTGAATCAATTTCCTGCGAAAAATCTTCACTCATGCTCTGCTATCAAACTCCTGCTTCATGGCTGTATTTTCAGTTTGTACTCCATCAAGGATAAATCCTGAAACTCATAACATCCTGTCATGATATGACAAATCACACATGTGCTGTGCTTCTCAACATTTTTCATGTGCATCTAAGGCAAATGACGCATTGTTGTCTAGTCTGAAGGGCAGGTCACATTCGGATTTCCCATCGAATAGAAATCTGCATTGCTGTCACTTTTCTCAATTGCCATCTCTGCCCTTTTTAATTGTACAATTTTATCAAGTTCCAACTCTGCCCCTTGTGCTCATTCTTAGCCATATCTTTTTCCAAATTCTATTTCACAGCTCAAAAATCCAATATTTGCCATCCAGATATTCTCCTATGACTTCCTGCCCTACTGCATTTGGTTCATGTCCGCTGAATAACCTTGTAATGACAAAAGTATCCTCTTTTATCTCATAGAAAGTTGCATGTCTCAGTAACTGCTATCAAAGGGGGTCACCCTGCGATGTGCTTAATTTTCTCACCGATTAACATGCCAGTCTCCAGACATCAAAGTCAAAAATGACGTCGCCGAAGTCAAGGTCGCTGCAACGCCACGCCTACCTGAGCAAGATCGGAGCCACATATCTTCTTGAGCCCCGTCGCCAGCCTCCAAGCTCAAATACGGCGTCACCATTCTGCTGTTCCTTTCGGCTCGCTCATAATCCTGAGTTCACTCTCTCTCTCTCTCTCTCTCTCTCTCTCTTCTCTCTTCTCAGCGATCACAGGCCCTGTAGACCACGCGCTGCATCGACGATCTGCTTCCACCGCCTTCTATTTCTCGCAGCCTCTCTCCACCCTGCGCAAATTCCTAATGCTGCGATGTCCTTCCCTATGTCATTCTTCCACCTTGAACGAGGTCAGCCCAATGGTCTTGTTGCCTGTAGAGTTCCTTCACATGCTTTCTTGGTGGTTCTGTTGTTTTCCATTCTAGCCACATGTCCAGCCCATTTCAGTCTCCTACTTTTTAATTTCTGGATGATACTGAGTTGCTTCATTAACTGATAAATTTCATTGTTCTTTCGAATTCTCCATACACCATTCTCCAACACAGGTCCCTAGATTTTTCTCACTGCTTTTCTTTCGAAAACATTCAGTTTTTCTCTTTCAATCTTTCTAAGCGTGAAGCTTTCTGTACTGTACAGTACTATGGGGCAGATGATAGTGCTGTATATCTTCATCTTTGTGGTGATTGACAAAGCTTTACTTTTGAGAGGGATGCTTAGTGAGAACAAACATCTTGACCCTGTAGCCATTCTTTCATTTACATCCATTGTTATGATATTTTTACTGTTGAAACGTGATCCAAGGTATTTAAACTGGAGAACTTTTTTGAATTTAGAATGTTGGTCAATTTCAAAGTAAGGATTTGGGTTTATGACTCGACCTGTTTCCATATATTCGGTTTTCTCTTGGTTAATCAAAAGCCCCATTTTGCTGGCACTGTGCCTGAGAGATCTGTACACTCGACAGCAAAAAAAGTGGGTCACGCCTGAATTCCAGCGTGTAGGCTGCACCTGAATGTATGCAACCAACATAGCATATCTGTGTTGCACATAGTCGCAACCCTCCACAGTACAGTCGTAGTAAGATACACAATGGGTACCACTAGAGATTACTAGAGAACACCGGTCTTTATGACAGTCCATCCAGATGTAAAGTAACACCATGATAGTATAGAAGAGATCAGAAAGTCCTTGACGTTTGTAAACTAAACTTAATTACAATAAGTGACATTTCAAATGTTATGAGACAACTAGTTTTGTCACATAAATCATTCAGTAATCCTTAGGCACAATTAAATATTTGAGACAGTATATGGATTTATAAAGTTGTATGGCAATTGGAAACAAGTTCTTTGCTGTCTAAAAGGTTTACCCAACACATGCTGAACGTCGTTCAACGTTCAATGGCGAGTGGATTCGCATCAACTTTATGTAGTACTAAGCAGTTAAAAGAAAACGTGATTAACGGCGGCAACCACTCTACGGAAATCCCAACATTAACAGCGAATCACAAGTAATATCATTGTTCACATTACTCATCAACAGTTACTTGTACACGAAGTTGTACTTTAAATGACATGAACAACGTCTTCGTTCTGGATCCGGATGCAAACACAGAACGTAAAGCCATTGTTAACCAAGCAAAGCTTTGTGCCTTATCGAGACTCGATCATTAGGCAGAGAGTGACGTCAAATATTGACGTTTGCACCAGTATCAGTTATCAATTCTCAACTTGAACGTAAATGACGATAATGTTTGTACGAAAGCAAGAGCCCTAAAGTGACAATTACCTTCTTGGTAATTAACCTCGAAACACGTTGTATAGTGTTGCATTGTCAAGGAATAAAGGATGCACATGTTTAAAATTGAAATGCCATCATGTACTGCTGGGGACAAGGATGCGAACCCAGCACCTAATCGGATTGTTGAATAAGTACGTAAAATCAGAATGTAGATATCACAGTTTGTCACCAGTAGTGGGGTTGGAACCTTAAATGACGACTGAAGTTGTATTGCCTGACGGGGATTCGAACCCGGCGCCTACCGCCGTCGTTGTCTAACCAGGAACAGACGATAAATGTCCGATGTTGGTCCACCATAAGCGAGACGTGCACACGTTTAACTAGAAATAAGGTGACGAAAAGTCCATGCTGACTGAGAGTCGAACGCCGCACACATGGTTATGAAGACACGTTAATAATCAACTTCATATTCAGTAGTAGCTAGGAGTAGCATGTTTAGTTGCAAACCTTAACGCCTTACTCATCCCTAGTAACGTGTTGCCTAATATCTGCGATATCATGATGTTAATTTACAAGTGGATTGAATGCCGTAAAGAGCAATGTTCTCTAGTAGTCGTGTATCATTGAGATGTAAATGAAGTGCCTCAGCAGAAAGTATTGCTCACTGAGAGAGGTCTATTTGAGATAGAGTCAAAAAATGGTTCAAATGGCTCTGAGCACTATGGGACTTAACATCTGAGGTCATCAGTCACCTAGAACTTAGAACTACTTAAATCTACTTAAATCTAACCAACCTCAGGATTCGAACCTGCGACCGTAGCGGTCGCGCGGTTCCAGACTGAAGCGCTTAAAACCGCTCGGCCACTGCGGCCGGCCGAGGTAGAGTCGTCGCTCTCATTGAGGAAGGTAGATGTTCCATCAGAGAAGCTGGCAGACGGTATGGCGTACCACATACCACTGCAACGAGATGGTGGAGGATCTGCCTTGATAGAGGCACCACCAACAGGGCTCCTGGCTCAGGCAGGAAGAGAGTGATCTCACAGCAGGAAGACAGGGACCTAGTGTCTAGGAGCAGAGAAAATCCCTTTCTGAACGCGAAGCAGTTACGACGGGAGACCAACACGATTCGCCGAAGGCTGAGGGACGCTGTACTGCATGCACGACGATCCGCCGTGAAACAAGAGCTCAGCGAAGACAACTTTTTATACCGGCTAGCATTTGCGGAGCTCCATCTGAGGGCGTCGTGGGACAACGTTATTTTCACTGATGAGAAGGTGTTTTCCACCAATAACGACGGTCCACGAATCGTTTACAGGCCGCAAGGGACTCGCCATCGACGCGAATATGTAACCACGACGAGAAGAAGTGGCCGGCTGTCTGTTACCTGCTGGGGTTGGAATTCTGCGAGAGGGACGGGAATTCTTCACGGGATAGAAGTAACTCTGGACAGCACGCAGTATCCCCACATATTGGAAAATGTGATGCTTCCGACAGTGCGAATGCTGTACGCAGAAGGGGACGTCACATTGGAAGAGGACCATTCTCCCATTCACAAGTCTGCATTTGTTCAGCAGCGGCTCTCCACGATTGGCGTCAACGTCATGGACTGGCCGCCACGGGCGGCTGATATGAACTCCATGGAAAACATGGGGGCTGAGGTCGCCAGAACGTTAACAGAGAACTGGCCACGAAACCAACCAACTACTGAGGACGCTCTTTGGGACTGCGTCCTGGGAGGAAGTTGCTTCTTCAGGCTGTTACGTCCGACGCCTTATACATTCTATGCCAAGACGCGTGATAGAAGTACAAAATAATGAAGGATTCTGGATAAAAAATTAGAGTTCTTAAAATGTTTTGTTATGTCTTCTTTTTCGTCATTTTTCCTCATTGGGAGCTAGTGGAAGATCGCGTGTCAACAGAAAAGATAGGTTAGCTTTCCTTTGAGTTGCCCTTTTAATTCAAGTTGGTTTCTTTTGAATATGCAGTTAGTTAAGTATTCTATTTTGATTTCATTTATACCCTGTCTACATACTTACAAACTAATCAGCGTAAATGGACTCTGTCACAGTAGTTTTGTTATTTCAAATAAGTCTCTCTCTTCTCCTCCATCCATGAATACACCCTCCGTCCTCCACACAATACGCCAACGATTTCATATTACGTTTACTCGCCGCGCGGGATTAGCCGA
Organism: Schistocerca americana; assembly: GCF_021461395.2. Taxonomy (NCBI): domain Eukaryota; kingdom Metazoa; phylum Arthropoda; class Insecta; order Orthoptera; family Acrididae; genus Schistocerca; species Schistocerca americana. The sequence goes on along the minus strand of NC_060119.1, from coordinate 740,473,006 downwards.
GCGGTCTAAGGCGCAGCAAAAAAATGGTTCAAATGGCTCTGAGCACTATGGGACTAAACTTCTGAGGTCATCAGTCCCCTAGATCTTAGAACTACTTAAACCTAACTAACCTAAACACATCACACACATCCATGCCCGAGGCAGGATTCGAACCTGCGACCGTAGCGGTCGCGCGGTTTCAGACTGTAGCGCCTAGAACCGCTCGACCACTCCGGCCGGTTAAGGCGCTGCAGTCATGGACTGTGAGGCTGGTCCCGGCGGAGGTTCGAGACCTCCCTCGGACATGGGTGTGTATGTTTGTCCTTAGGATAATTTAGGTTAAGTAGTGTGTAAGACAAGGGACTGATGACCTTAGCAGTTAAGTCCCATAAGATTTCACACACATATGAACATTTATGTTTACTCGTTGTTAACATCTCTTCTATTCTCTCTCTCTCTCTCTCTCTCTCTCTCTCTCTCTGACACTATCGCCGCAAGTGCCGTTCTATTACACTCCCCCCAAACTTTGTAAACAAATCTAGCGGTTCCCAATAACGCTACATTTTCTTTTTTAATTGCTTATGTCTTTACTGTCTATCATTCCTCTCACCACCTATGAAACCGTATTCTTTGATTTCCCCTTCCCTATAACCCATTCTTCGTTCTGAGAACAGTCCTTCCTTATCTCTCGGTCCTAAGATAAAACGAGCTGTGGCACACATGTAAGTAAGGCAGAGACTCTGCCGCCAGCAAGCCGTCGTAAACTAGAAAACGTATTTCATTTAATGAACCAATGGCCATGCAAGTTCACAAGGCTCTTACTTTATTTGAAACGGAGACGTTGAAAATTGTGGTGCTGGACTGGGATTAGAATTCGATTTCACTGTGTTCCCGAAGATTGCAAACTCTTCTAGGCGTCCTCGAAAGGCACCTATCTGGTTTCGAATCCTGATCAGCACAAAATATTCATTATTTCATTTCAAGCCCTAGCATGTGCACTCCGAACTACTGGTGAAAAATAGTTGCATTTTCAACGTCTCTTCGTGCGTTGTCAGCTGTAATGTGTTCGTTTCAACTCATAGCCACATGTTGAGCTTTTTATCATAACATTACAAGATCAAACGTTTCCTTACATCTTTTCAGGTTCAAACATTCCTCTCCATCCTACAGGTGAAAACAGATTTGGGTTTGACGTTGTGTTCGTTGTGATCACCAACGACGACATGTTGTGGATTCAACTTCTAGCCAGCGGAGTATTTTCCATCACATCATTGAAAGTACAAACATGCCAAACCTAGCTATTATTGGAAAAGAATTTGATAGTTAAGGTTTCTTCATGACCACGTGTGCGGGGTTTGAATTCCATTCAGCTCAGGACTTTTCGTCGCCTGATATCTAGCTAAACATGCGCCCATCTCGCTACTGGTGAACCAACAATAACTATTTATCGTCTGTTCCTGGCTCGAACACGACGGTGCTAGATGCTGGGTTCGAATCCCAGCCAGACAAAAGCAATTCTATCGTCAATTAAGGTTCCAGCATTTGGCTATTGGTGAAAACATTTGATGTTTAACTTCTGATTTCATGTACAGTCGAGCTCAAAAGTATCCGAACGACCCGAATTGCATTTCACCTGATTCCCATGCGACCTACATAACGCAGTGGTCTAGCAGTTCCTGTAATCGCTTCTTGGTACAGTCGTTTGACTATTGAAAATGGTTCCAACAAATCACCACTAGAAAACACTGCTCTGTATCGCAATAACTCAAGATGTAAAGTAATACCACGATACCACAAATATCAGGGAACACCTCATCACAGATAAGACTGTCCTTAATGCTTGTAAGCTCACATTTATTGCAATAAATGACATACCTGAAATGTTAGCACTCTCATTATTACGTCAGATAGGTAATGCACGTAGTAAGTTCGTCATATTCATGATTTCCTCTTCAAAGTAACATACCATACTTGTTATTTAACACAAAATGTCATTAAAAATTTACATTATTCACGAGCAGCTAGTTGAGAATATGTATGAACTTCAAATGACAAGACGAACCGCCTCGTTCTGTATATGGATTCAACCCAGATCATGCAGGCTAGGCTGCGGTGGCCATGCGGTTCTAGGCACTTCAGTCCGGAACCACGTGACTGCTACGGTCGCAGGTTCGAATCCTGCCTCGGGCATGAATGTGTGTGATGTTCTTAGGTTAGTTAGGTTTAAGTAGTTCTAGGTTCTAGGGGACTGATGACCTCAGATGTTGAGTCCCATAGTGCTCAGAGCCATTTGAACCAATCATGCAGGCTAAGATTTCGTGGCTGACGGAAATTAACAGTCATTCCTGACTAGGCATAAAGAGAGTGATGTACCTCATTTTTGGACAGTATCAGTTAGCAAATATCAACTTTAAATTACATAACGTAACATTCTTAACGGACGCAAATTCCTACCCAGCATCTATCGTCCCTGTTAACGAACTACGAGAGATGTTAAATGTTGCTACTTCACAAGTGACTTACTTGAAATGCAGTGAGGTAAGGCTTTGTGTTGGACAGGGATTCGAACCCAGAACCTAATTTAATTGTTATCGAAGCACAATAAACTTTGACATATGGGAGTTTCTCGGCAGTAGCTAGATGTATTAAATGAAATGACGAGACGAAACATTAATTTTTCCTTCGCAGGACTCCACCCCGGCACGTATCGCTGTTATATTCTAGAGAAAAGGAACGTTAAGTGTGGGTTTGTTACACCAGCAGCGACATGTGAGCATGTTTGAACTAGAAATAATATGTCAAAGACTTCAGTGCGGACTAGGAATCGAACACCACACATATCGTTGTTGACTACACGCAAAGAGACATCAGCTACCGAATTTTTCTCCACCAGCAGCTCGGAATAACATTCTTGAACTTACAGTGATCTCGCAAATACTTCTGTGTCTCACTGGGAGTCAAAAACGTCATATATCGTTACTGTTGACAACGAATGAAAATGCATTAAAAAAATTATTATCCACCAGCAGATAGGTGTTCTCATGCTAGAGCTTGATAATACATAGTGAAAAGTTTAGCTAGTGCTGGGCCAGGATTCCAACCCATTCATGCGCAATATGTGGAGATGTTGAGGAATCTGCAGTTTTGAACAAACAAGATGTAGTCGAGCTGTATTGTCACGAATGGATCAAATTCCGCGTTAAGGTCGGTCTGAGTTGCATTCCCAATTCAGAACCAATTTAACGACGTACAGAAGCTCAAATGAAAGACGGAATAAGTGTCCTGTGACCATACACAGGGTTTGTTTCGTCACTGCAAATAAATAACTACTATAAGAACGGTTACTGGTGATAGAGTTTCTACATGTCACCACTCCTTACTTTATTGTGGTTCCACCTAACGTCTACCTGGTAGAGAAGAAATATCATGTTTAATGTGATTTTCAGACCACAATGCCATTATACCTTCTTCACTTGGCGTAGTCAGAAGAGAATAGAATCTGCCTCTCCCTATCAAAAAACATTGGCAGAAGTTGGAATCGAACTGAGACCATCATCATATGAAACTATCATCAGTCCAACAGACCACCAAACCCTCTTCTCTACCACTCATTTCTCTATCATAACACCGTTGCGGCACACAAGATGAGAATTCTGACACACAGGCTCCCTGTAGTGGTTTGCAGGATGTTCAGTAAATTCATTTACTTGGTTGTCCGAATCCCCTTGAACTAGCTGCCTTGGCTACCCAGTGCCTACATTCGACTCTATTTTGTAATCACCGAAATAAAATAACGTAACTGCCACCTACACAGAACTGCCAACAGTGTAGGATGCAGAAATTTAAATAGGATGTGTTTCTTTCCATTTGAGCTTCTCTATTGCGCTATCTGTTTGTTGAAACCATCGTGTAGTGCAAAAGAAATGCTGTAACTGACTGTCTCTCCGGAGTCTAGATCCGGCCATATTCATTATCTCATAGCACTGTAGAATGCTGAAGTTCTGGAGGAACTGTTGTTCACTTCCAGAGGTGCTGTAGCTACATCACAGCTAGTAGCGTAACGGTAAGCGTCGCGCACTGTTGATAAGATGTCTCGTGTTGTATTACATTCGCTACTACATTTTTTAAAACGCAATTCTTTTTATTTTTATTTTTATTTTTTGAGGAAAGCATCGAGAAGCGCGATAATAAGCAAGTAGGCATATAACCTGTTTACAGTTATTTTCATCGGGATACATGAAGCAAAAATACAACTTTTAAGTGTGTTATTGCGTAAATCCAGTTATTGACGGTCTGTTCGTGAGCTTGCTCGCATTCAGTGGGGTGAAACCTATCACAGAAGCAAGCAAAACACAAATATTTCTTGCACCATGCGCAACACATAAACGAAATCTCGCTGCACTGACGTGTTGTCCGATATATTGCACGGAAAACATATCTGATTCATGTTGCTAGATACAGCTCTATCAGATATCAATTTTGAAGCGTACCAAGTGTATAAAATTATATCTTGAAATACGCAGAAAGGCCCATAGAGGTATTCGACTGAAACATAGCCATTGTAACTGGGGTCGACAGCATCGCCGTCTATCACCTTGACAACTCGAACGGTGACAGTGCTCGGCCGGTTACTTACGTTTACTGGTATCAAAGCTACAGCATGAAAACACAAAAATGTTAATAACCCGAAGATCATTAGTTTTGGAACCCATAGAAAGTAAAGCAGTCATCAGTCGCAAGAGTGGTTTGAACACCACAGTGCTTTAATAGGCACGGTCTTGTTGGACGTGGTATGCTGTTGCTTTCATCCGACCTTTGAGTTGACTTACCTAGACAGTTAATAGGGGAACCTACAGTTTTACGTGGCTTTCGGACCACAGTGCAACTCGGCATTTTTCACATCAACACTGCCCCAGGGGAAATATGTGTCAAACGGCACATAAAATGGTGAGGGATCGAACCTGAGACCTTCGTATCCATAGTCTTGCTCTTTATCACCTTGCCACCATGCAGCCAACGCTGTGGTTTCTGTTTGCCATTAAAATTAAGTATCTCTCGTTTGTGCCTGCGTTGGTACTTGCGTGTCCCTTAGGAGACCTTACCTTTGGGATTACCCTCGTATACCTGTGTGTAAACGCCTTCCAATCCCCACTCAAGGAAGACAAAGATACCTACTCTAGCTTCAATATTACAAATACGCCTCTGTTTGTGGATGAACGCAGACTTAGGTTAATAATCATTTCGAATATTTATCATTACTGTACCCATTGGCGTGAAACCCGTTTTCTACCAATGATTCTCACAGCTACAGGAACACTAGTTTAATACCTCTTACACAAAATACTTACGCAGTGCTATCAGACGAAAAGATCAACCTGACACAAACTGTGGGAAGTTTGTTTTACAATCTTCGTACCTGGATAAAGAGGTTTTCCTATTTGAGATATCTGTGAACGTTGATGCATAAGACGATTTAAGAAGAAACTAAATTCCTTGAGCTACGCCAATGTTTAAAGAAATCGTGTTAACGGCACTAAATGGTGGTTTGTAAATCGTTTACCAGCCGTACTCTGCCGCATTTCGCTGGTTCGAAGGCAAAAAGCTTACTGACAAATTTCACAGAAGGGGGACGAAATGTCTCCCACTCGAAGGTCATGTTGTTTTACTTAAATGATTACAAAATCGGGTAAAACGAACAATGAGGTTGTCAGTATAAGCACATTACTGTTTTCAATATGATGTTGCACCGCCCAGTGCCTGTAATGATAAAGGGCCCGTTTAGGTCAGGCATATTGTACACAGAAATGGAAGAGAGAGCACCACTAAATTCTACAATCCGTATGCATTGCATACACACAAAAATTACTTTTGCAGTGTACTTATGGAGCCCAATGAGTGAATTGCATATTTTCCGGTGAGAAAGAGCACTGGCAAACAGTCTTCGCTACATTAGGTTACTTAAACTGGCGTCACTTTGAGCTAGACTTTATAGCCAGCGACTAAGTGTAAGGACAGTGAGTCGGATGCGGGTTTTGCAACTGTGAATTACTTTCCTTACATTATGGAAGCGAATATTAAATTTGAACTAATATTGCAAAAATTTTGGACTTGGATAGCTTAGAGTGAAAATCTTTCTGTTTATTGCAAAGGAAAACAATTGATTTTCTAAAACATTCTGTGTCATACACAACTTGAAACAGGTCACGTCGACCAAATCATATGGAAGAACCGACAGCGACGTATATTGGAAGGCAGTAAGATCCCTTGACCGCAGCTCGTGGTCGTGCGGTAGCGTTCTCGCTTCCCGCGCCAGGGTTCGATTCCCGGCGGGGTCAGGGATTTTCTCTGCCTCGTGATGACTGGGTGTTGTGTGATGTCCTTAGGTTAGTTAGGTTTAAGTAGTTCTAAGTTCTAGGGGACTGATGACCATAGATGTTAATTCCCATAGTGCTCAGAGCCATTTGAACCATTTTGAAGTAAGATCCCTTGGCTTTTGGTTTGGCAGTGTTCGACAGCCATTTCTAGGCGCAAGTAAATGAAGAAAGGCAGCGCGTTTTCGTTATCAAGTAACGTCTTCATCAATTACTTTAGTTTTAATGTGACCTACGAGTAATTGCTGATGTTTGATATTAACATGAAAAGGATTCCGTAGACAGGGAAAGAACTTGTTCTTGGGCAACTACTTCTATAATGACCAAAAGGACTTAAATAATCTTCAGGCACATGTGTTCCAGCAGCGGTATGAAGAAAATGATAGTAATAATGACGGTGATAATCGAATTATCCGGTAACTTCACACTTCACAGTGGATTTTCTCGAAATAAGAAATTTCCTGAATTAGTGAAAATTTCAAAATGGCTTCAAATCGAGGCTATGACGCCTAGAAGAGTCTTTACATCCTGCTGACATGAGAATAGCATAATCTCCACGTCAGAAGCTTGCTTCTACTTAACCATTTAATAGACTCGCGTTTTTTTTCCCACCGTGACTGGTTTAGTAAGCTAAGCACATCATCCATTGCAGCACACTCCTGGGGCTGGGAAATGTGGCCACAATGGTCTGGTGGAACGAGCTATCACAGGTGCAATGCGTGGGTTCAGGCATTTATTTTTAAGAGGCACAAACAGATTTACTTTACCTCTGGTAACCTCGAGAGAAAGCTGTTATAATCCAGAATCCGCATTAAACATCACGTCCCTTCATTCCAAACTGGGCAGAGCCGGTTTACGTTGGAAAATGACATAGGTGGAGGTCAGGGTAAACAGAAATACTGTCACCAGTAAACTTACTTACATTAGAAAATTTTACTTTATTTGATGAACTGATGGCCGTCTAAAGGAACAGGGCTCTTATTTTACTTGTACTTGATCGAACTAGAGACGTTGAAAAAATTGGTGCTGGACTGTGATTCGAATTCGTATCTCCTCTTTCGAGGATCTGAATCTCTCGGAACAGTATAGTTCAATCATTTCATTCCTTTTCCCAAGACTGCAGTCTTCTCTAGGTCTCCTCCAAAGGTAAATATGTCGGTCCGAATCCTGATCCAGCACAAAAATATTCATAATTTCATTTCAATCCCTATCACGTGCACACCGGCCTGCTAGTGAAAATTAACGTGTATTTTTAATGTCTGTTCATGTTGCCAACAATTTCTGGACAAACACGCATACATCTTTCTGTTGGTGAGTAAGCAATTGATACTTAAGCAACATTCGTGGACAATAAAGAAGAAAGATAAGAGTGCGGTTCGATTGTCGCTCAGGCGCAAAAATTTGTGTCCTTATTTTAAATTAAACACCTAGCAGCTGGTAAGAAAAACCGATACGTAACATTTGATTTTACTTAGTTAACAATCCGATTATGTCTTGGGTTCGTATCTCCGTAGCAGAACTTAACATCATGCGCTTCATCTTTAAATTCATACACACTTCGTTACTTCTGAATTGAGGTATATCAGACATATTTTATGGTTAGTTAACAGGGATGAAAGGGTCTTGATAGGAGTCCCGGTTTATTACAAAAACTGTCGTCTTTTATTTTCTAGTTTAGATTTGGTTACTGATATAGGCGAAAATTTCGGTACTTCATGACTCTTCCTGGATAGCCAGCAATATGATATGATTAGATTAGATTAATACTTGTTCCATAGATCATGAATACGATATTTCGTAATGATGTGGAACGAGTCCTTTTAATGAAAGATTTCTTTACATACCAGTATTCAATTTCTTTACAACAATTTTACCCCCCCCCCCCTCTCTCTCTCTCTCCCTCTCTCTCTCTCTCTCTCTCTCTCTCACACACACACACACACACACACACACACACACACGCACACGCACACGTACATTCTCTTTTTATTTTTATTTGTTTGTTGTGCTCGACTATCGGCGAGGCACGATAACGTCCGTGAATGGTTTCTTAGTTTTGAGTACAGTTACGAAAGAAATATAAAAACAACTATGAGAGTTCCTGATTTATGATGCTTAGTAGCAGTCAGTTCTGAGTATTATTAGTAACTAAGCTCCAGTCCCTAAACCTAGTTACAGAAATGCAAATCAGACGCATTACGTATTCCAGGCCGTAGCAGCCGCGTCTTTGAGGCGCCAGCTATGGTCACTTCCGAGCCCGCTGTAGGATCACATCGGTTCGTCTTCTTCCTGCTGGTAATGTAATTGAGATTTGGCAACAACGCAAGGTATGTTTGGCAACTCTGTGATCGACGAGTTACTTCCTGGCGTGCACGGAATTAAGCCTCAAAGTTCACTTGATTTTTCCTGTCATTTCCATTGACTAACCTGAGTTGTTATCGCTTTAGGTGTAGCAGAAGATTGTAAATTTACAGTTTTCAGCCCAGGAAAGTCATTAAACGGGGCAATCGCAACTAATCTCGTCCTGTAACTAGCGGTTTACGAGTTCTAGTCACTATTGGCCTCGTAAGAGGAAGAGGCAAATCGTATCTATCCACTAGCTCTGGGTTGACGTGCTGACCTGTAATAAGGCGACTGTTATGGCTCGCGGTTCCAGCCTCACTGAATGTTACGTTTTCATCCTTTCTGTGTAAGAGCTGCAAGCAGTCAGATCAAACATCGATAAGCAAATCGTAAGAAAATACTTTCAGCTCATAGTGCAATGGTGAAAAACTTACAATGCTGCACAACAGGTAACGCCTCTTTCCGCTGCTGACAGACGAATTTTGGGTTTCTAGGAATACATAACTTTATTTATGAAATGTCACGTTTGCATACCAGTTGACTATGACACAGAATACCATTTAAACACAGACCCAATCGAAATCTAAGTGAGTAGTGTTTTACTGATTCGGGCAGATAGAGGCACGCTTGTGTACAGATACTCAGTTTTGTTGAAACAGACTTACTTTCGTCGTAAGGTAATCGTGGGTAATTTTATTTCATCTCTTACAACACAGTGCACAGTTTTCGTAAGGTTTCTTTTAGTGTTGTTAAAACAACACTAAACATGAGAGAGAAATTAATCATCAACGATATATGCGAATTCTCTGATGTTATCTATAACAGTCTGACAATGCACATGCAGTTTATTGATTACATGCATGTAGAAAACTTGTTCTGAGTTAAAGATGTCAAACAAGGTTTGAAGAAGAATAAGATGCCACTACCAGACGACAGCTAGTGTAGAAAATACTTTTCTGGCTGTTTTGGCACGATGCACTCTCCCTATACATAATACAAAAGCTTCGAGACGCATCTCCTGCCTGGCTGTCTATTAAACCTGAAAAGAACAAAATGACGCTGAAGTTAGCCTCTTTTCCACATGCGACTATTTTGGGTTGAGAAGTGAAGAGAATTATGTTCAAAGTTCCATTAAATTGCTAACTTCAGCAGACAGCAGAACTGCATTTTAAAAGAAAATGTAGTACCGAATGTAATAAAACACGCGACATCTTATCAACAGTGCACGATGCTTACCGTTACCCTACCAGCTGTGACGTAGCTACAGCACCTCTGGAAGTGAACAACAGTTCCTCCAGAACTTCGGCATTCCACAGTACTGTGAGATAATGAATATGGCCGGATCTAGACTTCTGACAGACAGGCAGTTACAGCATTTCTTTTGCACTACACGATGGTTTCAACAAACAGATAGCGCAATAGAGAAGCTCAAATGGAAAGGAACACTTCCTATTTAAATTTCTGCATCCTACACTGTTGGCAGTTCTGTATAGCTGGCAGTTACGTTATTTTATTTCGGTGATTACAAAATAGAGTCGAATGTATGCACTGGGTAGCCAAGGCAGCTAGTTCAAGGCGATTCGGTCAACCAAGTAAATGAATGTACTGAACATCCTGCAAACCACTACAGGGAGCCTGTGTGTCAGAATTCTCATCTTGTGTGCCGCAACGGTGTTGTGATAGAGAAATGAGTGGTAGAGAAGAGGGTTTGGTGGTCTGTTGGACTGATGATAGTTTCATATGATGATGGTCTCAGTTCGATTCCAACTTCTGCCAATGTTGTTTGACAGGGAGAGGCAGATTCTATTCTCTTCTGACCACGCCACCTTCTCTACCAGGTAGACGTTAGGCGGAACCACAATAAAGTAAGGAGTGACGACATGTAGAAACTCTATCACCAGTAACCTTTCTTATAGTAGTTATTTATTTATAGTGACGAAACAAACCCTGGGTATGGTCACAGGACACTTATTCCGTCTTTCATTTGAGCTTCTGTACGTCGATAAAATTGGTTCAGAATTGGGAATGCAACTCAGACCGACCTTAACGCGGAATTTGATCCATTCGTGACAATACAGCTCGACTACAACTTGTTGTTTGTTCAAAACTGCAGATTCCTCAGCATCTCCACGTATTGCGCATGAATGGGTTGGAATCCTGGCCCAGCACTAAACTTTTCACTATGTATTATCAAGCTCTAGCATGAGAACACCTATCTGCTGGTGGATAATAATTTTTTTTAATGCATTTTCATTCGTTGTCAACAGTAACGATATATGACGTTTTTGACTCCCAGTGAGACACAGAACTATTTGCGAGATCACTGTAAGTTCAAGAATGTTATTCCGAGCTGCTGGTGGAGAAAAATTCGGTAGCTGATGTCTCTTTGTGTGTAGTCAACAACGATATGTGTGGTGTTCGATTCCTAGTCCGCACTGAAGTCTTTGACATATTATTTCTAGTTCAAACATGCTCACATGTCGCTGCTGGTGTAACAAACCCACACTTAACGTTCCTTTTCTCTAGAATATAACAGCGATACGTGCCGGGGTGGAGTCCTGCGAAGGAAAAATTAATGTTTCGTCCCGTCATTTCATTTAATACATCTAGCTACTGCCGAGAAACTCCCATATGTCAAAGTTTATTGTGCTTCGATAACAATTAAATTAGGTTCTGGGTTCGAATCCCTGTCCAACACAAAGCCTTACCTCACTGCATTTCAAGTAAGTCACTTGTGAAGTAGCAACATTTAACATCTCTCGTAGTTCGTTAACAGGGACGATAGATGCTGGGTAGGAATTTGCGTCCGTTAAAAATGTTACGTTATGTAATTTAAAGTTGATATTTGCTAACTGATACTGTCCAAAAATGAGGTACATCACTCTCTTTATGCCTAGTCAGGAATGACTGTTAATTTCCGTCAGCCACGAAATCTTAGCCTGCATGATTGGTTCAAATGGCTCTGAGCACTATGGGACTCAACATCTGAGGTCATCAGTCCCCTAGAACCTAGAACTACTTAAACCTAACTAACCTAAGAACATCACACACATTCATGCCCGAGGCAGGATTCGAACCTGCGACCGTAGCAGTCACGTGGTTCCGGACTGAAGTGCCTAGAACCGCATGGCCACCGCAGCCTAGCCTGCATGATCTGGTTTGAATCCACATGCAGAACGAGTCGGTTCGTCGTGTCATTTGAAGTTCATACATATCCTCAACTAGCTGCTCGTGAATAACGTAAATTTTTAATGACATTTTGTGTTAAATAACAAGTATGGTATGTTACTTTGAAGAGGAAATCATGAATACGACGAACTTATTACGTGCATTACCTATCTGACGTAATAATAAGAGTGCTAACATTTCACCCGCATCTCGTGGTCGTGCGGTAGCGTTCTCGCTTCCCACGCCCGGGTTCCCGGGTTCGATTCCCGGCGGGGTCAGGGATTTTCTCTGCCTCGTGATGGCTGGGTGTTGTGTGCTGTCCTTAGGTTAGTTAGGTTTAAGTAGTTCTAAGTTCTAGGGGACTGATGACCGTAGCAGTTAAGTCCCATAGTGCTCAGAGCCATTTGAACCATTTTTTTTGAGCTAACGTTTCAGGGAAGTCAGTTATTGCAATAAATGTGAGCTTACAAGCCTTAAGGACAGTCTTATCTGTGATGAGGTGTTCCCTGATATTTTTAGTATCGTGGTATTACTTTACATCCTCAGTTATTGCGATACAGAGCAGTGTTTACTAGTGGTGACTTGTTGGAACCATTTTCAATAGTCAAACGACTGTATCAAGGAGCGATTAGAGGACCTGCTAGACAGCTGCGTTATGTGGGTTGCATGGAAATCAAGCGAAATGCAATCCAGTTCGTTCGGATACTTTTGAGCATGACTGTACTTCGTTAACAATCCAATTAGGTGCTGTGTTCGCATCCCTGACACAAGCTTTATATGATGGCATTTCAATTTTAAACATGAGCATACCTTGTTCCTTGTGAATGATACCATTTTCCGTGCGGTTAAAGGCGCTGCAGTCTGGAACCGCAAGACCGCTACGGTCGCAGGTTCGAATCCTGCCTCGGGCATGGATGTTTGTGATGTCCTTAGGTTAGTTAGGTTTAACTAGTTCTAAGTTCTAGGGGACTAACGACCTCAGCAGTTGAGTCCCATAGTGCTCAGAGACATTTAAACCATTTTTTTGACACCATTTTAAACGTCGTTGGGGTTAGTTCCCAGGACAGTAACTGATATGACAGGATTCCCAGTTAAGTACAAACATTTTCGTCATTTATTTTCAGGATCTGAATTGATAACTGATACTGGTGTAAATGTCTATATTTCACGTCTCTTTATGCCTAGTGATCCGGTCTCAATAAGGCACAAACAAAGCTTAGCTTAGTTATCAATGGCTATAGGTGTTAGGTTTGAATCCAGGTCCAAAACGACGACGTTGGTCATGTCATTTAAAGTTCAAGTTTGTGTACACGTAGCTGTTGATGTTTTACAAGAACAATGATATTACTGGTGATTCGCTGTTAGTGTTGAGATTTCCTTAGAGTGCTTGTCGCCGTTAATCACGTTTTTCTACTGGTTCGTCCAATATCCAGTTTCCAGAGCCACTCGCCGTTGAGCGACCTTCAGCACGTGGATGGAAAACCCTTTAGAGAGCGAAAAACTTTTTTCCAATTGCCGTACAGCTTTGTAACTCCATATATTGTTTCAAGTATTTAATTTTGACTAAGTTACTGTACGATATATGTAAAATAATCCGTTTTCTCAGAACTTTTGGAATGTCACTTGTTGTAATGAAGGTTAGTTTTTGAGTGTTATGGGGTGTCTCATCGCTAAGAACGTGTTTTCTAATATGTTTTGTATGACGATATTAGTTGACGCTTAGACTGACTGCCATAAAGACCTTTGGTCTCTTGGTAGTCTCTTGGGGTACCCATTGTACGTAGTCAAACGACTGTACCCCACGGGGTTTTGGTGTTTAGAGGACCTGCAACACAGCTACGCTATGTTGGTTGTATTCGTCAGTGACCCACTTTCTTTGCTGTCAAGTGTACATGTCTTTCAGTTCTTCTTCAGTTTCACTCAGCAACACTATATCATCTGCATAAGCCATGAGTTTAACTTCACTGTGTTCGAATCGGAAACCACTGTGTAGATGTAAATTACTCTCCGAACCACTTTCTCTAATGCAAGGTTGAAGAGGACACATGAAAGAGCGGCTCCCTGTCGTAAGCCTGTTTTAATTGGAAAGGTGGGGGATATGGATCCTCTGAACTTCACTGCTGCCTGGGAGCCATCCATGCACGGTTGTATCATCCTAATGATTTTACTGTGTATACTAAATTCTCATAATGTGTTGTAGAGGCTACTTATGTGGATGCTGTCATAGGCTCGCTGGAAGTCAATGAAAAGACAGAGGATTTTTTTTTAATTCCCAGTATTTCTCAAAGATATGTCGTATACTTCTCCTTCTTTGAATTTTACTTAAATATTGGGATCTCAGAAACCATTGCTTCTAGCGGTCCCACCCTGAGACACTACTTTAACATTTCATGGAGAATACGCTGACGGCCGTATTCCCTCACCTCACAGTGATTGCTATTAAATTACGCATTGCATGACTTTGGCTGCACATGATGAACGCTGGTCTACTGCCATCTTGTCTTTGTTGTGCGCCGGCCGCGGTGGCCGAGCGATTCTAGGCACTTGAGTCCGGATCCGCGCGACTGCAACGGTCGCAGGTTCGAATCCTGCCTCGGTCATGGATGTGTGTGATATCAGCAGCAAACAATTTTGTGTCCATTCCCGTGTCGATATATTTAATACATTCCCGCCAGAACTCACAAAAATCTTTCACTGTGCTGCAGTCAAACTGGTATGTTTCTGCTTTCCACAAATCAGCTGACAACTCCATCTCACTTCATGCTGACCAAACTTACGTCATCTAATAAATGCGACAATTTTTGAACTTCTTGGTCAGTTTTGACCAATTTCTCATCCACAGTTTTATTTGTGTCACATAATGCCATTTTTTGTATTAGGTACCGATAGCTGGTTGAAACCAGACATAAATAGCAGTGAAATTTTGAACTCGGATTGGACAATGTTTAGGAAGGATAGGGCTGATGCTATGGGAAGTGGTGTGCTCATTGCAGTTAAAAGCTGTTTAAACGCAGTTGAGATCGATACTGGGTCGGACTGTGAAATAGTCTGGATAAAGCTGTCAATCAGATAAGGAGTGACCATTGTATTGGGATGTTTTTATAGACCACCAGCATCCGCAACAAACGTCGCAGAACGTTTCAGGGAAAGTCTTGAGTACATAGGAAAGAAATAACCGAATTATCTATTAGTTATAGGTGGAGTCCATTGACTGGGAAAATTACACGTTTATCACAGGGGGCAGAAGCAAAGACTCGTGCGAAGTTATTCTAGGAGCGCTCTCAACCTATAATCTTGCGCAATTGGTTAGAAAACCAACTCGATATGGGAACATATTAGATATCTTGGCGACAAACAGACCTGATCTTTCTCAGGAAGTTAATCTAGAAGAAGATATTAGCGACCATAATGTCGTTGTTAGTGTAAGTTGAAAAGAAATCAAAGAAACAGTGTAGAGTTATCTTGTTTGGGAAAGCAACTAAAAGTGTCATTAACGAATATCTTCATAGTCAGCTCCAAGTATTCACAGCGGGACATAAAGATATTGAGCATCTTTGGTCGGAATTTAAAGGTATTGTCAACCACGTGCTAGAGAAATATGTGCCTAGCAAAAATATAGGGGAGGAAAAGGATCCACCTAGGTTCAACAAACATATTAGTATGTTGCTGAGAAAGCAGAGAATTTTGCACAGTCGTTTTAAACGTAGTCACTGCCCCGCTGACAAACAGAAATCATGCGAAATGAAAGCAGCTGTCAAAAGGTCAATGACAGATTCATTTAACGAATTTGAAAGCAATATTTTATCTGCAGATTCTAAAAATAACCCCAAAAAATTTTGGTCGTACGTAAAATCTATGAACGCTACAAATAATTCAGTACCTTCTCTTGCTGACAGTACGGGTAATTAACGGAAGATGATAAACAGAAGGCTGAAATTCTACACCTAGCTTTCAAAAACTCGTTTACGGTAGAGGACTGCAGCACCATTCCCCCTTTCAATTATCGAACAAACGCAAGGATGGCTGACATATTGTTAAGTGTATCTGGGACTGTAAAACAGTTGAGATCCTTAGACGCCAGGAAGGCATCTGGCCCTTACGGCATCCCCGTAAGATGTTATGTTGACTATGCTGCAAATATAGCACCATTCTTATCCATCATCTATCTGAGATCATTGGAACAGCGGAGAGTTCCACGGGACTGGTAGAAGGCCCAGTTCATAATAGTCTATAAAAAGGGTAGAAGGTCGGATGCACGTAATTACCGGCCAATTTCACTGACATCGATTCGTTGCCGAATCATGGAACATATTTTGTGTTCAGACATAAGTACATTTCTAGACTCCGAGAAGCTCATCTGCAGAAACCAGCACGGTTTTAGGAAACAGCGGTCATGCGAGACACAGCTCGCCCTCTTTGTGCATGATATACAACAGGCTCTAGAAACCGCCTCTCAGTTTCATGCCATATTCATCGACTTTCGAAAGGCGTTCGACTCAGTTCTGCACTGTCGCTTGCTCCAAAAAGCGCGCGCTTGCGGTCTGTCCGATGACATATGCGGTTAGACAGAAAGTTTTCTAACAGACAGAGAGAAGTATGTCGTCCTGAATGAGGAGACTTCAACAGAAACAAGTGTAACATCAGGTGTGCCCCAGGACAGCGTAATAAGTACGCTGTTTTTTACGATTTACTTAAACGATCTGGTTGATGGTATTGAAAGCGGCATTAGACTAGTTGCCGATGATGCTGTAGTCTACAGGAAAGTAGTATCACGCGAAAGTTGTGAACAAATCAGTGAGGATTTGCAGAAAACAAATGCGTGATGTAATGACTGACAGTTATCTCTCAATATTAGTAAGTGTAACCTAATGCGCGTAATAAAGCGAAAATCCCCATTAATGTACGAGTACAAAATAAATGCCCAGTATTTGGAAGACGTAACATACGTCAAGTATCTGGGTGTAACTATTCGAAATGATCTCAAATGGAACGATCAGATTACACAAGTAACGGGCAAGGTGAACTCTAGATTGCGGTTTATTGGTAGAATCCTGAAGCGTTGCAGTCCTTCAACAAAGGAAATTGCTTACAATACATTAGTTCGTCCACTCTTAGAGTATTGTTCTCCTGTCTGGGACCCTTACCAGTTGGGTCTGATTCAAGAGATTGAGAAAGTCCAAAGAAGAGCGTCAAGATTCGTGACTGGTACATTTAGCCATCGCGAGAGCGTTACAAATCTGATAGATACTTTGAAGTGGGACACACTTGCATATAGGCGACGCACTAAACGGAAGGGGCTACTCACTGAATTCCAAAATCCGATCTTCGCCGACGATGTAGAGCATATATTATTACCAACAACTTTCAAATCGCGCAGTGATCACCATTCAAAGATAAGGGAAATTAGAGCTCGTACTGAGGCGTTCAGACAGTCCTTTTTCCCTCGCGCGTTCCGCGAATGGAACTGGGGAGGGGGTAGGGGGAATATGACTTTGGCGCGAATAATCCCCTCCGCCACGCACCGCTTGGTGGCTAGCGGAGTGTATATGTAGATGTAGATCTAAACTTTGAAGCTACTTACGTGCTTTTCACTCGGCGTTTAGTGTTCCATTTATTTCATCTACATGATTACTAAAGTTAGTATGCTGACCTTGCATGATAGTAGCACCACATTAGACAAATCCGAACACACAGCTTCCTCGTGCGTGGCTTGCTTTACCTTTACCTGCCCCAGGAAGATGTGATAGGAGTTCCGTGATCTGTGATAAGATCCTTTGGCACATGTTTCACAAAAGTTACACATATGACTGAGTTCCAAGTCTTAGAAGTAATGGCTTTCAGTTCAAAATTAACAAGCACTTCCAGATGTACTCATTATTGGGCCAAATGGTTTTCAATGTCTTGTTTCACTTTCGATTTCACATTGTTAATTGCAGGTGTTAGAATGATAGTTACCTCATTAATACTAGAATTTATCTTGGCTCTGTCTTTTTGTAATCTGGACTTTTAATTACTTAGTGTCTCAATTAAAGACAAGATCAATACATTTTGCTAGTTGGGTTTGACATGAGGAGACAACTTCTTCGCAGTCAATTCTGTCATGAGATCCGAACAGGCCATGGAAGCCCAACGGTACCGACTGGTCGCCGTGTCGTTCTCAGCCCACAGGCGTCACTGGATGCGTATATGGAGGGGCATGTGGTCAGCACACCGCTCTCCCGGCCGTATGTCAGTTTACGAAAGCGATCAGTACTGCTAGGTACTGAATTGCTCAGCTCAAGTACAGCCACTTCCATTTCCGCTTGATCTACTGATACAACTGTGTGAAATTCTGCAACAAGTTAATCCCTATACTGAACAGGAATAGAATACATATATGGACTGAAAATTTCAGTACTATTGACCTCCATTTTAATTTTAACCAAATCGGTGTAGTCTTCCACTTCAGTCTGTGAAGTGGAACCTACAAGATTCCTGCTGTCGGCCATTTTGTTCCGACGTTTTACAAGAGCATCCTGCAATTGCAAAAAAGAGCTGATAGCTTAAGTTTCGATGAGTCAGTCACCGCATTGCTCTCTGTCGTGTCATCAACAGGCATGGACCGTGTGAGTGGTCAGGAGCATTCCGAGAGGTCTCACTGATCAGCCGCCAGCCGCAGCTCTCTAGCCACGGCCTCCAACTGGGCTCACGTCAACTAAAGACCAACCAATAAGATAAGGCCAGTCAAATTCTGAAAGTGTGTCATGTCATTTGTATAAATACTTACACCGGGGTTTCAGGCTGGATCCCCCATTTACGTTCGATGTTGAGGTGCTATTCCGGAATATGGAGAGCTTCGGCAATTCTGTTGGTGTGTAAGGGGGAATTCAAATTGGACTGGGGCAGCAGTGAGAATTTGGATTGAGAAGAGAGGTTTGCCAAGGTAATTCGTGCAGTTGCGTGCATGCCTATGCCAAGGTAGGATAGAGGCTAACGCACCTCATTGTAAGCAGGAGACACTCGCCGCTTCAGTTTATATACATAAAATCATATCTGTATGACACCAGCCAACTCTCTGAAACTGTATCATTTCATTTGTAGATGTACAGCTGACCGGCACTCTTATCTGCCCCTTGCAAGTGTGAACAGACTCTTTCTTGCTTAATACCATTTGTACAGAGATTTTTTAACAGATAGGCGAAAAGGGCGGAAACAACATGCAGCGTTTTTCTAGAACTAACTAACTGCAATCTCAAAATTGCGGAACGACAGTCAAGGGCGATGTAGTGATAACAGAGACGTACCTGCTGATTATGTTCACCTGGTGCGGGTCAGCGCTGCTGCAACCTGTTAAATTCTACCTGCATTACTTGGCCTGTACTCGCTGTGATGCTGCGTTCCAACTCGTGTTACATGCACTGTCTTTGAATTAAAGAAAGGTCAAGGAACTGTTTCATTGGCTCATGTATAATTATCCAACACATCAGGTAAAAACAAAACATATTGTCGAGGCCCTGTGCCCTCCAGTGATGTTCATGTTCATCAGTAACAATTTCAAATCAAAGATAAATGTACCATGCACAAGTATCCACAGAGCCTGCACTGAAGCCACTAATTTCAAGTAATCTTGGCCTCACATAAATTTCACTAACTAGCGACACCAATGGAAAACCAAACAAAATAAAACTGCTGCCACATGGGACCTTATAAACGAAACACCAGGATAGTTCTACTGCTGCTTAGCATCGAAACCTGCAAGATTCTCCATTACTGAAAAAATTACACTCACAATCATGACCTGAAGGCCGTCTGTAATTATCTATCACAACCTTGCACATGTACACAGGAAGATGAGAAGTGTCGTCCAACTTACCAGTGTCAGTGTGAGAGATGATGTCATGACACGACATAAGCTTGATTCATATTATCTAACGGCATCTAAATCTGCTCCGTCATGTTTCGCCTTGCACGGTGCATAAGGTTGGCAGCATATTCATGCTGCTGCATAAGCTAGCTGCCAGGATTCACTGCTAGTGGCTGTGGAAGATGGGGTTCAAAATTATCACAAAAGCAATGAAATTAATTAATTATATCAATTACAATCACCAATATCCTAGCAGGTGTTGGAAATGTTTTCCTATTTCTTGAAGACATAGTTAAACATGTTTACCAACGTTTCATGTGCAATCGAATGCAGATAAACCATTATCGGTGTCTTCAGTTCATCTACTGTCTTTGAGTTACTGTGATACACAAATGTTTCACCCCACTCCAAAGGAAATAGTCAGGCAGAGACAGATCTGGTGAGTGCAGAGACCTTACATAATTACTCTGTCTCCAAAAATTTCACCAAAAGTCATAGAGGCTGGTGTGCCGCATGAGCAGTAGCGTTCACTTGTTGGAAAAATGAAAGATTGATCTCATTTTCATTCAGCAAGGTAATAAATGGATGAGTTTCTGGGAACAAGAGACATCGGAACGGCAGTCTCGAAAAAGAACGGCGCTGTAATTTTTGCAACCCACTCTCCGAATTCCTCTGCGTCGAATGGCGTTTCTCTTAAGGCGTGGGAATTGGAAATTAATGTAGCCAGCTACGTAAAACCAAGTCTCATAGGTGAAAAAGGTTCGATCTAAAGCACCATCTCCATGTCGGTAAACAAATTGTTGAAACCATTTACAATACGCTATTTGTTTCACATGGTCCATACAATGTAATTGTTATACAGCCGCAATTTTAAGCCGATATATCGCCAGTTCTTTGGTTATAGCCTTATGTGCTGTCGTGCGAGAGATTTTAGCCTCTTGTGATAGTCTCCTCACTGATTTTGTTGGTCTCCGCAAAATTATGTCCGAAATGTCGTCAAGCTTTCGTTCTGTTAAAATTGTAGGCATACCACTTCGCGGTGCATCATGAACTGAACTTGTCTGGAATTTGCGAATCCTGTCAGGTACAGTGTCTTGATGTGGACTCCTAGAAGCAGGAATCGTGATACAAACGGCGGATTTAGATGTTAACTGCACCAAGCAATTGTAAATTAAACATTGCGGACTAAAGACTGCAGAGCAGTTAAAAAAAACATTACAAAAGTACAACTTCTGATAAAGTAATTTCTCTGACGTCCGGCAGAGGCGGCAGACATTCTTTGCTTCTGGTCAACTTGCTCTGTCTGTTGACAGTTGTAAATATGACTGTTTTTCAGCGAACGTATACAATTTTCAAACATAAGAATTATACAACCAACCGGTTGCAAATAACTGTTTGGTTCAACTGACCTGGGTTTCGACACCTACCAAGGGTGTCTTCATCAAATTTTGAGAAACCCTATAAAATAACAGATAGAAATTATGTATGAGAAAAACTCATTAACTAAGATGACAATTGTCATGGCATACAAAGGTTACTTACGTAAAATTACATTGTGAGAAAGCAATGTTCAGAATTTGGAGCATCTATGCTCAAATCAAAAATAAAAGCAAATGCGTTCCAGCCTTGTCACGTATGCCTGATTAGGAATAACATCTGACTGTCTATTGAACTGTAAATATGTTATTTCATCTTATGCATTATTATTAACAATAAAGCTTCTTTTGTCAACCATAATTTTTGGTTCGTGTACTTCTGTTAACCTCCCTACGGTCATAACTAAAAACAAATCATATATTTAGAATATATTCCACCATAAATTTTTCTCTTACTATATTTACGTACAATTGCTGTTCGGAAATGAACGTGGCTAGTGAAATATTGTGTCACTGGCACTCCGAACCTGGTGGGAAGGACACAGCACGCATGGAGAGTCATCGCCATATGGAGAAGTAACTTCAGGGATACCACAGCGAAATGTGTTGGATCATTGCTGTTCATTTTGTTTGTCACCTTGCACACAACATTAACAGAAACCTCAGACTTTTCACAGATGAAGCACTGTTTGAAAAAAGCTGCACAAACATTCAGTCAGAACTTGAAAAAGTTTCAGAGCGTTGCAAGGACGTCAGCTTCCTTAAATGTTCAGAAATGTAATTTTTTTCATTTCACAAAACGAAAAAAAACGTAACATCCTATGACTACAATATCAATGAGTCATTGTTGGAATCAGTAAAAAATGGTTCAAATGTCTCTAAGCACTATGGGACTTAACAGCTGAGGTCATTAGTACCCTAGACTTTGAACTACTTAAACCTAACTAACGTAAGGACATCACACACATCCATGCCCGAGGCAGGATTCGAACCTACGACCGTAGCAGCAGCGCGGTTCCAGACTGAAGCGCCTAGAACCGCTCGGCCGCAGCGGGAATCAGTAAGCTCATACAAATACGAGGATGTAACAGTTTGTGTGATATAAAATGGAACGATCATATTCGCTCAGTCGTATGTGCAACAGTTGGCAGGGGGCAGTTCATTGGTAGATATTAGGGAAATGCAGTCGGCCTACAAAGGAGATTGCATACAAACCACTCGTACGACGCATCCCAGAATATTGCTCAAGTGTGTGAAAACCATACCAGACAGGATTTACAGGACATATACAGTGTATACAAAGAAGGGCAGCACGAATGGTCACAGGTTTGTTTGACCCATGGGAAAATTGTGAGGGAGATGGTGAAGGAACTGAACTGGAAGAAACTTAGAAATAAACTATCCCGTGAAAGCCCACTCGGGAAGTTCCTACAACGAACTTTAAGTGATGTATCGCCCCCTTATGTATCTCTCCCGTGTGGATCGCGAAGACACGATTAATTACAATACACACAGAGACAGTTCAACAATCATTCCACACCGCCCTGTATGTGAATGGAACTTGGGAAGTACCCTCTGCCATTAACTTCATAGTGGCTTGCAGATCATAGATTTAGATGTAGATGCAGAATGCAGCTTGCGATCACCGCTCGTTTGCCGCTGTGGCGTTACAACAGAGTTCCGTGCGAGAAGTCGGATTACACTCGTCCTCCGCCATGTCAACCTGAACACCACGTTTACGCTAGCTAGCAGAATGACTGAATGGTATCGAATCGAGTTAGTACTCGCTCCACAAACGATCTGATACGAATGCTTATTTCGCCAATGAAAAATACTTTCCATTCCAAAGATATCTGCTCCATTTCACAGTCAGCCAATGATGACAGAGGTTACAATCATCCAATGAAAACATCCTGATCATAGTTGTGTTCGACGGCTCTCAAAACACACAGGCCTAAAAAGGACAGATACAGAAAGTATTCAATATGATGCACTGTAATGTTGACATGTATGTGTGGCAGTAATTTATTAGTTTGTAAACCCTTTCGTGGGCAAATTTTTCTGAGCTAATTACAGGTGACAATTTTTAGTTCATTGACTTGCTACGAACAACCTATGCCATACCATGCAAAAACAAACAATTTTGCGGCACACATTTTTATTTTATTTCATTTATTTATTTTTTATTTTATTTTTTTATTTTTTTAAATTTATGTGGGAAGATTGCTTTCCACGGACTGCGGGATGATACTATCAATTTTGTAGAAATTTTTAATTGTAAATATTGACACTGCAAAACAAAATAAAAAATATACATCATTGCTAGATTATCTTATACTCAAAATATTAACAACAATTCAATTACTTGATGTTATGGAACAGTCTGAAACATGGATCTACATACAAAGCAACATCGCAATTTGAGCATCTTATTCTCGTTCTTTTTTCTTCTTTTCTTGTACTGCACATACGACAACATCTATACTTCAGTTTTCTTTGACAGATGTTCACCCACATTTGAAAATCTGAGATCATCAGGAACACCAATGCTGTCTGCTTCTTTTGAAATGAATACGGGTGGACGTCCACGTCATTTCCTTGATGAGAATCCTGACAGTAATTCTCTTGTCAAATATAAACGGAATGTTAGCTGCTCTCCATTCCCTGTGACTGCTGCGTGCATTATGAACACATTTACAATGGCAGTATCAACCAGAAAATAAAAAATTATGTGCCACAATTTTAGCGATCGCCGTCCAACTTTATATCGTCCTCGTTTCTGGTCGAAGAGATCCACACCGCCCATTACACTGTTGTACCAACTTATGGCACTTGGACAAGCAATGCTACATATGGAACCTTCCCTTTCTTTTCTGGGAACGAATGTTACGTCCTTCGGAGATATTGCTGTAGACAAAACTGTTACTGTCCTTATGAATTGCCACTGGTGGCGCCGATGAGGTCGACACCAGTATCGATCTGAGCATCATCTTTGAACTAAGCAAAACATTATCTTTGTGTAGTTCCGCCATTCAGTTCTTTGTAAGCCTTACTTGTGTAAAGAGGTGAATAAATGAACTCCTGATTATAAGGTGTTGTTTGGTGTATCTCACCCGAGCATCCACCTCACTGGTGACCCTGCACACCGTTTTGAGTGAAGTGACTATGAACAGTGAACATTCACACATTCCGCCCAACGTTCGACATCATTTTCCTCACTGTGCTTCTGGACAGCCCGCATCTCTGCAGCCTCCCTGCAACACAGGTGGCTCTGACTCTGATCGCACATCGAGTTTTCCGCGGACTGGCACGCATTTTCAGACTTTGAATTTTTTCTCACCTGTTGCCCCCGCGCCAGCTCCAGTCGAACTTCCACAACCGCAATTGACACATTACAGTGTCTCACCTGTGTCGTCCTTATGCGTCACAATGGATCACACTCAACCACACCGCATCACCTTCACGCTGCCACCCGACCAACCGTCATCGCCACATACCCTGGAGACACACTCTCCTGGAATACTGCAGCAACAACACCTCGTTTCAGGCAGTGCCCCGTCGAATTCAACTCACCCTGTTCTTCCGAATGTTCTACAACGCTTACCGACGCTGCTGCCATTCAATCCCAACAGGGCAACAACCTGGTTAAAAATTGTGGACGAAGTGTTCGACCATTTCAAACTCGACGAATCAACCAGATTTCTGTGCCTTATCACCCACCTGCAAGATCAGGAGGACTTTATTGCTGACCTGGTCGATGCCCCGGACTCAGCTACCCGGTACACTCTAGCCAAAAAGACAGTTATACGTCGGCTTGCGCACTCAACTGAGACAGCAATACGGCAAGTGCTCCACGTTGAGCAACTAGCCAACGACAAACCTTCACAACTTTGGAGATGGCTGCGGGCCCTGGTCAGCGACGATCTACTCTCTGACACAGCTCTCCTCGCCATCTGGACAGATAAACTACCTCCCCACATCCGCTTTGCTCTGGCTCAGAGGACTCCTGAACCTGTCGAGCAACGAATGACAATTGCTGACAAACTACATGAGGCATCACTGCTCTATTTTGCCAGCCACTGCCTACCTGGCAAGTCCAAGGTTCAGACTCCTCGTCCCACGGCCGGGGCCGCACTGTGCAGACTGTTACACTCGCTCCGGGACGCAGTATACAAACAGCTGGGACGTCAGCGGCTCCGCCCTCGGTAATGCCCCCTCCTGCAACCGAACCGGCTGCGACCACCGAACCTCAGTCACCGCCTCTGGCAACGAACTTCCCGCAGGAAATGCAGCCGCACTACCCATACTGTTACTTCCACACACGGTTTGGTGAGGCAGCACGGAACTGCAGACCACCCTGCTGCTTCCTAAACACAAATCGCAGGTAGGTCCGGATTCCACCTCCTGCGCACAACATGACAGACACTTCCCAGTGCTCCATTCTGTCTGGGAACAATCGGATAATTATGGACGACTCTATATTAAAGACATTTCATCGGGATACTTTTTCCTAGTGGACACAGGCGCCGATGTTTCGCTGCTGCCTATGTTCTTAGTGTTGTTGAACATCCGCCCTCATCATGCTTCACTGCAAGCTGTGAATTCTACTAAACTACAATGCTCGGGTTCAACCTCCCACGTCTTCTCACTCTCCGAAAACTGCAAACTCGAGTGGACTTTTTTAGTGTGCAATATTGAGGAACCTATACTAGGCATTGACTTCTTGGGACACCACAGACTTTCACCGGACCTAGTGCGAAACACCGTGTTTCATCACCTGTCCAAAAGTCACTTCCCCTGTGCTCCATCGAGCAAACCCCCTGTGACACGTCGGCCCGGGCTCATCTCATCCATACATGCTCGGCTCTGTCGACAACGATACAAGAAACAACACACAAGTGCCTTGTTGAGCTTGCAAACATCGCTCGCCTATGCAAGGAAAACTTCGAGCTCTCCCTCTGGCTCCACAAAACTCAGCTCCAGCTATCCGACGCAGCAAATGAATTACAGACACTACTGCAACCACAAAGCAAGGTCTGTAAGTGTGCCGAATCTGCTTGTAGTCCCAGCAATCGAGTCTCCGTGTGCTTACCTCCCGCTACCCCTCGCAACTGTGCTATCAAGTCTACCATAATGTGTACTGACAGTTCCACGCCGGCCGGAGTGGCCGAGCGGTTCTAGACGCTACAGTCTGGAACTGCGCGACCGCTACAGTCACAGGTTCGAATCCTGCCTCGGGCATGGATGTGTGTGCTGTCCTTAGGTTAGTTAGGTTTAAGTAGTTCTAAGTTCTAGGGGACTTATGACCTCAGCAGTTGAGTCCCGTAGTGCTCAGAGCCATTTGAACCATTCGTCAGTTCCACAGGACCCCACCCCCCTAAGATGGCAGCATTTGACACTCGTCCAGACACAAGAGTGCATGTGCGTCGAGTGTCACGTGTTCCTGTACTGACAGCTCCTACCCCTCCCCTCATGCGCCGCTGTGCGACCGCCACTGACAACACAAACAGTGCACTCGCGCCTAGCGCTTCGCCCAAGACCGTGCTGCCACAGGCCGCGCCCTATGACAATGGACTCACTAATGCTTCACGAGCTCTACCGAGCTCACCCGATCATGGTGCCACTGCTTCAGGCCGGCAGCCATCTTGTCACGTTGACTCCTGGGACACTTTGCCGCCTCAGCTCCCGTCGGATCCGCCGAGTGGCTCCGAACACCACAACCTCACCTCGCCTGCCTCACATTGTAAACTAACCACCTCCCATGCCGCCAGCAACATTTCCGTCGTCACCAACGGCATGGTTCACAAGCTTCACCTCATGCCAGGCCCCCTGATCTCCAGTAAACCACGTAGACTTTGTCCCAAACACCTCTCCGACCTTAAAAAGCAGATTTCTGAACTTCTAAGCTCTGGCATCATCGAACCCTCTGCCAGCAGCTGGTCTACACCCATTCATATGACACCTAAGAAAGACGGGTCCTGGCGCGTATGCGGAGACTACCGTTGACTAAACGCACGAACAATTATGGACACCTACACCATAAGCAACATTGCTGAGTTTACCAGTTCCCTCGCAGGTGCGACCACGTTCTCTGTCATTGATTGCAAACTGGCCTACCACCAGATCGCCGTGGCTCCTGAAGACATCGAGAAGACAGCAATCGCCACCCCACTTGGTTATTTCAGCTTCGATTCATGCCCTTCAGTCTGGCAACGCTTCATCATCAAAGTGCTATTCGGACTAAAATTCTGCTTTGCATATCTTGATGACATTCTTGTGTTCAGCTCCTGCGTCAAGGACAACATTCGACATGTGTAAACTGTTATGGACTCTCCGCAGCAGCAGGCATCAATACCAATCAGGACAAATTGCAGCTACATCAACCCGCTGTCACTTTTCATGGTTTTTGGGTCTCTGCCGACGGCATTTCACCACCCCCTGACAAAGTACAAACAATACTAAACCTACCCAGACCTTTGTCATTTAAAGAGCTCCGGCCCTTTCTGGGGATGGTTAATTATTATCGCCGTCATCTACCTTGGGCTGCGGAGATTCAGGCTCCACTGATGGATGCCTTGGCAGGCACCAAGACTTCTGTATCTCGGCCCGATCCATGGACCCCCGCTATGACTGACTCTTTCACTGCCCTCAAAAATCTTCTTGACGAGGCCTGCACCATCGTGCATCCTTATCCCAATGCACAGCTTTTCATCACCACAGACGCAAGCAATACTGCCATCAGCACTGGCCATAGTCAGACAGTCGACGGCCAGACTTCGCCTCTGCAGTTCTTCTCGCACAATCTCACCAATGCACAATGGAAATATTCCACATTTGACAGGGAGTTGCTTGTGGTCTATGAAGCAATCAAGCATTTTAAGACCAATGTTGAAGGACGCCCTTTCTATGTTATAACAGATCACAAACCCCTGACTGCAGCCATTTCAAACCCGACAGCTGACCCGCGTCCTCACCGTTTCAGATACATGGACTTCATATTTCAGTTCACCACTGATGTCAGACACATAAAGGATGCTGACAATATAGTTGCTGATTTCCTTTTACGAGTCGACGCCGTTCATTCGCTGTTAGACCTCTCTGAACTGCCTAACCTCCAACCCGCTGACGAGGACACACAAAACCTGATTTCAGACTCTACCTCTTCACTACACTTCATCCGCACCACCTTCCCTGGCATTTCCAGTGAGATCTGGTGCGACGACAGTATGGGCACATTACGCCCCCTCATCCCAACCACACTCTGCCGAGCTGTCTTCAACACACTGCATAATTTAGCCCACCCCGGTGTTCATGCATCCGCCTGCCTCGTAGCGGAGCGCTTTGTGTGGAGAAATGTCAACAAGGACTGCCAGTAATGGGCACTCTCCTGCGTTGCGTGCCAATGCTGCAAAGTACACAAGCACACTTCACCCCCCCCCCCCCCTTGGCGCCTTTTTGATCCCTCCTGGGCGTTTCCAGCATATTCACATTGACATTGTCGTCTCTCTGCCCCCCTCTAACAGCTTTTGTTATGTTCTCTCGTCTATCAACCGAACAACTCGCTGGGTCGAGGCTGTCCCTCTCCCCAATATTATGACAGAAACTGTTGCTTGAGCTTTCGTCGAGTCATGGGTATCACGTTTCAGACATCCAGCTATCATCATGACTGACCAGGGCAGACAATTTGAGTCGGCCCTGTTCAACGAGATTTGTAACATTTGCGGCATCCAGCGCATCCATACCACAGCATATCACCCGCAAAGTAACGGGCTAGTTGAGTGCTGGCACCGCACTTTCAAGGCGGCTCTTCAATGCCACGACTCTCTTTGGACGGAGGCCCTTCCCCTTGTGCTACTCGCCATTCATGCGATCTATAAGGAAGACCTCAAAGGCACAATAGACGAGTCTGTATACGTCCAGAACATTGTTCTCCCTGGCAAACTTGTGAGCCCTTCCGCTTCTCTCCCTCAGTCTGACTTACCTTCCTTTGTGGACTGAGTCAGATGCGACTTCATCAACCTCCACATCCCTCTGCTCACCAGCCATTCCCACCCTAAAGTTCATGTCCCGAAATCTCTGAACAATTGCGAGTACGTCATGCTCCGAGATGACATTGTCCGTGCTCCCCTCCAACCCCCATATACCGGCCCATACTGAGTTCTCTGGCGCTCAGCCAACACCTATGACATCTAGACAAAAGATTCAGCTGTTACAGTCTCTCTCAACAGACTTAAGCCTGCTCATGTCGAGCCCACTTCTACCCCCCCTTCAGGCCACGACCACGCCACTCACTGTCATGGCTGACGACGCTCCAACCACTCCCTCCACGTCAGACTTACTCACTCAGTCGAGTGACTTCCAGCTCCAATCATTGAGCTCTTCTCCAACCTCGCCCTCTACTCCAGTATCACGCACTCCATTGAGTGATCACATGCTCCCCACTTTGAGCTTACCTATGATCACACCCTCACCACCGGGCCCTTCTCTGGTCCCTTCGACCTCTCCCCCATCGCCTGCCTCGCCCTGTCGAGGTTTCTCATGCCCCCCATCTTGAAAGTGCCCTCACTCGAGGTGTTTGTGCCTGTCCCCCTGGACATAATCCACGACATCTCTTTAATACTACGTGATGACACACTGTTCGTCCTGTGTTTCCCTTCATCCAGTGCTCATGACACAACCTCCACCATTCCCTGCCACCTGGTGAAATGTGTTCCCCTCTCACCCTACATCGACCTGGCCATGCTTCATGTCTTCGCCACACCCACACGAGACATCGCCATCGTCGCTCGTCGTGGGTCTACCTGTCGCCGCATGACCAGCACGCTCAGTGCGACGCCTGGCGCACTTCCAACGACTTCCAGGTTTGGTGGCCAGACCTTCCTTCACGACATCTACCCACACAGCTCCCCGACGACGCTGTTGAGCTGACCTTGGTCCGGCTCCCGCGGACCACCCCTGCCGACGCCATAGTCAACCACCCCCCCCCCCCCCCCGCCTCTCAGGAGTACTCCGTACTGCGGGGGCAGGGGGGGGGGGGGCTATGTGGCGCCAATGAGGTCAACAGCACTATCGATCTGATGATCTGAGCATCATCTTTGAACTAAGCAAAACATTGTCTTTGTGTAGTTCTGCCATCCCGTTCTTTGTAAGCCTTACTTGTGTAAAGAGGTGAATAAATGAACTCCTGATTATAAGGTGTTGTTTGGTGTATCTCACCCAACCATCCACCTCACCACTTTATCACAACGACTGAATCCTTTATCTGCACCTTGAACTCGCCTTGTGAAAGTTTGTCATTTTTCTTCATCATTTCTGGAAGACCTTCTCTGTTGACGCTGACAGTACCTATAGAATATATTCCATTATCCAGAAGTGTTTTCATTAGGGCATACATAGTGAAACAGTTATCAAATGCAACAATACATTTACTGTTTTTCAAAGATGAACACAATTCAAGCACAACCCTTTCAACAAGAGGAGTATTGGCAATATTGTCTTCCCCTTTTCCACAATAGATCTGGAACTTCAGTAGACAGCCTGTCACTGCATCAGCCAGGCAACAGACATTGTATCTTCTTCTCATAGGCTTCATAGGCATATATTGTTTAATGCTCGATGTGGTGTCAACGCCAGACACCACACTTGCTAGATGGTAGCTTTAAATCTGCCGCGGTCCATTAGTACATGTCGGACCCGCGTGTCGCCACTGTCAGTGATCGCAGACCGAGCGCCACCACACGGCAGGTCTCGAGAGACTTATTAGCACTAGCCCCAGTTGTACGGACGACTTAGCTAGCGATGGAACACTGACGAAGCCTCGTTTATTTGCAGAGAAGATAGTTAGAATAGCCTTCAGCTAAGTCAATGGCTACGACCTAGCAAGGCGCCATAGCAATTGATAGGTATCGTATGAATCATGTCTCATCAAGAACGATGTATACAAATGATGGATTAAAGTTAAGTATTCCAGCAGCTACGTACTTTTCTTTATAGCATTCATTACATATCCTGTTTCAGACCTCACGCCATCCTGCGTGAGCTTATAGCGTGCATTTCGGTCTTCCCTAGCTATATAACAAGTGGCGACGAGGCTTAAAAGAGGATTTCGCGTTCGTATTGCTCTAATTTACTTGTGTCATGGCTTCGCCACAATCTCTAGATGTACTGTCAGAATTTTATCGCTTGCAGAATCAGCAGACGCAGGCGTTATTGGATGCCCTTGGACAGCTCGTACAGGGTCAACGTGCAATGCAAACCGATGTGGCAGCCGCCGCTTCACCGCTACCGCAGCCACAACATGCTGTTGCACCCCCGTTTCGGCACTACGATGTGGAGGTGGAAACCTGAACGGAGTGGTCACGCCAGTTTGGATTTCATCTCGCCGCCTGCAGAATTCAAGGTAACGAGCGGCAGCCTCATTTATTGGCGTGTGTAGGGGTGCAAACGTACCGTGTGATAGTGAAATTATTTCCCCGACGCGGCGTAGCAACTCTGTCCTACGAAGAAATTTTGTCTGCTTTAGACGCCTATTTCAAGGCATCAGTTAATGTAGTTGCAAAAAGGTATACTTTCTTTCGTACAAAACGTGCAGCCGGTCAAACTAATCGGGAGTGGGTTGCAACTTTGCAGGGATTGTGCTTTTGAGTGTGAATGTGGACTCCCTTATTCAGATACTATGGTGCGTGATGCAATTGCACAGAACGTTTCTGATGTTCGTATATGGGAGCAAATTTTGAAACTAGTCAATCCCTCCCTTCAACAAGTGATAGACATATTGGATAGGCAAGACACACTTGACTTTGCTCAGGAATCGTTTGAAACTTCGCCAGCTGTGTGTCACATTAATCGGCCCGCCGGGCAAGCTGCACGGAACTGTAAACAGCCCTCGCGCACGTCCGCGCAGCCACGTGTCCCGCGCCAGCATGCAGATGCAGTAAAATCATGCCCGCGGTGTGCTACTAGACATAAGCGTGAGAATTGCCCGTCAGCCAAGCTATTTGCTTTTTCTGTACTAAAAGGACATGTTCTCAAGTGTTTGCCAGAAAAAGCTCAGATCGGACACTAAACACCATTCCAGGCCCTTTGCTTCACGCCGGAATCGAACCAAGAATACTCAGGCTCGTGAAACTTCGCCCATGGACATTCATGTAGTTAATTCCACTCCGGCCAGTGCCACTCTCTCCAACAGTGACTCTGTTCATCCCACAAAAAGTGTGCGTCGACATCGACGGAAATCACGTCAAGTCGCGAGTGCGTCTGTACCAGTGTCTGTTCACGTTGCACGAGACAGTCGCTCTTGTCGTCAGCAGAACAATAAACTTTTTGTAGACTTGGACATTAATGGCAACGTGATCCCATTCCAGCTCGATACCGGAGCTGCGGTTTCTCTGATCAATAAAGACACGTACAAACGACTGGGCACACCTCCCTTGCGTGCCGCCAATGTTACACTAACTACATATTCAGGTCACAAGATCCCTGTGTTAGGACAGTGCAGCCTTCTTGCAACATATAAGGAACAAACAAAACTTGTGTCATTTTACGTTCTTCGTTCTTCTTCTGCAGTGAACTTGTTTGGTTTAGAGTTATTTCAGTTGTTTAACTTGTCTATCGTAAATCAGGTCCTATCAGTGAATCAGACTGTGCCTTCCGCCAGTGTTTCTCGTCTATGTGAAGAATTTGCAGACATTTTTGCACCGGGCCTTGGTTGTGCTAAGAACTATAAAGCACATTTGGAACTGAAAGTAAACGCGCAACCGAAATTTTTCAGAGCGCGCAATGTTTCCCACGCATTACGTGATGAGGTCGCAAGAACATTACACGATTTAGAATCGCAAGGTGTGATTGAACGTGTGCAGGCGTCTCTCTGGGCATCACCCTTAGTAATCTTGCCAAAACCTTCCGGAAAATTGAGACTTTGTGTGGACTTCAGGGCAACAGTGAATCCCCAACTAGTGATTGCCACTTTTCGTTTACCCCGCCCGAAAGATCTTTTTGACAAACTGTGCCCGGGTGCATATTTTTCTAAGTTGGACCTAGCAGATGCGTACTTGCAAATACCGGTGGATGAAGAATCCCAGCGCGTTTTGGTGGTTAACACGCATCTTGGGTTGTATCGCTTCAAAAGACTGCCATTCGGGTGTGCATCCGCCCCTGCTTTGTTCCAGCAATATTTACAAACTGTTTGTGCGTCAGTCCCTACTGCAGCACACTATCTGGACGATATTGTGATCTCCAGAAAGACAGAAGCCGAACATTTAGCCAACCTCCGCACATTATTTCAGGTCTTGCGACAAAATGGTCTTCGCTTGCGGAAGGACAAATGTGTGTTTTTTGCTTGTGACTTACCATATTTGGGACATGTCATCAATGCCCAAGGCATACATCCGAGTCCAGAGCATCTCCGTGCCATACAAGACTTGCCTTCGCCGCAGAATTTGCAGCAGCTGCAGAGTGTGCTGGGTAAAATAAATTACTATCATCGCTTTCTGCGCAAGTCCTCTTCCATTTCAGCTCCGCTTCATCGTTTACGCCGTAAAGGTGTTCCGTTCGTCTGGTCGACGGAATGCGAACGCGCCTTTCGCCAGTTGAAGTCGGCGTTGCTTTCAAATACTTGCCTTACGCCATTCGATCCCCGGAAACCCCTTTTGTTGATGGTAGATGCATCGGATTTCGGGATCGGAGCTGTGCTTGCGCACAAAGATGGTTCGCATGATCGCCCTATTCCCTTTGCGTCCAAATTGCTCTCGTCAGCGCAAAGAAATTATTCACAGATCGAGAAAGAAGCTTTGGCTCTCGTGTTTGGTGTTACAAAGTTTCGTATGGTCGTCACTTTACCATCATCACAGACCACAAAACTTTGACATCGCTTTTTCATCCGAACAAGCCTGTCCCTCCACGTACAGCGCAGAAATTCATTTGCTGGTCTATTTTCCTCTCGCAGTACCGCTACGATATATTGTATCGGTCCACTGCTAAGCACGGAAACGCTGATGCGTTGTCCCGTTTGCCTGTTGCTGAGGATAAAGCATTCGATTCCTCCGAACTTGCTTGCATGTTCATTGATTCGGAAACCGATGACGTGGTCGAATCGTTTCCGATTGATTTCCGTCGTGTAGCTACAGCCACAGCTGCTGACCCTGTCCTTGCTAGGGTTTTGCGTTTTGTTGCTACGCAATGGCCCTTGTCAAAGTCACGGATAGAGGATCCGTTGGTTCGCAGATTTTTTGCTCACAAGGAGAGACTTTTTGTTCGACGTGGTGTTTTGTTGTTGCGTTCTGATAATGATCAGTCCAGAGTCGTGGTCCCACGTTCGTTACAGTCCTCTGTCTTAAAGCTTCTTCACCAAGGACATTGGGGTATAGTGAGAACGAAACAACTTGCTCGTCAGCACTGTACTTGGTTCGGAATCGATGCTACGATTACGCATATGTGCTCTTCTTGCATGGCGTGTGCCGCACAACAATCCGCACCTCCGCGGAAATTCTTTGCATGGCCGAAAGCCATGTCCCCTTGGCAACGCTTGCCCATAGATTTTGCTGGTCCATTCTGGAATGCTCGATGGTTGGTTGTGGTCGATTCTTTCAGTAATTTCCCTTTAGTTGTCCGGATGTCTTCCACGACATCATCTGCCACCATCCAAGCGTTATCCGCTATCTTTTGTATTGAAGGTCTTCCACAGACTATTGTTTCCGACAATGGCCCACAATTCATGTCCGCAGAATTTGTCATTCTGCAAGGCCAATGGTATTCAACATCTGACATCCGCGCCGTTTTCGCCTCAGTCAAACGGTGCCGCTGAACGATTGGTCCGGACTTTCAAGTCACAGATGTTGAAGTTGAGAGTCGCATTCTCGGGAGGACGCGTTGTTGCTCTTTTTGTCTTCGTATCGCTCTCAGCCCCGAGATGGTCGCTCGCCGGCTGAGTTGCTCCACGGTCGTCCTCATCGAACCTTGATGTCTTTGCTGCATCCGCCGCATCTGGTTCCTGTGCAGCGGCAGACTCATGCTTTTGCTCCAGGCGACGTTGTATTCTATCGCAACTATCGAGGTTCACGGCGTTGGCTCGCAGGGCGCATTCTTCGCTGCCTCGGCCGCGCGATGTATTTGGTTTTGGGGGCCTCTGGTGAGGTGCGTCGGCATCTCAATCAGCTGCGCCTCTGTCGTCGCACGGGTTCTGCCGCTCCCCGTCTGCTTTCAGCGACGGTGCCGTCCGGTCAGCTCCCTGGGGACCCATCTACTGGCTCGCCTCATCCCCAGGTGTTACCGACGCTGCCTTCCATTTTGCCCCACGGCGACGCGCCGCCGCCGCCGCCGCCGCCGCCTGTTCTCCCGCCGGC
Source organism: Schistocerca americana (assembly GCF_021461395.2). NCBI lineage: Eukaryota > Metazoa > Arthropoda > Insecta > Orthoptera > Acrididae > Schistocerca > Schistocerca americana. Next base: position 740,437,587 of record NC_060119.1, on the reverse strand, counting down.
GCCGCCCGCAGAGGACGCGTCGCTGCAACCGCCTGGCGCCTCCCTGGGTTACGCGCTGCCGATCGCTTCCCGTGACCAGATGTCCTCCGCCATGGAACTCTTGCCCGCTCCGGACCACTTGGCGTCTTCGCGCGTCGGGTACCTCGACGCGATGGAGGTTGACACTTCGGCCTCTCCTGTCTCTCTACGGGCGCATACACCGAATGTTGGCGTGCACCCTGGACTAGGTTTTCAGGCGTTTCCTAGCTCCCCTCGGACCGAATGGCCGGGTGCGTGTGGCACAGCCTCGCCTGTTGTTAGGCTCCCCACCTCATCGCATACGCCAACATGGGGTCCTCCCCACGGCGGGCGGAAGCCTTATAACACGACCGTTCGCCGATTTGCGGGGGAGGAATGTGGTGTCACCGCCAGACACCACACTTGCTAGGTGGTAGCTTTAAATCGGCCGCTGTCCATTAGTACATGTCGGACCCGCGTGTCGCCACTGTCAGTGATCGCAGACCGAGCGCCACCACACGGCAGGTCTCGAGAGACTTACTAGCACTGGCCCCAGTTGTACGGACGACTTAGCTAGCGATGCAACACTGACGAAGCCTCGTTTATTTGCAGAGAAGATAGTTAGAATAGCCTTCAGCTAAGTCAATGGCTACGGCCTAGCAAGGCGCCATAGCAATTGATAGTTATCGTATGAAGCATGTCTCATCAAGAACGATGAATACAAATGATGGATTAAAGTTAAGTATTCCAGCAGCTACGTACTTTTCTTTATAGCATTCATTACGTATCCTGTTTCAGACCTCACGCCATCCTGCGTGAGCTTATAGCGTGCATTTCGGCCTTCCCTAGCTATATAACACTCGATCTTCCCTTGAAAGGTATCATAGCTTCATTAACAGATAATCTGCCTGAATGATTATATGTCTCTAAGAAATTAGCATTTATGGCGTCAGTCAGGGGACTCACTTTATATAGTTTATTGTACCTATGAGCACCCTACCCCACTGCCTTCAAATTATTGTTCAGATGAAGGTTTTCCAAAATTTTTGAACCGTTTTAGAGTCATAACTTTAGACACTGATTCAACACGCAGAAGGGTATGTGAAATCCAGCAATTTGATAAATGTGGCAATTTGTGGATGTGCATAATGATAAGCAACCCAAACAATGCTTTTATTTCAGAGTCTGTCGTCTACCCAGTTCCTTGTTCTTACAGGTGTTTCAGAGCTCAGTCGAAAATTGTGGCACTCTTGGGATGCATACAAGTTTGTTTGTTTGACAACATTCTGACTGATATTTTCATTGGAAATCTCAAGAAAATACTCATATGGACGATTCGTTTTAGAGTATGCTTTCTTTGGCAACGCTAAGCTTTCTCTTAACAGAACCTGCATATGTCGAAACATTGAGGCAGTGTTCCATCCCAATCAGTTTCAGCACTCTCATCACTATCACTCATAGCTGGAATTTTTTTTACTCTGTGGGAGAACCTGCAGAGACTGAACACACTCCATGGACTGAAGCATTGTCTCCTACTGAAGGCACTCGTTGAAAAGCAGCAGGAGATCATGGGTGGATGCTCAGTATATTACTTTCCTCATCAGTTAAAACATCGTCTGAGTCAGTGTCGGAAACTGATTCATTCTCAGGAAGCGAGGAGAGATATTCTAGCACATCTTCCCGTCTGGTAACGTAATTCTGCAATGAGAAATACCTAAGCTAAGTGAATATGCCAAATAACACATCAGTAAACAGGCTTGTTGTCTACACTAGAAGTTTGAAATAGTGCCCGACGTATCACCAACTTGGACCATGGGAGCAAATATTTCCACATGTCTAAAACATATTTTTGATGTGTCAGAATTGACTAGAAAATTTCTTTCATGCGTTAACATGAAGAAAATTGCTTAAAATATCAAATAAGTTCTGTGGAGTTACTTACAAATGCCATTGTCTGCAGATATTCAAATAAAATCACAAAAGTACATAAAAACAGCGTCTACTTGCCAACAGATATATAATGCTCCATCAATTGTTGCCAGAGCAATTGCTGGCAGTGGCGGGAATTTTCACATGTTTCCAATTCTAGTCTACAGATGACAGTACCAGCAGGGCGTGGGAATGTCAATTCCTTTGGCTCCTGTAGGACATTACAGTATGTGGTAAGATATGAAGGGCTTGTTTCAATAGTGGTATTAGTCCATTTTTGTTCATTTTGAGATACAGACTCCTAAAGTTAAATGATCGCTGAAAAATCTGTAGTTGAGATATCAGAAATATTCAAGCATATGGCTTCTTGCTAGAGATGAACTTTTCTTTCTGTTTGTTTGGATAATTAATTTCAGAAGCATTATAGGCAGAAAAGTGGAGGTAATGGACTTGTACCACTATTGAAATAAGCCCTTCATATCTTCTCATTGCCCATGAAAGGGTTAAGAACATCTATGATGTAAGGGTACTGTCTTTGATAAGTAATCAAAATGTTCTCAGTTCTAGGTCTGAACCTTGACACTGTTTAAATTTTAAATAAAAATCATCACCTTTAGCAGCCAAAGATATCCAGCATAAGAAGTCACCCTCATTCTGCCAACAGTTTTGTCAAAGAGGGTGAAGGAGGAGACTAAGGCTCAGGGTAATCTCTTGCCCTTGGGGAGGGAAATTGCCTCTATAGGTGGGAGTATCAGCAATGATCAATGGCATGAGAATGCATAAGGCAATGGAAACTGCTGCATTAAAGACACATAATATGTGTCCAAAGACGTGCACCATGTACGGTAACTTAAAAACTGTCATGATGATCTCTCCATTGGCAAACCATTCCACAATAGTCCCCCAATCAGATCTCCAGGAGGGGAGTGCCAGTGGGGAGTTGATCATGAGAAAAAGATTGAATAATCAATAAAAGAATAATGTTCTACTGGTTAGAGCATGGAATTGTAGAAATTTTAATGTGGTAGGAAAGTTAGAAAATCTGAAAAGGGAAATGCAAAGGCTGAATCTAGATATAGTGGGGGTCAGTGAAGTGAAATAGAAAGAACACAAGGATTTCTGGTCAGATGAGTAGGGTCGATCAGCAGCAGCAGAAAATGGTATTACTGGAGTAGGATTCATTGCAAATAGGAAGGTAGCCCAGTGAGTGTGTTACTATGAACAGCTCAGTAACACAGTTTTTTTCATTAGAACTGACAGCAAACCAACACCAACAATGATAGTTCAGGTATACATGCAAATGTCGCAAGCTGAAGGTGAAGAGATAGAGAAAGAATATGAGAATATTGGACAGGTAATTCAGTAAGAGAAAGAAGATGAAAATCTAATAGTCATGGGGGACTGGAATGTGGTTCCAGAGGAAGGAGTAGAAGAAAGGGTTGCAGAAGAATATGGGCTTGTACTAGGAATGAGAGAGGAGAAAGACTAATTGAGTTATGCAGTAAATTTCAGCCAGTAATAGTGAATACTCTGTTTAAGAATAACAATAGCAGGAGGTATACTTGGCAAAAGCTGGGAGATACAGGAAGATTTCAGATAGATTACATCATGATCAGACAGAGATTCTGAAATCAGATACTGGATTGTAAGGCATACCCAGGGGTAGCGATGAAGAGCAGGCTAAAGTTTATGAGGCTAATCAGAAAAAATCAATACACAATGCAGTGGGATACAGAAGTACTAAGGAATGAAGACATAAGCTTAAAGTACTCTAAGGCTATAGAAACTGTGACAAGTTATGTCTCAGTAGGTAGTTCAATTGAAGAGAATGGACATCTATAAAAATGGTAATAACAGAAGTTGGAAAGGACAATATAGGTACAAATAAGATAATTGTAAAGAAATACTTCAGCTGACCGATGAAAGAAGGGAGTACAAAAACGTTCAGGGAAATTCTGGAATACAAAAATCCAAGCTTAAGGAATGAAATATATAGGAAGTGTAGGGAAGCTAAGGTGAAATGGCTGCATGAAAAATGTGAAAAAATTCAAAAAATAAGTGACTGGTGGAAGGACTGACTCAGCGTACAGAAAAGTCAAAACAACCTTTGTGAAATTAAAAGGAAGAGTGGTAACATTAAGACTGCAGTGCGAATTCCACTTTTAAATGCAGTAAGAGAGTGGAGACGTGAGAAGAGTACATCTGTGAGGGAAAAGACTTGTCTGATGTGATAGAAGAAGAAGCAGGAGTTGATAGGGAAAAGATGAGGGATCCAATATTAGAATCAGAATTTAAAATAGCTTTGCAAGACTTAAGGTCAAATGAGGCAGAAGGGATGGATAACATACCATCAGAATTTATAAAATCATTAGGGGAAGTGGCAACAAAGTGACAGTTCACATTGGTGTGTAGAGTGTATGAGTCTGGCAATGTACTGTACCATCTGCTTTTCAGAAGAATATCATCCACACATCCACAAGAGCTGACAAGTGCGAGAATTATCACGCAATCAGCTTAACAGTTCATGCATCCAAGTTGCTGACAAGGATAATATACAGAAGAATGGAAAAGAAAATTAAGGATGTTTTAGATGACAATCAATTTGGCTTTAGGAAAAGTACCAGAAGGTAGTTCTAACATTGTGGTTGATAATGGAAGCAAGAATGAAGAAAAATCAAGGCACATTCACAGGATTTGTTGACCTTCAAAAGGTGTGCAACAGCATCAAATGGTGTGTAAGATGTTAGAACATCTGAGGAAAATAGGGGTAAGTTATAGGGAGAGACATGTAATATACAACAGTACAAGAGACAAGAGGGAATAATAAAGAGTGGAAGACTAAAAACAAAGTGCTCAGACTAAATAGGATGCAAGACAGGGACGTAGTCTTTCCCCACTTCTGTTCAGTCTATACATTGAAGAAGCAATGATGGAAATAAAAGAAAGGTTCAATAATGGAATTAAATTTCAAGGTGGAAGGATGTCAGTGTTAAGATTCGATAATGATATTGCCATCCTCAGTGAAAGTGAAGAAAATTACAAGATCTGCTGATCTGAGTCAATAGTCTAATGAGTACAGAATATGGACTGAGAGTAAATTGAAGAAAGACAAAAGTAATGAGCAGTAGCAGAAACAATAACAACAAGAAACTTAACATCAGGACTGATGGTCATGAATTAGGTGAAGTTAAGGAATTCTGCTACCTAGGCAGCAAAATAACCAATGACTAACAGTTGAAGGAGGACATAAAATGTAGACAAGTGCTGGCAAAAAAGGCATTACTGACTAACAGTAGTCTACTAGAATCAACCATAGGCCTTAATTTGAGGAAGAAATTTCTAAGAATGTACATTTGGAGCACAGCATTGTATGGTAGTGAAACATGGACCGTGGGAAAACAGGAACAGCAGAGAATGGAAGCATTTGAGATGTGGCGCTACAGATGAATGTTGAAAATTGGGTGGACTCATACAGTAAGGAATGAGCAGATGCTGCACAGAATCACAAAGGGAAGGAAAATTGAGGATTTAAGTTGCAAGTGTTGCGCTGAGATGAAGAGGTTGGCACAGGAAAGGAATTCATGGTGGGCTACACTAAACCAGTCAGAAGACTGATGACTCAAATTAAAAAGAAAAAAAAAAAAAAAAAAAGAAAAAAAAATGCCTACCATGTCTCCTGTTCCTTTGTTAAGCTACCATGTGTAATGTGCAAAGGTTAATATGAATAATGTATTAATTACTTTGCTTTATGAAAATGATTATCACATACCTTGTTTCTTTATTTAAGTTTCATGTGCACAGTGAGAAGCTTACATATGCTTAAAATGGCAAGCATTAAGATCCTATGTGGAAACTTTACACAGAAAAGAAATTGTGATAAAACTGGGGTTTGTCTATGACACGTAAGGAAATACATGTATACAGTGTGTTTTGTTGTATTTGTTTGTACCTTTGTGACAGAAACTTCAATATTGGGCTATGCTATATCTGGTACTGCACGCCGCGGAATTTGAATCAGCACCAGACATCATGGGCGTCGAAGACCCATAGAGGTCTCTGCACCATCGCGCCGTAAGCTGGGGCAGCGCATGCCTCCTGGTCCACTTTAGTGTGAGGGCACCACAGTGGAACACGTGGTCCCAGCGGCCACTAGCGGCGCCCTCGATAGCGTACTTAAGCACCTGCCTCACGCTCAGCCAGCCAGTCTAATCTCGCGTACGTCGGTTTACACCTCACTTTGCGCTAGACAGCATACTTCCTCGTTCTGTGTACGAGTGGACGCGTTTGTTTCCTTGTGACTCTGTTGTTCAATCTTGTTGTATTCGTTCTGTCCTGCGTTGGTCGTACCCGTCCTCTCCCACTGTGTTGTTGTTCCAGGGCCTCTCAGTGGATCCCGCCGCACTTTCCATCATTGCTACCCCGCGACCATCCTGGTCGCAGTTACAACACTATAAAAGAATCTTTTTATTTATCAAAAAAAAGGAAAATCTAGGATGGAATGTAACAATATTATGAGAAAGAAAGTTACTACTCAACATGTAGCGAAGATGTTAAGTCGCAGATAGACCCAACAAAAAGGCTCTAACAATTATAGCTTTCTGCCATTAAGGCCGCCTTAAACAATAGACACAAACACACACACACACACACACACACACACACACACACACACACGACTGCAGTGTCAGGCAACTGAAACAACACTGGTAGCATCAGCACCAGTGCATGATGGCAGTGGTGACTAGGTGGGGTAAGGAGCAGGCTGGGGCAGAGAGGGGGGAGGGATAGTATGTTGGGGGTGATGGACAGTGAAGTGCAGCAGATTACATGATGGGCAGGGGAGTGGTTGGGAGGGGGGGAAGTGGCAGAAAAGGAGAGAAATAAAAAGACTGGGTGTGGTGGTGGAATGACAGTTGTGTAGCGCTGGAATGGGAACAGGGAAGGGGCTGGATGGGTGAGGACAGTGACTAATGAAGGCTGAGGCCAGGAGAGTTACGGGAACATAGAATGTATTGCAGAGAAAGTTCCCACCTACACAATTCAGAAAAGCTGGTGTTGGTGAGAAGGATCCATTTGGCACAGGCTGTGAAGCAGTCATTGAAATGAACGATATCATGTTTGGTAACATGTTCAGCAACAGGGTGGTCCACTTCTTTCTTGGCCACAGTTTGTTGGTGGCCATTCATGTGGACAGACAGCTTGTTGTTTGTCATGCCTACATAGAATTCAGCACAGTGGTTGCAGCTTAGCTTGTAGACCACATGACTGGTTTCACAGGTATCCCTGCCTTTGATGGGGTAGGTGGTGTTAGTGACCAGACTGGAGTAGGTGGTGGTGGTAGGATGTGTGGAACAGGTCTTGTACCTAGGTCTATTACAGGGGCGTGAGCTATGAGGTAAGGGATTGCGAGCAGGGATTGTGTAAGGATGGATATTGTGTAGGTTCGGTGGACAGCAGAATATCACTGTGGGAGGGATTGGAATGATAGTGGGTAGAACATTTCTCATTTCAAGGCCTGATGAGAGGTTTTTGAAGCCCTGACGGAGAATATAGTTCAGTTGCTCCAGTCCTGGGTGGTAGTGAGTTACGAGGGGAATGCTCCCCTGTAGCCGGATGGTGGGACTTTGGGATGTGGTGGCACACTGGAATGATAAGGTATGGGAGATTTGTTTTTGTACAAGTTTGGGAGGATAATTATGGTCAGTGAAGACTTCAGTGAGACCCTTGGTATATTTTGAGAGGGACTGTTCATCATTGCAGATGTGATGACCGTGGGTGGCTAGGCTGTATGGAAGGGACTTCTTGGTATGGAATGGGTGGCAGCTGTCAAAGTAAAGGTATTGCTGGTAGTTAGTAGGTTTGATATGGATGGAGATACTAATGTAGCCTTCTTTGAGGTGGAGGTCAACATCTAGGAAGGTGGCTTGTTGGGTTGAGTAGGACCAGGTGAAGCAAATGGGGGAGAAGTTGTTGAGGTTCTGAAGGAATGTTGATGGGGTGTCCTCACCTTTGATCCAGATAGCAAAGATGTATAAATCTGAACCAGGTGAGGAGTTTATGATACTTGCTTTTTAGGAAGGATTCCTCTAGATGGCTCATGAATAGGTTGGCATAGGATGGTGCCATGCAGGTGCCTATGCCGGACCCCAGGTGCCTCAACCTTCGTTATTCACTGTCCTCACCCATCCAGCCCCTTCCCTGTTCTCATTCCAGCACTACACAACCATCATTCCACTACCACACCCAGTCTTTTTATTTCTCTCCTTTTCTGCCACTTCCCCCCTCCCCACCTCTCCCTGCCCTTCATGTAACCTGCTGCACTTAACTGTCCATCACCCCAAACATACTATCCCTCCTCCCTCCCCACCCCAGCCTCATCCTTACCCCACGCAGTCACCACTACCATCGTGCACTGGTGCTGTGCTCACAGTGTGGTTTCAGTTGCCTGAGACTGCAGTCGTGTGTGTGAGTTGCACTTGGTGTGTGTGTGTGTGTGTGTGTGTGTGTGTGATATATATATTCAGTGTCTCTGCTATATGGTGAGTAGCAACTTCCCTTCTCATAATAATCTTTTATTTATATCACATTCACAGACTGATGAACCGGCTGCTGCTTATCAACCTAACTTATATCTCAGAGAACACTACAGGTAAGTTGTTTACCTCAGTCAATATTCCATTGGTCATTGGGGGGGGGGGGGGGGGGGGGAGGGAGGACAGTATCACACTCTAGCCATATATTGCAGAATTATAGAAAGGCAAGAACAGCATTTGTAAATAATAGTAATTAAATGTTTGCGTGTGGCTTATTTCATTGCTTACAATCTTCAGTGTTGTCAGTGTTTCTTTTTTAGTGTGACATAGACAGTAGACCCCCTCCACCCCCTCTCCTCCCAAATAATTTTGATTCAGATATAATCATTAGGTTGAAGAACCAAATTTGTGTTCTCATTATGGCAAAAAGTCTTTGCCCAGTTGTGAGGTGCCATTAGATAGATGTTAGGTTAGGATTAAATGTGTTTTCTTAAGAAAATGAATTTTACAGTCAATTATTAAGTGATCATAATTATCATAATTTTCATTTATATGTTTAGAGTTGCAAGCAGAACTCTGGATATTTCAAAGGGCAGGACATGTCCCTTGTGGTCACGATGGATGGCAATACATGCTGTGCAATGTACTTTCCATGCTGGCCAGATGTTTGATATGTAGCTCTTGTGGCAGGGCTTTCCATTCTTCCACCAGCACAGTTGACAATAGCAGGTTGGTTGTTGGTGCAAGTGGATGTGTTGCAGTATGTCTCCCCCAACACACTTCCACATGCTAGATGGGAATTAAGGCAGGGGAAGGGGCAGACCAGACCATCTGCTGAATAACTTCGCCTTCTGAGAGCTCTTGCACCTATGTTTTTTGATGTAGCAATGCATTGCCATCCATTAAAATGAAGTCAGGGCTGTAAGCACCCCTAAACATCGGGAATGAATAGTGTCACAATCGCTTTGATCTGTAAGTGTGCTGTGTCGAAGGTTTTGGAGGGAGTACACCTATGCAACATTATGGATCTCCATGCAGTAACATCTTGATCACCAAAATGATCATGTTCAACAATGTTCCTGGGTGCATTATGTGTGGCCTCATGGGAGGAGTGCGTGATGCACCCCACCAACATTGCCGAACATTATAGTTTTGATGGTTTAGTTGTTATGGTGTAGGGAGGCACAATGTTGCATGGGCATATTGCCTTCAGATCCTTGAACACAGTATACTCACCACTCAGTATCATTGTAACACTCTGCTCCTTCCTCATGTTTGGTTTTTCAGGAGTGCATTCAACCCTGACTGCATTTTAATGGATGACAATGTGTGACTGCAGAGAATAGCATAAATGTTGGAGGTTATTCTGCAAATGCCCATTCCCCCAATTTAAATTCCTTCAAGCATGTTAGGATGATGCATTGCAGCATAGCCACATGCACCAGCAACCATCCAGTTGTTGTCAACTGCACTTGTGGAGGAACACCCTACCACAGGAACTCCTTACCAAACTTATGACCAACATGGGAGCATGTTGCAGAGCACGCATTGTCATCCATGGGGATCACAAGTCCTATTAACCTCTTAACTGATTATCCCAAGATAACTTGGATTAAATGGTTCTGCTGAGAAATATTATCCTGAGATAACCTGGACCTTCAAATTTTATGCATCCCTGCACCAATGTCCTGATTATAATCACTGTAGCTTCTTTCACTGCAGCTAGTTAGCACCAGCATCCAGATTATAATTGTTGTAGTTCATTCTGCTATCACCAGTTAATGTTTTTCACAGTTTTGGGTCTTGGTACAGTGTTCTGCTACTCGCTTGTGCTCATAAAGTTATTGCAGCATTAATGTGCTGTTTTGTAGCATTTTGGCGCAATCGTTGCAGTACTGCATCTGCTTGCACTCTTCTAAAATGAATAGTGATTATTCCAGTGAGGAAGAGCAGTGGGAAGGCATTCCAGTTGTGGTATCTGGTGATGACTCTTTTGATCTGTCATCAAATGGGGAAGAATGTGAGGAAGACACCAATATACACTCCTGGAAATGGAAAAAAGAACACATTGGCACCGGTGTGTCAGACCCACCATACTTGCTCCGGACACTGCGAGAGGGCTGTACAAGCAATGATCACACGCACGGCACAGCGGACACACCACGAACCGCGGTGTTGGCCGTCAAATGGCGCTAGCTGCACAGCATTTGTGCACCGCTGCTGTCAGTGTCAGCCAGTTTGCCGTGGCATACGGAGCTCCATCGCAGTCTTTAACACTGGTAGCATGCCGCAACAGCGTGGACGTGAACCGTATGTGCAGTTGACAGACTTTGAGCGAGGGCGTATAGTGGGCATGCGGGAGGCCGGGTGGACGTACCGCCGAATTGCTCAACACGTGGGGCGTGAGGTCTCCACAGTACATGGATGTTGTCGCCAGTGGTCGGCGGAAGGTGCACGTGCCTGTCGACCTGGGACTGGACCGTAGCGACGCACGGATGCACGCCAACACCGTAGGATCCTACGCAGTGCCGTAGGGGACCGCACCGCCACTTCCCAGCAAATTAGGGACACTGTTGCTCCTGGGGTATCGGCGAGGACCTTTCGCAACCATCTCCATGAAGCAGGGCTACGGTCCCGCACACCATTAGGCCATCTTCCGCTCACGCCCCAACATCGTGCAGCCCGCCTCCAGTGGTGTTGCGACAGGCGTGAATGGAGGGACGAATGGAGACGTGTCGTCTTCAGCGATGAGAGTCGCTTCTGCCTTGGTGCCAATGATGGTCGTATGCGTGTTTGGCGCCGTGCAGGTGAGCGCCACAATCAGGACTGCATATGACCGAGGCACACAGGGCCAACACCCGGCATCATGGTGTGGGGAGCGATCTCCTACACTGGCCGTACACCACTGGTGATCGTCGAGGGGACACTGAATAGTGCACGGTACATCCAAACCGTCATCGAACCCATCGTTCTACCATTCCTAGACCGGCAAGGGAACTTGCTGTTCCAACAGGACAATGCACGTCCGCATGTATCCCGTGCCACCCAACGTGCTCTAGAAGGTGTAAGTCAACTACCCTGGCCAGCAAGATCTCCGGATCTGTCCCCCATTGAGCATGTTTGGGACTGGATGAAGCGTCGTCTCACGCGGTCTGCACGTCCAGCACGAACGCTGGTCCAACTGAGGCGCCAGGTGGAAATGGCATGGCAAGCCGTTCCACAGGACTACATCCAGCATCTCTACGATCGTCTCCATGGGAGAATAGCAGCCTGCATTGCTGCGAAAGGTGGATATACACTGTACTAGTGCCGACATTGTGCATGCTCTGTTGCCTGTGTCTATGTGCCTGTGGTTCTGTCAGTGTAATCATGTGATGTGTCTGACCCCAGGAATGTGTCAATAAAGTTTCCCCTTCCTGGGACAATGAATTCACAGTGTTCTTATTTCAATTTCCAGGAGTGTAGATTGGTCTCATGTGAGAGTGTGGCATATTGTTGATCAAAATACTGATTATGTTCCGCCAAGATTTCTTTTTACTGCTAATCCTGGCTGTATACCACCTTTTGCCAATGATTAACTTGAAATATTTGAACACTTTTTTGATAGGGATTTGATGGAAATGAGGCGGGTGTATACCACTAAATATATCAGCTAATGTGTTTCAACCACTAGATGTAATGTTTTGCCACCATCATGTGTAGAACTTTGAATTTTTCTTCCTGTAACCATTTTGCAAGGTGGTGTTCAGAAACCTGAATTGCAGATGTACTGGACATGGTGAGCAAGCATATCAACTCCATTGTTCAGTGATGTAATGTCTTACAAGAAGTTTCGTCAAATCAAAAAGTATCTTCATTTTTCTGATAACCAAGTGTATGATGCCGTAAATGTCACCCAAATCCCAAGCTGAACAAAATTTGGTCAGTTACGAGCACCTTGAAAATAAATTCAAAACTTCTTATGTTCATGAATGAGACACTTTGGTGGGTGAAAATCAACTTTTGTACAAGGGTCGACAATGTTGGATACATCCTGATAAAAAGAGCAATATTTTAGGATAAAATTCTACATACTGTGTGATCGTCTATTGGATATGTGTGGTCCCTGATTACCTACATGGGGAAAGGGACAAACTTGGATGCAGACCTTATGGATTTTCCAGTTTTGTCACAAGTTGTTTTCAGACCAGTGAACCCCTCCTGAAGCAAATTTACTGTGTAATGACAGATAGCTTTTACACATTAGCAGATTTCCTGATTTTGAAGTCCACTGACAGTTATGGAACAGTAAAAATGGCCTGGAAAGAAATACCACAATCTCTCAAAATAAAAACTTATGAAAGGCGGAAACTGCAGGTGAAAGATGAAGAAAAGTTCTAGCAATGCATTGCAAGGATAAGAGTGATGATGTACTTTTATCAGCTACCCACTTGGTGGATATGGTGGAGACTAAGAAAATGTCAAACCAAATAATGAAGCCAAAGCTTGTGCCTGACTATGACAACACAACGAGATGAGTGGATTGAGCTGATCAGAAAGCAAGGCAAGAAGTACTACAAGATAATCTTTGTCTGTTTGCTGGAAAATTCTGTGTGGAATTATTTTATTTTTTATGGTGGATCAGGAGTAAGAAAGGAGGCCCTGGAATTTATGTCAATTTTCTTGGAATAATTAGTTGAGAAATACAAAGGGAGCATCATTTTTTTTAAGCCAGGCCAACCAGGGCCCTCTTCAGTTGACTGAAAGATATTTTTCAGAAGTCATTGCAGAAACAAAGAAGAAGAGCAATCCAACATGAGTATGCACAGTGTGCTCCAAGAAACAAGATGTGTATGGATAGCGCATCCAAAGAGAAATACAATACTACTGCCCCAAGTGCCAGGTTCCCTTGTGCGTCACACCACACTTCAGAATCTATCATATAAAAACAGATTTCTAATATCATTTCTAATACCATTGTATTGGTTATGAACTGTAGATTAAAACTGAAGAAACTACAAAAGGGTGGAAATTTAAGGAGATGGGACCTGGATAAACTGAAAGAACCAGAGGTTGTACAGAGTTTCAGGGAGAGCATAAAGGAACAATTGACAGGAACGGAGGAAAGACATACAGTATAAGAAGAATGGGTAGCTTTGAGGATTGAAGTAGTGAAGGCAGCAGAGGATCAAGTAGTTAAAAAGATGAGGGCTAGTAGAAATCCTTGGGTAACAGAAGAGATACTGGATTTAATTAATGAAAGGAGAAAATGCAAAAATGCAGTAAGTGAAGCAGGCAAAAAGGAATACAAACGTCTCAAAACTGAGATCGACAGGAAGTGCAAAACGGCTAAGCAGGGATGGCTAGAGGACAAATGTAAGAATGTAGAGGCTTGTCTCACCAGGGGTAAGATAGATACTGCCTACAGGAAAATTAAAGAGACCTTTGGAGAAAAGAGAACCACTTGCATGAGTATCAAGAGCTCAGATGGAAACCCAGTTCTAAGCAAAGAAGGGAAAGCAGAAATGTGGAAGGAGTATATAGAGGGTCTATACAGGGGTGATGTTCATGAGGACAATATTATGGAAATGGAAGAGGGGGTAGATGAAGATGAAATGGGAGATATGATACTGCATGAAGAGTTTGACAGAGTACTGAAAGACCTAAGTCAAAACAAGGCCCTGAGAGTAGACAACATTCCATTAGAACTACTGACAGCCTTGGGAGAGCCAACCCTGACAAAACTCTACCATCTGGTGAGCAAGATGTATGAGACAGGCGAAATTTCCTCAGACTTCAAGAAGAATATAATAATTCCAATCCCATAGAAAGCAGGTGTTGACAGATGTGAAAATTATCGAACTATCAGTTTAATAAGTCACAGCTGCAAAATACTAACGTGAATTCTTTACAGACGAATGGAAAAACTAGTAAAAGCCAACCTCGGGGATGATCAGTTTGGATTCCGTAGAAATGCTGGAACACGAGAGGCAATACTGACCCTACGACTTATCTTAGAAAAAAGATTAAAGAAAACCAAACCCACATTTCTAGCATTTGTAGACTTAGAGAAATCTTTTGACAATGTTGACTGGAATACTCTCTTTCAAATTCTGAAGGTGGCAGGGGTAAAATACAGGAAGTGAAGGACTATTTACAATTTGTACAGAAACAAGATGGCAGTTATAAGAGTCGAGGGACATGAAAGGAAAGTAGTGGTTGGGAAGGGAGTGAGACAGGGTTGTAGCCTCTCCCCAATGTTATTCAATCTCTATATTGAGCAAGCAGTAAAGGAAACAAAAGAGAAAATTGGAGTAGGTATTAAAATCCATGGAGAAGAAATAAAAACTTTGAGGTTTTCCGATGACATTGTAATTCTGTCAGAGACAGCAAAGGACTTGGAAGAGCAGTTGAACGGAATGTACAGTGTTTTGAAAGGAGGGTATAAGATGATCATCAACAAAAGCAAAACGAGGATAATGGAATGTAGTCGAATTAAGTCGGGTGATGCTGAGGGAATTAGATTAGGAAATGAGACACTTAAAGTAGTAAAGGAGTTTTGCTATTTGGGAAGCAAAATCACTGATGATGGTCGAAGTAGAGAGGATATAAAATGTAGACTGCCAATGGCAAGGAAAACATTTCTGAAGAAGAGAAATTTGTTAACATCAAGTATTGATTTGTGTCAGGAAGTCGTTTCTGAAAGTATTTGTATGGAGTGTAGCCATGTATGGAAGTGCAACAGGGACAATAAATAGTTTAGACAAGACGAGAATAGAAGCTTCTGAAATGTGGTTCTACAGAAGAATGCTGAAGATTAGATGGGTAGATCACATAACTAATGAGGAGGTACTGAATAGAATTGGGGAGAAGAGGAGTTTGTGGCACAAATTGACTAGAAGAAGGGATCGGTTGGTAGGACATGTTCTGAGGCATCAAGGGATCATCAATTTAGTATTGGTGGGCAGCATGGAGGGTAAAAATCATAGAGGGAGACCAAGAGATGAATACACTGAGCAGATTCAGAAGGATGTAGGCTGCAGTAGGTACTGGGAGGTGAAGAAGCTTGCACAGGATAGAGTGGCATGGAGAGCTGCATCAAACCAGTCTCAGGACCGAAGACCAGAACAACAACAACAACAACAACAACAACAATACCATTCTGGTGTGATTCTCATATGTATATCTTATTTATCTTCTGATTTGTATCTTTAAATCAAAAATTTTTGTCTTTATAATAAACAATGTGTTGTCATGAGTATTTGCAGAAATTTGTGATGAGCCTAAGTTATCTCAGAATAATGGCCTTTATCCACTTACAAATACAATATCTCCTTATATTTTTGAGATAAATGTAGGAATAAGTTTCCTAAGCAATATGTTTTCAAAAAAGTGTAAAATTACAGAGAAAAAATAGGTAAGGTTTTGAAAGTTTTGTGGCAGGATAAGTTCATTAGGAGATTAAGAACCATGTCCTGCATTTTATAATGTCCAGGGGACCATCTATAATCATGGTAACTTCAGGGTAATAATTATCTTTGAATAAAAGCATCATTTCTGTTTGTCATAGTGTATTTCTTTCAGTTACAGGCTATGTTACTTGGAAGTGGCACATCATCTGAAAGTTAGTTTTGTTCTTACATTTTTCAAGCCAGTGTAGTATGAATGTATGGGCCTGTGAATGCTTCTGAGACCCAGTTGTTCTTTATTCTGAAATGAAAGTAATATGTGTTGTACAATCTGTTGCATGTATAACATGATCACCATCATGAGATCCTGATGAGTATGCAGAGCCATGTTCCTGTTGCCATTTCCGTGTTGTCAACAACCTGTTTCTCTTGCTGACCCACTACTGTTATCTGTCTATTGTAATCATCAACCTTCTGTAAATGACAACCTGAAGCTGGCCAAAAGACACTGTATCCATTATAAATCAGGTGCAAGAGAGATACCAGATGTCGTACTGTTGTCAGTTTTTTTAAAGAGGAGATTTTCCCAACAACCTGTGGGCAAATGTCAGGTCAAAGCAGAGTAAAGGTTTGTCTTTCTCACTCCAGCAAAAGTCAACTTGAAAGAAATTCCTGGCATTCTCCAAGAGAAACAGCTTGTATCAAAATTTGTATTAATCGAAAGTATTTGATACATTTATATGCATTGTATAACCCAAACCAATGTTGCTAAGATGCTATTTGAAACACATTTACCAAGACACACATTATGAAAGCTTAAGTTAATTGTTACTATGAAATACTAATGTCTTTAACCCTTTGAGTGCTGCACCAGCACATGCATCTGGTCCTGTCAAGCCTGCCCTTGGAGCTGCCTAATCCGTGTACCTGCGCTGGCAACCACTTACGCGAACTTTTGTGTGTGCCTGAGCTCTCCGCTTGGCCGTCGTCACCCTGGCCTGAGTATTTCTGGAACCACAGAGGTCATGACAGTCTCGCAGTTAGTGTGATCACTGATGTTACCAATAAATGCAGGATATCTGGATACTTATTCCAGAGCTTTGAATCAGGAAATAAATTGCTCTACACACCTAATGTACACTGAAACTGCTTACGCTGCTAACATGTAACTCCTCATCAAGGGCTTTCTTTCATTTGCAATTAGTTCTTGAGAATCATCATAAAGTCTCAGTTTACATGTGTGTTTTATTTGGCATACTGATACTTAATTATCAGATTTTTATACGCAACTTATGAAGTAAACGCTGTAGAATCTGTAACGACCAAACGTTGATGTTCTTCTGTACTAGCACAGTAATTCGCCCGTAAACAACCTTCAAGGGAAGTGTCTGGATGCTGAGACACACTTTTGAAGCTAAACACTATATTTTGAGAGCATTAACCCAATAAATTATCTCCAAGAAAACTTCAAAATCAAAAATTCAACATTTCTGAATTCTTTTTATATGGGACGCAACTGTTATTGTACAGTAGAAATAAACAATGATTTATAACTTTTGATTAAGATTTAGATATGGAAATACTCAAGTTTCTAAACTACCTAATTAAATGTCACCTTCAATTCCTAATGACCTTTTGTGCTTCAGAAACGGGCGAGAGTGTGCAACTGACCAATGTGTGCTGAGACGCCCTTTCCAAGTGCAAGCCTAGAATTTTTTGCACAAATCCAGTGTCCTGGAAAAATAGGACAGCACTCCATTACTGAACATTACTAGTAAATTGTAGCCTGGGTTGGTAAAAAATATTTATTTAAACGGCGACTAGTTTCAGGCAAACCCATTCTCAAACAACCATGTTAAAAATGAATGTGACAAACACAATATAGCTGTTAATAAAACCATAGTATATTGGTAGCTATCCATCTTCTATGGTTTTATTAACAGCTACAATGTGGTTGTCACAGTTTTTGTTTTACATGGTGGTTTGAAAATGGGCTTTGCCCAAAACTAGTCACCGCTTAAATAAATATCTTTTACCGCAACCCAGGCTACAATTTTGTAGTAATAGTAATGCTAGAAATTTTTGTTGAATTAATGATATTTGCACTGAGTTTAAGGTTTAACTTCAACCAAGAACTTACAGAAGAATCCATAAATTTGTACTAAGTTTTTATTTTTGCACCTTCTGTACGAACGTTTGAAGCATCCAGTCTGTGTTTGGCAGCACAGACTGGATGTTTCACATGTTTGTACATAACGCGTTTGTCAGCAAAGTAATTCATCTGTAGAGGCTCTTCAAGCTCAGATAATTCAGCGGTTTTTTTTTTTTTTTTTTTTTTTTTTTTTTTTTTTTTTTTTTTTTTTTGCACAGTTATTGTAGTAACACTGTTCACGTTTACATCGCACTTCACTTAGCGTAGATCGAGACTGTGTCCTAGGCATGCCCGATGTTAACTGACTGGGCACGGCCCATGCTGCCGGAGTTGTTGTTGTTGTTGTTGTTGTCATGCTGGCAGAGGTCGCGTCCGAATTCTCGCGTGCCCTCTGGTGGACGGGACTCTACTTGCGGCAACTACCGTCCGTAACACGCCGTGCCAATGTGCGCCTCCCGCTATCTTTCTGGTGGCTACTACACTCCTCCTCCTTCGGGGGGTGAAGCCACTGTGATCCACTGCATCGGTAGGTGGAGCGTCGGGCAGGAGCGGTGACCTCCACATCCATTGGATGGCCAGAGTCGAGGGGATCTGCCAACCCTCGAGCCGGAACCTTCGAATACGGCTGGAAGTGACCCACACGAAGAGGCCCCCGTCGTCCCACAACCGGAGCCCGGGACAGAACGGGCCACAAGTTGTCGAACTCCGGATCCTGTTCCACCCCGGGAGGGGTAAGACCCAGTGGTGGGGATGAAGGGGAAGGGACGACCACAGGTGAACCAACCTCCTGAGAAACCGGGCCTGCTAGGGGGGGCCAGCTCTCACTGGGGCATCTCGAACGACGGCGATGCTGGTGCTGGAGCTACTGGAGGCTGCCAAGGCTGAGAACCATCGCAGTGCGGCAGAGGCACAGCGAGGAGAGGAGGCAACGTCCCCTGTGAAACCAACACAGGTGCCGGCAATGGGGAAGCCGGTGTCCTAGAGGGTGGGTGCCCGAACGTGGACGTAGCTGATTTTGGTGACGACGTACCACCCTGTCCCCCGCCTGCAAGGTATAGAGCAGGCAGCCATTTCGGCACAGGACCACTGCTGGTATCCAACATGGATTGCAACCAAACCCACGGACCCAGACCGACATACCCAGTGGAAAGCCAGGTACTCCGTTTTGTGAAGACTGGCGAAGACCAGGCCGGAGGAGGTGCAGCAGAGTCCTAGTTTGACGCCCATGGAGGAGCTCTGTGGGGCTGCATTCTCCCATTGGTGTTTTTTATTTTTTTTTTTTTTTTGGTGGGGTTTAAGGGCGCTCAACTACTGAGGTCATTAGCGCCCAGTCACTGTTGTTAGAGCACATGGAATCTAGTAAAACTCAAGGGGATGGGGGGGACAGCAGAAGGACCTGACAAAGATGCAGATAAAATAAGTAAAAAGGTTAGATGTCTTTGGACAAGCCAGTCAAAGTTATAAAATGCAGAATACGAGCAGCTGCTCGAGCATCATCAGCTAAAACATCTGGTAAAGTAGATGGCAGGGACAGGACAACACGAAATTGACTAAAATGGGGACACGACAATAAAACATGGTGCACTGTTAATGCCTGACCACAAGGGCACTGCGGGGCTGGGTCATCGGAGAGCAGGTAGCGGTGGCTAAACCGGCAATGCCCAATCCGCAACCTGGTCAGAAGGACCTCCTCTCGCCGAGATGGTCGGGAGGAGGTTGTCCAAGCAGTTGGGAGCGGTTTTACTGCCCGGAGCTTGTTTCCCTGGGGGGATGACCAAGCATCCCACCACAATGACACAAGACTCTTACATACATCCCCACGAACGTCAGATGACGGGACACAATGGGAGGCTGGCCGAGGCAGGAGGACTGTAGCCTTGGCTGCAGCATCCGCAGCCTCGTTCCCAGGCACTCCTACATGTCCGGGAACCCACAGAAAGCTGACAGGAGAACCATTATCAGCGAAAGAATGGAGGGACTGCTGTATCCGTTGAATCAAGGGATGGACCGGATAAGGAGCTCCAAGGCTCTGAAGGGCACTGAGTGAGTCAGAGCAGAGTACATACGATGAATGGCGGTGGCGGCGGGCATACTGAACGGTCTGATGGAGAGCAAAAAGCTCGGCCGTAAAGCTCGAACATTGGTCGAGGAGCCGGTATTTAAAGGTGGCGGCCCCAACGACAAAGGCACAGCCGACACCATCATCAGTTTTGGAGCCATCGGTGTAAATAAAGGTGTGACCGGCAAGTCGAGCACGAAGTTCGACAAACCGTGAACAATACACTGCAGCCGGAGTACCCTCCTTCGGGAGTGAGCTGAGGTCGAGATAAATATGAACCGGAGCCTGGAGCCAAGGTGGTGTCGGGCTCTCACCCTCTCTGAAGGTGGTAGGGAGGGCAAAATCCAATTGTCGAAGCAGGTGATGGAAGCGGACTCCGGGGGGCAGCAGGGCAGACACATACAACCTGTACTGACGGTCGAGAGAAGGACTGGTAAGAGGGGTGGTCGGGCATAGACAACAGCCGGCAGGCATACCGACACAGCAGTACGTCGCGCCGGTAGGTCAATGGTAATTCGGCAGCTTCAGCATAAAGACTCTCGACAGGACTAGTGTAGAAGGCTCCGGTCGCAAGACGTATCCCCCGATGGTGGATAGAGTTGAGCCGGCGTAAGAGGGACGGCCGAGTGGACGAGTAGACGAAGCTCCCATAATCCAGCTTCGATTGCACAATAGACCGATACAAGCGAAGCAGGACAGTGCGATCCACTCGCATGAACCGCTAAGAACTCTGAGGACATTTATGGGAACGTGTACAACGCGCCGCCAAATAAGAGACATGTGGAGACCAACACAGTTTCCTGTCCAACGTGAGCCCTAGAAACTTAGTTGTTTCCACGAATGGGAGAACAACGGGACCGAGATGTAAGGATGGCGGAAGGAACGCTTTATATCGCCAAAAGTTGATACAAACCGTCTTCTCTTCAGAGAACCGGAAGCCATTTGCCACGCTCCATGAGTAGAGGCTGTCTAGACAACGCTGAAGGCAGCACTCCAGGAGGTATGTTCTCTGGGCACTGCAGTAGGTCGTGAAGTCATCGACAAAGAGAGAGCCTGAGACATTAGGTGGAATACAATCCATAATTGGATTGATCGCGATGGCAAAAAGGGCTACGCTCAAGACGGAGCCCTGAGGCACTCTGTTCTCCTGGAGGAAGACGTCGGACAATACGGAACCCACACGTACCCTAAACTTTCGATCCATTAAAAAGGAATCAATCAAAAGGGGCAGGCGACCACGTAGGCCCCACCTGTGCATAGTGCGGAGGATACCTCCTCTCCAACAGGTATCATAAGCCTTCTCCAAGTCAAAGAACACGGCTACCGTTTGGCCCCTTCGCAAAAAATTGTTCATGATGAATGTCGACAAGGTTACAAGGTGGTCAACAGCGGAGCGGCGGCGACGAAAGCCGCATTGGACATTAGTAAGTAGCCGTCGAGATTCAAGAATCCAGACTAACCGAGCATTAACCATGCGCTCCATCACCTTACAGACACAGCTTGTAAGAGAAATGGGACGGTAACTAGAAGGAAGGTGTCTATCGTTCCCGGGTTTGGGTATAGGAACGACGACGGCGTCACGCCAACGCATGGGGACCTGACCTTCGGTCCAGACGTGATTGTAGGTACGAAGAAGGAAGCTTTTGCCCGCCAGAGAAAGATGTGCCAGCATCTGAACGTGAATGGCATCTGGCCCCGGAGCAGAGGACCGGGACAGTGCAAGCGCACGTTCGAGTTCCCGCATAGTAAAGGGGGCATTATAAGTTTCCAGATTCAGCGAGTGGAAGGAAGATCGCCGAGCCTCTTCTGCCTCTTTCCTGGGAAGGAAGGCAGGGTGGTAATGGGCGGAGCTTGAAACCTCCGCGAAAAAGCGGCCAAAGGCGTTGGAGACAGCCACAGGATCAACAAGGACCTCATTACCTGAGGTCAGGCCAGGTACCGAGGAGTGGGCCTTAATGCCCGACAGCCGGCGCAGGCCACCCCAAACGACGGAAGAGGGAGTAAAACTGTTAAAGGAGCTGGTGAAAGAGGCCCAACAAGCTTTTTTGCTGTCTTTGATGACTCTACGGCATTGTGCTCGAAGTCGTTTGTATTCAATACAATTCGCCAACGTAGGATGGCGGCGAAAGGTGCCTAAAGCACGTCGTCGAGCACGGATAGCGTCCCTACAAGCCTCATTCCACCAGGGGACGGAAACGCCACGTGAAGAAGAGGTAGTACGAGGAATGGAACGTTCGGCAGCATTGATGATAACAGCCGTGAGGTATTCGACCTGACTGTCACAACTGAGAAAATCGCGGTCCGGAAAGGTCGCCAGGGAGGAGTAAAGTCCCCAATCAGCTTTCGGTATGTTCCAGCACGAAGGACGTGGGGATGGGGTGTGGTGCAGGAGACAAACGACACAGGGGAAGTGGTCGCTCGAATAGGTGTCAGAAAGGACATACCACTCGAACCGATGGGCAAGAGTGGTAGCACAGATCGAGAGGTCCAAGTGGGAGTAGGTATGAGTAGAGTCCGAGAGGAAAGTCGGGGCGCCGGTATTGAGGCAGACAAGATTGAGATGGTTGAAGACATCCGCAAAGAGTGAACCTCTTTGACAGGATGCAGGAGAGCCCCAAAAGGGACGATGGGCATTGAAGTCGCCAAACAATAAAAACGGCGGGGGAAGCTGAACGATCAGGTGCATCATGTCAGCCCAACTAACAGCAGATGACGGTGGAGTGTAGATGGTACAAACTGAAAAAGTAAAAGCAGAAAGAGTAATATGAACAGCTATTGCTTGGAGTGGGGTGGTCAACGGGATGGGATGGTAATAGACATCGTCCCGAACAAGCCACACGACCCCACCATGAGCTGGGACACCGTCCACAGGGGTGAGGTCATACCGCTCTGAGGTATAGTGGGTAAAGGCAATACGGTCAGTCGGGCGCAACTTGGTTTCCTGGAGACCAAGGATGAGCGGACAGTGCAGGCGGAGGAGCAGTTGTAATTCCTCCTGATTAGATCAAATACCTCTTATGTTCAAATGTAACAAGGCCATCGCTAGTCAAAAAGTTGGGGGAATGGGATGGGGGAAGAGCTGGTCACCTCGACGGCCGCGGAGAGCCAGGTTGCGAGGGAACAACGCTACAACCAGCGGGAGGCGGATCTGGTTCCATCGAGTCGTCGCCAGCTGCGGCCGCTGTCCCTGGGTGTGTTGGAGGGGCAGCATCATTTGCCGACGAGAGGCCAGCTGAGCGCCTGGCAACAGAGCGTCCCGGCGAAACTGAGGACGGCCGGGAGCGGCGACTCATGGATAGAGCGTCAGACGAAACGCACCGGGGTGGAGAGGGGGATAGAGACTTCTTCTTGGAGGCCTTCTTGGAAGGCCAAGGAGGCACAGGGATGGTGGGCTGGACCCGAAGAAGGTCCTCACGTGCGGGGTCCGTTTTGGAACGCCGGACCTTGGAAGCTGGGGTCCGGAACGTTTCCCCGATGGACGCCTGAGAAGAGGATCGCTTCTCAGGTGGCGGGGGAAGAGAAGGAGGAGGAAGGGTGGCCCCTGGGGCAGAGGGGGTGGGGGCCACGGGGGAGGAGGATTTGGAAGAGAGGGATTTGGGAGGCGGAGGCAGAGCCCCCTGATGGGCGGAGGAGGTGGAGGGGGGACAGGATAGGGGTGAGGATACGGCGGAAGGAGTGGACACAACTGAGGCAAACAAAGTGGTCAACGGCACGGGATGGAGGCGGTCATACTTCTTCCTGGCCTCAGAATAAGAGAGCTGATCCAAAGTTTTGAGTTCTTGTATCTTCTTCTCCTTCTGATATGCGGGGCAGTCTGAGGATCTAGGAGAGTGGATGCCAGGACAATTAATGCACCGAGGTGGTGGGGTGCATGTATGTTCCTCACGAAGAGGACATCCACAATCGCCACAAAGGGGCTCAGCCTCACACCGTGACGACATGTGCCCAAAGTGCAAACACCGAAAACAGCGCATAGGAGGTGGGACGTAAGGTCGCACATCGCACCGGTAGCACATCACCTTCTCCAGGAGAACGTCACCCTCGAAGGCGAGGATAAAGGGCCCGGTGTCGATGCGACGGTCTTTGGGGCCGCGCTGGACTCGCCGGACGAAATGCACGCCTCGGCGCTCCAGGTTGGCCCTGAGCTCCTCATCAGATTGTAGCAGGAGGTCACGATGAAAAATAACCCCCTGCGTCCTATTTAGTGCCAGATGCGGGACAATGGACACTGGGATGTCCCCTAGGCGGTCGCACGCCTGGAGTGCCGCCGACTGTGTGGCGGAGGTGGTCTTGATAAGAACGGACCCTGAACACATCTTGCTGAGAGCCTCGATTTCCCCGAAGATGTTCTCAATGTGCTGAACAAAGAACATGGGCTTGGAGGTGGCGAACGTCCCCCCATCGGTTCGAGAACAGACCAAATAGCGGGGGAAGTACTTCGCCCCAAGCCGGCGGGCCTGTCCCTCCTCCCAGGGAGTGGCCAAGGGGGAAAGGGCAGGAGAACCAGAACTAGAAACAGTACCTTTTCTTTTGAAAGACTCGGCCGCAGAGCGACCTGATACGTGTTGACGTTTCATCTGCGAAACGTCCGCCCCGATACCACCCACTCCGACCAGGGCCTCTCCCCACGGGCGCCACCCAGCCTCAGCAAGGGCCACCTGGCAGGATGACCATTGCCGGGAGTCCTGATGCCCCAAGGAGATGGGCATCTACTCCTTGGCCGACGTGGGGAGGGTGCAGCTCAGGTATCAGCAGTACGATCCCTGTGTTGTCAGGGGGCTACAACCTAGAGGGTACATGAGGACCCCACCACAACGGGCTGGCTACCGTGCTGGATTTCTGGTGCCATGGAAAGTCCATCATGATCACTGGTGCAGATGGGGACGCACTATGGGCGTAACTGGTATAACCCATCAGGCGTTTAGGCCCAATTTGAGGCATAGTGGGTATGGTTACAACGCCCCCAAGGGGGACCATCACATGGAAGGCCAAAACGGTTGGAACTCCTTTTAGTCGCCTCTTACAACAGGCAGGAATACCTCGGGCCTATTCTTACCCCGGACCCACAGGGGGGCCCATTGGTGTGGTCCGGTATGCCATCAAGAAAAACGTCAATGCTTCCTCCGCAGGAAATTCGTGCACATACTTTTGCATCTGCGTCTTAAATGTGCACACCATGCGCTCGGCTTCCCCATTCGATTGTGGATGGAAGGGGGGAGAGCTAATGTGCCGAATACCGAAGCGCCTACAAAAATCCTGGAAGGTCTGCGAAATAAACTGCGGTCCATTGTCCGAGACCAGGGTGATTGGCAGACTGTCCACAGAAAAGATTTTTGCTAGTGCCTGGATTGCAACTTCTGAAGTGGTTGAGGAGCAGCGAACCACATATGGGAATCGGGAATAAGCATCAATGACAATGAGCCAAAAACCATTGAGAAACGGGCCCGCAAAATTGATGTGAACACGTTCCCATGCTTGGGTTGCCGGCGACCATGAAGAGAACGATGCCCTGGGAGATGCTTGTTGGCTCGCACACTGGGAACAGTCGGCCACCAAGTGCTCAATTTCTCTGTCAATACCGGGCCAGTACACATGTCTGCGAGCCAAGGTTTTAGTACGGGAAACACCCCAGTGCTCCACATGTAATAACGTGAGGACCTCCCGTCGTAAACTTGCAGGAACAACCACGCGAGGAGCTGTATCATTGGTAGCCAGAAGGAGAATGCCTTCCAAGACCGAGAGGTGGTCCCGTAGAAGAAAATAATTATGAAGAGGGTCCGAGGCCCTGCCTGGAGGGCGGGATGACCACCCCTGCTGAATGAGGCGAACTACTTGCCGGAGAACCGGGTCAGCTGCCGTTTTCCTGGCGACTCGAGAACTAGTGATCGGGAAGCCATCAACCGCTTGGCGGGACGCCTCATCCAAATGAAAACACATAATCTCCTCTCGATCAAACGTAGGATCGGGGCCCACCGGAAGACGGGAAAGAGTGTCGGCGTTGGCATGCTGTCCTGTAGGGCGAAAATGAATGTCATAATGGTACTTAGAGAGGAACAAGGCCCAGCGCTGTAGTCTGTGGGCCGCCCTATTTGGAATCTGAGAGGCGGGGCCAAATAACGATATTAACGGCTTATGGTCAGTGATTAACTGAAACTTCGTGCCATACAAGAAAGGGTGAAACTTGGTAACAGCGTAGACAATGGCCAAAGCCTCTTTTTCCACCTGGGAGTAATGGGCCTGCATGGGACTAAGCGTTTTAGATGCAAACGCCAGTGGTTGCTCGGAACCATCTGCGTTGCGATGGGCCAGGACCGCCCCCACCCCATACTGCGAAGCATCTGTAGCCAGGACCAACGGCTTATGGGGATCAAAAGTAGCCAAACAAGGGGCTGACGTGAGGAGGCCCTTCAATGAGGTGAACGCTCGCTCGCATGCAGGCGACCAATCAAAAGGAACACCCTTGTGCAGAAGGCAGTACAGGGGGTGGGCTATAGTGGAAGCCCTGGGAATGAACCGGTGGTAATAGGCTATCTTGCCTAAAAAAGCTTGTAACTCTTTCAGCGAAGCAGGCCGAGGAAGGTTGACGATACCTTGGACCAAACTGCTTAGTGGCTGGATACCGTGCCGAGAGATGGTGTAGCCCACATACTCAGTGGATGGTTGAAAGAAGGTTGACTTATGCAGGTTGCAACGCAAGCCCACAGACCTGCATTTGAGAAAGAGGGTGCGAAGGTTGTGCAAGTGTTCCTTCGTGCTGCGGCCTGTGACAATTATGTCATCCAGGTAATTAATACAATGAGGAATTGTCGACGTGGCATGCTCAAGATAACGCTGGAATATCGCCGGGGCACTGGATATTCCAAAGGCCAACCGCTGGTATTGGTAAAGACCAAACGGGGTGTTGATGACCGCCAACCGTTTGGAGTCCTCATCAAGTGGTATCTGATGATAAGCCTCCGACAGATCGATTTTCGAAAAATATTGGCCTCCCGCCACGGAGGAGAACAATTCATCAGCACGAGGCAAAGGATAGGTGTCCACCACCAATTGGGAATTAATGGTGGCCTTGAAATCGCCACAAAGACGTAATTTTCCCGAGGGCTTCCTTACAATAACGAGGGGCGAAGCCCACTCACTGGAAGAAATGGGAATAACGACCCCTAGGGCTGTCAGCCGGTCTAGCTCTTCCTTTACCTGAGGGCGGAGAGCCAAGGGGATCTGCCTCGCGCGTAGAAAACGCGGGTGAGCCGACGCTTTCAACGTTAAGTGAGCTTCAAAATCTGAAACACGCCCCAGGTCCTCCTCAAAAATATCTGGAAAGTCGGAGATCAAAGATTCCAATGATTGATAGGGAACGTCTTTGGAGACCAACTGTATGGTGTCAGCGATAGAAAAACCGAAAGCTTGAAAAGCATCCAGGCCAAAAAGGTTAGCTGAGCTCGCATCACTGACAACAATAAAAGTAATAGGCCGAGTGACTGATTTGTAAGTCACGTCGGTAGTGAATTGACCCAGTAGGAGAATGAACTGTTTACCATAACCGCGTAGACGCCGGTAAACTGGCGCCAACGGGGGCGATCCCAGGTCGGAATAAGTTTGTGCATTCAACAACGAAACTGCCGCGCCCGTATCGACTTGCAGTTGTAACCGGCGCGACCGAACCGACACCTCGATAAAGAGTTTGCGTGCCAATGCGTCGGGGGCCTGGCCCGATGAAACTTCCTGAATGTCATGTCCTCTGTACCTGCTTCCTTCGATTCTTTTGAGGCTGAGCGGCAAACTTTAGCAATGTGACCTTTTCTATTACATTTGCGACAAACGGCCCAACGCTGGGGGCACTCTGACCGATCATGATGTATATAGCACGACGCACAGGACGGCAACAGGGGCCGGCGGCCGGAATTCTGTTTACGCGCCGTGCGGGAGCGGCCGTAACGGCCGGATTGTACCGCTCGCACGTCGTCCACCCCTGACACAGTGGACGCGGCCGCGCCGCCCTGAACCTCCGCGACGTCGCACCACGCTTCCAGCTGTTGACCTGCGGCGTGAGAGACTTCATACGATTGAGCAATGGACAGGACTTCCTCGAGGGTAGGGTTTTCTAACTGCAAGGCCCGTTGCCGGACCTCCCTATCAGGGGCCGAACGAACAAAGACGTCGCGTACCATAACGTGGGCGTACGACTCTCGCGACTGCTCCGTGACAAAATGACACTTGCGACTAAGACCGTGCAGGGTAGCGGCCCACGCCCGGTAAGACTGATGGGGCTGTTTCTTGTATTGATAGAACTCGACCCTAGCCGCCACAACATGCGTGCGGCGGCGATAATATGAAGACAGCAATGAACACAATGCGTCAAAAGACAAGGACAAGGGTTCCTGCAACGGCGCTAGCTGCCGCAAAACTTGATACAGCGAGGGAGATATCCAAGACAAGAAGAGAGTACGACATACCTCCGCATCGGCAACATGAAACGCCTGGAAATGCTGCCGAAGGCGATGTTCATATGCGTCCCAATCCTCCGCCGTCTCGTCATACGGGGGAAAGGGAGGAGGGAACGGCGCCGGAGCAGACGGCGTGGAGAGCAACGCCGGAAGCACTTGTTTCATGGTGGCCATGAGTTCCGTCTGCTGTGCAACCAAAACTCGCACCAAATCCTACATGCCGTGGAGAAGCTGCGAAACCGGATCAACGACGCAACACGCGAAAGAACGACCCTACTCGTCGCCAATTGTGTAGTAACACTGTTCACGTTTACGTCGCACTTCACTTAGCGTAGATCGGGACTGTGTCCTAGGCATTCCCGATGCTAACTGACTGGGCACGGCCCGTGCTGCCGGAGTTGTTGTTGTTGTTCTTGTTGTCATGCCGGCAGAGGTCGCATCCGAATTCTCGCGTACCCTCTGGTGGACGGGACTCTACTTGCGGCAACTACCGTCCGTGACGCGCCGTGCCAATGTGCGCCTCCCGCTATCTTTCTGGTGGCTACTACAGTTATATTTCCCATCCTTCTTTCTCATCCAGGCTTTGGACTGGCAATGGTGAAGTTAATTTTTTTTTAATTTTTGTAATTATTTTTGTTTGTTTTAATTTTTAAGTATTTTTTTTCAGAATTAAGTGCTTTTTCATCTTCCAGCTGTAGCAACTTGGCTAAAAGTTCTTCTTTGTGTGGATGTTTAAAAACATGGGTCAACGCACAAAGGTACATTGCATGTTTAGCATTCATATTTCATTTATTGATGCACATTCTGTTTCGAGCAGACTGCACATCTATGCCATAGTCCCCGTTTCTTGGACAGGTCACTTGGAATGACATGTAGAAAGTGCCTCCCAGTAAAGCGAAGTGGATTCTCATCATCAGAGTGCCTTCCTTTCCTATCTCTTCTCCATTCTGTAGCAAATTTTTCCACAAGTTCTCGTTGCTGTTGTTGTTGTTGTTGTTGTTGCAGACTTCAGTCCTGAGACTGGTTTGATGCAGCTCTCCATGCTACTCTATCCTGTGCAAGCTTCTTCATCTCCCAGTAACTACTGCAACCTACATCCTTCTGAATCTGCTTAGTGAATTCATCTCTTGGTCTCCCTCTTCGATTTTTACCCTCCACGCTGCCCTCCAATACTAAATTGGTGATCCCTTGATGCCTCAGAACATGTCCTGCCAACAGATCCCTTCTTCTAGTCAAGTTGTGCCACAAACTCCTCTTCTTCCCAATTCTATTCAGTACCCCCTCATTAGTTATGTGATCTACCTATCTAATCTTCAGCACTCATCTGTAGCACCACATTTCAAAAGCTTCTATTGTCTTCTTGTCCAAACTATTTATCGTCCATGTTTCACTTCCATACATGGCTACACTCCATACAAATACTTTCAGAAACGACTTCCTGACTCTTAAATCTATACTCGATGTTAACAAATTTCTCTTCTTCAGAAACGCTTTCCTTGGCATTCCCAGTCTACATTTTATATCCTCTCTACTTCAACCATCATCAGATATTTTGCTCCCCAAATAGCAAAACTCCTTTACTACTTTAAGTGTCTCATTTCCTAATCTAATCCCCTCAGCATCACCCGACATAATTCAACTACATTCCACTATCCTCATTTTGCTTTTGCTGATGTTCATCTTATATCC
This sequence comes from Schistocerca americana, assembly GCF_021461395.2. Classification (NCBI taxonomy): domain Eukaryota; kingdom Metazoa; phylum Arthropoda; class Insecta; order Orthoptera; family Acrididae; genus Schistocerca; species Schistocerca americana. The sequence goes on along the minus strand of NC_060119.1, from coordinate 740,407,396 downwards.
TCCTTTCAAGACACTACACATTCCGTTCAACTGCTCTTCCAAGTCCTTTGCTGTCTCTGACAGAATTACAATGTCATCGGCAAACCTCAAAGTTTTTATTTCTTCTCCATGGATTTTAATACCTACTCCAAATTTTTCTTTTGTTTCCTTCACTGCTTGCTCAATATAGAGATTGAATAACATCAGGGAGAGGCTACAACCCTGTCTCACTCCCTTCCCAACCACTGCTTCCCTTTCATGTCCCTCGACTCTTATAACTGCCATCTGGTTTCTGTACAAATTGTAAATAGCCTTTCGCTCCCTGTATTTTACCCCTGCCACCTTCAGAATTTGAAAGAGAGTATTCCAGTCAACATTGTCAAAAGCTTTCTCTAAGTCTACAAATGCTAGAAATGTAGGTTTGCCTTTGCTTAATCTAGCTTCTAAGATAAGTCGCAGGGTCAGTATTGCCTCACGTGTTCCAATATTTCTACGAAATCCAAACTGATCTTCCCTGAGGTCAGCTTCTACTAGTTTTTCCATTCGTCTGTAAAGAATTTGCATTAGTATTTTGCAGCCGTGACTTATTAAACTGATAGCTCGGTAATTTTTGCATCTGTCAACACCTGCTTTCTATGGGATTAGAATTATTACATTCTTCTTGAAGTCTGAGGGTATTTTGCCTGTCTCATATATCTTGCTCAGCAGATGGTAGAGTTTTGTCAGGACTGTCTCTCCCAAGGCTGTTAGTAGTTCTAATGGAATGTTGTCTACTCCCGGGGCCTTGTTTTGATTCAGGTCTTTCAGTGCTCTGTCAAACTCTTCACGCAGCATAGTATCTCCCATTTCATCTTCATCTACATCTACATCCTCTTGCATTTCCATAATGTTGTCCTCAAGTACATCGCCCTTGTACAGACCTTCTATATACTCCTTCCACCTGTCTGCTTTCCCTTCTTTGCTTAGAACTGGGTTTCCATCTGAGCTCTTGATATTCATACAAGTGGTTCTCTTTTCTCCAAAGGTCTCTTTAATTTTTTCTGTAGGCAGTATCTATCTTACCCCTGGTGAGACAAGCGCTACATCCTTACATTTGTCCTCTAGCCATCCCTGCTTAGCCATTTTGCACTTCCTGTCGATCTCATTTTTGAGACGTTTGTATTCCTTTTTGCCTGCTTCATTTACTGCATTTTTATATTTTCTCCTACCAGACATAAAAAAAAAATCTGCTAATGATATTTTGCTCCCTGTCAACAATCTTTGAAGAGTGTGAGCATTCAAAACACAAAGGTCTGCAACATGAAAAAAAACTTTTTGTACCATTTAACAGATTTACGCACAGATGCAACAGAGCTTAATAGCATATCGGAGTGGTCTACTGCTCCCATACTTGCATTGTAATCAACAACACATTGTGGCTTCATTACATTTTTGCCATTTGTCTTGTTTGTCTTTCCCATGTCACACATTTCTGTAGTGTTGCATGTAGTCAGCATGAACACTTCTCTCTTGTCACACCACTTGATGGCAAGCATTGCGTCAGTTGACATGAACTCAACTTCTCCTCATTTCAGTTTCTTTTGTAGCTTCGGAAAGTTGTGCCTGTTCCTATGTACAGTACTTCATGCTGCTGTTATCTGGTTGTGAAGCCAGAGGAACAAGGCTGGACTTTTATACCAATTGTCCACATACAGGGTATGTCCACGTTCAAAGTATGGCTTCATTAGTATTGCCACAATATCATCAGATTTTCTCCAAATTATGGACTTCAATTTCTGCTGTTGTGCCTGTATATACAATGAAATCCAAGACATACCCAGTTTTACAGTCACACAACATGAATGTTTTTATTCGAAATCTACTTCATTTTGAAGGAATGTATTGTTTAAAAGATAAGCGACCTTTGAACAATAATAGGCTTTCATCGATACAGAGTTTTTTTTATGGATTAAATGCACTGAGGAACGCCACATAAACTGTATCAATTATATTCCTAATTTTAAACAAACTTTCATCTCCACAATTGGCTGAGTTGTCACTAAAATGCAACATTCTCAAAAGTAACATAAAACAGTCACGGGACATTGCTTCGCCAAAAATTGGAGTATCAAAAATACATCTCTGGACCAATATTCCTTTATTCTCAACTTTTTAACACCAGCCATGAGAAGCCAAACACCAATGAAGCTATACATTTCCTCAAAACCTGTATCTTTCCAGGTGAATAGTCGAGAATGAACTAACTCCGACGTATTTGCCATGGGGCTGGCATGCAGCCCTGAATGGCTATTGATGTCTGCAGGCTCACAGGCAGTGGAACCGGCTGTGGTATAAGCCATCATTAGGACTCAAGTACCGGCCAGGCCACATGGCGAATGCCGTCTGCAGGGCCCATGGAAAAGCCCACTTCAGTGGAAAACAACGTCTGCAGGCCCCGCGGCAAGGTGGAGTGTCATGGCGTATCACATCTGCAGAACTCAAAGAGTTAAAAAAAGAAAGGATAACTGGATTTTTTTATGTTGGAATTGCTCTGTACATCAAACTATAGGTGATTAGACTTGTTAGAAAAATTATTCATGTTTAAACTATCACTTTCCACATTTTAATAATGCAATTGTTCAAAAGAAGGCAATGTCTCATGTAGAAATAAAGTAATAATTTTATTTATGAAAAACTGAGATGAAAAAATGTGGATACTTCTGGACAGAGTCTACATTTCATCAGCCTTCTTGTTACAGTTATATAATGTAATGTAATTGTTGTATGTACCACTTTTGGTACAATAATATGACAAATTTATAAAATGTGTGAAAATCAACTTTTGTTGTTTGATAAAAAAACTTTAAAGCTCTTGGTCAAATGTTCTCTTTGTGCTAAATAACCATTATGCGCCTCCTTGCTTCATTCACATATAGGGGAATAGACATGCTACAGCTAAAAATCAAAAGTGGTGAGAGTGGATTTGTGTGTTGTGGTAAAAATGCAAAATAATGTTCCACTGATAACACATATCCAATGAAAACATTTTGCAATCAAGGAAGATATAATACTGAATGATGCTTTCAGTCTTTGTACACTTGCAGTATATTGAAATATAAACCTAATAAAGCCATCAAGTCCTAATAAAGTATTAGTGATGCCTTATGAGCATTGCTAAAAGTATTATGTTTCACTATAGAACAAGTTTATGAAACATGCACATGTACACTTGAAAAGCCCAACTACTGTTTATCAGTGATGAGTACGCAATACACTTTTTTATGTATTCCCACAGTCAAAAGTTAAAGTTGAGGTCAGGGAAACACATGCGAGGAATGTGGCATCTACTTCTATTTAGTCACCAATTGAAAGCAATACAGTACTTGAATTGGGGGCTGTGACCGAACAAACACCTTACATGAAGTGTCTAAAAATATTGCTACATAGTCATTTAGCATGGGAAAAATGTGAACTATTTAATAAAAGATGAGTAAATGTGTTACATATATTGAATGTTTTGGAACTGCTGACTCATTTAAACAGCAGTAAGTGTATACTACACAAAGCATGATGCTATTTGATAAACTGTGTACTGAAAATATTGTGTCTAAAAAGCACTGTAACTTGTGATTGTATTTGTCACTGTGGGAATGTGTCATAGGAGGATGAGTCTGTCTATTTGCCTAGAATAATTTTGATGTGCAATCAAATTTGGTCACTGTAGTAGTTTTTGGTGGTAGTAATATGGAGAAAAGCCATGATACTTACGAACTGTGTAGTATACATCCTTTGCACAATACCTATAAATCAGTTTACAGCTTTTCTACAAGATTTTTATCACCAACAGTCCACGGGCTTAACAAATAATGCAGGTAGGCAAATAGGCACCATCACAGTGTAGTCATACCTCTGGAGCACTTGGGGGTATTTCAGTCAACTTCATGCATATATTGCTTCCTATTTGGAAAAACAATCAGTTGGGGTAAGACATCCTTAGGGAAGCAGGTGCAAAAGGAGAAATATGGAAGCACAACACTGAAACATTCAGAGAAATTTCCTAACTTTCCTAACTCTCTCTCTCTCTCTCTCTCTCTCTCTCTCTCTCTCTCTCTCTCTCTCTCTCTCTCTCTCTCTCTCTCTCTCTCTCTCTCTCTCTCCCTCCCTCCCTCCCTCCCCCCCCCCCCCCCCCGTGTGTGTGTGTGTGTGTGTGTGTGTGTGTGATATTTGGATTGAATTTATGAAAGGCAAAAAAGATACACTCACAACACCACCTCATCAGCTTGTTATAATGTGCACCATCAAATACAGTTTTATTCTTGTTATGCATACAGTGGCACCAAGTAATATAACAATATCCCATTGCTCAGTCCCTTACATAGCAAAATCAACTTCCTGACTGTTAGCACTCTCGTGGTTTTACAACAAATGTTGTGTAAATAATTTCTATAGTAGGCTACATCATAAATGATTTGTGTCCCTTTGTTCATGTATTACACTTCTTTAGCTTCCATATGGCAGGCTCATCCTGAGAAAAAATTCTATTTTCATACTTTGAACCTTTGGAGGCACATTCTGCATTCACATGTGAAGGAGTTCTTGTACACGTTTGCGTAGACGATCTTTGACATGCAGTGAGACCATCTATACAGTTACTGTGGGTAGTTTCACTTACTTTCCAGTTGCGAGCCCACACAATTTAAGATTTATTTTGTGGATGTAAGCATATAATCATTGTAGAATAGACTAACAAACATAATATGTAAAAGCTAATTTTTTTCAGGGCTATTTATGATATGATAACGTTCTGAAACTGGACAGTATTCTGACACATCTGTCTATTCACTGCTGTCATTTTTCATGTACAGTACCTGCATTACTTATCAGTTTGTTATTTATACCAGGAAGGGTTAGCCTATACTGCCCCAACCCCCCCCCCCCCCCTCCTCCTCCTCCTCTCCCAATGAACCATGGACCTTGTGTTTTTGGGGAGGTTTGGGTGCCTCAGCAATACAGATAGGTGTAACCACAATGGAGGGGTATTTTCTGAGAGGCCAGACAAATGTGTGATTCTTGCAGAGGGGCTGTAGCCTTTTCAGTAGTTGCAGGGGCAGCAGTCTGGATGGTTCACTGATCTGGCCTTGTAACATCAACCAAAACAACCTTTCTGTTCTGGTACTGTGAATGGCTGAAAACAAGAGGAAACTACAGCCACAATTTTCCCCAAGGGCATGGAGCTTTGCTGTATGGTTAAATGATGATGGCATACTCTTAAGAAAAATATTCTGGAGGTGAAACAGTCACCCATTCAGCTCTCTGGGCAGGGACCACTCAGAAGGATGTCAGTATCAGGAGAAACAAAACTGGCATTCTATGGATCAGAGCCGTTAATCAGGCAGGTAGGTTAGAAAATTTAGAAAGGGAAATGGATAGGTTGAAGCTAGATATGGTGAGAATTAGTGAAGTTCGGTGGCAGGAGGAACCGGACTTCTGGTCAGGTGAATACAGGGCTATAAATACAAAATCAAATAGGGGTAACATAGGAGAAGGTTTAATAATGAATTAAAAAATAGGAATCTGGATCAGCTGCTATGAAAAGCATAGTGAATGCATTACTGTACTCACGATAGACATAAAGTCCTCACCCACCACAACAGTGCAAGTTTATATGCCAACAACTTCCGCAGGTGAGGAAGAGATTGAAGAAATGTATGATGAAATAAAAGAAACTATTCAAACAGTTAAAGGAGACAAAAGTTTAAAAGTGATGGGGGACTGGAATTTGACAGTATAAAAAGGAAGAGTAGGAAAAGTAGTAGGTGAACATGGACGAAGGGAAATGAATGAAAGAGGAAGCCTTCTGGTAGAATTTTGCACAGAGCATATTTTAATCATAGCTAAAACTTGGTTTAAGGATCATGAAAGAAGGTTGTATATGTGTAAGAGAAATAGTCACACCAGAAAGTTTCAGACTGATTATATAATGGTAAGACAGAGATTACAGAACCAGGCTTTAAATTATAAGGCATTTTCAGTGGCAGATGTGAATTCTGAGCACAATTTGTTCATTATGAACTGTTGATTACAACTGAAGAATCTGCAAAAAATAGGAATGTAAGGAGATGGGATCTGGATAAACTGAAAGAACCAGAGGTTCTTGAGAGTTTCAGAGAGAGCAGTAGGGAACAATTGACAAGAAGAGAGTGAAGTAATACAGTGGAAGAAGAATGGGTATATTTGAGAGATGGCATAGTGAAGGCAGCAGAGGATAAAGTAGATAAAAAGATGAGGGCTAATAAAAATCGTGGGTAACACAAAAGGCATTTTCTCCTTTAATTGATTAAAGGAGAAAATATAAAATTCCAATAAAGGAAGCAGGTGAAAGGGAATATAAATGTCTAAAAAATGAGATCAACAGGATGTGCAAAATGGCTAACCAGGAATGGCTAGAGAGGGTCTATACAAGGGAGATATGCTTGAGAACAATATTATGGAACTGGAAGAGGACATAAATGAAGATAAGATGGGAGGTATGATACTGCTTGAAGAATTTGACATAGCACTAAAAAATCTAAGTTGCGACAAGGCCCCAGGAGTAGACAACATTCCATTAGAACCTTTGATAGCCTTGGGAGACCCAGCCATGACAAAACTCTTTTCTGGCTAGCAAGAAGTATGAGACAGTCAAAATACCCTTATACTTCAAGAAGGGTATAATAATTCCAATTCCAAATAAAACAAATGCTGACAGGAGTGAAAATTATTGAACTGTCAGTTTAATAAGTTCCAAAATACTAACATGAATTCTTTACAGAAAACTGACAGAAGCCAACCTCAGGGAAGATACGTTTGGATTCCAGAGAAATGCAGGAACACGTGAGGCAATACTGACCATATGACTTCTCATAGAGGATAGTTTAAGGAAAGGCAAACCTCTGATTATAGATTCGTAGACTTAGGGAAAGTTTGGACAGTGTTGACTGGAATACTCTCTCTCAAATTCTAAAGGTGGTAGTGGTAAAATAAAGGGAGAAAAGGGCTATTTACAATTTGTACAGAAACCAGATGGCAGTTTCAAGGGGCATGAGAGGGAAGCAGTGATTGAGAAAGGAGTGAGACAGGCTTGTAGCCTATCCCTGATGTTATTCAAGCTGAATATTGAGCAAGCAGTAAAGGAAACAAAAGAAAAATTTTGAATGGGAATTAAAGTCCAAAGAGAAGAAATAAAAACTTTGAGGTTTGCCAATGACTTTGTAATTCTGCCAGAGACAGCAAAGAACTTGGAAGAGCAGTTAAACTGAATGGACAGTGTCTTGAAAGGAGGATATAAGATGAACATCAACAAAAGCAAAATGAGGATAATGGAATGTAGTCAGATTAAATCATGAGATGCTGAGGGAACTAGATTAGAAAATGAGGGAATTAAAGTAGTAGACGAGTTTTGCTATTTGGGCAGAAAAATAACTGATGAGGGTTGAAGTACAGAGGATACAAAATGCAGACAGGCAATGGCAAGAGAAGCATTTCTGAATAAGAGTAATTTGTTAACACTGAGTATAGATTTAAGTGTCATGAAGTCCTTTCTGAACGTATTTGTATGGAGTGTAGCCATGTACGGACGTGAAACATGGACGATAAATGGTTTGGACAAGCTTTTGAAATGTGGTACTACAGAAGATTGCTAAAGATTAGATGGGTAGATCAAGTAACTAATGAGGAGGTACTGAATAGAACTGGGGAGAAGAGAAATTTGTGGTACAACCTGACTACAAGAAAGGATCAGCTGGTAGGACACATTCTGCGGCATGAAGGAATCCCCAATTTAGTACTGGACGGAAGTGTGGGGGGTGAATCAATACCAGTTAATGTTGCCACAACATGGCATATTACAACATATGAACTATAAGCAAAGCCCTACAATACATTCTATAAAAGCTTTTCCTTGAAGTAGCAGGATACTTTCAGAACAACAATATGACTATACTATAAATCAAATACGGCATGATTTCATTCTTTATGGTCTGAAAGAATACCCATCAGGGTTATGGCATTGGCAGAAGTGAATAGTTGCTTCTAAAGCAATATTTGAATGGCAGGATCCTCAGTCACTGTGTGTGATCAATTTCTGACTTTTAGTATAATATGTGACATGATCATCAAGCATTCCATTTCAGCTGACAAAACAACTATACATTACATGATCTTTTCAGTGGAGCCACATGGGAGCAACCAAATGTAATGGCAAAGTATTGATAACCTATGATTGCATGAAATCTTGCAACTGCATACACCCTCTAACACATAAATATTTTCATCAGGTTTGACTCGATGGAGATTTTTGTTCTGCATATGGATCTACTATCAAGTGGTGCCTCAATTCCAACAGAAAATACTGTGACCTCAAGTATTTGAAATCAATCCTATTTCCTGTGTCTCCACTACCCACACTTCCCACCAACACATCCTTATTCTTCTACCCACATATGATTGTTGTTAGTTCTCAGTCTGTTGCCAAAATGTGCAACCCATTTCAAATTGCGAAGACCTGACTACAAAAACAAAAGTTAATGACAGACAATTACTTACCTGTAGATAACCAACTCATGGTGCACAGGTACACATAAAAAAGATTTGATATTTCAAGTTTTTGAGCTGTAGATATTTTTGCAGCACATAACTTCTAGATGAGATTAACACATACACACCTAGATTGAAACCTGAAGCTCTCTGTTTTGTATGCCAAGAGCAAGAACAAGATCAGAGACTGCAATAAGATAGTACAGAAATATTGACCAAAGTAGTCTGAGCTCCAAGTACTGTAAAATTAGTTTTTCCTTTTATTTCTTTACATTAAACCTCCAAGTAGGCGATTGAGGGAATAATCCATAAAAGACAGTAATCCACACACCTCAGAAGATGCAGGCTGTTTTAAAGAAGCTATCATGATACAGCAAAGATAAAGTTATCTAAAGCAGAATGGTACAGACTGTGGGACAGTGATCATAGGTCTCCTAATTCTACTTTCTGACACATAATTAACAGTGTCACTGCTTAGTGACTGCTGCCTTCACTTAGTTACAACTGCAGGACCAGGTTAGGCCTAAAGCAACAAAACTCACTAATCAAAACTCTTTCTTCCAAATTAGACAACATGCATCATAGTCTCATGCAAACACAACCCACGCACTTGACCATTGTCTCTGGCTGCCAAGGCCAGACTGCAAGCAGCTGCACATGATGAGAGAGGTAATCTGGTAGATAGGGGAAAGATGGAGGCTGTCTTGGGGAGGGGGAGGGATAGCAAGTTGTGAAGGACAGTAAAGTGCTTATTTTTGGAGAATACAGGGATGAGGTGGAGAGAGTGCAGGGTAGCTAGATGCATCATGAGATTAGATGGAGGGCAAGTTGGGGGAGGGGGGAGCGGAAAAGGAGGAGAGATGTAAAAAGACTAGAGGGCTGTGTGGTGTTGTAGTAGGAGCAGGGAAGGGAATAGATGGATGATGGACAATGGCCAACAAATTTTGAGGCCAGGAGGGTTATGGGAACATAGGATATCTTGTATGGAGAGTTCCCACCTGTGAAATTCAGAAAAGATGGCATTGGTTGGAAGGATCAAAATGACACAGGCTGTGAAGCAGTCATTAAAATGAAGAACGTTGTGTTGGGCAGCATGCTCAGCAAATAGATGTTCCAACTGTTTCTTGGTGACAGTTTGTTGGTGGCCATTCATGCGGACAGATGACTTGTTGGTTGTCATGCCCACGAAGAATACAGCACAGTGCGTGCAAACTTAGTTTGTAGATCACATGACTAGTTTCACAGGTAGGCCTGTCTTTGATGAGGTAGGGGATGCTTGTCACCGGATTGAAGTGTGGGTGGTCAGAGCATGTATGGACAGGTCTAGTACAGGGATATGAACCATGAGGCAATGGGTGGGAGCAGGGGCTATGCAGGGATGGATGAGGATATTGTGTAGGTTCGGTGGACAGTGGAATACCACTGTCAGAGAAGTGAGAAGGATAGTGTGTAGGATATTCCTCATTTCAGGTCATGATGAGAGGTAGTCAAAACCCTAGTCAAGAACGTGATTCAGTTGCTCCTGTCCTGGGTGGTACTGAGTAATGATGGTAATGCTCCTCTGTGGCCAAGAGGTGGGACTTCAGGAGGCAGGGGATGACTGGAGAGATAAGGCACAAGGTTGGAGGGGGGGTAATTACAATCTGAAGACCTTAGCGAGACCCACCCTTGATATATTTCGAGAGGGACTGCTCATCACTACAGATGTGATGGCCATGGGTGTCAAGGCTGTATGGATGGGACTTTCTTATATGGAATGGGTGGCAGCTGTCGAAGTGGAGGTATTTCTGGTGGATGGGAAGTTTAATATGGATGGAGGTACTGATTTAGCCATCTCTGACACAGAGATGAACATTGAGGAAGGTAGCTTGTTGGGTTGAGGAGGCCCAGGTGAAGTGAGTGGGGAGAAGGTATTGAGGTTCTGGAGGAACGTGGACAGGGTGTCCTCACCCTTGATCCAGATCATGAAGATGTCCTCAATAAATCTGAACCAAGTCATAGGTTTGGGATCCTGGGTGGTCAGGAAGGATACCCCTTGAGGTACAGCAATGGAAACCCACCTGGCATCATCCTCACTGTTCTAAATGATTGCTCTACCTCTTTTCTGTAGCATAGCCCAGGCATATATATACATGCTGCAAAACAATGACTGTGATGTTCCTGTTGAGATCCCGACTAAACCATTCAGAACTGCCAAATGAAATATTGCTAGTTCAATTTTATGATGATATCACATGGCTACATTAGATATGGAACAAACAAAATAAAAATATTATAGCCTACACATCATCCATATCTATTTTGCTTTAGATCCCATATTCCTTGTGTATTTTTTACTGGACTGAATATTGTTTAAATGTTCCCTTTAGTTGACACAAATAAAATCATAAAAAATTAAATTTTACACATTCAACTGTCAATCTGTTTCTCTCCTTTTTCAGCTGTGGCTGTGTTAAGGAGAATAACATCTCAACACAAGCACTATGGGCTGCATTCCAGTACTACACAACTCAATGTACTTGCACTATTTCTTCTGGCTTGGTTCAGATTTTGCATCATAAGTAGCTATGATTTCTTTTAAATTTGAGAACTGATCAAAACACTTTTCATCATCAGTTTAAATATTTTCATCAAACAAACATCTGATAGACTCTTTCATGTAAGTCCATGATTATGTAATTCAAAAACTGAAGAAAAAAGCATAAAAACTATTGATGAGATGTGATGAAAACACAAATCTAAAAATCTTAACTCCCAAAACTAAAAAATGGACATTAGCAGAAAATGTAAAAATGTGTGTGGTCACTACATTAAATGTCAAAAATATGTACATGCTCGCATTAGTAAGGATGAATGCTAACTTCTTATGTAGCAATACATTTATAAAGATCTGGTGCAGCACTTTGGGCAACAGTGGAGTTACTTGTGGGGTTTGTGTTTCATTGCTAAAGTTGTGGAACTTTTCTGTAGCACTATCATTGGTACACACAGTTGTTGCATTTCAGTCTTGTGTATTACTCTTGATGTTTTATAACTAATCAATAACTGAACCTCTTGTCTTGGCTACACTGAGTGAAACAAGAAATGTCTGTAAGAGATAACAGTTGAGGAATGTAAAAGTTTATATTAAAAAATGGAACATTAAGGATGGAACAATGACAATGCTATGAAAAGGTTAGTTTGCTACTCACCATAAAGCAAAGATGCTGTGTCACAGACAGGCACAACAAAAAGACTGTCAAACAAGTGGCTTTCAGTCCAAAAGGCCTTCTTCCAAATTAGACACACATCACGCAAATACAACTCAGACACAAACACATGACCATTGTCTCTGGCTGTTGAGGCCAGACTGCAAGCGGCTGCACATAAAGGGAGAAGCAGTCTGGGTGACAGGTGTAAGGAGGAGACTGTGGTGGGGAGGGAGTATTTAAAACAACTATATATGATATGACATTAGCAATCTTTGCTTTATTCTACCCCCTTCTCAAGATCCAGACTAGAACTGTCCTAAAAGCATGGTGAATCAATCCCATTGTAGATGTCTTCATTTTTGGTTTTCAGACTATGGTAACCATATCAGAAGTACATAAAAGTATTCAAGTGCTGCAGATGTCATACCTTCAATGAACAACGTACCTGCCTACTGGGCAAATGTTGGCTGTTCATTTATTTGTTTTAGAGATTTGTAAAACTCCTTTCAGTAATGAACAGGTAATACACACGAAACTTCCTGGCACATTAAAACTGTGTGCTGGACCGAGACTCGAACTCAGGACCTTTGCCTTTCGTGGGCAATGCTCTACCAACTGAGCTACCCAAGCACAACTCACACCCTGTCCTCAGAGCTTTAAATCTGCCAGCACCTCATCTCCTACCTTCCAAACTTCACAGAAGCTCTCCTGCGAACCTTGCAGAACTAGCACTCCTGGAAAAAAGGATATTGCAGAGACATGGCTTAGCCACAGCCTGGGGATTGTTTCTAGAATGAAATTTTCACTCTACAGCAGAGTGTGCACTGATATGAAACTTCCTGGCAGATTTTAATCTTCCAGGAGTGCTAGTTCTGCAAGGTTAGCAGGAGAGCTTCTATGAAGTTTGGAAGGTAGGAGACCAGGTACTGGTGGATTTGAAGCTGTGAGGATGGGGTGTGAGTCGTGCTTGGGTAGCTCAGTTGGTAGAGCACTTGCCCACAAAAGACAAAGTTCCCAAGTTCAAGTCTCGGTCCGGCACACAGTTTTAATCTGCCAGGAAGTTTCATAAGAGCGCACACTCTGCTGTAGAGTGAAAATTTCATTTTAGGTAATACACATGTTCAAGTCATGACAATTTAATAATTATGCTTTCACTTATTTTCTCTCTCTTTTTTTAATATGTGCTTTTCTCTCTTTTTTTCATCTTCTGCTGTTTCTTGTTGTCATGGTTGTACTGGGGTTGGAACTGTATTAGTTAATACATTGGTGTTACTTATCCAAATACCTGCTAATTTCTAGCATTAACAACAACACACATTTCGCACCACTTGTCATTAACCAAGTATCAATTATCAATCCACAATATTTTTTATCAGTAGCTTTTTTAAATGTTCACCAAAGCCCCAGACAGAACACAAATTCAAAATTTCAGTGTGTGTTAAGCATGAAAAAAGACACTACCCTGCAACAAAATCTATATTCAATGTTTTAATGACATCCAGAACACAAAATCAGATTTGGGCTACATACATGAAACATGAAATTTCATGGCTAATCTTTGTGGGGCTGTGAATACTCATTCCATATTTCACTGCTGCAGAATGCTTACGCTGCCACAGATTTCATATTCACAGATTCAATGAATTCCACATTACAACATTAACAAACATGAAATATTAACTGTTAAGGTGAATCATGGCTTTGTCAGAATGAAAGGAGGGAACACACAAAGTATGACAATTTGACAAACTGTCACAAATTGTGGCTTTTGGAACTCCCAGCCATTTTTTGGCAAATATTTCTTTTGTTTCTCCAATCACTTACTGACACACAAATGTTTTGTAAACATCAGAAGTTAATCTCCGGTCGATCTGCACTAAGCATTTTCGTTTGTTGACGGTAACTCCACTCTCATTGGTTGACTGCACTGTAGAGACTTATCTTTGGAATGAAATTTGTGAAGGGCCCCACACGTGAGTGACAGACATGGGGCCTACACCCCTCCACTGTCCTTCACATGCACAAATCCGTAACCGACCCCATCCTTTGCTATGCAAGTGTTGCATGGATATCTGCCCCTCTCAAATTCTGTAAGTCCCTCCAGAGCCTCAAATGCCATGTGCTTGGCCTCGCTTTCTGGATCTGTTTACCTTCCCTCGTGAGAATTCTTTACCATCTCATCACATCCCTGCCACTCCTCGATCACACTGAACGCTTCCAAATGATCTACACCATCTGCAAACATGACTCCAATAATCTTATCATTTCCACTCTACTCTCCAATCCTCGTACACTGCCACACCTCTATCAACATATTCCACCAACCCTCCACTTGCACAACCTCCAAATGCTCTCCCAAAGAAACTTCAACCATCACCCCCTCCCAAATCATGAACTCCATCCTAACATTTACCCTTGCTACCAGCCATAGGTCCACCCACCAGTTCACCTTATCAGGGTTTCCTCTCCCTGCCGTCCCCACATATCAATGCTTCCTTTTTTTTCCCCTTCTGCCATTCTTTCCCCATCCCCTTTTCCCAACAACTACTGATACCACCAATTCCCCCCCCCCCCCCCCCCCCTGCTTCACCCCCTCTTCTGTCCCAACAGCCACTACTACCCTATTGCTCCAGTGCTCCAGTCCTCATCCATCACATGAGCAAACTGATTGTTCTGTAGATTGCACATGTGTCGGTAAATCAAAGTGACCGGCTGCCGGTCACTTGTTGCATTTAAATTCCAAGCAGTCTGGTGGATCACATGGAATTCATGCATGGAATATGGCTGGCTGGTTACCTGTGGTGTGTGGCAGTATGTCTGTGACTCATTTCTCTATTTATCAAGCAACATTTTGCAGTTTTGTTTATGCCCACATTGAGCAAGAAATTTATGTCACGATTTATAGTTACCCAGGGACTACAAACTACTCTTGAGAAGTGAAGTGAAAGCCAGAGTTGCTATTTATATTAAGAATAAATGCAAAATACACTCTCCAGTTTTGCAGAGATGAGCATTTTGAAGCTTGTGCTATCAAAGTAGAATTGGCACAAGTTCATAGTGCAATGGGCTCTGTCTTATGATTTTGAGTTATTTATGAAATAACTATATTCATTATTAAGGCTTTTAACTTCCTTGGTCTATAATCTGCTTCTAGTCCAAGCAGCACATCGATGCAATTGCTCAGTCGTGAGTTGTGCCGTAGCAAGTTAAAATGTGTTTGTGTCTCTCGTCATGGAAATGGAACCGCATAATATTGCACAAGGGTATGCCATTTCTTTTTGCATTAAATTGGGTGAAAACGCAACGACAGCTTACGGTAAGCTTCAGAAGGCTTTTGGAGAGTAAGTTATGTCAAGAGCTCAAGTTTTTCGTTGGCATAAAATGTTTAGTTAAGGCAGAATGAATGTTGAAGATGAAGACCGCAGTGGAGGACCCTCAACCTCAGGGACGGATGTCAACTTGGCCAGGGTGCGTGAAATCGTACGATCTGATCAAAGATTATCTGTGAAAATGATTGTAGAAGAACCGAACATCAATCAAGAAATGGTTCGTCTAATAATAACTGAAGATCTTGCTATGAGAAAGATTTTTGCAAAAATAGTCCCCAAAAATCTCACACCACAGCAGTGAGAAACACGGAAAAATGTGGCAGCCGATCTGTTAGAGCAACCGGAAATCAATCCAAATTTGGTGAGCCGTGTTATCACTGGTGATAAAAGTTGGTTTTTTCAGTATGATCCAGGGACAAAATGCCAAAGTTCGCAATGGTGCTCAAAGGGATCACCCAGACCAATAATAGCTCGCATGTCAAAGTCAAAAGTAAAATGCATTCTTGTGTGCTTCTTTGATTCCATGGGAACTGTTCTTAAAGAGTAGGTGCCTCCTGGACAAACAATTAACCAATATTACTACAAAGAAATTTTAGAAAGACTTCGTAAAAGAGTTCTTTGTGTCCATGCCAACATTGCTGATAATTGGATTCTGCATCACGATAATGCGCCATCCCATACTGCTCTGTCAGTACAGCACTTTTTAACCTCAAAACAAATTTCAGTATGCCCCAGCCACATTATTCACCAGATATTCCTTTGTGTGACTTTTTTTCTATTTCCAAGAGTCAAAACAGCAGTCATGGGACACCATTTTCAAACAACACGAGATGTCCAAAAAGCTGTGACAAGGGTTTTGGAGGATATTACAGAAGATGAGTTACAGAAATATTACCATGAATGGCAGAAGCGCTGGAAAAAGCGTTTGCAATCAGAAGGGAACTACTTTGAAGGAGACAACACTAAACTTGAATAAAACGGCAAGCAACATTTTTTTTCACATCAGCCTCATTACTATATTGTCACACCTCACATACTGAAGCATCAAAGACACTGGTGTAGGCATGCGTATTCAAATACGGAAATATGTAAACAGGCCAAACACAGCACTGTAGCTGGCAACGCCTGTATAAGACAACAAGTATTGAGCGCAGTTGTTAGATTGGTTACCGCTGCCACAATGGCAGGTTATCAAGATTTAAGTGAGTTTGAAGTGGTATTATTGTCGGCACATGAGCGATGGGACTCAGCATCTCCGAGATAGCAATGAACTGGGTATTTTCCCGTACGACATTTTCATGATTGTACCAGGAATATCAGGAATCTGACAAAACATCAAATCTCTGACATCACTGTGGCCGGATAAAGATTCTGCAAGAACAGATCCAGCAACAACTGAAGAGAATCATTCAATGTGACAGAAGTGCAACCCTTTTGCAAATTACTGCAGATTTCAATGTTGGGCCATCACCAAGTGTCAGTGTGTGAACCATCCCATGAAACATCATTGGCATGGGCTTTTGGAGCCAAAGGCTCACTCGTGTACCCTTGATGACTGCATGATACAAAGCTTTATGCATTGCCTGGGGCCATCAACATCGACAGTGGACTGTTGATGATTAAAACATTTTTGCCTGATCGGATGAGTCTCATTTCAAATTTTATTGAGCAAATGGACATGTATAGGGCTGGAAACAACCTCATGAATCCATGGACCCTGCATGCCAGCAGGGGCTGTTCAAGTTGGTGGAGGATATGTAATGGTGTGGGGCATGTGCAGCTGGAGTGATATGCGACCCCTGGTATGCCTAGATACAACTCTGACAGGTGATATATATGTAAGCATCCTGTTTGATCACCTGCACCCATTCATGTCCATTGTGCATTCCAACAGACTTGAGCAATTCCAGCATGACAATGCAACACCACACACATCCAGAATTGCTACAGAGTGACTCCAGGAACTGTCTTCTGAGTTTAAACACTTCTGCTGGCCACCAAACTTCCCAGACATGAATATTATTGAGCATATCTGGGATGCCTTCCAACGTGCTGTTCAAAAGAGATCTCCACCCCTTCATACTCTTACAGATTTATGAACAGCCCTGCACAGTTCATGGTGTCAATTCCCTCCAGCACTACTTCAGACATTAGTTGAGCCCATGCCACATCGTGTTGCAGCACTTCTCTATGCTCATGGGGCCATACTCGATATTGGGCTGGTGTATCAATTTCTTTGGCTCTTCAGTGTATGTACACTTGACAGCAAAAAAAGTGGGTCACTGCTGAATACAACCAACATATCGTAGCTGTGTTGCAGGTCCTCTAAACACCAAAACCCCGTGGGGTACAGTCATTTGACTACACACAATGGGTACTGCAAGAGACTACCAGAGACCAAAGGTCTTTATGGCAGTCAGTCTAAGCGTCAACTAATATCATCATACAAAACATATTAGAAAACACGTTCATAGCAATGAGACACCCCATGACACTCATAAACTAACCTTAATTACAATAAGTGACATTCTAGAAGTTCTGAGAAAACGGATTATTTTACATATATCGTACAGTAATCCTTAGTCAAAATTAAATACTTGAGACAATATATGGAGTTACAAAGCTGTATGGCAACTGGAAAAAGTTTTTCGCTCTCGAAGAGGTTTTCCATCCACGTGCTGAATGTCACTCAACGGCGAGTGGTTCTGGAAACTGGATATGGGATGAACCAGTAAAAAAACGCGATTAATGGCAACAAGCACTCTACGGAAATATTAACATTAACAGCAAATCACCAGTAATATCTCTGTTCTCGTAACACATCAACAGCTATGTGTACACAAATTTGAACTTTAAATGACATGACCAATGTCGTCGTTCTGGACCTGGATTCAAATCCAGCACCTATAGCCATGGCTAACTAAGGTAAGCTTAGTTTGTGCTTCATTGAGACCCGATCACTACGCATAAAGAGATGTGAAGTATAGACGTTTGCACCAGTATCAGTTATCAATTCAGATCCTGAAAATAAATGACGAAAATGTTTCTATTAAACTGGAAATTCTGTCATAACAGTTACCTTCCTGGGAACTACCCCAAACGACATTTAATATGGTGTCATTCACAAGGAACAAGGTATGCTCATGTTTAAAATTAAAATGCCATCATGTAAAGCTTGTGACAGGGATGCGAACCCAGCACCTAATCAGATTGCTAACAAAGTACATGAAATCAGAAGTTAAATATCAAATTTTTTCGCCAGTAGCGAGATGTTGGAACCTTAAGTGATGATAGAATTGCTTTTTGCCTGACTGGGATTCGAACCCAGTATCTAGTGCCATCGCTTTCTAGCTATTGTTGGTGCACCAGTAGCGAGATGTGCATATGTTTAGCTAGACATCAGGGGACAAAAAGTTCTGTGCTGAATGGAATCCAAACCCCACACATGTGGTCGTAAAGACTCTTTAACTATCAAATTCTTTTCCGATAATAGCTAGGAGTGGCACGTTTGTACTTTCAATGATGTGATGGAAAATACTCTGCTGGCTAGAAGTTGAATCCACAACATATCGTCGTTGGTGATCACAACGAACACAATGTCAAACCGAAATCCGTTTTCGCCAGTAGAATGGAGAGGAATGTTTGAACTTGAAAAGATGTAAGGACAGTTTGATCTTGCAATATTGTGATAAAAAGCTCATCATGTGGCTGTGAGTTGAAACAAACACGTTACAGCTGACAACACATGAAGAGACGCTGAAAATTCAACTATCTTTCACTAGTAGTTCGTAGTGCACATGCTAGGGCTTGAAATGAAATAATGAATATTTTGTGCTGATCAGGATTCGAAACCAGATAGGTGCCTTTCGAGGAGGCCTAGAAGAGTTTCCAGTCTTGGGGAACAAAGTGAAATCGAATTCGAATCCCAGTCCAGCATCACAATTTTCAACATCTCAGTTTCAAATAAAGTAAGAGCCTTGTGAACTTATATGGCCATTGGTTCATTAAATGAAATATGTTTTCTAATTTACGATGGCTTGCTGGTGACAGAGTCTCTGCCTTCTGGGTTTTCTCCATCTGTCACAGCTCAAACAAATGCTGCTCTGCCCCAGTCGGCAGGGAAGGGATGTTATCTTTACTGTGGATATTGAACTACGGAGCTTACTGGCGTTCTGCGCTTGGCGTTACTAGGGGTGAAGGAGAGTAACTTGTGTGTGTTAAAAATCTGTGCCTGACAGATGTGAACCTACAAGTTTTACACATCAATACAAGATTAATCCACCAGGCCACAGAACCCCCTGCCAAGCACATAATTATGAATTGCAGAGTATTCATTTAGATGTAGATGCAGATGTCAAGGGATGGGTAATAGGAAGGAGGGTGGGATCTGGGAACGGACAGAAGTGCAAAATATAAGTGTGAAATGCTTCCAACGTATTGCTTACTTAGATGTATGCCACAGTTCGTTTTATCTTAGGACCAAGAGACAAGGTAGGACTGTTTTCAGAACTAAGAATGGGTTATAGGGAAGGGGAGATCAAAGAATATGGTTTCATAGGTGTTGAGAGGAATGATAGAGAGTAAAGACAGCAGCAATTAAAAGAGAAAATGTAGTGTCAATGGAAACTGCTACATTTGTTTATAAAGTTTTGGGAGAATGAAATAGAAGGGCATTTGCGGCAATAGTGTCAAAGAGAGAGTGTGTATGTGTGAGAATAGAGGAGATATTAACAACTAGTAAACATAATATGAAATCATTTGCGTACTGTGTGCAGGACGGAGGGTGTATTCATGAATGGAGGGGAAGAGAGAGATGTATTTGAAATAACAAAAACTACTGTGACAGAGTCCATCTACACTGATTAGTTTGTAAGTATCTAGACAGGGTATAAATGAAATCAAAATAGAATATTTAACAAACTGTATATTCAAAAGAAACCCACTTGAATTATAAAGGCAACTTAAAGGAAAATTAACCCATATTCTACCTTTTCTGTTGCCACGCAATCTTCCTCTAGCTCCCAATGAGGAAAAATGACGAAAAAGAAGACATAACAAAACATTTTAAGGACTCTAATATTTTACCCAGAATCCTTCATTATTTTGTACGTCTATCATGCGTCTTGGCATAGAATGTATAAGCCATCGGACGTAACAGCCTGAAGAAGCAACTTCCTCCTAGACTTCCAGGACGCAGTCCCAAAGAGCGTCTGCAGTAGTCGGTTGATTTCGTGGCCAGTTCTCTGTTAATGTTCTGACGACCTCAGCCCACATGTTTTCCATGGGGTTCCTATCAGCCGCCCATGGCGGCCAGTCCATGACATTGACGCCAATCATGGAGAGCCGCTGCTGAACAAATGCAGACTTGTGAATGGGAGAATGGTCCTCTTGCAATGTGGCATCCCCTTCTGCGTACAGCATTCGCACTGACAGAAGCATCACATTTTCCAATATGTGGGCATACTGCACGCTGTCCAGAGTTCCTTCTATCCTGTGAAGAATTCCCGCCCCTCTCACAGAAATCCAACCCCAGCAGGTAACAGATAGCCGGCCACTTCTTCTCGTCGTGGTTACATATTCACGTCGATGGCGAGTCCCTTGTGGCCTGTAAACGATTTGTGGACCATTGTTACTGATGGAAAACACCTTCTCATCAGTGAAAATGACGTTGTCCCACGACGCCCTCAGATGGAGCTCCGTAAATGCTAGCCGGTATAAAACGTTGTCTTCGCTGAGCTCTTGTTTCACGGCGGATCATTGTGCATGCAGTCCAGCGTGCCTCAGCCTTCGGCGAATCATGTTACTGGAGCCGGGGAATTTGGTCTCCCGCCGCAACTGCTTCATGTTCAGAAAGGGATTTTCTCTGCTCCTAGACAGTAGGTCCCTGTCTTCGAGCTGTGAGCTCGCTCTCTTCCTGCCTGAGCCAGGAGCCCTGTTTGTGGTACCTCTTTCAAGGCACATCCTCCACCATCTTGTTGCAGTGGTATGTGGTACGCCATACCATCTGCCAGCTTCTCTGATGGAACATTCTCCTTCTTCAATGAGAGCGACAACTCTATCTCTAATAGACCTCTCCCAGTGAGCCATTACGGCAGACAGCCTGATGTGTATTTCTGCTTGCCGCTCTTATACTGATACCAGGAGAGGAGGTAAACATATTTACGTCAAACGGAGTGGCAGAGGCAGAGGCATGTGGCGCAGCCGTGCTGGCTCATCCCGGGCCGTTGGCCCACCAACGTCACCGCCAGCTCGCTCACTTCCGTCTCACCTCGGCCAGCCTGGCTGGTCCGTAGTTCGCGAGCCGCGGCTAGTACAGACCCGGGCCGCAAGTTCACAATCACCCCTTGAAGGATCAAAAGCTACATCTAACCTACCCAAGTCCATAGTATAAACTAACGCAGCTACAGCTATTATGCTATAACATGTACAAGCACACCTACAGTTGATGATTCATTCAAATATTTGACAAACAATACATTCAAAAACACATTCATTTTAAACATAGCTACCACAAAATATTTCACCTAGCTAGCAATAGCATGACACATGAAACTATTCTTTCTTGTAAGTGTTCTGCATTAGATGTAGCCTTAAGAATACGTGTATTCAACCACGACAACTAAGCGGAATGTAAAAGTAAACAGGTTTGGCGGCAGCTTCTCCAAATAATAGTATATACATAGTATATAATACACATTTTGTGCACTCAGTGTCTCTGAAACAATAAGTGCTGCACGACGGAAATTACTTTTTGCTGAGGCACTTCATTTACATCTCAATGGTACACAGCTACTACAGAACATTGCTCTTTACGGCAGTCAATCCCCTTGTAAATTAACACCATGATATCACAGATGTTAGGCAACACGTACTAGGCATGAGAAAGGCCTTAAGGTTTGCAACTAAACATGCTACTCCTAGCTACTACTGAATAAGAATTTGATTATTAACGTGTCTTCATAACCATGTGTGTGGCGTTCGACTCTCAGTCAGCATAGACGTTTTTGTCGCCTTATTTCTAGTTAAGCGTGCTCACATCTCACTAATGGTGGACCAACATTGGACATTTCTCGTCTGTTCCTGGTTAAACAACGACGGCGGTAAGCGCCAGGTTCGAATCCCAGTCAGGCAATACAGCTTCAGTCGTCATTTAGGGTTCAAACCTCACTACTGGTGACAAACTGTGATATCTATATTCTGATTTTATGTACTTATTGAAGAATCTGATTAGGTGCTGGGTTCGCATCCTTGTCACCAGCATTACATGATGGCATTTCAGTTTTAAACATGTGCATCCTGTGTTCCTTGAAAATTCAACAATATACAACGTCTTTCGAGGTTAATTACCAAGAAGGTAACGGTCATGTTAGGGTTCGTGGTTATGTACAAACATTAACGTCATTTACGTTCATGTTGAGAATTGATAACTGATACTGTCAATGTTTGACATCTCTTTCTGCCCAGTGATCGAGTCGCAATAAGGCACAAAGCTTTGTTTGGTTAACAGTGGCTTCACATTCTGGGTTTGCATCCGGATCCAGAACGAAGACGTTGGTCATGTCATTTAAAGTACAACATTGTGTACCAGTAACTGTTGATGAATAATGTGGACAATGATATTACTTGTGATTCGGTGTTAATGTTGGGATTTCCGTAGAGTGCTTGCCGCTGTTAATCACATTTTCTTTTAATAGCTTAGTATTACATAAAGTGATGCGAAACCACTCCCCGTTGAACTTTGAACGACGTTCAGCATGTGTGGGGTAAACCTTTTAGACATCAAAGAATTGTTTCCAATTGCCATACAACTTTATAAACCCATATACTGTCTCAAATATTTAATTGTGCCTAAGGATTACTGAACGACTTATGTGACAAAATTAGTTGTCCCATAACATTTGAAATGTCACTTATTGTAATCAAGTTTAGTTTACAAATGTTAACGACTGTCTGATCTCTTCACCACAACCGTGGTGTTACTTTACATCTGGACGGACTGTCATAAGGATCGGTGTTCTCTAGTAGTCTCTACCGGTACCCATTGTGTATCTTACAACGACTGTACTGTGTAGGGTTGTGACGATGTGCAACACAGATATGCTATGTTGGTTGCATGCATTCAGGTGCAGCCTACACATTGGAATTCAGGCGTGACCCACTTTTTTTGCTGTCAAGTGTACCTACTGTAATGTCAAGAGGATGTTTTAATGTAAATGATCATGGCAAATCTATTACATGGTTATACTCAAGTCCCTTGTCACTGCATATAGTGCAACTATCCTTCGTACAATTTATAAAAAGAGTTACAGTAATCAGTAGTGCTGCTACTGACATCTCTATAGAAACATCAAATAAATTTTGTAAAAACTTGCAGTTAAACTATAAGACTAAAAAATAAAAAAGGAACTGAGGACTAATAAATGTAAAATGAATTGTATTGGTACACTGGAAATATGTACACAACTCATTTTGCAACAGTGCAAAATGCAATACATTCTGTAAAGTAATGTACAGTTATCAAGGAAAGCATTTCAAAACAAGTTTACTAAATTATAAATCTCATTTATTTTAATTTTATGTTTTGCAAATATCCATAAGGATATAGAAATTATCTGCAACTGCTGCTGAACATAGTAGTTCATTTTCCACAGCAGAACATTGTGTCATGGTGACATTCATAATAATGATTGAAATTGCTTGGCAAAATGGTCATGTGTGGGGTGTCAAGGCAAACAACTGATTGCACGCAGCATCACATGCAATGGATCACTGCGATCTGTCACTCAAGTGTGGGTCCCTTAGGTCCAGGAAATAAGCACATGTCAATCTGACAGTCTCTTGATTTGTTAATGTGTAACCACAAACATTTTTTTTTTCTTTATTGTTATTTCATCCCTCACACTTCATTTTGGCGGGGGGCTGTCAGTGGTACAATACTCCACTACTCAGCCAAGAGTATTAATAAAAAGATTAGAAGGTGATGGAAGAATAAAAATATGAGGACTGTTCATGTTTTAATCCAAGAAGATCAATGATAGGCAGTTGAGAGGGAGAAAAATATATACTATTTAAAAATACAGTTGTGGTGAGGTGATATTATTCTATGAAAAAATTCTCGAACCCTGCGCTTTCATTTAGCATCTGAAATACCTGCACTGGGTGAAAAAGTATTCTGGGAGGAGGGAAGATGTTCCAAAGAGGTTCAGGGGGTGAGGGGAAGGAGATCTCGGAGCCATTTGAACCATTTGCTCGGAAGGAGATCAAGATCTGTTAGGTGGGAAAAGTGTGTAGATGGTAGGTAGGGGGTGAAGCAGGTAGTGAGAATACAGACAGTGGGAAGGGCAGAGTGTGAAAGGAGTAATGGTGGGGATGGTAGTAGCACAAGCAGATATAAATAAGGGTGGTTGTAGAGAGAAAAGTAGAGAGGAGTCCTGATCTGGAGTGCGATAGGTGAGGAAGGGTTAAAGTTGGTAGGGGGCATAAAAATTGGGGCAGATCTCACTGTCTGGGAGAAGGAGTCGTAAACATAGGTTATTGACTTTTTCATATGAGGAACGGACATAAAACACACTGGCTTTCATTTACTTATCAAAACAGGGATTTTTCATTGCCATATGAATGGAGCAAATAAAGGCAGCTCTGTTAGTATGAATGACCTGCCTAATGCCTATTCTGCTCAAAAATCAGATTGCATTGCACCTAAAAGTACATAAATGAGTAGAATAAAATTGTAGACGCTACCTTCACACATAACATGAAATTAAAATGTGTTTAAGAAAATTAGTAGGTTTACATACTGCTCAGTAGAGGGCCACATGTTTCATCGGTGCTGTGGGCCCTGTCCGACCTTATAGTTGTCCTGCAAAAGACATCTTTGATTTTCATCAAGGGAATTTCAGATATGATTACTTATTTTGGATGGGAGCAGGAATTTTAAGAATTCATAATTATGGTTTGAAGACAATTAAAACATAAAAAACTGTGTCTTTAGTTAAATAAATATTTTCATAAAGTAACAAATGTATAAAAAGGATAGTTGCTACTCATGATATAACAGAGATACTGAGTCACAAGCAGGTACAACAAAAAGAATGTCAGAAAATTAGCTTTTGGCCAACAAGACCTTCATCAGAAATAGATGACACATGTACACACACTCACACAAATGCGGCCCATAGACACATGACCACAGCCTCTAGCTGCTGAAGCCAGTCTGGCTATTGTGATCTGTATTTGCAAGATGTCTCAAAATAGAGGCTACAGCAGCTGCCATACTTTTCAGTTTCCAGCCATTTTAATGTGATGTAAAAGGCTCATTTTCATTACTTCTTTTTATTTCTTCTCCCTGACCTTTAATTCTTTTTCCTAACTTACCCTTGGTTTCCTTTACCATGGCTCAGTGTACATAGGGGATAGGTTAAATATGTCTCACACCTTTCTCACCTACCATTTCCTATTCACATGCTTCCACTTTCTATAGCTGAAGTCTGATTTCTGTAGAAGTAATAGATAACCTATTATTCACTATAAGTTTTTTATCTTTTCAGATAAACTTCAGAATCTCAAAGATTGTATTCCAGTCAACAATGCCAAAAGTGTTTTATAAATCTAGAAATGCAGATTTATCTTTTCTTCAATCAATCTTCTAAGATAAATTGAAAGCTTAGTACCGCCTCATATGTCCCTGCACTTCTTCGGAACCCAAATTTATCTTCCATATCAGTTTCTACAAATCTTTCCACTCTTCAGTAAATAGTTTGTTTCATTATTTTTCAAACATGAATTATGAAACTATTGATTCAGTAATGCTTATACTGAATGAGATTTTTCACTCTGCAGCGGAGTGTGCGCTGATATGAAACTTCCTGGCAGATTAAAACTGTGTGCCCGACCGAGACTCGAACCCGAGTTCGAGTCTCGGTCGGGCACACAGTTTTAATCTGCCAGGAAGTTTCAATGCTTATACTGACTGGCACGTGCCTTTTTGGCTTCACCTCTCCCTCAGGAACTACTGACCTTGCCACTCTGAGGTGACTTGCATGCCTCAGTAATACAGATGCAGCTACACTGGAGAAGTATCTATGACAAAGTCAGACTAATGTATTGTTTCTGAAGATCTGCAGCCCATAGCTGCAGAGAAAATAGAACAGATTATTGATTGATCTAGCGTTTTTATGTTGGTATGTCAGCTTGGATGATCATGGGGGAAACTACAGTAATACTTATTTCCCAAGGACATGCAGTTCTAATGTAGAGTGTAATGTTGATGGCATCTCATTGGGTACAGTATTTCAGTATTAATATAGTTTCCATTCAGATCTCCAGGCAGGAACTGCTCAGAAAGAGGTCACATTATGAACCCAAAAATTGATGTGTAAGTGTTCAAGTGTGAAATGTTTTATTCTCTTAGTACATAGAGATGATAGATAACTTGAGAAGAGAATTAGACAAGTTGAAGTTAGATGTAATGAGAATTAATGAACTGTAGTGTAGTGTTACTATATTCTGAAAACCCAAAATGAGGACACCCTCAATGGGATCGATCAGCATGCTTGTAGGATGGTTCTAGTCTGAATGTCAACAAGATGGTAGAATAACGCACCATTACTGACAACATATCACATATATAGCGGTGCCAGAATCTTTTTTAAAATAAAATAAGATAAAACTGTACAACTGCTGTACCTCTTATCTGCAGCATAGCCCAGGCAGTTGGTACTAGGTTGCGATGTTTTTTAATTTTAAATAGAAATGTATGACTGCTGTAAAACAGTGACTATTATGTTCTTACCAAAACCTAGACTAATCCATTTAGGACCACTGAATGAATTGTTATTAGATCAATTTAATGTTGTCAGATGACCATATTACATATGAAACAAACAAAATAAAAAATATTACACACAGCACACATACCTACATTACTTTAGAGACGATCTCCAATGTGTATTTTTCACTGGACTGAAACTTATTTAAAATTCCTTTTGTTGACACAAATTAAATTTCTCCTACTGTAATCCCTTTTACAGGTTCAACTGTCAGTCAATTTGTCTTCTGTGTCCACTGTGTCTGTATCATGGAGAAAAACCTCTCAACACAAGTATGGACAGGTAGTGTATATAACTGTGCAATTTTAGTCAGTTCCCTAAACTGTTTTTCACTACTACCAAGTACTTGCACCACTTCTTCTGGCTTCTTTTATATTTTCCATCTTATGTGGCTATGAATTGTTTCAAACTTAAAAATTGATCAAAACATTTTTCAGCATCAGTTTCAATATTTTTATCCAAGAAAAATTTGATACACTCTTCCACATAAGTCCTTCATGATATAATTCAATAACCAAAGAAAAAAGTATATAAAGTGTTTATGATACAAAACGAAAATATAAAATCAAAAGGTCTTAATTAACAGAACTAAATAATGCTGACATTAGCAGAAATCATAGAAATATATGTGGATGCTCCTTTAAAAACTGAAAATACAGACATGTCCACACAAATGCAGAAGTATGGTGGTGGCATGAACAGAACTATTGGTTGGGTGAGTCAAGGTTATCACCACAAAATCAAAGACAGGTAATGCAGGAATGGTACTAATAATGAATAAGAAAACAGGGATGTGGGTGAACTACTATTAGCAACGCAGTATATGAATTATAGCCTTGGAAGAAAAAATCTATGACCACCATAGTAGTACAAGTACAAATGCCCAGTAAATCAATCAGTACTGAAGAGATTTTTTTTTTTTTTTTTTTTTTTTTTTTTTTAAATGATGAGCTAAAATACATTACTCAGTACAGTATGGAAGACAAAAGTTTAATTGTGATGGGAGCAGAAATTCATCAGGAGCAAAAAGAAGAGAAACAAAAATTTCCTGAAGCAGATATTGACTCTGACCTCACTAAGTTAGGGAATTGAGGAGACATGGATAAGTTGAAAGAACGAGAGGTACATACACAATATTTTGCAAACATTTGATGAAAAGATTGTTACCTTTGCATCAGTTTGTGACAGCCATTCCATTCTGTACCACACAGTCATTTACTAACCAAGATACGATCATATTGAGCATCTACACAGGTATGTGACTTGGCTCAATGGATATTTGATTTATAAAATTGGTATGTTAAAATCGACAATGAATGTTCAACATAAATGAAAGTAGCATCACATATGCTCCAAAGAAGTCCAATAGGACCTCTAGTGTTCTTAAAATATGTAAAAGATTTATCAAACAGAATCAGGTGTGAAATGAGATTATTCACTGGCAATGGTGTTGTCACTGGACTTTTGTAAGATACTCAGAAAGACTTGGGTGCAATTTCCTTTTGTCGGTGTAATGAATGGCAGCTACCTTTAAATGTGGACGAGTGCAATATAATACCTCTAATAAAGAGAAATAATCTGATAATAACATATTACAAAATTAGTGATGAACACCTTGAGTATATCACAAAATATTAATATTCAGTGTTGTAACCACGTAATCACGTAAGTAATACTT
The DNA here is from genome assembly GCF_021461395.2 of Schistocerca americana. Classification (NCBI taxonomy): domain Eukaryota; kingdom Metazoa; phylum Arthropoda; class Insecta; order Orthoptera; family Acrididae; genus Schistocerca; species Schistocerca americana. The sequence continues at coordinate 740,378,838 of NC_060119.1, read as the reverse complement.
CAAATATTCTGCCAACAGGATCTGCGCAGGCCTGCCACAAGAAACTGCCTGTGATGGGCCACATGAGTTGCACATGCTAGCGTGGCCCTCATTTTACATCTTGATAAACGTTTAGCTCCCACCCTCTATTTTGTTCCAATCAGTAAAAATATGATATATGCAGAATTTCAGCTCAAACAGGTAACTACAAGGTGTCATTCACCGACCATGAAGTTCTAAATTTTTGCTGTATGAATTTTGTTACATGGTCTCTCATTACCATTATTCTTAAATAAAGTCCTATTATCAGAGATACTTATTTTTAATAATTCAGTGTTAAGACTTTATTCCTAATATTGTAATATATCATAAATGATGTGTCGACAGAAGTGCCGACACAGTGTGATTTGAGGGGACCGCAATGCACGCTATAAACACACGATGGATGGCATGAGGTCTGAAACAGGATACGTAATGAATGCTATAAAGAAAAGTACGTAGCTGTTGGAATACTTAACATTAATCCATCCTTGTTGTACATCGCTCTTGATGAGACATGCTTTATACGATAAGTATCAATTGCTATGTAAGGCTAATGGCGCCTTGCTAGGTCGTAGCCATGGACTTAGCTGAAGGCTATTCTAACTTTCTGCTCGGCAAAGGAGCGAGGCTTCGTCAGTGTAGTCACTAGCAAAGTCGTCCGTACAACTGGGGCCAGTGCTAGTCCGTCTCTCGAGACCTGCCGTGTGGTGGCGCTCGGTCTACGATCACTAACAGTGGCGACACGCGGGTCCGACCTGTGCTAATGGACCGCGGCCGATTTAAAGCTACCACCCAGCAAGTGTGGTGTCTGGCGGTGACACCACATTCCTCCCCCGCAAATCAGCGAACGGTCGTGTTATAAGGCTTCTGCCCGCCGTGGGGAGGACCCCATGTTGACGTATGCGATGAGGTGGGGAGCCTAACAACAGGCGAGGCTGTGCCACCCGCACCCTGCCATTCGGTCAGAGGGGAGTTAGGAAACGCCTGAAAACCTAGTCCAGGGTGCACGTCAACAGGCAGTGTATGCGCCCGTAGAGAGACAGAAGGGGCCAAAGGGTCGACCTCCATAGCGTCGGGGTACCCGACGCGCGAAAACGCCATGTGGTCCGGAGCGGGCAAGAGTTCCATGGCGGAGGACAGCTGGTCACGGGAAGCGATCGGCAGCGCGGGACCCAGGGTGGCGCCAGGCGATTGCAGCGACGCATCTACTGCGGGCGTCGCTGGCGGGAGAACAGGCGGCGGCGGCGGCACGTCGCCATGGGGCAAAATGGAAGGCAGCGTCGGTAACACCTGGGGATGAGGCGAGCCAGTAGATGGGTCCCCAGGGCGCTGACCGGACAGCACCGTCGCTGAAAGCAGACGGGGAGGGGCAGAACCCGTGCGACGACAGAGGCGCAGCTGATTGAGATGCCGACGCACCTCACCAGAGGCCCCCAAAACCAAATACATCGCGCGGCCGAGGCAGCGAAGAATGCGCCCTGCGAGCCAACGCCATGAACCTCGATAGTTGCGATAGAATACAACGTCGCCTGGAGCAAAAGCAGGAGTCTGCCGCTGCACAGGAACCCGATGCGGCGGATGCAGCAAAGACATCAAGGTTCGATGAGGACGACCGTGGAGCAACTCAGCCGGCGAGCGACCATCTCGGGCCTGAGAGCGATACGAAGACAAAAAGAGCAACAACGCGTCCTCCCGAGAATGCGACTCTTTCAACTTCAACATCTGTGACTTGAAAGTCCGGACCAATCATTCAGCGGCACCGTTTGACTGAGGCGAAAACGGCGCGGATGTCAGATGTTGAATACCATCAGCCTTGCAGAAAGACTGAAATTCTGCAGACATGAATTGTGGGCCATTGTCGGAAACAATAGTCTGCGGAAGACCTTCAATGCAAAAGATAGCAGACAACGCTTGGATGGTGGCAGATGACGTCGTGGAAGACATCCGGACAACAAAAGGAAAATTATTGAAGGCATCTACCACAACCAACCATCTAGCATTCCAGAATGGACCAGCAAAATCGATGTGCAAGCGTTGCCAAGGGGAAGTGGCTTTTGGCCATGCAAAGAATTTCCGCGGCGGTGCGGATTGTTGTTCGGCACACTCCATGCAAGAAGAGCACATATTCGTAATTGCAGCATCGATTCCGAACCAAGAACAGTGCTGACGAGCAAGTTGTTTCGTTCGCACTATACCCCAATGTCCTTGGTGAAGAAGCCGTAAGACAGAGGCCTGTAACGAATGTGGGACCACGACTCTGTACTGATCATTATCAGAACGCAACAACAAAACACCACATCGTACAAAAAGTCTCTCCTTGTGAGCAAAAAATCTGCGAACCAACGGATCCTCTATCCGTGACTTTGACGAGGGCCATTGCGTAGCAACAAAACGCAAAACCGTAGCAAGGACAGGGTCAGCAGCTGTGGCTGTAGCTACACGACGAAAATCAATCGGAAACGATTTGACCACGTCATCGGTTTCCGAATCAATGAACATGCAAGCAAGTTCAGAAGAATCGAATGCTCTATCCTCAGCAACAGGCAAACGGGACAACGCATCGGCGTTTCCATGCTTAGCAGTGGACCGATACAAGATATCGTAGCGTAGAGGAAAATAGACCAGCGAATGAATTTCTGCGCTGTACGTGGAGGTGCAGGCTTGTTCGGATGAAAAATCGATGTCAAAGGTTTGTGGTCCGTGATGATGGTAAAGTGACGACCATACAAGAAATCATGAAACTTAGTAACACCAAACACGAGAGCCAAAGCTTCTTTCTCGATTTGTGAATAATTTCTTTGCGCTGACGAGAGCAATTTTGACGCAAAGGCAATTGGGCGATCATGCGACCCATCTTTGTGCGCAAGCACAGCACCGATCCCGAAATCCGATGCCTCTACCATCAACAAAAGGGGTTTCTGGGGATCGAATGGCGTAAGGCAAGTATTAGAAAGCAACGCCGATTTCAACTGGTGAAAGGCGCGTTCGCATTCCGTCGTCCAGACGAACGGAACACCTGTACAGCGTAAGCAATGAAGCGGAGCTGAAATGGAAGAGGCATTGCGCACATTCACTCACACCTTGTGATTCCAAATCATAAGGTTCTCGCGACCTCATCACGCAATGCGTGGGGAACATTGCGCGCTCTGAAAAATTTCGGTTGCGCGTTTACTTTCAGTTCCAAATGTGCTTTATAGTTCTTAGCGCAACCAAGGCCCGGTGCAAAAATGTCTGCAAATTCTTTACATAGACGAGAAACACTGGCGGAAGGCACAGTCTGGTTCACTGATAGGACCTCATTCACTATAGACAAGTTAAACAACTGAAATAAATCGAAACCAAACAAGTTCACTGCAGTAGAAGAACGAAGAACGTAAAATGACATAAGTTTTGTTTGTCCCTTGTATGTTGCAAGAAGAGTGCACTGTCCTAACACAGGGATCTGCTGTCCTGAATAACTATGTAACTTAACAGTTGCGGCACGCAACAGAGGTTTTCCCAGTTGTTTGTACGTGTCATGATTGATCAATGAAACCGCAGCTCCGGTATCAAGCTGGAATGGTATCACTTTGCCTTCAAAGTCCAAGTCTACAAAAAGTTTATTGTCCTGCCGACGACAAGAGCGACTTTCTCGTGCAATTTGAACTGATACAGGTACATAAGCACTTGCGACCTGACGGGATTTCCGGCGACGTCGACGCACACTTTTTGTGGGACGCACACAGTCACTGTTAGAGAAAGTGGCACTGGACGGAGTGGAATTAACTACATGAATGTGCATGGGCGAAGGTTCACGAGCCTGAGTATTCGTGGTTCGATTCTGGCGTGAAGCAAAGGGCCTGGAATCGTTGTTTTTAGTGTCCGATCTGAGCTTTTTCTGGCAAACACTCTGAACATGTCCTTTTGTATGACAGAAAAAGCAAATAGCTTGACGTGACGGGCAATTCTCACGCGAATGTCTAGTAGCACACCGCGGGCATGATTTCACTGCATTTGCGTGCTTGCGCGGCACACGTGGCTGTGCGGACGTGCACGAGGGCTGTTTACAGTTCCGTACAGCTCGCCCGGCGGGCCAGTTAATGTGACACACAGCTGGCGAAGTTGCAAATGATTCCTGTGCAAAGTCAAGTGTGTCTTGTCTATCTAATATGTCTATCACTTGTTGAAGGGAGGGATTAACTAGTTTCAAAATCTGTTCCCGTATACCAACATCAGAAACGTTCTGTGCAATTGCATCACGTACCATTGTATCTGAATAAGGGAGTCCACATTCACACTCAAAAGCACAATCCCTTGTAAGGCCTTGCAAAGTTGCAACCCACTCCCGATTAGTTTGACCGGCCGTACGTTTTGTACGAAAGAAAGTATACCTTTTTGTAACTACATTAACTGTTTCCTTGAAATAGGCATCTAAAGCAGACAAAACTTCTTCGTAGGACAGAGTTGCTACGTCACGTCGGGGAAATAATTTCACTATCACACGGTACGTTTGCACCCCTACACACGCCAATAAATGAGGCTGCCGCTCGTTACCTTGAATTCTGTAGGCGGCGAGATGAAATCCAAACTGGCGTGACCACTCCGTCCATGTCTCCAGAGCCGCTTCATAGGGACGAAATGGGGGTGCAACTGCATGTTGTGGGTGCGGTAGCGGTGAAGCGGCGGCTGCCACATCGTTTTGCAGTGCACGTTGATCCTGAACGAGCTGCCCAAGGGCATCCAATAACGCCTGCGTCTGCTGATTCTGCAAGCGATAAAATTCGGACAGTACATCTGGAGATTGTGGCGAAGCCATGACAAGTAAATTAGTGCAATACGAAAGCGAAATCCACTTTTAAGCCTCTTCGCCATATGATGTGTCGATAGAAGTGCCGACACAGTGTGATTTGAGGGGACCGCAATGCACGCTGTAAACACACAAAGGATGGCGTGAGGTCTGAAACAGGATACGTAATGAATGCTATAAAGAAAAGTATGTAGCTGCTGGAATACTTAACTTTAATCCATCCTTGTTGTACATCGCTCTTGATGAGACATGCTTTATACGATAAGTATCAATTGCTATGTAAGGCTAATGGCGCCTTGCTAGGTCGTAGCCATGGACTTAGCTGAAGGCTATTCTAACTTTCTGCTCGGCAAAGGAGCGAGGCTTCGTCAGTGTAGTTGCTAGCAAAGTCGTCCGTACAACTGGGACGAGTGCTAGTCCATCTCTCAAGACCTGCCGTGTGGTGGCGCTCGGTCTGCAATCACTAACAGTGGCGACACGCGGGTCCGACCTGTACTAATGGACCACGGCCGATTTAAAGCTACCACCTACCAAGTGTGGTGTCTGGCGGTGACACCACAATAAATATCACAATGGTATTGATAGTAAAACATTATTAGTGTAAGTATAGACAGCTTCAATAGGCAGGCAGGGATAAAAGTGACCTCTTCTTCCCAACACTCAAAGGTGTGGGAAAGGTAGGTAGAGTGACAGTATCAGTAAGCATTCAAGGCAAAGAACAACTGTTGGAAGTCCCTGAAATCTCAACATCTTAAGAAGATCAAGCCAAGGTAGTTTACCAGGCACTACGCTGTGATATGGCAGCAAGCAATACAAGTCAGATAAATGACAGCTACACAAATCTAGAAAAAATGTTTAGCCATGACCTGTTATACTTCCATATGCCATCATCACTTTCTTCAACTGGTGTTGAGGACCTGTGTCAACACACTTCTGGGCTGGACATGGAAATTTTTCAAGAAATTTAGAGTAAGTTAGTCAAAATTTGACAATAACACTTACATAGCTGGTAGTAGTGAAGTAACTGGTGATATACAGTCTGTTATTCTCAGATTTCTTGATAACCAACTTTCTGTGCAGAAAAAGACTAGAGATGATTACCAAGAATTACTGGAGCTAACGATGATCTTTCTTGGCATCATTCCAAGGACTGGGATATTGCTCCACACCCCAGGAGCTGTAAGTGATTCTAGGTTCATTGGAAAGGCCATATCCAAGTTATACTCGTTTCAATATCAGTTTCACTTATCTGATATGGGGAAGAACTCATTGACAAGAATATGTGTTTTTCTTTCACATATGCACATTTGAGCTGCATTTCCATCAACAAAAGCAATTACAGCACCTATCATGATTTCCTATCCATGAGTCAACTGATAAATTATAAGGATTTTGATCCAGTAATCAGTAAAGTTTGTGCAAAAGAAAATTTCAAATCGTGTCCAGTACTTAGCTTCAGAAGCTGTGGTTTTAGCTTTGTTTGATGACAGTGTTCTATCAAAGGTCAAGGCAAATATAGCTCAAGTTACCATAGAAATAGAAAAAAGTGAGGAACAGGAAGAATAATATTACAAATATTGACTTTTCATCTCTTTTAACACTTGTTACAAAAACATTCTTGACAAGTTTTTCTATCAGTACCAATTTTCTCCACAAAGACTCTTCAACATGGGGACTCCCCTTACAATAGTTTAATTCAGAAACTTGAAGAGATAGTTGTGAGTGATGTCACAGAAAGAGGTGTCAAGCCCATTCAGGACTATAATAACAGTGACACAAATGACAAAACTGAGAAACAATTTATTTTACAGATTGTTACTGGAGTCTGTAAAAAATATCCAGCTGCTACTATGTCCACTCTCAGGAATTAATAATGTTCAGTGTTCATTCAGTCAATTTATCTTTCAATTCTACAGAAATTAACATCTTAAATGATTATCATAAACAAAAAGGTTTCTCAAATTGAAAGTATGTGCAGAATCGAAAATAAACTTGATATTCCTTCAATTTTATGTACTATTTTTTGAATTCCTGGAATCAACTTTTCAGTAATATGAGTGACAATAATTAAACAATTGCTGAGTTCACTTGAATCTGTCACATACATTACTTTCACAAAATAAAAGAACACAGTGGAAATAAGAAAGAATACAATGTGCTTCAACATAAATAGGTGGCATGGATGCTATGTTCTAACTTCAAAGCATTTGAGGGTAATCTAGTATTTGTTGGACTGAGATGAAATTTTTTTTTTTTTTTTTTTTTTTTAACAAAAAAGTAGGGAAGGGGGGGGGGGGGGAGGTGGTGTGCAAGAAGTAAAATTTTAACTTTCAGAAAATTATGTATAGCTAAGGGCCACCCTAGTACACGCACCACAGCATCCACTGTGCTGAACTGTTATTCAGTTGTATGTGGGAGAAGAACAAATTCTGGTTCATTGTGGCAATGCTGTTGTTTGTATCTTACAGTATGATACAATTGGTGCTGGTCACTTCCATGAGCCCTGTCTATTTGGCACTTCCTTCAGTTCCTCTGTCCTCGAACTGTGGCTGTCATGAACTTGTCAAGCCACATTGACTATTGAGGCTCCCATGCACATGGTGTACACTCCGCCCTTTTTCCCCTTACATCAATGCAGCCAATGACTGGGAGGCTTATGAGAAGTGGTTTTGGCAACACTTCATCACTTTTGGTGTCACTGATGCAAACATATGTAAGTCTTAGGTCCTGTCTTGGATTTCTCCTCAGATTTACCAGTTGTTGTGCCAGTTAGCCCCACACCAGGAACCTGTGTTGCTTTCATTCAATGAAATGTGTAAGTTGTTGTCAGATTATCTCCATAAATGCACACATCACTGCAGCATGTGAAGAATTCTATCATTGTCACAAACAGCTCCAACAGTCTTAGCAGGCTTGGGTGTCCATACTCCTTGGTCTTAGTCACAAACAACAGTTTGTTACTGATGCTTGTCACGATTTCTGTGCTGATTCCACAGTCCGTTATATCATCATTCAGTTGGCTTCTTACAAAGAGGTGGGTCAGCAGGCACTACAGTGCAAGAATCCATCTTTGGCTGAAGTGTTAAGCATTGCTCAATATTTTGAGGTATCTCATGCTGCTGGTGAACAGGCTGAGGCTCGATGTGACATCGCTGTGGTGGCTCCTGTTCCTGCTCATTGAGTGTCAGTCAGTTCTCTGGGGGAGTGGCAGCAGTACAAATGCAACCTCCACACTACCCTGGACAACAACAAGCCAAAAAACAGCAATCACCATAGCAAATAGCAATGGCAGTGATCCATGCTCCCATCTTGCTCCTACTGTTTCTTAAAACATGACAGGGCCAAGTACCCCTAAGTGCTGGAAGACTTGCAACAACTGCAGGATAAAAGGGTAGTCATTCACAGCCTCCCTCCCTGCAGACACGCACATTCATGTTAATTGTGTGTCTCCCATGCTTACAAATCATAACAAACCATTTATCAAAGTGCAACTAATGGACAAAGTGCTCATACTATAAGTGGACATGAGTGCAGCCATTATTTTACTGCACTCATAAATTTATGCAGATTTGGGATCTCCAGCATTGTCTCCAGTTATTTGATGTTTGGCAAGTTACAAAAAGCAGCGCATTCCAATTCTTGGCGAATTTAGAGCTCCCACTATGTATCAATCTTTGGTTTGGTCATTGACTTTTTTGGTAGTGGTTGATGCTGATACCAATAGTTTGTTCAGTCTGAGTGCTTTCACTGTTTTTGGTTTTCCCATTTCAGATATGGTGCACCTCATTTCCGACCAAGCCACTTAACAACAGTTAGATTCTCTGTGTGCTGAGTTCTCATCTCTTTTCTTGGATGTGTTAGATTTGCCACTGATTTTGTCACTCACATTACTCTGAAACCTATGGCATAGCTGCACTTTTTTTAAGGGCATCCTATTCCAGTGCCTACGCTTGATCAAGTGAAATTGAAATTGGACAGTCTGTCATAGTTGGGGGTCATAAAGCCTATTACATTGAGTAAGTGGTCTACCCTTTCATGATGGTTAAAAGACCATCTGGTCAGCTTCGCCTCTGCAGTGACTTTAAAGCTTTCATTAATGCTCAATCTATGGTTCACACTTAACCTTTGCCTCGCTGAGGCACAGTTTTTCTCCAAAACTGATTCATCTGAAGCCTATTTACTGGTTCCATTGGATATGGATACTAAACAGCTCCTTGTGATTAACACACCTTTTGGGTTGTACCAATATCAGTATCTCCCACTCAGTGAGGCTAGTGCCCCAGCAAATTTCCAGCATTTTTTGGAACAACTGATGGTGTCTGTTCCATGGTGCATCAACTATCTCGATGACGTCATCGCGATAGGTGTATCCATGGAAGAGCATTTATGTAACTTATGCACCTTTTTAATGGTCTTACATATTGCAGGGTTGGAATGCAACTTGGCCAAGTCACACATTTTTCAGCCATCCATTGTGTATTGGGAGCTTGAGTTTTCTTAAGATGCTGTTAAGTCTTTACATCATCACAGTAACATCTCTGCCTTGCCCTACAACTATCAAAGAACTCCAAGTGTTGGCCCATCCCTCTACAAGTTGCTTGAAAAGAATGTTCCTAATCAGTGGATGCCAGTCTCCATGTGCACATGCACACTTTTGAGATTTAAATTACGTTTTGCTCCTTGTCTGGCTTCTTTCTGTCCTGGCCACAATCTATTTTTAGTTAAGGATGCCTCTCAGTAAGGACTTGGGGCCATTCTCACACACTGATATCAGGATGGTTCCAAACATCCAATAGCTTATGCATCAGGAACACTTAACTCCATACAGAAGTGCTACTCCTAAGTTGGAAAGGAAGCACTTGCTATCATCTACACTGTCAAAGAATATGAGTCTCAGTTACACTTCATTACTAACCACAAGCCCTTGGTTTTGTTGTTTAATACATCTGCTTCATTGCCCAAAAAAGCAGCAGATTGCCTCCAGCACTGTTTCCAATTAAGGGCCCCCAGATCACAGCTGCACTCATTGTAGATCTGGTTTTGCAAGTTGTTCAACATGGTTGTCTGGTCAGTCCTCCAGGCAGGGCTTCTGATCCTTTGCCTAACTATTTTGCCCTTCATCACCACCTTTTGGTATTTGATTGTGTTGTTCTCTTAGCTATGGATGGGCTGTTGTGAAGAGTTTTGATTCTGGCAAAGCTAGAGTGGAATGTGCTCCATCTGCTTCATCAGAGACATTGGGGGTCTCACATACCAAGTTATTGGCTTCTGGGATGTGTTTTGGTCTGGCATTAAAGGTAATCTAGTTCATCTTTTCACGGCCTGCTCATTGTCTGCTACCCAACAGGTGGCACCACAGGTGATTCTCTCTTCATGGCCATACTGCAGCACTTGTGGAAATGCGTCTATGTCAGTTTCACAAGAACTTTCATAAATTCTCCCTGGTTGTTATTTGTTGATGCTTTCTTTAAATTTCCATATGTTATCCATTGTCCATTGACATCTGCCACGGCTATGATTCAGGCCGCCTCCAAAAAATTTTTCTATTGAAAGACTGTCTTGTGCACAAGTAACAGATAATGGTCCACAGTTTGAGTCTCAGACCTTCCACGGTTTCTGTGCCTGCCAAGGTATTTGCCACATGACTGCTCCTCCTTTTCACTCCCAATATAACAGTGATGTGGAATGTCTCTCCCACATGTTCAGCATTTAAATGAAGAAGTGCATTGTGGACTACTCCACAGACAATGCTTTGACATGCTTCTTGAACCACTACAGATTTACACTGGTGGGGGATCATAATCTGGCCAAGATGCTCCGTAGTCACCAGCCACACACACTCCTGCACTTGCTTATGCCACATCACCAATGCTCATTGGTGCAGATCTCATTGTATTTTGCTTCTGATTCTGTGGTCTGGGCTCAGGGGTTTGGCTGCCACTGAAGTGGATTCTGGCTGTGGTCCACACCTGCTGAGGTTGCCTCCTCTGTATGATATTCACCAGTGATGGGATGGTGGTGCCACCATGACCAGCTGTGTCCTCATACCATGGCAAGATCTGTGGGTTCACCACTGCCTTCTCCCTCAGCACCCTTCCCTAGCTCACAGGGCATCCCTGCTGCACCAACGGGTGTCCACCCTGGACTCATCCTACTTGTGGAATCACTGCCTCCTGCCTCTCCTCTGGGGTCCAGCCACGGTGCCTGCTGCTGGGCCCCTGCAATGTTTTGCTGCCACTGACAATTTCACCAGCTGGGCCAGTGCCTTTGGTTCCTTTAACACCTGCATCCCCAGTACTCCCAACCAAACAGCTGGCAGCTTAACTATTGGCAGAGTTCCACCACTCTAAGGAAGCAGACATCAACATGCAACCAGTGACCTTGTCACTGGACCTCTCTTGCGATACATACCGGGGGAGCAGCTGCCATGTGTGTCCATGCTCAAGACACGTCTGCCCAACTCGCCAGTTCCAGCTTGGAATATTCTTCTGAGACCACTGTCAACACCTGTAAAGTCTGCTGTAGAGGCTGTGAGTGTTTCAACAGTCACACTGATAGCCACATCAGTGGAGCACTCTTTCCTCAAGAGGGGTGCTATAAACCTGCACATAATATTTGGATACTCACTATGGCACCAGGCTGCTGCCCATCTTCAATGGGTCACATGGCTTGCACACACAGCACAGCATCTGCTGTGGCATTTGCTGGAGCCCTCCTCTTTATAAGTGCAGCAGGCACTCTCTCTCATATTGTGTTCATACTTATTGTCAGCAGCTGCTTGTATCAGTACCTCGATTGTTTCCATGTTTATCTGTATGTTCCCAACTGTTCAAAAAATGGTTCAAATGGCTCTTAGCACTATGCAACTTAACTTCTCAAGTCATCAATCACCTAGAACTTAGAACTAATTAAACCTAACATCACACACATCCATGCCCAAGGTAGGATTCGAACCTGCTACCGTAGCGGTCGCTCGGCTCCAGACTGTAGCGCCTAGAACCGCACGGCCACTCCGGCCGGCGTTCCCAACTGTTGTTTGCTTGTATGTCAAAGGAGAGTAAACTTTGATTCAATGTGACCATGCTGGTTTGTGATATTAAGAAGTGATACATAATGGGATGAACATGTAAAATTAGTGTAACATTAGTATTAAGGGGGGTGAATGGAAGACTTACGTTTGTTGTGTGGGGTCTGGGAAAGAGCAATGCTCTGATAAAGAAACTTGCATGCAAGATGCTAGTACAACCAATTTTAGAGTATCGTTCTACTCCTTGCCTAATATGCATGACAATAGACTTCGAACAAATCCAGGGATATACTGCTAGGATTGTACCAGGTTGACTCAGCCCATAAGGAAGTCCAACAGAGATGCTTTGGGAACTTAAATGAAAATCCTATGAAGAAAGGCAATGTATTTCTGATAGAATTGTTAATATTAGAGAACCTGTATTCAAGAAAGACAGTGCCACCACCATAATATATCTCACGTAACAATTGTGAAAATAAGGAAAGACAGATTAGGCCAAGTACCAAAACTAAGTATAAGAACAGCCATTTTTCCTATTCATAAAACACCAATGGATAGGATAGACAATCACTGACACTGGTATAAAATGCCCTCAACCATGCTCTATACAATGGGTTGAAGGGTGTGCAAACAGATGTAGGTGTAGGTGTCAGGGGAAGATCATAGTTAAAGGCTCCGAGGTGGAGCATACCTGTCCCTCAAAAATATATAGATTAATATATGTCTTTCAACAGTGTACTATGGTATTTAAATTATCAGGAAGGATACAGAATATTTTCGATGTGGACTTAAATAATGATTAACTTTTTAGAACTGCTGATAATAACTGGCACATTTCAAGCAGGCAGTAAACAGGTTCCAGGCTGTGCCATGAAATGGCTGTTAGTGCCTTGAATCAGAGAACTTGGGGGTGTGGGTTGTATAGAATACAGGGTTTATGGGGTCCTAGGAGACAAGAAGCTGAGCCTAAAGGAGTCGTACCAACCTCAACATGATTTTTGTGTTCCACCTCTTACAATGAAGGGGAATCAACAGAGAGTGGTTGTAATTTCATTCTTGAATCCCTGTCACTGCACCTCTCTATTAAGCCTTGATGCACCAGTAAACAATGTTTGGCATGAATGTTTGGACAGTGTTAAAAATACTTTTTTTTATTTCTGGCATTGGGAATTCAAGATGCATTGTGTGAAGGAGAAATCAAAACAAGGAACCAAGCATCAAACCCATCATACTTTGCTATTCAAACCGGAATTCTGTCAAGAAATTTCATTTGACAATAACGTTTTGATCAATAGGGCACTGTGGTTGGAAAACTTGGAGTGTCTGAAAAAAAAAAAAATCTTGAATTGTCTTCTCATTTTCAAGCGGAAAGTTTCAAGGAAAATCTATGGTCTGGTATAAGATGAGATCATTGGGAATTAAGGATTGGGCATAAATGTGAGCTGGATGAGATCTACAACAGACCAAATATTGAAGGCTTGATGAGAATCAAATGATTCACAGGTGCAGGAGATGGATAAACATTGATGGTCTTTGAAAAATCGATGGATTTTACTCCCTGCTGAAGAAGACCAGTAGGTAAGCAAAAGAAAAGATCGAGAGATGGACTCCATGAAGACTTGCTGCAAATCAGCACAGAGGGTGACTGACAGCAGAAAGCAGGAAATAGAATCCAATGCAAGCTGTGAGCAGTCCTCTGGGCCTGACTGTGTAATGTGAAATAAAGTAAATTAAGTATGTAAGTATGCTAAGTATGTAAATATCTCATTAGAGTGCACTGCTATACAATAACGTAAATGTCATCAACTAGCAGGAGTTTCATGAATGATTCAGCAAAACAAAATGCACGAAACATGGCTTGTTCCTTTCAGTCACTAGAAAGTTCCTTGCTTATTAATGGCATTTGCCCGAGAAAGTGTATTTTTTTCCAATTTTTCATTTGGTTCTTAAGGTTTTTGCAACATACACATTAGATGTGGTTTTCAGACCAGAGAGTGGTTTGATGTAGCTCTCCGTACCAATCTATACTGTGCAAGCTGCTTCATGTCTACATAGCTACTGTAACCTACATCCATTTTAACGTGCTTACTGTATCGAAGCATTGGTCTTCCTCTACTCTTTTTACTACCCACACTCCCCCTCCCCTAGCCCCTTCCACAAACACATACTTCCTTCTGTCACCAAAGTGATGATTCTATAAGGCCTCAGTATGTGTCCTATGGACAGATACATTCTTTTAGTTAAGTTGTGCCAAAAATTTATGTTTTACCAATCAGCTTCAGTACCTCCTTATTAATTATGTGATATACCCATATAATTTTCAACATTCTTCTGTAGCATCACATTTCAAAAACTTCCAATCTTTTCTTGTTTGAAATTCTTTATCATGCATGTCCATGTCTCACTTCCTTACAACATTACTCCATACAAATGCCTTATAAAAGTCCTCCTAACAATTACATTTACATTTGGTGTTAACAAATTCCTCTTTTTTTCAGAATTTTTTTCTTGATATTGTCAGTCTGGATTTTATATACTCTCTACTTTGCCTATCATCAGATATATTTCTGCCCAAATAGCTAAACTCATTGACTAATTTTAGTATCTAATTTGCTAATCTAATCCCTTCAGCTTCACCCAGTTTAATTTGACTAATTTTATTTCCCTTGTTGTACTTTTTTTGATGTTCATTTTATAACCACTTTCCATTACACTATCCATTCTGTTCAGCTGCTCTTCCATGTCCTTTGCCATCTCTGACACAATTACAATGTCATTGGCAAACTGCAAATGTTTAATTTCTTCTCCCTTTCCAAATGTCTCCTTCATTTCCTTTATTGCTTGCTCAGAAGACAGAATGAATAAGACAGCAGTCATACACCAGCACCACCCATCCGTTATCGCTCAACAAATGCATGTCAACAAGATGCAGAACGTAAGCTTGATGATTACATTAGTAAAAATTAAAATTATGAACTATGTACTGACTTACAAACAGTATGACAAGTGGCACATGAATATTAAAAAAAGCTCAGCTCAAGTGTACAAAGTAGCTGATAAGTAAATAAAATAGTGGGAATTGGTTGGGTTCTAGGGTTTCATGAACTGGTATCAACAGCTCACCTCACAAAAACCTGAAAACTATAACTTATCACATGTGATTTCACAGAAGCCTGAATGTACAACCTGGATGTTGTAATTGAAAGTGCACCTAGCATGAGGAAAGGAAATCTAATTGGTTTCAGCTTTAGATGTAACCTACAACAAAAGGAGCAAAGATAAATACACAGGCATAAGTGAAAGACATGTGAAGATGAAGAAGTATGACCTTTTCCAAAGGCTACAGTGAAAAGTAAAACTTTGGGAAGAATGAGAGGAAAATCATGAATGTTAAATACAAAATGACAGAACTGAACTGGAAACTTTTAAAAGACAGTGCGAAAGTGAAGTGTAGGTTTAATAAACTTAAACCTGAAAAAAAACACATAAAATAATAATGAATAATGCAAGACTGCAAGAAAAGTTACCTTGGGTGAATCTTCTGACAGTAAAAGTGATGAGGCTTTTTTACAAGTTAAGTCTTAACACGAAAAAAAAGTTTTAAACTGATGGGGTTTGCAGGAAAGACCAACAGTCCTGTTTTTAGGGCAAGTAGAAGTGATGGAAGATAAAAATTATAAAATAAAATTCATGCAGACAATTACCTTATAGTTCAGAAGTGCTGTAACAAATATCTATGAAAAGGCCATGTGCAGAATTGTGGTTATGGTGGGTCTTCGTGCTCAGTTTCTGTTTGAGCTAGGACCATGAGGTAAAAAGTTTTGATTTAGCCCAGAACAGTGAGCATTTATACAGCCAGTATGTATGTATGTATGTATGTATGACCTTTTCCAAAGGCTACAGTGAAAAGTAAAACTTTGGGAAGAATGAGAGGAAAATCATGAATGTTAAATACAAAATGACAGAACTGAACTGGAAACTTTTAAAAGACAGTGCGAAAGTGAAGTGTAGGTTTAATAAACTTAAACCTGAAAAAAAAACACATAAAATAATAACGAATAATGCAAGACTGCAAGAAAAGTTACCTTGGGTGAATCTTCTGACAGTAAAAGTGATGAGGCTTTTTTACAAGTTAAGTCTTAACACGAAAAAAAAGTTTTAAACTGATGGGGTTTGCAGGAAAGACCAACAGTCTTGTTTTTAGGGCAAGTAGAAGTGATGGAAGATAAAAATTATAAAATAAAATTCATGCAGACAATTACCTTATAGTTCAGAAGTGCTGTAACAAATATCTATGAAAAGGCCATGTGCAGAATTGTGCTTATGGTGGGTCTTGGTGCTCAGTTTCTGTTTGAGCTAGGACCATGAGGTAAAAAGTTTTGATTTAGCCCAGAACAGTGAGCATTTATACAGCCATTTGAACATCTGTGCTACTGTAGCTATGTTACAGTATATTAACCAAGTTTTGAATGACAAACAGGGGCAGGTGCCCAGACAAATTCTGTGAATCTATTAATTCCTTCTGTAAAATATTTCAATTGGGCTGAAATTAATGCTCAGCTAATGTCGACATTTGTATTTTACATGCAAACACAGTCACCCCTGTTCAGATTTTATGTGCAAAAACAGTTGCCCTTAAATAACTCCTGACTGGAGCGGGACTGATGGTTCAGATTTCATCCTCCAGTGCAACCTTGGGCTAAGACAATTTTTAAGCATTTGAAAATATCTTGCTTTGTTTGGATGTTATGCGCAAAAAACACATTTTTCTGGGAAGTTTTTGAAGTGTGCCACTTCTATACTTTAATCTTGTATGAAGCATTTTTAAGCATTTGAAAATATCTTGCTTTGTTTGGATGTAATGCACAAAAAACACATTTTTCTGGGAAGTTTTTGAAGTGTGCCACTTCTATACTTTAATCTTGTATGAATCGGTTCAGACTCTGCATGAAGGTAGGTAAATGGATAAAGTCAAAATGACTTTTTTTAATTCAATAATCAATATTTGTCCAGTGTCTAGATATGATGGTATAAGCTTGAGCTAAATGTAGCACATAAAATTTGTTGTTATGTGAACTGAATGCAAAGAAATGGTTTAAAGTGAATCAAATAAACAAAAAATGCATTCTTATAATAATTATGTATTTTGTGAATTTTTTTATATGTGTCACTTCTAATTTTCAAACATGTGTGAATCAGTTCAAATTTGTAAGAAGGTAGACAAACACATGTAATTAATGGTTGCCCTGTTGTATTGTGAAAGCTTTATGTGCTTAAGTTGCACAGAAAATGAATTCAAAATCCAGTTTTAAGCAAACTGCACATGCTGAAATGGTTTAAAGTGATACAGATAATAATAAAAAATATGTTCTTATGGTAATTATAAGAAGAGTTTGCAAAAAAAATTTCATCCTTCAGATTTACATGTGAGAAATCACGCATTTGCACATGAAACTGTGTGTCATAGAAATGTGTTGCAATTTAAAAGCATAATAATGAAGTGAGTAAAAAGTAAAGCCTCCTATACAGTGAAAGAATTTGAAATATACAATAGACTACTTGGAGACTTCAGATGGGAGCATGCAAAATTATAAATTGTAATATTTTAGAAAACTACTAGTGTGCTATGTTGATTCACTTGAGCCATATTGTGTAAGGCAGCACAGAGACACAGGTGCCAACTCCATCAGGACTGAGGGGGCCCGAGAGCCCCCTCAAAAATTCATCTGAGGGGACAGAGCACCCCCAATAATCTCAGAAAATTATTAGTTATATTATGCTTTGCAAAATCACAAAATTATGTTAGAATTTTTTATTTCGCTTGTTTGATGATAGTTACCTATTAAAATACATTCAGTAATGAGTTAAAACAAATAATTATTATGATAGTAAGCAGTTTAACTGAAAACCAGTGGTGTGAATCATGATAGTGTTACAGTGCTGCAGGCATACTTAGAATTTGTCCCAGTGCACGAACCTTCGGGTAAAGTCTGGCACTGGTGGGCTAGTGCTGTGACCATGGCAACATCAAAAGACTGGAGAAGAAGCACCTGGAACCGCCTTGTGTCGCCTTAACGCTTCAAGACAGATAAGATTAGATTAGATTAATACTTGTTCCATAGATCATGAATACGACACTTCGTAATGATGTGGAACATGTCAGGTTAATAAAAGATGTCTGTACAAGATATTACATTACACAAAATATTGCATGACACTAATGTTTAAGATTTTTTCCCATTAATTTATAACTAAAAATTCAGCCAATGAGTAGAAGGAGTTGTCATCTAGAAATTATTTTAATTTATTTTTAAATGTTAGTTGGCTATCTGTCAGGCTTTTGATGCTGTTTGGTAGGTGACCAAAGACATTTGTGGCAGCATAATTTATCCCTTTCTGTGCCAAAGTCAGATTTAACCCTGCATAGTGAAGATCATCCTTTCTCCTGGTGTTACAGCTATGCACATTGCTATTACTTTTGAACTGGGTTGGATTATTAGCAACAAATTTCATAAGTGAATATATATACTGTGAGGTTACTGTGAGGATCACTAGATCCTTGAATAGATGTCTGCAGGATGACTGTGGGTGGGCTCCAGCAATTATTCTGATTACACGTTTTTGAGCAATGAATACTTTTCTACCCAATGATGAATTACCCCAGAGTATGAGTCATATGAAAGCAGTGAATGAAAGTAGGCATAGTAAGCTAATTTACTGAGATTCTTATCACCAAAATTTGCAATAACCCTAATAGCATACATAGCTGAACTCAGACGTTTCAGCAGACCATCAATGTGTTGCTTCCAGTTTAACCTCTCATCAATGGACACACCTAAAAATTTTGAAAATTCTACCTTAGCTACAGACTTCTGTTCATAGTCTATATTTATTTCTGGAGTTGTGCTATTTATTGTACGGAACTGTGTATACTGTGTTTTATCAAAATTTAAAGAGAGTCCATTTGCTGAGAACCACTTAATAATTTTGTGAAAAACATCATTTACAATTACATAACTTAGTTCTTGGTTTTTGGATGTTATTACTACACTTGTATCATCAGCAAAAAGATCTAACTTTGCATCTTCATCAATGTGGTGTGGTAAGTCATTAATGTATATCAAGAACAGTAAAGGACCTAAGACCGAACCCTGTGGGACCCCGTACCTGATAGCCCTCCAGTTTGAGGAATCAGCTGTTGTTTTAACATTACATGAACCATTTATTTCAACTTTCTGCAATCTTCCAGTTAAGTATGAATTAAATCATTTGTGCACTGACCCCCTCAAACCATAATGATTTAGCTTATCTAAAAGAATTCCATGATTTACACAGCAGCTGTATAAAGCCCACCCTGCCATCGCAGTCATTCAGTGTGAATAGTTATTTTCAGTGTATGCTGCAGACACGTTTAGTGTTCCAGCTTTAGTGTCTAGTGGACTATTTTATATGACTACATTTTATTTGTTTACTTTAGTCTCTCAGTGTATGGTGGATTAAGTTTGCAATGGATAAATTTTTTACCAAAAAGGTCCGCTTGGAAGTTGATGATACTGCAAGTCAACCTCCAACAGTTATTGTCGTCAATTGCTTTGTCGTCTTCAGGCAAGAACCATTCACAGCCGAAATCTAGACAATCTGGTAAGGGAACATCATTTCAGAAGTCATGGCTGATCAAGTACACATGGCTAGAATATGAGGCATTTACCAAAAAAGTTTTTTGCAAAACCTGTGAAGAAATAGATGCTAAAAATCTATTAGAATTTTCTCCAAAAAAAGGAGACGGATTTACTTCCACAGGGTTTTCTAACTTTCTAACTGGAAAAAGACTCTGGAAAAATTTCGTCTTCATGAAAATATATTTACACCTGAAGGTGTTCTGAAATTAAATTCTATCACTAACCGAAGTGTGGCCTCCCAATTGAATGAACAGTTAGAGAGTGATATGAAGAAAGGTCACTTAGCTCTCAAGACAATTTTTATTAACGTGCAATTTCTATGCCGACAAGGACTAGCAATTAAGCAATTAGAGGGCACGAAGATGTAAACTCAAATTTTTTCTCAATTGTTGGAACTGCGAAAGAATGACATACCTGAGTTTAAAGATTGATTAAGGCATTCTGGGTATAAGTGGACATCCCACAATATTCAAAACGAGATCATTTATCTACTAGGAAAGTCTGTGTTGAGAAAGGTATTGCCTTCAGTCATGAAGACTAAACATTTTTCTATTATAGTTGATGAAACAAGTGATTCTTCGATTCACAAACAAGTGTCATTTTGTATTCGTACTGTCGATGATTCCTTAATCATCAACAAAGTCTTTATTGGCTTATACGAGACCCCCAACACTGAATCACAAACTCTGTTTAGTATTTTAAAAGATGTTTGTGCTCGTCTTGATTTGTCAATTGGTAACTTAAGAAAATAGTGCTATGACAGTGCATCAAATATGAGACGTAGGTTCAGAGGACTAAAACAGTTAGTTTTAGATATACAACCAAAAGCACATTATGTGCACTGCACTGCTCACAGTTTAAACTTGGCCGTTGTAGACAGTCTCCACCATCTTATGACTATGAGGGATATTATGGCTTTAGCCAAGGACTTAATAAACACCATAAGGGAATCAAACAAAAGGATAGGACTTTTCAGGAGCATATGCTGTGAGAGCACCAATGACCAAGCTGGTCTATGAACCCTTTGCCTGACTCAATGGCCTATGTGAGCTTCTAGTATCTTGAGAATACTGAAAACTTTGAAGAACTTCTAGAGTTTTTTTGGAACATTTTCTGCAGAGGACAAAACGAGGCAGGCTACAAATGTGCAGGCTACCTTGAGTCAATGTTACAATTCAAGACTTATTTCGTTTTACATCTTTATTGCCATGCAATGAACCCAGTAGAGGATGTCAATGAATAAATTCAGTTCCCTCATCAAAGTGTTGCTGACCTAGAAAAAAATATATGAAGGCTTGATTTGTATGTTGAATGGAAGGGTGATAGTTTTGGAAATTGTGTTTAAAAGAAAAACATTCACAAGTTGATGATCTTCCACTGCCTCAGAATTGAAGTATACCAAAGAAGTATGAAAACAACGAATTCAACTCATCACACACTTTCAAAACCCCAAAGGAATGCTACAAAGCTATTTACATTGAAGTCTGTGAAACAGTGAAATCTTGCATTACTGGTCTCACACAGGTCATTGCAGTTGAATAAGAGTGCTTGCTTTTAGTAAACAGAGGTGAAACAAATTTGGAAAAATCAACTGAGTTTTTCACAATGACCCAGACATTGAGAGACTGCACTTACACTTGAATATGTTAGCCGATATCGCTAATAAAAAACAACTGGTCTTAAAAAACTTGCGTGATGTAAGAAAGTACATTACACAAGAGCCTGTAGTTAGAGAAATGTTGTGTGAATTGGTGAAATGCATTAAGCTTCTTTAAGTAGTACCAATCACGACAGCAACAGGAGAAAGGTCATCTAGCGCCCTTAGATGTCTGAAGTCGTATCTCTGATCATCAATGGGACAAAAGCGATTGAACAACTTGGCTTTTCTTCATGCCCACCGAGATGTTTTGGATGAATTGGATATCCAACCAATCATCAACGACTTCATATTCTGTAATCCAGTCAGACGGTTGACATTTGTACCTTTCTAAAGACACTCTAGCCCTAATAATGGCATTTAGAGCAATATTAAAAGTCTTTACAAAATAGAGAATTAAATACATACATAATGTTAAATTTTCAGTTTCAAAACATTTGTACTAGTTTAGTGCTGTATTATTACATTACTATAGTACTGTATTAGTTATTTTCAAATACTTAAATATTTTTAGAGTGTAAGACCCAATTAAAACCCCCTATTTACATACTTTTTGACTGAAAGTAGTAGGCATTCTGTATTAACTTTATTAACTGTATTAAAGCATTAACTGTGAGATATTATTTTTATTTAATGAACCCTGAGCCTTATTCAAAGTAAGCTTAAATTAGCTATTTCACTTATTAATCAATGTGCTATTACTGTGTGACAACAATATTTTATGTTTTATTCTTTTAATGACAGTTTAGGATTTATTTAAATATAATTTCAGTGTTTTCAGAGCTATATATTCACTGCTCTGTAATAGTCTATAAACATGATTAAATTAGCTTTTTACGAAAATACCATGCTTGTTTATGTTTTGTTTCTTTTTCCGAAGCCAAAAAAATGTATCAGGCTTGTCGAGTTTCCCAGAGTGTTGAGTTATCGAGAATCCAGTTTTCAGGTTTCTGATGTTGATCATATGACTCTAAAATGCTTACAAAAACTTTAAAACTCACTATTTTTCATCTAAAATATTTTTTATAAGTTGGTACCCCTATACAGAGATGAAGTTTATGATTATTATAGTTATTTACAGAATATGTATACACAAAGATATTAACATGATACACTAACACACTGTGTTGTACTGTATTATGTTTGCAAAAAGTGATCAGTCTGAGTAACAATGTAGTTTCCTAAAGCAGTTAAGCAGTAAATGTAAGTTATATAAATTTCAATTTTATATGGGGGCATTGATTGCATTGTTGTTGTTTGTATTCCACTGATAGACATGTAATCGCCAATGTGAGAGTTGTGGCAGTTGGATGGAAACATATACCAAAATCAGTCACCCTTATGGCGGGGTTTGAGGTTGGCCACCGAAAGCAAGCATTCCAAAGGTTTGGGGACTCACCACAATCAACTTTATAGGGCACAGAAACCTATGTTACCATGCAAGTAGCTTATTTTCCAGAAATTTCAGTGTCTAACCATACTACTTGTACTGTAAAATTACACTTGCAACACTCAAGTAATGTTTAAGCATTAGTAGGAAACGTAGAATCAAATGTGTTGATTCTTAATTGCAGAAACCGGCACAACTGATATTTGTTGATTACAGCACCATTTATCACAAATAGGAAAAATGATTACAGTAAACCATACATATTTTTTGGCTTATAATCTGAATATGCAATGAAAATGGGGCTCCAATTTTAAAATACAAAATACCCCACCCATACTTGATGGGTGGTTAGGAGGTGGCCAGATGTAGCACAGACAGATGTGCCTTTTCTAATACTGACTTCACCTAAAACATATTTCTTTTTTTGTATGATCCATCATTTTCGATATATTTAGCTGTCTCAAGTTAAAACAAACACCCTTAATATCAGTGCACACAAGCAGAGCCCAGCACTGGTGGAAGGTTACTTACTCAGGGAAGTCGCAAGGTATCCCTGAGGCTCCTTCCCATGCACCATGCAGTTCTCAACACAGATGACATCACACCTTGGGTTGGGCGAGTGCTTTTTTTTTGTTCCACTTCTTCCAACTAATACATATTTTCATGTGTCAAGTCAAACACACCATGGTAGGTGGCATTCTTGGCAACTGGGTGTTCCAGCTGTCTCTTGGCTACAGTTTGGTGATAGCCATTCAAGTGGACAGACAGCTTGTTAGTGGTCATATCCACGTAGAATGATGGACAGTGTTTGCAGCTAAGATGGTACACCACATGGCTGTTTTCGCAGGTAGTGCTGCTGACTTTTATGGGAAGGGATGGTTGGTTGGTGGATTTTGGGGAGGTCACCAAACAGCAAGGTCATCGGTCTCATCAGATTAGGGAAGGATGGGGAAGGAAGTCGACCACAGTCTTTCAGTGGAACCATTCCAGTATTTGCCTAAAGAGATTTAAGGAAACCAAGGAAAACCTAAATCAGGATGGCCAGATGTGGGTTTGAACCACAGTCCTCCTGAACTGAATGTGAGTCTAGTGTGCTAACCACTGCACTGCCTTGTTCAGTGGGAAGGAGATGACTATGTCAGGACTGGAGTACGTGGTAGTGGGAGAATGTGTGGGACAGGTATTGCATCTAGATCAATTACAGGGATAGGAGCCATATACAAGATGATGGGAGCAGGGATGTAATAGGGTTCAACTAGAGTTTTGCGTAAATTGGGTGAGCAGTGGAATGCCACTGTGGGAGGAGTGGGGAGAATAGTCAAGAGGTTATTTTTCATTTTAGGGCATGATTGGAGGTAGTTGAAACTCTGGTGGAAAATGTGACTCATTTGCTCCATTTCTAGGTGGTGCTGAGTCACAAGAGGCATCCTTCACATACCAACTGACTGGCCACAAAGCAAGATCCTTTCATGATTTAGTACCACCTAGGGCTAGAGCAGCTGAGTCACTTTCTCTGTCAGTGCCCTGGAATGAGTAATACCCTCCCCACTATCCTCTCCACTCTTCTCATTGTGGTATTCCCCCTGTCACCCAACTTACAAAAATCCTAGTCCGTCACTATTCCACCCCTGCTCCCAGCTCCTTGTCCTGTGGCTCATCTTCCAGTAATAGATCTAGATGCAGTCCACCTCCTCATCTGGATGATGAGTGCATCTGACTGCCAAGCAGTGGGCCTGGATTCAATTCCTGACTATGTCAGAGATTTTTTCCTCTTTGGGACTGGGTGTTGTGTTGTCCTCATCATCATTTCATCATCACTGAGATACAAGTCACTCATTGTGGTGTCACCTGAAAATACTTGCAACTTAGTGACTGAACTACTTCAGGTGGGGTCTCCTGGCCATATGACCATTTCATTTTTTTTTTATCTAGAAACAAAACCTGTCCCACACTTCCTCCCACCACCACCTACTTCATGCTTGTCGGAGGCATCTTCTATCTCATCAAAGGTAGGGTGGCCTGTGAGAGTAGATATGTGATTTACCATCTTTGCTGCAAACACTGTGTAGCTTCTTATGAGGCCACAACCACTAACAAAATGTCTGTCCACTTCAATGGTCACTTCTCAACTGTGACTAAGAGACAGTTGGACCCCCCCCCCCCCCAGCTGCTTAGAACAACACAGTGTGCTTAACTTCAGTGACTACTTCACAGCCTGTACAATCTAGATTCTTCCAACCTATACTAGCTTTTCTGAATTACGCAGTTGGAGACTCTTCCTACAATGTATCCTTTGTTCCCATAACCCCTCTGGTCTCAACATTTGCTAGTCCCTGCTCCATCCCTCTGCCTCCTCCCTCTCCAGCCATACACAAGCATGCTATCCTCCCAGCACTCCTGTATGATCCTTTCCACTTCTCTGTTTCTCCCCTCTCCCCCTTCCCCCTCCTACTACTCCCATCATAGAATCCTGATGCTATACCTAACAGACCATCATCCTATCCCCACCACACCACTGCAAACCCCTGCAGGCAGCGCTATAGCATCTTCTCCTATCTGAATGTTAATATACCTCCCCCTCTCTGTCTCATACCCCTTCTGTACCCTGACTATCTAACTCAGCTGAGATTGCTTTTAATAGCAGCCAGGCCTCAGCACCTAGAGATGACCATGGCTCTGTATGTATGTGTGTGTGTGTGTGTGTGTGTGTGTGTGTGTGTGTGTGTGTGTGTGTGTGTTTGTGTTTTACTGTGTCTAAGGATGGACTTTGTCCAGTAGTTTGGTGTCCATTTAAAACTACATTAAATGTGCCTGTTTGCCATTCAGTGCCTCCTGTATGTGGTGTGTAGCAATCTATCCTATAGCATTCTTGTCTTTCTCATATAATATTCTCACAGTAAATGCTTGATATTTTTCCCTCCAACTTTGTTACAAGATGAACAAAATTCTACCATCACATGTCATGCTGGTCACTGATATATGCCCTTATTTTAAGGTACTAGAGAACTGAAGTCCTTTTACCAACCCCAGCTCAAAACCCTAAAGTATGTTATATAAATTCTCAGCCAGTCTCCCTCTACGATTTTTACACTCCACACTTCCCTCCAATACTAAATTGATGATCCCTTGATGCCTCAGAACATATCCAACCAACTGATCCCTTCTTCTAGTAAAGTTGTGCCACAAATTCCTCTTCTCGCCAATTCTGTTGAGTACCTCCTCATTAGTTATGTAATCTACCCATCTAATCTTCAGCATTCTTCCACAGCACCAAATTTTGAAAGCTTCTGTTCTGTTTTTGTCTAAACTGCTTAGCATCCATGTTTCACTGCCATACATGGCTACACTCCATACAAATACTTTCAGAAAAGACTTCCTGTCACTTAATTCTATATTCGATGTTAACAAATTTCTCTTCTTCAGAAACACTTTCCTTGCCACAGCCAGTCTACATTTTATATCTGCTCTACTTTGAACATCATCAGTTATTTTGGTTCCCAAATAGCAAAACTCATCTACAACTTTAAGTGTCTCATTTTCTAATCCAATTCCCTCAGCATTACCTAACAAAACACTGTCCATTCTGTTCAACTGCTCTTCCAGGTCCTTTGCTGTTTCTGACAGAATTACAAATTCATTGGCAAACCTCAAAGTTTTCTTTCTTCTCCATGGATTTTAATTCCTACTCCAAATTTTTCTTTTGTTTCCTTTACTGTTTGCTCATTATTCAGACTGAATAACATCGGGGATAGGCTACAAAACTTTCTCACTCCCTTCTCAATCACCGCTTCCCTCTCATGCTCCTTGAAACTGCCATGTGGTTTCTGTACAAATTGCAAATAACCTTTCACTCCCTGTACTTTATGCCTGCCATCTTTAGAAAGAGAGTAATCCAGTCAACACTGTCAATATCTTTCTCTATGTCTACAAATGCCAGAAATGTAGGTTTGCCTTTCCTTAATCTATCTTCTAAATATAATTCGTAGTGTCAGTATTCCCTCGCATGTTCCAACATTTCTATGGAATCTGAATTGATCCTCCCTGAGGTCAGCTTCTACCAGTTTTTCCATTCGTCTGTACAGAATTCATGTTAGTATTTTGCAGCCTTGGCTAATTAAAAT
Organism: Schistocerca americana; assembly: GCF_021461395.2. Taxonomy (NCBI): domain Eukaryota; kingdom Metazoa; phylum Arthropoda; class Insecta; order Orthoptera; family Acrididae; genus Schistocerca; species Schistocerca americana. The sequence goes on along the minus strand of NC_060119.1, from coordinate 740,352,157 downwards.
GATAGTTCAGTAATTTTCGGATTTGTCAACACCTGTTTTCTTTGGGATTGGAATTATTCTATTCTTCATAAGTCTGAGGGCATTTTGCCTGACTCATACATCTTGCTCACCAGATGGAAGAGTTTTGTCATGTCTGGTTCTCCTAAGACAATCAGTAGTTTTAATGGAATGTTGCCTTCTCCTGAGGCCTTGTTTGGGCTTACGTGTTTCAGTGCTCTGTCAAATTCTTCATGCAGTATCATATCTCCCATTTCATCTTCATCTACATCCTCTTCCATTTCCATAATATTGCCATCAAGTCCATCACCCTTATATAGATCCTCTATACACTCCTTCCACCTTTCTGCTTTCCCTTCTTTGCTTAGGATTGGTTTTCCATCTGAGTTCTTAATGTTCATACAGGTGGTTCACTTTTCTCCAAAGGTCTCTCTACTTTTCCTGTAGGCAGTATCTATCTTACCCCTAGTGATATATGCTTCTACATCCTTACATTTGTCCTCTAGCCATACCTGCTTAGCCATTTTGCACTTCCTATTGATCTTATTTTTTAGACGTTCATATTCCATTTTGCCTGCTTCATTTACTGCATTTTTACATTTTCTCCTTTCATCAATTAAATTAAATATCTCCTTTGTTACCCAAGGATTTCTACTAGCCCTCATCATTTTACCTACTTGATCCTCTGCTGCCTTCACTACTTCATTTCTCAAAGCTACCCATTCTTCTTCTACTGTATACCTTTCCTCTGTTCTCCATGGATATGTCTTACAATTTAACTTCCAGTGTCTCCAGGCTTCTTCCATGTACACAACCTTCTTTCATGATTCTTAAACCAAGTGTTATCTATGATTAAGTTCTGTGCAAAATTTCTCTTTCATTCCTTCCCCCCCCCCCCCCCCCCTTCCCGGTCCATATTCACCTACTCCTTTTCCTTCTCTCCCTTTCCCTGCTATCAAACTCCAGTCCCCCATAACTGTTAAATTTTCATCTCCCTTAACTATTTGAATAATTTCTTTTATTGCATCAATCATTTCTTCAATTTCTTCGTCATCTGCGGAGCCAGTTGACTTATAAACTTGTACTACTATGCATGGGCTTTATGTCTATCTTGCTACAGTAATGCACTCACTATGCTGTTTTTAGTAGCTTATCCAAGTTCCTATTTTTTTCATTCATTATTAAACCTACTCCTGCATTACCCTTATTTGATTTTGTATTTATAACCTGTATTCACCTGACCAGAAGTCCTGTTCCTTGTACCACCAAACTTCACTAATTCCCACTATATCTAATGTTAAGCTGTCCATTTCCCTTCTAAAGCTTTCTAGTTTACCTGCCCAATTAAGGGATCTGACATTCCACACTCCAATCTGTAGAATACTAGTTTCATTTCTCCTGATAACAATGTCCTCCTGAGCAGTCCCTGCCTGGAGATCTGAATGGGGGACTGCTTTACCTCCAGAATATTTTACCCAAGAGGACACCATCATCATTTCACCAAACAGTAGAGCTGAATGCCCTTGGGAAGAATTACAGCTGCAGTTTCGCCTTGCTTTTAGCGTTCCCAGTACCAGCACAGCAAGGCTGTTTTGGTTGATGTTTGAAGGCCAAATCAGTCAATCATCCAGACTATTGCCCCTGCAACTACTGAAAAGGCTGCTGCCTCTCTTCAGGAACCACACATTTGTCTGGCCTCTCAACAGAAACCCCTCTGTTGTGGTTGTACTGATATGCACAAGCCTCCCCATCAACAGTTAGGTCCAGGGTTCATGATTTTATACTGCATGCAAAAAAAGGCAAAATTTTTATTGTTAAAACAGAAATTGTAGAGAACTTTATAAACACATTGTATTCTAATGTCAAATTATCACTATTGATCATTCACTCACACCGATAATAATAATAATTACTTGTAGATTACTATGGATATATATCTGTACCATTATGAGCACAACTACTAATCTGAAGAGTCGCTGCCTCTTCTCTTATACTACTGAGCAGCTGCTTTTGTCCAACACTCCAAAGAAAGCATTTAGTTTACACAGACCACTAGCAGTTTTTCTTTTGTGTGTGTGTGTGTGTGTGTGTGTGTGTGTGTGTGTGTGTGTGTGTGTGTAGGTGTGGGGGGGGGGGGGCAATAGGAGATTAGGGGGGGGGGGGATGTTCATTAGCCTTCCAACTGGTTTAATGGCATCCCACATCTTCCTCTTCAGAGTCACCTCTTCATTCCAGACTAGCACTTACAGTTAACATCCTCAGTTGTTTATTGGATATCTTCCAATCTCTGTTTTCCTCTGCAGTTTTTGCCCTCTATAGCTCCCTCTAATATCACAGGAGTCACAACCTGGTGTCTTAAGGTCTGTCTTATCATCCTGCCCCTTTTTGCAGTCAATGGTTTCCACATTCCTTTACTTGCAATTTTTTCAGAGTACTTCCTTCCTGTCTTGTCAGTCTACATAATTTTCATCATCCTGCCATATCACCACATCTCAGACACTTTGATCCTCTTCTTTTTCAATTTCCTTATAGTTCATAATTGACTTCCATGTAATGCTGTGCTCCAGGTAAACTTTCTCAGAAAACTCTTCAGCAAATTAAAGTCCATGTTTAATAGTAGTAGGCTTCTACTAGTAAGGAATATCCTTTTTGCCTGTACCAATCTGTTTCTTATATCCTCATTGTTTTGTCCATCATGCACAGTTTTGTTTCCAAGGTAAAAGAATTCTTTCAATTCATCTAACATGTGGTCCCCAATTTCGGTGTTAATTTTACTGCTGATCTCATTTCTGTTACTCCTCATTACATTCATCTTTTTTTCATCTTCTCTCCAACCATATCCCCTGTGCTCAATAAACTGCTCATTTTATTCAATAAGTCATCATTCTTCCTCACTTTTACTGGGGACAGTTATGTCATCAGTAAATCTTATAATCCATATACTTTGAGCACGAATTTTAATCCCAAGCCTGAAACTCTCTTTTATTTCTGTCATTGTTCTTCAGTTCATAAGTTGTTGAATGATGAGCACTTTTCGCTTGGTCCTTTATGCTTCTTGTTCCCTCTTTGTTAGGATACAGATTGTATATTAGTGAACCCAGCAATGCTTTGCAATTGGTAAATATGTATAAGGATTGGATATAAGTTCTAATCTCCTCCTCCTCCACCTCCCTCTCTCTGTTCATCTCTTTCTCCCTCCATCTCTCTCCATCTCTTCCTTCCTCCCCCCCCCCCCCCCCCCCCGCCCTCTCTCTGTCCATCTCCTTCCCTCTCTCTCTCTCTCCATCTTGTCCTTCTCGTCTCCCTCTCTCTCTGTCTCCTCTTCCCACTCTCCCTGAGCATCTCCTCCTCTCCCTCTCAATGTCTATCTCTTCTTCCTCCCTCTTTCTGTTCTTGAGCCTTGTTTATTGTTATTGCAAATGAAACCTTGATTGGGAACTGAAGTCACTTAAAATGAATAGGAAATTAGTTGGGATCACTGGTATGCATGGCATGAGGGAGATGGATCTGTGAAGATAATAGCTTCAATGACAGTATTCCACATAGTTTTAGTCTGCAAATGAGTAAGATTACAAAATTTCAGATTGTTCACATTTCATAGCAGTATTCTAATCATTATCTGATAAGCCGTAAAAACAGCTTTCCTGTTTTCTGTTAAAATCGACTGTGAGGAAGAGAACAAAGCAGCACATTGTTGTGTGTATAATTTTTTTTTAATAATGTGTAAAGATAAATAATATATGCGGGGGAAACAATTTGCCTAATGGTTTAAACACCCTGCTTTCATGATCTGACTGTGAGAAAGAAAATGGAACTGCAAATTTCATAGCACCGTACAATACAGCATTTTCTTTCTCACAGACAGTTTTAACAGGAAACCTGTACATTGTTGGTTAAAAGAACATAAAGCTTATATCCATCTAAATGTTTATTTGAATTTTGTTTAAAAATTTGATAGAAATAGGTTAATAACTTTCAGTGATTTTTGCTAACAATGTTTCCCAATTATATATTATAAAATACATAGGCTTTGTATGTCCAAATGATTATCAGAGCATCACATAAAAATTTGAAGTAAATCGATCAAGGACTTTTCAAGTTTTTTGCTAACAACTATTTATTCACAACCGATACAAAAGAGACTCATGTTTGTACCTGTTACAGTCCTTCAAAGTAGTCACCAACGTTGTGTAGAACCCATTGCCAGGGCTGTGGAAGGTGTAGTATACTGTTAGCAGAGCCTGTACTGTTGATGGTGCAAATGGAGCAGCCTAAAGTTATGGTGATTTTCGTGTACAACTGTGGTGGTGTTATCCTAATGCATTATGTTCCTCCACAGCAGACTGTCAGTGCACAGTATTACTGTTCATTTTTGGAGCATCACCTGCGACCAGCTTTGCGAAATAAGTGGTGACACTTTCTGTGCGACCCATCCATCATTTTGCATGACAATGTGCAGGCACACTGTGAAGTACTGTACCATCCACCATACTCCTCCGACTTAAGTCCTTGTGCCTTTGATTTGATACCACAGATGAAGGAACCACTTTGTGGCATTTGCTTCAGAAATGTTCCAGAGTTTTGACAGAAGTAGACCGCTCCATTCAAACCATCAACAGAACAGGCTCTGCTAACAGTACACTACACCTTCCACATCGCTGGCAATTGGTTCTGCACAATGCTGGTGACTACTTTGAAGGACAGTAACAGGTGCAAACAAGTATATCTTTTGTATCGGTTGTGAGTAAATAGTTGCCACTATTTAAGTTCCAACCCTCATATATGGTGGTTGGAAACAGGCTGATATGCTTTTAAGGGTCTAGGGCACATTGTATTTCAAAGTTGTTGTTAAGAAAGAAATTCTATATGTTGCACCATTTCCAAGTTAATTAGCATTGAAGGTAGCCAATCAAGACATTGCACGCACAAATTCAAGTAGCACACCAGAGAGGGCATCATCAAAAATGCTCTTATACTAAGCTAAGATGGTATCTGTTCTTTCGGACATGTCCAAAAGAACAGATACCATTGGTGACTATGCAGCTCGTTAGAATGAAATTACAATGAAATGAAACACCCTGAGCTGCTTACAGGTGTTAACATATGTCAACGGGGACAGATGAAAATGTGTGCCCCGACCGGGACCCGAACCTGGGATCTCCTGCTTACATGGCAGACGCTCTATCCATCTGAGCCACTGAGGACACAGAGGATAGCGCGACTGCAGGGATTTATATCTGGCACATCTCCCACCAAACCCACATTCTCAACGTATTGTCCCGCACTACATTCATAGTGCCCCCGCGCATTATTCTCATTACTCGTGATGCGTTGCCGATTCCCGTAAGAGTTCGGGCACTGTTTGGGCATCGCACAGAAGAAGAAGATGGTCAAGTGGCCGATGAGCCTTAACTATATCTATACTAAGATGGTATCTGTTCTTTCGGACATGTCTGAAAGAACAGATACCATCGGTGACCATGCAGCTCGTTAGAATGAAATTACAATGAAATGAACAACCTGAGCTGCTTACAGGCATTGACATATGTCAACAGGGACAGATGAAAATGTGTGCCCCGACTGGGACCCAAACCCGGGATCTCCTGCTTACATGGCAGACGCTCTATCCATCTGAGCCACCAAGGACACAGAGGATAGCGCGACTGCAGGGATTTATCTCTGGCACCTCTCCCGCGAAACCCACATTCTCAACATATTGTCCTACACTATATTTTCATCTGTCCCCGTTGACGTATGTCAACACCTGTAAGCAGCTCAGGGTGTTCATTTCATTGTAAAAATGTTCTTCATTTGATTTCCTAGAAGTGAACATGAGAGTGATGTAAAATTGTACATAGGACAGCAGCAAGGATCAAACTGGAGCCAAAGGCTGAGCAGTTTTATGCACTATCATTTATGCTGTAAGAACAACTGACACTAATTATAACTGGCAGCCCACTTGAATCTGCATCTGCAACAGCCTCATTAGCTAACTTCCACATCTACATCTACATCGATACTCTGCAAGCCTCCATATGGTGCATGGCAGATGGTACCCTGCACCACTACTGGCCATTTCCTCTCCCGCTCCACTTGCAAATAGAGTGAGGGAGAAGCAGTTATCTGTATACCTCCGTAAGAGCCCTAATTTCTCAAATCTTATTTTCATGGTCCTTATGCGCAGTGCATGCTGGCAGCAGTAGAATCACTTGGCAGTCAGGTTTGAATGCTGGTTCTCTAAATTTTCTCAATATGGTTTCTTGAAAATAACATCACCTTCCCTCCAGGGATTCCCATTTGAGTTCCTGAAGCAGCTCTGTAACACTTATGTGTTGTTCGAACTTACCAGTAACAAATTTAGCAGCCTGCCTCTGAACTGCTTTGACATCTTTCTTCAATCCAACTTGATATGGATTTCAAACAATCAAACAGTACTCAAAAACAGGTCACACCAGCCTCCTATATGTGGTCTCCTTTACCAGTGAACTACTCTTCCCCAAAATTCTTCCAATAAACTGTAGTTGACCATTCGCCTTCACTACCACAGTCCTCACATGCTCGTTCCAATTCATATTGCTTTGCAACATTACTCCCAGATATTTAAATGACTTGACTCTCAGGACCAAACATTATAGGCTTGTTCTTCCTACTAATTTGCATTAACTTACATTTTTCCACATTAAGAGCAAGCTGCCATTCATCTAACAAACTATAAATTTTGTTAAGTCATCTTGTATCTTCCTCCAATCACTCAACACCGACACTTTACTACACACCACAGCATCATCAACAAACAACCAAAGACTGTTGCCCATCCTGTCTGTCAAACAATTAATGTAAGAGGGTTGGAACTTTAATAGTGGCAACCATTTATTTACAGCTCATACAAAATAGATACGTATTTCAAAGTTTTACTGACCTTCAAAGTAGTCACCAGCATTGTGTATAACATGCTGCCAGTGATGTGTTAGTCATAGGATACTCTTAGCAGTGCCAGTTGTATTGACAGTTCGAGCACGTGGTCTATTGCCCGACGAAGCTGTAGCAGTTCTGAAGCAAATGCCGTGAAGTGTTTCCTCCAGTTTAGAAATGAAGTTGAACTTGCAAGGGCTTAAGTCACGGGAGTGCAGTAGGTGGTATACCACATAGCAGCCCCATCAGTCAAACAAATCAGTAACAGCTTGTACTGTACGTGCTTGAGCTTTGTCCTGCAAAATGATGGTCAGGTCCTGCAGAACGTGTTATCACTTCTGTCTCTAAGCTGGTCGTAGATTGTGTTCAAAAAATGAACAGTGTAGAGACAGAAGTGATGACACTTTCTGCAGGACCTGACCATCATTTTACAGGACAAAGCTCAAGCATGTACAGTGCAAGCTGTTACTGATTTGTTTGACCGATGGGGCTGCTAAGTGCTATACTATACCACCTACTGCACTCCCATGACTTAAGCCCTTGTGAGTTCAACTTGATTTCTAAACTGAAGAAAACACTTCACGGCATTCGCTTCACAACTGCTACAAATGCGTTGGGCAATAAACCACGCCGCTCTAACTGTCAACACAGATGGCACTGCTAAGAGTATCCTAAGACTTCCACATTGCTGGCAATGGGTTATACACAATGCTGGTGACTACTCTGAAATAAATAGTAAATAAATAGTTGCCACTATTAAAGTTCCAACCCTTGTATATAGAGAATAACAGTGGTCCTATCAAACTTACCTGGGGCACTCCTGACGATACCCTTGTCTGGTGAACAAAATGGCTCTGAGCACTATGGGACTCAACTACTGAGGTCATTAGTCCCCTAGAACTTAGAACTAGTTAAACCTAACTAACCTAAGGACATCACAAACATCCATGCCCAAGGCAGGATTCGAACCTGCGACCGTAGCAGTCTTGCGGTTCCAGACTGCAGCGCCTTTAACCGCACGGCCACTTCGGCCGGCTGTCTGGTGAACACATGCTGTTGAGAACAACATACTCGGTTCTATTACTTAAGGAGTTTTTGAGACACTCACAAATCTGTGACCTTATTCCATATGCTCATACCTTCGTTAACACCTGCAATGGGCCACCGTGTCAAATGCTTTCCAGAAATCTAGAAATATAGAATCTTCCCGTTGCCCTTCATCCCTAGTTTGCAGTATATCATGAAAGAAAAGGGTAAGCTGAGTTTCACATGAGTGATGCTTTCTAAAACCATGCTGATTCACAGACTTCAGTGCTAATTAACTCATAAAAGGCACAATATGTCAAATTTTTTCCTTAACTATTATTTCTCAGTCCAACCTAACCTGCAACATCTTTGTGAGCTTTTTGGACAGTTTTTGACCATCCATTTCAAATGAAAATGAAAGATAATGGATAGAAGTAAATAATCTGTTTATTATTCAAAAGTAATCACCATAGCCATTAATACATTTATACCCCTTTGGGACAAGATGGTCACTGCCTCCATGCAAAACATTTGCTGTTTCCTTTGTAACCATGACTATACCCAGGCGTGCATCCCTCTATTCAAAGCAAATTGACAGCCATTAGCTTCTTTCATCATGGCTCCAAAAATATAGAAATTGTATGGAAAGATATTGGGACTGTATGGAGCATGTATAAGTGTCTCCCAATGAAACTCCAGCAGCACATTCAAAGAAAACCTTGGCAATGGAGCACATTCAAAGAAAACCTTGACAATATGTGGACAAACATTGCTCTGCAGGAGAATGGTGCAGTCCGTCAACTTTCCGGGGCATCTGGAATTAATGAGGTGCTTCAGTTTTTACAATTTTCCCATGTACCAATGTGTTTTAATTGTGGTGCTGTATTCTAGAAAGTCAAAGCGCAGCAGACCTTTGCAGTTAAAGAAAAGGTCATCATGGCTTTCCTGGTGCTGGTGTGCCTGTTGTTTTGACCACACTGCAGAAGTTTTGCTGGGACCCCTTACATGTCCTCCAATCAGTCCTCACCTTCATCCTCTGTGACTTCCATATTTTTGGAGTCCTGAAGAAAGATATTTGTGGCTATCAATTTGCTTTGGACAGAGAAGCACGTGCCTGGGTAGAATTATGGCTCTGTAAGCATCTACAAACATTTTTTGATGAAAGCATTGACTGTCTTATCTCACAGTGGGATAAAGTTATTAACAGTTACAGTCATTACTTTTGATATGATAACTTACTTTTTCTTCATCTGTCTCATTTTTATTTGACTCTCCCAGAAACACAGACAAATTAGGAATCTTCAATAAAGATTGGCACTAATGGTCATACAACAGTTTATTGTAAAAAAATGTACATAAGGTGGTTTTTTTTATCAAACAAATGATTATTGGCTGCCTCAGTAGTGCTCATGGTTTGGCTAGGCCATACTAAAAATAAAAATTGGCCATGTGCTAGTAGCACTCACACACTGAGGGTTCTGTACAAACTTAATTATGTATGTAGACATTTCATCCATTCCAGAAATTGAGAATCTCAATAATTTTTGCCTGTTATCAACATTCATATGAACAAAATGTCACTCCCAGGGATTCCAAGACATTCATAAATGTATTAATTCTATGTTTGAAGTAGGATAACAAATGACAAAAGTAATATTTTTCTGTGTGACATAATTACAAACTAACAATTTTCTCATTTTTCCTTTAACAATACAGTGAAACCTTTCTTCTTGTCAAATTTCATTATTCAACATCAAGGGGAAGTACCATAAAGGTTTTAATGAGTGAGTTTGTGCAAAATACATGACATAAATGGCCATATCTTTTGAGTGCATTGACTTAGAAACTTCATTTTTTTACACTGCCAAGGAACCATAGACCTTAATAAGTGACAAACTTCAACTTGATACATCTATCCATTCCTGAGAAAAGGGGTTTTGAAAAGTCGGACAGACAGACAGATGGATAACAAAGTGATCCTATAAGGGTACTGGGTTTTACCAATCAAGGTACAGAACCCTAAAAATCACTCACACAGCTTTTGTCCCCCACAAAATACTCCACACCCCCACCCCCTCCCCCTCTCCAATGCAGACTTGTACTATCTCCTTTTCCATTCCCGGAAGAAGTGCAGCACACCATTTCTTGATACCCTCTTCAGTATTGCATCTAAAGTTTGTACTGCCTTGGTCTTGTTGTCAAACCAATGTCACTTAAGTTCCTGTTTGGCCATCAGGTTAATAAAAATGTCACATAGGACCAGGACAGTACCACAAAATGGAGAGTATACATAAAGGAAACTTGGCTGCAATATATGTCCCAAAATTTAGTGTGCATGCTCAGAGTCTGCCATATTGAAACCAAGTAATCAGTTGTGTTTGAAGCCAAAGACGAACATGCATGTTTTGTTTATTTTATACATTGTACATTTTAGCTGCTGGGCTAACCTAAAAGTAAACAGTTGTTTGATGTACTGCAAAAGTTAGGAATATGTGTTTTTATTTTAAGCTTTATTGTTGTATAATGAGCAGTAATAACAGAAAAGACAGTGCATGAAAGTAATGAGTGGTTGCCATTTTTCTGATTTCCTTCCTTTAAATGACAAAAGCTTATTAAATTCTAAAAAACACAGTATGTAAGTGAAGCAATATCTACATAATCCTGGGGTTAGTTATTTGGAAGAGATTCTCTTTTTCCTTTCAGAAGATCTATTTTACATTTTCACATTTTTTTCACTGTAAATGCCTCTCATCAGATTCTGAGGAAACTAATTGGCATACAAAATTGATTTATTTCTTATTTTATACTTTCATACCACAGCTTGATGATTAAGGGTCTATTTTTCAATATTGGCCAAGTTATTGTGGTACTTAATTTCCAAGTACTCTATAGCATGAAATTCAAAGTGTTTACAGTGAAAAATGCGGTCACTGGCTACTTTGTACTCCACTCATTTTAAGTGATACATTGCTGTGTATCAAATGTAGCAAGTAACGAAATCATTTTTAAAGTTGGATGAAAAGCCATACCTCACTACAGTATGAAAACAATAAAAGTTAAAGTACGTACTGTACTTTATATGAGTACGCTGCCTGGCAGTGCCAAGTGCAGGTAGCTTGGAGCTCAGTCATTAACAGTCTGCAGAAGTAGATGGACGTCATGAGTGAATGTGATTTATTGCTGAACTTACTCCTGGAAGAAAATGGTGAAGAAGAAGACATTCTATTCAAACAGCTGCATAAGAGGAAACACATTCCATCTCTAGGACAAGAATTGATGAAAGTTTCTGAATGGCACTTATCAATCATCATTTATTAAATGAATATTATTCATATTACATAATATGTTAGAATGAACTTATAGTCTCAGCCTAACTGAAAAAATATGTATAGATTAAATTTTAATGTAGCCTGTTGCTTCCATTTAAAATAATACTTATGTGTTATTTTCAGGCTGAAACCATGAATGAAGATTGCGGCACTGATATAGACTCCTTCAGATTGTCCCATAACAGCTGCTTCTGTTGGAAGTGAAGTTGATTTATCAGCTCAAAGTCCCAGAAAACAAAAATTAAGAAGTAAAATAAAATTGCTGTGAGAAAAAACTATGTTTACAAAATAAAGTAACTTCATTGTCATCTGAAGCTAAAAGCTATGGCAGTTCACAGATTGCAAATGTGAACAGCAATTAATTTAAAAGCTTACATGGTTAGCTTTTAGCCAAAGATTTATCGCAGTTTGTTTCATTAACATCACCTTTCATAACACTTTTCATTTAATTGGTTGGATTAGACTCATTTCACAAGAACGTTCATTTCAAACCATAGTAGTAAGCACCTATTGTGCTGCATTTACTTGGTCTCAATTTGGCATTTAGTGCAAAATGTGTCTTCTTAAAAATCAAAGGAGACACCAACTGCTTTCCTTTCTGTATGCTCTCTGTTCTGTGAACCATACTGAGGTGATCCTCTACCCCTGGCAGAACTGCCAGGTCTGAGCACCCTACCCCCACTGTCCCCCAGTTACATTTTTTTCTACATAGCTTTAACTACATTCATCATTTTTAAGTAGTTTTAATAAAATTTATGCATTATTGAAAAATATTACTTAGTTGGACTATCTTTATATAAAATATTGCACACAGCAAATGAAATATATCATTGTATTAAATAAATTACAAGTAGTATAAATACAATGAAAATGATAATTGCTACTCACCATATAGCAGAGCCTTTCTGCAAACTCTGCATTTCTGCTACATGGAGAGTAGCAGCTATCCTTTTCATTACACTGTTACATTCCATCCCGGTTTTTACGTATAGTATAAACTTCTTTAAAAATGCAGAAGTAAAACTGTATTGTTTTGTTTATGGAGCTACTGCACAATGGATTTAGTATGATGTATGGTAAAGAAAACATATATAGGCCTAGCTATGGAATCTCCAGGCTGGAATATCAACAATATTAGGAAAATGAAAGATTGCTACTGACCTTAAAGATGACTCACCAAGTGGCAGATAGGTGCAATGAAAAGACTGTTACACATTCCAGCTTTCAGCCAAAGCCTTCTGCAACAAAGAAAACACATACCTAGAATGTGTGTGTGTTTTCGTTGGTGAAAAGAGCTTTGGCCAAAAGCTATAATGTATAAGTCTTTTTGTTGAGCCTGTCAGCAACTCAGTAGGTTACCCATATGGTGAATAGCAATCTATCCTTTCCCCAATATTGTTGAAAAACCTATATCAGAATCCTGCTAGGTACTTTCATTGTTTGACTTGGCAGAGCTAAAGTATACCAAAAAACTGTTAGTAATTTTCCAGTACATAAATTAACCAACAAGAATGTAGCCAGATACACTGCATTGTGTTAAAAAAATAATTTGAAAATCGTGTCGACCTCTCTGAGGAAACGTTTTTGAAAGCAAAAGACTTGGAGGTAATCATACAACTGCCTGATGAGTAACAATTCCATCACATACCATAATGTAAAAATCATCAGAGCTACAAACGTAAATTTGGATTACTGTCTTGTTCACATTAAAGTTAAATTCACCACAAAAGACCACACCAAATAAGTATACACCTTCAGAAGATTGACACAAAAAGGATCCAAGAAATTAATATGAAAGAAAAATGGGAGAAATAATGGGCAGTCACCTGGGAATAGTACCAAACCAAGAAAATACACAAAGCCAAAAGGGTAACTGACAGAAGAATATGAAATGACTAACTTGTCACTAAATATGTGAAAACACTTTGAAAGAACAAAAGAAAGCCTTCCAGAAGAATAATAAATAAAAAATCACCCTAGACTAAACAAAACTTTTTTGAGATCAGAAAGCAGGTGACAATATTAATCAGAAACACAAAAAGGAAACATGCATTACCAAACTAATAAAAACAGCTTTAGGGAACACAACATGTCACTTTCAGAGGATGTTCAGTGGGAAGATCCATGGATACATACCACTGAACCTACGCTTTAGAAAGCAGAACTGTAAACTCGCTCCAACAAAACACAGCAAGTTTAGGGAGCAATTTCAATACTTGTTTGAGCTACAAAACTATCCGTAACTCCTTTAAGATTTCCCAGGGAAACTCCTATACACACACAACCACAGTCTGAACTACCCACCAAAGATGAAATCTACAAACATATCCTTGGACTCAAAAACAGCGGGGGATCTGGAGAAGAAGGCATCATCACAGAGTAATTAAAGCACATAAGGATAAACACACTTCAAGAACTTATATAAATAATCATGGATACTTTACACAGTACACACTCATCCACCCACTACACAAGAAAGGTGACAGAACAGATGTCAATAACCATAGAGGGAGCCTTCTCTTTCAAGTCATGTGCAAGATACACTATGTGATCAAAAGTATCTGGACACCTGGCTGTAAATGACTTGCAAGTTTGTGGCACCCACCATCAGTAATGCTAGAATTCAATAAGGTGTTGGCAAACCCTTAGCCTTGATGACAGCTTCCACACTTGCAGGCATACATTTAATCAGGTGCTGGGAGGTTTTTTGGGGAATGGCAGCCCATTCTCCATGGAGTGCTGCACTGAGGAGAGGTATCGATGTCGGTCGGTGAGGCATGGCACGAAGTCGGCACTCCAAAACATCCCAAAGGTGTTGTATAGGATTCAGGTCAGGACTCTGTGAGGGCCAGTCCATTACAGTGATGTTATTGTCACGTAACCACTCCACCACAGGCCATGCATAATGAACAAGTACTCAATCATGCTGAAAGATCAGTCGTCATCCCTGAATTTCTCTTCAACAATGGGAAGCATGAAGGTGCTTAAAACATTCATGTAGGCCTGTGCTAAGATAGTGCCATGCAAAACAACAAGGGGTGCAAGCCCTCTCCATGAAAAATACGACCACACCATAACACCACCACCTCTGAATTTTACTGTTGGCACTACACACACTGGCAGATGAAGTTCACCAAGCATTCACCATACCCATACCCTGCCATTGGATGGCCACGTGATTCGTCACTCCACACAATGTTTATCCACTGTTCAATCATCCAATGTTTATGCTCCTTACACCAAGCGAGGCATTTACTGGTGTGATGTGTGGCTTATGAGCAGCCACTCGACCATTAAATCCAAGTTTTCTCACCTCCCGCCTAACTGTCATAGTACTTGAAGTGGCTGCTGATGCAGTTTGGAATTCCTGTGTGATGGTCTGGATAGATGTCTGCCTATTACACATTATGACCCTCTTCAACTGTTGGCGGTCTCTGTCAGTCAACAGATGATGTTGGCCTGTACGGTTTTGTGCTGTACATGTCCCTTCATGTTTCCTCTTCACTATCAAATCAGAGACAATGGACCTATGGATGTTTAGGAGTGTGAAAATCTCACGTACAGACATATGACACAAATGACACCCAATCTCCTGACCGCATTCGAAGTCCATGAGTTCTGCGGAGTGCCCCATTCTGCTCTCTCACGATGTCTAATGGCTACTGAGGATGCTGATATGGAGTACCTGGCAATAGGTGGCAGCACAATGTACCTAATATGAAAAACATATGTTTTTGGGGTGTCCGGATACTTTTGATCACATAGTGTATTCTTAGCATGTTTACTTTAAAGGACACAAGCATAGTGTGAACATAAGACCAACAAACACCAAGCAAGCTTTCTCCCAGTGTGCTCGTGTGTAGAACAGACCTTCAACCTAAAAACAATACAGAATATAAGGTAAACCAAAATAGTTCAGTCATCTACACTTTTATTGACTTCAAAAAGACATGACTTAATTGATCAGTAGTCTCTGTTTGATATCCTAGAAGGGCAGGGATTAGACTCAAAGACAGTAACTCTCCTTAACCAAACACTCATGAACACAATGCCTGAAGTAAAATGTATGTGGGAAAAATTAGAAGCCTTTGAGGTTAAAATAGACGTTCACCAAGGAGATGTGACATTACCACACCTCTTAACTTTCATCTTAGATAAACTGTTTAGAAAATGTTAAAAGAATTTAAAAATCAAAATGTCTGAAAACCTATTCTGATTGGATGAACAAATATGACATTAATATCCCTTACTTAGCTTTTGCAGATGATTTGGCAATACTAGAGGACACTGAAATCACAGCTATAAGACAGAAGTCCTCAAAGAATGTGATAAAAAAAGCTTGCAAACAAATGGTTTAAAAAAAGAGTTAGTTTGTACTAAATTTAAAATACAAGTTATTTAGGAATAAAGGAGACGACTCACTGAAAGGCAGAAGCATTGTGCCATTCCTGTAATATTTCTTTCAAAAGATCCTGTAATATTTCTTCATTTTCGTTGAGGACAGCAATATCATTAGCAAGTCTTACAACTGTTGACCTTTCACCTTGAATTTTAATTCCACTCTTCAACATTTCTTTTACTTCTGTCATAGCTTCTTCAATTGCTTTTTGTTCCATTGCACTTTGTTCCATTCTTCCGTCCTAATTGTTCCTTCTTGGTTCTCATATATATTGTATGTATCACATCTTTTTCTATAGTGTACACCAGTTTTTCTGAGAATTTCAAACAATATACACCATTTTACATTACTGAACACATTTTTTAGATTAACAAACCCTTTGATAATGTCCAGATTTTTCGTAAGTCTTGTTTCCATTATCAATTTATTAGATCTACCATTCTAGTGTCTTTACTTTTCCTAAAGCTAAAGTGATAATTGTAGTAGGTACAAAAAGTTGGCAGATATCAGTTTATCAATAGAATACTAGGAACACGCAGTCAGTCTATGAGGCTTATTTTAAAGATTATATTAATCACAGCATGCACAGAGGCATTACAATGGCCATTCTCCCCTCACTCCATGTGTGAATGTAATAGGAAGAATCCACAATAACTGATAACAATGGGAAGTATCTTCTATCATTTACTTCACACTGGTTTACAGAGTGTGGATGTAGATGTAGATATAACAGATCCTCAGTTTTATTTTCTATTCTTCTGTACTTTATTTTTATCAGCAATGTGGCTGCATGATCTGTCACACTGATTGCGAGATAGTTCTTGCACTTGTGCACCTTCGCTATCTTTGGAATGGTTGTTGTTGTTGTTGTTGTGGTCTTCAGTCCTGAGACTGGTTTGATGCAGCTCTCCATGCTAATCTATCCTGTGCAAGCTATTTCATCCCCCAGTACCTACTGCAGCCTACATCCTTCTGTATCTGTTTAGTGTATTCATCTCTTAGTCTCCCTCTACGATTTTTACCCTCCACGCTGCCCTCCAGTACTAAATTCATGATCCCTTGATGTCTCATAACATGTCCTACCAACCGATCCCTTCTTCTAGTCAAGTTGTGCCACAAACTCCTCTTCTCCCCAATTCTACTCAATACCTCATCATTAGTTACGTGACCTGCCCATCTAATCTTCAGCATTCTTCTGTAGCATCACATTTCGAAAGCTTCTATTCTCTTCTTGTCTAAACTATTTATCGCCCATGTTTCACTTCCATACAAATACTTTCTGAAACGACTTCCTGACACTTAAATCAATACTGGATGTTAACAAATTTCTCTTCTTCAGAAACGCTTTCCTTGTCATTACCAGTCTACATTTTATATCCTCTCTACTTCAACCATCATCAGTTATTTTGCTCCCCAAATATATATATATATGACTTACCAAATGAAAGTGCTGGCAGGTCGACAGACATACAAACAAACACAAACATACACACAAAATTCAAGCTTTTGCAACAAACTGTTGCCTCATCAGGAAAGAGGGAAGGAGAGGGAAAGACGAAAGGTTGTGGGTTTTAAGCGAGAGGGTAAGGAGTCATTCCAATCCCGGGAGCGGAAAGACTTACCTTAGGGGGAAAAAAGGACGGGTATACACTCACACACACACACACACATATCCATCCACATTGGTCTGTATATGTGTGGACGGGTATACACTCGCACACACACACATATCCATCCACATTGGTCTGTATATGTGTGGATGGATATGTGTGTGTGTGTGTGTGTGTGTGTGCGAGTGTATACCCGTCCTTTTTTCCCCCTAAGGTAAATCTTTCCGCTCCCGGGATTGGAATGACTCCTTCCCCTCTCCCTTAAAACCCACATCCTTTCGTCTTTCCCTCTCCTTCCCTCTTTCCTGATGAGGCAACAGTTTGTTGCGAAAGCTTGAATTTTGTGTGTATGTTTGTGTTTGTTTGTGTGTCTGTCGACCTGCCAGCACTTTCATTTGGTAAGTCACATCATCTTTGTTTTTAGATATATTTTTCCTACGTGGAATGTTTCCCTCTATATATATATATATATATATATATATATATATATATATATATATATATATGTGTGTGTGTGTGTGTGTGTGTGTGTGTGTGTGTGTGTGTGTGTCTGTATATGTGCGGATGGATATGTGTGTGCGTGCGAGTGTATACCCGTCCTTTTTTCCCCCTAAGGTAAATCTTTCCGCTCCCGGGATTGGAATGACTCCTTCCCCTCTCCCTTAAAACCCACATCCTTTCGTCTTTCCCTCTCCTTCCCTCTCCCCTGATGAAGCAACTGTGGGTTGCGAAAGCTTGTATTTTGTGTGTGTGTTTGTGTTGTTTGTGTGACTATCAACATACCAACACTTTCGTTTGGTAAGTTACATCACGAACGTGGTTTTGCAGGGTGTTACAAAAAGGTACGGCCAACTTTCAGGAAACATTCCTCACACACAAATAAAGAAAAGATGCTATGTGGACATGTGTCAGGAAACGCTTAATTTCCATGTTAGAGCTCAGTTTAGTTTCGTCAGTATGTACTGTACTTCCTCGATTCACCATCAGTTGGCCCAATTGAAGGATGGTAATGTTGACTTCGGTGCTTGTGTTGACTTGCGACTCATTGCTCTACAGTACTAGCATCAAGCACATCAGTACGTAGCATCAACAGGTCAGTGTTCATCATGAACGTGGTTTTGCAGTCAGTGCAATGTTTACAAATGCGGAGTTGGTAGACGACCATTTGATGTATGGATTAGCATGGGGCAATAGCCATGGTGCGGTACGTTTGTATCGAGACAGATTTCCAGAACGAAGGTGTCCTGACAGGAAGTCGTTCGAAGCAATTGATCGGCGTCTTAGGGAGCACGGAACATTCCAGCCTACGACTCGCGACTGGGGAAGACCTAGAACGATGAGGACACCTGCAATGGACGAGGCAATTCTTCGTGCAGTTGACGATAACCCTAATGTCAGTGTCAGAGAAGTTGCTGCTGTACAAGGTAATGTTGACCACGTCACTGTATGGAGAGTGCTAAGGGAGAACCAGTTGTTTCCGTACCATGTACAGAGTGTGCAGGCGCTATCAGCAGCTGATTGGCCTCCACGGGTTCACTTCTGCGAATGGTTCATCCAACAATGTGTCAATCCTCATTTCAGTGCAAATGTTCTCTTTACGGATGAGGCTTCTTTCCAACGTGATCAAATTGTAAATTTTCACAATCAACATGTGTGGGCTGACGAGAATCCGCACACCATTGTGCAATCATGTCATTAACACAGATTTTCTGTGAACGTTTGGGCAGGCATTGTTGGTGATGTCTTGATTGGGTCCCATGTTCTCCCACCTATGCTCAATGGAGCACGTTATCATGATTTCATACGGGATACTTTACCTGTGCTGCTAGAACAGGTGCCTTTACAAGTGCAACAAAACATGTGGTTCATGCACAATGAATCTCCTGCACATTTCAGTCGAAGTGTTCGTACGCTTCTCAACAACAGATTCAGTGACCGATGGATTGGTAGAGGCAGACCAATTCCATGGCCTCCACGCTCTCCTGACCTCAACCCTCTTGACTTTCACTGATTGGGGCATTTGAAAGCTCTTGTCTACGCAACCCCTGTACCAAATGTAGAGACTCTTTGTGCTCGTATTGTGGACGGCTGTGATACAATACACCATTCTCCAGGGCTGCAACGGCGCATCAGAGATTCCATGCGCAGGAAGGTGGATGCATGTATCCTCGCTAACGGAGGACATTTTGACCATTTCCTGTAACAAAGTGTTTGAAGTCACACTGGTACGTTCTGTTGCTGCGTGTTTCCATTCCATGATTAATGTGAATTGAAGAGAAGTAATAAAATGAGCTCTAACATGGAAAGTAAGTGTTTCCGGACACATGTCCACATAACATATTTTCTTTCTTTGTGTGTGAGGAATGTTTCCTGAAAGTTTGGCCATGCCTTTTTGTAACACCCTGTATATATAAAAGAGGGAAACATTCCACATGGGAAAAATATATCTAAAAACAAAGATGCTGTAACTCACCAAACGAAAGTGTTGGTAATGTTGATAGGAGACAATAAGAAACACAAACACACACACAAATTTCGAGCTTTCGCAGCCCAAGGTTGCTTCATCAGGAAAGAGGGAAGGAGAGGGAAAGACGAAAGGATGTGGGTTTTAAGGGAGAGGGTAAGGAGTCATTCCAATCCCGGGAGCAGAAAGACTTACCTTAGGGGGAAAAAGAGACAGGTATACACTCGCGCACATGCACATATGTCTGCCTGTGTCTGTATATGTGCGGATGGATATGTGTGTGTGTGTGTGTGTGTGTGTGTGTGTGTGTGTGTGTGTGTGTGTGCGCAAGTGAGTGTATACCTGTCCTTTTTTCCCCCTAAGGTAAGTCTTTCCACTCCCGGGATTGGAATGACTCCCTCCCCTCTCCCTTAAAACCCACATCTTTTTGTCTTTCCCTCTCATATATATATATATATATATATAATAGAGGGAAACATTCCACGTGGGAAAAATATATTTAAAAACAAAAGTGATGTGACTTACCATACGAAAGCGCTGGCAGGTCGATAGATACACAAACAAACACATACACACACACAAAATTCAAGCTTTCGCAACCAATTGTTGCTTTGTCAGGAAAGAGGGAAGGAGAGGGAAAGATGAAAGGATGTGGGTTTTAAGGGAGAGGGTAAGGAGTCACTCCAATCCTGGGAGCGGAAAGACTTACCTTAGGGGGAAAAAAGGACAGGTATACACTCGCACACACACACACACACACATATCCATCCGCACATACACAGACACAAGCAGACATTTGTAAAGGCAAAGAGTTTGGGCAGAGATGTCCAAACTCTGCCCAAACTCTTTGCCTTTACAAATGTCTGCCTGTGTCTGTGTATGTGCGGATGGATATGTGTGTGTGTGTGCAAGTGTATACCTGTCCTTTTTTCCCCCTAAGGTAAGTCTTTCTGCTCCTGGAACTAGAATGACTCCTTACCCTCTCCCTTAAAACCCACATCCTTTCATCTTTCCCTCTGCTTACCTCTTTCCTGATGAAGCAACCATTGGTTGCGAAAGCTTGAATTTTGTGTGTATGTATGTGTTTGTTTGTGTATCTATCAACCTGCCAGCGCTTTCGTATGGTAAGTCACATCATATATATATATATTCCCACGTGGAATGTTTCCCTCTATTTATATATATATATATATATATATATATATATATATATATATATATATATATATATATATAAAAAACAAAGATGAGGTGACTTACCGAACAAAAGCACTGGCAGGTCGATAGACACACAAACAAACACAAACATACACACAAAATTCAAGCTTTCGCAACAAACTGTTGCCTCATCAGGAAAGAGGGAAGGAGAGGGGAAGACGAAAGGAAGTGGGTTTTAAGGGAGAGGGTAAGGAGTCATTCCAATCCCGGGAGCAGAAAGACTTACCTTAGGGGGAAAAAAGGACAGGTATACACTCGCACACACGCACATATCCATCCACACATACAGACACAAGCAGACATATTTCAATGTGGAATGTTTCCTTCCATTATATATATATATATATATATATATATATATATATATATATATATATATATATATAATAACTGAACAATCCAATGCCCTCACCCACCTAATCCTTCACCTACACATCAACTCAGCCAATGAACACACCCGTCAACTCCTATCCTTAATAAAAGTCCTTAATCTTTCCTCTCCCACATCCACACCGGCTGTTCAGAGCATCCTCCTACAGGCCAACCGTAAATTAGAACAGCACGCCACTATCCACCTCAAAAAACTATCCAATCTCCTGGTTTCCCACCTCCGGAAAGGCAACTCACTCACCCTTCACAACCTTTCCAGCAAACCTCAACCTCCTCTCATTGCACACAAACCCAGTCTCTCACATCTACTCAGTCTCCCACTTCCAGCTCCACTCCCTCCATAACCTCACAATTCCGATCAACACAATCTGGAACCACAACACCCTAATTCAGTAGTTAACCTTTCCTCCAAACCTCTCTCCCAATCCGAAACCTTTGTCCTATCCAAAGGCCTCACCTTCAGCCCCACTCCCAGATTCAACCAAACAGCCCTCGTCAAAGATTTACTGTCCTACACTCCTACTCTCTGCTGGAAATATCACTTTGCCATGAAGAAAAATGATCCTAATCCTACTCCTAATGATCCAACTCCCCAAGACACCATCCAAATTGAACCCTGCCTGGAACAGTTCCGTCCTCCGTCACAGCGGGACCCACCTCCTCTTCCTCAAAATCACCCTCTCCAAACCTTCCAGGAATTTCTGACTTCCAGCCTTGCATCTCAATCCTTCTCAAAAAACCTTAATCCTACACCCAACATCACCACTGCTGAAGCCCAGACGATCCGTGATCTGAGGGCTGACCGATCCATCGTCATTCTTCCGGCGGACAAGGGTTCCACGAACATGGTACTTGATCGTCGGGAGTATGTGGCTGAGGGACTGCGTCAGCTTTCAGACAACACCACATACAAAGTTTGCCAAGGCAACCCCATTCCCGATGTCCAGGCGGAGCCTCAAGGAATCCTCAGAACCTTAGGCCCCCTGCAAAACCTTTCACCTGACTCCATCAACCTCCTGACCCCACCGACACCCCGCACCCCTACCTTCTACCTTCTTCCTAAAATCTACAAACCCAATCATACCGGCCGCCCCATTGTAGCTGGTTACCAAGCCCCCACAGAACGTATCTCTGCCTATGTAGATCAACACCTTCAACCCATTACATGCAGTCTCCCATCCTTCATCAAAGACACCAACCACTTCCTCGAACGCCTGGAATCCTTACCCAATCTGTTACACCTGGAAACCATCCTTGTAACCATTGATGCCACTTCCTTATACACAAATATTCCGCACGTCCAGGGTCTCGCTGCGATGGAGCATTTCCTTTCACGCCGATCACCTGCCACCCTACCTAAAACCTCTTTCCTCATTACCTTAGCCAGCTTCATCCTGACCCACAACTTCTTCACTTTTGAAGGCCAGACATACCAACAATTAAAGGGAACAGCCATGGGTACCAGGATGGCCCCCTCGTACGCCAACCTATTCATGGGTTGCTTAGAGGAAGCCTTCTTGGTTACCCAGGTCTGCCAGCCCAAAGTTTGGTACAGATTTATTGATGACATCTTCATGATCTGGACTCACAGTAAAGAAGAACTCCAGAATTTTCCTCTCCAACCTCAACTCCTTTGCTTCCATCAGATCCACCTGGTCCTACTCCAAATCCCATGCCACTTACCTTGACGTTGACCTCCACCTGTCCAATGGCCAACTTCACACGTCCGTCCACATCAAACCCACCGACAAGCAACAGTTCCTCCATTATGACAGCTGCCACCCATTCGACATCAAACGGTCCCTTCCCTACAGCCTAGGTCTTCGTGGCAAACGAATCTGCTCCAGTCCGGAATCCCTGAACCATTACACCAACAACCTGACAACAGCTTTCGCATCCCGCAACTACCCTCCCGACCTGGTACAGAAACATATAACCTGAGCCACTTCCTCATCCCCTCAAACCCAGAATCCCCCACGGAAGAACCACAAAAGTGCCCCACTTGTGACAGGATACTTTCCAGGACTGGACCAGACTCTGAATGTGGCTCTCCAGCAGGGATACGACTTCCTCAAATCCTGCCCTGAAATGAGATCCATCCTTCATGAAATCCTCCCCACTCCGCCGAGAGTGTCTTTCCGCCATCCACCTAACCTTCGTAACCTGTTAGTTCATCCCTATGAAATCCCCAAACCACCTTCCCTACCCTCTGGCTCCTATCCTTGTAACCGCCCCCGGTGCAAAACCTGTCCCATGCACCCTCCCACCACCACCTACTCCAGTCCTGTAACCCGGAAGGTGTACACGATCACAGGCAAAGCCACGTGTGAAAGCACCCACGTGATTTACCAACTGACCTGCCTACGCTGTGATGCATTCTATGTGGGAATGACCAGCAACAAACTGTCCATTCGCATGAATGGACACAGGCAGACAGTGTTTGTTGGTAATGAGGATCACCCTGTGGCTAAACATGCCTTGGTGCACAGCCAGCACATCTTGGCACAGTGTTACACCGTCCGGGTTATCTGGATACTTCCCACCAACACCAACCTATCCGAACTCCGGAGATGGGAACTTGCCCTTCAGTATATCCTCTCTTCTCGTTATCCGCCAGGCCTCAGTCTCCGCTAATTTCAAGTTGCCGCCACTCATACCTCACCTGTCTTTCAACAACTTCTTTGCCTCTACACTTCTGCCTCGACTGACATCTCTGCCCAAACTCTTTGTCTTTAAATATGTCTGCTTGTGTCTGTATGTGTGGATGGATATGTGTGTGTGTGCGAGTGTATACTTGTCCTTTTTTCCCCCTAAGGTAAGTCTTTCCGCTCCCGGGATTGGAATGACTCCTTACCCTCTCCCTTAAAACCCACATCCTTTCGTCTTTCCCTCTCCTTCCCTCTTTCCTGATGAGGCAACCGTTGGTTGCGAAAGCTAGAATTTTGTGTGTATGTTTGTGTTTGTTTGTGTGTCTATCGACCTGCCAGCGCTTTCGTTCGGTAAGTCACCTCATCTTTGTTTTTGAGGCTACAGTGAAGATCCCTAGCTCTTTAAATAAGTGTCTGCAGGATGATCTTGGATGAACTCCAGCAATTATTCTGATTACACACTTTTGTGCAATGAACACTCTTTTACTCAATGATATGTTACCCCAGAATATGATGCCATACGAAAACAGAGAATGAAAATAGGTGTGGTAAGCTAATTTACTGAGATGTATATCACCAAAATTTGCAATGACCCTAATAGCATAAGTAGTTGAACTCAAACATTTAAGCAGGTCTTCAGTGTGTTTTTTCCAGTTCAACTCCTCATCAATGAATACACCTAGAAATTTTGAATATTCTACCTTAGCTATCGATTTCTGATAGAAGTCTATATTTATTAATGGTGTCATTCCATTTACTGTGTGGAACTGTATATACTGTGTTTTGTCAAAGTTTAATGAGAGCCCATTTGCAGAGAACCACTTAACGATTTTCTGAAAAACATCGTTTACAATTTCATCAGTTAATTCTTGTCTGTTGGGTGTGATAGCTATACTTGTATCATTGGCAAAAAGTACCAGCTTTGCATCTTCATAAATATAGAATGGCAAGTCATTCATATATATTAAGAACAGCAGAGGAGCCAAGACCGAACCTTGCGGCTAAGGTTTAACAAAAAATACAAAACATTTTAATGTGAAGAAATGGTAATGAAATATAAATGCAGTTATCTGCAACACAGGTACAGCTGTGTAGGTCAGTGCCCTCAACATGCAATATTACTTCTCCTTCATAATCATGTTTGCTATTATCAATCAGTGTTCCATTTTTTTCATTATGTGGCTTATATCATCAGTGAGTCATCATAACGTATCATAGTTTGAAGTTATAATCATAACATAGTAAAATCTCTGATCATTATCATAATAAATATTTCCTTATCTTAATCACTGTGTTACAAAGATCATTACCAGTAGTCACTATACCAAAGCATCATATCTTTGTATAATCACTCCACAGTAGTGCAGCAGTGAAATAATTACCTTTATAAATCCTCAAGACTACATTATGTGAGATCAAATAGTCTTTTGCTCTAACTATCATCTTGTGTACTCAAAGAGTCCATTAACATTATATATGCACTCAACAACATAATACAGAACAGTCCTTAGCATCAGATCATACATGTACCCCAGCGTAAGTTTCAAGTAAGGCAAGAGCATAAAATATTCACATTTCAGTTCTCAACACCACATAATTCTCAAAAGCAGTATAGTAGAAAAAGTAATGAAACATTACTATTCACAAACTGATAGTGTTAATGAAGGTCATGCTGGATCATCATTATCATCATCATCATCTTGGAGTTTCCAGCCTCTGGCCATTTCTGTATGGAACATAGGCCTCTCCATCATCTTCTGTCTTGCCACCATCTCTCCATCTTCATCTTGGTCCAGTCTTCTCCTTTTTCTGGACGCATTCCTCTACTCCTTTCAGCCATCTGTCTCTCAGTCTTACTCTTGGTCTCTTTCCTTCCAGTTTCATCTCGTGTATCCTCCTGGGTATCCTCTTCTCCTCCATTCTCTTAACATGTCCATACCTTCTCAGTCTTGATTTCTCTATCTCCTCCTGTAATGGTTCCACCTTCATTAACTCTCTGATCCTCTCATTTCTTAACCTGTCTATCTTTGTCACTATACTGTTTCTCAAGAATTTCATCTCACTAGCTTGTACTTCGCTTTTCTCTCTTCCTTTCATAACCCAGGTTTCTGATGCATATGTCAGGATCAGGACATAGTATGACTGGTATATAACTTTTTTACTGATTTGGGGTACATCCTTGCTCCATATCAGGCTCCTGACACTCTTCCAAAATGCTTCTGCTTTTCTCCCCCTGCTCATTTATTTCTCTGTCATTTTTTTCCATCTTCCTGTATCAGGCTTCCAAGGTACTTGAAACTGTCCACTCTCCTCAATCATTCCCCACCAACTGTTATTCCAATTGTTCCTCTCTCCTTCTTTCTTGTTGTGATAATCATCTCACTGTTACTTATACTAAATTTCATCCCATATTCTTGTACTGTTCATTCCCATACATCCAACTGCTCTTGTACTTCCTCCTCCTTATTCTCCCAAATCATCAGATCATCTGCAAACACTATAGCTTTCATCTTCCTTTCATCAATTACTTGTGCTACTGTACTCATTATATCATCCATCACTACAATGAAGAGTAACGTGAAAGTGTACTTCCCTGCCTCAAGCCATTCTTCTGTCCAATCCAAGCTGATCTCTCTCCTCCCACTTTCACACAGCTCACACTCCCATGGTACATTTCCCTAATCCGCCAAATAATCTGTTTTGCTACTACTCTGTTCTCCATGGCTTTCCACACTTTGCTTCTACAGGGTGTTTCAAAAATGACAGGTATATTTGAAACGGCAATAAAAACTAAACGAGCAGCGACAGAAATACACCGTTTGTTGCAATATGCTTGGGACAACAGTACATTTTCAGGCAGACAAACTTTCGAAATTACAATAGTTACAATTTTCAACAACAGATGGCGCTGCGGTCTGGGAAACTCTATAGTACGATATTTTCCACATATCCACCATGCGTAGCAATAATATGGCGTAGTCTCTGAATGAAATTACCCGAAACCTTTGACAACGTGTCTGGCGGAATGGCTTCACATGCAGATGCGATGTACTGCTTCAGCTGTTCAATTGTTTCTGGATTCTAGCGGTACACCTGGTCTTTCAAGTGTCCCCACAGAAAGAAGTCATAGGGGTTCATGTCTGGCGAATAGGGAGGCCAATCCACGCCGCCTCCTGTATGTTTCGGATAGCCCAAAGCAATCACACGATCATCGAAATATTCATTCAGGAAATTAAAGACGTCGGCCGTGCGATGTGGCCGGGCACCATCTTGCATAAACGACAAGGTGTTCGCAGTGTCGTCTAAGGCAGTTTGTACCGCCACAAATTCACGAAGAATGTCCAGATAGCGTGATGCAGTAATCGTTTCGGATCTGAAAAATGGGCCAATGATTCCTTTGGAAGAAATGGCGGCCCAGACCAGTACTTTTTGAGGATGCAGGGACGATGGGACTGTAACATGGGGCTTTTCGGTTCCCCATATGCGCCATTTCTGTTTATTGACGAAGCCGTCCAGGTAAAAATAAGCTTCGTCAGAAAACCAAATGCTGCCCACATGCATATCGCCGTCATCAATCCTGTGCACTATATCGTTAGCGAATGTCTCTCGTGCAGCAATGGTAGCAGCGCTGAGGGGTTGCCGCGTTTGAATTTTGTATGGATAGAGGTGTAAACTCTGGCGCATGAGACGATACGTGGACATTGGCGTCATTTGGACCACAGCTGCAACACGGCGAACGGAAACCCGAGGCCGCTGTTGGATCACCTGCTGCACTAGCTGCGCGTTGCCCTCTGTGGTTGCCGTACGCGGTCGCCCTACCTTTCCAGCACGTTCATCCGTCACGTTCCCAGTCCGTTGAAATTTTTCAAACAGATCCTTTATTGTATCGCTTTTCGGTCCTTTGGTTACATTAAACCTCCGTTGAAAACTTCGTCTTGTTGCAACAACACTGTGTTCTAGGCGGTGGAATTTCAACACCAGAAAAATCCTCTGTTCTAAGGAATAAACCATGTTGTCTACAGCACACTTGCACGTCGTGAACAGCACACGCTTACAGCAGAAAGACGACGTACAGAATGGCGCACCCACAGACTGCGTTGTCTTCTATATCTTTCACATCACTTGCAGCGCCATCTGTTGTTGAAAATTGTAACTACTGTAATTTCGAAAGTTTGTCCGCCTGAAAATGTACTGTTGTCCCAAGCATATTGCAACAAACGGTGTATTTCTATCGCTGCTCGTTTAGTTTTTATTGCCGTTTCAAATATACCGGTCATTTTTGAAACACCCTGTAGGTACACTATCATATGCATTTCCAATGACCAGGAAGGTCATTAGTAGTCTATTCCATATTCATAGTGCTGTTCCTGCAGTTGTTTTAAAGCAAAAATTAGATTCACTGTGGACCTTCCTCTTCTGAAGCCATGTCGCTCGTCTCTCATTCTTCCTCCTAATTTTGCCCGAATTTGTGCTTTCAAAATTTTCTCAAAAATCTTTGCACAATGACTCATTAATGTTATCCCCCAATAGTTCTTGGACTCTTTTCTATTTCCCTTCTTAAAGATCAGGGCAATTATTCCCTTCTTCCAGTCTTCTGGGACCATCTTCTGTCTCCACACAATTTTTATTACTCGATATAACCATCGTATCCCCACCTCTCCTACTGCTCTCACCATCTCTACACTTAGCTCATCCAGACCTGGTGATTTCCCTCTGCTCATCTTGCCCAATGACTCTTCCACTTCCACCATGCAAGATCTTTTTCTAGTTGCTGTTCCTCCTCTTATTGTTTCCTCGGCAGGTCTCCCATCAGGTCCAGGAGTTGTTCAAAACACTGTTTCCACATATTTTTGAGTTCCTCCTTATTCTCTACATCTTGTCCATTTTTGTTCACCATTAAAGCAAAATCTGCCGTACCGTTCTTCCTCTTACTTTTAATCATCCCATATAACACCTTTTTTGAACCTTCACTATCCTCCTCCATCATTCTTGTCCACTGTTCCATCCACTTTCTTCTTTCTTCTGCCACCAATCTTTTTGCTTATTTCTTTCTTGCCTTATACTCTTCTCTTGTCTCTACTGTTCTCTTCTGGAACTATACCCTGAAGGTTCTAGGACGAAGAAATCAGGCTACAGTACCTACAAGTAGTAAAGGAAAGCATCCCACATGACGAACCAAAAACGGTAGAACAGGAATGGGGTAGATTTGAGGGAACATTAATAAGTGCAGCAGAAGAAATATGTGGGAGGACAAGCAACAAAAAGAGATGGAAAGAGACACCTTGGTGGAATGATGAGGTCACACTGGATACTAGCCCCAAAGGCTTTTTCATTAGAACATGGTATGACTCACGGAACAAGGTGTAGATCTCTAAACTGCCGAACAGTCATAAATCAAGAGTAACTGTCTACCATTGTAGCTCATAACTTGATACTTTACATCTCATGGAAAATAATAGAAACTCCACCATCATAGAGACAGTAGGTAAAAATGCTTTGAAATATTCATTCAGCATTTGTCAAACCCAACAATACTTCAAGAACTACATGAATGCTGTGATAGATGTTGACAGATAGTGCTAGTGAACATGTGGACAGAACTGGATTACCCTTTCGGATGTGTGCCTAGTGATCAAGGGCGCACACACTGAACATATGTAGAATGTACCTGAGACTTGGTGAGTGTATCTATCTTTTCGTATATGACCCATATCTGTACATCGTATACTTGTAAATACACACTCTTTGAAATCCAATGAATCATTGAGGCTAACCTAGTATTTCCTTGTTAGCCTTTACAGTTAACCTTTGTAGCCAGTCAATTAGTGAAGGTGGACTTCCTGAATGACAGAAGTGTACAGTGGTAACACCTATTAATAAAAGTGAAGGTAAGTAAGTGATACTTTATTGACAGACCCACCTCTTTTCTTCCAATGTTCCCAAACATTCTTGGAAAGGTAATTTACAACAAAATAATGATTATATTCAATTATATGTAATGTTTGTTCCCTAGATCTAGAGTGAGGAGATCATCACGGATGAAGTAGATGTCATAAAACAAGAACAGACAATCCATATTAACAAACAAAAAAAGATATACTAACATACATTCCACAAACCCCGGTGAATGTAGATAAGTCAAAAAATTTAAAATATATTTTCATTTGAAAGGTACTAACAAACCTGGCACAAAACAAAAAAAAAAAAAAAAAAAATGCCGTTAGTTAGTTTCATGTTCCACAGAATATTTTCACCATAAATCGTAATGATGTGGAATGAATCTTTTTTTTATTCACAGTCAAATTAGCTTGAAATAAGGCTATATGCTCAGCATTTACAAGGTTTTTATTTTTTATAAAGGATGTCCCTTGAGGAATGGTCAATATTTGGGGACATGACAGGAATGATCATTTGAACTAAAAATAACTAGAAAACAAGGGCTCTAAAATTTATAACTTACGAGCTATAAACACTTTTTCATCTTTGATTCTGGGAAACAAGGCTCGTCTCTTGCAAGCTCTTTGTTCTCCATATTCTGAGAGGTGGTAGTACGGACCAAAATAATGCACCTTGAGTGGTGTGAGCACTTGTTCATGTTCTTTACTCTGAAACTCTTCTGCTGAACAAATGGTCATAGGTCTTCAGGTATGCCTTTCATAGCCCATCTTTACTAGACAGTTTTTTTAATTGTATAGGTCCATACTACTGCCTCCCAAAATGTGGTGAGCAAAGAGCTTGCAACAGAATAGCATTGTTTCACAGCATTGAAGATGAGGAAGGGCTCATAGCTCTTAAGATATGCTCTTTAGAGTCCATGTTTACTTGACTGTTTTGCTTTAAATGATCATTCTCATCATATCACTGAATATTAACTATTCCATCCTGAGACGCCCTGTATGTACGGGTGTGAGTTAGTAATTTTTTTTATACATTACAATAATAGAAAATCTTCTACAGAATGGATGGAGTTGGCAAGGAGAAGCTTTTTAAGTCTTTTTTAATTTTAATTTGTTGTCTATTAGACATTTACGTCACTGGGCAAGTCACTAAAATTTTTGTTGCAGCATTATGTGCCCCTTCTCATGTTAAAGACAACATTAATGCGGAGAAATGACTTTTCTTTCTTCTTTCTCTGCACATCACTGTTCCTTTTGAACTGCAGAAGATTATTTACTACAAACTTCATGAGGGAATATACATACTGCGAATCAGTTGTCAGAATGCCCAATTACTTAAACAGATGTCAACAAGATGATTATGAGTGTGTAACAGATATTATTCTTACAACACTTAGTTGAACAATGAAGACTTTCTTTTGTAAAGATGAGTTTCATCAGAATATTATTCCATAACAACACACCGAGGTGCATGTAATACTTCTTGAGCTAATGTAGCCATGAATCATCAAAGGAAAAAATAGGTTAACATTTATTCGCATTGATCTCATTACTGCACTCAAAATGTATAGAAGTCAGATTTTACATAATACTCATATTATGCAAAATTATTAATAAAGAAATGTATCATTGGAGGAGGAGCTGGCCATGAACACATCCTTCATGATCCTCATAAACTGAGTTTTATTAGTAGCTGAACTTTTCATGGCTGCTAGTAAGTCACTGAAAATGCATGCTACTGAATAATGGACGCCTTTCTGAACGAAAGTAAGCGACTTTAAATCTTTTCAAGGATTATTTTTATATTTGTATCACAAGTTTCATTAAGTAATGGATAAACCTGGAAGCAATAGTAAGTATCCTCAGTTCAATGAACAAGCCTCTGCAGGACATAGTTGAGTTCTCAGCACAAGCAATTCGCATTACAAGTTTCTGGACTCTTGAGACTTTTAGGTTAGCTTGAGTGATGCAAAATAATGGTCCTGTGTGACAGTAGGTAATAAAAGCAAGAAATATATGCCAGATATTTTTATTATTCTTGAAGAATCCAGTTTTCCAAGACTGATAGTAATTCTTTTTATTACTATTATTGGTTTTGACAGATTGACACTGTCATCATCAGATCTTGTAACATCATTAGATTTACATGCTTTTTACAACACTGAAAGTCACATAGAGATGCATGTCAACAAATAACAAAACACACAATATGCTGTACATTTTATAATATTATGAGAACCAAAGGTGACAGCATAGGTCTGTCTAAACCGGTAATTCCAATAAAAAGAATTTATAGTGATCTTGACAAGCTTGATTCTTCAAGAATAATATAACTTTCATATCACCCCCAATGACAAACATACATAACTAGATTTTTTTTATTATTCTTATGGCACATTTGCCTGAAAACATCTGCAGTGCAAATGAAGATTTGTTTAGATACTGCGCCAGTTCTGTGGTATGCTCCTGCCAGTTCAATTTATCAATTTATCACCAAGCTATAATTCCACAAATTTAACACTGTCAGTCTCTTTTACCTTTTTGTGATCATAGTTTATGCAAATGCTTGTGTGTGTGTGTGTGTGTGTGTGTGTGTGTGTGTGTGTGTGCGTGAGAGAGAGAGAGAGAGAGAGAGAGAGAGAGGACGGGAGGGGGGGGGGGGAGGGCGGAGGAAGTGGGGGCATCTTACAAGTTATGAACTGCATAATGTAATGTGTTCTTTCAAAGTTTATTAACAAAGAATTAGCTAGGAACCATTTGTTAATGGCAAAATTATCTATAAACAAATCAAAATTTACTGATGAAAGGTCAGTGATATGCGGGTACACAAGAAAAAAGGGGGGGGGGGTCACATTTACTTTGTTCCCAGTTGGACGATGCCAGATAGCTTACACAGGACTCTTTTCCCATTGATATTCTTTTGTTTCATATCAGGGAGATACGATTTGACCCATTTTGTTGCATTTCCTGTTACACTGTAATATTCTAATTTACTTAAAAGGATACCGGTAGTTTGATTTTTACAGCCAAATACCTTTGATAGATCACAGAATATACCATTATTCCGTAATTTATTGTCTAATAATTAAATACATTCTTGCTTATCTGGATAAATAGCATTTGTAGTACTTCAGAAATACCAACTGCACCTTTGACAGTACATTGTTTTGTATGAGATGGTTATGAAGTCAGTTGTATACTCCTTCATGCTTATACAGTCTTAACTTCACCACACTTCAACCATACCAAGCGTTCCACTGATAAATGAGTGGTTACACTAATAGCTAACATGTTCCTCTACTGAAATGAACACATTAATTACGGTTAACTTCCGATGCTGGGGAGGAACTGCATCAAGGCATACGAAGTGAGAGAAAAGTAATTAGACTGAATTTTTGTCGACCAAAGTTTTTTCCCTTTTTCCAAACAACAATATAGTTGCCTTTCAAGGTGTTCCCTTCATAAGCTTTACATCGGCGGAGTCGCTGCCTAGGGTCGCCAGATTTTTTTAGGGAAAAGGCGGCGCATCCGAAGCTACTCCTTTTTTGGAGGAAAAAAAGGAGTATTTTTCGAATTTTCTAGATTTTGTGAGGGATAAAAATGAGCAGGCCTACGTACTAAATGTTTCCATATATTACCACAATGAGATTTATTTACAAATATGAAAAACACTTTTACGAATTCATCTAACTGTTACTGATATTTTGTAGATGTTTCGCATCTTTAAATAATGTAAGACTTTGTTTTACATATTCCAAAAAATCTTTACATGACTAATTAAAATTCACCATAATTTTGAACTCTGTCTCGATCAGTTGTTCTAATACTGCATCGATTTCCTGTCTCATTCTGTTTGTTAGTCATTAACGAGAACAGCATTGGATCCTGGTGTACTGAACAACAGTACCACTATCTTATGAATATACTAGCCTATATAATATATGGCACTTTATGTTCTAGGACAGCTGAAGAGAAACGTAACCACTACCGTCCTTGGTCACAGTTTCAAGTAAGTTAGCCATGAATTCAGAGAATTCCTCATATAAGCTATCAATAGAAATGTGATCTCTCAGGTTAAGAATTTCCACTGAAGTTTCAAAGCCTTTAAATTCAGTTTCCATTCTCCAAGGAAAAAACCAGCTAAGCATGTATATCAATTATTGGCGGTAAGATATATTTTTTCACATACTAAAGTAAAATATACTAAACGCCACTGAAACCTGCTGAAAATGTTTTTAAGTAAGAAGATAAGCCATCCTATAGTTCCTTTGCCTTGAAGCGATAAAAACCATCCTTTCTCTGTTTCAGTTTTAACGGTTAGAAGATACATTTGTTTAAAGGTCTTCAAATCACTCAAACGACAACTTTGCAGTTGTGCTAACTGTACCCAACAGATTACCAACATTGCCCACAAAATGGAGGTATATTTCTGTCACAATGTCTTGTTCAGAGTTTTCATTCAGAAAAACTGATCTCAAAAATTTTGAACACTGATCAGTAGTTTTGAAATAGTTCTTCAAGGCATCCATGTTCAGAAGAATCCTGTTTACAGCTATAGTCGAACAAAGCTATCTTTTGGGGTCATGTCTCAACATCTCTGGCCATTTCAGTTCCTCTCTTCTTTTATCAGAAACCGTGAAATGATTACAAATTTTTAGAACTATGCTTCCCACATCGATATCTAATTTATCACTGGCATTCGTAATTGCATTGGGGAGTATATTGATTTGTGCAATTCACAGGAAGGAAGGGTTTAACATCCCGTTGACATCGAGGTCGATAGCAATGGAGCACAAGCTTGGATTGTGTAAAGATAGGGAAGGAAATCAGGCGTGCCTTTTCAAAGCAACTATCCCAGCATTTGCCTGGAGCGAATTAAGGAAATCGCGGAAAACCTGAACATGGATGGCCGGATGCAGGTTTAAACTGTCGTTCTCCCGAATGCGAGTCCATGGTGCTAACCACTGCGCCACATCGCTCGGTGCAACTCGGCTTTTAACCTTATCTTTCTGTTGCCCTTATTTGATGCGTCTAAAGCCGACGAAAAAAATTGGTTTTTCTTAGCCTCTTAAAATGACTAAAAAATCATTCTCACTTTTGGGGTGGCCGAGCGGTTCTAGGCGCTACAGTCTGGAACCACGCGACTGCAACGGTCGCAGGTTCGAATCCTGCCCTGGGCATGGATGTGTGTGATGTCCTTAGGTTAGTTAGGTTTAAGTAGTTCTAAGTTCTAGGGGACTGATGACCTCAGATGTTAAGTCCCATAGTGCTCAGAGCCATTTGAACCATCACTTTTGGGAGTCAGTACGTTCTTCACCGACATTTTTGTTTTTGTTTGTCCACAAGAAATCTTTGAAGCTGCCGCATAATCTTTGAAAATGTGTGAAACGACCTTATTTCCGCATTGCAACCTGGAGTAACTGTGACTGTTTTTCACTGCATGATACACTAAGCCCGTTTCACTTGAAGCGACATTACGATATTCCGTTTATTTTTTTTTTTTTATTTTTATTTTTATTTTTTTTGTTACAAAATAATTCTGCAGTTTCTTTGATTCAACACTGAATTTTTCTTTTGATGCATGTCCCTAACATTCTGTGTGTTGGCGCAATTGAGAAATGCTAAAATCCTTTTTGCATAAAAACAAAACGCCCGATATTCGTCCGGTCCCGGGTTAACCCAAGAATCTTCAGATGCACCTGAGTGTGTTTAGATTTCAGTTTTTTATTTCGTAGAGTCTTGTGCGAATCTTCAATTCCACGTACACCCATCCTAAAACTAATTAAAATAACCGTTTTACTGCAGTGGTATGTAAATTACCTTGTTTAACCCTGATGGTGAAAATACGAGAATGTGTACTTACTAGTCGTTCCTGCAAGAAAATCAGTGAATCGGAAATGCGTCTCGCTCTGTCTACAGGCAAACAGAAACTGGTAATACTGACAATAACGCTAAATAAAAATAAAACGCTACCCAGCAATGGTACTCTGTGAACGTAGCTCTGAACATGACGCACTGAAAGGAAGAGAGAGTAATTGTTGCCGCGAAGTGCATGCCCTTGGCGTGCGGCAAGGAAGAGCGAGTGATTGTTGCCGCGTGGCGCCATGTGCCTGTCTGTCTTGCACACTGCTCCCTATTCGTATCCCATATACCCGATCACCTTCTACGGTAGAAATGCCACAGAGATGTAACAAAGTTTTCCGAACGTTCATTTTCATATGCAGCACTTGTTTGTAGTAAGGAATACGATAAAATAAAACATTTTGTAAAACAATAACTGTTAGCCGTTGAAATCAATACTCAAAGTCTGCCAAGTTGTGCCGATGAATCTCAAGCAGAATAAAGGCAAAATGTGTGCTCAAACCCCATAGACAGTCGTGCATTTATTCTCAAGAAATGACTGGTTGTAAGTATTACCAGTTCAAATCTGTAACCATCAGGAACATTTATTATGCTTATATCCATGCAAATAAGCACGTTATGGTTCTCTAGCGTTTAAAGTTCTTCTGAAATACAGAAAAGCAGCATGAATATGAACATTAACTTACAAAGAAAATGAATTATTAGGAACTCTTGAGAAAGAAAAAACGGGTTACCAAAATCTTGGTAGCAGCGCCGAAAGCTTTAA
Organism: Schistocerca americana; assembly: GCF_021461395.2. NCBI lineage: Eukaryota > Metazoa > Arthropoda > Insecta > Orthoptera > Acrididae > Schistocerca > Schistocerca americana. The sequence continues at coordinate 740,315,639 of NC_060119.1, read as the reverse complement.
CTTGTAGGGCCTTTAACAGGTCGGTCACATTTTTCAGAATGTTCTCCAGAGTCTGGATATGAAGTGTTTTTAAGGCATTTTTCAGTTTCGGGCAAAAAATATTCCAAGGATTCTGATCTGGTGTTCAGGGAGGCTGTGGAACAACAGCAATGCCCTTTGAGGTCAAAAATTCCGTGATGGAAGTGGTCGTGTGACATGGGACGTTGTCATGATGCAGCGTCCACTTGTCTGCAGTCTCTGCTCCCACTCGATTCACCATTTTTCCGAGCCTTTAAGGACATCTTTGTAAAACACGGGGTTGACAGCTTGTCCCAAAAAAAAAACAAATATTTTATGCACGATACCACTACTGTTAAAAAAAGCAATTCAGCATTGTTTTAATCTTTGATTTGCTCATTCGAGCATCTTTTTCGGTCGAAGATATGTCTCAGTGTGCCACTCCTCGCTTTGTCTCAGGATCGTACTCAAAAATCCAGAATTCATCGCCTCTGATCACACGAATAAATTATTAGAGGTCAGTGGCAATCCTCTCGACAAGATCAACGCTCACATTTCTTCGATTGACCTTCTGCTCAGTTGTGATGTTTGTCGGCACCATTTTGGCACAAACCTTTCCCATGTGCAGAACTTCGGTCAAAATTTGATGTACTGGGTGACCAAAATGTCAGTATAAATTTGAAAACTGAATAAATCACGGAATAATGTAGATAGAGAGGTACCAATTGACACACATGCTTGAAATGACATGGGGTTTTATTAGAACCAAAAAAATACAAAAGTTCAAAAATGTCCGACAGATGGCGCTACATCTGATCAGAATAGCACTAATTGGCATAACAAAGTAAGACAAAGCAAAGATGATGTTCTTTACAGGAAATGCTCAGTATGTCCACCATCATTTCTCAACAATAGCTGTAGTCGAGGAATAATGTTGTGAACAGCACTGTAAAGCATGTCCGCAGTTATGGTGAGGCATTGGCGTCGGATGTTGTCTTTCAGCATCCCTAGAGATGTCGGTCGATCACGATACACTTGCGACTTCAGGTAACCTCAAAGCCAATAATCGCACGGACTGAGGTCTGGGGACCTGGGAGGCCAAGCATGACGAGGCTGAGCACACGATCATCAGCAAACGACGCGCGCAAGAGATCTTTCACGCGCCTAGCGATATGGGTTCAAATGGTTCAAATGGCTCTGAGCACTATGGGACTTAACGTCTGAGGTCATCAGTCCCCTAGAACTTAGAACTACCTAAACCTAACTAACCTAAGGACATCACACACATCCATGCCAGAGGCAGGATTCGAACCTGCGACCGTAGCGGTCGCGCGGTTCCAGACTGTAGCGCCTAGAACCGTCCGGCCACCCCGGCCGGCTAGCGATATGGGGTGGACCACCATCCTGCGTAAACATCGTACGTTCCAGCAGGTGTTTATCAGCCAGGCTGGGGTTGATGCGATTCTGTAACAAAAAATGGTTCAAATGGCTCTGAGCACTATGGGACTCAACTGCTGAGGTCATTAGTCCCCTAGAACTTAGAACTAGTTAAACCTAACTAACCTAAGGACATCACACACATCCATGCCCGAGGCAGGATTCGAACCTGCGACCGTAGCGGTCTCGCGGTTCCAGACTGCAGCGCCAGAACCGCGCGGCCACTTCGGCCGGCTTCTGTAACATATCGGCTTACCTCTCACCCGTCACGGTAGCAGTTACAAAAGCAGAATCACGCATTTCCTCTAAGAAAAAAGTCCCGATAACGGTAGATGTGGTTAATCCAACCCCTACAGTGGCTTTCTCGTCGTGAAATGGAGTTTCCACGACAGTTCTAGGATTTTCGGTAGCCCAAATTCTACAGTTGTGGGCTTTGACAGACCCTCGGAGCGTGAAATGAGCTTCGTCGGTCCACAACACGTTACTCAACTAATCGTCATCTTCCGCCATCTTTTGAAACGCTCACACCGCAAATACCCTTCGCTTCACTAAATCGATGGATTTTGTACGGAGAGCATCGGAGGGTACGCCTAAGTGCCAACCAAACAGTAATGTATGGAATGCCGGTGCGACGTGCGACTGTACGAGCGCTGACTTCCCCGTGCATAGACGAACCCGCTACAGTCTCCATTTCTTCCTGAACTGTCTCAGCAGCATTACGCCTTGTGCTCGGGCGGCCACTACGGGGTCTATCGTCTGAACGACCCGTGACTTCGAACTTCGAAATCATTCTCGCCACAGCTACATTTGTCAACGGACCTTTACCCGTTAGAATCCCCTTCCTATGGTGATAGGATCGTAACGCTGAACTAGCACATTCCCCATTCTGATAATACAGCTTCACTAAAAGCGCCTTTTCAGGTAACGTCAACATGCTGCGACTGCTGGCGCATCTGATTCTCTCTCTCTCATTACAGGTCCTTTTATACACGATTGTCATGCGCAGTCACTAACGTTTTGCTGTCCAGCGCCATCTGTCGTGCGTTTTGGGTACTTTTTTTTTTTTTGTACTAATAAAACCCCATGTCATTCCAAGCATGTGTGTCAATTTTTACCTCTCTATTTACATTATTCTGTGACTTATTAAGTTTTCAAATTTATATTGACTTTTTGATCACTCAGTACACTGCCCTGATCTGACAGGAGCACCCACACGTTCGATGTTTTCGTCGGCTTTTGACTCTGAGGGTTTCTCTGAGCGAGATTCATTTTCAACGTGTTCTCGGCCTTCCAACAATGATTTGTGCCAGCGAAAAACTCATGCTCTTTATAAGGAACCTTCTGCAGAGGCCAGTCAACTTTTCAAAGGTCACACTCGCGAATTCCCCAAGCTTAACACAAAATTTGATGGCATAAAGTTGCTCTGATCTCCACTGTTCCATTTTCGTAACAAACAACAAAAACACAACTCCACTGATGGCGCCCTCAAAATTCACGTAACGGCTGCACGGAGATGAAACTCGGGCTGAGAGTTTGAAAGGGATGAACGCACCGGTCTACACAAGTAGAACAACACAGTGTTGCCAGTATCATTACTCTTCTCACACACCGCGTATATATTGTATGTTATCCGTGTATAACATGTATGGGCGCTTAACACGTCAGTTTTTAGGTGGTTTTCAGTGATTACGTTAAAACTGTTTGTGTTGCGAGATTTGACGTATGCGGAAGAGAAGACTAATATTCGTACTATGATTATTAAACGATCATTGTTAGCTGTAATTTTCATTATTGTTGAATGTGTATCAGAAAAGTATTGAGATGAGGCACTACTACATGAGAATGTATTCAGATTTCAAGACATGTGTACGATAACCTGAATTTGACAATATTAGAGAAGGAAAGTTGCTACTCACCATACAGCGGAGATGCTCAGTCGCGATCGGCACAACAAAAAGATTCACACAACTATAGCTTTCGGCCATTAAGGCCTCTGTCAGTAATAGACACACAAACACACTCGCACATACACACACTCACGCAAACGCAACTTGTACTCGCGTCTGCAGTCTGAGATAACTCTGGTTTCAGTTATATGAGGCTGCAGACGTGTGTGGAAGTTGCGTTTGCATGAGTGTGTGTGTGCGCGCGTGTGTGTATGTGTGTCTATTGCTGACAAAGGCCTTAATGGCCGAAAGCTATAATTGTGTGAATACAAAATTGTTTTGCCGGTAATGTAGTGTGAAGTTTTGACAATTCCAGCCACTCGTGCTGGCGAAACGTCAGTAAAATCATCAGATGAACGTCATCCGAAGAACCCGAGACAGAAGCCAATAGGCAGTTGGTCAATTGTGTGAATCTTTTTGTTGTGCCTATCGCGACTCAGCATATCCGCTGTATGGTGAGTAGCAACTTTCCTTCTCTAGTATTGTTACATTCCACCCAGGATTATCTATTGTTTGATTATTACCTGAATTTGGTGCTTCATGGTGGGCAACTCAGGTGGCTGGACAAAACAGTTAGGCGTCCAAAGTTTTTCGGCTATTACTGACTTCTGTCTATCAGGAAACTATCGCCACAGGATCTATGGCAGCACACTGCCCCGCCTTAAAATGTCTCACTGTTGTATTTTCCTTAACTGTTAGTTTCCCAGGTCATTTTTTGGTCATCCGCTGTCTCAGGTGTGGCCTGAGTGACCGCTATAGTTAAACAGCCTTAAAAATTGCATTCAGCAATTTCAGTGTAACATTTCAGATATATGTAAAAGGTTACATTAATATTACACAAAAATGTTTATTCAAATAAACTTTAAATTTTATTTTTACGAAAAAAGTTTTTAAACAGAAAACCACTCAAAATGAACATAATAGTACATGATAATGTTAATGTTACGCAAATTCATATACTCCGCATTCCAAATTTTACTTATAGCTATTTTTTTATCATTTATTACACGTGTAATAATAAAAACATGAAAAACTGCCACAAAACATTTCAAAAAAATGAAAATTACGCTCCCACAAAACATTTTAAAAAATGAAAAATACGCTAGTATTTTTAGGTGTTTCGTTTCTTCCAGCCGGCCACTATGGCCGAGCGGTTCTAGGCGCTTCGGGCCGCAACCACGCGACTGCCACGGTCGTAGGTTCGAATCCTGCCTCGGGCATGGATGTGTCTGGTGTCCTTAGGTTTTTCCAACAAACAGCTCAGTTCATACATACAAAACCAGGAACAAAAATGATCTGCACAAGGACTTAAAAGCACTTACTTTAGTTCAAAAAGGGGTCCACTACTCAGGAACACTCATCTACAATAATTTGCAGCAAAAATTAAAAAATTTAGTTACAAATAAAGATCAGTTTAAAAGGAGCCTGAAAGACTTGCTAGTGGCCAACTCCTTCTACTCCATTGACGTATTTTTAAATAGGAACAAATGATGTATTGTATGTACTCATACTATTAGTATTGTTATTTCAGCTTTAAAAAAAATAAATTTGATATGTTCCACATCCACGAGGATCTCCTCAGCACGGATCTAAGGAACGAAAAACTAATCTAATCTAGTTAGGTTCAGTTAGTTCTAAGTCTATGGGACTGATGACCTCAGATGTTAAATCCCATAGTGCTTGGAGCCATCTGAACCATTTTTTTCGTTTATTCCTCAGAAGTTTTCATTGCACTCGCTGGAAATTTTTATAGAAATTTCAAGTCAGATTGGCTCCTTGCAAATGTGGCAAATATAATCCATCTTTTCTGTATCACAGGTGGAGCATGTCCTGCGTTTTTCCAATCGTTCTACAACTTCCACTCCTGGTTCTGCTGCACCCAAAACGCGGTTAAAGATGCACGAAGTTCAAAGGGTATGTGACATTTGTTGACTAACTTATTATCTGTGGTGTCACCAACCAGTTTACAAGCTTCTTCAAAAATTAAAGCGGTTTCCTGAGTATTGTGTCTATAGGAATTGCGAAGGACGGAGACATTCACACCACTTAGTCCAGCATGCGGAAATACAATGTCATTGGCTATCGTTTCGACGAGCAGCGACTTTCGTTTCGACCTAATGTATTTGTAGCAGAGCCTTAGCTAAAGACTCAGTCTCAACACTTCTGTTGCATTCAAGGAATTCACAAGTGGCAAAATAAATTCGTCTTCACTTTCACATTGTTCCCATATTGTATTAGGTCCACTTTCAATTTAGTTGGCACTATCTGATTCAACATCGCTTCCTGAACTGTCCTCAGACCATTTTAAAGCGGTATCCATTTGGGCTTTTCGTTATGGGTTCAGTACCCAGGCCTTCGTCTACAATAATTTATTACATCGAAGAGCAGCAGGGAATAGACCTATAATTTTAGTAGACTTCAGGAAACTGCTTAGGATACTGAGATTTATGAGAGTTATTGTCTAGTAAAGTATTACCTAACTTTCATCAAAAGGAATCTTCTCATTTTGTTTGTTCGTTTGTTTTATGATCCGTACCTCAGTCAATCAATAAAAACGGAACCCTTACAGGATCACTTTGTTGTGCGTCCGTCAGTCTGTCCGTTCGACTGTGAAAAGCCCATTTTCTCAGGCAAGGGTAGACGCATCAAGTCGAAATTTACGTCACTTACTAAGATCTACGGTCGCTTCCTGGTGTAAGAATTGAATCTTCTAAGTCATTGCGGTCAAGGGAGACGGCCATTTATGTCATATATTTTGTTTACTCGCAAACTCTATCGCGAAAACCTACAGTGTACTTGAGGTAGACCTAGACTCATGAAACTTCTAACAACCAAGGTTTCACACCTAAACCAAGGGAATACATGCGAAAATTATTAATTTGAAATTGCGTCACACGAAAAAAATATTGTTTGCCATTTGTTGTCAGGCTGCCTGTTTGTCCATCCGTCTGTTAAGACTTCTTTATCTCAGAAACGGGCAGGCGTATCAAGTTGAAATTTATGTAACGTACTAAGGTCTATAGTCCCTTGGCTGTGTAATAAAGGTGAACTTTTGAGTCAGTGCAATCAAAAAATACGGCCATTTATGTCACATTTTTTGATGCTTGCAAACTCACCCAACGAACCCATAGGGTTGGTCCAGTATCATGAAATTTCGCAAGAAGAAAGGTTTCGAAGTACAAGTAAAGATAAAAATCCGAATTATTAATTTGTAATTATATCACACGAAAAAATTATACTACTGGCCATTAAAACTGATACACCTGTGCTACAGACGCGAAATTTAACCGACACGAAGGAGATGCTGTAATGTGCAAATGATTAGCTTTCCAGAGCATTCACACAATGTTGGCGCCGGTGGCGACACCTACAACGTGCTGACATGAGCAAAGTTTTCAACCGATTTCTCATACACAAACAGCAGTTGACCAGCGTTGCCTGGTGAAACGTTGTTGTGATGCCTCGTGCAAGGAGGAGAAATGCGTACCATCACATTTCCGACTTCGATAAAGGTCGGATTGTAGCCTATCGCGATTGCGGTTTATCGTATCACGACATTGCTGCTCGCGTTTGTCGAGATCCAATGACTGTTAGCAGAATATGGAATCGGTGGGTTCAAGAGGGTAATACGGAACGCCGTGCTGGATCCCAACGGCTTCGTATCACTAGCAGTCGAGATGACAGGCATCTTATCCGCATGGCTGTAACGGATCGTGCAGCCACGTCTAGATGGGGACGTTTGCAAGACAACAACCATCTGCACGAACAGTTCGACGACGTTTGCAGCAGCATGGACTATTAGCTCGGAGACCATGGCTGCGGTTACCCTAGACGTCGCATCACAGACAGGAGCGCCGCGATGGTGTACTCAACGACGAACCTGGGTGCACGAATGGCAAAAAGTAACTTTTTCGGATTAATCCAGGTTTTGTTTACAGCATCATGATGACCATCCGTGTTTGGCGACATCGCGGTGAACGCACATTGGAAGCGTGTATTCGTCATCGACATACTGGCGTATCACCCGGCCTGATGATATGGGGTGTCATTGGTTACACTTCTCGGTCACCTCTTGTTCGCATTGCTGACACTTTGACCAGTGGACGTTACATTTCAGATGTTTTACGACCCGTGGCTCTACCCTTCATTCGATCCCTGCGAAACCCTCTCCAGATCTCTCACCAATTGAAATCGTCTGGTCAATGGTGGCCGAGCAACTGGCTCGTCACAATACGCCAGTCACTACGCTTGATGATCTGTAGTATCGTGTTGAAGCTGCATGGGCAGCTGTACCTGTACACGCCATCCAAGGTATGTTTGACTCAATGCCAGGCGTATCAAGGCCGTTATTATGGCCAGAGGTGGTGGTTCTGGGACTGATTTCTCAGGATCTATGCACCCAAGTTGCGTGAAAATGTAATCATATGTCAGTTCTAGTATAACATATTTGTCCAATGAAACCCGTTTATCATCTGCATTTCTTCCTGGTGTAGCAATTTTAATGGCCAGTTGTGTATTTCTTTTGTCATTTGTTATCCGACTTCAAACTTGGAATTAGACATTCTCAGATCTTGGTATTCCTGGGATCGATATCTTTCGAGTGTAAAAGTCGACACGTAAAAAAGTCGATATTATCGATTACCGTAATCGATTAACTGCCGACGTACATAATTAAGTCTGTACAGAACTCTCAGTGCACGAATCCTACTCGGATCTGGTCAATTTTTCCCACCCAGTCAGAGCTATCGTCGCAGATGACGTTTCCGACCATATTAAATGGTCATGTTCAGATCCAGATGCCGTACAGGAGGACCTTGCGGTGTAATTTATATGCAGCAACTGGATTAGAAGATGGAAATATTAGACTGTGAAACGTAACTGTGATTGTGTTGAAAAAATAGGGACACGTTTCATTTATTTTAGAAATAACGGTCGTTTCCATAGGATATATAAAAATTACGTAGTACCTTGTAAAATTCTGCCACGTCCCTTCCAAATTGCAAATCATCTGTCTGTATGTTCAGAATGTAAACAAAATTTCAGAAAAATACCGGCTGGACTATAAACGTTTCATGTTTGTCGCCAAAACGCTATATTCAATCCCCTGAAAAATTTCGGTGCCTTAGGCCAGTGGTCGGAAAACTGCTTTAGCCTCTTGAGTGGCTCTTTCACAAAATTCCGCTTGCGGGCGCGCTCGTACAGTGCAACTGATGATTCATAACTCTTACTAGAAATGCAGTTAAAATACGCGTCCCTACGGCTGGCAAATTCCGTCGAAGCGCTTTTCATTTCCCCTAACGTTCCCCCAGCAGCTGCGTTCAGCAGGTTTGGTGCTGCGATGTTGCAATCGGCATCTATAGTCCAGTGAAGCTGTCAGAAAAAAAGCCTGTACCTTGCAAAAGGTGGGGTAGAAGATTTTATTTTTTTAACTCGTCCATATTGTTGGAAAGGTTAGAAAACCAAGTTTTGCCAACAAAATTTCTCTTGGGAAAACTTTCTGCAGTCCAAAAACTTGGAATATTTCGGACTTTTTCAGTTTTTTCAAATTATCTCAGTTTCATTTGATCCTATCGCTTTGACGTCTATTTTCTTTTCTAAAGAGCACAAAATTCTCTACAAATTTGGTTCTTACCATTTTTTTCTACTCCCAGTATCTAAGGAGCTACAGCGCGTCAAAAAATACCAATTTTTCAAATTTCGAGCAAAGTGGCAAATTACCTAATTTTTGAACACTGTTATTTCAGTTTCTATTTGTGTAGTATAAACATATTACTCATCATGTTATTCATTGGAATTTACCATCTCACTCTGCTGCAGGGCCAGGACAAACAGCATCATATTCAGTAACTACGAACACATTCACGTCGGATTGCGTGAAGTTTATTTGTGTTACAATATGTAACACGATTGCATGCAGGTGCCGTACATTTTCTACAGTTGATTGACGTTAATGATCAGTTATAAGGAAAAGTATGTAGGAATTGTTCTTTAGCGGACAAAAGCGTATTTATTCTTTGACGGCCAGAAGGCGATTGTCTTTGGTGATTGTTCACAGCGCGCTGACAGCTATTAGCACACAACAATAAGGGCCCTACAGTTTGGAGTCGCTTCCATTCAGTATATGTTGTGGTGCTGAAAATGAGTATCTGTGACATGAATTTGTGTTTCATTTGCGAAAAAACTGTGGTGCGTGGTGGACGCAATGTGAAAAAGAAAGGACTGAGCACACTTATCGATTGTAGTGCTAAACGCAGGGAGTCTGCTCACACCCGTTTTTTGAAAACGCTCAGTGAAGTGACGGTGCATGAAGCATGCTACAAGAAGTACATTAATGAGAGATGATAGCAGCTAGCCTTCGACATCCTCAGGAACCAACAGGCGTGCTACGTCGGTCGCAGGAAAAAGGTCAGTTCAATTTCAAAGAGAAATGCTTCTTATGTGCCAAAGGGAATTCTGATGACTTTTTAACCAAGCAGTTAAGATTGCCATATGCCAAACGAAATTTTGTTTATAAAGTAATGAAATTGGAAGTGCAATCGACAGTATTAGAAAAGGCTAAACGACGTGGTGATGAATTTGGTCAACAAGTGATAGAGCGGATTCAAAATGTAAATGACTTGGTTGCTGCAGATGGGTGGTACCACAGATTTTGCTACAGAAAGTTTTTTCACCGTGTTTCAGCTACTGGACAGAAACGAGGTTACCGACCTGCAACACAAGTAGATGAAGGCATGGAGGCTATATGTGCCTACCTGGAAACCGATACGGAAGAATGTCATATTTCTATGGACGATCTGTTAGAGCAAATACCCACATTACCTCGTCCTGATATTCGAACTGTCAAGGCTCACCTTTTCCAGAAATATGGTGCTAAGGCATGGAGGCTACATTTGCCTACCTGGAAACCAATACGGAAGAATGTCATATTTCTATGGACGATCTGTTAGAGCAAATACCCACATTACCTCGTCCTGATATTCGAACTGTCAAGGCTCACCTTTTCCAGAAATATGGTGATATGGTGATAGCTGAAACAGCTTCAAAGCCAGTGCAGTCGTATGTTTCAAGAATGTTGGGCACCAACTACTCAGTGAAAATTGGTACACCAAAAGAAATTCAGATCCTCAGCAAAATAGACTACGAATCGTCAAAGCAGCTGCAAATATCATATTAGACGATATAAGATCAGTAATGTACGATGTAAAACAGTACCCTCCCTCTGATAATTTTTTATGTGATGTAGTGTCTGTCATACCATAATCTGAAAGATTGCTCTTTGAAACTATAATTTTGAAACACAAGCGGTCTCCCAGAAAATGGGGGAAATATGTGTTTCTCTTGCTCATGCACTCATAAGTGCTGCGAGGCCACGTTCATTTATTTCATCACTTTCGACTGCTATTAGTGCATACGTGTACCGGCAGTTTGACTCAAACATCTCATCCAGGTTTTGTCTTCCCTTGGCTTTGCAGCATCTTATACGGAAGCTGCCCTATTGGAAGTGTCTTCAATCCTTCAGCTTGACAACGAAAGACAACGAAGTGACGCATTTTGCCAATTTGTGTTTGATAATGCAGATTTCAATGTAAACACCCTAGATGGAACTGGTACTTTTCATGCAATGGGAGGTATAATGTATGTTACTCCTCATTATGCATTGCTTCCTCAGAAAAATATTAAAAAGTTGAGTCATCGTCCCTCAGCTCAACTTGTTAGTGAAGCCGGAAAAAATGACATACACACATTCCACAGAACACAAGTTGGAGGGCTGAAGGCTATAAAAATTGAAGATTTGAACATGATTGCTCCTGCAAAAGGTGAGATCGTCATCTCAACAGTGGAAATTACGTGGTTATATTGTAAATGGTCTCAGAATACAGTTGTTTCAGGATGGAATGGTTACATGGAGACAATTTATTTTGTGTGCGTGTCTCTTAATGGTGTATTTTTATATTTATAGTTTTGCAAATACCAGGGCTGAGGTGGCCCGTAGTGAACTTCAGGTAGTGATGTAAGAATCACACTAGTTGGGTGCCCAGCAATCCTCATGTTGCGTACAGAGAAATTGAATACCTGAAAGTGAGGTGGTAAATTCCAACATATAACATGATGTATAATGTATTTATACTACACCAACAGAAACTGAAAAAATAGTATACAAAAATAAGGTATCTTGCCACTATACTCAAAATTTGAAAAATTGGTATTTTTTGAGGCGCTGTAGCGCCTTAGATATTGGGAGTAGAAAAATGGCAAGAATCAAATTTGTAGAGAATTTCGTGCTCTTTAAAAAAGAAACTAGACGTTAAAGCGATAGGAGCAAAAAAACTGAGATATTTTGAAAAAACTGAAAAAAGGCCGAAATTTTCCGTGTTTTTTGACTGCAGAAAAAATTCCCAAGCGAAATTTTATTGGCAAAACTCGGTTTTCTAATCTTTCCAATCATATGAACGAGTTGAAAAAATAAACTCTTCTACCCAACCTTTTGCAAGGTATATCTGCTGTTTGACTGGACTACTAAGCGCGGAAGGCGCGCACGACTCATGCAGAAGTTGATTTAGCTGGTCAGTCAGCAGTCCAGGTGTGCAGTGGTTAGTGCTATAATCGCGTCATCAAAGCTCGCTAGTGCGACAAATGTATCTACCCGAAGCATGCAGTTGCCTGTATTTTTCCAACCACCTGCAATCTCTATTTTTATCGTCGATCTAAGACTTGTAATTATTTTGCATTGGTAGTTTTATTAATATAAAAGAAACGTTTTAGGTACCCTGTCTGACATGGCTACAAAGGAGAAGCAAAGAAAAAGGAAAGACAATAATCGTCATCTTAAAGCTAAAAGAACCAGACTTCCGCGTTTATTCGAAACTTAAATGGTCTTCTGATCTTTCTTATTCGCCAAGAAACATTGTCTCAAAGCAAGAAATCAGATTTGGAAAAACATTTCACATTTTAACAGGTGTAATTTAGTGCTAAAAATGCTGTTGGTGATGCAAGGAAGAAAGCAGTTGAGAAACTTCAAAAGAGTGAAGAAAAATCAAGTTCTACATTTAATGACTGAATGCAGTCTTCCAGCATGGTTAATACGGCAAATATTGTGCTTAACAAAGAGACTCCTATGACAGAAAAACCATATACAGATGGCGAATATATATTTTATAAATGCATCCGAACTGCTGTTTCGGAATTACCAGAACAAATCAGATATCCTAAAAGAAATTAAAGAGTTACCGTTGTCAACTAAAACAGTGAAAGAACAGACATTTTGAGTCTTCCAATACTCCCAACCAGCAAGTAGAAGATCTGAAATTGGATTCAGGTTTATTCAAAACAGTTGAAAAGTCTTGCGACATACATCACACAGCAAATTTCGCTTTTTGTATAATTTCTTTACTCTTTTAGGTTTGTTAACGCTCAAAGATAAGCATGTGGAGAGGGTATAGCAAATGCTGAAATCTAGTACTTTAATAAACATAATTTTCAACTCAATAAAACTAGCTTAGCTTCAACGGACAGGGCGAAAAATATGACCAGCTTAAGAAACGGGTTTGTTACTATTTAAAAAGAAAAGATGAATCACGAGATACTTTCCATTGCATCATTCCTTACGAAGGGCTTTGTGAGCAGGTTTTACCAAAAGAACTTTGCGAAGTTATGGAATTGGTGACCAAGATTGTCATCTCCGCTATAGCTAAATCACTTAATTATCGCCAGTTTAAGGAATTTTTATTTGAAATGGAGAGTGAATACGGTACGCAGGTCTTCTTTTGTGCAACGACGTACGTTGATTATCTAGAGAACACTTTTTGTAATATTGCGCTTCGTTATTAACAGAAACACACATTTGTTCTTGAGAATGGTGTTGATTATTCAGAACTAACGTATTATCAGTAAAAGCAAAAAATTTATTACATTGTGGATGTTACGTTTAATCTACAGTAAATCAGCTTAATCGTAAACTACTGGGGAAAAGAAACAATTTTTTCTTTGTTAGAAGTACATATCTCTTTGGTCATTTCATTCAAAAATTCGAAAGAAAAACTTTGATTAGATTTCTAAGTTCGTCGAATCATCGCCAAGAAAATAATTCTGATACTGACATTTGCTATTTCAAAACAGCACTTAAATGCGAGGGAAACTTTTCTCAACAGATTTCAGAAACCGCAAAAGTGACGTTAGCCTTTGTTAAAAAAACCTATTAGTCCTATTGTAACGGAACTAAATTTTTCTCCCTTTAATATCAACATTGGAAATATTGTAACGCACTTGCTGGATTTAAGAAAAATGTGGAAGTCGAAATCTGAACGTTTTTGTGCTGATATAGAAAAATCGGAGAAAAACTAATGTTAACGTAGTTCTTAGCGCAAGAGGCATCCCTTGAAAGATCTACAGAAGACAGAAGGAAGATAGCCCGCATTTCGTGGTCGTGCGGTAGCGTTCTCGCTTCCCACGCCCGGGTTCCCGGGTTCGATTCCCGGCGGGGTCAGGGATTTTCTCTACCTCGTGATGGCTCGGTGTTGTGTGCTGTCCTTAGGTTAGTTAGGTTTAAGTAGTTCTAAGTTCTAGGGGACTTATGACCACAGCAGTTGAGTCCCATAGTGCTCAGAGCCATTTGAACCATTTGAACAGAAGGAAGATACGTTGATATGGAACACACAGAACAATATTCCTGACTCGTGAAGAGACCATTGTTTGCTGTTCTTTTTTTATTCGCGTCTACGTGCGAACAATAATTTTCAAGCAAGAACCTCATCAAGAGTGAATTTAGAAATCGACTTACTGACGAGAACGTGGAGCCGTGCCTAAAATTAAAAACAACCACACACATACATGACTTACCCAAATTTTCCATTGAACATGCAAGGTCATTGTTCACATTAGTGTTTGTCAGTCATTGTCATGATTAAGTTTTATGGATACGTTACAGTTATTAAGTATGATATCAAGTTGTATTCAACGTGTCTATAGTTTAACTAAGTCTGAAAACTCTAAGTGAAGTTTATTAAGTTTTATTTTAGGGAATGTTGTGGAAAGAGAGAAGGTGTAGTGTTGACTAGTGAGAAAGGTCTGTTGAGATGGTTTGAATATACGGAGATGATGAGATGATAAACGAAAGAAGGTAGACAAAACAAATATACAAGACGAGGATGGAAAAATTGGGTGGTGTCGGCCTCAGCGAACGAAACTCAGCCAGATTACGCAATGGTCAGCTTAGAAGTGTGCTAATTAAGATGTACCTACCTATACAGTTAATTTTTAAAAATTCAATAGTTGTACTTTCAAATATCTAATCAGTTTGCCGACCACTACCCCAAGCGGCTACCTAGCTCACAAAAATATAGTACTGTTAGCAGTACTGTTACTGTTAAATCACAGTGGATGTGAGAGTTCAAGTACTGCACGTTTCAAAAATCTATGGTCAATCTACATGAGTAAGGAAGTACATTAGTAGCCAATAGGCTCAATCGTAAACGGAGATTCGATTCAGAGAGACTGTAAGTCGCAAATGAATTTGATACCAGCTCTCGAAGATTTTCTGGAAGTATTAGCTGACTAAGGATAAACTGAAAACCAATAAACGCATCAGGTTCTGGGAAAGTACTTCCATAATCGGACTTTATTTTATAATATCTGTGGAACCATCGCTTGTCTAGGTCGCACAGAGAAATCTGCTGTATCAATTTAATTTTCTGGGAACAATAACTGAAATTTTAATAATGGAATATTTAATTCTGTGAATATTTTAAGGAATGCTATGGTTCCACGTGAAATGCCACAAAACGTGAGTAAATACAGTGCCTGAAAATTGCTGCTTTAAAGTAAATTGGATTCATGTAATATTATGATGCCATCGGAGCTTACAATGGGGCCACTGCCTTTGTCAATTAAACTCCGTGAGTTCTCTGTGTTCGTCCCTGTTCTTTGAAATTTAATTACAACAATTTTCAGTATGTTTCGTCCAGAGATGAAATGTCCAGTAATGTTGATCTTCTAGTGCAATGCAGCCGCATTACTGTAGAGCGGAATTCGGTACTCATGTACACTGACCACAGATTTTTGAAACGTGCAGTACTTGAACTCTCACATCCACTATGATCAAACAGTAACAGGAATTATTCATTTTTGTACGTCACGATTTAAGTTTTTAAGCATCTTTATTGTAACGTCAAAAACAAGCATATGAACAATAGACACCAACTGGAACTAAATATGACTCGAAATACAAGAATGTAAAAGAGTAGTCAAATATCTCTATGAACTTCAGTATACCTTACACAAGACAAAAAACAGGCTGAGTTATTGTAAATGCAACAAATTTACATTATAACACTTCCGATTGCTGCAAAACGTCTTCCGAAAGTTTTAGTTATTGATATAACTTAAGGAATGCAACACGAATATTTAAAGGCTTCTTCTCAGGTTTTAAACCGCTACTACATTTTGCTCAAACCATAACCCCTGGTAAGTGTAACATGTCACAGGCGTAGTAGATAACATTTACAATAGGCATCTGATTAAACTCTGAAGCTCCCGGGTTTCAAACAAACATTTGAAAACAGTGACTAACAGAATAAATCATATATGTGCTCTCAAGAGAATGTGTATCTGAAGATGGAATTCACTGCTTGAAATAATCGTGGTTAGCTCAACGGATAAGGTTTTGTCGGTAAATCTACGCATCCCTGATTTCTGTCTGTCTGTCTCTCTCTCTCTCTCTCTCTCTCTCTCTCTCTCTGTGTGTGTGTGTGTGTGTGTGTGTGTGTGTGTGTGTGTGTGTCAGATAGAAGCCTACTGTATTATTCTTCATAAGATTCTACGCCAAATGTAAAACTAAAAGGACAGAAAGAATAAGACAGAAAAGGAAGAAAGAAAGTTAGCTTTTGGTTTAGACCTTAGAAAAAGAACGTACATAATCGCAAAAACTTCATACTTTCTGAACATTAACTGCAGAGTAAGTGGGCTGTTCCCGTGGCTGAGCGTAAATAGTCCACTGCTGTTGCACCGGGATCTGTTAGACGGCTTGTGTAGTTTCATGTTGCGTGGCTGGTCTCGAATTTTGTTTTATGGTCTGACAGCATTGGTGGCTTGTACCTCCGATGACGGCCTGTGGTGGTGATGGTGGTGGTGGTATATTATGAATAGGGGTGGGAAACAAGGGCCCATGTGTCGAGGCGCTCGAGAACTCTCATTTCTCTTAAAGCGTGCCTCATGAGACAATCGGGTATGTACGCACATTTCGGAAGTCACGATTTCACAGCTTTCTTGAAGGTCTGAGGACAACAGGCTCGGCTCTTGCAGAATGGGCCAATAGACTCAATCATAAACGGAGGTTTGATCTTCTGTTCACAGAGAGTAACCTACTTGCAATCTGGTAAGCCTACAACGCCGCAATACTCACAAGAAAACTTAGTTATTTCACTTGAGCTTAATCATTCATTTGGTACGAGTGGGGAAGAGCTGTATGAAACGCAATTCTTATATAATATATTGATGGCAACGAAGAGGAAATCATGGGTCTAACAGTATTTCGCGGATGTTCTAGAAAATAAAGGGCAGTGTCATATTTATTCTTGGTATATTACTTTCGACAGCTCCAGCGCCCAATCTTTGCTGGAGAAGAAGCTCAATTTTCCAGTCTCCATGGTTATTGTGGTGGTCTGGACCACTGGAGTTTGTTTGGCCGAGGTATTCATATTAAAAATGTAATGGTCCGTCGTTGTCTGTGCCATATCTCAGCAAGACACCTTACCTAGGTAGAGGCAGTGTGTTGTCGCTACCGAAATCCTTATTGCCTCCACAGCTTTGTGCGGAATGGCGAGTGGCATTCAGTTTTTTTTTTGTTTTTTTTTTTCTCTTGGAGGTCATTTCTTGCTCTCACTTACATCATGTCGAGCTGTCACTGTTGCAGTAACAGTTGCCAACATTTTCTGCCAACGAGCAGTAGTTAAATTTCAGCAGAGGCGTACATCTATTCCTGATTGCCGAGCTGCAATCCCCACTACAACTCGAGACAGACTGTCTTCTAACCACTTTGAAAGTTATTGTGATGGTTGCTTCCGTGACTTACGGAATCACAACAGCATTGTGTACCACCACGGCCTGGGCTCTGTCGCAGCACACAAGTACAATTAGCTGGGTGTAAAGAAGCTAAACAGAATTAGCTCGCTATGTTCGTTCATGAGATCCAAGTGCCGTAGGCAACGACCCTCAGGTTGGTGCTGTGTTTGTTTACATTCGGAAGGATTTCGGTATAAATCCACAAAGTACCAGCTTACTGAGTATCGGACCTGGTCAGTGGCTTATTTAGGACTTTCTAGCTGACAGAACTCAACATGATGTCCTCAACCGGGCGAAATCGTCAGATGTAAGTAATTTCGGGAGTACCCCAAGGAAGTGTCACAGGACCTTTACAGTTTGAAATATATAAGGTGAACGAGACACCAGCGACAAACTGTCGGAGGTGGTAGTTGGATCAAAACACGAAAGAAATGTCTAGTAAATATGGGATCTAAAATTCACGAGCTAAGTGCTATCTTCTATACTGTAAAACACATCTCTTCTACTGGAAGCTCCCTGCTTTCCATATTTTAGGAGGAGATAGTACGGACCAAAACAAAAAGTAAAGTCCAGTAAACAGCGGCTCTAAAATGTGCACCTTAATAGGTATGAGCACATATTTAGTGGCAGAGATACGTTTAAGATTAGCGAAGATGAACACGTGCTCATAGCTCTTAAGATAAACATTTTCAATGCCATGTTTACTGAACATATCTTTTTTTCTTGTTTTGGTCTATACTACCACCCCTGAAAGTTCGACAGAGGAATTTTGGTTCATTCTGTGCATAGACTAAATGATCTAGTGCAGTGGTCATCGAACTTCTTCGTTCAAGAGCCTATACTAATGTTTAGGGGTGGCACCCCTGATCGCATATGTTCCGATCTTATTGTTAATTGATAACCTACATAAATTAGTACATTATGAGCTCCCAGCAGACGAACCATAGTAAGACTGCGGAAAGTTAAAATATTGCGGCACTCGGAACACTTCGTGTCGAATGTTCTGCTTCAAATTGCTGCCACCCTCAGTCACACCAGAGATGAGACACAGTAATTGCCTGAGGAAGTGTTGTTAAGTTGTCGGTGTGAACGGGTGGCTAATTAATTAATAACAATAATTACACTTGTATTTAAATGCATTGTGAAATATGAGACACGATCACAAATATTTACTACATCTTTAGATGTAATTCCTCTTTTGCTCATTGTTTTGTATTAGAACAGCCTTAATTTAATTTCATATCCCTTGCTACAAATATGTACTGCATTCGACTCCCATGTTACTTCTGTTTGAAAATTGTACCGTAACAGTTGATCGGTACGGCTCGTGTAAGCCCGTGAGTTGTGAGTACCGGTACTGGGAGGCTATGGAGGTAGTACAAAAAGAAAGGAGATGGCTCTATAGACTTATGCTCTTCGTTGTTTTGAAACTAGAATGGGTGGGGCCTACCGCAATCTTAAGTACCCCGAAACATCACCAGATTACCGTTTACGATTGCTTCTTGCTCATTAATTCTATTCTGTGCCTGCAACAACTGTTTTAAATACTTGCGTGAACAACATAGTGTCAGGGTGGTAATTTCGAGCGTCTTTCTGCTCCTGAATTCGTATTAGCCGTAGTACTACCGCACATTTGGCATCATCAGTGTAACTTGTTTTTGTTGATGCATTTCAAATAACCATCAAGAGAAGGATGTGATGTGAAAAGTTTGCTTTCGTAATGTATTTTATTCCACTTTTCCTATATTTGTATCGATAGCGAATGAAGCTGGAACTTCGAAACCAATGCTTGTTTGATTACTATTACTGCTTCTTGTTAGTCACATTTTTAGTTTTCAACTCTTATGCACAACATTTTTAATATTCACGTTTGCAAAGAACTTACCTACCTGTTTTCTGTTCGGCAATGAGTAAAGTAGCAAGGCATGCTGGCGTAACTTGTGCATGTCAACAAAGTAAACGATTATTGAAATTTCAAAGAAACAGAACTGCATAGAGGTGTACTTTCATGTAGAGTAGTGTTCTTGTTTTATTAGATTGTCATTGCATTACTTTCACTGTAGTTTACACATCTTCTCACTCTGAAATCTTACCTATGGCCAATAATAGCAATTTACAGGGTTAAAAAAGATATAATTTTTTAAATATCCTCCAGCACTGTGAGATGCTATAAACGTGATAAGTCTCAAACTCCGTAAAATGAATATTTTGCTTTAACATGTATGTAAGTAATTTTTTTAGTAATGGTTGCCTAATTTGTGTAAAATGTAGGCCTACCTTTCCAACAGTGGGCTGTTTGTTTCTTTTCCTGGAATATTTAACTCTGCTAGTTTTTCGGGAATAACGGAACATAGCACACGTGGAATGTACATCTAATTTGATCATCTGCTTGATTTTACTTTTGAATTACGTTCTGAGGTTTTCAAAGTATATAAGCCTGTACTATGCTTTGTGATATACCACTAGTTAGTTTCTTAGTTTCGCGTTCACTGTATCATTTGCACGATAAATCGTAATGCTGTGGAATGAAACATTATATATTACCATGTTTTTTTAATTAAAGACAAACATGTGTTAGTAATTACTACTCACCACCATTTATACATTACACTAGTAGATAATATTCTGGAGTTATCAAAGAGAAACATTTCAGTATATTTTCAAATTTTACTTTGCTGTCTGTCAGGCATGTTATATCAATGGGTAAGTGATCAAAACTTTTGGTTACAGCATCGTGAACCCCTGTTTGTGCTGCAGACAACCATCTTAATAAGGCGTGATGTTTGTCATTTTTTTCTTTTGGTATTGATATTATGTACAACATTTACC
Source organism: Schistocerca americana (assembly GCF_021461395.2). Taxonomy (NCBI): domain Eukaryota; kingdom Metazoa; phylum Arthropoda; class Insecta; order Orthoptera; family Acrididae; genus Schistocerca; species Schistocerca americana. The sequence continues at coordinate 740,295,375 of NC_060119.1, read as the reverse complement.
TGTTGAAATGCAGTGCATTATTTACAACAAACTTCATGAGGGAGGAACTACACTGTGAAACGGATAGATTGCTTCTCGCATGCTGGTCAGCAGGCACGCACGACGAAAAGAGTGCTCGCATTAGTTTTCAGCCAAAGCCTTTTTCAGAAAGGAAGCAGAGCACTCATACACATTCACACAACCATACATACAAAACTCACACACATATGACCGCTGTCTCCGACTGCTCTAACCAGACCTTTTTTTTTTACGGTGGAGGAAATGTGAGCAATGAATAATTATTGGCGGGAGGAATTTAGGGCATGAGATGCCGCCCAAGCAATCAGCGCGGTTACGTAGCCGTGTGTTATGCGATGATGATATCGCTGATACAGTGTGGCTCGGATTTCGGAGCGTTTGCGATTTGGAAGGCAGCGAAAAACAAAGGAAAGAAGAGAAAGAACGGATACTGACTACAGTGCGGCAAATCTAAAGTCAAGCGACAGATATAAAACTACTACGACGAAAATTAACAGTGCAACCATAATTGATGAATACAAAAGAAAATATTGCTTGAACAGCTCCACTTACAAATGAAATGTAATTCCTTTAAACTTTAGACTACAACTGGATTGATTAGTACAGCCGTAATCAAAGCAGGCTGGCACTTCTGATGAAACAACTACCTCTCTACACAATCAAAACACCCAGCACGGTCGAAAATGGGCACGGGCACGTCAGAGTGACGTCACGGGGAAGTGCCACCGCGGTGAACCACGGAAATATGAATGCTGTGAACCTAATGTTTTGAGGTACTTAAGATGGCGGGTATCAGCTTCAAGTTTGCGACAACTCCCCTCTTTTTTTTTTTTTACTCCCATGTGCAAAAAAAAAAAAAAAAAAAAAAAAAAACAACGTTACATGCTATAACCCCGCAATGGCCGTATTACGTTCCCGTCTGACCCAGAGGTAAGCTGCCAACTTTACTTATCTCACGGCCGAATTTGCCAATGCCAATTAAAATTAAACCCATCTTAAAATATTACTGTCTCTGTAAATACCTTTCTTTTTGTTACTGAGCAGGAAAGTACACTCTCAAGAAGCTTCAAACGTTGGCTGACGTTATTCTGCGTTTGACTGTTAGTTGCTAGCTCCATATTACTACAAAATACAGCTGAGAACCGAGAGGCGCGTGAGTACTTCATTCGGGCCTCATCCCGCACTCTGACGACCGCAGCTCTAGTGAAAACCGTAGGAACCTCCATGAGGCTGCCCACGGACAGTGCTGTTGTCTATAGGAAAGTTGTAACGCCAGAAGACCGTAGCGAAATAGAGGAAGACCTGAAGAGGACCGGCTATTGATGTGGTGACTGACAGCTGACCCTAAACTGAAACAAATGTAATGTATTGTGCATAAATTAGTGAACAGACTGTTCGATTACACTATTCATGATAAATCGCTGGAGTAGTAATAGCTTGACCACGTAAAATTAGTTGTAAAAACAGCAGATGCTAGGCTGAATTTTATTCGTCCACCGAAGAAATGGCTTACAAAACACTCGATTCTCGAGCACTCTTCATCAGTTTCATTTCCTAATCAAGTTGGATTAATAGAACAGATAGAGAAGATCCAATAAAGAGCAGTGCGTTTCGACACGGGATCGTTTAGTAAATACGACAGCGTTATTGACATGGTAAAAAAGCAGAGTTGGCGGGTGGAACAACAAGAGAGGCTTTGTGTCCCTGAGCTTATTGTTGGAATTTCAAGAGGGACCTTTCCAGGGCATGTTGGGTAACATAGTACTTCCTTCATCATGCCTCTCGCAAAATGACTACGATGAGAAATCAGAGAAGTTAACGCTTTTACGGAGGCTTTCTCACAAGCACCATTCACGAATGGAAAAGCAAACGGGGGAAACGATAATGACACCAGAAGTACCTCCCGCCAGTCAACGTAATGTGTCTTGCTGAATATATATGTGTATGTAGATTTAAAGTATGTACCCTTGGTCGTCGCTGTTAAAGGAACTTTGGTTCCACACGAGTCCGATGTCCATTCAAATTCTGAGTGAAGGGGGCCACTTTAGAAGTGAGGCACTGAAGAAAATGTTTTGTCTGGAGTGTGACACTATATGGGGCAGAAACATGGACGCTGAGACGAGAGGATGAAAAAAGGTTAGAAGCATTTGAGACGTGGATGTGAAGGAGAATGGAGAGAATAAGCTGGATCGAAAGAGTGAGTAATGAAAGAGTATTGGAAAGGGCTGGTGAGAGAAAGGAAAAATAACTAGTTGGGACATTCGTGAGAAGGGAGTGATTGCTAGCAGATGCTTTGGAAGGACTGGTTTGTGGGAGAAGACTAAGAGGAAGAAGGAGATACGAGATGATAGATGACATAAAGGGAAGAGGAAATTATGCAGACCTGAAGAGGATGGCAGAAGACCGGACAGCCTGGAGAACTACCACGTGGAAACCCGCCTTTTGGCAGAACACTGACGATGATGATGTATGTACGGTATACTCCAGTTCGGAGTCATGCCCACCAGATTTAGGGAATTTCTCAACTGATGTTTCAGAATTTCGTTCCCTCAAAGCATGTTTTTGTCTGTCTAGCGTATTTCTTTTGTATGTAAAGTGGACATGCGTTAAGTTGTGGACGCACGACCATCACTTTATGCAGACTCAGAAAAAAAATCCTTTTTTCACTTGACACTGCCTTTTGTTTCGCTGGTGGTGGTGTCCAAGGCTCCTCGCTGGCAATTGTGGGCGTTGTTTTGCGGTATGTTGGAAGGTGTCGGTAGTATTCGTTGCATTATCAATTTTCTTGGGAGTAAGGTGAATGTCGTAGCAAACACTGGGGACTGTAGTGCTTTAAGTGATTTCTGATGAGATATTTTCGTTTTTGTTTTGATTAGGAGTTTTCATGGTGTTCGCATGGGCAGCTACCGAAATACCTAAATACTTGTCGACCCAGCTCTCCACATACCCTAGCAAGCCTAACCGGTCAGCAAAGGTTGGTTAGTAACGACTGTTTTGCCTTAACGTCCATCGGTATTCAGTTGTGAGTATTGTTTGTAGGTGTTTGTACCTTCATTACGAGTCAAGATCTTCATTCCCCAAGCGATAGTGTTCCACCACTGTCACCATGATTACTGACGCATGCCCAGGGCTTTCGATGGTGCAGGTATGGTGGAACTGTTGATCCCTAAGTAATGTGGGTCTCTGGGTTCATCATGTTCGTCCCCTGCTATTTTTGGCATAGCCCCAGGAGGTGAGGAGGGGGGGATACATTACAGACTGTGGTTTGTTTTGGGAAGTATGTTTGTTGATTAAGAAAACTGGTAACGCTGACGAGAAAATCCTAGAACATTTTCGTTTGATTACCTCAGTCTTTCCACGTATCCAGTGAAATGTGAGACTTTATTACCAACAGTCTCTGTAAGTTCATCTTTATACAAGATGGTAGCGAGATGTCAATTGTTCACTGTAATTGTCAAATCGAAACACCTCCAGCCGTCTAAATTTCTAGTTTTGTTTTATTTGTGCAACCAGTTTTAGCGTTACATTACGCCATTGGCAACACGATTCTGCAGTTTTACCTATATCTACAGAAGTACGTGTAGTAACAATGCGTGACTGACTTCCTCTGTGGGATTGACTGACATCCCAAAGAACTGCCCTGGTTTTTACCCGTGCCCGATCTTGCGGGCTGCTCAGAACGCATTGGTTTTAGGATTCCTCCTGCGCCACCCGTCAAACAGCGGACATCTACTCGTATTCCAAAATATTAACAATTCATTACAACAGGCACTTGCAATGACCGATTGTTGCTGGCGAGCTTAACGCTACTTCCCGACATGCCTGAATATACACATGCAGCCCTCTACACGACATATATGTGAAAGGCATAGTTCACACAATGGCAACTCCCACTTTGCCCACGAGTAGCCATGATGAACAAAGCATACATTATATTCGCCAATTTTGCATTCAAGTTGTTGCTATGTTGGGTCCAGGAGACACTGAGATAAAATTTTGTATGGGGCAGGAAGAAAGAAAGTCCCTCTTACCTGTTTTGCTTCCATTTTTAAGTTGTGGGTGTATCGATGCAGTTTTCCAATCATTCGGAATTTCTTAGTTTGCCAAATATTTTGCATGATCAGTGTAATTTCTTCTAAGGTTATTGACCCAGCTGATTTCAAGAGTTCTGCAACAATTCCGTCTTCAGCAATGCTTTTATTGTTTTTCAACTTCTAATTTGTCTGGTGATTTCCCCTTCATTTGGTGCTTGTGAACCTGGATTAGTTTTAACGGAATTTATCATGGAAAGCTTTCTTTAGACACTGGGCGATTTACAAGTTTTTCTTGGTATTTGCAAAGTTCTGCACTTTTACTGGTAGTTAAATGCGAGTTGTCTATTTTTCTTTTTGAAGCAGAGATTTTTGAGATTGCACCCATTTGGTTTTAAGTTTTGTAAATAACCTGGTGTTTTCTTTGAAGTCTTTTTCAATTTCACCAAGTTTACTGTTATTGTGAAATCGTCTTTTGTTTGTCCGGTTAATTTAGTAGAGTTAATCGATCAACAACGAACTTAAACGGATGTCTTACGACGTCCGCCCCGAGCAGATGCAACGAACAAACACGAACAAAATGAGATTTAAAAAAAAAAAAAAAAAAAAGCGGTTCTAGGCGCTCAGTCCGGAACCGCGCGGCTGCTACGGTCGCAGGTTCGAATCCTGCCTCGGGCATGGATGTGCGTGATGTCCTTAGGTTAGTAAGGTTTAAGTAGTTCTAAGTCTAGGGGACTGATGACCTCAGATGTTAAGTCCCATAGTGCTCAAAGCCATTTTTTTGTAGAGGAAGTTGGTTCTGGGTACTTTTGACAATCTTATGTGAATTTTTCCCAGTTTTGTGCCTGCGTTCTGTCTAGTTAGTTTGGTAGTAGCAGTGATTGGATTTACTAGTATCAAGTTTAGCAATTACTGACATACTTTTGCTGAATTTTTCAGGCTTGTTTCACTCCAGTTTAGGTAGTGGTTTGTGTCAGTCATCAACTTATGATGTGGATACGAGATTGCGATATGGTTCATTTGGAATTCACAAATGTTCTTGTTGTATGATTGCCATGTTTTTCGTTTTCAGGCTTTTTTCTTAAGACTGGTTGACATATTTTTGAGTCTGGAATTTCTACACAATTCTGCCGCTCTCTTTCAATTTTTATTAGTCGATTTGTGCGCAGGAAAGTTACCAATCGATATCTTGAACTTCCTTTCTCTCCCCAACTGTGCATTAAAACTGACCATTACAATCTTCACGTTATTTTGTGAAGTTTTGGAGACTGTATTTTCTGCCATGTTCAATGATTTATTTGTTGTTTCTTGGTTTATTTTATTTTCTTGGTTTATCGGCAGATGCACATTAATAACTCTATATTTTATTTGAACATTTATAGGCAATTGTCGTTAATCTGTTGTCCACAGGCTTTACTTTCATTACAGAACTAAAAATGTTTTTTGGAGCTGCGAATGCAACCGCCAGATGGGGTGTATTTTTAAGCATTCATCGTCTCTGACTCTAGAACAGTCAATTATTTCCAATATCCATTGTGTTCTCATCTAGCAGTCTTGTTTCTTGCATTGCTAAATTTTTAACTTTTCGTTCTTTAAGTGTTCATCGTAAATTGTAGGACTGTCCTGGATGTAGGAGTAAGTTAATGTTGATTGTGGTAAAGAGACTTTTAATTCTGGTATTGAGTTGGCCAGATGATTCCCAGTTTTCTCCCGGAGAATTTGTTACCTTCTGAGGTCATTCTATGATTGCTAATAAGTTCCATTGTTGCACTTGGAGTTACAGGGCTGAGTTTGTAAGAAAACTCAGTGATTAAAGCGGAAGGAGTGAGTTTAAGAACAAAACAATAATAATAATGATAATAATAACGTGAATGCATAAGACATAGTTTCAAATTAGTAATAATAAGCAGGGAATGAGGAAAGTGACATTCTTAGCCCATTGTTGGGAAGCATTGAAGCAATCGCCTAGAATGCGTCAGAGAAGAAGGAGAATTCAGACTGAGATGGCTGCAATTCTTAGAAACCCAAAATCCTTTTGGCAACGTCAATATACGCCACATTGCACTAATTTTAATAATAATTACTACTAAATATGCTTAGGTATTCCTGCAGACTACAGAACGAGTGGGGTCAAGAAAATAGCCTTGAGCTTGGTAAACAAATCTTCCTCCTTCTTGCCTCCGATCCAGGCTTCAAAATATACGATTTGTTACTGTCATCATTTTCACATAAAGAAAATAAGTAGAGTATATGGCGAAGTCCTTGATCGAGGTACTGGCCTGCCTGTAGGTAGAGCATAGGCTTTCTTCACCGCAGCGCAAGGGGGGAAGGGGGGGGGGGGGACGGTGGCGGACCCATCGCCCCGGTAGCCTTTTACCTCCGTAAAATATCTCCGGTGCCCTACTGACAGCAGGCTGACTGAACCTGGGGCCGTTCTGGAGGGACTAAAACGAGGAAGTTCTCACAGAAGCCCGTGAAAAAAAAGCAGAATGACGCAATGAATGGATGCAGTTGTTGCTTTCAAACGACTGCAAATTCCCAACAACAAATTTCTGGAGAAAGTATATATGCTCCGTGACGTCAGTGAAATTACCCACAAATTTTATCACTGGTATAACTGGGGCTCACAAACACCATGTGTATTCCGAAATGCACACTTTTAGACTAAAAGTATCATTGTAGCTGAATTCACAAGTTTAAGGTCCAATCAACATGTTATTGCTGGAGTTCCCGACACATTTCCTAATTATTACCCGGTTGAATATTTCAAGTCTGTGGAGACGCGATGTCTAGGGGACCGAACAATCGCAACAACCTTCGGGTTAAATGATTTGTATTTTTAACTGATTCGACTGTGGGTTCTTGGTGAAAGACTGTATATTGTATTAACTAAGTGAAACACTTTTTAGCGTTCTTTCACAAACTTTACTAGTACTGTACGGCCTAGGTCTTGCGTTATAAGCCAATTTGTAGTAAGTAACTGGTCCCAAAGATGAGAACCAAGCAAAGATAATCATATAAATTTTTTAAACTATCGATTCTTGGCTTAAACTATAAAAATTATCTCTGTTAACAATTCTGACAAAATTACATATGAATTTACAAAATTCATTAGGACAGTATTTGCAATAAGAATGACCAAATGTACATTAGAGTAGAGCTATGCACAGGATTGGAATTTTATTATGTGACTGAAGGCACCAAGGGGTGACCAGTTGAAATGAGTTCGTTCATTCAGTAATAAGTGTGGTGATACACACATCTGTTTATTTAATTTCTAATTTTCATTACTTATATGTGGTAGTCAGATCAAAACGAGACAAACGTAAAAAAATTAAGCAGATTACTTCAAAAGTAATCGTTATAACTGTTAATACACCTGTCCCACTGGGAGACAAAAGACTATCAATGCCTTCGTGGATAAATGTTTGGTGGTGCCTACAGAACCATGATTGTGTGCGTAGGCGTGAACCTCTTCGACTGAAGCAACTCGAGGGTCACGAATGTCTTTCTTCAGGGCTTCGGATATATGGAAATCGCATGCGAAGAGATCAGAAGTGTATGGAGGACGTATAAGCGCTTCCCAGCGAAACTTCTGCAACTTAGTCGAAACAGCGTTGGCAACATGATACTTTATTAACTGTGAATGCTATTGACGCATATGGCATCTGAATTTAAATCTGATTTTCATGATTTCAAGGACTCACATATTATTCCAGCGTCAGAGTTTAATGACCTGTCGACGTCGAAGATATTTAGAGGCGCGCTAACTCTGGCTGTGCCGGGATGGGGAAGATTACCGACCGTATAGCTGCTGAAGGGAAGATTCAGGCATATCCTCCTTTGACTTTGGGAAACGATGAAAAATTTAAATCAGGGTGGCCTGACGGTAATTCGAAACTTGGTGTTCCGAAATAAGACTAGTATATTAACCACAGAACCACCTCTCTCACCTTATAACAACAGGGATAAACGCAATTAATGTCCGAGGACTTCACCTCACAGACCACAATTTTCAAAGCAATACTACGAAAGTCAACAACTAACATCGTTATGTTTGTAGTGGGTCGTTTCACGTCCTGAATGAAACATGTTTCCGGTTTCTCCATGTTCACAAATTATGACGGCGGCTGATCTAGCAATGATCATCTCTCCGCTTCTTACGCCGCTCTCACCCATCACGTTTACATGCAACGCAACTTGCGGAAGACCAGAATTGAATTTCTGAAACGTATTTTCCCTGTACTGTGTATATGTGAGGCCAGAACCTATTTGTTCAGCACGATCAAATATCTGATTCGCGAGTGTTATGTTAGTTTACAAGAATGATGCGTGGTAGTGAGGTGTTCTGACTTCGTCAGCCTGATGAAGTGAAGTTATCATTACTTTCGTAATATTTTTAATAAGACTGAATACGATTTCTTTGTGTCAGTGCACTGTTATGGAGGTGAAAGGGGAGATTGTTTAAGAAAAGACGTTTAAAAATCTTATCTTCGCTAATTAAAGCACAGAAAACTATTTTGTTACAACCAACTAGTCGGCACGTATTATGAAAAAAAAAAAAAAAACTGCATATCGGTAACTGGTCTTTCGACTTTTCGGCGCTTTCAGATGGCTGGAGAACCTCCAAATGCGTAAACACACATTCTTTATGCTGTACATAGAATAAGCGAATAGCTGGACGCCAGCATGGTAGCTCAGCGTGTTAATAACAAAACTGAGTTAATCGATCATCAACGAACTTAATCGGATGTCTTACGACGTCCGCCACGAGCAGATACAACGAACAAAAACGAACAAAATGAGTTTTTTTTAAGCGTTTCTAGGCGCTACAGTCTGGAACTGCGAGACCGTTACGGTCGCAGGTTCGAATCCTGCCTCGGGCATGGATGTGTGTGATGTCCGTAGGTTAGTTAGGTTTAAGTAGTTCTAAGTTATAAGGGACTGATGACCTTAGAAGTTAAGTCCCATAGTGCTGAGCCATTTTTTAAGCGAATATTTTGTCACCAGACATTGATTGTATAGAATGCCTTTGTTAGTCCGCTACGCATGATGCATGGTTGTTACTAAATAGTACCACTAATATTTTGCTAATTCAGTAAACGTATGAGCATTCATATATGTAGGGTTATCTATATCTCAAGAACAAAAAAAGTTCTCATCAATTAAATACAGGAATCGTCAACGCGCCGCGGGTAATGAGTATAATGGGCGGGGGCACTACGGATGTAGTGCGGGACAATACGTTGAGAATGTGGGTTTCGCGGGAGGCATGCCAGAGATAAATCCATGCAGTCGCTCTATCCTCTGGGTCCTCGGTGGCTCAAATGTATAAAGCGTCTGTCATGTAAGCAGGAGATCCCGGGTTCGAGTCCCGGTCGGGGCACACATTTTCATCTGTCTCCGTTGACGTATGTCAACGCCTGTAAGCAGCTAAGGGTGTTCATTTCATTGTAATTTCATTCTAATGAGGTGCTTGGTCACCGATGGTAACTGTTCTTTCGGACATGTCCGAAAGAACAGATACCATCTTAGTAAATACAAATATGATACACCACAGCCGAGGGGAGATGGGGGGAACCAGGACAGATGACAGGAAAGAAAAAGGGGGGGGGAGGAGAGGAAAAACCGAAGTGGGGGGAAGGGGGGAAAGGAACCGATGGAGGACGAGGACCCATAAGAGGGGGGCAGGTGCTGGGCAGGGCAGTTGACACGACAAGGCACAATTTGAAGGGGTGGTGGTGGTGGTGGTGGTGGGGGGGGGGGGGGGGAGGGGTGTCGGCTGTCTGGTGTCGGGTGGTCCTATCTGCCCGACATCCCTACAAGGTAAATTCGTTGGTCGGCCGGTCAAAATGGCTATACACGTCCGAATTGTCGGTTGGTTGGTGCGCGTGTAGGGCCTTTAAACGTTGCCAACATCAGTCCATTAGTCAAGGTCTTGGTACCGTTTGCTGTGTAGGGAGGGAGGCTCGAGATTGGTGAAGCAGGGAGCGCTGTGCCACGAGCGCTGGCAGCCGATGGAAGGCGTCAGTCGACTGCGCGGCCGAAGAATAACAGGAAGAGATGTCTGCGGTCTCCGAGTTCGAAACGGATGAAGACGAGGAGTTTGAAAGCGAGGACGAGGCGTCGCCCTGCGAACGCTGCTGTCTGCCACCTAACTACTTCCACCACGGTAAGTCCCTTCACCAGTGTCTGCTAGCAGAAACTGTCAGTTGAAACGAAATTATAACTTATCAGCCGCGCGGGATTAGCCGAGCGGTCTGAGGTGATGCAGTCATGGACTGTGCTGTTGGTCCCGGCGGAGGTTCGAGTCCTCGCTCGGGCATGGGTGTGTGTGTGTGTTTGTCCTTAGGATAATTTAGGTTAAGTAGTGTGTAAGCTTAGGGACTGATGACCTTAGCAGTTAAGTCCCTTGAGATTTCACACACATTTGAACATGTAACTTGCGGTGCCAGATGCAACGTCGTAGATTTTCGTTTATACCAGTGGAACAGAACACGAGCAAATGTACCAAGCGCGCTATTATCCAGGCTAGTGACGATTTGAATCTGCGCGGATAAACGAAAATACACATGTTTTTACCGGAAACTGCAATTTACTATTTTTTCGAAACATTGTGTGTCGCGTTTAAAACCTGACTCACTGGAAACAGGCAACTTATTTACGTAATTACACTTAAAACACACTGCATTTCGTATCACTTGTCTTCAATTCATTGTCGCATATTTCTGGCGACGGTTCTACTTTTTCAGTGTCAAAGCAAATATAGTCAAACGCATTTTATCCTTAGTCTCGTCTTCGATTTGTTCCTTTACCGAACACAGTTTGTTCGATACAGTTATAACAATACCTTAGGCTTCCTTTTTTCATTACTTTCAATGATTACCGAACAACGCACCTATAATCCGAAAATCGGTTAGTTCGCATCCCAGTAATAGAGATCTTGCTGTCCTTGACATACTTCCTTAAAGGTCTAGCTTAGAACACCGACATTAAAAAAAACTCTAATGTTGCGGGTAGTGGCAACACTATCTTACCACATATTTGTCAAAGAATTAAGAGTGCGCAATTGGAATTTTGCAAATCATTTTTACTACCGTATTTGTACCCACTCTTACACTGTATTTGCCTTTTACAAACCATGTACATTCCGTAACATGTGAAACTTTTTTTACAACTTTGGCAGAATTTTCCGTTTCGGTAGTATAGGGGAGTGACAAATGCTACATACGAGCACATAAATAGCATACATCTAAAATAATCACCACATTGCATAATGATGCAGCAAATATAGTAAATCTCGCCGGTACCTGAACAGCGGAGAAATATACGATAGGAAACTAAAAAAGATGTTTATAGCAGACCCAACAATTAAAAATTTCTAATTTTATTCCTCTAGATCCACACTTTCTGGTGCTTTACATAACATGTTTTCAGGATTTTCAAGCATTTCATCTTCGACACGTAATTTTTTTGTAGAACTTGTACTGAACTTGCATTAGCGAAGGTTCTGACAACAAGCCCGACATCGCGTTTAAGAGGATGTTCTGGAGCTTACTCTAATTGTAGGGCAACATGCAATTTATTTTCTTCACATAAATTACCACATAACATTGCACCAGTTAGTTAATTAGCTCATTCATTAGCTCACGTGGCTGATGTCTAATATTGCACAGTCAATGTTTAAAAGCATAAAAACAGCGCAGGGTTAGCACACTGGACTCGCATTCGGGAGGGCGGCGGTTCAAAACCGCGTCCGGCCATCCTGATTTAGGTTTTTCGTGATTTTCCTAAATCGCTTGAAGCATATTCTGGGATGGTTCCTTCGAAAGGGCACGGCTGCTTTCCTTCTCCATCCTTCCCTAACCCAAGCTTGTGCTCCGTCTCTAATGACCTCGTTGTCGACAGGACGTAAAACCCTCTCTTCCTTCTTAAAAGCATAGACGAACGTTCGGAAATAATCAGCGAGTGTCGACGCGATCAGATATAATCCATTGCTTTGAGAGAGCGACGAACTGTACCAAATTTCAGATACAGCAAGTTATTTCCCCTAACTTTTGAGGCACTACTTACGTAAACACCTCTAAACAGGTAGAGGGTTTCGCTTGCTTATATGTTAATCTATTGAGACCGTAACCGGTTCACGGTACCGAACTGAGGAATCCCATTAGCAACGTGAAAAGAAAACAATATGGATAGTTCGACTAACATTGAGCGCAACTTGACCAACCACATAACCGACTTTCGTCGTGTGTCATTTGCTACGATTCGGCGTGTACTCTAGCGCAAAAACGGCAAGAACCTAACTGAATCCCTTCGTACACAAACGTCTTTCTTTGCAAAAATAAGACACTGTCTTAAATACTGAATCGGGTAGTATGTTTTGCTTATACAAATATATTAAAGACAAGTCTAATACTTTAAATGATTAAAACATTTCAGCAAAAATTGTTTCCTCAGTCCTTGATTACATTTTGTTAACCAGCTGGCAAGTTGATAATCTGTTTTCATAATAGCATTGTAGCTACGGAGAAGCCGTGTCTACTAGAACGGTACCTTTAGCCGTGTTAATTAAATGAAACTCTATCATATCACTGAGATCTTATGATATGTTGGGACTGAACCTTCAAAGTCGTAGTTTTGTCGTACTAAAAGTACTTTGCAACGCAAGTATTTGTAATTTACATGGGTTAAAATAGCCATGATTGAATTTGCACTACTACTCGCTGATATTCTGACGATTACACACAGTGTGTTGTTTAAGTAACGACATGTAGTTTTGACACTTATTTCACTGTCCGCCTTTAAAAATGTTATCAGTGAAATAGATAATTCAGCACTACTGAAATCCCAAACGTTGAGTAAGTCAAACGCCGGCATTATGGAATGTGCAAAATGATGCACATAGAAAAGTCGGTAAAAGGCCTGTGAAGGCTGACTGTAAAAGGTATTTACAATTCAAAGCTGTACCATCTGAGTCCATACATGTATGCATTAGTTCGTTCCGCTGCTCAAAACACTTCGGTATGTTGTTTTTCGTGAGGCTGCTAATGAGTTCCGTAGCTTCTCTTCTTACGGAGTACAAGAACCCGTCTATAAGAAACGAATCTACCAATGCTACTGAATTGACCGATATTGACTTTCAACATTTAATGTGAAAATTTGTAGGTGAAAATGAATATTCAGTAAATTAATAACTTGTATTTCAGAGAGTTTCATTTCGGTATATTCACTGGGGCATACGGCACGCGCGGCTAACAATCATACGGCACTTCGGAGAGACTATTTGAACACCCAGTAGTATCCAAATAATATTTCGTCAGTGCTTAGTTTACTTCTCGATAAACTCTGAGGTCTGTTTACAATTCTTGCGTATGAGGTAACACGTCAGTCACCATCGGAACAGTGTACGTCCAGTGCCGGCTCTAAATATCCGTTCACTCCTAGAAAAACATTTAAATTTTAATAGCTTGGTTATACGAAAGAGACGATTACTTAACGAGCCGCACACTAATCTCATAATGCAGTATCAAGTAGAGTATATAGGAATACCATTTGTATGAAACGCGCAGTTGGCTGTAAGTACAGTTTTACACTCGGCATAGGCAAAATTCTGTCACATCGGGGCAGTCGCAAACGGATGAATATCAAAAAGATTGGTAAGGTTGAAAACATTAAAGGGAAATTAATACATTCATTTCTTTGTCTTCGGTTATAAGAGGCGATAGAAAAGTTTCCGTCTGAGGGTATTGCTAACAGTGTACATGCAATGTAGTTTTTGTTTTAGGGCGCAAGAAACAACTGGGGTCCGCCGCGCTCAAGTCGAAACCAGAGAACATGAACACAGAGAGGAGTTAAACGAATATACGTCAGTCCGAATGGACAGAATAGGAGACAGGTAAAAAGAGGCACGTGGAAAAAGGGCTATAAAAATCATACAGAAATGGAGGTCCAAATCCAAAAATTAAATGGCCTTCGCCATATTGCGGGCCGACAGCCCGCGCGTTATTCGCTAAAACGGCTGATAAATCAGACGGCAAACCCAAGCTGGAACGCAAATTGTTAAAAAAAGGGCGTTCCAGCAGGAAGTGGCGGACGGTCAAATTTTGGCGGCAGTGTGTACAAAGTGGTGGGGTAGTGCCACTTAGCAAATGACGATGGCTAAAAAGGCAGTGCTCAATACGCAGCCGAGTTAAAATAATCTCCCGGCGGGAGCATAGAGTAAATATCTCTGGAGTGAGCATTCACACGCGCAGAACAGATTTTGTGTTGTCAACATACATTGCCGGCCTGGTCACGTGCTCTCGGGACGTCGTGTTTTTGTCCTTATAGCGCCCTCTATATTTAGAATGTCACTACATCCCTAGCACAGACGATTCTTTTCGTACGTGTCGTGGATTATTTATATATGTTGCGCAGACATTTTAACAGTATCCATTTGATACCGGGAATAAACCAGCTACGTAACTCTTAAGGGCAAGTGATACTACATCCCGCTTCTTTGCGATAGGTGTCACAGTTCGGATGCACTCGATTTTTGGCAGTTTTCGGTATGATACGGCACTTCATAGTATTACAGAGCCTGACGTACATTGTTGCAGTGATAGTCTTGCAAAACGACTTGACAGTACGCTAGTACCTTTGCAAGCGTCCGAAAAACAGCGAATTTACCACACATTAGCGATTATGTCCCTGCTAATTCGTCCTTTCTTCTGCTATTTATTTTCTCGTTTTTGCGACCTAAAGCACAATTTTTCTTACTGGAGACACTTTGAAGTACTTATTTAACGCATTTTACGTGCTTGCTCCCAGTTTATTAAATAAATGGTAGTAGACTGAGTAATCTATATACGTAATCGACAAGTCACTGATAAATGCATGGAGGATAATATTTGCTGAAACAACTAACCATTCCCTTTTTCCTGTTCTACTAGCAAATTTACGATAGGAAGTGACTGTTTGTAAGCTTTCCTACGAGCCGTAATATCTATTATATAGTCATAAAATCGTAGAAAAATAGGTTTACAGAATCAAGTCTTAATTATAATGCGCCTCGAAATTTTTACACATATACAGTGTCTCTTACTAATATGATAACTAAAATTAGAGCTACATGGTATGTACCCATGAAAAGTTACTATCCCTCCTTTCACATATTCTTCTTTGCATCCGTAGCACTAACAGTAATTCACCATCGCTATTACACTATCAACAAACGGTGAAACACAACAAAAACTCTTGATATTATAAACTTCAAACGCTGCAGAAAGCACACACGCATAGCAAAATCTCGAAAACACGTGACAATCCTGGTTTAATGTTGACAACATGCGCAGAACGCAATGCTCACTCCAGAGATATTTCCTCTATGGGCGGGAGGGCCAAGTGGAGGTCGTCCAAGGCGCTGGGAGAGGCTTAATAAGCTGAAGCTAATTCCCGTGAAGGGAGGACCATTGGCGATGCCAAAGGGACACCATCATGTAGTGACACTCCGCTGCGGTCATATAAACACAGACATACAGGCAAGGTATTAGTGTGATATTTCTTTCCTGCGTGCCTGAGGTAAATGCAGGAACGCGAACTATCGAGACGTTTGTGTCAGTTCGTCAAAACGGAATGAACATGTTGCTTTTTTTTCTCCCTTGTGCCAAAGGACAAACACCTGTAGACATGCATAGGACAGAGAAGAATAAACGTGAAGCAATACATCTGATGAAAACCATCGTCCGCGAAAACTGCGACAAAGGGTGCACTGTTCTATGATAACGCACGCGCCCATATCGCAAATATAGTAACGCAGGCGTTACCCCAACTCAACTGGGAGACACTAAGAATGCCTCAATGCTGACGACAATTTTACTTGTTTGGCATATCGATTCTGGACTGTATGGCCTCCGAACGGTAACCTTTTGATGGCATCCTTATACTTACTTACGTTTCAAATTATTTCTAATAAAGATCTTTTTGATATATACTTATTAAGTTATATGAACTGTCTTTAGCATTTCATTAATTGTATCTAGCCGATGTCTGTATGTAGTACATTTAAGAAACTGAGGGATCCTTGTAACAGTAGTAGCAGCAGCGAAAACATTTTTGGAATGTTGGCCATCTCTCCCGCCCCGCGTCCGACATTCTTGAATCAGTGTAACTATTATCGTTGATAAGTTTGAGTCGCTACTAAAAACCATTTTCGTACATTTTTTCAGAGGTTTTCATCGTGTCTTACCGATGAGAGTGAAATGATACAGTTGTTGTGCTTTCGTTTTAGTATCTTCGTTAATTTAACATCTTTCATTCTTGAATGCATTCTTCAGTTGGTATGACATTATCGTCAATAAGTTTGTCGAGTAGTAAAACCGCCTTCCCGCAAACTGTCCAACCTTTCTTCTTTTTTGCTCAAGCTATACGAGCACGATTGAGAACATTAACAGAAAGCGAACCGGATCGTGAAGAGCGTTTAGCATCTCAGCGTTCTAGAATTGTATCATCTCGATGTCTAGAGACTTCTTGCAAACGCGAATTGTTTTTGAATGCCAATAGACGCCCTAACTGTCCTTGGGAGATAAACGTAGAACGTGAACGTCTCTTGAGGGCAAGCCGATCTAGTCACGTTACAGATGAATTCAGGAAGAGTTTGAGGTTCGATTATACTCTGACCGTAGGAGCCATGAGAATCCCCGATCTGTAGAGACGACTACCGAACGGTAACTGCGTTGGCCAATGATCGTACTAGTCACAGAATCTCATTTTTCTTGAAGCGAATCAGGAGAGAGAAGTAAGTTTTTCTGCTGATAATTAGCACAGCAGTTGATTTTTAGCAAATAGGATGTTACTGGTATTTCATTCTTTAAATATTTGTATCTGTGCTTACAAACACATCAGTTCTTTACCGTTGCGACCTTTTGACAGCCTCACCTGCAGTTTTTTGTTTTTTTTTTCTTACCGATAACAAGCATCGTAGTTTTCAAAATTCATGCTGGTTCGAGATCCACGCAGCAAAAAGCTAGTTAGAGCTAAGAATTAAAACACTGTAGAGACTATTCAATGTATTGAATGTATTGGACGATCTCCTATAGATGCAAAGGAAGGCAGGTTTTCAGTAACCAATATATAAATATGCAATGCGCTAGAAACTGATTTAGTAAGATTAAACTACAAAAAATAATAGTACAGTGTTCATGTAATGAAATAATGGAAAGTCAAACGATTTCAATACTGACAGACCATCTACGATGTGAAAATACGGCAGTCGCATTAATGCCAGTTTTATTTTCGCGTTTACGCCACTAACAGCAAAGACGCGATATCTGAGGTTTAATTTTTTTGCCGGAAGTACTTTGATATAAGAATCTTTTTGGATAAGGTTTACACGGCATAGTACGCCATAGGTTTCTGATTCTGAAAAGGACGTTGTTTTCAGAAGTAAAATGACGGTAAAATAGTGGCTCGTTACTTTAATTTTGGGCATTAGTGTAGTTACTTTGCTAAAATTCTGTGAGCTTGCGTATATCTTAGTAATGGTAGAACCCGTGGAAAGTATAAAAATTCGTAGGCGATTCACTAGTCTGTCAGAGATAGCAGGCTGCTGGGGTGGTATGGTGGATCCACAGAGATCTCGCTAAGACTGAGAACGGTAACCCCACATCATCTGAGGGTGACGGGCGGTGGATTTCGGAACTGTTGGGGCGTGGTGTGGAGTTTCCTGAAGTTGTAGAGAATTTGCGTGCCATTCCCGCCATTTGAGGATTCACTTGTATTGACGTAAGTAATGTTAGTATACGTTAGTTTGTCCAAAATTTTTCTTTGGACACAGGGTGCCCGCAACTGCCAATAAGAGAACCGCAGCACCAGTAACAGAATAATTGCTCCACGACCGGTTTCGGTCCTTCACAACGGAACAACAGGAGCTGCTGGAATGCCCGATCCCACAAAAACTTTCGTGTGTACTTCCTCGTTGCAGTAATTTTGCGACAGATTGAAACGTACCCTTAGAAAATTTTTATGAATTACTGTGCTTATAAACCTCTTACGTTATTTGATTTTCAAACAGCTGAGCAAAACTGAACGTACTCACACATTTCTCTCTTTACTTATTCTGATCAACAGTAAACTGACAAACAATATTTTTAGCGCAACGCAATCTGACTTTCAAAAATCCCTACAAACGGATGGCCCTGACTAACAACCATATATACCTTTCATGAATCACTTACCTCACAAAAATCTTCCTTACTCGAACTACTGCAATACAGCGAGCGCCAATATCGCCAGCTAAATAGAAGATTCTAACTACTGAAGGCACTAACTACTGATAAGCATAGTTAGCAAATGAGATTTTGATAGAGAACAGTGTATTTATCTTCATAGTGTTCAAGTCATAATATATATATAATCAGTTCATGACATCCAGTCTTACAAATTTACTCTTTCTGATGGACACACGTCCAGATCATCCGCTATCAAAACTCCATCTCTCCCCTCACATCCACCACTGCTGGCGGCTCACCTCCAACTGCGCAGCGCTACGTGCTGCTCACATACATCTGCCCAACAATGCAACTACCAACAGACTGGACACAGCACGGTTAGTGATTTTCATACAGAGCGCTACGTGGCGTTACCAACATAAAAACCTAAACAGCCTACTTACAAGAGGAGTCCTGAAGAACAGTGGCTTAGGTCAGGAACTGCCAGTAGGCCTTCTATTGCAAGTGTAGTGTAGATTAGTATATAGAATAAGATAATGGATTAAGGATTTTTGGTGAGTTTTTTCTTTTGGTTTTTTGTAGACTGTGAAAATTTGAAACTTTCTGGCAGATTAAAACTGTGTGCTGGACCGAGACTCAAACTCGGGACCTTTGCCTTTCGCGGGCAAGTGCTCTAGTGAAAATTTTACTTTTCCTTTGTTTTATAAACGCTGTGAATGGAATTATAAATAAGGAACTAACAACCTTAAGTAGTTGTGCGCTTCATGTCACTCTAGAGCAAAAAACTTCGAAACTGGATTAATAAACAACAAAAAAGTTACGGTGGTTTTAATGCTTCAGTTGTTCTCGAGGTTCCCTCTCCCCGTCCACTTGAGTATAGCTCACAGAAGGTTCATAAAACCACGGGAAACAGAGAGAAAATTCCTTTTGCTTGAACGTCGGTTATATCGTCAAAGCGTTGACTTCTCGTACGAATTTCTGCATTTCTATCGTTTCGTGATAGGTTGGCATTGATATCATAGTGTCTTCACACTTGATGATTTTTTCGAGAAAATAGTTTTCCTTGGTTGCATTTCAAACTAGTCGCGGCAGGAGCCCACACGAAATTATTTTTGTTCGGAAGTGAAGGTGTGCGGGACAGACTTTGCACACTTGTCTGTTCTTCAAAACATTCTGGTTAATATCTTGCACATTCGATGTGGAGATGTTGCGTTGCGATTTGTGACACAACGTTGGTACACTACGGCCGCGTCTCCGCTACTTCAACTATGTCTGCTCGCAACTACCTGGTCGAATTTACACTTACTGTTTGCATTTGTAAATTCCAACTTTCACATAGTAGTTACAATTGACGTGTCTTATACATCAGTAATAAATTTCTGGTCTTTCTGCAGGTGGTGTAATTCTGTATGGCGGGAATCAAATTTTGTAAGAGTATGGAATGAATGGATCGATAGGGATGAAGTTAATGAAAGTGCAAATGGAATGATATCATTGCAAACCATTCACATTTGCTGAACCGGCATGATGATAACCTAAAGCGGTGACTGAGACTTTGTGCCATACTAGGAATCGAACTAGTGATTTCCACCTATGAAACTTCGGCACCGATGTTCTCACCTTTAATTGCCGAACGCCAATGAAAATTTGTGTCAGGTCTGGAGTGATGTTTAATAGTCTGACGATTAAGGCGAATGCTTGCGAAAATAACTAAATCTGAGTTCTTGTCGCGGTTTGGCGCATATTTTGAATTGTCACTGTAGGTTATTACAAATCTGTAAGTTAAAATAAACACAACTGCCTAACGTAATCAGCTAAACCCAGCATATCAATTTAGATGTTATGTGGCATATTCAGAAAGTAAGTGTACTACGTATTTATATATTTTTTTAGGAACTATGTATTTGGAAAAGAACAGTATATTGTTGATACAATTGACTATTTTTACTCATAATCGTTATCCAGTTCAGTGCACGTGGTGAGCTGTGGTACAACGTTCTCTCTCCCCTCCTCAAGGAACTCTCGCTCCAACTCCTTCACCCATTTCAGAACTCTTTTTGTACCTGCTTGTCTATTGAAAATTTAATTCCTCGTGTATGCCTTCAGGGAGGTGAAGATGTGATCTGAAGGCGCCAAGCCAGGGGAATGGTTCCAAATGTGACATGGCGCACGTTTGTGCCTAAGATTGTGTGAGGACATCCTTGACGCAACTGGACACTGCAACGTGAGTTTACTTACTACCGTGGTCCTGCGATGTTCGTTGTGGTCACGGGTCTCCCTCTGAAACTCAGTGTTGCCAATTCTCAAACACAAAAATCGACAATCGGTTACGGTAACGACAACATTGGCTTAGGTCAGGAACTATACTTGAGTATTGCTCATCCGTGTCGGATCGGGTTGACGGAGGAGATAGAGAAGATCCAAAGAAGAGCGGCGCATTTCGTCACAGGGTTATTTGGTAACCATGATACCGTTACGGAGATGTTTAGCAAACTCAAGTGGCAGACTCTGCAAGAGAGGCGCTCTGCATCGCGGTGTAGGTTGCTCGCCAGGTTTCGAGAGGCTGCGTTTCTGGATGAGTTATCGAATATATTGCTTCCCCCTACTTATACCTCCCGAGGAGATCACGAATGTAAAATTAGAGAGATTAGAGCGCGCACGGAGGCTTTCAGACAGTCGTTCTTCCCGCGAGCCATACGCGACTGGAACAGAAAAGGGAGGTAATGACAGTGGCACGTAAAGTGCCCTCCGCCACACACCGTTGGGTGGCTTGCGGAGTATGAATGTAGATGTAGATGAAGAGTACACTACTTTCTCGACATGCTTCATATACAGTAAATGGTGTAGCACGTTTTTTTTTTGGTTTTTGGGTGGCATTATACAGGGTGTTACAAAAAGGTACGGCCAAACATTCAGGAAACATTCCTCACACACAAATAAAGAAAAGATGTTATGTGGACTTGTGTCCGGAAACGCTTAATTTCCATGTTAGAGCTCATTTTAGTTTCGTCGGTATGTACTCCAACGTGTTCAAATTGCAAATTTTCACAATCAACATGTGTGGGCTGACGAGAATCCGCACGCAATTGTGCAATCACGTCATCAACACAGATTTTCTGTGAACGTTTGGGCAGGCATTGTTGGTGATGTCTTGATTGGGCCCCATGTTCTTCCACCTACGCTCAGTGGAGCGCGTTATCATGATACCATACGGGATACTCTACCTGTGCTGCTAGAACATGTGCCTTTACAAGTACGACACATGTGGTTCATGCACGATGGAGGTCCTGCACATATCAGTCGAAGTGTTCGTACGCTTCTCAACAACAGATTCGGTGACCGATGGATTGGTAGAGGCAGACCAATTCCATGGCCTCCACGCTCTCCTGACCTCAACCCTCTTGGCTTTCATTCATGGGGGCATTTGAAAGCTCTTGTCTACGCAACCCCGGTACCAAATGTAGACTCTTCGTGCTCGTATTGTGGACGGCTGTGATACAATACGCCATTCTCTAGGGCTGCATCAGCGCATCAGGGATTCCATGCGACGGAGGGTGGATGCATGTATCCTCTCTGAGGACATTTTGAACATTTCCTGTAACAAAGTAAAGTCACGCTGGTACGTTCTGTTGCTGTGTGTTTCCATTCCATGATTAATGTGATTTGAAGAGAAGTAATAAAATGAGCTCGAACATGGAAAGTAAGCGTTTCCGGACACATGTCCACATAACATATTTTCTTTCTTTGTGTGTGAGGAATGTTTCCTGAAAGTTTGGCCGTACCTTTTTGTAACATCCTGTGTATGTTGGAGCTGTTGATTATTTCAGTGACAGTGGCTTGTGTTGCTACAGTGTCGGCGGGCCTGGGTTGGGAGCCTCAGCTCATTACGTGCCCCAGCTGCCGCTCTGTCATCACCACAAGGATGCACCGCACCACCACCAAACGCACATGGGTCATCGCCGCCGCGCTCCTGCCTGTCGGGTGAGTCAGCGGCCGCGGGCTACTTCCGCACCAGCCACGAAGAGATAATGTGGGTTTGCTACACACCTGATGTCTCGTTCACATCCTAATGAGCGTCACCGATTCTCCTCTGGCATGTACGGTACGAGGAAGCCCTCGGCAGCGAGTTGGCGCTGAAACGGTCCGATGCTGATCGCTGCGTGGTAGCCACGAGGTGGAGGCGACTTTGCCGCTAATGGGATGCCGGCTCTCGAGGATGTCATTTGAATAGCGAGAGGAGGATGGTCAAATCTCTAAGAGGACTGTTCACCTACCTGAGAGGCTTTACAGCGTAAAATAATGATTAGATGAATTATAATCAACTTCCTCCTGTGTGCCACAAATTACGTGTTACTGATTTAATTTGTTGTGGGAATGCATTACACGCTAGGTGCCTAATTGCCTTCGCCGCCCTGAGTGAAGTATATAATTGTTTATTTTGACCAATCAGGAATCTTCCAAAGATACTACCTGTCCATATATCGTAGATCCATTGTCTTGAGGCTGTAATGAACTGTTAGCGAGAACTGACCTTGGGTAAATAACTCGTCCGTTAACTATTTACGGATGCAACTTGTTTATTCGAGCAGAACACAAGAAACTGCAAGTTACGAACTTTATTAACTGTCTTTTGAACAAGTCTCACGTTATTAATATATTTACAATCTGTACCTTGCGACACCAGTAACTGATGCCACAGATTCTTAAAATGTTATAGTCCATTATTCTTGCACAAAATTCAGATTTGTTCTGCTGGAGAAGACAACCACAACTGCCAACCACGACTGCCTCTTCCTGATCTGATTAGACATCACCACAACTTCGCTTGGGAGCCGGGTCTAGGCAGAACACCCGAAGGGCTTAGTCTGTTTGTTTAGCTTTCGTTTTCGTTTTGGATGTACTTCGAACTTTCTAAGTAAGTACGCGGTAGCTTGCTATTCATAGATAACTATTCCACAACATTAAGCAAGTTTAATGTACCTTTATTAAAATATTAGTGATGGAAAGTTAGCATGTTAGTGCGCAGCTTCCGAACGTATCAGCCAGTCACGCTGATAGACTAAAATTCTGGCGGTCTTTCCTACAAGAAAGATACCATCTGCTAAAGGTACTTCACACCAGTGATTACGTCATACGGATACTGCTGCAACCTCTACTGCTCTGAGGAAAGAATCTTGGAGCTAGATGCCACTAAAGGGAAAAGAATGGCAACGGCAAGTATGTTGTTAAAATTTCGAGTAAATCGCATAAGAGTGGTGGTAGTAGCGCCAATATGAGGATGCAAATCAGGTTTGCTTTAAATAAACGCTGTAAAGATCGTTACCTTTGAGATTGGACTTGGTGAGTTGACGTTAGTCAGGAATGCCTTTCAGGCGACGAAGATGCCATTATCACTTCCACTGACCCCAAACCACCGCCATTTGCGTCTTCCATGGTGTCAAGTGAGATCTTATTGGAGGGCAGAGTGGAGGTATCTTGGGTTTCCAGGCCTACACCTGGAGTTACGGTCTTTTATTTATTTATTTATTTATTTATTTATTGTTCCGTGGGACCAAATTAAGGAGAAGTCTCCAAGGTCATGGAACGAGTTCTGTAACCCCTCCTGCAGCGGATTTACGGCTTCACATCAAATCCCACTTCGCACAATCATGGGCCAACTCTTGGGAGACTACTTCCCTGTCTAATAAACTTCGTGCGATTTAGGTGACACCAGGCCCATGGCGTTTTTCGTTTCGCCTCACCCGAAAGGACTTGACCACACTGTGTCGTCTCCGCATTGGCCGTACCAGGCTGACCCATGGTTTTCTTTTGCATGATGAGCCACCCTCACTTTGTGGTTGTGGAGCCTTCCAGTCTGTAGCCCACATTTTGGATGAATGCCGCCTCCTTTTGGCTCTGCGTGTTAAGTACAGACTCCCCCGCACTTTACCTTTTGATGTTGGCTGACGATTCCCGGATGGTCTCCCTGGTTCTCGGTTTCCTCCGGGAAAGTGGTTTTTATTCTCAGTTTTAAGGCTTTTAATCTCTCTGGTGTTGGGGCAGGGCGGTGAGTGTTCGGGTATCTCCCACTACAAGCCATGTTTGGAGATTACCGACTCCCCTCCCTGACCGCGATCCTCTTTTCTCGCCTTTTACTCTGTTTTTATCATTTTTTTATGATTGGTTAGTCTCCTTTTCCCATATGCACTTCTACATTCTAGCGGTTGCACCTTGTAAGTCGCAGGTGGTCTTGCCTCTGCTGCTTCAGAGGTGGGATATTTCCTGGCTCTAGCATAGCGTTGGGTTCCCTCTCTTGCTGACTTCTCATTTTGTTTTCACCATTGACAACATGACTGCCCTTTTACATTTTTTAGCCTTTTCCCTTTTATCGTTCTGACTTTTCTGAGATGTCACACTATTGGAATGGACCACATTTGAAACAAGGGACTGATGACGTTGCTGTTTGGTCCCTTCAACCCCGACCAATCAACCAATAGACGATACTTTTGAAGCTGTTGCTTATTTACCCTTTGCTGGGAGTATATCATCCAAAATTTCAAGAATTTTAAGAAAATATTATATTAAGTGTTTCTACGCCGATGGCAAAGACTAGAGCCGTTCTTGACTAAGTTAAAGATAATTTGGGCTTGAGGGAGTCTGGGGTTTATGAAATTCCGTGTCACTGTGCGGAGAAATATATTGGTCAAACTATTCGAACTATTCGGGACCAGTGTGTGGAACATCATCGGCACACTCTGTTGTTCCAGCCTGAAGTCAGCAGTGGCGGAACACTGACTTAACGAAGGACACAGGATGGTGTATGACAAGACACAATTGATCTCTCCTGCTTCACGCTATTAGGAATGTGTTCTTAAAGAATCCACTGAAATTAGATTATCAAGTAATATTATTAACATGGATAAAGGTTTTCCTCTAACAAGGGGAGGCCGCCAGTTGTGAAATTCAGATTCGATTCATACTGCGCATAATAAAAGCTCATGGCCAGAGGTGTAATGTGGCAAAGCACCAAGATGCACTTCTCAGCCGTTGTCGAGAAAATCGGCAGTTAAAATAAACCGTTGCGGTGAAATGCCCTCTACGGTTAATAGTTTTATACAGCGTCGTGGCGCAGCGGTAAGCGCTCGGGATTGTAATCGGAAGGTCGCCGGATCGAATCTCGTGCCATGCAACAATTTTTTTATTATTAGGTTCTTTTAATTCAAATTGTGTATATGAATTGCTTATGCATTTTGGTGAAGGCGGATCGCTCTCCAATTGTACCGCCTCCATTTTTCCGTTTGTTTAACAGGGTGTACCAAAGCTCTCACGTCCGCACTGATTTTCGACGATATTATAAGTTACGCTAGGAAACGCATCTACCTTCTTTCGAAGTTAGCAGGCAACTACGCTTTTATGCGGCGGCTCGTTTCGGCCCATTCAACATCTGTCCTTCAAGTGTAACGAGCGAGTAACGGAGCTTATACTTCATGCCTGCCACAGCAAATTTGTGTTCGTGGGGCCCCTATTCTAATTAGAACGTTTGACTTACGCTATACGTATTCGTTTCGGAATATCGTTTCTACGTCTTCCGTTAACTATACGTGGTTAACATTATGAAGACAATTAATAACATTTGTGAAATACAACTTTGTTTGCGGAAAACATAATGATGTTCGAAGTCGCCAGTTTTTCCACGACAAACGACCTTCAACAACTTATTATATGCATAATTGTTGCAACTGATTGCCGGGAATTTATATATATATATAAATTATGTGTGTGTGTGTGTGTGTGTGTGTGTGTGTGTGTGTGTGTGTGTGTGTGTGTGTAGACACATTTGGATAACAAAAAACAAATACTAAAAAAAAATTGCATGGCGCGAGATTCGATTCGGTGACCTTCGGATTGCGAACCCGAGCGCTTACCGCTGCGCTACGACGCTGTCGATAATTATTAATCGTTGAGAGTATTTCACCGCAACAGTTTATTTTAACTGTAGATTTTCTCGACAACGGCTGAGAAGTGCATCTTGGTGCTTTGCCACATTACACCTCTGGCCATGAGCTTTTATCATGCGCAGTATGAATTGAATCTGAATTTCACAATTGGCGGCCTCCCCTTGTAAGTAAGATATGGTATCCGATTTTGTCCGACATTAAACAACTACGGTTTTTTTTTTCGATCGTTGGATTCTTCCAACTAGTGCTGTTGCTATTTATCGTTTCTGCCGTCTTCTCCCACCGGCGCGCTGAGTGTCTACTTGCCGCCAGGAGGCGCTGCCCATCACTCGCGCACGCGCAGTGCTCTGTCCGTGGTGTGTAAAGGCGAGGCAGTGCACGAGCATTAACTCACCTGATAATGGTGGCGAGCTGGTCCAACGAAATATTGTCTGGACGACGACATGATCCGGCTGCAAACCCGTGAAGAAAATCAGCAGTTATTACGCCGGAAAAGTCTACAAAATCACATAAAGAAAGAAAAAGGTCTTAAGGGAAACGGGTCCTGGCTTCCAGTGCTGCAGCGGAAGACCGTCGCGGATAGCAAGAGGAGAACCGCACCGGAAATGATCGCGGAGAAGCCCTCGGACGTTGGCGCGCCAGGTACATATAGTCTGCGGCCGCGAGCTCAGCTCCAGTTCACCACCAGCAATGGCGGGTGGAGCTTTGACAATGCTAGCCACTCGTTCTGGCGAAACATAAATAAAATCATCAGAAGAACGTCGGCCGAAGAAGCCGAGACAGAAGCCAATAGGCCGTTTGCCACCGTAACTAATCGTTTCTTCACAGTTGGTAAGCAGAGAGTTAATTTCCAAGCGCTGAGTAAAAAAAAAGTTGTTTGAAAATTCACTCCTTTTTGAGATACAAACGATTTATTAAGGAAAATGGCGATTGCACCTAGTGTATAGCTCGGTGGTCATATTTTGGAACTGCACACTAAAATAAATCTTGTCAGACATCGAAGCACTGCTATATCATTCCTAATAATGCTTGTTGGGAACGGAATCTTAAGATTCCTAGGTTCTTAGAGGAATTTGTTCTCTCTACTGGTCGTACTTCGAGCAGCCGAAGACTAAATGATTGATGTCCCCCCGCATCTGAACTGTTGCAGTTACACGTGTGAGCTGTAGACGAAATTGATGAGAAGGAAAAATATCGTGATTGTAGAAATAGCTCCTTGGTGTACAGATATGTTTTGAAACCGCGGTAAGCTGGGTATATGGGATCATGTCCAGCTACAATATTTTCCTTTATTTACCGATTTTCTCCGTTATTCTTCCCACCGGAACATTCCTTCCGATTTAACTTGACGTAACAAGTCGGTGAAAGGTAAGTGGATACCTAAGGAGGCTAAGGCACCAAGACAGCTCTTAGAATCAAAAGTAATCGCAATCCTTTCGTCATTCTGTGTCACAGAACACTTAATGGCCTTCATGACTGCTAACGCTTCAGCCGTCTGAGACAAAGAAAGCTTATACTGTTCTAAGTGACCCGTAAGATAGCACACCCGACGGTACCTTCTGAAGCGTTTTTGAAGGATCTGAATAAATAGAGAAAGCTTCGCTTCATTTTGCACAGGGTTGTTGTCGCCATCTCCTAGTCTCCCTCAACGATTTTTACCCTCCACGCTGCCCTCCAATACTAAATTGGTGATCACTTCATGCCTCAAACCATGTCCTGCCAACCGATCCCTTCTTCTAGTCAAGTTGTGCCACAGATTTCTTTTCTCTCCAATTACATTCAATACCTCCTCATTAGTTATGAGATCTACCCATCTTCAGCATTCTTCTGTAGCATCACATTTCGAAAGCTTTCACAGGCTAATAGGTTGAAGGTGTTGGTCTATGGGAGCAGAGATCCTCTCAGTGGGGGCACAGTAACCGGCCTCAATGGGGGCGACCATACCTGTAACCTATCCTCCTACATAAAAGATACCATTTCTTCGACCGACTCTCCACAGTTACTTTCCCTTTACCACATGGTGCCCTGCTCGTCACTATTGATGCCACCTCCCTGTACACTAACATCCTAATGCCCATGGCCTTACTGCTATCAATCACTACCTTTCCAGACGACTCTTGGATTCCAAACCAACAACCTCCTTCCTAGTCTGTATGACCAACTATATCCTCACCCACAAATACTTCTCCTTTGAAGGCATTACCTAAAAACAAATCAGCTTTACGGCTATGGGCACCCACATGGCACCATCCTATGCTAACCTATTCATGGGCCATGTAGAGAAATCCTTCCTGAAAACCCAGAATCCTAAACTCCTCACCTGGTTCAGATTCATTGATGACATCTTTGCTATCTAGATTGAAGGTGAAGACACCTTATTCACATTCCTCCAGAACCTCAACTTCTCCCCAATTTGCCTCACCTGGTCCTACTCAACCCAACAAGCCACCTTCCTATATTTTGACCTCTACCTCAGAGATGGTTACATCAGTACCTCCGTTCATATCAGACCTGCTAACCACCAGCAATACGTCCACTTTGACAGCTGCCACCCGTTCCATACCAAGAAGCCCCTTCTGTACAGCCTAGCCACCCACGTTCATCACATCTGCAGTGACAATCAGTCCCTCTCGAAATATACTGAGGGTCTCACTGAAGCCTTCACTGATGGTAATTATCCTCCCATCCTTGTCCAAAAACAAATTTCCCATACCTTATCTTTCCAGTCCCCCACCACCTCCCAAAGTCCCACAATCCAGCCACAGAGGAGCATTCCCCTTTTAACTCAGTACCATCTGGGACTGAAGCAACTGAATTACATTCTCCACCAGGTTTCGATTACCTCTCGTTGTGACCTGGAATGAGAAATGTCCTACCCACTATCCTTCCCACCCCCTCTTACCGTGCTATTCTGCCGTCCACCAGACCTTCACAATATACTCGTCCATCCTTACACAACCCCTGCTCCCAATCCCTGACCTCATGGCTCATATCCCTGTAATAGACCTAGATGCAAGACCTGTCCCATACATCCTCCTACCACCACCTACTCGAGTCTTGGTCACTAACTATTGCGACTCATTATCTCCGCTATATGGTGAGTTATTCTTACCAAAATATTTATACAACTCAAACCGCTGTTGTTGATCATGATGATGATCATGATGATCATGCTGATAATATACATAACGTCTCTGGGAAAAAGAATTGTTTTTTGGAGTTTTGTTGTTTTTACCTAATTAAGTACAGTTAATGGCAAGAACGAAATAATGTTTAAGCTTTCACTACTCTCCGTTTCGCGTTTTTGTGTAGGTGGGATTTTCATTCTGTTTATTTTTTCGGACAGATGCAAAAGATCCTTAATATGTGTTCGTTAACGAATTAACTTCTGGGCTGAAAATGATCCCACACAACAGCTTACGCTTATTATACACTTATTTGTTGAATGTTCGCTTGCAGTCGCATATATTTGCTTTCGGCACTTTCCCATATAATGGATCTGGCGTGGGAGGCCAGGAAAGCAGATTCCTTCGCAGTACACAACCAGCTCCAAACACAAACTGCAATTTGTAGAAATAATCAAATTGACTACACTAGCAATGAGGCGCTGAGAACCATAAGGGCCAAAAGCGTACTGTCTTCGAAGTCACGTTTGAGTACCAGAGAAACTCTTTATACAGCTTTACGTGAATGTCGATGTATACGTACGATGTGGGCCTACAGATAAACTTGACCCACCGTAAAATCAACAGATGTCAGAAGCACGAATAAATGCTACGGTCTCACAATCGACAATGTTGTGCTTCACCATTATCAGCACTTCGAACGTATTACTGTATGATAAAATCTAAAACTTAATATATTGTATCTCATTCAGATTCCCACGAAATAGGTTTTTCTATGGGGGTACGTATAACACATACTGATGTCCGACCTAATTTTACTACATAGTGAGTGAATTGTCATATCTGAGGAATGTGCTACTTTCTAGCGGGATTTATGCTAAGTGAACAGGGATAAGTCTGCTGCAGTGTGACACCATCTGCTGGCATTGATGTAAACTCGTAGATGAGTAGTAGGGGCTAGCTGTGCACACCGTGAACGTTGTTTATCAAAGCCGTATGTATTTGGCCCATAAGACAATAACGTCACGCCAGTTGCACGTGCGAGAAGCTCCTTAAACTGTGCACAACTGAAGGTATGCTCGTGACCTTGACATTACGTTTAACAATTGTTAAGCATTCAATTCGCTGTAATCTCAGAAATCTTTATATATTATGTTCATCTTTTTTTTTAAAAAAAAATCATTAGCTACTGTATACCAGTAAGATTGTAACAATGAGAAGGCTTTTCTGTTAGATTCAGAAGCATCCGACCCACCTTACATTTCAAGGCGGTGGGTTACTCTGTACTGTTAATGATCTAAATAAATAATTAGGTTTAATAGCATTTGAAAAAAAATAACCAATAAATCAGCAAGGTGTCAAAAGTTACGGTGTTGAAGTGCTCTAGTACTCTTGTACAATAGCCGCCACTGGTTACGCTGAATCTTATTCGAAAGACTGATAATGAATTCGCGATAGTCTTCGTAATGGAGAGCAATAAATGCTGTGAGTAGAAAAACAAGGTGATGAGATTGTTGTATGCCTAAATACTGAAACAAATAGCGTTTGTGTTGATCAGAACCGAGAAGCATGCGCTTGTGAGTTGTTACTGCAGAATACTTCTGATAGTTGTAACAGTACACAGATCCTCTCTAGGAAAATTTCAGCTATTTATGATAAATCTAGACGCATTGTTGAGCTGTCTGTCACACAAGAAGAAACAGTTGGTAGTTTGTGGAAACTTCAATGTAGATTTGACACGTACAGAAAAAATGAACTAGTTATTTTTTCGGTGCTTCGATCTAATTAACTCGTCAATTTTCCAGTTCATGTACAGCTAAACAGTAAAATACTGTCAAAATTTTTATTGACAGTGCTAAGGATGAAAATACTAAAGTTTGCTAGTGGCTTATCTGATCATGATGCACAATTAATGGAAATAAACAGTGTGGCGCCTTACATCCCTGACGCAGATTCGTACAAAGCAGTGAGGTTTACTAATGAGAACGGGATACAATGTTTTATGAGTGTCAGTATTCAAAAGTTGCTTTTCCTAAAGCATCCAGAAGATCCATTAAAAAAACTAACCTGTGGAAAACTAACGGAATTAAAATCTCATGTAAGAGGGAAAGGGAAATTTCTGTGAAGGCCAGAGTAAGTCAAGATATAACGTTACTTGCGTACTACAGAAAATACTGTAGTGATTTAAGGCAAATCATTAAAATGTCCAGAAGTATGCATGTTTTGACAGAAATAATGGAGATAATAAGATTAAAACTATATGGGGCATTGTCAAACGGGAGACAGGCAGTCAGTGTAAAAGATTCCATAACAAACTAAATAACATTGTTGTGACTGATAATATGCAAGTTAAAAGTACTTTTAACAATCACTTTATAAATGTAGCATAAAATATAGGGTTAAATGATTCAGATTAAGAAGAAAGAGGAATATATCAAAAATGTAATTCCACAAAACCATAAGCAACTAGAAGTAGCACAAAATCCTTCACTATAATTAAAGCAATTATAAAAATTCTAAAAACCAAACTCTCGTGTAGGGATCGCGTAATTTCAAACGGAATTCTGAAAAGTAGTTCCAGCGTCATAGGCAATATATCACTGGTACAGGGAATTTTTCCAGGCAGATTAACATATGCAGTTGTTAAATCACTTCATACGAGTCATAAACAATTTTCACCAGATTTCCTTACTGACATCTTTTTCGAAAACACTGGAAAAAGAAATATACTCAAGAGTAGATGCACACTTAAAGCAAATAATTTACTCAGAATATCACAGCTTGGACTGCAGAATGGTTGTTTGACTGAGAATGCTGCTTACACTTCAACTTGTCAAATAGTTCAAGCTTAAATACTACTGTACCGCCAGTTGGTATTTTATTTTTCGTGATCTTTCCAAGGTGTTGGTGTAGATCATGATGCTGTATTTGAAAAACTCTAGTTTTATGAAGTTGATGGCTTTCTGCACAGCTGGTTTGAATCATATTTGATAGACTGCAAAAGCTGTGCTGTGTAATTCGGACAATGTCGGAAACGTAGAAAATTTTAGTGCCTGAAGATAAATTGCAAAAGGAGTCCCATAGAGTTTGATTTTGTGTCCCCCCTCCTGTTCCTTCACTTAACAAGCAAAATTGGTATCATCTGCAGACGATACTAGTGTTAAAATAAATCACATCAGTGAGAAAGCAGCAGAAGATTTAGTAAAAGATATTTTTCAAAGAATTACATGATTTTCTGAAAACTGGATATCCCAAAATTTTGAAAAACGTACTACATCCAGTTCTGTATAATAAGTAGCAAGACCAGTAACTGCTGTAACACGTGAGCAGGAGTGCGTAAGTAGGGTAGAATTCTTCAAATTTTTGGGTGGACCTATTAATGAAAACTTGTGTTGGCTGAAGCATATTACTGAGCTTCTTAAACAAATAAGTTTAGATACTTTTGCCAATCGTATTCTTGAAAACAAATGTATCAACGTACTAACATACTGAGCAAAATTTCTCTCTATAATGTCGTACGCAATAATTTTCTGGGGTAATCATCACTTAGAAACTATTGATAGCACAAAAGCGACCAGTAAGAATAAAGTGCAGTGTTCACCAATGGACATCTTGTGGATACCACTTCAAGGAACTAGACATTTTAACTGCACTGTCACAATATACATTTTCGCTAGTAAAATTCTTCATAAATAATCCATCACAACTTGAGAAGAACAGTGATGTATGTAACCACAACACCAGAAGGAACAGACATGTATATAAGCCATTGTTAAAGCTGTCAGTGGCTCAGATAGGACATGAATATGAAGCAGCAAAAATTT
This sequence comes from Schistocerca americana, assembly GCF_021461395.2. NCBI lineage: Eukaryota > Metazoa > Arthropoda > Insecta > Orthoptera > Acrididae > Schistocerca > Schistocerca americana. The sequence goes on along the minus strand of NC_060119.1, from coordinate 740,262,230 downwards.
TGCCCAATAACATACCATGCCTGATAGGTAGTGACGCAAGTTTTAAAATTAATTTAAAACTATTTCTCCTGGACAACTCCTATGAAATTGACGAATTTCTGCTTAAAAACTGGCTCCACTGCAGGTTCAGGGGTTACAATAGGCCCGTGGTATTCCTACCTGTTGTAGGAGGCGACTAAAAGGAGTCTCAAACGTTTCGGCCTATATGTGATAGTCCCCTCTCTGATTTGACCTCCATATTTCCAAATTCTTCCGAAGAGCGAGTCAGTTGGGGAAGGGCGCCTTACATGGTGCATTGTGTCCATCGTGCATTGAGATCTTTAGCCAGCTTTTTCGTCACCGCATTTCCGTCCCGCTCGTTCTCCATCTCTTGGGCGAGGATACATTCCTGGGCGCGATTTCCACCATGCACTGTGCAGTGTTGCTTTTTGCGGAGACGACGACCATGGACTTCCTTGCACCTAATATCCAGCATGGTAGCCAGTCGGTTGTGCTGGGGCCGCCATGTACGTTATTAGTTGTAGCCCCCTGACAACACAGGGGTCGCTCTGCTGATGCCTGCGCCATTAACTCACCACGTTTGCCCAGGAGTAGGTGCTTATCTCCCTGGGGCATTGGGACTCCCTGAAATGGCCATCCTGCCAGGTGGCCCTTGCTGAGGCCGGGTGGTGTGCGTGGGGAAAGTCCCTTGGTTGGAGTGGGTGGCATCAGGGCGGATGACCCGCAATGAAGCGTGGTACATCATCTCTTGCTGGTGGCCAGCTGCCAGCATTCTCTACGCGTTCTAGGGTCAATTCAACGCTCAGTAATAAGATCCCAAATCGTTCCCCTCCCTGACCACACCATGGTAGGAGCATAAGGCTCAGGGTGGCAGTGACACTTATTCGCCCCAGTTCCTAGTTTGTACGAGAGCTGATGGGGAGTCTTCCATGTCAACAAAGCCTCAAGTCTTCATAGAGCATTTAGAGGACAAGTTTGGGGAGGTGAAGAGCTTGTCCAAAATGCGCTCTGGGTCAGTATTGATAAAAACGCCATCCTGTGCCCAGTCACGAAGGTAACTTGCTTGTGACAAGTTGGAGGATGTTTCAGTTACCATCACACCCCCTAAGAGACTAAATATGTGTCAGGGTATTATTTTCCATGGGGACCTTCTTTTGCAATCTGATGACAAGCTGCGCGCCAGTTCAGAGCGTTGAGGTGTTCATTTCGTCTGGCGCATACATCGGGGTCTGAAGGATAATCAGATTGCTACCGGTGCCTTCACCTTTGCCTTCGAGGGTGACACATTACCAGAGAAGGTGAAGGTGATGGTCTACTGCTGTGATGTCAAGCCCTATATCCTTCCCTCGGTGCGGTGCTATAAGTGCTGGAAGTTCAGCCATATGTCTTAATGCTGTTCTTCCAGCCACACATCGAGATTGCAGACGCCCATCACATCCCAATACTCCATGTGCCCCGCTTCCCATCTGTGTCAACTGTGGAGAGCATCGTTCACCTTGCTCCCCAGACTGCTGGATCTTACAGAAAGAGCGGAAAATCATGGAATATAAGACCGTGGATCGACTGACCTATATGGAGTCTAAGAGGAAATATGAACGACTCCATCCTGTGCGAATGACTTCCTCATATGCCGCCGCTACGACAACTGTGATAACCCCATCATTTCAGCGAATTCCAGTCAGCTCACCAAGCTGTAAAACTGAACATGCCCCCTTGCCCATGGGGGTCACTACGCACCCTGTTGCTCTTGCGCCCCCCTGCGGGTTCGGGGGTAGGAATAGGCCTGCGGTATTCCTGCCTGTCGTAAGAGGCGACTAAAAGGAGTCTCAAACGTTTCGGCCTTATGTGATGGTCCCCTGTCGGGTTTGACCTCCATATCTCAAAATTTTTCCGAAGAGTGAGCCGATTGGGGAAGGGCGCCTTACTTGGTGCATTGTGTCCGTGTTGTGTTGAGAACTTTCGCCATCTTATTCGTCGTTGCATTGCAGTCTTGCCCGCTCTCCATCTCTTGGGCATCGATGCGCCCCTGCGTGCACTTTCTGCCAAGCACTGTGCAGGGCCATTTTCTGCACTGACGACGCCCATGGACCACATGTCACCTAACATCCAGCACGGTAGCCAGTCCGTTGTGGTGGGGCCGCCATGTACCCTCTTGGTTGTAGCCCCCTGACAACACAGGGATCGCTCTACTGATGCCTGCGCCGTTCACTCCCCACGTATGCCAAGGAGTAGATGCCCATCTCCCTGGGGCATCAGGACTCCCGGCAATGGCCATCCTGCCAGGTGGCTATTGCTGTGGCTGGGTGGCGCCCGTGGGGAGCGCCCTTGGTCGGAGTAGGTGGCATCAGGGCGGATGACCCGCAATGAAGCGTGGTACATCATCTCTCGCTGGCGGCCAGCCGCCAGCAGTCTCTAAGCGTTCTCGGGCTCAATTTAATGCTCAGAAGTACGATCCGAAAACGTTCCCTTCCCTGGCCTCGCCGTGGGAAGAGCGTAAGTCGCAGGATGGAGTTAACAGTTATTCGCCCCGATTCTTAGTTTGCACGCGAGCTGATGGGGAGTCTTTTCTCTCCACAAAGCCTCAGTTCTTCGTCGAGCGTTTAGAGGACAAGTTTGGGGAGGTGGAGGGCTTGTCTAAAATGCGCTCTGGGTCAGTACTGATACAAACGGCATCCTCCGCCCAGTCCCGCAGGTTACTTGCTTGTGACAAGTTGGGGGATGTTAACGTTTCTATTACACCACATAAGAGTTTAAATATGGTCCAGGGTGTTGTTTTCCATAGGGATCTCCTTTTGCAGTCTGATGACGAGCTGCGCGCCAACTTAGAACGTCGAGGTGTTCACTTCGTCCGGCGCGTTCATCGGGGTCTGAGGGACAATCAGGTTGGTACCGGTGCCTTCATCTTGGCCTTCGAGGGTGATACGTTACCGGAAAAGGTCAAGGTGATGGTCTACCGATGTGACGTCAAGCCCTATATCCCTCCCCCGATGCGGTGCTTCAAGTGCTGGAAGTTCGGCCATATGTCTTCCCGCTGCACTTCCAGCCTCACATGTCGAGATTGCGGACGCCCGTCTCATCCCGATACTCCATGTGCCCCGCCTTCCATCTGCGTCAACTGCGGGGAGCACCATTCACCTTGCTCGCCTGACTGCAAAGTCTTTCAGAAAGAGCGCAAAATCATGGAATATAAGATCCTGGACCGGCTGACCTATACTGAGGCCAAACGGAAATATGACAGACTCCATCCTGTGAGAATGACATCTTCGTATGCAGCTGCTACAACAACTGTGCTAGCTCCATCAGTTTCGAGACTTCCAGCCAGCTCGATAAGCAGTACGACTCCTTCTGCCCCCTTGCCCGTGGGGGGCTCTCCCCAACCAGTTGCTCCTGCACCACCTACCTCAGGAGCAACCTCCTCCCACCCGTCGGGGACGTCCGTCCCCGCTTCTCAGCCGGAGAAGCGCCTAACTTCTTCAGCTACTCTCGCCCGTAAGAGTTCCCTTGGGACCCTCCCTTCCCAGGGTTCCCCCAGCGGGAAGGATGACGGCCACCAGTGGCATAAGTCCTCACCAGCAGCCGGGCGTAGGGCTTCACGATCCTCCTCTGTCCCGGAGACTGAATCGGTGAAGCCTTCCCGGCCGGTGAAACCCAAGGTTCAGCGAGAGAAGTCCAAGAGAAAGACCTCTAAGGCTAAAGAACTTGCGGTGGCACCAACCCCACCGCACCTTTCGCGCTCTGCGTCTGAGGATGAAGTCGAGATTCTAGCGTCCGCTGAGGACCTTGATCTCGCTGGTCCCTCAGACGCCATGGATGCCTCTCGTCCGGGTACTGAATCGGTGGCAGTGAGTGAACAAGCGGCGTAAATTGCCATCCCAGTCCTTTCACGCCTTTCTCAGCCATGGACAATACCATCCTCCAGTGGAACTGCGGCGGTTTTTTCCACCATTTAGCTGAGCTCCGCCAACTTCTCAGCCTTCGCCCTTTCTTCTGCATTGCTCTCCAGGAAACTTGGTTTCCAGCGATGCGAACCCCCGCCCTCCGTGGCTATCGGGGTTATTACAAGAACCGAGCAGCTTATGAAAGGGTGTCTGGTGGCGTCTGCATATATGTCCTTCACACTCTGCACAGCGAGTCTGTCCCTCTCCAGACGCCTTTACAGGCTGTCGCTGTACGCGTGTGGACGCCACAGGCTGTTACCGTCTGCAGTCTTTACATTCCACCGGATGGTGATGTCTCGCAGCATGTCCTGGCTGCACTGGTCGCCCAATTGCCGCCACCTTTCTTGCTATTGGGCGACTTCAACGCTCATAACCCTCTGTGGGGTGGGTCAGTGGCAACAGGTCGAGGCGCCATCGTTGAGCATTTATTGTCGCAGCTCGATCTCTCGCTGTTAAATGATGGTGCCTTCACACACTTCAGTGTGGCGCATGGCACCTACTCCGCCATTGACCTTTCAATCTGTAGCCATAGCCTCTTACCGTCTGTCCAATGGAGTGTGCATGACGACCTGTGTGGTAGTGACCATTTTCCGATCTTTTTGTCACTACCACAGCGCCACTCTTCTGGGCGCCCTAGCAGATGGGCTATGAATAAGGCTGACTGGGACTTGTTCTCCTCCACTGCCGCTTTTGAGCCTCTCTCTACCGATGACATTGATGCGGTGGTTCAATCGGTCACCACCGGCATCGTTACTGCCGCCGAATCTGCCATTCCCCATTCCTGTGGGTCCCCTCGGCGGAAGGCTGTGCCTTGGTGGTCGCCTGAGATCGCTGAAGCGATTAAAGATCGCCGGCGGGCGCTCCAGCGTCACAAGCGACACCCCTCCCTCGACCACCTTATCGCCTTCAAACGGCTGCGTGCGCGGGCCCACCTCCTTATCCGCCAGGGCAAGAAGGAGTGCTGGGAGCGGTATGTGTCCACCATTGGCCTCCATGTCACTCCCTCGCAGGTCTGGGCCAAGATTCGACGCGTCTACGGCTATCGGCCACCTGCCAGCGTCCCTGCGCTCTCACTGAATGGAGCAGTTTGTACTGACTCCGACGTCATTGCCAATCGCTTAGCAGAGCATTTTGCTATGAGTTCCGCTTCTGCGAATTACCCCCAGGCCTTCCGCTCCATTAAAGAGCGGATGGAACGTCGGAGCCTTTCGTTTCGCACCAACCACCCAGAATCTTACAATGCTCCATTTAGTGAGTGGGAATTTCGCAGTGCCCTCGCTGCTTGCCCTGATACCGCTCCTGGGCCAGATGGTATCCACTGTCAGATGCTGAAACACCTTTCAGTGGACTGCCAGCGGCGCCTTCTCGATCTTTACAACCGTCTTTGGGTCGAGGGGGAGTTTCCGTCGCAATGGCGGGAAGGCATTGTCATCCCCGTTTTGAAACCTGGAAAGAACCCTCTGGAGGTGGACAGCTACCGTCCCATTAGCCTCACCAACGTTCTTTGCAAGTTGCTTGAACGGATGGTGAGCCGGCGCTTGCATTGGGTACTGGAGTCTTGGGGCCTTCTGGCTCCATCTCAGGGTGGGTTCCGTAAAGGCCGCTCCGCCGCCGACAATCTGGTGAGCCTGGAGTCGGCCATCCGTACTGCCTTTTCCCGCCGTCAGCACCTGGTCGCTGTCTTTTTCGACATGCGGAAGGCGTACGATACGACGTGGCGTCATCACATTCTTTCTACGCTCCATGGATGGGGTCTTCGGGGTCCTCTGCCGATTTTTATCCGCAATTTTCTGTCGTGTCGTACCTTCCGCGTGCAAGTCGCGGCCTCGTATAGTTCCTCCCACGTCCAGGAGAACAGTGTGCCACAGGGCTCTGTTTTAAGTGTCTGTTTTTAATAGCCATTAACGGGCTTGCTGCGGCCGTGGGAAATTCTGTCTCCGCTTCCCTGTATGCTGACGACTTCTGCCTTTATTACAGCTCTACTGGCATTGCAGCTGTTGAACGTCAGCTACAGGGCGCTATCCATAAGGCGCAGTCTTGGGCTGTAGCGCATGGGTTTCAGTTTTCGGCAGCCAAGACCTGCGTTATGCATTTCTGCCGGTGCCGAACAGTCCATCCTGAGCCGCGGCTTTATCTTGCCGACGAACTCCTTGCTGTGGTGGAGACCCACAGGTTTTTGGGGGTGGTTTTCGATGCCCGGTTGACTTGGCTGCCTCATATCCGGCAGCTGAAACAGACGTGTTGGCGGCATCTAAACGCTCTGAGATGCTTGAGCAACACCCACTGGCGCGCCGACCGCTCTACACTGTTGCGGCTCTACCAGGCGTTAATCCAGTCCCGTCTGGATTATGGGAGCCTGGCTTATCGCTCAGCATCCCCATCTGCGTTACGGGTGCTGGACCCGATTCTCCACAGCGGGATACGCCTTGCCACTGGTGCTTTCCGCACCAGCCCTGTGGACAGCGTACTAGTGGGGGCAGGTGTACCTCCACTGCGGTTCCGACGCCAACGTTTGCTGGCCGCTTATGCTGCCCCTGTTCTAAGCTCGCCCGGGCATCCAAACTATCGTCTCCTGTTCCCGCGGTCGGTCGTCCGTATGCCAGAACGTCGGCCCCGGTCTGGTTGTACAATAGCGGTCCGCGTCAAGGAGCTTCTCTCTGGGCTCCAGGGTTTCACTGTTCCACCTCCTATCCGGGCTACTTTGCATACACCCCCATGGTGTGTTCGTCGCCCTAGCCTTCGGCTCGACTTGGCACAGGGCCCTAAGGACTCAGTCCCTCAAGAGGCCTTCCGCCGCCGCTTTTATTCCATCCTGGCCACGTATCAGGGCTCTGGTGTTTACACTGACGGTTCGATTGTTGCTGGTCGTGTCGGATATGCGCTCACTCTAGGGGACCTTTCTGAACAACGTTCCTTGCCGGATGGCTGCAGCGTTTACACTGCTGAACTGGTCGCCATCTTTCGTGCCCTAGAGTATATCCGCTCCTGCTCAGGTGAGTCCTTCGTTATCTGTAGCGATTCCCTGAGCGGTTTACGAGCTCTCGACCAGTGTTTCCCTCGTTCTCGTTTGGTGATGGCTATCCACGAGTCTCTGCATACTCTCGCCTGTTGCGGCAGCTCTGTGGTCTTTGTGTGGACCCCCGGTCATGTCGGTATCCCGGGTAACGAACATGTTGACCGCCTGGCGAAAGAGGCCACCAGTAAGCCATCTCTGGACGTTGGCCTCCCAGAGACTGATTTGCGGGCAGTCTTCCGCCGCAAAATCTTGGCGCTATGGGACGATGAACGGCGCGAACTGCCAATGCGCAATAAACTCCGTGCTGTCAAGGAGACGACGGCTGTGTGGCGGTCATCCCTGCGAGCCACTCGCAGGGACTCAGTAGTTCTTTGCCGGCTCCGCATTGGCCACTCCCGGCTGACACACAGTTATTTACTGCGCCGGGAGGACCCTCCTCTATGTCGCTGTGGGGCAGCTTTGACAGTGGCCCACATTTTGCTGGCCTGCCCCCTTTTAGCAGTGGTCAGGCAGACATTTGCGCTGCCTGCTACGCTCCCTGCCCTTTTAACAGACGACTCCACTATGGCTGACTTAGTTTTACGTTTTATTCGGGCAGGGGGATTTTATCATTTACTCTGAGTGTTTCTGTTTTATTTTATTGTTTTATGTTGACTCTGGCCTTTGGCCTATGATTTTCCACTGGTTTTTTAATGTGTTTCTAAGTGGTTGGCTTTTCCTTATTTATTTCTATGGTCGGCCAACCACCGTCACACTCTGTGTGGTTTTAGTTCGTTTTGTCTTGTCCTTGTCTCCGTTTCTCTTGTTCTGTATCGTCTGTGATCTCTTCTGTTCCTTGTTTTTATTCTCTGTGGGTGTTCTTTGTCTTTGGAAAAAGGGACCGATGACCGTTGCAGTCTGGTCCCTTTAATCCCTCCAACCAACCAACCTGTTGCTCTTGCGCCACCTACCTTGGGAGAAACCCCCCCCCCTCCCCAACCATTGGGGACGTCCCACAAGTGGGAAGAATGATCTCCGGCAGTGGCATAAGTGGACACAAGCGGCTGGTCGTAGGGCTTCATGATCCTTCTCCATCCTGGAGACCGAATCAGTGTAGCCCTCCCAGCTAATGAAAGCCAAGAGGCAGCGAGAAAAGTCCAAGAAGAAGAACTCTAAGATGGAGGAACGTGTGGTGGCACCCACCCCACCACAACCTACAAGCTTGGCGTCTGAGAGTGGGGTAGAGATTCTGGCGTCTGCTGAGGACCTAGATCTCGCTGGACTCTGATGCAATGGATGTCACTCGCACAGGTACTCAATTGGTATCAGCAGGTGACCTAGCAGCGTAATCTGCCTCCTCTGTCCCTTCACGCCTTTCTCGGCCATGGACAATGTCAGCCTCCAGTGGAACTGCAGCGGTTTTTTCCACTATCTTACTAAGCTCCAACAACTTCTCAGCCTTCACCCTTTCCTCTGCACTGCTCTTCAGGAAGCTTGGTTTCTGGCGATGCAAACCCCCGCCCTCCGTGGCTATCGGGGTTATTATAAGAACCAGGCAGCTTATGAGAAGGTATCTGGTGGTGTCTGCATCTACGTCCTTCACTCTCTTTCCAGCGAGTCTGTCCCTCTAAAAACGCCTTTAGAGGATGTCGTTGTTAGGGTGTGGACGCCTCAGGCTGTTACTGTCTGCATTCTCTCTCTTCCACTGGATGGTGATGTCCCGCAGCATGTCCTGGCTGTGCTGATAGCCCAATTGCCGCCACCTTTTCTGTTACTGGGCGACTTCAACGCCCATAACCCGCTGTGGGGTGGATCAGTGGCAACAGGCTGAGGAAGCATTGTTGAAAAAGTATTGGCACAGCTCGACCTTTCCCTTTTAAATAATGCCTTCACACATTTCAGTGTGGCACATGGCACGTACACAGCCATCGACCTTTCGATCTGCAGCCCAAGCTTATTACCATCTGTCCAATGGAGTGTGCATGACGACTTGTGCGGTAGTGACCACTTTCCAATCTTTCTGTCACTGCCACAGCGTCATTCTCCTGGGCGCCCCTGCAGATGGGCTATGAATAAGGCTGACTGCAACTTGTTCACCTCCATTGCCACTACTGAGCATCTTTTTAATGATGCCATTGATGCTGTGGTTCACTCGGTCACCACCAGCATCATTACAGCCGCAGAATCTGCCATGCCCTGTTCTTATGGGTCCCCTCGGTGGAGGACTGTACCTTGGTGGTTTGGTGGTTGCCCGAGATCGCGGAGGCGATTGAAGATCGCAGGCGGGCACTCCAGTGTCATAAGCGGCATCCCTCATTGGCACACCTCATCGCCTTTAAACAGCTCCGTGCATGAGCCCGCAGGAGTGCTGAGAAAGATATGTCTCCACCATTGGCCTCCGTACCTCTCCATAGCAGGTTTGGGCCAAGATTAGGCGACTCTATGGTTATTGGACCCTCATCAGCATACCTGTGCTTTCACTGAATGGAGCAGTCTATACTTACTCAGACACAATTGCAGACTGCTTAGTGGAGCATTATGCTCGGAGTTCCTCTTCTGCAAATTACCCACTGGCCTTCCGCTCCCTGAAAGAGCGGTTGGAACGTTGGAGCCTTTCATTTCACACACACCACCCTGAATCGTACAATGCTCCATTCAGTGAGTGAGAATTCCAAAGTGCCGTAGCCGCTTGCCCCGATATGGCTCCCGGGCCAGATTGCATCCACTGTCAGATGCTCAAACAACTCTCGGTGCAATGCCAGCGCCGCCTCCTAGACCTTTTCAACCATATCTGGGTTGAGGGTGAGATCCCTTCGCAATGGTGGGAAAGCGTCGTAATACCAGTGTTGAAACCTGGCAAGAACCCGCTGGAGGTGGACAGCTACTGCCCCATTAGCCTCACCAACGTTCTTTGCAAGTTGCTCGAATGCATGGTGAGCCAGAGGTTGAGTTGGCTACTTGAGTCTCAGGGCCTTCTGGCTCCATCTCAGGGTAGTTTCTGTAAGGGCTGCTCTGCCGCCGATAATATGGTGCGCTCGGAGTCTACCATCCGTACAGCCTTTGCCCGCCATCTGCATCTGGTCGCCACATGCGGAAGGCATGCAATACGACGTGGCGACGTCACATCCCCTCTACACTTCATGGGTCCCCCCTGCGGGTCTGGTGATTCGAATAGGCCCGAGGTATTCCTGCCTGTCGTAAGAGGCGACTAAAAGGAGTCCCACCCCCTCAAGGGGGTCGTTAGCGCCTGCGTCCGGAGATGGACGGTTCCACGACCTCTATTTGCGGTCATTTTGCTTTTTCACTTCTCGTTTCTTCCTTCCTTCGGTTGGTTCCTTTCTTTGCTCTTTTCCACCTCACTGTCTTCCTTACTCTTTCCCTTGCCTTCTTCTCCTTGCCTTCTCATTGCCTTCTTCTCCTTGCCTTCTCATTACCTTCTTCTCCTTGCCTTCTCTGGTCTCCGCCTCGGCGTTTGAGACAGTCTGTCCTCTCTCTCCCTCTCTCTCTTCTTTTTCCTCTTCTTCCTTCCTCCCTGTGCGTGCCTGAAGGCCGACCCACGTGTTCGCATGCGTAGCCGGTGACGGGGTAACGCGTAATTCCCCACCCTGGGTAGACATGTAAGGCACGCACGTACCCCCTGGTAAAGGCCAGGCCCAGGGAGGGTTGATTGCCTGAGCTGATACCTTCTGACCATGCCGATTGGTCCCTCCGTCTGTTTCTTGGGAGGTGTGACCTGAGGTGTAAACATTCACCTAAGGCGGGAGTGCCCTCTGAGAGGGTCCCCACAAGGAAGGAGCGCGCCATCGGAGACGCTGGCAATCATGGGGGATTCCTCAGCAATGGATTTCACTCCATCTGTCTCGACTTCTGCCCAAAAACGGAAACGTGACCAGCCACCAGTGACAAAAGTACTACCGCCTGCCCCACAGTTCCTCGTCGTTTCTCGATCTGAGGACGGAAAGGATTTTTCCTCTGTCAACCCTTTCGTTATCCAGAAGGGTGTAGATGCCATAGCCGGATCTGTCAAATCTTGTACCAGGTTGCGTAACGGTACCTTATTACTCGAAACTGAGAGCGCCTTTCAGGCACAAAAACTGCTTAGGGCCACACTCCTGTACACGTTCCCTGTGCGGGTGGAGGCTCACGGAACTTTGAATTCGTCTCATGGTGTGGTCTATACTAGCTCCCTCGACGGATTGACTGACGAGGAGATTCAATCATTCCTCGCTGAGCAGGGCGTGACGGCTGTCCATAGGGTCATGAAAAAGGTCAACAATGACCTTGTACCGACCCGGACACTTTTCTTGACCTTCGATAGTGTTAAGCTGCCATCGCGCATCAAGGCGGGCTACGAGGTTATTTCTGTTCGCCCCTATGTCCCGACACCTGCGCGCTGCTACCAGTGTCAGCGTTTCAATCACACTCGACAGTCTTGTTCCAATGCGGCTAAATGACACTTGTGGCAGGGATGCCCATGAGGGTGACTGTCCACCTCCGTCTCCTCATTGTGTGAACTGTCAGGGTGACCATGCCGCATCCTCCCGCGACTGTCCTGTCTATAAGGAAGGACGCTGTATCCAAGAAATTCGGGTCAAAGAGAAAGTGTCCACCTCGGCTGCTTGCAAGCTATTGGCTAGTAGGAAGCCCACGCTGATCCCAGCGGGGAAATACAGTACTGTCCTCGCCTCTCCTCGGACTACCAGGGAGGTGGCAACCCAGACATGCGATCTGACCTTCAGCACCACGGTCGTCCGTTCGGCCAGTGCTAAGATCGCCCAGTCGACGTCTCCTCTTCCTCCCATCACCCCTCAGACACAAGCACCTTCATTAGCTTCTGCCAAGGCGAAGACCCAGAAGTCAGATGCACAGGCCTTCAAGAAGAAACCGTCCCGTGCAGACTTCCTACGTACCTCGACCTCCCAGCCTTCGACCGGTACTTCCACCAAACGTCCTTCCAAGAAGGCTCATAGGAAGCACAGTTCTCCTTCTCCACCACGGCGCATTTCTTCTCCTGCGCCACCCAGCGGTTGCCGCCCCAGGTCGTCATCCATTTCGCTTGGCCGCACCGCTGATAGCCGAACATCTGGCCGTTCACCGGTGGAGGAAGCTCCCCCTCCCGGCCATCTTCCCAAGATGGCCGATGAACCTATAGACCCAATGGACGATGACTGTCCGCCTACTGATAGCGGCGGCAGTGCTCGCTCGAAGCCAGCCCTCAGCGGCCTTCGAGGTGACCCCTTCTTTCATCTTCCTTTTCTTCTCACGATGGCACTTATTCACTGGAATATTCGTAGCATTCACTCCAACCGAGAGGACTTGAAGTTGCTGCTCCACTTGCACCGTCCGCTCGTCGTAGCCCTCCAGGAAACGAAGCTACGCCCATGCGATCAAATTGCCTTGGCACACTACATCTCTGTGCGTTTTGACCTAATCCCTGTGGTAGGTATCCCGGCTCATGGAGGGGTTATGTTGCTGGTCCGGGATGATATTTACTACGACCCCATCACGTTGCACACCGGCCTGCAGGCAGTTGCCATCCGCATTACTCTCCCCACTTTTACATTTTACATTTGTACCGTTTACACTCCATCGTCGTCTGCCGTTATCAGGGCAGACATGATGCAACTTATTGCTCAGCTACCTGCACCATTTTTGTTAACTGGAGACTTCAATGCCCACCATCCCCTTTGGGGCTCTCCAGCATCCTGCCCGAGGGGCTCCCTGTTAGCAGACCTTTTCAACCAGCTCAATCTTGTCTGCGTCAATACTGGCGCCCCTACTTTTCTTTCGGACACATCTCACACCTATTCCCATTTAGACCTCTCTATATGTACTCCCCAACTTGCACGCCTGTTTGAGTGGTATGCACTTTCTGATACATATTCGGGCGACCATTTCCCGTGTGTTATCCATCTCCTGCAGCATACCCCCTCTCCGTGCTCCTCTAGTTGGACCATCTCCAAGGCAGACTGGGGGCTCTTCTCTTCCAGGGCGACCTTTCAGGATCAAACCTTCACAAGCTGCGATCGTCAGGTCGCACACCTCGCGGAAGTCATTCTCGCTGCTGCTTAATATTCCATCCCTCACCCTACTTCTTCTCCACGTCGCGTACCTGTCCCCTGGTGGACTGCAGCATGTAGAGACGATTTACGTGCTCGTTGACGTCCTTTACGCACCTTTAAACGGCACCCTACAGTGGCGAATTGTATCAATTATAAACGATTACGTGCTCAGTGTCGTCGTATTATTAAAGAAAGCAAGAAAGCCAGCTGGGCTGCTTTCACAAGCAACTTCAACAGTTTTACTCCTTCTGTTGTCTGGGGTAGCCTGCGCCGGCTATCTGGCACTAAGGTCCACTCACCAGTTTCTGGCTTGACGGTCGCGAATGACGTCCTTGTGGCCCCTGAGGATGTCTCCAATGCCTTCGGCCGCTTTTTCGCCGAGGTTTCGAGCTCCGCTCATTACCACCCTGCCGTCCTCCCCCGCAAACAGGCAGAGGGGGCTAGGCCACCTAACTTCCGCTCCTCGAATCGTGAAAGTTATAATGCCCCATTCACCATGCGGGAACTCGAAAACGCACTTGGCCGATCACGGTCCTCCGCTCCAGGGCCTGATTCTATTCATATTCAGATGCTGAAGAACCTTTCTCCTGCAGGTAAAGGTTTTCTTCTTCGTACTTACAATCGCATCTGGATTGAGGGACATGTTCCCGCATGCTGGCGCGAGTCTATTGTTGTCCCAATTCCTAAGCCGGGGAAGGACAAGCACTTGCCTTCCAGTTATCGACCCATCTCGCTTACCAGCTGTGTCTGTAAAGTGATGGAGCGAATGGTTAACTCTCGATTGGTTTGGCTGCTCGAGTCTCGACGCCTACTAACCAATGTACAATGTGGATTTCGTAGGCGCCGCTCTGCTGTTGACCATCTGGTTACCTTGTCGACCTTCATTATGAATAACTTCTTGCGGAAGCGCCCGACCGCGGCTGTGTTCTTTGATTTGGAGAAGGCTTACGACACCTGTTGGAGGGCGGGCATTCTCCGCACCATGCATACATGGGGCCTTCGCCGTCGCCTCCCTCTTTTTATTCGTTCTTTTTTAATGGATCGACAGTTCAGGGTACGTGTGGGTTCTGTCCTGTCAGACACCTTTCGCCAGGAGAATGGGGTGCCACAGGGCTCAGTTTTGAGCGTCGCTCTCTTCGCCATCGCGATCAATCCAATAATGGATTGCCTCCCAGCTGATGTATCAGGCTCCCTTTTCGCGGACGATTTTACCATCTATTGCAGCGCGCAGTGTACACGTGTCCTGGAGCGCTGTCTTCAGCGTTCTCTTGACCGTCTTTACTCCTGGAGTGTCGCCAATGGCTTCCGTTTTTCTGCCGAGAAGACGGTCTGTATTAACTTCTGGCGCTACAAAGAGTTTCTCGCACCGTCCTTACGACTCGGTCCCGTTGCTCTCCCATTCGTGGAGACAACGAAATTTTTAGGTCTTACATTAAACAGGAAACTTAGTTGGTCTCCACATGTGTCATATTTGGCTGCCCGTTGTACCCGTTCTCTAAATGTCCTCCGTGTTCTCAGTGGTATGTCGTGGGGAGCGGATCGAACCGTCCTGCTTCGTCTATATCGGTCGATCGTCCGCTCCAAGCTGGATTATGGGAGCTTCGTATACTGCTCTGCACGGCCATCCATCTTACGCTGCCTCTTCTCCATACAACATCGGGGTTTACGACTTGCGATCGGAGCGTTTTATACTAGTCCCGTAGAGAGTCTTCATGCTGACGCTGGCGAATTGCCACTCACCTACCGGCGCGATATACTGCTTTGTCGGTATGCCTGTCGGCTACTGTCAATGCCCAACCACCTGTCTTATTGTTCCTTTTTTGACGACTCTCTCGACCGTCAATACGGGTTGTATGTCTCTGCCCTGCTACCCCCTGGAGTTCGCTTTCGTCGCCTCCTTCAACACCTTAATTTTTCACTCCCTGCAACCTTTCGAGTGGGCGAGAGCCACACGCCACCTTGGCTCCAGGCTCAGGTCCGCGTTCACCTTGACCTCAGCTCGCTCCCAAAAGAGGTCACCCCCGGTTCGGTCTACCACTCCCGTTTTGTTGAACTTCGTTCAGAGTTCATCAATATGACCTTCATTTATACAGATGGCTCAAAGACCAATGACAGGGTCGGGTGTTATTTTATTGTCGGGGCACAAAGTTTCAAATACCGGCTCCATGGCCATTGTTCGGTCTTCACAGCTGAGCTCTTTGCCCTCTACCAGGCTGTTCTTTACATCTGCCGCCACCGACATTCTGCTTATGTCATCTGCTCAGATTCCCTGAGCGCCATCCAGAGCCTCAGTGATCCGTATCCGGTTCACCCTTTCGTGCACCGGATCCAACGCTCTCTTCAGCAGCTGGTGGACGTCGGTTCTCGGGTTAGCTTTATGTGGGTCCCTGGCCATGTCGGTATCCCTGGGAACGAAGCTGCAGATGCTGCGGCCAAGGCTGTGGTCCTCCAGCCTCGGACAGCTTCTTGTTGTGTCCCTTCATCAGATTGTAGCAGGGTCATTTGTCGGCGCATATATCGCTGTGGCATGCTGATTGGGCTGCACTTACAGACAACAAGCTTCGGGCCTTGAAACCTCTTCCTGCGGCTTGGACGTCCTCCTCCCGCCCTTCTTGGCGGGAGGAGGTCGTTTTGGCCCGGTTACGCATTGGACACTGCCGGTTCAGCCATCGCCATCTGCTGACAGCTGCGCCGGCGCCGTTCTGCCCATGTGGGCAATTGCTGACGGTCCGCCACATTTTAATGTCCTGTCCTGATTTTAACACACTGTGTCTAGATCTTAACCTGCTATGTACTTTAGATGCCATTTTAGCGGATGACCCACGAGCAGCTGCTCGTGTTCTTCGTTTTATCAATTTGACAAACCTCTCTAAGGACATTTGATGATGCTGTTTTTTAATCCTATGCCTGTCAGTCTGTCTTTTATCGTGTTTTCCCTTTTAGTTGTTGTTTTAAACTTGTGCCTTGCGGTGCATTCTTAACGTAGTCAGGGCGCTAATGACCATTGAAGTTGTGCGCCCTAAAACCACAAAAAAAAAACTTCATGGGTGGGGTGTCCACTCTCGATTTTCATACAAAATTTTCTGTCGCTTCGTTCCTTCAGTGTGCACGTTGCGGCCTCCTATAGTTCCTCCCAAGTTCAGGAGAGTGGGGTACGGCAATGATCTGTCTTAAGTGTCTGCTTCTTTTTGACTGCAATTAATGGGCTCGCTGCAGAGGTGGCAATGTCTGTCTCAGCTTCCTTGTATGCTGATGACTTCTGCCTATACTATAGCTCCATGGGCATTGCAGCTGCTGAACAGCAGCTGCAGGGCGCTATCTGAAAGGCGCAGTCTTGGGCTGTAGCACATGGCTTCCAGTTTTTGGCTGCCAAGACCTGCGTTATGTATTTCTGCCAGCGACACACTGTTCACTCTGAACCACAGCTTTTCCTTGATGGCGAACGTCTTGCTGGGGTGGAGGCGCATCGGATTTTGGATTGATTTTTGATACCCAGTTGACTTGGCTGCCTCATATTTGGCAGCTTTAACAGACGTGCTGGTGGCATCTTAACGTTCTCTGTTGCTTGAGTCACACCAGCTGAAGTGAAGTGCCGATCGGTCTACCCTTCTACAGCTGTATCAGGCGTTAATTGAGCCCTGTCTAGATTATAAGAGCCTGGCTGGCGGTTCAGCATCTCCTTCCTCATTGCAGTTACTGGACCCCATCCTTCACAGCAGGACCAGACTCTCCACTGGAGCTTATTGGACATGCCCTGTCAACAGCATACTTGTGGAGGCAGATGTCCCTCCATTGTGGTTCCGGAGCCAACGAGTACTGGCCGCTTATGCTACACACGTTTGTAGCTTGCCCGGACATCCGAATTATCGTCTCCTGTTCCCTCAGTGAGGTATCCATTTTCCGGAACGGCGGCCCCGGTCAGGATGTATGATTGCAGTTCGCGTCAGAGCTCTTCTCTCTGCGCTCGAGGTTTTCCGTCTTCCACCTCTTCTCTAGGCTCCTTTGCGTATACCCCAGTGGTGTGCGCCCTGCACATGCCTTCGGCTCGATTCGGCACAGGACCTTAAGGACTCAGTCCCCCCTAGGCCCTCCCCCGCCCCTTTCTTGTAATCCTTGCCTCGTTTCAAGGCTCTGACATTGTCTATAATGATGGTTCGATGGTTGCTGGTCGTGTCGGTTATGCTCTTACTGTAAGTGGTCATTATGAACAACACTCATTGCCAGCTGGCGGCAGTGTTTTCACTGCCGAGCCGCCCTCCTGGGGGTCCACAACTCTTTTGTGGATACGTGCGTAGTGAGCACGGGACCCCGAGCTAATGTGGCCCTCCTTCCTTTCCGGGCTGCATACCTTCCTTTTCCGCATCCTTCCCTATCCCCCATCTTCGCCCCCCCCCCCCACCCCTCACCTCTGGCTTCTTCCATCCCTTTCTCCCCCTCTGGGAGTATGGTTTGTGCCTACGTCTGGAGACGGACACTCGTAAATTTAACGCCTTCTTCGCCTTCCCTGCTTATGTCTTCATCCTTCCTTTGTCCTTCTCTTTTCCTTACCTCTTCTCTTTACCCTTTCCTCCGCTGCGGAGATGAGACCCCTCTTCTTTCCTTTCGCTTTCTTTGTTTTTCCCCTTCTCTTTCTTCCTCCCTGTGCGTGTCTGAAGGCCGACCCACGCATTTTCGTGCGTAGCCGGTGACGGGGTAACGCGTAATTCCCCGCCCCGGGTAGACAGGTAGGACACGTACGTACCCCCTGGTAACGGCCAGGCCCAGATAGGGGTGATTACCCGAGCTGATACCTTCCGAAAGTGCCGATTGGTCCCTCCATCCGTTTGTCGGGAGGTGTGACCTGAGGTGTGAACAATCACCTAAGGCGGGAGTGCCCTCAGAGAGGGCCCCCACAAGGGAGGAGCGCGCAATCGGAGACGCCGGTAATCATGGGGGATTCTTCCGCAATGGTTTCCTCACCTTCCACTGTATGCTCACAAGCGTAAGTTCACTGAGTCTCAGCCACAGACAGTTCTTCCATCGTTGCCACAGTTCCTTGTTGTTTCTCGGTCTGACGAAGGTCACGACTTCTCCACGGTCAACCCTTTCGTTATTCAGAAAGGTGTCGACGCAATTGCAGGTCCTGTAAAGTCTTGTTCCAGATTACGGAATGGCACCTTGTTGTTAGAAACAGTCAGTGCCCTCCAGGCACAAAAATTGCCTGCATACTTCACTGCTCCACACCTTCCCTGTCCGGGTTGAAGTGCACCGCACTTTAAATTCCTTGTGTGGAGTCGTTTATACACGCTCCCTCGATTGATTGTCTGCTGAAGAAATTCAGCACTACCTATCTGACCAGGGCGTAACGGCTGTTCATAGAGTTATGAAAAGGGTTGACACGAACATCATTCCAACCCGCACTGTCTTCTTGACATTTGTCAAAGTTCAACTGCCATCGAAAATCAAAGCAGGCTGAGAGACAATTTCCGTTCGCCCTTACGTCCCAAACCCTACGCGTTGCTATCGGTGTCAGCTGTTCAATCACACCAGCCAGTCCTGTTCCAATCCGGCCAAATGTGTTATGTGTGGCAAGGATGGCCATGAGGGTGCTTGTCCACCTCCATCCCCTCGCTGCATCAACTGTATGGGTGACCACGCTGCTTCCTCTCGAGATCGCCCCGTTTTTAAAGACGAAAAGCTCATCCAGGAAATCAGAGTGAAGGAAAAGGTGTCGACCTTTGCTGCTCGAAAATTATTCGCCAGTCGCCAGCCCACCGTGCCTCAGACAGGAAAATATAGCGCTGTCCTTGCTTCTCCTCAGCCAACAAAGAAGGCGGCCACGCAGACTTGCGACCTCACCTTTAGTGCCATGGTCGTCAGATCGGCCAGTGCAAAGATCGCCCGTTCAACCTCACCACTTTCGCCTGCCCACTCTATGGCTCCCCCCCTGCGGGTCCGGGGATTAGAATAGGCCCGCGGTATTCCTGCCTGTCGTAAGAGGCGACTAAAAGGAGTCCATCCCCCTCACGGGGGTAGTTAGCGCCTGCGTCCGGAGACGGACGGTTCCACGACCTATAATCGTGGTCTTTTTGGTTTTTCACTTCTCGTTTCTTTCTTCCTTCCTTTTGTTGGTTCCTTTCTTTGCTCTTCTCCACCTCACTGTCTTCCTTACTCTTTCCCTTGACTTCTCCTTGCCTTCTCATTGCCTTTTTCTCCTTGCCTTCTCATTGCCTTTTTCTCCTTGCCTTCTCATTGCCTTTTTCTCCTTGCCTTCTCATTGCCTTTTTCTCCTTGCCTTCTCATTGCCTTTTTCTCCTTGCCTTCTCATTGCCTTTTTCTCCTTGCCTTCTCATTGCCTTTTTCTCCTTGCCTTCTCATTGCCTTTTTCTCCTTGCCTTCTCATTGCCTTTTTCTCCTTGCCTTCTCATTGCCTTTTTCTCCTTGCCTTCTCATTGCCTTTTTCTCCTTGCCTTCTCATTGCCTTTTTCTCCTTGCCTTCTCATTGCCTTTTTCTCCTTGCCTTCTCATTGCCTTTTTCTCCTTGCCTTCTCATTGCCTTTTTCTCCTTGCCTTCTCATTGCCTTTTTCTCCTTGCCTTCTCATTGCCTTTTTCTCCTTGCCTTCTCATTGCCTTTTTCTCCTTGCCTTCTCATTGCCTTTTTCTCCTTGCCTTCTCATTGCCTTTTTCTCCTTGCCTTCTCATTGCCTTTTTCTCCTTGCCTTCTCATTGCCTTTTTCTCCTTGCCTTCTCATTGCCTTTTTCTCCTTGCCTTCTCATTGCCTTTTTCTCCTTGCCTTCTCATTGCCTTTTTCTCCTTGCCTTCTCATTGCCTTTTTCTCCTTGCCTTCTCATTGCCTTTTTCTCCTTGCCTTCTCATTGCCTTCTTCTCCTTGCCTTCTCTGGTCTCCGCCTCGGCGTTTGAGACAGTCTGTCCTCTTTCTCCCTCTCTCTCTTCTTTTTCCTCTTCTTCCTTCCTCTTCTTCCTTCCTCCCTGTGCGTGCCTGAAGGCCGACCCACGCATTCGCACGTGTAGCCGGTGACGGGGTAACGCGTAAGTCCCCACCCTGGGTAGACATGTAAGGCACGCGCGTACCCCCTGGTAAAGGCCAGGCCCGGCGAGGGGTGATTGCCTGAGCTGATACCTTCTGACCATGCCGATTGGTCCCTCCGTCTGTTTCTCGGGAGGTGTGACCTGAGGTGTAAACATTCACCTAAGGTGGGAGTGCCCTCTGAGAGGGTCCCCACAAGGAAGGAGCGCGCCATCGGAGACGCTGGCAATCATGAGGGATTCCTCCGCAATGGATTCTACTCCATCTCTCTCGACTTCGACCCAAAAACGAAAACGTGACCAGCCAACAGTGACAAAAGTACTACCGCCTGCCCCACAGTTCCTCGTAGTTTCTCGATCTGAGGACGGAAAGGATTTTTCCTCTGTCAACCCTTTCGTTATTCAGAAGGGCGTAGATGCCATAGCCGGATCTGTCAAATCTTGTACCAGGTTGCGTAACGGCACCTTATTACTAGAAACTGAGAGTGCCTTTCAGGCACAAAAACTGCTTCGGGCCACCCTCCTGTACACGTTCCCTGTCCGGGTGGAGGCCCACCGAACTTTGAATTCATCTCGTGGTGTAGTCTATACTAGCTCCCTCGACGGATTGACTGACAAGGAGCTTCAATCTTTCCTCGCTGAGCAGGGCGTGACGGCTGTCCATAGGGTCATGAAAAAGGTCAACAATGACCTTGCACCGACCCGGACACTTTTCTTGACCTTCGATAGTGTTAAGCTGCCATCGCGCATCAAGGCGGGCTACGAGGTTATTTCTGTTCGCCCCTATGTCCCGACACCTACGCGCTGCTACCAGTGTCAGCGTTTCAATCACACTCGACAGTCTTGTTCCAATGCGGCTAAATGTGTCACTTGTGGCAGGGATGTCCATGAGGGTGACTGTCCACCTCCGTCTCCTCGTTGTGTGAACTGTCAGGGTGACCATGCCGCATCCTCCCGCGACTGTCCTGTCTATAAGGAAGGACGCTGTATCCAAGAAATTCGGGTCAAAGAGAAAGTGTCCACCTCGGCTGCTCGCAAGCTATTGGCTAGTAGGAAGCCCACGCTGCTCCCAGCGGGGAAATACAGTACTG
Organism: Schistocerca americana; assembly: GCF_021461395.2. Classification (NCBI taxonomy): domain Eukaryota; kingdom Metazoa; phylum Arthropoda; class Insecta; order Orthoptera; family Acrididae; genus Schistocerca; species Schistocerca americana. The sequence goes on along the minus strand of NC_060119.1, from coordinate 740,241,116 downwards.
TTCTCGCCTCTCCTCGGACTACCCGGGAGGTAGCAACCCAGACATGCGATCTGACCTTCAGCACCACGGTCGTCCGTTCGGCCAGTGCTAAGATCGCGCGGTCGACGTCTCCTCTTCCTCCCATCACCCCAGACACCAGCCTCTTCCTCAGCTTCTGCTAAGACGAAGACATCGAAGTCAGATGCACGGGCCTTCAAGAAGGAACCATCCCGTGCAGACTTCCTCCGTACCTCGACCTCCCAGCCTTCGACCGGTACTTCCACTCAACGTCCTTCCAAAAAGGCGCATAGGAAGCACAGTTCTCCTTCTCCGCCACGGCGCATTTCTTCTCCTGCGCCACCCAGCGGTTGGCGCCCCAGGCCGTCATCCGTTTCGCCTGGCCGCACCGCTGGTAGCCGTACATCTGGCCGTTCACCGGCAGAGGAAGCTCCCCCTCCCGGCCATCCTCCCGAGATGGCCGATGACCCTATAGACCCAATGGACGATGACTGTCCGCCTACTGATAGCGGCGGCAGTGCTCGCTCGAAGCCAGGCCCTAAGCGCCCTTCGAGGTGACCACTTCTCTCATCTTCCTTTTCTTACGATGGCACTTATTCACTGGAATATTCGCAGCATTCGCTCCAACCGAGAGGACTAGAAGTTGCTGCTCCGCTTGCACCATCCGCTCGTCGTAGCCCTCCAGGAAACGAAGCTACGCCCATGCGATCAAATTGCCTTGGCACACTACACCTCTGTGCGTTTTGACCTACCCCCTGTGGTAGGTATCCCAGCTCATGGAGGAGTTATGTTGCTGGTCCGGGATGATATTTACTACGATCCCATCACGTTGCACACCGGCCTGCAGGCAGTTGCCATCTGCATTACTCTCCCCACTTTTACGTTTCCCTTTTGTACCGTTTACACTCCATCGTCGTCTGCCGTTACCAGGGCAGACGTGATGCAACTTATTGCTCAGCTACCTGCACCATTTTTGTTAACTGGAGACTTCAATGCCCACCATCCCCTTTGGGGCTCTCCAGCATCCTGCCCGAGGGGCTCCTTGTTAGCAGACCTTTTCAACCAGCTCGATCTTGTCTGCCTCAATACTGTGAAACGTCCCCTTTGAACAATAGTACACGACTGTCCTTTTCCTGACACACAATATTTTTAGCGCAACGCAATCTGACTTTCAAAATTCCCTACAAAAGAATGGCCCTGACTAACATTAAACTATACCTTTCACAAATCACTTACCTCACAAAAATCTTCGCTGCTCAAGCTACTGCAATACAGCGAGCGCCACTACTGCCAGCTAAATAAAAGATTCAAACTATGGAAGGCACTAACTACTGATAGGGATAGTTAGCAAATGAAAGATATTAATAGAGAACAAACAATGTATTTACCTTGATATCATCATATATAAAAATAGCAGTTCATGACAAATTTCAAAACTCCGCCATCTCTCTCCCCACATCCACCACTGCTGGCGGCTCACCTCCAACTGCCCAACGCTACGCGCTGTTCACATCCAGCTGCCGCTGCCCAACACTACAATGGCGAGTATTACAACAATGCAAAGCAGCCACAGACTGCACACAGCACAGCCAGTGATTTTCATACAGAGGTGGCGTTACCATAAAAAAACCTAAACAGCCTACTTACATAGAGAAAACATTAACATCCTACTTACATAGAGAAAACATTAACATCCTACTTACATAGAGAAAACATAAACAGCCTACTTACATAGAGAAAACATGAACAGCCTACTTACAACTGTCGCCCCTACTTTTCTTTCGGACACATCTCACACCTATTCCCATTTAGACCTCTCTATATGTACTCCCCAACTTGCACGCCGGTTTGAGTGGTATGCACTTTCTGATACATATTCGAGCGACCACTTCCCGTGTGTTATCCATCTCCTGCAGCATACCCCCTCTCCGTGCTTCTCTAATTGGACCATCTCCAAGGCAGACTGGGGGCTCTTCTCTTCCAGGGCGACCTTTCAGGATCAAACCTTTACAAGCTGCGATCGTCAGGTCGCACACCTCACGGAAGTCATTCTCGCTGCTGCTGAATATTCCATCCCTCACCCTCCTTCTTCTCCACGTCGCGTACCGGTCCCCTGGTGGACCGCAACATGTAGAGACGCTTTACGTGCTCGTCGACGTGCTTTACGCACATTTAAACGCCACCCTACAGTGGCGAATTGTATCAATTATAAACGATTACGTGCTCAGTGTCGTCGTATTATCAAAGAAAGCAAGAAAGCCAGCTGGGCTGCTTTCACAAGCACCTTCAACAGTTTTACTCCTTCTTCTGTTGTCTGGGGTGGCCTGCGCCGGCTATCTGGCTTGAAGGTCGCGAATGACGTCCTTGTGGCCCCTGAGGCTGTCTCCAATGCCTTCGGCCGCTTTTTCGCCGAGGTTTCGAGCTCCGCTCATTACCACCCTGCCTTCCTCCCCCGCAAACAGGCAGAGGAGGCTAGGCCACCTAACTTCCGCTCCTCGAATTGTGAAAGTTATAATGCCCCATTCACCATGCGGGAACTCGAAAACGCACTTGGCCGATCACGGTCCTCCGCTCCAGGGCCAGATTCTATTCATATTCAGATGCTGAAGAACCTTTCTCCTGCGGGTAAAGGTTTTCTTCTTCGTACATACAATCGCATCTGGATTGAGGGACATGTTCCCGCATGCTGGCGCGAGTCTATTGTTGTCCCGATTCATAAGCCGGGGAAGGACAAGCACTTGCCTTCCAGTTATCGACCTATCTCGCTTACCAGCTGTGTCTGTAAAGTGATGGAGCGAATGGTTAACTCTCGATTGGTTTGCTGCTCGAGTCTCGACGCCTACTAACCAATGTACAATGTGGATTTCGTAGGCGCCGCTCTGCTGTTGACCATCTGGTTACCTTCTCGACCTTCATTACGAATAACTTCTTGCGGAAGCGCCCGACCGCGGCTGTGTTCTTTGATTTGGAGAAGGCTTACGACACCTGTTGGAGGGCGGGCATTCTCCGCACCATGCATACATGGGGCCTTCGCCGTCGCCTCCCTCTTTTTATTCGTTCCTTTTTAATGGATCGACAGTTCAGGGTACGTGTGGGTTCTGTCCTGTCAGACACCTTTCGCCAGGAGAATGGGGTGCCACAGGGCTCAGTTTTGAGCGTCGCTCTCTTCGCCATCGCGATCAATCCAATAATGGATTGCCTCCCAGCTGATGTATCAGGCTCCCTTTTCGTGGACGATTTTACCGTCTATTGCAGCGCGCAGTGTACACGTGTCCTGGAGCGCTGTCTTCAGCGTTCTCTTGACCGTCTTTACTCCTGGAGTGTCGCCAATGGCTTCCGTTTTTCTGCCGAGAAGACGGTCTGTATTAACTTCTGGCGCTACAAAGAGTTTCTCCCACCGTCCTTACGACTCGGTCCCGTTGCTCTCCCAATCGTGGAGACAACCAAATTTTTAGGCCTTACATTTGACAGGAAACTTAGCTGGTCTCCACATGTGTCATATTTGGCCGCCCGTTGTACCCGTTCTTTAAATGTCCTCCGTGTTCTCAGTGGTATGTCGTGGGGAGCGGATCGAACCGTCCTACTTCGTCTATATCGGTCGATCGTCCGCTCCAAGCTGGATTATGGGAGCTTCGTATACTCCTCTGCACGGCCATCCATCTTACGCCGCCTCAACTCCATACAACATCGGGGTTTACGACTTGCGATCGGAGCATTTTATACCAGTCCCGTAGAGAGTCTTCATGCTGACGCTGGCGAATTGCCACTCACCTACCGGCGCGATATACTGCTTTGTCGGTATGCCTGTTGGCTACTGTCAATGCCCGACCATCCGTCTTATCGTTCCTTTTTTGACGACTCTCTTGACCGTCAATACGGGTTGTATGTCTCTGCCCTGCTACCCCCTGGAGTTCGCTTTCGTCGCCTCCTTCAACACCTTAATTTTTCACTCCCTGCAACCTTTCGAGTGGGCGAGAGCCGCACGCCACCTTGGCTCCAGGCTCAGGTCCGCGTTCACCTTGACCTCAGCTCGCTCCCAAAAGAGGTCACCCCCGGTTCGGTCTACCACTCCCGTTTTTTGGAACTTCGTTCGAAGTTCATCAACATGACTTTCATTTATACAGATGGCTCTAAGACCAATGACGGGGTCGGGTGTTCCTTTATTGTCGAGGCACAAAGTTTCAAATACCGGCTCCATGGCCATTGTTCGGTCTTCACAGCTGAGCTCTTTGCCCTCTACCAGGCTGTTCTTTACATCTGCCGCCACCGACATTCTGCTTATGTCATCTGCTGAGATTCCCTGAGCGCCATCCAGAGCCTCAGTGATCTGTACCCGGTTCACCCTTTTGTACACCGGATCCAACGCTCTCTTCAGCAGCTTGTGGACGTTGGTTCTCGGGTTAGCTTTATGTGGGTTCCTGGCCATGTCGGTATCCCTGGGAACGAAGCTGCAGATGCCGCGGCCAAGGCTGCGGTCCTCCAGCCTCGGACAGCTTCTTGTGGTGTCCCTTCGTCCGATTTTAGCAGGGTCATTTGTCGGCGCATCTTATCCCTGTGGCATGCCGATTGGGCTGCACTTACCGACAACAAGCTTCGGGCCTTAAAACCTCTTCCCGTGGCTTGGACGTCCTCCTCACGCCCTTCTCGGCGGGATGAGATCGTTTTAGCCCAGTTACGAATTGGACGCTGCTGGTTCAGCCATCGCCATCTGCTGACGGCTGCGCCGGCACCGTTCTGCCCATGTGGGCACTTGCTGACGGTTAGACACATTTTAATGTCCTGTCCAGATCTTAACACACTGCGCCTCGATCTTAACCTGCCACATACTTTCGATGCCATTTTAGCGGATGACCCACGAGCAGCTGCTCGTGTTCTTCGTTTTATCAATTTGACAAACCTCGCTAAGGACATTTGATGATGCTGTTTTTTAATCCTATGCCTGTCAGTCTGTCTTTTATCATGTTTTCCCTTTTAGTTGTTGTGGTCAACTTGTGCCTCGCGGTGCATTCTTAGAGTAGTCAGGGCGCTAATGACCATTGAAGTTGTGCGCCCTAAAACCACAAAAAAAAAAACTCTATGGCTCACCCTTCTTCGGGTTCTGCTAAATCTCGAGCCCAAAAGTCAGACACCCGGACTTTGAAAAGAGATCACACTCGTGAAGATTTTTTTACGTACCCCAACTTCGCAACCATCGGTTCCTCCTCCATCTAAACATCATATTTCCAAGAAGGCTACTAAGAAACCCAGTTCTTCTTCTCCACCCCCCCCAGGGGGTCCACAACTCTTTCGTGGATACGTGCGTGGCGAGCACGGGGCCCCGAGCCATTGCAGCCTTCTTTCTCTCCCGGGCTGCATTTCCTTTCCCTTCCTCTCCTTTCCCCTCCATACCCCTTTCCCCTCGCCCTCTCCTCTCCCTCTATTGGTGTCCTTGCTTATGTTGGCCCCCGCTATCCTCCTGGTTCTGTTGGTTTTACACTCTGGCTTTGTTGCGTAATCATCTCCTCCTTTTGGCATTCCTTGGTCCCCCTCTGGGGTTTGACCTCCATTCCAAAATTCCTCTTCCGTAGTGTGAGCCATTTGGGGAAGAGCACCTTACCTAGTGTCTCCGACGTTTGCCCTCCTAGTATATTCCACCTTTTCTTCTACGTCGTTGTCTGATGCTAGGGTGCATAGCCAGCACGGTAGCCAGCCCGTGTGGTGGGGTCGCTATGTACCCTTTTGGTTGAGCCCCCTGAACACACAGGGATCACACTTCTGATACCTGAGCTGTGACCTCCTCATGCATGCCTTGGAGTGGTTGCTCGTCATCCTGGAGCATCGGAACTCCCGGCAATGGCCGCCGTGCCAGACGGCCCTTGCTGTGGCTGGGTGGCGCCCGTGAGGAGAGCCCCTGATCGGAGTGGGTGGTATCAGGGCGGACGCTATGCAGATGAAACGCATAAGGGTCCAAACCTCTGGCCGCTCTTCTGCGGCCGTCTCTCTGCGTGGTACTGATTCCTCAAGTGCTGCTTCTCTTGCCCCTTCGGCCTTCCCTTCCGTGGCTACCCCCTGGGAGGAGGGTCAGGCCCGTCGTCTAGGGGCAAAACCTTTCCCCCGTTATCTAGTTTGCACCAGGACTGATGGAGATACTTTCACCAGTGTCAAACCTTTATTCTTTGTGGAACACATTGAAGACAAGTTCGGCGAAGTGGACTCCCTGAGCAAGATGCGGTCGGGTTCATTACTGATAAAAACTGCTTCGGCTGCCCAATCTGCGGCCCTTCGTGCCTGTACCCATCTTGGCACAATTCCCGTGTCCATTACCCCTCACCAGTCTCTAAATATGGTACAAGGTGTGATTTTTCACAGAGACCTCATCCTTCAAACTGATGAGGAACTTCGGGACAATCTCGGACGGCGGGGTGTTCACTTTGTTCGGCGTGTTCAGAAGGGTCCTAAAGATAATCGTATTGATACTGGTGCCTTTATCCTGGCCTTTGAAGGGGATACCCTTCCTGAGAAAGTTAAGATTATGGTCTATCGCTGTGATGTGAAGCCGTACATCCCACCTCCTATGCGGTGTTTTAAGTGCTTGCGTTTTGGCCACATGTCTTCTCGCTGTACCCAGGACCCTCTCTGTGGTGACTGTGGACGTCCACTCCATGAGGGGAGTCCCTGTGTTCCCCCTCCTGTATGTGTAAATTGTCATGGTAGTCATTCTCCACGTTCAGCAGATTGCCCAGTTTATAAGAAAGAAAAAAAGATACAGGAGTATAAGTCTCTTGATCGTTTAAGCTACACAGAGGCCCATAAGAAATATGCACGATTGCACCCTGTGTCCATGACATCTAGTTACGCCTTGGTTACATCTTCATCCCTTCCTCCCCCTTCCTTACCCCCGTCCCGGACCCCTCTCCTTCCCCCCTCCCCTGCGGCTCCCACACCTTCTCCTCTGGGCGCCGCTCCCCCTCCCCAGCCGGAGAAGTGTCCCACTCCTTCGGCGTCTGCTGGTCAAGGGCGCCTCTCCCGGGATGCCCCTTCCCGGCACCTTCCAGGTCAAAGGTCTGCTGCAGCGCGGCGACCGCGAGAGCCGCGGTCTATCGGCCCCCAGGTCGCCCGGTCTCTTTCTGTTCCTGATCTTGCTGCAGCTGGCTCCATTATGCCACACAGCCCTCCTCGATCTCAGCCTGAAAAGAAGAAGAAACATAAGTCCCGGGACAAAGAGCCTCTGGTGTCACCGGAGGTCCCTTCCCCGGCTTCACAACCGGATTCTGACCTGTCGTTTATGGATGTCGCCCCCTCCTTGTCGGTGACGGGTGGGGACCCGGCGGTATGACTGGATTTAGCGTGTTCAGCCCTCATTTAAACCATCGTTCTGTGGTTCTCCAATGGAATTGTAATGGCTACTATCGTCACCTTCCGGAATTGAAATCCCTTCTTTCGTCCTACTCAGCAGCTTGTGTGGTTCTCCAGGAATCTCATTTTACTGATGCTCACTCACCGACCCTCCGTGGGTTCCGTGTTTTCTGTCGAAATCGGGTCGGACCCTTGCGGGCTTCTGGTGGCGTTTGTACGTTGGTCCGTACAGACATTGCTAGCACGTGGATTCCTCTCCAAACTACATTGGAAGCGGTTGCTGTTAGGGTCCACTTAGACTCTGCAGTCACAGTATGCAATCTTTATCTCCCTCCTGACAGAACTCTTACACCTGCTGCCTTAACCACCCTTCTTCAGCAACTTCCTCCTCCCTTCCTCCTCCTTGGGGATTTTAATGCTCATCATCCTTTGTGGGGCAGTGCCTATCCATCTAGACGAGGTCTTCTTATCGACCAATTTATTGCAGACCACGACCTGTGCCTTCTTAATGATGGCTCCCCTACTCATTTCAGTGCTGGTCATGGTACCTTTTCTGCCATTGATCTTTCTCTTTCTTCTCCCTCTCTCCTCCCTTCATTACACTGGTCGCCACACGACGACCTTTGTGATAGTGACCATTTCCCGTTGATTATCACGCTTCCTTCCCGCTCCCCGATGGAGAGGTTACCTCGTTGGTCTTTCCACCGCGCCGATTGGCCTCTATATACTGCACAGGTCGAGTTTTCTCCCTCTTTGTCGGGTTGTATTGATGACGTCCTACATGACGTGTCTGACGCGATTGTTCGCGCTGCTAACCTTGCTGTCCCGCGCTCATCTGGACAATTTCGTCGTCGGCAAGTCCCGTGGTGGAGTACGGCCATTGCCATTGCCATCCGTGATCGCCGTCGAGCTTTGCAACACTTTAAGAGGCACCCATCTGTAGCCAGCCTTTCTACCTTTAAGCGCCTTCGCGCTAAAGCCCGTTATTTAATCAAACAGAGCAAGCGGATATGTTGGGAACGATTCGTTTCTTCCCTTGGTTCCACTGTCCCTCTGTCACGGGTATGGGCTACACTTCGCTCTCTCCAAGGTTGCCATCGGCAGTCCACCCTCCCAGGCCTTCACCTCCCAGATGGCATTTGTACGGACCCATTAGTTCTCGCAGAACATCTTGCGACCCATTTTGCAGTGGCATCAGCGTCGGCCTCCTATCCAGCTGCTTTCCTTCATCAAAAACAGCAGGCTGAAGCTGTCACCTTATGTTTCACCACTTGTGAGTCAGAATCTTACAACGAACCTTTCACTGAATGGGAATTTCTTTCTGCTCTATCTGCTTCTCATGATACGGCTCCTGGCCCAGATTCCATTCATAACCAGCTGCTTCAACATCTCAGTGCTCCACAACGGCACCATCTTCTTCGGGTGTTTAACCGTATCTGGCTCCAGGGTGACTTCCCTTCTCAGTGGAGGGATAGCATTGTGGTTCCTGTCCTTAAGCCTGGTCAGAACCCCCTATCTGTTGACAGCTATCGGCCAATTAGTTTGACCAATGTTGGTTGTAAGTTACTTGAACGGCTGGTCGCCCGTCGGCTCACTTGGGTCCTCGAATCTCGGGATCTATTGTCCCCTTACCAGTGTGGCTTTCGAGAGGGACGATCTCCAATCGATCATTTGCTTCGCTTGGAATCCGCAGTTCGGCAGGCTTTTTCCCAGCGCCGCCATTTGGTTGCAGTGTTTTTTGACCTTCGCAAGGCCTATGACACGGCCTGGCGCCATCACATCTTACTAACCCTTCATCAGTGGGGTCTTCGGGGCCCACTCCCGATTTTTATCCGCCAGTTCCTGATCCATCGGTCATTCAGAGTTCGAGTTGGTACTGCTTTCAGTTCTCCACGGACCCAGGAGACGGGCATCCCACAGGGTTCTGTCTTGAGTGTCCTTCTTTTCCTCATTGCTATCGATGGACTTGTGGCCTCTGTCGGTCCCTTGGTCGCCCCTGCCCTGTATGTGGATGATTTCTGCATTTGGGTTAGTTCCTCCTCGATGCCATCTGCAGAACGGCAGCTCCAGGTGGCTATACGGCGTGCCTCTGCATGGACCCTCTCCCACGGGTTTCAATTCTCTCCTTTAAAATCGCGGGTGGTCCACTTCTGTCGCCGTACTACGGTCCACCCTGATCCAGAGCTCTATCTCGCTGCACAAAGATTGCCTGTGGTTCCACAGTTTCGTTTCCTAGGTCTTCTTTTCGACAACAAGCTCACTTGGCTGCCCCATATCAGACTCCTGAAGGTAGGATGTTTCCGTAAACTCAATGTCCTTCGCTTCCTTGCCCACTCCTCCTGGGGTGCGGACCGTTCCCTCCTCCTCCGTCTTTATCGTGCTATAGTTCTGTCACGTTTGGACTATGGTTGTCAAGTTTATGGTTCAGCTGCTCCTTCCACGCTGCACGTGCTGGATCCAGTCCACCATCGTGGTATCCGTTTGGCCACCGGTGCCTTCCCTACTAGCCCTGTTGATAGTCTCCTGGTTGAAGCTGGGATCCCCCCCCTTTCTGTTCGGCGGTCCCAGCTTCTGGTGTCTTATGCCCTTACTATCCGTTCTTCTCCCGCTCATCCTTCCTATTCTATCCTATTCCCAGACCATGGACGTCGCCCGCCTGACTCCCGCCCTCGGGCGGGTTTACCGGTTGGGCTGCGCCTTGCGTCTCTTACCCGTGATTTTCGGCTTCCTTCTTTGTCCTGTCTTCCTCGCTCCCTCCCCTCCACCCCTCCTTGGTTAGTTCCTCGGCCTCGAATTCGGATGGATCTCCGCCGCAGTCCGAAAGATTCCATCCCCCCCGGTGGTGTTCCGTTCCTTTTTCCGCCAAATTTTATGGGAGTTTCGGAATGCTGTTGTTTTTTACACTGATGGCTCTAAATCTGCTGATCATGTTGGGTATGCCTTCACGTCCTTTGTTGGAACGGAAAATCATCTACTGCCACCCTCATGTGGGGTGTTTACTGCGGAATTGATGGCAATTTCCCGGGCCCTTACCTTTATTAAACAATCCCAACACAACCGCGTTTTGTTATGTACGGACTCGATGAGTGGCCTTCTTGCTATTGACCGGTGTTTTTCGCGCCATCCCTTGGTCTCTGCCATCCATGACCATCTCGCTGATCTTCACCGTGCTGCTTGTTCCATTGACTTCCTATGGGTCCCGGGCCATGTGGGTATCCCGGGTAATGAGCTCGCTGATCGTTTGGCTGGGGGAGCAGTTACTTACCCCCCATTTTCTGTAACCCCTCCTGCAGCGGATTTACGGCTTCACATCAAATCCCACTTTGCACAGTCATGGGCCAATTCTTGGGAGGCTACTCCACTGTCTAATAAACTTCGTGCCATTAAGGTGAATACAGGCCCATGGCGTTCTTCCTTTCGCCTCTCCCGCAAGGACTCGACCACACTGTGTCGTCTCCGCATTGGCCATACCAGGCTGACCCATGGTTTCCTTTTGCGTGATGAGCCACCCCCGCTATGTGGTTGTGGAGCCTTCCAGTCAGTGGCCCACATTTTGGTTGAATGCCCCCTTCTTTTGGCTCTGCGTGCTAAGTACAGACTCCCCCACACTTTACCTTTGATGTTGGCTGACGATTCCCGGATGGTCTCTCTGGTTCTAGGTTTCCTCCGGGAGAGTGGTTTTTATTCTCAGTTTTAAAGTTTTTAATCTCCCTCTGGTGTTGGGGCAGGGCGGTGAGTGTTTGGGTGTCTCCCACTGTAGGCAGTGTTCAGAGATTCCCGATTCACCTCCCTGACCGGAATCCTCTTTTCTTTCCCTTTTACTCTGTTTTTACCCCTTCTTTTTAAGGCTTGGTTAGTTTTTCTGTTCCCATACGTACTTTCTGCATTATAGCAGTTGTACCTTTTAAGTCACAGGTGGTCTTGCCTATGCTGTTTCAGCATAGTGTTGGGTTCGTTCTCTTGCCAACTTCCCTCATTTGTTTTTACTAATGACAACGTGACTGCCCTTTTACGTTTCCCCTTTATCCGTTTTATTTTTCTGACTATACTGAGATGTCCCGTTAGTAGAATGGAGTCTATTTGAAACAAGGGACTGATGACCTTGCTGTTTGGTCCCTTTAACCTCAAGCAACCAACCAACCTTCTTCTCCACCAAGGCGTGTCCCATCTACAGCACCACCTGGCGGAAATCGCCCTCGGCCGTCTTCTGTGCCGCCGAGGCGCACTGCTGGCGGCCAATCAACCGGCCGATCGCTGGTGGCAGGAGCTGCTCCTGAACAACCTATGGATCAGGATCTTCTGCCTTCGGCTGAATGCCATTCCATGCTGTCGGTCGCATGCTCTGAGCAGTCAATGAGTTGCCAGCAACCTTGGTTACATTCCCCCATTTTCTGTTCACCCTATGTCCATTATCCACTGGAATATCCGCGGCTTCGAGCCAATCGGGATGAATTGTCGATCCTCTTACGATCCTACTCGCCGGTCATCTTCTGTCTTTGGGAAACAAAGCTGCGTCCCCATGACCGCTTTGTTCTCCCACATTTTCAGTCCATCTGATTTGATCTCCCTTCTGCTGAAGGCACTCCAGCCCATGGAGGACTCGTGATTCTTCTCCATGATACTCTCCATTATCACCCAATCCACTTAAACACTTCCTTCCAAGCTGTCGCTGTCCGTCTTTCCCTTTCTGGATATACCTTTTCTCTTTGTACTGTATACATTCCATCGTCCACACCAATGGCACGAGGTGATCTCTCTTTTGTGGATACGTGCATGGCGAGCACAGGGCCCCGAGCCATTGCAGCCTTCTTTCTCTCCCGGGCTGCATTTCCTTTCCCTTCCCCTCCTTTCCCTCCATGCTCCTTTCCCCTCGCCCTCTCCTCTCCCTCTATTGGTGTCCTTGCTTATGTTGGCCCCCGCTATCCTCCTGGTTCTGTTGGTTTTACACTCCGGCTTTGTTGCGTAATCATCTCCTCCTTTTGGCATGCCTTGGTCCCCCTCTGGGGTTTGACCTCCATTACAAAATTTCTCCTCTGTAGTGTGAGCCATTTGGGGAAGAGCACCTTACCTAGTGTCTCCGACGTGCGCCCTCCTAGTACATTCCACCTTTTCTTTCACGTCGTTGTCTGATGCTAGGGTGCATAGCCATCACGGTAGCCAGCCTGTGTGGTGGGGTCGCTATGTACCCTTTTGGTTGAGCCCCCTGAACACAGAGGGATCACACTTCTGATACCTGAGCTGTGACCTCCTCATGCATGCCTTGGAGTGGTTGCTCGTCATCCTGGAGCATCGGAACTCCCGGCAATGGCCGCCGTGCCAGACGGCCCTTGCTGTGGCTGGGTGGCGCCCGTGAGGAGAGCCCCTGATCGGAGTGGGTGGTATCAGGGCGGACGCTATGCAGATGAAATGCATACGGGTTCAAAACTCTGGCCGTTCTTCTGCGGCAGTCTCTCTGGGTGGAACTGATTCCTCAAGTGCTGCTTCACTTGCCCCTTCGGCCTTCCCTTCGATGGCTACCCCCTGGGAAGAGGGTCAGGCCCGTCGTCTAGGGGCAAAACCTTTCCCCCATTATCTAGTTTGCACCAGGACTGATGGAGATACTTTCACCAGTGTCAAACCTTTATTCTTTGTGGAACACATTGAGGACAAGTTTGGCGAAGTGGACTCCTGAGCAAGATGCGGTCGGGTTCGTTGCTGATAAAAACTGCTTCAGCTGCCCAATCTGCGGCCCTTCGTGCCTGTACCCATCTTGGCACAATTCCTGTGTCTATTACCCCTCACCAGTACAAGGTGTGATTTTTCACAGGGACCTCATCCTTCAATCTGATGAGGAACTTCGGGACAGTCTCGGATGGCGGGGTGTTCACTTTGTTCGGCGTGTTCAGAAGGGTCCTAAAGATAATCGTATTGATACTGGCGCCTTTATCCTGGCCTTTGAAGGGGATACCCTTCCTGAGAAAGTTAAGATTATGGTCTATCGCTGTGATGTGAAGCCGTACATCCCACCTCCTATGAGGTGTTTTAAGTGCTTGCGTTTTGGCCACATGTCTTCTCGCTGTTCCCAGGACCCTCTCTGTGGTGACTGTGGACGTCCACTCCATGAGGGGAGTCCCTGTGTTCCCCCTCCTGTATGTGTAAATTGTCATGGTAGCCATTCTCCACGTTCACCAGATTGCCCAGTATATAAGAAAGAAAAAAAGATACAGGAGTATAAGTCCCTCGATCGTTTAGCCTACACAGAGGCCCGTAAGAAATAAGCACGACAGCACCCTGTGTCCATGACATCTAGTTACACCTTGGTTACATCTTCACCCCTTCCTCCCCCTTCCTTACCCCCATCCCGGACCCCTCTCCTCCCCCCCTCCCCTGCGGCTCCCACACCTTCTCCTGTGGGCGCTGCTCCCCCTCCCCAGCCGGAGAAGTGTCCCCCTCCTTCGACGTCTGCCGGTCAAGGGCGCCTCTCCCGGGATGCCCCTCCCCGCCACCTTCCAGGTCAAAGGTATGCTGCCGCGCGGCGACCGCGAGAGCCGCGGTCTGTCGGCCCCCAGGTCGCCCGGTCTCTTTCTGCTCCTGATCTTGCTGCAGCTGGCTCCGTTATGCCAAACAGCCCTCCTCGATCTCAGCCTGAAAAGAAGAAGAAACATAAGTCCTGGGACAAAGAGCCTCTGGTGTCACCGGAGGTCACTTCCCCGACTTCACAACCGGATTCTGACCTGTTGTTCATGGATGTCGCCCCCTCCTTGTCGGTGACAGGTGGGGATCCGGCGGTATGACTGGATTTAGCGTGTTCAGCCCTCATTTAAACCATCGTTCTGTGGTTCTCCAATGGAATTGTAATGGATACTATCGTCACCTTTCGGAATTGAAATCCCTTCTTTCGTCCTACTCTGCAGCTTGTGTGGTTCTCCAGGAATCTTATTTTACTGAAGCTCACTCACCGACCCTCCGTGGGTTCCGTATTTTCTGTCGAAATCGGGTCGGACCCTTGCGGGCTTCTGGTGGCGTTTGTACGTTGGTCCGTACAGACATTGCTAGCACGTGGATTCCTCTCCAAACTACATTGGAAGCGGTTGCTGTTAGGGTCCACTTTTGACTCTGCAGTCACAGTTTGCAATCTTTATCTTCCTCCTGACAGGACTCATACACCTGCTGCCTTAACCACCCTTCTTCAGCAACTTCCTCCTCCCTTCCTCCTCCTTGGGGATTTTAATGCTCATCATCCTTTGTGGGGCAGTGCCTTTCCCTCTAGACGAGGTCTTCTTATAGACCAATTTATTGCAGACCACGACCTGTGCCTTCTTAATGATGGCTCCCCAACTCATTTCAGTGCCGGTCATGGTACCTTTTCTGCCATTGATCTTCCTCTTTCTTCTCCTTCTCTCCTCCCTTCATTACACTGGTCGCCACACGACGACCTTTGTGATAGTGACCATTTCCCGTTGATTATCACGCTCCCTTCCCGCTCCCCGATGGACAGGTTACCTCGTTGGTCTTTCCACCGCGCCGATTGGCCTCTATACACTGCACAGGTAGAGTTTTCTCCCTCTTTGTCGGGTTGTATTGATGACGTCCTACGTGACGTGTCTGACGCGATTTTTCGCGCTGCTAACCTTGCTGTCCTGCGCTCATCTGGACCATTTCGTCGCCGGCAAGTCCCGTGGTGGAGTACGGCCATTGCCATTGCCACCCGTGATCGCCGTCGAGCTTTGCAACACTTTAAGAGGCACTCATCCATAGCCAGCCTTACTACCTTTAAACGCCTCCGTGCTAAAGCCCGTTATTTAAGTAAACAGGGTAAGCGGATATATTGGGAACGATTCGTTTCTTCCCTTCGTTCTACTGTCCCTCTGTCATGGGTATGGGCTACACTTCGTTCTCTCCAAGGTTGCCATCGGCAGTCCACCCTCTCAGGCCTTCACCTCCCAGATGGCATTTGTACGGACCCATTAGTTCTTGCAGAACATCTTGTGACCCATTTTGCAGTGGCGTCAGCGTCAGTCTCCTATCCAGCTGCTTTCCTTCATCAAAAACAGCTGGCTGAAGCTTCCATCTTATGTTTCACCCCTTGTGAGTCAGAATCTTACAACGAACCTTTTACTGAATGGGAATTTCTTTCTACTCTATCTTCTTCTCATGATATGGCCCCTGGCCCAGATTCCATTCATAACCAACTGCTTCAACGTCTCAGTGCTCCACAACGGCAACATGTTCTTCGGGTGTTTAACCGTATCTGGCTCCAGGGTGACTTCCCTTCTCAGTGGAGGGATAGCATTGTGGTTCCTGTCCTTAAGCCTGGTAAGAACCCCCTATCTGTTGACAGCTATCGGCCAATTAGTTTGACAAATGTTGTTTGTAAGTTACTTGAACGGATGTTAGCCAGTCGGCTGAATTGGGTCCTCGAATCTCGGGATCTATTGTCGCCTTACCAGTGTGGCTTTCGAGAGGGACGGTCTTCAGTCGATCATTTACTTCGCTTGGAATCCGCAGTTCGGCAGGCTTTTTCCCATCGCCGCCATTTGGTTGCAGTGTTTTTTGACCTTCGCAAGGCCTATGACACGGCCTGGCGCCATCACATCTTACTTACCCTTCATCAGTGGGGTCTTCGGGGCCCACCCCCTATTTTTATCCGCCAGTTCCTGATCCATCGGTCATTCAGAGTTCGAGTTGGTACTGCTTTTAGTTCTCCACGGACCCAGGAGACGGGCATCCCACAGGGTTCTGTCTTGAGTGTCTTTTTCCTCATTGCTGTCGATGGACTTGTGGCCTCTGTCGGTCCCTTGGTCGCCCCTGCCCTGTATGTGGATGATTTCTGCATTTGGGTTAGTTCCTCCTCGATGGCATCTGCAGAGCGGCAGCTCCAAGTAGCTATATGCCGTGCCTCTGCATGGACCCTATCACGCGGGTTTCAATTCTCTTCTTTAAAATCGCGAGTGGTCCACTTCTGTCGCCGTACTACGATCCACCCTGATCCAGAGCTCTATCTCGCTGCACAACGATTGCCTGTGGTCCCACAGTTTCGTTTCCTGGGTCTTCTTTTCGACAACAAGCTCACTTGGCTGCCCCATATAAGACTCCTGAAGGTAGGATGTTTCCGTAAACTCAATGTCCTTCGCTTCCTTGCCCACTTGTCTTGGGGTGCGGACCGTTCCCTCCTCCTCCGTCTTTATCGTGCTCTAGTTCTGTCTCGCTTGGACTATGGTTGTCAAGTTTGTGGTTCAGCTGCTCCTTCCACACTGCACGTGCTGGATCCAGTCCACCATCGTGGTATCCGTTTAGCCACCGGTGCCTTCCCTACTAGCCCTGTTGATAGTCTCCTGGTTGAAGCTGGGATCCCCCCCCCCCCCTTTCTGTTCGGCGGTCCCAGCTTCTGGTGTCTTATGCCCTCACTATCCGTTCCTCTTCCACTCATCCTTCCTATTCTGTCCTGTTCCCAGACCATGGACGTCGCCCACCCGACTCCCGCCCTCGGGCGGGTTTACCAGTTGGGCTGCGCCTTGCGTCTCTTTGCCGTGATTTTCAGCTTCCTTCTTTGTCCTGTCTTCCTCGCTCCCTCCCCTCCACCCCTCCTTGGTTAGTTCCTCGGCCTCGACTTCGGATGGATCTCCGCCGCGGTCTGAAAGATTCCATCCCCCCGGTGGTGTTCCGTTCCTTTTTCCGCCAAATTTTGTGGGAGTTTCGGGATGCTGTTGTTTTTTACACTGATGGCTCTAAATCTGCTGATCGTGTTGGGTATGCCTTCACGTCCGATGTTGGAACGGAAAGTCATCTGCTGCCACCTACATGTGGGGTGTTTACTGCGGAATTGATGGCAATTTCCCAGGCCCTTACCTTTATATTAAACAGTCCCAACACAACCGCGTTTTGTTATGCACGGACTCGATGAGTGGCCTTCTTGCTATTGACCGGTGTTTTTCGCGCCATCCCTTGGTCTCTGCCATCCATGACCATCTCGCTGATATTCACCGTGCTGCTTGTTCTATTGACTTCCTTTGGGTCCCTGGCCATGTGGGTATCCTGGGTAATGAGTTCGCTGATCGTTTGGCTGGGGGAACAGATACTTACCCCCCGTTTTCTGTAGCCCCTCCTGCAGCGGATTTACGGCTTCACATCAAATCCCTCTTCGCACTGTCATGGTCCAATTCTTGGGAGGCTACTCCCCTGTCTAATAAACTTCGTGCAATTAAGGTGACACCAGGTCCGTGGCGTTCTTCCTTTCGCATCTCCCGAAAGGACTCGACCACACTGTGTCGTCTCTGCATTGGCCATACTCGGTTGACCCATGGTTTTCTTTTGCGTGATGAGCCACCCCCACTATGTGGTTGTGGAGCCTTCCAGTCAGTAGCCCACATTTTGGTTGAATGCCCCCCTTCTTTTGGCTCTGCGTGCTAAGTACAGGCTCCCCCACACCTTACCTTTGATGTTGGCTGACGATTCCCGGATGGTCTCTCTGGTTCTCGGTTTTTATTCTCAGTTTTAAGGTTTTGAATCTCTCTGGTGCTGGGGTGGGGCGGTGTGTGTTTGGGTGTCTCCCACTGTAAGCAGTGTTCCGAGATTCCTGATTCACCTCCCTGACCGAATTCCTCTTTTCTTCCCATTTTACTCTGTTTTTACCCTTTTTTTAAGGCTTGGTTAGTCTTTCTATTCCCATACGTACTTTCTACATTATAGCAGTTGTACCTTTTAAGTCACAGGTGGTCTTGCCTATGCTGCTTCAGCATAGTGTTGGGTTCGTTCTCTTGCCGACTTCCCTCATTTTGTTTTTTACCAATGACAACATGACTGCCTTTTTACGTTTTTTCCCTTTTTCCGTTTTATTGTTCTGACTTTACTGAGTTGTCCCATTAGCGGAATGGCGCATATTTGAAACAAGGGACTGATGACCTTGCTGTTTGGTCCCTTAAACCTCAACCAACCAACCAACGAGCTGATCTCCTTCATCTTCTTGGTCAGCTTCCACCCCCCTGTTTGCTGGTTGGGGACTTCAATGCCCATCACCCGCTTTGGGGATCTCCACATCCTTGTCCACGTGGCTCACCATTGCTAGCCGTCTTCCACCAAGCGGATCTAGTTTGCCTCAACACTGGGGTCCCTACATTTTTGTCTGCCTCCACGACAAATTTCTCTCACTTGGACCTTTCGGTCGGTACTGTTCCGCTAGCTCGGCGCTTCGAATGGTTCGCCCTTGACGATACGCACTCGAGTGACCACTTTCCATGTGTCCTTAGACTGCAGCCTCAACTGCCATGTATGCGCCCGCGACGCTGGAAGTTTGCTCAAGCCGATTGGACACTTTTTTCGTAGCCGGCCGAAGTGGCCGTGCAGTTAAAGGCGCTGCAGTCTGGAACCGCAAGACCGCTACGGTCGCAGGTTCGAATCCTGCCTCGGGCATGGATGTTTGTGATGTCCTTAGGTTAGTTAGGTTTACCTCGTTCTAAGTTCTAGGGGACTAATGACCTCAGCAGTTGAGTCCCATAGTGCTCAGAGCCATTTGAACTTTTTTCGTCTCTAGCGACATTTGATGACTGTCACTTTCCCAGCGTCGACGATGAGGTGACACATATTACCGACGTTATTCTTACAGCTGCGGAACGTTCAATACCACGCACCTCCGAATTGCCCCGGCGCCCCCCAGTTCCTTGGTGGAACGAGGCGTGCCGTAACGCAATACGTGAACGGCGACGTGCTCTTCGCGTTTTCCGCCACCATCCTACTTCGGCCAACTGTATCCGCTATAAGCAGTTCCGTGCGCGATGCCGTCGCGTCATCCGCGATAGCAAGAAGGCAAGCTGGAAATTCTTTACTAGTTCATTTAACACCTTCACTCCCTCCTCGGAAGTTTGGAGTTGGCTTCGGCGGTTATCAGGCGCGCCTAGTTTCTCCCCGGTCTCTGGGCTCACTGTCGCGCATGATACATTAGTGGACCCCGTCGCAATTTCTAACTCATTGGGTCAACACTTTGCTGAGATTTCGAGCTCTTCAAATTACCCGCCAGCG
Source organism: Schistocerca americana (assembly GCF_021461395.2). NCBI lineage: Eukaryota > Metazoa > Arthropoda > Insecta > Orthoptera > Acrididae > Schistocerca > Schistocerca americana. Next base: position 740,221,790 of record NC_060119.1, on the reverse strand, counting down.
TTTCTCCCGAAGAAACGTGCAGCGGAAGTGCGACCTCTTGCTTTTTCCTCTCAAAATCGCGAAAGCTACAATACTGTTTTCTCCATGCGGGAACTCCAACATGCACTCTCTTCTTCTCGCTCCTCCGCCCCAGAACCGGATGGTATCTACGTCCAAATGTTGCTGCATTTACCAACCCATAGTCTGCGTTACCTCCTTCGCCTTTATAATCGAATTTGGACCGACAGTACTTTTCCCAGACGATGGCGGGAAGCTATCGTCGTTCCTGTTCCGAAACCTGGAAAGGACAAACATCTCCCCTCTAGCTATCGCCCCATTTCTCCCACGAGTAGTGTATGTAAGGTTTTGGAGCGTATGGTGAATTACCGTTTAGCTTGGTGGCTGGAGTCCCGAAGTCTTTTAACACCTGCCCAATGCGGTTTCCGAAAGCATCGTTCTGCAGTTGACCATCTTGTTGCTCTCTTCACTTATATCATGAACAATTTTCTCCGGAAACGCCAAACAGTAGCAATATTTTTTGATCTGGAGAGAGCATACGATACCTGTTGGAGGACAGGCATCCTCCGCACACTGTTCTCTTGGGGTGTTCGAGGTCGGCTGCCCCTTTTTCTTCGCGAATTTATGGCAGAGCGCCCATTTAGAATGCGGGTGAACACTACTCTCTCCCGTAATTTCTCCCAAGAAAACGGGGTACCCCAGGGCTCCGTGCTGAGTGTTGTACTGTTTGCCATTGCTATAAATCCAATTATGGATTGTCTCCTTCCTGATGTCTCGGGCTCCCTCTTTGTGGACGATTTTGCGATCTGCTACAGCTCTCAACGGACCAGCCATCTTGAACGACATCTTCAAGGATGTCTCGATCGCCTCCACTCTTGGAGCATCGGAACCGGCTTCCGTTTTTCTCCCAGTAAGACCGTTTGTGTTAATTTTTGGCGACGTAAGGAGTTTCTTCCACCCTCCTTACATCTAGGACCTGTCAACCTTCCGTTTTCGGACGTCGCTAAATTCTTGGGTCTTATGTTTGACGGAAAACTGTGCTGGTCCTCCCACGTTTCCTATCTTTTGCTCGCTGTCTGCGATCCCTCAACACCCTCCGTGTCCTGAATGGTACCTCCTGGGGAGCGGACCGAGTGATCCTTCTCCGCCTCTATCGCTCCTTAGTGCGCTCGAAATTGGACTATGGAAGCATAGTTTACTCCTCTGCTCGGCCGTCTATTCTTCGTCGTCTCGACTCTATCCACCACTGTGGATTACGTTTAGTGTCTGGAGCTTTTTACACCAGCCCTGTGGAAAGGCTTTATGCTGAGACTGCTGAACCTCCACTGTCCAATCGGCGATCAGTCCTTCTGAGTCGTTATGCTAGCCATCTGTCTTTCATGCCTGCTAATCCAGCCCATGACATTTTTTTCGACGCCTCCTTTGATGTAGGGTATGCAGGCCGCTCCTCCTCCCTACTACCACCGGGAGTCCGCTTCCGTCAACTGCTCCATTCTCTTTCCTTCCGCTTTCCTAAAACCTTCTTGACAACTTGGGGTACAGCACCGCCTTGGCTCCGCCCCCGGATCTGCCTGCTCCGTGACCTTTGTCAGTTTCCCAAGGATGGTACCCCTTCACTTGTTTATCGTCGGGCATTTTCTGCTCTATGTGCACAAATGACGGAAGCCACATTTATTTGCACTGATGGCTCAAAAACATCGTTTGGTGTAGGGAGTGTCTATATTGTTGGCGACACCCCAAATCAATTTCGGCTTCCCGACCAGTGTTCGGTTTATACTGCGGAGCTTTACGCTGTTCTCCAGGCTGTCCATTACATCCGCCGCCATCAGTGGATACAGTATGTTATCTGCTCCGATTCTCTCAGCTCTCTCCTCAGTCTCCAAGCTCTTTACCCTGTCCACCCTCTGGTCCACCGGATTCAGGACTGTCTGCGCTTGCTCCACCTGGGGGGCGTCTCGGTGACGTTCCTCTGGCTGCCGGGACGCGTTGGTATATGTGGAAATGAGGCGGCCGATGTAGCGGCCAAGGCTGCAGTCTCTCTTCCTTGGCCAGCTATTCAATCGATTCCCTTCGCCGATCTACGGAGCGTTTTATGTCGTCGTGTTTTTATGGCACGCACATTGGTCGACACTTCCCCATAATAAATTGCGGAACGTGAAAGCTCTTCCTTGTGCTTGGACCTCTTCCTCCCGAACGCGTCGTCGTGAGGAGGTAATTTTAACTCGACTCCGGATAGGGCACTGTCTTTTTAGCCATCGACATCTTTTAAGCGGTGATCCTGCCCCCACTGCTCTCAGCTGTGGACGGTAAGACACCTTTTAATTGAGTGCCCCTATTTTACTCCGTTACGCGCCCGTCTACAGCTGTTGCCTGATATATCGTCAATTTTAGCAGATGACACGCGCTCGGCCGATCGCGTTCTCGAGTTTATTAGTGCCAGTGAAATGACGTCAGTCATTTGAAACTTTTTTTGGGGACAACCAACCCCTTTCTGTAGTGGATTTTTAAGCCTTCCTTCTGCTTTTAGTTTCTCCAATTTTTTGAGTTTCGCTCCCATTGCTGCTGGTCTCCATTTCCGGATTTTTACTGTTTCCTAAGTCACGGACCGGGCGCTAATGACCATAGCAGTTTTGCGCCCTAAAACCAAAACAAAACAAAAAAAAAAAAACTGCCGAGCTGGTCGCCATCTCTCGCGCCCTAGTGTATCCGCTCCTTCTCAGGTGAGTCCTTCGTTATCTGTAGTGACTCCCTGAGCGGTTTACGAACTATCGACCAGTATTTCCTTCGCTCTCGTCTGGTGATGGCTATTCAGGGGTCCCTCCATACTCTTGGACGTTGCGGCCGCTCTGTGGTAGACCCCGGGTCATGTAGGCATCCCGGGAAATGAACGTGTTGACACGCTGACCGAACAGGCTGTCGATGCAGCACCCTTGGGGACTGGCCTTTCGGAGAGCGACCTCAGGTCAGTTCTGCAGCAGAAGATACTTCGCACCTCGGGTGAAGAATGGCGCGCATTTCGTTCACTCGACAAACTTCGGGCCATCAAGGAGGCTACTGGTACGTGGCGCTCCTTCTTGCGGGTCTCACAAGGACTCTGTTGTCCTCTGCTGGCTGTGCATTGGCCACACCTGGATGACGCACAGCTATTTATTGCGCCGCGAGGACTCGCCTTTGACGCTGCGGGTCAGCTTTGACTATGGTCCACATCTTGTTGGACTGCCCGCTTTTAAATCCGCTCAGGGAGACGATTGCGCTGCCTGATACACTTCCTGCGCTTTTATCAGATGACGTTGTGATGGCAGATTTAGTTTTGAGTTTTATTCGTTCAGGGGGTTTTTATTGCTTGATCGAAGTGTTTGTTCTTTTTTTGTGTTGTCTGGCCTTTGGCCTACGATTTTAGACTGGGGTTTTTAGTGCGTTTCTTGCTGGTTGGCTCTTTTTTTTTTCCTTTATTGTTTCTATGGTCGGCCAACCACTCACACTCGGTGTGATTTTAATTCCTTCTGTCTGGTCTCTGTCTGTGTCTTTCTCGTCCTGTGTCGTCTCTTGTCATCTCAATTGTTTGTTATTATTCCTTGTGAATGTTTAAAGTTCATGGAAAAAGGGACCGATGGCCCTAGTAGTCTGGTCCCTTCAATCCCACAAATCAACCTTAAAAACTGGTTGCCATTAAGAAAATGTGTAGTTGCATGAATAGGACTAAACCAATAACGTTTTCAGTAATGTTAACATTATATATATACTCCCTGTGAATTGACTCGTTTAACATCAATCGAATGTTCTATGTAGCATGTAACTAACTAAATGTAGATAGGCGCATATTTTTGTCATTTCCTACAGTAGTTGCAATTCGTGTTCGTGACGTCCACTGCGGTGATACCAAGACTGGTCTCCCGCAGGTGCTGCTGGCTGCCGTTCTACTGCGGCTGGTACTGCATGCTGCGCCACTACTGCCCCCTGTGCGGCACCATGATCGGCTTCGCTCCGCGCACCCGCGCCGGCTACCGCAAGGACTCCTGATGGCCCTGGAGACGCGTTGTCTGGTCCGCATCTGCCTACTCTTCCTGCGCTCCGCCGTCGCGCTTCCCAGACACACACACGTCGACCCACGCAATGTCAAATTTTGTACCTTTTTTGTGTACTGTTATGTAGCGTATTACGATTAAAAACAAAAGCAACCTATCTGCATCTTCTACCATATTACGTGAAATGTAAATTGTAGTACAATCTTTGGTTCCTAAATGGTTTCGTAACACTACGTCCACAAGCATATTTTCCTTTCAGTTAGTATTTCCTCTTTTGGACAGCATATCATCATCTGCCGATATTTAGGCTGTTAATCCTATAGCCATCTTCAGGGCGAGTCATTGACTGAATTAAAATCATTTGGCGCAATGACGTACGAGTAATGTGGAGTAAAATGCGAATGCGACACAGATAAGACAGTCAGCACAACAGTGCCAATCATAGGAAAATATTACACATCTAGAAACAAAATGTCAGTCGCAGAGCCAGAAAATCCGCATTGCTTACTAATTACGTGGTTGGTTACTATCACGAATTGCAGGAGTTGCAATGACAGGCAAGTGAAGACTTGGAACAATAATTCCTCTTAAAACACAGACGTGAAATGTGTAGTTGCCTTCTATTGTCGAATTTGAAATCCTCGCCTCGATTAAGCAGGTTGTCTGCCAATTGCTTCCACACTTTCCTTAACCACTGAATCCCAATAGGATGAGGCTGTGGCGAGTGTGCTGACTTCCACGTAATCTGTGGAACGGCCAGTGGAAATATAATGTCTAGCCGCTGAATATTTTTGGTTGGCTGTAGAGCGCGGGTTTGTTAGTAGTGTTCCACATGCCGTTCTTGTTCAGAGCACCTTACCTCCACGGCAGATCACTCTGTCGAGTGGTTTTAAATGAGTCCCGTTGAAGGTGGCTATAATTCTGATAGCAAAAAACTCAGGGAACGAAAGTTCGATGTCCCGGATGCACACCCTGAAAGACGGTGGAATACCCTATTCGCTGAGATGACTTCAAGAAACACGTGATTACTGAAAGCATAAACATAGGTAAAGTTGTTTAATCCAGCATGAGAACTGTACCACAGGCTTTAATGTAGCGATTGCACCTACATGGCAGCAGAAACTAAGATTCCTACACTTAGTAAAGTATTTCGCTAATCGACGTTCTTTAAAGTGAAAGATTTTCTCACTGTAGGTGTTTCCCTTTAAGAGAGACTACAAGACGCCACTGGGGTTATGGTTACACTTCACTAAATAAGTCTCTGATACGCGCAAATTATCTCCTCTCGATATGGAAATCACCTCACTACTACTGAAATGTACGGTAATGAAGTAAGCGCAAGGAAACTGAAGGGAGGGATGCTCCTGACATACGAACTGTAGCTGTGAGTCTTAAAAGAAATTAGTAATTATGAGAACAGCATTGGGGACAGATGTACACAAGAATGAAACAGGAATTCAGAAACATTAATTTACTGGCAGTTTAGCTGAATGTAGATTATCACTGGGCAAAAACAAGTAAACAAAATCGACTTAGAAGAGATGAGTGCACAAAGTGAGTTAATCGAAATGAGTGCGTTGTGACTTATAAAAGAACAGATTACTCAGGTTACAAAGCTTCGTGGACAGTCTATCTGAATTTAACCTTGGGTCATTCTGTTCGTGGTGACTGCATCGGTTTGATAAGTGTGGAGGATGAGCGTGCGAGAAAATCCAATAACAAAAATCATGGTCAAGAGGCCAAGGACACAGCGGACAACCAACATCAAGTAAGATCAAAGAGCTCCTATTCTCTCACGGCTGTTGATCGCTGGCCATATTGCAGCATAACATGCAAAAGTTAAATGGTGCCGAGGTGGGATGAAGTGGCAGCGGGTGATGGTGGCTAAGTACGGGTCGCATCGGTATTTCCCTCTCCTGTCTTCTCATTAAATGTCTCCTTAGACGGTTCAGACCTAATGTCACTGAGGAAGACCTCGTCACTTTTGTCTCTAAAGACGACTCCGTCCCTAATGTCTTCAAAAACTTGTGCTCTTCACTTCGGCCCTCGCTATACCACCAAAACTGCTGGTAAGTCAGTCTCAATTGACGTTTCATGCTCGGCCAACGCCAAATCTCATTCCAAAACGCGTCTTCTCATTACGAAAAGTAGTCTGATCTTTTTCGGGAAGTTGAGAGATGTATTACAATTAGGAATGAGTAACCTCAGCAGTCATTACACATGCCCCTTGAGAATTAAGCTCTACATTATGTATACGCTACATTGCTCAGAGCAAAATGTGACTGTCATGTTACATTTTTTCTCATAAATCTTCACAATTAGAATGAATCACGAGGCTCCTTAAAGCCTGAAGCGTTTTATGACACATCGCCTGCCGCGAAATGGTTACAACACTTCTGATTTAATTAAGTCATATCTAAATATCCATCCAACCGCACAAACAATAGTTCGCGGTGCATATTTCAGCGACCGCTAGCAACTATGGTTCAGTAATGCCCTCAGGGACTCAGTATTCGTTTGCTGGGTACGGGCTTGGCAACCCAATGGTTTTTCAGCTGGAGACTAGTAAGTGCCGCCAGTTCTGTGTCTGCATAAGCTTTGGACTTGATTCAGCGACCACAGTGCGGCGCGGCCGTGGAACATTGTGTGTCACAAGGAACGGGTATCTTAGCTTGACTGTCCGGATCACGAGGGTAGTTAAAACCTCTAATAGAAAAACCTCAATTTCAAGGTGTGCTGCGAGCTGAATAGATACATGGCGGTTGAAGTGGAGCAGTCGTTAGAGAGCAACCTCTAGGGAGCCTGCCACTCTTCAGTTCTATTAGGCCTGACTAGGCATGTGGGCCTCTGTCTAGGTGGACTTTTATTTCCCTAGCTGCTCGTGGGACGGAAATGGACCCTTCGAAATTTTCTCTTCCTCGCAGCGGAAAGGGTAGGCCACTGGTAAATACCAGCACCCAAACTAACAAGAGGGTGCGTTTAGTCATTCCTAAAGGCTCAAGAGTTCTTCTATTAATAGTAACAGAATGCATGCTGCTGGTCAGAATGAGTTTGATTGTGAAATACAAAGAGGGCAGCTTCAGGAAGGTATCGCCTTTTTATAGTCAAACAGGTACAGAGGGCATCGCAGGGACACTGAAATCACTCAAGAGACTGCGTATTGGAACACTGCTGGTTGGAACGCTAGTACCCAACAAGCAACAAACTTACAGAAAGCTAAATACCTCCGGAATATGCCGTAGAAATGCAGCTCTCACGTATACTTCGTAAGTGTTCAGCCAAAGGTTACGATACGATGGAAAAATTAATGCAACGCATTAAAATGGAATCTGTGGATGATACGGATGAAATCGGCGAGGTTGCAGTGGTATGAGATGATAGTGCAAACATTTCAGATGCATCGAACCTGCAATGTAACTTAATGATAGTTCAAAATTTGTGCCAGGCCTGGAGGCGCGTCCATGAACCTATTGGTTAATGCTACAGAAAAGCCGGATGGTAGCCAAACTGGCACAAATTTTGCAATTCAATATGATAGTCATACTTTTCGTTCTAAATTTCCTGAAGATACAGCCTTCTAAATTCATCCAGTAATTACTATACTTTTGTATTTAATTTTCTAGTTAAACATTTGTAATTACGGTTTAACACTGGCTTTCAAGTGCCAGGAAGAGGTGACAATGTAATTTTTCGCGCAATAATAAAATCTAAAATAGCTAAGGATAGCTGTTAGCTACATTGTGAGACCATTTTATTACACACTGAAGCGCCAAAGAAACTGGTAAAGGCATGTGCATTCAAATACAGAGATATGTAAACAGGCAGAATCCGGCCCTGCGGTCGGCAACGCCTATATAAGACAAGTGTCTGGCGCAGTTGTTAGCTCGGTTACTGCTTTTTCAATGGCAGGTAATAAAGATGTAAGTTGGTTTGAACGTGGTGTCATAGTCGGCACACAGGCGATGAGACACAGCATGTCCGAGATAGCGATGAACTGGGGATTTTCCGGTGCGACCATTTCACAAGTGCACCATCAATATCAGGAATCCTGCAGCAAAACACACACACACACACACACACACACACACACACACACACACACACGGTTTTTCGGAGTCGAAGGCCCACTCGAGTACTCTTGATGACTGCGACACAATGCTTTACGCCTCGCCTGAGCCCGTCCACACCGACACTGGTGTTGATGACTGGAAACATGTTGCCTGGTCGGACGAGTGTCGTTCCAAATTATATAGAGCGGATGGACGTGTACGGGTATGGAGACAGTCATGAATCCATGGACCCTGGATGTCAGCAAGGGACTGTTCAAGCTGGTGGAGGCTCTGTAATGGTGTAGAGCGTGTGCAGTTGGAATGATATGGGACGCCTGATGCATCTAGATACGACCCTGACAGTTGACACGTATGCATCCTATCTGATTACCCGAATCCAGTCATGTCCACAGTGCACTGCGATGGACTTTGGCAATTCCAGCAGGACAATACGCCACCCCACACTCTAGTACTACTACAGTGTGGCTCCAGGAACACGCTTCTGAGTTTAAACACTTCCGCTGGCCACCAAACTCCCGAGACATGAACATTATTGAGCATATTTGGAATGCCTTGCAACGTGCTGTTCAGAAGAGATGTCCACCCCTTCCTCCTCCCTCCCCCCCCCCCCCCCCACCCCACCCCGTACACTTACGGATTTATGGAAAGCTATGCAGGATTCATGGTGTCAATTCCCACAGGACTATTTCAGACGTTAGTAGAGTCCATGCCACATCGTGTTGCGGCACATCTGCGTGTTCGAAGGGGCGCTACACGATATTAGGCAGGTTGTACCAGTTTCTTTGGCTCTTTAGTGTATATGTACCTGTTTCTAAAATTTAGTATGGAAACAAGGCATTCGAATGTTTTCGATGAAACACAATACGGGAAAATACAATATTATTCGTGAGGGGGGGCTCGGAGGGAAGTGGGAAGTTAACGGAAACAGAGCACGTTAAACTCCATAATGTGTCTGATTGTGAGGATGAGCGGAGAACGTGTTAATATTTTCCAGGTAGATGAAACCTACAGTGGCAGATACGTCGGATAGTGCAGTGAGGGAATCTGAGGCAGTTCTTAGTCTCTCAAATCCAATGGTGTGGTTAAAAGGAAGGATTCCTGAATAAATTATTGTATTCTCTAAGGAGACCAAGTAGGCAAAAAATGGTTTAAATGGCTCTGAGCACTATGTGACATAACACCTGAGGTCATCAGTCCCCTAGAACTTAGAACTACTTAAACCTAACTAACCTAAGGACATCACACACATCCATGCCCGAGGCAGGATTCGAACCTGCGACCGTAGCTGCCGCGCGGTTCCAGACTGAGGCGCCTAGAACCGCTCGGTCACATCGGCCGGCACCAAATAGGCACTCGTAAATAATTTATTAGTAAGGTTACAACAGATCAGTTTCGCAGTCTGCAGATATGATTTGAAAATGGCTAAAGCGAAATGAAAGTTCATGAAATGACGATGGAGAACCTTGAGCTCGTAAGGAAACTGATCATCCATGGTAATCTCTGTTACAAATTAAACTTTTACACGATATTTGGCATCTTAAAATCAGTCCTTTAGATGATGCATGATTTACGTTAACACTTCGTAGTTGTCATTCCCATAACTGTTATTAAATTTCGTTCCAGAATCTTACATTCGCCAAATCTGTTCAAAATTTCTCACTGTGGAGTAAGAAACAAAGAACTTCAGACTTTCGGATCAGGAGTTCAGCACCCCATCAGCGTATGAAATGCATAGCGTTGTAATGTCTTCGAGATTGACACTTAAATTACAAATAGCACGAACGCAATAATAATCGTATAGCCTGTATCCCTTCCGCTGAGGGATCTTCCAGTCGCGTAAGCTGTTTGTAGTAATCCTGTGTGACATCTTTGACGTCGGCCGTCAGTTGACTCGGTGGCTAATAGTGAAAGCTGTGAGGAATACAAGAATATTGGTAAAACAGTTCACCAATTGTCCCAAACGTATCGTTTATTAATGGTGTAACACCGTTTTTTCCGAAGTTTATTGGCTGGAAGCAGTTTGGGGTCGGAAACTTAGTATTAGAACCGTACACTGTGAGCCAAGGCAATAACGAATTCGTCAGTGTCTCACCGCTGAGTGTTCATTCATCTGCAGAACAGATTTTCCCCGCGAAAATCTGATAGTAAACGTCCTAACAGGACCAGTGAGTCGTTTGTTCTGACCTGCACCTACATAAAACCACCAAATCGTAATACGTTAAATTCGCCTGAAACGAACAAATAATCTATTTCATGAATCTTAGATTTAAGATAATGAGGAAACATACATTAGTGTCAGCTTAAGAACACACTTTAAGAAAAGTAATTACAGAAGTAAAGAGGATAGTTACGTACATTCTTGTAAGTCACATGAAAGGAATCGCCACAGAGCGTTAACACCGTTTGACGCCTGAAAATTATATACGCTTACTATGAAATGGAGTAATAAGGCATTCAGGACAAGTTGTTTCTACACAAAGGAAGCTTATGTTAGGTCCAGTGGATGAACGAAGGGGATATGAAAATTGTAGCAACTGAAATGTAGTAAACACGTAGTGACAGTAAATGATTAGTGAAGTAACAGAACAGTAATTCATTCAGTTACGTCCCTGTGATATTTATAGTTGATGCACAAACATCGATGCAATTTGGTTGAAACCAGCCGACGAAGTACTTGACCAGCCTCTACGGAAAAATTAACACAGCTGAACGCGAAGTATTATTTGATTTACGCAAGGCAGCATACCTTGAATGTTTGTCACTATACCCCCTATCACTTAAAACCAAATTCCGATTTACTTCATGATGCAGTTTGTCATCATAAATTAGAGTTTGGCTATCGGATAATCCATGTACCCTTGGGAATAGGTTCCTACACATAGTACCAAATATCACTTCCAGTGTGAGGGACGTAACTAGAAAATACGCGGAAGTTCTCGAAGAACTAGAGTTTAGTTCCAGCAGAAGTTAGTGTATTGTACTTCAGTGTTTCACCTAGGGAGGACAGAGTAATCAGATGAACAAATAAAATAACAGAAGTTGTAGAGTATACGAAAGGGTGAAACACAGTGTTTGTATCTGCAAAAAAAAAAAAAAAAAAAAAAAAAAAAAAAAAAAAAAAAAAAAAAAATAAATAAATTCTGCGAATGACTTTTCTTTCTCTTCTTGTTGATCTGCTGCTCCAGCAATCCAAGTAGACGAACTATAAAAACAGTGATATGTATTTACGTGACTAACTTGTTAGCTGAGAATGGGAATACAATCTGCGGGTAGAGCACATGTTGCAAACAGTAAGTCTTTATTTAATTACTGTATTGGTACGCTGGGAGAAAATATTGGCATTAGATATACAGATGAGGTGTGACAATTACTGACCTTGGAGAAAAAGACAATGTAGATTAATACGCGTTACGCACTTTTCTATTCAACTTTCAATATTTGACTCTCTCTTTGTTTCCTATAAAGAGTCTTGTAAAACGTTACTGAGATACACTTCCATCAGCTGTTTTCAAAGAAAGCGATCCCTAGAAATTATTTCTATAAACATGGAAATAAGATGTGCTCAGTTTCGACGAGGATTGAAAATACGAGTGTAACTTGGCAACGATCTATCTGCCTTCAGAAAAAAATGTCAGTGAAACATTTCTAATTTCATTTAATGATTGAGACCTAGGGAACAGTTTTGGTAATCTTTTTGAGACACAGTCACAGGTACAAGTCAAGCTCTTTCCATAACACAAAGGGCGTACTATCTTAACTTGATTGTTTCAAAGATCAAAATGAAGAAGCTAAAGATGCAGTCAAGCGGCGAGTTGCTAGTACACATTCGAAATGTTAATGTGAACGTTAAAGAGCATCAGGAAAGGCATTGGAGTCGGCAGTATCACTGGTGAACATTTAATGTAAAGGCAAGTTGCTAACCTTAGAACACTTAAAAAGGGGGGAGGGGGGCGGCGGCATGTTACATTACCACTAAAACATTGCAAAGTTTACTACGTCGCATATTATTCAAAGGAAGTCGTAATTTATTGGTTTTGTATTAATTGACATTATTGACCTCCAATGATAGTTTCATATCAAATCAAGTACAAAAATATCCTGTTTTATACATTACTGCATTCTTAAACCTCACTAAGGTTTGGTAAGCTGGCATTAATAAAACCTAAGCAATGACCTGCCTCCTAAGATTCCTAGGAATTCCAAGTAGTCATATCTCGAAAAGGATGAGAATAGAGCATACGTTTACATGTTCGTCCTTTCCCCCTCCTGAAATACTCAGTGTTACCCTTCATTTCCAGTGCTAAGGTAAAAGTCAACATAAAATGACAATGTGAGATGTAGCGGTTGCGATGCGGTAATTTACCGTTGTTTCACTTTTAATAAACTACTGAAAAAGAGACCATTCATAATTTGTCCACCGTTTACAGCTGCCAACATTGATTTATAAATTCACGGGAAAACTTTCAGTGTCTGTTTCTCAATGTTCCTCCTTTCATTGTTACGGAATACCAGTACTATTTACCGAAATTGTCTCCTTGTTGCGAGTGCCTTTTAAGGTTTCTCGTGTATGCGCATTAAATATACGTATTTCCACTTATTTGCACACTTAGTGGCTAACCATTAAGCTCAAATGTCACTTTCAAAGTCCAGCTTCTATCCTCTCCTGAATCAAGTTTTTGATGTAAATACAGTTTAAAGTTACTTCCGTAATATGCACTGAAGCTCCAAAGAAACTTGTACAGGCATGCGTAGTCAAATAGTTATGTGCCGGCCGGAGTGGCCGAGCGGTTAAAGGCGCTACAGTCTGGAACCGCACGACCGCTACGGTCGCAGATTCGAATCCTGCCTCGGGCATGGACGTGTGTGATGTCCTTAGGTTAGTTAGGTTTAAGTAGTTCTAAGTTCTAGGGGACTTATGACCACAGCAGATCAGTCCCATAGTGCTCAGAGCCATTTGAACCATTTGAAATAGTTATGTAAACAGAAAAAATAGGCCGCTGGGGTCAGCAACGCCCATATAAAACAAGTGTCTAGCGCAGTTGTTAAATCGGTTACTGCTGCTACAATGGCACATTATCAAGATTTCAGTGAGTTTGAACGTGGTGCTATAATCGACGCGCGAGCGGTGGGACTTAGCATCTCCGAGGTAGCGATGAGTTGGGATTTTCCCGTACAACCATTTCACGAGTGTGCAGTTAGTATCAGGAATCCGGTAAAACATCAACTCTCTGACATCGCTGCTGCTAGAAAAAGATTCTGCAACGACGTCACCAACGACGACTGAAGAGAATGGTTCAAGTGACAGAAGTGTAACCCTTCCGCAAATTGCTGCAGATTTCATTGCTGGGCCATCAAGTGTTAGCATGCGAACTATTCAACGTGTGGGTTTTCGGAGGTGAAGGCCCGCTCGTGTACCCTTGATGACTGAGCGATACAATGCTTTACGCCTCGCCTGGCTTGTCAACACCGACATTGCACTGATGATGACTGGAACCTTGTTATCTGCTCGGAGGGGTCTCATCTCAATTTGTATCGAGCGGATTGACGTGTACAGGTATGGAGACAATTTCATGAATTCACGGATTCTCCATGTCAGCAAGGGACTGTTGAAGCTGACGGAGGCTCTGTAATGGTGTGGGTCGCGTGCAGTTGAAGTGATATGGAGCCCTGATACGTCTCTGACAGGTTACACGTACGTAAGCATCCTGTTTGATCACCTTTATCCATTAATGTCCATTGTGCATTCCTACGGACTTGAGCGACACTTCACACGTCCAGAATTGCTACAGCGGCTCCATGAAGACTCTTCTGAGTTTAAACACTTCCGCTGGCCACCAAACTCCCCCGGACATGAACATACTTGAGCATATCTGGGATGCCTTGCAACGTGCTGTTCAGAAGAGATCTCCACCCCCTCGTACTCGTACGGATTTATGGACAGCCCTGCAGCATTCATGGCGTTAATTCCCTCCAGCACTACTTCATACATTAGCCGAGGTCATGCCACGTCGTGTTGCGGTACTTCCGTGGGCTCGCCTGGGCCTTAAATGATATTAGGCAGGTTGTACCAGTTTCTTTGGCTCTTCACTGTAGTTGGAATGAAAACGTAGAATGAATTTCGTAATCTTCATCACACTCGGGATACATGGTGAACCAGAACACCACCACCCACCACCACCACCACCACCACCACCACCACCACCACCACCACCGCCACCACGAGAGCGTATTGGTCCACGTTTGGAACATAATACAGCAGCGATAGTGAGAGGCATTTGCCCGATCAGTGTGTAGTAAGTTTCCGTAGTTATGCGGCAGCTGATGTCTATGAACAGGTCATACAGTTCCCATACCTGAGGCACCTTTTAGCGTCGCAGACGTGTTTCATCGCGTTCCTATAGTGCGAATTTTATGGTCAACACAGTGTTTTCGCTGTCGTGCTTGTTACACTACTGCTGAACTATTCTTGCCTTGGTACGTACAATTATCTTGCTGGGAGATGCCACGGGCCTCAGGGATGCAGATGATCCCCAATAATGCTCAAGTAGTCCACAGCTGGCACGGTGTCTTCAGTTACTGACACAGGTCTAATGGAAGTAAAGGTGAGTATCACCCACAGCAGAATACTGTCAGCACCATTCTGCGTCTGTGGTGCAGGCCCTGTTTCCAGCTGCCGTTCGCGTGAATAACGGCGTATAAGAACACGACCAAAGGTCTGGTGTAACAAGAAACGTGATTCATCCGACGACGCGACGTATTTCCGTTGGCTCTCCCGATGAAACCGTGCCCATTGCAAGCGTAATTTACGACGACGTTGGATCAACGCGGAGACATGTAGAGTTCGTCTGCTGCGGAGCCCAATGTTCAAACCGAGCGAGGTAAAAAATGTGCTCCAAAATAATGGTGTACCCTGTCGTTGGATCGCCATTCGATCTGATTTTCAGACTGGGGAAGCCTATGATCTCCACCATTCGTAATGAAGCGTGGGCGTCCTTGTGTCTTCTCGTTTCACCGTCCTTCAACTCTTTCCATAGGTGCAGAAGACAATAGCACGCGAACAGCCGACTAGCTTCCTCGTTTCCGAAATGCACATTTCCTCGTAGCTCTTTGTCAAAGCCGCTTAGGTCAGCGCATTTCCCAATTTGCGGCTCATACCATGCTGGGATCTCCGTTCGTCTCTGCTCCACTGATATGATTTACTTGCCGCGTCACCAGGCGGGATTCAATCTCTTGGTGGGCAGAGGTAATTAAGTTTCAGTTAGCGGTGTGTATCAGCGAAGTGGTATATATATGGAACATTAAACTGGCAATTAAAGCACATTTTGGCAACACTGTTTTTGCTTTCAAACACCTTTAAAAGAAATTAACATTACCAGTACTGTCACGTTACCTTCGCAGAAGACTAATGTTACTTTTCTAAGAACAATGACGACGTAGTTTAAAAATCGTTATTAGCTATTTAATTGACGGTTAGCCAGATATTGCTTTACTCATTCGTAAAACTTCAGCAGCAGGAGTAACGCACCATTTGTACCCCATATCCGAAACGTCAAAGATGAGAACTTCTTTAATTCCATATTCTCACAAATAACAATTTAAGGTATACGCCAAATCGGATCGTGCACGGTACCGATGTGTTCCAAAAAGTGGCACTCGAAATACGAATTTTCAGGGGATCATATGTCTGGTTGTATTGATCAGAGATCAGGGGCAAGTGTTTCGGATAGCCGTTGACCCAGTGATCATTTGTATACCTATCGGAAGAACGGCCGTTCTGTAGCTATCCTACAGTAGGGGCAAATCAGCAAATCGGTTGGTACTTTTGCTTTCTGCGTGGTCTAGGGTGAATATTAAGCGGGTTATAAAAACAGCATTTGTTCATAGGCGGTTCGTGACAACCCCGAAAATGCATTATATTCGGGTATGAAAAGTAGCTATTGTGGGGATTGGACACTCATATAATTCCTATTCATGGCAAAATTTTTACGGTATATTCTTAGATTGATATTCTTGAAGAACTTCGAAACTCTTCAATATTAGAATCCGTTGCCGAGATCCAGAGGTTCAAAGTTACAGTACTTAAGAGCGTAGAATATGTAAGTAATATCCGTTCTGAGGAGTAAATGTTTTAACTGACGTAGCGAGCACGTGGCCAAAGTTAGAGATTCGTGACAAGGGTTCTGAGGTCATCTAACTATGTTTTTCAGTTAGTATTTTTTTTTCCCCTGCGGGTCCGGGGATTAGAATAGGCCCGCGGTATTCCTGCCTGTCGTAAGAGGCGACTAAAAGGAGTCCATTCCCCTCACGGGGGTAGTTAGCGCCTGCGTCAGGAGACGGACGGTTCCACGACCTATAATCGTGGTCTTTTTGGTTTTTCACTTCTCGTTTCTTCCTTCCTTTTGTTGGTTCCTTTCCTTGCTCTTCTCGACCTCACTGTCTTCCTTACTCTTTCCCTTGACTTCTCCTTGCCTTCTCATTGCCTTTTTCTCCTTGCCTTCCCATTGCCTTTTTCTCCTTGCCTTCTCATTGCCTTTTTTTTCCTTGCCTTCTCATTACCTTTTTCTCCTTGCCTTCTCATTACCTTCTTCTCCTTGCCTTCTCTGGTCTCCGCCTCGGCGTTTGAGACAGTCTGTCCTCTTTCTCCCTCTCTCTCTTCTTTTTCCTCTTCTTCCTTCCTCCCTGTGCGTGCCTGAAGGCCGACCCACGCGTTCGCACGCGTAGCCGGTGACGGGGTAACGCGTAATTCCCCGCCCTGGGTAGACATGTAAGGCACGCGCGTACCCCCTGGTAAAGGCCAGGCCCGGGGAGGGGTGATTGCCTGAGCTGATACCTTCTGACCATGCCGATTGGTCCCTCCGTCTGTTTCTCGGGAGGTGTGACCTGAGGTGTAAACATTCACCTAAGACGGGAGTGCCCTCTGAGAGGGTCCCCACAAGGAAGGAGCGCGCCATCGGAGACGCTGGCAATCATGGGGGATTCCTCCGCAATGGATTCTACTCCATCTCTTTCGACTTCGACTCAAAAACGGAAACGTGACCAGCCAACAGTGACAAAAGTACTACCGCCTGCCCCACAGTTCCTCGTAGTTTCTCGATCTGAGGACGGAAAGGATTTTTCTTCTGTCAACCCTTTCGTTATTCAGAAGGGCGTAGATGCCATAGCCGGATCTGTCAAATCTTGTACCAGGTTGCGAAAAGGCGCCTTATTACTAGAAACTGAGAGTGCCTTTCAGGCACAAAAACTGCTTCGGGCCACCCTCCTGTACACGTTCCCTGTCCGGGTGGAGGCCCACCGAACTTTGAACTCGTCTCGTGGTGTAGTCTATTCTAGCTCCCTCGACGGATTGACTGATGAGGAGCTTCAATCATTCCTCGCTGAGCAGGGCGTGACGGCTGTCCATAGGGTCATGAAAAAGGTCAACAATGACCTTGTACCGACCCGGACAATTTTCTTGACCTTCGATAGTGTTAAGCTGCCATCGCGCATCAAGGCGGGCTACGAGGTTATTTCTGTTCGCCCCTATGTCCCGACACCTACGCGCTGCTACCAGTGTCAGCGTTTCAATCACACTCGACAGTCTTGTTCCAATGCGGCTAAATGTGTCACTTGTGGCAGGGATGCCCATGAGGGTGACTGTCCACCTCCGTCTCCTCGTTGTGTGAACTGTCAGGGTGACCATGCCGCATCCTCCCGCGACTGTCCTGTCTATAAGGAAGAACGCTGTATCCAGGAAATTCGGGTCAAAGAGAAAGTGTCCACCTCGGCTGCTCGCAAGCTATTGGCTAGTAGGAAGCCCACGCTGCTCCCAGCGGGGAAATACAGTACTGTCCTCGTCTCTCCTCGGACTACCTGGGAGGTAGCAACCCAGACATGCGATCTGACCTTCAGCACGACGGTCGTCCGTTCGGCCAGTGCTAAGATCGCGCGGTCGACGTCTCCTCTTCCTCCCATCACCCCACAGACACGAACACCTTCCTCAGCTTCTGCTAAGACGAAGACATCGAAGTCAGATGCACGGGCCTTCAAGAAGGAACCATCCCGTGCAGACTTCCTCCGTACATCGACCTCCCAGCCTTCGACCGGTACTTCCACTACACGTCCTTCCAAAAAGGCGCATAGGAAGCACAGTTCTCCTTCTCCGCCACGGCGCATTCTTTCTCCTGCGCCACTCAGCGGTTGCCGCCCCAGGCCGTCATCTGTTTCGCCTGGCCGCACCGCTGGTAGCCGTACATCTGGCCGTTCACTGGCGGAGGAAGCTCCCCCTCCCGGCCATCCTCCCGAGATGGCCGATGACCCTATAGACCACATGGACGATGACTGTCCGCCTACTGATAGCGGCGGCAGTGCTCGCTCGAAGCCAGGCCCTAAGCGGCCTTCGAGGTGACCACTTCTCTCATCTTCCTTTTCTTACGATGGCACTTATTCACTGGAATATTCGCAGCATTCGCTCCAACCGAGAGGACTTGAAGTTGCTGCTCCGCTTGCACCGTCCGCTCGTCGTAGCCCTCCAGGAAACGAAGCTACGCCCATCCAATCAAATTGCCTTGGCACACTACACCTCTGTGCGTTTTGACCTACCCCCTGTGGTAGGTATCCCAGCTCATGGAGGGGTTATGTTGCTGGTCCGGGATGATATTTACTACGATCCCATCACGTTGCACACCGGCCTGCAGGCAGTTGCCATCCGCATTACTCTCCCCACTTTTACGTTTTCCTTTTGTACCGTTTACACTCCATCGTCATCTGCCGTTACCAGGGCAGACGTGATGCAACTTATTGCTCAGCTACCTGCACCATTTTTGTTAACTGGAGACTTCAATGCCCACCATCCCCTTTGGGGCTCTCCAGCATCCTGCCCGAGGGGCTCCTTGTTAGCAGACCTTTTCAACCAGCTCGATCTTGTCTGCCTCAATACTGGCGCCCCTACTTTTCTTTCGGACACATCTCACACCTATTCCCATTTAGACCTCTCTATATGTACTCCCCAACTTGCACGCCGGTTTGAGTGGTATGCACTTTCTGATACATATTCGAGCGACCACTTCCCGTGTGTTATCCATCTCCTGCAGCATACCCCCTCTCCGTGCTTCTCTAATTGGACCATCTCCAAGGCAGACTGGGGGCACTTCTCTTCCAGGGCGACCTTTCAGGATCAAACCTTTACAAGCTGCGATCGTCAGGTCGCACACCTCACGGAAGTCATTCTCGCTGCTGCTTAATATTCCATCCCTCACCCTCCTTCTTCTCCACGTCGCGTACCGGTCCCCTGGTGGACCGCGGCATGTAGAGACGCTTTACGTGCTCGTCGACGTGCTTTACGCACATTTAAACGCCACCCTACAGTGGCGAATTGTATCAATTATAAACGATTACGTGCTCAGTGTCGTCGTATTATCAAAGAAAGCAAGAAAGCCAGCTGGGCTGCTTTCACAAGCACCTTCAACAGTTTTACTCCTTCTTCTGTTGTCTGGGGTAGCCTGCGCCGGCTATCTGGCACTAAGGTCCACTCACCAGTTTCTGGCTTGAAGGTCGCGAATGACGTCCTTGTAGCCCCTGAGGCTGTCTCCAATGCCTTCGGCCGCTTTTTCGCAGAGGTTTCGAGCTCCGCTCATTACCACCCTGCCTTCCTCCCCCGCAAACAGGCAGAGGAGGCTAGGCCACCTAACTTCCGCTCCTCGAATTGTGAAAGTTATAATGCCCCATTCACCATGCGGGAACTCGAAAACGCACTTGGCCGATCACGGTCCTCTGCTCCAGGGCCAGATTCTATTCATATTCAGATGCTGAAGAACCTTTCTCCTGCGGGTAAAGGTTTTCTTCTTCGTACTTACAATCGCATCTGGATTGAGGGACATGTTCCCGCATGCTGCCGCGAGTCTATTGTTGTCCCGATTCCTAAGCCGGGGAAGGACAAGCACTTTCCTTCCAGTTATCGACCTATCTCGCTTACCAGCTGTGTCTGTAAAGTGATGGAGCGAATGGTTAACTCTCGATTGATTTGGCTGCTCGAGTCTCGACGCCTACTTACCAATGTACAATGTGGATTTCGTAGGCGCCGCTCTGCTGTTGACCATCTGGTTACCTTGTCGACCTTCATTATGAATAACTTCTTGCGGAAGCGCCCGACCGCGGCTGTGTTCTTTGATTTGGAGAAGCTTACGACACCTGTTGGAAGGCGGGCATTCTCCGCACCATGCATACATGGGGCCTTCGCGGTCGCCTCCCTCTTTTTATTCGTTCCTTTTTAATGGATCGACAGTTCAGGGTACGTGTGGGTTCTGTCCTGTCCGACACCTTTCGCCAGGAGAATGGGGTGCCACAGGGCTCAGTTTTGAGCGTCGCTCTCTTCGCCATCGCGATCAATCCAATAATGGATTGCCTCCCAGCTGATGTATCAGGCTCCCTTTTCGTGGACGATTTTACCATCTATTGCAGCGCGCAGTGTACACGTGTCCTGGAGCGCTGTCTTCAGCGTTCTCTTGACCGTCTTTACTCCTGGAGTGTCGCCAATGGCTTCCGTTTTTCTGCCGAGAAGACGGTCTGTATTAACTTCTGGCGCTACAAAGAGTTTCTCCCACCGTCCTTACGACTCGGTCCCGTTGCTCTCCCAATCGTGGAGACAACCACTTTTTTAGGCCTTACATTTGACAGGAAACTTAGCTGGTCTCCACATGTGTCATATTTGGCCGCCCGTTGTACCCGTTCTTTAAATGTCCTCCGTGTTCTCAGTGGTCTGTCGTGGGGAGCGGATCGAACCGTCCTGCTTCGTCTATATCGGTCGATCGTCCGCTCCAAGCTGGATTATGGGAGCTTCGTATACTCCTCTGCACGGCCATCCATCTTACGCCGCCTCAACTCCATACAACATCGGGGTTTACGACTTGCGATCGGAGCATTTTATACCAGTCCCGTAGAGAGTCTTCATGCTGACGCTGGCGAATTGCCACTCACCTACCGGCGCGATATACTGCTTTGTCGGTATGCCTGTCGGCTACTGTCAATGCCCGACCATCCGTCTTATCGTTCCTTTTTTGACGACTCTCTTGACCGTCAATACGGGTTGTATGTCTCTGCCCTGCTACCCCCTGGAGTTCGCTTTCGTCGCCTCCTTCAACACCTTAATTTTTCACTCCCTGCAACCTTTCGAGTGGGCGAGAGCCGCACGCCACCTTGGCTCCAGGCTCAGGTCCGCGTTCACCTTGACCTCAGCTCGCTCCCAAAAGAGGTCACCCCCGGTTCGGTCTACCACTCCCGTTTTTTGGAACTTCGTTCGAAGTTCATCGACATGACTTTCATTTATACAGATGGCTCTAAGACCAATGACGGGGTCGGGTGTTCCTTTATTGTCGAGGCACAAAGTTTCAAATACCGGCTCCATGGCCATTGTTCTGTCTTCACAGCTGAGCTCTTTGCCCTCTACCAGGCTGTTCTTTACATCTGCCGCCACCGACATTCTGCTTATGTCATCTGCTCAGATTCCCTGAGCGCCATCCAGAGCCTCAGTGATCCGTACCCGGTTCACCCTTTCGTACACCGGATCCAACGCTCTCTTCAGCAGCAGGTGGACGTCGGTTCTCCAGTTAGCTTTATGTGGGTTCCTGGCCATGTCGGTATCCCTGGGAACGAAGCTGCAGATGCCGCGGCCAAGGCTGCGGTCCTCCAGCCTCGGACAGCTTTTTGTTGCGTCCCTTCGTCCGATTTTAGCAGGGTGATTTGTCGGCGCATCTTATCTCTGTGGCATGCCGATTGGGCTGCACTTACCGACAACAAGCTTCGGGCCTTAAAACCTCTTCCCGTGGCTTGGCCGTCCTCCTCACGCCCTTCTCGGCGGGAGGAGGTCGTTTTAGCCCGGTTAAGAATTGGACACTGCCGGTTCAGCCATCGCCATCTGCTGACGGCTGCGCCGGCGCCGTTCTGCCCATGTGGGCACTTGCTGACGGTTAGACACGTTTTAATGTCCTGTCCAGATCTTAAC
This sequence comes from Schistocerca americana, assembly GCF_021461395.2. Taxonomy (NCBI): domain Eukaryota; kingdom Metazoa; phylum Arthropoda; class Insecta; order Orthoptera; family Acrididae; genus Schistocerca; species Schistocerca americana. Next base: position 740,199,723 of record NC_060119.1, on the reverse strand, counting down.
ACACTGCGCCTCGATCTTAACCTGCCACATACTTTCGATGCCATTTTAGCGGATGACCCACGAGCAGCTGCTCGTGTTCTTCGTTTTATCAATTTGACAAACCTCGCTAAGGACATTTGATGCTGCTGTTTTTTAATCCTATGCCTGTCAGTCTGTCTTTTATCGTGTTTTCCCTTTTAGTTGTTGTGGTCAACTTGTGCCTCGCGGTGTATTCTTAGAGTAGTCAGGGCGCTAATGACCATTGAAGTTGTGCGCCCTAAAACCACAAAAAAAAAAAGTTAGTATTTTTCATTAATAGAACCGTGGCGGCTTTCTCTGTGCAATGGACACTCCACGTCTATTCAAAACGTTCAAGGTGGTACTGCAGTGGCAGAACACGATCTTAACAAACCTGGAAAGAACTTAAGGGTACTACAAAAAACTATGTACTACGGGAAAGAATGCAAATTCAGTAAAATATTTTTAATAACATTTTACTCTTTTAAGATACAAATCATAAGTCGGACGTTTTCGGCGAACTGCTATGGAGGAGCAAATTATCAAGAAAAAATGTTCAAGTGTCAAGATATATAAATGTGCCGAACTATATAAATAAACTGTCCAAACTTTACTGACCTATATAATTCGTTTTATATAAGCAGCAGAACCTGCTGTACCAGGGCAAGCAAGGGAAGCAGCTGGAAAATGCTCCTGTTGGAGCACAGCACAGGCGAATGTGTTTCTTTTCGAAATATTCTGACAGAAAAGTGGGGAACCAGCTGCCTCATTCCGCCTTCCTAACCAAAAATTCTTGCAAGCGCATTTACTCCCCCCACCCCCTTTTTGCGCTGAAAGAATGTAGTAGAGAGGCAGGCGGCAACGGTGGAACAGAGAGGAGACATTGTCAGTGGAAGCCAAAGAGATAGGAGGTATTGATGATCAGAGACAGTGGCAGTAAAAGAAGAGAGAGAGAGAGAGAGAGAGAGAGAGAGAGAGAGAGAGAGAGAGAGAGAGGATGGATGGAAAATGAAATGAAATGATCTTATGGCCTGGAGTTCCCAGGCGGGAAGTTCGGCCGCCAGGTGCAAGTCTTATTGAGTGCGACGCCGCATTGGGCGACTTGCGCGTCGACAATGGGGATGAAATGATGATGACAGCACAACACCCAGTCCCTGAGGGGAGAAAATCTCCCACCCCAGCTGAGAATCGAACCCGGGTCGCCGTGCATGGCATTTCAACGCGCTCTCCGTTTAGCTATTTTGTTCGTTGCATTTTTTCGGTGCGGATGTCCCATGACACCTGTTCAAGTCTAGTGTCGAGCCATTGACTCAGTTTATTTATTTTTATTATTTTTTTCTGTTACAGAGTGCAGCTAACCCTCTGATCGAACACGCTGAGCTACCGTGCCGGCATCTATTGGGGCAGACAGATGGATGGAGATAAAAGAGCGCGCGCGCGAGCGAGGGAGGGAGGAGTGGGATAGTGGGATAGTGGGATAGTGGGATAGTGGGATAGTGGGATAGTGGGATAGTGGGATAGTGGGATAGTGGGATAGTGGGATAGTGGGATGTTTTGTAAATAATGGGATGAAAAGGAGAATGTGAGGGAGAGAAACTTATAGAGTGTGACAGTGCCAGGGAGATTGCTGAGAGACTGGAGAAAAGCATTTAGAATGGTATATTAAAAGAGCACGAAAGTGTTCGCATGACAAAGTTTTCGCGAGGAAGGCGGAATGAGTACTGAGGCGGCTGATTCCCCATTTTACTGTCAGTGATCTGAAGATGAACATTCCACTTCTTTGTGCTCAGACAGTATTTTTTCGCTGGTATTAGTCATGATCGACAAAAAAGTATATCGAAAAAAATACGTTGTTGTGATTGGAGATTAATTGGAATTACTCATCACACTATATGTGACAGTACCGAACAAAAATTAGTTATAGCAATAAGTTTTTGAGTGTATTGGGCTCCAATAAAGAGAGTATCAGGAGTTAACACATCTTATTAGCGAAAATATAGTTCTACACAGTGCGGAATAATCGCTGAGTAGCTGTCCGCTCCCGGTAGCTGAGTGGTCAGCGCGACATAATGTCAATCGTAAGGGTCCGGGTTCGATTCCCGACTGGGTCGGAGATTTTCTCCTAATCATCATCGACGCGCAAGTCGCCGAAGTGGCGTCAAATCGAAAGACTTGCACCAGGCGAGCTGTCTACCAGACGGCAGGCCCTAGTCACACAACATTTATATTTTTACTGAGTAGCTGTTTCTTCGTATGACAGTATAGTGAATTGCTTCAGTTTGTCATCGACATAAACTTCACATGTTATTCTGTAGGTGCTTAGTTGTAAATAAGACACTGACAGGCTTACCGTCACACAGTACCTTTTTTAATCTTCTGTAACGCACGGAGTCACTGATTTCAAAATTAACTTTTTCGGAAACTAAGATCGATAGATGAATGCAACAAAAGGTATGTTTATTGTGACCGCTGGAGTTTCGAAATAGTTCTAAAACCCGCTAACAAATGGTGCTGTACATCTCGTACAGTATCAACGTGCTCAATTAAACACGTTCTCCGCAAAAAGTATTTGCAACCACATCACAACATTTGCGAAATGTTCACCACTCGCAATACGGAGGAGACGCAGACGAATAATGAAATTTGCCATCACATCTTCTAGTGTCCAACGGAACTGATCGCTCTGAGATGCGGTGCACTATTTATAGGCACTATGTGTTTAGATTACGGAGCCATCTGTTTCCGAACTATTTCGAAATTTCTTATAAAACTGTTACAGCTTTCACAATGAACATAACTGTTCGTTGCACTCGTCTATCGATCTTGGTTTTCGTGCTATTTAATTTCCTAATCAGGGACTCCTTCGCTGGATACCATGCAGTACACAATACAAACCTGAAATCTAATCACTTCAAGAGCTACAAACTACTAGGGTGGTCCCATCTGGTTGATGATTTTCAGTTTTAACATTCACGGTTATGATAAGCGTCCCGTGTCTGAAATTCTTGATACGGAAAAAAATCACCTAAATAATTTATTTCATCCTACAAAGCAACTGATTTTACTGGTAGAAGATAGTTTCTCAGAACTGCGTCATCGCGTTCGTAATTTCCAGACGCATTGCTTTGTAATATGAATTCGTTCACAGGAAAATTTAGCCAATTTTAACCGGCCTGCCAGATACGACGTACTGTTTTGAGATTATAGTACCAATTTACTGTTGTAAAATTGTGCAGGCTGCAGTTCTAAACCTAGCGAAAGTTCAATAAAATTCGGTTTGCTAATATTAGTGTGTCTGCAACTCACCCAGTCGGAGCTTCCTTACAGACAGCGATTCACCGCATCTGTTGCTTGTTACCGTGGAAACAGTCACGAAGGATGGAGCGGAAGGGAGTGGGAAATCAAATTTGTCAATGTTAAGTGACGCAGTTTATGCATATAAGGTAAGAAGTGCATTTAAACGTGCTTCTGTGCAATTTCTCTCCTGGAGAGTCTGTGGTGTCGGGATTCTATTGGTGAGCGATATTTAAACAGAACATTAAGTTACTGACGTTTAGTGAGTTGTATTTACTCAGATGCGAAATGTGAAGTTGGCAGCGATTCCTGTGCTATGATATCTTCACACTGACGTTAAGTTTTCTACTCTATAGAGGACACTGATCTTTACTGAAGCAGTACCTTCGTAATAGAGTTCTATACCAAGTATTGACGGTTTAGAAAGTGTATCTCTGTCTCCAATAGGCTGAATCCGTTTCTTGATACCTTTAGGAATCTTGCGTGCTACTGTTCCAAGATAAGTAATTCAGAGGTTGGCAAAAAGGCAAAATGATGCCCCGGGTTTGTAAGACATTATGTTACTAGTATCCTGGGCATTTAATTTTCTGTTTATATTACTGAAATGAATAGAGACTCTGACGTAGCAGCTAGTTGAAATTCGAGGCCAGAGGCTTTCATGTTTGTGAACCGATTTACTTTGAAAATCATTTTCCTGCAAAAAAGTGATCAAATTTTTATAATATAAATTTAGTCTTCGACGCTTCCTGCACACTAAAATAACACATGGACTGATTTCACATGATCGTTAATTCATGCTTCGCCATGACTCTTCAGGTTATGTGTAAGTTTCCCAAACACCTTACCGTGCTTATAAAAAATTGTAATAAAATAATATACATTGATCTGCATGAGCGAGTAGCAGTTTACATTACTTAAAAGGCAGTGTGCGAAACATACAACCTCGTTTATCTCACAGAATTGTGATTAGATACTTTCCATTTGTTAAGCGACTTTTTTGAATAGCAGTGGTTTGTAAAGCACTACAGAGAAATCACAGATCAATGTTTAACATATAGAGATGAGGTAGATACAAATTATTTGAACAGGTATATTACCCCCACATGTAATCAAAACATTATATGACCTCAGCTTCCGTTATTAAATTTTATTTTTCAGTTTATTTATTGACCTGCAGGAAATGGTTCAGAAGATCACTCTCATTTACTTTGCTGGCAGCAATATTGTGATGAAGCTCCTTAGTCGCTAGATGGGACGCGCCCATATTAATCTATTAAATGCCCTGTGGCTCTCTGGTGCAAGCTGTTTGATCTGATACATGTCCAGCGGCTCGCAAGTCAATCACTGCGCTCTTTTACTGAAGCTGTTTCTCATTCGGACTCAAAAGACTGAGTGGACCACCTGCATACCTTTCCTCCCCAGAAAAGTCTGAAGTGGTTCTCGCAAATCGAACCTGACACATGTTCAAAAGTACTCACCAACACGAAGCTCGAGATGTATGCACAAATGAAATGAGCCTACAAATACGATATACTCCTCACTTAAGTACTCTTTGATGTACCTTTACTGGACGAACAGGGAAGCTGTGATACCTGTCTGCGTTCGTTGCTTAAAACGCTATTTCATTAAAATTTCGTAAACTTACCTGCGGGGTGTGTGGTCTCATTGTGTTTACGCTCATAAAATTTCAGATTTGTACAAAAGATGAGTGTCACACTTATTGGATGGTAGCAAGGCCGTGGTCCAAGGCATAATTCTTTGGCTAATGTTTCGTCTTCCAATGCTGGAGACTTCATCAGACTCCGCGATATTAGCAGCGGTCTGATGACGTCATGAACCGAACGTTGCGTAGATACATACAAACACCAGAACATTTAGTAAGTAAGTTTGTTAGATTCTGTAATTGCTCTTTGAGTCATTCAAGCCTCTGATAATGTCTCCAGCATTGGAAGACGAAACGTAAGACAGAGAATTATGCCTTGGACCAGGGCCTATGCTCATAAAACAAATATTGGCAGTTCAGCAAAATAGTGAGGTCCTTCATACGGGTATTAGAAAAAAAAATTCCGTTAAATTTCGGCTACACGATGAATGACTCAAACTTAAAGGCCCTCGATTCACGTAAATAAGCTGGGCTTAGAATTACGAACAGCATAAATTAGACCTAAGACACTGAAAGTGATGGGAAGGCAAACCGAGGACTGCGTTTTATTGCCGCAATACTCGGAAGGTGCGAAAAATCTAGTAAAGATACTGTCCATACCAATGATCGTCAACCTTTTTTGGCTCAAAGCCCAATACTGACACTGTGGGATGGAACCCGGACCGCTTATATACCGATATTATTATTCATTGGTTACCTACATAAAATAGTACTATTATAGTCTTATTTTAAGGGTGTAATAAGTTGGTCACCGGCCTCCAAGTACTGATTGTTACATATAAGCACCATTTGGAATCCTTTGTGTAGAGCGTTGTCTATTTCAGATCGGTGGCACTAATCGCCTGGTGAAGTTTTGTTCTCTTGTCTGTGTGACTGGGTGATCGACTAGTCACAACAGTTGTACATACATTTAAATGCATTATACACTATGAATATGATCACATATATTTACTAAATGTTCTGATGTCATTTTTCTTCTAGTCTTTGCTCTGTATTATAAGAGCCTTATTAATTTAATCTTCCATCCTACAAATATATACCATATTTGAAGATTATCATCTCTGTAATGCGCACTCACAAATCCATGTACGCTTCTGTCTCAAAATTCATACCGTAGCAGCTGATCGAAAAGAGTCGTGTACACCTGTGAGTTGTTATAACTGGAAGATAAGCAATAAAACATTCCCCTCTCACATCCTCTAACCTTACAATGACTTCGCTACTTACTCCTCCGACTACGAGATAAGATGCGAACTTTACATAGCTCATAAGTGAATTCAAAAGGTCAATAAAAATTTAACACATTTTACAATATAACTGCCTCCGTCAATACTTTTGCTTGTTTCTGATAAGGAAAATTTAACTTCTGAGAAGTTCTTAACGTAAGTTGACGATTCTCGATTCGACTGTTAAATGCGATGCATGATACTGTGAAACGCGGGCAGGACAAATACGTGATTCGGACAGCAGTTTGGCGAGCACTAGCCTACACTTGGCTTGTCTGTCCTATTCTGGAGTATTCCTGCGTGTTACAAAATCCTTCTCAGACAGGAATGCCAGAGGACACGAAAAAGAGTTGGAAGAAATGTGGGTCGTTTTGTACTATCGCGAAATATATGAGATGTGCGCCGGATATGATAAGCGAATTGCTGTGACAAGCCTTGAGACAATTGTATTTTTCGTTACGGTGAGATCTTTTCGGGACATTTAGATTAACATTTTCCTCCGAATGCACAATTCGTTGACTCCCCAAAGAGAAATAACCGTCCTAATAAGGTAATAGAAATCTGATATCGCCCAAAAGATTCACTTTTTCCACACGCAATTATAGAGTGGAAGAGTCGAGACATAGTGTGAAGGCGGTTGTGTGTACTGTCTGCCGGAACCTTTAGTGTGGATACCAGAGTAATCACGGAAATCAAGATGTGGAATGCCCATCTAAAAGTGCTCCTCGGATGAATAAGTCCTTTTCTTCTTCTTCCTCTACCACCACCACCACCACCACTGCTGATACTAGTGATAATCATTTTATAGTCGAAGCTCTTTCATCGGGCACGTTTGCATTTAATATGTAATCAGGAAATGTGGCTCTTGCTTAACACTTTCGCTGCGGCATCGGTGCAGACGCGCAACTCTCCAGTGCGGCGCGGCAACGTACGAGTGCGGGCCGGTAACACTGAAACGGCAGGCACCGCTCGGAGCCGACGCTCCTAAGCACACCTGAGCTACAGGCTGACGTCAAGACCTTGTAGGATCATGTTCTATACTGACTTAATGATGACACCTTAGATGTGTTACTTCAAATATGCTTCGACTGTATTGTGGTCATGTTTTAAAGCCTGTTTGCTGTCTGACACCTATAGGGGTTACCACTCGGCGCCGACGCTCCTAAGCACACCTGAGCTACAGGCTGGCGTCAAGACCTTGTAGGATCATGTTCTATACTGACTTAATGATGACACCTTAGATGTGTTACTTCAAATAAGCTTCGACTGTATTGTGGTCATGTTTTAAAGCCTGTTTGCTGTCTGACACCTATAGGGGTTACCACTCGGCGCCGACGCTCCTAAGCACACCTGAGCTACAGGCTGGCGTCAAGACCTTGTAGGATCATGTTCTATACTGACTTAATGATGACACCTTAGATGCATTACTTCAAATAAGCTTCGACTGTATTGTGGTCATGTTTTAAAGTCTGTTTGCTGTCTGACACCTATAGGGGTTACCACTCGGCGCCGACGCTCCTAAGCACACCTGAGCTACAGGCTGGCGTCAAGACCTTGTAGGATCATGTTCTATACTGACTTAATGATGACACCTTAGATGTGTTACTTCAAATAAGCTTCGACTGTATTGTGGTCATGTTTTAAAGTCTGTTTGCTGTCTGACACCTATAGGGGTTACCGCTTGGAACCGACGCTCCTAAGCACACCTGAGCTACAGGCTGGCGTCAAGACCTTGTAGGATCATGTTCTATACTGACTTAATGATGACACCTTAGATGTGTTACTTCAAATATGCTTCGACTGTATTGTGGTCATGTTTTAAAGCCTGTTTGCTGTCTGACACCTATAGGGGTTACCACTCGGCGGCGACGCTCCTAAGCACACCTGAGCTACAGGCTGGCGTCAAGACCTTGTAGGATCATGTTCTATACTGACTTAATGATGACACCTTAGATGTGTTACTTCAAATAAGCTTCGACTGTATTGTGGTCATGTTTTAAAGTCTGTTTGCTGTCTGACACCTATAGGGGTTACCGCTTGGAACCGACGCTCCTAAGCACACCTGAGCTACAGGCTGGCGTCAAGACCTTGTAGGATCATGTTCTATACTGACTTAATGATGACACCTTAGATGTGTTACTTCAAATATGCTTCGACTGTATTGTGGTCATGTTTTAAAGCCTGTTTGCTGTCTGACACCTATAGGGGTTACCACTCGGCGGCGACGCTCCTAAGCACACCTGAGCTACAGGCTGGCGTCAAGACCTTGTAGGATCATGTTCTATACTGACTTAATGATGACACCTTAGATGTGTTACTTCAAATAAGCTTCGACTGTATTGTGGTCATGTTTTAAAGTCTGTTTGCTGTCTGACACCTATAGGGGTTACCACTCGGCGCCGACGCTCCTAAGCACACCTGAGCTACAGGCTGGCGTCAAGACCTTGTAGGATCATGATCTATACTGACTTAATGATGACACCTTAGATGCATTACTTCAAATAAGCTTCGACTGTATTGTGGTCATGTTTTAAAGTCTGTTTGCTGTCTGACACCTATAGGGGTTACCACTCGGCGCCGACGCTCCTAAGCACACCTGAGCTACAGGCTGGCGTCAAGACCTTGTAGGATCATGTTCTATACTGACTTAATGATGACACCTTAGATGCATTACTTCAAATAAGCTTCGACTGTATTGTGGTCATGTTTTAAAGTCTGTTTGCTGTCTGACACCTATAGGGGTTACCACTCGGCGCCAACGCTCCTAAGCACACCTGAGCTACAGGCTGGCGTCAAGACCTTGTAGGATCATGATCTATACTGACTTAATGATGACACCTTAGATGCATTACTTCAAATAAGCTTCGACTGTATTGTGGTCATGTTTTAAAGTCTGTTTGCTGTCTGACACCTATAGGGGTTACCACTCGGCGCCGACGCTCCTAAGCACACCTGAGCTACAGGCTGGCGTCAAGACCTTGTAGGATCATGTTCTATACTGACTTAATGATGACACCTAGATGTGTTACTTCAAATAAGCTTCGACTGTATTGTGGTCATGTTTTAAAGTCTGTTTGCTGTCTGACACCTATAGGGGTTACCACTCGGCGCCGACGCTCCTAAGCACACCTGAGCTACAGGCTGGCGTCAAGACCTTGTAGGATCATGTTCTATACTGACTTAATGATGACACCTTAGATGCATTACTTCAAATAAGCTTCGACTGTATTGTGGTCATGTTTTAAAGTCTGTTTGCTGTCTGACACCTATAGGGGTTACCACTCGGCGCCGACGCTCCTAAGCACACCTGAGCTACAGGCTGGCGTCAAGACCTTGTAGGATCATGTTCTATACTGACTTAATGATGACACCTTAGATGCATTACTTCAAATAAGCTTCGACTGTATTGTAATCATGTTTTAAAGTCTGTTTGCTGTCTGACACCTATAGGGGTTACCACTCGGCGCCGACGCTCCTAAGCACACCTGAGCTACAGGCTGGCGTCAAGACCTTGTAGGATCATGTTCTATACTGACTTAATGATGACACCTAGATGTGTTACTTCAAATAAGCTTCGACTGTATTGTGGTCATGTTTTAAAGTCTGTTTGCTGTCTGACACCTATAGGGGTTACCACTCGGCGCCGACGCTCCTAAGCACACCTGAGCTACAGGCTGGCGTCAAGACCTTGTAGGATCATGTTCTATACTGACTTAATGATGACACCTAGATGTGTTACTTCAAATAAGCTTCGACTGTATTGTGGTCATGTTTTAAAGTCTGTTTGCTGTCTGACACCTATAGGGGTTACCACTCGGCGCCGACGCTCCTAAGCACACCTGAGCTACAGGCTGGCGTCAAGACCTTGTAGGATCATGTTTTATACTGACTTAATGATGACACCTTAGATGTGTTACTTCAAATAAGCTTCGACTGTATTGTGGTCATGTTTTAAAGTCTGTTTGCTGTCTGACACCTATAGGGGTTACCACTCGGCGCCGACGCTCCTAAGCACACCTGAGCTACAGGCTGGCGTCAAGACCTTGTAGGATCATGTTCTATACTGACTTAATGATGACACCTTAGATGCATTACTTCAAATAAGCTTCGACTGTATTGTGGTCATGTTTTAAAGTCTGTTTGCTGTCTGACACCTATAGGGGTTACCACTCGGCGCCGACGCTCCTAAGCACACCTGAGCTACAGGCTGGCGTCAAGACCTTGTAGGATCATGTTCTATACTGACTTAATGATGACACCTTAGATGTGTTACTTCAAATAAGCTTCGACTGTATTGTGGTCATGTTTTAAAGTCTGTTTGCTGTCTGACACCTATAGGGGTTACCGCTTGGAACCGACGCTCCTAAGCACACCTGAGCTACAGGCTGGCGTCAAGACCTTGTAGGATCATGTTCTATACTGACTTAATGATGACACCTTAGATGTGTTACTTCAAATATGCTTCGACTGTATTGTGGTCATGTTTTAAAGCCTGTTTGCTGTCTGACACCTATAGGGGTTACCACTCGGCGGCGACGCTCCTAAGCACACCTGAGCTACAGGCTGGCGTCAAGACCTTGTAGGATCATGTTCTATACTGACTTAATGATGACACCTTAGATGTGTTACTTCAAATAAGCTTCGACTGTATTGTGGTCATGTTTTAAAGTCTGTTTGCTGTCTGACACCTATAGGGGTTACCGCTTGGAACCGACGCTCCTAAGCACACCTGAGCTACAGGCTGGCGTCAAGACCTTGTAGGATCATGTTCTATACTGACTTAATGATGACACCTTAGATGTGTTACTTCAAATATGCTTCGACTGTATTGTGGTCATGTTTTAAAGCCTGTTTGCTGTCTGACACCTATAGGGGTTACCACTCGGCGGCGACGCTCCTAAGCACACCTGAGCTACAGGCTGGCGTCAAGACCTTGTAGGATCATGTTCTATACTGACTTAATGATGACACCTTAGATGTGTTACTTCAAATAAGCTTCGACTGTATTGTGGTCATGTTTTAAAGTCTGTTTGCTGTCTGACACCTATAGGGGTTACCACTCGGCGCCGACGCTCCTAAGCACACCTGAGCTACAGGCTGGCGTCAAGACCTTGTAGGATCATGATCTATACTGACTTAATGATGACACCTTAGATGCATTACTTCAAATAAGCTTCGACTGTATTGTGGTCATGTTTTAAAGTCTGTTTGCTGTCTGACACCTATAGGGGTTACCACTCGGCGCCGACGCTCCTAAGCACACCTGAGCTACAGGCTGGCGTCAAGACCTTGTAGGATCATGTTCTATACTGACTTAATGATGACACCTTAGATGCATTACTTCAAATAAGCTTCGACTGTATTGTGGTCATGTTTTAAAGTCTGTTTGCTGTCTGACACCTATAGGGGTTACCACTCGGCGCCGACGCTCCTAAGCACACCTGAGCTACAGGCTGGCGTCAAGACCTTGTAGGATCATGTTCTATACTGACTTAATGATGACACCTAGATGTGTTACTTCAAATAAGCTTCGACTGTATTGTGGTCATGTTTTAAAGTCTGTTTGCTGTCTGACACCTATAGGGGTTACCACTCGGCGCCGACGCTCCTAAGCACACCTGAGCTACAGGCTGGCGTCAAGACCTTGTAGGATCATGTTCTATACTGACTTAATGATGACACCTAGATGTGTTACTTCAAATAAGCTTCGACTGTATTGTGGTCATGTTTTAAAGTCTGTTTGCTGTCTGACACCTATAGGGGTTACCACTCGGCGCCGACGCTCCTAAGCACACCTGAGCTACAGGCTGGCGTCTAGACCTTGTAGGATCATGTTCTATACTGACTTAATGATGACACCTTAGATGCATTACTTCAAATAAGCTTCGACTGTATTGTGGTCATGTTTTAAAGTCTGTTTGCTGTCTGACACCTATAGGGGTTACCACTCGGCGCCGACGCTCCTAAGCACACCTGAGCTACAGGCTGGCGTCAAGACCTTGTAGGATCATGTTCTATACTGACTTAATGATGACACCTTAGATGCATTACTTCAAATAAGCTTCGACTGTATTGTGGTCATGTTTTAAAGTCTGTTTGCTGTCTGACACCTATAGGGGTTACCACTCGGCGCCGACGCTCCTAAGCACACCTGAGCTACAGGCTGGCGTCAAGACCTTGTAGGATCATGTTCTATACTGACTTAATGATGACACCTAGATGTGTTACTTCAAATAAGCTTCGACTGTATTGTGGTCATGTTTTAAAGTCTGTTTGCTGTCTGACACCTATAGGGGTTACCACTCGGCGCCGACGCTCCTAAGCACACCTGAGCTACAGGCTGGCGTCAAGACCTTGTAGGATCATGTTCTATACTGACTTAATGATGACACCTAGATGTGTTACTTCAAATAAGCTTCGACTGTATTGTGGTCATGTTTTAAAGTCTGTTTGCTGTCTGACACCTATAGGGGTTACCACTCGGCGCCGACGCTCCTAAGCACACCTGAGCTACAGGCTGGCGTCAAGACCTTGTAGGATCATGTTCTATACTGACTTAATGATGACACCTTAGATGCATTACTTCAAATAAGCTTCGACTGTATTGTGGTCATGTTTTAATGTCTGTTTGCTGTCTGACACCTATAGGGGTTACCACTCGGCGCCGACGCTCCTAAGCACACCTGAGCTACAGGCTGGCGTCAAGACCTTGTAGGATCATGTTCTATACTGACTTAATGATGACACCTTAGATGCATTACTTCAAATAAGCTTCGACTGTATTGTGGTCATGTTTTAATGCCTGTTTGCTGTCTGACACCTATAGGGGTTACCACTCGGCGGCGACGCTCCTAAGCACACCTGAGCTACAGGCGGGCGTCAAGACCTTGTATGATCATGTTCTATACTGACTTAATGATGACACCTTAGATGCATTACTTCAAATAAGCTTCGACTGTATTGTGGTCATGTTTTAAAGTCTGTTTGCTGTCTGACACCTATAGGGGTTACCACTCGGCGCCGACGCTCCTAAGCACACCTGAGCTACAGGCTGGCGTCAAGACCTTGTAGGATCATGTTCTATACTGACTTAATGATGACACCTAGATGTGTTACTTCAAATAAGCTTCGACTGTATTGTGGTCATGTTTTAAAGTCTGTTTGCTGTCTGACACCTATAGGGGTTACCACTCGGCGCCGACGCTCCTAAGCACACCTGAGCTACAGGCTGGCGTCAAGACCTTGTAGGATCATGTTCTATACTGACTTAATGATGACACCTAGATGTGTTACTTCAAATAAGCTTCGACTGTATTGTGGTCATGTTTTAAAGTCTGTTTGCTGTCTGACACCTATAGGGGTTACCACTCGGCGCCGACGCTCCTAAGCACACCTGAGCTACAGGCTGGCGTCAAGACCTTGTAGGATCATGTTCTATACTGACTTAATGATGACACCTAGATGTGTTACTTCAAATAAGCTTCGACTGTATTGTGGTCATGTTTTAAAGTCTGTTTGCTGTCTGACACCTATAGGGGTTACCACTCGGCGCCGACGCTCCTAAGCACACCTGAGCTACAGGCTGGCGTCAAGACCTTGTAGGATCATGTTCTATACTGACTTAATGATGACACCTTAGATGCATTACTTCAAATAAGCTTCGACTGTATTGTGGTCATGTTTTAATGTCTGTTTGCTGTCTGACACCTATAGGGGTTACCACTCGGCGCCGACGCTCCTAAGCACACCTGAGCTACAGGCTGGCGTCAAGACCTTGTAGGATCATGTTCTATACTGACTTAATGATGACACCTTAGATGCATTACTTCAAATAAGCTTCGACTGTATTGTGGTCATGTTTTAATGCCTGTTTGCTGTCTGACACCTATAGGGGTTACCACTCGGCGCCGACGCTCCTAAGCACACCTGAGCTACAGGCTGGCGTCAAGACCTTGTAGGATCATGTTCTATACTGACTTAATGATGACACCTTAGATGCATTACTTCAAATAAGCTTCGACTGTATTGTGGTCATGTTTTAAAGTCTGTTTGCTGTCTGACACCTATAGGGGTTACCACTCGGCGGCGACGCTCCTAAGCACACCTGAGCTACAGGCGGGCGTCAAGACCTTGTATGATCATGTTCTATACTGACTTAATGATGACACCTTAGATGCATTACTTCAAATAAGCTTCGACTGTATTGTGGTCATGTTTTAAAGTCTGTTTGCTGTCTGACACCTATAGGGGTTACCACTCGGCGCCGACGCTCCTAAGCACACCTGAGCTACAGGCTGGCGTCAAGACCTTGTAGGATCATGTTCTATACTGACTTAATGATGACACCTAGATGTGTTACTTCAAATAAGCTTCGACTGTATTGTGGTCATGTTTTAAAGTCTGTTTGCTGTCTGACACCTATAGGGGTTACCACTCGGCGCCGACGCTCCTAAGCACACCTGAGCTACAGGCTGGCGTCAAGACCTTGTAGGATCATGTTCTATACTGACTTAATGATGACACCTTAGATGCATTACTTCAAATAAGCTTCGACTGTATTGTGGTCATGTTTTAAAGTCTGTTTGCTGTCTGACACCTATAGGGGTTACCACTCGGCGCCGACGCTCCTAAGCACACCTGAGCTACAGGCTGGCGTCAAGACCTTGTAGGATCATGTTCTATACTGACTTAATGATGACACCTAGATGTGTTACTTCAAATAAGCTTCGACTGTATTGTGGTCATGTTTTAAAGTCTGTTTGCTGTCTGACACCTATAGGGGTTACCACTCGGCGCCGACGCTCCTAAGCACACCTGAGCTACAGGCTGGCGTCAAGACCTTGTAGGATCATGTTCTATACTGACTTAATGATGACACCTAGATGTGTTACTTCAAATAAGCTTCGACTGTATTGTGGTCATGTTTTAAAGTCTGTTTGCTGTCTGACACCTATAGGGGTTACCACTCGGCGCCGACGCTCCTAAGCACACCTGAGCTACAGGCTGGCGTCAAGACCTTGTAGGATCATGTTCTATACTGACTTAATGATGACACCTTAGATGCATTACTTCAAATAAGCTTCGACTGTATTGTGGTCATGTTTTAAAGTCTGTTTGCTGTCTGACACCTATAGGGGTTACCACTCGGCGCCGACGCTCCTAAGCACACCTGAGCTACAGGCTGGCGTCAAGACCTTGTAGGATCATGTTCTATACTGACTTAATGATGACACCTTAGATGCATTACTTCAAATAAGCTTCGACTGTATTGTGGTCATGTTTTAAAGTCTGTTTGCTGTCTGACACCTATAGGGGTTACCACTCGGCGCCGACGCTCCTAAGCACACCTGAGCTACAGGCTGGCGTCAAGACCTTGTAGGATCATGTTCTATACTGACTTAATGATGACACCTAGATGTGTTACTTCAAATAAGCTTCGACTGTATTGTGGTCATGTTTTAAAGTCTGTTTGCTGTCTGACACCTATAGGGGTTACCACTCGGCGCCGACGCTCCTAAGCACACCTGAGCTACAGGCTGGCGTCAAGACCTTGTAGGATCATGTTCTATACTGACTTAATGATGACACCTAGATGTGTTACTTCAAATAAGCTTCGACTGTATTGTGGTCATGTTTTAAAGTCTGTTTGCTGTCTGACACCTATAGGGGTTACCACTCGGCGCCGACGCTCCTAAGCACACCTGAGCTACAGGCTGGCGTCAAGACCTTGTAGGATCATGTTCTATACTGACTTAATGATGACACCTTAGATGCATTACTTCAAATAAGCTTCGACTGTATTGTGGTCATGTTTTAATGTCTGTTTGCTGTCTGACACCTATAGGGGTTACCACTCGGCGCCGACGCTCCTAAGCACACCTGAGCTACAGGCTGGCGTCAAGACCTTGTAGGATCATGTTCTATACTGACTTAATGATGACACCTTAGATGCATTACTTCAAATAAGCTTCGACTGTATTGTGGTCATGTTTTAAAGTCTGTTTGCTGTCTGACACCTATAGGGGTTACCACTCGGCGCCGACGCTCCTAAGCACACCTGAGCTACAGGCTGGCGTCAAGACCTTGTAGGATCATGTTCTATACTGACTTAATGATGACACCTAGATGTGTTACTTCAAATAAGCTTCGACTGTATTGTGGTCATGTTTTAAAGTCTGTTTGCTGTCTGACACCTATAGGGGTTACCACTCGGCGCCGACGCTCCTAAGCACACCTGAGCTACAGGCTGGCGTCAAGACCTTGTAGGATCATGTTCTATACTGACTTAATGATGACACCTTAGATGCATTACTTCAAATAAGCTTCGACTGTATTGTGGTCATGTTTTAAAGTCTGTTTGCTGTCTGACACCTATAGGGGTTACCACTCGGCGCCAACGTTCCTAAGCACACCTGAGCTACAGGCTGGCGTCAAGACCTTGTAGGATCATGTTCTATACTGACTTAATGATGACACCTAGATGTGTTACTTCAAATAAGCTTCGACTGTATTGTGGTCATGTTTTAAAGTCTGTTTGCTGTCTGACACCTATAGGGGTTACCACTCGGCGCCGACGCTCCTAAGCACACCTGAGCTACAGGCTGGCGTCAAGACCTTGTAGGATCATGTTCTATACTGACTTAATGATGACACCTTAGATGCATTACTTCAAATAAGCTTCGACTGTATTGTGGTCATGTTTTAAAGTCTGTTTGCTGTCTGACACCTATAGGGGTTACCACTCGGTTCCGACGCTCTTAAGCACACCTGAGCTGCAGGCTGGCGTCAAGACCTTGTAGGATCATGTTCTATACTGACTTAATGATGACACCTTAGATGCATTACTTCAAATAAGCTTCGACTGTATTGTGGTCATGTTTTAAAGTCTGTTTGCTGTCTGACACCTATAGGGGTTACCACTCGGCGCCGACGCTCCTAAGCACACCTGAGCTACAGGCTGGCGTCAAGACCTTGTAGGATCATGTTCTATACTGACTTAATGATGACACCTAGATGTGTTACTTCAAATAAGCTTCGACTGTATTGTGGTCATGTTTTAAAGTCTGTTTGCTGTCTGACACCTATAGGGGTTACCACTCGGCGCCGACGCTCCTAAGCACACCTGAGCTACAGGCTGGCGTCAAGACCTTGTAGGATCATGTTCTATACTGACTTAATGATGACACCTTAGATGCATTACTTCAAATAAGCTTCGACTGTATTGTGGTCATGTTTTAAAGTCTGTTTGCTGTCTGACACCTATAGGGGTTACCACTCGGCGCCGACGCTCCTAAGCACACCTGAGCTACAGGCTGGCGTCAAGACCTTGTAGGATCATGTTCTATACTGACTTAATGATGACACCTTAGATGCATTACTTCAAATAAGCTTCGACTGTATTGTGGTCATGTTTTAAAGTCTGTTTGCTGTCTGACACCTATAGGGGTTACCTCTCGGCGCCGACGCTCCTAAGCACACCTGAGCTACAGGCTGGCGTCAAGACCTTGTAGGATCATGTTCTATACTGACTTAATGATGACACCTTAGATGCATTACTTCAAATAAGCTTCGACTGTATTGTGGTCATGTTTTAAAGTCTGTTTGCTGTCTGACACCTATAGGGGTTACCACTCGGCGCCGACGCTCCTAAGCACACCTGAGCTACAGGCTGGCGTCAAGACCTTGTAGGATCATGTTCTATACTGACTTAATGATGACACCTAGATGTGTTACTTCAAATAAGCTTCGACTGTATTGTGGTCATGTTTTAAAGTCTGTTTGCTGTCTGACACCTATAGGGGTTACCACTCGGCGCCGACGCTCCTAAGCACACCTGAGCTACAGGCTGACGTCAAGACCTTGTAGGATCATGTTCTATACTGACTTAATGATGACACCTTAGATGCATTACTTCAAATAAGCTTCGACTGTATTGTGGTCATGTTTTAAAGTCTGTTTGCTGTCTGACACCTATAGGGGTTATCACTCGGCGCCGACGCTCCTAAGCACACCTGAGCTACAGGCTGGCGTCAAGACCTTGTAGGATCATGTTCTATACTGACTTAATGATGACACCTTAAATGCATTACTTCAAATAAGCTTCGACTGTATTGTGGTCATGTTTTAAAGTCTGTTTGCTGTCTGACACCTATAGCGGTTACCACTCGGCGCCGACGCTCCTAAGCACACCTGAGCTACAGGCTGGCGTCAAGACCTTGTAGGATCATGTTCTATACTGACTTAATGATGACACCTAGATGTGTTACTTCAAATAAGCTTCGACTGTATTGTGGTCATGTTTTAAAGTCTGTTTGCTGTCTGACACCTATAGGGGTTACCACTCGGCGCCGACGCTCCTAAGCACACCTGAGATACAGGCTGGCGTCAAGACCTTGTAGGATCATGTTCTATACTGACTTAATGATGACACCTTAGATGCATTACTTCAAATAAGCTTCGACTGTATTGTGGTCATGTTTTAAAGTCTGTTTGCTGTCTGACACCTATAGGGGTTACCACTCGGCGCCGACGCTCCTAAGCACACCTGAGCTACAGGCTGGCGTCAAGACCTTGTAGGATCATGTTCTATACTGACTTAATGATGACACCTTAGATGCATTACTTCAAATAAGCTTCGACTGTATTGTGGTCATGTTTTAAAGTCTGTTTGCTGTCTGACACCTATAGGGGTTACCACTCGGCGCCGACGCTCCTAAGCACACCTGAGCTACAGGCTGGCGTCAAGACCTTGTAGGATCATGTTCTATACTGACTTAATGATGACACCTTAGATGCATTACTTCAAATAAGCTTCGACTGTATTGTGGTCATGTTTTAAAGTCTGTTTGCTGTCTGACACCTATAGGGGTTACCACTCGGCGGCGACGCTCCTAAGCACACCTGAGCTACAGGCTGGCGTCAAGACCTTGTAGGATCATGTTCTATACTGCCTTAATGATGACACCTTAGATGCATTACTTCAAATAAGCTTCGACTGTATTGTGGTCATGTTTTAAAGTCTGTTTGCTGTCTGACACCTATAGGGGTTACCACTCGGCGCCGACGCTCCTAAGCACACCTGAGCTACAGGCTGGCGTCAAGACCTTGTAGGATCATGTTCTATACTGACTTAATGATGACACCTTAGATGCATTACTTCAAATAAGCTTCGACTGTATTGTGGTCATGTTTTAAAGTCTGTTTGCTGTCTGACACTTATAGGGGTTACCACTCGGCGCCGACGCTCCTAAGCACACCTGAGCTACAGGCTGGCGTCAAGACCTTGTAGGATCATGTTCTATACTGACTTAATGATGACACCTTAGATGCATTACTTCAAATAAGCTTCGACTGTATTGTGGTCATGTTTTAAAGTCTGTTTGCTGTCTGACACCAATAGGGGTTACCACTCGGCGCCGACGCTCCTAAGCACACCTGAGCTACAGGCTGGCGTCAAGACCTTGTAGGATCATGTTCTATACTGACTTAATGATGACGACTTAGATGCATTACTTCAAATAAGCTTCGACTGTATTGTGGTCATGTTTTAAAGTCTGTTTGCTGTCTGACACCTATAGGGGTTACCACTCGGCGCCGACGCTCCTAAGCACACCTGAGCTACAGGCTGGCGTCAAGACCTTGTAGGATCATGTTCTATACTGACTTAATGATGACACCTAGATGTGTTACTTCAAATAAGCTTCGACTGTATTGTGGTCATGTTTTAAAGTCTGTTTGCTGTCTGACACCTATAGGGGTTACCACTCGGCGCCGACGCTCCTAAGCACACCTGAGCTACAGGCTGGCGTCAAGACCTTGTAGGATCATGTTCTATACTGACTTAATGATGACACCTTAGATGCATTACTTCAAATAAGCTTCGACTGTATTGTGGTCATGTTTTAAAGTCTGTTTGCTGTCTGACACCTATAGGGGTTACCACTCGGCGCCGACGCTCCTAAGCACACCTGAGCTACAGGCTGGCGTCAAGACCTTGTAGGATCATGTTCTATACTGACTTAATGATGACACCTTAGATGCATTACTTCAAATAAGCTTCGACTGTATTGTGGTCATGTTTTAAAGTCTGTTTGCTGTCTGACACCTATAGGGGTTACCACTCGGCGCCGACGCTCCTAAGCACACCTGAGCTACAGGCTGGCGTCAAGACCTTGTAGGATCATGTTCTATACTGACTTAATGATGACACCTAGATGTGTTACTTCAAATAAGCTTCGACTGTATTGTGGTCATGTTTTAAAGTCTGTTTGCTGTCTGACACCTATAGGGGTTACCACTCGGCGCCGACGCTCCTAAGCACACCTGAGCTACAGGCTGACGTCAAGACCTTGTAGGATCATGTTCTATACTGACTTAATGATGACACCTTAGATGCATTACTTCAAATAAGCTTCGACTGTATTGTGGTCATGTTTTAAAGTCTGTTTGCTGTCTGACACCTATAGGGGTTATCACTCGGCGCCGACGCTCCTAAGCACACCTGAGCTACAGGCTGGCGTCAAGACCTTGTAGGATCATGTTCTATACTGACTTAATGATGACACCTTAAATGCATTACTTCAAATAAGCTTCGACTGTATTGTGGTCATGTTTTAAAGTCTGTTTGCTGTCTGACACCTATAGCGGTTACCACTCGGCGCCGACGCTCCTAAGCACACCTGAGCTACAGGCTGGCGTCAAGACCTTGTAGGATCATGTTCTATACTGACTTAATGATGACACCTAGATGTGTTACTTCAAATAAGCTTCGACTGTATTGTGGTCATGTTTTAAAGTCTGTTTGCTGTCTGACACCTATAGGGGTTACCACTCGGCGCCGACGCTCCTAAGCACACCTGAGCTACAGGCTGGCGTCAAGACCTTGTAGGATCATGTTCTATACTGACTTAATGATGACACCTTAGATGCATTACTTCAAATAAGCTTCGACTGTATTGTGGTCATGTTTTAAAGTCTGTTTGCTGTCTGACACCTATAGGGGTTACCACTCGGCGCCGACGCTCCTAAGCACACCTGAGCTACAGGCTGGCGTCAAGACCTTGTAGGATCATGTTCTATACTGACTTAATGATGACACCTTAGATGCATTACTTCAAATAAGCTTCGACTGTATTGTGGTCATGTTTTAAAGTCTGTTTGCTGTCTGACACCTATAGGGGTTACCACTCGGCGCCGACGCTCCTAAGCACACCTGAGCTACAGGCTGGCGTCAAGACCTTGTAGGATCATGTTCTATACTGACTTAATGATGACACCTTAGATGCATTACTTCAAATAAGCTTCGACTGTATTGTGGTCATGTTTTAAGGTCTGTTTGCTGTCTGACACCTATAGGGGTTACCACTCGGCGGCGACGCTCCTAAGCACACCTGAGCTACAGGCTGGCGTCAAGACCTTGTAGGATCATGTTCTATACTGCCTTAATGATGACACCTTAGATGCATTACTTCAAATAAGCTTCGACTGTATTGTGGTCATGTTTTAAAGTCTGTTTGCTGTCTGACACCTATAGGGGTTACCACTCGGCGCCGACGCTCCTAAGCACACCTGAGCTACAGGCTGGCGTCAAGACCTTGTAGGATCATGTTCTATACTGACTTAATGATGACACCTTAGATGCATTACTTCAAATAAGCTTCGACTGTATTGTGGTCATGTTTTAAAGTCTGTTTGCTGTCTGACACTTATAGGGGTTACCACTCGGCGCCGACGCTCCTAAGCACACCTGAGCTACAGGCTGGCGTCAAGACCTTGTAGGATCATGTTCTATACTGACTTAATGATGACACCTTAGATGCATTACTTCAAATAAGCTTCGACTGTATTGTGGTCATGTTTTAAAGTCTGTTTGCTGTCTGACACCTATAGGGGTTACCACTCGGCGCCGACGCTCCTAAGCACACCTGAGCTACAGGCTGGCGTCAAGACCTTGTAGGATCATGTTCTATACTGACTTAATGATGACGACTTAGATGCATTACTTCAAATAAGCTTCGACTGTATTGTGGTCATGTTTTAAAGTCTGTTTGCTGTCTGACACCTATAGGGGTTACCACTCGGCGCCGACGCTCCTAAGCACACCTGAGCTACAGGCTGGCGTCAAGACCTTGTAGGATCATGTTCTATACTGACTTAATGATGACACCTAGATGTGTTACTTCAAATAAGCTTCGACTGTATTGTGGTCATGTTTTAAAGTCTGTTTGCTGTCTGACACCTATAGGGGTTACCACTCGGCGCCGACGCTCCTAAGCACACCTGAGCTACAGGCTGGCGTCAAGACCTTGTAGGATCATGTTCTATACTGACTTAATGATGACACCTTAGATGCATTACTTCAAATAGGCTTCGACTGTATTGTGGTCATGTTTTAAAGTCTGTTTGCTGTCTGACACCTATAGGGGTTACCGCTCGGAGCTGACGCTCCTAAGCACACCTGAGCTACAGGCTGGCGTCAAGACCTTGTAGGATCATGTTCTATACTGACTTAATGATGACACCTTAGATGTGTTACTTCAAATAAGCTTCGACTGTATTGTGGTCATGTTTTAAAGTCTGTTTGCTGTCTGACACCTATAGGGGTTACCACTCGGCGCCGACGCTCCTAAGCACACCTGAGCTACAGGCTGGCGTCAGGACCTTGTAGGATCATGTTCTATACTGACTTAATGATGGCACCTCAGATGTGTTACTTCAAATAAGCTTCGACTGTATTGTGGTCATGTTTTAAAGTCTGTTTGCTGTCTGACACCTATAGGGGTTACCGCTCGGAGCTGACGCTCCTAAGCACACCTGAGCTACAGGCTGGCGTCAAGACCTTGTAGGATCATGTTCTATACTGACTTAATGATGACACCTTAGATGCATTACTTCAAATAAGCTTCGACTGTATTGTGGTCATGTTTTAAAGTCTGTTTGCTGTCTGACACCTATAGGGGTTACCACTCGGCGCCGACGCTCCTAAGCACACCTGAGCTACAGGCTGGCGTCAAGACCTTGTAGGATCATGTTCTATACTGACTTAATGATGACACCTTAGATGCATTACTTCAAATAAGCTTCGACTGTATTGTGGTCATGTTTTAAAGTCTGTTTGCTGTCTGACACCTATAGGGGTTACCACTCGGCGCCGACGCTCCTAAGCACACCTGAGCTACAGGCTGGCGTCAAGACCTTGTAGGATCATGTTCTATACTGACTTAATGATGACACCTTAGATGTGTTACTTCAAATAAGCTTCGACTGTATTGTGGTCATGTTTTAAACTCTGTTTGCTGTCTGACACCTATAGGGGTTACAGGCGTCATTCAAATGTTCGTGATTTGTTGATAATGTAACAAAAAATAAAATTCAATCAAGGAACAAATCCATTGCATTCAGGAAAAATTTTGATTCCACGTATATCTTAACGCCATATTTATTACGTTTGCTTTTTATGTATTGTCTAAATGACAATCTTCGCCTCCAAAGAATCAATGATTCATCAATTGATAAATCTCTTCCCGGGTAATACACTTGAGGCATTCTCGTGTTAAAATAATCCAATAAAGGTCGTATCTGATATAAATGATCGTCTGGTTTCGGGTTTCCTGGAAGTGGACATTTTGCAAAATGCAAAGAGCGTAATATGATCAAATACCGGTCTCTGCTTATACTCATCGCTATTCCTCTATTCTCAGACAGCGTTTCTTTCTTCCAGTAGTCTTGTAATCGCGGATATTTAATGTTACCCATACGTAACGAAACACCTAGAAAACTAGTAATTCGCCTATACTTAGAGGTTTCCATTTACAGTTCCTAGATCCCTCTTTTGTATTTTAGCTCAGCAATATGTTGACTGCGTTATCGTTCGTTTCGTCAACTACAAGTTTCAACACTTCGTCTGTTACCAACAATCTGACGAAATCTATAGGAGAATTATCAGCAGGATGAATTTACAAAACGTCTTCCTTCGTAAATGGGTGATGCTGCATATTATATGGTTCTTTATGCCAGGACTCGCGTGGATTATCTCCGTGTGACAGATCGAGCTCTTTTTCGTCGTCGATTTCCACACTATCGTCGTGATCCGTATCGGCAGATTCGGAACTGTCACGAAAGAGATTCGAAAGCTGTGCTTCCACGCTATCATCACTCTGCAATTCTTCAGCAGCCTCTAAATGACAATCTCCGTGTTATGCCTCGACCTCAGTACACAGAAAATCACTTTCGTCTAGTACACTAAGTAACTGTTCCTCTGTCAATTTAGCACTTTTCCTGCTCCTTTTCACATTGGAAGGTCCAGGTGTCGGTTCATTAGCCGCCATTACGGACAATATACGTTCGATAACTGACCACATAAAACATGCTTTGATGCTAGCTTAGACGCTGCAACTAGACTGAGTAATCCGACAGTGAGCGCGGACGCCTATAATCGTCAACCGCACTGGCTCATGGCTTGTTGTGGCACTTATAAGCGTCAGCCGTAGCGAAAGTGTTAAGCAAACACAATAATGTTTTATTAGATGTTTCTGAGAAGTTTCTCGATCTTCAGTGGGTTTCATTTATTATTTTATCTTATTACATATTGATGTTCGCAAACCTGTCTGGTGTTTGCAGCGTAGTTGCAATTATTACCTTCCAGTTGGTCATTTTCTCTGTAGCTCTCGTACTGGAAGACAATAATCGTAGCTGTGCTGCAAATATCAGTCAGATTTGGGAACATCAAGATGTAATAATAAAATAATAAATGAAACCCACAAAAGATGGTGAAACTTCTCCGAAACATGTTGTTGTTGTTGTCGTCGTCTTCTTCTTCTTCTTCTTCTTGTTCTTCTGTCTATAGACTGGTTTGATGCAGCACTCCATGCTGTTATATCCTGTGCAAGCCTCATCACCGAGTAACTACTGCAACCTACGTCCTTCTGAATCTGTTTAGTGTATTTCATGTGTTGGTCTCCCACTACGATTTTTACTGTCCACGCTTCCCTCCAGTACCCTTGATGCCTCAGGACGGGTCCTACCAACTGATTCCTTCTTCTAGTCAAGCTGTGCCACAAATTACTCTTCTCCCCTATTCTATTCAGTACCTCCTCATTAATTTCGTGATTTGCCCATCTAATCTTCAGCATTCTTCTAAAGCACCACATTTCAAAGACTTCTATTCTATTCGTGTCTAAACTGTTTATCGTCCATGTTTCACATCCATACGTGGCTACACTCCATTCAAATACTTTCAGAAAAGACTTCTTGACAGTTAGATCTATACTCAATGTTAACAAATTACCCTTCTTCAGAAACGCTTTGCTTGCCATCGCCATCTACATTTTATATGCTCTGTACTTCGACCATCCTCATCTATTGTTCTGCCCAAGTATCAAAACTCATCTACTACTTTAAGTGCGTCATTTCGTAATATAATTCCCTCACTATCACATAATTTAATTAGACTACATTCTATTATGCTCGTTTTGCTTTTTTTAGTGTTCATTTTATATCCTTCTTTAAAGACAATGTAAATTCCGATCAACTGCTCTTCCAAATCCTTCGCTGTCTCTGACAGAATTACAACGTCATCGGCAAACCACGAGGTTTTTATTTCTTTTCTCTGGATGTTAATTCTTACTCCAAGCCGGCCGTTGTGGCCGAGCGGTTCTAGGCGCTTCAGTCCGGAACCGCGCTGCTGCTACGGCCGCAGGTTCGAATCCTGCTTCGGGCATGGATGTGTGTGATGTCCTTAGGTTAGTTAGGTTTGAGTAGTGTAGGGGACTGATGACCTCAGATGTTAAGTCCCGTAGTCCTCAGAGCCATTTGAACCATCCTATTCCTAATTTTTCTTTGCTCTCCTTTACTCTTTGTTCATTACACAGACTGAATGACATCGAGTGATAGGCTACAACCATGCCTCACTTTCTTCTCAACTATTGCTTCCCTTTCAGTCCCCTCGACATTTTGGAAGATTTGTGTTAAGGTCTTATGGTTAATCTAACTTAAACCAACTTACACTAAGGACGACACACACACACACACAAACACACACACACACACACACACGCCCGAGGGAGGACTCGAACCTCCGCCGGGGGAAGCCGCGCGAACCGTGACAAGACGCCTGAGACCTCGCGGCTACCCCGCGCGGCTGCCTTCTGGTTTCTGTACAAATTGTAAATAGCCTTTTGCTATCTGTATTTTGCCCTTGCCACGTTCAGAATTTGAGAGAGAGTATTCCAGTCAACATTGTCAAAAGCTTCCTCAAAGTCTACAAACGCTATAAACGGAGGTTTGCCTTTCCTTAACCTAGCTTCTGTGGTAAGTAGTAGGGTTAGTAGTGGCTCGCGTGTTCCTACATTACTACGGAATGCACAGTGACCTTTCCCGAGGTCGGCTTCTACCAGTTTTTCCATTCGTCTGTACAGAATTCGTGTTAGTACCGGGTGATCAAAAAGTCAGTATAAATTTGAAAACTGAATAAATCACGGAATAATGTAGATAGAGAGGTACAAATTGACACACATGCTTGGAATGACATGGAGTTTTATTAGAACCAAAAAAATACAAACGTTCAAAAAACGTCCGACAGATGGCGCTTTATCTGATCAGAATAGCAACAATTAGCATAACAAAATAAGACAAAGCAAAGATGATGTTCTTTACAGGAAATGCTCAATATGTCCACCATCATTCCTCAACAATAGCTGTAGTCGAGGAATAATGTTGTGAATAGCACTGCAAAGCATGTCCGGAGCTATGGTGAGGCATTGGCGTCGGATGTTGTCTTTCAGCATCCTAGAGATGTCGGTCGATCACGATACACTTGCGACTTCAGGTAACCCCAAAGCCAATAATCGCACGGACTGAGGTCTGAGGGCCTGGGAGGCCAAGCATGACGAAAGTGGCGGCTGAGCACACGATCATCAGCAAACGGCGCGCGCAAGAGATCTTTCACGCGTGTAGCAACATGGGGTGGAGCGCCATCCTGCATAAACATCGTACGTTGCAGAAGATGTTTATCAGCCAGGCTGGGGATGATGCGACTCTTTAACATATCGGCGTACCTCTCACCCGTCACGGTAGCAGTTACAAAACCAGAATCACGCATTTTCTCGAAGAAAAAAGGCCCGATAACGGTAGATGTGGTAAATCCAACCCATACCGTGACTTTCTCGTCGTGCAATGGAGTTTCCACGACAGTTCTAGGATTTTCGGTAGCCCAAATTCTGCTGTTGTGGGCGATGACAGACCCTCGGAGCGTGAAATGAGCTTCGTCGGTCCACAACACGATACTCAACCAATCGTCATCTTCCGCCATCTTTTGAAACACCCACACCGCAAATGCCCACCGCTTCACTAAATCACCAGGTAACAGTTCATGATGCCGATGGATTTTGTAGGGATAGCATCGGAGGGTACACCTAAGTGCCAACCAAACAGTAGTGTATGGAATGCCGGTGCGACGTGCGACTGTACGAGCGCTGACTTCCCCATGCATAGACGAACCCGCTACAGTCTCCATTTCTTCCTGAACTGTCGCAGCAGCATTACGCCTTGTGCTCGGTCGGGCACTACAGGATCTATCGTCTAAACAACCCGTGGCTTCGAACTTCGAAATCATTCTCGCCACAGCTGCATTTGTCAGCGGACCTTTACCCGTCCGAATCCCCTTCCTACGGCGATAGGATCGTAACGCTGAACTATCACATTCCGCCAATCTGATAATACAGCTTCACTAAAAGCGCCTTTCCAGGTAACGTCAACATGTTGCGACCGCTGGCGCATCTGATTCTCTCTCTCACTACAGCTCCTTTTATATAAGATTGTCATGCGCAGTCACTGAGGTTTTGCTCTCCAGCGCCATCTGTCGGACATTTTGTGAACTTCGTTTCTTTCTTTCTTTTCTTTTTTTTCTAATAAAACCCCATATCATTGCAAGCATGTGTGTCAATTTATACCTCTCTATCTACATTATTCCGTGGATTATCAAGTTTACAAATTTATACTGGCTTATTGATCAGCCGGTATGTATGGGTAACAAAACAAGGAAGACTGTGTTTGCTCAAGGCAGAACTACATTTCCTTGTTGCGTAGTACCACTGATGTCTTGGATGTCGCTCCAGTAGGGACTGCTGCCTTTTATAGACAGGTGCGCATGTGGTGTGCCTTCCTGGTGCAGAAGAGCCAGCTGGAAGCGACTGCGCGGCGGATGGCGGGCGAGGAGCGCAAGGCGCGCTGCCTGCTGTGCCAGCAGCTGGTGCCGTACGCGCTGCAGGACACGACGCCTCTGCTGCGACACCTGGTCGACCAGCACCCCGACCTCAGCGTCGCGCCCTTCGAGAGCCGCTGCCAGGTCGACTCCGGCACATGGCAGGTCGGCGCTCCTCTTGGCCTCCTGCGTCATTCCAGCGGTTCTTACTAAGGCCATTTACGCCACATATTTTGAAACTCGCAAACACTCTCACCGAAACCTATAGGGTACTTCCGTCAACCCAGAATCTCGAAATACTTGTATGAATATGGTGTCTGTTCTTTCGGACATGTCCGAAAGGACAGACACCATTGATGACCCGCAGCTGTCTAGAACCAAATTAGAATTATACACTACTGGCCACTAAAATTGCTACACCACGAAGATGACGTGCTACAGACGCGAAATGACTGAAAGGAGATGCTGTGATATGCAAATGAATAGCTTTTCAGAGCATTCACACAAGGTTGGCGCCGGTGGCAAAGTTTCCAATCGATTTCTCAAACATAAACAGCAGTCGACCGGCGTTGCCTAGTGAAACGTTGTTGTGATGCCTCGTGTAAGGAGGAGAAATGCGTACCATCTCGTTTCCGACTTCGATTAAGGTCGGATTGTAGCCTATCGCGATTGCGGTTTATCGTATCGCGACATTGCTGCTCATGTTGGTCGAGATCCAGCGACTGTTAGCAAAATATGGAATCGGTGGGTTCAGGAGGGTAATACGGAACGTCGTGTTGGATCCCAATAGTCTCGTATCACTAGCTGTCGAGATGACAGGCATCTTATCCGCATGGCTGTAACGGATTATGCAGCCACGTCTCGATCCCTGAGTCTGCAAGACAACAATCATCTGCACGAACAGTTCGACGACGTTAGTAGCAGCATGGACTATCAGCTCGGATACCATGGCTGCGATTACCCTTGACGCTGAATCACAGACAGGAGCGCCTGCGATGGTGTACTCAACGACGAACCTGGGTGCACGATGGAAAAACGTCATTTTATCGGATTAATCCAGGTTCTGTTTACAGCGTCATGATGGTCACATCCGTGTTTGGCGACATCGCGGTGAACGCACATTGGAAGCGTGTATTCGTCATCACCATAATGGCGTATCACCCGGCGTGATGGTACGGGGTGCCATTGGTTACACGTCTCGTTCACCTCTTGTTCGCATTGACGGCACTTTGAACAGTGGACGTTGCATTGCAGATGTGTTACGACCCGTGGCTCTACCCTTCATTCGATCCCTGCGAAACACTACATTTCAGCAGGGTAATGCACGACCGCATGTTGCAGGTCCTGTACAGGCCTTTCTGGATACAGAAAATGTTCGACTGCTGCCCTGGCCAGCACATTCTCCAGATCTCTCACCAATTGAAAACGTCTCGTCAATTGTGGCCGAGCAACTGGCTCGTCACAATACGCCAGTCACTACTATTGATGAACTGTGGTATCGTGTGGAAGCGGCATGGGCAGCTGTACCTGTTCACGCCATCCAAGCTCTGTTTGACTCAGTGCCCAGGAGTATCAAGGCCGTTATTACGGCCAGAGGTGGTTGTTCTGGGTACTGATTTCTCATGATCTGTGCAACCAAATTGCGTGAAAATGTAATCACATGTCAGTTCTAGGGTAATATATTTGTCCAATGAATACCCGTTTCTCATCTGCAATTCTTCTTGCTGTAGCAATTTTAATGGCCAGTATTGTATTAATACATTCAGCTGCTAACGGGCGTTGATATACATCAACCGGGACAGGTGGAAATGTGTGCCCCGACCGGGACTCGAACCCGCGATCTCCTGCTTACATGGCAGACGCTCTATCCATCTGAGCCACCGACGACACAGAGGATAGCGCGACTGCAGGGACTATCTCGGGCACGCCTCCCGCGAGACCCACATTCTTACCTTGTATGTCCACACACTACATTCGTAGTGTCCCACCCCAACACTCTTAATTACTCGTGGAAGACATTCTTACCAAATAGATTAGATTAGCACTTGTTCCATAGATCATCAAAACGACACTTCGTAATGATGTGGAATGTGTCACTTTAATAAAAGGTGTCTATACAAGATATTACATTAGACAAAATATTACATGACACTCAAATTTTTTTTGTGGTGGTTGGGAAATTACCCACTTACTATATCAAAAAATTCATCTAATGGGTTGGAGTTGCCATTAAAAAATTCTTTTAATTTCCTTTTAAATGCTATATGGCTATATCTCAGACTTTTGATGCTATTAGGTAAGTGACCAAAGACTTTTGTGGCAGCATAATTTACCCCCTTCTGAGCCAAAGTTAGATTTAACCTTGAGTAGTGAAGATCATCCTTTCTCCTAGTGTTGTAGCCATGTACACTGCCATTACTTTTGAATTCGTTCTGATTGTTAATAACAAATTTCATAAGCGAATATATATATTGTGAGGCTACAGTGAAGATTTCTAGCTCTTTAAATAAGTGTCTGCAGGATGATCTTGGATGAGCTCCAGCAATTACTCTGATTACACGCTTTTGTGCAATGAACACTCTTTTACTTAATGATGAGTTACCCCAGAATATGATGCCATACGAAAGCAGAGAATGAAAATAGGCGTGGTAAGCTAATTTACTCAGATGTATATCGCCAAAATTTGCAATGACCCTAGTAGCATAAGTAGCTGAACTCAAACGTTTCAGCAGATCCTCAGTGTGTTTTCTCCAGTTCAACCCCTCATCAATGCATACACCTAGAATTTTGAATATTCTACCTTAGCTACCGATTTCTGATCGCAGTCTATATTTATTAATGGTGTGATTCCATTTACTGTGTCCCGTAAGAGTTCGGGAAATATGTGTGCCTCGGCACAGGAGGAGGAGGTCATGGCCGGTATTGCCAGAACGATACACTTATATGGATATGGTGTCTGTTCTTTCGGACATGATATCGATAACAGGCAAAAATCGATCAGATTCTCGATTGTCGGGATGCATACTTCGTACGGAAGCGTCTGTGTACGA
This sequence comes from Schistocerca americana, assembly GCF_021461395.2. Lineage (NCBI taxonomy): Eukaryota > Metazoa > Arthropoda > Insecta > Orthoptera > Acrididae > Schistocerca > Schistocerca americana. The sequence goes on along the minus strand of NC_060119.1, from coordinate 740,168,295 downwards.
GTTCTACTCGCTCTTGGCCAATTTCTTTCGTTCGCGAGGGTCATTCTTCGGTAAGGCGTGTGCAGAGATTCATGTCACTCTTCCGGAGTGCATGTAGCACCACATCCTGAACGGAAAGGAATGCTTAGTCCACGTGGTAGACCTATTGAATGCGTGCCTGTGTAAGCAACTGGAAGATTTTATGCTTATTTACATTACATTGTAAAATATCGGCTAAACTCGATCATGCTCATACGATACACTGTGAGATGATGCTAATGACCATCCATTGCTAAGAGGAGAGCCCGTTTGAGAGTGTTGACTGTGGTTTGGTTTGCAGGCAGCCAAGTCAACGATCCTGCTGGGCAGCGCTGACGAGGAGATGCAGCAGCGTCAGAAGAGGTACCGCACCACGCGTGAGTGCTCCCATATACCACACCTCCACGCTTCAGTATAACTGTAGTATTCGAACAACGAGTCTGTTCAAGACGGTGCATCGAGACATTTGTAAGCATACGTCTGTAGTCAGAACCATCGAATCGCCGTGTCGTAGCGGAGCTTCCCTGGAGGGATGCTGAATACAAATGCCGCAGAGAGTTTACACTACTGTTGCTTAATCACCAATAGAAACACAAGTTTCATCGAAAGCTATGCCTCACTTCCCTTATCAGTTCAATACTTCTCCAACAGGTGCACACTCTAAGTGCCTACAAGTTGCCTGTAACGATAATTTAATACAGGATGTTTGGAAATCCACTTACAAACTTAAAGGAGTGAGTACATAATATTTTGAACGGAAACCAGAGTCCGGAAACATCATCAAAAGAGACTACAGACCGTCAAAGTTGCAGGTGCCGGCGCTTGTAAATGTATGTACAAACAGAGGATTCCATTATGATGATACAAACTTTCTATGTTGATGGAAGCCGATAAATGGATCAATTTGTGCTAAGGTTTTCTATCCGGTAATGAACGAGTCGAAAGTATAATCGAAAACCCTTCTGATATCTCTGACAGGGGAATACATTTACTGGTACTGTTGTTAAGATTTTAGGGTAGGAAAGTTTCTGGAAAGTTTGTAACACCATCACGGAATCAACCTGTATATACATATATTTACAGACACCGGCGCCTATAATGCTGACGCCCTATAGCGTCGATGGATGACGTTTCCGGACCTAAGTTCCTATTCAAAACACTCACTCCCCTCTGCAAGTCCTATAAATTTTTAACGGAATTTCCGAACACGTTGTATCTACGCTCCTCAAAGGTCACAGATATCTCCATCAGTAAGTCCTCCACAATGTGCCGTGCAGCGGGTTGCCGTTTACTTTATGGTGTTATAAGTTCAGAGGTTCTGAATTCGGGGAAGGTACGGAGTGCCGCCCCTAGGCTGAGAGCAGGTAAAGGCACGAGAGCAGTTGTCCGCAGTGTACAGTTGGCAGAGTACTGTCAGCTGTTTCTCAAGAGGGAACCTGGTGGTGAGGTCAGCCCAGCGGATGAAGAGATTCACAAAGACTTCACACGTGAAAATTCGTGGGACGGGTAAACACCACCCTCTAAACAATCATTGACTTTTTTTACAAGCGGATTCAACGGTTTGACTAACATCTCACTGCTTCCAACAATTTGAAGCACAGGTGACTTTCTTTCGGTTGTTTAACGAATAATGTTTTAGCAACGTGACGGTAACTAGAATAAAAACCTGCCCTGTGTAACAACACAGTTCAATTTATTCCAGCAGTATGCATACATGGGTTTCCGTCAAGAAAAATACACCTAAAAACTCACTTCTGCAATGTAATATCGAACACCCTACCTAGAACGGTAGCAGTAGTCTAACAGGGGTGCGTGATTAAGTTACAACACAGACCTACCATCCGATGCTGCGTACTTCGGAAGTCCAGCAGCACATTCTCGACCTGTTACACCTACCCTCCCTTACCTGTGATTCAGTTGTTCCTGTGCTGCTTAAAGAAAGCACAGGCTAATCTGGTAAAATCAAATATACACACATAAAAAAAAGTTTTGCATCACCCCGGTTCGTAGAACTTTTGAAGAAAGACGTTTACTGTGGATATTGTATCGCAGACACATTCTCTTTGACTGTTCAGAGATGTCACTAAACCCGCCCAAAGATGTTAACACCATGCATGAGCAGCGCCTACTACAAGGAGGGGGTCCGACAGCCGATCAGTTCCAGTCATTCCACCAGGAAGGAGGCATACAGCTCATGTTGTCTGTAGTTCAACAAAGCCTAGACGGTCAATACCGCGGTTTGATCGCATCCGTATTGTTACTTTGCGCCAGAAAGGGCTCTCAACAAGGTAAGTGTCCAGGCGTCTCGGAGAGAACCAAAGCAATGTTGTTCGGACATGGAGCAGATACAGAGAGACAGGAACTGTCGATGACACGCCTCGCTCAGGCCGCCCAAGGGCTACTACTACAGTGGATGACCGCTACCGCAATAGGCTGCATGATGTCCAACTACACTCCCGACGTCGATGGCGAGGTCCATCTTCGCAACCACGACACAATGCAGCGCGGTACAGATGGGCCCAACAACATGCCGAATGGACCGCTCAGGACTGGCATCCCGTTCTCTTCACCGATGAGTGTCGCATATGCCTTCAACCAGACAATTGTCGGAGACGTGTTTGGAGACCAACACGGTCAGGTTTAACGCCTTAGACACACTGTCCAGCGAGTCCAGCATGGTGGAGGTTCCCTTCTGTTTTGGGATGGCATTATGTGGAGCCAACGTACGCCGTTGGTAGTACTGGAAGGCGCCGCAACGGCTGTGCGATACGTGAATGCCGTCCTCCGACCGATAGTGCAACCATATCGACAGCATACTGGCGAGACATTGGTCTTCATGGACGACAATTCGCAACCCCATCGTGCACATCTTGTGAATGACTTCCGCCAGGATAATGATATCGCTCGACTAGAGTGGCCAACGTGTTCTCCAGACATGAACCATGTCGAACATGCCTGGGATGGATTGAAAAGGGCTGTTTATGGACAACGTGACACGCCAACCACTCTGAATGATCTACGCCGAATTGCCGTTGAGCAGTGGAACAATCTGGACCAACAGTGCCTTGATGAACTTGTGGGTAGTATGCCACGACAAATACAGGCATGCATTAATGCAAGAGGACGTACTACTGGGTGTTAGAGGTACCAGAGTGTACAGCAGTCTGGACCACCACCTCTGAAGTTCTCGCTGTATGGTGGTACAGCATGCAATGTGTGGTTTTCATGAGCAGGAAAAAGGACGGAGATGATGTTTATGTTGAACTGTATTGCAATTTTCTGTACAGGTTCCGGAACTCTCGGAACCGAGGTGATGCAAAACTTTTCTTGATGTGTGTATTATTGAGGCAGTCTACCCTCCAATTAAAATGGTGAACAGACTTTACAGCATTTATGAAAAGTTGACAACAGCGTTCATCAGAATTCAGGACGCTTGCGAAACTGAGACTAATTCTGATTGACGGGACAGTCACGCCATACCTAGCTAGCTACTCACACATAACATTCTAATCTCTTTGTTGCTATGCTATGCTGGGCTTGGATGCGAATCGCCAGGATAGTTTGGAATCTGTCAGCAGTAACTTGCACGATTTCTCCAAGACACAAACTTCGCTTATCCCACACTCGCAACCAGACGGCCATCAGAGACAGTCGACAGCAACACTGAGCCACAACACAAGTAGACAATTAGCATCGTCGAGCTTACTGACAGTTAGTTGAGTCCGACTCAACGGCCTAGAAATTATCTTTCAATTCCCTTCGGCGACTTGCGTTTCAGTGACCTACCCTAGTAACTCTGCTGGCTGAACGAGACGTACAGTTTAATCTGGAATCCGACCCACGTGACGCTCCTGGCGAGCCTTCACATCACTGAGAGGTGAAGACAAGCTTAAAGGCTGACTGGAAATGTCGTGCTCCAACCGGGATTCAACCAGTTGTGAAAAAGGCACGCTTTCACTTTAAGAGAGTTAACAATTCTTGACCTTTAACTTCTTGGACTTTCTACTGCCTAATGCGCATATTGAATATAGGAGGGAAGGACTGAAGATTGGGTTTAACATTCCGTCGATATCGAGGTCATTAGAGACGGAACGCAAGCTCAGATTGTGTCAAGGATGGGGAAGAAAATCGACCGTGCCCTTTCAGAGGAACCATCCTGGCATTCGCCTGGAGAGAGTTACGGAAATCATGAAAAACCTAAATATCGATGCCAGGATGCGGGTTTGAACTGTCGTCCTTCCGAATGCGAGTCCAATACGCTAACCACTGCGCCACCTCGCTCGATTTGAATATTGGAACTGCTCTCGCAGATTAAGCTGCGATCGTCGATGTAAATAAAATGGGATCGTAGAGACTGTCACAAAAACGTGTGTGAATGGCAATCATAAGTAAAATAATTTACAGGAACACATATATTTAGCTTTTAGTTGTATCGTTCACTTTGCTTGAGTGAAGTGGGTGACCATGTTAAACATGCAAACTTAATCCCTACGGTGGAAACACAACAATATCGACACATTACCGTAACATTCACAGTAGCGAGGTTGCAGTCCCCCCTCTCAGCCAACGATAATGAGCTTATTTCCAATAACATGTGTCTCAGTGTCTGTTATAATTGGACCCCTTCCTGATATCAATGAGTAGTTCAAGAAACGATCGCAGTATGCTGTCCAGACCAAGGTACTGGGGCGGCTAATGGCCTGCACAACCACTCTGCTTAACAACTACGGTGTACTGTACTGTCCTGTACTGTCCTGTACTGTCCTGTCCTATCCTATCCTATCCTATCCTATCCTATCCTATCCTATCCTATGCTATCCTATCCTATCCTAACCTGTCCTGTCCTGTACAACCTACATAACTCGGAAGCGATTCTCACAGAGGTGATACGATATGTGATGAGACACGTCGCAAAAGAAGTCGTGCAACGTGACGTTTATTGGTGCGTCACTCGTGTTCCCACTGAGAGAGAATACGTGTACAATATGATGCGCGATATGACTCTCGAAACGAGAACCAACAAGGCACCACGATTCACGTTTCTGTTTCAGTTTCAGTTGCAGTTGCAGTTGCAATCATGATCTCTTCTGAACTGGCCTTTTTTTGTAGCTTATCGTTGTTCAAAGCTAAAAAAAAAATTAAAAAAAACGAAGAAAATACTGGATGCACCCGTACAATGTAACTGGTACACCTGCCTAATATCGTGTAGGACCCCCGCGAGTCGCGGAAGTGCCGCAACACGACTTGCCATGGACTCGACTAATATCTGAAGTAGTGCTGGAGGGAATTGACACCATGAATCCTGCAGGGCTGTCCATAAATCCGTAAGAGTACGAGGCGGTGGCGATCTCTTCTGAACAGCACGTTGCAAGGCATCCCAGATATGCTCAATAAAGTTCATGTCTGGTGAGTTTGATCGCCAGCGGAAATGTTTAAACTCAGAAGAATGTTCCTAGTACCACTCTGTAGCAATTCTAGACTTGTGGGGTGTCACAGTGTCCAGCTGTAATTGCCCAAGTCCACCGGAATGCACTATGGACATGAATGGATGCAGGTGATCAGACAGTATGCTTACGTACGTGCCACCGTCAGAATCGCAGACAGACGTATCAGGGGTCCCATATCTCTCCAACTGCACAAGCCCCGCACCATTATAGAGCCTCCACCAAATTGAACAGTCTCCTGCTGACATGCTGGGTCCATGGATTCATGAGGCTGTCTCCATACCCGTAAACGTCCATCCGCTCGATACAATTTGAAACGAGTCTCGTCTGACCAGGCAACATGTTTCCAGTCATCAACAGCCCAATGCAGGTGTTGACGGGCCCAGGCGAGGCGTAAAGCTTTGTGTCATGCCGTCATCAAGGGTACACGAGTGGGCCTTCGGATTCGAAAGCCCATATCGATTGCGTTTCGTGGAATGGTTCGCACGCTGACACTTGTTGACGGTCCAGCATTGAAATATGCAGCAATTAGCGGAAGGGTTGCACTTCTGTCACGTTGAACGATTCTATTCAGTCGTCGTTTGTCCCATTCTTGCAGGATATTTTCCCGGCAGCAGCGATGTCGGAGATCTGATTCCTGATACTCACGGTACACTCGTGAAATGGTCGTACGGGAAAATCCCCACTTCATCGCTGCCTAGGAGATGTTGTGCTCCATGGCTCGTGCGCTGACTGAAACACCACGTTCAAACTCACTCAAATCTTGATAAACTGCCATTGTAGCAGCAGTAACCGATCTAACAACTGCGCCAGACACTTGTTGTCTTATACAGACGTTACCGACCGCAGCGCCGTATTCTGCCTGTATTTGAATACGCATGCCTTTACCAGTTTCTTTGGCGCTGCAGTGTATTAGACATAGTTCGGCTGTGTTGTCATATGAGGTATCTCGCAGAAACACAAACTCCACGCATTAGTCCAGACAGCTTCCATTTTTTGGAGCAACAATGACAGCTACTCTGACAAATCAGAACCCAAATAGTCTACATGCTGTTTCTCCTGTGAGAAGCAACCCTTTTCAGTAATGTAAGTTGGTGAAAGTGCGTGAATGACGTTCAAAATGCGGCCATGAAAAGTTTTTTTTTGTAAGGCAGCATAGTACGATACTTCAGTCAAAGCACCAAATTGCTATTTCCCCCTCCTGTGTCTAATACAAGATACAATCATACAGACTATCAACATATGCCGTTTCGATCGTGTTCTGCACAGATGATGGCATTCCGATCAACGGACAACCACGCCAACAACGTCAGGGCACCTATCAAGCGGGATAGTGTTTGGTAGTGTTTGTAGGGTAGTCCCACATTCACAATCCCTGTGTACACAGTCGCAGACGGTGCAGGATGGCACGAGAAGACGCCTACAGACACTATGCTGTGGAAGGCAATAGGAAGAATAGAAGCAAGAGAGTCGCAAATTGACGTGACCGATGGCTTAATACCAATCGTTCTGTTGTTTCTCTGATTAGGTGACAGTTTAGAGAGACCGAAACTGTATCCCGGAGACCAGGACATGGCCGACCACGTGTGACATTAGAAAGAGTGGGCCGTTGTTTGGCAGTATGGGCGCGAAATTACCTTAGTACTGCACTGCAACTAGCATCTTACCTCCCAGCATCCCCTGGACGTGTTGTATCGAGGCAAACGGCGTGCAGAATGCTTCAGCGGAGTGGTCTTTATTGTTGGAGACCTGCTGTCTGTTTACCTCTGACGTCTAGAGTGGAGGCGTCAACATGCCACCTGGACGGTCGAACGGTGGCCAATGTTCTTTTCACAGATGAGATCCAATTTGGTCTGGACAGTGATTCTCGACGGATTTGGAGAATACGTGGAACACTATTTCGGGATCCAAACAATGGGAAAGAGACCCATATCGAGGAGGATCCCTGATGGTGTGGGCAGGGACTATGTTCACCACTCGAGTACCTCTTCATGATATTGTACGGGTGAGTCAGCAAGAGTTAACTGCTGTCAGATTGCGAGGTGTTGTAAGCCCAGACTTCATAATGATGGACGATAATACTGGACCTCATAGAGTACGGGTGGTCGATGTTTTACGGAAAAGGTAGATATTGCACGCATGGTGTAGCCTGTCCGCTCTCCCGATTTTAATCCCATGGAGCATGTCTGGGATGCACTAGGGATATGGGTTGCATCACGTCAGCATCCACCAACCACTCTCCAAGACTTTTCAGCTGCTCTGCATGAAGAATGGGTGTTACTGACTCAACATGAGATTCATGACATCATTCATAGCATGTCCCGTCGTTGTCAGGCCTACAATGTTATCGGAGGTAGTCGTACCCCATGAGAGGAACATTTTCGTCTACCGTTATGCTTGTTTCAGATGATTACGTTCTGTATCCGTTACGTTCATGAGTTTTCAGAAGAACAGTTGGATTTGAAGTGAGGTCAGTCACCGTCGATGGTGTAGCGATGGGTGGTGAACTCTACTTACAGATAGACAACGTGTTTGAGCAAATCGAAGCAGCTAATCTCGACGTGTCGTTCTCTGCTTCGTTTATCTGCTCATTCAGAAGTAACAGGTATTTAGCTTTCAGATCACTTTCACACCTGTCACAAAATTTCCTGAAATCAGAGAGCATAGACTGAAAAACGATCCAGTCAGCGTCATCAGCTGACGCCTCCCGGTGTCTTTTCATTTCAGTCAGTTTTTCATGCCCATCTTTGGCTTGTACCGGCATTATATGAAAAATAGAATCACCAGGTAGCTCCGTACTCCGCATAGTAGACGGCAGTAGCCCTCAGTGTGGTATTGTATTTTATCGTGTGGAACTGGGGGCCTAGAAACGACGAAGAGGCTTCGTCTCCGCCGTAGCCCTAAGTGGTACACAACCCCACAGCCGGCTACAGCAGTCCACTCACTCCACTGCCACCCCACGCCGAACCTAGGGTTATTGTGGGGTTCGACCCCCAGTGGACTCCCCCGGGAACGTCTCACACCAGACGAGTGTAACTCCAACGTTTGCGTGGTAGAGTAATTATGGTGTACGCGTACGTGGAGAAAGTGTTTGCGCAGCAATTGACGACATAGTGTAACTGGTGCGAAATAAGGGGAAACAGCCCGCGTTCGCCGAGGCAGGTGGAAAACCGTCTTGAAAACCATCCACAGGCTGGCCGACACACCGACGTCGACACTAATCCTTCGGACGGATTCGTGCCTGTGACTGGCACACCTTCCCGCCCCGAAAGCAGTGCGTTAGACCACACGGCTAACCGGAAGGGCCTTGGGTGTGGTACCTAGCTGCCAACCTCGTCGCGGACAGCTTCCGATGTATCTCAAGTATTTTCTCGATCGTGAAAAGAGTTACTGCTCTCCTTCCACCATTCAAAGCAATTTCGATGTGTTGGCGGTATTTCGCATGCAGCAATGTATAACCTAAAACCCACGAATCATAAGTAGTCCACCGACTATATTCTTTACTGCAAACTTCTAAAAAACAACGGTCTTTGCTTCGATCATCAAATGGTGTCAACAGTGTTGGATATCGATTTATTCTTAGCGCGAGTTTTTACCACCGGTGCGCTGTAGTGCTTTGCGCTAGAGAGCAGTTATGTTCTAGAAAGCGTAGTGGACCTGCAGGCGGTGTATAAAGGAGCTGCCGCTGCCGTTCGATTTCAGTTCCGGCGAATTAGTGCGACGTCTTAATCACCCGATGATGACGGACAGGTTGACCGCCGAAATATTGTGTCAAGATGACGTTAGGTTCTGGCTGGAGACGCGATATGATATCGTCAATTACTACGCTGGGAAAGATACGGAGCCACAGTATGGCCGGTATTTTACTTATTTGTGAAGTATCACAATAACTGTGGGCAATAGCGAAAAGAAAACGAGTTCATTATCATGCTTGACGTACGACTATCAGATTTTAAGAATTGTTTTCTACCGGATAGTATTCTTAGAGTCGAATGAGGAAGAGTGCATAGCCAATCTAAAAATCATGGTTTGTAATTTTTTACCCTAAAAATAAAAGCTTTAATGAGAAACTAAGTGGTGGGGTGGACGTAGCTTTTCTTCATTTATATAAAACATTTTTTTTCTAGGCACTTCTGATAACTCGAAATTTGTATCGTATGATACAGTTGCATGCAGCAACCAGCACACTCTGTTGAGAGATACCTGTCGGTGTTGTAGCCGTCCTACCACTGTGAACCACTTACGTTACTTCAATTAAGACATTGTTGGACAGAAATAATCAGAGGCAATGACTGACGACATTACGTACGTAATGGAGGTGGAGTGGTGTTTCTATAACGAAAAACGCCTAGGCCATACCGATGAACATGAACATTCTATGGTGTGTAAAGTGATTCCCTCTCTCTCCACACTAACTGGCAGACAGAATTACTTGCCACAATAAAGCAAGTGGTATTCGTAGAACATCATTCTGGACCATTGTTGCTGACGCCCCATCAAAATGCACCCTTCAGCAACAAACTCTTTCTCGATGATGGTGTCGTTGAAGATGGATGCATTTAAGAGACTTCCGAGCATACAAACAGCCTTATTTAATCGCCGCGATATGGTTCTGGCAGACACACTTTTATAGGTAGCGGCTGCAAGGTCTGCAGCGATATGCCTAGGAATGAAATGTTTGTTTCTTCTCGCCAATTGCGCTACGTATCGATCATGTTGCGGTGCCGCGGTTCGTCTACGGCTATCGGCATGTTTCACATAGCATTTCTACATTCAACAGCCGTTTTTAATCGTAAGAGCCCACTTTTGGGCCGGCCTCTGTGGTCGAACGGTTCTAGGCGCTACAGTCTGAAACCGCGCGACCGCTACGGTCGCAGGTTCGAATCCTGCCTCGGGCATGGATGTGTGTGATGTCCTTAGTTTAGTTAGGTTTAAGTAGTTCTAAGTTCTAGGGGACTGATGACTTCAGATGTTAAGTCCAATCGTGCTTAGAGCCTTTTGAACCATTTTTTGTCACTTTTGGACACAAACATTACTGTGGCCACAGTAGTGGCACATTGACCGGCTTCGAACCAACCAACTGCTCGTCCAGGATCGTAAGCACTCTAAAAGACGTCTTGCACATGTGTTGCCTTACCACGCGGATTGCCGCAATAATCGGTTCCACAACGACTTCGTCAAACAACGTACTGCGTCAAACAGCGTAGGTTCGAATGCATACAGATCGTTCGTGCACAGTCATCACTGTAGTCAACACGTCTCACTCCCAACATTACCTTTTGCAATCAGCGGCCGGATGTTCTGTAGCAACTGTCTGTTGTTCCGCAGCAATTGGCATTTGTTCTGTAGCAATTGTCAACCACTGTACTTTTCTGTGCGCTTCACCAGTAAGGGTTGCCTCTGCACCTTATAGCGATTCGCATCGTGTACGGTGTCGCACATCATATCGCCTCATTGAGAATCGCACCTTATCCGAGTGGCACTTAAACAGTGACTTTTTAAAGTCAAAAGTACTACTTGATCGCCTCTATAACCACTATAAATCTGTATACCGATTTCTGTGTTTTAACAGTTGTGCATTCACAACCTTTAGGAGAAAAATACTAACAGTTCATCTCTCGCATAGATAAATAAATAAATAATAAAATTAAAAACAAACAATGTAGCAAGAGCGGAAAATACCAAACACAATCATGTATGGGTAGAGGTGCTGTTAGTGGTAAACATTTTTGCCTGATTTCGTCATTTTCATAAAATTATTTCGATATATTTTAGTAATTTTTATGTCATTTCGTCAACGATTTCACTAAATTTTTTAATTCCACTTTTCAGGAATAAAAGCCGAAGCAAAAATCATTGTTAGCACATAATGCGATTGCATTTGTGTTCAGTGATTCAGCTTACTAGACTACATATTTTGCCATGCTTAACACGAGAATAACAATTAAGGCAATGAGTATAAAAAGCGTATACAATTCGTTTCCAGTTCCCATATAAATGTAATAAGGGATATTACGAAAAAAATAGGGGTACTGGTTCGACTGCGGGGCTTCCGATTGCCAACATAGCGACCGCGCGGCGTCATGGCCGACCTGCGCACGTGTAAATAGAATGTTGCCAACTTCGATACATCATGCCAAAACTTCGTGCTGTAAACATTATGAAAGACTGACGCGTGACAGTTTGGTTAGGATGAGTACGTCACTTTTTCTGAATTTAAAATTCTTGCTGTGTGACTGTTGGCAGCACAGAAAAGTTCGAATTTTGCTGATTCACAAGGTGTTAGTCTCATTCTTGCTATAAAAGTTAGTGCAGCTTGTGGGGCTTGATGCTGGCTTCTGGACCAGCATGAAGGAATTACCTTCCCTCCCAGCCACATTTCGTTACAAAAAAAACCACGTATGTCTATTTTTAATAACACAAGGAAAATTGCTGCTTCAAATCCCCGTAATCTAACAGGAACCAACATAAGTTAAGCTCATACTTTTTCCCCTCGAAAAATGTGAAGTACTACACAAACCTGCAGCGTATTTGTTTATCCACTCTATCAGATGGGACGCTCACTTTTCCAGTGGAATGTTACTCTCGATGGAAGGCCGAGTTGTTGATAAAATGAATTCTTTTTTGTTGGTTTCGATTGTTTGCTCGCTGCACTGACGTATGAGAGAGTAACTGTCTTTTTTCACCTACCGTAGTTAGCACCTTCCCTTGTTCTTCTTATGAGAAGAGTTGTTATTAATATGTTTTAGCGACGTGTCTCCTCTGCCACTCAATTTACACATTGCAGTATTTGTAATGAATTACCTCTGTAGTTTTGTCAAACACGTTAATTACTATTGTTGAAAATTGCTTTTTTTTCGACCAAAAATTGTCATTACCAATTTACAGACTTCAGCACACAGCACAAAAGAAAATCACAAAACATAAGACTGAATGCCGGCCGGAGTGGCCGAGCGGTTAAAGGCGCTACAGTCTGGAACCGCACGACCGATACGGTCGCAGGTTCGAATCCTGCCTTGGGCATGGATGTGTGTGATGTCCTTAGGTTAGTTAGGTTTAAGTAGTTCTAAGTTCTAGGGGACTTATGACCACAGCAGTTGAGTCCCATAGTGCTCAGAGCCATTTGAACCATTTAAGACTGAATGCATCGGCGATCAGAAAAGACTTCCAACATGCAATACACCGCCAGAGCAAAGAACACGAAGGACGTAGTTGAATGCCTTACTTCCCTAAGCAGGAAATGACGTTAGCAATACTCGATACGACATAAGAATTCTAGGTAGGAGGATAATCCCAAAAGTAAGGTCTCCTATTTTTTTTCTTTTTTTTTTGTAAATACATAGGCCTGTTTATTTCTACAATGGTTTGCATCAGTTTACAGCCTGAACATTTAGCTATTTTTCGACATAATCACCATTTCTGTCGACGATTTTTTGTAGACGCTGTGGCAGTTTTTGTATGCCCATGTCATACCAGCTCGCCGCCATGCTGTTCAGAAAGTTATGAACCTCTTCGTTCACCTCGTCGTCGGAGCTGAATCACTTTCCGGCCAAATGTTCTTTTAACCTAGGGAACAGGTTACGGTCACTGGGCGCCAAGTCAGGACTATAGGGTGGGGGGGTGATTATGTTCCAGCGAAACTGTTGTACCAGAGCAACGGTTTGCCGAGCGATGTGTGGGCGAGCGTTGTCATGGAGAATGTGTACCGCTCAACATTCCTCTTCTCCGGTTCTGAATTGCCCGTTTGAGTTTTTTCAGAGTCTCACAGTACCTGTCAGCGTTAGTTGTGGTCCCAGAGATTCAGATCCGACGACGAGGTGGAAGAAGAGGTTCATAACTTTCTGAACAGCATGGCAGCGAGCTGGTATGACATGGGCATACAAAAACCGCCACAGCGTCTACAAAAATGCATCGACAGAAATGGTGATTATGTCGAAAAATAGCTAAATGTTCAAGCTGTAAACTGATGTAAACTATTGTAGAAATAAACAGTTCCCCACAGCCGTTTAATGAACAAAGTAAGAGCATATGGACTATCAGACCAATTGTGTGATTGGATTGAAGAGTTCCTAGATAACAGAACGCAGCATGTGATTCTCAATGGAGAGAAGTCTTCCGAAGGAAGAGTGATTTCAGGTGTGCCGCAGGGGAGTGTCGTAGGACCATTGCTATTCACAATATACATAAATCACCTTGCGGATGACATCGGAAGTTCACCGAGGCTTTTTGCTGATGATGCTGTGGTATATCGAGAGGATTGTACTGAAATGCAGGAGGATCTGCAGCGAATTGACGTATGGTGCAGGGAATGGCAATTGAATCTCAATGTAGACAAGTGTAATGTGCTGCGAATACATAGAAAGATAGACCCTTATCATTTAGCTACACAATAGCAGGTCAGCAACTGGAAGCAGTTAATTCCATAAATTATCTGAAGTACGCATTAGGAGTGATTTAAAATGGAATGATCATATAAAATTGATCTTTGGTAAAGCAGATGCCAGACTGAGATTCATTGGAAGAATCCTAAGGAAATGCAATCAGAAAACAAAGGAAGTTGGTTACAGTACACTTGTTCGCCCACTGCTTGAATACTGCTCAGCGGTGTGGGATCCGTACCAGATAGGGTTGATAGAAGAGATAGAGAAGATACAACGGAGAGAAGCGCGCTTCGTTACAGGATCATTTAGTAATCGCGAAAGCGTTACGGAGATGATAGATAAACTACAGTGGAAGACTCTGCAGGAGAGACGCTCAGTAGCTCGGTACGGGCTTTTGTTGAAGTTTCGAGAACATACTTTCACCAAAGAGTCAAGCAGTATATTGCTCCCTCCTACGTATATCTCGCGAAGAGACCATGAGGATAAAATCAGAGAGATTAGAGCCCACACAGAAACATACCGACAATCCTTCCTTCCACGAACAATACGAGACTGGAATAGAAGGGAGAACCGATAGAGGTACTCAAGGTACCCTCCGCCACACACCGTCAGGTGGGTTGCGGAGTATGGATGTAGATGTAGATGTCTGTGTACTTATAAAAAAATAGGAGACCTTACTTTTGGGATTACCCTCGTATATCGAAGACGTGTAGAATCGACTGTCACCGATATTCGAATTTAATTCCCATAACTCGTATCAGATATCCTTCGTGATTCCACATACTTCGGACGATTATTTCGTGATTTTGCTTTTGTGAAAAACAGGTGCGTCTGTGTATAAGTGATATAGAACGCTACACCAAGTACAACATTGACACGAAATATAGACGTGAATGACGGATGTGGCGGTAAACTTAAAAAAATGTGTGTGCGTTAGGCGCAGTACTGTGCAGCCGAATGGTGGGTGGGATGCAGGTGGTTGTTGGCGGCGTTGTTTCAGTGGAGATGTGGCGGCCGGGCAAGGCGGCGGTGGCGTGTCCGGCGTGCGGTATGGAGGCGCCTCCCGTGATACGGCGCGCGCGCACCGACCGCTCCAGGACGCCGCTGGGGGCGCTCTGCGCTGTCGGGTCAGTACCCGCCTTGCTATACAGTGCAACAACACTGTACAACGGTGCGAAAGTGATCGCTTGCTCAGCCTTATGCTAAATGTTGCTCTATAAAGGTAACTTTCTACAGCTGATAAATACACTACTGGCCATTAAATTTGGTACACCACGAAGGTGGCGTGCTACAGACGCGAAATTTAACCGCCAGAAAGAAGATGCTGTAATATGCAATTGATTAGCTTTTCAGAGCATTCACACAAGGTTGGCGCCGGCGGTGACACCTAAAACGTGCAGACATGAGCAAAGTTTCCAACCGATTTCTCATACACAAACAGCAGTTGACCGGCGTTGCCTGGTGAAACGTTGTTGTAATGCCTCGTGCAAGGAGGAGAAATGCGTACCTTCACGTTTCCTACTTTGATAAAGGTCGGATTGTAGCCTATCGCGATTGCGGTTTATCGTATCGCGGCATTGCTGCTCGCGTTGGTCGAGGTCCAGAGACTGTTAGCAGAATGTGGAATCGGTGGGTTCAGGAGGGTAATACGGAACGCCGTGCTGGATCACAATGGCCTCGTATCATTAGCAGTCGAGATGATAGGCATCTTGTTCGCATGGCTGTAACGGATCGTGCAGCCACGTCTCGATCCCTGAGTCAACAGATGGGGACGTTTGCAAGACAACAAAACAGTTCGACGACGTTTGTAGCAGCATGGACTATCAGCTCGGAGACCATGGCTGCGGTTACCCTTGACGCTGCATCACAGACAGGAGCGCCTGCGATGGTGTACTCAACGACGAACCTGGGTGCACGAATGGCAATACGTCATTTTTTCGGATGAATCCAGGTTCTGGTTACAGCATCATGATGGTCGCATCCGTGATTGGCCGACATCGCGGTGAACGCACGTTGGAAGCGTGTATTCGTCATTGCCATACTGGCGTATCACCCGGCGTGATGGTATGGGGTGTCATTGGTTACACGTCTCGGTCACCTCTTGTTCGCATTGACGGCACTTTGAACAGTGGACGTTACATTTCAGATGTGTTACGACCCGTGGCTCTACCCTTCATTCGATTACTGCGAAACCCTACGTTTCAGCAGGTTCTGTACGGGACTTTCTGGTTACAGAAAATGTTCGACTGCTGCCCTGGCCAGCACATTCTCCAGATCTCTCACCAATTGAAAAGTCTGGTCAATGATGGCCGAGCAACTGGCTCGTCACAATACGCCAGTCACTACTCCTGATGAACTATGGTATCGTGTTGAAGCTGCATGGGCAGCTGGACCTGTACACGCCATCCAAACTCTGTTTGACTCAATGGCCAGGCGTATCAAGGCCGTCATTACGGCCAGAGGTGGTTGTTCTGGGTACTGATTACTCAGGATCTATGCACCCAAATTGCGTGAGAATGTAATCACTCGTCGGTTCTAGTACAATATATTTGTCCTACGAGTACCCGTTTATCATCTGCATTTCTTCTTGGTGTAGCAGTTTTAATGGCCAGTAGTGTATATAGGATACACGGACAAAAAGAACGAAAATTCTCAGAATTAAAGAATGGGCGAATTACGAGGGTTGCCCAAAAAGTAATGCACCGCATTTTTTTTCCTCAGCCGAAAACAGTGCTACAAATCTGAAACGTTACGTAGCTATTATTTGAAGTCTCCTGGGTGAGTGCGCCAAGTTTCCGTCACTTCCGACGGTTAGCGCAGCTGCACGACAATTTCAAAATGGCGTCTGTAGGTGACGAACGTTACGAGCAACGTGCCGTCATTGAATTTCTCGATGCAGAAAAGGAAACCGTGGGGAATATTCACAAACGCTTGTGCAAAGTCTATGGAGCATCTGCTGTCGATCTCGCTTCCCGAGCACGAGGTCCCGGGTTCGATTCCCGGCGGGGTCAGGGATTTTCCCCTGCCTCGAGATGACTGGGTGTTTGTGGTGTCCTCATCATTTCAACATCATTCATGACAGTGGCAATATTGAACTGAGCAAAGGTTGGGAATTTGAACGGGCGCTGATAACCGCGCAGCTGAGCGCCCAAAAAACCAGTCATCATCATTATCATCATCATCATCATCATCATTTGCTGTCGACAGAAGTACACTTAGTCGCCGGGCACGGAGGGTAAGGTCATGGTAAGGTCATCAGAAGGCGGTTCGGCGGGGCTCCACGATCTGGAGCGTTCGGAGAGACTATCCACGTCTGTTACACTTGACATGTTACAGCAAGCTGATGATGTCATCCACGAGGAGAGATGCGTTACAACTCGGCAGTTGGTGCTGCATCTGTCAATCAGTAAAGGAAGTTCACGCAGTAAAGCACTGGCTTCGCCACCAGGAGGAGGATTGGGCTGACAGGGCATACACGCCCTTGTTTCGCGCTGGAGGAAGGCTATAGAACGGGATGGCGATTACGTGGAAAAATAGGGTATGTACATTACGTACATAAAACACCATTCTTTCTATCTATCGCTTGTGCCTTATCCCGCGGTTGTGCAGGGTCTGCCGTGGTTAATCGGATTTGGCATGTTAATTTTAAGGGGTGGCCGGATGCCCTTCCTGCCGCCAACCCATCCCCCCCCCCCCCCCCCCCCCCTCCCCTGGGACGGAATTAGTGTACCTCAACTGTCTGCATCTAATGTAATCCATGGAATAGTGCGAATGTGTTCAGATGCCTGCGAGCTGTGTAACTGAAGCGGAACGTGGGGACCAGCCCGGTATTCACCTAGAGGGATGTGGAAAACCGCCTAAAAACCACATCCAGGCTGGCAGGCACACCGGCCCTCGTCTTTAATCCGCCGGCGCCTCTACCCGAATCCAGGAAGCAGCGCGTTAGCGCTCTCGGATACCCTGGCGGGTATAAAACACCGTTCTTTCGTGTGTGTAATTCTGATTATGTTCAGTAAGGAACTATTGAAGAAAGAAGTGCAGTGCATTACTTTCTGGGCAACCCTCGTACGTAACTTCATAGCTATTCTTAAAAAATTGCAAATATGACATTAATTGCAAAATACTCACAAAATCTTAAAGTTTTAGCTGAGCTATTACAAATGGGCTGTGTGTCCACCACCAGCAGCACGAACAACACCTAGACAACAGCTAAATTCGTTATAAAATATAGACAATGGATCGGCTTTTACAGAAGTTAAGGCTCCTGTTGTTCTGTTCTTCGCTTCTTTTACCTCACTAGGTAAAGAGGAGATGAACTCACTTCCCTTCACGCATACTCATAAGAAAAAAATGCATAGTCATGTATGGTGATCTTGCAGTCTAGGAATACAGAACAGTGTCTCGGGATCGCGCGAGCCCTATCCAGCGCTAACGTAGTGTGTCATTGAGAAATCCAGGTTCGTTTTTTGTGACTGTGTGGTGGCTCTCAAAATTTGGAAATTTGTGGTAAGTTCCTTGGGACCGAACTGCTGAGGTCATCGATCCCTAGGCTTACACACTACTCAATCTAACTTAAACTAACTTACGCTAAGGCCAACACACATCCCCATGCCCGAGGGAGGACTCGATCCTCCGACGGGGAGCAGCAGCGCGAACCGTGGCAAGGAGCCTGAGACCACGCGGGTACACAGCGCTGCTGTTGCAGCTCAATACCTTCCTAAAATGAAGCGATCGAAGTCCTCCTGACGTTGTGGGAAAAGGCAGTTCTCCAGCATTTGAAGATAACTCAACGCTCTTCGATGACCTCAGCTTACCTCTTTCTTCGATGTCATTTACTTGGGTCCTTACGTAATCCTTTATGCACTGGATTGTAATCTTCTAGTGTGATTTACGACATTAGCCAAATTACGTGTATTTTATATACCACTGTGCAACATCGTTGTATTTGGTATGCTGATAAGTCATTCATGAGAAATATGCATTTTTGATCCATCTGATATACTACTTTGTAAGTACTGATTATTATTTTGATGTACATAAGTACAACTGTAATGCAGCTTTACTGTATGATTAAATGATGATGGCGTCCTCTTGGGTAAAATATTCCGGAGGTAAAATAGTCCCCCATTCGGATCTCCGGGCGGGGACTACTCAGGAGGACGTCGATATCAGGAGAAAGAAAACTGGCGTTCTGCGGATCGGAGCGTGGTATGTCAGATCCCTTAATCGGGCAGGTACGTTAGAAAATTTAAAAAGGGAAATGGATAGGTTAAAGTTAGATATAGTGGGAATTAGTGAAGTTCGGTGGCAGGAGGAACAAGACTTCTGGTCAGGTGAATACAGGGTTATAAATACCAAATCAAATAGGGGTAATGTAGGAGTCGGTTTAATAATGAATAAAAAATAGGAGTGCGGGTAAGCTACTACAAACAGCGTAGCGAACGCATTATTGTGGCCAAGATAGACACGAAGCCCATGCCTACTACAGTAGTACAAGTTTATATGCCAACTAGCTCTGCAGATGACGAAGAAATTGAAGAAATGTGTGATGAAATAAAAGAAATTATTCAAATAGCGAAGGGAAACGAAAATTTAATAGTCATGGGTGACTGGAATTCGGTAGTAGGAACAGGGAGAGAAGGAAACGTATTAGGTGAATATGGATTGGGGGCTAAGAAATGAAAGAGGAAGCCGCCTGATAGAATTTTGCACAGAGCACAACTTAATCATAGCTAACACTTGGTTCAAGAATCATAAAAGAAGGTTGTATACATGGAAGAAGCCTGGAGATACTGACAGGTTTCAGATAGGTTACATAATGGTAAGACAGAGATTTAGGAACCAGGTTTTAAATTGTAAGACATTTCCAGGGGTAAATGTGGACTCTGATCACAATCTATTGGTTATGAACTGTAGATTAAAACTGAAGAAACTGCAAAAAGGTGGGAATTTAAGGAGATGGGAGCTGGATAAACTGACTAAACCAGAGGTTGTACAGAGTTTCAGGAAGAGCATAAGGGAACAATTCACAGGAATGGGGGAAAGAAATACAGTAAAAGAAGAATGGGTAGCTTTGAGAGATGAAGTAGAGAAGGCAGCAGAGGACCTAGTAGGTAAAAAGACGAGGGCTAGTAGAAATCCTTGAGTAACAGAAGAAATATTGAATTTAATTGATGAAAGGAGAAAATATAAAAATGCAGTAAATGAAGCAGGCAAAAAGGAATACAAACGTCTCAAAAACAAGATCGGCAGGAAGTGCAAAATGGCTAAGCAGGGATGGCTAGAGGGCAAATGTAAGATGTAGAAGGTTATCTCACTAGGGGTAAGATAGATACTGCCTACAGGAAATTTAAAGAGACGTTTGGAGAAAAGAGAACCACTTGTATGAATATCAAGAGCTCAGATGGAAACCCAGTTCTAAGCAAAGAAGGGAAAGCAGAAAGGTGGAGAGAGTATATAGAGGGCCTATACAAGGGCAATGTACTTGAGGACAATATTATGGAAATGGAAGAGGATGTAGATGAAGATGAAATGGGAGATACGATACTGCGCGAAGAGTTTGACAGAGCACTGAAAGACCTGAGTCGAAACAAGGCCCCGGGAGTAGACAACATTCTATTAGAACTATTGACGGCCTTGGGAGAGCCAGTCCCAAAAAAACTCTACCATCTGGTGAGCAAGATGTATGAGACAGGCGAAATACCCTCAGACTTCAAGAAGAATATAATAATTCCGACCCCAAAGAAAGCAGGTGCTGACAGATGTGAAAATTACCGAACAATCAGTTTAATAAGTCACGGATGTAAAATACTAACGCGTATTCTCTACAGACGAATGAAAAAACTGGTAGAAGCTGACCTCGGGGTAGATCAGTTTGGATTCCGTAGAAATATTGGAACACGTGAGGCAATACTGACCCTACGAGTTATCTTAGATGCTAGATTAAGGAAAGGCAAACCTACGTTTCTGGCATTTGTAGACGTAGAGAAAGCTTTTGACAATGTTGACTGGAATACTCTCAAATTCTGAAGGTGGCATGGGTAAAATACAGGGAGCGAAAGACTATTTACAATTTGTACAGAAACCAGACGGCAGTTATAAGAGTTGAGGGGCATGAAAGGGAAGCAGTGGTTGGGAAGGGACAGGGTTGTAGCCAATCCCCGATGTTATTCAATCTGTATATTGAGCAAGCAGTGAAGGAAACAAAAGAAAAATTCGGAGTAGGTATTAAAACCCATGAAGAAGTAATAAAAACTTTGAGGTTCGCCGATGACATTGTAATTCTGTGAGAGACAGCAAAGGACTTGGAAGAGCAGTTGAACGGAATGGACAGTGTCTTGAAAGGAGGAAATAAGATGAACATCAACAAAAGCTAAACGACGATAATGGATAATGGAGTGTAGTCGAATTAAGTCGGGTGATACTGAGGGAATTAGATGAGGAAATGAGACACTTAAAGTAGTAAAGGAGTTTTGCTATTTGGGGAGCAAAATAACTGATGATGGTCGAAGTAGAGAGGATATAAAATGTAGACTGGCAATGGCAAGGAAATCGTTTCTGAAGAAGAGAAATTTGTTAACATCGAGTATTGATTTAAGTGTCAGGAAGTCGTTTCTGAAAGTATTTGTATGGAGCGTAGCCATGTATGGAAGTGTAACATGGACGATAAATAGTTTGTACGAGAAGAGAATAGAAGCTTTCGAAATGTGGTGCTACAGAAGAATGCTGAAGATTAGATGGGTAGATCACATAACTAATGAGGAGGTATTGAATAGGATTGGGGAGAAGAGAAGTTTGTGGCACAACTTGACAAGAGGAAGGAACCGGTTGGTAGGACATGTTCTGAGGCATCAAGGGATCACCAATTTAGTATTGTAGGGCAGCGTGGAGGGTAAAAATCGTACAGGGAGCCCAAGAGATGAGTACACTAAACAGATTCGGAAGGATGCAGGTTGCAGTAGGTACTGGGAGATGAAGAAGCTTGCACAACGTTTTGTTGTTGTTGTTGTTGTTGTTGTTTTTGTTTAGTCTTCCGGTGACGATCGTTATAAAAACCGAAACCAGTAAAGAATGAAGTAGAATACGTACGGCTGATGGCTATAAAAAAGGTTTTGCTGTGCTAAATGTTGCTAAATGTTGCCAATCTTTGGTACTGCCACTAAAACCGCTCGTCGTCTCCTCTTTAAGAAGCTCTTTGGATCGAAAAATACTGTTTCCTTACTATACTCTCTTTCAACAGCGTAGACTATACACATTCTTACGCACATTCACAAACAGACACACTACAAGAATTTTCGGATTTCGTGTACTGTTCACGCTATTCACCATTAAAGTTCCTTCGAATATCTTCTAATCTGCTTTCTAGCCCACGAATCTTCTTCAGCAAAACGTCTCTGTTCGCTGTTCAGTTCTCGTGCCTCTGGTATGTCTTCTTTCATTACATCCTCCGTCCAAGCAGTTCTACAGCACCGCCATTACACATCGACACGACAGTAATTTAAACTCCACGACAGTTCTCTCAAAGTCAGCTTCACGTTGCGCGACATAGATCCCTTTAAGAAAAGAATAGACGTCAAAAGACTAATGTTTGCATCAAGGGAGAGCACCGCTACTTTCTCGTAGATTTAGAGAACATGATAGTGTCAGTATTTCATAGGTTTGTTAAAAAGTCTGTCATACACTACTAAGGATGTTTCTCTACGTGTGTCTACTCTCTGTACACACTGTTACAAAAGTACTTTTTGTACAGAAAAAAGAATACGTATGAATAAGAAGTATTCACAAAAATAAACAAACGGTAGATACTTGCCCATAACAGTAAAGTAGCTCACAGGCTTGAGAACATATTCAGGAAACAAAGACTGAAAATAGCCTGCAGAGTAGAGGACCCAGGAAAAAAAACTGGAGCTGTCCGCTGTGGTGGAGCGGTTTTAGGCTTTTCAGACCGGAACCGCGCTGCTGCTGCGGTCACAGGTTCAAATCCTGCCTCGGGCACCGATGTGTGTGATGTCCTTAGGTTAGTTAGGTTTAAGTAGTTCTAAGTCTAGGGGACAGATGACCTCAGATGTTAAGTCCTATAGTGCTTAGAACCATTTAAACCAAAAAAACTGGACAACAAGCTCATATACAGACGTACACAATACAAATGGTTATTTATCAGCTCACATATCAAAACTGAATGTCAGTATTTGGGAAGCAAACAATAACTGTCTACAACGCACGGAATTGGTGTAGCTGAAGTCAAGAGGGACACATTGATACAGGACACTTCTGGCTTACTATGCCGGGAAACAGCCTACAGTGTAATATATTTGTCCAATGTATACCCGTTTATCATCTGCATTTCTTGTTGGTATAGCAATATTAATGGCCATTAGTGTACAATTAACCAAAGTAAACCAGTGTACAGAAAAATAGTGGAGCGCGAAACTTTTCAATTACGTAATGAGTTCTCGTGGGTGCTGCACGGAGCCGAAATTTCGCGAAGTGTGACAGTTAAGCAGAGTAGTGTGACATCACAATAGGGTTGAACTTGACGATGAACAGAGTACGGCCCTCAGTGCAACAAATGAATAGGCATACGCCGAGAACCGAGGCAGTGAGCGAGGTGTGCGTCGGCGCAGGTGCTGGCCGTTCTGCCTGCTGCCACTGCTGATGCTGTGCGCGGAGGAGGCGCAGCTGTTCTGCGCGCACTGCTCGCGCTACCTGGGCTCCTACGACCCGCGGACGGGAGAGCCCAAGCCGCTGCGCACGACCGCCTTCCCGCGCAGCACCGCCCCCAGCGCCGCCCCCGCCAAAGCCGCGGCCGACGGCGGGCACCGCGCGTCCGCCGACCAAAGGGCCAAGTCCACCTCGGCGCCCAGCGTCCCCACGCCCCCAGAGGACTAACTCTGTTATTGTCAGTGTCTCGTCTCTCGTAATAAAATTCGTCTGTCTGCCGTCCCAGGTGCTGTTTCATTTACTCGCCACATGATGCTGCACTAGGTCCACTACAACATTGTTCAATAACAATACTAATAATTATTATTATAATAACAACTGTATTCAAAACCAAATGATCGAGGATCTTTTTTATGAATTTTTCAATTCATAACAAATGAATGTACATATTTTTCTTGCACTCAACAGTGATATGACATGGCAGTTTTACAAGTAACATACTTATGGGTCATGTTTGATATGAAAGTAGAGCGCAGTTCATCTTAGCAACTAAGATTTATTTTAGGTTAGCTGTTTAAGAACTGGGTGCACAAAAACTGAGTGATTAAGTGTTTATATTAAATGATACTAAATATACCATATGCTTATAATTAAACTGGCGGTGTTACAAGTGCTGCAGTGTTTTACATCGGTGCCATTTGTTACGATATATGTATATAGGGTCTTACAATAAGGTGCGGCCAAAATTTCAGGATACATTCCTCACACAGAAAGAAAGAAAATATGTTGTGTGGACATGTGTCCGGAAACGCTTACTTTCCATGTTAGAGCTCATTTTACTAGTTCTCTTCAAATCACATTAATCATGGAATGGAAACACACAGCAATAGAATGTACCAGCGTGACTTCAGACACTTTGTTACAGGAAATGTTCAAAATGTCCTCCGTTAGCGAGGATACATGCATCCACCCTCCGTCGCATGGAATCCCTGATGCGCTGATGCAGCCCTGGAGAATGGCGTATTGTATCACAGCCGTCAACAATACGAGCACGAGGAGTCTCTACATTTGGTACCGGGTGTGCGTAGACAAGGGCTTTTAAATGCCCCCATAAATGAAAGTCAAGAGGGTTGATGTCAAGAGAGCGTGGAGGCCATGGAATTGGTCCGCCTCTACCAATCCATTGGTCACCGAATCTGTTGTTGAGAAGCGTACGAACACTTCGACTGAAATGTGCAGGAGCTCCATCATGCATGAACCACACGTTGTGTCGTACTTGTAAAGGCACATGTTCTAGCAGCACAGGTAGAGTATCCCGTATGAAATCATGGCGGTGAATCGAGGAAGTACAGTACATACTGACGAGACTAAAATGAGCGCTAACATGGAAATTAAGCGTTTCCGGACACAAGTCCACATAACATCTTTTCTTTATTTGTGTGTGAGGAATGTTTCCTGAAAGTTTGTCCGTACGTTTTTGTAACACCCTTTATATATATATATATATATATATTCTATTTTTATCAGGTGAATTTTTCTTTTGTTAGAGCATGATTCTTTCTCTCAGGGACATTATCTTTTCTTATAACTTTTACTTACGTGCATAAGTAAATATGAAATGGGTTCTTGAAGGGCCGCTGTTATTCATGTACCAACTTTAGATTTTGAACGTGATGACTAAAATATAGTTGCCGTTAACTGAATTGAATGTAATTTTGATAATTTCTATTTATTGATTGCAAAGCAAGGCTCGAGAGAATTTCAATTGTTGCCGTGGAGCGGCCAAGATAAAACTTACTGAGCTCATGGAATCTGTATAATTTAAAAAAGGAACTTTAACGTAAATTAATTATCTGTTGGAATTTAGTAAGGTTCTTACATCGAAATCTCTCGCATCTACAGTTAGTGTTAACACTTTAAAAAGATAAATTAATACTTCGGCGCGTAATGGCCGACCAGAGGCTGCGTCAGAAGATGAGCTTCCCGCAGCGCAAATTACTGAAAAAATGCTTATTAAAAATAGTTAGCCGCTGCGACCATTTGAGGTGGCAACTATTACAAAGAAATGCATTTTGTGATAACAGTAATTAGTTTATTTTATCAGAATACAGAATAACTTACATAAAATATGTGTAGCCGCTCAATGGCTGCCTTCCGTATCGCGAAACAAAACAGTATGTGTACCATTAAGTACGTCCTTCCTCCTCGACTGTACAGTCGCGTCTCTTTACGATCCTTTTTTATTTTCATAGACATCTTTTAAGTAAACATGTTACTCTTAAATTATCGTTGCATATCAGTTGTTTCAAGAACATTAACTGTATCTTTTATACTAATTATATTCATAAAATACGTTAACGACGTTTTACAACCGATAAAAATGTCAATATTTATGTGACATACCGTCACACCTGCCAGCTGTGTACATCGCAGAACGCTGAAACATCGGAAGTATGTTCACTGATCGGTGCGGTCGCAAAGTATGCTGAAAAAAAGAAAAGTTTCACTTACTGCTACCAAATGGAAAATACGGCGCTGTAAGCAGTCGGAATATCAGATGTTTCCTGTTTTGGCGTGAATATGCTGTTTGTCACTTGGTGACACGTGTGATTTCTTTTGTGAAGTGATTCTCGATGTAAAGGGGCAAGATGGCTGAAGTTTTCCGTACGAAATGCAACGGTATTAAGAAATAGGGTGCAGTGCTGGTACTGTTTTATCAGAACGGCGGCAATAGCAGCGCCGCATTGCGGGAATATCGCCGACAGAAACAGCTGAGAAGAGGCCCAATGTCAAGAAATGATCTAAAGAAAATGATCGACAGATTCGAACAAACACGTGAAATAGGCGGTGAAACAGAGAGGGAAAGACAGCCCATTCCAGTGGCAGGTGTTGACGAAGTTGCTAAACAACAGTTCAAAAGATTTTGTGGTGCATTTTACACGGGTAACCCTACAAGTACCAGATGAATCCCTATGAGAGGCTACAATGCCGATACTCTGCCCTTCGTTTTTTGGGAAGCATAGAAATCGATGGGGAAATTGTTTGGACAGATGAGGCGCGCTTTACTCAGCAGGGTGCCGTCAGTGTACAGAACTGAGGCATATGGGGTTGTTCTTCGACACATGCTGCGCAGGAATATCCACTGCACTCAACTTATGGGACTGTGTGGTATGGTTTCACAAGCTCCTTCATTCTCGGTCCGTTTTTCCTCGAGATGATGACACCCTGCAGGCGTTTTAGGTGTACCGTAACACCAGCCCGTTATAAAACTTGTCCACACCACTATGTTCATGCAAGATGTGGCGACACCACATATCACTTGCCAGATCAAAGATTTGCGTTGAGAAGCTAACGACGGCATCCCCTCTAAGCCATTTCAAGGTATGTAGCGTTCCAGATCCTTAGAACTAAATCCATGTGACTTTTGGCTGTGGGGATGTCTGAAAGATCATGTCTATCAGAAATGTCTCTGGACTCTTCGTGATCTGAAGGATAACGTCCTGTGATGAGTATAAACTGCACTGAGCTCTTGGAACACCATCAGTTTAATTACGAGGGCAATCCCAAAAGTAGGGTCTCCTATTCTTTTATAAGCACAGAACTCTGTGTGGCAGTTGGTCACACTCTTATGAAGAGTGTGTAGAGATGCGCACGCCGAGCTGAGGCGCTCAGTCTTGGCTTGGCAGCCATTGAGAATGGAGCTCCAGTTGGATGTTACCGCCAAGTGCGAATTGCGCACAGTTATTGGGTGTGTGAACGCAAAGGGCACTGCGCCGATTGAAATCGATCGCCAATTGACGGAAGTGTATGGTGAGTCGTGCATGGATGTCAAAAATGTTCGCAAGTGGTGTAGAGAGTTTGCAGCTGATCGGACCGAAATTCATGACGAAAAAAGGAGCGGGAGACCGGTAATTTCTGAGGAGACAGTGTAGAAGGTTGAGCAAAGCATGCGTGAAGATTGGCGGATCACCCTGGATGATCTCTGCACGTTGGTTCCTGAGGTTTCCCGAAGGGACGCTCACAGAATTTTAACGGAAACATTGAACTACCGGAAGGTGTGCACAAGATGAGTGCCCTCATGCTGACTGAGGACCACATGCGGCAACGAGTTGATGCTTCGCGCGCATTTCTTCACCGCCTTGCAGCCGAACAGGGCAACTATCTGGACTCAATTGTCACGAGTGACGAAACTTGGACATACCACTTTACCCCTGAGACCTAGCTATAATCACGCCAGTTCATAACTTTCTGAACAGCATCGTGGTGAGCTGGTATGACATGGCCATACAAAAACTGCCACAGCGTCTACAAAAATGCATCGACAGAAATGGTGATTATGTCGCAAAATAGCTAAATGTTCAAGCTGTAAACTGATGCAAACCATGTAAACCATTGTAGAAATAAACAGGTCTATGCACTTATAAAAAAGTAGGAGACCTTACTTTTGGGATTACCCTCGTATAACCACCCAGTACATAATGAAGCATATAAAAAATTTTCATTATGCTGTTCGAAGCAAAGACAGTCCCTAGTGAGTGCTGTGGGTTGATAATATTCTTTTTGGTCTGGCTTTAAAATTTGCTATGGGCAGATATATGACTGAATTCGATAATGTATTGACATGCCCCAGTCCTGCACGCAGCAGAGTTCTTTGATAAAGTGAAGTCCTGTGGTATATGAGATAAAACTGATCTTTGTTTCTGGTGTTGTTTGTGTGCACGTCAGAGTTTACATTATAAGTGTTCGGATCCTCATGACTGGTTTAGAAATATACGTATTTATAACAGTTAATATCACAGCTCTAGGAAATAGATCACGACAGGAGTGTCTTGGTTTTGCGCTACAAACTGTTCTTAGAGGCTCCTCTTGTTCCTTTAAAAGCTTGTAAAGGTTTGTTTGAGTTGTAGCGCCCATTACTCCTATTCCGTGGTGTACACAGCAAGAGATCAATGCATGACAAGTGGTCTATAATACACAGGTATCATTGCAGTATTTGCTGTGCGTATTTATTGTGAATACACTTTTAGCCAGTTTGCCTGTCAGAGAGTGAACATGCGTACCCTATTGAAGTGTATCTTGTATTGTTATTCCCAGGAATCTCGCATAGTTTCCTGTGACAGAAATATTAGTTCCAGTGCACAACTGAATTTTAAAAACTGTCGAGTGTGATTAAAATTCATTATTGCTATTTTCTTGGTGATAAGACTATGGCGACTTTCACTGAAGTACTAAATTATTTCATTTGTAATACCGTGCCGCTACCGCCCAGGTCCGTACACCGTCCTAAGTATACTTACGGTGTACTCAAAGAATGTAAGATTTTACAACTTGACTATACTGATATTTACGCCCGGCAGGAGCGTGAATAGAGCACTTATTCGGCGGAGCGGACACAAGAAAAAAACATGATAATATGTGGGACCCGAATCTATACTTTCGTAAAATAATTCTCAGAACTCTGATTATTCAACAGCGCGCGACTCACCGCCTTGTTAATATCGCATTGCGTGAGGCGCTTTTAGCATCTGTTAAAACTGCCCGTGGAGCGTTCATACTGACAAAAAAATTTAACCTAATCTTAGGGATTGTATTTCGTGTTATCACATTAAAATATTGTTGCAGGATATCTTTACTGTAGTGAAATTTAATTAAAAGAAACCTTGTACTGAAACAAAGTATTTCTCTTTTTCTTAACGTAATTATCTTCGTTTTGCCGAGAAGCGCCCAATATCTGAACATAATGGAATGTTCTTTGTTTTTACCTTAACACAACATAAAACAGTATATTCAATTTCTTTTTCTGAATAATTATGGTGCATGTTTTTAAAGTATCCGTTGATGACGGAACGCAATGAAATTTGGCATAAAATTTTTCCTACGCAAGATGTTTGCCAAGAATGGTCGATCATTGGACCGTTCTAGTCGTTTATCCAGCGTGCTGAAAACCTTGCAAATAATATTTTTATTTCTGCGTGAAGGTCACTAAGCATATGAAGCAAAAAATACCAACCAGCATAAATTATCATGTTTTATTTAAAATTTACAACTTACAGTGCGTAACGGCCGCCATAACGTGTGTTAGCGTCAAGACTAGAACAAAGAGTGAGTAATAACGCAGGTCTTTTTCGTTTCTTTCCTCAGCGAGTACAAGAATAATTAATACAGAGATCCTATATCTTATAGAGTCTTTTGTACCATTATTACTTAATTTTATTATAATCTACCATCATGAGAGCTAATTGCACGCGCATTCTCAGCATTTTTTGCTATTTTCATTTTCCGTGATATTGATGTCTGCTGTCTGATAATGAAGTGATACTGTTATTTTCTGGCACCGACTGCTGTTCGCTTCTGGCAGTTGCTGATATTGGTTCCGGATTGTCCGGGTTATTTGGCCAAGAAATATCGGAAGATGCAGGAGCAGGGGGCGCTAAGCGCCTGACTGACAATAACACTGTTGGATGCAGCACTCGAACATGACGCGCTGGATTAAATGTATTTCCTCCTTAGAACAACAGTTGCACTTCGCTTTCGCATCACCTAAACCGGCGAAGAAACCCCAGATTTCACTACTTTTACTCGATCGCGAGCTGCTAGCCATTGTATAAGAGTGAACAGGCACAAAAACTGCTTTCCGAATAAAATAAAGAGGGATTTTACCTGAAATCTTACCAGTGACTACAGGTGACAGTTTACGGTTTGAATTTGGAAGGTTATTATTCTTAACAAAAATAAAATCCACAGGAAAACTTCTGAATAATTACTTAACGTGCGTATATAGACTTTGTGACAGTGGTTAACATACTCATTCTATTTTGGATTAAATTTTAAAAGGAACATAAAATTGGACTTCATTTCGTTTGTGGCGCGTTTTCGGTCCATGAATGCAACAAATAAGGTTTCACTTGGCCGATAAAAACTTTTTTGGGCGCTTCATGAGAAAATGTCGAGCAAGATTAAATGTAATACCTTCTTTATATGTGACAGGCTTCTCTGTTTATCTTTCCTTTGTCCCCTTCGACCATGCTCTATTTCAGTTAACCCAGACGTTGTAAGAGGGTAAAACGTTGTGTGCACGTTACTGCATAGTTCGGCCATCTGTTGGTATAATTATGAAGTATTACGAGGCTTTATTGTACGAGCGAGGCGAAGCGAGCGTAGCCGCGGCTGAGCGGCGAACTGGGCAACTTCACCAGGCTTCCGCACTTCATGACTGAACTACTTCATTTGAACGCTTCACAGCAAAGAGTGAAATGAATGAAGTAGTTCACGGGAATGAAAGAGTTCGACCCATCTCTACTCACCTCCAACTGCGCAACGCTACGCGCTGTTAATAGCCAACAGCCCAACACTACAATAGCGAATATTACAACAATGCCACCCAGCCACAGACTGCACACAGCACAGCCAGTGATTTTCATACAGAGCGCTACGTGGCGTTTCCAATATAAAAACCTCAACAGCCTACTTACAGAGTCGCAGAGAAATGTTCACTTTATCACTAGCATCGTTTGTGTGTATATAGAGAACAACAACAATGGCCCTATCGTACTTCCTTGGAGGTACTCCTGACGATATACTTGTCTCTGCTGAACACTTTTCATCCAGGGCGATGTACTGGGGAGACTTCGAGCCAGTCACATATGTGGGGAACCATTCCGTATGCTCAGACCTTCGATAACAGTCTGCAGTGGGGTCTCAAACACTTTCCAGAAGTCTAGGAATATGGAATGTGCCTGTTGTCCTTCATCCATGGTTCGCAGGATATCATGAGATAAATTGAAAAGCTGAGTTCCCCGTCAGTGATGCTTCCTATTGCTGATTTGCAGACAGAAGCTTTAGTGTCTCAAAGAAATTTATTATATTCCAACTTATTACAGCATGGGACAAAGTGTGATCAACGGTGATCATTGTCGCCATTGTACTGTTCATGAGCCAGTGGATCAGTACACTACGACTGATGTTTCAAGAACAATGCAGCTTTATTGCGTCTAATAAAACAAAATAACAATTTCTTAGAACGACAATTGGCACTACTCTGTCCAGTCTAATGGTTGATCACTGATGCTCTGGAATGTTTCAGCAGGTAACCACTGACAGCATAGAAATGTCCAAGTGGGAATCACTGACATGGGGCAGGGAAGTTCTTACGTGGAGAAAGCCCATGGTGATAGTTTCCTGTGAGGTGGAGAGCTTGGAGACGAGTCAGAGACGAATTCCTGAGAAGTGGTGAGCTGTGGTGGACTCCAATTGATGGACCACTAGGTGTGGCCAGCATAGAGTATAGAGCACAGAGGACACTCAGCAGAATTGCTAACTATGGCCAACGTTGAGCCTGGAATGTAGAGAACAATCAGTGAGAGAACTCTGATTGAGGAATGACTAGGCATGATCACTGTAAAGCCTGGAGTATGAACTCCCTGCAGAGCGATCACGTGGCGGTGATCTAAACATTCATCTGGTGGAAGAATACAGCTGGAGATATATGACTCGGGGAAGAGAGGTAGTAATAATGCTGTGATAGCAGTGCTTTTTGTAGTCATGCATCTGGCGGCAAGGCTGGCGCTACATGGTACCTGGTACCAAGGAGGTTGATGGAGGTTTGGTTGTAACAAAAAAGGGCGTATTTGTATGCTGCTATGGACTGTTGTCGTCTGACCTCCAGAGTAAGTGTTGTTAGTGGGACAGGGTTCAGTAACTCACGGAATACAGCTTTATGGTTGGTAGCTGTGTCACTAGGGGATACAGCATCCTTCACCTCCTGAGGGAAAAGACATGAATACGAAAATGGGGAGGTGGCCCAGAGCCGGAAGGAGGTCACTGTGATGGGCGCTCACGATGGTGGAGGGCTGGACTACATATCAGTAAGTGAAGGCGGGTGGCTGGAAAGTGGTCATGACAAATTGGTCTATGTCAGACAAAAGCTGGTATGAGCAAACCTGAAAAAGTAAGATGTGCACTCTCATCATTTTGGAAAATCGATCGAGCCACCGAAGGTGCTGACGAAGGCAGGTCCAAACGTGGTCTGGGGTTGTGAGTGCACAAATAGAGGACCAGGTAAGTCCTGCTGATGACGTGAATGGTGTGTCGACATGAGGAACAGCTGCAGCCCTGTGCAACGTAAGGTAACCAGGAACATATGCAGTGCCACTGCCATGAGGAGTTGTGGAGAGACGACCAAGCTGGGGCGGGGGCAGTGTGTGGATTGTAGAAAGGCGTGCTGCGTCATGCAATGATGCTCATATGGAAGCAGTGCAATAGCATGAGGTATTTGGCCTGGCCTGGAGGAAGGAAAGCAGGATGAAAGGAGAAGCTTGTGAGATCCCTTGGAATGATGCAGAAGGGATCTGACAATAGTAGGGTCATGGGCAGGCATAATCAGAGGTGGACAGAACCAGATTGGAAGCATGTAGGATGTGCAGCGTGACGCCAGAGGCGATGGTACCACTGGAAGCAACTGTGCTGCTGTACACTGCCAAGGCGCTGGAGGCAATTATTCCACTGGAGGCGGTTATGCCATTGCAGACGACAGTTCCATTGGAAGCAATGGTGCCGCTGGATGCGAGGGTGCTCCTGGAAGCGATGGTCCTGATGGTGGTGGAGATATTGGTCCAGCAAGACTGCTTTGGAAAAGGATAGTACTGCGAAAAGGCGCCACCGAAGGGGTGATAGAGGAATGGATATGACACAAGAGTTTGGGTTAATCCGAACACGAAAAAATGGTACACCCAGAGGGTGGGGAGGGACCATGATATGGCAGGAACACCGAAGTTTTGGGTGTGTTGCTAACAAAGAAGGATCGTAAGATGGCAAGTAGTTGTACAGAGGACGTCATGAAATGTTAAGATGTTTAGAATTGGCATGAAAACGCTATAGAATGTGTAAGGTGTCGAAGAATGGCTTGATGGACACATCAGAATGTTTGATGAGGACGAGCAATGAGAATGCGAAAAAAAAGGATGGATGGATGTTAAGGAAGACGCCTCAGAATGTTGATAGTGGACTGGAGCAAGAAAACTATGAGAATAAGCCTTGAATTAGTCCATTAATAGACACAGGATAGGTTTGCCCTGGGTTAAGGAACTGAAGAAGGCGATAGGGACGAGCACTAGAAAAACTAAGAAGTAAACTGAAGAGACACAGCAGTGATTGAAAGTTCACGTATGCAATGAAAAATATCTACAACACTCCAAAGTACAGCACCGTTACGGAGGGCTACTCTGGGCAGGCACAAGCTCACAAAAAGCCTGAGAGGCTGGATGGTAGTTGTTGTGGAGACGTAATCTCTGAGTCAAGTATCCTCGTTGCTATCCTAGTGGTGGGGACGAGTGCACTGTATCTTAGATCCTAGGTGTTACTGACTATGACCAAACTACACAAGCATCAATTCTGGTCGTCACTGCGGTGTGGGACTAGCACAGAGCAATGCTGATTTTCGTCACTATTGCAGTGTTTGTTACCAAGGGAAACAATATTCTACGATTGATGTGTCCAGGCAGCCAAGAACAATGGAGCTCTATTGAGACTAAGAAACAAAATACAATAACTGTTTCTTGGAACCACAATCGGCACTGCTCGGTTCAGCCTGATGATTAGTCACTGATGCATTGGAATCTCTCAGCAGGGAACTACTGATAGGGCACAGGAATTTCTACATTTGTATCTAAATCGTACTGTATAAGCCACCTAATGGTGTGTGTCGGAGGGTACTTTTTGTATCACTAACTGAGCCCTCCAACCATATTCCACACGTGAATAGAGCCTGGGAAGAATGATTGTCGGCAAGACTGTGTATTGGCTCTGATTTCTCCTCATGGTCATCACGCTGGACGTATTTGGGAGGGGGGGAAGTAATTTGCTGTCCTACTCTTCTTGCAATGTGCTTTCTCGAAATTTCAGCAGTAAATCTCTCCGTGATGCACAACGCCTCTCTTGTAATGTCTGCCAATGGAGTCTGTTGAGCGTCTCCTTAACGTCCTCGTGCCGTCTAAACGATCGCGTGAGGAAACGTGCTGCTATTTATTGGACCTTCTCTATCTATTCTATCAGTTCTATCTGGTAGGGATCCAAGATAAATGAACAAGACTCAAGAATCGTTCGAACAAGTGTCTTATAAGCCACTACATTCGTGGATGATTTACATATCCTTAAGATTCATAGTACGACTCTGAGTCTGGCATCTGATTTTCCCACTATTTGTCTTATGTGGTCATTCCACTTAAGGTCGCTCTGGATAGTTACTGCTAGGTATTTTACGGCAGATACTGTTTCCCGCAGTTTATCATCAACAGTGTAGCTACACAGTAATGGACTTCTTCTACTGTGTATACGCGATATGTTACATTTATTTGCGTTCAGGGTTAATTGCGAGAGCCGGCACCATTCATCAGTTCTCTAGAGGTCATTCTCCAGATCATCACTGTCTTCTGGCGTTGCTACTTTGTTACGGACAACCCCATTATCTGCAAATAGCCTTAGAGAGAATCCGACGCTCTCTACTAGATCATTTATATAAATATTGTCCTAGTGGGAATCAATGTCATGGCGCGGGTAAGTTCTTATGTGGACGAAGTCCATGGTGATAGTGTTCTGTGAGACCGTGAGCTTGGAGATGCGTTGAAGAGGGAGTCCAGTGAAGTGGTGAGCTGCGATGTACTCCGACTGAGAGATCGCTAGGTGCAGCTGGCGTAGAGTTCGGAGCGCAGAGCACACTCGACAGAAGAATTCCGATTGATGGACTGCTAGATATGGCCAGCTTAGAGCCCAGAGCACCGATTGCGCTTGGTAAAGGAAATTCCAGCAAGGAACCGCTAGGCGCAGTCGGCGTAAAGCCGTATTGTGAACTCTGTAGAGCGGTTAGGAGAAACCTATGAGACTTGTTTGGTGGAAGGATACCGGCAGAGGCAAGTGACTCGTGGATGTGAGATAGTGGAGCAAGGGCAGTGCTGCTAGCAACAATACTTATCCCTCTGGTGGCGAGAGAGGCACCACGCAGTACTCTGTATGTTGCTGCGGATTGTTCTCGTCTGAGCTCCGGAGATTGGGTCGCAAAGGGGCGTAAGCTGCGGCAACCCCAAGTAGGTAGCTGTCTGGTTGGTGACTTGGAGGACACAGCACGTGATATATATCCTCAAGAATTCTGTAGCATCTCGATGCTAAGGATATTGGCTAGCAATTTTGCAGATTCATTCTTTTACGCTTCTTATACACAGGCGTCACCTGCGCCTTTCTCCAGCCGCTTGGGACTTGGCTCAGTGCGAGAGATTCGCGATGAATGCGAGCTAAGTAAGGAACAAATACCGAAGAGTAGTCTCTTTAAAACCGAACTGGAATTACATCTGGAACTAGAGACTTACTTGTTTTCAAATCTTTCAGCTGCTTGCCAACGCCAGCGTACCCTATTTCTATATCCTGCATGTAGCAGTTAGTGCGATGGTCAAACAATGGTGTGTCTGTACGACCCTCCTACGTGATCACGTTTTAAATGCGAAATTTAAAAGTTCAGTTTTCTCTTGACTGTCCTGTATTGCGACACCGGACTGGTCGACGAGTCAGTAGATAGAAGCCTTCGACCCACTTACTGATTTTTCGTAGTTCAGATTTTTCTCGTGTTCTCGTCAAGAGCTTTCACTAAGGTACACTCCTGGAAATGGAAAAAAGAACACATTGACACCGGTGTGTCAGACCCACCATACTTGCTCCGGACACTGCGAGAGGGCTGTACAAGCAATGATCACACGCACGGCACAGCGGACACACCAGGAACCGCGGTGTTGGCCGTCGAATGGCGCTAGCTGCGCAGCATTTGTGCACCGCCGCCGTCATTGTCAGCCAGTTTGCCGTGGTATACGGAGCTCCATCGCAGTCTTTAACACTGGTAGCATGCCGCGACAGCGTGGACGTGAACCGTACGTGCAGTTGACGGACTTTGAGCGAGGGCGTATAGTGGGCATGCGGGAAGCCGGGTGGACGTACCGCCGAATTGCTCAACACGTCGGGCGTGAGGTCTCCACAGTACATCGATGTCGTCACCAGTGGTCGGCGGAAGGTGCACGTGCCCGTCGACCTGGGACCGGACCGCAGCGACGCACGGATGCACGCCAAGAACGTAGGATCCTACGCAGTGCTGTAGGGGACCGCACCGCCACTTCCCAGCAAATTAGGGACACTGTTGCTCCTGAGTATCGGCGAGGACCATTCGCAACCGTCTCCATGAAGCTGGGCTACGGTCCCGCACACCGTTAGGCCGTCTTCCGCTCACGCCCCAACATCGTGCAGCCCGCCTCCAGTGGTGTCGCGACAGGCGTGAATGGAGGGACGAATGGAGACGTGTCGTCTTCAGCGATGAGAGTCGCTTCTGCCTTGGTGCCAATGATGGTCGTATGCCTGTTTGGCGCCGTGCAGGTGAGCGCCACAATCAGGACTGCATACGACCGAGGCACACAGGGCCAACACCCGGCATCATGGTGTGGGGAGCGATCTCCTACACTGGCCGTACACCACTGGTGATCGTCGAGGGGACACTGAATAGTGCACGGTACATCCAAACCGTCATCGAACCCATCGTTCTACCATTCCTAGACCGGCAAGGGAACTTGCTGTTCCAACAGGACAATGCACGTCCGCATGTATCCCGTGCCACCCAACGTGCTCTAGAAGGTGTAAGTCAACTACCCTGGCCAGCAAGATCTACGGATCTGTCCCCCATTGAGCATGTTTGGGACTGGATGAAGCGTCGTCTCACGCGGTCTGCACGTCCAGCACGAACGCTGGTCCAACTGAGGCGCCAGGTGGAAATGGCATGGCAAGCCGTTCCACAGGACTACATCCAGCATCTCTACGATCGTCTCCATGGGAGAATAGCAGCCTGCATTGCTGCGAAAGGTGGATATACACTGTACTAGTGCCGACATTGTGCATGCTCTGTTGCCAGTGTCTATGTGCCCGTGGTTCTGTCAGTGTGATCATGTGATGTATCTGACCCCAGGAATGTGTCAATAAAGTTTCCCCTTCCTGGGACAATGAATTCACGGTGTTCTTATTTCAATTTCCAGGAGTGTATAACGATGGAAGTTGTATGCTTCGCGCCTCGAACTTTTTATAGACGCTCGAATTTCCACTGACATTTGCCTGTCGACATTTCCGCATTCTTTGCTGAA
Source organism: Schistocerca americana (assembly GCF_021461395.2). Taxonomy (NCBI): domain Eukaryota; kingdom Metazoa; phylum Arthropoda; class Insecta; order Orthoptera; family Acrididae; genus Schistocerca; species Schistocerca americana. The sequence continues at coordinate 740,130,633 of NC_060119.1, read as the reverse complement.
CCATTTTGTAACAGTCTCTGCTTTTTCAGTATTTCCGAATTTTGTTATTAAACTACAGCGGCTCTTTTCCGTCCTTAGTACATTTACTCGGCATATAGTTCTCCAGGCCGCGATGTACAATCAGTTTAAACTTTGCCCTTAATTCCTCTACGTCCGTCATAACGGAACTAAATGATGTATATTCATCGTGTTATATAAATAGGAGGCTAACAACTGCTTATCTACACCAAACCAGCATAAAAATTCTCCTAGTACTCTTGATGGATTTATTAACTTCGGTAACCATCGTCCAATGATGACATGTCTGTATACTGGCAACTCTGGCAGCATGTGAGAGAGCGTTTCGATGGAAGGTTGTTACGACTTCGCTGTAGAAGTTTCGTTTGGAAGCCCCTACACATCATCCACAGAATCGCTGTCTCTCTCCCCGCGATTTACATATTTTTGGAGCTATGAAGAAAGACATTCGTGGTTGTCGATTTGCTGCGGACGAAGAGATGCACCTTCGGTACAACTGTCGTTTCATACGCAACTGCAAACTTTTTTCTATGAAGGCATTGACCGTCTTATAGTGGCATAAATGTATTAACAGAGTCCACAGAAAGCCCATTCAGTAGTCGGTAGTCTGAGGTCGCCTCTAACTAACACGAGATGACTGGGGTATGTCCGCGCTACTGGGTATAGACTTTTTTTAAAATATTACGGCTGAGTAGGGTTGCCGGCAAAAAGTCCGATAATTGACTTGAGTTCACTTAGATCTGTCGCGTGCCTCCAGATAACTTCATAATCAGAGTCAATTTCAACCACTATAGACGTAATATTTTTGTCAACTGAAATGAACACTCCCCCTCCCCTGTCTTTTCGATATACGTTCCACACCTCGCTAGATATACCGAAACGTTTTATTTTGGGTTCTTTCCAGATCTCGGTTCCGAGTACAGTTTGAGGCCCACCTTTCCCGTATGTTGGTAAAATAGAAATGTGCGTATGGCATCTTTTTCCGGAAGACCGCATCGGGGAAATTCGGCCGCTAAGGGCAAGTGTTATTTCAGTTGACGCCACATTGGGCGACTTGCACGTCGCTGATGAGGACAACGTAACCCCCACTCCACGAGCGGGGAAAATCTCCAACACGGCCGGGAATCGAACCAGGGCCCACTACACGACAGACAGGCACGTTTTCACCCAGCTAAGCAGGCGGACCCGGGGCGGTAAATTCGCATAAGACTAGAAAAATGTTTGAAAGACCGAATTTTAATGTAAGATGCTGCTAACTGTACTGCTTAGCGGGAATGTCTATAAAGGAGAATGAAATGTATTTTTTTTTAGTGTAAGGTTTCTTTGTTGTGCACTTATTCAACTCTTTAAATTTTTCCGCCACATATTTATTTTACAATGCAAGCTTCACATGTACATAATCTGCTCCAAACAATTAGTTGAAACGTTGAACACTATTGTGTGATTGTCTATGGGGAAGGTCAGTATTTAAAAAAAGAGTAATGGACGAACACTTGTTATAAGTCAATAATTTGCTGTTCATCATAGTGATAAATGCTACATTTTTGGGACTATATTGCCTCACTATGGAACCATTTTGCAGTGCCACTGGGGCATAATTTACTACAACCGACACTCCGAAATCAGATCGAGTGCAGTACAAAACCTGCAGAATAGCGGTGGTAATCCAGATTTTCCCCCAAAGCTAAATAAGATACATCTAAGGTGAACTTGTCTCAAACAAAAGAAATGTCGTTGCTTTAAGGTAAGTTCATTCCAGAGACATGCAAACATTTAAGACGCCTCTGAAACGCCGATACTGAATCTGTGGCACTTTCTTACGGGTTTTGTCTGTACCTGCGATCGAATAACATTCAGTAGCTGCAGAACGCTTTGATAACAAATATGCGCCACATCAATGTTACGCGATCTGGGGGTCAATGTATGTTGCAGTCAAAATATCCGCTCTGGGCATCCAGTGGGTAATTCCATAGATTTTAGTACACTATGCGCGATAACAAAGATTTTGTATGTCATGTTGATGTGGTACATTATATTCTTTGTAATCAGGTAATGAAATCTCTGACTCCATTTACGTAACAGTAAAATATCATGGACTTGATAGTGACTTGTAGAAGGCGGGAAAATTAAGTGATGACGAAAAAACGTACCGTAGATCAACAGGAGTTGGACTGCATTGAAGTAGCTGATTAAAAGGTAAAGATAAGCTCGAAAATTACACTTACGTTTACAACCAGCACAGAAAATAACCTCATTCTTTTACAAAATAGTTGTTGAAAGATAGAAAGGACTCTTCATCACTACAGTTGACATCACATTATGTCAAGCATGCTCATAACGTATTATGTCATTTACGAGTACTGCTTCCGATGTGTGGAGTGCTGCATTGTTCCTTGCCCTTACTGTAATATATAAAACACGCGCAAGTTTGTAGTTGAAATTGGTCTTTATATAGAGTCTATGGTGAATTTTGAAACAAAAAGTTTGTTTATTGCTTTCTGTAGTCCACTTATGCAGAAACACGCTCACTTTAATACCTACACAATTTAGCATGCACAGTGCATGTTGAAAACAGCAAATATACAATAACAAAACAATCACAAAGATATTTTGGAATTTAGTCAACAGAGATAACGCTACAGGTCATCCACAAAACGTTATATAGCCTGCTAGGGTTTCTTCCGTATGTAATCATGATCATTAAATGCTTGTATATTATTTACAAAGGTACTTATTTCTATGTATAACTATTTTATTTTCCTATTTAATGATACATTCGAAGCATCTAAGGAAATCCACTCAGTCACTTTCGATGCAGTTTTTACTGACAGTTGCCGCCAGATGACTTTTATATTATCCCAAAATTATTGTATTATTAAATTAATTATCAAACAGGAAACCAATAACGTGAATTGTAGGGGCAACTACATTTTACATTATACAATATATTCTGAGACATGCATAAAATTTCCATAACGACTTTACTCCTGTGATCCGAGTGCGAAATTTAAGTTTTAATTGTAATATTATTTTATGCCTCTTACGTTAGGATTTAGTGTTGACTTGCGGGCTATTCTCTGATTGAGTGACTCGAGTATTACTGCGTTAGAACTTCGCATGAATTGAGAGAACTATAGCACACGTGCAGATTGATTTAGATCCCCTTCTAGTGACCTGCTGGTAACGCTATAAGGGCCAGCCAAATGAATACGAGACAGGTGAAAAAACGAACGCAAGCTGGTTACTGTTTAAAAAGTAATCGCCTTAACTGTTGCCGGCCGCTCTGACCGAGCGGTTCTAGGCGCTTCAGTCCGGAACCGCGCTACTGCTACCGTCGCAGGTTCGAATCCTGCCTCGGGCGTGGATGTGTGTGATGTCTTTAGGTTAGTTAGGTTTAAGTAGTTCTAAGTCTAGGGGACTGATGACCTCAGATGTTAAGTCGCATAGTGCTTAGAGCCATTTGAACCATTATGAACCTTAACTGTTAATACATTTATCTCACTGGGGAGAGAGCGGGACTATTCCGATAATGTGTAAGGGCTTCCGAGCTAAACTTCTGCAACGCAGTCGAAACACGAGGACGTCATCTCGAAAGTCATGATGACCTTTGTCTTTGACTGCAAGGGCCCGCTGCCCATTGACTCTAAGTAAAACAGCGGCATGATTAACGTACAGCGGTACGTGGACACTTTACAAAACTGAAGCACGTCATGAAGTCCAAACGCCTAGGGATGTTAAATGACAGCCTCTTTCTGTTGCAGGGTAATGCACGGTCAGATATTGCCACGACTCTTTGGATTACGCTGCAGAAGTTTCACTGGGAGGCCCTTACACATCTGTCATACAGTGCTGATCTCTGTCCATGCAATTTCGGTATTTTTGGAGCCCTGAAAAAAGACATTCTTGGCCGTCAATTTGTTTCGGACGAAGCGGTGGACGCCTGCGTACAATCATGGTTACGTGGGCAACCGCAAACATTTTTCCATGAAGGCATTGACCGTTTTGTCTCTCAGTGTGTTGAAAGTATTAACAGCTACACTAAACACCTTTGAAATGATAAACAGTTTACTTAATTTTTTCCCATGGGTCTCATTTTCATTTGACTGCCCCTTATATGTCTGTCACTGAATATTTTTATGTTATTGTTTTACACATTGTTATTACTGAAGTTGAACCAGTAAGATTTTGCTTACACTGCTGTGCTCTTGCTTACTGATTGTGTTCACTACTAGTGTTGCTAATGCGAGGGATATTCGGAACGTAAGGTCCGATAGATCGCGAAATGGAAACGACAGTAATAATAATAATAATGGCGTGTGACGATGGCCTCCTGTCGGGTAGACCGCTCGCTGGTGCAAGTCTGACGCCACTCCGGCGACTTGCGCGTCGATGGGGATGAAAATGATGATGATTAGGACAACACAACACCCAGTCCCTGAGTGGAGAAAATCTCCGAGCCAGCCGGGAATCGAACCCGGACCCTTAGGATTGACATTCTGTCGCGCTGACCACTCAGCTACCGGGGGCGGACGAAACGACAGTGAAAATCAGATTAAGCTGTTGGGCAGTGTCTCTAGCACGCCTGTCGATCGCGTCATATTGCTCTTTTCATTTGTGAGCACACAGTGAGCACTAAGGAAACCTAGAACAACAGTGTGTCCTGCCAAGTATATACGCCCGCTGCGAGGTCTCGTCTGATTTATTGCAACCCCACGTAACGTACGTGTCATGCAATTTCTTCTTCATAACAATTGTCGATCTCACCTATAACGACTATGAGAACGCCTCTGCAACGTTTTCTGTGGTAAGTGTTTGATTGCCGGCCGCGGTGGCCATGCGGTTCTAGGCGCTCCAGTCCGGAGCCGCGCTGCTGCTACGGTCGCAGGTTCGAATCCTGCCTCGGGCATGGGTGTGCGTGATGTCCTTAGGTTGGTTAGGTTTAAGTAGTTCTAAGTTCTAGGGGACTAATGACCACCGCAGTTGAGTCCCATAGTGCTCAGAGCCATTTGAACCATTTTTTGAAGTGTTTGATTACTCACCAAATAACCCGGACTTGGCTCCGTTAGATGTTCATCTCTACACACATGAACCACTAGTTATGAATAAAACATTTTAGCACACACAACGAACTCTAGACCATCACAGAGCAGTGGCGGGAAGCAAAGGCGGCTGCCTCCCATGACGAGAGTACTGGAAAGTTGGTACAGCGCTATGACAAATTTTTAAGACGTGAAACGTCCCCTTAGAAAAATTATAAATGACTGTGCTTAAACTGACACACAATATTTTTAGCGCAACGCAATATGACTTTCAAAAATCCCTAAAAAAGAATGGCCCTGACTAACAATAACCTATACCTTTCATGAATCACTTACCTCACAAAAATCTTCGTTACTCGAACTACTGCAATACAGCGAGCGCCACTACTGCCAGCTAAATAAAAGATTCAAACTACTGAAGGCACTAACTACTGATAGGCATAGTTAGCAAATGAAAGATTTTGATAGAGAACAAACAATGTATTTACCTTAACAGTGTCAAAAAGTCGCCCGCAGCTCGTGGGCGTGCGGTAGCGTTCTCGCTTCCCGCACATGGGTTCCCGGGTTCGATTCCCGGCGGGGTCAGGGATTTTCTCTGCATCGTGATGGCTGGGTGTTGTGTGATGTCCTTAGGTTAGTTAGGTTTAAGTAGTTCTAAGTTCTAGGGGACTGATGACCATAGATGTTAGGTCCCATAGTGCTCAGAGCCATTTGAACCATTTTTCTTGTTAAAAAGTCATTATATATATATATAGCAGTTCGTGACATCCAGTCTTACAAATGTACTGTCTCTGATGGACACACGTCCAGATCATCCGCTCTCAAAACTCCGCCATCTCTTTCCCCACATCCACCACTGCTGGCGGCTCACCTCCAACTGCGCAACGCTAAGCGCTGTTAACATCCAGCTGCCCAACACTACAATAGCGAACAACAATGCAAACCAGCCACAGACTGCACACAGCACAGCCAGTGATTTTCATACAGAGCGCTACGTGGCGTTACCAATAAAAAAACCTAAACAGCCTACTTACAGTCGGAGCGGAGACTATGTATAGAAGCAGCTGGAAGTTGCATCGAATAAAATATTTGTGATGTTCACAGTGGCTTCCATTTCGCGACCAATTATACCTTGGTTTCTGAAAAGCACTCGTAAGTAGTATCGCTGCCATACAATAATTAATTACCGCCGGCCGGTGTGGCCAAGCGGTTAAAGGCGCTACAGTCTGGAACCGCGCGACCGCTACGGTCGCAGGTTCGAGTCCTGCCTCGGGCATGGATGTGTGTGATGTCCTTAGGTTAGTTAGGTTTAAGTAGTTCTAAGTTCTAGGGGACTGATGACCTTAGAAGTTAAGTCCCATAGTGCTCAGAGCCAATTAATTACCCATTCACGACCACGAGCCAGTTCCACCCAAGGCCTTCGTTGCTGCTAATGCCACTTCTAATCCCACCAGACCAGTATTGTGACAGAAGTTGTGCAACTTCCCGTGCTAATCCCCAGCAGCGGGCGACAGCAGCGCCAGAGCCCGATGTCGTCGCCGCCGACGCCGTCTGCGCCGCCACCGTCCCCGCCCCGGCCTGTGCCATCGGCGCCGCCGCCTCCTTATGAGGAGGCTATCAGAGACCGACGGTCTTCGAACCCAGGACGCCGGCTGGAGCACCCTCCAGTTACCGCCGTCGTCATTACTGCGAGGCCAGGTAGCGGCTGCGACTTGTACGAGGTCTGCCTACTAAGATTTTACAAACGCAGTGGGGCAAATTGTTCTATTATTTCTCAAAATACTCACCTTTAAAATTAATGTGTTGTCCTTAGGAGATAAACCAGATGAATAGGGGCAGGGAAACATTTACTCGTTGCTTTTATTTCTCAAATATCCAACTGTTAGACGCGCTGAGTAATTGAAGAATAATGCGACGTTTTCCGTTGTTTTTGTTGATTTCGTTGGCGACCTATAGCTTACAAATGCATGTAGGCCCTATACCTTTCAGGACTAATCCTTCTTTCATATTTTCAAGCAGTGGTTCCCTACTTTTCTGAGACCATTACCCTTAAATGCAGTGAGACATCAGCTAGTACCCTCCCCCCACAAATTACACTACTGGCCATTAAAATTGCTACACCACGAAGATGACATGCTACAGACGCGAAATGACTGGAAGAAGATACTGTGATATGCAAATGATTAGCTTTTCAGAGCATTCACACAAGGTTGGCGCCGGTGGCGACACCTACAACGTGCTGACATGAGGAAAGTTTCCAACCGATTTCTCGTACACAAACAGCAGTTGACCGGCGTTGCCTGGTGAAACGTTGTTGTGATGCCTCGTGTAAGGAGCAGAAATGCGTACCATCACGTTTCCGACTTTGGTAAAGGTCGGATTGTAGCCTATCGCGAGTGCGGTTTATCGTATCGCGACATTGCTGTTCGCATTGGCCGAGATCCAATGACTGTTAGCAGCATATGGAATCGATGGGTTTAGGAGGGTAATGCGGAACGCCGTGCTGGATCCCACCGGCCTTGTATCACTAGCAGTCGAGATGACAGGCATCTTATCCGCATGGCTGTAACGGATCGTGCAGCCACGTGTCGATCCCTGGGTCAACAGATGGGGACGTTTGCAAGGCAACAACCATCTGCACGAACAGTTCGACGACGTTTACAGCAGCATGGACTATCAGCTCGGAAACCATGGATGCGGTTACCCTTGACGCTGCATCACAGACAGAAGCGCCTGCGATGGTGTACTCTACGACGAACCTGGGTGCACGAATGGCAAAACGTAATTTTTTCGGTTGAACCCAGGTTCTGTTTACAGCATTATGATGGTCGCATCCGTGTTTGGCGACATCGCGGTGAACGCACATTGGAAGCGTGTGTTCGTCATCGCCATACTGGCGTATCACCCATCGTCATGGTGTGGAGTGCCATTGGTTACACGTCTCGGTCACCTCTTGTTCGCATTGACGGCACTTTGAACCGTGGGCGTTACATCTCAGATATGTTACGACCCGTGGCTCTACACTTCATTCTATCCCTGCGAAACCCTACATTTCAGCATGATAATTCACGACCGCATGTTGCAGGTCCTGTATGGGCCTTTCTGGATACAGAAAATGTTCGACTCTTACCCTGGCCAGCACATTCTCCAGATCTCTCACCAACTGAAAACGTCTGGTCAATGGTGGCCGAGCAACTGGCTCGTCACAATACGCCAGTCACTATTCTTGATGAACTTTGGCATCGTGTTGAAGCTGCATGAGCAGTTGTACCTGTACACGCCATCCAAGCTCTGTTTGACTCAATGCCCAGGCGTATCAAGGCCGTTATTACGGCCAGAGATGGTTGTTCTGGGTACTGATTTCTCAGGATCTATGCACCCATATTGCGTGAAGATGTAATCACATGTCAGTTCTAGTATAATATATTTGTCCAATGAATACCCGTTTATCATCTGGATTTCTACTTGGTGTAGCAATTTTAGTGGCCAGTAGTGCATGAACTTCATTGCCTAACGAAACTTTAGAATGAAGAAGAATTTCCCTTGGCCACTATTATTTTTAAAATGACAGAAAGATAAATGACATTTATTTTTTGTACGCGTTTACGGAGCCAACGACACAATTATTAATGCTTTTTTCTTCAAGCTTTATTTACAGATTGATTAAACAATTCTCAGTTCGTCGCGAATGTTACCTGCAACTCCTCCTGAGAATGGAAAGCCAACCATGCACATTGATGGTATACACACATTAATGCTAGGACTAATCCTCTCCCTAGCAACGCTTGTTTCACCCACACCCTGCATCCACTTTTAAAGACAACCCAATTAAAATGTGTACATTATACTTATTGTTCGTAAACCACTTGACTGCTGGAAGACTTACTTCTGAATTGGTAGAAATTAGGTGTTTTTAGCATGTCAAAGTTTTGAGTTCTGACCACTATCAATAATAATAGTAATATAATAATAATAACATTAGTAAACATTGTAGGCCCTGCAGCAATGTAGTAGCCATAATATAGTACATGTTGTGTTGCGCTGTCAATTAGTTCGTTTCTCTGTTGCGAAGTGAATAATAAAACAATTTCTGGTCAGACCAGGAACTACCTAAAACTCGCAGAACACATTTTCTTGAGATATTTCAGCTGGTGTGTCGTGTATGTCTCAATTTTATGTCATACATGCATCGTACAAAGTTTAATGTAGCTTAGTTGCGAGCGGACAATGTGAGGAAGGCATTTTTCGTAGATTCGTTCCACAGGTTGTAACCTCCTCATACTGTGTCAAGCGTTAATGCTAGTGTTTGAAAAAAATTAATTATGATAACGTACGTAATTAGTATTATAGTGTTACGAAACAGTGGTAACATTAATAGCCGTTTTGTTTTCAGCCCTCAGCAAATTTTAACCTGCTTTAAACGAATGGCCATGAAATCTCCAATGATCATTTTCTTGGAAGTGCTTCACGGAAGAACTACTTTTGAAGGTTTAGGTTCAGACACTTGATTGCTGCTTATTTTCCGGCACAAATGAATATGTCGGAATTTTGTCTGCTGCTGTCACATGCGGATTATGCACTTATTCGGTCGAATTTTTGAGCGTTTCCCTCCACCGATTAACACGAGACTGCTTTTACTCTTCGGTCGAATTATGTGGAATCCGTCTGGAATAGATACCTTTCGCATAAGAATTCTGATGCAGATTCGATTTTATTACAGTCTTTTGTATGTCTAAGGGTGCCTCTGCCTAAGTCAAATGCTGTCCCTTATGAATCATGTCGAGCATACTTTCCTGTATTGACGAACACTCAGACACGATACGGCACCTCAGCTGACCAGCTGACTCACCCGACTTTGCCTGGACCGTGGGTTGATCTTCCTATCTTTTAAGCCCGTTTTATCTCCCTTCATTTTGTTGTTATCTTGTTTGTTCAAAAGCATGTTCCAAGCTTCGCGGAATGATACAGAAACATCTTGGGTGCCCGCCACTCATAAAGAAAACAGTTTTGCTTTTTTTTCATTTCACTAATGAGAGTGCCCGTATACAAAGATTGCATTCTAGTTTCAACGATAGACGGAAGTATCGTAGATTTATGCTTACCTATAAATGTGACCGAGCACGATGAAGATGTCTCGGTGAAAATATTCGTATTAAATGGCAGTTTCTTATTTGCGATTCCCGTTCTCGCCACTTTGGGAAAGTTAAGTTCTACTCTATACCTGCTCATCATTTACATTTTCAGCATGTTCCACCAGGTACGTACGAACCTGTATTGTTGACATTGCTGGACATGCAATAGCCGGCCGGGGTGGCCGAGCGGTTCTAGGCACTGCAGTCTGGAACAGCGCGACCGCTACGGTCGCAGGTTCGAATCCTGCCTCGGGCATGGATGTGTGTGATGTTCTTAGGTTAGTTAGGTTTAAGTAGTTCTGAGTTCTAGGGGACCGATGACCTTAGAAGTTAAGCCCCATAGTGCTCAGAGCCACTTGAACCATTTTTTTGCACATGCAATAATAGTGGGAAACAACACTGCGGTCACAAAAGTCATGGGGTACCTCCCAACATCGTGTCGGAATTTCTTTTGTCCGGCGTCCGGCGTAATACAGCGACTCGACGTGACATGATCTCAAGTACTCAAGTCGTTGGAAGTCCCCTGCAGAAATATTGAGTCATGTTGCCTGTATAGCTGTCCCTAATTGCGAATGTGTTGCCGCTGAGGATTTTGTGCACGAGCTGACCTCTCGATTATGTCCCATATATGCTCGATGTGATTCATGTGACGCGATCAGGGTGGTCGAATCATTCGCCCGAATTCTCGAGAATGTTCTTCAAACTAATCGTTAACAACTGTGACCTTCCGTCGTTGTCTGGGAACATGAAGAACATGAATGGCTGAAAATGTTCTCCAGGTAGCCGAACATAATCCTTTCCCGTCAATGATTGACTCCTTTGGACTAGAGGACCCAGTTCGTTCCACGTTACCACACCCCACACCATTTTGGAGCAACCATCAGCTTGCACAGTGCCTAGCTGGCAACTTGGTCCATACTCGAACTCTGCCACCATACTCACACTCTACCATCAGCTCTTACCACCTACAATCGGGACTCATCTAACCAGCCCGCCGTTTTCCAGTCGCCTAGGATCCGATCGATGTGGTCACGAGCCTAGGAGAGGCACAGCAGGCGATGCCGTGCTATTAGCAAAGGCATTCGCGTCGGTCGTCTGCTGCCATAGCCCATAATCGCCAAATGCAGCCGCTCTATCAGAACAGATACAGGGTGAGTCAGGAGGAAAGGTACATGCTTTGAGACGCGATAGTATTAGTGATTCTGAACAAAAACCTTCCTATGGACATATCCCCTATTGCGAATGGTTTCCGAGACAGAACACGTTTACTATCACTTTCGTACGTTTTTCTTTAATAACTCGACAACCGCACACCCCAGCGAAAACGTGTCTCAGTATACAGTTAAACTAAACTAAATTTTCTACAAAAAGAGGTCCTATTTATTTTTATCTAGGACTAACAGTTTGCGCGGAGAGGTCGCGAGAATATTGAAAATCTCGCGGGACGCACGTACGCTGTAGCTTAGGTACTTTCCGTAGGCAAGTTTGAGCTACTTTCCCGACTTGATTGACAACAAGCGTCCTTATCAAAATGTTCGTCTCAACATCCTCTATATTCCTCTGTTACGTTGTGAGCAATGAATAATACAGAAAATAAACAGAAATGTACATTAAAAGTGTTCTATCTCAAAAACCAATCGGAGTAGGGCATACGTCCACATCAAGTTTTTTTGTTCAGAAACAGTAATTCTATCACCCGTCAAAACACATTCCTTTTCTCCTGACCCATCCTCTATGTTCGTCGTACGTCCCACATTGATTTATGCTGTTATTTCACTCAGTATTGCTTGTCTGTTAGCACTGACACCTCTACGCAGACGCCACTGGTCTCGGTCGTTAAGTGAAAGGCCGTCGGCCACTGCGCTGTTCGTGGTGAGAGGTAATGCCTGAAATTTGGTATTCTCGACACACTGTTGACTCTGTGGATCCCGGAACACTGATTTCCCCGACGATTTCCCACACGTCTAGCTCCAACTACCAGTCCGCGTTCGAAGTCTGTTACGGTAGTTCCCGTCGTGCGGCCATAATCACGTCGGAAACGTTTTCACGTGCGTCACCTGAGTACAAATGGCAGCTCAGCCAGTGCACTACCCTTTTATACCTTGTGTACGCGATACTACCGCCATCTGTATATGTGCATATCGCTATCGCTATCCCATGATTTTTGGCACCTCATTATTAGTAGTGTGCAAGTAAGAACGTCAGTGAACGAATAGCTCTGCAGAGAGAGAGAGAGAGAGAGAGAGAAAGAGAGAGAGAGAGTGACAGAGAGAAGGGTGGGAGAAAGGGGGAGAGGGAGGGAGAACACTATGCGGTGTGTCTGTTGTACGCAACATGCTGCTGCTAGCTGGCATCTCCTGGATAAGCGCCAAATTGGGATACTCTATCTGCTTCTAACTCTGTTAATGTAAAACTTGTCGAGTTTCCTGTATATTCCCCACAATGAACACCAAAATTGCTAAATACCGTAACCATACGTAACTCAGCATGTAAATCACCGTTACATATTCCATGTGCACCAAGAAGCGCGCTCTACAGACAGGTGCGGTAGAATGATGGTATAGGCTGGTATGTGTGTTGCACTACAGATGGATCGAACTCGTCCATTCCCGTGAGCTACTTCATTCATTTCACTCTTTGCCGTGAAGCGTTCAAATGAAGTAGTTCATTCATGAAGTACGGAAGCCTGCCGAAGTTGCCCGCTTCGCCTCGCTCGTACAATAAAGCTTCGCAATACTTCATAATTTTACCAACAGATGGCCGAACTATGCAGTAACGTGCATGCAACGTTTTACGCTCTTACGGCGTCTGAGTTAACTTAAATAGAACATGGTCGAAGGGGACAAAGGAAAGATAAACAGAGAAGCCTGTCACATATAAAGAAGGTATCACATTTAACCTTGTTCCGCATTTTCTCATGAAGCGCCCAAAAAAAGTCTTTATCTGCCAAATGAAACATTATTTGTTGTATTCATGGACTAAAAACTAGGGCTACCAACGAAATGCAGTCCAATTTTATGTTCCTTTTAAAATTTAATCCAAAATAGAATGAGTATGTTTACCACTGTCACAAAGTCTATATACCTACGTTAAGTAATTATTCAGAAGTTTTCCTGTAGATTTTATTTTTGTTGAGAATAATAACCCTCCAGATTGAAAACGTAAACTGTCACCTGTAGTCATTGGTACGATTTCGGGTAAAATCCTCTCTTTCAGTGTTATTAACAAACCTTTTATTTTCATGTTTGCTGTGCGTGCTCACACAGATAGCCTCTTCGTTGGTCTCTTTAATATTCATTTGTCTGCAAGCGCTGCCAACGGTAGGCTACCCGTAGACGTGAAGTTTAATTGCACAAATAGTCACGGCTAATGATGTCACCACTCTAGGAAGCAGCTGGCTTCAAATGGTTCAAATGGCTCTGAGCACTATGGGACTTAACTGCTGTGGTCATCAGTCCACTAGAACTCGGGAACTACTTAAACCTAACCAATCTAAGGACATCACACACATCCATGCCCGAGGCAGGATTCGAACCTGCGACCGTAGCGGTCGCGCAGTTCCAGACTGTAGCGGCTGGAACCGCTCGGCCACTGTGGCCGACAGGAAGCAGCTGACGCTGCCTTCCCCTCGCCCCTCACCTCCCCAACTCCTCGTAAACCTATCGTTCCCCACAAACACCGCACGATGCGTCGACGGGCAGTAGAGGGAGGACTGAAGTGAAGGGAGGATGAGTGACGTACCGCCGATGTAGTGGGAGAGGGAGAGGGGAAGAGAGTGTGTGAACTAGAAAAAAGTGTGGAGTGTGCTATCTGTGAAGAGTTTGAAGTGCCAGTTCATTGAAATTGAGTGGTTAGTTCACACTTCACTGGAGTGAAGCGTTCATTTGGACGACTCATACACGAGCTCCCCATCAGTACCTTGCACCCTCCTTCTTACGTGCACATCACTACAATGCCAGCATTGCGGCCACGAGGATGACAGCGCCGCACCACCGTACGTGTGTGCAGTGTACGGGCGGCGGGGCCTGCAACCGTGGCCAATGGAGATGGTGTGCCCCTACTGCGGCGCCTATATCGTCACCGCCACCTACTCCGAGCACAGCGCGGCCACACACGTCGCCGCGTGCATCCTCTGTTTGCTGGGGTGAGTGCCCGCATCTCACCAGTACGGGATGCGTTCAAGTTCCAAGATCTTCAGCTTTCTTTTCATAAAACAGTCAAACAAAAAAAAAAAAAACTGAAAATTGAAGAATTCCACTGCATCCATGTACACTTTTCACAAGTCGATGTCCTCATTCCACGGCCACGGCGAACGCGGCCCTATGGGATTCGCGCACAGGATTGCCTCTCTGCGATGGATATGGCTGGTCTTCATGTTTTCCGTCGCGGTTGGAGCAGATTTCCACCTTGGCTCCTCCGGAGGCCCAGACTTATTTTAGATTTGACTAATTTTAAGAAAGATAGTACACCAGATTTTACATTCCAATCTCAGTTTTTTAACATCTTAGATGCGCATCACGGTTTTACCGTCGTTTACACTGATAGCTCCAAACAGGAGAATTTCATTGGCTGTTCTGTAGTGTTCCCTGATCATGTTACCCGGATTCGCCTCCCTGATGAATATACCATTTTCGCAGCGGAGCTCCACGCGATCCTGAAGGCACTGGAGCGGATGAATCGTGTTCGGGGCAATCGATTTCTCCTCTGCTCCGATTCTCTTAGTGCCTTACAATCATTGCAGAAACTGTACCCAACTGAGGCGTTGGTCCAGCTGATATATGACCAACTCTACCTGCTCCAACGGCGGGGTAAGGAGGTGTCCTGCTGGGTGCCTGGTCACGTGGGAATATGGGGCAATGAACAGGTCGATCGGGCTGCCAATGAGGCCTGCAGAGAGCAGGATGTGGTCCAGTGTCCTATTCCCATGCAGTCTGTGATTTCTGCACTCCAGAAGAAGTGCATGGAGTTGTGGGAGGAAGAATGGCTAGCGGTGACGGCCAATAAACTGCGGTTGGTGAAGTCAACAACTCGGCCGTGGCGTACCGCTCAGGCTGCAAGAAGTGACCCTCAGGCGTCTTCGGATTGGGCACTGTCCTCTCAAACATAGCTTTCTATTACGGCGGGAGGATCCTCCGTTTTGTGATGTTTGTGGTGTGCACATCTCTGTCCGGCCCATTATAACAGACTGCATTTTATGCCGTGATGCAAGGGCAGAAGCACAAGTTGATGGGGATCTGCCCTGTGTTTTAGCTAATGATGAGACGCGTGTGTCTAGGGTTTTAAAGTTTTGTGATGTGTCTGGACTCCGGTCTAAACTTTTAGATTGGAGGTTTTAGTGTATTGCAAAGTGACAGGCTCCTCCGTTTTTCCTTGCGGTCAGACAGCCACTACCATCTGCTATATTGTTTTAGCTCCCTCTACCACTTTCTTCCTGGATTGTCCATGTTTTACTGCTGGCGGCATTCTTCGTCCCACGCTTCGGTGTAGGTAGGCACATATTTTTCCAAGCTAGTTTCCTGTGTGTTACGTTCTGTTTAATCTTATTGTTCTGAGTCTTTTCTTGACACCCGTCTCAATCTGTTACTGAGCAGGCGCTGAAGACCTTGCCGTCGTGCGCCCTTAAAACCCTCTCAATCCATCCACACACAACATTTAGAATTAAATTACAATGAAATCCAGTCTGTTTTGAGCACTGAAAAATTGCTGATGCAGCAGCGACCCGACTGGAGACTATGTGAGCAGGGAGTGTGTTTTTCAAAACGGTAAAAAGCAAAAAATCTCTAGCGTGAGGTTAGGTGAGGTGAGTGAGGAGCACAAGAAACCACTTCAAATTTGTATTCACGAAGAATCGGTGGCATCGCGTTCATCTGATGCGCTGGTGCATCGCGTTGATGAAAGAGCACACGCACTGTTTTCTCACAATTTTGGAGGGAGCTAGTTCTTCAAAACATCTTTGTAGTCTGCAGCTGCCACTGTGGAACACAATGAGTAAGCATTATCCAATTTCTTCTCTTCTTCTGTAGTGGTCAATCCAAGGATTGGTTTGCAACAGCTACAATGCAAGCTTGTCTCCATTCTGTGCATCTTTCAGTTTTTCTCTTCATTTCCTTATAGGTGTTACATCTCACATCTTTCACAATTTGATCCATGTACCTCAGTCGTGGTCTTCCTCTTGGTCTTTTTCCCTCGACATATCCCTCTATGATTGTGTTCAGGAGTCCTTTATGTATTAATAGATGGTCTGTAAATTGCACTCTTCTTTTAACAATGAAACTCCAGAAGCTTCTCTTCTCATCTGCTCTTTCCAGAACCACTTCGTTTGTGACCTTGTCGATACATTTTACTTTGAGCATGCGTCTGTAGCACCACATTTCAAAAGAATTTAGCTTCTGGTCTTCCTCTGTCCCGAGAGTCCATGTTTCACACCCATTGCATGCCACACTCCAAGACATATGATTTCAAAAATCTTTTCCTGATTTCAAGGCTGATGCTTTTAGATGTTAAGATGTTTTTCTTCTTGTTAAAAGCAACCTTTGCTTGAGCAATTCTACTTCCAACTTTTGCCTTGCTCTTTCCATCGCTGGTAATATTACTGCCCACATAAGTAAATTTATCAACTTGTTCAAGCAGTTCATTGCCTACATGAACTTGGACTTTCACTTGATCTTTTTTGTCGCATGCCATTACTTTTGTTTTTGCTTTATTAATTCTCATATTATATTCTTCCCCCATAACTTGATCCATTCTATTCAGTAGGACTACAAGATCTTCTTCACTTTCAGCTAGGACAGCTATATCATCGGCATATCTTATCATATCTATTCGTTGGCCATGAATTACTACACCTGTCTGTGAATTTTTCCTTACTTTTTTCAGCGCCTCTTCAATGTATAGGCTAAAGATAACAGGGCATAGGGCGCAACCTTGCCGGACACCTTTCCGTATCTGCACTTCTTCTTGTTTTGTCCGTCCACGGATAACTGCTGTCTCGTTTTTGTACAGGTTCCATATCATTTTTCTGTCTTTATAGTCTATTCCTACTTTTCTGGGTACTTCAAACATCTTATCCCATTTAACATTAATAAAGGCTTTCTCTACATCTACGAAAGTTATGTATGTTGTCAGGTTCTTATCTAGTCGATTCTCTATTATTAGTTTTAGAGCAAATATTGCTTCTCTGGTTCCTCTATCTTTCCGGAATCCAAATTGGTCTTCAGAGAGTGTAGCTTCGACTTTTTGTTCTGTGCGTTTTAGGATAATTGAGGTTACTATTTTAGAGGCGTGAGTAACTAGGCTGAGCGTCCTATAATTTTCACATCTTGTAGCATTTGCCTTCTTTTGAATGGGGATCATAATGTTTTTCTCAAAGTATTATCCAATTATTGTACAAAAAATGGCTATCAAAATCTTTTCGGCACTGGCCCGTACCCTACTTTTTTTTGGTCAGTAGTGAGTCTGTGTTCTTCCAACGAGCTGACCGACGCTGCATTTCAGATCTGAATAACAGCATCCACCTCTCATTCATTGTCACAGACATTTATATCTCATCCATTGTCACATTGTTGAAAGCAAGTCCTGTTCACGCTGCAATCAGTTGCCAACATTGTCTGGCAAACTGCTAAGTACGCAGCCTTGACATCATCTCTCAACATTCGTCGTACCCACCTGGAGGAGACATATGGTATTTTCAAGTCATAATGCAAGATTTGCGCTCAACCCGCCAGGGTAGCCGAGAGCGCTAACGCGCTGCTTCCTGGACTCGGGTAGGCGCGCCGGCCCCGGATCGAATCCGCCCAGCGGATTAACGACGAGGGCCGATGTGCCAGCCAGCCTGCCTGGATGTGGTTTTTAGGCGATTTTCCACATCCCGATGGGTGAATGCCGGGCTGGTCCCCACGTTCCGCCTCAGCTACACGGCTCGCAGACATCTGAACACTTTCGCACGATTCCATGGATTGCACTCGACGCAGACAGTTGGGGTACACTACTTCCGTCCCGGGGGGTACGGGGTGGCGGCAGGAAGGGCATCCGGCCACCCCTTAAAACATTAACATGCCAAATCCGATTAACGATGGCTGACCCTGCGTAACTGCGGTACAAGGCTCAAGCGATAGATAGAATGCAAGATTTGAACTCAGATCCCATGGAAATGTCAACAATGAAACCTGTATCTTTCAAACTCAAACGGCGATTCTCCAAAGTAACTGTATCCGTTCATGACCATGTTGTCAGATCAGCTTGTGCGATGATCGGCCTCTTTTGTCGCGCATTGCGAACGCAGATTCTTCTCAGTTATGACACGTTCCCCATGTGCAATGAATTTAGACGAGTATTAAGCCTAACGAGTGGAGAAAACGAACGATTACTTGATGTTCTTGTAATGTAAATGTCACCATTTCTAGTATCAAAATCACTCTCTACTCTCAGGGCAATAACTAGACGTCTGTCTGCCGTAAAATAAAGCCATCTCTGTCAATAATGCACCAAGATTGCCGAAGTGGTTTAAGACAACTTGTGCTTGTATCTGCTCCCAATTCCGAGTAACCTAATCGCACTCCTTAGAACCTGAACACACCCAGCAAAAATGTTAACTCTTCTAGCGCATACCGTCAAGGCACCTTGCAGAGACCACCTCTGACATGTAGCTCTTGACTTATATCACATGATCACATGATGTCCACCCCTGGTAGCTGAGTGGTCAGCGCGACGGAATGTCATATCTAACGGCCCGGTTTCGATTCACGGCTGGGTCGGAGGACTGGGTGTTGTGTTGTTTTTATCGTCATCCTTTCATCCCCATCGACACGCAAGTCGCCGAAGTGGCTTCAACTCGAAAGACTTGCACCAGGCGAACAGTCTACCCGACGAGAGGCACTAGCAACACGGCGTTTTCATTTCCATCACATGATAGTCACTGGTGAACGGGGTATGTCGCTAGTTAACATTTTGCTCTACACCGTCTTCGGTAAAGGAAGAAAAAGGGTGATCACTATACGCAAAGAATGCAGGATTTCTTACATAACGAAATTTGTGGACGTCTCTATAGTAAAAGTCGTATTTCCTCTGTATCAGTGACGCCATTGTGAACACCTGTCGTGGTAAAAGCTGAGCCCCAAGTGACGCTGCTGACCGAAGGAAACATCTACAGGAGGGACAGCTGACATTCTGTGGTGGAGAAGTCACCATAGAAGTGAACCAGAAGTCTCGAACACACTTGTTTATCACGTTTCACTTAACGTTATTGCAGATGGAGCTCTGGAACAGGCTCACGGCAGTGATCTGCTTTCTCTTTATGGTATATGCTGCCTGCAGACAACAGCTCCCTCTCCGACGAGTTAAGTTTTCTACGTTATACGAAGGATGTATGAGAGTCGGTCTAGGGTGAAGTTAATACACCTAAAAGGCAGACGAGAGGATTTTGACAGTTACTCTTCTGCATTTGCTAAGAGAGGACCCTAAATGTAGTCAGGTTTGCAACCATCTTTTGTATTCACAGCACTAAGAGCACAAAGATGGAAATTCCAAATGATGTAGGCATCATGAAAAACACACATGTGGGAATATAGACAGTGAAAAAAGAACACCAAATTACAGACATTCTATTACAAAAATTCTGTTGGATACATTCTTTTGAAAGATTCTGTCAAATACTTTCCATTTGGGTCCCTTGACAGATGTCTGAAAGCAGGAGACTGACTTGCTAGATGAGCGTCAAGACAGACGTAGATGCATGTCCTGAAACTCACACACAGCTGGAAGTACGGTCTGCACAGGTGGTCATCACGTAAATTATCAGTTAGTGGCATACGAGACACACTGCAGCCTCAGCTACAGACACAATGGATGTAACCTGCTACTTTACAAAGCATTCCGAATATCAAAGATGGATAAAACTGTTTACCAGGGAAAGCCTCTCACAGTAGTTTACATAATTTTAGCGAAGGATTCAAAAATTTGTTCCTTCCAAAAGCAATTACGACCTCCTGTTAACGTTTTCGGATACTGTATACTGTATTACAAATGACTATCGAGTAATAGTAATAGAAATAAAAAATGTTAAACTCATGAGATTGCAGTTTGATGTACAAATAAATTCATTCTCATAGTAAACGCGTGTACTGATACGTCGACAGTGTCATTCCCTGAAGCGAGAATATATACTATAATCACATTTTTATTTAACTATATTCGCGTGCCCGTTCTGAACAGTTATAATAACCCATAATTAAATAATTAATTAATTGTAAATTAATTGTAAATCTTCTGGAATGGAGGTTTCTTGAAAGCAGGTATTAGTCACCTAATAGCACACAGTAGAGCGACTTAGCTAAGTGGTTAACATTTGTACGGACGAGAATCGATATGCTAACCCTTATCCCGTCATACTGACTACAATTTAGCTCGCTATCATTAAATCACCGAAGGAGAGTTTTGCGAAGGTTTCTCCATCGTGATTCAACCTTATCCATTCGGATTTATTCGCATTAATCCGTTCCTAATAACCTCGATGTTGACCGGGTGGTAAATTCTGTTAGATGTTAATTGATTCACACGTTCAATGTGATTTTCTTCTGCACACAGTCATATTGTGAAGTGCAGTGGATACGTAGTGGGCACGTGACAAACACCGCCCCCTCTCACTATAGAGGCTAGCAAGCAGGATGAGTGAGGTGTCGTGAGATCCTTAACTGCCGATGGTTTGCTAGAAAAAAAATTTCTCACTTAATACCTCCAGTATTGAATGAAGCTGGTGTATCCCCGAACCCTTTCATTCAATAGTAGTTAATTCTGTCTCTGTGAGGTTTACTAGTTTTGGGTGAAATACGTGATGATGTGTGTGTTGTACTTTGTTCTAATTATCCGCAAGGCTGTGTTTACTGGTAAGTAGTAAGTGTTGTAAGTTTTCGCGTATGTGTTTGCTGTGTGTATATTTCAGTGTACTTTCTCCGATGTGTTCAGTTTTCTGTATCATGTTGATCATCACTTTCGAATTATTAATAAATGTAGCTAATTTGAACGTACATAACATAAAATTCTATTACGCACGAATTTCTTAGCACAAAGTGATTTGATTTCGTTTTCCAGTCAAATCTTTTGTGTGACCGATTTCGTTCTTCGTGTTATCTTTGGGCTGTATCTTACATTTACATTAATATAACCTGCGATTACATTATTTATTTTGCCAGTTTGTTTGAATCTGATGTATTGACTTGTCTTGTGGAGTCTGTTAACTGATACCGTTGACTCTGAGGTCCAAAACCTCCTTGAGAAAAAGGGTTACTGTTCTTGGAAAGCTGCTGTTGGCTCATCAAGGATCTGAGGAAGACGATGTTCAGCAGGAATACAACAGTACTTAGAAAGAGATTATAAACTATGACACCAGCATAATTTAAGTAAGTATTAAGAAAATCAGCTCTGTAGATCTGGAGACTTGGATTTCCCTACGGAAATACAACAGACGATGTGTTGATGTTTGATACCTGATACTGTGTACTGGTCTTTATCTTATACATCATCTCTTATTTTGCAAGTTACATCGAAACTCAAATGAGAACAGAATGGTCCAACACAAATCTGCTGTTCACTGTACACGTTATGATGTCCGTTGCAAATATAGCCTCCTATGATGAATGACACCTCAGATATGTAGTAACTTACTGAAGCCTTCTGAACATCACTCTAGATTACATCACTAGTAGAGTACGATTGTAAAACTACCTGTCCGTCTCTTTCAGAGTTTGGCCTGCTTCCAATCTGTCATGACCTTCTTACAGTGATCGATAGCTTCGTCTAAGTTGGCCATGTCAACATTCTTCTCTCGCTTTCACGTCTCCACGTGACGCCCAATGCTCAACATCCGGTGTTTTTGCTACGTACAGACGGAACAAATACCATCAGTGGCCACTGGTATGCAGGTGATACCACTGTGAGCGTTATTGTACTAACACTTTAAGCATAAAGCACCCCGATAGAGGAAGAGAAAGACGAAAGTAGCACTGTATGTGTGGGACTAGAAGAACTAGTGTGAGAACTGGCAGAGGGGTAAATGAATAACATAATGACTAAGCCAAAGAAAGAGCACAACAGGAAAACTTCAATTAGAAAACAATACTAGCAAGAAATTAAAAGACAAATTGCAAAGATCATAGTCACCATAGCTGATAAAGGAAAACCACAACATCGATCAATAAAGGAAAACACACAGAAAAAACCAAAGAATTGATCTTTTCCAAACGAAATCATAACACAATATGAAATGAAGAACAACGAAACAGTCTTCTTCTTTTTCCTGCCTTTACCCATATCTTCACACAGTCATCATGTTAATTTTCAGATCTAGCTACGTTGGTGGTGGAGGGTGGTCACGTACCCTTCCTGTGACTATCCCTTCCTCCT
Organism: Schistocerca americana; assembly: GCF_021461395.2. NCBI lineage: Eukaryota > Metazoa > Arthropoda > Insecta > Orthoptera > Acrididae > Schistocerca > Schistocerca americana. The sequence goes on along the minus strand of NC_060119.1, from coordinate 740,108,048 downwards.
GTCCCCTCCCTTCACCCGGCAAGACATTTGTGTGCCCCAGCAGTAGGTATCTAGTATTACCCAATGTGAAAATGCAGATCTCAATACCAACTGCAGACACCATAAAATTTGTCGAATAGAACCTCTTCACATACAACAAACTACCTGCAGATAATATCAGAGAAATACCCAAAACCTCTAAAGAAATTACATCTCAGATTTACTTCCAATTTGATACGGAGTATTACTTACAATAGTATAGCCTCCCAGCAAGGTCCACAATACAAGGAACATTGGGAAACATATTCATGAGCCATATAGGAAATGCAATGTTTGATACAACAATCAGCAAGAAAGGATACAAAATAGTTTACTGTTGCAGATTTGCGGATGATGTAATGTTTATTATAGATGAAGCAACATAGAAAATAAATAAACTTTACACAGACATAAACATAAACGTAAAAATATCAAATTCTCCTCGGAAAAAGAAGCACACGAGCAAATACGCTTCTTGGGCATAAGGGCATAACAGTAAAGAGAGATGGCAATAAGCACGAATCTGACGTTTACTGAAAGCCAACAGCAGTAGATGATTGTACGTGCCACATCAATTAACCCACAAAATCACAAACTAGAAGCTCTCCAATACATCATCAACAGACTGAACAAAATCCCACTCATCAAAGAAAACTATGAAAAATAACTAAAAACAACACGTTTCATATCCAACATCAATGGATATAACACCTATATGACAAGAAGACTCAACCCCAGAATCAAAAAACAACTAAAGGAAAACGAAAATAAGCAAGTGACACAAACACTACAAAACTCTGTAACCATTAATGGGCACCACAGTACACGCAAGAAAGCAGGACAGGAACATTCAGGGCATGACTAACAAAAATAAATGATACACATCAAGACATAAACGCGAATTAACACACAGAATAGCAAATATACTCAAGAAACAAGGATTGCACATAGTACAGTGAACAAAGAACATACTCAGATCACATTTACAAACAGTAATAGGAAAGCGAAACAAGTATCAAGGAGCTGGTATACAGTAGCTAGAATGTCGAGATTGCAAATCAGTGCACCAGAGATCAACAGACAGACATTTCAAAGCCACATACGAAGAACACACAAGAATCTGGAAGTACGAAAATAGACGGTCTACCTTTACTTAACACCTTACAAAACACCGAAATGAACAATTTAACACGGAAAAGTATACGAAAATTATTAGAATTAACGTTTACAACAGAAACTCTTATCATTACAGGCAAACTTTCACATACAAGAATCTCTTGCAACGCACAACAAAGTAATAAACCAGCAAATCAATTAGAGTAACAACTCAGTAACCATGTTAACCAGTAATATAATGCCAAGGAGTGATGTAAACCATAAACAGGCTAAATAACGACTTGATGTAACCAACACAGACATTTAATACAAAAACTGCGATTGCCTCTACACGAAATTCTGTAGTTTGCTCAGAGCAGGCACCACTATACCCAATAACATACAAATGTAAAATAGCAAACAAACGAATGTCAAACTGAATACAGATAACTGAAACACAAAAGGACCTAATAACACACAGCGACAGCTTTCAACGTTAGTAGTAAAGGCAAGTGTACAAGTAAAATGTGCTCAAAAACGCTGAAAATCGGACACGTTGAGTTCGCAGGACAACTAACAAGAAAGTACAGCTCCAGGATGACACATATGGAATAATAAGATCACAAAATCGTAAGTCGAACCAAACGGTAATTTAGCCTTACGAAACTTGGACTCTAAATAGTTGTTTGTTACCCAACAACAATAAAATGCCAAAACATTACAATCTAGTAATATATCTGGGAATATTAGGTTGTTGTATAAGTACATAGAGGCTTTGTTTAGCATGTTGGTACTCTTGAGTGATATGGGATAGTTCATCGATTGTCACTTTTTATTTGTAGTTCAATGTTGATATTTGAGCTTACATATTGTCGTACTGTCATTTGGAGATACTGAGTGGAGCTGTGGACGCTAGAAAATGAAGTGCCAAGTGAAGAAATCGGAACATTTCCGGCATTCTGTTTGAGTTAAGTAGAGGTGTGACATCAGCGGAGAGAGCCAGAATTATTTGCACCGTGTTCAGGCATAAGCAGCCGGCCGAAGTGGTCGTGCGGTTAAAGGCGCTGCAGTCTGGAACCGCAAGACCGCTACGGTCGCAGGTTCGAATCCTGCCTCGGGCATGGATGTTTGTGATGTCCTTAGGTTAGTTAGGTTTAACTAGTTCTAAGTTCTAGGGGGCTCATGACCTCAGCAGTTGAGTGCCATAGTGCTCAGAGCCATTTGAACCAGGCATAAGCACGGCAAGAAAATGCTTTTCTCCTTGTAAAAGCACTCGTTTTATCATTAGTGTCTCTCCGAGTTCAGGAAGGCCTTCGGGGTTTGATGAGGATCGTTTAAATGCATTAATCCACAATGACCCATGTTAGTGTACACGGGAAACTGGCAAATGTGATGAACTGTGATCATTTCAGCATCGTGCGACATTTGCATGCAGTGGAAAAGGTTCAGAAATCAAGTGTAGGGATGCCGCATGCTCTAATTCAATAAGCCACAATCACAGGAATCAGCTGGTGATCATATTTCATCTCTGCCCGCCCGTCATCAATTGGCTCTTGAACAACACTGATCATTCCTGTCCTGTATTGTTACTGGTGACGAGAAATGGTGTCTTTATCCTAACACAACGAAAAGAATGGATTGGTTGAGACCACACGAAGCAACAATTCCCCGTTCAAAGACCTGCGCGCATCCACAAAAGTTGATGTTATGCATCTGGTGGAACACCGACGATGTGGTGTGCTACATATTGCTCCCCCTGGGTGTAGTCATCACTCCTGACATTTATTGTCAGCAACGGAGACGTCCTGCAGACACAATCCAAGAAGACGATCAGGAAGACAGCGTGATATGATGCTATTCCACGATAACGCCAGACCACATTCTGCTAGACTGACGAAAAACACTATAAAGAAGATTGGGAAGTCATTCCTCACCCACCTCATTCATCTGATGTTGGGCCCCCCAGATTTTCACCTTTCCTGTTCACTATCGAACAACCTTCAAGGAACTTCCTTTCTGAATGAAAATGCCCTCCGAGTATGGCTCGACGAGTACTCCGCCCCTAAATCAAGTTATATCTGCAGTCACGGAATCGACAGGTTACTCCAGCGTTGGCAGCTACTAAATGTATTTCATAAATAAAAAGAAGCGAAACGCGTATGGTATAAAACAAACAACCTTTTATTTCCTCGCATAGACGGACCACTTCTCCAGGAGCAAGGCAGCAACTAAGGAAGGACAGAAAAACGTAAAAACTTACGAACAGTTTACTCCTTCTCGTACACTAACGTTTTTGAAAACTGCAGTACCAAACGGGATACATGCGACTTCAGTGAACTTTATACCACAGGCTAGCTACTAAACAGTTCACAAACGATTTCCAGCTTTCAGAATCCTGTACCGTGTGAAGCCTCCAAATGCTGCAATCAAAGCCCCTAAGCGTGGTGCCATGGATTCAAAGAGTGCTTCGATATTTTGATGGGGGATCTCAGTCCAAACGGTTTGCATGCGAATCCTCTAAACATTAGAGTTGGTTGAAGGAGGACTGTTACGAAAACATTGTCGACCAACACCACAGCATCTTCAGTGTGAAACTCTCGGATGCAGTTGTTCCAGTCGTTTTTCGAAGAAGTCTCTCACGTCCTGCACCATAAGTAACTGTGTTTTGAACTGCTATAATATGAAATGTGGAATTACTTGAAAGAGGGGCAGTACCTCAGGTTCCAAAAATTCCCTCAATACGTAGTTTCTGCGATAACATATTGTATCCAGTGGTCCCCAGAAACATAACATATGGCACTTTCTGGCAGATTAAAAATGTGTGCCGGACCGAGACTCGAACTCGGGACGTTTGCCTTTCTACAAGATTCGTAGGGGATCTTCTGTGAAGTCTGGAAGGTAGGAGACGAGGTACTGGCGGAATTAAAGCTGTGAGGACGAGTCGTGAGTCGTGCTTGCGTAGCTCAGATGGTGAGCACTTGCCCGCGGAAGGCAAAGGTCATGAGTTCGAGTCTCGATCCGGCACACAGTTTTAATCTGCGGGGAAGTTTCATATCAGCACACACTCTGCTGCAGAGCGAAAATTTCATTCTGATAACATATGGCGTTTGATTGGTATGCCTCTCAATAATTCGCCTGCCACGCTGTGGTGACCACGACAGCTCCTAACATGTTTGCTGCAGTTACTGCAGGAATGACTCAAGCGAACTCTTCCGAAATAGCATATTTGCCGCTGAGCACGCCAATGGCAGCATACACATGCCTATTGACACCTGAAGCGTTTAAGGTTTCTATACCATGGACGATGACGTAAAGACAGTTGCGCCACTAGTCCATACCACACCCGTCCTTAGGCGTCAAGGTAACACTGGATGCAACCGTATGGCAAAAATATCGACGAAACGGATAAGGCGGCGCTTGCCTCATAGTGTGGTCCGGTGCTGACGACCGTCTTCTGCTCACAGATTCCACAGCTGCAGCATGCCGTAGCGCTATCTCCTTTACAAACTGAAATGTCGCTATGAGTAACCCCTGCGATGTTCTAACTCACTCGCTTACTGACACAGCCGCCTTTGATGTCGAAGAGACATAATGGCTCACTCTGTCACGTTCCCAATACGACTGACAGTTCTTCACTGACAAGGGGACCCTCCATACTGTAAATCACGGATTTTGATGCGCTTGAAATATGTTGTAGAGTCACTTACCCGGAGTACATGGCTATCCGGTTTTTTAGCTACGGGCCTTGGTTTTTCAGAAAATTGATTTTGAAGTTCATTGCGCACCTTGTATACCCGTAACATTACATATATTCCGAGCAAGTCAGCGTAGCGCTGCAGGTACCGTGTTCGAATCCTGCTCGCGGAGTAGATTTTCGGCGTATTTAATGGCATTTGTGATTTCGCCTTTTGATTCTTCGTTCAACTCCTCTACTTGTGGATCTTCTTTTGGCTGCACTACTGCAAAGACACTTGGTTCTTCCATTTCACAGAATTTTTCCAACACACGGCACTAGAGACTCTTTGCGAGCAACTGTCGCTATAGTTAGATGCGAACGTAAAGGAATGCAACTCGCGCCCTCATAGGCCGCAACTAGGAGCTGGGGTTCCTTTTACAACTAACGGTATTCACGGGAGAGGGGACGATAATGGGCGGAGATCGATTTCAGGTAATATAAGAAGCGACCGTTGTACGAACATTTGGAACTCCAACTGCGAACCACAAACGGAATGAATATTTGAAAAAAAATTAATAACTGAATATATCTTAATAATTTCGCACACCTTACACTGTTTGTTGATATTTTTTGAAATAAAATTGAAAAATTCGGTCGATTTTGAAAAAAAAAAGTACACGAGCAGGATTCGAACACGGCATCTCCAGCGTGGTAGCCGTGAACTTTTACCGCTGCGCTACGCTGACTTGTTCGGAATATATGTAAGGCATACAAAGTGCGCAATGAACTTCAAAATCTATTTTCTCAAAAACCAAGGCCCGTCGCTAAAAACCCGGATAGCTAGGCTCTCAAGGGTAAGTGCCTCTACAACATATTTGAAGCGCATAAAAATCCGTGATTTACAGTATGGTGGGTCCCCTTGTGAGTCTGTTTGGCGTAACATTGATCTCTCCGGTCGTATATGAAAAGTTGCTGTTTAGCTAACGTACACACCGTCTATCTGCAGTTTTCGTCACGTCATTACTTTGCTGTAAGCATCCCATGTGGGTGTAATCAATCGGGACACTATTCCTGGGTGTTGCTGTTTTCACAAACGTTACTAGATAAGAACTAACGCTGTCGTTCTAGTGATTTGATCTGTTTTGCTTTCTGTGCTAGGCGTGTGTTTGTTTGCTGGTCCCACAGGTGCTGGTTGTGCTGCCTGCTACCATACTGCCTCAACTCGTTTCAGAGGACGCACCACTACTGTCCGGTGTGCCAAAGATACCTGGGAACCTGCTCTCCGTGGGCATAGTAGCTTCTATGAATCTCCAAGTTCACTGTTCCGTCTAAATGTTCGCAAAATAAATGTCTAATGAACAATAACTCCAGTGTAATTCATGCTTTCTGCAGTCTCGACATAGCAGAATGAACATTAATTCTTTCGATATTTCATGCAGTTTCACTGCCTTTCTATGTTTATGTCTATATTTTTCAAATTCTTAGCTTCTAGGTCAACATCAGTGAAGTAGGATAGCACAATGAACACTCATGGAACGTCATATTAACTGAATCTACTGTCGGTTCTTGGTAGAACAACATAATTGTAAATGAAAAACACAATATTATGTATGTTCTACACGATTAATGTACTTAGTTAAGCTGTTTTCGGCTTACAGTGCCATCATCTGACATCAACTAACTATCTTCGTCAAATACGTTGCAGTATCTGTAAACAACATTGGAAAATATTACTCTTCTACAGCGAGGAACGTACACAGAATAAATTTCATCTTTGACAGTGCTGTGGCAATGCAGTTAAAGATGTTAAAAGTTGAGCGGTAAATAAATATAAAGGGAGCAAAAAAGGAAAAACATTAACACTAAACTCGAAAAACAGTGCCTGTATCACAATTTAAATTAAATTAACAATCCCAATAGAATAAAATTAGAACTTGACAAGAGCACTAAACAATGGCTAGAAGAGGCATTACATATGGAAAGTGATACAAACAGAGGAAAAAGATGGAATTGACAATTGTAACAACAGAGTACTGGAGCACATAAGCAATCGAAATAAAATAAGTAAAAGCAAGAAAATGGAGGAACAGGAAGAAAAGGCAGCGAATAAAACAATGGAAAACTTCAAGGATTAAGCGAAGTTTAGAAGAGACGAAGTGTTATGCTATGTTTGGTCATTTGATATTAAATCCAGACTGTGGGCCAGATGTTTGTTGAGTTCAAGGGCTTCCAACATGCTGAGATTTTGGCCTTTGTTTGCTAACCAGTGAATATGAGACTGTGGTTGATAGCTGCAGCCCACACTTCGCACATGCTAAGCAAATGTGGAGTCATAATTCTGCAATTTCTAGCTGCGTTTATGTCCAGCCAACATAGTCGCTGTGTCTCTCTCTGATTGACCAGTATAAAACTTACGTCAGTCAGGACAAGTAATTTTGTATCTACCATTGTTGGCTAATAGTCGATCTTGACTTTGCTACTGATAACTGACTGGGCTGTATTCCCCACACAGTAGGAAATCCTGTAGTTGCAGAATTTCAGTGTTTTTTTTTTTACACTCTGTGCTGCCTGTCCTCGGTATGAGAATTACACAATATCACTTAATCCTCGCAGTTTTCCAATGCTTCCCACACTGTCTGTTCCTTTCTGTTCCTTCATGTTCCTTTCTTTATTTATTTTATTGTGATTGCCAGTGTATTGGGTACATTCCGTTGTTACAACTGTCAGTTCTACCTTTTATCCTTTTTCTGTGTCCCTTTCTTTTGAAACACTTCTTGAAGCTATTCTTCAGTACTCTTGTCAGGTACTAATTTTATTTTAATGGGATTGTTATTTTAATTTAAACTTACGTACGCAATGTTTTTCAAGTTTAATTTGGTTTTTCTTGGTTTGCTCCGTTTATATTTATTTACTATTCAACTTTCAATCTTTTTAATTGCAGAACCGGTACACTTTCAAAGATGACATTTAGTCTATATTCGTGCCTCAAAAAAATGGTTCAAATGGCTCTGAGCACTATGGGACTTAACTTCTGAGGTCATCAGTCCCCTAGAACTTAGAACTACTTAAACCTAACTAACCTAACGACGTCACACACATCCATGCCCGAGGTAGGACTCGAACCTGCGACCGTAGTGGCCGCGCGGTTCCAGACTGTAGCGCCTAGAACCGCTCGGCCACACCGGCCGGTTATTCGTGCCTCACTCTACAAGGATAACAACTTTCGCAGTGATCGAACAGTCCATGGTTGTATTGCCGATTGATAGTGTCCAACGGACACAATATTTCGGCGATCAAACGTGTCGCTATGGTCAGGTGCGCTGACAAACTGCGCACCTAACGAACGCAACACGTTTGATCGCCGAAATATTGTGACCGTTGGGCACTATGAATCGGCAGTACACCCGTGGACTATTCGATAAACAGTTGTGCCCGGAGAAACTAAAGAATCACAGCTTTTCCAGTGTTGTTTACAAATAATGTAACTTCTTGGACTTCGATAGTCAAAGTATGATGATGGCCGTGTACGTCGAAAACGGGTAACCTGAATAAATTAATCCTGTAGAACATACACAATACTGTGATTTTCATTCGTAACATCTGGATTACGTTACGTCTGATCAGATTATTCTCAGATTATTGGCTAGCCACAATTAGTACAAGGTGTGTGGAGATTCTGATATCGCCAATGGTAACATTTCAAGACTGCGAAGCTGATTTCAGAAGGAAGAAATCATTCAAAGCTAAGAACGCCAGGTTTGATATCTAGTTTCAGCTGCCTGAAGGGTTCCAACCAGCACAGCATAAACAGACCTCGCAGTAGCCTCAACGTCATACATGTTCCGTAACATTACGTGTCATTCACTTCGACTGGTTGCTGACTATGGTTGGCGACACGACAGTCGCAAGTCTGTCTCGCAAAAATATTGTGAGGTTCCACGAAAGTGATGTGTTGCTCCTGTTCGCAGTTGAGCTACCGTTTAGGATGGAAGTTGGTTCTCCCCATCTGTTCACTTAATGTGTATATGGGATGTGTAAAAACACTGTTAATATTGTGAAAAGGAACCGGCACGGCGATGTAAAGTTTCCCTGTGGGGCAGCGTCGCTGCATGCGTTTGCCTGGGTCACTGTGACTATTGGGACGTTTTGGGAGTCATCTTGCAGTGGTATGCGCACTTTTCTCGTGGCGCAAATGTTCCTAGGCACTAGCTGATGGACGATGCCTGGCGACACGGATGGCACTGAGTTCCTCGCAACGTGAGGACACTGCATGTCTTGAATATCCAACTGGCTCCATGGGCATAAACCAAATCGAAAATGCAAGTTGAAACGATCAACGCAGAAGGACTTCAGCTCTAACGTCGACACCGTAAGCCTCTAGAAGATGTGTTCCCAGAAGCGGCGTTACTGCAAACCGTGCTGGATGGACTTAACCACGGAACAGGGAACAGCTGTGCTTCCAGTATTGCCACAGAAGGGTGGGTATAACAACTCTCGCTGGACTTCTGTACCACACACGGTGAGTACCATCCACGTCCGGTTTTACAGTTCACTAACATCCCTGTGTCACGTTAAGCAACTTTGATTTATAGTGCACACGTTATTGGTTTTCCTCATGTTAGTTGCACGAATGTCAAAGATCCAGTAACTGAAGGACATTAAATATTATCAGTCTCACATTGTAATGTCAGCATTATCGATCGTTTACGTTTTACAGCACAGTCATCATCTAAGTACAAGAGAATCAACGCTGTCTTTTAACTTAATTTAAGAAATGATTATGTTAATCCTACTCTTCCTGGGCGTTACACTTACTGTCTCCATTTCCCAGCTTCGACTAACAAATGGTGTACGAAATAATGGAAACGTCGTTTGCGTGCAGTGATGGTTCATTCTGAGTTGGAGGCGAATGAATTAGAATTCTCATCGTTACTGTCCGTTGCAGTTTTCTGAGTCCACGGCAGCGATTTTTCGATTGGCAATGGCACAGGAGTTACCAGATTCTGCTTTAAAAAGAATACATAAATAAGTAAAAATAAAAACATGAGTATGGAAGCCACAGACCCCTGTGTCCTACACAGGTAAAGAACCGCCTCTCCTATCGCAATGGCAAGTACTGCCGTTAAAACGTACTTTTGTGTACCTTTCTCTGCACCTCAGTAGTGGCGGGAATCAGCCCCGAAGTTTTTATTTGCTGATATCCCATCAATAAATACGCCATTTAATGCTTTAGACATCACCCACTTGTTCAAAATCAATGACCTTAACATTCTACCCTGCTGATAGAGATTACCCAAGTGTAATCCGATTTGCTCCAGGCGATAGGTAACGAATGTCGTTTCCTCAACTTTGAGCAACACTTCAACTGTTAACTCTCATGTTATCGACAAGATGTCTGATCAAGGCAGTATCAACGAAAATTTATTTTGAATGTGTGTTCAAAACTGGAAGCGAGTGGCGGAAACTGTAAGCTTTATGTAATTATGTTTTCAAGATGTCTATAGATCACATAATTCGTTGATTTAAGTCCACTTTTATCGATTTGTGAATCTTCATACTATGTTGTTCCATTGTTTGGTTGATTGCTTCGTGAAATAGGATATTTAACATCATGCAAGATTGCATTCATCCTCAAAGGAACTAAACAGAGGAGAGGTCGTTTGGTTGCCTGTGCCCTCCAGTAAACACAGAAAATGTATCAATCAAACAAGATGACCGCATATTAATTTTATCTTCAGTATTTCCATACTCTGAAGAAATCCGTTTTTCAATGTATTGTAATTGATTGCATTGTGAGAAAAAATGGTGAAATAGAGAAGCAAACATTAATGAGGAATGATGTTACTGATATCGCTGTCATCCAGAATCTAATGAGTATAATTCGCCAGATATATTACGTACTGTGACAAAAGAGCCGAGCTACATATTACGAGGGTATTTGATAAGTCTGGTAAATTTCCATGAAAAAACGAAAAATTTTACTGCGTCTTCATGGATGGTAAAGTTGATCATTCCAAGTCTCTTATAAAGAATTTCAACAATATACAGAGCATATTTCATTGTTGGCAACCGTCTTAATTGGTCAGTGTGTCGACTGCAATTGGAAATGGAAACCTTGAGTTTAGTGTTGTTATTAAACATTTTCGTTTGAAGGGTTGCATTGCCGCACAGACCAAAACAGAATTGTATGAAATTCAGGCAGACTCTGCACCATCGATGAAGACTATTTACTTTGGGATTAATGAATTTAACAGTCGTCGGGCAAGCGCCGAACACGAAGCGTGCTCCTGTTGCCCAGTTGAGGTCACCTCAGAGGAAAACATTGACACACTCCATCACGATACGGTAATGCAAGACCGAAGGATAAGAATTTGTGACACTGGTAACAGTGTAGGCATCTCAGCTGAGCGAGTGCACAATATCCTGCACGGAGAATTTGCTACGAAGAAGCTGTTTGCGCGGTACTGTTCACAGTCGACGGAACAACATTTCAACGCGATGTTTAATCGCAATCCACAAGACTTTTTGAGCCGATTTGTGGCTATTGATGAAACCTGGAACCATCATTACACACAAGTCACAATGGCAGTCATAAAGACGGACAAAGGCTGGCGAAAGTATACCGAAGAGGGCAAAGACCATTTTGTCAACTGGTAAAGTGATGATCGCTGTTTTTTGGGATTCTCAAGGGATAATCCTCATAGATTACTCGGAAAAAGGCCGAACCATAATTGTACCTAATTTTCCTTCATTGTTGGATCGTTTAAATCTTCCATTGGTTGAAAAAAGACCAAGATTGGCAAGCGAAAGGGTGTCCGTTCACCAGGATAATGTACGATCCCACACATCAGCGATAACAATGGCGACAGTGCAAGAATTGGGCTTTGAATTTGCTTCTCATCCACACTATTCACCAGACTCAGCCCTACAGTGAAACTTTGGCTTGCTGGGAAGAAATTTTCATCAAACAGGAAGTGATAGTTGGAGTCAACGAGTAGTTTCCAGAGTCTGACAGAATCTATTTTTCCGATGGGATGAAAAAGCTGAAGGATCGCTGGGCCAAGTGCATACCCCTCACAAGAGGCTATGTAGAGAAGTAAGATGAGTTTTACTCGGAACAAACATTTTTCTTACTTTTTTACGAGACTTATCAAACCACCATAGTACTTCCTTTAGCATGCGTCACGCATAATGGTTACAACGAGAACATCCGCGAAATTAAACTCGGAGATTTGCCAAATTCTTTCCACGCGTTATTCGTGAAGAAACAGGGAAAGGGGGGGGGGGTGTCAGTAGGGGTACCCCAAATGATCACCACACACCATGAAGTGGCCTGAGGCGTCTAGATGTGTAGCTGCAGATGTTTCATAATTTGATATATAAACTTCAGTAGATGCCTCCATATGGCTCTTTTTACATCGAAATACTTCTCTATTACTGTTTGTAGTATCCTAGTGTGTCTTATTGGACGATCGGTAATTTCAATAATGAAGAAGGAAACCAAAGAACCAAATATCCCAGTGGCACACAGGAATGCGGAAGAAATGAGGATACATTTCAAATCAGAAATCGAAGCTGTCACAAGTTCATAGAACAGTATTAGATTGAGGACAAGATGCGAGGAAGGTTAAGGAGAGAGAGTGAAAGCCGGCCGGAGTGGCCGTGCGGTTCTAGGCGCTACAGTCTGGAACCGAACGAGCGCTACGGTCGCAGGTTCGAATCCTGCCTCTGGCACGGATGTGTGTGATGTCCTTAGGTTTAAGTAGTTCTAAGTTCTAGGCGACTGATGACCTCAGAAGTTAAGTAGCATAGTGCTCAGAGCCGTTTGAACCATTTGAAGACAGAGTTAAAGACTATTGGACAAACAAAAACATCGAAAGGAAAGATGGCGATCCGAATTAAAGTGCTCCACATATGGCATTAACGAAAAGAAGTTGAACGCAACTTGGAAAACATGGGTGCAGTTACACAGAATTATATCATTAACGCCGATTTGCTTCACATTGGTGAAAGCCTTTGCCAACTTTGCTATAAACAAATCTGAGACTTGTTTAAGCAAATAGTCTGTAAACGCCAGAAAGGAGCATGGCGTAAGTATTGTTTGAATGCGTGCGCCAATATTGTTAACGTAAGGCGCGCAGAGCTTCAGAGGTTCCAGAGGCGAGATAACATCTCTCCACCACACAAATCGACCGTGCTTGCCGTTTTCCAGCCTATGCAGTAACCAGGTGTTGTTGTGTTGGACCAAAACGTTGGTGGTCGACTAATACAGTGAAATTCGGTTGCTTTATCAATCTGCATAGGCAGAGGACGAATGAAGAGCTCAATTTCGTTCGATATTATGCGTCTGGTGACGATTTATATGAAAGCAATAAGGTGAAAAAGCGACAAATAAACTACTGTTCGAGATGTAGCAGCTTACATTCCTTTCACTTAAAAACAGATATCCAAGAATGTAAATTCTACCGTACTACATTTTTCTGTCAACTAATTCATTAACTTGAGTGAATTTCATTTTTACTTCATAATAGATATGTTGCTAATATTGCTTAACTTTTAACTGCCATTAATAATTAACTGTCAAATAATGATTTATGACTGATTAACAACATTAAAGAAACTCTGCAAAGTAATTTCGTATTACAGGTAATCAGTTACTAGGTTTGGCAATACTCTAGGCCAGGGCCGGCCACGCCATCCCAAGCTTAATGCAGACCAGTATGTGGGCCGCGTGCGTTGCCAAGTCTCGGCTTGTCTCAGTTTTACTCAAAAATGGTTCAAATGGCTCTGAGCACTATGGGACTCAACTGCTGAGGTCATTAGTCCCCTAGAACTTAGAACTAGTTAAACCTAACTAACCTAAGGACATCACAAACATCCATGCCCGAGGCAGGATTCGAACCTGCGACCGTAGCGGTCTTGCGGTTCCAGACTGCAGCGCCTTTAACCGCACGGCCACTTCGGCCGGCCCTCAGTTTTACTCGATCGTTCTCGGAAGTACCTGGCATAGCACGACATTTCATTTATACTCCGCTGTGGGATTTTTCGGTTGGCACGACTGTCTTCAGTTCGGCGTAATCGTGGTTTCGGCGCTGTTTACCCTTTGCTATTTGTTCATGATACGTAGACCATTCACAGGTCCAGTGGCTGTTTTCAAAAAAGAGGAACGTCTAGTAATCTAGCTCACAAACCTTTAAAAATGAGTGGGAATGACAGAAGAGAGGGATCACAGTCTCAATATACCGGGTGGGTCTAAGGCGCTGCAGTCATGGACTGTGCGGCTGGTCCCGGCGGAGGTTCGCGTCCTACCCTCGGGCATGGGTGCGTGTGTTTGTCCTTAGGATAATTTAGGTTAAGTAGTGTGTAAGCTTAGGGACTGATGACCTTAGCAGTTAAGTCGCATAATATTTCACACACATTTGAACATACCGGGTGGTTATAATTAAGTTTCCCTATTTAACAAGTTATAACACCTGAACTAATTACCGTACGAGAACCAAACGTGGTAGCATTAATGTGAAGGACATCGGGAAGAAAAATAACGCAGAATCAATTCATTTGAAACACTTTTAATGTGTTGCTACGGTACATCATACCAATCCATACCAACTGCTACAAAAGGGGCTCCTTATGGCGCCCATCAGTGTTCAGAAGAGTCTTAAAGCTCAGGATTGCCTTCTGCACAGCAGGTCGAAGCATGCCCGTAGGTATGCTGGCTTCCTCTCTTCATATGTTGCGCTTCAGATCAGCATATGTTTGACTGTTAACCTGGTAAACCCTGTCCTTCAGGTAGCACCACAACCAGACATCACAGGAAGTGAGATATCGTGCCGGCCAAATGTGTTTCGGAGAAGCAGGTGAATCTCACGAGCCATGTGTGGTGGGGCCCCATCTCGCATGAAAACTGTTGTGTTCAGTGCATCTCTCTCCCGTAGGGGGGAGGGGGGGGGGTGTGACATGTTGGCGTAGCATATCGCAGTAACTCTGGACAGTCGCACTGCACGTCTTTGGTCCTTGAGCGCCAACCTGTTCAAAATAGAATGGGCCAATGATGAGAATAGCCGTGAAGCCACACCATACGGTGACATGTTCACCATACAGAGGAACTTAATGCACAGTGTCTGGACGCGAAGATCCCCACACTCCCCAGTGCTGTGTGTTTACTTCACCCGCCGGAGAAAAATGAGCTGCTTCTGTCCATAGGATGGCCCTGGGCCAGCACTCGTCAACCAGCTTCAATCGTTGAGAGAAAGTGGAGAGCGAAGTCAACACGTCGTTGAGCGTCCTGTGGTAGAAGTTGCTGTAAGATATGGATCTTTTACGGATGGTTAGAAGCATCCTCCATTCAGTGGACCACGGGATGTTCAACTCTCGTGACACAGCACGCGCACTGCCTAACGATCAGGAATCGCGTGCAGAGCTGTCTTCCATAGCAACAGCGATTTCATCAACCAGTTGTGGTGCACCCCGTATTCGGCCTCTTCCCGGAGCGACCCCCAGTTCTCCAGTTGATTCGAATTTCATTATACTCCGCACAGCAAGTGGAGAAAGAGGACTCTTCCGTAATCCTTTCAGCCGGCGATATTCTCGAAGCGCAGCTGCGGCATTACTGTTCTTTTCACAATAGAGCTTCACCAATAATGCCCTGCTCCTTTCTCCAAGCTCGTGTTGACACGTCAATAAGTGCACTGGCTCCTTTCTCCAAGCTCGTGTTGACACGTCAATAAGTGCACTGCGACTGGTCAGGTGTGTGAGACTATGAATCACGGTGACTGACCACGGCACCTGGTGGCCATAGTTGGAACTGGACGGTGGTCCGCAGCTCGAGGTCGTGCGGTAGCGTTCTCGCTTCCCGCGCCCGGGTTCCCGGGTTCGATTCCCGGCGGGGTCAGGGATTTTCTCTGCCTCGTGATGACTGGGTGTTGTGTGATGTCCTTAGGTTAGTTAGGTTTAAGTAGTTCTAAGTTCTAGGGGACTGATGACCATAGCTGTTAAGTCCCATAGTGCTCAGAGCCATTTGAACCTGGACGGTGGCGCTGTGACGAGTGGAAATCATGCACCCCATACTCTGGACATTAATGCTGCCAAGTTTGGTACTCGTGCGGTAATTAGTTTCCGTGTTATAAAGTGTTAAATAGGAAAGTTTAATTATAACCACCGGGTACGTTATGCAGCTGCATAAACGATGGGTTCTGCATATTTGCTATGAAATGACATTACAATACCATGCTGAAAGAATATAAAGAGGAAAAAATTACAATGATCGACAGACGAGATTCATTGCTCAGTACATCAAGAAGCGCTCTGTCTGATACCGGGATTTTAGTTCTGAATAATCTGTATTTTTCGGTATTTGTTTGGGAGTGGTTATAGCAGATGCTTTTTAATTTTTACTAATAACTTGACTAAAACACCAAAATATTATTTAGCCTTAGCAGAAGAGCTAAATTTTTTGTTTTGACAGAAGCGAACAACAAACACATGGCTTAAGAAATGGTACAGCGTTGCTGAGACAATAATGTACCTATTATCATGTGGGGTGGCCTATTACATGGTACAACTGTACGAGTACATGCAGTGTGCATTACTCGCCCCATCCTGTCTACATGGTAGTTTCTCACTCCTGTCGTGATTGTATTACAGAATGGCACCATCCCTAGTCTGGAACTGTTTTATGAAGTCAGTGAAATACAATGCTCCATTCGCTTTAAAAGATTAAGAAAAGGGGAACCACAATAAACTTGTGACATCATGTGAGGAGAAAATTTAAAACTTAGCAATTCATTCATAATCTGCAATAAAAATAGAAAGCAGCTGATCTGCTTTTCGCGTCTACGTAATATACCTTTATTTTTCGCACAAATTTGTCCGTTTCCAAGGTCTACAATCAGATAGTTTTCAACTTTAGTTTTCACTCTTTAGCACTGACTGTTTGTAATGCCCATATAGTGGTTATAATACGATGGTTTCTGTGGTGTCATCGCCAGGCACCACACTTGCTAGGTGGTAGCCTTTAAATCGGCCGCGGTCCGTTAGTATACGTCGGACCCCCGTGTCGCCACTATCAGTGATTGCAGACCGAGCGCCGCCACGCGGCAGGTCTAGTCTAGAGAGACTCCCTAGCACTCGCCCCAGTTGTACAGTCGACTTTGCTAGCGATAGTTCACTGACTACTTACGCTCTCATTTGCAGAGACGACAGTTTAGCATAGCCTTCAGCTACGTCATTTGCCACGACCTATCAAGGCGCCATATTCAGTTACTATTTCTTCTGAACATATAATATTGTGACTCATGTACCTTCAAGAGTGACGTTCATCATTAATGGATTAAAGTTAAGTATCAAACTAATTACGTCCGCTTTCTGAATTCTAATTCCTTGTCATGTTCCAGACCTCACGTCAGTATTGTTCTTCCCTCCTCACGCCAGCCTGCGTGAGCTAAAACGCATGCATTTCGGCCTCCACTAGTAATGCGGTATTGGCGCTTCTGCCAACACAATAGTTTCTTTGCAGTATTAAAACTCTTATCATTTTTCGAAAAAAGCAGCGAACGATGGATCAACAAGTTTTATTTGTCTATTTAAAATTTTGATTTTGTGTGTCTTCGGTCCTGGGGAATAAAGATATTAGTTCAATTTTTACATTTACTACTGGAAACAGTAGGAATAAAAATCCGAAAATCAGTTATTTCAGAAACCGTTTATTGTGAGCGGTCTTAACAGACCGGTTATGTTGGAGTTGAAAAAGCAACATAACCGAGAACCAGTTGTTTCGGCGATAATCCCCATCCCTACTTTGTGCTAAATTTGCAGGCATACAGCATGTGAAGAAGTTGGTGGCACGAATAGTAAAATTATTGTGTATTGTGTGTGGAACAGAAGACCTAGAAACGATTGAGAGGCTTTGACCGGCCGCCGTAGCCCTCAGTGGTTCACAGTCCCACAACAGGCCACAACAGTTCTCCCACCCCACCACCGCCCCACACCGAACCCAGGGTTATTGTGCGGTTCAGCCCACAGTGGAACCCCCTCCCCCCCCCCCCACCCCCCCTCGGGAACGTCTCATACCAGACGGGTGTAACTCCAAATGTTTGCGTGATAGAGTAATTATTGTTTACGGTTACGTAGAGAAGACAGTGTTTGCGCCGCAATCGCCGACATAGTGTAACTGAGGCGGAATAAGGGGAACCAGCCAACATTCGCCGAGATAGACGGAAAACCGCCTTAAAAACCATCCATAGGCTGGCCGGCATACCGGACTTCGACACTAATCCTCCGGGCGGATTAGTGCTAAAATTGCTGTAGGCAGCCGGCCGCTGTGGCCGAGCGGTTCTAGGCGCTTCAGTCCGGAACCGCGGAGCTACTCCGGTCACTGGTTCGAATCCTGTCTCGGTCATGGGTGTGTGTGATGTCATTAGGTTAGTTAGGTTTAAGTAGTTCTAAGTGTAGGGGACTGATGGCCTCCCATAGTGCTTAGAGCCATTTTGCCGTAGTCACACTCATTGTTCCACAGTTTTCGATGGAAATAAACGAAGAGTATGGAGACTATTATAACCAGGAATAACACAAATATATCACAGCTCTGCAGTTTATTAA
The DNA here is from genome assembly GCF_021461395.2 of Schistocerca americana. Classification (NCBI taxonomy): domain Eukaryota; kingdom Metazoa; phylum Arthropoda; class Insecta; order Orthoptera; family Acrididae; genus Schistocerca; species Schistocerca americana. The sequence goes on along the minus strand of NC_060119.1, from coordinate 740,089,663 downwards.
CACAACACTGATACAAATAATTCTGTTACCAACCGCCAAGTGCTCGGCGAGACTTAATGGTAATAATGTAAACCGAAGGTGCCTCTAACAAATTGCAGGGTGTGCAAGTCGAATGTGGAGTTCCGGTGTAAATCACAAGTCTGTTGACATACTAAGCCTAGTGAACCTATAAGGCCAAGTTCCGGTATGGGAGCCCGATTCTAAGTCCAGAGCGCGGCCAAGTTATCATCGAGCAGCAGGTACACCACCTGTCCATGAGACGAAACAGTCCAGTGCAGCGTAACACTTCCCAGTTGTGGTGGCCAATCGTTGTGGGTTGAAACGCGCGCACCCGCAGACTGCCTGCGATGCTTGCAGCTGGCCGCGCACGGAAAATTGGCGACAATGATGAGTTCCCCGGCGCGTGTAATGGAGTGCGCTGGAGATTTGATAGTCATGGACACCTCAGGGACCTTATATATTATTGCAAAGTCCGTTGGTTAACTCAAGGGACATATGCTTGGAATGATTTTTTAAAATTCAAAGCTTGCTATTGTTGAATTTATGAAGGAAGAAGAGTGCAGCAACGAAAATTGGAACATCCGGAATGCATTGTAGACCTTGAATTGTAAATGGATTTGACTGCCCACTATCCACAGCAATACAAAACAAGGAGAGAAACAACTTCTTCCTGGCCGGCCGCGGTGGTCTCGCGGTTAAGGCGCTCAGTCCGGAACCGCGCGACTGCTACGGTCGCAGGTTCGAATCCTGCCTCGGGCATGGATGTGTATGACGTCCTTAGGTTAGTTAGGTTTAAGTAGTTCTAAGTTCTAGGGGACTGATGACCACAGAAGTTAAGTCCCATAGTGCTCAGAGCCATTTGAACCATTTGAACCAACTTCTTCCTGACTTTATGGGGACTCATTTAAAAAGAAAATTCTGTTTTAAACGGGACACATTCTGACAAAGACAGTCCAGTTCCCTAAACTCACTGGCGTTATAGAAAAATTCATTGTCGCAGTGAAAGAATTACAAGGACAGTTTCCTAAACGCTTTCAGGACACTGACAATCTTAAATCAGTTTTTGAGCTGTTTTCGAGAACGGTTGGCGTTTCAGTTGAATGTGTTATTAAGCATTTGCAGATCTAACTGATTGAGTTGCGACGTAATTCCCGTTTCAGAGACAAATTCTTCTACGTTAAAACTGTCCAGAACGCCTACATAGCTTTCTTCAGGTAGTGTTCTACGTCTCCATAATGAGTTGCAAAAGTGTTACGATATTTCGATTGACATGAGTGTGAAAGACTTTTTTTCGACTATGAAACTAAATAAATCACGATTATGTGGCAACCTGTGTGCAAAATCTATGAAATTACCTGCATCTGTCCGTATACCCACAATTAGTACCAGACAAAAGCTATATCATGTCTTCAGCATACCAAAAATAAATAAATAACACTGATATTTTATTTTGTTTGTGATCTATATTATTGAGAAATGTGAAATATAAGAGAAAGTGGTATGCAGTGCAACTGCACTGTCACTTAAACACGGCGCGTTCGGAGTTTGTTTTTCTATTCTCCCCCCCCCCCCCCTGACCTAGTGGTTAGATTCTCCCCTCCCCCCCCTGACCTAGTGGTTAGACAGCATAGCGTAACCGTGGGCTAAATAATGTGCAGCGAGGCAGAGCATTATTATGGCATTGGTACCAGGGCACAGCTTGCGAGCCGGATTCTTGGCCACTCCTGGTCTAGACTCATTTCATTTTTGAAGTTGTATTTGAAAAATATTTGCAGCGTGTAATGTATTAACCGCTCATTCTAAAAAGATTCTTGCCACGGTGGCTGACGGGAATGGCTTTTTCGATAGAAGTAGGAAGACAGCTTGTTGACTTCGTACTGATACAGTATGTATTTGTTTCCAACCGTTGCCAACAGTAACTGTAAATACTTGGAGAAAAGAGTATCTCCATCGAACTCACCTGTTAATTTTAACTATTTCAAAGTCAGTTACATGTCATATTTATGCCGTCTTTAATCATTTGCTTGATAAGGCTGTCTACTCTGAGAAAGCTCTGGCCGACACTATGGCTATTTGCCTTTTACAGATTCAGCTACTTCTATCAGCCAATGAGCCAAGTTGTCTTAGAGTGACAAATTAGTTTGTTCATGTACATAGTTCATGCGGTATGAACTTGGTGAATGTGCAATGAGTAAGTGTTGTTTTATTCCAATCTACGTCTATCTTTTTTGCTGTGTGTCTTATGAAGTTGATGGTGTTGATGGTGATTCGTATGCCAGATGGGGACGTTAAGCCTGGCAGTCCCTTTGGTGCTGTTCGAGAAGAGTAAGCTACGTGTTGGTACTGCTATTCACCCTGTGTCTGCTCTCACTATCATACAATACAAACATGAGACTACTGTACATGCACACCTATTATACTCACCTACACTAAACAGAAGTACACTGCCAGATAAATAATTTAAGCTCCCAGAAGGGGAAGAGGAAACGAAATAAAGCATCATGTCTTCAGAGAGTATGTGATGGTATTTAAGTGAGCACAAAATCGAGTCACATTTACTATGAATTTGGCAGTGGTATGGGTATGGCATTGCAGCCCCTCTGGCCTGGACACATTGGCGATTCGGTTTGGAAGGGAGTCATGAAGCTGTTGTATCCTCTACTGAGGCAAGCTAGCCCACAAACGTCATTACAGGTCCTTGAAATCTTGGATACTGGTACTGGGACAGAGCTGATATCCGAGCTAGTCCTAAATGTGTTTTGCTGAGGATGGATTTGGGGATCTAGCTGGCCACAGGAGTATCTCAATATCATGGGGACAATTCAGAGACAAATGTAAAATGTTTGGACGAGCATTGTTCTGATTCAAACAGGCACCACCTTACTGTCACATGAGAGGTGACATGCAGGCACAGGATGCCCGTGGTGTACCATTGTGCTGTCAGAGTTCCCTAAATTAGTAACAGCCATGATCTGAAGTCACACCACGGCACCAAGAGTAGTACTATTGTGCCTCTCCAAAACAATGGTAGAGTGGGATTTCTCTCCAGGTTGCCGCTCTGCTCGCTGCAGAACAACGATTAATGGCTGAAGAGAATTGGATGTCTTCCCAGTTACAGCACTACTACAAATGCATCCGTTTGTGTCAAGTTAGCCTACACGTGGGACGATAGTGTCATAGTCTGGCTGCTGCTAGGATTCGACCATTGGTGTGGGGTCATACAAAATGTTGCAGGCAGTCCATTACTTATTGTCAGATTATAGGCACAGATGTGAAGGGATTACTGTGTGCTTGCTGTACAATATGGCGATACTGCCTTGTGATGGTCAGACACAGTCGGCCACAGCATTAAAGTCAAGTTTGCATGCCATCATGTTCCCATGCAGTCCAACATACTGCCAGTCATATATGAATGCCCCAAAAATATGGATAAGACACGATTCGATCAGCTGGCTGAATGGAGACCCACAATGAGACCTTTCAAACTCCAGTGTGACCTGGTAATGCTGTCTCACACGAATACATGGCCTCTACATATCTTCATTGCGATCACTTGAAATCTGACACTGTCCACGCCACTCATATATACTACCAGGCCTGGTAACAGCACACAACGTGAACGATACTAAAGCACTCCGATGACTATTCTATGTTTCACAGAGAATTGCATCTCTAATCATTTACGTACCCACCAGTGTTGTGTGCATGTGCGAAGTTAGATTGACATCTGACCATATCTTCTGGGTGTGTTACTGTTTTTGCCACACAGAGTACTTAACATAACTCTCATGCACTGATATGCATGTGTGGGTCCACGGAAATGTGTGGAATATATTGTGCTGTATGTAAATATTTTTACATTGCTGTAGGTTCACAATGCCTAATGGGATGGAAAGTAGCCAGCTGCTAAATAGTGAAAGTATGTGTTTATTTCAAAATAAAACAACAGCCTATGAAGAACAATGACTTCCGTCAGGATCTGTCGTATGTGGAAAATGATCATTGTGTGTGGAGGAAGAAAATTCTTTGCTATTAGGAAGTTAGAGAACCCTTTGGTGGGTCCCTGTCAACGATTCTTTCTCTTCCTTTTGTCACTGTGAGCTGCACTGTAATCAGCTTCGTTAATCATCGTTATTGTACCACGTTTATCTTACATTAAAGCTTGCTTTTGTTATAAAACTATGAGAGAATATTTAGTGTTTTTGTGTGTTTGTGTTTGACGTGAGTGGGGGGGAGGGGAAGTAGGGGGGGCAGAGATATGATAATTGTTCTTTGGTATGTGAAGGAATAGATGATTCCCGACTGCAGGAAGTAGGGAGATTTAGGTGGTACAGACCGATTCCCACATTTGCAATAGTTTTCCCTTATTTACAAGCCATCTGGTTCATGGGCATGTAGGCATGCTCACGTGTTGAAGTCAGTAAATGTATGTGGAGCTGATTTGTTTCGGTATTGAGCAATCTAGAAATGCCTGCTTGCTGATTGGAGAAACAATATGTCAACTTCATGTGAAAAGATCAACGGTCTGTAGCATTTCCACCAGTGTCAGAGGCCTTGTTGAAAAGTTTGTGCTTGGCTATTCAGAAGTCTGTGCTTAGAGCTTTACTGTGTACCTGTTTCGGCGTGAATACACCTGTCAGTTGTTCTTCACAACACGAGTACCACTTTCTGCAGCAGGATTCATTTTATGCTCAAAACAGAGAATTGCCACATTCCTGTAACTTGAGGTCACTACTATTCACTCAAGTAGCTCCTCAATTAGTACACAAGGCTGAGTGCGCCCCACCTCAGTCCTCCCACCAATAAAAAACCGCAGGGTGAACTGGCAAAAGAATACAGGACCCCCAATGTAGTAGTCAGACACACCGAATAATAATAAACATAGCAGAAATATCATGTCATTTGAGGATTTAATGATAACGGTTTGTATTCATTCAATGCTGTTTCTGTTAGATGCACGTTTTAACAAGTTATCTGTTGTAAAGCCATTGTACAAGTGTATCGCTATTGAGTATGGAGATTATTATGCACCAGTTGTCGAAAATGTGTGATTTACTTAACACAACATGTTTCGGAACTACATTATTCCATTATCAAGCTCTATTAAACAAGGAAACACAAATTCATTACTTCGCTTTACTACGCATACTAAAACTCATGTAATGTAAATCCTCTGTATTGCCATGTACTATTACATACCTTAAAATCAAAATGCCATCAGGTACAATCAAAAATAGTAAGCAAGCAGCAAATATGCGTTATCGAGCATATAACACTCTTTCTTGTTGGCGCATAACACTCTCACAATACCAAGTTTATTAACTAAAGTCAATACTGAAATACTAAACACCTTTTTCCAGAGCTGTTTCACAGAGGAAGACCGCACTGCAGTTCCTTCTCTAAATCCTCGCACAAACGAAAAAATGGCTGACATCGAAATAAGTGTCCAAGGAATAGAAAAGCAACTGGAATCACTCAGTAGAGGAAAGTCCACTGGACCTGACGGGATACCAATTCGATTCTACACAGAGTACGCGAAAGAACTTGCCCCCCTTCTAACAGCCGTGTACCGCAAGTCTCTAGAGGAACGGAGGGTTCCAAATGATTGGAAAAGAGCACAGATAGTCCCAGTCTTCAAGAAGGGTCGTCGAGCAGATGCGCAAAACTATAGACCTATATCTCTGACGTCGATCTGTTGTAGAATTTTAGAACATGTTTTTTGCTCGCGTATCATGTCATTTCTGGAAACCCAGAATCTACTATGTAGGAATCAACATGGATTCCGGAAACAGCGATCGTGTGAGACCCAACTCGCCTTATTTGTTCATGAGACCCAGAAAATATTAGATACAGGCTCCCAGGTAGATGCTATTTTTCTTGACTTCCGGAAGGCGTTCGATACAGTTCCGCACTGTCGCCTGATAAACAAAGTAAGAGCCTACGGAATATCAGACCAGCTGTGTGGCTGGATTGAAGAGTTTTTAGCAAACAGAACACAGCATGTTGTTATCAATGGAGAGACGTCTACAGACGTTAAAGTAACCTCTGGCGTGCCACAGGGGAGTGTTATGGGACCATTGCTTTTCACAATATATATAAATGACTTAGTAGATAGTGTCGGAAGTTCCATGCGGCTTTTCGCGGATGATGCTGTAGTATACAGAGAAGTTGCTGCATTAGAAAATTGTAGCGAAATACAGGAAGATCTGCAGCGGATAGGCACTTGGTGCAGGGAGTGGCAACTGACCCTTAACATAGACAAATGTAATGTATTGCGAATACATAGAAAGAAGGATCCTTTATTGTATGATTATATGATAGCGGAACAAACACTGGTAGCAGTTACTTCTGTAAAATATCTGGGAGTATGCGTACGGAACGATTTGAAGTGGAATGATCATATAAAACTAATTGTTGGTAAGGCGGGTACCAGGTTGAGATTCATTGGGAGAGTGCTTAGAAAATGTAGTCCATCAACAAAGGAGGTGGCTTACAAAACACTCGTTCGACCTATACTTGAGTATTGCTCATCAGTGTGGGATCCGTACCAGGTCGGGTTGACGGAGGAGATAGAGAAGATCCAACGAAGAGCGGCGCGTTTCGTCACTGGGTTATTTGGTAACCGTGATAGCGTTACGGAGATGTTTAATAAACTCAAGTGGCAGACTCTGCAAGAGAGGCGCTCTGCATCGCGGTGTAGCTTGCTCGCCAGGTTTCGAGAGGGTGCGTTTCTGGATGAGGTATCGAATATATTGCTTCCCCCTACTTATACTTCCCGAGGAGATCACGAATGTAAAATTAGAGAGATTAGAGCGCGCACGGAGGCTTTCAGACAGTCGTTCTTCCCGCGAACCATACGCGACTGGAACAGGAAAGGGAGGTAATGACAGTGGCACGTAAAGTGCCCTCCGCCACACACCGTTGGGTGGCTTGCGGAGTATCAATGTAGATGTAGATGTAGATGTAGAACTGTATCGCCTATCAAAGTCTGTATTGTTTATTCGTCTTGAGGTTGAAGTTCTTCTGTTCATATTTGCTTGCAAATAGATTTATTTTTTGAGGGGTGCACTCTATTTTCCAGACATGTTTTGCAGAAGTTTCAGAATCATCACTGGGCCTTTATTTACTTTCTATTAAAGTTTGCTTGTGTGTATGTTGGTTTTCACAACATGTTTCACTTACTTTTTCTGGGTACCCCCATTACCTTTACAGTAAAGACATCCACTATGTAACTTTCACTGTCGCTGCTAACAAACTGCGAAAACAAGATGGAGGACAAGTAAATAGTTGAATGTGTTCAGGGTGGCATTTTGAATCTTTCAGAGGCGTGTCTATCATTTTGTATGTGTGTGTGTGTGTGTGTGTGTGTGTGTGTGTGTGTGTGTGTGTGTGTGTATGAGTGTGTGCATGCGTCAGAAAGGGAGATTAGGTGAATAGGTGTGGGTTTTATTTATTCAATTACTTTTTATCTTTATATTTGTTTTATTTTTTATTTATTATTTGTTTATTTATTTCGTTATTGTGTGTGCATGTGTGTGTTTATGTGTTGGTGTGGATTTTCACGGTAAATGATGACAGCCAAACAGTTGCAGGATAAAGATTTATTGAAATCCTTGACCACAGTTTCGGTATACCTAAATTAGTTTCATATTTTCTATTGTATGTAGGTATTTTAAATGGTTCTGATATGTTTTACTTATTAAGACAGAGGGTTTGAATTAGCACAACCTTTAAAATTTTGATGCGCATGAGTATGTATCCCTGGGTTTTAATTTGGGCGAGTGTCTTGCACATACCGCAAGTGCTCTCTCTTGGTGAAACTGTCTGCCCTAGGGCTTCCACACACTCTTCACGCTAGTTCACCGGCTAAGTACTGACAACAGGCCGTGTTCGCATCGAACTTCTCTTCATAATTAATGCTGTGCAGATGGACGTAATATTTTAATTTTAACTACTGGAGACGCCTTTGGCACGATTGTTTTATGTATCTTCACTGCAGGATGTGATTTTAGTAAGTGACTACAGGTTTTTGTGCTTGTAATACTTCGGTAATTTTCACTGTTACTTAAAGCCATAAGTGTTTCTTTTTTTCTTCTATCTCAGCTATGGTGCTACGTTTTTTGCTAATGGTTGGTTGGTTTGTTGGGGGAAGGAGACCAGACAGCGAGGTCATCGGTCTCATCAGATTAGGGAAGGATGGGGAAGGAAGTCGGCCGTGCCCTTTGAAAGGAACCATCCCGGCATTTGCCTGGAGAGATTTAGGGAAATCACGGAAAACCGAAATCAGGATGGCCGGACGCGGGATTGAACCGTCGTCCTCCCGAATGCGAGTCCAGTGTCTAACCACTGCGCCACCTCGCTCGGTTTTGCTAATGAATGTGTCTTCCTGTTCAGGTGTATTTTTGCTTCTGATGAAGGTATATTTAGACATACCGAAACCGTGGGCAAGGATTTCAATAAATCTTTATCCTGCAACCGTTTGTCTGTTATCATTTGCCATGAAGCCACCAATTGTTATTTGTTTCCTTCCGACGTTTTGTAAAGCCTGTTTAAAAAAAATTGCCTGATCTCAAAATTCCATATTTATTGAAAAAAACATACTACAAACATGGCACGAATCGCAAAATCCTATCAAAATTTTAACCTTTGGCTATGTTATTGCAAATGCTCTGTGTGTCCACCAACAACAGTACGAATAACATCTTTTTACATTTTTACCATGGTCAGTTTTCAGCGATAAAGCAACATTTCATGTTAGCGATAAACTGCGCACATGGAGACTCCAGAAACCTCATGATATTATTGAACACGAAAGAGGCTTACCTAAAGTGAACGTTTTTGTGCCATTTCTCGTGAAAATGTGTATGGCCGCTCCTTTTTTGAAGAAAACATAGTGACTGGTATGAGCTATCTTCAAATACTGCAGAATTGTTTTTACCACAACTTCAGGAGAAGTTCCACTAGGCTGGAGCCCTGCCACACTGGCAGAAGAGTGTACGTCAGTTTCTCAATGACACTTTGCCTCAACGCTGGATAGGGCACATGGGAACGTGAGACACTGCCCAGAGCTTTTGGCCCCCAAGATCGGTAAACATGATCCCATGCGACATTTTCGTGTGGGTATATATGAAAGAAAGTGTGTTCATCGTCCCTTTACCTCGTGACACAGAAGAAGTGAAGAGAAGAATAACAGTTCCCATAACTTCGGTAAAAGCAGCTATAATGTATAAAGTTTATGACAAATTTAGCTATCATCTAGATGTTGTTGATGCTGCTGTGGGTTGACACATAGACATTTGAAATAGCATACCTAAAACTTGAAGATTTTATGAGTATTTGCAATCCATACCATGTTTTTACGACATTTTTCTCAATAAACATGGAAGTTTTAAATCATGTCACTCTTTCTGAAACACCCTGGATTTGATAGTCTTCCTCAGTCATCAAATTTTGTGGAGAGCTGTTACTGGAGTTGAGAATTTTCAAGCCAGTGCTGATGTGTGCTGGACTGTACTTCAGGTCCATAAGGTGTTCAGGAAATGTAGAATGACAGCTGCTAATTTTTAATGCTTTTCTGTGTTCTGTGTATCTGGTATTAAAGTTTTTGCTTGTATGTCGTACAGTAATCGATTTGTAGTCCTGGCATGTCAGTTGGTAAGTTCCAAATGTGTTATGTTTGTGTTGATTGCCCTTAGTTTTCTCTCTATTGAGTTACCTGTCCTGTAGGCAATTTTCAGTGCTTGTTTTTATGAGTATGTCGTCTATTCTGCTGGTTGCTTTATTGTTGCAAGTGATAGTGTGTAATGTGCTTGTTTTATGGGTGTTTCTTGTTCATGTGAGCCTGGTATAGCTTCCGTGTGTTTGTGTTCTCCGTGTGTGTAAGTTGCTGATGAGCTGCTTGTTTTTATGTACAAGGTCTCATCTTTATTTTGTTTCATTTTGTGATTCAGCTTCTCTGTAATGTTTTTTATGACATCTATTCTCTACAATTATTTGCTTGATTATCTGTAATTCATTTTTGTGTTTGTCTTGACTGTGTGGAATATTGTTTACGTTTTGCAGCATATACTGGAAACCAACTAGTACGTGCAGAATCAGATTATTTTAGGATTTGTCTATGGCTGTACTGGTGGTGGTGACTTTCCGGAAGGTGGACAGCTGGTGTTGGTTGTTGTGTGTGTTTTATGAGTCAAGGAAATTTAACATTTTGTCATTTTCTGTTTCTATGGCGAATTTTATTTTTGAGTGAACTGTGTTTGTGTCATTGTGCAGTTTTTGGATGTGACTGGGTGTTTCTTTCAGAAGGCACATTTCGTGTCATGTACATAGCAATAGCAGTATGTTATCCTGTGTTGTTTGGATCTGACTATTATTTCAGTTGTTTTGTTTTCAATGTGACTGAGAAAATTGTTGGGTAGGAGTGCATTGACTAGTGAGCCCATGCAAAACCAATCTTATTGTGAATAGAACTGGTTGCCAAATGATAAATAGTTTTGCTGTGTGGTTAGTTTTAGAATACTTACTATTTCTTTTAAGTTGTCTTTGGGAATGTCTTTCTGAACTTCTAATTGTTGTTTGATTACGTTGAAGGTTTCAATGGATGTGGCATTAATGTACATGGATGTGATGTTGAATGATGTGAATACGGCAGTTGTGAGTATGTTGATGTCTTTGATTTTTTTGTATCAGCTCTTCAGCCTTGTGTATGTTTCTGTTGTTTGTGTGCACATAACGTCTTTTTTTTTTAAAGTATCTGTGTATTTCCCTGGCTAAGTGATACGTGAGTGCACGTCTGAAATTTATCACGGGACATGTTGAAATATCCATCTTGTGGAGCATCAGGAAGCTGTTCAGTATGAGTGCCTTGGGATTCTTTTGTTTTAGCCATTTCACTTTCTGTTTTGTGAATATGTGTAGGATATTTTTTAGAAGTGTCTGTGTGTTGTTTTGGTGTCTTTGTGTTGGATCACTGGTTAGCTTTGTTACGTTGTTGTCTTCTGGGAGCTTTAAAGCGTTATCTTTGTAATCCTCCTATTTGATTTCTACTATGTTGCTGCTCTTGTATGCTCTCTGTCCTTTTTAGGTTTGTTCAGGAGGAACGCAAAGATGAAACATGATAATTTCTGGAAGACAACAACATCACAAAGCTAAAAAGTGACACAGTACTTGACCTCACAATACACAGACTCAACAAGCAACATCAATTCTCCATATTCAGGAAAAGTCACTGCCTCCAGCGCTATCATGCGCAAATATTCAGATCGTCTGATTGTACAAAAACTATCCGGTTTCCAGTACATGCTGCATAGACTGAACAAAACTCCACTCAGTCAAGGCAAATACAAAAATGAATTACATATATTCTCTCACGCACAAAATTACAAAATAAATAAATAATACATAAAAAAAGTAAAATATTAAAAAATAAAAATATAAAAGTACGTAATTAAATGAATAAAACCCACACCCATTCACCCACTCTCTCTTCTTCTTCTTCTTCTTCTCCTCTCTCTCTCTCTCTCTCTCTCTCTCTCTCTCTCTCTCTCTCTCTCTCTCTCTCACACACACACACACACACACACACACACACGCACACGCACACACAGACAATCTTCCACATAGAATTAGTTTTATTAGGCCTAACCACAGCATTAAAGTCGCAAAATTAGGAAGCAAATACGTTTCCCCCACATTAAGTTCTATATGGTTGCAGACGACAATCTGAAAGAAGACCAGCGCCATTAAAAAACATAAAATACCTAGTAAATCCACAGCGTGTAGTGCAAGGTATGTACACAGAGCTTTGTCTGTTTTTGAAATTTGTAAATACAGTAAATTATCGAATATTCGAGGGCGGATTATACGCTTTGCCGATTATCCGCATCCTGCTTCTTCCACTTACCTTTTCTCTTATTTCTGCTGAAAATGTTCCATTAACTCGGGAGTGGTCGCGGATGAGCGTAATGTTACGTTACAATACGAGTGTTGTAAACGATGTGCTGCTTGAACACTGCAAGAGCTGGACTGTATTTTGTTTCAAAGTAGTGTAAAGTAATATGAAATTGACTGTACTGTATTCATTGCGAAAACCGAATTTTCACATGTTCTATGACAGAATTTATTATAAACATTAGTTAATGATTTTAATTATGATACTGTAATTAATTTTGATTTCGGCCAACCCTAATACATTACTGCGTAGTTTAATTACGGATTATCCGCGGAATTCGATTATCCGCAGTTTTCAAATCCCCAATTATTGCGGATAATCGAGAGATTATTGCACTGTCCTCAAAACTCAAATTTATTTTGTACAAACGGTAAAGAGCTTTTTTCCTGTCTAACAGAAAGAAAATAAAAGCCCACTTATGATGCTGAAACTTCAGTGAAACATAGCTAGGAAACAGAAGGAAAGAAGAAAATGTGTTTTGCTGCAAAGATTATACTATGTAATTACTTATGTATCATAGCCAGTGTTTCTGTAGATTGAGAATCACCAGTAGCAGACATTGAAACATAACTACTACCGAGAAGATTAGGAAGTTGGTGGCTGGTTTTCAGGAGAACATGATTGAAATGGGCCCATGTGTGTACTGTGATGATACATTCGTCCCTTAAAGAGTAAAATATCTCCGTTTTCTCTAAATTTGACAGCAATTAGTCTTTTTCTTATAAATACAATACCTTAAAGCTATCATCGATGCTTCCTAACGAATGTTGGCCGTTCTTAATACACTTCCGTGCCATTCTCTTTATTTTGTGTCCTTGACGGCCCGCAGCGATGTGAACGTCTCTACATTGTCTTTATTATTGTACTCTTTGGAACTTATTTTAAAGTTTTTCATATTTGGCCCACGTTTTTCATCTCACAATAATGATACAAAGATTTTACTGTCGACAGCAGCATCGTTGGTAGGTATGACGTACGCGTAACGAGTTACTACAGTCTTTGATAGGTGAGGGCAGTTGACAGTAATTAATAAACTGAGCTTTGTGAGATTGTTATGTTCCACCAAGAGATGTAAAAGGGATAGTCATCTATGCGTGTTTGCTTATTTCTTTTTACTGCGCGTAATGGCGTATTAATTTTGAGGTATGTAATACTACAGGGCAAAATGGATTATTTAAATTAGACTGTATTTATATATGTAGTAAGCGAAGTAATGATTTATATCTCATGTTTTCTAGAACTTGGTCATGGGATAATGTAGTCCCAACAAATGTTGTACTAAATGAATCACATATTTTCAACCAATTGTGCATAATAATCGCCGTACCTTCTAATCAAGTAGAAACACAGAAGTTATTGGGAAGTGTGTGTTTACTGTTTCATTGAATCTGTCCATTTTAACTGTTCGGTTCATATCGAACTAGCTGTCTGCCTTAATTGTATAATCAGCGAAAGTTGCAGTCGATGCGTCAAGAGTGAGGAACTGAAGTCATTCACGTTAGTGTCATGCAAAGTGTTCGCTGCTATGGTAACGAAGTTTACTTGTTTGCTGACAGAAGTGTCGCACAAAACAGCCGTGTGCACGGTGAGAATAAACGCGCGCGCGTTGCCATGACTACAGCACAATCGCAACACGCTACTATATATTTATTGTCCGTATCAGCTGAGAGCGCAGTTGCAGCACACGCGCTCCGGAACACGTACGGTAAGCACACGCGGCTGCTATTGCGACTCTAAAAGTACAACGACCAACACGAAAACGGTGCACGTCTTGGCATTCAAAACTGTCGTTCGATTACAGTCGCCTACTGCATTCACGACATCGGTCTGTTGTAGAATTATGTAACATATTTTATGCTTACGCGTTATAAGGTCTATGGAGAACGAAAATTCGCTCATTAAAAATCAACACGGGTTCCGTAAACTAGGATCTTGTGAAGCCTGCTCGGTCCGTCCATGAGATCCACTGTGCCGTAGAAAAAGACGCCTGGGATGACACCGCGTTCTTTTACTTCCGAAAGTCATCCGATACTGTTTCATGCTGTTGTTTTAGTGCGAAAAAAAGAGCTAACCGAGCATCGGACACCAGATTTGTGATTGGATTCGGAACTTCCTTGCAGATAAAGGTCAACACGTCGTTCTTAATGGAACAGAATGGACAACTGTAAATGGAATTTCCTGAGTACCCCAGGGGAGTATTACAGAGCCGTTTCGCTGTTTCTGTTTGCAGTTTATGTTAATCATTTGGTGGATAACGTTGAAAGCTGTGAGTTGTTTCGACCGCTGCTATAGTCTACTGGGAGAATGGAATGCCAGAAGAGTGTAGCCAGAATTCGGGTGGGAATGCTAGTGGATCCTGAATGTAAATAAATGTAACGTTTTGCGCACAGGTAGGTAAAGAGATCCACTACTGTTCTCTTGCACAATTGGCTGCAAATCACTGGAAAAAAATAAGCACCGTAAAAATACCTAGAAGAAACGGTTTGGAACGTCTGACCATCAAAACACAAATACAGACGCCAGGCTGAGATTAATTGAGAGTATCTTAAGGACATGTAATACCCACGAAAGAAGTGGCTCACAAAACACTCGTTCGAGCAACTGTTGAACACTATTTCTCACTCTGGGACCCTTATCAAGTATGAGAAAAAATAGAGTAGACGCAACGAAGAGCGACAAGCTTCGTCATAAAATCTTAGTCGGTGCGTGACCTTTACGGAGATACTCAAAAAACTTCAGTCGTCGACGTTACAAAAGAGGAAGTGTGTTTCACGAAGAGGTTTACTGTTAAAATTCTGAGAGCATATTTTCCGAGAAGGATCGGGCTACTTATTACTTCCTCTCGTCGTTGTTTCGCGGAATGGCGATGACGAGAAAATCTGAGAAATTAGACCACGTACGGGGTTTTGCCGTCAATCATTCATCCTACGCGCCACCCAATGGAAAAGGGAAGAGGTGAAAAGATGATGGTATCAGAAGTATCTCCGACACGTCTGCAAAGTAGCTGTAAAAGCAGGTATAGCTGTCTCTGTAATCTGCGTATTGAATAGTGATATGTTGCTGTTTCAATGACGTTTCTTAATGCGACGGCGTATTAAAAGACTAATTAGGACAAATGTTATTAGGCTACGGTGCAGACACTAGGTGACATCGCCTTCAAGACGCATTTATTGATGTGAAGCGTCATCGTCATGCCTCAGATGCAGTAACATGTCAGTTGGAATGCCTGAGTTCTAGACTTGTCCTGGAAGTTTCTGTTCCTTCGTCAAAGAATAAGTCTATCTAGATGCATGCATTACACGTTTCTTAGAAACTGGATCCTTGCCTAACTCGCAGTATACCATATCTACGAAGTGTTTTGAATCAATGAATAAACATGTCTCTCTTCAGTGCCCGTTAGTTAAGGATCAAGTGTGTATTTGTCTCGTGTGGTTGACTCAAAGTAGTAATATTTATTGTGCTGGTGTTGTAGTTGTAGTAGGTATGGAAAGAAAGGGAGGAACAGGATGAATGTCGCCATAATAACAGTTTCTTTTGCCTTTAATGTAATAACCTTAAAGAAATTTAAAAGAAATTTCATCCTATCAGCACTTCGTGTAGCACTGGCTTCTCTTTACTTGATTCATCAGCAAAATGAGATTATGTGTAGGTAAATTACAGATAAGTAAGATAATGGATGACAGATTTCAGTTCATACTAGGTAATTGGTAAATAATTGTAGTGTTTGTTACACTAATGAGGTCATGAGATTTGACAGTGGGTTATAGAAACAACAATGTGAAATACGGCTCTCTTTCGTATGGTGTGGTATATCAGATCCCTCCCCGTTTCCATCAAGAGTTTGCATCCTGTAGACAGCATTGTCGGAGGCAAATTGAAATGACGCGTTTGGATCAAATTCCAATCACTTTGCCACCCCAAAATGTACTGCCCCTGTGTAGGAGGCACTGTATCCTAAAGCAGACAGTACATTAACTAGTTTCCGAGAGCCCTACATATTACAAATGAATGTGGCCAGGCCAGCTTGCAATGGTGACAAGAAAGATTTCTGTATGATAGCTGCCACCACGCTGTGTACTATGGGCAAACCTTTGGTCTTCCATTTTTTCAAGTTTCCTCACTTCCTTTTCATCACTAGTTGATTAACGAAATTTTGAACAGTATAAGGCATGATGACCTCGTTACCTGTAAGAAACTGGTCTGGGGGGGGGGGGGATATTTAGTTGTGCTGTAAAAGTGCTATCAAATACGTTCAGCAAGTGCGTCTGATGTTGTTTAAATCACATTTCGACGCTCCTCCTCTCGGGATGAGCTTTTTGCGTGATACCACCTACCTGTACGAATTTTACTAGTGTTTCTGAAACAAACAACACAGACGAAGTAGTCATTATATCACTTCCATATTTCTTCAACAGCCCAGCTTTTACAGTCTTGACGTAAGGATGCCAGCCACCGTGGATCTGGTCTATTAACTGCTGACGGCAAAATTGACACTTCTCATCACTTTCACTGAGATCGTGGCAAATTCGCTTCATAGCACCATCAATTACTGTGACGTATAGATATCGTTTTTCTCCATACCTGTTTTGGACTGCCCTGCAGGACCTTCATGCATTTGATGTGGTACTGGGCATCTGCTGCAACCGAGCCATGAACTGGTCCAATCCGAAGTATTATTGAGCGGCCTAAGTCACTGTTTTGTCTCTCAGCAAGATTCACGAGTCTCTCGTATCCCCAACTTAAGCACACAATACCGTAGGTTCCGTCGATTGGATGGTAGCCTGTTTTCTTGAGTCAGAAATTCTGTCATAATAACCGACCCACACACAAAAAATGGTTTTGAAATCAAAATCTGCTTAAGGAGATAAGTTTCTTTTCAGCTGCAACCATCCGCAATCTTCTTAGCCTCCGTACCCATTAATTTTTCGTTAACGTACTGCCTTCGACATGGTTCACGAACCTTAACCAAACTTTTGCCCTTCAAAAGAGCAGCCATCCAATCTGTCCTCTTCTTAATTGTTTCAAGAACATTCTTCAAGCCCACTTCATTCCTAAGTGATGACACTGTCCTACCATCATCCAGTACGCCATCACATGGAACACACATCTCACTTAACTCATTATATACTTCATGTCCGCCCTGATATCTGAATGGCTGCCGGCACGGTAGCTCAGCGTGTTTGGTCAAAGGACTGTGTGCTCTCTGTAATAAGAAAACTGAGTCAAGGAATCAACGATCAACTTGAACTGATGTCTTGTGACGTCCGCCCAGACCGAATGCAACGAACTATATCGAACAAAATGAAATAAAAGTAAAAATGTTCAGCGTGACGGACTGCCGTTCTAAGGGGGCCTGGTACGATTCCCCTGGTGGGTCGGGGATTTTCTCCGCTCAGGGACTGGAACCGGCGCGCAGGTCGCCCAATGTGGCGTCGAATGTAGTAAGACCTGCTCCGAGGCGGCCGGACCTGCCAAACGCTCATTTCATTTCATTTACTATTTTATACACTTACACTGAATTTAACGACCACAAATACATTCCAAGCAACCATACGAGGGCGAACTCGTACACAGCTGCCGTCGCAGGAGACCAGCAAAACGACCGGCCTTACCCCTGTCGGAAGGAGGGAAATCACTGGTATCTCATAGACATCCTATCCCTCCAGCAAGGCAAGTATCAACTAACAACTACTCCAATATCATCGTCATACTGTTGGAGGTTGGAATTCGGCAATGGATGTACTAAAAAGTAAGGTTAGGGCGCGGCGGTTAGGTCCTGAGATGACCCATCTTCTCAGCTTTGAAATCGCGCTAACTTCAACACGCGCTACACACCATACGGTTGGTATGATGAAAAACGTCACTCAGATATACTTTGTTGGAAATTTTATCATCTTTATTTTAGTTAATTTTGCCGAAAATTGCGTCGTTTCGTAGTTAAAAATAAAAATCAAAGAAAAGTCGAGGTGTTTTTCCATTTCCAGGTTTAAATTTTGGTTCGCCTTTGAAAATTCGGATTCAGCACCCTCGAAAACAAATAGAAAGCTCGTTAAAAGACTTTTACGAAGCCGCGCGGAGTTGCCGCGCGGTTTAGGGCGTCATGTCACGGATTGCGCAGCCCCTCCCGCCGGAGGTTCGAGTCCTCCCTCGGGCACATAGCATAAGCTAGTTTCAGTAGTGTGTAAGTCTAGGGAGCAATTACCTCAGCACTTTGGTCCTTCAGGAATTCACACACATTTTAACTTCCACAAAACTTTTCGCTATTTCGTCATTTTGAGCACCATTTAACTGGACTGCTAATGATTAGTAAAAATCATCTATTCTTGCTATTCTACCATAGTTACCTCTGTGGCTTTCGTTACCACACGCTGCATCGGTGCTGTCATCGCCAGTTTTTAAACAGCGGGGGGGGGGGGGGGGGGGGGGGTGAAGAGGTGTGGCGTGACGTTGCTGAGTATCAGATTATACACCAGTGTCCTGTATTAGACTCTGAACCTCGCAGTGGTGTTTCGTGGTGGACGAGATGAGACACTGTCGATTGTATTCTGCCCATTGGTTGGGTACAATGGTTTCGCGGCTCCCTTTTTGTTGTTCGAACTAAACAGGTCACGTGCCGACAGAGTGTTAAACCCTCCTCCTTATGTTATCATTACCACCACAAACAGTGCACAAGTTATCCTCACATTTAGAAGCAGTTAGAGGAAAGAAAATCGATAAGAAAACTACACAAATAGCATAAAAGAGGAAATCTTGCACCAGGGCGCACGCCAAACGAGCAAATCAATAACTCTAGTTGTCACCTTGAGGTGATTTATTCAGAAAGCTCACTGTTTCCGCCCGTGTTTGCTTTAATTAACAAACAAATTTTGAGGCTTTCCCTCTGAATAAAATATCAGTTCTTGTCTGCAGCACATGGCCAACCAAATGATCTGTTAAGGTCTGTAGCACCAGCGTGACCATCAGATTGTACCCCTTACTATGATGTTATCTGCAGGAAAGTATCGTTGTTAGACGATCGTACGGAAATGCAGAAAGAGTTGTACAAAATTTCCGTTTGGTATAATGAATAGTAGGTGTCTTTAAAAGTGAATAATTGGAAGATAATGCCTATACCGAAGAGAATGAATTCGATTATGGGATTAATCCTGAGTACGTCACACCCGTGAGTATTTAGACATAATACTAAATACTACAAATATAAATGTGTTAGGGCATGTTTTTTGGCTGGGAAATCCCACGCTGCGCGTTAAGCTACCTGTCGGAAATGGTGTTATTCCTCCGCGTACATAAGCCCCTTTCCTTGAGGATAAGTTAGAGTTATGTCTTATGGGTATATGTCAAGTGTAGGTGGGTGTAATGGATGCGTGTATACTATAGTGCTATGTTTGAGAGAAGGTCACATAGTCTACTCCTCTCGAATAGGACCAAGGGAGCCGCTGAGCTTAACGTCCCCGTCTGACGGATCACCATCAACCGTGTCACATGTCCTCGCTTCATGAAACACTACGACGAGGCCTGCAATTTATAGCAGGACAATGACGAAAATACTGGTACTCAGAAACTTAACGACATCTCCTCTCTTCCCAAACTTACATCCACCAGTAGGGTTGGAAACGGTGTACATCCCCCCTGCGAGACGAGAATGAGCCAGTGTCCACAGGCAGGTAAACACGTGAACTAAAAATTTAGTTCAGAAATAAATAATAAAAAAATAATCATTAAGCCATGTAATTCCTCCTGCACACATTCAGGTCGCCACCCTGGACGCGTTGATACGCAGCATCGTTGCATGCCAAGAACGTAGGACGTTGGGTAATCACCAAGTACCGATGGGAATGCTGATCACGTTGCGCTAATAGCTGGCAAAGGTCCAGCGGTATGTAGGGGGACGTTTGAGAGTACTGTGAGCTTCCATTACACGCCACCAAAACTCAAGTGTGGAGTGTTTGAGATAGCGGAAAAGGTAGGCGATCGTCGCTTGACCTCGGAACTATGCGATAGCTTGGTGTTTAGCCAGGGAAAAATGAGAAGTGTGTGGTAGAAGTAGGAGATTTGCTTCCTCGGCTACGGAAGCAGATACTATTGAGAAGTTGTGTGAAATAAGACGATCAATTAAATAAGTTTAGGAGAAGACTTGTTGGAAGGGTTCTGCGAAACTGCAGTGTATGTGGAAAAAAAATGCATGTATGAAGCTAGTGGAATCAGTTCTAGAGTATTGTTCGGATGTTTCGAGTATTTATCAAATAGGCATGACAACAAATACCTTGCCGCCACCGTCGTATATCTCGTTGAGGGATACTGAAAATAAGATCAGTGAGGTTACTAAGCTCACAGAGGCGTGTGGGTAGCAATTCTTAACACTGTCAGGAGAAAAAACTGATAGTGTTGGGACGATGTGCCCTCCGCCATACACATTTTTGTGGCTTGCGAAACTGCAGATACAGAATCTGTGGGACGAACGTCACACAACAGTTCTTTTGTAAATATGTATTATTTATTTTCGTTTTTCTGATGTGTTCCGCATCCCGAACAATGTACGCAGTACGGATCTACGAAACAGTGTATGAGATTTGATCTCACCTAACAGAAATGGCCAACAAACCACAGGGTTAAACGATACAACGGCTATCATAAATGCTGTTTAATGATCACCAACATAAAATCCGGTGGTATACTCGTGGATAGTAAGTTGCCGAATTTTAGGATCAGAAGATTAGGAGATACAGCTGCAATTTGCATGAAAATGATGTGAGACGACGTGGTCATCTGGATGCACTTTTAATATATTTGCTTCTGTCTTGACCACACTTTTATTTTTCATCACCGATACGCCTTTCGACTTTCCGTCATTTTCATAGGCTACAAAAATACAACGTTGAACTTGTATCAGACGATATGAAAGTATGATAAATTTCATCTTTAATAAGAGACGTACTACAAATACTACACTAGAATATGGCTTCCTAGCTTACTATTGCTATGTCAGTCATATAAAAACATTAGATACACTGTATCATGTCAAGATTTTCGAGGATGAGACAAGTGCAAACTGCTACCAAGTGAAAATTTTGAGCCGCGCGGGATTAGCCGAGCGGACTGGGCGCTGCAGTCATGGACTGTGCGGCTGGTCCCGGCGGAGGTTCGAGTCCTCCCTCGGGCATGGGTGTGTGTGTTTATCCTTAGGATAATTTAGGTAAAGTAGTGTGCAAGCTTAGGGACTGATGACCTTAGCAGTTAAGTCCCATAAGATTTCACACACATTTGAACTTTTTTTTTTTTTTTTTTAAATTTTGGTAGCCAAGTGGACTACACTGCTAGGCGGCGCTGGTTACACTGTATATGCTGCAGTTTTCTCCTGTTTACAATCATAATTTTCATCGTTGCATGGTATAAAATGATTTCATCAGTCAATATGGGAAATATTTACAACGTCAGACAAATATATTACTTCACAAAACAGTGCGTTACAGCTTTTTTTATCGTCTAATACATTGGTAAAACGCGCTGATTGGCGCTGGGGCCAAATGTCTGTTAACAAACAAACCTTACAGGACATAAATTACTTCCATAAGTAAAAGTTCAGTAGTATTTAGTAAAACTTAAAATTATATAGATTGCTAGAGGGTTGTAAGGAACTGATTAAAGCTGTCGCACTTAATATACCGTACATAAGAAATTCTGTACTTGTATGACGGTAAAATTGTTTTCTGTGAATAACTGCCGGCCGGAGTGGCCGAGCGGTTCTGGGCGCTACAGTCTGGAACCGCGCGACCGCTACGGTAGCAGGTTCGAATCCTGCCTCGGGCATGGATGTGTGTGATGTCCTTAGCTTAGTTAGGTTTAAGTAGTTCTAAGTTCTAGGGGACTGATGACCTCAGAAGTTAAGTCCCATAGTGCTCAGAGCCATTTTTTTTGTGAATAACAAACATTGTAGATCGCTATGTTACAATTAAGAGAAGGGAGAGGGGTCAAGGTGTACACAACATTAATGTTAACATTTCAAAAAATCCTGTAAAACGGCTTGCGCTAATGTGACTGCAAATGTTTATAAAATGACAGTTTAAATAAAATTACGCGAAAGGGTTGTGAAGCAACTATAATAGCTCTGTTGTCAACAGCTGTCAACTTGTACCATGCAGCGTGAGGCGCTGAGCAGCCACATATGAATACTCTATCGGCATACGTAAGGTAACGTTCATTAGGTCCTCTATGGTTGACCATAAAACTGTTTTTCTTAGAATAATAAGCGTTGTAGAATGCCCTGACCCAAATTAAAGACTGGGCCCCCAGCGCCAATCAGCGCGTTCTACCAATGTATTAGACAGTAAAAATATCTGTAACACAATGTTTTGTGAAGTAATATACGGGAGTGGGGGACACAAACTGTTGCCACCTAGAATAACTCCGAAAGTATGACAGTAGCGGAAAAGTTTGTGGGACAAATACTGCATGGGACAATGGGGGCCATAAATGACGTTGGCATTTTGTTGCTAGGTGGGGTCGCGCCACAGATTTGAAGGTCAACTTCGTTTTTTTTTAATGGGATGTTATAGTTTGGTACTAATTTTCTGATAGCGGCTATCAAGACGAATTCAATGATATGTAACAGTAAGGTCAACGAAGGTCAAAAAGGTGGCATGAACGTCCATTTACAGAAGGTGTTCGAAGTGATGACCATTGGCATCAGAGCAGTGCTATAATCTTATCATGGATTGAGTGGTATTCTTTATCACTTCGACACATACTCTGACAATTTCCTCTCGTATAACGTGCAAAAAGTAACTATTCGCCGAATACGGCGTAGCCATCCAACGTGCCATTGACATGTAAACACCATTCAGCGGTTTCGCAATACAACACTAATAGGAATGGTAAGACTACTATCGTCGAATCAAACGAGTGTGAATGATGTATTTCTTCGAAGAACAAGTCGATATGCTTCTCTTTTACGGAGAGTGCCCACGAAATTCAGTGAGAGCTCGAGACTTATACGCTGGAAGGTATCCTCAACGTACTCACCCTACACGTCGTACATTTAAATATGTGTATGATAAATTGAGAACAACTGGATCTTAAATGCATCGGAAACATATACGACAAAGGAAAGTTACTAACGAGGAAACGGAAATTGGCACACTTGCCACAGTGGTTATAGATCCTTGTGTTAGTTCGCGTCAAATCGGAAGGGAATCTGGCACGAGGCAGAGTAGTGTTATTAGTGTTCTGCATCGCCATAAATATCATCCTTACCAAATCAGTCTCCACCAAGAATTAACTGGTACGGATTGTACGCGTCGCACTGAATTCTGCCGATGGGCTCAACTTCAGATTCAGGGGGATGACACGTTTATTAATTTGATTTTATTTACTGACGAGGCTACATTCACGAACCATGGAAACGTTAATTTGCATAACATACATTATTGGGCAACTGGAAATCCATGTTGGCTGCAGCAAGTTGTACACCAAAAACCGTGGTCGGTGAATGTGTGGTGTGGTATTGTGGAGGACAGAATTACAGGCCCTTATTTCATCGAAGGAAATCTTAACGATAGGAAGTACACCACATTCCTGCAAGAAACATTAGGTCTGTTATTGGAAGAAATACCTTTAGGAACAAGGAACAGAATGTAGTATCAACACAATTGGTGTCCGGTACATTTTTCGCTGATGGCTAGAAATGAGTTGCAGAGACAGTTCCCAAATAGTTGGACTGGACGCGGAGATATGTCGTGGCCGGCTCGTTCGCCAGACTTGACGCTTCTGGATTTTTTCCTTGTGGGGATTCGTAAAAGACATTGTTTATAAACACGTTACAGCTACATCTGAAGATATGCGAGAGAGTTTTTTCAGAGCATGTGCGTCGATAGGTACCAATGTGATTAGGAATACCACTCAGTCCATGATAAGAAGATTGCAGCACTGAAATGGACGCTGATGCCAACTCCGTGACCTTCGTTGAGCTTCAAAGACCTTACTGCTACGCATCATTCGATTCGTCTCGATAGCCGCTATCAGAAAGTCAGAACCAAACTATAGCATCCCATTAAAAAAAAAACAAAGCTGACCTACATATCTCTGAAGCGACACTCCTTAGCAACAAAAAACATCATATTATGGCCCCATTGTCCATGCAACTTTTGTCCCACAAACTTTTCAGCTCCTATCATACTTTCGGAGTTATTCTTGGTGGCTATAGTTCGTGACTCACCCTGTATTTGTAAAACATTGTAAGTTATTACCATATTGACTGATAAAATCATTTTACACGCTGCAACAATGAAAATTATGATAGTAAACAGAAGAAAACTGCAGCGGGTAACGCATACCCGGGTCGCCAAGTGGTGTAGTCCATTTGGCTTCCAAAATTTTAACTTAGTAGCAGTTTGCACTTGTCTTGTGCTCGAGTATGTTGACGTGATACAATGTATCTAATGTTTTTACGTGACTGATATAGCAGTGGTAAGCTAGGAAGCCATATTCTATTCGTCGTAGTACGTGTCTTATTAAAGATGAATTGTATCTTATTTTCATATCGTCTGATACCAGTTTTACGTTGCATTTCTGTAGCCTTTGAAAATGACGGAAAATCTAAACTCGTAAAGTTGATGAAAAATAAAAGTGTGGTCAAGACATAAGTAAAGTCATCAACAGTGCATTATAACATTCCCTGCGAGTGTAAAGATATTCGAGAGTGAAGGAAGGGAAGGCTCCTGGAGACGTTGGTGTTAAAGTAGAAAGAGATAAAACTGGAGGCAAATAATGGGGAAGGAACATGGAAAATTACTTCCATAATTCCGGGACTGCGTCTGACAGCCCGCAGTGAAGTGTGCGCTGTTCTGAAACTTCCTGGCAGTTTAAAAGTAGGCACCGAACAGGGACTCGAGATTATTACACTCCAATCAACTCCCTGCGCGCAATCTACATCACATTTACACGTATACTCAGCATGCCCCCTTGCGGAGGGTCCTTTGTGTACCACTGTAGCTTTGTCCTTTTTCTCTTCCAGTCGCGAGATTGTTCGCGGGCAAAATGACGGCTGCTAATCCTCTATTCTCTCTAAATTTACCCTCATAGTCTTTTCGCGAGAGATACATAGGAGGAAAGAATATATTCGTTGACTATTCTAATAACGTACGCTCTCTAAACTTCAGCAGTAAACCACAACATGATGCGGAATACCTCTTGCAGCTTCTGCCATTGGAATTGGCTGAGCACGTCCGTGACTCTTACGTGTTTATTAAATGAACCTGTAACGAAACGCGCTGCTCTTCTTTGGATGTTCTCTACTTCCTCTTTTAATCCTAGCTGGTGCGGATCCCATTCTGAAGAGCAATATCCAAGTATTTGTGGAACGACTGTTTTCTGAGCTAATTCCTTTGTTGGCGGACTACATTTCCTGAGGATACTGCCAATGAATCTCAGTTTTTCGTGCGCCTTACCTGCGGTCAGTTTTACGCAGTCGTTCCAATTTAGTCGCTCCGTATTCACACTCCTGGATATTTAATGGAAGTAACGGCTTCTAGCGATTGATCTGCAATCGTGTAATCATACAACAAAGTGTCTGTCTACATATACGCAGTACGTTAGATCTGTTTATGTTGAAGATCATTTGCCACTCCCTACACGAAGCGTCGAGCCTCTGGAAGTCTGCTTGCATTTCGCTACAATTTTCCAGCGCTGAGACTTCTTTACACGCTGAGTCACGTAAGACAACACACCTTTCACTTCGTGAACGGTTACACATACCGAAACGCGGTTTTCGGCAAAGATTAGAGCGTGGTGGGCACTTATTTTTTTTTTGTTTGGTTAAAGTTTTCAGAGCTGGTATCAACGGAGATACTTAAGCAAATACGGTTTTAAAATGGAACTGTATGCTTTTATAACTGCATTCGGTAGCTCTCGAGAAGAAACAGTGATGTAGTGCCGCTGAAACCTACCGTAAAAGAATTCGAGAAATGTCCTAGAATTCGAGAGCACGGTGGCATGAATCGGCACAGCTGTACTCTCTTGCTACGCTGTGTATGTCAACACATTTTCCTGTTTACTTGTCTTCACTGCAAGCTGGTCATTTCTGCTTTAACATTCCTTGCTTGTACACAAATGAGGACAAATTGGATATACTACTTTCATGTGGTGAACGTAAAAGAAATGCCGTAAAAGCAGTACAGCGGTATAGGGAGGGCTATCTATCCTGATCGCCCATGTCCGACGTGCCAGGCAGCTGCTAGAATTATTAAGACGATAGTGCGGAGAGGCCGACTCAACGTCAAAAGCAGGACAAGAATGAAGACTGCAACTTACAGAGAACACGAAGAAGCTGTTCTGCCTACGACGGTAATGAATCCGCACAGCTGTACGAGACCTGTTGCCAAGAAATATGGAATCAGGCATCCTACGTCGACAGAATGTCCATCCCTGTCATCTGTCACTCCATCAGGCATTCGATCACTGTGATTTCGAACGTCGTACACAGTTTTGTCGGTTTGCTCTTCATCAACTGAGCCGGCCGGGGGTGGTCGAGCGGCTCTAGGCTCTACAGTCTGGAACCGCGCGACCGCTAGGATCGCAGGTTCGAATTCTGCCTCGGGCATGGATGTGTGTGATGTCCTTAGGTTACTTAGATCTAAGTAGTTCTAAGTTCTAGGGAACTGATGACCTTAGAAGTTTAGTCCCATAGTGCTCAGAGCCATTTCATCAGCTGAGAGACCACCCTACGTTTTTCCAACGAGTGCTCTTATCGCTGAAACAAAATTCACTGACCACGCTAATGTAAATTTGCATAACATACACTACTGAGCAGCGGGAAATCCACACTGGCTTTGTCAGGTGCAATATCAACGGCCGTGGAGCGTAAACGTATGGTGCGGTATCGTAGGAAATTACATTTTGGGATCTTTCTTCATCTCAGGCAGTCAAATGGACATCCGTACGCACACTTTCTGACGAACATTCTGCTGGGTCTTCTAGAAGAGGCACCACTGGATATTTGACAGTGTATATGGCTGCAACTCGACGGTTGTCAAGTTCATTAGTCCAGTGTTGCAACGAAAATACTGAATGAGAACTTTCCTGGACTTTGGACTGAACGAAATTCTGTTGTCAAATGACCTGCGAGGCCGCCCAATTTGACTCCTCTTGATTTCTTTCCTTGGAGAGTGGTTCAAATGGTTCTGAGCACTATGGGACTTAACATCTATGGTCATCAGTCCCCTAGAACTTAGAACTACTTAAACCTAACTAACCTAAGGACAGCACACAACACCCAGTCATCACGAGGCAGAGAAAATCCCCGACCCCGCCGGGAATCGAACCCGGGACCCCGGGCGTGGGAAGCGAGAACGCTACCACACGACCCTTGGAGAGTGCTCGAAGATACAGTCTGTGACGAAGTTCCATTGACACCAGCCGATGTGTGTTGTCGAATCGCCAGTGGGTGCTCTACCATATCATCCACTGTACTTATATCTGTTCGTCGTTCTTCCTAACAGCGATTGCAAATGTGCCTGTTCAAACTGTTGACCATGGATTGAAAATCCATGAGCCATTTAGATGAGTACTGCTGGAGGAAGAGTATTCCTAACGGTTATTGTTTATTTCTTACATTTATGAAAGTTGTCAACAAAATGTACAAGCCTCGTTTTGTTAGTTAGGTGTTGGTGGGTCTGATACTTTATATTTTGTTTTGCGTTGCGTTTTTTTTATGTTACTGTATTGTGCAAGTTCTACTTTTTTGGTTTCTCTGGAGGGAGGTTTTTCTGTCCTTTTAATATTTTATGGTTACAATGGTGGGCCGAGGGGTATTGCTGTTTCTTTGCCGGAGGGTTTATGTGATTGACTCGTGGTTTCATTTTTTCTTTTTTCTTTTAAAAGTTTGCGTCTGAATGAGGGCGGGTGGGTACCTCATCCGTGCCAGACAGTTTGCGTTTCTTATTATTTTTTTTTTCATTTGTTATTCTGGATTTTGCTTCTTTTGTTACAGTTTCACCTTCTAACATTATTATTTTCTGTTATGTCCTTATTTTGTTCTTGTCAGCCTCGATCTTTGACTCCTTTGGAAGTTCATATGCGGCAAGTTTCTTTTTATGTAGCCACTTTTATGTTTTCCTTACCGTTGTTTCTGTTACACTTCTTTTATTTTTACTGTCACTCCTGGTGTATCGATTTTACTGAGTGTTATTTGGAGCTAATGTAGTTGTTGTGACTTTCGTGTAGTATAGTTATGGGTTGCAAGGCTAGGTCATTTTTGCGTTTTATTTCTTTGCGTGTCCAGTAATGTGCGTAGGGATTTTCACTTTTTGAAAGTCTAGTCGTATTCTGTAGTTCACTAACAAGATAATTTTTAAGCACGTTTCTGATATGTTATACGATTTTTGCGCAACAAACAGCAGTATTGGAATCCGTAACTACAAACGACGTCCTACATAGGTTGCTTCTAGTTACCGATTCCAACTATTCGACGGTTCATTATTTACACCGTTTTTGCAGTACGTGCGGAAAATATAATATATGCACTCGTAATTGCTCTCGTTTTCTTAGTTACTTTAGTCATCTTCCACTCGTTTAACTGAAATTCGCTCGTAAATAATAGTCGCGTTAAATGTATTATTTTATGGCATACTACATTCGTTTGTTTACAACTATGATCCGTTCCATCTATAGATAGTCCATTGGACCATCTTCGCCTTACGTATGACGTCATTGGTCAAAGCTGACGGGTGGTATCGGACACTAGAATTTATCCGTGTTCGTATTTATAACCTTCCAAAGGTATCAACAGATTATCTCTTTTTTTTAGAGTCAATTAAAGTGTTATTAAATGAGTTATTTACATGAAATAGTTACAAATGATTCTGGTGCTAAGGTGTTTAGATTAAAAACATAAATGGTGCATTTTACAAAAAACTACAAGTGTCAACCAAGTGAAATAGCTGGATTACAAGGCGTTGAATATGACCTTGCATAATATTGGGGCTAAAAAGTGTAAATCTGTAAATTACGTGAGTATACAGTACAAAAGTATTATTAAACTTATTTGTTTTTCATACTAAGTGTAGTGAATAATCAGGTTTTCCTGGCCAAATTTTACAACGAGCAATTTCGTAGTCACATATGTTGACACTTTGAATAAGCCTATGTGAGCAAAACATAACAGTTCCTAATGAAATATTCGTGTTAAAACAGTTAATATAAATGTACCATGCTTTTACAATCTCTTTTGGATCGAAATATTATATATTAATGACATTGAAAAACATCGCATCATAATTGCACCCATACGAAATTTAAGTAATTTGAGTTTAATTTACTGAAAAATCGTAATATTTCCTCAGTATCGTATACTTCCATACTTCTTTTCCCTCCTATCGGGATCATTACATACATCTTACGTGACTCAGCCTGTATATACAGCGGCATCAACCGCGAAAAGCCTCTTGGAACTTCCGACATTGTCTGCATGTAGTGTGCGAACTGGAGTACTGACACCACTTTCGGAACTCACGTGTCTCTTTCCGCTGATTTCAAGTGATTTTTTACAGTCGCCTTCCGTAAGGCCCGTCTGTCCCTGCCCGTTGGTACATCGTGTATGCATGGATTTGGTTTAGCTGCGGTTGCTGCTTCGCATTTCCACTTCACAGTCACATCACAAACAGTCGAAGGGTATAAATGTCCCTGACGCGTCTGTCACTCAGGTGAGATGCGTAGTCTCTGAGCTCCCTGATCGACCCTTCTGCTGTTACAGCTTCTCTGTTGACTACGTAATACTCCACATCTCCTTTTATTCTGCCGGCGCCTCTCGTGACATCTAGTGATCAATTTGGCATTACATCGGGATGTCCGGATACTTCTGATCAGATAGCGTATGCTTCATTTATAGAGCTTACTTTAGTCTTTATTTACGATAGCAAGAGATTCAGAATTGCAAGAGGGATCAGGCAAGGATGTTCCATATCACCAAACTATTCTCAGCAGCTCAAGAGGATATTTTAAGTCTTCTTTACGGAGAAAACGAAGAAGGGAACATGTGTTAATGGGTGGAAAGGTCTTGGCGCATCATGTGCTCTCCGCCCCGATCTCCGTTTGCTCGCGAGACACCCGCGGATTTTACCCAAGTAGGGGAGATTTATGTACTTTGATACACTTTACAAACTTAGCCTCGTAATGCAGTCTTTTTGAAATTAAAAAATTTCACCTGAATATTAAGATTTTTTTCCAAAACGAAAACATGTTTCAAGGTACAAGATGGTCATGTACCTAGGAGCAAATACTCGATTGCAGTTTAAAATAGCTGCAATAGAGAAAATCTTGCCAGTACTGTTTTCAATAGTGTATATATTATATTATTGCTCTGCTACACATCATTACTCAGTAAGCAAAATAAAATTAAGCAGAAGCATTATAAAAAAACAATTATAAGTTAAATACATTCTGGACTAGAAGATATTGGAAAGTAAGACATACTTCCATTTTCAGGATGGGTAAAATTGGTAAGACATTAGAGAAACTCAGTTCCTTTGCAAATATCACATATTCCATGATAAAATACCGTCTTTTGTTTCAAGGTACAAGCTGATAAACGACCGACAAAGTATGATTTTACTTTCCAATGTTATATAAATAGCTTTAAAAATATATAGTATTTTACTCACCATAAAATTCTATACCTGAAGAATTAACTATGTATATTCCATACAGCTTTAACATATTAAACAGCACTTAAATATATGGAACGCCAAGCATTTACAAATGCTGCACAAAAGACACCTTCATATCTAACAAGATCAAAACTGTAGAAAATGGCGGTCTCTAGTGTGCATCCCTTCCATAGAATATGTATATCTGTGGAGTGAGCATACTCTGCTCGCGTGTTCTCAACATAACACCGGCCTAGTCATCTTATTTTGGGAGGAAGCTTCTTGTCTACAATTTGCGGTAATAGCGAAACTTGAATATTACACGAATTCGCCTTGATAGCGAAACTTGAATATTACACGAATTCGCCTTGTTTCATGTACGTTTCTGGACGTTTGAGTTTTGTTAACAGCTATTGTGCAACATTGTCGTTCCTACGGATGTAGAGAGAAGTAAGTGGAAGGTCGGTTATTTTTCATAGGTGTGTGCAACAAGTGTATGATCGCAATTGTCATATTAATATCAGGCACTTCATACGAATGGAAAAACTAGTAGAAGCCAACCTCGGGGAAGATCAGTTTGGATTCCGTAGAAACACTGGAACACGTGAGCAATACTGACCTTACGACTTATCTTAGAAGAAAGATTAAGGAAAGGCAAACCTACGTTTCTAGCATTTGTAGACTTAGAGAAAGCTTTTGACAATGTTGACTGGAATACTCTCTTTCAAATTCTAAAGGTGGCAGGGGTAAAATACAGGGAGCGAAAGGCTATTTACAATTTGTACAGAAACCAGATGGCAGTTATAAGAGTCGAGGGACATGAAAGGGAAGCAGTGGTTGGGAAGGGAGTAAGACAGGGTTGTAGCCTCTCCCCGATGTTGTTCAATCTGTATATTGAGCAAGCAGTAAAGGAAACAAAAGAAAAATTCGGAGTAGGTATTAAAATTCATGGAGAAGAAATAAAAACTTTGAGGTTCGCCGATGACATTGTAATTCTGTCAGAGACAGCAAAGGACTTAGAAGAGCAGTTGAATGGAATGGACAGTGTCTTGAAAGGAGGATGTAAGATGAACATCAACAAAAGCAAAACAAGGATAATGGAATGTAGTCTAATTAAGTCGGGTGATGCTGAGGGAATTAGATTAGGAAATGAGGCACTTAAAGTAGTAAAGGAGTTTTGCTATTTGGGGAGCAAAATAACTGATGATGGTCGAAGTAGAGAGGATATAAAATGTAGACTGGCAATGGCAAGGAAAGCGTTTCTGAAGAAGAGAAATTTGTTAACATCGAGTATAGATTTAAGTGTCAGGAAGTCATTTCTGAAAGTATTTGTATGGAGTGTAGCCATGTATGGAAGTGAAACATGGACGGTAAATAGTTTGGACAAGAAGAGAATAGAAGCTTTCGAAATGTGGTGCTACAGAAGAATGCTGAAGATTAGATGGGTAGATCACATAACTAATGAGGAGGCACTGAATAGGATTGGGGAGAAGAGGAGTTTATGGCACAACTTGACCAGAAGAAGGGATCGGTTGGTAGGACATGTTCTGAGGCATCAAGGGATCACCAATTTAGTATTGGAGGGCAGCGTGGAGGGTAAAAATCGTAGAGGGAGACCACGAGATGAATACACTAAGCAGATTCAGAAGGATGTAGGTTGCAGTAGGTACTGGGAGATGAAAAAGCTTGCACAGGATAGAGTGGCATGGAGAGCTGCATCAAACCAGTCTCAGGACTGAAGACCACAACAACAACAACAACATACGTGGAAATATTTCGAGGCACGGTAACAACGTAAAAAATAATATTGGCTGTCACTTCTTTTATTACTCCAAAATTCGAGCATTGATCTTGTATTTTTTATTTCTTTGTGCGTAGTGTATGATTTTACTTTTCTGCTGGGGTAGCGAAAAATTGTCTTGTATTGTAGAGATAATTTCTGTGATTTTATGGCCATGTGTTTACGAGACAAGAGCTGGATAAATTTGGAAGTGCGATTGAGTAAACCGACAATCACTGTATATATACTGGTGCTATGTTCAAATAGATAAAATTTATACATGGTAGTCTGACGAATTTCCTCCATTTTACACAGGTTCTTAAACCCGTGTGTGTATCTAAGGATTTCTGCATGAAACAGTTTCCTACTCTGTGTCATTGTAAGGTAATTAATTAGAACAGTTTCTAAAGTATGAATCAGTGCAACAAACAACGTAAAAAATATTATTGACTGTCACTTCTTTTATTACTCCAAAATTCGAGCATTGATCTTGTATTTTTTATTTCTTTGTGAGTAGTGTATGGTTTTACTTTTCTGCTGGGATAGCGAAAAATTGTTTTAGATATTTTACTTGTCTATAAAGAGCAGATGGGTCAATAAACAAAAACTGAAAATAATAATGTAAAAGAAGGTGGTGCAAACTGCAGCTATTTCATAGTTCCAAATGCGTTGTTTCTTTGTGACACTTCGGCGACGTATACAGTGTCATTGTAACTTAATTAATTAGAACACGGATTCGACAAAACAAATAAGTGCAACAGAAAACGTAAAATAATGTTGTTGGCTGTCATTTCTTATCCTGTTACCGAAAAAAACGTAAATAAAGTGGAATCTGATCTGTGATACTGTGGCGAAGAAGCACAGTAGCATTTCTCGTCACATCTTTAAGCCAACTTCATTTTGTGGCGTCAAATTGTTAAGATGTCTGTAAAACGCATATACAAAGTTTCGCGGTGACCTATCTGTAGCACCGAAGTAACAACACTCAACATACACTAAGCGGTATATTAGCTAAAAACGCGCCGTCCCATTGTCACGTAACTTGAGCTGCAGTAGATGTTGCGGACAGAATTCTCGTTCTGCTCATCCGAATGCTCACTCCATAGATATTTATACTCTATAATTCCTTCATGTGATTCTAAAATCAGTCAATATACTGACGTCGCAAACAAAACATCGCGTGTTTCTAGGTATACTATCCTCTACACAACACTATCCCATACAGGTCGACGTATAGTGAAGGCTTTAAAGACACAGTTGTGGTCTGGAACTAAACGCTTCACTTGTTTTATCTCACACTCCCTATGGATACTGATGTATTTTTATATTTACTGATTTACATGTCAGGCGGACAATGGTGACGTAACATCTGTGTGACTTTCATGTTTCCAGATATACCAGCGTTACAGAACAGACAGTTTTTTCGCAACCCAGTATAGCAGCAGTCAATAAGCGCAAACATGTTGCCATGTAATATTTACACGGTGTATTTGCTGACCCTCTTGCGATATCGACCCTCCTGTAGCTATGGAGCGCAATTGCTGTTGCCACAACAGTGCAGCACAAAAACAGCGAAAAGTTCTGTGTTCACCACTCTTAATGTGGTTCACAATTTTGGTTTTCCTGTGTCCCTGCAGGGCCAGAGAGGCTAGACAGTAGAAAAAAAATGCATTTATCAAGTTTAGACAGTAAAGTGTGTCCGGATAAAGCTTGCCGTATTCATTCAAGCAAGATAAGACCATACGGAGTACCAAATCAGGTATATGAGTAGTTCGGTGAATGTTTGACTAATAGACCTCATTGCATGACGACCGTTCTTCAGAAACAATAATACCATCAGATGTGCCCTCAGGAAGCGTAATAGGATTCTCTCACCATTTCTGCCAAATAATGACAGTAAAGTCAGCTGCAGAAACAATTCCTGAACTGTAGGCCTGGAAAAGACTTTTATCAAAAATCAAAATACAGGATTTTTCAAAAGAACTAGCAAATCAAAATTGTGAGGAATTGTATAGAGAAAACAACGTAAATGAGAAATTCTCTAAGTTCTGATCCTAATTTGCATGGAACATTGAACAGAAATTTCCAAAAATAGCCACAGGAGTAGCAATAACACATAAAACCAAATGCACAACAGTAGGCAATAGAAAGTCCTTCCAAATCCTTAAATACCCCAGTTCCATGATAAAAGTATCATAATGAGCCTCAGTTCTTAAATTTCTGCCACCGGTGCAAAAGATTTATGTAGGGTCTGATTGCTACAGAAAAAGTCGTTTAATGACAAAGTAATATACAATGCAGACAATAAAAACAAATCAGTCTGGATGAAGTTAAAAACGAAACAGGGAGACAAGAACATACGTTTATCGTGTTGCTAAGGGAGAGGATGAAGTAATGTATGACCCATATCACCTAGGAAACTATGTGAGTGGGCAGTTTTCAAATCTTGCAGAGAAATTACAACAAAAATTCACCAAACATGTAAAAGACTTGTAAATATGAATGTAGTAGGTGCGATGATGTTATTATAGATCACAGCGCATGAGCTCAGTAAAGCTGTACAAAACTTAAAAAATAAAAACCTCAAAAATAAAATTCAAGGGAGAGGTTTCTGAACCTTATCAAATTAGGACAGGATTGAGACAGGGTGACGGATTGTTCCCACTCCTCTTTAACCTGGAGCTGGACAAGAGGTGAGAGAAAGAAATACCTGGAATAAATATGGGAACAGAGGACAAACCAATCAACATCAAATGCCTTGCTTTTGCAGATGACCTAACAATAATTACGCGGACCCCCCAGGAGGCCAAACATGCCATGTATAAACTTCATGAGGTTGCCATCAAAACCGAACTCCAAATTTCTTACGATTAAACACAGTTCATGGACTCCGAAAGTTCAAAACAGAAACCACTTGCAACAAAATATGATGACCTCAAACAAGTTAAGTACTTCAAGTACTAGGGTGCAATGATGAGCAACACTGGCAACGAAAAAGTAGCTCACAAAACACGAGTAGAAAAATTATGTAAAGCTGGAACACATACAATAAGAAATCGCTATCCACCCAAGCCAAACTTCACCACTATCATGCAGTCACTCTTCCAGAAGCGCTCTACGCAACTGAATCATCATCATCATTAACCATCAACATCAAGGATATTGAGAAAATGGAAAGGCAAATACTCAGGAAAATATTTGGACTCAAGATTCAAAATGGTATCAGGATGCGCCAAAGCTCTGAAGAACTGTACTCAAGAACTGAACGTTACACGTTAGTTGCACGGTAAAGTCGATTGAAATTCTGCAGACATTTAGCAAGAATGTACGCCTCTAGAGTGACCAAGAAAATCTTCCTTATCATCAAAGGAACTAGAAAAACCAGGGCACGCTGGCTAACAGAAACCCAAAATGACCTCACGGAACTCCGTATTGACCCACTAGAAACCACACGGACTGTGTACAGATAAAAAATCAACTCTCATAAGTTCACAACCAAAAACCGACGGAAAACAATCTGAAATTGAAAAACGCATGGACACAAGAAAGAAGACCGGTCCATAGTGAAAGGATGAGGAAGTTTTGGGAAGAAAAGAAAACAAGAAAGCTAAGAACACCAGTGCTCCTTAGAGGGCGAAACGAATAAATAATAATAATAATAATAATAATAATAATAATAACAATACAGTAATAAAAAGCCAGTAGGCTTAGATGAAATACCAGTATGTGTGCTGAAACAGAATGCACTAACTTCTTAACAAACGTAATTCGCATCAAGGACGTTTTCAGAGTATTGAAAACAGGTAAGAATTTTGTCTATGCTAAAGGAAGGCACTACAGAAAACATGGAAAACTGATGGCCCATTTCACTGCCGTTATCGTTCTACGAAAATAATGCTAATGAATTACTCGAATAAATATGAAATTCTCATTGGAGTGGTACGATTAGAGAGTCAGACATGGTAGATTTCTCAAAATTGGCATTTGATGCTCTTGACAAAGTTGAGTGTATCACAGGTATATTCAGGTATATTCCTAGATCTTTTTCAGGCTTTGGATAGTGTTGACTACAAGATATTTCTTCAATCTCAGTGAACCGGTGGGCCTTCGTTCTTAACAACTGGGCTTGTTTTCCGATTTATTCACAGTGGTTTGCCTTGGAATGTTTAATTTCCTTGCAGCTTCCATCTGGCCAGTACATCCAGTAGTAATTACTTCTAACTTTTTTCTGCAGTGTTCATTCGAATTACGGGTATTTGTGTAATATTTCCGAGTACTTGGTTTGAAAGATTTCTGCTGTCACATTTCTGTAGAAGGAGAACATAGTAAGCTTACTGTGCCATTTAACTTGATGGCTAAAGGGAGGCTTAGAATAAATATTTAAGTCTGTTTATTATTTAGCCTACGGTAATTTTTGAATAATTAGGAATGAGTGACATCAAAAGTTGTGCAGTCGTTTGCAACAAGTTTGTTTAACTATTCATACATGAATTTCCAAATTTGTACTCAAATAAATGCCAGTATCGTTGAGCCTAACCATCAAAATCAGGGAATTCGTGCTGGACCAAGACAATGTCTCAATTTTAATCTTGATTTATTATTCTAGTTTCGATCTGGTAAACATATAACCATGATCTTGCCCTAACTCTGTACCAGTACATTGTTATCCTAAGAGGAGCGTGAATCTGCAGCTAGTTACATCATAGTGGTTATGTCGATACAGTAACGAATAATTTCAGATCAAATTGCATCAATGTAAACTACAAGGATAATGGAATTGTTAAAAAAAAAAGTTATGAAAGACATCATCACTTGTACTTACAATCATAAACAGAAATCGCCATTGTCAGAAGCTTTCTTCGCACTCGGCACAAGCCAAAGAACTTAAAAGGAAATACGAACTATATTTAAATCAATTATTTTCGTCCAAAATAATGTCAGTAGATGGAGCCCCAGCCATCTGAATCAAAAGTAATACCAGTTGATTGGTAAAAAGCTACAATGGTTGACTGTAACGCATTAGCAGTGGAATCATGCGACTTCAGCGATCTCAAATTTATGAAACTGACTTTGCGTCTAAGAGCAGGCGTGCCCGGTGAGGGGGGAGGAGGGGGGAGGGGCAGGAGACGGAGAGGGCAGATGATCCCTACTGGAATCTGCAAAATACGTATTTTATTCCGAATGGCATTCTTAGCATTTTCTGAAAATGATTTTTTCTGATGCTACTAAACCCCAAAGTTAGCGTTTTCGAGTGCGACGGGATGCTGTAGCAAGCACTGCTTTAAGTTGGATTAGCTTGGTTGTGAGAATGTTTACGGTAAATTACAGCAGTTTCCTTGGGTCGGCGGCGCTTTCAGTGCTGTTTTCCAGCCACGGTGAATGCGGACCTTTTGAGGAAATTTCCGAAATAGAGTTCCTATTCTTTTCAACACAGTCGCAGCATGCAGGCATCGTATTACTAACTGCACAGTGCGTTTTGATATGACTATACAACAACTTATTAGACTGAAGGACTGCACTCGTTCAGTTCTAGTATGTGAAGAGTCGGTTATAAGGCTCAATATCATTTTTTTAAAATATTTCGGACATTTGTTATAAATCTTATTTATTTTATAAATTTATTTCGTACTTCTCCACTCAGAATAGTGTCAGAGGCATTTTCTGCTGGTTATTTGTGTTGACAGGAAATAGGGTTTCTTCTGTGGATCTGATTTTCTTCTGTGTCACATTTTTAATTTTTCAGTATCAAACTGACATAATTGACGTATGAATATAAGTACACTTTGCAAATATTTTTTAATTCTATTTCGTAACTGTTGGATTTAATGTCATTTCAAAACATGTACTTCACAAATACTAGTGAAATATGCTTACCTTTTAGGTGTAAAAGTAACGTGATCTTCCAAAACATATTCAAGAGATGGTTGTCAAACGTTGGAGGTACAAATTGTGGGCACTCCTGTCGAATTAAGGACACAAGACGTTTCTCACACTCACTGGCAATTTTAGAATCTTGCCACCTGTTGTACGAATTTATGCAGACGCGTATGCCTCTACGATCTACGAATCAACGACTATGAAGAAAGGAAATACGCCATTCTTAGAGCAATATCTTAAAAAAGGCGAAATATGTCCCTTGTCATAAGAACACCAACAAGGTAGTGATAGTGATGAAATACTGGGTAAATGGCTACGGAATTTTTCAAGCCCATACACATTTTATACTACGGCCGTATCCGGTAGCCGCAATATAAGTATTGTATTTTGCACATGATTCGCTCAGAGTAGTTAAAAATGTTTGTCTGTCAGTTTTGTCCTTTATGGTGAATGTAGTTTCTCATTCTTTCCGTATAAGTGAAACAGCAACTTAAGAAGTACATCTCGATCTCGGAACTACGTTGCCAAACGCATTCGATTACCTCACTCGTGCTTCGGCTTGCGACACCTAGATGGCATGACAACCGCTATGTCGACGCAGCTCGCCGTCCGCCATTGCTGTGACATTATCAAGCTTGAAGAGAGGGGCGTTTGCTGTCCCTCCGGTATAGCCGTGATCGTCTAGTGGTTAGGACATTGCGTTGTGGCCGCAATAACCCAGGTTCGAATCCTGGTCACGGCAGTGGTGAAACACTGTCACGGCGGAGGTTATTTTAACCGGTGAAGATGCATTGTAAATTTATTATACTTTAAGCTGATATCGAAGAAAAGCGTAAATTATTTTCGTACAGTTTAGTTTTCTTCTTAAACACACGGTAATTT
Source organism: Schistocerca americana (assembly GCF_021461395.2). Lineage (NCBI taxonomy): Eukaryota > Metazoa > Arthropoda > Insecta > Orthoptera > Acrididae > Schistocerca > Schistocerca americana. The sequence continues at coordinate 740,050,539 of NC_060119.1, read as the reverse complement.
TTCCACTAAAGACCTTATGGCCAAAAATTAATCACTGGTTCTGAAACGTTTTACGTTACAATTTATTATGCGAAATCGAGTTATTAATCTAATGCCGAAAACAATTATGAATTATGTTTCCGTGGGATAATTTATATATTTTTTGAATTATTTAATAAATCGGCTCTTTATCGCAGACCTACGTTGTTTCATAGCACAGCAGCTCCTTTATCTACAAAATTTATGATGTGTGTTGATTGCTGATTTTTATGATAAAACGTGGAAGACAGTACAAAAACTATTAGCAGAGCTATGCTTCATGTTGCCACTATCGACTGCTACACTGCTTGTTCAGTAGACGAATAGAAGAATTATAAAGTTAGAACCTTCAACATCGCAGCGCGTCAGCAATCGTTGGTTAATATATTAAAAAACTAGAAACCCTCCTCGATTGCGAAAATAGCACCTAGTGTTAACCTAGGTTTCGGCGTAGATAACTACACCTTCTTCAGAACAGTAAAACGCACAAGTGCCTAAGAAGTCCTTTGTCAATGATTAAAAGAACACCATAGCTATACATTTTTAAACGAAAAAAAGTTCCCCATTTAAATGCGAGTGCTTTTATATATATACACCCACTACACAAAAAAGGTGACAAGACTAACCCGAACAACTACAGAGGAATATCCCTACTACCGGTCACATACAAGATCCTCTCTAAAGCTTTACTGAACAGACTAGAATGCCAAACCGACCACTTCATTGGGGAATACCAAGCAGGCTTCCGTAAAGGGCGGTCTTGTGCGGAACAAATTTGGAACCTGAAAATGATTTTACAACACAAACAGAACCTGATCATTACCTTTGTTGACTTCTAAAAGGCGTACGACTCTATCGACCGGAAAACTCTCTTCAAAATTCTAGCAGAATACAAAGTAGACAACAAAACACGGGCTATCATAGAGCAAACTTTAACCAACACGACCTCCAAAGTAAAGTTCTGTGGGGAACTATCAGAGCCCTTTGAAATTCGCACAGGTGTCCGACAAGGCGATGGCCTCTCACCTCTCCTTTTCAATCTGGTGTTAGATAAGGTCATAAAAGAATGGGAAACATCACAACAGGGGATAACCTTAGGAAACCTACAGATTAAATGCCTGGCTTTTGCAGACGATTTGGCGATTGTCACGAAAGGTATAAAGTAAACAAAAGACGCTATTGAAAAATTGCACGAAATCGCTTCCAAAACTGGACTACATATCTCTTACGAAAAGACACAGTTTATGAGCACAAAGAAACTCTCATCTCTGAACACAAAGTATGGCACGATTTACAAAACAGCAAACTTCAAATACCTCGGTGAAACACTACAAATGAGTGGACATAACAGAGACTCAAAAACGAAGAAAGAAAGACTAAACTGGACAAGGCATACAAAGTAGTGTGGAATCATTACAACAAGAAGTCTATCTCACAAAAAACCAAATTACGCCACTACGACACGGTGGTGCTCCCCGAGGCACTATATGCAGCAGAGACCACACTAATCCTAGGGCATACACGTATCAGACAATTAGAAAAAGTAGAACGGAAAATACTTAGGAAAATATTTGGCGCAACTAACAACAATGGAATATGGATCAAGAAACCTACAGAGGAACTGTACAAACATACGGAGACAATCACAGAAAAGATTAGAAAACGCAGACTACAATTCTATGGACATCTATACAGAATGCCATCACACAGGCTGACCAAACAGATCTTTGACTGGGTAACCACTAGAAACAACAAATGGGTGGCAGATGTAGAAAACCACCTGAACCAGCTCAACATAACAGCAGACACAATAAACGACAGAATAAAGTTCAGAAACATCATTAAGAAAAGTAAACTACATGAGATACAATGCGACAAACGAACAGGCATAAAATGGACCGAAGAACGCAAGCAAGATCACAGCCAGAAGATGAAAGAAATATGGGCAACCAAAAAGGCAATCAAGATAAAGCCGAAGACACAAAGCCGACAAGAAGCATGGACAGAGGACCGGAAACAGAAACACAGCGAGCGAATCAGGGAAGTTTGGGCAGCAAGGAAGGCAGCAAAAGGAACTGGCCATGTAGTTTAGTCCAAATGCGCTCTTTAAGGGCAAAACACCAATAATAATAATAATAATATACTTTTTTTAGTCGCCTTTTGTACTTCGGCAACCACTGTTGCCACAAATACATCAAGGACACTAATACCAGTTTGTATGTGGACACCCTCAAAGAGGTCAGGCCTATTTGTTGTCACTAGATATAATATATTTCGAATATGAGTGTGGTTCCGAGCTATCTGGTCTAAGTAATTTTCGGAGAAGGCATTTAATAATGTTTCATAGGACGTCTTGTTACACACACCACTAATAAAACTGTAATTTACCTAGATGATTGTCGGGTGATTAAGTCTCGAGTGATGATTACAGTATGACTGAGTAACTTCGGTATAAGCGAACTTAGGTTTTGTCTAAAGGTGAGTTTGGTGGTCGATCGAAGGATCCAATTACAATTTTGTGCCCATTGCTAATACTCAGTCTTGCCCAAACAGTCTTACAAGCATCTTCAGTTTCTATTTCGGTGGATTTGAATTTCATGTCTACTGCAACAAATACGTCAACACTATTTCCTGTTAGTCCGTCATTATATACATGTTTAAATTTTCCCAAAGATCATACTGTTATTATCTTCAGGATTTAACAAGTTTTCGGTACTTGGTAGTATGTGGCCTCTACTGTTTTTCAGGAGTGTTTCAGACTCTGGCTGTTTGTTGTGAACTACTAGGATTTTAATGCTCTCGCCTGTGTGTGTGTGTGGGGGAGGGAAAGGGGCGTTAATCTCATACACGAGACGCGTTCAGAAAATAAGTTCCGTTTTGTACTAAAAACAAAACGAGTACAAATATAGAAAATCTATTTATTCAAAAGAAATCTTAAATTATTCTTCTACATAGCTCCCACCACTTTGTGGGCACTTGTCGCTGCATGGCAAAAGTTTTTGTATGCTTTCCTTTTAGCATGTTGCTGGCAGTGTTGTCAACCTCTTTGAGCTCGTCACCGTTGTTGAATCTATGAATGTGAGATGTGGTGCTGCAGAAGAATGCTGAAAATTAGTTGGACTGGATAAGGTAAGAAATGAGGCGGTTTTCCGCAGAATCGATGAGGAAAGGAACATATGGAAAACACTGTGAAGAAGAGACAAAATGATAGGACGTATGTTAAGACATTAGGGAATTATCTTCAGGGTACTAGAGGGAGCTGTAGTGGGTAAAAACTGTGAAGGAAGACAGAGATTGGAATACATTCAGCAAATAATCGAGGACGTAGGTTGCAATAGCTACTCTGAGATAAAAAAGTCGGTACAGGAGAAGAATTCGTGGCGGGCGGCATCAAACCAGTGAGAAGACCGATGACTCAAAAAGAAAAAAGAAAAGTAAAAACGTGTTCGGTGCGAAAAGAGATGGAAGTCGATAGGGGTTTGGTCAGTCCTGTACGGAGAGTGGTCAAAGTCGGGTAAAAGTTGTGTCCTGCACTCTCGTGAATCAAAGCAATACCGTTTTTGAGCTTCTCGCCACGTTTACTCCGTACTGGGCAACACAATTACATAGGCGTCTCACAATAAACATTTGCAGCTTCATGTCACCTCACAGTAAATAATGTACCAGTGGGACACCGTGTGTATCTCAAAAGAGTGCACATTACTTTTTGAGGTTCAAGATGTGCATAGCTTTAATGTTTACTGGAGAGGCAATGTGCCCGCAGTTTCGGTTGAGGGTTTCACAAGCGATCCAAGTCTTAAGCGTGGTCACTATCTTGCTAAAAAAATTGTCACCGTCTTTGTATTAACGTCTCAAAAAGACAGCCAAGTGCACTGACCAGACGCTGTTTTTTGTGTTGCACAGAAAGAGTTTTTGGCACCCATCGAACACACAGTTTTTGAAAATTCAGTTTTTGATAAGTAATCTCACGAAGAAATGATCTCGAGATATGCGGGTTTTTCTTTGAAATATCGAGTAATGAAAACATGCGGTTTTCCTTTACGAGTTTTTTAACTGCACGATCCAGTTATTCATTAACAGAAGATTGGCACCCATTTCGTTCATCGTTGTGCACTCGATCACGCCCTTCATTCAACGATCGAACTCTTCTCCTTACCACTGAGAGAACATAGAGAGAAATCAAAATCGTGTCATCTCCTTCTCCTCGACTGAAAGCAAATACGGAACATAAGCCCAACTGCGATTATAGGAGGGCATGCTGAAAATTAATGTCTACGAATTTTTAAGGCGAAAATTCTTAAAGCTTTTTAAATAAAACAAACATTATTGACATTCTTTCTACACCTTTATTCTTCATGTCTACATATATGCAGTCCTGTGACACTAGAGGGCTCCGAATTGTCGCATGTAGCGTAACAGTGTGTTACATATGTCGCTGCGTGCAAATCAGCTTGCTATAATCGAGTTTCGAATCCGAAGAAGTTCGACCACCAGCAGAGCATCATCTCCTTCAGTCTGACGATGCAAGACCACACCCGAGCGCTCTGACATTTGGAACAACCCGACGCCTTGAGCTGACTGAGTAACAATACGATCCCGACCTGGCCAATTCCGATTTTCATCCAGAACTTAAAGAACACCTTCGAGGACTTCATTTTGATAGTAATGAAGCAGTGCAAGCAGAGATTAGGTTGTGGTTCCGTCAGCAAAGTCAAATATTTCCCGCGTTACGAGGGGGAGAGGGGAGGGCGAAATGATAAATTCTCTTCGCGGTAACTGGTATCAACAAACTGGTCTCTTGTTAGGGGAAATACTTTCATTGACAGAGTGACTATGTTGATAAATTAGTATGTACACTTGAAGAATACAGGTGTACAATGTTAATAACGTTCGTATTATTTAAAAAGCTTTAAGAGTTCTCGCATAAAAATTTGGAGGTATTACTTTTTAGCACGCCCTCATAGTGCTGCCTCCGAATGAAATACAAATGGAACTTACGTTCTGCTCGTACTTCGTAACATAGTTTCCCACAGTTTCGTTACGATGCAAGCTCTCGTTGGCCGACAGATACGGGGTATCTGAGAAAGGTGGCGAACTGTAACACACAGGACCATACCGTAAAGGTGCCAGATTCAATTCACCGTCCGCCCTGGCCGGTTCAACACATTTTCCTGAAGATGCTTAAGCGAATGCTGGAACAGTTACTCTGAACGGTTACGACCTTATCACTCCCCACTCCCCGTCCAGCTGAATTGATGCTTTTCTAAGGATGTCGATGACGATAAGACATGAAACTCCTGACTTCTTTCCTAGACTAACAGCAAGTTACGAACTCACCTACGAACTAGATTGCACAAAAATGTCTGCAAGAGTTACTTCCGTCTCATAGAAGAGAAAAAATTGGGAATGATCGTTAGACTAGTTACTGCGAAGAGAATTTATTATTTCACCCTCCTCTCTCCCCTTCATTACGCGGTAAATAAATTTTTCAATTTAGTAGCAAATCTGCGGTTCTTCGATTGCTCGATGAAGATGTATCGAACCTGCCAAGTTTTCTCCGTGTTATTGAGATCAGATATCTGAAAAATCCAAAAGTGAACATACGAACGGTTGTGATGCCGAGAGAAGTTCATTTAATGAACGATATACGTAGGAAGAACATCACCTCCATTATTTTGCGAGGAGAATTTTATTTGTGAATCCGTAGCTGATAATGTATTTTCTGGAATTAGTAGTTACGTAGTTCCGTTTTATTTTTTTCATTTGTGTGTTTTACTTTGACTTTGGTTTTGGGGCCGCAGCCATTATTTTTGACGCCTTATTCGTTTAAATTAGTCGAGCCGTCAACCTGCGAGTAGGCGCCATCACTGTGCACTGTTGTTGGGTTTAGAGTTAAACGCCACGTCGACGCCAAGGACAGAAGAGATTGAGCACAAGCTCAGACTGGGCAACAGAGGGGAAGGGAACTGCCACTCGTCCTAAGTGATTTAGGGAAATCACAGGAAACCTTAACACGGATGGCCGGACATGAATCTGAACAGCTGTCCTCCCGAATACAAGTCCACTGTGTTTTCCAGTGTCCACCACGCTCTGTTAGGAATAATCGGTACAGATTAACTGATTGTGTAATCAATGACTAAAGTGGACGTTAAAGCGCATACACACTAGGCAATCGGAGGTCAACGGCCGCGCGGGACTGTGCGGCTGGTCCCGGCGGAGGTTCGAGTCCTCCCTCCGCATGGGTGTGCGTGTTTGTCCTTAGGATAATTTAGGTTAAGTAGTGTGTAAGCTTAGGGACTGATGACCTTAGCAGTTAAATCCCATACGATTTCACACACACTTGAACATTTGGAGGTCAACGAACGACAACCATCCGTTTCGTTGGCCGACATTTGATTAATGTTTACGGAGCCTACGGAGAGGTTGCTTTGATTGTGGTTCGGACTACCGGAATTAACATCAAAGCGTTGGACAGTGGGTTGGCCTTGGGACTTCTCTCCTAGTGTGGACGATGGGTAGAATGTTCGTCGATTCATTAGCGATTTGCTACCTGTCAAAAGGGTGTATATTTATTGTGATTAAAAACACTGCAGTGTGGATTGGAATACGGAAGAGCATTGAAGCTGATAAGAGTTTTATGGTGGATGTGGCTTACGTTCGAAAAAAAATTGAAAAATAGGCCATATTGCAATTCAGCTTTAAGGTCAGACATTAATTTCGTTTTATCATACTGATCCTAACTTTTTAAAAGAGAGGTCGTCCACCAGGGTCCTTTCTTCTTCTTCTTCTTCTTCTACTGCATTTTATTTGCAGTAAAATTAATGTTGCTTGTGGGACGACTGCTAAGTCCTGTTCTTCACTCATAATATGGACCGATGAAATTGTAATTAAAACGCTACTTATAACACTAACCAAATTGGAGCAGCCTCGATAAGTTGTCAGAGCCAGCTGCGACTCCACTTGGTCGTCTCCTTTGGCTCCAACCCCCTTGGTTTTGTGTGGATGAGAGGCCGCGCGCCAGAGATTTGGCGACCAACGTTCGATTGTTGACTGTCGACTGCTGGCTGTTCTTCGTTGATCTTCGTTGGCCTTGTGTCTGCGCCCCTTTACAAATACTTTGAAAGCTTTGAAGGGGAATACGAACACAGAAAGTGTTATCGGCCACGACCCTTAAACTCGATTTTATAGGCGGAATTGGGACTTTATGCGGACGGTATTCGTGTTGTAGAAGTCCCACTAAAGATGAAGCAACAGAAGAGGTTGTTAATTACTTATTCAGACAATCATTAAGTGGTTGTCTGAAAATGAACTCTCCCTGAATTTTGGGAAAAAACATACTATACTCAGTTCTGAACACCAAATAGGATCACACAAACAATTACTGTAGCACATGGACTCAGTAAATAAGATAAAATGTTCCAGATATTTGGGTGTGCATATTGATGAAAACTTGAACTGGAAGAACCTCATACCTGAGCTAATCAAGCGTTTCAGTTCGTCTACTTTTGATCTCCATGTAGTTATAGTCATGGAAACAACCGAATAAACCTCCCGACATACGAGTATTTTACCCTTCCATTTAATAACACCTTATGGAATAAATTTCTGGCGTAACTCATCACGTAAAAAGAAAGTATTGATCGAACAATAGCGAGCAGTAAAATTAATACGTGACGTTCTCCTGTGGAGAACCTTCAAGGTTCCTCTTGAAGGAGTTAGGCATTTCAACTGCACTACCACAATATACATACAATATTCGCTAATGAAATTCGACATAAATAATTCATCACAATTTGAGAAGAATAGTGAAATCCATGCCTACAACAGTAGAGGAAAGACTGACTTTTATTGCCCATTATTGAGGCTGTTAGTGAGTCAGAAAGAAGTTCAAAGCCCAGCAACAAAATTTTTTCATCATTTGCCCAATAATATAAAACGACTGACTAGTACCAAGAAAGTTGGAAGTTCAAACTCAAACTATTTTTCCTAATTTCATGGGCTAATTTTTACTTAAAAACAGATAGCCTGCAAAAAACTATAGTTTGTAAGTGTAGTTGCATGAGCAGGACTAAAAGCAGTGTTAAAGCAGTCCGTAGAGGACGCCTTAAACAGCGCGGCCACTCCGCGCTGCAAATTATTTATAAAACACGTAACTAACTGAGTAGTTTTGTGACACCAACTGTCGAAATATCAGATGTCCATAAAACAGCCCCCGGAAGAAGAGAGAAGAAATGGAATAAATCGAAAGAAAGAAAGAAATAAACAAAAATATCTGCTTCCTTCGCATTCTGACACTCACTGTCCAATTCAATCCGTGATGTAGAATTAAACAGTAGAACATGTATTGATAATATTTCAACGTAGTGACAGAACTGCAACTTCCTCCTTTCGTGGAACAAACAGTAATACTTATTTTTGTTCCACGTGCGTTTCGTTCTATAATGACAGTACATGCAGCACTTACGGAAAAGGCCAGTATTTGATAATCACTCTTAAGAGGGATGTTGTAAATAACGCTGCAAAATTACTTTGTTCTCTCAGTAAAGTGAGGATACAAACATTAAACGTTCATCTCACATTAAATAAAACATTTATGAAGGAGCGCCACATAAAAAAAAACTTGGAAGTGTTGGCAATTAGAAGACGACTGTCTGCTGGAGCACCACCACCTGGACTACAGACCTGCGCGCACACTTTTGACGTCACATACTGATGGCCGGGTCTGTATCAGAACGCTGCTGTTACGCACTCTGAAGCTATACGAACTTTACGAGTTTCTGAGCTGAAACTTCATAGGGATTCTCGTGCTTTCCTCTTCTGCATGGCCTTGTAATGAACGCATGGGAATTTATATCATTGCACAAAGTAATTGAACAAAACTGCCCTATGTTATTTGAACATGTTAAATTGTTTTTACGATTTGCCTTAAATACGCGTTTCTAGGGTTGAAGACAAACTGTAATTTTAAATTCTGTCTTTTGCCTCAGGAGCTACGTTTTCCTGCAGTAAAAAATCGGCAAATGCTACAACAAGCAGACGTTTTCGGTTTTAAATAAAGCTACTGGAACTCCTACAGATGGTTCAAATGGCTCTATGCGCAATGGGACTCAACATCCGAGGTCATCATTCCCCTAGACTTAGAACAACTTAAACCTAACTAATCTAAGGACACCACACACATCCATGGCCGAGGCCCGAGGCAGGATTCGAACCTGCGACTGTAGCAGCAGCGCAGTTCCGGACTGAAGCGAAATGAAACAGCTTTTATCATCAGGTTCTTCAATAAACTTATCTAAAATACCTTGCATTATCTCTAATAAATGCTCTTTATCTTCATACTCTGGAGATGCACTGTTTCCAAGAGATTTCAGTATAATTTCAATATCATGAAAATAATTTGTTTTCATAGGAAACTGGTATCTGTTCTGGGAGGAATGATACTCCTTTATATAAAAAAAATGAAACTTGCAACTGTTCATTAATAACTGCAGTGTAACATAAATTAGGTGCAGATCCTGTTATCTCAATGTTAACAAAAATTACACTGTCTGCCTTGCTGATGACGGCCGAGAACGAAGAAAAGTTGCCTTTATGCCCCCCTGTTAACTGAGATATATTTGAAATTTTGTTTTCACTTTCGTGTTGATCTGCAGAATTCACACTCTCACTTATCGCTTTCTGAAGTTGTGCTGCTTCCAGACGCATCCGCTTTTCATCAGGCGATTCCCGGGAAGCCAGTTGCGATGATTAACAGGAAGGACAACCAGGAAATATCGAAGGAACACTTCCATCTTTTATCCTCGGTCGTTCGAGATTTACAGTTAAAGTCCTTCCTGTCTTCTCGTCAAAGCAGTTTGTTGTCCATACAATACTTTCCTGTTGGAAGTGTTTGTGACAGATCTGTAACAGCACAACACAAATTAATATATCTATTCTGTGTGAGAATAGTTGCATTAAAGAGAGACTTTTCACAGCCAGATTCGTATTAACGTCGCAGCAATCGTCCAGAATTAAGAAACAAATGATACTTGGACATCATACATAACTGCTTTTAAAAACAATTGGCAAATATGGTGCAATGGAAACAAATAACACGTTACAAATTTTTTCGTCATTTACTTACCCTAGAATGATGCATAGGCACAAATTCCTGTCTGGGAATAGCTGCAATCCAGCGATTTCTCAACTTCACATATTTGAGAAATCGAAACATGTGCGCTTTCATGCCTGTTTTGGATTTATAATTTCCCTGGTAAAAGGGAGCGCAGCAGTTGTATCCCATACTTTGAAGAACTCTAGGCGAATGCTGTATGAAATATATATATATATATATATATATATATATATATATATATATATATAATCACTTTCACGTGGCACACACTTTCAACACAACATACACGCCAACAGGACTGCCGACCAAAGATAAGACGGCCAACAGTTTGTGACATCACGTGCCAATGTGGCCGCTGTGCATACGCCTTGTATCTGGAAGGCTTTGTCCGGAATCGGTCAAAGCCGGTAGCTGGACGGAAGGCTCCGCTTCAGACAGCAGCCTGCAGCAGCTGCCCAAGGTGAAACACAGTGAGGGTCGGGGGGGGGGGGGGGGGGGGGGGGCGCTGAGGTCATGGTCGCGATGCCGCGCGCAAAAACTCGATCCGTCCTTGAGGCACCGCCTAAACACAGAGCGACGCCGTCGAGCGAATAGAATATTCTACGTGCCTGCCCCGAGAACGAGATTATTACCTGCTGAAACGAGAAGGCAGAGAGAGGATAAGCGAGAAGAGTGTTTACTGCTGTGCAAATGAAAAGTAAATCAGCAATGGCGACCAGCTGTTAAACATACCATGAGCAAGACTGAATACAGCCTCTATTTTTTTCGCTGTAAGGATTTTGGTTCTTCAACCATAGAGGATACTATCTTGAGCATTGTTGTAACTCATTATGGGTTACGTCAGGTGCGTCGCATGTGTCGTGGGAACAACAAAACTTTCTATTTTACAAGTAGAAATACTCAAACCGCCGGTTTTCACTCACGAAAATTTAGATGCTCACGTCCGAAAAAGACAGCAGTCCAGCGAATTTTTAATAGTATGTACTCGAACCCATAGTAAGGAAAAAGGGATAAGCCATACAACGTGTAAATATATGAAGGGCTTATTTCAATAGTGGTACAAGTCCATTTTTTTTCATATTGAGATACATGGTCCTAAAGTTAAATGAGCCCTGAATAATCTGCAGTTGCGATACCAGAAATATTCAAGCATATGGCTTCTTGCTAGAGATGAAACATTCTTTCTGTTTGTTTGGCTCATTAGTTTCAGAAACATTATAGAGAGAAAAGTGGAGGTAATGGACTATTACCACTATTGAAATAAGCCAAAGTACCACTATTGAAATAAGCCCTTCATATATATATAGGCCATTTAAATTGCTACACCACGAAGATGACGTGCTGACGTGCTACAGGCGCGAAATTTAACCGACAGGAAGAAGATGCTGTGATATGCAAATGATTAGCTTTTCAGAGCATTCACACAAGGTTGGCGCCGGTGGCGACACCTACAACGTGCTGACATGAGGAAAGTTTCCAACCGATTTCTCATACACAAACAGCAGTTGACCGGTGTTGCCTGGTGAAACGTTGTTGTGATGCCTCGTGTAAGGAGGAGAAATGCGCACCATCACGTTTCCGACTTTGATAAAGGTCGGATCGAAGCCTAACGCGACTGTGGTTTATCGTATCGCGACATTGCTGTTCGCATTGGTCGAGATTCAATGATTGTTAGCAGAATATGGAATCGGTGGGTTCAGGAGGGTAATACGGAACGCCGTGCTGGATTGGATCCCAACGGCCTCTTATCACTAGCAGTCGAGATGACAGGCATCTTATCCGCATGGCTGTAACGGATCGTGCAGCCACGTGTCGATCCCTGAGTCAACAGATTGGGATGTTTGCAAGACAACAAACATCTGCACTAACAGTTCGACGACGTTTGCAGCGGCATGGACTATCAGCTCGGAGACCATGGCTGCGATTACCCTTGACGCTGCATCACAGACAGGAGCGCCTGCGATGGTGTACTCAACGACGAACCTGGGTGCACGAATTGCAAAACGTCATTTTTTCGGATGAATCCAGGTTCTGTTTACAGCATCATGATGGTCGCATCCGTGTTTGGCGACATCGCGGTGAACGCACATTGGAAGCGTGTATTCGTCATCGCCATACTGGCGTATCACCTGGCGTGATGGTATGGGGTGCCATTGGTTACACGTCTCGGTCACCTCTTGTTCGCATTGACGGCACTTTGAACAGTGGACGTTACATTTGAGATGTATTACGACCCGTGGCTCTACCCTTCATTCGATCCCTGCGAAACCCTACATTTCAGCAGAATAATGCATGACCGCATGTTGCAGGTCCTGTACGGGCATTTCAGGACACAGGAAATGTTCGACTGCTGCCCTGGCCAGCACATTCTCCAGATCTCTCGCCAATTGAAAAGTCTGGTCAATGGTGGCCGAGCAACTGGCTCGTCACAATACGGCAGTCACTACTCTTGATGAACTGTGGTATCGTGTTGAAGCTCCATGGGCAGCTGTACCTCTATGCGCCATCCAAGCTCTGTTTGACTCAATGCCGAGGCGGATCAAGGCCGTTATTACGGCCAGAGGTGGTTGTTCTGGGTACTGATTTCTCTGGATCTATGTACCCAAATTGCGTGAAAATGTAAGCACATGTCAGTTCTAGTATAATATATTTGTGCAAGGAATACTCGTTTAGCATTTGCATTTCTTCTTGGTGTAGCAATTTTAATATCCAGTAGTGCATATAATGTCGTGTGACTAAGACCTCCCGTCGGGAAGACCGTTCGCCGGGTGGAAGTCTTTCGATTTGACGCCACTTTGGCGACTTGCTCGTGGATGAGGATGAAACACCCAGTCCATGAGCGGAGAAAATCTCCAACCTAGTCGGGAATAGAAACCGGGCCCTTAGGATTGACATTCTGTCAAGCTGACCACTCAGCTACTGGCGGTTGACGCCATACTACGTGAAAGCAACTAAGGTAATTACATTCTACTGACATCAATCTTAGGCGTAGAGTTCACTGTACAAAAACAGAAACATTTAAAGCGTTGTTATTTACAGATGGGCAACCATTATAAAAAAAAAATGACCTACACACACTACAACGATACCTAACGGTTACTGCTAGTGTAGTTGCTTTTCTAAACAGCTTCCCATGTGAGTGAAGAACCAATGCATGTGGATACTAGTACTTAAACGACTATGCACAGCTCGGTTTAAAAGAATGACTCATTGTACTCATGGGGTCAAGCTGCAAATAGTGGGGTAATCGGGCTCCCACTCCAATTTTGATATCAAATTGATATCATATTAATTATACAAATCAATTAATTACCCCACCACCTGATGGCGTCATGGGTTTTTCCCAGCCGGCATGTGGGTCTCTTCCCCTCCCCTCCCCTCCACTCCCCTCCCCCCTCTAAACCTCTCGAAATGGTGAAATATTAAAATTTTGGCAGGAAATTCAAAAAGACAGGCAATACAAATTTATTGATGGGAACATCAAATTTTGTGTGTTCACCTTGAAGTCTGGAGACCAACTGAGCTAGTTCACAACACGGGTGCTGTCGGTTCTCCCCAACCCCCCCTTCCCACCCCTCTCGTGATGTAATCCAAGATGATGGTGCAGAAAAAAAGGGCGGGAACCAATAGGAGCACTGAATCTGGTCATGTGATAGGCTTCAGCCTGTACGATCACAGCAATTGGTGATGTCATTGGAGAATATACAAGGTGGGCTCAGCAACTGGACAGCCTCAGTCTCAGTCATCCAGCAACATCAGAAGAAGAACTATGAAGCATCAGCAGTAGCCGTCAAGATCCAGCACAGTCCAGCAGAACAAGAAGAAACGAAAAAGTAAATATCGCAGATTACATCTTTTTCTCTATTTAGCATTATTGTTGGTTCTTTTGTGTCTTGGTCTGCATGTGATGCTTCCTCCTCCTTGTTCAGCAGTAGCATCGGATCTGTTGAGGCCTGCAGGGGTAACCGCAAATATGTCGACCTCTGTCACATCGAGGCCAGCAGCAACCTCAGCTACCATCTTGAGAGACATGCACCAACCTCTGGACCTGCAGCAGCAGCAGCAGCAACCTCAAGTGTGAAACTTCCTGGCAGATTAAAACTGTGTGCCGGACTGAGACTCGAACTCGGGACCTTTGCCTTTCGTGGGCATGTGCTCTACCATCTGAGCTACCCAAGCACGACTCACGCCTCGTCCTCACAGTTTTACGTCTGCCAGTATCTCGTCTCCTACTTTCCAAACTTCACAGAACCTCTCCTTCGAAGTTTTCTGGAGGCATGACGTTGTGTGTTGCACACTGAATTGGCGTTTGAAGTGACATCTCATGGCAATGATGGGAGCACATCGTGATGCAAATAATACGTCTGCAATCAGTGTAATTATTGTATGCAACAAAGGTGTGTGTGTGTTTGTGGAGGGGAGGGGGGGGGGGGGGGTCATACAATACGTATCAGAGGGTGGGTGAGGTGAACAAATAAAAAGAAAAAAAACCACGTATAATGTACATGTTTAGTTTGTGTTACAGCACACTTCTTGTGAAGCTTAGTACGAACGATAGCGCACTGTTGAGACTCACTGCTGCAATTCTTTATCGTGGTCTCTTTATGGCACATTTCTTCGCTGTTCCACGCGAGGAATCGTCTCTGCATCTTGACTCGATTCAAGGAAAGCAGAAAGCTGAACGCTGGGTAATATGTTGCATTGTTTTAAAGCTGTCTTTATACAAACGAAGCAAAGCTGCATCCCCTGCTGCGTTTTACTTTATGAACAAAGAACTGAAAACCATAGGTTTTGAAAACGCATGTTATTTTCGCTCTGCAGTTGTCCCTAAGCGATTACAATCAGTTGGATATCACTTAAATGACTTGCATGTTCCTAACCAGTTATTCAACAGGGAAAAAGGGAACTACAGTGCAACATGGAACCGAGCCACGTTTCGTTTATAGTAAATCGTCACATGATTTGAAGGTAAATGCTAGGTTAAAATGCAGAGTAAAAAAAAAAAGTGACTCAGCAGGAATTCGATCCTACAATCATCTGGTTTCTAGCAATACGCTATACAACTTCTTTTGTTCGTCATGGTTCTCGTCATTTGGTCTGGACAGATGTCACCGGATACCCCTTCAAGTTCTTAGCTGAATACTTCATTCAGTTTTTTCTTTGTATTACAGGGGGCAGGCAGCCCTATGATCGAGCACAATGAGCTAGCGTGTCGGCCGCTATACTACCACACGATAAGCAAACTGTGTCACTCTTTCCGCTCTCACAAATCGCTCCTCCTCTCTTGAATTACGGCGGGCGCTCGCTAAGTGCCAGTGGCGTCCCTTTCACCATGAAATTTTAACTCACTATAATCATAACAATTTGTACAAAGTATTTATAAATTATACGCAAAAGCATTCCTTGTGGATCAGTGTATATTACCCATTAGTCAAAACCGGATCAGAATCCCTTCAGCTGTTCCTGAGGTTAGTTTGTACATACAGTCAGAGATGAGGACGCGACTTCAATATATGCATAGAGAGAGAGGAGACAGCATCGTGCTATGATTCATTAATATGTAGAATGGCAAACCATTAGCTTGGTGTCGTTAGCCTGGACCATGACTGAGCGCTTCAAATAGACCTACCAATGAAGCAGACCTGCATACTGCAATATACACAAATCAAAAAACAGTTTTGCATCACCCCAGTTCCCAGAACTCCTGAAGATAGACGTTGACTGTGGATATTGTATCACAGACACAGTCCCTTGACTGTTCAGAGATGTCACTAAACCTGCCCAAAAATGTAAACAACCATGCATGAGTAGCGCCTATTAGACGGAGGGGCTCCGACAGCCGATCAGTTCCAGTCATTCCACCAGGAAGGACGTACATTGCTCGTGTTATCTGTAGTTCAGCCATGCGTAGACGGTCAATACCGCGGTTCGGTCGCGTCCGCATTGTTACTTTGTGCCAGGAAGGGCTCTCAACAAGCCAAGTGTCCAGGCGTCTCGGAGTGAGCTAAAGTGATATTGTTCGGACATCGAGGAGATACAGAGAGACAGGAACTGTCGATGACACGCCTCACTCAGGCCACCCAAGGGCTCCTACTGCAGTGGATGACCGCTACCTACGGATTATGGCTCGGAGGAACCCTGACAGCAACGCCACCATGCTGAATAATGCTTTTCGTGCAGCCACAGGACGTCGTGTTATGACTCAAACTGTTCACAATACGCTCCATGATGCGCAACGTCACTCCCGGCGTCCTGGCGAGGTCGATCTTTGAAACCGCGATACCATGCAACAAGGTACAGATGGGCCCAACAACATGCTGAATGGACCGCTCAGGATTGGCATCACGTTCTCTTCACCGATGAGTATCGCACAGGACTTCAACCAGACAGTCGTCGGAGACGTGTTTGAAGGCAACCTGGTCAGGATGAACGCCTTAGACACACTGTCCAGCGAGTGCAGCGAGGTGGAGGTTCCCTTCTGTTTTGGGACGGCATTATGTGGGACCGACGTACGTCGCTGGTAGTCATGGAAGGCGCCGTAACGGCTGTACGATACGTGAACGCCATCCTCCGACCGATAGTGCAAGCATATCGGCAGTGTACTGGCGAGGCACTCGTCTTCATGGACGACAATTCTCGCCCCCATCGTACACGTCTTGTGAGTGACTTCCGTCAGGATAACGATATCACTCGACTAGAGTGGCCAGCATGTTCTCCAGGCATGAACCCTATCGAACATGCTTGGGATGGATTGAAAAGGGCTGTTTATGGACGACGTGCCCCACCAACCACTCTGAGGGATCTGCGCCGGTCTAGCGGTTCTAGGCGCTCAGTCCGGAACCGCGGGACTGCTACGGTCGCAGGTTCGAATCCTGCCTCGGGCATGGATGTGGGTGATGTCCTTAGGTTAGTTAGGTTTAAGTAGTTCTAAGTTCTAGGGGACTGATGACCACAGATGTTAAGTCCCATAGTGCTCAGAGCCATTTGAACCATTTTTTATCTGCGCCGAATCGCCGTTGAGGAGTGGGACAATCTGGACCAACAGTGCCTTGATGAACTTGTGGATAGTATGCCACGACGAATACAGGCGTGCATCAATGCAAGAGGACGTGCTACTGGGTATTAGAGGTACCGATGTGTACAGCAAAGTGGACCACCACCTCTGAAGGTACCGCTGTGTGGTGGTACAACACACATTGTATGGTTCTCATCATCAATAAAAAGGGCGGAAATGATGTTTATGTTGATCTCTATTCCACTTTTCTGTACAGGTCCCGGAGCTCTCGGAACCGAGGTGATGCAAAACATTTTTTGATATGTGTATAAACCAAAAGCTTCTTTTTTTTGAGGTAAAAATGTGAAATTTATGCAAGAAATAACTCATTCAAAATTGTGGTTCTCTGTAAATTTCTTCGTGACTGAGATTTATGAATACAGCGGCGGTATTTTGAAGCCAGCATAAAATTAGTATTAGTGTTGGGTATAGCTTCTCACGTTTAACCAGTGTTCGCAGACAACCCAGTGCCTTGACGACGACGCATCAAATTTTTATAAGCTGGATGATATTGCAAGTCCATAGGACCCTGTGCTTGGCTTGCTAAAGGTGGAGCTTTCTTTCATTCTTCCCCGACAGAATTAAGAACAACGGGCTGAACTTAGGTCTGACAAACCACGTTCTGGGCTACGCGACCAAGTCAGCCGGTTCTTCCGGCCGCATCATGGGTGGCGAACTGCAGCGGAGCACGTGGCGCGAGGGGTGAAAGAGCGCTTTGTCCCGTCTGAACGCCTGTGAGTACAGCTGTTTGGCAGCCTCTCGTCTGGCCTCGCCACTGCGATCTCCAGTCCTTTCCTAAGGCATTACTCCCAACAGTGGCTTCATACCGCAACGCAGCCGTTGCACAACAAGGCGTTGTTTTCCCCTATCCTTCTTTAGGACAGCGAGCGGTCGACTTCTGTACCAAACTGAGTATGGTTGGAAACTCTTTAGAACTTTTACTACGTGATGTACCATGGCCTCCTCTTTAAGCGTGTTCATCAATTTCTTGGTAATTATGATGTGATATAGGCGCGGGGCGGAAGGTAGAAAGAGACAAATATTTATTCCATTATCACCAAAGCCCGGCAGGCTGCTTGAAACTCTCGACGACGACCATGTCGACATCTTGAATATTCACATTTATCGATAATGTATGTGTACACTTCTGTTCTAAAAAATGAGAGGGGGATCTTATTGGCCCGCCGCTGTGGCCGCGCGGTTCTAGGCGCTTCACTCTGGAACCGCGCGCCTGCTACGGTCGCTGGTTCGAATCCTGCCTCGGGCATGGATGTGTGCGATGTCCTTAGGTTAGTTAGGTTTAAGTAGTTGTAAGTCTAGGGGACTGATGCCCTCGTATGTTAAGTCCCATAGTGCTTAGAGCCATTTGAACCATTTTGGGATCTTATTATCTTTCTTGTCTCGATTATAAACGACGAAACAATTTCCTAGTACTGTCTGCATTCTCTTCTGCACTGCCACGAGTCCTTACTTACGTAGAGCATATGGACATTGTGCAAATCTATGACCATTGTAGTGAAAACGTGAGTACTTCTGATCGACGACATTAACGACGGTTTGACAATACCCGATGCAACAGTATTTTTGAGACTCTTTTACAAAGTGCGTGAATGTAATCTACTTATTAACAGCTTCATCTAAATCTAGGTACAACCTTCGGAAACCATTGTGAAGTGTAGTGCAATGGCTGCTTAGCACAGAACCGCATGTTACGGTTTTTTTGCCGTTTCAACCACCAATGCCGTGGACGTTATTGTGAATAGCAGAGTAATCACGTAGACGTAGATGAATAGAGGGTTGGAAGACTGCTTGAATGTCTCTGTGCCTGTTGTACTTAGTCTATTCTGGTTTTCAAGAACCTTATGACGGAAATAGAAAGAGAACTATATCGTAAAATATCCGTGCTGCATCTCAGCGACGGAGTCACTAAAATGTGAATGAGCTGGTGTCTTAAAGCAACTTAAAGCAAACCAGACGGCTTTGTAGATCTATCAACAGTTTCATCTGGCGTGTGCTAGGAAGCAACAAATTTCTTCCTATTAAAATGACAATTTTTATGTCAAAAGGGGACTTGTGCTGTGTCCGCGTGAAGATGGCAGACACGTTTCAAAACATAAGCTGCATGTCTGCTCGGTGTAGTAATTCTCAACCACAGTTATACTTTCTTGTAATACCTTTATTTTCTGCCTCCAACATGGTTATGAACCAAATTAATAAGAAAAAATGGTTCATGTGACACTGAGCACTATGGGACTTAACAACTGAGGTCATCAGTCCCCTAGAACTTAGAACTACTTAAACCTAACTAACCTAAGGACATCACACGCATCCACGCCCGAGGCAGGATTCGAACCTGCGACCGTAGCGGTCGCGCGGTTCCGGACTGAAGCGCCTAGAACCGCTCGGCCACATCGCCCAGCCCAAATTAATAGTTTTGAAATAAACATAGGTATTAGCAATGAGTAGATACAACCTACTATTACGAAGGCCACAGCCGGCCGGTGTGGCCGAGCGGTTCTAGGCGCTTCAGTCTGGAACCGCGCGACTGCTACGGTCGCAGATTCGAATCCTGCCTCGGGCATGGATGTGTGTGATGTCCTTAGGTTAGTTAGGTTTAAATAGTTCTAAGCTCTAGGGGACTGATGATCTCAGATTTTAAGTCGGATAGTGCTCAGAGCTATTTGCACCATTTTGAACGAAGGCCACATATCTTCATAATAGTAACTCATTTGTGGATTCCTTTCTTTTGTCTTCCTCTTGCCGTAAACGGAGGCTACGGACCTAGATAGGTAGTTCCAGTACGCCACTGAAACAGATAAGATACTTTCTCCTGCTCGTCCGTCATTAGCAGTAATTTAATCGATGGGAGCTATAATTCGCCATCGTCTGCGAGCTTACGAGATACGACAACATGTCTAAACATTAATATTTCGAAGCAATTAATCATATCCAGTCTCATACCTGCTAGTAAAGATAAATAATTAACCAAAGATAAACATTAAAACCTATCCCCTTGTCTTCTGTACAATATTAATCCATACTGGGACTTTTGTTCCCATACTCCTATTCGTGACGATGTAAATTTGTTTATAATGTTTTTCGTCCCACACCAGAGAAAGAAAGGCTACACGGTCATAAAAATAAGTGCTTTAAGGGACAATTAAAAGATCAATATAAAAAAAACAAAAGAGTCAAGGAATACTGTACCTTGCACAATTAAAACATTCGCGCTTTTTGTATAACCCCTTCTGCCTTCGACCGAGCGAGTTGCACTGGTTAGCATGCCGGGTTGGCATTCGCGAAGACAACGGTTCGAATCCTCGTCCGATCGTCCAGATTTAGGTTCCCCGTGACTTCCCTAAATCGCTCCATATTAATTCCGTTATGGTTCGTTTGAAAGGACAAGACCGGTTTCCTAGCTTGTGTTCCGTCACTTAATAACTTCGTTATCGACGAAACATAAAACGCTAATCTTCCTTCCTTCTATTTACAATGTAAATGACGAAAGAAATAATTCATATACGTTATAACAGGACACGTAATCACATGATCAGAAAACATATATCCGTTACTTCCGTTATGGTTCGTTTGAAAGGACAAGGCCGGTTTCCTGGCTTGTGTTCCGTCACTTAACTTCGTTATCGACGGAACGTTAAACACTAATCTTCCTTCCTTCTATTTACAATGTAAATGACGAAAGAAATAATTCATATACCGTATAACAGAACACGTTATTCACATGATCAGAAAACATATATCCAGCCCCACAAGATCAAATGTAGCTGCCCCTTCATCCATTGAAACTAGTCATCTTTGTGGGCACGAGGGAATTACACCTGACCCAAATGGTCCTGCCTCTCGAGGATTTTCAGATCCTGCCGCCTATTGCGCGCAGCGCTTTTCCTTGTAGGGGGCCGCTCCTAGGGGTTGTGGTTATGGGTGGTTTCCTATTTGATTCTCTGAGGCATAAAATTACTAATGTATGAGGACGTGCTGAAAAGAACTTTTTATGAAGACACCAAGCTTTTTAAACAAAACACCCTTTATTAACGTTATACATCTTTATTCTTCATGTATAGATACTTATTTCTCAACATGGTCACCTCGCCGGCGAACACATTTCTCCCAGTGAGAGACCAGTTTGTTGATACCGTCACTGTAGAATGTTTGGCTTTGTTGGCGGAGCCATCTCACCTCTGCTTGCACCCCTTCATCAGCATCAAAATCAAGTCGTCGAAAGTGTTACTTAAGTTTTGGGAACAGATGAGAGTCGGATGGGGCGAAGTCAGGACTGTATGGAAGATGATCGATGACATTGAACTCAAGACTTCGGATTGTCGCATCTACATCTACATGGATACTCTGCAAATCACATTCAAGTGCCTGGCAGAGGGTTCATCGAACCACTTTCACAATTCTCTATTATTCCAATCTCGTATAGCGCGCGGAAAAAACGAACGCCTATATCTTAGCTCTGATTCCCTTATTTTATCGTGGTGATCGTTCCTCCCTATGTTGGTCGGTGCCAACAAAATATTTTCGCATTCGGAGGAGAAAGTTAGTCATTGGAATTTCGTGAGAAGATTCCGTGGCATATTTCGCGATAATACAAAACGTGTTGCCTTTCTTTGAACTTTTTCGATGTTCTCTGTCAGTCTTATCCGGTAAGGATCCCACACCGTGCAGCAGTATTCTAAAAGAGGACGGACAAGCGTTGTGTAGGCAGTCTCCTTAGTAGGTCTGTTACCTTTTCTAAGTGCCCTGCCAATAAAACGCAGTCTTTGGTTAGCCTTCCCCGCAACATTTTCTATGTGTTCCTTCCAATTTGAGTTGTTCGTAATTGTAATACCTAGGCATTTAGTTGAATTTACGCCGCAGGTGTCGCAGAGCTCGTGTTTGTTCTGGCATTATCATGCTGAAGGAGAAGATGCTCGACGCAAGGACGACCTTATCGAATTCAGTTTTCTGAGATGTTTCTCAAGCAACGATGTAGTTACATTACACACCGCCATGTTACACACTACAATTCGCAACCCTCTAGCGGCAGAGAGTTGCTTCTTCCGTCAGCGAAGCGGGAAAGTCTGCCGAGTAATACAGGGTGTTCCAAAAAGGTACGGCCAAACTTTCAGGAAACATTACTCACACACAAATAAAGAAAAGATGTTATGTGAATATGTGTCCGGAAACGCTTAATTTCCATGTTAGAGCTCATTTTAGTTTCGTCAGTATGTACGCACAATGGAGCACGTTATCATGATTTCATATGGGATACTCTACCTGTGCTGCTAGAACATGTGACTTTACAAGTACGACACAACATGTGGTTCATGCACGATGGAGCTCCTGCACATTTACGTCGAAGTGTTCGTACGCTTCTCAACAACAGATTCGGTGACCGATGGATTGGTAGAGGCGGACCAATTCCATGGCCTCCACGCTCTCCTGACCTCAACCCTCTTAACTTTCATTTATGGGGGCATTTGAAAGCTCTGGTCTACGCAACCCCAGTACCAAATGTAGAGACTCTCCGTGCTCGTATTTTGGACGGCTGTGATACAATACGCCATTCTCCAGGGCTGCATCAGCGCATCAGGGATTCCATGCGACGGAGGGTGGATGCATGTATCCTCGCTAACGGAGGACATTTTGAACATTTCCTGTAACAAAGTGTTTGAAGTCACGCTGGTACGTTCTGTTGCTGTGTGTTTCCATTCCATGATTAATGTGATTTGGAGAGAAGTAATAAAATGAGCTCTAACATGGAAAGTAAGCGTTTCCGGACACATGTCCACATAACATATTTTCTTTCTTTGTGTGTGAGGAATGTTTCCTGAAAGTTTGGCCGTACCTTTTTGTAACACCCTGTATACATGACATGTAATATCTCAAAAGATATTGAGAACAGAATGAGAAATTCGGAGACATTACTTTTCAGGTAGGTGTTTTGACAGGTTCCCATCAAGCCGTCAATTGCAGTATACGGAACAGTATTCTTCTAAGAACTGGAAGTGCTTCAAGTATTTTGCTCAGTTGTCCGATGGTGTGGTCACTGACTTAAGAATTGTGAAAGCATCGCCAGGAATCGTTACCTTCTATCGGCTGCAGCTTAGGCATTGCTTCCTGCGCGCTCCGAATCAGTTTCGTATCACGTCTCCGGAAATCGTTGTGGCTTGCTTGTGAGCGTTTCCGCAATGACGCGTGGTCGGTGATTCGGCACATTCGAATTTTCGTTTGCGAACTGCTTGAAGGACTGGATTAGTCATTAACGGTTCTTGATCTGATGTTTTGCACCAATGAGCGTGTGTTCCTGGTCGGTTTAGGCACCACATGTAGAGAAATTGGTTCTGACTTGCTGTGCGAGTATTGCCGCAGTGACGTGTGGTTGCTAATTTGGACCATTTACGTTCTTTTTGCGTGTGAATTGTATGCAGTATTATGGACTATTAGTTTATTTGTCTGATGCGTTGTAACATCATGTGCCTATTGCGTTATTCGAGTTGTGGACTGATTTAATTTTTGTACTGATTTCAGTAATTGCACCATCCGAGTGGTGACTTTAGTGATGTTAAATGAAATCTGCACTTAATTTGGGAGGAAGTTACTCCGTGTCGTTTATTGTACTACGTAGAATCTTAACCAATTGTAAGTGAATGTGGTTGTTATAATTGACACTGACTGAACCACTGTTTAAATTATCACTCGGTGCACTGACTGAGGGTGGGTGGTTCACGAAACCAGTGTCTGAGCAAACATTGAGTTTTGACTACATACGATATTGCAGTGCCTGTGTTGTTCAGAAGTACGATGCAATGTTCCTTCGGATTGCTTGCTTGTCCAAAGAACATTACATCTTTCTGAACAATACAGGCATTGCAATGTCATATTTATCCACCGAAACCAGGCAACGACATTCAGTTAAAATGTCCTCGCCTGTACAGGAATTAAATAATGTGAAAGAGTGCAGGTTGTGACGTTTCAACGATGACATAGGGAGTTTGGATCTGGAAGTGGTTGGATAGCCTGTGGTAAGACAGCCGCTCGGGATAAGCGGAAATCCGGGTTCGAGTCCTGGTCCGGAATGAATTTTCATTGTCGTCATTCCATAATACAGTTGATGGTTCTCAGTATTCGCAACTGCGAATACATTTCAGGCACTGAGCTTCGGCGGGCTGTGTTTCCTGAATTCGTCTTAATATTGTTCTCTGTGCGTGTATTTCGCGCACATGTTTGCGTATCTACTTTATGTTTTTGCCTTGTGGTGATCAGTGTCTGCCTTGACCATTCTTGTGTTTGTTTTGTCTTCACCTGTGTGGTCTGCTGAACACACGTCTGTGTAACCATTTTGAGTTGTCGCCCTGTGTTGCTCACTGACTGCTTTGTATTCCATCGTATATTTTGGTATTACTTGTACTATGAAAACACGCCTGCCTATCTATTTTAAGCGTCTTGTGTTGATCAGAGTCTCGCTTGAGTTTTGCCGTTGTGCGTTTCGATGTTAAGATTGGCTTGTAAGGAACAACGTATATCTGTTATCTCGGTTCATCCATTAGGCTGAGTCGGTATCTTGAACCGTTAATTGCAAAAGCCTCCAACTAGAGCTGTTCTCATTGTGTCAGTGATAGTTAGTGCCCTGATTACCAGCAAGCCTACTGCCGTATTCTTCTATTCTCTTGTTAGTATTGGCCAGGCTGAAGTCCGCGGAGTTATAAATGGGCTACTTCCCCATCCTACACTGAGAACGTGGATAAGCTACGGCTAGTGCTGTCTTAGGATACTGGCTCAGTTGTAAATAGCTCTATTGTCATTGAAGCTAAGATCATCGAATGAGCGCCCTATTATAAGAGTTAGCTTGGGTGTAGCTTAGTGAAACGGCCGCTACTGTGTTTGCTAATTCATAGCAATCATTATTACGAACCGGCTACATGGTAATATCTGAGTGGGGTAACTAACTGTGCTATGGGTGTGGTTTGGTAATGGTAACCGGCGTTGATAATTTGGCCTGTGTGGTAATCAATATCATTAGGTGGCTGCATCTTTGTGAAGTGCCATACATCGTTTATGAGAATCTTAGTTATTACCAAGCGTATGATTACCATGTAAAATGCATTGTTGCGTTGACATTTAATGTTCACTGATTTTATAACTTTAACTTCTTGAACTGTTTAATTAAGAGTGGTCAGTTTCTGCATTCATGCTTGGATATTTATCAGTTGTGAATTGTACTTGGTGCATTTTAAAAATAACAGTTGCCAGTCAGCTGTGCTGTTAGCGAGATTACATTAGTTATTCAAGTCTCTGTTTTAGCACAAGATCCCTTGCACATTCCTTTCGTCTTCCACCCTCCGCAATTCAGAGGTTCACGCCGACATTGTAACCATCGCAGAGCTGATACAGGTGGGTCAAGTTGTGACGTATGGCGCCGGGTTCACTTTGAAGACGTCAGGTTTTCGAAATTCGTGTCAGATCCCGAAGACCGAAAACTACTTTTTCATGAAATTTGAAACTGAGAAATAAAAATAATAGATAGTCTTAGTCTGACCGACTCTCAGTCACAAATGACACAGCTTATAACATTCGTAAGAGTCGCAGACCTCGCCCATATCAAATAACATGGCTCAAGGTGTGTGTCAGTTTCTTGTGTGGGCAGCAAGCCCTCTATCTGCGTTATTATATGAAGCTGCTATAAAAATATTGTTGCTTATTATATCTGAATACTGTAAAATCGTTAGCGCAATTATCATGCAAGAACATCTAACTAACTTATAATCCTAGGGGAAATCGACTCTCCCTAGAAAGTACACAGATCTATAATTACACAAGACAGGTTACCGCAAATGGGTTCAAATGGCTCTAAGCACTATGGGACTTAACAACTGAGGTCATCAGTCCCCTGGACTTAGAACTACTTAAATCTAACTAAACCTAAGGACATCACACACATCCATACCCGAGGCAGGATTCGAATTTGCGACCGTAGTAGCAGCGCGGTTTCGGGCTGAAGCGCCTAGAACAGCTCGGCCACAGCGGCCGGTGGTTAGCGCAATGTTCGTTACCCTCTCTAAACGATGACCGATGGTAATCAAGGACCATTGTACACAACATCAACACTGAAACAGTGAGAAAAACAAACTTAGGTACACAGCAGATTGTATTTGTTATTAATAGTTCGTGTAACCATGAATAGTTGTAGGACAATTAAAGTATCTTGAAATCTAAATGGAATGTAAGTATAGTAGGTTCTGATTTGGTCTAAGTATTGGACGCAGTTCTCAAGAAATTGACAGGAACCAAAGTTCCCTAATATTTCGATTGAACTGAAGCAAAAGGACGCTGACACTGTGCGGAGATGCCAAATTACATGGAAGACTGCACGGAGAATACGCAACAAGGTCTCTTTACCACAGCAGGTTTGGAATTCAAAGTTAATGACACAAAATAATAACATATAATCACATAGACAACTCAAGTTTCATGCCAAAATAATTACGAAGCTAGCTGTCAGAATATGGATCAAGCTACTACGGAATGCAACACATAGACTTCTTAAGAACAGAAAAGTCTGCATCCATCAGCATCTTATGGCGCTGGGAGACCCAGTAGAGTGGCGGTCAGGAGACGAATGGCTGCCAACCTTCCTTCTCTGCCCTGAACTCCACCCTTTCAAACATCCTACATTGAGGGACGACTCATTGCTGTTGCCAAGGAAACAGACGAGAATATCACTTATTTCACGAAAAAAATCCACTTCAAAAAGCATGCGGTTGGTACCAGCTAGGAGCAGTGTCTCTTCATTTGATCGGCTTTTTCGCGCGAAGCACAGTGGAGGGACGACATAGTCAATCGGATAAACACGATTTTTTCAAGTGAAAGCAAATGACATTTTCGTACTGGGAGTCTTGCGTCCCATCGTTTGTTGTTTACGCAGAAAATACAAAAAGAAGATGAATTATGCTCTGGGGCCAGCAGTAATGGCACACTGCCTATCCGTAGTGAGGGCAGGTGCCAGCTCTGCCCACAAAAGTATGAAACGACTTGCATCTTCTCTTCCTTGAAAACTGCCCATCTCCCTGAGGAGGCTAGCCTTTCCTTATGAGATTCACTGATTGCCTTCTGCTGACAAAGAGGAACCTGAGACCACACACTGAGTGGATCTTCCCAGGCAGAAACATGAAAAGCTTTCCACGCACGCTCCAATGTCCAGTACTCTCAATAAAATAACTACGAAATATTGGCAAAAAAAATAGCGCTTAGCGATACGTAACAGTAATGTTACAACACCCTTTTATCCCTTTTTTAAAAAGTGTCAAAATCCCCAAAATTGCGTTCCTCGTTGGTGACCTGGCTTAGGTGTCCTAGTAAAAATGGTTCAAATGGCTCTGAGCACTATGGGATTTAACATCTGAGGTCATCAGTCCCCTCGAACGTAGAACTACTTAAACCTAACTAACCTAAGGACAGCACAACATCCATGCCCGATGCAGGATTCGAACCTGCGACCGTAGTGGTCGCGCGGTTCCGGACTGAAGCGCCTAGAACCGCTTGGCAACAGCGGCCGGCGGTGTCCTAGAAATTAAGTAACTCATATACCTACTGGAACCAAAAAAGATCTGCCAGCAGTCTTCTCACAGGATAAAGAAAACGGCAAGGCATCATATTGCCTTCTTGGTTCATAATAAACATATTACATCAGGATAAATATTGTAGTTTGAACATAAATAACATATATTAGCAATACTAAAATACAATAGAGTGTTGATTATCCTAACTAATTGGAAGAGATGAGTGTTCGGAAAACTGATTCATTCAAATAATCCAATGGTATACTTTTATTTACCAAATTCTACATACATTTATAATAACATGAATCTCTCTTATTATTACAAAAGTAAGTACAGTAGGAACGTGTTTGGTACAACAATGTAATCAAAAACCAAAATTTTGTATGTACAGTACATACATATAGAATTAACACTTTAAAAATCCTTTATTTTGGTCTGCCTTAGCAAACGTACTCCCTTACAGGCAGCTATGTCATGCCCTTTTCTTGGGACCGGCATCTGATACTGATCACTTTCATCTTGAGCTTCAAAGAATAGCAAGGCAATATCTAAACGTCTAAACGCTTAAGGAACATCCAGTTTATTTTCATCTTCTTCTTGTGGACCACTAGTTGATGAGATTTCTGGCAGTCTCATAAGTGATGAGGTTACAATTTCGCTATCCTAAAAAAATTTGGTGCCCTGGATCTGCATCGTTAACAGTCATCCATTCACATTCACGGCAACTGAGTTCATTTAGCATATTTAACATGTTGAGCATTCTGTTCGTCTTTTTCAACCGTTCTTTGAGAACTTTCCGCTGTATTTAAAAATTTATTCCAGCTTTTTTTCAGATTCTGTACCTTTACACTATCCCATGCTGAACCAATCGCGTGGGACGCATCTGTTAAATCAATATTTTTATGATTTTTAAGATAGTTGCTTCTCCTTGGTCTTCTCTTTCTAACAATAACTCACGTAACAATTCTTCTCTCTAATACTGTTTGAAAGTGTCAATAACGCTTTATCCATAGGCTGTAATAGGGATGTTACGTTATGCGAAAGAAACATTTTTATTATCTCGTCCTTTTTGTTTAATATATTACATTTTTTTCCTTTTGCTATTCTTTAACTGATGAAGGATTTACAGAGGGTACTAAATTTCCATAAACCATTCCATGAAAATCGTACTGTCCATCCAGGTGCTCTTTTGTGAGGTGCAAACAACAGGCCAGTTATATTAAATTGTTTAAAACAATGCGCTTTCTTACTTTTATCAATGACGAACATAAGCAATCGATGGCTGCCAGTAGCATTAACACAAGGTAAAACAGTAATACCATCGTTGCATATTTTCTGACCAGGTGCTAGTAATTCACAACTTAAAGCAAGAGTTTTTCTTGGCAAAGCTTTCCAATTTCCCGTTTTGTCAGAATTATAAACGTCTTTGAGATCATAATCTTCTTCCCTCAGTTCGTCCCTCAGCTTGATTTTAATAGAATAAGCTGTTGAAGAATCAGCAAACAGTTTTTTCTGCTTGTATTTGAAGCTCACGAGCATCCTGTCTTGGCTTAAAGCTTTTTAACGAGCCCGATCTTGCTTTAAAATACGATGGCCTTTTCACATAGAATAGGACCAGAGACTGGGTCTCCTTGTGTGTGTGTTTTTTTTTTTTTGTGTAAACCACTCGTAAACAGCATCATCTAGATCCTGTACGAAATGAGCTTCAAGGCTATAAACTACACTCCTGGAAATTGAAATAAGAACACCGTGAATTCATTGTCCCAGGAAGGGGAAACTTTATTGACACATTCCTGGGGTCAGATACATCACATGATCACACTGACAGAACCACAGGCACATAGACACAGGCAACAGAGCATGCACAATGTCGGCACTAGTACAGTGTATATCCACCTTTCGCAGCAATGCAGGCTGCTATTCTCCCATGGAGACGATCGTAGAGATGCTGGATGTAGTCCTGTGGAACGGCTTGCCATGCCATTTCCACCTGGCGCCTCAGTTGGACCAGCGTTCGTGCTGGACGTGCAGACCGCGTGAGACGACGCTTCATCCAGTCCCAAACATGCTCAATGGGGGACAGATCCGGAGATCTTGCTGGCCAGGGTAGTTGACTTACACCTTCTAGAGCACATTGGGTGGCACGGGATACATGCGGCCGGCCGAAGTGGCCGTGCGGTTAAAGGCGCTGCAGTCTGGAACCGCAAGACCGCTACGGTCGCAGGTTCGAATCCTGCCTCGGGCATGGATGTTTGTGATGTCCTTAGGTTAGTTAGGTTTAACTAGTTCTAAGTTCTAGGGGACTAATGACCTCAGCAGTTGAGTCCCATAGTGCTCAGAGCCATTTGAACCATTTGGATACATGCGGACGTGGATTGTCCTGTTGGAACAGCAAGTTCCCTTGCCGGTCTAGGAATGGTAGAACGATGGGTTCGATGACGGTTTGGATGTACCGTGCACTATTCAGTGTCCCCTCGACGATCACCAGTGGTGTACGGCCAGTGTAGGAGATCGCTCCCCACACCATGATGCCGGGTGTTGGCCCTGTGTGCCTCGGTCGTATGCAGTCCTGATTGTGGCGCTCACCTGCACGGCGCCAAACACGCATACGACCATCATTGGCACCAAGGCAGAAGCGACTCTCATCGCTGAAGACGACACGTCTCCATTCGTCCCTCCATTCACGCCTGTCGCGACACCACTGGAGGCGGGCTGCACGATGTTGGGGCGTGAGCGGAAGACGGCCTAACGGTGTGCGGGACCGTAGCCCAGCTTCATGGAGACGGTTGCGAATGGTCCTCGCCGATACCCCAGGAGCAACAGTGTCCCTAATTTGCTGGGAAGTGGCGGTGCGGTCCCCTACGGCATTGCGTAGGATCCTACGGTCTTGGCGTGCATCCGTGCGTCGCTGCGGTCCGGTCCCAGGTCGACGGGCACGTGCACCTTCCGCCGACCACTGGCGACAACATCGATGTACTGTGGAGACCTCACGCCCCACGTGTTGAGCAATTCGGCGGTACGTCCACCCGGCCTCCCGCATGCCCACTATACGCCCTCCCTCAAAGTCCGTCAACTGCACATACGGTTCACGTCCACGCTGTCGCGGCATGCTACCAGTGTTAAAGACTGCGATGGAGCTCCGTATGCCACGGCAAACTGGCTGACACTGACGGCGGCGGTGCACAAATGCTGCGCAGCTAGCGCCATTCGACGGCCAACACCGCGGTTCCTGGTGTGTCCGCTGTGCCGTGCGTGTGATCATTGCTTGTACAGCCCTCTCGCAGTGTCCGGAGCAAGTATGGTGGGTCTGACACACCGGTGTCAATGTGTTCCTTTTTCCATTTCCAGGAGTGTATGTCGATAAGTCGATGGATCAGCAGAATCAAGCTTAGATATAATATTTTTGTGATGCTTGTCTTTTGTCATTTTTTTTATCTATAATTGGCGACTTAACAACCTTGTACTCATTTGATAACTGGTTGCAGATTCACCCTCCCCTAACATTTTATTAATCTCGTATTTATCTCTCACAGAAACGACAACACAGTTACATTGAGACACGTTACATCGCAAATTTGCTTTACGCGACAGAATTAACGCAGCTGATCGAAACAAAGCACAGTTTCTATCGTTGACAACTCAGCTTTGTGTGTACGTGTGTATGTGTGTGCGCGCGCATGTGGCGTAACCACTCTCTCTTTCCGGTGAGTAATTAACAGATATTTATTTCATTCCTTCTTCTAATAACACGTTTCAGCCAGGCATTTGAATAATATTTCAGCAAAAAGCATTTAAAAGGAGAAGAGTGGTAACTAAGAGTAAAGGAACTATAAGAAATTAAACCTCAACACATTAGTTTGTTTCATAAGCCACAAACATTCATTGTACGCTCGTGTTCAGATCTATTCTGTGAGGAACTCGTCCGTTAGCAATATTCGCTTCCATGTGATGTGTAGTTGTAAATTGGAAGTTGAGGCATTATTAAAATTGTGTTTTATTCAATTTAGTCTAACAAGTGAATTCGCTGTATGATTGGCATTGGTTCCAAAGATCACCATTTGTCCCAAAGTGTGATAAATCAATAGAAATACTTGTTTCCGGAGATAGTTAAACAGACTTAAATTATTAACAGATAAAGAACATGGACAATGAACAGCACTGAAGTGATAATACTTGACATCTGATTTCTGAAATTTTAGCGTAGTGAACATTACGCTAATCACTAGTCAGTTGAGAGATTTTCGAAGGAAGTAACAGATTCTCTGATTTGTCCGCCAATCAAGCAACATGGGACGAACATTATTACATTTCATACGATCACTAATGGTGTTCCGAAAAGACAGACTAAATACGGTTGGCGGTGGCGTGTTTGTTGTGGTAGACGTAGTTTCTCTTGTCGCGAAATTGAAGTAAATAGTTCCTGTGAGTTAGTATGGACATGGATCATTGTTGGCAACCGGAATAAAATAATAACTGGATCCTTTTCCCGACCTACCAATTTAGATGATACAGTTGCTGAAAGGTCAAAGAAAACTTGAGTTTGATTTGAAACACGTACCCGACTCATAGGAATATAGTTGGTGGTGACTAATTTACCTTCGATATGTTGGTGAAAATGTAAGTTTAATTCCGGAGGTACGCATAAAACATCATCCGAAATTGTACTAAGCGCATTCTATGAAAATTATTTCGAGCAGTTAGTTCATGAGCCCACGCGAATAGTAAACGGTTGTGAAAACACACTTGACCTCTTAGAAACAAATAATCCTGAGTTTATAATGAGTATCAAAACGGATACAGAGATTATTGAACACAGAGTTGTCGTAGCGAGATTGAATATTATAACCCCCAAAGCCTCCAAAAATAAACGAGAAATATACCTATTCAAAAACCCAGATAAAAATGGTCCTGACGCTTTCCTGAGAGACAATATTCATTCCTTCCAAATTAATAATGCAAGTGCAGACCAGATGTGGCTTAAATTCAAAGAAATAGTATCGGCAGCAATTGAGAGATTTATACCAAATAAATTAACAAACGACAGAGCTGATCCTCCCTGGTGCATACAATGAGTCAGAACACTGTTGAAGAAACAACGAAAGAAACATGCCAAATTTAATCAGACGCAAAATCCCCAAGACTCGCGACCTCGAAATTTAGCGCCGACTTCAGTGCGAGGTGCTTATAATAGTTTCCACAACGAAACTTCGTCTCGAAACCTGACAGAAAATCCAAAGAAATTCTGGTCGTATGTGAAGTATGTTAGCGGCAAGAAACAATCAATGCATTCTCCGCGCGATAGTAATGGAGATACTGTCGAAGACAGTGCTGCCGAAGCCGAGTTATTAAACACAGCCTTCCGAAATGCCTTCACAAAATAAGACGAAGTAAATATTCCAGAATTCGAATCAAGAACAGCTGACAACCTGAGAAACGTAGAAGTAAATATCCTCGGTGTAGTGAAGCAACTTAAATCACTTAATAAAAGCAATTTTTGTGATCCAGACTGTATAGCAATTAGGTCCCTTTCAGAGTATGCTCATGCATTAGCTCCATACTTAACAATCATATACAACCGTTCGCTCGACGAAAAATCCGTACCCAAGGTCACACCAATATTCAAGAAAGGTAGTAGGAGTAATCCACTTAATTACAGGCCCTTATCAATAACGTCGATATGCAGCAGGATTCTGGAACATATATTGTGTTTGAACATTACGAATTACCTCGAAGAAAACGGTCTATTGGCACACAGTCAACAAGGCTTCAGGAAACATCGTTCTTGTGAAACAACTAGCTCTTTATTCGCATGAAGTGTTGAGTGCTATTGACAATGGATTTCAGATCTATTCCGTATTTCTGGATTTCCGGAAGGCTTTTGACACTGTACCACACAAGCGGCTTGTAGTGAAATTACTAGCTTAAGGAATATCGACTCAATTGTGTGACTGGATTTGTGATTTCCTGTCAGAGAGGTCACAGTTCGTAGTAATTGACATAAAGTCATCGAGTAAAACAGAAGTGATTTCTGGCGTTCTCTAAGGTAGCATTATAGGCCCTTTGCTGCTCCTTATCTATATAAACAATTTGGAAGACACTCTGTTCAGCCGTCTTAGGTTGCCTGCAGATGACGCTGTCCTTCATCGACTAATAAAGTCATCAGAAGATCATAACAAATTGCAAAACGATTTAGTAAAAATATCTGAATGGTGCGAAAATTGACAGTTGACCCTAAGTAACGAAAAGCGTGAGATCATCCGCATGAGTGCTAAAAGGAATTCGTTAACTTCGGTTACACGATGAATCAGTCAAATCTAAAGGCCGTAAATTCAAATAACTACCTAGAAATTACAGTTATGAAGAACTTAAATTGGAAGGAATACATAGAATGGGGAAGGCTAACCAAAGACTGCATTTTATTGGCAGGACACTTAGAAAATGTAACAGATCTATTAAGGAGGCTGCCTGCACTACGCTTGTCCGTCGTCTTTTGAAATAATGCTGCGCGGTGTGTTATCCTTACCAGATAGGACTGACGGAGTACATCAAAAAAGTTCAAAGAAGGGCAGCACGTTTTGTATTATCGCGAAATATGGGAGAAAGTGTCACAGAAATGATACAGGATTTGGGCTGAACATTATTAAAAGAAAGGCGTCTTCCGTTCCGACGGAATTTTCTCACGAAATTCCATTCACTAACTTTCTCCTACGAATGGGGAAATATTTTGTTGACACGAACCTACATAGGGAGAAACGATCACCACGATAAAATAAGGGAAATCATAGCTCGTAC
Source organism: Schistocerca americana (assembly GCF_021461395.2). Lineage (NCBI taxonomy): Eukaryota > Metazoa > Arthropoda > Insecta > Orthoptera > Acrididae > Schistocerca > Schistocerca americana. Next base: position 740,016,002 of record NC_060119.1, on the reverse strand, counting down.
GGGAAGATATAGGTGTTCGTTCTTTTCGCGCGGTATGCGAGATTTGAATATTAGAGAATTGTGAAGGTGGTTCGGTGAACCCTTTGCCATGCACTTAAATGTGTTTTGCAGAGTATCCACGTACATATAGATGTAGATCACTAATTTGCCTATTGCAAGACATTCGAGGGAGATAATTCAATTCAGAATCTTATTAATCCAACTTCAAGCTCCGTTTTAGCTTAGGCTTGGGTAATCATCGATACAGATTGTTGTGCAGCGCCGTGCACTGTGAGTTTCTGAACAATTCAGACGCATTTTATTTTATTTTTTTTAGACTACAGCCCAAAGTGAAAAGCGACGATAAAGCAGACTGTGTCAACTTGTGCCGCGGTTCTCCACCGACTACACGGATAACAGGGTGCCCACAAATACGTTAGGTGACTTGTCGTCGTTAGTAAGAAAGCAAGAACTTCATACATAAAATTTCACCATAGTACTACTACTACAGCAAGGAAAAGGAGGACCCGGTGCGACTGAGGACGGTACGAGCGAGTGAGTAACAGTTCTGTTAAGCGGTTGTTTGGTTGACTGGCGTTCGGATAATTGACATTCCGCTGTAGTATCAGAACTCTTCTTACCTCAAATAATAAGTTATGTTTTAGCCTGAGGTTCGCAGAGAGGGCTTGATACTAAAAGCGTAGTTTCGATCGACTTAACGGACGAAATTTTCATGTTGTATTATATAAAATTTGAGTCTAACGTACAAAAATGAAAGAGATTTGAAGTAGGAATCGCTTTTTCTGAAACAGTGAACAGCCGTCGTAACATAATGTTGTCCCACATTGTGATGTCCTGATTAAAGTAACAACATCTCATAAATTTGCAAAGATTTGTTAATTTTCTTAACAAGTTATATCACTCATTGCTCTGATTAGAAAATCACACAAAATAAAAGGGAGTTCAATGGCACCTTAAAAACCCGAATACAATTGCCATCTAGTAGTTATGACCTATTTACTTATTTATTTACACGTTAATTTCCGTAGGACCAAATTGAGTAGCAAATCTCCAAGGTCATGGACATGTCGGTACATTAAATTACAACATACAAGTAATAACAGAAAAAATAAATGTTTATGAACCTGAAAAAAGTCAGTCCATAAGTTTAAGTAAACGCAATCAACAATACAATTAGAATTGGCTTAATTCTACAAGGAATTCCTCGACAGAATAGAAGGAGTGATCCATGAGGAAACTCTTCAGTTTCCATTTGAAAGCGCATGGATTACTGCTAAGATTTTTGAATTCGAGTAGTAGCTTATTGAAAATGGATGCAACAGTATACTGCACATCTTTCTGCACAAGAGTTAAGGAAGTCCGATCCAAATGCAGGTCTGATTTCTGGCGAGTATTAGCCGCGAGAAAACTGCTTATTCTTGGGAATAAGCTAATATTGTCAACAAGAAATGACAGTAAGGAATATTTATTTTGAGAGGCCAACGTCAAAATACCAGGACCCGTGAACAGGGGTCGACAAAAGGTTCGTGAACTTACACCACTTATTGCCCGAACCGCCCATTTCTGAGCCAAAAATATGCTTTTAGAATAGGAAGAGTTACCCCAAAATATAATAACATACGACATAAGCGAATGAAAATAAGCAAAGTAGACTAATTTTCGGGTTCAACAATCACTCAGTTCTGGTACCGTTCGAATAGTAAAAATGGCAGTATTAAGTCTTTGAACAAGATCCTGAACGTGGGCTTTCCACGACAGCTCACTAGCTATCTCTATACCTAGAAATTTGAACTGTTCAGTTTAGCTAATCATATGCCCATTCTGTGAAATTAAAACGTCAAGTTTTGTTGAATTGTTAGAAACTGTAAGAACGGAGTCTTACTGTGATTTAGAGTTAGTTTATTTTCTACAGGCCATGAACTTAGGTCATGTTCCGCACCATTTGAAACCGAGCCACTGTTGCACACAATACCCTTTACTACCAAGCTAGTGTCATCAGCAAACAGAAATATTTTAGTTACCCATAATACTAGTGGGCATATCAAATGTTTCAAATGGCTCTGAGCACTATGGGACTCAACTGCTGTGGTCATAAGTCCCCTAGAACTTAGAACTACTTAAACCTAACTAACTTAAGGACATCACACACATCCATGTCCGAGGCAGGATTCGAACCTGCGACCGTAGCGGTCGTGCGGTCCCAGACTGTAGCGCCTTTAACCGCTCGGCCACTCCGGCTGGCAAGAGGGCGTATCATTTATATAAATAAGGAACAGGAAACAGGAGTGGCCCAACACTGATCCCTGGGGCACCCTCCCCCCCCATCTCCCCGTGACACAGTACCCCACTCAGACCCCAAGTCACAGCCGTTATCAACATTGTGAATAATGACCTTTTTCTGCCTGTTCTAAAGTAAGAGGTGAACCAATTGTGAGCTACTCCCCGTATTCCGTTATGGTCCAACTTCTGGAGCAACATTGTGTGATCAACACAATCAAATGCCTTAGTTAATTCAAAAAATATGCCAAGCATTCGAAACCTTTTGTTTATCCCATCCAGTACCTCACAGAGAAAAGAGAGTATAGCAATTTCAATTGTTAAACGACTTATAAAGCCAAACTGTACATCTGATAGCAAATCGTGTGATATAAAGTGATCAATTATCCTTACATACACAACCTTTTCAATAACTTTTGCAAACACTGATTTAATAGAAACAGGTCTAAATTATCTGCATGATCCCTTTCTCCCTTTTTATAAAGCGGCTTTACTACTGAGTACTTCAATCGCTCAGGAAACTGACCATTCCTGAAGGAAAAATTACAACTGTGGCAAAATACAGGGCTAACATGCGCAGCACAGTACTTTAATATTCTGCTAGACACTCCATCATAACAATGAGAGTCCTTATTGACTCGATCTCCCTCTTCTCAATATCACAGAGGAGTATTTCAGACATCAATCTCGGAAAGGCATTTGCCAAGAAAGTTATATGATTTTCTGTAGAAACCAAATTTTTGTTTAATTCACCTGCAATCCTCAGAAAATGATTGTTAGATACTGAATATATATCTGATTTATCAGTAACAGAAATATTTTTTGCTGCGAACTGACTTATTTCGTCGACCTTGTGCTGCTGACCGGACACTTCCTTCACAACTGACCATATGGTTTTAATTTTATCCTGTGAAATAGCTATTCTATTTGCATACCACACACTCTTTGCCTTCCTAACAACATTTTTAAACACCTTACAATACTGTCTGTAATGGGCAACTGTAGCTTGATTGTGACTACTTCTAACATTTTGATATAATTCCCACTTCGTTCTACATGATATCCTTATCCCACTAGTCAGCCACCCGGGATGCCTATTACTGCTAGTACCCCGTTTAGAACGTTCTAATGGAAAGCAACTCTCAAAGAGCGTGAGAAATGTGTTAAGGAAAGCATTGTATTTATCATCTATGTTATTGGTACTATAAACATCCTGCCACTCTTGTTCCTTGACAAGGTTTAAACAACTCTTTATTGCTGTTGAATTAACTTTCCTACATAGTTTGTAATTAAATATGACATTTGTTTGAGTACAAAAGTCTTTTAGTGTTAAAATTTGTGCATCGTGGTCTGAAGGCCACTCACGCTTTTACTAACACAATGCGTCTAGTTATGAAGAATGAATAAAAATATTGTCTATGGCTGTGCTACTGTTTCCCTGCACACTAGCTGGAAAAAATCCAGTTTGCATCAGGTCAGATCATATGAATTTAGGAGATCTACTAAAATCGTTTTTCTTGCACCATCGTATACAAAATTAATATTGAAGTCACCACATATAAATAATTTCTGGTATTTCCTACAAAGTGAATCAAGGACCCCCTGTAGCTTGAGGAAAAATGCTCTGAAGTCAGAGTTAGGGGACCTATAAACAACAACAGAAGTTTAGTTTCACTAAATTCAACTGCCCCTGCACAACATTCAAATATCTGTTAAGTGCAGTGTCGTGATATGTCTATGGACTCAAATGGAATACTGTTTTTTACGTACATAGCCACTCCCCCACTCCACAAGGAACTCCTTGAGAAACAGCCATCTCATCTTTATCCTGGTAAATTAAGCCTCTGAATTGTCCAATTATTTAAGTGGTGCTCTGATATACAAATAATTTCATAGTCAACATCTATAAGCAGTTCACTAACTTTATCTCTAATACCTCTTATATTTTGATGAAATATGCTAACTCCTTCTCTTCTGGGAAACATTACATCCTCGAAAGGTGATCCCTTAGTTAGAGGGACTTCCTTTAAGCAGGTATATCTGTCAGCTGACTTCACTCTAAAAAAAAGTGCAGCTCTAACTCCAACTACTACAGGAATTTTTCCATGAGTGATCCTCACTACCACCACCACCACCACCACCACCACCCACTACACTGTCACCTATGAACTTAGCCAGCCTCCCCTTTCCATACCTATTGAGGTGCAGGCCACACCAAGTGAAAGCCAATCTACTGCTGGACCCAACTGGCACCACTGAGATGTGACCCATGCCCTCTGTCATGAACGCCCTCTCCAGCCCCATGTTAACGCGCCTAACAGCCGCATTAAGGTGAGGCTGATCATGACGCTGAAACAGATGCACGAAATGCACATTAGTGCCACCAGTTTGAGCACCTATCTTTACGAGGTCACCACCTGCATCATATTCCCCGTCCCTATCAAGATTTTTCCCTGCTCCACCCACTATCACTGCCTGATCCTCCTTCGTAAAATTCCTCCATAACTCCCCTATGCTGTCAGTCACTTGAGCAAACCCTGTACTTAAGCTTCACAATGCTGGAGACCTGGTACTCGCTCCCCAACACTTCCTGCAACTGCTGGCCCACACATCTACCATCAGAACTACCTAGCAGCAGAACCTTCTTTCTGTTAAACTTTGCAACTGACCTAGGCCTCCTAACTGCTGAGGACTGCTGCGTGTTCCCTGCATCTACAGCTACACGAGGCTACTCTCCACTCAACTCTGACAGTTGGACAAATATATTGCATATACGTAAAGTAAAACTGTCTGAATACCTCCTCTTCCTAGCTGCCTTCTTGCCAACTACCAGTTCCCATTCCCCACCACCCTTCACCCTCCTCAACCTCTCTAGTTCCTCCTTTGAGCGTTGTAACTGCACCTGAAGGGCACAGATCTTACGCTGCTTCTCCTCTATCAACTTATTTCTACTACAGATTCTGCATTCCCAGGAGAGGATCTCACTAAAATGGCCACTGGCTTCCCCACTGCATTACCTCCCAAAGAAAATGCTTTGAATAAATCCCACACCGTAACCCACTACTTACAAACTTACGACAGAGTTCATCCTTCTCACTCATGGTAAAATTTTACAGTTACTGAAAAAAACTGTATCTCTTGCATGGTCAAATGGTGGCGTCTGCAAAGTGTATACAATGCAAAATAAATGATTATGGAAAATTATTTACATTACATCTGGTTCCTAAGATTTTTTCAAAATATAATTGTGTGTGTGCATAAAATTTTTGTTCACAAAAATGGATTGTCTTTATGATGGTATAATATGCAGATTTAACAGTGGAAATTTTTTTCTCTGAGATGCAACTCAATTACATTATGTCGTTGCGCATAGCTGCGTTTCTTCGAACGGGCAGCCACATCTGTTACTTAAGTTCGCCAAAGCTCCTGTGTGTGTCAATACCTGTAATGCGCTGGTCAACTCGGCGTCAACAAAAGTTGCGCGCGAGCAGTTCGTTTGTGTCCTGCTCAAGCCCAAGGGACAGGGACGACATCTACTCTGCCTGCTTCCTGAGAATTTCCTCGCGTCTGTCTGCAGCCTGTCTGCTTCTGTAGCAGTCATAAGACGCAATTATCTGAGTAGCTCGCGAATACAGAAATACTTGAAACAGTCACAATACTCACTGACGGAAAAAGATACCAACACCGAAAGATAATTAACTTAGAGTAAATAAATTTCTGAAATGCACTCTTCCAGGCAACATACTTAAGTGACTAACATTGCAAGATTACTGGGTAATGTAATAAAAAAATGGTTCAAATGGCTCTGAGCACTATGGGACTTAACTGCTGAGGTCATCAGTCCCCTAGAACTTAGCACTACTTAAACCTAACAAACCTAAGGACATTACACACATCCATGCCCGAGGCAGGATTCGAACCTGCGACCGTAGCCGTCGCGCGGTTCCAGACTGTAGCGCCTAGAACCGCTCGGACACTCCGGCCGGCCAAGGTAATGTAAGAGCATTGCAAATGTGAAATGCTGGGAAGTTAATAATCATTGCCAGAATGTTCAATGCAAGCATGCAAACGTGTTGTACAGGTACTGGATGTCAGGTTGTGGAATGGAGCTCCATTTCTGTTGCACTTTGTCAGTCAATACAAAGACGGTTAACACTGGTTGTGGACGACGTTGGATTTGTCGTCCGATGATGTACCATGTATGCTCGAAAGGAGAGAGATCTGGTAATCGAGCAGCCAAGGCAGCATGCCGACGCTTTAAAATGAGAGTTTGTATGTGGTCGAGCGATATCCTAGTGGAAAACACCCCCAGGAAACATGTTCGTGAAATGCAGAACAGTAGGTCGAATGACCAGAGTGACGTACAAATTTGCAGTCAGGGTGCGAGGGATAACTACGAGAGTGCTCCTGCTGTCATACGAAATCTCACCCTAGACCATAGCTCCCGCCATAGGTCCAGTGTGTCTAGCACGCAGACAGGTTAGTTATAGGCCCTGCACTGGCCTCCTACTAACAAACGGCCGTGACTGGCACCGAGGTATAACGCACTTTCATCAGAAAATACAACAGACCTTCAGCCTGCCCTTCAATGAGCTCTCATTTGACACCTTTGAAGCCGCAAATGGCGGTGATTTTGTGTCAGACGAATGCAAGCTACAGGGCATTTGGCTCGGAGCTGGCCTTGAAGTAACCGATTTGTAACAGTTCATTGTGTCACTGTGGTGCCAACTGCTGCTGTAATTGTTGACGCAGAAGCAGTACTATGCGCCAGAGACATACGCTGAATACGACGAGCAGGCCGCTGTGGCCGAGCAGTTCTAGGCGCTTCAGTCCGGAAACGCGCTGCTGCTACGGTCGCAGGTTCGAATCCTGCCTCGGGGATGGATGCGTGTGATATCCTTAGGTTAGTTAGGTTTAAGTAGTTCTAAGTCTAGGGGACTGATGACCACAGATGTTAAGTCCCATAGTGCTCAGAGCCATTTGAACCATTTCAATATGATGGTTTTCCCTCTCGGCAGTGTCACTTGGCCGTCTGGAGCCCAGTCTCCTTGTAACCGTATATTCCCATGTCCATCGCTGCCACCAATCATGTACAGTGGCTACATTCCTGCAGTATCGCAGAAGGAACATCCATCCCCTCGTAGCCCTACTACACGACTTCGTTCAAACTGAGGTGTTGAGAATGGCATCTTTGTCGCCTTAAAGGCATTCTTGACCGACATCAAGTCACCAGTCCGAACGGTACGTAACGCTCATGGCCGTTACAGCGTTTATTTAAAGCAAATGCGATTTGCATCCTTACAATGGCACTACTAGCGGCACTTCTATGCGAATAGCGTGAAATTTGAATACACGTCATCTTTCAGATGTACAGACACGCCTACCAACTTCCGTTTATTTCGAATATCTCCTTCGTGTTGTTTCTGATTTTTTTTCCGTCAGTGTATAATCAAATAGGCAACTCAAGTTATGTGTCAGAACAGTTAAGTAGCTGACTGGTCAGAATATGGACTGCACTGCTGCAGAATGATACACTTTCTCCAAAAATAGCAAAGCGTGTGCCCATTAATACCAGATGTCGGGTGGGAAACGCAGTAGCATGGCGACCAGGAGATGAATGGTCGCTAATCGTCTATCTTCGACCTCAATTCCTACTTCAAAAACGTGTGGAGGGACGACTCAATACTCTTGCTAGTGTAAAAGATGATAACAGCGCTTATTTCGCGAAAGAAGAAAACAGTGGAATGCAGCAGAAACTTCCCGCTCTTGGCTTACGAAGTGCGCTTCAACAAATACAAGTTTCGTACTGGCCCGACGCAGTGTCTCCTCTGTTGGTCAGCTTCTTCGCTCCAAGAAAAGTGGGCGTGAAACATTCGATTGAATAAACAAACCTTTTGAAAACAAAAGCAGACGACTTTTTCACCCTGGGTGGGCAGTTTTGGGACGTCTTAACCATTGATGTTCGTGCAGAAAAGGCAAAAATGTCCTGCTCAATTAATTTTTTGGGGACGACAGTGGCAGCAAAGCGTCTTCTGTCCTCAGTAAGGACATGTATTATCTCTGCCCACAAATGCACGAGGCAGGCCGCGGCTCCACTTCCGCACAAACTGCCCATCTTCCTGGTAGTCTCGTCTCTCCTAATAAGATTCACTGAGTGCTCTCTGTCGACAAAGAGCAACCTGAGACCACACCGTTAGCGCACCTTGCCAGTGAGAAAAACGCAAAGTCTTGCAGGCTCACATGTCCAGTACTCTCAATAAAATAGTAACGTAGAAGTAGTAAAACAACATGAAACAATATCACTTAGCAACATGTGACTGTGATGTCACAACGAATACGTTTAAGTATCGCTAAATACTAATCTATAATCATTATACACTAAGCTCATCTCTAGCAGATCAATGTTCGCAGAAAGAGAACTTGGGATATGTGGGTGCGCCTTGATACAAACATTTCATTGTCTCAAATTCCATTACGCATGGCAATACGTAAATATCAAAGAGTGACAAATTGTTGATTAGGATGGATGTATCATCAACTAGCGCTTCATATCTCTGTTTTACTGTTTTGGAAGCTCCTCTGTGTGTACTACTATGAATGAAATATCATTGGTTTTCGTTTTGCAATCCAGATGTAAGTTCTCTTTTTCTACACCGGAGGATTCGCCAGCTGTTGTTTCACCACTGGCAAGTTAAAATATAAGAAAAATCTTTGCGCTCAAAATTGATTCACCTTATTTAGTGCAGCAACCACGTTCTTTCGTGGAATGTTTTGATTACGGTTTCATTTTTGTCGTAATGTGTTACGCCCACGAGTGATGAGCATTATAAACCTACTCGCAAATCGTCGATAGTCGAATACCAACAAATTTAAAACGATCCAGGCATTAATAGGAATCTTTTTTTCCGCTATTGCTTTTGATAGAGGTTTAACAAACTTGGTACCCACCTTGCACAAAGATTTCTCATTCGTAATTTTTAATGTGAAATGTTAGATTGCGTCTTTTTCTTTTACGTTTATGTATTTAACAATTTCGTGCATTGCAGCCACTGACCGTTCAGTAACATTTTGTACTCTTTCTCGGTGTTTTCATCTGTGGTCGTAGTTCCCAGCTGCCCTATGAGAAGAACTAAGATTTTTGAATTCAGCCTCCCATTACTTTACCTTCGCAACCGAGCAACATACCTAATCTTATTCTTGTGTATATGTATATTCTCCAGGTAAGCAGGCTGTCCGAGTAATTCCTACTACAGTTATTGATTTTTCAACCAAATACCAGGCATCTCGTAGATGGGCAGAGAGAGTCACAATTGGAAATATTTGGGAGAGAATTTCCATTTCCGGTATTTGCCCAACGACCAAGTGAAATCTCCCGAAAATCTCGATCTGACCTGGGGGAATAGAAACTATTTTTAATTTAATTCTGCGTCACTATGTCCAAGATAGCCTAGCGTGCGTGATGGTGTGTGTGTTTGTGTGGATATAGACACGTGTAGTGTGCTGTATCTGTCTCGCTGAAATATATGACCAACATAGTGAAACAAAATTTCGTATGTATCGAGACTTTTCCACATAGCCCTCGATGGCATGCTAAACGACGTGAAAACGATTGTCTAGCTCAGTGGCAGTTTAAGAGTACTGGATTGAGATTGTTCCTGTACTGGGCGTGTTCTGTTGCTGCAATGAATGCCATGTTGATATATCTTTGTGTGTTAAAGGATGTATTCATCGGCAGAAGACCACAAGCCGCAGCCGCAGCCGTTACACGGGGCTCTGCCGCCTGCCTACGGGGTTGGTGGCCCCTCCAGTTCGTCACCACACACAGCTGTTGTGTTTACCACAGCGTGTAAGTACAGCTTCGTAAGACCTCGGGTCACATCGGTGTGCCAACTAATTTTCATTATCTGTATAGGTGTGTGTGTGTGTGTGTGTGTGTGTGTGTGTGTGTGTGTGTGTGTGTGTGTGTGTGCTGGGAATGGGGGGGGGGGGGGGGCAAATGAAATAATTCACTGATTTCCTGTAATGTGAATTTAGTATACACCATACAGCTAAACCGTTAAACAACTTGTGCACCTATAGTGTGGGGTGGTGTGTTAGGCAGTCAGTGCCTCTATTGTGCTACAAACAGAAATAATTCATTAATACCGAAATTCCTAAATATGGGCCCAGTTTTATAGTTTCTGCTTTCTGTAAACAATTTCGTTCTTTGAATGTGGAAGAAGATATCATTTAGCTGGGAAGAAATTAGTCTAACTTTGCCATAAGTCCATTTACGACCAGTGGTTCAGGTTCAGTGTAGGCTGCCATAGCAATCGGCCACAGATTAGCCTCTAATTATTATTGCTATGTTGCAACCACTGTGCATCACATGTTAAGGAAAAAAGAGAAACATAGTAACTTTGAAAAAGAAGGGGGCATTTGTTTAGTTTCTTTTTAGACTCCAATAATTTTACAAATAATTTGCGAATGTTTTTTATTCTTCATTTCCACAGTTCTGGAACAAATCCTTTCATGTGATCCATAAGAATTATTTTTCCAGCCCTGTCTTTAACATGGAGGAGTAGAGCATTTCTCAATATGAGGTGGTTTTTAAGTCTTCTTAAATCCTTGAATGACCTCTTAGAGGAGCTGATGATAAACTGTCATACTCAGAATGAGCTATCGGATAACTTCATAAAACATTTCGTCAGCCCTAGCACGTTCAGGATGAAGTCTTCTTTCAGTAGAGAATACATTGCACCAGTCGTAATGATTCGCAACATTTCGAACTGTGCCTGAAGTCTGTCAGAGTCTTCAGTGTTCAGTGTGTTCTTCAAGCAACTCTACCAAAAATTTTTTGAAAACATAGTCAGCGATCTTAAAATTTGATAAAATTAAAATTTAAAACAGTCTTGATCGCAGTCATGTTAAAACATTTTTTTTGGAGTGAGTGACCGGTTTCGGCTCTGTGAAAGAGTCATCTTCAGACTCCAAAGCAGTGGATGGGCACTCCTAGATGAGTTCCGTCGACACTCGACACTCGTGTAACTCCAGAGCAGTTATATGAGCGTGGAGGGTCGACGGTCACTCACTCCAACAAAAGCTGCTCTTCAGCCGAAAGACATAGAACAAACAATAGAAGACATTTAAAAAGAACAAAGGAGAGAATATGGTGGACATAGATATAAAAAAGGGGAACATCATGGAAGGCAATAGACAAAAAACGGGGGTGACCATAAAATGGAGATTAAAAAACTGTTAAAACTGTTTAAAAGTAGCACACACAAAAAGCCACACACTGCGACAATTAAAAGAACGCAAGGCACAGTATGACTGGAGCATGAAAGGTATCGACGGATGGTGTAGCACATAACAAACACTGACGGCGAGCCTCAAGGCAGTACACAATTGCCGGCCACGGTGGTCTAGTGGTTCTAGGCGCACAGTCCGGAACCGCGGGACTGCTACGGTCGCAGGTTCGAATCCTGCCTCGGGCATGGATGTGTGTGATGTCCTTAGGTTAGTTAGGTTTAAGTAGTTCTAAGTTCTAGGGGACTGATGACCGCAGAAGTTGAGTCCCATAGTGCTCAGAGCTATTTTTGAAAGTACACAATTAAAATCACACCTCTTGACGCACAGGAGAAACAGCACTAAACACAACACTGATGTGGCACACTGACGATGATCAAAACAGAGGATCTTCCAGGCACAAGGAGATGAGGGAGACTGGAAGAAGGGAGGGAGGGGAAGAGATGGCGGAGATGAGCGGGGGGCGCGCTGAAGAGGGCCAGGTAGGGAGGGATGTGGGAAGGAGAGGAAAGTATGGGGTGCAGGGTCACAGGGGGGGGGGGGGAAGGAGGAAAATCCGCTCTGGGAGAAGGAGGGAAGAGGAAAAAAGGGAGCCCTGGGGAGAGGGGGGGGGGGAACCCCCGGGGGGAACCCCACCCATTAGCATTCTTTCTTGTGGGGATTAAAAGGCGCAGACTATAAATCAGTCGAAGCGAAGGGAAGGACAGGACAAAATGTAGTCGGACTTGAAGTTTAACATTGCCTGACAGCTGATGATTGTTCCAAGGATACGATAGTTTGATTCCTTTATAAAATGAATAAACCAAAATACTAATCGAATATTTGCTGATGTAAGCATAATTTTTATCGCTTGGCTTTTCCATTAGATATTATGTACATCGATAACGGTAAATGAATTTCCCAATTTGACGACCCTCTCCATGTTCATAAGCATTTTCCACGCAACGTGTTTGTGTATAAGTATACAGGGTGGTCCATTGATCGTGACCGAGCCAAATATCTCACGAAATAAGCATAAAACGAAAAAACTACAAAGAACGAATCTCGTCTAGCTTGAAGGGGGAAACCAGATGGCGCTATGGTTGGCCCGCTAGATGGCGCTGCCATAGGTCAAACGGATATCAACTGCATTTTTTAAAATAAAAACCCCACTTTTATTATATATTCGTGTAGTATGTAAAGAAATGTGAATGTTTTAGTTGGACCACTTTTTTCGCTTTGTGATAGATGGCGCCGTAATAGTCACAATCATATGGCTCACAATTTTAGCCGAACGTTTGGTAACAGGTAGGTTTTTTAAATTAAAATATAGAAAGTAGGTATGTTTGCACATTTTATTTCGGTTTTTCCAATGTGATACATGTACCTTTGTAAACTTAGCATTTCTGAGAACACATGCTGTTACAGCGTGATTACCTGTAAATACCACATTAATGCAATAAATACTCAAAATGATGTGCGTCAACCTCAATGCATTTGGCAATACGTGTAACGACATTCCTCTCAACAGCGAGTAGTTCGCCTTCCGTAATGTTCGCACATGCATTGACAATGCGCTGACGCATGTTGTCAGGCGTTGTTGATGGATCACGATAGCAAATATCCTTCAACTATCCCCACAGAAAGAAATCCGGGGACGTCATATCCTGCGAATGTGCAGGCTATGGTATGGTGCTTCGACGACCAATCCACCTGTCATGAAATATGCTATTCAATACCCCTTCAACCGTATGCAAGCTATGTGCCGGACATCCATCATGTTGGAAGTACATTGCCATTCTGTCACGCAGTGAAACATCTTGTAGTAACATCGTTAGTACATTACGTAGGAAATCAGCATACATTGCACCATTTAGATTGCCATCGATAAAATGGGGGCCAATTATCCTTCCTCCCTTAATGCCGCACCATACATTAACCCGCCAAGGTCGCTGATATTCCACTTGTCACAGCCGTCATGGATTTTCCGTTGCCCAATAGTGCATATTACGCCGGTTTACGTTACTGCTGTTGGTGAATGACGCTTCGTTGCTAAATAGAACGCGTGCAAAAAATCTGTCATCGTCCCGTAATTTTTCTTGTGCCCAGTAGCAGAACCGTACACGACGTTCAAAGCCGTTGTCATGGAATTCTTGGTGCATAGACACATGGTACGGGTGCAATCGATGATGATGCAGCATTCGAAACACCGACGGTTTTGAGATTCCCGATTCTCGCACAATTTGTCTGCTACTGATGTGCGGGTTAGCCGCGACTGCAGCTAAAACACCTACGTGGGCATCGTCACTTGTTGCAGGTCGTTGTTGACGTTTCACATGTGGCTGAACACTTCCTAACGTAACTATCCAGAGAACGGTCCGGACATTTGAATGATGTCGTCCAGGATACCGAGCACCATACATAGCACACGCCCGTTGGGCATTTTGATCACAATAGCCATACATCATCAAGAAATCGACCTTTTCAGCAATTGGTAAACGATCCATTTTAACACGGGTAATGTATCACGAAGCAAATACCGTCCACACTGGCGGAATGTTACGTGATACCACGTACTTCTAGGTTCGTGACTATTACAGCGCCATCTATCACAAAGCGAAAAAAGTGGTCGAACTAAAACATTCACATTTCTTTACGTACTACACGAATATGTAATAAAAAATGTGGGTTCCTATTTAAAAAAAAAAACGCAGTTGATATCCGTTTGACCTATGGCAGCGCCATCTAGCGGGCCAACCATAGCGCCATCTGGTTTCCCCCTTCAAGCTAGACGAGTTTCGTTCTTTGTAGTTTTTTCGTTTGATGCTTATTTCGTGAGATATTTGGCCCAGTCACTATCAATGAACCAATCTGTACAGGCGTCATTACATTGTGCTCTCACTATTTCTAAGGGGAGCATTCAGCATGCTGAAAAGGCAGCAAGAGTACTTGTTACTGCTAAACTTTGCTAAGGGCAGTCCACTCTCTGCACCTGTACATGGTGCATCTTTGCATTGAGTCTCCGTGTCATGTGTCATCTTTGAGACACCCAGTGGAAGACAATGTGTGACACCGACTTATCAGCTGCTAACCAGATGATACCTTTACGCCGGAGAATACGAATTACTAACATTCAGACGTTTCTTAGTTTCTAGTTATCCGCCCATTCCGTTGAGCGCAAATGGGCATTATCGCCGCGGATTCGTGGCACTTCCGACCAGCCAGTTTTAAAAAAAAAAGTTCAAATGTGTGTGAAATCTTATGGGACTTAACTGCTAAGGTCATCAGTCCCTAAGCTTACACACTACTTAACCTAAATTATCCTAAGGACAAACGCACACACCCATGCCCGAGGGAGGACTCGAACCTCCGCCGGGACCAGCCACACAGTCTATGACTGCAGCGCCTAAGACCGCTCGGCTAATCCCGCGCGACCCAGCCAGTTTTGTACAAGAGCTTTCCCTAACGGTTGCGGCCTTCTTTGACGCGACAACTGCAACGGTATTCACCTAAATGTTGTACAAGAACAGTGGTTTGTTGGGATTTACCTTATAGATGGTAACATTGTTAAAAGGCCCAGATACAACGATGACATGTGCAGATGTCGGAACATTTTTAAAGGTTGGCATGTCTGAAAACAGAATATTTTGCAGGATACCACTTGATAATCGCCTTGAACAGAAATTTCAGTAGTGAAAATTCATAACCTCAACAGTCACTGGCGATTATAGTGTCTTCCAAAAAGTGTTACGTGACTGTGAAACCCAGCCATGAGAACTGAAACGAACCGTTTTCTTTAATGCGACCTGCGTGACGTTCAAGCACACGGGCCACCTGTGTAGAACGGTTTGCAGAATTCCTAGCACGAATATTAAATCGCTAACTTCGGTATTCTGTAAGCGATTAGGACGTTACGTGTGGACAGCCTACCCTTTACATTCCACTTGTGCCACATATTGGTGTTTTGTTGTCCATTTGTAGAGTATTTACACAACTGAGAATTTCAGATCGATTTAGTGATGACAGTCTGATCTGAAGCACAGCGAGAGGTCTATGTTGGATTGAAGGTGAGAGTCTGGATGTGAGTTGACGAAGCCAACTAAGGCAAATGTGAATTTTTTGTTATGAAGACAGACACGCAGCGCGAGTTTCAAGTTGGGTTATAAGCTGATAGCTTTAGTGGAAATAACATCATGTAACACCTTATGCAGTTGTTCGACTAATGCTTTATTTTGCGATTGGTTTCGGTAAAAGACCGTTATCTAACACTAACTTTTGTTAACAGCAAGAGCTAAAAAAAATATGTCAAAAATATAATACTCATAAATAATGTTCAACTATGCAGACACTCCACGTATTTACATCTGAATGAAAAAACATTTTATAAATATAGACTAGTTAGTCGAGTTCAGCTGCACTTCATTAACACATGTACATTGTGAGATTGCTCTGACGTTCCATGTGACTATGTATCATGTGCGTATTGCCAATGTGTGAACTAATGTCGTCTAACCAAGCACTATCAGTGCAGCTTTAATAGGCCTGGCCTGAAAATGACCTTGGTAGTTCGAAACTAGTTGTCAGCTTAATAAAATGCAACTGTGACGGTATTACGATGAAGAATTTTTTACATTATTGCTCTGCTACACACCAACAAATAATCAGTAAGTGAAATCAAATTAAGCATGCGTATCATCAAAACCAGCTGCAAATTAAATACATTTTGAAATAGAAGCTGCTGGAAAATAACACAAATTTACATTTCCAAAACGGGTAAAACAGTTAAGACGTTAAAGAAACTCAATTCATTTGCAAGTATCGCAAGTTCTATGGTAAAAGGCCTTCTGTTTCAAGGTAGACGACGGTACACAACAGAGCAAGTATGGCTTAACTGTACTAATGTTATATAAATATAAATATATGAGATCCACATCGCAGTGGACAACGGCGCTCAGGCTGATGCCGTGTTCCTTGATTTCAGTAATGCATTTGATACCGTCCCGCACTGACGTTTATGAAAGAAATACGAGCTTACGGACTATCGGAGCAGACTTGCGATTGGATTCAATACTTTCTTGCACACAGTACTCAACACGTCGCTCTTAACGGAACAAAATCGACAGATGTAAAGGTAATATCCGGAGTACCACAGGGAAGTGTGATAAGACCATTGCTGTTCACAATATATGTAAATGATCTAGAAGAAAGCGCCGGATGCTCTATAAGGTTATTTGCAGATGATGTAGCTGTCTATACAAAAGTAGCAAAGCCAGAAGATAGTAAGAATTTGCAGAATGACCTGCAGAGAATTAATGAATAGTGCAGGCTCTGACAGTTGACCCTGAACATAAATAAATGTAACATATTGGGCATACATAGGAAAAGAAATCCACTGCTGTACAGCTACACTACTGATGACAAACATCTGGAGACAGCGTCGGCAGTAAAATATCTAGGCGTAACTATCCAGAGCGACCTTAAGTGGAATGACCACATAAAACAGATAGTGGGAAAAGCAGACACCAGACTCAGCTTCATCGGAAGAATCTTAAGGAAACGTAAATGCCACGAAAGAAGTGTCTTATAAGGCGCTTGTTCACCCTACTCTTGAGTAATGTTCATCTATTTGGGATCTCTATGAGGTAGGACTGATAGAGGAGATAGAGAAAATTCATCGAAGAGCGGTCCGTTTCGTCACGGGATCGTTTAGTTGGCGAGAGAGCGTTACGGAGATGCTAAACAAACTCCACTGGCAGACGTTACAAGCGAGGCGTTTTGCATCACGGAGAGATTTACTATTGAAATTTCGGGACAGAACTTTTCAGGGAATGTCGGACAATATATTACTGCCCACCACATACATACGAGGAGGAAATTCGAGAAATTAGAGCCAGTACAGAGGCTTAGCGACACTTATTCTTCCCACGCACTATTCTCCAGTGGAACAGGGATGAAGGGATCAGATAATTGTACCGAAAGTACCCTGCCCCTCACATCATGAGGTGGCTTGCGGAGTATAATGTAGATGTAGATCCAAATATTTATAAAAATATATAGCATTTTACTCACCATAAAATTCCCTACCTGAAGAGCTTACAAATATATTCCAAATAGCTGCAGTATATTATACAGCACTTAAAGGCATTTAATGCGAAACGTTGACAGACGGTGCATAAATCACAACCTCATATCTAACAACAACAACAAAACTGCACAAAATGATGTGATTCTAAAAACAGTCACCTGACTGAAGTACCACCGAAAGCTATCATTCGTTCGTAGATACAGTAACCTCTAGGTACAAAAATCTCCCCTAAATAAAATAAAAAGTGGATCTGAAGTTTTCCACATTACCAACCGAATACTAGTAATCATATTCCAGTCTTTCTACATAAATATTGGGTTTGAGAAAGTAGAAAACGCAGTTAGACGTTAAATAAAGAGAGTACACGGAGAATTTCGCCTATCACATTGTTTTCTTTCTGTTACTGACACTGTTACAGGTAAATTTTATAGTAATTTTCTAGTCCTTCATTACCCGCTCCCTTTGCAGATGTGCAAGCCGTTTGTAACTTGTGAGCCAAACTTCAACTATTTACTGACATGAGACCTGTGTGCCATACCTGAGCAGCATACGGACACCATATGAAACACTGTAGGACCGTTTGTCTTTCGGTAAATCTGTCGATGTGTGATGACCATCTCTCTAATCTCTCATATCTTGTTGACAGAGTTTGGTTTCTCCACATCAAAATGTTTTCCATGCATAGGGGACTAGATCAGTCAATTACACTACGTATCTGATTCAAAATTATTGACTGTGCAGACACATGTAAATATTTTTTCTTCTACACAATTGTAGTCTTAATATTTAAACCCTGCTGGAAATTGATTTGGTATAACAGAGGCTACAAAGCTACAAACGGGCATTGTCCTCGTCGGAAATTCGCTGCTGGAGTAAAATGCGCAACATCTTCAAGGGCAGTGTTCAGTGGCACCTAGGTATAATATATGTATACTGTGGAGTTGTAATGTTAATGGCAATTTTTCGTTCACCGACGATCCAAAGACCAACCCTTCGTGCACGTCCTGGAAGGCAGGCAACGCCGCCAAGAACGGGATGGCCTACAGGAATGAATTATGCTGTGAACGCCCTGTAGGAACTCCGAAAAGTGGCAGCTAACGGCTCTCAGGCAAAGGTGTGATAGGCCTAGCTGCCGTCAATGGATAAAAAAAAAAGCTTTCAACAATGGAACTAGCCACGGAAAGGATGAATATAAAAGACAACGACCCGGCAAGGCAAACGGACTACGAATTGTAACTTTGAACATTGGAACATTGACAGGAAGGACAGAGGAGATAGTGGATATGACGGAAAGGAGAATGCTGGGTATGTTAGGCATGGGAGGGACAAGATGGAAAGGAGAAAGCTGTAGGGGACTGAGGGAAAGTTGCAGATTGTATTGGGGTGGAAAGCAAGAAGGAAAACAAAAGGGAGTGGGACTTGTTGTGAGCGATGGTCTAAAAGAAGAGATACAGAGGATAAGCGACAGGATAATGAAAATCAGAATATGACAAAGGGAAGAAGTATGGAAGTGTTTCAGATGCGTGCCCCGCAATTGGGCTAGTTGAATGGACAAAAGTTAATAGTCCTAGGAGAGCTGAATGCACATGCGGGGACTGAACACAAGGGTATGAAAATGTTCTGGGAACAGAAGGATTGGGAAGCAGAAATGGAGAAGGAAAGAGATTGCTGGAATTCTGCAAGGGAAATGGTTCAGTGATAGGTAACACCTAGTTTCGGAAGAAAGAGAACCAAGAAGTGACGTGGTACAGCAGGAATCTAGCACAGAAATCTTTGATGGGTTAAATGCTCTATGATTGGGAAACGAAGAAGACTGTAACGGAAGGTGCTACCATCTTAGCTACCATCTGAAGCATTGGATATTGACCACCAGCTATTTCCGATGAGCAAGAGAATCATGAAGGAATGGAAGAAGACAAAGAATCAGGAAAGGATGGTTCAAATGGCTCTGAGCACTATGGAACTTAACTACTGAGGTCATCAGTCCCCTAGAACTTAGAACTACTTAAACCTAACTAACCTAAGGACAGCACACACATCCATGCCCGAGGCAGGATTCGAACCTGCGACCGTAGCGGTCACGCGGTTCCAAACTGACGCGCTTAGAACCGCACGGCCACACCGGCCGGCTCAGGAAAGGATACTTCGAGTGTGGAAACTGAAGGAAAAGGAAGTCAAGGAGACTACCAGGAGGTTATAAGGGAAAGATTACCAAAGGATGAACAAAAAAACAGGAGAGGAGGAATGAGGACAGTATAAAAGGGCTAAGGTGGAAGTGGCAGTAGCTGTATGCGGAAGAACAAGTGGTAGAAAACGGTGGAAGGAGACGCCATGGTGAAACGAAAGACTCAAGGGGGTAGTGGGAAGGAAGAACAAGACATTCAGACAGTGGCTTCATGTAAAGGAGCGAATTAGCAAAGGAGGGAAAAATAATAAAGAAGAAAAAACAAATAAATAAAATAGTGGCTGAGAGAGAAGAAAGTGGGTGGTAGAATGGGCAAAGATGATGGAGGAAGATACCAGAGGAAGTAAGAAAGTACTATATGGAATGGTCAAAAGTAAGAGGAGAGGCTTGAGAAAGGGTGCAGCAATGAGAGATAAAATGGGAAAGACGTTAGTAACAAACAGACACTGATGATACTGTGGAAGAAGTACTTTGAGCACTTGCTAAATCCGACCTCTAGACTTGGAGATCAGGATAATAGACTAAAGGGGGTCGAAGTAATCTGTTTGGAGAGGGGAGGCGGGTGAGGACCTGACATGAAAAGAAATGTAAATGGCATTGGACAACATGAAAGGGGGAAAAGCACAATCTATGAACGAAGGGGAGGCTGGGACACAGTGACTGTATCGCCTGATGACGGTGGTGTGACATGAAAAGAAGACTCCAGAAGATTGGAAGACAGTTCTAATAGTCCCTATATTCAAGAAGTGGAGCAGGGAGGATTGTAGACATTACGAATGGTTCAAATGGCTCTAAAAACCATGGTATTT
Source organism: Schistocerca americana (assembly GCF_021461395.2). Lineage (NCBI taxonomy): Eukaryota > Metazoa > Arthropoda > Insecta > Orthoptera > Acrididae > Schistocerca > Schistocerca americana. Next base: position 739,995,379 of record NC_060119.1, on the reverse strand, counting down.
AACATCTGAGGTCATCAGTCGCCTAGAACTTAGAACTAATTAAACATAACTAACCTAAGGACATCAAACACATTCATGCCCGAGGCAGGATTCGAACCTGCAACAGTAGCAGGCGTGCGGTTCCGGACTGAAGCGCCTAGAACCGCTCGGCCACAACGGCCGGCGTAGACATTACAGGGCAGTCACACTGATACCACACTGCGCCAAGTTACGCGGAAAGATCTTGGAGCAGCAAAATTTGAACATCAGGAATAATTTGAGAGAAGAACGGCATGGCTTCAGACCTGGATGATCAGCTTTTGACCACATGTTTGCAGTGAGGCAGCTCCAGGAGCGCCACTACGGTTTAGGGAAATACCTTGTGATGGTCTTTCTTGATACAGAAAAGGCACCTGATAGTGTCTGTAGAAGACAGGTCTGGAAATCACTACAAAAGAAAGAAGTGGAAAAGAGACAACAAGCAGGGAGGAGGAGATGTACTGTGCAAGTCTGAGTTGTGTGAAAGTGGGAAATGAAAGAACGTATTGGTTCCAGCACATAAATGGTATGAAACAGGGTAGTGCATTGTCACCTCTGCTCTTCATTGTGGTATTGGATAAGACCAGTGTGTCAGAAAAAACGAGAAAATGAAAGCAGTGACCTTGTTCAAAAAATGTTCAAATGTGTGTGAAATCTTATGGGACTTAACTGCTAAGGTCATCAGTCCTTAAGCTTACATACTACTTAACCTAAATTAACCTAAGGACAAACACACACACTCATGCCCGAGGAAGGGCTCGAACCTCTGCCGGGACCAGCCGCAAAGTCCATGAATGCAACGCCCTAGACCGCTCGTCTAATCCCGCGCGTCGCAGTGACCTTCGTAGTAATTTTATGATCTGGGGAAACAGGGAGGAGGAGATTCAGAAATACCAGGATGCTCGGGATGAAACTCTGCGACAGTATAGAAGGAAATTTAACGTAAACAAATGTGAGATCCCGGTTACAACTAGAAAGAAATATAGGCCATCTAGCATAATATGAAGTGGAGGTGAACAAATGAAGAAGGTGGAAAGTGTCAGCTACTTGGGAAGTGTGACAGAGGAAAATAGTAGAAATGAGAAAGAGATCAGTGAAAGTGGCAGACAGGCAGAAGCATTCCTGCAAACTGTAAGGAGATTGGTTTGGAAGAAAGTTGTGTAACAAAAAAGAAAAGAAATAATGTATGGGCACTACCACATCCCAGTATGGATCTGTATCTGAAACGTGGGCAATGAAGAAAAGAGGTATAATTACATTACAGGCATATCAAATGAAGTTCCTCTTAAGTAGGACAGGAGTTAGGAGTTACAAGGAGAGACAGGATGGGGAATGAAAGGGCAAGGGAAATAATGAAAGAGGAGTCCTTGCAGAGCAGGATAGAAACGCGTAGGCTAAGGTGGCGTGGGCACTTAAAGAGAATGGAAAGCAAGAGGATTTCCAAGAAGGTACGTGAAATGGAGATGCGAAGGAAACGACGAAAAGGAAACCCAAGGGATTGATGGCTGAAAGGTGTGGAGGAGTGTGGGGGAAAAGAGTCGAGGACTGAACCAGAGTGAACACAGAAAGTTGGTGGGAAAACAGGATTTGAAGGCGAGGCTTACGTTCCAAACATATCTAGCCTGGGGCTGGAACTTGTTCAATATGATTATTATGATCGGCGACCATATGGCGCTGAGGGGGCATGTCTGTTTTGACTCTGTAGACAGTAACTGTGCTGAGTTTAGAGATACACATTGTTTGCAACGTTCTTTCTAAGGTACAACCATGCCTATCCCTCCCTCCCCCCCCCCCCCCCCCGCTCCCCCTCTCCCCCACGTTGACGAGCACGTACTCGTGTTGAACAACTCCAATCATTTGAACGGGGTCGCATTGCGCGTCCTGAGACATGTGGATGGACGTGTCGACGGACTCCTGCATATGCTGCGCGACGTGTACCGGTGGTGCTTTCCTGGTTTCATCAGTGTTCTGTGGAACATTTTCACATCTGTAGACCAGGTTATGCACGTCCACGCAATCCAGAGAAATGTGAAGATCGATTCATTATGTGAGCAGCGGTGTCCGATCGTACATCATCCAGGGACGAAATCTGGGCACATGTTGCATCTACTGTATACCCAAGAACCATTGGAAGCCGTCTGTTTGCGGCAGGACTATGACCAGGTGCTCCCTGGCAAGGCTACCACTGACACCACGACACCACCAAGCATAGCTACTCTAGTGTCATGAAAGAGTCAGCTCGAGAACAGAATGGAGTTCTGTTGCCATCAGTGCTGAGAGTAGTTTTTGACTTCATGCGAGTGATGGGCGTACACGTGCATAGTGTAGGCCTGGTGAACCACCTACTCCGAAGTCCACGGCACACAGGTCTCTTTCCAGGCTTCGTTGTGTACGGGCCATTAGTTTCAACTCGCGGACACATATGGTGTTTCCGCAGTGTTCAAACAACTAGTGTCCGTTACATTCCACAGGCTGTTATCGCCGTACTACTGTCATTTCTTCCAAAGGAAGGTGAAATGCTTTTCAGCAGGCCAATGCACGTCGCAATACAGCTGATAAAACGCATTGTGCTTTTCGTGATGGAGAACAAAAGACTATGGGCAGCGAGATCAACAGCTCTCTTGCCAATTGAACACGTATGGGAGATGGAAGCGTTCTCGATAACCTGCAAGAACCATTGCAAAATTGCACAAAAGGGGAAGAGGCGTGGGCCATCCTATCGCAGGATGCCATTCGGCACCTTTATGGCCATTGACGCCTGAGAATACTTGCCTGTGTTGCCGCCAGAGGGGGGTAAACTGTATGCTGATGTGACTTTTTGGAAACCGCTTATTGAGACGTGTGTGCCATTTGATCTGAATTTATTCTCTTATACTTCTACAAAGATGAATTACGTGTAAGATCTCTTGTCAATAAAATAATGTTGCCTTTGACAGCGTTGCATTTTTCCTACAGTGTACCACTTACAAAAATCCTCGCTAAATTAACTATGATCAACGCTTGTATCAGTATCTTTCTGTAGTTACAATGAAACCATCGACAGATTAAAGCAACACAGCTGGGCAAGAAATGAGGGTGACGAATAAAACTTATTCTTGTGTAGCGGCACAGTCATTGAACACATTCATATTGCTCACCCAAGAACAATACTATGATTGCACCTTCAAATTTTGTGTCATTGGCTGCACAGAATGCGATTTCAGATTACGAATACTTTTTTCTGTAGGTAGGTTGGGGGATCACCATCCCTTCCTCCTGCTCGATATGCTCTTTCAAATCTTTACATCTATTTGTATAGTTACTACAACATACGTGTACTTACATTTGGAACCTTAGTGTTCATGTCGGCCGCGGTGACCGAGCAGTTCTGGGCGCTTCAGTACGGAACCGCGCGACTATTCGAATCCTGCCTCAGGCATGGATGTGTGTGATGTCCTTAGGTTAATTATGTTTAAGTAGTTCTAGGGGACTGATGACCTCAGATGTTAGGTCCCATAGTGCTCAGAGCCATTTGAATCATTTGAACCTTAGTGTTCGTATAGTTTCTGACCCTCCCCCACACAATACTTTCCGTAATCACCAAATTAATTATTCCGTAATGCCTCAAAATGCGTCCTATCGACTCATATAGCTCACTTCTCGCCGATTCAAAAAATAAACAAATAAATAAAATAAAAGGTTCAAATGGCTCTGAGCACTATGGGACTTAACATCTGAGGTCATAAGTCCTCTAGAACTTATAACTACTTAAACCTAACTAACCTAAGGACATTACACACATCCATGCCCTAGGTAGGATTCGAACCTGCGGCCGTAAAGGTCGCGTGGCTCACCGATTCGATTCAGTGTGTAGTTACGCCTCCGTCTCGGAGTTCCTGGTGCATCGCTTGAAGTCTGACTCGCGGTCGTAGCCGTGCAAGACAAATTACGTGAGATAGTGCTGCTAAGGTTAAGTAGGAAACTTTTATTGGCGGATCGGGATTAATTCACTGTGCTGCTGCCTAACCAAATAATCGTCCAAAGAATCTAAAGTTAGGCTTTGATCCGCAGCACAGGGCTATCTTGCTCCAAAACCATTATTAATGCCCTATATCTCTCACAGTAAATTAGGAAAGACTGCGGAGTAAAAGCAGTCGGTTGGATAACGTACAACTCTAACATTCAGTGCACCGCCTCCATCTGTTTCCTTGCAAATTCTACCGACAATTTCCGTCAGGACACAACAGGGTAAGTGAGAATGCCAGAAATAAAAGTTAGTTAATACCATCTTCGGCTAACCAACGATTCCATATACTGCTTTGCGGTCTTTACCTGCTGGACACGTGCACACTCACTAAACTGGAACACTCGTTTAGCAAATGGGAAAAATGGCTAAGCAGAATTCGGTGTCCATGTTTAGGAATTATTCTAGCCTTACAGTCTCAGAAAATTGGCTTTGTTGATAGTGAAAGATCACTAACCCCAATTTCAGAAAAATAACATTATTATGAAGTACCACCTCCATCAGATAAGGCACACGAATTATCTCGTACTCCCAGGAGAGCTACCATTAGACTCCTGGCGTCAGGAGCTCCAAGCAGCTCCATATCTTTCTTTTGATTTATTTAGGCTTTTGCAGCGAATTACTTTGACGAACAGATTGCCAGAGTTCCAGCTGGTAATTTTCTTTCCCCACTGATAGCACTTCTCTTGAAACAGCTGCTTGCTGCCATGAAGTGTCAAAAGTTTGTTTACACCAGCAACTGGAAGACACCTGTATTCATGGGAAAGTCACTCTCATCAAGCCGGCCTCTTAAGATGGAACAGTGGAAATGGCAACCCCTTAGTTTCAGAATGGACAAAGGTATATCTACGAGGTGCCACAAGCCGGCACTTGTGTCTCTCATAACCGCAATAACACAAGCTCCACAGTACACACTACGCCCAAGGGTAGAGGAAACTTCAACACAAAGGGATCTCCTTACTAGCTAGCGCTAAAACCCAATTCATCAATCGAAAAAAAAAAAAAAACTACCAAGAGGACGACCCACTGCGCTACCGTGACTGATTTGTTGAAACGTTTCTTTCAAGTTTCCTCGGAAATCCTACTCGTACCTGCACTGTAGGGCGTCTTAGCGATATGTGGCGCATAAGACAGTTCAAACGACGTGTTTCCCTGAAGATTTAGTCAGTTTCTAGGTCACGAAGTCCACTAACTTCTGACTTCATTTAGTTAAACGCTGTAAAACAGCAACTCTGCCAAAAGAGTTTGAAAGACTCCTACGCCTTTTTATATTTAATCTGCGTACGCAGCAGATATGATATCTGTATCAGTGCCATGAAAATATTATCCTTCGTATACAAAAATGTGGCACATAAATGAATATTAATGTAACTTCTCTTCATTTTATGTAGGAGATTTTGAACAAACATTTAAATAATACATTATTATTACCAGTACAGCTAAGCCTGTTAACACAACTTGGAACTGTACTTCATCTTCCCTTATAGTGATGGAGCGTGCGATGGAGAAGTAAACGCAACGACGTATAGTCTCGCGCCTACTTGTATAAGGCGCTAGTCGCAGTTGTCGCTCTCAGCCTGTTCAGAATCAGCACGTGTCTCAGCAGTTCAAATCTACTTTATACTTTGCTGTAGTATGCATACAATCTACCGATGCCAGTTTATCTGAATAACGACTCCACTGAAGGCGGAACGTATTTACTTCAACGTGATAGCATCCGCTACGACTTTAGACAACAAGTGAATGAGCACAAAGGAAGCTTGATGAATTATTTTGCCTTTGGGATGAGAAACATTTGAGGAGTAGTTGGAATAATTCTCGATTATTGCTCTAGAAAACCATTATGTATCTCATCACAGAAACTACAGATGCCCACCATGGAATCACCATTACTGTACATGATCAAAATTAGAACAAATGGAACCCCATAAAATATATAATCCCTGTAGTAATATATACAGAGTGACCATTATTGAACTATATGAAAAAAACGCAAATTAGTTACATACTACGGCGTGCACACACTTTAACCAACAAGTGAACGTCACTTCAGGTATTCGGATTTAGGCTAAGACATCTTCGATGTTCCTGCCATCATTGGCGATGATGTGGCGCAGACGAGGAGCGAAATTCTGCATGACCCGTTGAAGTGTCAGAACATCGATGCTGTCGATGACCTCCTAAATGGCTGTTTTCAGCTCAGCAATGGTTTTAGGGTTATTGATGTACACCTTTTCTTTAATATAGCCAAACAAAAAGGCGCCGTATGTGTTCAGGTCCGGAGAATATGGCTGCCCATCGAGGCCAATGCCAGTGCCCTCGGGGTACCCCAGAGCCAGAAATCGGTCCCCAAAGTGCTCCTCCAGGACACAAAAGACTCTCCTCCTTCGATGGTGTCGAGCTCCGTCTTGGATGAACCACATCTTGTCGAAATCAGGGTCACTTTGGATAAATCATCTTCCAGAACCTTCACGTACCGTTCGGTAGTCATCGTGTTATCAAGGAATATCGCACCGTGTAAGAGGTCCGAGCAGATGTAATTTTATGCAAGAGCTCCGAGCAGATGTAATACAGATGTAATTTTATGTAAGAGGTCCGAGCAGATGTAATTTCGATGTATTGCTCATGCGCTGCCTGCGATATGCAAGGTATAAGAGAATCACTGACCAGAGAGCAGTGTTGACTCAGTACGAACTGTGTAGCTGTAGCAGTACGTTGTGGCTAGTCTGCGCTTGTGTGGAGTCTGCTCTACTCTGGACTGGTGTATCGTGTTGGCTGGCCGGTCGCAGTGCAGCGATGCCGGACCCTGAGTATTATTGTATAAGGTAAAAAACAGCCTCGCGCATATCTAGTAATGTATCTGAACTCCCATGTAAATCTTTTAAAAATGTCCTAATAATAATCTTTGTCATATAAAGTAATTTCTAACAAGCATTCATTTCAATTAAAAGAATTTACTAATTTCTCCAATCCATGATCATTCCGATTGTTGCATAAAGAAAAATCAGTTGCTTCCTTTCATAAATGACAAATATATCGGCCAGCATTGTACAGAGCTGTGCCGGAAAAAGGTTATTGTAAGAGCAGGTAGTTGACGACTTTATTGAGGTAAGAATTTTTGTTTTTTTATGCAGAATGATCTTACAGGGCCATGACGCAGCACTGCTGTTGTCCAAAATTTACCAGGTTACTGAATTTATTTTTTATTACGAGGTTTAGGAATTTTTCTGTTTCGAGCTTACATTAAATGGTTCAAATGGTTCAAATGGCTCTGAGCACTATGGGACTCAACTGCTGAGGTCATTAGTCCCCTAGAACTTATAACTAGTTAAACCTAAATAACCTAAGGACATCACAAACATCCATGCCCGAGCCAGGATTCGAACCTGCGACCGTAGCGGTCTTGTGGTTCCAGACTGCAGCGCCTTTAACCGCACGGCCACTTCGGCCGGCCCATTAAATGGGAAACAAATTTTGTGTGGAGGTTAAATCGGAATGAATTTCTGTAGGGAGGTTATAAATGGGAACCAATTTTGTTCTGAGCTTATACTAAAATTAGAATCATATTCATATTCATTATTATTATTTATTATAATTTTGTGGGGTGCTTATACTAAAATTAGAATCATAATATTATTATTATTATATATACAATTTTTTGTGGTGAGGTTACACCGTGCTATCAAGGAATATCGCACCGATTGCTCCGTGGCTGGACATTGTACACCACACAGTCAACCACTGAGGATGAAGACACTTCTCGGTCGCGAAATGCGGATTCTCAATCCCCCAAATGCGCCAATTTTGCTTATTGACAAACCCATCCACATGAAAGTGGGTTTCGTCAATAAACCAAACGATACCAAATGCACCAATTTTGCTTAATGACGAACCCATCCATATGAAAGTGACTTTCGTCAGTAAACCATACCATACCAACTCCCATCATGCCCCACGGCAAACCGTGCAGTTTGAACATCCTAACGCAAACCGTTCACGGGTTATGAGGATTTTACTTCATATAGTTCAATAATTGTCACTCTGCGCTAATTAAGTGGGGTGTCCTACATTCATGGGTGAGTTAATGAAAGTCCGATGTTGATATTTCAATGCAGATTTTTTTTCGCTATGAACAATGGATTTTATCTTCGCCACAAAGAAAGCATATCTCCAAAGCAGAAAATTACGCGAATGGAACATTACGCAAGCAACGCTCTCATCATAAAACCCCATATTTTGAAGTGTAGAAATGACCATCTAAATGCAACTTTAGACAAAGTCATCGAATCTGAACCAATAGAACTACGAAAAATGCAGGCAGCAACCACATGATGCAAATAACCAATCAGTCGGCGAAAAGGTAAGTGTTATTTGTCTCTCATCACTCACCTCATAAGACTTCCTGCAAACGTTGCGTCATTTTGACTGGATCTACGAGAAATACGAGCCCCACAAAGTTCTTGTGACGTCACACTATAAACCGGTAGGTAATTGGAAAGGTACCTTTGTCGTGTGCTAGCGAGAGCCTGCATGCATTTAAATGCGCAATAACGATGGAATTACATTTTCCTTGAGACATGGGAGTCCTAACGTTATCTTCTTGAATAATAGAAGCTGAAGAAATGAAGTACTATTTGTGCAACGGCTGGGACTTAACCCTAGGCACATCTGCCTAGTAAACGGGAGACACAGGTTTTCTACAGGTTGGGCGACAAGTGCCAGTACATCCTAGTATCGAATGCTAATTCATTTTATTTGTTTAGAAGACGTGGTTATTTATGTATTTAGTGTCAAATATATCGATATATTCTCCAAGAAACTGTAATCACATTTCATTATGCCACCATGTTCTTCTTGTCACATTTTTGAACATTTCCGGTGGTGTAGTGCGAAATGCATCGTCAAGAACATTGCAAAGTTTTGCGTTAGCGGCATAACGACGTATAGGTATATGCGCCTTAACAGCTCCCCGTAACGAGCTGTCAGGTGTGGTGAGTTCAGGACTTCTTTGTGGTCATTTCAAGGGAGCTGGTATTTACGATAGACGAAGACCCGTCCGCCGTCCTGCGAAGTGTTCATTTAGAAACTCACGCACTACCATAGCGTAGTGAGGAGGCGCTCCATCTTGCTGCAACCATATCTTTTCTGTGAGGCCCTTTTCTTGAGACTGGGGTATTAACCATGTTTGTAACATGTGTAAATAATTTGCACCGTTCACAGCCCCTTCAAAAAGTACGGTCCAAGCAGATGTAGTGATGTAGCCGCTGCCCGTATCACTACATGAGCCACAGTCTTTCTTTAACTTGAATGTGTAATGAGGGTGCTCTTTGATCCAAACGACAATACTTCTAGCAAGTGAGCTGCTATAAACGGCACATTCATCTGAAAACATAACCTTGGTCGGTTCACTGTTTTTGGAAACTGAGTTAACAAAGCACGACATGTTAAAACGTGCTCATTCTGGTCTGTATCCGATATCTCTAACGTTGGACTAAAAGTTCTGAACTTAAGGTATTTTTTCTAGTGATCTCGCATTGTTGTCCTCGGTATACCGAGTTAAATAAGAATTCCAAAACTGATTGTAACAATTGATAAGAAATAACATAGCTACCAATCCGCTTAATATCGCATCATACTAAGCAGGGGTTACAGGGGTACTGCGACTTTTCGCCCACACTGTAGCTGCCTTCGAAGTGAAACTTCCTCTTTGAAAATTAAGAATGACAGTGCTGGAAAAGCTCTTACGTTATTTGATACTGAAACAGCTGAGTAAAATTGAACGTTCTCAGACAGTTTTCTCTTTACTTATTCTGGTCTTCACAAGACTGACACACAATATTTTTAGCGCAACGCAATCTGACTTTCAATAATCCCTACAAAAGAGTAGCCCTGGCTAACAATAACCTATAGCTTTCATGAATCAATTACCTCACAAAAATCTTCGTTACTCAAACTACTGCAATACAGCGAGCGCCAATACTGCCAGCTAAATAAAAGACTGTAACTACTGAAGGCGCTAACTACTGATGGCATAGTTAGCAAATGAAAGATTTTGATAGAGAACAAACAATGCATTTACGTTAATAGTGTTCAAAAGTCATTATATATATATATATATATATATATATATATATATATATATATATATATATATATATATCCAGTCTTACAAATTTCGTTTTTCTGACGGACACACGTCCAGATCGTCCGCTCATAGTAACCTCTCAGAACTCTGGTAACTTTCTCCTCACATCCACCACTGCTGGCGGCTCACCTCCAACTGCCCAATGCTACGCGCTGTTCACATCCAACTAATCAACGCTACACTAGCGAATATTCCAACGATGAGTCCAACCAGCCACAGACTGCACACAGCGCAGTCAGCGATTTTCGTACAGAGCACTACGTGGCGTTACCAACATAAAAACCTAAACAGCCTACTTACAGAATGTCTCTCAGGAGACACAACGCATTTTCAGGGTCGCAGAGCAGTCAGGTTCTTGAACGGAAACGGTTGCATGATCGTCACAAGAGTTTTGAAAAACAAAATAAATCAAAAGAGTTTATTCATTTATTGTAGCCCACTTTCTTGATGAGTACAAAGACTATTGTACACTACAGGCCATTAAAATTGCTACACCAAGAAGAAATGCAGATGATAAGCGCGTATTCATTAGACAAATATATTATACTAGAGTCCACACCTCGTGGTCGTGCGGTAGCGTTCTCGCTTCCTGCGTCCGGGTTCCCGGGTTCGATTCTCGGCGGGGTCAGGGATTTTCTCTGCCTCGTGATGACTGGATGTTGTGTGATGTCCTTAGATTAGTTAGGTTTAAGTAGTTCTAAGTTCTAGGGGACTGATGACCATAGATGTTAAGTCCCATAGTGCTCAGGGCCATTTGAACCATTTTTTATTATGCTAGAACTGACATGTGATTACATTTTCACTCAATTTGGATGCATAGATCCTGAGAAATCACTAGCGACTGGCGTATTGTGACGAGCCAGTTGCTCGGCCACCATTGACCAGACGTTTTCAGTTGGTGACAGATCAGGAGAATGTGCTGGCCAGGGCAGCAGTCGAACATTTTCTATATCCAGAAAGGCCCGTACAGGACCTGCAACATGCGATCATGCATTATCTTGCTGAAATGTAGGGTTTCGCAGGGATTGAATGAAGGGTAGAGCTACGGGTCGTAACACATCTGAAATGTAACGTCCACTGTCCCAAGTGCCGTCAGTACGAACAAGAGGTGACTGAGACGTGTAACCAATGGCACCCCATACCATCACGCCGGGTGATACGCCAGTATGGTGATGACGAATACACGATTCCAATGTGGGATGTCGCGAAACACGGATGCGACCATCATGATGCTGTAAACAGAACCTGGATTCATCCGAAAAAATGACGTTTTGCCATTCGTGCACCCAGGTTCGTCGTTGAGTTTACCATCGCAGGCGCTCCTGTCTGTGATGTAACGTCAAGGGTAACCGCAGCCTTGGTCTCAGAGCTGATAGTCCATGCTGCTGCAAACGTCGTCGAACTGTTCGTGCAGATGGTTGTTGTCTTGCAGACGTCCCCATCTGTTGTTGACTCAGGGATCGAGACGTGGCTGCACGATCCGTTACAGCCATGCGGATAAGATGCCTGTCATCTCGACTGCTAGTGATACGAGGCCGTTGGTATCCAGCACGGCGTTCCGTATTACCCTCCTGAACCCACCGATTCCATATTCTGCTAACAGTCATTGGATCTCGACCAATACGAGCAGCAATGTAGCGATACGATAAAACGCAATCGCGATAGGCTACAATCCGACCTTTATCAATGTCGGAAACGTGATGGTACGCATTTCTCCTCCTTACACGAGGCATCACAACAACTTTTCACCAGGCAACGCCGGTCAACTGCTGTATGTATATGAGAAATCGGTTGGTAACTTTCCTCATGTCAGCACGTTGTAGGTGTCGCCACCGGCGCCAACCTGTGCGACTGCTCTGAAAAGCTAATTATTTGCATATCACAGCATCTTCTTCCTGTCGGGTAAATTTCGCGTCTGTAGCACGTCATCTTCGTGGTGTAGCAATTTTAATGGCCAGTATTGTATATAAAATTTTGTTTATGTGAATCTCTGTGCTAATCAATTTCTTTTTATGTTTCTGCTATTGTCGCTCTCTCGTTACGTGGATACCCATGCGCTGCTCAACGTGTAGCTATCAAACAGCGCATTTTTCCAGTCTTAACTGGGATTAAATGAAATTACTGTATTGTCTGCACTTAACGGGGGTTCACTCTGTTACAAGAGCAACATGTTGTTTCGCGTTGCAGCTGTGGCGGTGCCGGCTCCGGCAGTGGGGCCTGGCCCGAGCCTCGTGCTGTGCCCCACGTGTGGCAGACACGTGCAGTCTGACGTCACGGTGAAGGCCAGCACCCGGACGCATCTGATAGCCATCCTACTCTGCATCGTCGGGTGAGTGCAGTCCGCCATCTGCTGCAGAGGGCGGCGGCAGGTGTTGTGCCAGTGTAGCTTGTCTTCCATAAAGTCCCGTAATCTAACTGTATATACCAGTTCTAAATGGTTTATCCACCATTGGTCGTGACACAGATGCTACGCAGGCGAGGTCGCTACTGTACACAAGTTTATATAAAATGCACTGTCTCTGTTGTTCTAAGGTACTTTGCAATGTCCTTTACGTCTGGTAAACGGACTTCGACTTTAATCATACGTCTCTTCCTGTACGGGACTCACAGTACCTGTCCGAGTATAGGGTACAGGCGAAACGGTAACATACGGAAGTTTGGTCGGTCTGGGGAGTGTTCTTGGGTCACGGCAACCACTCGCAACAAGCCGAAGATCCAATTTCGAAACTTGTCCTGACAAAAGTTTTCGCCGTCACCAATACATAGTGTAGCCAAAGATCTGCCATATTCGCAAATGCGAATACGATTCTCATACAGCACATAAATGTGCAGAATTTTTCGCAGTTCTGAGTGGAGCGCTGGGGTATTTAACTGACGAGACTGAGCTGACTACCATTTATTAACAAGGACCACGCGGTTACAGAATTATCAGCTCAGGAGAACACGCTGGGCACCACGGTTTCTTCAGCCATATGCGTCGATCTCCACCCGCAGCTAAGACAGCCATAGGGCAACGGGTCACTTACAAAGTTCCCTGAGCCTTTAACCACAATGAGCAGTAGTTAATCCAACAGTGATACCGAGAGTATCAAAGTACTGTGGGTAGTTAAAGTCAAATAACAAAAGCAATCTCATTTGCTTTAAGCTCTCAATAACTCAGACAAAAAAAATTAAAAAATCTGTTCTGACAGACTGATTGAAAATACTATCTTTAAAGTATATATACCCATTAATAAAAGTTTTACTCAATGAAACGTTACTCAACAAAAATGATCAAAAATTAAGTTTAATTACTTTTGCCCCGTGGAGATAAAGCACTCACAATATACGTCAACCAAATACAACGAACGTACGCAAACATTGAACATCAACCACTACAAACCACTCACATACAACATAATTAGTAATGCCCACTGCACCGACTTATCATGCAGCACTGCGCCTTAACTAGTTGCCGCCCAAACACCACAATCCAAACAAATCGTGCAACGGTATTTGATGGCTCATCGCAACATAAGATAAAGGTATGCTAAAGAATTCTTGTTTCCTCTGATTAAAATTACCTAAAATCCAAAAAAAGTAAACGCAGAAATTTAAATCACCCCGGTGCACCACTTCTAAGATTAAATAGCTATTCTAAATTTATTTTATTTATTTATTTATTTTTACACGCTGGCGCACCGCGCCTTAAGGACTCGATTTTACTTAAAATCGTATGGCACGCCACTACCACTGAATCTGTAATCCCTATAGTCCTAACGGCGTATAGCGGTGTATACGGAATACCTAGCCTAAGTGGAAGCAAAGAGACAGGCAACGGTACCGAGACATCAATATCCCGCAGTGAATCCGAAGTCGTCCAATGGTCCCTAAAGGAGGGTGTTTGTGTTTCTGTTCGTGGCAATCCGTCTTTCAGACGGACATGTTACATTCGGTGGTCCCTTGTGAAACGTCCCCTTTGAACAATTATACAAGACCGTGCTTTAACCCTGACACACAATATTTTTAGCGCAACGCAATCTGACTTTCAAAAATCCCTACAAAAAATGGCCCTGACTAACATTAACCTATACCTTTCACAAATCACTTACCTCACAAAAATCTTCGTTACTGGAACTACTGTAATACAGCGAGCGCCACTACTGCCAGCTAAATAAAAGATTCAGACTACAGAAGGCACTAACTACAGATAGGCATAGTTAGCAAATGAAAGATTTTAATAGAGAACAAACAATGTATTTACCTTAATAATCATAATATATATAGCAGTTCATGACAAATTACAAAACTCCGCCATCTCTCTCCCCACATCCACCACTGCTGGCGGCTCACCTCCAACTGCGCAACGCTACGCGCTGTTCACATCCAGCTGCCTAACGCTACAATGGCGAGTATTACAACAGTGCAAAGCACCCACAGACTGCTACGTAACGTTGCCAATAAGAAAACATAAACAGCCTACTTACATAGCCCCCATGCTCCCCACAAAAAATTTTACAAATTGTTTCGGGCAGTGGCCAATAATGATTTGATAAAAATTTTTTATAATTACAATAACAAAGATATCAATTGCACACACTTATTGATACAATGTTGGTCAAAAGCTAAACTTTCTCACAGTCCATAAAGACAGTCCTAATCGTTCATCACAGTAAAATAGCAGTGTTTTTCTGAAAGTCTGAGCAGTAAAAGAAAATGCACACGGAAGTAGTGGATTTCCACACAGTCTTGAAGAAGTAGTGTTGTCCTTCAAACGGAAAGACAGTACTGACTCTTGACATGCAGACAGGTAATGGGCCACAACAGAGCAAACCCACAGCAGAGTCATTCGACGTTTTGAAGAATATTGGTAGGTAGGTCATCACAGAGCAGACCCACTAAAGTCCTTGTAGAAATAATGGTATTGGTGGGCCATCAAAGATGCTGACCCACTGTAGTCCTTGTAGAGATGGCTAGCAGCCATCCGTTGCGACTGTGCAGGTGCACAATCAACATCGAAGATTCTTGCGGAGAATATAGCAAGTCCATAACCACCACTTGTGCACTCACAAAGTTTTTGGAATTGTCCTTAGAACCAGCAATACTGTTATCCAGTCCCTTGCTGAATTATTAACACACGTGCAAACACTATTAGTTCCTACTTCTCACATATTGTCCATATACTATGACCAACAGAAACGTGTGCAGTGAAATGGAACTTACAAGTTACTTAATTTGATGACCTGGTGTCAATTACAATTTTATAACATAAGAAAACAATAACAAAGGTACAAAATACATCATTAAAGACATAATAATACAGATAACATTTGTAGTAATACAGGCTTTACAAAAGAATAGAAATAGATATATACATCAGTGTTACAGGAATTATGACAGAAGTAAATACATAAAAGATCAGAATAACTTTTGAAATATCAACTTCACACATGAGCATTAAAACAAAACAGAATAAATAATGTCTAAACATCTTTGCAAAGTAAATAACATATTATTAATGCAAATTATATTTGAGGATAACAGTATTCCTCATCATAGTGAATGTAGCTTAGTACTAGAACAGAAAAAAATTTCTATGAAACAGTACACAGAGACAGGAAGAAAAGAAATACACAAGGGTACACAAACACATAGTGGGATGACACAAAAGGAAAGGACAGGGTTTGTTTTACTGTAGTATTTTGCAAACAAAACTTTCTTTACTTCTTGGAGATCTCCCTTCATTCATCATTATTCCCAAAAAGTCCTATCTATACCTGCTTTCTGTATTCTATTCATATTTCTTGCAAAATAATTATTTCTCAGTGCACAATACTCATTTCTACCAAATCTGTTTCTTATATCTTCTCAATGCGTTTCTTCCAATTCATCGGAACTCATTCTCTTATATAGTCTACCCCTCTTAAGCTAACTTAAATCTACTGAGCTCAGATGCTAAACTACGGGACGAGGCAATGCAGCAGCACAAAACAAGTAACACAAACATCAATGACAAAAAATTCAAACTGGCAAAGCAATTGCAATATTACAACTAATATAAGGCAACGTGCAGCAAACAAGAAAAATAAATCTGGCTTAGCAGAGTAACACAAATTAAAATTCAGTAGCACTATGCCTGGCAAACAGCAGCTTATATCTAAATATGACAAAGCTCAAGCAGAAAAAAATATTACACTGAAAATGACCATGTCTAATACCTATGTCACATCTTAACACTAGAGTGATGCATCACAATTTATTCTAGAAAAGAAATTACCAAGTCATTAAAAATAGTATTTATGGAATTCCTGTGAAGGGAAATGTCTATTTGTGCTCTCTTTTCCAAGAAAGTTTATCAGAAACATTCTTTACTTGGTCTGTAGACAGAAAATAGTGATATCAGTACATCTATTAAATTTTATAATAAGCAATGCTGCAGTGCAGCTAGAAACTAGATATGAAAGAAAATGAGCAAATATGTACAAAGGAAGGCATGAAACATCATTCATTAGCCATATGGCATTTCGTAAGGTAGTAAAAAATTCTCTCAATTCTCGAGAAAGACGCTTGTCATAATCAGGTGTGCAGATGTAAGTATCTCTCCATGTCATGAGCGTGTCGTATTTGCGGTGCTTTCTACAAAGGAATGTCAATAGCGAGGATAATGGCCTCCCCTTTTTTTTTCTTTTCTACCTGTGCTCTGAAAAGGCATGCACTAATGGCTTCTTCTCCAGGCGTCTGACACAGCTGGGTGCCCACGACGCATTACGTGCAGCTGGTCACTTAATTTTCTTACGGAAATATTTACGACAGCAGTTTCCGCTACAGTGGCAGTCTCATATAAAAAGTTCACAGGTCGAAAATTTGCGTTACAAATGTGTAGAAACAAAATGCTATTGATATAACAGTGTCCAAAAAATTTTCGTCGGCATTGTGATACATTCACGCATATACACACATTTCATAACTCTTAAAGTACGATTCTTGGTTTCCAACATCCTTTTTCACAAGTCAGAGTCCCTAACCACTACTCATTATTCCTTACCTTATTACACATATACATATTCGTCGTCGTAAAAATAACATCAAAACACCTCAGTCAAATCTCAAAAACGTCGTAGCTTTATGCAATAATTTCAAAACCTAAAGAAAATTCTCTGCTCATTTCAATAGTGTCATCTACCTCAAACGTACTCTAAAAATCATGATCCCATACCAAATACATCATTCAAAGCTCCCATAGTATCACAATGATTCCGAAAAAATATGAACAGTTTACAAAGTACAGACAAAATACAGTTTCATAAGTGTGAAGTTACCCAACTGTGTAATTGCGTAAACATGTGTCACTGATGTAGTAAAAAAAATGTTTATCTCTCAGTTAAATGATCAGATAGCTGTGTAATTCTGTGTTAGAGAAATATGGTACCGATGTGTAAAGTTGTATAAGCAAATACCATATTAGCTAGGGCTCCTTGTGCTTGCCAAAGACATGGTACACAAAGTAGGCATGTACC
The DNA here is from genome assembly GCF_021461395.2 of Schistocerca americana. Classification (NCBI taxonomy): domain Eukaryota; kingdom Metazoa; phylum Arthropoda; class Insecta; order Orthoptera; family Acrididae; genus Schistocerca; species Schistocerca americana. Next base: position 739,977,717 of record NC_060119.1, on the reverse strand, counting down.
CCCCTGAGGATAAATGTAATTATATCCTCAAGTGTTACAGATTACAGCAATGGAATGAAATGTATCACGGAAAACTTTCTTTGTAATTCAAAAATCTTGAAAAATAAATGGTTTAAGTACAAAATTGATCACTCAAATGCGTGTCCTGTAGCGCTAAATGTGCGTCTTGCTGTAAGATAATTCTGTGGAAGTGTCGTAGTTATCGTCCTCTGTAAGCAAAGTTCTGCTGAAGTCAATGTACTTACCTCATCATAAACGAAAGTGAAATGCTTTGCGAATAGATATCGTAGTTATTATGTTTATTGGCGTGATGAAGAAAGTACTGTACAGTAATGTATTGTTGTGCCACGAAAAAGGCTGTCTCATTGTTGCTATACCACAGAAGTTACTACTAAAACATGTTTTACTTTCCAGAATAATACAGAAAAACTGTGCAGATATGAAACAGAATCACCGCAAAAGCAACATTGTAAATTGTCACTCATTAGTAGCGTCGTGATAAAATCGTGTAGGTGTCACATAAACTAACCACTGTGTCATCTGGTATCTCTCAGAAAGCACCTTGAATCCATAATGTATTTGCAAGTAAACCAAAATGTTGCATTAAAATCTCATTAGCAGTACTGGTAAATGTTCTAAGTATGTGATCCTTATAGTCATTACATGATAGTGGAACTAACAAGCAAGAATGTACACACACAATAACACTGTGTCGTTTGTTCACAATAACAATGCATTCGTAATTTCTGTTTAAATAAGTTCTCTTGGTTCTTGACTGGATATTTAACTTCAAACATTGTTGCATATTAACAGATTTTAAGTCTGACAAAGCATACTAGTAATGTAAAGTGGCAAAGACTAAGTTAAAAAGCAGATTATCTCTCAATAAGCGGTTTTATATGTGAAGTGTGGTGAAATCCTTTACTCTTCATAGTACTCAGAGTTTGAACTTGAATGCAATTGTCATGTGGTATACGTCGGAAAGGAATGCTAAATCTTTTCTCAAGGTTAGCGTCTGTGTTATTTTTCTCTGAGCCAGCCGGCGCACGTGGGTGCCTGCGGCGCGAGTCATTGTCTGTCTCTTTGTTGGCGCGCGTTGTTATTGGGATTAGGAGACCTAACTTCTACTAATTCGCCTTGGCGAGAGGGCCCAGCTCTGTTAGAATCCTGCCAGTTCTGATGCAATTCAGGTCTGTCGTTATGATTATATCGTCTGTCGTCATGTCGGTAGTTCCTGTAGTTTCTTGTCTGTCGGTCATGTGGTGGAGAATTTCTCCCGGAATCGTAACTGCGCGCTGAACTGTTGGGTCTGAAGTTATTCTGTCTCCCGTAATAATAATTATTTTGGTTCCCATATTGTCTGTTTCTCTGATTGTCTCTGTGATAGTCATTACCGCGGAGAGGCGATCATTCCCTGTAATTATTACTCTGCCAGTGGTTGTCATACAGGTGGTGTCTGTTTTGGTCACCATTTACGATGTAAGAATAGGCTTGTCGTGTCCAGTTACCGTTTCTGTCGTCACGGAATTGTGACAGATGTGACCTGTAATTGTTGTGTTCCTGTTTTCACGTTCCGTGATTGTCAGTGTCAATTTCCAGTTCTTGTAACAGTCCCTGAAAGGCTTCAATGTCGTCTTTGCAACGTCCTGCTAAAATAATATGCTGTAAATGTTCAGGCAATTTGAGTAAGCAAATACGGATGAGTTCTGAGGGGCTGTATGGGTTTGAAAGATACTGATTCTTATGCAACATGTCTTCAAAATATTTGACAAGACTGGAAAATTCAGATTGTTCAAAGTGTTTCGTCATCTTGATGCTATGTTTTACTCGGTCTTGTGTAGCTTGAGACCAATATGCTGAGAGGAAGGCATGGTAAAATTCTCCTTCACTGTGACAGTCGTGAATGACCGATCGCATTCTTACAGCTGGTTCATTCTCTAAGTAGCCACACATAAATTCTAATCTGTGTTCTAACGACCAGTTGGGAGGAAAACAATGAGAGAATTGATGGAGCCACGCTTGTGGATGAATGTCGTTGGCAGAATTCTTAAATGTTTTGAATTTACGTGTAGTAATGAACAGCTTATAGTCAAAGTCATCATGTCGGCGAGTCGCATATCGGTCATTGTTACGTCGTTTCGGCGGTTCCATTTCAAAATTCGGTGCACCTTGCCAATTTCTTTCATAATTTCCGAAATGCGCTGTGTTATTATTTTGTGGCTGTTCCGTATTTCTATGTCCCTCTTCCTGTATTGGGGCGCGAGTGTCCTCTGAAATACGTAATTCTTGTATTAACTGTGTCAGCTGATCTTGTACTTCCCGGATTTCTCTTTGGTGTTGCGTATTAATCTGATTCTGATTTTGTTTGAATTTCCTAATTTGTTTGCACTCTTCTGTGTCATTCAGATTATCATCTACCTTCGTAGATAAATTAGTGACATGATCCGAAAGTTCGGCTACTTTCTCCGATAGTGAACACATTTCCTCAGTGTGTTTTTCTGAACCAAGTTTCAGAGTGTCCATTTGTGTTGAAATCGAATCTACTGTGTCCTTTAAGTTTTCTTCAGTTTTTGCAAGTTGCGTAACCGAATCGGTAGATGCAACTGAGTCAAATTTAGCTTGCAAGGTGTCGTGATTTTCATGAACAATAGTTTGCAGTTCTTTTATGGCTGGTTTGTGATTCTGTAATGCATTTTCATGACGCGAAAAAATAGGTTGGAAATGCTCACAAATTTGTGTTTGTTACGTCATTACAGACTTTTTGACATTTCGATTCGATGTTATGTAACTCAGTAGTTAAATCTTCACGTGTTTGTTCAAGCGTGGTGTCTAACTTTTGAAGATTTTGTTCCATTGTGTCTAACTTTTTAAGATTTTGTTCCACTGTGTCTAACTTTTGAAGATTTTATTCCACTGTGTCTAACTTTTGAAGCTTTTGCTGTGTTTGTCTCTATTTTGTTTCATTGTGTCTAACTGTTGCTGTGTTTGTCTCTGATTTTGTTCCATTGTGTCTAACTTTTGAAGATTTTGTTCCATTGTGTCTAATTTTTGTAGCCTTTGTCCCATTTGTTGCATTAACTGTAATAACAATGCACTGGTGTCTGAAACATGTTCCTCAGTGCTTTTCGGCAGTGAAGTTGCACCGGCAACATTCACATTTTGACAAGCAGAAAATGTTTCTTGACTCATTTGAGAAAACGGTGAGAACCCAAAACCTGAGTCTACAGTATTTGCAATATTGTGTTCTGTCATTCCCGATTCCTGAGACGAGCTGTTGCCGACCGATCGATCGATAACGCTTCCCTGTTCACTACCTGTTTCACTGTCTACACCATTATTTGACGCCCGCTCCATTTCCCTATGCACAGTTACCAAATTACTACTTTGAACATTAGTAAATTCATTACTCGGCGGCGCTGATAAGCTACGCTCGTCGTCACTATTATTTCTCAATTTACTTTGGAGCCTAGTGTTACGTTTTTCACACGCCATTATTGCCACAATATTTCACACGATAACACAGAAAAGCACAATTTGAAGAGCAAAATAAGATAACACATAAACATAGAAATGGAAATAATGTCTACTTAAATACTTGGTGCAAATCTACATGCATGCCACAACTGTTTTACTGTACAACAATGAAAGACTGCAACTACAAAGGAGAGTTTCTCTACAATTACGCACTAGCAATAAACAAAATCTACACTAATTACACAAACTACAAGGAAAAAATCAGAAGATTCCAGTGAGGTATCCTCGGCTAAGGGTCGACATATGAAACGTCCCCTTTGAACAATTGCACAGCTCTACAAAATAATTTTTTTTTTCTTTGCCAGGGAAGTTTGAACGAAAATGGGATATTGTTATGATACTCATTCCGAGTATATTTGTACTTTTTCCAAATTGGCTCTGGTTTTTGAGATATAGGTTATTTGTGGAAATGAGAGTTTCATGTGGATAATATCGACTGCAGGGTCCATATATGGTGTAATGTATTTGCTACCTGTTTTTTAATTAGTGATATTGTACTATCTTTATTAAACAATTGTGCTCAGGGAGCGCATCTGTGTGGTTGAGGATTACATCATGCAAACATCACACTGTCAGCATGTGTTCAGTCCTGTTGTGCAGTGCGTGTGTTGAAGATATTGAGGGTTGTGCAGATTTGAATTCGGCGGTACTCGACATTCATTTGTTGGCCGAGGTAATCCCCGCAGCAGCCGATAGGTAGCGTTCAGTGTAAACAAGAAAAATGGCGATGGTCGAAAGTCACACACATGTGCAGTGCAGCTTCAAGGAGATAGAACCTTTTCATCGTGACGTAGCAAATAACAGGTGAGTATTCATTTCACACAAAACAGTTAATGATGTTTGTTGGATGTGATTGACATGCAAATACAAGAAAGTTCTGCATAATATGTAGTATTTGTGCAATTTTGTTTTAGGAAAACATGAGTTCTTCGCGCCGTCTTTGCGTGAACCATCCAGATGAGTTCTGCTACATTTGTGGTGAATACGTTCTTCAAAAGAACAGGAAGAATATCACTCCTTTTGTGAAGGAAGCGTATCTGGCATATTTCGGAATTAAACTTGGAGATCAAGACAAGGCGTGGGCACCCCATAAAGTTTGTAAATGTTGTGTGGAGTGCTTATGGCAGTGGACAAAACGAAAAAGGAAAAGCTTAAACTTCGGAGTGCCTATGGTATGGCGAGAGCAGAAGAACCATTTAGATGATTGCTATTTTCGCATTGTTAATGTGAAAGGTTTTAATAGGTTCAAAAAACGAAAGTGGGAATATCCCGATTTGGAGTCAGCAAGAAGACCGGTGGTGCACAGCAACGATGTTCCTGTACCAACCTTCACAACATTACCCACGCTAACATCATCAGATGACGATGTGCACGGCGAGGAATGTACAAGTAGTGGTTCGGAATATGAAGGACGTGAGACACAACCCCAGCAGTTCGACCAGAAGGAGCTCAGTGACTTGATACGAGAACTCAATCTTTCAAAGCAAGCATCAGAACTCTTAGCATCCAGGCTTAAGCAAAAGAACTGTCTTCATCCAAGTGTTAAAATAACAGCTTACCGGACAAGAGAAGAAAACCTTCTTCCATACTTCAATCAAGAAGAGGTTATAGTGTATTGCAGCAATATACCTGGACTTTTACTTGAATTGGGGCTGCCGGAATATACACCAGAGGACTGGCGTCTCTTCATAGACAGTTCCACTAGAAGTTTAAAATGTGTTCTCCTACACAATGGCAATCGTTACGCATCTATTCCAATTGCCACTCAACAAAACTTTGTGAAGCATATGCTAACATCAAGATGGTTCTGCAGAAAATTCAGTATATGCAGCACCAGTGGTTGATTTGTGTTGATTTGAAAATGGTGAACTTCTTGCTTGGACAACAAAGTAGATACACCTAGCACCCATGTTTTATCTGCATGTGGGATGGTAGGGCAAAGCACGAACATTGGAAGCAGAAAACATGGCCTCCAAGGGAACATATGGCTGTTGGTGAAGCAAACATCATTAATGAACCTCTGGTTAGTAGGGACAAGATTGTTCTTCCACCATTACATATTAAGTTAGGACTAATGAAGCAATTCACCAAACCTTTAGACAGAAATGGTAATTGCTTCACATACATCTGCAATACGTTCCCTGGACTCAGTAGTGAAAAACTTAAGGCAGGAATATTTGATGGTCCTCAAATTCGCAGGCTCATCAACGATACCAATTTTACAAGTGTCATGACTTTCACTGAAGCATCGGCCTGGAACAGTTTTGTCGCTGTTGTAAAATGTTTTTTGGGCAATCATAAAGCTCCCAATTACGAGGAACTGGTCAAAAACATGCTCACTAACTTTCAAAACTTAGGAGCTAACATGAGCATAAAATTGCACTTCCTTCACAGCCACTTGGATCGATTTCCTCGTAATCTAGGTGATTTCAGTGAGGAACAAGGAGAGCGGTTCCATCAAGATACGAAAGGAATAGAGGAAAGATATAAATGAAGATGGGACAGGCATATGATGGCAGATTATTGCTGGAATCTGCAACGTGACTGTTCTGAAGAGACCTATAAAAGGAAAGCGTGCAGGAAGCGGTTCGTCATGGACGGAAAATGATATACTTATAGAGAAACTTTTCAATTATGTTTTATACGTGGACAAATGCCTATCAGGTTTTCATAGAAGCTATTTATAAAGATTATTTTCTTTTTTCATTGTAGTTTGTAGCGCTCGAGTTCAGTATTAGCAATTTTTTCTAATTTTTTGAATAAATCATGCATTATCTCAAAAACTAGAGCCAAACTGCATAAATGGTTGCTATATTCGTCCTCAGCACCACTAACCCATCCTAAAGCCACTCAAATATCCTTGGCAAGAAAATGAGTGTTGACCAGTGTTATACAAGACTGTGCTTTAACCCTGACACTCAATATTTTTAGCGCAACGCAATCTGACTTTCAAAAATCCCTACAAAAAATGGCCCTGACTAACATTAACCTATACCTTTCACAAATCACTTACCTCACAAAAATCTTCGTTACTGGAACTACTGCAATACAGCGAGCGCCACTACTGCCAGCTAAATAAAAGATTCAAACTACGGAAGGCACTAACAACTGATAGGCATAGTTAGCAAATGAAAGATTTTAATAGAGAACAAACAATGTATTTACCTTAATAGTCATAATATATATAGCAGTTCATGACAAATTACAAAACTCCGCCATCTCTCTCCCCACATCCACCACTGCTGGCGGCTCACCTCCAACTGCGCAACGCTACGCGCTGTTCACATCCAGCTGCCTAACACTACAATGGCGAGTATTACAACAATGCAAAGCAGCTACAGACTGCTACGTAACGTTGCCAATAAGAAAACATAAACAGCCTACTTACACTTGGAAGTGTTCGAAGGTAGTGGACAAAGTACCGTCGCGGTATTTCGCCGCTTTCGCTCGTTTAGCACACATACTGTAAGCTGACTCAATACGCATTCATCACAGACACCTCTGTAAGTTAAGAGAGCCGAAATGGTGTCAATTAAAAGATTTGCGCCAAGGCGTGAGCTTTACGCAGGGTAATAAGGATTCATTGTTGTATACACTACTTCTAATATGCCATTTGTCGATTACTTACTGCTATCTAATGCAGATTTGTACCCTGTATGAGAATTCCAGCCGACCTCTCTGACCGTGTGGTTCTAGGCGCTTCAGTCCGGAACCGCGCAACTGCTACGGTCGTAGGTTCGAATCCTGCCTCGGGCATGGATGTGTGTGATGTCCTTAGGTTAGTTAGGTTTAAGTAGTTCTAAGTTCTAGGAGACTGATGACCTCAGATGCTAAGTCCCATAGTGCTCAGAGCCATTTGAACCATTTGAGAATTCCAGTAACAGCAAATGTTCATCACTGTCATACTCAGACAGAACTGAATTAAAGGCAATGTTTTTGAATAAAACTGAGATTCTTCGCGACTGAGAGTCTTCACATTAAGTAAAAAAATCCGACTTTGGTTAGTACAAAAATAACGATTTAAGGAAAGTTTTTAGACAAAATATACCTGCACGCACCTCGGACCAGACGCTTATGAAATATATCTGTTTTCATTAACTATTTTTCGGACCTTTTCAGCCATATTTTCAGATGAGGCATGCCGACGTTTTCATATTCAAAATTATGGCATCCTTTTGGGCACTGGAGGTTTTAACTCTACGACTGAAAGACAATGACACTGGGACTCAAGAGTAGGATTTTAAAACCATTACCGTCCCCACTGCCACAGAAAGTAAATGAACTAACCTTTCGATGCAGATTTCCAAATTACAAGAGTAGATTACTGAAGAAACGGTCGGTCGCAAGCATGATGCTATAATTTTGAATTAGTAAAGTTTTGGATGTGTCATCTGCAGATGTCCTAAAAAGGCGCGAAAATTAGTTTATGAAAATAATGATTATTTCGTTTGTTCCCTGTAGACGTATTTCATTTGATGTACAGTCATGGTGATCTACAGGATCCATATCCGATGAGCGTAATTTCAAGTCTTTATAGATGAGACACGAAGAGATGAAGCTCAAACGCCAAAATGATCAAAAGGCTAGTGGCGAGAGAACTCTTCTAGATCTGTTCGGCGTATATAAGTAGTGTGTTTCTGTGGATTAAAGCGTATCGCTGAAGAAGCAGATGAGATATGGTGAAATCCAACTCTGGCCCATAGCCTAATCGCCTTGCACTGCATCAAGCCAGTTCCGAAATTACCGTCCCAGTCGACGGATATATTACCACCAAGTGTTGTCCAACGCCCTAGTACCATAACGCGGATCGGATGGGTTCGGAAAACATGCCAGCGCATCGGTGGGCATTCTGGTGATCAAGAACTGTTCGCCGCAACTTCTCATCTACTCATCGGCCAACAGACTGCTATGAAAACTTCACCCTCAGTATGCTCGCCGTCAATCTCCTCTAGGTCATACTCAAACACTCGTTACTGGACACATAATACATAAAACTTTATATTCTTCTTCCGCGAAAGTTATTGCTCTCACTTTATTTTAAGAGATATGAACGATTTGTTATGTAACTCTTGACATCAACGCTGAAGAATCATGTACTTGAGGGTACGTACTGATGTATCCTCCACTGGAATTTCTGCCTGTTTCTGCCAGAAGTACTATGCATTTAGTAACCAACACCTTCGTCCTTTGGTGCTTGGTAGGAATGCTCACATCTAAATACAATTTCACTAAACCATCCTACTCTGCAGTCTTCCCACACTTCTCTTCACGCTTTTTACATTTCTCAATTGCATCGAGTACATCTTCTGTTCTTAGTATGTGGGAAATCATCTCTTATTCCTCAAGCCATCTGCCCCTTCATGGGACATGAGTTACCCAGAGGGAAGGAGAAGTTTGACACACCTCTCTTGGTCTGGAAACTCCTCTGTTTACTTCTAGGCTCTGTGGCCGCCTTACCCCCTCGTACTTCAACCATTGCCAAGCAAGATTCTGACTGGGTCACTGAATTAAAGGTCATACTTCTCAAACGTATTCTGTTACCTCTATTTTCCGTCCTATGTGGTGCAATCAGCTGTTGTTAAGCCAGCCATATACCGCCTTGATTAAAAATACACTCCTGGAAATTGAAATAAGAACACCGTGAATTCATTAGATTTCAAATTTAATGTGGAATAAATAGCAGTACCATGAAATTTCTTTAGAAGTTCTTCTAGTGTCTGTAGGCGATCTGTTTCATTAATAATAATGTCGTTGATGTGACGCGAATCAAGTACGAGACGAAGTGAACCATCGTTTTTCTTAACAATATGGAATGGGTTTATGTACGGACTAACTGCCGGTTCAATAATTCCTTGGTCAAGCATAGCTTGCAATTCTTTCTTAACTTGTTCTCTGTGAATATACGGAATGGGATAATGTTTGGCTTTAAATATGTCGTGCTGTTTAACTTGAAATTCATACATAAAACCGGACATAGTACCAGGGACGTTGTCAAAAACTGGAGCTTGCTGTAAAAGAATTTTGCGTAGTTGCGTGCGTTCGTCGTCTGTATTTGCACTGCTCTGTTTAACTTTATCAGAAATCATTTGCATAACGTCATAATCGGCTTCGTCTGGAGTATTATAGTTGTGTACGTACATATCTGTGAACAATGTGGAATGACAGTCTAGGTTACGTGATGCGGAAATGACCTCTGTACGATTAATTGTTTGTTCTTCTGCAGATAAAGAGTGCTGAAATTCTAAAGCCAGTTGTACATTTTCATCCTTTAACATTAAATAGGAGTTTTTAAAGTCAATAATTGCGTCGTGTTGTACCAGAAAATTCGTACCTAAAATAACGTCTGTTGTCAATAAGGGAACAATCCAAAAATTTGAGTGAAATGTATGACCTGCAATACAAAATGATAAATGTGTCTGTAATTTTACATCTACTCCTTTACCAGATACTGCTCCTTTTACTTTAGGTTTGCCTAATGGTAACGTAGGATAGGTATTCTCTTTGTTACATTCGTTGAAAGTTTCCTCATTTATAACTGACATAGGTGATCCAGAATCGATTACTGCTGAAAATTTGGATGAGCCAATCTGTACCTCAATGACAGGGTGGGAAATGGTTTTTTGAATAACTGGTATTTCCTGCAAAAGAGTGTCTCGGATGTCGTCAAAAGTAATAACATTTTCGTGAACAAGATTCTGCGTGTCAAAAGTATTGCTTGCGTTGCTGGAAGATGCAACCTGTACTGTATCTAGTCAAATTCTATCTGACGTGGTATTATTTGCGGGAGGATGCTGTGGCATTTCGATTATTTGAACTGTTCTGTTACTTCGACCTGACGTATTACGTTCGGGATGATATCTACTGTCTGGTTCATTCATGATAATCTGTTGTTGCGGATGATTTTGCTGCTGGTAAGACCGACTGTTATTAAACGTACGCTGAAAATTGTGCTCATTACTTTTACGTCTGTCATGATAGTCATTTCTATATGGTGCATTGCGATACGAGTTGAAATGGTGTGATTTCTGCACGTAATGATTTCCTTGTTGCTGTGCGTTACTATTTGGCGGACCCGACGCTATGCGTGTAGGCGGCGAAACATTAAAGCTTGGTTGACCTTGCAGACTGCATTGTTGGTTTGGTATGCTAACTGGTTGGTTTTGTTGCTGTTATTGGGAAAAACCTCTATTGTTACCAAAATGTGGTTCCTGTTGATAATTTTGACGATACTGATAATTAAAATTTTGTCTGTTATTAGAGTTTTGGTGGTTGTCGTTCCTGAAGCATCTATTACCTTTGCTATTGAAATAGCGTGGCTGATCGTAATTGCTGTATGCTTGTTGACCTTGGTTATTATATGAAAAATTTTTGTTTATGAAGGAATAATCTGATTGCTGAACTTCCAAAAGCTGTAACAGATCTCTGAATGCCGAAATATTTTCTTTCTGCTGACCTGTTAAAAGTGATACTCTTAACGATCGTGGTAATTTAGAAATACATAATTGAGTAAGTGCAGATTCACTGTATGGTTCACTTAAGTACTGGTTTTGTTGGACCATGTGTCCAAAAAATTGCGTGACAGTGGAAAAATTTGAGTTCTCATAATTCGGTAAACAAATTAGTTGATCCTTGATTCCGTGCTGTGTCGTCTTCGACCAATACGCTGACAGAAAAGCATTCTGGAATTCTTCTACCGAGTAGCATTGTCTCGCGATCGGTCTCATACGAGTTGCCGGTTCGCCTTCCAAAAAACTGCAAATAAATTCAAGTTTGTGTGTTACAGGCCAAGTCGGTGGAAAAGCAAAGCTAAATTGTTGTATCCAATCCAAGGGGTGAATCTGTGTTCTGTCATTTTTAAATGCCTTAAATTTTCTCACGGATAGAAAGTGCTTGTAATCAAAATTTTCGTCTCTGAATGTCTGAACAGGTTCATGATTGTATCCTAGTCTGTTTGTCTGTGACTGCGGAATCTAACTCACGTACTCTCTGTAAATTACCTGCATTATACATGCTGTGTGAGTGTGATAAATGTTTGGAATGTGGCATATGCTGTGCTGTGTTAGAGGCTGAAACATTTTTCATCTCTGTCACTTCTTGCTGTAAAGTTGACAATTTTCTACGTTATGTATTACTGGAGGAACCTATCTCACTGATTGTCTGCTGTAAATTTTGGAATTCGGGTGTTTGATTAAACGAAATTGGTGAAGTATCGTCTGATTTGGTGTCATTATTACTTTCGATAACATCAATACGACTGGCCAATTCATCATATTTTTCAGTCAGTACTTTTACCTGATCATCGTTTTTATTATTACAAGCGTTAATTTGTTTTTGTATTTTACGTGTGGTTTCGTTCAATTTTTTAACGTCTGCTTTGATGGCATCGGGATCCTGTATTAGTTCTAATTGTTCAAGTCTGTCGGTCACTGGCTGAAAGTCTACTGTGTGTGTGTCTGTTTTTGTTTTAAGATCAGAGATTTCATCATGTAATTCGGTGTTCAACTGATTGATAGTATTAATTTCGTCTGATACTGTAGCAATATTGTTGTCTACGTATGTTTTTGCTTTCGTAAACAATTTACGCTTATCTTCCTGTCTCTGTGCAGTAATTGTTTCCATGACTTGTCGCTTTACTTTATTCTGTTCCTGTATAAATTTACGGTAACGCGTTTCACTGTTTTGTGGGTGGTGATTAAAACGTTAGTCAATTTCGCTGTTCTGTTGGTCAAATTTCGCGTCTACTTTCGCATCCAGTGTACGTGAAAGTTCTGCCGACATTAATTTAAACTCGTCGCGTAACTGTGTTGCGTTTTCAGAGCATTGTTTAGCGACTGCACTAATTGCAACTCTAAGTAATTTAGCTGTGGCTGCATGTGTATTACTTAATTCTTGAACCACAGATCTAATTTCTTCACTACTACTCCTAGCACAAGCCTTAATTTCCTCACGTAATTGTTCTTTAGTATCATGACATTGCGCGGCAACGACTGTAATCTGTTCACTAAGTTGTTTGTTCTGTTCATTTAGGTTGTTGTGTTTTTCATTCAACTGTTTGAAATTTTCATTAAGGTTGTCTTGTTTTTCACTAAGTTGTTTGAAATTGTTCTCTTGTTCTTTCTTCGATTGCTTGAAACTTTCATTAAGTTGTTTGAAGTTGTCGTCTTGTTCTTTCTTCGACTGTAGCAATACTGCCATAATTTGATCCAAGCCAAAATTAGCGACTCTATTTTCTATGCTGTGTAATGGTGTATGTGCATTTGTCGCGTTTTGTATAACCATTTGGTCATTCTCTGATTCTTGGACAGGTTCGCCAATTGAATGTGCATTGTTAGTCACTACCTCAGAATCAAATAAATCTGACGTATTTTGACTACATTGTTCATCTTCGTGAGAAAAATTTATCTGTTCACAATTCAAGTTTTGCAAACCGGGTGTGTCAAACTGGGCAGCGTTCATTGTATCGGAACGTGCCGCGTCATCATTTGTCGCATTTACTGTGGACATAACAGAATGTGTTTGTTCACCATTAGGATCAAAATCATTACTAGTGATCGGCATGCACCGATTATCTGTAATTAGGCAATTATCACTATTAGACTGAGTGTCGCTAGTATTATCTGTCAAACTATTTGAGTCGACTATTTCACTCATTGCACATCGCGATGTACTGTTAACAGTTTTTCGCGGCATTCTTCACAAATCAAAATTAAGCACAAAATGAAACAAAGTCAAAGCAAAAATGGAACAAACACAATTACAACAATGAGCAATAAATTGCCGATGATCTGTGAAAGAAAGAGCGACAAATTAGTAAATGCGTTGCGACAGATGTAAACTACATTTAAGTAAATAAGAGCAGATATATGACTACTTCTCAGAGATTCACAAAGAATACGATCGTGGCCGGTTGTCGCCAAGTGTAACCTCCCCACAAAAAATTGAAATACACTCCTGGAAATTGAAATAAGAACACCGTGAATTCATTGTCCCAGGAAGGGGAAACTTTATTGACACATTCCTGGGGTCAGATACATCACATGATCACACTGACAGAACCACAGGCACATAGACACAGGCAACAGAGCATGCACAATGTCGGCACTAGTACAGTGTATATCCACGTTTCGCAGCAATGCAGGCTGCTATTCTCCCATGGAGACGATCGTAGAGATGCTGGATGTAGTCCTGTGGAACGGCTTGCCATGCCATTTCCACCTGGCGCCTCAGTTGGACCAGCGTTCGTGCTGGACGTGCAGACCGCGTGAGACGACGCTTCATCCAGTCCCAAACATGCTCAATGGGGGACAGATCCGGAGATCTTGCTGGCCAGGGTAGTTGACTTACACCTTCTAGAGCACGTTGGGTGGCACGGGATACATGCGGACGTGCATTGTCCTGTTGGAACAGCAAGTTCCCTTGCCGGTCTAGGAATGGTAGAACGATGGGTTCGATGACGGTTTGGATGTACCGTGCACTATTCAGTGTCCCCTCGACGATCACCATTGGTGTACGGCCAGTGTAGGAGATCGCTCCCCACACCATGATGCCGGGTGTTGGCCCTGTGTGCCTCGGTCGTATGCAGTCCTGATTGTGGCGTTCACCTGCACGGCGCCAAACACGCATACGACCATCATTGGCACCAAGGCAGAAGCGACTCTCATCGCTGAAGACGACACGTCTCCATTCGTCCCTCCATTCACGCCTGTCGCGACACCACTGGAGGCGGGCTGCACGATGTTGGGGCGTGAGCGGAAGACGGCCTAACGGTGTGCGGGACCGTAGCCCAGCTTCATGGAGACGGTTGCGAATGGTCCTCGCCGATACCCCAGGAGCAACAGTGTCCCTAATTTGCTGGGAAGTGGCGGTGCGGTCCCCTACGGCACTGCGTAGGATCCTACGGTCTTGGCGTGCATCCGTGCGTCGCTGCGGTCCGGTCCCAGGTCGACGGGCACGTGCACCTTCCGCCGACCACTGGCGACAACATCGATGTACTGTGGAGACCTCACGCCCCACGTGTTGAGCAATTCGGCGGTACGTCCACCCGGCCTCCCGCATGCCCACTATACGCCCTCGCTCAAAGTCCGTCAACTGCACATACGGTTCACGTCCACGCTGTCGCGGCATGCTACCAGTGTTAAAGACTGCGATGGAGCTCCGTATACCACGGCAAACTGGCTGACACTGACGGCGGCGGTGCACAAATGCTGCGCAGCTAGCGCCATTCGACGGCCAACACCGCGGTTCCTGGTGTGTCCGCTGTGCCGTGCGTGTGATCATTGCTTGTACAGCCCTCTCGCAGTGTCCGGAGCAAGTATGGTGGGTCTGACACACCGGTGTCAATGTGTTCTTTTTTCCATTTCCAGGAGTGTAGATACTCCTCAATGCAACTTGTGACGAATCTACAACCATTTATTTCAACTGTAAGAGATGTTGCTGACCTATTTGTCACCTGCAAAGTACTGCAAGTTTCTGCTTAACCAATTAACGTGTTTTTCAGCTAATTACCTTTTATAATTATTGTTCTTAATTGTCTGAATCGTTTTATTATCAACTTGAGTGTGTGCGATATTATGAGAGCACGCAGATATTCCTTTACGAACTTTGTTTGGCCAACTACCATTCAGTATTAAACTTACAAGGACTTTTTGTAACGGTTTTGACTGAGACAGCAGCTTCTGAATTTTATTGGTGTGGTTTTTTTGTACACTTTCACTTTTAAAATCATTCCTTTGTGTGTTTTTTACATTATTGCCTGATAGCATTTGGATTGAATTTAGTGTTTCAGCTGTTGTTATCTTTACTTAGTGCACTTCCATAAAGGGGAATACAGTGATACACCGTGCTGTCTGTAGTCATCTCGCGGCTTGTGGCAATTGTGTCAACTGTTATGGAACCTGACCTGTAAAATATCATCGCCAAGTTCTGAAGAAACTTAACTTTGTTACTAACTTTCGTTTCAGAATAATACGCTGTCTCTGATATTTGAAATTGTCCATCTAACTGCACGATATATATTTGCCGTAACACACTGCAAATGTGCCAATCTTGACCTGTTTTGTTACTTTTTGGATGTTGTGTTTTAAATTTAATTTTTATTTGATTCTACATCACCAAAAGATTAAAAATCATTGTACTGGACTGTCAGTTCACTTTTTGATCTTGCTAATCTTTAATTGGCATGGTTTACGCTGGGCTGAATTTATCAACCATGTTATATGGCCTTTTACAGACATTATCTGTAACATATTTTGATAGTCATAATTCTTAAGCTTAATGTATTATCTCTGAAGTAATTATATACTGTGATAAAATTAGTAGTAGTGCTTTGACAAAAGTCTAAATTACATTCTTCTGTTAGTAACATAAAGGAGGGAAGTAACATAGAGAAAAATAAATTAATCAGACTAGAAAAATGGATTGAGCGTAATGCACTAAAATTTATAGTATTTAGAATGATCCTAGAGTTCATCAAGTACAAAAAATACATAATAATTTTGAGTGTGTTGACTGTTTCAGGTGTTGGCTTTGCTGTTGCATTCCATACTGTGTAGACAGCTGCCAAGCGAAGAATCACTATTGTCCAGACTGCAAGACATTCCTCGGAACATATGATTAGTAGCCAGAGCGTTAGCTCGGGTGAGCAGTGCATTAGTAATGTATCTTTTGCAAATATGTGACTGGAAACTATCAAGGGAATGTATGACTGAGTTACTATATTATTACCGTACATTTCAGTGGTTGGATGCTGCTGGTTTTCAGTAGGAAAATATTCAACAAATCATTTTAAAACGACTTTTTTGTCCAAGTAAGGCATTAGCGTTACATGATGTTATCAACCTTTTTTAATATCTGTGTCTTGAGTAATTACGTTATTTATTGTTAATTATGTATGATTTTATATTGTACTGAAGAGTTTTATTAAGTGTAAAGCATTACCTACAACATTATGCTCTATAAGCTGACATTTAGAAATGTTTCTATTACATACAAAATCTATTAACTAATGTCGTTGAAACATGTAACTGAATGATTACAAATAAATATACAAACTGAGCCATATTATAATAAAAATATTTACGAATTTCATTTACTACGGCGATGAAGAGCCCAATAGTCCAAGGCGAATGGTATTGAGGTGAATCCAACGCCTGCTGGAACAAACCATTACTAGTCAAAGATGAAAATAATGATTCCCCTTCTTCAAGTGCAGAATTTTCGTAATATATATGCATATACATTCACATGTTATGTTAATCCTAACTTCGACAGACGTCACTTTGTGAGAACCACATGCTTTTAGGACTATTCTTAAACTACTTCCTGCAACTGCAACTGCACAGTGCTTTCGGGCTGTTCCATATAAAGGCTTTCAAATTAAGACGATATTGCTTACATCTGACTGTCACAGTTTGCCTACCCGTTACGTGGACTTAACCAAACAGACAAACCTGTTTGCCTGTTGAATTTACAAAAATTTGTCTTTTATCTGCCGCTGGCGTTTCCGTCGCAGCTAATGTACTGCAGACTTTCTTTGGATCTCGGTAACCTTTTGGTTCCTTCTCTGTTTTCTAAGCTTACGTACTAGCTGACACATTAGAAATGTAAATGAATTACTGAAACCAGGATACATTTAGTGCTGTAAGAGCTACAATTTTTCACTGGCTAATGGCGCTATAGGTGCACTGAGTTATGTCCATAGGTATTGAAATGTATTTTTAGGCTACTACAAATGGAAGACTATGTAGACCAATAGTTATGCGTCCACTCGACAGACGAGACGTACTTTTCCTTTTGGTGACACTCCCGGTTAAACCACTACAAAATATCAACTACTGTCTTGTCTGTAATGCAAATTGCCTATGGAATACTTATACTAACAATAACTTCCTTCTTATGAGTTTATGTCTTTCCCAATATTTCCAGAAAATTACATCGCACTACCAGCAATACTGTTCGAATAATTGATTTTTCATATTCTCTAATAGTTTCGAATCTCCTGACAGCCAAGTACTAAAAGCTCAGACATATACACCGCATATTAGTACATCCTTTTAGAGGTTTCTAGTTCACTCAAAATTCATTGTTGCATATGGAGTGCATGTATGATTACATTTATAAACCAGTAGCGCGAGTTGTTATGGGGTACAACGTATCAACCCATGCTGAAACACCCATATTAGTATGTGGTGTAGCTTCCATGGGCGGGCGGCCGGAGTGGCCGAGCGGTTCTAGGCGCTACAGTCTGGAACCGCGCGACCGCTACGGTCGTAGGTTAGAATCCTGGCTCGGGCATGGATGTGTGTGATGTCCTTAGGTTAGTTAGCTTTAAGTAGTTCTAAGTTCTAGGGGATTGATGACCTCAGCAGTTAAGTCCCATAGTGCTCAGAGCCATTTGAACCATTTTCGACGGGCGGCAGTGCAGGTGCTGACTCTGGCATCCAGTCGATCTTGTAAATGGTGAATGTCGTCCTGGAATACGTTATTCCATGGCTGCTCGATCTGTTCACGTTGTAAGAGTTGTTGGTTGACGAGCCTCACGAGTCACTTCTCCTCGCATCACATCACGCACGTGCTCAATTGGAGACGAGTCCGGAGATCATCGTGGCCAAGCAAGTTTCTGCACGTCTTTCAGAGAGCTTTAAGTCCTATGGGCAGTGTGTGGGCGAGAGTTATCCTATTGAAACAAGACAGCACCTTCATGTTGCAAGAACGGCAAAAGAACAACAACATTCTGCATATACCAAGCTCTGGTTAGTTTCTCCTCCAGGAACACCAAAGGAGAACGAAAGCTGTAGACTATAATTTCCCGTAACATAAGGTGTGAGATGAGGCCATTGTGTCTTGGACAGATGCACTATACGAGACAGCACTCACCAGATCTACGTCATACGTGCAAACGACCATCACTCGTGTCCAGGCAGAATCGCTGGAGACTACGACCCGCCATCCCATTTTCCAAGTGATCCTCTGACGCGACTACTGGAGCCGTGCACGTCAATGATGTACCGTGAGTGGAAGATGGGCTAGAGGTGTGTGTGCCCATAGTCCCTCTCATAATAACCGCTTCGCAACAGTTCGTGTTAGCACACGAGGGTCCACAAACCCTCTTATCTGTGCTGTGGTAGCTGCACGTTCTGCCACTAATGCCTTAAAAGTACGGTGATCCTTGCGGGCATCTATGCTGGATGGACGTCCAGAATCTCGTTTATGGTGTGAGAATGTTCATGTGACAACTGATACCAACATCGTCAGTTAGTTAGTTTGTTACGTGTTCCATTGTTCAATAGCACGGAAAACCGTTATGATGTGGAACGTGTGAAACACACAAGAGATGCACACAGGAAACAAGTTTTTTTCTTTTCTCTTTTTTTGTTTACATTATAGTGTTATACCTAAATATTTCTATTATCTATCCCATTCCCTTAAAGGGCACAAAATGCATATATTATATCTCCAGGTTTTTTTACTCATATTCAAGAATTCATGTATGGTATAGAAGGAGTTGTCGAGCAGGTATGATTTCAATATAGAATTACAGTTCTGTCAGAACTCATCTCCCTGGCTAAATATCTAGTGCTAAAACCCAATTCATAAATAAAAAAAAAAAAAAAATACCAAGAGGACGATCCACTGGGCTACCGTGAGTGATATGTCGAAACGTTTCTTTCAAGTTTCCTGGGAAATCCTACTCGTATCCACACTGTAGGGCCTCTTAGCGATATGTGGCGCGTAAGACAGTTCAAGCGACGTGTTTCCCTGCAGATTTAGTCAGTTTCTAGGTCACGAAGTCCACTAACTTCTGACTTCAGATAGTTGAACACTGTAAAACAGCAACTCCGCCAAAAGAGCTTGAAAGACTCCTACGCCTTTTTATATTTAATCTGCGTACGCAGCAGATATGACATCTGTATCAGTGCCCTGAAAATATTATCCTTCGTATACAAAAATGTGGCACATAAATGAATATTAACGTAACTTCTCTTCAATTTATGTAGGAGATTTTGAACAAACATTTTAATAATACATCATTATGACCAGTACAGCTAAGCCTGTTAACACAGCTTGAAACTGTACTTCATCTTCCCTTATAGTGATGGAGCGTGCGATGGAGAAGTAAACGCAACGTCGTATAGTCTCACGCCTACTTGTATAAAGCGCTAGTCGCAGTTGTCGCTCTCAGCCTGTTCAGAATCAGGACGTGTCTCAGCAGTTCAAACCTACTTTATACTTTGCTGTAGAATGCATACAAGTTTGGTAAACATTTTTGGACAACAGTGATCAATAAATTGTTATATTTTGACTAAAGTTCAGTCTTGATCACGTCATGTATGTTTTAATGATACAAGTGACCGGTTTCGGTTCTTTCTACAATACCATCATCAGACCTGTGGATAAATTTTAAGAAATACTAGATACCAATCTTTAAATAAGATGAAAGTGTCTAATGATGTCAAATTTTAACAAGATAAAATAAAATTAATTATACCCTGGCTCCTTTATGATGGTAGGCGGAGCTCTCCTCGCTGCTACGCAGTCAACTGATGGTTATGAGTGCCGAGCACGAGTTTAAATTTGCAGAGGCTCCGCCTACTTCCTGTCACACTACTTCACAACTGCCAATCAGCGTTCATAATATGACGCCATCGTCAAAGTATAAAAGCAGGAAATACACTAATAACATAAAATTGACTCATTTAAATATCTGATTAACAGATAGTAAGTATGTCTACAGCTTATTTATATTTTGGATAAAAACAGGGAACTACGATGCGTAACAGTTGTGCCCTCTATGGGCAACCGTAATACTACTACAGTGCCAGTTAGATCAAAGATGTGAAAGTCCTTGGCGTTGTGGTATATATCGATTATACCGAGTCGCCTACATCACAATTGCATCTTTGTTGGATGCTGCAGAATCGTCTTAAAAATTTAATGAAAATGGGATCGTTGAAGTAACTAAAGACCCCACTCCAAAGTTCCAGTTTAAGAGAGTTCTGTGTAATATTGAATGATGTTTTCTAATCAAAGATCTTGAGTAATAGCTACAGTATGTTACATTTTAAATATGTCCTATGTCACTTGAATGATGAGTTCTGAGTAATAGTGAATGATATTTTGTAATAATGCATACATGCTGTGTCAATAATTTCTGTAAATAATATTTTTGTTATACTCTATAAATGCTATGCTAATAATTAACTCTCATTTTGAATGATGACTTCTGATGGTTTGTAACTGGACAATGAGTGCCAATAATTATTTTAAATATGTCGTATGTCACTTGAATGATGAAAAATGTTTTGTAATATTCAATACTTGCTATAGTTTAGTAGCTGGCCAATGAATGCCATTGTTTCTTATATTTTAAAGTTGTATTATGTCACTTACATGCTATTATATATGAATACCAGTAGCTTGATGCTACACACATTAGCTCCTGTTTTGAATGATGACTTCTGATGATTTGTAACTGGCCAATGAATGCCAATGATTACTATAACTAGATGAATTATGTAAATGGTATGCCATTAATTAACTCTTGCTTTGAATGATCACTTTTGAATAATGCATAAAAATGGTTTGTAACTGGCCAATGAGCGCCAATGTTCACTGTAATCAGATGACTTATGAATAATATTCTGTAATACTTCATACATAGTACAGAAATGTTTAATAACTAAGCAATAAGTGCCACCAATTACTCAAATCGGTTGATAGACTAGTGTAATTCTCAATGATGACTAGCATAAGACTTAATGTTCTTCACCCTCTGACTTAATTACCAGAAATTACTGCAATATCCGTTTGTCCTGTCTATCCTTATGATCATGGAGCACTATATTTGGTTTCTGCACTAATTCTACGTTGGTGAAAGAGTGTGGTGTTGACACATCATGGTGTCCACCACCTTGAACAGTGGAGATGTTATTATGGTTCCACTGTTTGGTGTACCTAATGTACTACCAAATGATAACATTGAATATTAATACGACACTTCGGTGTCTTGGCTACACTGATTAATACTTCAGGGAAGAGAACTTCAGATTGTCTCACTTGGTGTTGTGCTTCTGTAGAAAGATATGGACTTTCAGTGAAGCTACATGCAACCTACTGTGCTACAACCATGATGCAATTCTTCCCTTTCCTATCCTAGTTCTTGTAAAATGGTAAAAAAGTACAAAAGTGCGTGTGCACTTTATGTCATTTGTTAATATGATTTGTACTCATTGCAATGGTAAAAAGGTATACAGTGCATGTGCACTTTATGTCATTTGTTAATATGTTTTGTACTCATTGCGTATACATTTTGTGATTTCTTGATACGTTCTGTACTCAGTGCATGTGCACTCTATTTCACTTCATGTTCTGCTCTTATATATATATTTATATACTTTGTGACTGTAAACGTAGTTAATTAAGAAAAATTTGTTGCTCACGGCAAGTCCAATAATTGACTTACCATCACTGCCAAATTTTTACCCCCCCCCCCCCTGCCCCCCATCGGAGTGTTATGTAAGAGGTCCAAGCAGTTGTAATTTTATGCAAGAGGTCCGAGCAGATGTAATACAGATGTAATTTTATGTATGAGGTCCGAGCAGATGTAATTTCGATGTGTTGCTCATGCACTGCCTGCGATATGCAAGGTATAAGATAATCGCTGACCAGAGAGCAGTGTTGACTCGGTACGAACTGTGTAGCTGTAGCAGTAAATTGTTGCTAGTCTGCACTAGTCTGCACTTGTGTGGAGTCTGCTCTGGTCTGGTGTGGTGTATCGTGTTGGCTGGCCGGTCGCGGTGCAGCGATGCCGGAGCCTGAGTATTATTGTATAAGGTAAAAAGCAGCCTCGCGCATATCTAGTAATGTATCTGAACTCCCATGTAAATCTTTTAAAAATGTCCTAATAATAATCTTTGTCATATAAAGTAATATCTAACAAGCATTCATTTCAATTTAAAGAATTTACTAATTTCTCCAATCCATGATCATTCCGTTTGTTGCAAAAAGAAAAATCAGTTGCTTCCTTTCATAAATGACAAATCTATCGGCCAGCATTGCACAGAGCTGTGCCGGAATAAGGTTATTGTAAGAGCAGATTGCTGAGGACTTTATTGAGGTAAGAATTTTTGTTATTTTATGCAGAATGATCTTACAGGGCCATGACGCAGCACTGCTGTGGTCCAAAATTTACCAGGTCACTAAAGTTATTTTTTATTGTGAAGTGTAGGAATTTTTCTGTTTCGAGCTTACATTAAATGGGAAACAAATTTTGTGTGGAGGTTAAATGTGAATGAATTTCTGTAGGGAGGTTATAAATGAGAACCAATTTTGCTCTGAGCTTATACTAAAATTAGAATCATATTCATATTCATTATTATTATTTATTATAATTTTGTGGGGAGCTTATACTAAAATTAGAATCATAATATTATTATTATTATATATACAATTTTTTGTGGTGAGGTTACACCGTGCTATCAAGGAATATCGCACCGATTGCTCCGTGGCTGGACATTGCACACCACACAGTCACACGTTGAGGGTGAAGAGACTTCTCGGTCGCGAAATGCGGATTCCCAGTCCCCCAAATGCGCTAATTTTGCTTATTGACGAACCCATCCACATGAAAGTGGGTTTCGTCAATAAACCAAACCATACCAAATGCACCAATTTTGCTTAATGACGAACCCATCCATATGAAAGTGGCTTTCGTCAGTAAACCATACCATACCAACTCCCATCATGCCCCACGGCAAACCGTGCAGTTTGAACATCCTAACGCAAACCATTCACGGGTTATGAGGATTTTACTTCATATAGTTCAATAATTGTCACTCTGCGCTAATTAAGTGGGGTGTCCTACATTCATGGGTGAGTTAATGAAAGTCCGATGTTTATATTTCAATGCAGATTTTTTTTTCGCTTTGAACAATGGATTTTATCTTCGCCACAAAGAAAGCATATCTCCAAAGCAGAAAATTACGCGAATGGAACATTACGCAAGCAACGCTCTCATCATAAAACCCCATATTTTGAAGTGTAGAAATGACCATCTAAATGCAACTTTAGACAAAGTCATCGAATCTGAACCAATAGAACTACGAAAAATGCAGGCAGCAACCACATGATGCAAATAACCAATCAGTCGGCGAAAACGTAAGTGTCCTTTGTCTCCCATGACTCACCTATTAAGACTTCCTGCAAACGTTGCGTCATTTTGACTGGTTCTACGAGAAATACGAGCCCCACAAAGTTCTTGTGACGTCACACTATAAACCGGTAGATAATTGGAAAGGTACCTTTGTCGTGTGCTAGCGAGAGCCTGCATGCATTTAAATGCGCAATAACGATGGAATTACATTTTCCTTGAGACATGGGAATCCCAACTTTATCTTCCTTAATAATAGAAGCTGAAGAAATGAATTACAATTTGTGCAACGGCTGGGACTTAACCCTAGGCACATCTGCCTAGTAAACGGGAGACACAGGTTTTCTACAGGTTGGGCGACAAGTGCCAGTACATCCTAGTATCGAATGCTAATTCATTTTATTTGTTTTAGAACACGTGGTTATTTATGTATTTAGTGTCAAATATATCGATATATTCTCCAAGAAACTGTAATCACATTTCATTATGCCACCATGTTCTTCTTGTCACATTTTTGAACATTTCCGGTGCTATAGTGCGAAATGCATCGTCAAGAACATTGCACAGTTTTGCGTTTGCCGCATAACGATGTACAGATACATGTGCATTAATAACTCCCCATAACGACCTGTCAGGTGTGGTGAGTTCAGGACTTCTTTGTGGTCATTTCAAGGGAGCTGGTATTTACGATAGACGAAGACCCGTCCGCCGTCCTGCGAAGTGTTCATTTAGGAACTCACGCACTACCATAGCGTAGTGAGGAGGCGCTCCATCTTGCTGCAACCATATCCTTTCTGTGAGGCCCTTTTCTTGAAACTGGGGTATTAACCATGTTTGTAACTTGTGTAAATAATTTGCACCGTTCACAGCCCCTTCAAAAAGTACGGTCCAAGCAGATGTAGTGATGTAACCGCTGCCCGTATCACTACATGAGACACACTCTTTATTTAACTTGAATGTGTAATGACGGTGCTCTTTGATCCAAACGACAAGATTTCTAGCAGGTGAGCTGCTATAAACGGCACATTCATCTGAAAACATAACCTTGGCCGGTTCACTGTTTTTGGAAACTGAGTTAACAAAGCACAGCATGTAAAAACGTGCTCATTGTAGTCTGTATCCAATACTTCTGTACTGACGTTGGACTAAAAGTTCTGATCTCGCATTGTTGTCCTCGGCATACCGAGTTAAATAAGAATTCTAAAACTGATTCTAGCAATTGATAAGAAGTAACATAGCTACCAATCTGCATAATATCGTATGATACTAAGCAGGGGTTACAGGGGTACGGTGACTTTTCGCCCACACTGTAGCTGCCTTCGAATCGAAACTTCCTCTTTGAAAATTAAGAATGACAGTGCTTGAAAAACTCCTACGATGTTTTATACTACAACAGCCGAGTAAAACTGAAAGTACTCAGACTGTTTTCTCTTTACTTATTTTGACCATCGACTGACACACAATATTTTTAGCGCAACGCAATCTGACTTTCAATAATCCCTACAAAAGAATAGCCCTGACTAGCAATAACCTATACCTTTCATGAATCACTTTCCTCACAAAAATCTTCGTTACTCGAACTACTGCAATACAGCGAGCGCCAATACCGCCAGCTAAATAAAAGACTGTAACTACTGAAGGCACTAACTTCTGATAGGCATAGTTAGGAAATGAAAGATTGAGACATAGTTATCAAATGAAAGATTTTGATAGAGAAGAAACAATCT
The DNA here is from genome assembly GCF_021461395.2 of Schistocerca americana. Classification (NCBI taxonomy): domain Eukaryota; kingdom Metazoa; phylum Arthropoda; class Insecta; order Orthoptera; family Acrididae; genus Schistocerca; species Schistocerca americana. The sequence goes on along the minus strand of NC_060119.1, from coordinate 739,952,310 downwards.
ATTTACCTTAACTGTGTTCAAAAGTCATTATATATATATATATATATATATATATATATATATATATATATATATATATATATATATATACATAGACACACGTCCAGATCGTCCGCTCATAGTAACCTCTCACAACTCTTGCATCTCCCTCCCCACATCCATCATTGCTGACGGCTCACCTCCAACTGCCCAACTCTACACGCTGTCCACATCCAACTGACCAACGCTACATTAGCGAATATTCCAACAATCAGTCCAACCAGCCACAGACTGCACACAGTGCAGTCAGCGATTTTCATACAGAGCATTACGTGGCGTTACCAACATAAAAACCTAAACAGCCTACTTACATAGCCCCCATGCTCCCCACAAAAAAGTTTATAAATTGTTTTGGACAGTGGCCAATTCTTATTTGCTAAATTTTTTATATCAAAGCTAACAAATATATCAAATGCATACACTTATTGATACACTGTTGGTCAAAAGCAAAAATTGTGCTCACAATCCATAAAGGCAGTCATGATCATGATCATTCATCGGAATAGTAACTGCAGTTTTATGCCCAAAGTCTGAGCATTAAAAGCAAATGCATATGGAAGTGGTGGATTTCCATACAGTCTTGAAGACGTAATGTTGTCCTTCGAATGGAAAGACAGTGCTGACTCTTAGCAAGCAGATGGATAATGGACCACAACAGAGCAACTCCACAGCAGAGTCAGTCAACGTTTTGAAGAATATCGGTAGGAGGTCATCACAGAGCAGACCCACTGTAGTCCTGGTAGAGATTATGGTACTGGTGGGCCACCAAAGCTGCAGGCCCACGGTAGTCCTTGTAGAGATGGCTAGCAGCCATCTGTTACGACTGTGCAGGTGCACAGTCCCCATCGTAGAGTCTTGCAGATAATATAGCAAGTCCATGAACCACCACTTGTCCACTCACGAAAATTTTAGAAATGTTCTTAGAACCAGAAATGCTGTTAACCAGTCCCTTGCTGAATTATCAACACATGTGCACCCACTAAAACTCCTTTTTTTAACTTCTCACGTATTGTGCATATACTATGAACAATGGAAACGTGTGCGGTGAAATGAATCTCTACTATATACTTAATTTGAAGAACTGTGTCTAATTTTATGACATGAGATTACAATTACAAAGGTACAAAAAAGCATAGTTAAAAATATAATGATAACATTTGTAGTAATCTAGGCGTTAGAAAAGAGCAGAAATAAGCATATACGTCAGTGTTACAGGAATTATGACATAAGTAAATAGATTAAAAAAATGAGACTATCTTTCAAAACATTAACTTCACACATGAACATTAAGAACAGAATAAATAATGTCTAAACATCTCTACAAAGTAAGGAACATATTATTAATGCAAATTATATTTGAGAATGACAGTATTCCTCATTATAGTGAATGTAGCTTAGTATTAGAAGAGAAAAATATTGTATGAAAAAGCACACAGAGACAGTAACAACACAAACACACAAGGATACAGAAACACATAGTGGAATAACACAAAAGGAAAGGACAGGGTTTGTTTTCAGTGTAGCATTTGGTACTGCAGTCCAAACCAAAACTTCATTCCATAGATCTTTCCTCTCATTTCAACATTTTTTTCCACAAAAAGGTCCTATCTAAGCATGCTTTCTGTATTTTTCATTATCTTACCTCACCATTTATTTTTCATTACCTTACCTCATCATTTGTTTCCAAGAAAATCCTAAGTAAACCTGTTGTCCCTAAACCCTACTTTTTTTGTTAATCTATTCTTTCAAAATAATTATTCCTCGTTCTACAATGCTCTTTGCCTAATCCTTTTTCTTATAGCTTCTCAATGCATTTCTTCCCATTTCCTCGTTTTCTTATATATCATACCCCCTCTTAAGCTGACTTAAATCTACTGAGGTTAGATACATAAACTAAGGGACATGGCAATGCAGCAGCACGAACATTGACACAAACAAGAATGAGAAAAAATGCAAAGTGGCAAGGCAAGCAACAATAAATCTAAATTAGCATAGCAAGTGCAACATTACATCTAATATGATGCAATGTGCAGTAACAAGAAAATAAATCAGTAGTAAAACTGGCTTAATACAACATAAAATTCAGTAGGACAACGCCTGACAAACAGCCGCAGCAAAAGCAATGAATTATACCTAAATATGACAAAGCTCAAGCAGAAAAAATATTGCAATAAAGATAGGAAATGTCTAATACCTATGTGACATCTTAACATTAGAGTAATACATCATGATTACTTACTCCACCAAACAAGATACCAAATAGCTGAAAAAATTATGTATGCAATTCCTGTGAAAGGAAATGTCTATTTGTGCTCCCTTTTTTAAAGAAAGTAGATCATAAAATTATTATTTAATGGATCTGTAGACAGATAATATTTACATTAGTACATCTATTAAATTTTATTTTAACCAATGCTGCAGTGCAGCTAGAAACTAGATATATAAAAGCATGCAACATCATTCACTAACCAAATGGCACTTCATAAGGCAGTGAAAAAAAACTCTCATCTAGAACACTGTAGTCAAATGGTTCATATGGCTCTGAGCACTATGGGACTCAACTGCTGAGGTCATCAGTCCCCTAGAACTTAGAACTAGTTAAACCTAACTAACCTAAGGACATCACAAACATCCATGCCCGAGGCAGGATTCGAACCTGCGACCGTAGCGATCTTGCGGGTCCAGACTGCAGCGCCTTTAACCGCACGGCCACTTCGGCCGGCTACACTGTAGTCATAATCAGGTGGGTAGACGAAAAATATTTCTCATGATTTCATAGGAATTTTAGTAAATATCAGAAATTACGAGCTCCAACATGTAATCATATGTTTTCATAATCAAAATATCCACGTGTGTGCTGCCGGTCTATAGTGTCCAACGGGCACAATATTTCGGCGATCATACATGTCGCCATCATCAGGTTAACTGACGGACTGAGCTCTTGTGAACGTGCCGGCACGGAGATCCGTACGCTATGGCTGCTCAGAGGGAACAGGGTTCGGTCGCGGCGGCGGCCGATTTAAATACCCTCCGCCCGCGGCGCGCTCCCTCCGCCGTCCGCGCCCCGCGCCATTGTCGCGCGGTGGAACAGATTGCGACGGCGTCTGAGATGACGTCGGTGTGATGGCTCTGTCCGCCGTCGTCGTCACAACTATACGTTTGCTCCATTTACTCTTGATTAATCCGATCGCTGGTTCCCAAGCCTTGCTAAGATTATAGCCACAATCACGGTTTATGAGGTCGTCATTGGTGCGAATTTCGATGGCCTCTCTAACAACACTGTCCCAGTATCTCGACGTCTGTACCAGAATCCTCATGCGGTCATACTCCATGGCGTGATTTTCCGACAAACAATGTTCAGCGACCGCCGACTTGCTCGGATACATCAGTCGAGTGTGCCTCTGGTGTTCACGGCATCGATCCTCGACGGTACGCATCATCTGACCAATATACGACTTGCCACATTGACACGGAATCTGGTACACGCCGGCTTCCTCAAACCGAGGTCATCTTTGGCGCTCCCCACCAGTGCACGAGTTTTATTTGGAGGACAAAACACAGTTCCGACCCGGTGTTTCTTCAGAATGCGGGCGATTTTCCCCGAGAGTGCGCCTGTGTATGGAATAAATGCAGTGCCTACCTCCTCCCTCGTGACTTCATCCACCTCAACAGGTTGTGCTGCAGTGGTTGGGCGGAGAGCACGTTGAATCTGGCACTCTGAGTACCCATTTTTTCGAAATACAGTTCTCAGATGTTCCAATTCCTGGGGTAGACTCTCTGCGTCAGAGAAAGTGCGCGCCCTATGTACTAGAGTTTTAAGTACCCCATTCACCTGTGAAGGGTGGTGGCAGCTGTCTGCGTGCAAATACAGATCAGTGTGCGTAGTCTTCCGATACACCCCATGACCTAGGGTGCCGTCAGCCCTTCTCTTGACCAAGACGTCAAGGAAAGGTAATTTACCCTCCGTTTCAGTCTCCATAGTGAATTTGATGTTGGAGTGTATGGAGTTTAGATGTGTAAGGAAGTCAAGGAGTTTATCCATACCATGTGGCTAGATGACGAACGTGTCGTCCACGTAACGGAAAAAGCAAGTAGGTTTCCATACGGATGACGACAGGGCTTCCTCCTCGAAGTTCTCCATGTACAAATTCGCTACCACCGGTGAAAGTGGGCTACCCATGGCGACTCTCTCCGTTTGTTCGTAGTATTCTCCACTAAAAAGAAAATATGTGGAAGTCAAGACATGCCTAAAATGTTCAGTGGTCTTGTCGTCAAACTTCTGACTAATCAATTCTAGTGACTCTCGCAGGGGTACCCTCGTAAACAAGGAAACGACGTCAAAACTCACCATGATATCTGACTCATCCAACCTGAAGCTATCAAGGCGTTTAACAAAATCCACGGAATTACGGATGTGATGAGGGCATTTACCCACATAAGGACTTAATATTCCCGTCAGGTATTTGGCCAACAAATATGTAGGTGCCCTGATGTTGCTGACAATGGGGCGTAATGGTACCCCCTCTTTGTGAACCTTCAGGAGTCCATATAGTCTAGGCGGTACCGGACCTTGGGGTAACAATTTCTTAGCGTCACCCTCCGGTAAATCTGCGTCCTTGAGAGGCGCCCTCGTCTTGTTCTCCACCTTCTTTGTAGGGTCAACGCTGATCTTCCGGTAGGAATCGTCATTTAGCAGGCTCTGCATCTTATCAGTGTAGTCCTTATGGGAGACAACAACTGTAGCATTGCCTTTGTCAGCCGGTAAGACAACAATTTCAGAGCGCTCCCTCAGATCACGAATGGCCGCCCTCTCTTTACTGCTGATATCTGACTTCATCGGCTTGGATTTCGTCAACGCACGACAAGTTTCACGACGTATTTCCTCGGCTGATTCTGGCGGAAGTCGAGCTGCAACCTGTTCAACAGCACTAACAGTTTCTGCGACAGGAGTGAACTTGGGGGTGGGAGCGAAGTTGAGACCTTTCTGCAAAACCGAGACCGCATCGTCACTCAACACCACGCCACTCAAATTGATGACAGTCTTGCACGGAACCTGCAGGGATGGTTTGTCAAGGAGACGTGAGAACTTAGCTGTCTGACGTCCCGTAGCCTTCTTATGGGCGGAATCAGCTGACACCCAGGTGACACCATCAATCCAATCCCAGGAACAAGAAGTGCACTTACTAGCCAGTTGCAAATATAGTTTGAGTAATTCCTGTGAGGTAAACTCAAGGCTCCGGCGGGTGAATTGCACTCTCTCACGTACCAATGCGAGGCTGGCTCATTTCTTGATTCTCTAAGCTGCTGCAGAATGGATGTGATGCATAACCTTAGCAAAATTTGGAACAACATTCTCGGAACGACATCTCTTTAGAAAGACAAGAGTACTTAGCAAACGGCATCTACGGTGGCGCAACTTTTCAAATTTCTTCATGCTGCGATACATCTCCTCCCCGTAAAGGCGTATGATGTGATTCTTGAGTTTCTCCCGGCGTATTTGATAATCAAATCGGCGCAAGTCGGCGGTCGCTGAACATTGTTTGTCGGAAAATCACGCCATGGAGTATGACCGCACGAGGATTCTGGTACAGACGTGGAGATACTGGGACAGCGTTGTTAGAGAGGCCATCGAAAGTCGCACCAATAACGACCTCATAAACCGTGACTGTGGCTATAATCTTAGCAAGGCTTGGGAACCAGCGATCGGGTTAATCAAGAGTAAATCGAACAAACGTATAGTTGTGACGACCACGGCGGACAGAGCCATCACACCGACGTCATCTCAGACGCCGTCGCAATCTGTTCCACCGTGCGACCATGGCGCGGGGCGCGAACGGCGGAGGGAGCGCGCCGCGGGCGGAGGGTATTTAAATCGGCCGCCGCCGCGACCGAACCCAGTTCCCTCTGAGCATCCATAGCGTACGGATCTCCGTGCCGGCACGTTCACAAGAGCTCAGTCCGTCAGTTCACCTGATGATGGCGACATGTATGATCGCCGAAATACTCTGCCCGTTGGACACTATAGACCGACAGCACACTCGTGGATATTTTGATTATCAAATACGCCGGGAGAAACTCAAGAATCACATCATACACCTTTACGCGGAGGAGATGTATCGCAGCATGATGAAATTTGAAAAGTTGTGCCACCGTAGATGTCGTTTGCTAAGTACTATTGCCTTTCTAAAGAGATGTCGTTCCGAGAATGTTGTTCCAAATTTTGCTAAGGTTATGCATCACATCCATTCTGCAGCAGCTAAGAGAATCAAGAAATGAGCCAGCCTCGCATTGGTACGTGAGAGAGTGCAATTCACCCGCCGGAGCCTTGAGTTTACCTCACAGGAATTACTCAAACTATATTTGCAACTGGCTAGTAAGTGCACTTCTTGTTCCTGGGATTGGATTGATGGTGTCACCTGGGTGTCAGCTGATTCCGCCCATAAGAAGGCTACGGGACGTCAGACAGCTAAGTTCTCACGTCTCCTTGACAAACCATCTCTGCAGGTACCGTGCAAGACTGTCAGCAATTTGAGTGGCATGGCGTTGAGTGATGATGCGGTTTTGCAGAAAGGTCTCAACTTCGCTCCCACCCCCAAGTTCACTCCTGTCGCAGAAACTGTTAGTGCTGTTGAACAGGTTGCAGCTCGACTTCCGCCAGAATCAGCCGAGGAAATACGTCGTGAAACTTGTCGTGCGTTGACTAAATCCAAGCCGATGAAGTCAGATATCAGCAGTAAAGAGAGGGCGGCCATTCGTGATCTGAGGGAGCGCTCTGAAATTGTTGTCTTACCGGCTGACAAAGGCAATGCTACAGTTGTTGTCTCCCATAAGGACTACACTGATAAGATGCAGAGCCTGCTAAATGACGATTCCTACCGGTAGATCAGCGTTGACCCTACAAAGAAGGTGGAGAACAAGACGAGGGCGCCTCTCAAGGACGCAGATTTACCGGAGGGTGACGCTAAGAAATTGTTACCCCAAGGTCCGGTACCGCCTAGACTATATGGACTCCCGAAGGTTCACAAAGAGGGGGTACCATTACGCCCCATTGTCAGCAACATCAGGGCACCTACATATTTGTTTGCCAAATACCTGACGGGAATATTAAGTCCTTATGTGGGTAAATGCCCTCATCACATCCGTAATTCCGTGGATTTTGTTAAACGCCTTGATAGCTTCAGGTTGGATGAGTCAGATATCATGGTGAGTTTTGACGTCGTTTCCTTGTTTACGAGGGTACCCCTGCGAGAGTCACTAGAATTGATTAGTCAGAAGTTTGACGACAAGACCACTGAACATTTTAGGCATGTCTTGACTTCCACGTATTTTCTTTTTAATGGAGAATTCTACGAACAAACGGAGGGAGTCGCCATGGGTAGCCCACTCTCACCGGTGGTAGCGAATTTGTACATGGAGAACTTCGAGGAGGAAGCCCTGTCGTCATCCGTATGGAAACCTACTTGCTTTTTCCGTTACGTGGACGACACGTTCGTCATCTGGCCACATGGTATGGATAAACTCCTTGACTTCCTTACACATCTAAACTCCATACACTCCAACATCAAATTCACTATGGAGACTGAAACGGAGGGTAAATTACCTTTCCTTGACGTCTTGGTCAAGAGAAGGGCTGACGGCACCCTAGGTCATCTCAGACGCCGTCGCAATCTGTTCCACCGCGCGACCGTGGCGCGGGGCGCGGACGGCGGAGGGAGCGCGCCGCGGGCGGAGGGTATTTAAATCTGCTGCCGCCGCGATCGAACCCACTTCCGTCTTGTCAGCCATAGCGTACGAATCTCCGTGCCGGCACGTTCACAGGAGCTCAGTCCGTCAGTTCACCTGATGATGGCGGCATGTATGATTGCCGAAATATTGTGCCCGTTGGACACTATAGACCGGCAGCACACCCGAGGATATTTTGATTATCAAATACGCCGGGAGAAACTCAAGGATCACATATGTTTTCAAGTATGAGCATGTAGCATTTGCGATGTTTTCTACAAAGAAATGTCAATAGCGAGGTTAATGGCCCCTTTTTTCTACACCTGTGCCTCCGAAAGGCATACACTAACAGTTTTTTTCCAGGCGATTGTCACGTAGCTGGTCGCCACTGCGCATTACGTCAGTGTCACTTACCTTCTTTACTGAAACATTTACAACAGCGGTTTGAACTACAGTGACAGTCTCATACAAAAAGTTTCACAGGTTGAAAATTTACGTTAGAAGTGCATAGAAACAAAATCTCATAGACAACAGTGTCCAAAAATTTCCACCGGCATTGTAATACATTCACTCTTAAAGTACGATTATTGGTTTCCAACATCCTTTTCACAAACCAGAGTCCCTAACCCCTACTCACTAATCATATAGATATAAACGTGTAATCACATTCCTTATATAGCATCATCTTATTGATCATAAACATATGTCATCATCATAGTACACATCTTTGTCATAATAATATTATCATACCACATCAATCACATCTCAAAATCGTCGCAGCTTCTTTCAATAATTTCAAAACTTTAAAAAAATTCTCTGCTCATTTCGATAGTGTCATCTACCTCAAACATACTTCGAAAATCATGATCCTGTACCAAATAAATCATTCAAAGCTCTCATAGTATCAAAATGGTTCCAAAAAAATATGAACAGTTCACAAAGTACAGAAAAAATACATGTTTGTAAGTGTGAAGTCACTGATGTAGTAGAAAAATGTTTGTCTCTCTTAAATGATCAGATAGCTGTGTAATTCTGTGTTAGAGAAAAATGGTACTGATGTGTAAAACTGAATAAGCAAATACCATATTAGCTAGGACTCCTAGCGCATGCCACACACTTAGTACACAAAGTAGGTGTGTACCCCATAAGGATTAATGTAATTATACCCTTGGATGTTACAGATTACAGCAACGGACTGAAATGTCTCACCGAAAACCTTCTTTGAATCTTTGTAATTCCAGAATCTTTCTAAAAAAATGTTGCAAGTACAAAAATTAATCACTCAAATACATGTTCTGTAGCGCTAAACTGAGCTTCTTGCTGTAAGATAATTTCTGTCATTGCTTAGGGGTAAAAATGTCCCAGTAGTAAAAATGTGAAGTAGTTATTGTCGTCCATAAGCAAAGTTCTATAGAAGTCAATGTACTTACCTCGTTATCAACAAAAGTGAAATGCTGTGCATATAGATGCCGTAGTTATCATGTAAATTACCGTGACCAAGAAAGTACTGTACTGTAACGTATTGTTGTGTTGCGAAAAGGCTGTCTCATTGTAGCTTCGCCACAAATGTTACTTCCAAAACGTATTTTACTTTCCAGAAGAATGTAGAAAAACTGTGCAGAAACAAAACAGGTACAGCGCAAAAGCAATAATGTAAATATTGTCACTTATTAGTAGCGTCTTGATATAATCGTGTAGCTGCCAAACAAACCAAATACTAAGTCATCTGTAATCTCACAGAAAGTACTTTAAATTCAGAAATTATTTTCAAGTAGACCAAAGTGTTGCATTAAAATCTCATTAGCAGTATATGTTCCAAATATGTAAGCCTTGTAATCGTTACATAATCGTCCAACTAACAAGCAAGAATGTACACACAAGAACACTGTGTCGTCTGTTCACTATTTCATTCGTGATCACTGTCTTAATAAGTTCCTTAGGTTCGTGACTGGATAGTTAACTTCAAAACATTGTTGCATGTTAACAGTTTCCAAGTGTGACAAAGTGTACTAGTAAGATGAGGTGAAAAATTTTATGGCAAAGACTAAGTTAAAAAGCCGATTATCTCTCAATAAACGGCTTTACATGTGAAATGTGGTGTAATTCTTTACCTTTCCTCAGTATGCGCAATTTCAACTTGAACTCAATTATGCAGAATACATCGGTAAAGAATACTGGAATTTTTCTCAAGGTTAGGTTAGGTTATTTTTCTCAAGCCCAGCCGGCTCATGTGGCCACCAGTGGTGCAAGTCATTGTCTGTTACCTCTTTGTTGTCGTGTGTCGTTCTGGGATCTGGAGATCTAATTTCTAGAAATTCACCTTGTCGACAGGCCCTTGCCCTGTTTGAATCACGCCAGTTCTGATGAAATTCTGGTCTGTTGTTAATATTATATCGTCTGTCGTCATGTCAGTAATTTCTGTAATTTCTTTCTTGTCGATTACGTGGTGGAGAATTTCTCCCTGAATCGTATTTACAGGGTGGGCTGTTGCATCTGAAGTTATTCTGCCTCCATTGATAATAATTATTCTGTTTCCCATATTGTCTGTTTCTATGATTGTCTCTATCATTGTCATTACCGTGGAGAGGTGATCTTTCCCTGTAATTGTTATTACTCTGCATCGATTGTCATACGGATGGTGTTTGTTTTGGTCATAATTTGCGTTGTAAGAATAGCCTTGTCGTGTCCATTTATTATTTCTGTTGTAACGGCATTGTGACGGATGTGACCTGTAATTGTTGTTTTCCTGGTTTCGTTCCCGCGATTGTCAGTGTCAATTTCCAATTCCTGTAAGTATCCCTGAAAAGCTTCCATTCGTCTTTTCAACGTCCTGCCAAAATAATATGTCTTAAATGTTTAGATAATTTGTTTAAGCAAATGTGGATGAGTTCTGAGGGGCTCTATTTGTTTGGCAGGTATTGATTCTTGTGCGACATGTCCTCAAAATATTTGACAAGACTGGAGATATCAGATTGTTCAGTGTTTGGTCGTTATGATGCTATGTTTTACTCGGTCTTGAGTAGCTTGAGACCAATATGCTGAGAGGAAAGCATGATAAGATTCTCCTTCACTGTGACAATTGCGAATGACCGACCGCATTCTTACAGCTGGTTCATTCTCTAAGTAGCCACACAGAAATTCCAATCTGTGCACTAATGACCAGCTGGGAGCAAAACAATGAGAGAATTGATGAAGCCACGCTTGTTGATGAATATCATTGCCAGAATTCTTAAATGTTTTGAATTTACGTGTAGTAATGAACAGCTTATAATCAAAATCATCGTGTCAGCGAGTCGCATATTGGTGACTGTTACGTCATGTCGGCGGATCTCAAAATTTGGTGTACCTTGCCAATTTCTTTCAAAATTTCCGAAATGCCCTGTGTTACTACTTTGTGACTTTTCCGTATGTCTAAGTCCCTCTTCCCGTATTGCAGCGCGAGTGTCCTCTGAAATAGATAATTCTTGTATTACTTGTGCCAACTGATCTTGTACTTCCCGGATTTCTCTTCCGTGTTGCGTATTAATTTGATTCTGATTTTGTTTGAATTTCCTGATCTGTTCATACTCTTCTGTGTCAATAAAGGCTACCGGTCTTGTGTCATTCAGATCATCATCTACCTTCGTAGATAAATTATTTAGCTGATCCGAAAGTTCGACTACTTTCTCCGATAATGTGCTGATTTCCTCCGTGTGTTTTTCTGAACCAAGTTTCAGAGTGTCCATTTGTGTCGAAAGCGTATTTACTGTGTCCTTTAAGTTTTCTTGAGTTTTTGCAAGTTGCGTAACCGAATCGGTAGATGCAACTGAGTCAATTTTAGCTTACAAGGTGTCATGATTTTCATGAACAATAGTTTGCAGTTCTTTCATAGCTGCTTCGCGATTCTGTAATGCGTTTTTATGACACGAAAAAATGAGTTGAAAATGCTCACAAATTTGTTTTTTTAGGTCATTACAGACTTTTTGACATTTAGATTACATCTTAAGTAATTCAGCCATTAAACCTTCAAGTGTTTGTTCAAGCGTTTGCTCAGTTGTGTCTAACTTTTAAAGCTTTTGTCCCATTTGTTTCTGATTTTGTTCAAGCATTCTCTCTAACTTTTGAAGCCTTTGTCCCATTTGTTTCATTAATTGTAATAACAATGCACTGGTGTCTGAAATATGTTACTCAATTCTATTGGGCAGTACATTTGAACCGGCAACATTCGCATTTTGAAAAGCAGAAAATGTATCTTGACTTGATTGAGAAAAGGGTAATGATACAAAACCTGAATCTACAGTATTTGCAAGATTGTGTCCTGTCATTTCGGATTCCTCAGGCGAACTGTTGCCGACCGATCGATCGACAATACTATCCTGTTCACTAGCTGTTTAACTGTCCACACCATTATTTATTGCCGGGTACATGTCCCTATGCACAGTTACCAAATTACTATTCTGAATATTTGTTAATTCAATACACAGTGACTATCATTTCTTAATTTACTTTGGACTCTAGCGTTAAGTTTTTCACACGCCATATTATCACGTATTTCCCACAATACCACAGAAAGGCACAACTTGAAGAGCAAAAATAAGAAGACACATCAACATAGCACTGAAAGTAATATCTAATTAATTGAAAGCATGGCTGCGAAATACTTGGTGCAAATCTACATGCATGTCACAACTGGTTTACTGTACAACAATGAAAAGGAGATTCTCTCTACAATTACGCACCAGCAATAACAATAACTACGCTAATTACCCATACTACAAGAAAAAATCAGAAGGTCCCAGTGAGGTATCCTGACAGCGTCGATATATGAAATTGATAGGAAGTAACATAGCTACCAAACATTGCTACCAATCTGCATAATATCATATGATACTAAGCAGGGGTTACAGGAGTACAGGGACTTTTCGCCCCCACTATAGCTGCCTTCGAATTGAAACTTCCTCTTTGAAAATTAAGAATGACGGTGCTGGAAAAACTCTTACGTTATTTGATACTGAAACAGCTGAGTAAAATTGAACGTACTCAGACAGTTTTCTCTTTACTTATTCTGATCATCACAAGACTGACACACAATATTTTTAGCGCAAGCAATCTGACTTTCAATAATCCCCACAAAAGAATAGCCCTGACTAACAATAACCTATAACTTTCATGAATCACTTACCTCATAAAACTGTTCGTTACTCGAACTACTGCAATACAGCGGGCGCCAATACTGCCAGCTAAATGAAAGATTCTAACTACTGAAGGCACTAACTACTGATGGCATAGTTAGCAAATGAAAGATTTTGATAGAGAACAAAGATTGTATTTACCTTAATAGTGTTCAAAAGTCATAATATATATATATCAATTCATGACATCCAGTCTTGTAAATTTCCTTTCTCCGACGGACACACGTCCAGATCGTCCGCTGATCTCTTCCCACATCCACCACTGCTGGCGGCTCACCTCCAACTGTCCAACGCTACACTAGCGAACATTCCAACAATGAGTCCAACCAGCCACTGACTGCACACAGCGCAGTCAGCGATTTTCATACAGAGCGCTACGTGGCGTTACCAACATAAAAACCTAAACAGTCTACTTACACAATGTCTCTCAGGAGACACACTGCATTTTCAGGGTCGCAGGAGTGTAGCCATGTATGGTTCAAATGGCTCTGAGCACTATGGGACTTAACTTCTCAGGTCATCAGTCCCCTAGAACTTAGAACTACTTAAACCTAACTAACCTAAGGACATCACACATATCCATGCCCGAGGCATGGATTCAGCATTCTTCTGTAGCACCACATTTCGAAAGCTTCTATTCTCTTTTTGTCTAAACTATTTATCGTCCACGTTTCACTTCCATACATGGCTAGGCGCTACAGTCTGGAACCGCGCGACCCCTACGGTTTGGCCACTCGACTATGGGGCGTAAAGAACTGAGCGAAGCCTGTGGTGTCTTGCTTCGTTGTATTACATGGAAATATCAAAATAGGTAGTACTGCATCCCAATACCTCTGTTCGGCGTCAACGTACTTCGAGAGCATACCTGCCCAAGTATTATTAAAGCGTTCTGTGAGGCCATTCGCCTATAGGTGATAGGCAGTTGTCATCCTGTGGGTGATGTCGCAACGTGAAATTACTTCTGATACTGATCCGACTGGATAATTTTCCACTGTCGGGTGTCATCATGGGGATGTAGTGTGCTTCAAAATGTTGTCTTCTATTATTAACTTCGTAATTTCTGGAACTTTGGCACAACTATCACAACAGCTTAATAGGTGAAGATTTTATTGCAGGCTGTTATCCAGCGATTCCCTTTTTTCGGCCTTGGAAACCTCTCCATGAGGTCGATTCCAGTTCGCCTGTATGGCGCTGCTGCAGGCAGTACTCGTACCAGATGCCCCAGAGTTAGTTGTGACACGCGTCTCTTCACTGGCGTCCTTTAAAATGGTTCACGTAGTGTCAAAAGGATCGTTAGAGACCTGGCCAGTGGTACCTCCATGTAGTTAAGTCTAGAGTCTTCACGAATCCCAGATGACCAGCTGTTGGAATGTCTTGGAAATATTTCAGGATATCTGGCCGTAGATGAGATAGGATGATGAGCAACTATTTGTTGCCCATTGAATGATGGTTCTTTTGATACTATGTTCAATTTATTAACTGGAATTTTCTTTTGGTCAGTTCCTACTTCTTCAAGGCCCTTTGCTTTCCAGCAGTAGAATGTTTCCCTTTTCTGTTCAGCAACGATGCATTTAATGCAACGATGTCTGAGAGCAAATGGACACTTACCTGTTCTGCCAAAGGATTCCTTGAAAGACGCTTGGCATCCTTGAGTTCGTGTCCGCTTTTCTATGCCACTGTGATATCGTACTCCTGTAGTCTCAGTGCTCATCTCACCATACGAGCTGACGAATCCTTCGAGCTTGTCAGCCTGCCTAAAGAATAAAGGTCTGTCACAACAGTGAACGGTTTGCCAAACAAACACGGCTGGAATATGTTGATGGCTCACACAACAGCAAGGAGATCTTTCTCAGTTGCAGAGTATTTCATCTTTGACTTGCACAGTATTCTGGAAGCATAAGCTATCACCTTTTCAGCAACTTCATGAACGTGTAGTAGAACAGCATCTATCCCATACTCTATAGTGTTGATATGAAGTTCTGTCTCGGTATTTTCGTCATACAATGCTAGAGCAGGAATAGATGCTAGTGTTTCCTTAAGGACAAGGAAGGTCTTTTTTGAACCTCATTCCAGAAAAATTTGATGTCTCACTGCAATAGTTCTCGCAACGGGTGTGCCTTGGTACGGAAGTTCTATATGAATTGCCAGTAGTACGGGCACATTTCCAGAAAATTTCTCACATCGCGAATGTACTAATGAGTCAGAAATTTTGTGAATGCTCTATTTTTTTTGGAATGAGACGTACTCCGTCGCCAGTGGCTAGATGCCCCAAGATGTTTATTTCTTGGGTTTCACGGACAGGCCTGCAATCTTTGATGCTCTCCAAATGTCTTCGAAAAAACAACAATGTCATCCAGGTAGCAAATACACGTAGTACATTTAATGTGTCGTCCAGCATACGCATGAAGGTGAGCACTACACAGCCCAATCGGCATAACTTCCAACACATAGAGGCCATCAAGAATTACGAAAGCAGGCTTTTAGTAGTTGGCATCGTCAACCTGATTGCCAGTAATCTGTCTGGATTTTCATAGTGGAGAAATACGTTGCTCTTTTCAAGCAGTCTATGGCGTCATAAGCGTGCAATAACGGATAGACATCTTTCTACCTAATTTTGATCAGTCGATAAAGAAATTCCATGTACCGCCGTTCTTCTTCACGAGGTCAACAGGAGAGAACTAACAAGGGAACCTCCCCATCGCACCCCCCCAGATTTAGTTATAAGTTGGCACAGGGATAGGCCATGAAAAACTGAACACAGATCAATCGAGGGCCGGTCGAAGTGGCCGTGCGGTTAAAGGCGCTGCAGTCTGGAACCGCAAGACCGCTACGGTCGCAGGTTCGAATCCTGCCTCGGGCATGGATGTTTGTGATGTCCTTAGGGTAGTTAGGTTTAACTAGTTCTAAGTTCTAGGGGACTAATGACCTCAGAAGTTGAGTCCATAGTGCTCAGAGCCATTTGAACCATTTGAAGATCAATCGAGAAAACAGGAAGAAGTTGTATGGAACTATGAAAAAAATAAACAAAATATACAAACTGAGTAGTCCACGCGCAAGGTAAGCAACATCAAGGAAGTTGTCGGCTTACGAGCGCCGTGGTCCCGTGGTTAGCGTGAGCAGCTGCGGATCGAGAGGTCCTTGGTTCAAATCTTCTCTCGAGTGAAAAGTTTAATTTTTTTTATTTTCAGACAATTATCAAAGTTCAGGCACTCACACATAATCAACTTCCCTCTCCAAAATTCCAGGACATGTTCAGATTTGCTTGGACATATGCAGGATTTGACGGTCTACACACGGAAACATTTTAAAACGTAAAAAACATATGTTTTGACAGAGCATAGGGAAAACGGTGCGACTGTGAAACTGTTGCATTCATTTGTTGCGGTTTATGTGACAAACTCTTATGTTTTCATCACTTTTACCAGAAGATATGTCATCCAGTCGTGAAAGCCTTCATACAGTGATTATCACATCCACAAGAAAACCTAAATCGGGCAAGGTAGAAGAATCTTTTTACCCATTCGCCAAGTGTGCAAGTTAGATGGGTCGACAACATATTCCTGTAATGTGATGCACATGCCGTCACCAGTGTCGTATAGAATATTTCAGACGTGTTTTCCTGTGGAGGAATCGGTTGACCTATGAATTGGCGATCAAATGTTTTCGGTTCCTATTGGAGAGGCACGTCCTTTCGTCTACTAATCGCACGGTTTTGCGGTGCGGTCGCAAAACACAGACACTAAACTTATTACAGTGAACAGAGACGTCAATGAATGAACGGTCAGATTGTAACTTTGCGAAAATGAAGTAAGTAAATTTTTTACTCGAGGGAGGACTCGAACCAAGGATCTCTCGTTCCGCAGTTGCTCACTATAACCACGGGACCACGGCGCTCCTCAGTTTACAAATCCCTTGATGTTGCCTATCTTACACTTGGACTTCTCAGTTTGTATATTTTGCTTATTTTTTCATAGTTCCACACAACTTCTTCCTGTTTTCTCGATTGATCTGTGTTCCGTTTTTCAAGGCCTATCCACTGTGTCAATTTACAACTAAATCTGAGGGGGGTGCGATGGGGAGGTTCCCTTGTAAGTATTCTCTGACGGTTAATGATATCATCTTGCAGCATCTCTCCATTTCCTACCTGATTAGCCATCGTCCAGCTGGCTACATTCCACATGAGTACTCCAATGTTGATAGAGTGTTTTACCATGAGCTGCCTGGCCTGTTGAAATTCCACTCCGAATTGAAAGTACCCGAGAATTTACAAAGAGCGGCCATCATTTGCCGATATTGTTACTCGGTTAGGCCAAATTGTGTTGACAGATGGAAGGAAGGAAGAAAGGATCTATTGACAATTTAGTCATTAGAGACAGAGCTCAACAAATAATGGGGAAGAAAATCAGCCATGTCCTTTCAAAGTACTTCCTGGCATTTGCCTGAAGTGATTTATGGAAACCTAAATCTAGATCGCTGGTTGGTCATTTCAACCGTTGTCGTCCTGAATGTGGGCCCTGTGTGCTAACCACTCCGCCATCTCGCTCGGTGTATTGACAGGTTGATATTAGGTTTCTTCCCTGCGTTGCCTTTTTGGAGACTAATTAGCTTTTTTGCAATTGTAGAAAACTCCAGAATTTAGCTGAGTATCTCGACTGACGGTTGGGACTCTTCTCGCTGATGATGACAGGATAAGCACGTCTTCAGCGGCAAACTACCGCCCGGAGCGATTTCTGTTATGTGTTCGTGTTGGAATAGCTACAACGCTCTTCATTTCTGATCTTCTATAGTCTTTGACCGCTTCTGATACAATTAAGAAGTCCCATCCAAGAAGAGAATTATGACTACGTTTTGTTGAAACGATAAATTAGAAGTGCTGCATACTGTCATTGATTTTTATTCTTTTTCCTGTCGGCTGGGTGTATTTCCCATTTGTAACTTTTGGCACAATGCGTTCCTCATCACGGAACATAGTCTTCTTTAGTTGGCGATGATAAGCATTCGGCTTTACAGAAAAGGAAGCACCTAAGTCTATAGCGCCTGGAATGGGCTGTTGACGTTGACGTCAATAAGATATTGTAACATCTAGGTGAGTGTCTTCTGTCGAGGATTTTCGTCTTTGGTGACTTCACCTTCACAGGTGGTTGCCTCGCTTAGTTTTTCTGAAGTCGACAGGTAGGCGAGTGGCTGGTACCTCTGTTGGATGACGGGAAATGGTTTTGGCGTATTGGGGAGCGACATCGTCCAGAGTACGGTGATGGACTTCGTTCCGCAGCTCGACTTTGATGTCTGTATTTGACTGGCTTGAATGGAACGCTTGTGATGGCTGTCGTATGTCGGCGTGATAGTCGTCGAAAACTTACTTTCTTTCTCACTTCCGTCTGTCGGTCTCTTCATCTCGTCTCACTGGAATGTGTCCGGTGTGCTTCCTCCTGCCACCCCCCCCCCCTTCCCCACCTCCCCGGGTGGTGGTACATAGACCACGGATTAGGACCGACCTATTCTAGGGTCCTAAGATCTCTGTTACCCTTATGATATTCCGGCGTCTTGTACGTTCCGTCCTTAAGAGTTCCAGGGTGCTACGAACTTCTATACTGATGGGTCTAAAACTATAGATAAGGCGGGATACGCTTTTACGTCTCCTACTGGCGTAGAACATCATTTACTGACGGGATTTGTACAGTGTTAACAGCACAGTTCCTAACCATTAAAAGGGTTCTCCATTTTGTTACTCAGGTCTCGCTTCACAGTATTTTAACACGCGCCGACTCAACGAGCAGCCTGCAGGCTACAGATCGATGCTACTCTCGTCAACCTTTGGTCTCTGCTATCCATGACCTTCTCTCTGTCCTTGGCCGTACCGCCTGTTCCGTTGTTTTCCTCTGGGTCCTGAGTCACTTGGGCATCCCAGGGAATGAACTAGCTGAGTGTTTGATTAGAGAGGCAGATACTCATTCCCCATTCCTTTTCATCATTTCAGTTGCAGATATGCGCATATACATCAAATCTCTCTTTGCCCAAAGTTGAATAACATCTCGCGTGCTACTGCTATAGTAATAAATTCCACACAGTTTGGCACTCTTCGTTCTGCTCCTCTTGGAGGGAGTCTACTGCCTTATGCGTCGACGCTTCGGTCATACTAGTCTCACCCACTGTTTTCTCTTGCGTAACGAGCCGCCCTCAAAATGTGGCTGTGGATCCAGACGGACGTATCCTATATATTGCTGGGATGTCCCATTCTTTTGGCTCTTCGTGCTAAATATAGCCTTTCAGATTCCTTGTCTTTAATATTAGCAGACGATTCACGGATGGTTGAGCTGTCCTCAGTGAAAGTGGTTTTTATTTTCAGTTATAAGGTTTTGCTTTGCTCCTGGAGCAGGGACAGGGTAATTGTGGTTGGGGTCTCTCTTCGTGTTTTCTAGGTGTGGGAGCCGTGATTACTCCCCCATGCAAAGACCGCTTTTCTACCACTCTGTTTTTCCAGTTTTTAGATTTGGCCTGCCCTTTTATGCCTTCTACTGAATGTGTTTTAACTACCTCACTTTATTGTTTGACCCCTCTGACTGGATCCGCCCACTTTTAGTGAACCCCCTATCTAACACAACTTCTGAATCGCGGGACTGATGATCTCGCCGCTTAATCTCATAACCCCCCCCCCCCCTCAATTAATCAATCAGCCAGTCTGTGCAGCAGCGTACAATGTGTGCTGGGCGCCCATAGTGAAAACACACGAGCGTGTTATCCTTTGTCCCAGAAATGTCTGTTCTACGGTTCGTTATACTTGGCGCATGTGCCTGCATTGGTCGGGTGCTGAGTTGTCATTTGATGGCTGCTGCGTCCGAGCTGGCCGAGTTCATTCTTCCCGGCGCGTTCGGCTGATGGCGCATATTGGTGCTAAATATCGGTACACCTCTTTTCCAACATTCTTGAATACACCCTGACGTATGGGGCTCTCATTCGTGGCTGCTCTCTCTCGCATAGCCTCTCCGATATTTCTGGCAGCCATAAACTGTCGTATCTCTTCACTTACTACTTGACGTTTGAGAGAGGCGACCATATAGTTCTCTTCCACAACTAGAACAGCGACCGCTATCGGCAGTGGGTCTTACCTCTTCCGTGCGAATATTTTTACTGTTGCATTTCCTCATTTCACTCACACACTTGATGAATTCCTCGTTGTGACATCCTTTACCAGAAGAGCTTAGCACGTCATGGCACTTCATGAAGTGTGAGATTTTGTGGACTTCTGTCGTATTCGAATTCCTGATGTGTCATAGAGCCAAACCGTTCTGTACCTATGATTGTGTCGTTTCGCCACGACGTTGGACTCTATTTTCTAATTGCTCTTCCGCTAAACAGACTTGCTAGTTGTTGCCAGACGTTTCCTCTACTTCGGCTTGAAATTTGTCTCGCTGTTGAGCTCCTCTTCGTTACTCTCGAACAATTTCTAGGATGTAACGCCCATTTATGGCCACACCGGCCGGCGAAAAGGAAGGGAAGGAACTAATAATATCATCTACACCGAGACCTTATGCGGAGTCGAGGCGAATGCGTGGTATCTCTTCTTTCAGAAATGCCAGGAAGAGTGAAAATTTATGCTGGGCCAGGACTTGAACCCAGGATCTCTTACTTACTACGCAGCTGCGTTAACCACTCCGCCACCATGACACAGAGCTTATCGCAAAAGCGCGGTGTTTCTCGGCACACTCCCCGGGCAGCTCACATTCCCACCTAGCGCCACTTATCCACACTCCCTGTCCATGTGGATTCATTGCCCATTGAGATGAATTAGTTATATGAGTGCATGGTGTCTGTACTTTCAGACATGTCCGAAGGACCAGACACCACGCCTAAGTGATACATATAATGTAAATTTACCAAAACCACACATTTGCCAGACATACCATTTCACCACATCTATAGTACTTGGAGACTATCTTGAATCCTTTCAGTCATTTCCCAGGTCATGACCAGCGTCTCTGAAAAACATTGATGTATGCTTTACGTGCAGCTGACTTACAGATGTTTTGGAATCCATCTGTCTCCTGAAAATAAGGGTCTTAGGAACGGTGTACAGCTTCTATTGCGGTTCCTGTCCGTGTAGGCGAAGGCTTTTACGTTGGCTTATTCGATGATGTAGAGATTTTGATGTGCCCGGTGTCACCATCAAACAATGTCGGGTCGAAACTGTTATAAAGTGCAAAGTCGAAGCCGATCGTTAATGAAGTAAGTCACTTACTGCTAAAAGAACATTTGTTACTGACACCAACGTACAGCCCGAACACATCTTACAGAAATGATAATTACTAAATGACAGTTGAATGCTGGTGGTTTGAAATGGCGACCCGCAAGTAACCGGCCGGCGTCGTTACCAGTTCACAATAAAGCATGCACCTCAGCTGTCTGTTATGAGGTGTAGGTAGAATGGCACTGATAAATTATGGACGCTGCCACATCGAATCAATATCTACCGATAATATAATGAAGTGGAGCGCATTAAAATCGGTATCAGGCAGAACAAATGGAAGACTCGGTATTATGTGGCGGAAAAGTAGTGCATACGATAAAAATACTGCGTACTATACTGCGGTGCGGTTCAACCGGTTGAGAGATTGGGTTAGTCTGTAAAGACACAATCCTAAGGAATTCAGACACATATCGCTAAGTTTGTAACCAATCGGTTTCACAAATATGAAGGTGTTAGAAAGATGTCCAGGGAAGTTCATTGGGAATAATCAACAACAACATTCTTCTCGCTAAACGGTTTTAAGTAAATTCAGAGAAAGAAAACTCTGAATGAACTGTGCACACATTATAGAAGGCGCGGAGGCAAAGACAACCTCGTTTTTCTTCCATCTCTTAATCAATATGGACAGTAAAGGAGGATGAACAAAAGCACTAAATGTTCTTTTACATGCTCTGTATAACGTTTTGTGGGACATAAATGAAGATGTACATCGTTGGTACACGAGACAGCAATGGCAATGAGATTCCCCATCGACTTCTACGCCAGCTATTCGTTTATCAAGTGGCATAATACAGTCGGAACGTAATTAGAATATAGTGGAACAGGTGGTCACTGCAAACACCGAAACCAGATTCAGGGAATTCCTAGAAAAATTTTTCCTAGCTTCTAAGTTTAATAAATTAGTTGTACATTGAATTTGTAGTGAATAAATAGTAGATGCAATCAAGTGCCTTCGATAGTTATTCCAAATATAAATTATTTTCACTCACTAGGTAATCTTTCCGAAAAAAATATTAGTTACCCTCTTAAAAGAGCAGACTGATCGCTTTGGAATGCAGTAGACAATGTTGAAATGATACCGAACAGTCATGTGACAATTCACTGCTGACGTGTCACGAAAGAGAAGTGTTGTGTATGTGCCAGTCGGTTGGATGGAAACAGCGCATTAAAACAGGTCAACGTAGGGACGTGACAGAAGGACGGAAGTAACTGTCGTGTTTGGTAGTGACTATGACAAAGCCGTGTAAAACGGCATTTGAGCAATGATGGTAAAAATATCCAACACGCCAGGGATCATGGACGGGTGTCTCGTCTTCTCAATACCAGTCATATTCAAACCGGACCGGAATTGCTGTTGTTTGTATTGTACTGTATTGTATGTTAACCGGGCACCTAGAAACGACGGAGAGGCTCCGTCCTCGCCGTAGCCGCAGTGGTCCACAAGCGCACGACGACTACCGCGGTCCACTTCACCCCTCCGCCAACCCGCACCGAAGTTAGGGTTATTGTGCCGTTCGGCCCCCGCTGGAACCCCCAGGGAACGTCTCACAATAGACGAGTGTAACCCCTATGTTTGCGTGGTAGAGTAATGGTGGTGTACGCGTACGTGGAGGACTTGTCTGCGCAGCAATCGCCGACATAGTGTAACTGAGTCGGAATAAGGGGAACCAGCCCGCATTCGCCGAGGCAGATGGAAAACCGCCTAAAAACCATCCACAGACTGGCCGATTCACCGGACCTCGACACAAATCCGCCCGGCGGATTCGTGCCGGGGACTAGGCACTCGCCGGCCGTTGGTGGCCGATCGGTTCTGGGAGCTTCAGTCTGGAACCGCGCGACCGCTACGGTCGCAGGTTTGAATCCTGCCTCGGGCATGGATGTGTGTGATGTCCTTAGGTTAGTGAGGTTTAAGTAGGTCTAAGTTCTAGGGGACTGATGACCTCAGAGCCATTTGAACCAACCAGGCACTCCTTCCCGCCCGAAAATTGCTGTTGTTAGTAAATGCAGGTCCAGTTTCCGAGCGAATTCTGCGAAGAAAATTGTATTCAATGGAAGTTTGGTGTCGGATATCTCACAGCAGGTGACTGGAGGCGTGTAGAGTGGTTCGACTTGTCGAGATTTTGACTCTTTTCCAATGATACGAGGCGTCCAATGCTCCGACGGCACGGAGAGTCAATTAATCCGCAGTATTTGCATGTTTAGTACAGGCTGGAGGTAATTCTGTGATGCCTTGAGAGTGTTTTTAATACCATGACTTGTACCCATTCATTCAAGCTGGTGTGAAAATGAACCAGCATTATTATTCCAGCGTTCGATTACTAAGCGTTGACCTTTATTCTACAGGGTCTTTCACAATGTTTTGACGATTTCAAATTTGAATAGGACACAAACTAATCGCGAAACAAAACTGAATATTTTACACAAGGTACAACTTTTATTCGAGTTCATTTATGAAATATTAAATAGAAGAAATGATGACCATTACCGGTTACGCAATACTCGAGGCGTTTCATCCAGGAATTCTGGAAATTTCATCGTGAATTAGATCTTTGAACTGTTGCAAATTCCTCGGCTTCTCCTGTCTTCAAGTAATCTCATAGGTAAAAGTCTGGCGCGATTAAATCAGGCGAGCGAGGCGGCCATTTGAGATAAGCGCGTTTCGAAATTATTCGGTTATCAGTCGCTTCACCGAGATCTTGCAAGATATTGCTGTATGTGTGGTATGTCGCGCCGTCACGTTTTCGTGTAGAACGACAAGGGCTCACCTGCAAACTGCTACGCAAGTTCTTGGGAGTTCGGACTGTTTTCCGAGGGACAGTTCACTTTCAATTCAGTGCGCTATCGGTTGAGCGGAAGTTTCTTATCTAGTTCAGTATTTTTCACGAGCAGGAATAGCATATCGCGGCTGAATCTTGAAATGCTTACGAAAGGCACGTTACACGCGCACGACAGATTCCCTGTAGCGAATATAGCAGTTAAGTGCAAACTAACGGTGTTGCTTCGACCAGTACGACATGACTGATGACCTGCATATGGGATGAAACTTGACTCTCTGCAGTACGAGTAAACGATGCCACCGTCGCTGTATCTTGTTTTAGCGTGCATTATTCAAATTTGAAATCGCCAAAGGTGGCGAAACACCTGTAGATCTTCGTGATGAGTTTGTAGTACATCCTTCCAAGACAAAAAATAGGGATGTGCGTAGGCTGCTGTTTTGTAGCAAATTCAAGTTCTCTTTATGCAAGAAGCCTGTCTTGGAACCTTGACTTTCACTAGCCACATGGTACTGGTTTCCGATTGGACGGTACATTGGACGGTACCAGAGATTGGTACGTTCCCAAGGGTTCGAATGGGAATTAGAAATGGAAGCTATGCAGTGAATACGCAAAACACAGCCCTCGCACATGAAAACATCACTGAAGTTAGCAAAAGTGCAGGGACTATCTAAGCGACGAATTTTAGTTGGTCAAATGCGCACACACAAAGGTAGGAGAGACGTTCAACAAGTAAAAAAAAAAAAAAAAAAAAAAAAAAAAAAAAAAAAAAATGTTCAAGCGGCTCTGAGCACTATGGGACTTAACTTCTAAGGTCATCAGTCCCCTAGAACTTAGAACTACTTAAACCTAACTGACCTAAGAACATCAAACACATCCATGCCCGAGGCAGGATTCCAACCTGCGGTCGTAGCGGTCGCGCGGTTCCAGACTGTAGCGCCTAGAACCGCTCGGCAACAAGTAAAACAACACTTTTTTCCTCGGCAAATTTAGTTTGAAAAAATACAGAATTGTTGCGGGTCGTCGTGCAATATTTCCGCTTCGGCCCCTATATTTTCATGAAGTATCGATAGGTAGCGGAGCTATACGAAGCCATCAAAATGGTGTCTCTAACCGAGATGTGCTCCAAGCAGAGAGCTGTCATTGAGTTCCTTTTTGCAAAAAACCAGAGCATCGCAGATATTCATAGGCGCTTGCAGAATGTCTACGGAGACCTGGCATTGAACAAAAGCACGGTGAGTCGTTGGGCGAGACGTCTGTCATCATCGCAACAAGGTCGCGCAAACCTGTCACGTCCCGTGTGCCGAGTAGCCGCACAGAGCAGTGACTCTTGTAGTGCTGGAACGTGCGGAAACTCTGATTAAGAGGTGAACGACGGATCGCCATCACACTCTTAGCTGCACAACTGGACGTCTCTGTTTGCTGACACACGCTAGAGGTGCTCACAAAACAACATTGGAGTGTTCTTCCTCATCCACCTACAGCGCGCATGTCGCAATTTCCGACTTACATTTGTTTCGCCCGATGAAGGATGCTCTCCGCGTGAAGCAGTACGTGGATGACGGGAAGGTTATTGGTGCAGGAAGATATTGGCTCCAACGTCGACCATTAGAATGGTATCATGCGGGTATACAGGCCCTCCTTGTAAGGTGGCGTAAGACAGTGGCATTGAACTGAGACTGTGTTGAAAAATAGGATTCTGTAACCAAAGGAGTGGGAAATAATATGCTGTATTGGAATCCTGAATAAAATCAACCTGCTTTAAGAAAAATAATATGTTGCATTACCTATCGATCGCCTCTCGTATTACCCACATAAGGAAAGGGAATTTACAAACGAAGCAAAACAGCAACAATAAACAGCATAGAACTAGAAAGAGAGATAATAAAAAAATCGTCAATTGTAAACAACCTTGCTGAAGGCAGCGTTCAGTGCTGAGACAGAGACAATTGTATGGTCACACTGTTGGTTGATTTGGGAGAGGGGACCAAACAGCGGGGTCATTGTTCCCATCGGATTATGGAGAAATGTGGAGGGAAGTCAGCCGTGCCCTTTCAAATGAAGCATCCCGGCATTTGCCTGAAGCGATTTAGGGAAATCACGAGAAACCTAAATCAGGCTGGCTGCACGCGGGTTTGAACCGTCGTCCTACCGAATGCGAGTCCGGTGCGCTAACCACTGCGCCACCTCGCTCGGTCTGAATGTTAGTATCACACGACCACGCAAGGAGTTGATTGTTGATATCTGGTACCGTAAGGGCAACTTTGCCGAGAAATGCGTAGGCAAAAAATGATCCACTAGGTTAACTGAAGTCAGAAGTTAAAATAAAAGAGAGCCATTGTCGCGATGCTACAAAAAATTATGCTTTCCCGTTAGATAACTCATAGAATTTCTATCACCAGCTGTCATTTATGTTCTGTTTCCTGAGCCGGCCGCGGTGGTCTCGCGGTTCTAGGCGCGCAGTCCGGAACCGCGCGACTGCTACGGTCGCAGGTTCGAATCCTGCCTCGGGCATGGATGTGTGTGATGTCCTTAGGATAGTTAGGTTTAAGTAGTTCTAAGTTCTAGGGGACTGATGACCACAGCTGTTAAGTCCCATAGTGCTCAGAGCCATTTTTTTTCTGTTTCCTGGATCTATCATTGACGGGCCAAAGCAGCGCTCATCAATGAAAAGACGCCTCCAAGTACATGAAGCCGTGGTCTGCTGCCCTCAGAACAGCACTCTGGAGGCGATGTCCTCTTCCGTTGGAATCTGACGACAGTGAGCAGTTATTTGTGTCCTCCACAATCTAACAGCCACAGTACTCCTGTCGCTGATGAAACCACACTGTTCTTGTCGAAGACTCAAGACCGAGAAAAAGCACTCCGTCTTCAGGCCACAAGTGGCCTACCGGGACCATCCGACCGCCAAGTCATCCTCAGTGGAGGATGCGGATAGGAGGGCCTTGGGGTCAGCACACCGCTCTCTCGGTCGTTATGATGGTATTCTTGACGGAAGCCGCTACTATTCGGTCCAGTAGCTCCTCAATTGGCATCACGAGGCTGAGTGCATCCCGAAAAATAGCAACCGCGCATGGCGGCCCGGATGGTCACCCATCCAAGTGCCGACTACGCCCGACAGCGCTTAATTTCGGTGATCTCACGGAAACCGGTGTATCCACTGCGGCAAGGCCGTCGCCACTCAAAACCGAAAGCTTCTTAAATTTTACCCTCTGTGTACTCCTCAGTACCTCCAGTAGGAGAACGCCCTAAAACAGCGCTTTAACTAATCGGAACTGCTAACTTCTGGTCAGCTAATGGCGAGTGAAGGTCGGGTCTTTATCGCTCTCTCTTAGTCAGAGTTCGAGAAAAACATTTTAGTGGAAAAATCCATGCAGGAACGAGAGAGAGAGCTATTTTAACAAACAAGGTGGCATAAGGTCGTAGCGGAACTCTTGTGTTCAGAAAGTCTTAACGTTCCTTCGACCATTTGAGTCGGCGAAACCAAAAAGACTACGAATCTAGTAGAGAGCGTCTTCCTTCGCGATGCCGGGTTAACGCCCACACTTAGACATCAAAAACCAACTTCATCTGGGGTGAGTTGCGTTCCCCCTCACTGGCTCTTCAAAGCCATCTCCGTTGCGAGTTTTTAGAATAGCAGTGAAACTACCCAGCACCGAGGGCCGCAGAACAGGTCCGTCCCGTCATCCCACTCCGAAAACAAATCCTATATCCATGTCTGGTTAGTTATTTTGTAGGCACCAGAGGAAATGGACGTTCCCTGGTCTGGCTGGCGACCGAGTGGCGCCAGACCTACGGCGACTCTGCGGGCACGGGTGTCCGTCCACCGGCCTTCCACGTTGGGTTTACGGTCTAACTTGCGTATCCTCATCGTGGGGAGAGATTTCCCTTTGCGCGGCCTTACAAAGGAGGGCCACGCAATACCGCGGGGCGGCCATGGCCTATCCCTAACGATGACTTCTCTCTAGATACGAATTCGTAACTCAAACCAAGTTATTGAAAACAAAAAGGAAGATCAGAGAGCGATAGATTCACTAGATTCGAACAATTGCGTACATCAGTTTTCGAGTATCGTTTTCATCAGAATGAAAAATGCTCTTACCATAGCGCGAAAAGGCAAATATGTCCATGCAGAATTAGGAATGTAAAACGGGGAACTAGCTTTTCGACTTATCTTGCACCTTCCAAAACATTTAAGTCAAAACATCTTGGCATATTCGCCCTTCCTTACGTCTTAGTATTAGTACCCACGTCATGTAATATAGTGCATCGTGTCTGACCTCTGGGACACTGCCTATTGTAGATTCACCCCCACTCTAGGATATTTCGTATTGTACATGCATCACACTCTCTAGAAGCACATAAATTTGTGTATATTTGCCTTTACACCCTTGCCATATATGTAATGGGGGGTTGGGTTTGGGTGAAAATAGTCCCCTTGGCGAAAAAACCACCCCTTCCACCCAAAAGTCCCCTGAAACAAATCCACTCCCATAAATTTTATCCCCCAGAAAACCTTTTTAACTATTACATGTATGGTCTTCAGGCACATGATATTATACCTATATTATTTACTAAGCCTGGCGAATCTTCTGGATTTTGGGCATAGGATAAGAGATTTTAGCCAATGAATTGCAGCATGCAGGTGTGCCAGTACTTTACAGCTAAGAGAGCTCACTGCACTGGACGAATAGGCTTAAATCGAAAGAATCTCGAATACATCAAGATACTTTGATTTAAATCTCTTCGAATTAGATTTTTTCTTCTTTCTTTGTTTCATTTTCTTGTACCTTTGCCCCACATCTACTCGGGCTCGGCGCCGTTGCTATGGAGTTTGGTATGAGAGATGGCCGTATGCTCTCTCATCGCCACCCTATTCCCACCCCCCCTCCTCCCCCCTCCCCGGGACGGAATGTGTATACCCCAGCTGTCTGTGCATAGCGTTATTATGGCTGTGGTCAGGGCAATGGACTCACATTTGGAACGATCTGACCTAAAAAACAAATTTTGGTCTCTGTGCTTTCTCTAAATCAATTAAATCCATCACTTTCCTTACTCGTGTGTGTCTAACCTCTATCGCTAATGACCGCGATGTCAGCGGTATGTTAAGCTCCAACATTTCTTCCTTTTAAGTCATGACTAATTATGGGTACAGTGATAGCAAAGTTTGTGTGAAGTGGTACAAGGGTGAGCACGGTCTCACTGACTAAAATACTCAGCGCTATACCAGATGAACGCCACACTGATCGTCCGCACCGCTACTGGGTATCATTAGCGATAGCCTCTACCCTAAGCCGATTGTACCGTTGAGAGGGACCACCTGAAAGGAATTTCAGTAACATTTCCCCTCAGAAAAGCGCGCAGCCTTAATCCCACTTACCTGTATAGATTTCAGCTGAAGCAGGATATCGAGTATGAATGTTGTCGATTGAAGGACATTTATTCGTGTACTGAATTACTGGTATGTTACCTCCCTGACTATATACGGTGGTCATGTCACTTTGATTTTTGTTTATTGTCTATGTACAGGTCAGAGAGAAAGAGCAAGTTTTGTTACTGTTAAACGATCTTTAATGTTATGTGACACAGTCTTTGCGCAGTCTGATATATTCTTAGATGAAGTGTGGTAGGTCATGGACGTATTCAGTAGTGCTATGTTGACTTGCGATGGTATCAGATGAAGAAAGATTTATTGTAAAGGGCAGCAAGGATGAATATGATGTATATATTGTAAGACAAAAAGGCTATAAATTTTGAATAATGTTATTATTCCTGAAGAGAAGAAGTTTGAGGTAAGACTGCAGCACTACGCAAGTAGGAATGATTATTGTCAGCTAGTTGACTTGCTCAGAGCTGAGAGAAAGACCGTCCACTTCCCTGAGTCATTCAATAACATATTTACTGATTAAGCTGTTTGAGTTTTACAGAAATTCTCCGTTAACATTGTACCCTTTTTAAACCATTGTTCACTTTGTTAAGTATATGTTGTTCAGATCAGTGTTATGTGTGAAGATCACGTGAAGTTTTGCTCTGTCGTTTTGAATGCGCACTTCATTCCAAAACCGTTGTCTTAGAACATAATTTCATAGGAACAGTTACTCTCCCAATCCAACTGTTTATCATTACGCTTTACCACATGTAACAGTTTGAATATGTATTTAGAAACAGAAATCTAGCTTTCAAATAACTTCCGGGAATTCGGCCAGGTAACACTTTCAGCGACCGCCGATATTTCGGCGGGAGAACACCCCGCCATTTTCAAGGCAAACTGCAACGGACAGACGGCATACATGCAAATTTAATACCTCGGTTCTCCGACAGAAGCAGGAAAGATAACACACACACACACACACTGAACACTAGTGCCACCAAAGATGACCAAAGTCAGAGCTATCGATAGTGAGACTATGAATTCGCAGGTGAGGCAGCATTGACCCTGTTCCTCTGTTTTTTGACAAGGGAGAGAGCCGGATTCCAAACAGAGTTTAAACAGAAACCTCCATCCCTGTTAACGAGGTTGCTCGCTAATTTAATCTCAACTGCCTCCCTAATGACACTGTCCCAATAGCTGGACGTGCATGCCAATATCTCGGTGTTATTATATAACATGGGGTGACCAGTATCCAAGGAATGTTCGACAATAGCAGATCTATTTGGCTGCTGTAATCGTGTGTGCCGTTTATGCTCAGTACATCTGTCCTCCACGGTCCTGATAGTTTGACCAATATATGCCATGCCGCAGCTACAAGGAATACGATATACAACCGCCTTACGCAGTCCAAGATCATCCTTAACGGAACTCAAAAGTGCTCTAATTTTAGATGGAGGTCGGAAAACACATTTCACATCGTATTTCCGTAAAATACGACCGATCTTATTGGACGTGTTTCCTACGTAAGGCAAAAAGGTAGTAGACTTAGGTGTTGACTCAGAATTATCATCAATCACCCGATGTACAGTTGGTCGATAGCGCAACGCACGTTCAATCTGTTTATCACTATAACCATTTTGACGAAATGTAATTTCAAGATGGGACAGCTCAGCCGGCAAAGTCTCAGCGTCAGAAACGACATGTGCCCTGTGTACCAAGGTACGAAGTACCCCTTCACGCTGAGCCGAATGGTGACAACTATTAGCTTGTAAGTACAAGTCGGTGTGAGTACGTTTCCTGTATACTGCATGTCCCAATGATCCATCATCCTTCCTCCTAACCAACACGTCGAGAAAGGGAAGGCAACCATCCTCTTCCACCTCCATCGTAAAACGAATGTTCGGGTGGATCGAGTTCAGATGTTCTAGAAAGACATTCAAATTCTCCCTACCGTGAGGCCAAACAACGAAGGTATCGTCAACGTATCTAAAGAAACAGATACGCAAATTTATTTATGGAAGACTTCGAGGAACGTGCATTGGAGTCGGCGCCTTTAAAACCTGCCTGTTTCTTTAGATACGTTGACGATACCTTCGTTGTTTGGCCTCACGGTAGGGAGAATTTGAATGTCTTTCTAGAACATCTGAACTCGATCCACCCGAACATTCGTTTTACGATGGAGTTGGAAGGGGATGGTTGCCTTCCCTTTCTCGACGTGTTGGTTAGGAGGAAGGATGATGGATCATTGGGACATGCAGTCTACAGGAAACGTACTCACACCGACTTGTACTTACAAGCTAATAGTTGTCACCATTCGGCTCAGCGTGAAGGGGTACTTCGTACCTTGGAACACAGGGCACATGTCGTTTCTGACGCTGAGACTTTGCCGGCTGAGCTGTCCCATCTTGAAGTTACATTTCGTCAAAATGGTTATAGTGATAAACAGATTGAACGTGCGTTGCGCTATCGACCAACTGTACATCGGGTGATTGATGATAATTCTGAGTCAACACCTAAGTCTACTGCCTTTTTGCCTTACGTAGGAAACACGTCCAATAAGATCGGTCGTATTTTACGGAAATACGATGTGAAATGTGTTTTCCGACCTCCATCTAAATTTAGAGCACTTTTGAGTTCCGTTAAGGATGATCTTGGACTGCGTAAGGTGGGTATATATCGTATTCCTTGTAGCTGCGGCATGGCATATATTGGTCAAACTATCGGGACCGTGGAGGACAGATGTACTGAGCATAAACGGCACACACGATTACAGCAGCCAAATAGATCTGCTATTGTCGAACATTCCTTGGATACTGGTCACCCCATGTTATATAATAACACCGAGATATTGGCATGCACGTCCAGCTATTGGGACAGTGTCATTAGGGAGGCAGTTGAGATTAAATTAGCGAGCAACCTCGTTAACAGGGATGGAGGTTTCTGTTTAAACTCTGTTTGGAATCCGGCTCTCTCCCTTGTCAAAAAACAGAGGAACAGGGTCAATGCTGCCTCACCTGCGAATTCATAGTCTCACTATCGATAGCTCTGACTTTGGTCATCTTTGGTGGCACTAGTGTTCAGTGTGTGTGTGTGTGTGTGTTATCTTTCCTGCTTCTGTCGGAGAACCGAGGTATTAAATTTGCATGTATGCCGCCTGTCCGTTGCAGTTTGCCTTGAAAATGGCGGGGTGTTCTCCCGCCGAAATATCGGCGGTCGCTGAAAGTGTTACCTGGCTGAATTCCCGGAAGTTATTTGAAAGTTGTATACGCCAGGAGAAACTCAGGTCTCACAGAAATCTAGCTTAACCGCTGCATGCTTCCTGTTTACTGTTGTGCTTTCTAGAATTCTGCAACAATGTTGCGAGGTAAGTGGAAACTTTGATTAGGACCAGATACCTGTTTTACTTCATTTACGCATTTAATATAAAGACAAACTGCATTCAGATCAGTTACGGTTCAGTTCAAATTAGGTTCTGTTTAGTCAAAGGTTAGCATACGAGTTTCAGTTGAATAACAGTTTGTGGGAACATAGTTTTGGTAAAACGTAGACTTTTATAGATTGGGAGGTAAATTTGGGCTAAATTTCATGCAGAAACAAATATAGTGGGGATTAGATTTAGGTAAAACTCTCTCATGGACATCAAATACATGAAAAAGCAGTTAATAAAATCATACGAGTCTTAGAAAACCAGAATAAAAGTCGGACAGGTTGCAAATACAATTTAGTACCCAGTTATCATTTACTTCTTGAATCAAATATAATAACATCAAATTACGAACAATAAACGTCAGTATGCGAATGCTTGACACAGTATACATGAAAAAGTAATTACTATATGACTATTTCTGAACACGGTGGAAAGGCCTGGGTTTCGTATAAAGAAGGATTCGTCTCATCTACGTGCACACGCTCATTCATCCCACAATAAATACGGAAAGAAAAGAACATAAATATCAATTTTCATACCAGATTGAAACACGCTGTGCCAGAAAAACGTTAACTCTACTAATGAAGCACATTGTCGGTAGTGTGCATAGGAAGTCTTCATCTCGGAGACACAAAACATACAAATATCAACAGATTGAAATTCTCATTCGATTCGAATTCAATTGAAGCAGGTCACTCGACAGAATAATAAAGTTGAGTTTAAGGCTCTTCACATGGCAGTAACTCGCGTGGTCTGGTTTATCTAGCAAAAACAAAGGGAACTTACGAACTGAATTTGAAGTTAAAAACTCGGAGAAGCGGTGCTAACACGTCAAATGGATAACGCACACACAACACATTCACAGTTTGAGATTCACCGCCTCACCACTAAGTAGTAGTAGGTTAAGGAATCACATTAATTAACTGTATTATCAATAAGCATCGTAGTACCACCTAACTGAATAGATACTCCGATGTGATTAATCATAATTCCAACCTCGACAAAGTTCTCATGCATTCCGAGATGACTAGACCAGGCAACATCACCTTCCAGCGTCTCAGCAAGCAGTACCGTTCGACGCTACCGAACCGAGGTCCCCATGTAGGGGCGAAAATGGGCAGAGATAATATATTCCAACTACCTGCACCAACTCTAAAGTAGCTGCTGACCAATCACCTCTATTGCTTCATTGGCCCAGCAAAAACTACTTTGTCTTCACATAAAAGTGGCTTAACTGCCACTACCACTCAAAGAATGAGACGAGACAAGGAATGGGAAATGCAAACACAGAAATATAACATGGGAACGTAATAGACCAATGGGAAAAGGAAATACAGGACCACATATACACTTAGTATGCCTACAGTGCTACAAAATGTAAAGCATAAATTGATAAATGACAGTTTCTGACTATTAAAGAGCTACTGTGGCTGTCTAATGAAACACTCTGCTGCTCATCCTTCTCCCAGTATCGAAAATACAGACGTTACGACCAGCAGAGGTGCAAATAAGTGTGGACAGGCTACAGGCAGCTCAATAGAGGCAGTGAAGCAGCTCACATGGAGACGTTTCAAGGCACTTGGGACGTTTCACTGTAGAAGCATAGGGAACACGGTGCTAAAGACCTAGTCAGACGTGACGCTATCAGGGAAATAAGGGATCTTGATTTTTCAGCATTAACCTCTGGAAAACATTCTCTGAATGAGTCAAAGCTTTTCCGAAATTTCACAGCCTACGACACCGACTGCTCAACCCAAACTAAAATCAAGAAACTTAATATGAGCTAAAGAGAAACTGAGCTATAAACTTAAAAGCCGTAACAATATGTACTGTGGTGTGTGTGTGTGTGTGTGTGTGTGTGTGTGTGTGTGTACGTATTTTATGCACAGCGAATGTATTTCAGTTGTGTCAATAGTGATAGACCTTGTAGGTAAGCTGGCTAATATTACGAACCACTAAAAAAGCAGACAACTGTATAATCACTCTGAGTATTTTCGTATATTTTATTAAAAAATACGATTTGCAAACTGAAGCTTACAAAATGAACGTACATGATTCAGTTAAGAACATACGAAGAACACGCTTTGACATGAAGTGATTCTCCAGTGACTGAAGTCTCCTTTGAATGTGTAGTCTTCCACGAGGCGGTCTTCTGCAAGGAGCTGCTGAAAGACGTTTCGTTGAGGACTCGCTGTCTGCTTTACGGTCAACGAGATGATAGGCGTTTTCTGATGACGGCAGCCAGCTCAGTTTTATGTATGGTGGTATAAGAGTAACAACTGTGTATAGTTAATAAGAACACCACAGTCTCATCAACAACTATAGGAACTACAGTTGATGGTCCCGGCGGAGGTTCGAGTCCTCCCTCGGGCATGGGTGAGTGTGTTTGTCCTTAGGATAATTTAGGTTAAGTAGTGTGTAAGCTTAGGGGCTAATGACCTTAGCAGCTAAGTCCTATAAGATTTCACACACATTTGAACATTTTTTTGAACTACGGTTGATGATTAGGTTTTCGCCCGAGCCATTCAAAATAGTTGGTAACGGATATCTTTCGTTAGTTCCGTATTACAATCAACTACACTGAATTCTAAGCGAGTAATGTCACTGTATAAAAAATCTTTGCCAGTTATGTCTAAAAACGTATGTGAGAAAATAACTGTTTTCAAAAGCTACAAAACGAATAAGGAATTAACAGGAAATTGACTCAGTTCGGTATCATGGTTTTCTCTCTCTTGTCATCACGTGTAGAAAATGCACAGAATCTCTTGCGTGATGCACACAATAAGAAATTTGAGATTTTGATGCCTGTGAAGCACGTAAATCATGTTAATTGTCCTATGTCGCAGAATGCAAGCTACGAAGTGGCCAAAATATCAGCAATCTCTCACCAGTTAATAGATGTGTAGGTAAAAAGACACAAACACTGGTGTATCGAACTGAACTTTCTATCAGTTACTCAATGTTTAGCGTAATAACGCAGAACATGTACTAGAGTAACTGGAAAAGTAGCATACGGAACTCCACTAAGATTCTGCTTTCACCACTTCGTATCTTTGGTGTGTTTTAAAATGAATCAGTGCTTCATAGTTCACAATACCACACAGCCAGAGTGTTTTTCAATGGTACCCTGATGTGTGGCGTTGTGCCAGAAGTCATGAGTCATCAGATCATCCACCATAAACAAAGGGTTGAAAAACGGGATTCATCTATCATAAGCTGCAATAAAAGCTTTACACTCCGGACAGTAGTGATGCTTCGCCCTCAGGCTGTCCACACAGTACGGGATGCAGCAGCATAACCAGCATCTGAAACGGAAGACACAAATTTCTTAATGTAAGGCGAAACCACTGGAAGGTGAAGTGTTGTAAGGCCTAACCGTCTACTGTTTAAAAATCATTTATCTTGAATAAGATGCGTATTACGAAAAATCCGCCACCAAGGCGTACAGTGTGTGATACGCGAGAGAGACCATGATGACAGCATCAGATACAAATACACATTGATAAGAGGTTACAGTAAAGAAAATGGGCACAAGAAGTAGTGTGCACACTTCGAATAAGCCCGTACGCCATCTTTCACCAAAATGCTATTCTGCAGCGTGAACCAGCACCACAGACAGTACTATCCATGAAACAACTGTTACGTTTCTGATACTGTATCCTTGCTCCTGGACCTGACAATGTTATTTTTAAGAATATGTCCTTGATATGAACGGTCAGTTGTGTGTGGCCTAAAATGCAAGAGCACAAAAAATATGTATCAAAGAAAATATGAGATCGTTTGTTGGGCTGCGATATTAGAGAGTATTTTGTTAGAGCGCTAGTGTTGAGATATATTTTTATGGTTGTTCTTAAAACATACTGCAGTTGTATGGTAGTGTGCGTCCTTTGAAGTATGCGTTTATGAGTGTGTGTGTGCGTATGTGTGTGTGTGTGTGTGTGTGTGTGTGTGTGTGGCGCGTATATGACAGTTCCGAGTTCTGTCTTGTGTTGTTAGCTTGACTGTCTCCAGAACATCTTTTAGAGTAACATAGGACGAGCTAAACTAGACATTGGCATAAGGACCCTCCATCAGTAGTGTCTGTTACCTTTCACTTGGTGAAAAATGTAAGGGGTTTTTAATTCAATCCTGGAAGGTGGATCACCATATCTTGAGCAGGATACGGGGTGTACGTCCCCTTTCCTTGCCGATGTAACCCAGGTGACGTGGTTGTGGTGGTGGTGATGTGTGTTGTGTATGTGTGTGTGTGTATGTGTGTGTGTGTGTGTGTGTGTGTGTTTAGCGATCTCGGCAAAGTATGTGATCAGTGGCTTCCTTTATCTTTAACGACTTTCTTTGGTGCAATTTTATGGCAGATATTTCTGTACTTTAACTAACTCGCTGCAGATTCAACTCTGCAACGTGCAAATCATTGTATTCAGTGTCCACTGGCAATCCTGCAAATAGAGTGGAGTGATTTTTCCTAGGAGTTACATAGTTGTATTGCAAACTAATTTAAGAATGAAAACGTAAAAGCGTGAATGTTGTTTGGCACTTCATTTAAGCTATACGTTTTTTGATGCATAATGCCAACTTTAGGCATAAAACTTAACATCAAAGGCGATGCTTGCAGCTTTTCTACTTTCAATGATAATGGTTCCTGCTGAATATGTGCATAATACCTTTTTAGTTTCCCATTATTCGTTGTCTAGCTAGGTAATGAGAGATATACGATAACAACACTCCCACATTACGCACCGAGTACATATTTTCTGAAAGTTTAAGTTACGGAATACTGACATGTTTCACTGGAGAACACAAACCTCGTAATTACATTATAATTTCCATAAAATAATTAGATTAAGATTTGAAAAGGACTGTATGAGACCCTGCGTCATGCAACTTGCAGTAGTTAGTTAAATTTCCCGTAAATCACCTCAACTGTTGTTTTATCATAACGATGTGGAACCAGTCAGTTAAAAGGATATGTGCACGTGATTAGTATTAATTATGAACATATAAATTTTTAGTCCTAACCATACACTACACTTAAAAATTAGTTTTCTTCTTTTTTTTAGGGGCTATCAGGTTTTAAATAAAATTCATCCACAAGAGTTCTTCAGGAAAAATTATCTTAGGTTAGATTTATAACTTACTTTGCTATATGTCAGACATTTTATGTTTTGGGCAAGTGATTAAAAATTTTCGTTCCTGTACATTGAACTCCTTTCTGAGACACTGACTGCTTTAATAATGTGTAATAGAAGAATAGTATGTTCTTCGCAATCAAAGCCCTTGAAAACGTGGCAAAAATAATAGACTAGAGATATTTTGTTATTTAAGGGTTGTAATTTTTGATGAGTGAATGTATAAATAGTATTATGAGTCAAGCAGTCCATCTGAAATCCAAACTGTGTATTATAGGTAACCTTTTTTACTTAAATGTGATTATCTCTTCAGTACATTACTTTTTTTGAACATTTTGGAAAATGCCTTCAGTAAGGAACTCGGACGATAACTATTTAAGCCTCCCCTTTCACCTTTCTTATAAAGAGGTTTAAACATTGCATATTTTAATCTGTTTCTAAAAATTCCCTGTACCAGCGACACATTACACATACCTATTACATAGTGGTCGTTATGTCCTGTAGTCACGAAACCTTCTTTTTTTGTTAAGCGATAGATAGGGAGAAGAACAATATTGTAGAAAAGTTTTTGTGATAACGGAAGAAGAATACGCAGGAAGTAAAGACGACTGTGACGTTGTAAACATGACAAAATTATGGATGTGCTCCACATAAATTTATTTATTTATTTATTTATGCATTTATTTTACCTGGCAAGATTAGGGCCTTCAGGCCCTCTCTTACACCTAACCAGGCATACTCAGATTCAACAAATTTCAGTGTCTACAGAAAATTAGGACATATAACATGTTATACAGTATTAATGTTAAAGAAAAAAAATAGAGATTATAAAAGTAGTACAATGATAATTATAACAATCAAAAAATAATTATAACAATCAAGAATAATAAAAATAATAATAATAATGATAATAATAATAATAATAATGACTATGTATATGAAAGTAAACATAATTTTCTTATATGAGTGTCAGTCCTATTGCTAGTTGGGAATTTTCTCGTTATATTCTTGCAGCTTGTGAGTTATTCTCATCAAGCAGAGACATAAGACGATGGAATGGGGTGAAAGAGATATAGAAGAGGTAGATAGGTTAGAGGAAGAGAAATAGATTGGTAAAATTCGAAGCTATGATGGAGAGGAGAAAGAAAAAGATGAGGGGGGGGGGGGGGCACAACAATGGTGGCTATACCGTCCCTAATATGTAAGTCTTAAGTTCCCTCTTGAATGTTGAGTGGTTTTGGATAAGACGCAGATCACAGGGGAGCGCGTTCCATAGTCGCATGGCTGAGATGGAGAATGACACGGAGAAAGATTTTGTGTTATGTAAAGGTACAGCCAAGATGCTAGACGTATCCGATCTGGTATTGCGGTTGTGGAATGATGATAGGTGTTTAATGTGAGAAGATAAGTATTGGGGGGCACCAGTGGCTAAGAAATCGATGAAGTAAGCACATCGTGTGGAGATCGCGTGCCTTATGTGGGCGTATCCAACCTAGCTGGGAGTATGAAGGACTGATATGATCATACAACCGTATGTTGCATACGTATCTAACACAAGCATTCATCACTAGCTCGAGGCATCTCGAATTTTCATTATTTGTGCCATGTTGAACTACATCACAGTAGTAAAGATTAGGCAAGACTAGTGTTTGGACTAATTTTTGTTTAACATGGGTTGGAAATATTTTTCTAAATTTTTGAATTGCATGTAGGGAGGAGAGCGATTTCCGGCAAGCTGTGACTGTTTGTTCTTCCCAGTTTAGGTGTTCATCCAAGATTGTTCCAAGGTCTTTTACTGTTTTTTGGTATGGTAGTTGGGTTCCATTGAGGAGTATTTGAGGGACTGTTTCGCGAAAGTACCGACTGATTAACTTTGGATGAGATATAAGTATGACCTGGGATTTCTTGGGGTTTAGTTTAAGACCTAGGTTCTGTGCCCATCGAGAAACAGAGCAAAGATCTGCGTTCATACTCGCTACTGCGTCAGCAATGTTCTTGGGGCTTGCACTTATGTACAGTTGGATGTCGTCGGCGTATAGATGGTAGTTGCAGGAGTGAATCACTGAAGAAATATCATTAATGTACAGTGAGAAGAGTAATGGACCAAGGACGGAGCCTTGGGGAACTCCAGAGCGCACGTTTTTCCATGATGACTTTTCCGACCCACAAATGACTTGTTGACTTCTGTTTTTGAGGTAGCTGTCGAACCAGTGTATTGCGCTGTTTGAGAAATTCAGCTGCTTCATTTTAATTAGCAATATATCAAAGTCAACTGTATCAAAAGCCTTGCTAAAGTCAAGCAGTGTTAGGATGGTAGCTTCACGTCTGTCCATAGCATGTTTAATGTCATCAGTTACTTTGATTAATGCAGTTGCTGTACTATGGTGCTTTCGAAAGCCTGACTGATATTTGTCGTGCATGTTATGAGTTTTGAGGTAATCCGTCAGCTGTTCATGGACGATGTGTTCTAGGGCTTTAGATATTGCAGGAAGTATGCTGATCGGCCTGTAGTCACCTGGCGACTTAGGGTTGTCAGTCTTGGGTATAGGTTGAATTAAGCTTTGCTTCCACTCAGTAGGATATGTACTACTGACAAGAGACAGGTTGAAGATGTCTGTGATAACTGGAGTAATAGTGTTTACGACGTTCTTAATCATGCCAATGCTCACTCCATCATTTCCTACTGCCTCGGAAGAGATTCTCATAATTGCCTTGTGTACTGTGCCGGTAGTGACATGTTTTAGGAAAAACTTGTCTCTCGAGAGATTGATATCTTGGGGCTGGTAACTTGTCGCTGCGTGGCAGTTTACGGCTGTTGAGAAGAAATCGTTTAATTCTTCTGCAGACGCTTGATAAACAGCGTCAGATCTTCGCTTTCCTATACCGAAACTGCGCAGCTTTTTCCACAGTGCAGCAGGTTTTGATATGCCGCATACGACAGAGCGGGCATGTCTGATTTTGGCATTCCTCACGCTTTGCTTCGTTCTATTTCGGAGTTTCCTATAAGCTTCGTACGCCTCGAGAGTTGGGTTACGCTTGAAGGCCCTATGTGCAGCATCACGTTCATTCATTAACTGGCGTAATGCAGTGGTGAGCCACGGAGCGGGAGGTCTCTTTACCTTGACAGTGCGTTGAGGAGCATGTTTATCATACAATGCAATAATTTTGCGACATAATTCCCGAGTTTTTCCGTCTAAAGTCGGTTCATTGCTTATATCATGCCAAGGGATGTCTGAGCAATCCTTTTGAAGAGCGTCATGGTTAACATTTTTTAGGTTTCTGTAGGTTACCAGGTGAGATTTTTCTTTGGTAGTATGTACTGAGTAATTTAAGAAAATCACGTCATGAGCAGAGAGTCCTGGAGCGGATGTCTGATTGGCGCGAATTATCTTATCTGGTCGCTTTGTTGCTATTATATCTATGAGTGTATGGCTGTGTGGCGTGTGATGAGTTGGGTCCAGCGGTGCTAAACTCATATCATTGGAGTGGAACAGTCTCCTAAGTTTTTCTGCAGAGGGAGATTTTAACTGTAAGTCGATGTTTGTGTCGCCCATAATGATTATGTGTTCATACAGTGTCACGAGCGAGGATAGGGCAGACTGAAAGGAGGACATTGCACCGACGTTTGGAGGTTTATAGATTACTCCAATTAGCAGTTTCTGATTTGATGTATTTATTTCGAAAAACAAGAACTCTGCTTCTCCTTCGCCCTTTGCATCCGATGTGCATAGTATAGTAGGTCTCAGATCAGAGCGAATATAGGCACCCACACCACCCCCGCGTCGTGTTTCACGATCTGCCCTTAGGAGAGAGTAACCAGTGATTCGGATAGCGTCGGAAGAAATGTTTGGTTTCAACCAGGTTTCAGAGACGAGGATAATATGGAACAGCGATTGGCAGAACAGGTCACAGAACTCGTCGAAGTGAGCCGTTAGCGACTGAGCGTTCGCGTGAGCCACAAAGAGCCCGCCGCCGGAACCGGTCCGTCCCATTGTGGCCGCCTGTAGGACCGAGCGCGCTCCGTCTACCTGCTGGCCGGAAGAGGGACAAAAGCTGGATTTCGCGGGGGAAGACATATTTACAGGTGTGTCCAAGGTCGTGACTGACTCAAGCGTCTGTGGGCTAAATACTAGAAGATAAAAATTAGATACTGCCAGATATAGGGAAACTGTAAAATTAGATAAAAATCTTATAGAAAATTTCTCAGAAAACGATGAATTATGAAATGAGAAAACCAAAACTAAAACCGGGCAGATGATTGACTAAATGTTGTTATATCTTAAAAATGCTCATAGGCTACTGAAAGCCTTAAAGAGCACTATATTTCTGAATAAGTATGGTATGGTCCTATTGGGATGTATGGGTTTA
The DNA here is from genome assembly GCF_021461395.2 of Schistocerca americana. Lineage (NCBI taxonomy): Eukaryota > Metazoa > Arthropoda > Insecta > Orthoptera > Acrididae > Schistocerca > Schistocerca americana. Next base: position 739,910,067 of record NC_060119.1, on the reverse strand, counting down.
GCAAATCAATCATCTGAAATCAAAATGTAAGACAGTTGGAACTATTAGTGAAATTACTGCTTGATAAAGATGCAAGAGGATTCACAGTGTTATATAAACGTAATTTTTGAGAAAACAGCACAGAAAAATTTTAGTGCTTCATCAGTAAACTGGTTTTTACGTATAAATAACTCTCTTTGGAGATCTGGCTCAGGCTAAGGCGAACGCAGCGCAATTATATTTACTTTGTAAAGAAAAGATGCTGACAGCATGATAGTTCTTATAGCACAAAAGAATAAATCATTTGTTAATTTATGCAAACAGACCCACTATTTTGTTAAAGAGTGGCTATACTGTGCTCACTGCATGTCGTAATAAATGAGGTATCTGCGGCCCAGATTGGTTAAGAATATTGCTGTTTATTGAAAGGCAAATTAGAATTCGTGTAAAATGTTAAGTTTTTTGAAAATGTTGCTCTTTAACATTTTGTCATTTACTTAGTGACTACACGTTAACACACGCTCTTATCAGTGTAAGATACAGAGATAATTCTACAATATCATTGGATTTGCACACTCACATGAATGCTACTGAACATTTCATTTTAGTGCGACAACAAATCGTGCAGAGATTGCGTACTTGACAACACTGCTTGCTGAAGCATACTCACCCAAAGATGGCTAGTAAGAAGGCGAACATGTGTGTCTTGGTGGTTGACACGACCTTGATGTCTGTCCGGACGGTTTTGTGACACGAAGGACAGACGACGGTACACGAGTCGGCTCCCACGGTCAGTGGTGGCATGATCACCATGCCAGCTGCACAGGAATACAGAGAAAGGTCACTCGTTGCTCTCCGACAATCGAAGTACATAACTTTAAACAAAGTGCAGAGAATCTAGGAAACTCGATATCAGACATATCTTCATAAAATATCTGCGACTTTAGAAGCACAGAAAAAGTGCTGGGAGTTCCGGTAGGAGATGTATGCCACAGAGGTTAAGAAAGTATATTACTATTGGAGTCTCTAACCACCGAAGACTTTCTTCAATTTCTTATATTCGTCTTATAGAGGATGTATATTTGAAGTCTAATCGTCTTTACTTCCTCACTGGCCTACGTATGTGAATCTTATTTCTCCTTGTTACCTCACTTCGAATACCACTATTTTGTAAGAAGATCCTGTGTCAGTTGATGGTTGAACATTGTGTAAATTATGTTTTCTTACTCTGTATTCCTATACTTTGAGGTAACTGTAGAAATGAAAATTCAATCGAAAATTTTATCGTATGCAAAGATAAATTAAACGCTGGGACGATCATGTTCCAAGCAGGACGATAATATGTGTGTTCAGTAACTTTTCATCAAAGAATGAGCGGTAAAAGAAGCAAGATTCAGCTATGAAAACTGACATAGCCGAATGTATAATTCTTGTCGGTATTAACAGAACGGTAGCGATTGTCCCGAAAGGTAATATTTCTGGCAACATTACAGATCCTTTTTTCTTTTGTTCTTCCGGCGGATAAAATTTTCCATCATCTTTCGGGCGTGTATGCGGGACGGTTTTATTTCTCCTTCTGATATTTCGACTGATAAACCTACAGCCGTCTTCAAGGTGAAACGCTGGATGTTTTTAAACCACTCGATAACAGTGTTATCTCTGACGCACGTGAAGTCCGCAGTATTGTGTCAGTTGGTTTAAAATCTGCAAGCGACTCACCTTGAAAATGGCTGTAACGTTATCAACAGAAACATCTCTAGATGAAATAATAATATACAGGACGCATTCCTGCAAGATGGAATGTCATCACAGATTCTAATTTCATGTTCATCAATAAAATGTTGAGAGAATTGCGTAGTTCAAACAACTTATTTTAAATGCAATATAAATTTCACTTTTCAATCCGAGCAATAGGGGAGAATAATGACGGAAGAGAAATGTTGTTTACAATTGGAACGATATACAACAGAAAACAGATAAATATGCATCCTTAAACATTATTGGCACCAGTAAACATTAAACACTTTTGATCGCAGAGGATGACCTCAAAAAACATCACAACAGAAAAGTAGAAATCCCTCTTATAAAAAAGTGTTCATTCACATCTAAACTAATTCAAAAGGGTGACAGAGGAACTACAAGAAAGAAAAACCAAAGACAGAAGGATAAATAGTGACGAATCAGGAGGAATAAGCGACATCAATGAAAGGAGAAATTTGACGTAAGTTAAACGATTCTGAACGAAAACTAAACAGAAAAGTTTTAAAGATTACCACACAACAGTACTTACGCCAGGAGGAAAAGGAATTTACATATCAGCTAAAGAGTTACTTGACTTGACAGACGCAAGCAAACACAAGATCTGAAAGTATCACTTTAGTGAGAGTGCCACAGTAATATATGGATAAAAGAGTATAAAACAGATGACAATTTTGAAGTATAAGGTTTACGTATTTCCGACATGACGGGATTAATGACAGGGCAGCAACTTGTAATAACCAGTTTCATGCAGAAAACAGCCAGAGTTGTGAAATTCAGTTGACTTTATTATTCGGGAATCAGAAGCCTTTTTTCTCTCTGGATGATACGAGAATGGGTTCTGATAACCCGAAACCGGCCATCAACTAAATGAAAAGAACTGAATTTCGAAGTTCTAGCTGTTTTCTTCATCAAACTGGTGTAAGGTTTATTACATGGAGATATGGAACAAATACATGTAGAAAGTAATTATGCAGTTGTGACACCTGTTACAGACTATGATATGCTGCGAAACAGCAAAATGTTACGGCATTAACATGCTTCTCATAAATATATACATCATCTCGCAATATATTTAGATTCCTCTTCATCGTAATGTGGTCTCAGAGAAGAAAAGAAAACTTCGTTGCTGGAAGTTATCTACAACAACATCTCTGCTCGACAGGAGGTACAAGTATTTTATACAATATGATACTATGAGAATATTCATATAAAACATCTAATCGATAATGCGAACAGACAAAAGTCCCACTACAAGAAAACGAAATTTAATTTACAAAAAAGGTATGACTAGTTGCAATATTCGGAAGAATAGCTGCAGCATTCTTTCGTATTCAGTTTTTGAGAAGACTCTATCATTCGATACTGTGCTCCGATAACAGATGTCATCGGCGATTTAATTGTGCATGAATATGCACATTTTTGTGGCAGAATGAAAAAATATCAGTATGAAGTAACATACAAAAGATAGCATATAATCCCCCATCATATCTATCTCTTCGCATACACCTTTACATTCAGGCTATCATCAGGGCACACACTGCCAAATATCCGATTATACGAGTATCATTGTATGTATGAAGCATCAAAGCCGATCGGGTTCGGCGACACTTGTGAACTATAAATCTTCAGAAAAGGAAAAGAGATGCACGTGACAAAGAGCTTTGAACACAATGAAGGAATAGTGTGATAAATAAAGTAATTTGATTACATAATGTAGTTTTAACACGCGACTGAACTCTGTATTAACAGTCTTCAGATATTTAAACTGACATACAGGTACTTATACACACCAGCATGTGCTGGATACCCTCCAATAACATTGCTAACTGGTACCCCGCTGTGTGGATGTCCAGGTGGAGCAGGATATCCAGGATGTGCAGGTGGAGCAGGATATCCAGGATGTCCAGGTGGAGCAGGATATCCACTTGGTGCCCCAGGCTGCACTGGATACGGTGCCGTGGTGTTGCCAGGCGGTACTGCGCTGTACGGTGGGGGTTGTGGCCTACTGTCCTGTGATCCTTTCATTCTGGAACATTAGTGTACACATTAGTAGCGTGTGGTGTTTTACTGCCACTGCATCACTTCTCATGGCTCTGACATTACAGTTTAATCTTCGACGACACATTTTAGTAATAATTTGCTATTGCTTTTCCCGGACTTCTTAGATGAAATAAACATCTTCCCTGTCTTTAGAAAAGCAGCAGATAACATAAACGTCAACGTTCGGATTATCAAAGTAACACGTGTAACGACAAACTAGCAAATGAATTAACTCAAAATGTTTGTATGGCGAGTCAACGCAACATTATCGGAGCAATCATGAGTTACGAATATACAGAGAACTACACTGAGGCGACTCGTCATGGAATACATCCTAATATCGTGCCGCGTCTCCTTTTTCTCGGCGTAGTGTAACAGCTCGACGCAGCGTGGGCTCAACAAACCGTTGGAAGCCGCTGCAGAAGTATTGAGCCATGCTGTCTCTGCAGCCGTCCGTAATTGCGAAAGTGTTACCGGTGAAAGTGTTACTGGTGCAGGATTTTGTGCACGAAATAATCTCTCGATTATGTCCCATGAATGCTCGATGGGACGATGGGATTCATATCGAGCGATCTGGATAGCCAAACCATTCGTTCGAATTTTCCAGAATGTTATTCAAAAAAGACACGAACAATTGTGGCCCGGTGACACGACGCATCGTCATCTATAGTAATTCATTTGTTGTTTAGGAACATGAATTCCTTGAATGTCTGCATATGGTCCTTAAGTAGCCGAATATAACCATTTCTAGTCAACGATCGATCTAGTTGGACCAGAGGATCCATTCCAATCCATGTAAACACAGCCAACACCATTACGTAGCCACCACCAGCTTGCACATTGCCTTTTTTATTGAGCCTACGGACTTGTGGAGCCTGTACCACACTCAGACTCTACCATCTCGCCAAGTGAAGTCGGCACTCTTATGACCAAGCCAAGGGTTTCCGGTCGTCTAGGGTACAACCGATATGGTCGGCAGCCAAGGAGAGGCGCTGCAGGCCATGTCATGCTGTTAGCAAAGGCACTCTTCAGTCTCTGCTGCCGTAGCCCATTAACCCCAAATTTTGTCGCATTGTCATAACGTATGCATTCGTCGTACGTCCCATTTTGACTGCTGCTGTTATTTCATGAAGTGTTGCTTGTCTCTTAACACCAACGACTCTATGGAAACAACGCTCATCTCTGTCGTTACGTGTAGGCCGTCGGCCACTGCGTAGTCCGTGCTGAGACGTAAGGCCTGAAATTTGGTATTCTCGGCACACTCTTGACATTGTGTATCGCGGAATACCGAATTTCCCCACCGATTTCGGAAATGGAGTGTCCCATGCCTCTACCTCCAACTACCATTCCACGTTCAAAGTTTGTTAATTCCCGATGTGCTGCCATAATCACATCGGAAGGCTTTTCACATGAATCACCTGAGCACAAATGACAGCTCCGCCAGTGCACTACCTTTTATACCTTGTTTACGCGATACTATTGCCACTTGTATAAGTGAATATCGCTGTCCCATGACTTTTATCATCTCAGTGTATATCGACGGGTTGTACATTGAAGGTTTCTCATGTCGGTATGGAATGACCATTGGTGTATACAGGGTGGTCCATTGATCGTGACCGGACCAAGTATCTCACCAAATAAACATCAAACAAAAAAACTACAAAGAACGAAACTTTTCTAGCTTGAAGGGGGAAACCAGATGGCGCTATGGTTAGCCCGCTGGATGGTGCTGCCGTAGGTCAAACGGATATCAACTGCGTTTTTTTTTAAAATAGGAACCCCCATTTTTTATTACATATTCGTGTAGTACGTAAAGAAATATGGATGTTTTAGTTGGACCACTTTTTTCGCTTTGTGATAGATGGCGCTGTAATAGTCACAAACATATGGCTCACAATTTTAGACCAACAGTTGGTAACAGGTAGGTATTTTAAATTAAAATACAGAACGTAGGTACGTTTGAACATTTTATTTCGGTTGTTCCAATGTGATACATTTACCTTTGTGAACTTATCATTTCTGAGAACGCATGCTGTTACAGCGTGATTACCTGTAAATACCACATTTATGCAATAAATGCTCAAAATGATGTCCGTCAACCTCAATGCATTTCGCAATACATGAAACGACATTCCTCTCAACAGCAAGTAGTTTGCCTTGCGTAATGTTCGGCCATGCATTGACAATGCGCTGACGCATGTTGTCAGGCGTTGTCGGTGGATCACGATAGTAAATATCCTTCAACCTTCCCCACAGAAAGAAATCCGGAGACGTCAGATCCGGTGAACGTGCTTCGACGACCAATCCACGTGTCATGAAACGTGCTATTCAGTACCGCTTCAACCGCACGCAAGCTATGTGCCGGACATCCATCATGTTGGAAGTACATCGCCATTCTGTCATCCAGTGAAGCATCTTCTAGTAACATCGGTAGAACATTACGTAGAAAATCAGCATACATTGCATCATTTAGATTGCGATCGATAAAATGGGGGCCAGTTATCCTTCCCCCCATAATGTCGCACCATACATTAACCCGCCAAGTTCGCTGATGTTCCACTTGTCGCAGCCATCGAGGATTTTCCGTTGCCCAGTAGTGCATATCATGCCGGTTTGCGTTACCGCTGTTGGTGAATGACGCTTCGTCGCTAAATAGAACGCATGCAAAAAATCTGTCATAGTCCCGTACTTTCTCTTGTGCCCAGTGGCAGAATTTTACACGACGTTCAAAGTCGTCGCCATGCAATTCCTGGTGCATAGAAATATGGTATGGGTGCAATCGATGTTGATGTAGCATTCTCATCCTCGACGTTTTTGAGATTCCCGATTCTTGTGCAATTTGTCTGCTACTGATGTGCGGATTGGCCGCGACAGCAGCTAAAACACCTACTTGGGATCATCATTTGTTGCAGGTCGTGGTTGACGTTTCACATGTGGCTGGACACTTCCTGTTTCCTTAAATAACGTAACTATCCGGACACTTGGATGTTGTCGTCCAGGATACCGAGCAGCATACATAGCACACGCCCGTTGGGCATTTTGATCACAATAGCCATACATCAACACGATATCGACCTTTTCCGCAATTGGTAAACGGTCCATTTTAACACGGGTAATGTATCACGAAGCAAATACCGTCCGCACTGGCGGAATGTTACGTGATACCACGTACTTATACGTTTGTGACTATTAAAGCGCCATCCATCGCAAAGTGATAAAAGTGGTCCAAGTAAAACTTTCATATTTCTGTTCGTACTACACGAATGTGTAATAAAAATGGCGGTTCCTATTTTTAAAAAAACGCAGTTGATATCCGTTTGACCTATGGCAGCGCCATCTAGCGGGCCAAACATAGCGCCATCTGGTTTCCCCCTTCAAGCTAGACGAGTGCCGTTCTTCGTAGTTTTTTCCGTTTTATGCTTATTTCGTAAGATATTTGGCCCGGTCAATACCAGTGCACCACGCTGTATAAGTCCTACAGATCCTGCATGTCTCTCGTTCCCTTACTAGTGACAGCTACTGTAACTTTAAGATTGTAAGATTGTGCATGAATAGCAGAAGCAATGATCCGTTCTAACCACACACACTCTTTCTCATCCCACATCTGTAGAGATACGCAGTTGATTAAAGGAATGTCAGTTGAACAGTACAAGACTGTGGAGTACCCATGGCACAAAACAAGAATTTAATAACGATAGGGCGCGTACCAAGAAGACACAGGCAAACGTGTGACATGGCATGCCATCATTCGTTTTCCATTGACGTTCGCAGGCGTATTCCACTGTTCATCCTCTCAGCATTAATGTACGTCGCTCTGACCTATTGTCTGACGTTCACAGTCAATTCCAAAAGCGTTCAGGTCAAGGCTTAGTCCCTAGATATTGTAGTGAACATTGAGAAGGAGGGCTTGTGACACGCAAAAACAGAAGATACTGAGGATGCAGAACCTCATTGAAGTAGTAATGCGCTGCGTACATATTCACTGTAGAGCCGAAGGTTATGGAAAGTCGTAATTAATAATTTTTTTTTAATCACTGCCCACTGCATGTGTCTGTACCTAAGCGAACTACAGAAGACGTGGAGGTCCGTATGTTCGTCTATTGGTGCCCGCCAAACCAGGTAGCCATCACGATGGTTTGTTATTACGATCCAAAATTGTAGATTTGTTTTAGTTTCACAGAGATTAACGCTTTTTCTAACAAATTCAAAACTAAATAGTGATTTATCAGAAAAGAAACAAGCGCCATCGGAAACATACTAAAGCGCACTGCACATCCACCATATGTGCTCACTGGGAAACTGGGCATATGCACACAAAGTCCATCTTCATGGAGACGACTGCGTGTTGTTTTGGATGATATTCCGCACCGTGCTGCAATTTGAATAGCTTGGGTCGCTGTAGTAAACAGACTGACGGGCTGTAATAGCATTTGCTTCTCGTAAATCTTCATTTTCTCTAAATACCTGTTGTTGTTTGAGGCGTGCTCACAGTCCCAAAAATTACAGGTTAGTTCGCTGCTGCGTCGTTTTACGTCTCCCAAGTGTAATAATTTATGTTGCCAAAATCACCTCCTACAGTAGATATTGATAAATCGAGACGTTTCATATACTGGATTATTTATAACCAAGTAGGCATTTAAACCAAACATCATCTATTTCAGGAGCTCAAAAGTTAAGGAGTTACCTTTTAATAACTGAACTGCTGTGCTGTATCTTCTTCATATATTATTTCATGCCTAAAAATTTGCTTTATTTTTTGGTCATAGTTCATTATTTTATAGGTTTCATTACCTTCCACATCACCAGTCGCAGACATCCTTTACCCGAAACTAGTTTAATGAAATATTCATGAATTATTACCATTCGCAAGCTGTGTAAGTCAGACGTTCGCGTGGAGTAGTAGCTACCATTTAAAAAAAAAAAAGTATTTTGCGTAAAAACGTAAAATATCCCCGTGCACCATTATCTAATTTATTTCTTTACTTTAATCTAATATAAAATCAACAGACAGATGATAATGTAAATTTTCATGATTCAATAATTCATCAACACTTACTTCGACTTCCTTCTTCAGCAGTAGGTCACAGTAGATTGAGACTTTGCTTGATTCTGCTACTTTCTGCAACCTCTATATACGAGGGTGCTTGTCAGCAAGACAGGTTATCGCTAATGACGTAAGGGAGATATCTCCTGAAGAATAAGTTTCTCCATTCGATAACGAAGATAGCCCTCTTGTTGCGCATTCCAATATCTCAGGAGTACTGTCATGTGAAAGACGATTGGGCAGCGCGTCTGCGCACGGCTGACGTAAATAATTTCCATAATGCCAGTGACATCTTTCTTTCATAACATCCAGAAATCAGATCCGGTAGCAATCGCTATCATCAGTACGCTCCCGAATACACTACTTGCTGACATATATTGATTTTATTTCACTCGATCAGCTGTTTTACAAAGTAATCCCCTACAGATTTTCAACTCGATGCAGGTGGCTAAATTTTAGCAAAACTATTGTTATGCTCAAAAATTTTTCCAGGGGGGACGCAAATACAACTTCCGACTTGAAAGTTCATCAATTAGTTGGCGCTAACCCGCTGTCCACAGAGGCTGGAAAAGACTTCGAGTAAATCGCATCGGTTTCTCTTGGTCGGCAACTCGACACTAAGCAACAGAATCGAAACGTTGGGCCGCATTATTATCTGCTAGACTAAAGCTTAGTAATTGCTGTCCTATTTGAAGAAATTGTACTCGTTTAGGCAGAAATAATTAATTTAATGCCGTATGTTAGCTGTATAGTTAGTGTAGGTTCTTACGATCGCTGGATTTTGTCTAATATGATACTTGTACCTTTCCGTTTTCATGAGTGTGTGATTTGCTGTGCGGTTTGTGTTGAAAATCGTTGTGTCTTTCGTGATTATATTTTGAATTTATTAATTGTGTGTGTATTTTTAAAGAAGCCAAAGAAAGTATTAGACTATGTCGGTAATGTTTACGTTTGAATACAAACCATTTGACGATACATGATACATCATGAAAAATGAATTTCCGGTCTTATAGGCTCGTAGGCTAGTGTTTTGTGGCGATTTAGATTGTTATTTTGTGTGTGGGGCTGGTTTTGAAGGACGAAGAAAATAACTATTTTGCATCCACCCAGGCATCGAGAAACCTGGAAGTTCGCTGTCTTTGTTTAGTTATGTATGAAGATTTGCGAAACTCTGCATAATTGCCGAAAATTGTGATATCGTGCCGTTTTTTCGATTGCAGCTGAGTGTACCCCCTTTTTTAGAAAAAAACACTAGCTATGCTGATATACTATGTTACCATGTTAAATGTTTCACATTGTTCAGTTCTTAAGTTATTCGTCCTCTGTCAAAGAATCGTTTATTCATTTTCTTCGGTCTAAAATAAGATAGAATCATCAAGCAAAAGACTGGTTTGATCTAAAATAAACATTTCAGGTAATATACCTTTCAATTTCATCCGATATGAGAATCACCTCACGCAGCCTGTCATAGGGGTATTTACAATTTAACGAGAAGTTTTAGATATGACGCAACTTTGATACGTCCCACTTACACAGAGCTTTGTCATAGGAGAAAGTCACGATAATTTCCAGGATTTTTTTTACTGAACGGACCAGTTATCGCATCCGTAACACTTGGTTTTATAGTCTAACATTTACTCGCCGAGTCTCCAACACGCAGTTTCTATGTGTATATTGTTTGAATCGTACAAATTTTTTTTTTTTTCGAAATACAGACAAACCAAAATTTATTGTAAATTTTGAGTAGGCCTTCAATAAAATTCTTCTGAGTTAGTAACCGCATTGTCAACTATAAATTTCCGATGGTTTGGCGACTTTTGCAAGACGCCTTCCTCAGCGTGTATTGCTAACATGCTAACAGCAAACCTGAGGAAAGCGTCTTGCAACAGTCGCCGAAACGTCGGAATTTTATAGTTGACAATGCGAACCCAGAAGAATTTTAATGACAGTTACACCGGTCGCGGAAGTCTACGTTTTCTTCTGAGCAAGCCATTTATTACTTTATTATCAGGTCACTAAAACCAATCTTGTGTTTATGTACCATAAGTCAGTAAAGACACTTCTCCTCGTACGTAATGCTTCCTCTCTTCCCTCTTGGCGTTTATGTTTTTTTATTAAAAAACATTCAACACCGTTGGAATAAATAGTGCTGTGTGTTACTAGCTCTCATATTTATGAATGATGACTGGTTTATGACTGTCCCAGTTTGCTCCTGCCTGCCTTTTTCATCCCCTTCCCAACCACCCTCCAATGAACAGCATAATTTACTTATATAGTTCTGCTGATATACTTTTGATTATTGTTTTTAATTTTCCTAGTAGGTTATTGCGCCTATTTATCTTTACATTTTAATACTATTTTTGTTACCAACTTATCTGTCTATTTTTAACGTGCGCTCTTAACACCACTACGGCTATACAATTATCACACCTCATCCCATGTATTGGTAGATAGTTTCTGAAATGGCCGTCAGTTGAGCACTGATGTGAGAATCTAATTATGTGACACAATACTCTGTATTAAGGCATTTCATATGTATATAAACATATTTGCGAATACTTTACTCGTTGTGTTTTTTTTTTTAATTCACTAGTAATTTCAGAGCAGTTATGCTTCATTTGGGAGATGTTCTGATGATGCACTACGCCCGAAACGCCTCAGCAAACACAATTTTTAAACAAGTGATTTGGTTTTTTAACCGACCTAATAAAGCAGTGGTATAACAAGTTCTCAAAGTCTACATAATAGTCATAGGTCTCATTCGTGCCTTCATGTTGCAACTCAAGCTATTATTTACTGTAACATGTCTTGCATAATTAAGGTTAACAGAAATATGAGGTTTCCGACGACCCGCCAAAGATATACACTAACAGAATATGAAAGTGTTTCACTATGAAGCATCAGTCCGATATATATTTTTATTTGTATGGAAATATTCATCGGATAATAAATTATTAAACTTCAGTTCCACTCGAAACAGATGTCCATCATAAACGTATGAGTTGTGACCTCCCTGCACACGAATATACGTTTCTATTCGTTGTGTGATTAAAGCAGACACCCTCCAAATATCACCAAGATGGAATCTCTTTTCGCGCCTAAAACATTTATCATGTCAGTTCATGAAGATTGATGGCTGGACGCTGGTATGAATGTCTTCCCGTCCCTTTGCAAACATGCTCTGTTGGTGACAGATCAGAGAACCCAGCAGACTAGTCAAGGATCCGCGCGCGGTTCAAGGTGATTGTGGTGTGAAGTGCAGTGTGGGATCTTACATTACCCTGCTGTAAAATGTCATTTACTGCGATGAAGAGTATCACACAAGGGTTACCATTTTTGCTACATACTGTCGAGCATTCAGCCTACATTCAGCAGTTAGCAAAACAGTCCTGATAGCTCGCCAAATCACGATTTCAACAGTCACACCAACTGCTGCTTCTTGTGATCTCTCTCCACATCTTCTACACATACGTTGGTGTTGATCTGACATCTACAAACAGAAACGAGATTCATCAATGAACAAGGCACAACGCATCTGCCTCTAAACCATGAAAGTTTATTTTCTATATGATGCGATACTTGGCAACTTGAGATCTCCATCCGACTTTCAGTAATTTGTTCCCTTAGGTCTTTGGTGAAGCTTCCCGTAGACTCTTCCCAGATTTCTGCTGTTCCCATGCATCTATTCGTCGGAACCAGTCGAAAATATCTGGATATTCTCGTGCTGTGGTTCCTCTGGAAGGATCTGTGCCTACTGTTTATTGTTATGCTGTTGTGATTCCATCTGGTCGTTACATGTTCACTACAGCCATGATCTGTCGATATGATGCTTCTATGTCCCGAATCCCAATGATTCTCAAAGCCACAAAAATAGCGACAAACTGAGTTGCACATCCTCTGGGCGCGTTGAGTTGAGATCTCCATTTTAAAATTCCCAGTAACGCTAGACATACCTAATACCCATGATGTACTCACATCATTCTACGAGGGCGGTTCAGAAAGTAACCTCCGATTGGTCACAGTGCGGGTTGTGGGGGGAGTAACGACGCCATCTGTGCGTTCACGCACTCAACAGGTCAGTCGGCATCAAGCCATGGTCGAGTGAACGTCGTACCTGCGCTAGTTTAGTTTATGTGGCAGTTTGAAATGTGTGCTGCAATAGAAAACCCCGCCAAATGTGAAGTGCGTGCTGTTATAAGGTTTTTTACAGCCAAAGGATATTCTGCAGCAGCTATTCATCGTGAGCTTTGTGCCATGTACGGACCAAGAGTTATGAGTGAAGGAGTTGTCCATGAATGGGTACGTTTATTTAAAAGTGGACGAGAAAACGTTCATGATGAAGAGAGGAGTGGTAGACCATCATTGGTGACTGACGAACTCGTTCAGACAGTTGATGCAAAAGTTCGTGAAAATCGACGTTTCTCAATGTCGGAGTTGTCTACTGGTTTTCCACAGATTTCTAAGACTCTCTTGTACGAGATAGTGACAGCAAGATTGGGTTACCGTAAGTTCTGTGCACGATGGGTGCCCAAAATTCTTACCGACCACCACAAAACTCTAAGAATGGCCTCTGCATTAGACTTTCTGTCACGTTATGAGGACGAAGGAGAACCATTGTTAAACAGCATGTTGTTATCAATGGAGAGACGTCTACAGACGTTAAAGTAACCTTGGCGTGCCACAGGGGACTGTTATGGGACCATTGCTTTTCACAATATGTGTAAATGACTTATTAGATAGTGTTGGAAGTTCCATGTGGCTTTTCGCGGATGATGCTGTAGTATACAGAGAAGTTTCAGCATTAGAAAATTGTAGCGAAATGCAGGAAGATCTGCAGCAGATAGGCACTTGGTGCAGGGAGTGGCAACTGACCCTTAACATAGACAAATGTAATGTATTGCGAATACATAGAAAGAAGGATCCTTTATTGTATGATTATATGATAGCGGAACAAACACTGGTAGCAGTTACGTCTGTAAAATATCTGGGAGTATGCGTGCGGAACGATTTGAAGTGGAATGATCATATAAAATTAATTGTTGGTAAGGCGGGTACCAGGTTGAGATTCATTGGGAGAGTGCTTAGAAAATGTAGTCCATCAACAAAGGAGGTGGCTTACAAAACACTCGTTCGACCTATACTTGAGTATTGCTCATCAGTGTGGGATCCGTACCAGGTCAGGTTGACGGAGGAGATAGAGAAGATCCAAAGAAGAGCGGCGCGTTTCGTCACAGGGTTATTTGGTAACTGTGATAGCGTTACGGAGATGTTTAATAAACTCAAGTGGCAGACTCTGCAAGAGAGGCGCTCTGCATCGCGGTGTAGCTTGCTCGCCAGGTTTCGAGAGGGTGCGTTTCTGGATGAGGTATCGAATATATTGCTTCCCCCTACTTATACCTCCCGAGGAGATCACGAATGTAAAATTAGAGAGATTAGAGCGCGCACGGACGCTTTCAGACAGTCGTTCTTCCCACGAACCATACGCGATTGGTACAGGAAAGGGAGGTAATGACAGTGGCACGTAAAGTGCCCTCTACGCCACACACCGTTGGGTGGCTTGCGGAGTATCGATGTAGATGTAGATGTAGATGTAGACCGGTGACGAAACCTGGATAAAGTACGTGAACCCTGAGACAAAAGAACAATCAAAGATGTGGGAACATTCAAATTCGCCTACCAAACCAAGAAAAGCCTCGCAAGATTTTTCTGCCAGAAAACTGATGGCAACGGTGTTTTGGGATGCCAAAGGGGTGTTGTTGGTTGAATTCATGGAACGTGGTACGACCATTAATCAAGACGTGTACTGTGAAACAATAAGAAAGTTACGACGGGCTATACAGAACAAACGCCGTGGTATGCTGACTTCCGGTATCGTTTTTTTGCGCGATAACGCCCGTCCTCACTCTGCTCGCAGAACAACGGCCCTTCTTGAGTCCTTCAAGTGGGATGTTATCAACCATCCACCTTACAGCCCAGACCTGGCGCCAAGTGATTATCACCTCTTCATGCATTTGAAGAAATGGCTCGGGTCACAGCGGTTTGATGACGACGAAGAGCTCAAAGATGCGGTCACAGGTTGGCTCCAGGCACAAGCGGGTGATTTTTATGCAGAAGGAATTTCAAAGCTTGTGAAGAGATACGATAAGTGCCTCAATCGCTATGGAGACTATGTAGAAAAATAGTGCAAAGATGTAGTTGTAAGATGCATATATTAAAATATTTTTATTTAACTTGGTGTATTTTTTAAAATCAACCGGAGGTTACTTTCTGAACGGCCCTCGTACATCCATAGTTATGAACCTCCCCACCCTCCATCTTCCCTCAAACTGTGTCAGATGCTGATATCACTTTTGTTCTCAAATTTTTATGGATTATTTATAACAAATTTCATTTACAAATAATTTATTATGTGAACAGCCGCTTGGGTATGTAAAACATATTCATATTGTCTGTAGTGGCAAGTAGATGACTTCTTCAGCTGTGTTTAATTCACAAAAATCTTCATACAAACAAACAAATATGATAAGGCACCATGAACGTTATAAACTCATTTAAAATTTCAATGAATGTACGTCACGTGATATAAGAGTTTTTTGCCTGTATGAAGGTTTTTATGGATTAAGCACATTTAAAGATAATAACTGTTTGCCGGAACCGGTAATTTCAGTGAAAGATCGATGACGTGATAAATTATTATACAAATTTCACAAATCTCACATACTTCCAGTTGACAACACGACAGTTTTCAAAAATTCATTACCGAATAGGTGTAGATGTATTGAGATGGTGCAGCCAAAATGCTCAACTCCTCGAAAAGGACGACTGTGGATGAACACCAAACTTTATTCTTACTGTTGACATTTGAGTAATCAGCACTACCTTCCCAAGTGATGACTTGCTCAAGGAACTTGTTCCATAGCGCGTTACTGAATGGAAATGTGCAAAATATTTCGGAAAGCTGAGTCGTTTTTTTTCCAAGACTAGCAATTATACAAAGAGCAAAAGTAGCTTGGCTTAATTGTTTGAGAAGCTCAGTAACATGCCTCTCCCATTTCAGGTATTCATCGACAAGTACACCCAGAAATCTGACGCAGTATACACTGTTTACTGGCTCCTGTTCATGTGGTGCAAAGAACTGAATGTAGTGTGCTATCTGGAAAATAATGGATACTTCGTTTTCTGAGAACCACTTAATAATTCTCTTGTGTTGCTCTCTCTGTAATGCGATTTCTAATAACGCTACTATCGTCTGCAAAAGAGTATCAATTATGATTGTTAAATGTGAAGCAGAAGGTCACTCATATACATAGCGACCAGGAGTGTTCCCAAAACTGAACTATGTGGGACTTCAGTTTTGTGATTTCTCCCCACTCCCTAAAATTTTCTATGTTTACAATATTATCAGAATAAATCACCTCAACTTTCTGCATTCTTTTTGTTAAGAATGATTAAAACCATTTGTAAGCAAAGCCATCAATTTCATAAAATTTCAGTTTTTCTTGTGGTGTAACATGCTCTTCACAATCAAATGCCTTGGAATTTACCAGCATATTATTTTATTATTTAAGGTCGAAGTAGTCACCTTAAAACAGATATGGGACAAGGTCAGTCCTAAAACAGGGTGCTTTTTTGCCAGATCACCCCCAAGGTCAAGGTCTACATCACCCTCCCATTGTCCTCCACATTCACACTCGTCCATTGCTCTAGGCGAATGGGGTGAGATAAAAATGGTGGGAAAATCGATGGGGCGTTGTCCTATTGCTCAGGATATCCGGGACAGCCTGCATTGTTGTCACATTAATGCAACATGGTGCATCAAATTTATTACCATTATTAATGACCTGCCACTTCCAGCCACACCTTTTCTGTGATATCTCTATTATTAATTACCCAGTTATTGTAACTGATGATCTGCCCCTCCTCTTCTACGATTTACTAGCTAAAAGTGGCGAGAAAGCCAGCTCAGCCTGCATGGTTGCCAAATTTAACCAAAATGGCCTTCAACTTTGGGAAATTCAAAGGGGCGTTACACTTTGGTCAGGAAGCTGGAACAACTTGCATCATTGTCAGGTTGATCCCCATTTAGTATCTGTCACTTCCCCCTGTATAATTTATTATGCAAAACTGACTGTGAAGGCTTTTTGCCTCCAAAGAGGTTTTCCCCTTTGCACTCTGTTCTACATAGACATATGACATGTATGTATAGCAGGACTGTCATTTTACATTTATGTTCTATGGAACTACCAATGTGATTGGGTTTGAGGATTCACTTTCCTACCTAAACTCATGTGTTATATACACATCGGAGAATACCACCAGAAATCAGAACCTAAGAAAGCAAAAGCGTAACTGATGCAAGCAAGTTATATAGCTGTGTATGTGCCAGTACTATATTAAAAACACGCTACAGGTTTCACGAAGGACATAATTTATGACCCAAAAAAAGCGAAAAAATCGGCAGGAAATTCAAAAATGCATACATGTGAGCATGATTTCTAGAGTAAGAATATTGCAACACTATCGCCATAGTTGACATCGACCTAGTGTAAAAATTTCTGGAATTCCATTAACACACTGCCTGCACACATACTGTACGTATCATGTACACTTCTGCCATGGAACACTGCAGCTCAAACACAACACACTGCTAAGTTACGCTGACAGACCTTAGTTCCAATTGATACTGTACCGCCAGGTGTGGTAGGAAGGAGTGAACCTGTGGTGATGTTATAGGGAAGCAGCATACTCACGCCTTATAAAATTCACGTCAGTCTTTCCATTGTGTGCCAGCCTAGTCCGCTTTAACTAGCTCTGACGTCATAAATATTGCGCAATACTTTAAAATGAAGTAAATAACCTGAAACGTTTCTAGCGTGTCAGGAGTAATACAAAATCAATATGTGTTGGATATCAGTTCAATAACTTTAACCATTTTCGAAATTTGGATGTTTTCTGTTAAAATCATTGGCGCAACAGAAAAGAGCTAGAAACTTAAAAATTTATATTTAGATTCCTTTTGCATAATAATTTAGTAGAAACAGTGTTATTTATCTCACAAATTACAATTTTAGTTAAAATTCATGATTTTCTGGTTTTTATCTTAGAAATTAAGGAAGCAAGATATATTAAGTAGATGAATAAATAAAGCTAGGATGTTTAAACTTAAGTAGAAGGGAGATCCGCTGTAATCACAAATATGTAAGAAGTTTCAACTGAATAATTATAAAATTATAGCGATAGCGTATCTCCAAAGGGCAAGTTCAGAGCTCATTTACTGCGTGTAGTGTAACTAAATTAATTCTCTCGCCCAAAATATTTGACTTAGCCACATCAGACTTTTACTATGATTACTTACCTGTGTGCTGATTGCACATTTAAATTGAGAGCTTCATTGGCCATCAGCAAAGGAAGCAATGATTTATTTGATAACTTAAAGTGGTGCATTACTAGCCCAGCGGCTAGTCGGGAGAGCAGATTTGATCAGGCGTTCCCTTAGCCGTCTGCACCGCGGCTTTATATGTAAGAACGCTGCACGAGAAAGGAAGGCCTCAGTTCTCTCCAGACACTGATTAGCGCACCACCTGTGCCAGGAGTCGCGTGGCGTGGTTATCGTTGATATAAACAGCCTTGGATGCAATAATAAGTTACTCGGGATACGCGTAACCATGAAAACGTTTTCGAGTGAAGTGTTAATTTTGGAATGACGTTAATGATCTATCTTTAATTTGCGTATGTTGTATTTTCACGTGCTGCCGCAGGACAGACATTCTACCATTATTAGCGTGGCGTTTGATGAACGTTATCATCAAATTATGGCGAGCATTCATTTAAATATTTAATTTGAACAGTTATAGTGGCATCAGCGCATTAGACTCTGAACTACTCTGGTAGTTGGATTGTGTGGATTCTTTTTGGTCTGTGACTTTCAGAATATAGTGAACGTTTTAGAGAGAATAGTTTTTGATTATGAGTCCCAGACAAGAACATGGGATGTGTTCCAAGATGGCCTCCGAGTAAGTGACACCAGAAACTATTTCCAGAAAGTTAAGTGATTTACACAGGAATATAATTTAGTTTAACACTGACAACAAATTAAATACGTGCATTAGTGTATCGTTTAGTCTTGCCGTTGAAGGTTTGACTTTTATTTGCGTATTTTTTCGGAAAACACGAAAGGATCGTAACTTCGCGAAGTCGCTCTTAGGCTTAAATTTTGTAAACGTGTTTGTTTCTTGTTTCACGGTAATTTAACTAGTTTTTCGGTAACAAATAAGTAAACTACCGTAAATAGCGTATAACTTCATTGTTTTAAAACAGATTTCAGGAAAACAGCGTAACTTTATATCACAAACTTGCTTATATACGTTTGTTTATAGGCTTAATTCTTGTAACGTTTTTGGAGAATCAAACTTAAAGTATCTCGTTTAATTGTCCTTTTTTTCATTCCATCAAGTGAAATATATAATAAATAGCGTATACCTTCATTGTTTTAATACAGATATCAAAAAAACAGTGGAATTTTAAATCGGAAACTTGCTTATATACATTTGTGAACAGGCTTAATTCTTGTAACGTCTTTTTTTGATTTTCGGTAATTTAATTGATTTATTCTAGCTAAAGTATTATTTTTGCCGTGAGTGAGAAGTGCCTGACTTGCTGTAGAATTGTTAGTTCTGGGGTTTGGTGTGATGGATGCAGTAGTTTTTTTCACTGGGGGGACTGCAGTGGCGTGGGTGTCGGGGAAGTGGATCAGGCTCATCAGTGGTTATGTAGGATTTGCAGCAGAGATAGGAAGATAGTGGAACAGGAGGGGAAAATCGCTGCCCTCCAGGCTGAGCTAGATCAGGCTAGGGGAGATCTGGACAGGTTAAGGAGGGAGAAGGGCAAAGAGAGGTGGGAAGTGGCAACAGGTAACAGAAGGAACAGGCCTAGAACTAAGTCTGACAGTTTTGTGGTGAATGTCAAAAATAAGTTTGACCTGTTGCTTCAGTTAGAAACTGATGAGCCTCAAGCAGAGGTAGGTGTAGACATGACACAACAAACTTTCAATAGGAAACTGAAAAAGAATGTAGGAAAGTCATCGAAAAGGAAGAAAGTTTTGTTGTTAGGCAGTTCTCATGCCAGAGGTGTAGGCCAACTTCTGCAGGAGGAATTAGGACCAGAATACCAGGTCACAAATTTTTTCAAACCAAGTGCCACTCTGGATCAGGTGACAGAGGATTTAGGTTCACTCTGTAAAGGATTTACCAGGGAAGACACCGTGGTTATTGTGGTAGGGCCAGGGAACAGCATCGACAGAGATCCTGGGTACAGTATAGAGTGTGAGCTGGTAAAGATTGCGTCGGCATCGAGACATACCAATGTTGAATTTGTATCTGTCCTGAGACGCCATGACCGGCCTCATTTGAACTCTTCTGTTGGGAGAGATAATTTGGAGTTGGAATGGCTGCTTGGGTCAGGTGCGGGGGCTCATATTGGTGTGGTTCCTGTTTGTTCTCTCAGTAGGTGGGACTATACCAGGCACAGCCTACATCTCAACAGGAAAGGGAAGGAGAATCTGACTGGGGTGATAGCAGGAAATTTAAAGGGGGGAGGCACTGCCATGAATGGTAAAATACCAGTGGTTACAGGTGTTGGAGCAGCACCCTTTTTAGGATAGGTACGAGAGAAAGATGTCAAGCTCTACGGGAGGTCAGGATTGAAACAAATCTTCAGTTTAGAAAAGAAATTAAACAGCACAATTCTAGCATATTGGATCACCAATCACAGCTGTCAATTATAAATTTTCACCAATCACCAGAAATTTTATCTCCACCAAGTTATATCTCAGTCCTAGGTAATTTCATTGATGAATTAATGTCACCCAACCCAGTTGACATAACCTGCCTCTCTGAACACCATGTGATCACTGGTATAGGAACTAGGCCTAAGCACAATGAGAAACTTAGATAGGAGAGTACTGCAAATGTTAGAATAAGGAAAGGTTCTCATAAAAGTATAATTAAAAATAATGTAAGTATATTTCATCAAAATATTGGGAGTTTAAAGAATAAAATAGATGAGCTTCTGGTTTGTTTAGAAGATTTAGAAGCTGAGGATGACATAGATATACTATGCCTGTCTGAGCATCACATTGTTACTGATATGGATAAGGTAAATGTAAGTGGATATAAGCTCTCTGCACATGTAATGAGAGAAAATATGGAGAAAGGAGGAGTTGCCATATATGTCAAAAGTTATCATTGTGCAAAAGTATAGAAACAAAAAAGTTTTGTGTAAAGATACATATAGAAGCATGTGCCTGTGAGCTTAAATTAAATAAAGGCACACTTATTATTGTAACTGTATATAGGTCCCCATCAGGAAATTTTCATCTATTTCTGAAAAATTTGGACTCCTTGTTATGCTATCTGTCAGACAGGGGGAAGCAAATTATTATTTGTGGGGACTTCAATGTAGATTCTCTGAAAGAGGGTAATAGGAAAAATGACTTTGAAGTATTACTCGGTTCTTTCAATTTGACACCCGTTATTGATTTTCCTACTCGGGTGGTAAAGGATAGCAGCTCGCTGATAGATAACTTCTTTATAGACCAAGATAAGTTTAACCAGATAAATGCTCAGCCTGCTGAGATTGGTCTTTCTGATCATGGTGCACAGCTAGTTACAATATATGACATAGCTCCATTCAGCAATACTAAACAGTCCTCCAAAGTAGTACGTTCAGTCAACGATTTAACAATTGCAAATTTCAGGGAAAGCCTACAGCAGTTAGACTTGGATGAGGTGTACCGTGAACCTGATGCCAATTTAAAATATAATTTATTTCATGACATTTTTGTAAATGCATTTGAAAACTGCTTCCCCAAGAAAATAGTTAAATATACTCATAAGAAACCTTGTAACAAGCCATGGCTTACTAAGGGTATAAAAATATCTTGTAACCGGAAAAGGGAAATGTATCTGACAGCAAGAAAGAGTAGTGACCCAGAAACTATCAAACATTATAAAAACTACTGTGTTATATTAAGAAAAGTTATTAAAAAATCCAGAAGTATGTGTATCATGTCTGAAATCAGCAACTTTGATAATATAGTTGAAACAATTTGGAATATTATTAAAAGAGAAACAGGTCAACCAAGAGTACTGGAAGATAGTATTACCATCAAACTGAATGAAAACTTTGTGAACAAAAAGTCAGAAGTTGAAAATATTTTTAATAATCATTTTCTAAATGTTGTGGACATAGTAGGATCCAGGTGTTCATTAGAAGATGCTAGGCTGTTAATGGAAGAGGCCATACCTATGCAATCTGATACAATAGAAATCTCACCCATTTCTCCCTCTGAAATTAGGAAAATAATAAACTTGCTTGAAAGCAAAAACTCACATGGAATTGATGGCATTTCCAGCAAAATACTAAAAGCTTGTTCTCAACGGATAGTAAGATTCTCAGCCACCTGTGTAATAGCTCTCTGGAACAGGGCATTTTCCCTGATAGACTGAAATATGCTATTGTGATATCTTTGCATAAAAAGGGGGATGGATCTGATGTCAACAGTTACCGTCCAATCTCACTTCTAACAGCTTTATCCAAAATATCTATAAAAATGAAGTACTAGCAAAATGTCAGTTTGGTTTCCAGAAAGGTTTTTCAACAGAAAATGCCATGTATGCTTTCACCAATCAAATTTGGAATGATCTGAATATCCGAACACCACCCATTGGGATTTTTTGTGATATCTCAAAGGCTTTTGATTGTGTAAATCATGAAATTCTGCTAGACAAGCTCAAATATTGTGGCATGAGTGGGCCAGTGCACAAATGGTTCAATTCGTACCTAACTGGACGAGTGCAGAAAGTTGAAATAAGCAGTTCTCATAATATGCAAATATCAGCACATTCCTCAAACTGGGGAACTATCAAGAATGGGGTTCCACAAGGGTCAGTCTTGGGTCCTTTGTTGTTCTTAGTATATACACTCCTGGAAATGGAAAAAAGAACACATTGACACCGGTGTGTCAGACCCACCATACTTGCTCCGGACACTGCGAGAGGGCTGTACAAGCAATGATCACACGCACGGCACAGCGGACACACCAGGAACCGCGGTGTTGGCCGTCGAATGGCGCTAGCTGCGCAGCATTTGTGCACCGCCGCTGTCAGTGTCAGCCAGTTTGCCGTGGCATACAGAGCTCCATCGCAGTCTTTAACACTGGTAGCATGCCGCGACAGCGTGGACGTGAACCATATGTGCAGTTGACGGACTTTGAGCGAGGGCGTATAGTGGGGATGCGGGAGGCCGGGTGGACGTACCGCCGAATTGCTCAACACGTGGGGCGTGAGGTCTCCACAGTACATCGATGTTGTCGCCAGTGGTCGGCGGAAGGTGCACGTGCCCGTCGACCTGGGACCGGACCGCAGCGACGCACGGATGCACGCCAAGACCGTAGGATCCTACGCAGTGCCGTAGGGGACCGCACCGCCACTTCCCAGCAAATTAGGGACACTGTTGCTCCTGGGGTATCGGCGAGGACCATTCGCAACCGTCTCCATGAAGCTGGGCTACGGTCCCGCACACCGTTAGGCCGTCTTCCGCTCACGCCCCAACATTGTGCAGCCCGCCTCCAGTGGTGTCGCGACAGGCGTGAATGGAGGGACGAATGGAGACGTGACGTCTTCAGCGATGAGATTCGCTTCTGCCTTGGTGCCAATGATGGTCGTATGCGTGTTTGGCGCCGTGCAGGTGAGCGCCACAATCAGGACTGCATACGACCGAGGCACACAGGGCCAACACCCGGCATCATGGTGTGGGGAGCGATCTCCTACACTGGCCGTACACCACTGGTGATCGTCGAGGGGACACTGAATAGTGCACGGTACATCCAAACCGTCATCGAACCCATCGTTCTACCATTCCTAGACCGGCAAGGGAACTTGCTGTTCCAACAGGACAATACACGTCCGCATGTATCCCGTGCCACCCAACGTGCTCTAGAAGGTGTAAGTCAACTACCCTGGTCAACAAGATCTCCGGATCTGTCCCCCATTGAGCATGTTTGGGACTGGATGAAGCTTCGTCTCACGCGGTCTGCACGTCCAGCACGAACGCTGGTCCAACTGAGGCGCCAGGTGGAAATGGCATGGCAAGCCGTTCCACAGGACTACATCCAACATCTCTACGATCGTCTCCATGGGAGAATAGCAGCCTGCATTGCTGCGAAAGGTGGATATACACTGTACTAGTGCCGACATTGTGCATGCTCTGTTGCCTGTGTCTATGTGCCTGTGGTTCTGTCAGTGTGATCATGTGATGTATCTGACCCCAGGAATGTGTCAATAAAGTTTCCCCTTCCTGGGACAATGAATTCACGGTGTTCTTATTTCAATTTCCAGGAGTGTATTAATGACTTGCCATTCTATATTGATGAAGCGGCAAAGTTAGTTCTCTTTGCTGATGATACAAGCATAGTAGTCACACCTGACAAACAAGAATTAACTGATGAAATTGTCAATAATGTCTTTCAGAAAATTACTAAGTGGTTCCTTGCAAATGGACTCTCACTGAATTTTGATAAGTCACAGAACATACAGTTCCGTACAGTAAATGGTATGACACCATTAATAAATATAGGCCTTAATCAGAAGCATATAGCTAAGGTAGAATATTCCAAATTTTTAGGTGTGTCCATTGATGAGAGATTAAATTGGAAGAAACACATTGATGATCTGCTGAAACGTTTGAGTTCAGCTACTTATGCAATAAGGGTCATTGGAAATTTTGGTGATAAACATCTTAGTAAATTAGCTTACTACGCCTATTTTCACTCACTGCTTTCATATGGCATCATATTTTGGGGTAATTCATCACTGAGGAATAAAGTATTTATTGCACAAAAGCGTGTAATCAGAATAATAGCTGGAGTCCACCCAAGATCATCCTGCAGACATTTATTTAAGGATCTAGGAATATTCACAGTAGCTTCTCAGTATATATACTCTCTTATGAAATTTTTTATTAACAACAAACCCAATGCAAAAGTAATAGCAGTGTGCATAACTACAACACTAGCAGAAAGGATGATCTTCACTATTCAAGATTAAATCTAACTTTGGCACAGAAAGGGGTGAATTATACTGCCACTAAAGTCTTTGGTCACTTGCCAAATAGTATCAAAAGTCTGGCAGATAACCAACAAGTATTTAAGAAGAAATTTAAAGAATTTCTGAATGACAACTCGTTGTACACCATAGAGGAATTTTTAGATATAAATTAAGAAAAAAACAAAAAAATTTAAAAAAGTTTAAAATAAAAAAAATAAAAAGTTGTTATATTAACTTAAGTATGTTGTTAAATTAACTTAATTATGTCATGTATTGGAAAATTTGACTCGTTCCACATCATTACGAAATATCGTATTCATGATCCATGGAACTAGTATTAATCTAATCTAATCTAATCTAACCTAATTCCTCAGAGCTATAAGCCGTAGCTATAAATGTATTTCTCAGATGAAGTGGGCACTAGGAATTCTAATTACAGGCTTCACATTTTCCTAATCACTTTCTGGTTGCCAATATTGTAGTTAGAGAGCCAGTGTTGACAACGGGAAACAACAGCATTAAATAAATAAGAGGAACATTAACAATTATTCCACCCACCGCCCCACAATGTGTTTAATAATAACAACCAAAGTGACTGGCGAGCACACCTCCTGTACCACAGCCACCAAAAATGGCGCTATTTTAACAGATGTCAGCAAGCTGACCATGACATCGAGAGCTCCAAACACTCCTGCAGACACATGGCACCATGCCACACCTCCCTGTCTGCAGAATAGTCTGCCATGGTTTTGGTTTTCATTGAGCTCCTTCTTTTGCAGTTAGCCTCCAATACCCCTCCCCAAGTATCCAGATGTGTTTAGAGAGAGTTATGTTGAATGTCTGCCCACTAGATGTCGTACATTGCAGAGAGTTACTTTAAGAAGAATGTCGAAGTACAACATATTCCAATGTGTGCATAGCCTACACTGTAAACAGTGATAAACTCCACAGTGGATCCACTTCATTAATGTATGCAAATGTGCTGTCACCTCCCTCTTTATTTGTACTGTAATCTTATTTACCATCGTTTATTTGCCCCTGACGTTATTTAATTTGATTATAATGCTATATAATTCATATTGAAAAAAGTGTGGAGGACAGTAGAAAAAAGTTATTTTTTTCTTCCTCTGAAGACGGAGAAAGTCGCGCTA
This sequence comes from Schistocerca americana, assembly GCF_021461395.2. Lineage (NCBI taxonomy): Eukaryota > Metazoa > Arthropoda > Insecta > Orthoptera > Acrididae > Schistocerca > Schistocerca americana. Next base: position 739,883,989 of record NC_060119.1, on the reverse strand, counting down.
TTTAACGAATTGTAGGTTAGAGCATCTAGTTGGCATGTGTACAGGGCTCGTGACCTTACGTTTGCTACACACAAATCGACATGAGAGTTGTTGCGACGTCCTTGTACATGGAATTCATTGGCTAATTTCTCATCTCTGCAGTACAAATACTACCAGATAATTTCAAGTGTTTCACAATGTTCTATATGATTCCTAACATGATACAACACTGCCATTGTATTAGCTAGCCATCTCGACCCCCAACTTACTGATGGCCATAACAAGGAAAAAAGTAATCTGATAAAACTTACACTGATTCCGTATTCCCGGACATTCCCGAGTTACTTCTCCAACCCCAGCTAATTCACACCTGCAGTCCACACACAGTATGCAATAGAGAACAATGTACTTACAAGTTTTTTCTACATGATAACGTTGTCTTTATGAGGATTGTTCCAAAAATCAGAACACCCACACCCCACCTTACGATGTGTGGTTTCGACTACTAACATCATTTAAACTCTGTCCCTGATCTATTGGCATGGACAGTAACTTGCAATCATTGCTTGCACAATGGCTATGGGCCGCTCTCTATCCACTAGCACTTTATATCCTTCCTTTGTGGCAGTTATTTTTCTCACATAAACCAATGTCCATAAGCAAACTTCCTGTCCTTTAAGTTACTCATAGTGAACTGTGTTATCGACATTGTGCATACATTTGCTGTTCAAAAGCATCCAGTCATTAATATAAGGTGTGTTTACTCGTCGAAACGTGGGCTGTATCCCACTCAAACACAATTCTACTGTTCGCAAACGCCTACATCTTCATCTAAAGCATACTCCTTAAGGCACTGTACAGTGCATGGCAGAGCCTATATAAAAACAATGTTATCAACTCTCTTCCCTATTGCGCTCTCATTTACTATTTGAGGAAAAAATTAATATTTATGTGCCTCTATACATGCCATAACCTCTCTCTAGAAAAGCATGCAATGCCGTATGTCCTGCTTCTTGGAGAATAACTTCTTTTGCTCTGTTATTCTATGTCAACTCGTATGAATATTCATCATTTTTCTTTTTTCTATTGAGAAAACAAGGGGAAACTGCAGCCGTCATTTTTCCCGAGGGCATGCAGCTTTAATGTATGGTTAAATGATGATGACGTCCTCTTGGGTAAAGTATTCCGGAGGTAAAATAGTCCCCCATTTGGATCTCCGGCTGGAAACTACTCAAGAGGACGTCGTTATCAGGAGAAAGAAAACTGGCGTTCTACGGATCAGAGCGTGGAATGTCAGATCCCTTAATCGGACAGGTAGATTAGAAAATTTAAAAAGGAAAGTGGATAGGTTTAAGTTAGATATAGTGGGAATTAGCGGAGTTCGGTGGTAGGAGGAACAAGACTTGGTGACATGGTTAGGTGAATATAGGGTTATAAATACAAAATCAAATAGCGGTAATGCCAGAGTAGGTTTAATAATGAAAAATAGGAGTGCGGGTAAGCTACTACAAACAAAATAGTGAACGCATTATTGTGGCCCAAGATAGATACGAAAACCACGCCTACCACAGTAGTACAAGCTGTAATGCCAACTAGCTCCGCAGATGACGAAGAGATTTATGATGTGTATGATGAGATAAAAGAAATTATTCAGATATTGAAGGGAGACGAAAATTTGGGTGACTGGAATTCGATAGTAGGAAAAGGGAGAGAAGGAAACGCATTAGGTGAATATGGATTGGGGGCAAGAAATGAAAGAGAAAGTCGCCTGGTAGAATTTTGCACAGAGCTTAACTTAATGACAGCTAACAGTTGGTTCAAGAATCATGAAAGAAGGTTGTATACATGGAAGAAGCGTGGATATACTAGAAGGTATCAGATAGATTATATAATGGTAAGACAGAGATTTAGGAACCAGGTACTAAATTGTAAGACATTTCCAGGGGCAGATGTGGACTCTGACCACAATCATTTGGTTATGAACTGTGGATTAACACTGAAGAAGCTGCGAACAGGTGGACACTTAAGGAGATGGGATCTGGATAAACTGACAGAAACAGAGGTTGTAGAGAGTTTCAGGGAGAACATTAGGAAACAACTGACAGTAATGGGGGAAAGAAATACAGTAGAAGAAGAATGGGTAACTTTGAGGGATGAAGTAGTGAAGGCGGCAGAGGATTAAGTAGGTAAAAAGACGAGGGCTAGTAGAAATCCTTGGATAACAGAAGAAATATTGAATTAAATTGATGAAAAGAGAAAATACAAAAATGCAGTAAATGAAGCAGGCAGAAAGGAATACAAACGTCTCAAAAATGAGATTGACAGGAAGTGCAAAATGGCTAAGCAGGGACGGCTAGAGGACAAATGTAAAGATGTAGAGGCTTATCTCACTAGGGGTAAGATAGATAATGCCTACAGGTAAATTAAAGAGACCTTTGGAGGAAAGAGAACCACTTGTATGAATATCAAGAGCTCAGATGGAAACCCAGTCCTAAGCAGAGAAGGGAAAGCAGAAAGGTGGAAGGAGTATATAGAGGGTCTATACCAGGACGATGTATTGAAGACAATATTATGGAAATGGAAGAGGATGTAGATGAAGGTGAAATGGGAGATATGATATTGTGTGAAGAGTATGACAGAGCACTGAAAGACATAAGTCGAAACAAGACCCCGGGAGTAGACAACATTCCATTAGAACTACTGACAGCCTTGGTGGATCCAGTCCTGACAAAACTCTACCATCTGGTGAACAAGATGTATGAGACAGGCGCAATACCCTCAGACTTCAAGGAGAATATAATAATTCCAATCCCAAAGAAAGCAGGTGTTCACAGATGTGAAAATCACCAAACTATCAGTTTAATAAGTCACAGCTGCAATATAGTAGCGCCAATTCTTTACAGACGAATGGAAAAACTGGTAGAAGTCGACCTCGGGGACGATCAGTTTTGATTCCGAAGAAATATTGGAACACGTGAGGCAATACTGACCATAAGACTTAATTTAGAAAATAGATTAAGGAAAGGCAAACCTACGTTTCTAGCATTTGTAGACTTAGAGAAAGCTTTTGACAATGTTGACTGGGATACTGTCTTCTAAATCCTGAAGGTGGCAGGGGTAAAATACAGGGAGCGAAAGGCTATTTACAATATGTACAGAAAAAAGATCGCAGTTATAAGAGTCCAGGGGCATGAAAGGGAAGCAGTGGTTGGGAAAGAAGTGAGACAGGGTTGTAGCCTATCCCCGATGTTATTCAATCTGTATATGAAGCAAGCAGTAAAGGAAACAAAACAAAAATTCAGAGTAGGTATGAAAATCCATGAAGAAGAAATTAAAACTTTGAGGTTCACCGATAACATTGTAATTCTGTCAGAGACAGCAAAGGACTTGGAAGAGCAGTTGAACGGAATGGACAGTGTCTTGAAAGGAGGATATAAGATAAACGTCAACAAAAGCGAAACGAGGATAATGGAATGTAGTCAAATTAAGTCGGGTGATGCTGACGGAATTAAATTAGGAAACGAGACACTTAAAGTAGTAAAGGAGTTTTGCTATTTGGGGAGCAAAATAACTGATGATGGTCGAAGTAGAGAGGATATAAAATGTAGTCTGGCAATGGCAAGGAAAGCGTTTCTGAAGAAGAGAAATTTGTTAACATCGAGTGTAGATTTTAGTGTCAGGAAGTCGTTTCTGAAAGTATTTGTGTGGAGTGTAGCCATGTATGGAAGTGAAACATGGACGATAAATAGTTTGGACAAGAAGAGAATAGAAGCTTTCGAAATGTGTTGCTACAGAATAATGCTGAAGATTAGATGGGTAGATCACATGACTAATGAGGCGGTATTGAATAGAATTGGGGAGAAGAGGAGTTGTGGCACAACTTGACTATAAGAAGGGATCGGTTGGTAGGACATGTTCTGAGGCATCAAGGGATCACAAATTTAGTATTGGAGGGCAGCGTGGAGGGTAAAAATCGTAGAGGAAGACCAAGAGATGAATACACTAAACAGATTCAGAAGGATGTAGGTTGCAGTAGGTACTGGGAAATGAAGAAACTTGGACAGGATAGAGTAGCATGGAGAGCTGCATCAAACCAGTCTCAGGACTGAAGACCACAACAACAACAACAATGGATGTCAAAACAGCTCTCAGGTCGATCTGTGTGTGGCACGCATACAGTCACAAATCCTGTGCACACGTCATCTAGAGGGTCTGCTATAATTTTTTAATCAGGATGACCTGGCTCATCTTCATAGTGTGATGTAAACAGTGGAACTGTTCATGAAATACCTATTTATTACTGCCATCCACGATTTTCTTTTTTGAATACAGACTAAGGACCATTATATACCCAACCACGACTTTCTTTTTTAAATAGAGACTACGTAGCATTAGACATCAAAATTAAACTGTGCCTTGGTCAAAAAGATGCTGTATGTACATGCTGACAAGTAAGAGCAGGAGGAGACACCATAAACACCATAAATCTATACTTTCTTGTAAGGATGGATAGGAACACAGAAATCAGTTACACTCCCATTGGTATTTTTATTATTTTTGTGTATCCGGAGTCCAGCTTTAAAGAGCCATCTTCAGAGCTAAAATACGAAGAAGTTACTGGATCGGAACTGATTTATGCAAGACAGAAATAAAAATATCACTTTATCCAATAGAAATAATCCATTTTAGTCAACATGAAATTTGAGTGAGGGTAACACAGTCTGTCCACTGTAGAGTATATCACAGATTGCAGTAGTCAGACTATCAGGATGTTTTTGTCCTTAGACAGTCCTCTTAAAGTCTCCCTCTGCACTACGCTGGTTTCTAGTAGGGGGATGCTGAAAGAATCTCTTTCTAAATATACCTAGTCACGTGTGGGGTTGGAAACTGTCTTCAAAGGCAAGAGCTCAGTTTTAAACGACAGCAACCCGCACTGGGGTCAGGGAGGCATGTCGGTGCATCATGTGTCTACAGAGGTGCATGTTCCTATCACTGCTTGCAACTCACAGCCTGGCATCACTTTGGACAGCGGCAGCGTTGGTGGCTGTTATGTGAGAGTTGTGGTCTGTAACTTACTGGTAAAGACATTGGCACTGGTCCACTCCTTTCTACCATACTTGGTACAACAGTGACACAGAATTTTTTAAAAAAAAGAAGACCTGTGGTAGTTGTTAAACATGGAACTAGGGCCTATCAGAGTAACTTAGTGATGTTCCTTGTGTGACCTGTACCGTATTTGCTCTGTAGCAATAGTGTACTTGATATGTTACGCAACCTCTGTGTGTGTGTAGACAGTATGGTACTAGATTACAGCAATTTTTAAACTTTTGTGTTCACTGTGATGGTAATTGTTTTAGTAGTATCACGCATTTTTTAGTTTGCTGCTTTTTTTCAATATTTTGGGTCATAAGTTGTTTAGCAGTATGTTGTGGACAGCATATAGCGTATTCTAAACTTAATACAGTGTTATTACAAATGATTGAAGCGATTTCACAGCTCTACAATAACTTTATTATTTGAGATATTTTCACAATGCTTTGCACACACATACAAAAACTCAAAAAGTTTTTGTAGGCATTCACAAATGTTCGATATGTGCCACTTTAGTGATTCGGCAGACATCAAGCCGATAATCAAGTTCCTCCCACACTCGGCGCAGTATGTCCCCATCAATGAGTTCAAAAGCATCGTTGATGCGAGCTCGCAGTTCTGGCACGTTTCTTGGTAGAGGAGGTTTAAACACTGAATCTTTCACATAACCCCACAGAAAGAAATCGCATGGGGTTAAGTCGGGAGAGCGTGGAGGCCATGACATGAATTGTTGATCATGATCTCCACCACGACCGATCCATCGGTTTTCCAATCTCCTGTTTAAGAAATGCTTCTGCTTTAGCCTTTTCCGTAAGACTTTCCAAACCGTCGGCTGTGGTACGTTTAGCTCCCTGCTTGCTTTATTCGTCGACTTCCGCGGCTACGCGTGAAACTGGCCCGCACGCATTCAACCGTTTCTTCGCTCACTGCAGGCCGACCCGTTGATTTCCCCTTGCAGAGGCATCCAGAAGCTTTAAACTGCGCATACCATCGCCGAATGGAGTTAGGAGTTGGTGGATCTTTGTTGAACTTCGTCCTGAAGTGTCGTTGCACTGTTATGACTGACTGATGTGAGTGCATTTCAAGCACGACATACGCTTTCTCGGCTCCTGTCGCCATTTTGTCTCACTGCGCTCTCGAGCGCTCTGGCGGCAGAAACCTGATGTGCGGCTTCAGCCGAACAAAACTTTATGAGTTTTTCTACGTATCTGCAGCGTGTCGTGACCATATGTCAATGAATGGAGCTACAGTGAATTTATGAAATCGCTTCAATCATTTGTAATAGCCCTGTACTCGCATATGCATGACCTAAATAAATTCCTTATGGCTTTTATGCTTTTTAGGGTAAGGATTTCTGATAGGATTCTTCTGTTTGTATATACAGGGTGTAAGTATACACAGAACATGCCAATCCTCAAACCAATGACACTGGCATTTCCACTGGACATATATGAAAAAGACAGTGCTACTGCATATAGATGTATAAAAGGTTGATACATATGTCAGGCATATATATAGGACATGAATGCAGATTGGAAGAACTATTTTGGAGGGAAAATTCCTTGGCAGCCACTTTTGCATAATAAATTATAAAGTAGGAGGTGCCAGGTACTAATTGGTGATGAATCTCACATCCACGCGGACTGTCCCAGCTTTCCAACCAATAGGATAACGTGGCTCTGAATTTCCTGACAATTGGAAGCCATCTTGGATAAATCTGGTGGCTGTGCCGTAAGCGCACGTTCAATTTCGCGTAATCCCGGCGGATTTGGAATACCTCTGGCCGCAAGAGCGCATGGAGCGTTGCTGTTGCCGGTAGAGGGCAGGTCGGAGATGAAGACAGTTCAGGGCTGTGGCGACTTGGAGAAGAGGAGAGTGTGACATGGGCGGCGAGGAACGCTAGTGAGGTGGCGCGGCGTGCTGTTGTGGTCAAGCGTCTGTTGTGGCCCGTTGACAAGAGTGGTCCCTTTGCTCACTAGGTATTTGGCAGGACCGAGTGTTGGTCGCAGACGTGAACTTTGCTCGTTAAAAGCTACTTCGGCAGGACGCAGAGTATTCGATGTGCCCTCTGCTATTGAAATTGCAAGCATTTTGTGTCCATTGAGGTCCCGGGTTGGAGACCGGTCTGACCTTGTAAGCCCAGGACGCGGTGGCGTCTGCTGGATGATGCCCGTGGCTTTTCGACTACGAGTGACCTTCGTTACATCCTTCTGTCGGCGCCCTCTAAACAAGCGTTTGTCAATGGGCGCTGGATTTTACGAGAAATCTCGGTGAGCATCCGATTAGTGTGCAAGTCACTTGGTGTCGCATGGTGACTCCCTATCCTGGTTGCCCATTGTTATACATATAAATACGTTATTTAGAACATTTTGCCTGGTACTACTAGAGCCCAGTTCTGTCAGTGTGTGTGGGCTTGTGGCAGTAATTATTCCAAACTGTTTTTAGAATCTAAGGGTATAGAATGCAGATGTAATTTTTATGATTTATGAGTTGTACCTTATAATCAGTGAAAATTGTTTAATCTTTTCTTATTTCTGCATGTCTGTAGTCACCTGTTGGCTAGTATCACGAGATGGAGCTATTGACTAAATGGTTTGCATATAAAAAAAAAACGAAGAAGAATTTCTGTATTTGTTGTTTGTTTATTTTTTCCCAAATCATTAACGAGAGGTCTCCATGTTACAGATAGAAGATTGAATCTCTTGTTAACTGTGATCGTGTTAAAGATGCCTGAGTATCATAATTGAAATTCTGAATGAAGGTTTCTTGCAGTGCGGTAGCGACAACTGCCGTCCTATGTTAATAGAGAAGGAGGAATTGTTGATACTGCCGTCGCCTCTGCCACCGCCTCTGTCCTCATAAATTTGGACCACCTTGGTCAATCATTTTAGCTACTTCGGAGGCAATGGCGTTTCGATAGTTACTGGCAGTAGCCTATGGTTGGTTTTTGTGACATAATCATTTGATCATATGTTTTGCTGTTTGTAATGTAAATGTACATTTTTTTTGCTTCATTTAATATTCTTTACTAAAAGGAAGTGATTTTATACTGTTGCCCTTTTGAGGTGTTTACCATCCGTCGGGTATTGAAATTTAGTCTTTTCAGTTAATGTTACTCTTGGATGTTTGCTTTTAAAAATATATTCATTAGTGCTTTTGGGAACGTTAATAAATTCATTCTGGCTCAATACCTTTCCACACAACACCAGCTCCCTACCGCATTTCAAAGACCACGCAGGCTGAGTCAGTTTCCCCAACATTTATGATAATAAATCATAAAGGGGCATAGTAGGTCACCAAAAAATAACGATAAGGTAATAAATTATAGTGATAATATAGAAAAGGCATGGCTAAAAGTGACAGATCATTAATAATGGTAATAAATTGGAACCACTTTTTTGGATAAAGGTGATAATCGTGAAGACTGTCTCAGATTTTTTGACAAACAGGGCAATGTCTGTTTGATTTGCTTGCTATTTTTAACTCACCTACCGGCCTAAAGCAGTGGGGAAACAGTGGGAGAGGAGTGGGGTACCTTGTCTTCGACCCTGGAGGAGATATAGCAGTGATGTCGACTGGTCGTGGCGCGTTACTCACTGATCGGTTTGGAGTGTTGTAGATGGTGTAGACCTGATACCAGGCAGTCTTACGAACCTTCGCCTCTGATGTAAGTCGTGACAGTGAAATACTGTATTCAGGGTGGTCCACTGACAGTGACCGGGCCAAATATCTCACGAAATACACGAAATAAGCATCAAACGAAAAAACTACAAAGAACGAAACTTGTCTAGCTCGAAGGGGGAAACCAGATGGCCCTATGGTTGGCAAGCTAGATGGCGCTGCCATAGGTCAAACGGATATCAACTGCGTTTTTTTAAATAGGAACCCCCATTTTTTATTACATAGTCGTGTAGAACGTAAAGAAATATGGATGTTTTAGTTGGACCACTTTTTTCACTTTGTGGTAGATGGCGCTGTAATAGTCACAAACGTATAAGTACGTGGTGTCACGTAACATTCCGCCAGTGCGGACGGTATTTGCTTCGTGATACATTACCCGTGTTAAAATAGACCGTTTACCAGTTGCGGAATAGGTCGATATCGGGTGTGTGCTATGTATGCTGCTCGGTATCCTGGACGACATCATCCAAGTGTCCGGACTGTTCGCCGGATAGTTACGTTATTTAAGGAAACAAGATGTGTTCAGTCGCATGTGAAACGTCAACCACGACCTGCAACAAATGATGATGCCCAAGTAGGTATTTTAGCTGCTGTCACGGCTAATCCGCACATCAGTAGCAGACAAATTGCGTGAGAATCGGGAATCTCAAAAACGTCGGTGATGAGAATGCTACATCAACATCAATTGCACCTGTACCATATTTCTATTCACCAGGAATTGCATGGCGACGACTTTGAACGTCGTGTGCAGTTCTGCCGCTAGGCACAAGAGAAATTACGGGAAGATGGCAGATTTTTTGCACGCGTTCTATTTAGCGACGAAGCGTCATTCACCAACAGCGGTAATGTAAACCGGCGTAATATGCACTATTGGGCAACGGAAAATCCACGATGGTTGCGACAAGTGGAACATCAGCGACCTTGGCGGTTTAATGTATGGTGCGGCATTATGGGAGGAAGGATAATTGGCCCCCATTTCATCGATGGCAATCTAAATGGTGCAATGTATGCTGATTTCCTACGTAATGTTCTGCCGATGTTACTACAAGATGTTTCACCGCATGACAGAATGGTGATGTACTTCCAACATGATGGATGTCTGGCACATACCTCTCGTGCGGTTGAAGCGGTATTGAATAGCATATTTCGTGACTCGCACGTTCACCGGATCTTACGTCCCCGGATGTCTTTCTGTGGGAAAAGTTGAAGGATATTTGCTATCGTGATCCACCGACAACGCCAGATAACATGCGTGAGCCATTGTCAATGCATGTGGGAACATTAAGGAAGGCGAACTACTCGCTGTTGAGAGGAATGTCGTTACACGTATTGCCAAGTGCATTGAGGCTGACAGACATCATTTTGAGCATTTATTGCATTAATGTGGTATTTACACGTAATCACGCTGTAACAGCATGCGTTCTCAGAAATGGTAAATTCACAAAGGTACATGTATTACATTGCAACAACCGAAGCGAAATGTTCAAACATACCTACGTTCTGCATTTTAATTTAAAAAATCTACCTGTTACCAATTGTTCGTCTAAAACTGTGAGCCATATGTTTGTGCCTATTACAGCGCCATCTATCACAAAGCGAAAAAGGTGGTTCAACTAAAACATTATATTTCCTTACGTACTATACGAGTATGTAATAAAAAATGGGGGTTCCTATTTAAAAAACGCAGTTGATATCCGTTTGACCTATGGCAGCGCCAACTAGCGGGCCAACCATACCGCTATCTGGTTTCCCCTTCAAGCTAGACAAGTTTCGTTCTTTGTAGTTTTTCCGTTTGACGCGTATTTCGTGAGATATTTGGCCCTGTCATGATCAATAGACCACTCTGTATAGGCCATTTGATTGTGCGGAATCATCACAGTAAAATTGATCGACTTGGAGGCACGAGAGAAGGCCGTAAGCTAGCTGTAGTTTTTTGGCGTGACCATGACCACACTGGAAATAAATTTACTCAATTCGCTAAGCAGCAATGTGGGCCTTCTAACATTTCTTTGAGTGAAATTGTAACACTTGCGGTCATGAATGAGGGGAATTCAATAATTAATGCAACACTTTTTTCTCGGCCAGTTTCATTTGAAAGTAAATATGTCATTTGTTGTGGGCATCGTGGAATATTGCCACTTCAGCAACTATAGTTTCATGAGTTCCGATAGGTTGCGGCACTACACGTAGTCTTCCAAATGACGTCTGTAATGGAGGTGCATTCCAAGCAGTGACCTTTCTTTGAGTTTCGTTTGGCGGAAAATTAGAGCATCGTCAATATTCAGAGGCACTCACAGAACGTCTATAGAGACCTGACAGTGAACAAAAGCACAGTGAGTCGTTGGGCGAGCAGTCTGTCATCATTTCAACAAGGTCGCACAAACGTGTTCGAAATCCCACATGCCGGCCTGCCGCACAAAGCTGTGACTCCTGAAATGTTAGATCATGCAGACACTCTTGCTGGAAGTGGTGCAAACGAACTTCCCCTCTCCACGCCAACGCAAGGTCCCACACAAGTCTGCACACTCGAAAGGAGCTCACAGAACTTCGATGGACTGTTCTTCCTCATCCACCCTACAGTGCAGATCTCGCACCTTTCAAATCTTGGCGCTATAATGGAAGCAATCTGCGGGAAGCAGTATGTGGATTATGCGGAGGTTATTGAGGCAGCAAGATGTTGGCTCTGACGTCGACCAGCACATTGCCCCCCCCAGTAAGGTTTGATCGGAGGTTATGTTGGACAACAGGATTTATTGCCAAATGGTTGGGCAATAATATGGTGTATTGGAATCCTGGCTAAAAACCGCTTGCTTTCAGAAAACCAAATGTGTGGCATTATTTAATGAACGCCCGTCACAATACGTCGTTAGAGCAGTGATACGAATAGTAAAAAGTTCCTAAGCGGCAGGGACCGCAGTGAGAATTGGTTTCGAATCGGACAGAAATTGGAGCTGTCAGTTAATGCAGATCCATTTCAACCAGTTTCCTAGCGAACACTGCGAAATAAAGTGCATTCAGAGGATATTTGGAGCCGTAAATATCGGAAAAGGACATTGCTCGCAGCAGCATATAAAACTGCATCTGTTGTGTGGTGTCACCGCCAGACACCACACTTGCTAGGTGGTAGTTTTAAGTCGGCCGCGGTCCATTAGTACATGTCGGACCCGCGTGTCGCCACTGTGTGATCGCAGACCGAGCGCCACCACAAGGCAAGTCTCGAGATACGGAATAGCACTCGCCCCAGTTGTACGGACGACGTAGCTAGCGATGCACACTGACGAAGCTTCGCTCCTTTGCCGAGCAGATAGAATAGCCTTCAGCTAAGTCCATGGCTACGACCTAGCAAGGCGCCATTAGTAACATTGCATGTATCTAAAGAGTCTCACTTGTATCGTCAAGAGCGAGTATGCAACAAGGATGGATTAAAGTTAAGTATTCCAGAAGCTACGTACTTTTCTTTATAGCATTCATTACGTATCCTGTTACAGACCTATCTCTTGCCTGCGTGAACTAAACGCGTGCCTTTCGGCTACTTCCATGGCGTGGCTGTCTTGCTACGCCACAACATGTTGAATGGTCGAATCAACACATCAAGAAGACATAGATGATTCGAAGCGTATGGCATTGTCGGACGTGTCGATGTTTTGCTACTTCTCAAGTTATGCGAGATGTCGAATGCACTGACGGCTCCGCAATGTAAACGGTGTAGGTTAGGTTAGGGACGGCTCTGTGGTGTTTTGGAAGTGTTTTTACTGCCATGACTTGTGCCTACTCATTCAGGATGTTGTGAACATGACTCAGGATGTTTAATTCAACATTATCAGTACTCAAGTGTTACCCTTTCGTCCACATCTTCATGATCAGGGTGCTGAAGATAATCAGATCGTCCAGGTTGACTACAACTTTTTTCACAGGGCTGCAAGCTTAAGTTCCTGGCTCGGAGAACAGTAAGGTACTCTACCTCATCTTGAATTGCCCGCTAAATCACGTCATCTTTACACTGTAGCACATGCCTGGATCTACTTAAAGCAACGGATGAAGCGTACGAATTAACATTCTCGCAGTTTGATAGCTGTACAGGGTGTAATAATCAATGAGTGGCTTCAGCTGGATTTGACATACCTGAAGAAACTTGCGGATTCTCTTCTTCGGCCTATTAGACGGTATTAGCATCATGTATGATGCCTGCTGGGGGTGACTAGTTTTGTGACCAGTTTCAGATTTGATTGCTTTTTTGTGTCTTGCAACAGAGTGGAATAATCGTGCAAGCTGGAGTATTAGCTCCTTAGTGAATAGTATCCTTTCACTGGGCGAAACGTATCTTATTGCGAGTGTGTGAAGAGATAAAGATAGCTGTATGTTTAAAAAGTCAATGTAAGTGACAATACTAAAAGGAACCGTAAGAATACGATGCAAATAGTACGTTTCGGGTAGTTATGTACAAGAACTGATTCCCATGTCTCACAAGAGCATTTATTAATATAAACGAACGACTATAGCACTATATAGCATGTAATGGGATCACATATACGTGTGGAGATGACAACTTGAGGAGTGAAGTCAACCTTTAAAATTCGAGACGGAGTAAATAGGTCTTTTTAAGGCGGTAGAGACGATGACGTAAGCCGACGGCACGCTACCTCTGCAGCATGATTGTGGAGCTCATTTGCTTTCATTCATCTTTTAATGAATACCTCTAAGCATTCCTGGTCTCCTGTCTACACGTCCGCTGCTTTTATGTTGGTTCTGAAGCGATATTTTTCAAAGGAAAAGCACCATACCGTCATTCCGTCAACCTCCGACTCAGAGATTGCTGGTTCAATTGCTAGCATGTATAGCGGTCAGTCAAACTTTTGAAACTTCCTGGCAGATTAAAACTGTATGCCGGACCGAGACTCGAACTCGGGACCTTTGCCTTTCGCGGGCACTTGCCCGCGAAAGGCAAAGGTCCCGAGTTCGAGTCTCGGTCCGGCACACAGTTTTAATCTGCCAGGAAGTTTCATATCAGCGCACACTCCGCTGCAGAGTGAAAATCTCATTCTGGAGTCAAACTTTTGTTGCACATGGATGGACGGCGACAGGGAGAGATTTGACATACAGTTTTTAATCGTTGTGTTGTACGCCATTGCTCTGTATTAAACTTCAAACCTCTCCACAGCGTTTCGGAAGTTGAGACGTGAGACATTATTGACTGCAGCTCGCATGTCTTACGAGAACGTCATACCCGCTTGCCCCTTTGTTCTCATTCGAGATGAAGACTCTGTGTGGTGGTGTCACTTTCCAAAGCCTCCCCCCAGGTGTCCCGTGATCTTGCGATCAACATCATATGACTTCTCTTAGCTTCTATCACCTAACATAACTACGACCTCGCTACAGTCATAAAAAAGGTTGAGCTTTCCAACCACTTAAAATGGACTAACATAGGACAAATTCTCTCTTTTGGATTTATGCTTTAGAACTAGGCATACAAAAGTGGCACAGCACTAGTTCATCTTCGCTATTGTGAAACACATTTCTTCTACTGAACAAGTTTCCAGTTTCCATAGCGCTTCAGGAATACATTTTAAAGCCCATGTTTACTAGACTTTTGTTCTTTTTTGTCTTGCACCATACAACGACCTCTCAAAGTTGCCTATCTTTTAGTCTTAGCAACAGCAGAATAGGTACATGTAGTACAATATCAGACTTATCAGCACGGTATTTGCGTACAACTTTCGACTCTCACCCTTCCGGACCAGTGCCCCTAACCTCAAATCGATACATGTAGCCTTCCCAATCATCCTTTCAAATTTGTAACATCATCACGAGATCATCTGGTGTATGGTTTCTACAGGGAATCAGATGTCAATTATTAGCGATAGTGTATATGTACAATTTGCCGACTTAAAAAAACTTACAAACTGACTGTAATATTAATTTACACTGTGTATGATTGGGAGCTTTTAATTTCCCTCTAGGAGCAAAATAAATAGGAGTTAACTCTTGCATGAACCTACCCTTTGGCAAGCAAAAAGAAGTTGTCTTTGGGAAAGATGGTGATATGAAATCCACTCCGAAGTACTTAATACACTGTTTCTGTGACTTGTGGATTATTACCGAGTTCAGAAATCGTAATGCAAACTCAAAAATACGATACGTCAAAGGACAGGGGGTGGGGTAAGAGAGAGAAAAAGTTTTTGTGTCTGTGTGTGTGTGTGTGTGTGTGTGTGTGTGTGTGTGAGTGAGAGAGAGAGAGAGAGAGAGAGAGAGAGAGAGAGAGAGAGAGAAAGAGACATAAGATCTTTCGGGAGCTGTGGTACACGTGGGATAAAAACTGTTTCGTCTTCTCCCTTTCCGGTTGTCTATTTTGCTGCAATGCCAAGCACGTTCTTTGCACCTAAACTTGCGCTGTTTAAAAGCTTTGGCGGGTCGAGGTTCCGTAGTAAACCAACTGGAGCTAGTAAGTTAATAAAAGATCATGTGCTGGCTAATACAGCACTCGATCTATTTTCTTTTTCCTGCTTCATCAACTAAAGCGACACGGTTTAGTAATGAGTTAAACCCAGAGTGAAACGAGGAGATAAACCAGAGAAAACAATAAAACGAGTGTTTCAACATAGGCGAATGGTTTATTTCTATGAAGATGTGCGAATTTAGCATCATAATTACTCTTTGTAAAAATTACAATACCAAGAAGAAACGATGATGAGATATGATTAAACGTGGAACACAAGTTACGAATGGGTAATAACATGTAAATAAATCGGTCATAACAGTCCACGCGGTTTAACAACATTCATGCTCCGCAAGACGAATTGAGTGTCTGAATTGCTGCGACGACATGCTCACTTATGTAGAGGGCGTGCAAAGGTAATTGTTATAGTTAGGTCCGAATGTGAATAATACAGGAAACCGTGTTCCATAGACGAGCAGCTAGTTGTTAATACGTCATGGATTGACTCTTCATTGCAATTAAATATCGCATATCCAATCTCTTATACACAATTATACTCCACATGTCATTCAACGTCCTTATAATACTTTCAAGTTCAGTGAAGCAAAAGGCACCAGATATCCTACTATGGGTCGTGAAGGGCAAGTACTCATTACCTCCAGTAAATATGAGTGCAGTTACCCTTTACATATTAAGTATGGTCCCCAGTGTTAGCTCCAGTGAAACACAAAAAATTGTTTATTTCGGATATTTTTTATTTCGTGATTTCGTAAGGCGTAAAGTGAAGGAGCAACTTCGTGCAAGCAGAAGTAATCCTGAACATATGTGGTGTCAATTAGAGAAAGCATCGGTTCGTGCGCGACAGTGCACTGTATCAGTATGTTCCAAACCCTTGCACGCAAAAATGCGATTTTTCAGAGGGTCATAACGCGGGCTCTATTGATCACATAGATAAGGGGTCAAGCGTTTTGGCTATCCCTTCGCCTACCATCGGAAACCCCCCCATGAACCATGGACCATGCCGTTGGTGGGGAGGCTTGCGTGCCTCAGCGATACAGATAGCCGTACCGTAGGTGCAACAACAACGGAGGGGTATCTGTTGAGAGGCCAGACAAACGTGTGGTTCCTGAAGAGGGGCAGCAGCCTTTTCAGTAGTTGCAAGGGCAACAGTCTGGATGATTGACTGATCTGGCCTTGTGCTGGTACTGCGAACGGCTGAAAGCAAGGGGAAACTACAGCCGTAATTTTTCCCGAGGGCATGCAGCTTTACTGTATGATTAAATGATGATGGCGTCCTCTTGGGTAAAATATTCCGGAGGTAAAATAGTCCCCCATTCGGATCTCCGGGCGGGGACTACTCAAGAGGATGTCGTTATCAGGAGAAAGAAAACTAGCGTTCTACGGATCGGAGCGTGGAATGTCAGATCCCTTAATCGGGCAGGTAGGTTAGAAAATTTAAAAAGGGAAATGGATAGGTTGAAGTTAGATATAGTGGGAATTAGCGAAGTTCGGTGGCAGGAGGAAGAAGACTTCTGGTTAGGTGACTACAGGGTTATAAACACAAAATCAAATAGGGGTAATGCAGGAGTAGATTTAATAATGAATAGGAAAATAGGAATGCGGGTAAGCTACTACAAACAGCATAGTGAACGCATTATTGTGGCCAAGATAGTTACGAAGCCCACACCTACTACAGTAGTACAAGTTTATATGCCAACTAGCTCTGCAGATGACAAAGAAATTGAAGAAATGTATGATGAAATAACAGAAATTATTCAGATTGTGAAGGGAGACGAAAATTTAATAGTCGTGGGTGACTGGAATTCGAGTGTAGGAAAAGGGAGAGAAGGAAACATAGTAGGTGAATATGGATTGGGGCTAAGAAATGAAAGAGGAAGCCGCCTGGTAGAATTTTGCACAGAGCACAACATAATCACAGCTAACACTTGGTTCAAGAATCATAAAAGAAGGTTGTATACATGGAAGAACCCTGGAGATACTAAAAGGAATCAGATAGATGGTAAGACAGAGATTTAGGAACCAGGTACTAAATTGTAAGACATTTCCAGGGGCAGATGTGGACTCTGACCACAATCTATTGGTTATGACCTGTAGATTAAAACTGAAGAAACTGCAAAAAGGTGGGAATTTAAGGAGATGGTACCTGGGTAAACTGAAAGAACCAGAGGTTGTACAGAGTTTTAGGGAGAGCATAAGGGAACAATTGACAGGAATGAGAGAAAGAAATACAGTAGAAGAAGAATGGGTAGCTTTGAGGGACGAAGTAGCGAAGGCAGCAGAGGATCAAGTAGGTAAAAAGACGAGGGCTAGTAGAAATCCTTGGGTAACAGAAGAAATATTGAATTTAATTGATGAAAGGAGAAAATACAAAAATGCAGGAAATGAAGCAGGCAAAAAGGAATACAAACGACTCAAAATTGAGATCGACAGGAAGTGCAAAATGGCTAAGCAGGGATGGCTAGAGGACAACTGTAAGAATGTAGAGGCCTATCTCACTAGGGGTAAGATAGATACTGCCTACAGGAAAATTAAAAAGACCTTTGGAGATAAGAGAACGACTTGTATGAATATCAAGAGCTCAGATGGAAACCCAGTTCTAAGCAAAGAAGGGAAAGCAGAAAGGTGGAAGGAGTATATAGAGGCTCTATACAAGGGCGATGTACTTGAGGACAATATTATGGAAATGGAAGAGGATGTAGATGAAGATGAAATGGGAGATATGATACTGCGTGAAGAGTTTGACAGAGCACTGAAAGACCTAAGTCGAAACAAGGCCCCCGGAGTAGACAACATTCCATTGGAACTACTGACGGCCTTGGGAGAGCCAGTCGTGACAAAACTCTACCATCTGGTGAGCAAGATGTATGAAACAGGCGAAATACCCTCAGACTTCAAGAGAAATATAATAATACCAATACCAAAGAAAGCAGGTGTTAACAGATGTGAAAATTACCGAACCATCAGTTTAATAAGTCACAGCTGCAAAATACTAACACGAATTCTTTACAGACGAATGGAAAAACTAGTAGAAGCCAACCTCGGGGTAGATCAGTTTGGATTCCGTAGAAACACTGGAACACGTGAGGCAATACTGACCTTACGACTTATCTTAGAAGAAAGATTAAGGAAAGGCAAACCTACGTTTCTAGCATTTGTAGACGTAGAGAAAGCTTTTGACAATGTTGACTGGAATACTATCTTTCGAATTCTAAAGGGGTAAAATACAGGGAGCGAAAGGCTATTTACAATTTGTACAGAAACCAGATGGCAGTTATAAGAGTCGAGTGACATGAAAGGGAAGCAGTGGTTGGGAAGGGAGTAAGACAGGGTTGTAGCCTCTCTCCGATGTTGTTCAATCTGTATATTGAGCAAGCAGTAAAGGAAACAAAAGAAAAATTCAGAGTAGGTATTAAAATTCATGGAGAAGAAATAAAAACTTTGAAGTTCGCCGATGACATTGTAATTCTGTCAGAGACAGCAAAGGACTTGGAAGAGCAGTTGAATGGAATGGACAGTGTCTTGAAAGGAGGATATAAGATGAACATCAACAAAAGCAAAACAAGGATAATGGAATGTAGTTTAAGTCGGGTGATGCTGAGGGAATTAGATTAGGAAATGAGGCACTTAAAGTAGTAAAGGAGTTTTGCTATTTGGGGAGAAAAATAACTGATGATGGTCGAAGTAGAGAGGATATAAAATGTAGGCTGGCAATGGCAAGGAAAGCGTTTCTGAAGAAGAGAAATTTGTTAACATCCAGTATTGATTTAAGTGTCAGGAAATCATTTCTGAAAGTATTCGTACGGAGTGTAGCCATGTATGGAAGTGAAACATGGACGATAAATAGTTTGGACAAGAAGAGAATAGAAGCATTCGAAATGTGGTGCTACAGAAGAATGCTGAAGATTAGATGGGTAGATCACATAACTAATGAGGAAGTATTGAATAGGATTGGGGAGAAGAGAAGTTGTGGCACAACTTGACTAGAAGAAGGGATCGGTTGGTAGCACATGTTCTGAGGCATCAAGGGATCACCAATTTAGTATTGGAGGGCAGCGTGGAGGGTAAAAATCGTAGAGGGAGACCAAGAGATGAATACACTAAGCAGATTCAGAAGGATGTAGGTTGCAGTAGGTACTAGGAGATGAAAAAGCTTGCACAGGATAGAGTAGCATGGAGAGCTGCATCAAACCAGTCTCAGGACTGAAGACCACAACAACAACAACAACCATCGGAAAAAGGGTCATACTGTAACTCTCCCTATAGTACGGCCTCAAAATTTAAACATTTCACGCTACCTCCAGCCCAGGCAAATTGAGAAAATCGGTTGGTTCTTTTGCGTTAGGTGTGATCTGTGGTGGACCTTACGCTGCTTTTAATATCATCATTTGTTCATGCGCGGTCCCTGACAAATCCCGAAAAAATCGTGATGTTTGGGTATCACGAGTAGCTTTTGTACGGATGGCCACTTCAGTAATTTCTGTTCATGACAGAACGTCGAAATTGTTATCGTATGTTTTTAAGATGTTGTACTAGGGTTATTTTGAAAACTTTTTGCGACATCGTTATCTGTTGCTAAGATTCACCGGTTCAAATTTACTGGATGTAAGCACGTAAAATAAGCGCGGAATATCCGGACCGATGCGTAAATGTTGTTTTAATTGGCTTAGAGAACATATGGTAACGGCTCTGAGGTCATATAAAGGTATCTTAGTTAACCACACTTTGTTTTAATCGTTATTTTTTCACCAATTAAATTTTGCGACGCTCTGTCTCTGTCTAATGAACTCTTAATATCTATACAGGCTGTCTTGACCTAGAAACTATTCGGCGGTGCCATCTGGCGGCGTAAGCACGTTACAAAAAATTGTTTTTTCGTATGAAATTTATTGTACTTTCACATTAAACACCGCATTTTTCAGTATGCTGTAGGAGTAGCCGAAAAATGTTGTGCATTTTTATGTAACGTATTGTAAAGTGAACTTCGGTTGGATGGGAGAAGATTTTGTATTAACCTTATATTATGCATACTTATTCGTTGTTTATATGTGTCAAACTATGTAAACGTGTCGAAGTATATAAATAAACTATTATAGCTTTACTGATTAAAGCTTTACTGACCCGCGGAATCCGTTTTTTATAAGCAGCACTTCTTTCTGTAAAGTGTAAAGAAGGGATCCAGATGAAAAATGTTCCCGTTGGAGCACAAAAAATTCCAATATGCTCCTCTGTAACAGACTGTGTCAGAAAGGTGGGGAACCAGCTGCTTCAGTCCTCATTTCACCATCCTCACCAAAAATTTTGGCATGCAAATATATTCTCACTTTTTCTGCTGAAAGAGAGTAGCAGAGAGACAGTGGCAGTGAAAGAGAGAGGAGACAAATCCAGTGGGGGAGAAAGAGAGAGGAGATTGTGATTGTGGGAGAGAGAAAGTGACAGTGAAAGAGAATGAGAGATGGATGAAGATAATAGCAGTGGCAGCCAAAGACAGAGCAGATAGTGGTGATCAATGAGAGACATTGACAGTAAAAGAGAAATGGATGGAGATAGTGGCATTAGGAGAAAAATTGACAGTAAACAGTGCAAATGAAAGAGAGATGAGTGGACAACATAGGCTGGAGCAGGGAGCTGTACTCACATCTCCCGCCCCTCCATCCCCCACTCGCACTCAGACCAGCGAATTTTAATACGGAAAAATTGGCCCACTTTTCCCCCATCCCCTGTTAAAGTTTCCCGAACTAGGGGTCAAAACTCTGAACAAACCATCCTCAAGGACATGAGTAGAGAAGTTCGCAGCTCGTGGTCTTCTGGTTGAGTTCTCGCTTCCCGAACACAGGGTCCCGGGTTCGATTCCCGGCCGGGTCAGGGATTTTCTTCTGCCTCGAGATGACTGGGTGTGTGTGTGTTGTCCTTATCATTACATCATCATTTCATGAAAGCGGCGAGATTGGGCTGAGGAAAGGTTGAACTTTGTACAGGCGCTGATTAGTTGAGCGCCCCACAATCCAATCATCATCATCATGAGTGGAGAAGAAACAATGGTGATTGAAGAGAAAGCAATGTGTTAGAAAAAAAAACGGGACAGAGACAATGGCACTGTGACAGGGAAAGAGTGGAAATGGCAGAGAAGGAGACAGTGGAATGGGAGAGCAGGAGAAAGAGATGAAGACAGTGACAGTGGGCGAGACAGAAAGGAGAAAGTGGAAAAGGAGACAGTGGGACAGAGACATATACAGGCAGTGACAGTGAGTGGTAGATGCTGAGTAAGAAGGCTTCACTGCAAAGAGAGACTGGGTGAAAGATTTACGAGGATATACCGAAAAGAAATCCTTCTGAATTTTTTACTTGAAAACTATTGAACCTTTTGAAATTAAACAAACGTTATTAACATTCTACATCATTATTCTTCATGTCTAACTATTTGCCTCCGTCTGCCACGAAATGGCTCCGTAGCGTGTAACATGGCGGTGCATAACGTAAGTATGCCAGTGCGTGGGAAACAGTGTGATGTAATCGGATTTCGGATTCAAAGAGTTCAGCCACGCATGGAAAACGCTCTCCTTCAACATGACAATACCACACCACACACGAATGCTGCGACTGCTACATCAATCCAACGCCTTCGGTTCACTCTCATCGATCGTCCTACACAAAATCCTGACTTGGCCCCATCCGATTCATCTGTTTCCAGAACTTAAAAAACTCCTTCTGGAACTTCACTTTGAGAGTGATGAAGCGGTGCATGCAGAGGTGAGGTTGTGACTCCATCAACAAAGGCGAACACTCTACAGCGATGTTATCAACAAACAGGTCTTTCTTTGGGAGAACTGTGTTCATTATCAGTATGACCATGCTGAGAAATAAACATGTAGAAATGAAGAATAAAGGTGTAGAACGTTAATAACGTTTGTTTTATTTAAAAAGCCTTAAGAGTTTTTACATTAAAAATTCAGAGATATTACTTTTCAGCACGTCTCGTAAAATGTTTTAAAATAGCGCGATTATGCTCGCATGCCAATATTTTTGGTGAACAAGGGGAATGAAGATTGAGGCGGCTAGTTCCCTACACTTCTGTTACAGCCTAAAAGGCATTTTTCAGCTGGTATATTTATGCTTCTCAATATAGATCTATTTTAAAACGGGCAGTAGCACTAACTTTTGATCACAAGACAAAGTAGTGATTACCACGCCTCGATCATAGCCTCAGCTACTGTATAAGTAGATGTACAGAGCTGTGCAACTACATTTTCAACAGTTTTTCTCTCGAATTGAAGGCTGTTGACTCAAATTGTGGTTTTCAAAAAAAGCTGAACATTTTTTACTCCTTCTAAACAGGAATGCCTTAGATCTGTTTTGCTGTACTAAGAAAGTAAAATTCCCTTAAATGAATGCAATAATAGAGAATAATGTTAATATTTGTGTAATTTTGGCCTGCATGGTTGTGTTATCGTAAGTCGCGGAAGTGTATCGAGAAGTACGAATTGCTGATGTAAGGACGACTCTGACTCGTTTTTATCATGTAGCAATCCTGATTCAGGTATTCCACAAACGACTCAAATCATTTTAGGAGTGTTGCTTTTATGAGGTCACAGTTGATGCCTTCTTCTGTCCACCTTCAACGTCAACATTTGTAAAAAGAAGTAAATTGTTATGCTGTTTGTCATTATTATAGGTATTATTGTTTCCAGTTGCTTCTCATTTTGGAATTTCATAGTCCTGTGTTTCGTTTTCCTTTTATAAGATCTTTGTATGTTATGACGTATTCTATGACACTGAAGTTTTGTCATATACCCTGATGGAAAAAAATCGCAATACAAAAAATAATTAATGTAGAGTAAGTGAATTTCTGTAATTCACTTCCCTAGGTAACATGTTTGAGTGATTAACAATGCAAGATCACAGGTTAATGTAAGAGAGAGATAAGTCATTGCAAATGTGAAATACTAGTACAATAATAATCGGCGTAACCGCCAGAGTGTTGAATACAAGCATGAAAACGAGCATGCATTGTATTGTACTGGTGACAGATGTCAGTTTGTGGGATGGAGCCCCATTCCAGTTGCACTGGGGTGATCGATACGGGGGTGGTTTATGCTGTTTTTGGACGACGCTGGAGTTGTCGTCAATTGATGTCCCACATGTGCTTGCTTGGAGACAGATCCAGTAATCGAGCAGGCCAAGGCAACATGCTAACACCTTGTAGAGCAATAGTATGTAGGGGCGCGTTATTCTGTTGGGAAACGCCGCCTGCAATGCTGTTCATGAATCGTAGCACAACAGGTCGAATCACGAGACTGACGTACAAATTTGCAGTCAGGGTGCGTGGGATAACCACGAGAGTGCTCCTGCTGTCGTACGAAATCGCATCCCAGATCATAACTCCAGTGTGTCTAGCACGCCGACTGGTTGGTTGCAGGACCTCAAATGGTTCAAAAAAATGGTTCAAATGGGTCTGAGCAGTATGGGACTTAAGATCTGTGGTCATCAGTCCCCTAGAACTTAGAACTACGTCAACCTAACTAACATAAGGATATCACACACATCCATGCCCGAGGCAGGATTCGAACCTGCGACCGTAGCGGTCGCGTGGTTCCAGACTGAAGCGCCTAGAACTGCTCGGCCACTCCGTCCGACTGCTGGACCTCAATTGGCTTCCTTGTGAGTAACAGACGAGCATCACTGGCACCGAGGCAGAACCAGCCTTCATCGGAAAGCGCAACAGACCTGTACCCTGCCCACCAATGAGCTCTTGCTTGACACCACTGAGGTTGCAAATGGCGGTGGTTTCGGGTCAGTGGAAACCACGTTAACAGGATGTCTAGCTCTGGGCTGACATTGAAGTAATAGATTTGTGACAGTTGGTTGTGATACTGTGGTGGAAACTGCTGATCAGATTTCTACTGCAGATGTAGTACGATGCACCAGAGCCATACGCCGAACACCATGGCCTTCTCTCTCGGTAGTGCGATTTGGCCGTCCGGAGCTCGATCTTATTGCGACCGTACATTCACGTGACCTCCGCTGCCAGCAGTCATGTATAGTGGCTACATTCCTGCCAAGTGTTTCTGTGGTGTCACCGCCAGACACCACACTTGCTAGGTGGTAGCCTATAAAGCGGCCGCGGTCCGTTAGTATACGTCGGACCCGCGTGTCGCCACTGTCAGTGATTGGAGACCGAGCGCCGCCACACGGCAGGTATAGTCTAGAGAGACTCTCTAGCACTCGCCCCAGTTGTACAGCCGACTTTGCTAGCGATGATTCACTCTCTACATACGCTCTCATTTGCAGAGACGCCAGTTTAGCGTAGCCTTCAGCTACGTCATTTGCTACGACCTATAGTGCGCGTCATTTATGTTGGCGGCCGAGTTTAGGTTCGTTCTGCGCATCTGACGTCACAAAACGCAGTCAGCCAATGAACAGAGAACAATGTTGCCAGATCTCGATTGCAGTGCAGAGCATGGACGGGTGTCTTCAGTTTTAGAAACATTCAGTTATAAATAAAGTAACAGAACAAAAGCAATATCTTGATAGCAGACTTTCTTTTATAGAAAGTTTGTAAAAAGTATTCTTTATACCAATTGCTTCATATTCTGTTAATTAAGTAAACCAAACAAGCAATAAGGTGATAGCAGGGAAAGGTGTTTACATCAATCTCACGAACCGCTTTTTCGCAGTAAAGAACAGCGGTAATTGTTTATTTCCTTTTGTACTTCGACGAAGCGTGAGTAATTCATAGTCATACCAATAGTGTTTGTCAGTATTTTGCGTACCCTGTTAGAGTCGTCATGGAGCTCTATGGTTATATAAGCTGCGTTAGCGTAACGGTTACGGTGTTGGGCTTCTATGTGGAAGGTTATGAGTTCTAACCTTGTGCAGTGCTTAATATTTTCATTATTTAAAAACAATACCGAAGTGCCTTACTTCACGAATTATATTCGTTTCAATGCAATATTTTGAAATTTCTAGTGCTTTGTCTCTTCATTAACCCTTTCGCTGCTGCAGACACGTGCTCCCTTCATTCCGCGCTGTGCGCGACTTTGTCATCACTGTACTGCTCGCCTGTGCAGACACGTAGTGTTCCCACTGCTTTGACACACTTATCATTCGATTTCATAAAAACTATTTGACCCAAAAATTAGATTTTTACACATCTTGACTGATACCCCCCTCCCCCCCCCCCCATAAATGACTTAATTTTGTTTCGATGTTCAACGCCGTTATTATGCAGCATTAAATGTAGTGAACCATTGCACGAAATTTTGAAGAGTTTGCAGAGGTAAAAGTCCATAGCGTATACTTTCGGTATGGTCTATTTTAGTTGCCACAATGTTGAGAATGAAATGTGAACAAGGTACCTAAATTTCATCTAAAATTTACTGTATAACAGTATCTCATTTAATTTAAGTACCACATAGGTGTCATATGTAATATTGAGAAATATTCCGTCTTTCGCGACTGTAATAAAAGTTTTATTTACACCGGACGCGTTTGGCTTTATTTTAAAGCACTTCAATCAATGAAAGGTATGGCACATACACAATGGTACTCATGTTATCTTTCTTGTTTTTGTCTCACATTCGCAGTTTTATCAATGATATTGAAATATATTCCTCTTCTGCAACTGTAATAAGCGACTTATTTAGACCAGACGCGTTTCTCTCTTTTGAAGCATCTTCAGTGGACAGTATTTTGTCTCTTCCATTGCCAAGTCACCTTTCGTTGATTTCTGCTGCGGTAACGCAATATTCAACGTTTGTGTCTGCTGATCAGTGTTTTAGCAAATAAATGTTGTTTCTGTGTGCCACACACAAAAATTATATTTGACAAGGCTCAGAGCACTTCTCTGATAGACGGCATATTCAACACAGTTTTGTTTAATGTATTTTGTCAACTTCTTTTTGATTGACTGAAGTGCTTTAAAATAAAGCCAAACGTGCCCAGTGTAAATAAAACTTTTGTTACAGTCGCGAAAGATGCAATATTTCTCAATATTACATACGACACCTATGTGGTACTTAAATTAAATGAGGTATTGTTATGCAGTAAATTTTATATGAAATTTAGGTATCTTGTCCACATTTCATTCTCAACATTGTGGCAACTAAAATCGACCATACGGAAAGTATACTCTATGGACTTTTACCTTTGCAAACTCTTCAAAATTTCGTGCAATGGTTTACTGTATTTAATGCTGCATAATAACTGCGTTGAACATCGAAACAAAATTAAGTCATTTATGGGGGGAAGGTATCAGTCAAGAAGATGTGTAACAATCTAATTTTTGGGCCAAATGGTTTTTGTGGAATCAAATGATAACAGTGTCAAAGCAGTCGGAACACGATGTGTCTGCACAGGTGAGCAGTGCAGTGACAAAAACACGCACAGCGCGGAATGCAGGGAGCACGTCTTTGTAGCAGCGAGAGGATTAATGCGGCCCTGGTGGCTTTACTTCATGAACTGCACGCTCCCCCTTAAACGTAAGCTTGCGAACTATGCTATACTATGGCGCTGCTTCTCTTGTCGCGTGCGTCGTGTGCAACTGGCAACGCAGCAATCTCCCGCGTCTGGGCGGGCATGCGCGAGCCACCAAGAAAAAAGAATTGAACTATAGCAAGGCGCCATATTCTTCAAGAATGTATTCTGAACAGATAATATTGTGAATCATGTACCGTCAACAGCGACGTTCATCGTTAATGGATTAAAGTTAAGTATCAAACTAATTATGTCCGCTTTCTAAATTCTAATTCCTTGTCATGTTCCAGACCTCACGTCAGTATAGTCCTTCCCTCCTCACGCCAGCCTGCGTGAGCTAAAACGCGCGCATTTCGGCCTCCACTAGTAACACGGTGTTGGCTCTTCTGCCAACACAACAGTTTCTGAAATACTGCAGAAGAAATATCCGGCTTCTTGCAGTCCTATTACACGACCTCGTTCAAACTCAGTGAGCTGTTAATAGTGACGTCTTTGTTGCTTTAAAGGTATTCTTGAGAAACATCAACTCATCACGTCCAGTCTCAAAGGTAACTAACTCTGAAGCACGTTACTGAGTGTGTTTAAAGCACCTGACACCCATCGTGATAGTGGCGCTGCCAGCGCCACGCTTATCGGACGGGCGCGAAATTTAAATAGCCTACGTTTATGTCATACAACTCCTCCTTGGTGTTGCGATTTCCCGTCAGTGTGTGCCACTGGAGATTTGTCATATACTTCCAGAAGAATAATTACATAAATTAATAAATATGTGATTATATACTTACAGGACGTCCAAGAAGAGGTAATGGCAGTAAATATTCAAAATAGAAGGTCACACGGCATGCAAGGACTGACTAGTGCCATCTGAAGGAACGTAAAAGTGTAGGGAGTGCTGTGCTTAGTTGACTGCATAGGAGTCTTACAATTAGCTGAATGGGAATGAATTATCGACTTCCTGGAATTCCAATTGTTTCATCGTAAAGGTGTAAAGATGCTAATGTGAACTGTGTGTTTAATTGTATAGAACTGGGTGACTTGTAAAGCTATCACTGCACTAACCGTTGGCAGACACTACATCCACTAAGACAGGCTGTTGATGAACACGTATTACTTTGTGTTAGATAATCCTGACACCAAGTTGAATGGGTCTCTTGATGGTACGAGTTGGTAACTATAGGCTATGTGGGGGATATTACGCACCACCAACAATCTTTTATTTTCTATTGAGCAATGAGTATTGGGTCGTGCGAATTGTGTCGTGCATACAAAGTTGGGCACACTGAGCGACCTGGATGTAGTTAAGGCAAGAGGCTCTCATATGGGAGAAGTTGCATTCAAATCAAGTGCGACCACTCCGATTTCGGTTCCCTGTCAATTTACTTCCGCTTGTATGTCTGACCCTATCTTGTCCTCTTGGTCTCGTGAGCATGCTCTCGGTGGTACATTAAACCCAATATTTCTTCTTGTTACGTCTGAGTTACGAGTATAGAGAAGGTTGAATACGTGTCAGATGCTACAAAGGCGAGCGCTGTGTCACTGATTGCAATATACCATAAGAATGCCTGACTGGTCGTCTCTAGAACTATTGAGCACGGTATCACTGATGACACCCTGTGCCCTAAACGGATGGAACTCCTTAACATGGACCACCTGAAAGGAATTCAGTAATATTTCCCGCAGGAAAGGACACAGACTTAACCCCACATACCTTACATATTTGAGCTGAAGCAGGGTTACAAGTATCAGTATCATGTCGTAGGTAGTAGGTACTCGTATAATTCACCCTGGAAATATAGGTAACAGGATCCTAAAAGCTTAGTGAAATTTGACGCTAAAGAGAAATGGGCGGAGGGTGGGGGGACTTGATCTGTCAGGATCAATCACTGAAGAACATTCCCTTAATAAATGTTTATTAAATTTCGCAGCCTGTGATACCAACTGCCCAGTGCAGACTAGCACTGGGACACTTAATGTGAGCTTGAATTAAACTGAGCTACAAAATAAACCACGGCGGAGTGTGTACGTGTGTGTATGTTTGTTTTGTGTACAGTGAAAGTACTTCAATTGAGGCAACAGTAGTAAACTGTAGGTAGTACGTCTAATATTGTGAAACAATAACAGGCAACCATATGAACACATTCAGTATTTTTTTGTATGTTTTATTGAAAAATACGACCTGCAAATCGCAGCTTACAAAATGATTAACTTACATGATTCAGTTCAGAACATACAAAGAACACGTTATCTTTGATACCAGCTGATTCTCATCAGATTGGCGTCTGCTTTGAAAGTCCAGTCTTCTATGAGATTCGCTTTCCGTGGGGCTGCTGAAAGGCTCAATGTCTGCTTGCTACCCTCGAGGAGGTAGGTGCTTTTCTATGACAGCAGCCAACTCAGTTTTATTTGCTCTTGGATAAGACTAATAGTGACGTTACGTTTAGGAGAAAATCACAGTTCTATGAGCAAGTATCTTCTGTTATTCCTAAACTACAATCAACTACACTGAATGGTACACGAGTAGTGTCTCTGAATGGAACGTTCTTTAACAATTATTACTAAAAAAATTAACCCATGCTTAGCATTCCTTATGTAACAACACAGTCGTTGACAAAAATTGAAAAATGATGAAAAATTAATAATGAACTGATTCTGTTCGATAACATGCTTTATCTCCTTCGTTATCACATTTAAAAACAGCAAAAAATCTGTTGTGTCATTCACTCTATAACAATCTATGTATAAAGTAATAGAGATGCATGTAGGGGACTATGGTATAAGGATGTAGACAGCGTGACGTATGGAAGTCTGGTTTGGTCTCGGAGGCGTGTACGGATAGTCAAAGTTGTCCCGGCCCGACACAAATTTTCAAAGGCCGCTAATAGGGTGCCATATCTGTATTTAATACAACTGAAGGCAAGCTATTCGCATTTACGAATTTATGCTGAATTAATTTCGTACGGCTGTCGATCACCATTAATGTCTGTGTCTTTCAGACATGCAAAATAAATAGATAAGAACCAAAACAGACACAAACATTATCACAGTTTACTGAACTTTATATCAGTTACTCGATGTTTAGCATTGTAAAGCAGAACATGTACTGGAGTAACTGGAAAAGTATGTTCCGGAACGCTACTAATATTATGCTTGCATCACCAGGTACATATAGTGAGTTTTAAACTGGAGCAATGCTTCACAATTTACAATATCGTACAAGCAGATTTTTGATGATGGCGTTAACAGGGGCATTATGCCAAAAGTTGTGTGCCATTAGATCATCTCCTAGGAACAGAGCGTTGAACAACTGGGTTCATCTGTCGTAAGCTGCAATAAAAGCTTTGCACTCCGGACAATAGTGATGCTTCGCTCTCAGGCTGTCCACACAGTACGGGATGCAGCAGCACAAACAGCATCTGAAACGGGAGAAAGATATTTCTTAATATAAGGCAAAATCATTATGAAGTGAGATGTCATAAGGCAGAACAGTCTACTGTCTACAAAATCATTTATCTTGTATACAATGCATATTACGAACAAACAATTCCCACCGAAGTTTACAGTATTTGAGTGAGAGGAATCACGATATCAGCATGAGGTACAAACACACGCTGGTAAATAGTTAAGGAAAATGGGCACACGGAGAAGTATGCGTTTTTTCTCATAAACCCATTACAACGTTTTTTTTACGGAAATAATATTTTGAAATGCGAACCTGGCAGGTAGCACTACCCATAAAAAAGCTGTTGCATTTTTGATACATTTATTACACCCGGAACTTAGGAACATAAAAAACGTATCAGAGCTTCATTAAGAATTTTTGCATACCATTGCCGATTTGCATCCTTGACTTGAAATATCAGTTTATGGCTGTTTTGCCACGTACTGGAATTATAAGGTAGAGTGCCCCCTTTTACCACAGCCTGGTACGTAAAATATGCGCGCACATTCCTCTGTGTGTGTGTGTGTGTGTGTGTGTGTGTGTGTGTATGTGTGCGTGTTTTAGCGATCTCGGTAACAAAACCGTCCAAATAGCATTACTTGTATCTTACCTTCAGTGTTAAGCAACATTTCTACATTTACTTCACCTAACATGCACCAGGAGCAATCCCTATACGTAAAAATCATTATCTTTAGTGCCCACTTGCAGCTGTGCACGGATATTGAAATCGTTTCCTCTAAATTGAAACAGATGTACTGTAAATTAGTGTAAAAAAAATAAAATCGTGTGAATGTTCTTTTACATGTCATTGAAGCTATAAGCTTCTTGACAGATAAACCCAACTTCAGGCACTAACTATTAATACCAAAAGCAACACGTGCAACTTTACTAGCATGCGGTAATTATAGCAATAAAATATCATATTGAAAATATACAGAAAATTATTGTTTTTGCTTTTCTTTGCTCCTTTTCTTATCAGTTAACCGGAGATATACAACAAGAGTCTTGCGTATTTTGATACTCTTTTCTTACACCCGGAACTAAGGTTGCTATCTTTAAGAACATACAAAACATATCAGAGCTTCATTGTATTAGTATACATCAAGCACTGGATACATACTATTCAAAAGTTGAAATGCAGAAAAATACTTGTATGAAGACTCCTGAGGAGCTTTATTGGAGATGACAAACGTTGTAAATACTTAGATTATACTTCTTAGGAAACAAGATGATTAGCTATGGAATTTCACATGACTCTTTAAGAGACACTCTGTCATTTGTAAAAGATTTGTTGTGCCACTTGCTGTAGCAGAGGTTGAGTCGCGCAGTGACTAAGGCACGCAAAGGGAGCCATTTTGTAGCGAAAGCTCTCTAGGAGAACAGAAGAAGCATAGTCGGGGTTCAGAGGCAATTGTGAGGTTGTAAACAAGACCAAGACCAAGTTATGGATGAACTTTATATAAATAATGATAGAAAAATCTAGATAATGGTAGATTTATGGAACACCATACTGAAAATTTCTCAGAGGATAACTTGTTATTAAATGAGAAAGAAACTAACATTGAACAAAGGACAGACTAAACGATGTTATAAGAGTACTTTGAAAATGCTCTTGTACTTCTGCAAGCCTGAAAGAGTATTATCTTTCACCTAATCAAGTAAGGTTTATTAGTGTGTGGTGTGCTTCTACAAGAGTGTAAAGATTTAGCGAAACAGTCACTCGAACTTTAAAAAATTATTCAAGAAGATTCTTGGATGGTCTGGTTCGGCGCAGAGAGGATGGCACTTTGGAACATGAAGTGTATCGGAAACCGACGCACACGTGCAAATAGCTGCCACCATCTTGCCCAGACGATGAGTGTTCTCCGAACTTTGACCCATAGAGCGCATGTTATTTCTCACGAAAGCAGTCTTCAAGATGAACTTTCCCAGTTGCAAAGAGTGAAGACAATGGGTCTCTCCAAACCAAATACAGAAGGCACTGAAAATGAAACCGAAAGAGGCCACAAAGAAAGCAGAAGAAGAGGAAGAAACCTTTAAATCGATGGCTTTTCTGCCATATGTGGGTAACCTCTCATCAAAAGCAGACGTAAAGTAAAAGTGAATTTTGGTCCTCCACCCAAGACGGCTGCACTCATGGGCTCCGTCAAAGATGATTTGCTGCTTCGAAAATCTGGAGTTTACAAAATTCCGTGTGAATGTGGCCTTCCTTACATTGGAAAAACAACTCGTACTGTCCAAGAAAGATGTACAGAACACCGGAGGTACACACGACTTTTACAACCTAACAAGTCGGCAGTGGCAGAGCATTGTATTGACACTGGCCACAGCATGTTGTATGACAACGTCGAAATTCTGGCAACTACATCATCTTTATGGGACTCGATAGTGAAGGAAGCAATAGAGATTCGCTTGACGTCGAATTTAATTAATAGAGATAGTGGTTTCTACCCTGATAAATCAAGGAACCCGGCACTTCGTGTAATAAACCGGGACGAAGCGAGCACTGGAGCGGCAGTCTTGCGGTTCACTCTGAAGATGGCTGAACGTTATACAGCTGAAATATTAGAAGAAGAAGGAGAATTCTTGGGGCTGCACAGCCGAAACTTAATGGAACAGTCTTTGCGTCGCCAAAACCTGAAGATTCACAGCCTAGTTCATAATCGTGTAACTACAATTAGGAACTGGTTTCATAGACTATAGTAGAAAATGGGGCGTTATCTATCTACGACTCTCTTTGTAACACTGACCGAAGAAGAATGGAACTCAGCTCAATTATGTTTAGTTAAAAAAACTGCTGAACACTAAGAGTTTCTCTAAAACAAAAAATAAATCGTTCGTTAATTTGACACAGACTTACTCTTTTGTTAAGGAGTGGTGCACTGTGTTGATTGCGTGTTTCAATAAATGAAGCATATACTGCGCATGCATCATAAGAATATTAATACTCACAGCAAGGCAAAATGGAATGTTGGTTCCCAGAATTTGCTGTTAAATATTTTTTCAGCTACTTGTTAACTACACATCAGCATTTCCTCTTATCTGAGCAAGATACCGAAATAATTCTATAGCATCTTTGCGTTGCTAAACTCACTTGGAAATACACTGTATTTTTATTTTATTTATTTATTTGAAGGCTGCTAGTGAACATTTCATTTTAGTACGACAGCTAAACGTCAAGAGATTTCAGACGTGACAGCGATTGTTGTGGTATTGTAAGTTACTCACCCAAACATGGCTAGCAACAGGGCGAACGTGTGCGTCCTGGTGGTTGACACGACCTTGACGTCTGTCTGGACGGTTTTGTGACAGGCGGGACAGACGGTGGTGCACGATTCGGGGCCCACGGTCAGTGGCGGCGTAATCACCGTGCCGGCTAGACAGAGGTAACAGAGGCAAGTCACTGGCTGTTCTCCCACAGTAGGCATATATGACTTTTAAAAAGTTCAAAGTATCTGACAAAGGCGACAAGAGACGTATCTTCGTGAAACACCTGCTGCTTTAATACCACAGAAAATGTGCTGGCAACTCCGTCAGGAGATCTGTGCTAAGAGGTTAAAAAAAAGCACAATAATATTCGAGTTTTAATCACAGAAAAATTTGTTTATTTTCTCGTATTCACCTTCTAGAGCCTCCGCATTTGAAGTAAGGCTAATCTTCACTATTTCCTCACTGGGCAGAATATGTGGATGTATCTTCTCTTAACTGAGAATTAAAATCGAAATTGTTGTCATATGCCAAGATAAACCCAACATAGGGACTATACTGTTTCAAGCGGAAAGATAATAAGTGTCTTTCGTATCTTTCCCCAAGACTGAACGGAAAAAGAAGCAATATTTAGCAATCAAAGTCATCCAAGCAAAACCGAATGCGTCACAATTCGTGTCGATATTAACCTAAAAGTAGCGATTGTCCCGAAAGGTAACATCCCTGGCAACATTACAGATCCTGTTTCTTGAAGTTTTCCCGACGGTACTCTCTGCCGTGCATTCAGGATAGTATTATTACTTCTTCTTCCAATGTTTCGGCTGATATACAACAGTCTTCAGTGCGATCACGAGAAGAATTTAAATCACTTGATAACAGCGTTCTCGCTGACGCACGCACGTTTATTCCACAATATCGTGTCAGGAGGTTTAAATTCTGCAAGTGACTCACCTTGAAGGTGGCTTTAAAGCTATCAAGTGAAATATTGCAAGAAGAAATAATAATGTACCTGACGCACGCCTGAAAGATGATGGAATATGACAGATTGTATTTTCATGACTAACAGTAACTTTTTGAAATATTTGCTTGGGTCAAACAACTTACTTGTTATAAACATGTACTGCAAACGTAAAATAAATTTTACTTTATAATCTGAGCAATGGGGGAGAACGATGGCAGAAGATAGTCGTTTACAATCGTATTTGAACAGATAAATGTACATACTTACACATCATTAGCACCACTAAATGTTAAATCCTTTTGGTCGAAGAGACTCATCTTAAAATATCGTAACAAAAAATTGAAAACCGATCTTATTGAAAAAGATGTTCATTCAGATCTAAACTGTAGTTCAAGAGGGTGACTCAGGAACTTCATGAAAGAGAAACCAAAGACAAAGATCAATGGAGCGTAGAGAGTGACGACTCAGGAGGAATAGGTGACATCACTTAATGGAGAAATTTGACGGAAGTGAAATGATTCCGAAAGGAAGCTAAACAGAACAGTTTTAATGATTGTCACACAATAATACTTGTCCCCAGGAGGTAGAGAACTTTACATATAATAGAAGAGTTACTTGAGATAAAATATGCAAGCAGACACATGACATGAAAAGACGAGCAATACATTATTGTTAAAGTTTCACAATACATTTGGAAAAAAATGGGTGTAACACAGATGACAAGCTTGAAGTACAAAGTTTATTGTATGGAGATGGGAAATAAATCATAGTGCTATAAAATGTGTTACAGGCGATGATATGTTGAGAATATACCAGAAACATACGTTATCAACAAGTTCCTCATACATACATCACCTCTCGCTATATCCACATTTCTCATTATAACGTATGAGCGTCAGAGAAGGAAAGAAAACTCAGTTGCTGCAAGTTATCTACAACAACATCTCTGTTCGATAGGAAGTACAAATGTTTTATACAAGAAGATACTAACTATGTCAGTAGTTTTATTAAACATCTGGTCGAGAATGTGTACAGAGAAAATCCGAAGACACGAAAAAGAAACCTAAATAATTTATAAAAAGTGTGAATAACACCAGTATTCTTTCCTTTTCAGCACCTCAGAAGACTTTAGAATTGGTTATAGTGTTCAAGTAACACATGGCAGGTGAGACTGAACTGCACATGAGTATGCGCATACCCGAGACAGAATGAAGAAATGTCAGTAAAAATTTGACAAGGTCACTCTGTTCATTCTGACATAAAAAGGCTGGGCCATATGGTTCTCCATCACAGTCATCTATTAGCAAAGACCCTTGCATTCAGGGTATCATTAAGGCACATAGTGCCAAATATTTGATTATTTCACTGTGCGTATGATTCATCAGAGACTGCAGGAAATGTAGGAAAAATACGTATACATGTCACAATGCCTTGAACATAATACAGTCATAACGCAATAAATAAAGTTAGTTGATCGCTTAATGCTGTTTCAATACCAGACAAAACTCTGTCTTAACAGTTTTCACATATTTAGACCGACATACAGTTACTTATACACACCAGCGTGTACTGGATACTCTCCAATAACATTGCTAACTGGCACCCCGCTGTGCGGGTATCCGGGTGTTGGAGGATATCCTGTAGCCACTGTTCCAGTTGGTGCCCCGGGCTGCACTGGATATGGTGCCGTGCTGTTGGCAGGCGGTACTGCGCTGTACGGTGGAGGCTGTGGCGTACTGTCCTCTGATGCTTTCATTCTGAAACACGAATGTGCGTATTAGTGCCATATGGTGTTTGGTGTCATTGCATCATGTTCCATTACGCTACAATTTAGTAGTAGTTAGCTGAGTACCCTACATTGCCCAGGTATGTATTTATTCCAGTTCCGCTAGTGCATCTCCTTCACCCATCTCTCTCTGTACATCTCCTCCTACCCCTCTCTGTGTCCATCTGCTACTCCCATCTCTCTCACTGTCCACCTGCTTCTGCTCCCTCTCTCTGTCCATCTCGTCCTCTCTCTCTCACTCACATATCATGCATATTTTACATATATTGAACATATTTCACACACATTTGTACACATATTTCACCTGTATCTGTACCTGTAATTGCATAAATGAGAATTTAAATGAGCTTTGGAAGACTTAAGACCAAATAAACCCGATAACACTCCATTAGAATTTCTAAAATAATTAGTAGTGGCTACAAAACGACTAGCCATGTTGGTGAGTACAACGTATGAGTCTGGCTACATACCATCGGACTTTCGGAAAAATATCATCCGCACAATTCATAAGACTGCAAGAGCCGACAAGTGCGAAAATTATCGCACAATCAGCTTAACAGATCAGGTGTCTAAGTTGCTGACAAGAATAATGTACAGAAGAATGGAAAAGAAGATTCAGGATGTGTTAGATGACGATCAGTTTGACTTTAGGAAAGATAAAGGCACAAGAGAGGCAATTCTGACGTTGTGGTTAATAATGGATCCAAGATTAAAGAAAGATCAAGAAACGTTCATAGGATTTGTTTACCAGGAAAAAGCGTTTGACAATGTCAAATGGTGCAAGATGATAAAAATTCTGACGAAAGTAGGGGTACACTATGGGGAGAGGCGGGTAATATACAACACGTGCTAGAGCCACCAGGGAATAATAAGAATGGACGATCAAGAACGAAATGCTCGGATTAAGAAGGTAGTCTTTCGGCCCTACTGTTCAATCTGTACATCGAAGAAGCGATGATGGAACTGAAAGAAAGGTTCAGGAGTGGAATTACAATTCAAGATGAAAGGACATCAATGACACAATTCCCTGAGGAAGTTGCTATCAGTGAAAGTGAAGAATTACATGAACTGCAGTACACAATAAGGATTTAGAGGAAATCGAAGAAAGAAGAAAGTAATGAAAAGCAGCAGAAGATCGTGAGAAAAGCAAGATACTTAACGTCAAAATTGGTGATCACGAAGCAGATGGCATTAAGGAATTCTGCTACCTAAGGAGCAGAATATCTCATGACAGATGGAGCAAAGAGGGCACAAAAAGCAGACTAGCACCTGCAAAAAGGGCATTCCTGGCCAATAGAAGTCTACTAATATCAAACATAGACTTTAATTTGAGGAAGAAATATCTTAGAATGTGCATTTGGAGCACAACATTGTATGGCAGTGCATCAAGGAATGTGAAAAAAACCGGAACAGAAGAGAATGGAAGCATTTGAGATGTGCCGTACAGGTGAATGTGGAAAATTAGATTGACTGATAAACTCGTAAGGGATGAGGAGGTTCTGCACAGAATCGGAGAAGAAGGGAATATGTGGAAAACACTAACATGAAGAAGGGACAGGATGATAGGACATGTGTTAAGAGACCAGGGAAGAACTTCCATAATACTAGAGGAAGCTGTAGACAGTAAAAACTGTAGAGGAAAGCAGAGATTGGAATACATCCAGCAAATAACTAAGGTCGCCCTATAGTTTCGTTTTCACGCAGCTCAGTGTTTATGACGTCATATCTCCTGAACGAATGTCGTTAGTCAATAGTTTTCATACAGCGTCTGTGGTCCTATCAGGTCAAGGTTTGGTCCCGAAACAATGTTGTGCATATTGTAAGACGACATGGTCTCCTGACCTTCATTTCTTACATATTCCGCCCTCACAATCATATTCCGCACATCAAGACGCTTCCTTCGAACCCAAACTCGATAAGATAAAGTCAAGGTTGTATGAATTCATATAAACGATATGCAAATAACAAGTGCGCACCGGGGTTGAAATACTCGAGGCTGGCGTACACACATACATTCCAGACACGACGGTCACAGGAGGCTTTAGTTCGAGAGAGGCAGACCACACACTGGGAGGCCGGTCCCTTCAGAGGACGAGTCAACCTCGGCCGCCCATCAAGCAGACAGCGTGTGCCCGAGTGAAAGGGGGAACGACCACGTGATCGGCTTAAAAGCAAAGCAAATCGAAGTGCGACTATATATTGAGTCCTTGCGATTAAGCGTTGTTCACTGTGTGGCCGACACACTTTTGTGCGGTGTGAATGGACAGAGTTATAGTTAAATGCCTGCGAGCGAATTTTTTAGTGGCATCGCGGTGGACTGGTTATCTGACCGGTGTACCACGCCAATAGTTATACTAGGGGCGAATAGGAATCCTTGACTTCATCGAGGTGTAGGGAGAGTTTGATTGGCGAAGGTTAATCCAGATAGAACGAGCGTTATCTTATTTGTCAGCAGCGAGCGGCACAGACAGCAGTCATCGCAGCTTACGGTATTGTGCGCTACAGCTATTGCGAGCCCCATGTTTCCTCCACAACAGTACACTTCACTGCATGTCACATGCGACAGCCTCGACCGTACCTGGCAACATTCTAAAGTATAATTATTCAAGTTGAGTAGGCGCGCCTCTCAGCCATTCTGCCAAGTTAATAACAATCTTAAAATTTGTGTAGAAATTTCATTAGCGAATCCTATCTTTGAGAGGTAACTTCACATTCCGAAAAGAACCAGGATTTAACTTGTTCAATTCATAACTAAAAGTGCCATTATGATTTCTCAGAATTTTTGCAAAATAAATAATAATTTTCGTTAGTTTCATGTTTTTCTTACACTAACTAGCACTACTCCAGTATCCAAGTATCCCACTAGTTACATAAGAAATTTTGTGAATTTTTGTGTCAGTGGATGACTCCAGAACATATTT
The DNA here is from genome assembly GCF_021461395.2 of Schistocerca americana. NCBI lineage: Eukaryota > Metazoa > Arthropoda > Insecta > Orthoptera > Acrididae > Schistocerca > Schistocerca americana. Next base: position 739,845,001 of record NC_060119.1, on the reverse strand, counting down.
ATTGCTGAAAGTTTTTCAGGCATTTCTCTTTAGAACGTTAGGAGCGTCTGTCTGACTTCTGTAGTAGTGTGGGGGTGGAAATTGCATCTTGCAGGAGCCACAGGTTAAAGGGTACATATCAGATTAATCCGTTGCGCAGAATAACAGAATAGCAGATCAACCCCCCCCCCCCCCCCACGCATCACAATATTAATAAAGAGGGCTTGGGGCACACGGAAGCAGCAGAAACTGGGGATGCAGACCTCGTTGAAGTAATACTGTGCTGTGTTCGTAGTCACTTCAGAACGAGAAGCTATGGAAAACCGCTATTAATGATCCTCAAAGTAATGCTCTTATTATCCATGGAGTCTTGTTCCATAGTGTATTACTGTCCTCTATAAGTGTCTAACGTCAGCGAATGATTTCAGATGTGGAGGGCCGTGTATTTATCCAGTCATCCATGTCACATCGCAATGTTTTGTTGTTATGATACAAAATTGTTTTACGCTTCACAGATATAACGCTTTGTCTGACAAATTCGAAAATAATTAACGGTTTAAAATTATAAAGAATGTAGCAGAAATCTGCCAAGGACAGTACCTCTACATATGGCATGTATCGGTTAGAAAACTGCACCGATGATGACTGATATCAGTCGAAATCGATCTGCAACAAGATAAATAAATTATGTTTCCTCGAGTGGTTGCTGCATTCTTTATAATTTTATATTCCACGGTCGCTGCACAGATAGGGAACCTTATGGAGCCCAACATTCAAAAATTAACGATTTATCAGATAAGAAACACACACCATCCAAAACATACTAAAGCGCACTGTACGCTGTAAACTGCAACTCATCTTCTTGTCCAGAACTCATACATGTCCACGTAGGTCATGAGATCACCACAATAAATTCTGTTTCTGTAATTTTGGTTAAATGAGTTCATGAAAAAAGTTTTCGGAACTTATCTTTTGTTGAGTTGCTGTTCTTGACTTTATGGCATTGCATTGTGTTTTCCAGGCTTCGAAGGTACGAATAATGTTTTGGTACTAATTTCCCTTTTGTCACTTATATAAATGGCAAGGCCGTTTTTTTCTGGTAGATATCTTCACTTATTCAGTGACAGGTTTTCTATTACTCTATGTATACATTGCTCTACTTCCACGAGTGTTGCGCATAGTTAAATTTACAGAGCAACTTTCACATATGTCTGACCTCTAGAATGTACACATTTCAAGTCAGTTTTGCCTCAGAAAAGTTTGAGGTCTTTGGGAGATCCCAGTATCAAATGATCTCTTACAATATTATTTTCACACCCAGTTGTTTAGGAAAAAACGATGTTGACATTAAAAATAGAATAGATATTAATGGTTCTTTTAAATAATTAAATGTCGTTATAGCGGTGCTTGGCTATGGAAATATGATTTTGCAACTTCGTGTGTTGACAGTACACATAATTTGACTAAAGTGTGAAATTTTGCGCTGGCTTATCAATATTATGATTTTAATTTAGTTTTCTTAAGGTTGCAGTTTTTTCAGTGCTATTCAGTTATTTCAACACTATAAAAATATAAGTGGAGATCTGGTGTTAACACCAAGAAGAATCAGTTGCGTTTCGAATACGTTATTTACGATGCAATATAATTCTAACTTACTTCAAACAACCATCAATCCAGCATGTTTAATGGAAAGTAGGAATTTTTCCGGATTATCTCTTACCTGAGCTTTTTAATGAGATAATAATTTCAGAAAAGGTGAGTAGTTTTCGTAATATAAAAATTTATAGCTAATGTGGTTCTTGAATTTCAGAGTCGTTTCCATGTTTTGGTAACTATGGAGGTTATTTACGACTTGTGATTGGTATTGGATAAGATTGAGAATCATTTCGCATTAAACTGCTTTACTGTTTATTAGTATTGCTTATTACATAGTTTGAGTCGTGGTAGGATTTTTGGCTTGTCATCGGACGTCGCTAATTGGAAGACATTAATTAGTCAATTACATCATTAAGTATATGTCAGCACTCGGGCGGCATAGAGAAAAATGTTATTCCAACTATGGGTGTTAATCTTAAATTAATTGCGTAAAAATATCAAACGAACTTCATTATACTAGTCTGTCGATGGTTGGTGCTCGGCCTCCGATCGGATTGTAAGTTGAAAGGATCGATAGCATGGGGAAAAGTGTTACAGTATGCAGCAAATAACGTTACTGGGAAACAAAGGCTCGTGCACATCAAGTCCGCCTTCATGAGGACGACTGCGTGTAGCTTCGGACAGTATTCTTCTCCGTGCTGGAATTTGAATGGCTGAGTATCACTGTAGTGTGTGTTCTGACTGGCTATGAGAATCTCTGCTTCTAATTAATCTTGCCTTAATACGCATCTTCTTTGAATATCTATTATTGTTTGAAGCGTGCTCAAAGTCCCAAAAATTACACTTTATTTCAGTGCTACGACGTTCTTCGCCCCATCCCCCCTCCCCGTCCCCCCACGAATTTAAACAGACCAGATAATGGTGTCAACAGAACTTCAGGCTGTAGATACTGGTAAATTGTGTCGCTTTCGCATTGTGGATTATTTATACTGAAGTGGACATTTGAACCAAATATAGGCTATTTCAGCTCAAATCTTAAGTAATTATCCATGAAAAAATCAACTGCTGGGCTTTATCCTCTTCCTATAAAGTTTCATGGCTGAATATTTGGTTGATTCATTGGTCATAGTACACTGTATTATATATTCAATAATCAGATAGATCACCAGTCACAGGCGCCCTCTGTCCGACAGTGTTTCGATGTATTCTTGAATTATTAAACTAGCAAACTGTATTAGTCAGACCTTGTGTGCAGCAATATTTATTTATCTACTGAAAATTTAAAGACGTAAGTGAAGCATTAGGTCCCATACTAAATGAATTAAGAAAAATGTAAGGAAAAAACCGGACAGATGAGAGCAGGACTCGCACTCTGAGGGTCCCATACAAACTTAATTATGTTTTGTGTTTGCGAGTGTCGAAATATGTATCTTTTGATTGCACTGACTTGGAAGCTTAATTTTTTTTACAGAGCCAAAGTTCATTGACTTTAGTATTTGACATAAATTTCAGCTTGATACCTCAATCCGTTGCTAAGAAAAAGAGGTGTTAACTGCCTGACACACAGACAGACAAGTGGCAAAAAAATTGTTTTATGTGGTATAATTACCAATGAACATTTTTTAGAATTTTTCCTTTAGTTCCGCAGTGAAACGTTCCTCCTTGCTAAATTTCATGATTCTCGGGCAACGAGATGTACCCTACAGGTTTTCATAAGTGAGTTTGCGATGACCAAAACATGTGACGTAAATTCCCATATCGTTTGATTATATTGACTTAGGAGAGTAAATTTCTTACCCGCAAGGGACGGTAGACTTTAGTACGTGAGTTACACTGAGGTGATGGAAGTCATGGGACACCACCTAATATCGTGCCGGACCTCCTTTTGCCAGCGTAGTGCAGCGTCTCGACCTGGCATGGACTCAACAAATTGTTGTAAGTCCCCTTCAGGAATGCTGAGCTATACTGCCTTCATAGCCGTGCGTAATTGCAAAAGTGGTGCTGGGCAGGATATTGTGCATGCTCTGATCTCTCGATTACCTCCCACAAATTGTCGATGGGATTCATCTCGGCTGATCTGGGTAGCCAAATCATTCGCTCGAATTGTCCAGAATGTTCCTCAAACCAACCGCGAAGAATTATAGCTGGTGAGGTGAAACACAGTCATCCACAAAAATTCCATCTTTGTTTGGGAACACGAAGTCCACGAATGGCAGAAAATGGTCTTTAAGTAGCTAAACATAATCATTGCCAGTTAATGATCGGTTCAGTTGGACCACAGGACCCTCTGCATTCCATGTAAAAGCACTCCACACCATTACAGAGCCACCACCAGCTTGCACAGTGCCTTGTTGACAACTTCGGTCCATGGCTTCGTGGGGCCTGCGTCATACTCGTATCGTACTATCAACCCTTATCAACTGAAACCTGGAGTCAACTGACTAGACCACGGTTTCCCAGTCGTCTAGCGTCCAGTCGATATGGTCTGGGACCCAGGAACGCCACTGCAAGCAATGTCGTGCTGTCTGTGAAGGGATTCGCATCCATTATCTCCTGCCATATCCCATTAACACCAAATTTCGCCACATTGCCCAAAAGGATAAGTTTGTAGTACGTCCTTCATTGACTTGTGCGGTTTTGCACGCAGTTTTGCTAGTTTGTTAGCACTAACAACTCTACAGAAATGCCGCTGCTCTTGTGAAGTGAAGACCATCGATCACTGCATTGTCCTACAAGAGACGTAATTTGGCATTCTAGACACACTGTTGACACTGCAGATAGCAGAATATTAAATTCCTTAATGATTTCCGAAATGGAATGTCCCATGCGTCTAGCTCCAGCTACCATTCCAAAAAAATGGTTCAAATGGCTCTGTGCGCTATGGGACTTAACATCTGTGGTCATTAGTCCCCTAGAACTTAGAACTACTTAAACCTAACTAACCTAAGGACATCACACACATCCATGCCCGAGGCAGGATTCGAACCTGCGACCGTAGTAGTCGCGCGGTTCCGGACTGAGCGCCTTAACCGCGAGACCACCGCGGCCGGCTACCATTCCACGTTCAACGTCACCATGTATATATCCCCACTAAATTAAAAACTCTTTTTTTTTCTTTATTGTATTTAAATACCCCATACCAGGCGGGCTGGCAGCAGCATAGGCGCTGCTCTTCAGCCAAGAGACAGACAGTAAGTACAGAGACATTAAAACAAAACAAAAAACAAAACAAAAAACGAAAGGAGGAAATACGGCGAAACAGACATATAAAAGGGGAAACATAATGGAAGATAACGTAAAAAAGGGGGTGACTGTGACATGGCGATAAAAAGCTAAAAAACTGTACACAAAAAACCACACACTGTGACGATTAAAAGGAACACAAGGCGAAGTATGGCCAGAGCATAAAAGTAGCGATGAGTAGCGTAGCACATAACAATCACTGACAGTAACACTATGTACAAGACCAGCACACAGTGAAAATCACAGTTCTTGACGTCACGGGTGAACAGCACAAAACACAACACTGACGTAGTGTACTGATGACGATGAAAAACTGAGAGGAACTGCCTGAAGGATGGGGATGATGGAGAAGGGAAGAAAGGAGGGAAAGGGGGGAAGAGGGGGAGACGGGCGGGGGGCGCGCTGAAGGGGGGCAGTGAGAAAGGACCATGGGAGGGAAACAGTCGAGGAGGGGTGCAGAGATTCCTGGGGGAAAATCCGCTCTGGAAGGAGGGAAGAGGAAAAAATGGGGGGTCCTGGGGAGGGGGGAACAAGGCCTGGCTACAGTTGGTAGATGTTATGGCAGGGGAGGTGCGGGACATAGCCCTAATGAAGGACATGGAGGGTGCGGATGTGGAGAGAAGGAGGGAGGCAGCGATAGAGGTGCGGCAATGGGTGGGGGGGTGGAGAGGAAGGAGGAAACCAAGGGGTGGGGGGATCAAGCCTTGCGGACAGTGTAAAGGATGGGGATGTGTTGGAGGAAAAGGAGGAGGTGGGGAAAGAGGATGAGGTCATACAGGAGTCGTGTGGGGGAATTAAAAACCTGCATGCCACTCGTGTAAAGAGAAAAGTTTCATTGCATTTTACGGTTTATACATAAATTTCTGAAGAAGAGAAATTTGTTAACATCGAGTATAGATTTAAGTGTCAGGGAGTCGTTTCTAAAAGTGTTTGTATGGAGTGTAACCATGTATGGAAGTGAAACATGGACGATAAATAGTTTAGACAAGAAGAGAATAGAAGCTTTCGAAATGTGGTGCTACAGAAGAATGCTGAAGATTTGATGGGTACATCACATAACTAATGAGGAGGTATTGAATAGGATTGGGGAGAAGAGAAGTTTGTGGCACAACTTGACTAGAAGAAGGGATCGGTTGGTAGGACATGTTCTGAGGCATCAAGGGATTACCAATTTAGTATTGGAGGACAGCGTAGAGGGTAAAAATCGTAGGGGGAAACCAAGAGATGAATACACCAAGCAGATTCAGAAGGATGTAGTTTGCAGTAGGTACTGGGAGATGAAGAAGCTTGCACAGGACAGAGTAGCATGGAGAGCTGCATCAAACCAGTCTCAGGACTGAAGACCACAACAACAACATAAATTTTATGCCACTATGTTCCACTCAGTTTATCTACAGTTCTGTACTGCCCTGTTCAGCATGTTCCTTTTAATGCACTTTTAATGTTTCATGTAACTTTCTACAAACCGTTTCCTCTTCTTTAATTTTCATTTTAAATGTAAATCACTAATTCATATTACGAACAGCCGGGCTAGTGGCCCTGCGTTCTTCTTCCTGTCAACAGAAGGCAGTACTTTTGCCACTCTGGTTTACCAGTTTGCTTCCCCCTTCACGTACGCTACTCCATGTTCTGCGCTTGCTGGTAGCACATGCCATCTTGCACCCGTCCATTGCGGCGCTCAAAGTCATAGCAGGAAGTAGAAGTGTTCTGGTATTTTTTGCACATTTCTTTACTCAGGCTGTCATCTGTAGTACTTTCTGGTATCACTTTGGTATTGAATTAGGATTTACAGCACCCAGCCCGACCGGTGGTTTTTTTTACTCTTTTTATGGATTTTTTTTTGTTTTTTTTTTTTTTGTGTATTGCTGCGTGTAAAAATTATCTCCCGTCACTTACTATTTTCAGTACGACACCTGAAGATGAGAGTATAGGATCACGAAACCGGTCGTGTTTTAAATAAAAGAACCTTACAACTGTAGCCGTATTTTTAGCCTCTGGCAACGTTTGTTAATTCCCATCGTGCATTCATAATCAGGTCGGAAGCCTTTTCACTCGAGTCACCTGATTGCAAATGACTACTCCGCCAATACACTATCCTTTTAGATATTGTGTACGCGATACTGCGACCATCTACATAACTGCATGTCGCTATCCCATGACTTTTTCACCCAGGTGTAAATTACAACTTGATCCCTCTGCGCATTTCTTAGAAAAATGGATTGTAAGAAACGGACACACAGGCAAAAAAGAGATTCGTGGGGTTCCATTTTTATCGATTGAGTTACGGAACCTTACAAAACCAGCAGAAATTCTAGTGTTGAAGTTGTTGCTAGAGAAAATCGAAATTAACGATGCTAGACAGGTCAGCAAACCGTGTCACGCAGTAATAAAATGTGTACTGTTATTTAGTTACTAATTCATTCAAATATAAAACAAAGATACGGATAACAATGCAATTTTTCGAGATGCAATAATTCACTGACTTACTTCGATTTCCTTCTTCAGTAGTACTTCGCAGTGGATTCTGAGTTTACTATGATTCTACCTCTTTTTCCACCCTGTATATAAAAGGATGTCTATCAGCAAGATCGATTATCACTAATGACGTTGGATAGACATATCTCCCTCAGTTCTGAATGATGTACCTGTCAGCCACTTCAAACAGATAAACCAAGATAACAAAGATAGCCCATCTGGTCTTCTCAATGCGGTTTTCGGGAAGAGCCGTTTGGGAAATGTTTCTGCGAACAGCTGGCGTGAATAATTTCCACAATACCAACTTAGTTTTACTTTCATAATGTCCAGTAATCAGCGATTATCGGTACAGTTCCCAATAGTCTGTCTTGCTGGTACATATCGATTTTATTTTACTCAATTGCTGTTTTAAGAATAGTTTCTCACAGATTGTCATCTCTATGATCTTGATAATGATGTATACGACCCGAACTTTTGCAAAAATATTGTTACCGTGACAGACTATGTCACTGGGTTAAATACATTATACAGAGATATACAGAGATTCCGAAGCCAATCGCCTTCTGTCAGAGTATGGTGTATTTGCGGGGAACTGTGCCCTGAATTAGGATCCTTTTCCCCTTTCTACGAAAAGATAGAAGTATTAACTTAGAAACTAGTTTGATATCAAATATACACTACTATGTCATTAAAATTGCTACCCCAAGAAGAAATGCAGATGATAAACGGGTATTCATTCAACAAATACAAGTATGTTATACTAGAACTGACATGTGATTAAATTTTCGCGCAATTTGGGTGCATAGATCCTGAGAAATCAAAACCCCGAACAACCACCTCTGGCCGTAATAACGGCCTTGCTACGCCTGGGCATTGAGTTAAACAGAGCTTGGATGGTGTGTACAGGTACAGCTGCCCATGCAGCTTCAACACGATAACACAGTTCATCAGGAGTGGTGACTGGCGTATTGTGACGAGCCATTTGCTCGGCCACCATTGACCAGACGTTTTAAATTGGTGAAAGATCTGGAGAATGTGCTGCCAGGGCAGCAGTCGAACATTTCCTGTATCCAGAAAGGCCCGTACAGGACCTGCAACATGCCGTCGTGCGTTATCCTGCTGAAATGTAGGGTTTCGCAGGGATCGAATGAAGGGTAGAGCCACGGACCGTAACATATCTGAAATGTAACGTCCACTGTACAAAGTGCCGTCAATGCGAACAAGAGGTGACCGAGACGTGTAACCAATGACATCCCATACCATCACGCCGGGTGGTACGCCAGTATGGCGATGACGAATACACACTTCCAATGTGCGCTCACCGCGATTTCGACCAACACGGGTGCGACCATCATGATGCTGTAAACAGAACCTGGATTCATCCGAAAAAATGTTTTGCCATTCGTGCACCCAGGTTCGTCGTTAAGGACACCATCGCAGGCGCTCCTGTCTGTGATGCAGCGTCAAGGGTAACCGCAGCCATGGTCTCCGAGCTGATAGTCCATGCTGCTGCAAACGTCGTAGAACTGTTCGTGCAGATGGTTGTTGTCTTGCAAACGTCCCCATCTGTTGACTCAGGGGTCGAGACGTGGCTACACGGTCCGTTACAGCCATGCATGCGGATAAGATGCCTGTCATCTCAACTGCTAGTGATACGAGGCCGTTGGGATCCAGCACGGCGATCCTTATTACCCTGCTGAACCCACCAATTCCATATTCTGCTAACAGTCATTGGATCTCGACCAACGCGAGCAGCAATGTCGCGATACGATGAACCGCAATCGCAATATGCTACAATCCGACCTTTATCAAAGTCGGAAATGTGATGGTACGCATTTCTCCTCCTTACACGAGCCATCACAATAACGTTTCACCAGGCATCGCCGGTCAACTGCTGTTTGTGTATTAGAAATCAGTTGGAAACTTTCCTCATGTCAGCAAGTTGTAGGTGTCGTCACCGGCGCCAACCTTGTGTGAATGCTCTGAAAAGCTAATCATTTGCATATCACAGCATCTTCTTCCTGTCGGTTAAATTTCCCGTCTGTAGCAGGTCATCTGCGTGGTGTAGCAATTTTAGTGGCCAGTAGTGTACCTTATAACTTCATCCGACATGAGAACCGCCTCACGCAACCTGTCATGGGGGAATTACAGTTTAGCGCGTAATTCTAGACACGAAGCAACTTCAATACGTCCAACATTCATGAAGTTTTGCCATAGGAGAAAACCAAGATTACTTCCAGAAATTTTTGCAGAACGGACCAATTATCACCCAAGAGCTGTGGGCTTTGTAGTCTAATATTTACTCGTAAAGTCACCAACATGTTGGTTTTCTGTGTATATTCTTTATTTCATAAAAAGGAATTTTCATTCGAAATACATAGAAACCAATATTTATTGCACACTCTGAGCACGTCTTATATTACTTCTTTATTAGGTCACCAAAATGTCTTGTGCTACTGTACGACAAGTCAATAAAGATTCTTCTCCTCATACCTTCTATGTTCCCGTTTTATGATGTACTTCCTAAAGAGCTTTGGTTATTCTTCTACACTGTTAGACTGGACAATGTTGTGTATTATTAGTTCTCATCTGTGTGAATTCTGATTGATTTTGTGACTGTCCCAATATGCTGCTAACAGTCTGTCGCCCCTCCCCCCCCCCCCTCATCCCCTTCCCATCAGTCCTCAAATGTATCACATGATATACCTATGCACTTTCGTTGATGTACTTTTGACTATTGTTTTTAATTATTTTTGCTTCTATTATCTTTTAATATTTTAATACTATTTTCGTTATTGGTTAATCCGCTATTTTTAATGTGAGCTTTTAACACCACTGCAGTCACACAAAATATGCCACTTCGTGGCATGTATTGGTGGTCAGTTTCTGAAACGGCCATCAGCTGAGCACCGATGTTGAGAACGTAATTGTATGACACAATACTATGTATAAGGGTCGATAAAAAGATTCGGTTTGAGGCCGTTGCTGCAGCGTATAGGCAAGGTATCGCGACTCCGACGCTGGTATATGAGCACCGATATGTACGGAAGGGATTAGTGTGGCATTCGTGTCTTTGCGACGTGCGTGTGGTAAATCTGGGAACGTGAACTATGGTGACGTTATTACCAAATTCGTCGAAACAGGACCAACGCTCTGTTCCTCTTTTCATTGCTGACGAAAGACAAACACCTCTAGATATCCATCTGAGGATGAAGAATGTGTATGGGACAGCGTGTCTGCCGTAAACTATCATTGTGGAATGCTGCGACAAGTTCAGTGCTGGTCACGATTCAACAAAAGACGCCGGTCGATCTGGGGGGGGGGGGGGGGGGGCAGTGGGGCAGTCAGTCAAATGGGAGACACTCGAACACCCGCCCTACAAATGGGTCTAAGCACTATGGGACTTAACATCTGAGGTCATCAGTCCCCTAGACTTAGAACTACTTACACCTAACTAACCTAATGACATCACACACATCCGTGCCCGAGGCAGGATTCGAACCTGCGACCATAGCAGCAGCGCGGTCCCGGTCTGAAGCGCCTAGAACCGCTCTGCCACCACAGCCGTCCCCGCCCTACAGTCCTGATCTCTCCGCATACGGTTATCACGCTTCCGCTCCCTTAAAAAACGCCTTGAAGAGTCGACGGTTCGTGTCGGACGAGGATGTGCAGCAGCCAGTTACGGACTTGTTCACGCGGCAGGACACGGTGTTTGACCAAAGTGATACCTTCAACCTGGTGCGTCCGTGTGACGATTGCCTAAGTGCTCACGACGATTTTGCCTGATAGGCATACCGATTCTGGACAGTACACCCTTCGAAGGGAAACTTTTTGACCATCCCTTATATCACGGCATTTTATACGAATTAAAAATCATTTTTGGGGATCTTTTTAAATATTTTACTCTCAATTTATGTAAATGTGTCGCTAAGTATTCCAGATAAATTAGGATTCATTTTGCAGATGTTCTGATGATGCGTTGCGGCCGAAACACTTCATCAAATATAATTTTCAAACAAGTGACATAAGACGTGTTGAGGGTTTACATAATGGGTCTCCTACGTCACTCTACGTTGGAACTTTAGCTTGTATTTGTTGTAGCGTGTTTAGAAATTACAGAAGTTTGAAGCTGCAGACTACCCGCCAAAAACATACACTACGGTCGCAGGTTCGAATCCTGCCTCGGGCATGGATGCGTGTGATGTGCTTGGGTTAGTTTGATTTAAGAAGTTCTAAGTTCTAGCTGACTGATGACCTCAGAAGTTAAGTCCCATAGTGCTCAGAGCCATTTGAACCATTTTTGAACCTTAGTGGTGGCGTCAAAGTAACCCCCCCCCCCCCCCTCTCCCACGTGAGGGATCTAAGAACTCCCATCGCTCTCCATCCGGCTGACCATTCAAGGATCCGCACACTGTTGAAGGCGTTAAAGTGGAGTGTGGGGGTCTTGCATTATCCTACTAGAGTATGTCGCTCGGTACCCTGAGGAGTACCACACAGTGTTTGCCAGTCTTGCTACTTACTGATGAGCATTCAACCTCTTTCCAGCAGTCCTCATGTCCTCTGCAAGAGCTCGCCGCACAACGATTCCAGTAATTAAAGTGGTATGGGTTTCAGGAACAGCTGCTTCCTGTGATCTTACAGCACGTCGTCTATGGATACGTTGGCATTGATCCAATATGTACAGACAGAAACGAGATTCATCGCAAACACAACACACACACAGTGTCGCAGACGCATCCGGATCTATACCATGTAAGTTTTTTTTGTATATGATGTAGTGTCCACGGTAAACGACACTCGGAAACTCGAGATGTCAACCCTACTTGCAGTACTTTGATCCAGAATGTCTGTGATGACGATGTTTGTAGACTCTTCTTGAATTTCCAATGGTCTCGTGCGTCTATTCGTCGCAGTCAGTCGAAATATCGTTGCTGTTCTGGAAGAATCCGTGCCTACTCTTCTATCAACAGTCTTGTCTTGATTCCATGTGGTCACTACTTGCTCGTTACAGCTAAAATCTGTAGGTGTGAGGTTGTCATGTCCCTCATCCCAAGGGTTCTCAAAGCCCGAAAAATGCCGATAAGCATGTCCTCTGGACATGCTGAGTTGAGAGCTCGATTTGAAAATTCCCAGTTATGTTAGACACCTCCAACAACCAGTCATGTACTCACACTATAACACCCCCGTGCTTTTCGGGATTTGCGAAATTACTAGTTGACAATGACCGTAATTATGAATTTTGACCCGCGTCGGGATAAGGCATCCGAATTCGAAGTAAATAATGATTATTCCGCGGGAAACAGGAGACGTTATAACTTGATCGTTATTGAATGAGTAATTTCATTCAATAACGATCGGTAAATGAAATAATGGAAATAATTTGGAAATAAATTTTGCCAGTGGAAATTTTGCCGAAAGAAATGTTTAAGTTGTAAAAGCAATTAAAAAATCGGTCGCCAGCTCAACTGATGAGCGACAGTACTGTTAAGTACGTGAATAATTGTGTCAAAAATAAAATTTACCTGTTTGTAGCGCAGCAGGTGGAACGGGAACTTTTACGTAAGTGCTGTGTCAGGCTCAGGAGTCATATAAAACAATGTCATAACAATCTAACTACACTTACACATTAATGGTTAACTTTCAATAAGTATTTTGATAATTATTTTGTTCATAATTTGTCAGCTAAGTGCAATGCTGACAACACAGATAATTATCTATAGAGATTTTGAATAATGGACTGTCATTCTGACTTTAAAATTAGGTACTTTGCACAGTTTTATCTACTGATAATGAAATATATTGCCAATAATTGATTAACTATGTTTTGAATGATAATAATTCGTTGATTGGGGGATTGTCAAGTGGAATAAACTTTATTGTTTCATGAAATATCCTTGAACTAACTTCAGCTGAATATGCATTGAAATAAATCTTAATAATCAAATTTATTACTTCAGTCTATTATTAAGTTACTAAGGTTGGAGTAAGCTTAGTAAGTGCAACAATTAACTACGATAACCAATCTGAAATGTACTCTTCACCGTCTATGCAAGTAATTTGATAATTAATATATTTTCTCCTGATAATGGCGTGACACACTCGGTTCAGTAAGGTAAGGATCGGAAGGAACCTACTTGGTGTTATTGTCGCGTGGAATGTAACTGCAACACTTCGATTATAAAGTGCTTGTTATTAATTGTTCAACTTCAGAGAAAAGCACAGTCACTAGCAAGCCTTCTACAATTTTATCCTATGAAAATTACGTAGATCTTACTTCCCTCGTTGTCGGTGGATCGACGGATGTCCACGGCAGCGACGCAACGTGGCAGCGGGCTTTTACTGTAGCGACTTGGGCCCACAGTGAGCTTCACGTTTAAGTCCTCGTTTCTTCAGCACTATGCCCATTAATCCATAATAACTTGGCCGGCCATGCTTCCAGATACACCGACCATTACTTTCCCGTCGTACTTAGATCCACACACTAGCCGTTAGATGTAACACAGCTAGGACTAGCAGCACTCGACTGTACGTCTTACTCCGAGCACGGCGTCACTGCTTCTACTACCCACTGGCGCGCTCCCGCGCCCAGCGGCACGACAAAACAATCTCTCTTACTTCAATGTTAACTAAATATGCCCTGACTTGCCAGTGTTAAATATTACATAATTTAAACATAGTACTTCCAATACATGTTTACACTAGACAATACATCGTATACAAACAGTTTCATGTGTTAAGTAAGCGAAAAAATTCATAGCAAGGACTGCGTTGTAGCGTCACAACACCATTCTTCATCCGTGGGAATGGCTTTCTCTATATTGACTGATCAAGCTATGTCACGTGCTGAGTACGCTGTCCCAGACGAGTAAGTGGCATCTTCGTGTCTTTTACAGCGATCACTCGTATGAATGTATACGAAATTTCGTTGACTTCCGACCACGTCTTCTGGGTGCTTCAAGTTTTTTGTCACGCTGTGTATTTTAGCAGGTAATATAGATATAAAGTATTTAAATGTTATTTTATTTTGCAAAATTATGCCTGGTTACTCATGAGTTGTAAAGCATGTCTGGTCTACAGCTATTTCTCTTATTTAATGCTTTTGACTAACTACTTTTTAAAAAATTGACTTTTCACAATTCGTGATTAATGATGTGCTTAATCACGTAAAGATGAAAAAAATTCAAATACTTTAAATCGATGTTATCTATTAGAATAAATTATTGTTTTATTTTTATTTGCACATCTGGAGGTGCTCATTAAGGCCACGTTTTCATTCAAAATGTTCGAAAATTCGTTTTCTTAAATTGCATGTTTTAAAGGTATATGTGTCTAGAATGCTGGAACGAAAAGGTTTTTTTAATTCGTACGTTACAAAAATTATTACAGCCCAGTGTTCAAAGCAGTGTCACGGCCGCCGTGGGGCGCTCTCAGCTGGAGGCGCCCGGCTCAGGTAGACGCACGTTCGCGAAATGATTTATATTGCAGTATGTATCCAAACATATTCGCCGAAAAAGCTGACAAACAACGTGTTCAGGCTGCTGAAGGCAGCGTGTCCATGTCAGCCAGATCGGATTTTATCGCCAAGAAGAATGAGGGAATCGCTCTCCAGGAAAAACTCGAGTTAGAGGAAGGATTAACATACAATGCTGGAACGGTAGGCTAAACAAAAGTAACTAAAACACTTTTTTTGGTCAATTTTTGCGCACAATTGGTCGAAAAATAGTTTTTGGTCTGCCATTTTGAATTTTGAAAATCTAACTTCATGGCATCAAAAATACATAGTAACATGTAATTTTACAACATGTATATGCAGATTGAACTAATAATACATACAAAAGTTTTCTCTGAACTATAAACATGTTTTTCTCGAAAAACGATCTTTCAAAACTGCGTGCAGTTTTTCGTACCGTTCATTTCTGCTTGTATTTATTTTATCGGTTGCCACCGCGCGAATGAAGTATTCGGTTTTGGTTTCCTTTTTATAATTCACGCCTAACATTGCTAACATTTACTGTAAGTTAGGATAATTATTATTTTTTCTCAGTGAGGGAACTGGTTTCGTGAGAGACAGCTTACACAAATTCTATCAAGCCACACATAAAACCTTCATTTCGTTCATGACATTAGATGATTCAGGAAAGCCTGTAAGTGACATTCATGATTTAAATAACGGAAATTGCGCCAGTTACACATAACGCGTTACGAGAATTTATTATATCTTCAAGTGCATTTCTGCTTTTATATATGAGTTCAAATGGCTCTGAGCACTATGGGACTCAACTGCTGAGGTCATTAGTCCCCTAGAACTTAGAACTAGTTAAACCTAACTAACCTAAGGACATCACAAACATCCATGCCCGAAGCAGGATTCGAACCTGCGACCGCAGCGGTCTTGCGGTTCCAGACTGCAGCGCCTTTAACCGCACGGCCACTTCGGCCGGCTTTTGTATATGAGTATCTTTGGTGATGTTTACATGCGTGATTTTCTGACTCTCTTGCGTCTTATTGAAATTAGACTGCAGTTGGAAAATCGGATAAAATTAATCTTTGAGTATTTTTAAACGCTAATGTTAGAAACGGCAAACAAAAATACGTATGTAATGCCACCACACGGACTCCTTTAGCGGAAGAAATGAGGCACCGGAAACATCATCCGAAACCATTCCTGATATGCAGACACAGTAGACACAGTAGATGGTAACAGGCGCAAAGCGGACACCGAAATTCGCTAATTGTCCTCAGTTTTAAAAAGAATGGAAAGTCAGATTGTGACAAGTTTCGTGGATTCCCACTCCTGTCGGACATGGATGGAAATAGATCAGATGCTATTGAGACATATCCCAATATTGTCGGAAAAGATTCCACCCGAACAATATTTCGGCTCTATAACAAAAGGAAGCGCTTCAGATTTGGGCTTTACTGGTCTAGGGAGCGCATTTCACCCTGTTGACTCCATATTCAGTGGAAAATTCTTGCCCCTGATGGTTGGTATTATATTGGCGGAGGCAGAGGTAATTGAACTCTGTAAATGTTCAGAGATATGGACTAGCCCCGTTAGGAGAGGGAACGAATTTACATGCCTTGATCTTTAACACACAATAAAAAACAAGGACGTCAACGGGCAGCAGAACAAGCCCAAATCTCAGTATGAAGCAAGAGTCTGTAATCATATCGAGGCAACCTCGAAGTTCCATGCCTGAAGGCAGGTGAAGATATACAGGCACAAGTGGATCTGTCTGTCAGAGGCTGCAGCAGCGCAGATGTAGGCGGCTGGTCGCTGTTGGCACTGGTTAGTGGTTACCAATGAGGAGCGGGGGGCGTGGTTCCGGCTGCAGCATACGAGAGCATGCAGCGCCGCTCTGTTGGGTGGACTATCGATGTTGTATTGTAATAGGCGGATCGGTTGGATGCAGCGCTGGAAGGACGTAAAAATCTTGAGAAACTACTCCTCGATGAAATTACAGATCACACACATAAACAATATATTACCTGCTGAAATCCAAAGTGCTGTGGAAGTCTTCTGTAATAATCCCGCCTGCCGGTGTGGCCGTGCGGTTCTAGGCACTTCAGTCTGGAACCGCGTGACCGCTACGGTCGCAGGTTCGAATCCTGCCTCGGGCATGGATGTGTGTGATGTCCTTAGGTTAGTTAAGTTTAAGTAGTTCTAAGTTCTAGGGGACTGATGACCACAGATGTTAAGTCCCATAGTGCTCAGAGCCATTTGACCCATTTTTTTGTAATAATCCCAACATATCTATTTACATGTAAACAGTTATATAGGTAGCTGAATATTCAAAAACGAAAGTGGAAAAACAGACATTTTGTCAATGGAGTGGTGATTATTTTGTAAAAATTTTTTTGTCTATTTATAGACGCAATCACATTCTTACGCCACATTCATAACCGGGTTCAGCCATCCAATGACTATCTTCAGATTCTAAAACAATACAAAAGCAAATTTATATTAAAACCTAAAAATAAGTGCAATAGTTTATTTATTTTTATTTATTTATTGTTCCGTGGGACCAAATTAAGGAGAAGTCTCCACGGTCATGGAACGAGTCAATACATGAAATTATAACACGATAGTAGAAACAGATTAACTGAAATATAAGAAACGTATTCAGGCGACAATTCGTAAGTTTAAATAAAGAAAATCAACAATGTAACACTGGAATTTGCTTAATTTTTCAGCTCTTCCAGGAGATCCTCGACAGAATAGAAGGAGTGAGCCATGAGGAAACTCTACAGTTTAGACTTTGGTAGCTTATTGAAAATGGATGCAGCAGAATAGTGCACTCCTTTCTGCACAAGAGTCAAGGAAGTGCATTCCACATGCATATTTGATTTCTGCCTAGTATTAACTGAGTGAAAGCTGCTAACTCTTGGGAATAAGCTAATATTGCTAACAACAAACGACATTAAAGAAAATATATACTGTGAGGGCAATGTCAGAATTCCCAGACTATTGAATAGGGGTCGACAAGAGGTTCTCCAACTTACATCACACATAGCTCTAACAGCCCGTTTTTGAGCCAAAAATACCCTTTTTGAATCAGAAGAATGACATAAGCGTATGAAAATATGCGAAGTAGACTATTTTTCGTGTTGAACTCTCACTTATTTCAGATACTGTTCTAATGGTAAATAAAGCAGCATTTAGTTTCTGAACAAGATCCTGAACATGGGCTTTCTACAACAGCTTACTATCTATCCGAACGCCTAGGAACTTGAACTGTTCCGTCTCGCTTGTAATATGCCCATTCTGTCTGATCAAAATATCGGTTCGTGTTGAATTGTGAGTTAGAAACTGTAAAAACTGAGTCTTACTGTGATTTAGCATCAAATTATTTTCCACAAGCCACGAACTTATTTCATGAACTACATTATTTGATAATGTTTCAATATTACACACAAGATCCTTCACTACCAAGCTGGTGTCATCAGCAAACAGAAATATTTTTGATTCACCTATAATACTAGAAGGCATATCATTTATATAAATAAGAAACAGCAGTGGCCCCAGCACCGACACTTGGGGAACGCCCCACTTAACAGTGCCCCATTGGGACTGAACGTCACTACCACTCTCACTATTGCGGAGAATTATCTTCTGCTTTCTGTTCTTAAAGTAAGAGGCGAACCAATTGTAAGCTACTCCCCTTATCCATAATGGTCCAATTTCTGCAGTAATATTTTGTGGTCAACACAGTCAAAAGCCTTCGTTAAATCAAAGAAAACACCTAGCGCTCACAACCTTTTATTTAATCCGTCAAAAACCTCACAGAGAAACGAGAATATAGCATTTTCAGTTGTTAAACCATTTCTAAAACCAAACTGAACATTTGACTAATAACCAGGCTTATTAGTAATCTAACTGAATTTATGCGAAATACACATAGTTCATACCTAAAGGCGTCATACACTGAACACAGGTTCATTCGTTGTCAAGCTAGTTATAAAATGTAAGACACCAGTCTTATATAGATATAAAAATTTTTTGTTACGTTTTGTTCACTCTCTTTGCGCTAGATGCGCGCGTCCTCTATAAGATAGTCTTTATTTTTGAAAAGCCTAAAATATGACAAAGTTACTATTAATATTTAGGTCACATGTATATAAAATTTAAAATTACAGGACAGATCGTTAAATCAGTTAAATAACATTTCAGAACAAGAAAAAACATTGCTATAGATGAAAATAGCAGTAGCACTTGCAGAGTGTATTTCTGACGCCAGATGGCGCTGTATTTCTGGCTATTGCCTGTTTATGCTGAGATCCACTAGTGCGGCAGGGACGACACGGGCAGGACGACTAGTGTAGTGCTCTGCTGCAGGTGGATGGCACGCTCCTCCGCCTTTGAGGTTGTTGACATCTGCGGCCCGCACCAGACAGTGCAATACTCCACCGCCGGAAGGCTCCATCCTCAGCTGAGCACATACGTAGTAAAAACGATTCGCTCAGGTGAACAAATCGTCGTAAATGTTGACGTTCATTCGTTCATTGAGGAGTTTGCAGGTTCTTTGCGTCTCGTAACATAAATCTCCAGCTGTTCTAAAATGTCTAATCGTTTACTTTCTGTAACTTCATGTAGAATTTGAAGCTGTTCATCGATATTACTAATATCATGACCCTCCTCTTGCATATGTAAACCTAAGCCTAGCGCTGTCTTATTACTGGGATACGTGTGTTCTTTAAACCGTACATCAAAGCACCTGCCTGTCTGTCCAACATAGCTTTTTACGCATTCATGACATGATGTTTTGTAGACCCCACATTTACTATACTGATTACTTTTCCGTGCCAAGTTATGACGCGCTAGTCCTTTTAAACTATCGGAAGGCCTAAATGCAATTTTAACCCCCTTTCTTAGGAATATATGACTGTGTCATAAGAATGTGATTGTGTCTATAAATAAACAAAAATTTTTTACAAAAACGAAAGTAGCAGCTGCCATGGTGTTCCAGCATACTGATCATAATGAGGTATTAGCAGAATCTGTGGAAGGACTGCAAATATTTATTGTAGAAGACTTCATCAAGGCATGTCACAAGTTTCGACGTAAGAGCTTAAGTGCTTTTTCTTTTTTGACAATTTTATACCAACTATAGTCAGAAGCCAACAAGCTAATATCCACAACAGCTAACAAGTAATTGTCATGGCAGTTGACCGCTTTCCGTTCGTGGACAACAAGCAATTTATGTAGACCAAGATATAGCGAAGTCTCTAATGTGCTGGTTCAGCGTTTGGAAGGCTACATGAGTGAGTGTGTGAACGAGTTTCAGACCCGGATAACCTACAGGTCTCATATTAAAATGCTTGGAACTTCCGCCCAAATTTTTCTACAGCGTATGGAAAATTACTTGCCAGAGCAGTTCTTTTTAGTCTTACTTTTTGCGACTGGTTTGGTGCATCCGAGCACGAAACCCTCTTGTGCCATGAATTAGCAATTCACGGTGCAGTTGAAGTCCCGCCCTGCTCAGCAGTTGGGACCAGAGCTGTTGATGCGTCTCCACCACGGCAGAAGATGCGCCAAACTGCCACTTATGAGCGGCTCAGTCACTATGGAGAACAGTTTGATGTGGGAAAAGGAAGCTACCACAACATGGATTCAGCAGTGGGGGGCCAGAGGTAGCAGCGTCAGGACCCTGGAATGGCTGGTTCAGGGAGTTGACCTGAGTGTACATGTGCATCAGGGGGATGGCTGCTAGTAGTCAGTAATAGTGGTCCGCTGTGTGTGGAGGATGGAGTAGCTGCAGTCGTGATGGGGGCACGAAACCTAAAGGAGCCTGGCAGGCTGTTTGGAAAGAGCCAGTCAGAGCATAATTAGCGGAAAGCCAGCAAGAAAGTACTTCAAATGGGCAACCTAAATGGGCGTCAGCTGTACAGAAGGAATGACAAGTTGACAAGTCCAGCTGTAGAGGCAGCCAAGTGTGGCGTTCGCTGTGTTGTTCAGTGGTTTGGTATTTAACTAATTTGTAAATGAAAATGATGATCTTATTTTATTACATTGAGTAATTACTAAATAATTTTTCTCCCGGCTAAAGATTTGGTCAAGTTGCTAAAGAATTCCAAGTTAACGTCGTGTTAAAGTGTTGTCTGTAAGTTGTGTAAGTGTCACTAAATCACAGTTCATACAACAGATTCTATACAACTATTGATTACGATGGAAGCGGTTATCTTCAGCAAAATGATCATTAAAACCACCGAATATCAGCCGCTCACAACACTGACGTATGTTACCTGAAACAATATTCTTCGCAACTCGTGCTTAATTAATTTCGGCTCCATACATCAGCTAGAAAAGTTTGTTATAAGGATCGTGCTATGAGCACTGTTTTTGAAGAGCCAATCTGATTCGAATTATTTTCATTAAAGTGAGTTCGGGACCACCGGTGCACATTTATTTTTACACATTTGTATTACCTTCGGCATTCATGTCCACAGAGTTTCGTAATTTGAATTTGCCGCTGAGATAATTGCTAAGATGGCGGCAGACAATTGATAGAGACTTTCTATTGTTAGAGCAAATAGGATAAGTATTT
The DNA here is from genome assembly GCF_021461395.2 of Schistocerca americana. NCBI lineage: Eukaryota > Metazoa > Arthropoda > Insecta > Orthoptera > Acrididae > Schistocerca > Schistocerca americana. Next base: position 739,823,663 of record NC_060119.1, on the reverse strand, counting down.
GAAATGCTTAATAAACTTTACTTTCGTATTGTGCACTATTTAGACTTTATCAAGCAAACATTTCATTTTTTTTCTAAGGAAAACACAACCAAAAAAACGCGATACACATCGCAATCATCAATGGCTGCGCTCCTTGCAGCGGAAAGAAATAATTAACACAGATAATGCTTACTGAGAGAGGAATTAAAGTTACAAATAATTATTCATTCATATTTATAAAAATAATGAACTCTATTCTCAAGTATTAATTAGCAAATAATTACAATTTCTTAACAGACCTCAGTATGATATGCGTCCTCAACCTACAAAAGCCAAGCAACAAAAGGTACAAACAAAGGAAGACAAACGCAGATCATAAAAGGAATTTACAATTATCATTGTCTTTGTATGATACACATCGATATGTCCAATTACATCATAGAATATTATATAAATAATTAATATTTATCATCGTTTTCGTTATTTTTTCATATGTCGAATAGATAATGTTTATAACTGTTACAGGCATAATTTCCTCTCGTCGCACTGTAGCTAAAATTTATCTCGTGGATGTTACACAAGTGTAGTCTGGACCTGAGCTTTAGCTATCTGCAATCAACACGAAGCATTGGTGTCTGTTACAGGCAAGTGGACGATGACTCGATTCTCGGCTCCAACGAAGGTAGCGCTAACGAGAAACATGCAGAGGTTAAGCATTGCGTGTGCACTTGGACAGCTCTGCGCAGGAAGAGCGGCGTACTGAGTTTGCTTGGCGAAAGCAATGATGTGCGGATACCTGTGTCTGATTGTGTTTTAACTTAAGCGGTACTCGTTATTGTTTTCTAGCGGCGGGCTGCTGCAAGTCCTAGTCTGATGTCCGGAAATAAGTTTCAGTAGCAGAATATTCTGGGAAAATTATATTCTGACAGCGTACTTTGCTTTGTTGTCAGCTGTTCTAACTGATTTGATTTCTCATTTCTACAATCTGTAAATTATTTGCGTTATTTATTGTGTACTGTTGCCAGCGTAGTGTACCCTGATTCAGTGCACTTTAATTATCCATTTACTATTTCTCTGGTCTTTAATTATTCATTTACTATTTCTCATGTCCATTAGCTGTATTTTCTTTAGTTTTTTAGGTTTGGTGTGTCTGCCCTAGTTGGTGTAAGTTTGGATACTGTGCCTTGAGCTATTCCGCAACTCCGACCGTACAGGTCTCGGAAGGCGCAACGATACCGACCGACCGCCGTTCAAAAATGGTTCAAATGGCTCTGAGCACTATGGGACTTAACATCTGTGGTCATCAGTCCTCTAGAACTTAGAACTACTTAAACCTAACTAACCTAAGGACATCACACACATCCATGCCCGAGGCAGGATTCGAACCTGCGACCGTAGCAGTCGCGCGGCTCCGGACTGAGCGCCTAGAACCGCTAGACCACCGACCGACCGCCGTGTTATCGTCAACCGACAGGACTCACTGGATGCGGATACGGAAGGGCATGTGGTCAGCACACCAGTCTCCGAGTCGTTGTCAAATTTCGTGGTCGGAGCCGCTACTGCCGGCCGGAGTGGCCGAGCGGTTGTAGGCGCTGCAGTCCGGAACCGCGGGACTGCTACGGCCGCACGTTCGAATCCTGCCTCCGGCATAGATGTGTGTGATGTCCTTAGGTTAGTTAGGTTTAAGTAGTTCCAAGTTCTATGGAACTGATGACCTCAGAAGTTAAGTCCCATAGTGCTCAGAGCCATTTGCTCCATTCGGAGCCACTATTCTTCAGTCAAGAACATCCTCAATTGGCCTCGAAAGGGCTGAGTTCACCCCGCTTGCCAACAGCGCTCTGCATACTCAGACGGTCACCTATCCAAGTTATAACGAAGCCCAAGTGTTCGTAACTGTGATGATCTGGCGGGAATCGGTTTCACCACTGCGGCAAGGCCATTGGCGTGTGTCCTGAACTTGGTACATTAAATAAAATTTTTCTGTTTCGTGACCTCATTGTCAATATATATAAAACTACCGACGTTTCGGTCCCTGTTGCAAGCGACCTCCTTTATTAAATGTGACAATGGCCGCAGAAGCCTACGTTTCTATTTAGTACCTTGATTATTTATTTTTCTTACTATACAGTTATTAGTGGTATTGTCTATTGTTTTATGCCTTCCTTATTGTAAACCTAAAAATATTTTGAAGAACAGGGATTTTACTACTTGGCATGTTACGCTAGCTATTAAGGTAATGCATGCTAGAGGAGTCAGAGCGGGTCAGTTACCTTATGTGTTACTTTCAGGCATGCGCTCTGCTTTATGGAATTCTGTTCTTAGGGAGATCATTAACTTGTTAAGTGCTTGCGGCCACACAAACCTCAGCCACTTTCCACTCCCACCGTTTCCTGTATAACACCCTCTTGTGCCAACCTCTTCATCTCAGATTAGAATTCCTCTATTATTTGTTGGACATACAGTATTCCAGTCTCTGTCTTTGCCCACAGTTTTCTCCTCTGCAGTTCCCTCTCGTATCATAGAAGTTATTGCCTGATGCCTCTGTACATGCCATATCACCCCGTCCCTTCTTCTTGTCAGTGTTTCCGTATGTTACTTTCTTTACCTGTTCTGTGGAAACCTCTTCATTCTTTATCTTACCAGACCATTTAACTTTCTGTATCCTTCTACAGCACCACGTCTCAGACGCTCTACTGGTCTTCTTTCCAGTGTTCCCACAATTCATGACTCACTTATTCGATGATGTGCTCTAAACATATATTCTCAGAAATTTCCTCCTCAAGTCAAGGTCAATGTTTGAAATCAGTACAACCCTCTTAGGCAGGAACGCTCTCTATACCTGTCCAAGTCTACTTTTTGTGTCCTCCTCGCTTCGTTCATCTGCTGTTTTGTTTCAAATGCAGCAGAATTCCTTAACTTTTTCTACTTCGTAGTCACCAGTATGTTTATTAAGTTTATCGCTAATCACATTTCTGCTACTCCTCGCCACTTCCGTATTTCTTCGATTTATTCTCCGTCCGTACTTTATATACACTAGCCTGATTTCAGGATTTTGTAATTCTTCTTCATTTTCGCCTAGGATACAATAACATCAGCGAATCTTTTCGTTTCTTCGATTTATACATTGAACATATGGGGCAAAAATTCTCTGTATTACACTCTTTTTAACCGGGGGTTTCATTTATAGTCTACCACTCTCCTGGATCTTGTAAGTAGGCCTGTTGCATATTACTTCTCTCTCTATAGTTTACGCCGATTTTTCTTAGAATGTCTTGTACGATTTTACACTGCGTAATGCTTTTTATGAATCGACAATTCCCTTTAACGAATTTTTTAAAGATTTACCCTCGTTATCAAGTGAGCCGTAATAACTGCCTTCTGGTGCCTTTACTTTGCTTAACGCCAAACTGACTGTCATCTAATAGATCTTTAGTTTTCTTTTCCATTCTTCTGTATATTACTGTTTTAGTACCTTGGATATATCAGCTGTTAAGCTGATTGTGTGGCAGTTTTAGCACTTGCCTGCCATTGTTACCTTTGGAATATTTTTGATCATAGCTTTCCGAAAATTTGATGATAAGTCTGCAGTCATAGAGGCTAAACACCAATCAAAATAGTCATTTGGTTACCACCTCCCCGAATGATTTTAGAAATTCCGAAGAAGTGGAAGTAATGTAAACCACTCCTGACTCATTTGAGTTTTCCAAAGCTGTAATATTGGATCCCCTAAGTCTTCAGTATTGACTTCAGTTTCCACTATATTCTAATGCTGTTAACGTGTGACATAGGTGTGAATAATGGAGCTAGTATATGAAACATTTTACGACTGATCTACCCGAGCACGGCTCACGAACCACACTCACAGCTTTATTTCTGCCAGTATCTTGTCTCCCATCTTCCAGATTTCACAGGTTTTTCTCCGGCGAAACTTTCAGGAGTAGTCGTGGAGGAAAGGGTATTGCGGAGACATCGCTTAACCACAGCCTTCGGGATTGTTTCCAAAATGAATTTTCTCTCTGCTGTGGAGTGTGCACTGATATGAGACTTTCTTGCAGATTAATGGTGTATATCGGACAGCGACTGGAATCCGGGACCATGCCTTTCAACGCTTAGTTGCAAAAGGTGAAAGTCCTGGGTTCAAGTGCCGGTTTTTTTGAACTGACAGTACGTTTCAGCTGAAGTATTTCTTCATTTACCCATAGTTCTTCGTAGTTACCTTTCTTGTACACATGTTTGTCTGTCCAACTTCTGAGGTTGCGTTTAGATACAGGCTGACTATTATTGAACTATATGAAAAAAACGTAAATTAGTTACAACCTAGGGCGTCCTCACACTTTATTCAACATGTAAACTTCAATACAGATATTCGGATTTACTTTATGACATGTTCGATATGCCTCCCACCATTGGCGATGATGTGGCGCAGACGAATAGCGAAATCCTGGATGGCCGCTGAAGTGTCAGAACATCGATGCTGTCGATGACCTTCTGCATGTCTGTTTTCAGCTTAGTGATGGTTTTGGGGTTATTGCTGTACACCTTGTCTTTAATATAGCCCCACAAAAAGGAGTTACAAGTGTTCAGATCCGGAGAATATGGCGGCCAATCGAGGCTCATACCAGTGGTCTCTGTGTAATCCTCAGCCAGAATGCGGTCCCCGAAATGCTGCTCCAGGACATCACTCTCCTGATTTTATGCAATCGCGGTCCGTCTTGCATGAACCGCACCTTGTCGAAATCGAGGTCAAAATCGGGATCACTTTGGATAACGGGGATGAAATCGTCTTCCAAAACCTTCACGTACCGTTCGGTAGTCACCGTGTTATCAAGGAATACCGCACCGATTACTCCGTGACTGGACACTGCACTTCATACAGTCCCTGGCTGATGGTGAAGAGACTTCTCGATCGCGTAATGCGGATTCTCAGTCCTCCAAATGCGCCAATTTTGCTTATTGACCAACCCATTCAAGCGAAAGTGGGCTTCGTCGCTAAACCAAACCACACTAATTCCCATCATACCAAGTGGCCATCCTTCCAATTTGAACGTCCTAAAGCAAACCGTTCAGAGGTTGTGACGATTTTATTTCATATAGTTCAATAATTGTCACCCTGTATGCCCATTCCTATTCAACTCTGTCTATTTTGGCGTTCATTAATGCAATGTTTGCAGCCGTAGAGAACTTGAAATGCATCTCATCATTCCTCATTACCTCGCTATGCCACTTGTTTCCTCAATGATTCATCTGGACGACTTGAACGTCAGTCTACTCTCGATCATTGTTATGCATTTGCTCCTGGATAGGCTCTGCAATCTGTACATCAGGGCTTCCCAACTTTTTCAGCTGGTGGACCCCTTCTTCAGTCGAAAATCCATGGCGGACCCCTAGTCTGTTCCCAATGACCCGCCCCATTCCCCCCCCCCCCCCCCCCCGACGAAGTATCAATAGTCTTTTGTTTAGAGATGAATGAAAACAACTTGAAGGTCAAAAATCGTCTTATGAAATAGGTAGTGCACTGACAACGTAAGTTTAACATTTAATGATGCCTGGGGCCGCATACGTGCCAGCAAGTGCTGTGATTGGTCGACAAAGCTCACTCCGCGCATGCGTAAAAGGTTTTAGCGCATCTACCGCCGTGAGCCGGCGCACAAACGACCCCAATATTGTTGCGAAACAGTCGATCAGAGAAGCTGCATTCTCTGGCACTAAACGGTGAATTTTCTCACTTAGGAACCGCAAAGGCTGCTTGGGAATACGACCCGAAGTAAAAGTAAGTATTTTTTCACACGAAAAAAAATAGTGATGAATTTGATTTTTCACATTTTTATTCAATAATTTTACTCATTATTTTACACGATTTGGTGAAGGGTGGCCACGGACCCCCTAGAAAGAGCCGGCGGACCCCAAAGGGGTCTGCGGACCACACGTTGGGAAGCCCTGCTGTATATCATTTCGGAATTCCTGTCTGGTCGTACATAACAAACGTACACATTCGGGAAGAGGCTGATTAATAAAAGCACAGTGGTTGTCGTAGCTGAACGTCAGGTCTAATTGATGTTGCAAGTAGTTCTTTTGCCCCATCATATCTCCCGAAAGCTTGAATCCTGTTGTGGAATACTGGGTAGCACAGCGAGAAACCAACCAAAGTTGCAAATTTCACTTTTCTTTATTCAGTCGATGGCTAATTTCGGGCCGGGATCCACTGTCAAATCATCGTAAAGATAGTCAAAATGGTATTTGCGAAAAATGTGAAAAATGTGCAAACGGACAGCTACACAGTTACAGCGTGTACAGATTGACTATATGTTACGATGATTTAAAAATGGGTCCCGGCCTGAAACTAGGTACCGAGTGAATAAAAAAAATGAAATTTGCTGGCTTTTCGTTGTACTGATTAACAGAAGTTGCCGACCTACATTTATTCCAGCATTCTGGAACTTCTTATTGGATAGTTGCTGTTATTTAACTCCCCATGCTCGGGGTTCACAGTGATAAGAATCTTTTAAAGGACACCATATTCTCTGTTGACAGCAGAAATCATTTGAGTCAATAAGTAATTCCCACAGTCAACGACGAATATGATGTTTTTTTAAAAAAAAATAGTTACCATGTTAGGAGTAGACCATCGAAAAGGAAAATAGCTTTATGTAACTTAACAACGCGGAAGTGAGGCCACCTCTCTCTCATCTTCAGCACGCTTCCGTCAGCGCTTAAGGCCGGTTCCCACTAGAGCGCGGCAGCGCGTCGTGCGGCAACGGCAGGGGCAAGCGTTTTCCGCTTTGACGCGGCGGCTCGCGGAATTGGCGTTCCCATCTGGAAGCGGCAGACGCTAGCGGTAGCCAATGACGAACAGCCACTGAGGTACAGGGTGGGACCCACCGAAATGACCGGTGTGTTTGAATAACTACACTCCTGGAAATGGAAAAAAGAACACATTGACACCGGTGTGTCAGACCCACCATACTTGCTCCGGACACTGCAAGAGGGCTGTACAAGCAATGATCACACGCACGGCACAGCGGACACACCAGGAACCGCGGTGTTGGCCGTCGAATGGCGCTAGCTGCGCAGCATTTGTGCACCGCCGCCGTCAGTGTCAGCCAGTTTGCCGTGGCATACGGAGCTCCATCGCAGTCTTTAACACTGGTAGCATGCCGCGACAGCGTGGACGTGAACCGTATGTGCAGTTGACGGACTTTGAGCGAGGGCGTATAGTGGGCATGCGGGAGGCCGGGTGGACGTACCGCCGAATTGCTCAACACGTGGGGCGTGAGGTCTCCACAGTACATCGATGTTGTCGCCAGTGGTCGGCGGAAGGTGCACGTGCCCGTCGACCTGGGACCGGACCGCAGCGACGCACGGATGCACGCCAAGACCGTAGGATCCTACGCAGTGCCGTAGGGGACCGCACCGCCACTTCCCAGCAAATTAGGGACACTGTTGCTCCTGGGGTATCGGCGAGGACCATTCGCAACCGTCTCCATGAAGCTGGGCTACGGTCCCGCACACCGTTAGGCCGTCTTCCGCTCACGCCCCATCATCGTGCAGCCCGCCTCCAGTGGTGTCGCGACAGGCGTGAATGGAGGGACGAATGGAGACGTGTCGTCTTCAGCAATGAGAGTCGCTTCTGCCTTGGTGCCAATGATGGTCGTATGCGTGTTTGGCGCCGTGCAGGTGAGCGCCACAATCAGGACTGCATACGACCGAGGCACACAGGGCCAACACCCGGCATCATGGTGTGGGGAGCGATTTCCTACACTGGCCGTACACCACTGGTGATCGTCGAGGGGACACTGAATAGTGCACGGTACATCCAAACCGTCATCGAACCCATCGTTCTACCATTCCTAGACCGGCAAGGGAACTTGCTGTTCCAACAAGACAATGCACGTCCGCATGTATCCCGTGCCACCCAACGTGCTCTAGAAGGTGTAAGTCAACTACCCTGGCCAGCAAGATCTCCGGATCTGTCCCCCATTGAGCATGTTTGGGACTGGATGAAGCGTCGTCTCACGCGGTCTGCACGTCCAGCACGAACGCTGGTCCAACTGAGGCGCCAGGTGGAAATTGCATGGCAAGCCGTTCCACAGGACTACATCCAGCATCTCTACGATCGTCTCCATGGGAGAATAGCAGCCTGCATTGCTGCTAAAGGTGGACATACACTGTACTAGTGCCGACATTGTGCATGCTCTGTTGCCTGTGTCTATGTGCCTGTGGTTCTGTCAGTGTGATCATGTGATGTATCTGACCCCAGGAATGTGTCAATAAAGTTTCCCCTTCCAGGGACAATGAGTTCACGGTGTTCTTATTTCAATTTCCAGGAGTGTATATCTTATACCTACATGAAGGAAAGACGAAGTTGGGTGAAGACATACAAATTTTTCATTTTCTGTACAATGTACTCTTTTACATATTTCATATTCATGTTTTCTCATTTCAACATAAACAGATTTCATGACTACCGTTCGTGATTGTTCACTATCTCCTTACACATTGAAATAATGTACGATAAAAGAGATTATTCAGATAGTTAAGCGAGACAAAAATTTAAAGTGTGATAATGTAGCAGGTACAGGAAAACACTAAAAACACAAAGGCTTGGTGGAAGGGATGAAAGTGGAAGCCACGTGATAGAATTTAGCACAGAGCACAATGTAATCATCGCCAGCACCTTGCTTAAGAATCATGAAAGAATAATACATACTTGGAACAAAGTTTTCGAAACCAGATTTTAAATTATAAGATATTTCCTGGTGCAGACGCAAACCTACAATAATTTATTGGTTACGAGCTGCGGTTTACAACTAAAGAGACAGTAAACGGTAGCAAATTAAGGAAATGGAACTTGAATAAGACCCACAGTTTTTCGATAATCTTAAAGTTACCGTAATGCAACAACTGACTGAAACAGAGAAAGGAATCCGCTAGAATACGAATGGATATCTTTGAGAGAAAAAGTGGTGAATGCAGCAGAGTATGTGAACGGGAAGAAGGTACAGTAGAAATCGTTAGATAAAACGTGATATATTAAATTTGACACGAGGGAAATATATAAAAATGCAGCAAATAAAGTAGGCCATGGGAAATAGAAATGTCTAAACATGACGTTGACAGAAAGTCCAAAGTTGCAACGCGATTTTGCACTTGGAAAACAGGGGAATGAAAATGAGAAAGAACAAAGAAAACTTTGCTCAAAGGAGAAGCAACTGCCAAGGACTCATCTGGCAAGCCAGAACTAAGCAAATAAGAGAAGGCTAGAAAGTGGAAGGAATATGTAGAGAGGAGAGGGGGAGGGGTTGTACAAACTAACATAAGCACAATGTTAGATTCCTGTGAAATGTCTGAACACGCAAGGCAATACTGATCCTACCACTTAGTTAAGTAGACACACTGAAGAACTGCGAAACTGTGTTTATAGCATTTGCATGTTTAGAGAAAGATTTTGACAATCTTAATTAAAACATTCTTTGAAGCTCTAAAACATAGGGCCACAAGATTATCTACAACTTGTACAGAAACCAAACTGCATTTCTAAGGCTTTAATGACTTGCAAGGGAAGCAGTAATTGAGAAGGCAGAAGTAGAGAGGATACAAAATGAAGACTGTGAATAGCAACAAAAGCGTTCTGAAAAAGAAACTTTGTTCACATCGAATATAAATTCTAATGATTGGGTACAATTTTACAAAGGTATTTGTGTGGAGTGCAGCCTTGTATGTAAGTGAAACGTGGGCTATGAACAGTTCTGTCAAGAAGACAATGGACGCTTTCAAAACGTGGTGATCAATAAGAATGCTGAAGATTAGATATGAGGATCGTGTAACTAAAGAAGAGGAACGGGATTAGAGCAGGAAGAGGAAGAGGAAATTACGGCACAACTTTGACTACAAGAGGGGTAAGTTGACAGGACATATTATGAGGCGTCAAAGAGTGAGGACAAAGGGGTTGGGTGATAGTATTCTGATAATAATCATCTGTTGAAATGCTATTCTGCTATTTTATCGATTAATGTAAGCAGTGAATTTACTATTCCATGCACTTCTCCACGGAACATTTAAACCAGAACTGAAATCAGCTGAACACCAAATCTTTCAACCACTGTCTGACAACTACTGCATTCTCTTTCAACTTTCTATAACTATCACTGGCTAGCCACACACACATAAAGATATAAGGAGGACAGAAATAAACAAACATTAGTTTTCAGCATATAATTCTTAAGATTGGCAACATGCACATAAACAAACCAAACAGGAAGGGACATGAGGTGAACACACTGTAGTTATGACTTCAAATCAGTGTTTTTGGTAAAATGTCTACAGCTAGTTACAGAAGAAAAAAGAGCGAACATGAAAATGTGCTTATGTTCCATAATCTAAGTTTTAGCTCAACCTCCAGCATGTGACCAGGTGAGGGGAAACGCAGATGTCCGCCAAAAACTCGATTCACTGTAAGTAATCAGTTGTTGTTGTTGTGGTCTTCAGTCCTGAGACTGGTTTGATGCAGCTCTCCATGCTACTCTATCCTGTGCAAGCTTCTTCATCTCCCAGTACCTACTGCAGCCTACATCCTTCTGAATCTGCTTAGTGTATTTATCTCTTGGTCTCCCTCTACGAGTTTTACCCTCCACGCTGCCCTCCAATACTAAATTGGTGATCCCTCGATGTCTCAGAACATGTCCTACCAACCGATCCCTTCTTCTAGTCAAGTTGTCCCACAAACTTCTCTTCTCCCCAATTCTATTCAATATCTCCTCATTAGTTATGTGATCTACCACCACATTTCGAAAGGTTCTATTCTCTTCTTGTCTAAACTATTTATCGTCCACGTTTCACTTCCATACATGGCTACACTCCATACAAGTACTTTCAGAAACTACTGTAACACTACCGCCCTTCTCGAACGTAGGTTAGCTCTATAAAGCCTGTACTGTAATAAGTTCACGGGCTTCACCTTATAAACAAGGATTTTTAGTACATTAGTTGACCGCGTGTACCTAATCGAAGCAAAATCGGACTTATCTTCAGTCAATAACTACAGTGACGCATCAAGCAAATGTACAGTATAATTATTCTTTCGCGTGGACAAGAAGTACACACAGTAGATGCTACCTATAAATAACAATTCGGTCGCCAGCCTACTTAGGCAATTAGTGAGTTTTTTCCTTGTACAAGTGGGTGCATGTACAAGCATAGTAACACGTAGTAACGATACGGTATATGGCAAAGTTTGGAATCCGAAAATTCCACTGAACTAAAGTTTGCTCTTTTTGTACTAATTTGGACGAACTACATTTACACAACACCACACAGTAATGATTACTACTAACTACATTTTTGTATGTTGAGCAGACTGACATCGGGCATAGATTACCCTATAATTAGCAGTTTTGAAAGCACATATACAATGTTACTATTAAAGATGGAAAAACACTAATACACTTAGGTATAATATAGAATTTAGCTTTACTTGTCAAATCTGAGCAGTACACATCAAGGTTTTAACGAATTGATAAGAGAAAAAAAAGGGGGGGGGGCCCTGAAACTGTTATAGTGGTTATACTGAAACTGTTAAGTACTGAAGGCAAATTAACACACAAAATTTATCAATCTCTGGATAACTACTCTTTTGTCTTACTTATGAATAATTTAACTGTCATTATTTCTGTTTCAAATTAATTAAATAACATCGCTAACTCAATTCAAAAAAAAAACTCTTTTGGTCTTTACCAATATTTGCAACAACATACAGAACTATAGATTCCTTTATGGCATAGATTACTCTGCTGATAATTTTCATCAACACAAACATTAAACTTTCTATTTAGGATACTCGGATTGCACAATACGAGGTAAGGATCCTGTCTAGGTCAGTGATCAGGATAAGTCATGGCTAAAGCAATTCTGGTAAAAGTCACGTTATTATTGAACCATTAGAAACAGTTTCGACACTGGTCCACACAGATACACTTCTAAAGATGAAATAAATGTTTGACCTGTGCAAGTCGGTGCGGCGGATGGCGGGCAGCGAGATAGCGGGCAGCACGGCACACATACAAGCACGGCTAAGGCTCACACAACATCGGCACTTTCCATCTTCTTAGCGTCGTAATTTTTCCAATTTTGTGCCTCAGAATATAGCCATGCCAAGTAGTCGTCGGAATCGGTTCATCCGAGGCTCAATGGAATCCACTTTTCCTGGGTAGCCTCCTCGGTACAGTACGTGTACTTCCGACTGTTATACTGAGCCCGTTGTGCCGAACCGCGCCCAGTGTGCGTTTTCCCGCCTCGCCTGCCTCCACCTTTTCCCGCTCCCCTACAGGTAGGGTATTCACCACAGGTTTTCTACTACACATATCCTAACGCATTACCTACGTATGGACCAAGTGTATAAATTACAATTTTCACATCTTACAATAGTTTTAACACTAAATACACTTCCCTTTGATTACCACATTATTTGAAATCTAACAGAAATAATAATATTCGTTTCAAAAGTTACACACAGTTTCTTTAACATGACACGAAAAGAATCGAAAAAGAAATTCAACACATTGCTATTATTAATTTATCTAAATTCATAAAGAAAAAAAAATTTATTATACGTATAATTGTCGTTACACATGCCCCTGTTTCCAGAAAATTTTCTTAAGTCTAAATTTTATGGGAACACTAATAAATCTTACAATTATACAGTGGTTCCGAGTCTTTACTTAATTGTTCAAAAAGATTTACACTACATATTTCCTTTTGCTCACTGTATATAGGTTTACACTTTTTTAATACTTCTAGAATAATTACTTGTCATTTACTCAAGTGCCTTTTGCACAGTCCAACTTCCCATCATAACCTCACTAAAATAGCAATTTACTCATTTTTTCTGAATTTCTCAAAGAAATAATTTAAAATTCTGGAATACAAACATTTAACTACAAAAACAATTGCATATTTTGTATACACTATAAAATAATTTACCGCTGCATGCTTTGAATAGCAGTCCATTTTTTTACTTACTAAACAAAACACACACACATATATTCAGAAAATTAACTACACATATTTGCTGCCTATTATGCGGATTTGGGCAGTCCTTTTCACTTCATACTGTCACATCTCCTGGATCACATTTACAATTTTCCATCGATTATTTATCTGCCCTCATTGGTATTTGGCAGTCCTTCATATTATGGTTCATACACTGCCCATTTTCATTTTTGACAGTCCCATCTTTTATCTGGCTGATAGCCTTTTATCCTTTCTTTTCAGTCCTTTTCTCCATACATTTTTACAGTTACAGTACAATTGGTAATCTGAAACTCACATAACTACATTAGCACACTTTCAAGGGTATACAGACATTTACAAAGATTAGATACATTTAGAATAACTTGGGATCAGCATAAGATACAGCACATTTACTCGTTCCTTGGTACATACAGTTTCAGGTCCACAACATTTCTTACACCTAAAGGTCTTTTGGATTTTGGGTAGATCAGGTAGTAAGCATTGTTGTGTGGAATATTCTGTATTAGATATGGTCCATTATAAATATATTTAAATTTTGAAATTTCATGGTTTAGCTCACTAGACTTTTCGTGGCTTTTTAAAAGAACATAATCTCCAATTTTTAAATTTTGAAACTTTTAAATTTTTTTTTGTGTCTTTTAGATCTAGATTCAGCTTTTTGCTTTGCCCTTTTTATCACCAATTCTTTCTTTTGATCCAATCCCAAACTTGTACAAGGTGGAAACTCTAGTTTTTCTTCAATTAAACTTTTACTACTTCTGCCTAACAAAATTTCTTCCGGTGGAAATCCTGTAGTTTCATGATGTAATGTGTTCATGACATTCTCAAAATCCAATATAAATCTGCCCCAGGCTCTAATTCAACAAACAATAATTCACTTTCAGATAAAACTGAGTTACAGTAATAATAAAGTCATGCATAATATTAATAATATATAAAAATACAACATCCTGCCCCCTAATCTCTTTATTAACAAGGCAGTCTTTTCTGGTTCATAAAACAGTCACTTAAGTCTGGTGGCTTCTTAGGCTTCTGGAGTTCAAAGTCTTTGCTTACTTGAACTCTTCGCAAAATAAACATAGAGTCGTCAGGAGGCTCTTTCTTTCTTTGTTTGGTCTCAACATCTGGATTTTGCTTTGAAGTTTCTTCCTCATTAGGTACAATGCCACAATTAACTGCATCCCTATTATTTTCACTGATTTTCTGATACCCTCTTTCAGTGAAAGTATATTCATTTTCCTTTACACCTGAAAATTCATCTTCACTAGAGTCATTACTACTCTCTTCCTCAACATCAGATTCACTTAAGTACGCTACTTTTGCACAATAGGGAGAGTTAGTACATTCATTTTCGTCTGTATTTACGTATCTATCATCATCTGAACTATCGTCGGAATCCGACCATTCCGGATCGCTTTCAGGTTCTAACATAAAAGCTTTTCTGAGACAGGCACTAAGTTCTTCCTCTGTATTGTCGTCAGGCTTGGATTTCAATTCAATCTCATCTTTTGGCAAAACGACCTCATCCTCAGCTTTATTCACATCCACTGTGACTTCATATTCAGTGTAATCCTCGTGGACTTTAATTACTTTCAGGTAATCATCTACCCCTTCTCCACGGTGCCTCTCGGTAGCAGCTTGTACTATTGGCGGACTGTTAGCAGAAGTTATTTCTTCATCAATGCGGAGGATTTCATCCTCCAAATCCTTCCTATCATTAACCTTCATCCTATTGGCAGCACGCGTACTTTGCGCGGCGCTATTTATTCTCCCCTCTTCAAATTTGGGCCACGTCACTTTATGGACGTCCCTACTATCTCTCTTTCCACCAACTAATTTCTTCGCCTCATACTCCTTCTTAAAATCCTCCCACTCACATTTCTTTAGGCCCTTGTACAGATCATCGATCTGCACACGCCAATCAGTTACTTCTGCTAGTTCATCCTCGCCTTTTATCTCATTGCAAACACTGCTAACCGCACCTCTCTGTGTATTTACAGTTTCAATTATTGTTTCCTTTGCCACGGAATTATCACTCGTAAAATTTTCTTTAGCTCTGACGGCTATGTTCGTATCTACTGCTGCCGTATTGCTAGCGGCTTCTTTCCGAACAGATGTTCGGCTAGGCTGGGCCGTTGCCCTCTGATGCTCCACTCGCCTGTTAACATGTAGCGCTCTGTGCGGCAGCGATGATTCATTCTGGCTCGCACCTGACGCTTGTTTCGCCACAACACGTCGCCGCGTTCCATGCTCGTCCCTAGCCTGTCTTATTACATTACGGTCGGTCCGGTATCTTTTCTTGAATCGGGGCCGGTATGTATTGTCCGCTTCCGTTTGGCCCGCAACGTTCGCGGAAATTAGTTTCCCGCGTCGTTATTATTTTGCGCGGTATACCCTCTACCGCGACCTGGATTATTTCCTCTACCTCTTCCTCTGCCTCTTCCTCTCTGTATTACATTGACGCGAAATCCATCGCCGTCATTTCGTTCGTCATTGTGTCGGTTATTACGGTTACCAAAACTTTGATAATTGGCACGACTTTCGCGCCAATGATCTTCGTCTTCGACTCTTTCGAGAAATGCTTGGAAGCTGCGATGATTGCTTCCTACATACCTTTTTGAATCCTCCGGAAGCTTTTTATATAGCTCCCAGATAATTTCCGAATCTGATCTTCTACCTCTTAGGTGTGTCAATTTCCGGTACCAATACTCACAGAAATCTTTCAAAGAATTTCTGCCCCGGTTATCATGCTGTTTGGCCATGATAAACTCGCGCCATAAATGGTCCTGCTTTTGTTCAGACCAATATTCTTCCGTAAATCTTTGCCTGAATTCTTCGAAAGTCATTCGTTCGGTATTTAAATTTATTCCCCAGCGCTTAGCGTCACCTGCTAAGGCGCTAATTACTACGTTTATCTTTTCCTGATCAGACAAGTGCTCAGGAAATACTCTCTCGCAATTTTTGATAAAATCTAACGGATGCCACCCGTTATGTTTCTTGGCTGGATCGAAGCGTTCCTCGCCTTCTAACAGCTTCGTAATTGGTGTGCCATTACAGACAACACCAGGCCTATCTTTAATTTTGCTCTCCAGATCGAAATTTTTGCCCTGAATTTTCGTAGTATTTTGTTCACAATTGTGAACACATCCGGTTACTTTTTTACTTAAATCACTTTCAGTGTCTGAAACTACCTTTTTCAATTGCGATATCCCGTGTTGACATTCGTTTACGATCTCAGTTTTAAGACCGAAAACTTTTTCGTCTACCTTAGTTTCAACCAAAGGTTCTACTTTCTCTTGGATGTTGAGAATTTCAACATCAAATCTACTATTAATGTTTCCAATTTCCTCCTGCATAGTATCCATATTTTTGTTAATGGTATCAATTTCAAATTTCAGAGTATTTACCACAGAACTTAAATTACCCACTTTTTGTTCTACCTGTTCTATCTGTTTACTAATTTTAATTCCCTGTCCTTCCACCTGTGCTTTAATTTGATCCACCTGTGTTTTGAGTTGCTCGTTAACGTGTGTTTTGAGCTGTTCATTCTGCGTTTTGAGCTGCTGATCAACATGTGTTTTAAGTTGATTAACCTGATTGCCGACTTGATTTTGAAGTTGCTCATTCTGTCCTGCAATTTGTTTGGTTAATTGTTCAAATAAGTCGTTCATACTTAAAATTTTTATACTGTTTTGTTCTACAGGATCGATGTGTTCCGATTCTACTTCAGAAGTTTCTTTCGGTTCTTTCTTTATCTGTGGTGAATCAAATATGTCAGTGGATTCGTTCACATACCCACTATCATCTACAAAGTCACCCTCTGCTTCCTGTTTTGTCCCTTGTTGTGTTCGAGGCGATCTCAACCTTTCAATCTGTTCATTGACATGTTCGTGGTATTGTATGTACGCCAACTGTCTTTCGCTAACGCCATCTGTTATCTGGCCGCGTAAACTCCGGCTACTGCCAGCCGCATTCTCCATTTCACTTGGCGCATCTACCCTGCCTACGTTCCTGTCCATATTGAATGCCAACTATACCACACTATTATACTTGACTCACACTGCAGTTTATTTTGCTAAACTTTATTGCAATTCGTGCCACTGAACATCCACTGTTCGGTATTTACATTAATTTGTAACCGACAACAGATGGATGTCCTGTCACCGGGAAGCCACTTGTAACACTACCGCCCTTCTCGAACGTAGGTTAGCTCTATAAAGCCTGTACTGTAATAAGTTCACGGGCTTCACCTTATAAACAAGGATTTTTAGTACATTAGTTGACCGCGTGTACCTAATCGAAGCAAAATCGGACTTATCTTCAGTCAATAACTACAGTGACGCATCAAGCAAATGTACAGTATAATTATTCTTTCGCGTGGACAAGAAGTACACACAGTAGATGCTACCTATAAATAACAATTCGGTCGCCAGCCTACTTAGGCAATTAGTGAGTTTTTTCCTTGTACAAGTGGGTGCATGTACAAGCATAGTAACACGTAGTAACGATACGGTATATGGCAAAGTTTGGAATCCGAAAATTCCACTGAACTAAAGTTTGCTCTTTTTGTACTAATTTGGACGAACTACATTTACACAACACCACACAGTAATGATTACTACTAACTACATTTTTGTATGTTGAGCAGACTGACATCGGGCATAGATTACCCTATAATTAGCAGTTTTGAAAGCAAATATACAATGTTACTATTAAAGATGGAAAAACACTAATACACTTAGGTATAATATAGAATTTAGCTTTACTTGTCAAATCTGAGCAGTACACATCAAGGTTTTAACGAATTGATAAGAGAAAAAAAAGGGGGGGGGGCCCTGAAACTGTTATAGTGGTTATACTGAAACTGTTAAGTACTGAAGGCAAATTAACACACAAAATTTATCAATCTCTGGATAACTACTCTTTTGTCTTACTTATGAATAATTTAACTGTCATTATTTCTGTTTCAAATTAATTAAATAACATCGCTAACTCAATTCAAAAAAAAAACTCTTTTGGTCTTTACCAATATTTGCAACAACATACAGAACTATAGATTCCTTTATGGCATAGATTACTCTGCTGATAATTTTCATCAACACAAACATTAAACTTTCTATTTAGGATACTCGGATTGCACAATACGAGGTAAGGATCCTGTCTAGGTCAGTGATCAGGATAAGTCATGGCTAAAGCAATTCTGGTAAAAGTCACGTTATTATTGAACCATTAGAAACAGTTTCGACACTGGTCCACACAGATACACTTCTAAAGATGAAATAAATGTTTGACCTGTGCAAGTCGGTGCGGCGGATGGCGGGCAGCGAGATAGCGGGCAGCACGGCACACATACAAGCACGGCTAAGGCTCACACAACATCGGCACTTTCCATCTTCTTAGCGTCGTAATTTTTCCAATTTTGTGCCTCAGAATATAGCCATGCCAAGTAGTCGTCGGAATCGGTTCATCCGAGGCTCAATGGAATCCACTTTTCCTGGGTAGCCTCCTCGGTACAGTACGTGTACTTCCGACTGTTATACTGAGCCCGTTGTGCCGAACCGCGCCCAGTGTGCGTTTTCCCGCCTCGCCTGCCTCCACCTTTTCCCGCTCCCCTACAGGTAGGGTATTCACCACAGGTTTTCTACTACACATATCCTAACGCATTACCTACGTATGGACCAAGTGTATAAATTACAATTTTCACATCTTACAATAGTTTTAACACTAAATACACTTCCCTTTGATTACCACATTATTTGAAATCTAACAGAAATAATAATATTCGTTTCAAAAGTTACACACAGTTTCTTTAACATGACACGAAAAGAATCGAAAAAGAAATTCAACACATTGCTATTATTAATTTATCTAAATTCATAAAGAAAAAAAAATTTATTATACGTATAATTGTCGTTACACTACTTCCTGACATTTAAATCTATACTCGATGTTAAAAAATTTTTCTTCTTCAGAAATGCTTTCTTTGCCATTGCCAGTCTACTTTTATATCCTCTCTACTTCGACCATCGTCAGTTATTTTGCTCCCCAAATAGCAAAACTCCTTTACTACCTTAAGTGTCTCATTTCCTAATCTAATTCCATCAGCATCACCCGACTTAATTCTACTACATTCCATTATCCTCGATTTGCTTTTGTTGATGTTCATCTTATATCCTCCTTTCAAGACACTGTCCATTCCGTTCAGAGTAATCAGTTATTCACGTAAAAAAAGATGTGAACTGTTTTATAATCTGCAAGTATCACATATCAAAACAAAACTGAATCATTCTAGATTCCACCGAAGATGCCTTAAAGTAAAAGGCGAAACGCGTCTTGAACCAATAAAGTACACTGGATAAAGAGAGAAACGTTTGTTACTTCCAAAGGAAATAATCAATAGCTGTAGATAATTAGCAAATTACATCTTATGACATACCAGCAAATTAGTCTCGGTTTAAATTCTCATTACACATGCTATTAAATGCTGTTTAAAAAATTCATCTATCCCTTCCGAAAAAACTGTAGTTTCTTTCATATCTTGGTAGTTAAACAGATTTTGGATATTTATCATGCGACGAAATACATGAGTTTTTACAAGTTATCGTTTGCAAGAAAACACGTTTCGATTTCTTGAACCGTTTACGAAATTTGCAGTTGATACAACCACATGGTTTACGACGAGCAGGACGAAAGTATCGGTCGCGTCGCGAGCGATCTGTGCGCGATCACCGCACAGCCCGTCCGCCGACAAATCATTCAATATCTCGAGAACGGTGATAGCTATCGTTCTGCTCTCAGCTTTAAAAACAATTTCGATATGTTGACTAAATTTCATACGCAATAATGTATTACCTAAAATGAACTGTACGCAAAGTCCACGCAATGCGTTTTTACCTCTGCACACTTATTCAAATTTCGTGTAAAGGTTTACGTAAATGCGATACAGCAAGTAACCACGACGAATAACGAAAAGAAATTCGGTCCTTTATCGAAAGAAGATATCAGGCTGTAACATGCCCAAAAATCAAATTTTTCTACCGAATAGTTTCCTTGGAATCGGATGATAAGTATTTCATAGCTGCCGCCGCGTCCGCGCCAGCGGTTCGGCGAAAGTTCGTGTGGCCCGGAGGGTCCGTACCTGACGTCACGCTCAGCGCGTTCTGTGATTGGCGGCGCGCACCTGGAGCGCGGCACACGGCAGCGGAATTGGTTCGATATGGTCCCGCGACGCAGAGCCCGCCGCGCCTTGCCGCTGACGCCATTTCCATGGCAACCACGCCGCTGACGCGCGGTTTTGACGCGCGGCAGCCCTAGTGGGAACCGGCCTTTTAGTCAGTGTCTGGCGGCCAACACGTACTGCCCAGCGACCCGTAAGACGCACGGGAGGATCCTACGTCACGAGGCGTGACAACGGCTCCACGTCACAGTGGCGGCGAACGACCGGTGGACAGTGCAGCCAGCACGCGAAACGTCACACCACGGAGGCGCGTCTTCCCGCTTCTCGTTTAACGTCATACGGCGCCAGCACGAACGTCTTTTGGTGAACGATCCCGGACAACGATCCTGGCCCCTCAAAATGCACGTCAGTAACTGCTACTATCAAAGACACAGGCGGTACTGATTAGTCACTTTTACCTAATGGAGAAACATTTTGAGGAGACTAACAGATTTACGGAGGAGAAATTTGTTTTTAGGAATCGGCAGTCCGGACAGCGGATTTTAAGACAAAAATCATGGCACGAGCTTTTCTCAGGCAAGACTGAAGGCTCGCATTGGGGAATTAGCGAAAAACTTGCAAGACACCATGGGATAAGGCTCTAGTCAGTCTGTTCTGCCAATGAGATGAACTCAGTATTTCATCTCAAGATGAAAGTCCCCCACCGCGGACTAGGTGTTTGTGAAATAATTGTGTGCACGGAAACGGATGGAACGGATTGTCCCTAATACCTGGACTGTAGTTGTGTGCCCCGATTAAACATTAATAAATACTTAGTACTGATGGGGACTATCAGCTAGTGAGTGAAACAAGAATTACGAATTTCGTACATTTATTGTTACGATTTCAATGATTGCTCAGAACAAAAAAGGGTCAAATATTCATTACGAGCGAGTAAGTGCGTATTCACATATGAGCATGTGATAATTGTGGATCTTCAGAGGGTAACTCGCTAAAGATATCATGGAACAGACCGCACGAACAAGAAATCTCGGTAATTGGCTGCTTGCGATGATCGCATCGGAAGGTTAGCGAGTAAAGAGGAATAGAACCCCACACAGTAAAATCACGGCTGAAAGGTCACCTCGCAGTGACGGATTGATTTATCTGAACCAACGTGCTTATCATCCTGTACAAATTTCGTGCGCCTTGGGTGTGACATTTACATCGCTTGTGGGAGAGAGTGCGCGGCGACGTGGCAGGCAGGGCCGGAGGCTAGCATTGCGCAGCCCATCTGCTCGTCAACTGGCTGCCTTCTCCTCTCGTGGTGAAGAAGACCGCTCTCTGCGCCTCTCGACGACCATGTCTGTCTACTGTGGCTCGCGGCATAGAACTGTTCTCTGTGGCTCGCAGCGAAAAAGAGTTTACTATGGCTTCCAGCGAGGAAGAGTCTGATACTTTTCTCTCCTGCTCTTCTTGGTCTGAGCTCGCCGAAACTGCCATTTTCGCCAGTCTGAGACAGCGTACTTTATTTTGCCAATCCGAAACCTCCTAACAATTTTATTCTGGAAGGTTTGGTGCCGATTCTTTTAGAAGACTGCTATCCTATCCAAATTATTCTTTCCGGAAACTTAACAATACCGCCCTGTTCCTCATCGCCGTTCCCAAAGATTCAAATTTTCGGCCTATCAAACTGCGTCCCGCCAAGAACGTAACTCTGTCTTTTTTTTTGGTCATCAGTCTACTGATGCGGCCCGCCACGAATTCCTTTCCTGTGCTAACCTCTTCATCTCACTTGCAACCTACTCCTCAATTATTTGCTTGACGTATTCCAATCTCTGTCTTCCTCTACAGTTTTTGCCCTCTACAGCTCCCTCTAGTACCATGGAAGTCATTCCCTCATGTCTTAGCAGATGTCCTATCATCCTGTCCCTTCTCCTTATCAGTGTTTTCCACATATTCCTTTCCTATCCGATTCTGCGTAGAACCTCCTCATTCCTTACCTTATCAGTCCACCTAATTTTCAACATTCGTCTATAGCACCACATCTCAAATGCTTCGATTCTCTTCTGTTCCGGTTTTCCCACAGTCCATGTTTCACTACCATACAATGCTGTACTCCAGACGTACATCCTCAGAAATTTCTTCCTCAAATTAAGGCCGGTATTTGATATTAGTAGACTTCTCTTGGCCAGAAATGCCTTTTTTGCCATAGCGAGTCTGCTTTTGATGTCCTCCTTCCTCCGTCCGTCATTGGTTATTTTACTGCCTAGGTAGCAGAATTCCTTAACTTCATTGACTTCGTGACCATCAATCCTGATGTTAAGTTTCTCGCTGTTCTCATTTCTACTACTTCTCATAACCTTCGTCTTTCTCCGATTTACTCTCAAACCATACTGTGTACTCGTTAGACTGTTCATTCCGTTCAGCAGATCATTTAATTCTTCTTCACTTTCACTCAGGATAGCAATGTCATCAGCGAATCGTATGATTGATATCCTTTCACCTTGTATTTTAATTCCACTCCTGAACCTTTCTTTTATTTCCATCATTGCTTCCTCGATGTACAGATTGAAGAGTAGGGGCGAAAGGCTACAGCCTTGTCTTACACCCTTCTTAATACGAGCACTTCGTTCTTGATCGTCCACTCTTATTATTCCCTCTTGGTTGTTGTACATATTGCATATGACCCGTCTCTCCCTATAGCTTACCCCTACTTTCTTCAGAATCTCGAACAGCTTGCACCATTTCATATTGTCGAACGCTTTTTCCAGGTCGACAAATCCTATGAAAGTGTCTTGATTTTTCTTTAGCCTTGCTTCCATTATTAGCCGTAACGTCAGAATTGCCTCTCTCGTCCCTTTACTTTTCCTAAAGCCAAACTGATCGTCACCTAGCGCATTCTCAATTTTCTTTTCCATTCTTCTGTATATTATTCTTGTAAGCAGCTTCGGTGCATGAGCTGTTAAGCTGATTGTGCGATAATTCTCGCACTTGTCAGCTCTTGCCATCTTCGGAATTGTGTGGATGATGCTTTTCCGAAAGTCAGATGGTATATCGCCAGACTCATATATTCTACACACCAACGTGATTAGTCGTTTTGTTGCCACTTCCCCCAATGATTTTAGAAATTCTGATGGAATGTTATCTATCCCTTCTGCCTTATTTGACCGTAAGTCCTCCAAAGCTCTTTTAAATTCCGATTCTAATACTGGATCCCCTATCTCTTCTAAATCGATTCCTGTCTCTTCTTCTATCACATCAGACAAATCTTCACCCTCATAGAGGCTTTCAGTGTATTCTTTCCACCTATCTGCTCTCTCCTCCGCATTTAACAGTAGAATTCCTGTTGCACTCTTAATGTTACCACCGTTGCTTTTAATGTCACCAAAGGTTGATTTGACTTTCCTGTATGCTGAGTCTGTCCTTCCGGCGATCATTTCTTTTTCGATGTCTTCATATTTTTCCTGCAGCCATTTCGTCTTAGCTTCCCTGCACTTCCTATTTATTTCATTCCACAGCGACTTGTATTTCTGTATTCCTGATTTTCCCGGAACATGTTTGTACTTCCTCCTTTCATCGATCAACTGAAGTATTTCTTCTGTTACCCATGGTTGCTTCGCAGCTACCTTCATTGTACCTATGTTTTCCTTCCCAACTCTGTCTTATCAGAGTTTATGCTCAGGGCGTCAGTGGGCCGTCGGCACTTGGATGAAGGACTCGCCTATGGAGGCGCCCCGTGGTTATTGCGATGTTATCGGAGGGGACGAGCCATTTGCATGGATAGTCTGTCGTTCTCAGAAACCTCTGTGTTCACATTAGCCAACTGACGAGGACTGGGCGATTTCGCTGAACTCTGTACACAAATGCGTTCTTTCCCCATACGCCAACCTCTGCCGCGATGAATGCGACAGCGGCGGCCGCTCACAGAACCCAGGTGGCTGGCACCCTGCGCCACTCCCGTCCCCCCCCTTCCCCCACCATCTCTCCCCCCCCCCCCCCCCCCACACCGGCCACCCGTGCGCGACCACTCAACCACTTCGTCTGCTGACGGCAAGCCAAGGCGAGCAGAAACTGTAAGGGCTATACTTTCACTCTCTGCTAGTTACCTGAATCAATTATACACTTAAGAATTAATACAAATTGAAAAGAAATTCACTACAATCTTATCCACTTTTATGGATGATACCGCTCTTTTGCGCATTCATCGGAATTCATCCATTAATTAGACCTATCTTATCGACAGATTAAGTGTTCTGAGTAGAAACGATAACCAGACACGAGGCTGGCTGCAGCCCGATGCGTTTCAAACGGGAAGCTATGAGCCAACAGAAAAAATGTCCGGAGGAAGGTAATTGCAAGAAGAAAAGAAGAGTTAATCAGGAACCAAATGCCGACTTACGTGCAAGTGAGCTTCCTTTTCCGAACAAAAGCCTAACGCCACCGCAGGAACTGAGGAGCTAAAAAGCATATTATACACAAGAATCAGTAGACGATAAACATATAAAATCAATAGCAGTTTACTTAATTACCAGATCCAAAACAAGGCAAACTAAGGTAAGTAGTAGTAACATCAAACACTGCAGAATTGGAAAAAATAATTGAAAATCCTAAATTAAAAGAGTAAATGGGAACCAGCCAATGAATACGGTCTACATTTAGCGAGTTAGTGGAATTCAAAATCTTACAGAAAACAGGAAAACAAGGGATGATAAATGAGGTAAAGCGGTTTAGAACAATACGGAAAGAACGATGTACACTCTGTTACTGAGTTGAGCTCAAGAGTGCGGAGGCACATATTAAACACGAAGCGCTTCTACGTTGGTTTACGAGAGATCACTGTAAAATGTTTTTCTGATGATCCGAAAATGCGCGAAGATGTTGCGAAGTTTTGCGAATTCAGAACAGTAGTGTGTGTTCATTATGGAGATAGAGAGAGCAGATCGAAAACAAGACTACACCAATGTCACCCCCCCCCCCCCTCCCCCGCCCGCTCTAGGCGAGAAGTGTTTTAATATGCTAAAAGACTGAGAAAAGCTACATTACTTGTTACATATTACTTCAGAGGTGTAACGAACTCATGGATTATTGATAAACTCCCTCCGGCCGTGGTGGCCGTGCGGTTCTAGGCGCATCAGTCTGCAACCGCGTGACCGCTGCGGTCGCAGGTTCAAATCCTGCCTCGGTCATGGATGTGTGTGGTGTCCTTAGGTTAGTTAGGTTTAAGTAGTTCTAAGTTCTAGGGGACTGATGACCTTAGATGTTAAGTCCCATAGTGCTCAGATCCATTTGAACCAAGACATGGTGGGACTATATCTGTTGCCTTATAAGCTTGATAACTTATGATACGATCAAATAAAAAGTGTGCTATTTGTTACTAACTTGACATAACATAGTATACGCTTCAATATTAGTTTCAAATTAAAGCTGAAAACGTGTAAAAGAAACCTTGTGTTTTTCTCCAATTACGGCGTTACTGAAGATGGGAAGGAGCAGTACAGTTTTAGCAGATCAAGCAATACATAATTTATGGAATCACGAAGGCAATGCACACAAGAATATATGATTAACGTCCGTCTCTTCCACACATACACACGTCAGGGATGCAGTAAGACCGATAATGGCGTGCATATTTATTGAAGCAAACGTAACTGAAGCCTAGTCGTGTCATAGTGGTTCTTACTGAATGTTACGGCGGTAGTAGTGTGATGAATATTTGTCCGTAAGTTACTCTTCTCCTTCTGAAGGACTCTTGTTATTTTTAGCTTCCTTCTAACCTAGTTGGTTGCTGGGGCTCCACAAGGACTACCTTTCCCATTTTGTGTGGTCTCCTTAACCACTACGGCTTCCGCTTCGTTTCCGTTAATGCCGCGATTTGCTTTGAGATTTTTCCCACGGGGCTTCAAGGCCTCCCGGGAAGCAGGGGCTGCTAGCAGAGCGCGCCAACACTGGGCAGGCGTACGCTCCAGACAGGGCGTATCTGGACAGATCAGACGGGGGCCAATGCGTGCAGCTCAGGGTCATAATAGTAAGACGGAGACTACATGAAGCACCTGACAGAACATGACATTTTGCAGATATCGGCAAACTAAATTGTTCCTAAAGCTATGTTAGAAAGCTCTGAGCCAGGTGCTTTTTGACGTGTGTGTATGTGTATCTTCTCGCGTCGGAAAGTACGGTGTTATGCCACAGCATTGAAAGTTGCAATCAAATAGTTTGACTGTCGAGATGAAGGTTCTCAAGTAAGCAACGGGACCATGGGTATGCCTCAAGTTATGCTAGCAGAATATGCTTCTCTGAGAGTGGAGAAACAGCTTGCTGTGGGCAATGCCCGACCTAATATTTCCCTTTTGGCTCTCTGAAATCGATAGGGTCTGATCGTACACTTATTTTTAAGCCCAGATCGTAGCACGAAATTAATCCTGACACCAATACCTGTATAGATAGTAGCGAAACAGAAATAAAACAGGAAGAACGTATGACAGATGATAAGAAACGGATCTGGTAGTGTCTATTCAAATGAATACTGTGAAAATCTTACCCTAGGCTGCAAAGCATGCGAGTAGATTTCCGTATTCAGATAGCAAAATCCAACTTGGATTATTTAAATTCAATATTAAACACGCTTAAGCCTCTAGGTGCAATTACTAAGTGGTCTCCTTACGAAACTCGGGACTCATTTACGACATTCTTCCATGGCATCGACTTTAATCTCTATCTCACAACTGTCATTAACGTGTATATTAATGTAACCTACGTAAATAACCTGATTGCTGGAAGATCAGATGACAAACGTCATTGCGGGTGCGAAAGAATGCTCATATATTAAGGAGCAGCGAGATAATAAGTGTAGACACACATGAAACCACACGTGACACTTCAGTTCCTGATGTTCTGAGAAGTAAGTGAATAGCACTTAAGGCGTCTACCGACAAGATTACGCAGGTAGATTTCTATACTTGTCTCAAATGTGTCGAAACAGGACAGACCGACAGCCTGAGACGGAAATACTAT
The DNA here is from genome assembly GCF_021461395.2 of Schistocerca americana. Classification (NCBI taxonomy): domain Eukaryota; kingdom Metazoa; phylum Arthropoda; class Insecta; order Orthoptera; family Acrididae; genus Schistocerca; species Schistocerca americana. The sequence continues at coordinate 739,796,488 of NC_060119.1, read as the reverse complement.
CAGTGTCGATTACCGTTACCAGGGAAACAATAGATTCCTTTAAGGAAGCGCTTTAGACTACAATTTAACGTACTGTCGATGACGAGGTCAACGGGGACGAAAAAATATTTGTACTGGGGAAGGAAATCGACGGCCTTATTTTCAAAGGAACTATACCGGTATTTGCCTTACACAATCAAGTAAAACCAAGGAAAAGTTAAATTTTGGTACCCGGAAGGGGATTCTATCGTCCACCCGGAGATACGGTTGAAGTTGGTGTCACCACCAGTACCCATCGTATCTGAGAACAAGAGTACCTCTCAATAGCAATGACCGCCACTAGCCATTCTTTTGTTCACGAACTACGTTCTCTTTAAATCAATTTTTTTTAAGTACGGTTGCACATACTATTTTCAATAAGCTATGAAAAAACGATGTCCAAGCAACTGAAAATAATAGTAATGTAAAACTATTGATAGATTTTCAATAAGTAAATCTATACCTGTGTACATTATCCGCAAGCCATGCTACGGGGCATGACGGAGGGTATGTTGAACCATTATCATTCATTTTCCTTCCTGTTCCACTCACAAAGAGAGCGAGGGAAAAACTACCGTCTACATGCCTCCGTAAGACCCCTAATTTCTCTTATCTTCATGGTCCTTACGTGAAATATACATTGGGAACAGTAGAATCGATCAGCAACTAGCAACCGATACCGGTTCTCTTAAGTTCCTCGGTAGCGTTCCACGAAAAGGACGTCACCATCACTCCATGGCTTCCCATTTGATTCCCATAACATCTCCGTAATAACTGTGTGTTGATCGAACCTACCTGCAACAAATCTACAGGCCGCCTCTGAATTACTTTGGTGTCTTCCACTGGCGGGATCCCAGACGGTCGTGTAGTACTCAACAATGGGTCGCACTAGTGTTCCATATGCGGCCTCCTATACAGAGGAACCATGAAACACTCTTCCTAAATCTCTCCCAATAAACCGAAGTCGACCATTCGCGTACCCCACCATAATTCTTACCTGCTCGTTCCCTATCATATCGCTTTCCAACGTTACGCCTGGATATTTAATTGATGTGACTGTGTGAAACAGCTGCCTATTAATGCTGTATTCGAACGTTACAGAATTGTTTATCCTACTCATCCCCATTAATTTGCATTTTTATACGTTTAGAACATTGTGCCATTCATCACAACTACTAGAAATTCGTTCTAAACCCTCTTGTACGCTCCTACAGTCACTCAGCTGCGACATATTCCCCTAAATGACAGCATCATGAGCAAACAGCCGTAAATTGCTGCTCACCCAGTCCGTTAGATCATTTATGTATATGTGGAGAATAAAATCAGTACTACCACACTCCTATTGGGCACTCCTGACCGTACTCTCGCTTTCGGGGACATCGTATTGGGTTCTGTAACTTAAGAAGTCTTCAAGATACTCACATATTTGGGAACGTATTCCGTATGCTCTTACCTTCGTTGATAGTCTGCGGTGGGGCACCGTGCCAAAAGCTTTCTGGAAATAATATGGAACCCGTCTGTTGCCCTCCATCCTAAAAACTTAGGATATCAAATGAGAGAAGAGCAAACTGAGTTTCGGAGAAGCGATGCTTTCTGAATCCGTGCTGATTGGTGGACAGAAGCTTCCCTGTCTTAAGGAAACTTATTGTATCCTAAGACGTTCCAGGGACAGCTTACTTCAGGGACTAATAAATCGACGCTGACGGACGTGTGGAGCCTCTGTGTATCTTCAGCATTATTGCTTTATCGGATGTCAAGTAAAGCGCAGTACGTAGGATTAAAGCGGGGCGTGGTCCATGTGGAGAATTTCTCAGCAGAATCGTAAGGCTAGAACATTTGGTCTTTGATAATAAAATCCTCTGAGTCGTCAGGCCGCGCCATAATCCACTCTAACTTTGACACTTCCTGGCAGATTAAAACTGTGTTCCGGGCCGAGACTCGAACTCGGGACCTTTGCCTTTCGCGGGCAAGTGCTGGCAGGTAGTGGCAGAGGTAAGGCTATGAGGACGGGGCGTGAGTCGTGCTTGGGTAGCTCAGATGGTAGAGCACTTGCCCGCGAAAGGCAAAAGTCCCGAGTTCGAGTCTCGGTGCGGCGCACAGTTTTAATGTGACAGGAAGTTTCATATCAGCGCACACTCCGCTGCAAAGTGAAAATCTCGTTTCACTAACTTTCTTTATGCTTGACGTTTAGATCGCTCTGCTGGAGCCCTGTTCAGATCCAGTTTATACAGGTGCTAGGTGTGGTTGCTCTAGATGTCATGAGCTAAAAATAACATGAAGAAACAACTTCGTCAGGTTTTAATAATCTAATTTAATTTTAAACAGTCGTGAAGATCGTTATTTGATTCTTTCACATAACTGCCCCCTAGAGTTATCTGAAGAGTCTCTCAAAGGATTTACGATGTCTTCTTTATTCCCTTCTCTGCGAGTAAGACATTTCATGTTTTATTGTAGGATGGACACCTGTGGAATCCTGGAGGAGATCCCAAGACAAGAAGTTTTAAGTTGATTGCACCGCGGCCTGAGGACTTTACCATCAATCATAACGGGCACGGAGACCTACAGACTTACATAGCTAGTCTGTCTCCGCTCGACAGTGCCATACGGAGTCAGTGACGCGTTAGACAATCCAATCATTGCACAGCAAGTGCCGTAAGAATCGCCCATAGTGTTCATTCACTATCATGTTGCACACCATTCCGTAAAGAGATTCGGATTTTAACTGCAGTGTCACAGTTCACGTGTTCCCGAGTGATATATGTCTTAAACAATCAGCAGCAGTCCAAAACGAATAATAATGCCAAAAATTACAACGCCATTATAAAATTCTATAAAGTGATGGAGATTCCAGTGTTATCCTATGGAAGCGAAAGCTGAGTTATCACAAAAAAAACAAAAAAATAAAATTCAACAGCAGAGATGATGTTTCTAAGGAACACGAAGGGCTGAACATGAAGAGACGTGACTAGAGATGAAAATATCGGATCAGAACTAAATATTTTCAACATGAATCAAAAAATTGAAACGTATCCTGAAGGCTGATGACGGCACCTCACGAGAACGCCAGGTCACAGAATTCCCCAGAGATGCCGAACTACAAGTGAGAAAAGAGCTATTGGAATACCGGAAAATATGTGACTCATTTTGTTTGTGAATTCGCAACAGGCAACAGCCTAATGCTCGAAAGGAAGTTCATGATGATGATATACGAAAGACGGAACTTTTACTGTAATGAGAGTGAGATGGAGCTGGGTGGCGCATATGTTGTTGTTGTAGTCTTCAGTCCTGAGACTGGTTTGATGCAGCTCTCCATCCTACTCTATCCTCTGCAAGCTTCTTCATCTCCCAGTACCTACTACAACCTACATCCTTCTGAATCTGCTTAGTGTATTCATCTCTAGGTCTCCTCTACGATTTTTACCCTCCACTCTGACCTCCAATACTAAATTAGTAATCCCTTGATGCCTCAGAATATGTCCTACCAACCGATCCCTTCTTCTAGTCAAACTCCTCTTCTCCCCAATTCTATTAAATATCTCCTCATTAGTTATGTGACCTACCCATCTAATCTTCAGAATTCCTCTGAAGCACCACATTTCCAAAGCTTCTATTCTCTTCTTGTCCAAACTATTTATCGTCCATGTTTCACTTCTATACATGGCTACACTCCATGCAAATACTTTCAGAAACGACTTCCTGACACTTAAATCCATACTCGATGTTAAAAAATTTCTCTTCTTCAGAAACCCTTTCCTTGCCATTGACAGTCTACATTTTATATACTCTCTACTTCGACCATCATTAGTTATTTTGCTCCCGAAATAGCAGAACTCCTTTACTACTTTAAGTGTCTCAGTTCCTAATCTAATTCCCTCAGCGTCAACCGACTTAATTCGGCTACATTCCATTATCCTCGTTTTGCTTTGTTGATGTTCATCTTATATCTTCCTTTCAAAACACTGTCCATTCCGTTCAACTGCTCTTCCAAGTCCTTTGCTGTCTCTGACAGAATTACAGTGTTATCGGTGAACCTCAAAGTTTTTATTTCTTCTTCATGGATTTTAATACCTACTCCGAATTTTTGTTTTGTTTCCTTTACTGCTTGCTCAGTATACAGATTGAATAATATCGGGGAGTGGCTACAACCCTGTCTCACTCCCTTCCCAACCACTGCTTCCCTTTCATGTCCCTCGACTCTTATAACTGCCATCTGGTTAGTGTACAAATTGTAAATAGCCTTTCGCTCCCTGTATTTTATCCCTGCCCCCTTTAGAGTTTTAAAGAGAGTATTCCAGTCAACATTGTCAAAAGCTTTCTTTACGTCTACAAATGCTAGAAACGTAGTTTTGCCATTCCTTAATCCTTCTTCTAAGATAAGTCGTAGGGTCAGTATTGCCTCACGTATTACAATATTTCTACGGAATCCAAACTGATCTTCCCTGAAGTCGGCTTCTACCAGTTTTTCCATTCGTCTGTACAGAACTCGCGTTAGTCTTTTGCGGCTGTGACTTATTAAGCTGACAGTACGATAATTTTCACATCTGTCAACACCTGCTTTCTTTGGGATTGGAATTACTATATTCTTCTTGAAGTCTGAGGGTATTTCGCCTGTCTCATACATCTTGCTCACCAGACGGTAGAGTTTTGTCAGGACTGGCTTTCCCAAGGCCGTCAGTAGTTTTAATGGAATATCTACTCCCGGTGCCTTGTTTCGACTCAGGTCTTTCAGTGCTCTGTCAAACTCTTCACGCAGTATCATATCTCCCATTTCATCTTCATCTACATCCTCTTCCATTTCCATAATATTGTCCTCAAGTACATCGGCGTAGTATAGATCCTCTATATACTCCTTCCATCTTTCTGCTTTTCCTTCTTAGCTTAGAACTGCTGTTCCATCTGAGCTTTTGATATTGATGCAAGTGGTTCTCTTTTCTCCAAAGGTCTCTTTAATTTTCCTGTAGGCAGTATCGATCTTACCCCTAGTGAGATAAGCCTCTACATGCTTACATTTGTCCTCTAGCCATCCCTGCTTAGCCATTTTGCACTTCCTGTCGATCTAATTTTTGAGACGTTTGTATTCCTTTTTGCCTGCTTCATTTACTGCATTTTTATATTTTCTCCTTTCATCAATTAAATTCAATTTTTCTTCTGTTACCCAAGGATTTCTACTAGCCCTCGTCTTTTTACCCACTTGACCCTTTGCTGCATTCAGTATTTCATCCCTCAGAGCTATCCATTCTTCTTCTACTGCGTTTCTTTCCCCCATTCCTATCAATTGTTCCCTTATGCTCTTCCTGAAACTTTCTAGAACCTCTGGTTTAATCAGTTTATACAGATCCCATCTCCTTAAATTCCCACCTTTTTGCAGTGTCTTTAGTTTTAATCTACAGTTCATAACCAATAGATTGTGGTCAGAGTCCACATCTGCCCCCGGAAATGTCTTACAGTTTAAAACCTGGTTCCTAAATCTCTGTCTTAGCATTATATAATCGATCTGATACCTTCTAGTATCTCCAGGGTTCTTCGATGTACACAATCTTCTTTCATGATTCTTGAACCAAGTGTTAGCTATGATTAAGTTGTGCTCTGTGCAAAATTCATTTCTTACCCACAATCCATATTAACCTACTATACAATCCATATTAACCTACTATGTTTCCTTCTCTCACTTTTCGTACTGTCGAATTCCAGTCACCCATGACTATTAAATTCTCGTCTCCCTTCACTACCTGAATAATTTCTTTTATTTCATCATACATTTCATCAATTTCTTCGTCATCTGAAGAGCTAGTTAGCATATTAACTTGTACTATTGTGGTAGGCGTTGGTTTCGTGTCTGTCTTGGCCACAATAATGCGTTCACTGTGCTGTTCGTAGTAGCTTATCCGCACTCCTATTTTTTTATTCATTATTAAAGCTACTCCTGCATTACCCCTATTTGATTTTGTATTTATAACCCTGTATTCACCTGACCAAAAGTCTTGTTCCTCCTGCCACCGAACTTCACTAATTTCCACTATATCTAACTTTAACTTATCCATTTCCCTTTTTAAATTTTCTAACCTACCTGCCCGATTAAGGGATCTGACATTCCACGCTCCGATCCGTAGAACGCCAGTTTTCTTTCTCCTGATAACGACGTCCTCTTGAGTAGTCGCCGCCCGGAGATCCAAATGGGGGACTATTCACCTCCGGAATATTTTACCCAAGAGGACGCCTTCATCATTTAATCATAAAGTTGCATGCCCTCGGGAAAGATTACGGCTGTAGTTTCCTCTTGCTTTCAGCCGTTCGCAGTACCATCACAGGAAGGTCGTTTTGGTTAGTGTTACAAGGCCAGATCAGTCAATCATCCAGACTGTTGCCCCTGCAACTACTGAAAAGGCTGCTGCTCCTCTTCAGGAACCACACGTTTGTTTGGCCTGTCAACAGATACCCCTCCGTTGTGGTTGCACCTACGGTACGCCATCTGTATCGATGAGGCACACAAGCCTCCCCACCAACGGCAAGGTCCATTGCCATAGAGACGTTTAAAAAATCGCGTTACGTTATTTGTTGATGAAGCCGCGGTAAGCTGCGTGCTCAGCACACTGCAACTATCATGGATAACTTTTTTGAGCTATCAGTCTCCTGAATGGTTTTATGCAGCCGGCGGCTCCTGTGTCTTCCTCCTCATCTCAGAGTAGCACTTGAAACCAAGGTCCTCAGTTATTTCCTGAATGTATTCCGATCTCTGTCTTCCTCTGCAGTTTTCACCCTCTACAAGCCTTATCATCTTGTCCCTTCTTCTTGTCAGTGTTTTCCATATATTCCTTTTCCCACCGATTCTCTGGAAAACCTCCTTATTCCTTGTCAATCCATCTACTTTTAAACATTCTTCTGTAGCTCCGCATCTGAAATACTTCGACTTTCTTCCTGTTTTTTCCACAGTTCATGTTCCACTGCCACACAATGTCGCATTCCAGATCTACATTCTCCGAAATTTCTTACTCAAATTAAGGCCAGTGTTTGATACTAGTAGACTTCTATTGGCCAGGAATATCCTTGTTGTCAGTGCTATTCTGCTTTGTATGTCTCCTTAACTTCGTCTAATTCGTGATCTCATTCCTGAAGTTTAGTTTCTCACTGTTATCGTTTGCGCTACTTCTCACTATTGTAAAAGAGAAAGGAGACAGTGGAACTGAGAAAAGAGAGACGAATGCATTCCACACAAGGCTTGGGGGTCCTCATTAGACTTTCATTCCATCCAAAAGATCGTGTGATTCTTCCCTACTTTCACTCAGGACAGTAATGTCATCAATGAATCTTATCATTGATATCCTTTCATCCCCGAATTTGAATCCCTTTCTTGAACATTTCTTTTATTTCCGTCACTGATTCTTTGACGTATAGAACAGGCTACATCCGTTTCCGATCTGAGCACCTCTTCTGTTGTCGACTCTTGTTTCTTATTCAGTAACGTCATCAGACAAGTCTTCCTCCCCATAGAGGGCTTCAGTGTTCTGCTTCCACCTATGCGCTCTCTACTCTGCAGTTAACAATGTAATTCCCGTTGCACTCTTAATGTTACCAACCTTTTCTTGTTTTCAATTTCACCGAAGGTTGTTTTGACTTTTCTGTATCAGTCTTTCCGACAATCATTTCTTTTTCGATTTCGTCGCACTTTGCATACGACCATTTCACCTTAGCTTTCCTGTACTTGCTATTTATTTCGTTCCCAAGTGACTTCTAACTGTATTACTGAATTTCTCTGAACATTTTTGGACTTCCTTCCTTCATCGGTCAACTGAAGTATTCCTTCTGTTAGCCCTGGTTTCTTTGCAGTTACCTTCCCTATCGTACGCTTTTCTTTCCAACTACAGTGTGAACGGTGGCTACACTGTGCCACAGCGCCAGAGATTGCGCCAAAGAGTATTATTCCGCCGCCTCCACTGGCAGTGCTTGTTGAGAACTCGTAGTAGTCAGTTCTTGTCGAGATGTGGCAGTAGTCAGTTCTTGTCGAGAGGTCGTAGTAGGGAGTGCTTGTGGAGATGTTGTAGTAGTGAGTGCTTGTTCGATGTTTTATGCAGTTGTTTGATGGGCTAGACAGCAGATGTTGTTCTAATGGAGATATTGTATTGATTAGAGTGCTTTTCATCAATATATATGAAGGTAACAAAACTCGCTTTATTTCTCATTATTTCAATGTCTTGAATAATGCGTCATTACAGGTTCAGTCAACAAAGCATCTGGCTTGTTTTCTTGTATTAGAGTGTAATTCTGGTTTTCTTGCGCAATTATAGTATTTCTATTTTTTTAATTACTTCAGTATAAATGATATTTAAAATTTCTTGTCTTATTGAAGAAGAGCCGTGCCAGATGTGTGCGTTGAATCACACTTCCACACACAGAACAGCTACACTTGTGCTTTGTTGGCTTCGTAGGTTTTATAGTTGCTGGGGACTTAATTAATTAATTGTATTAACGGAAATTTTCATTTTATTCTTTGTTGTTGTTCTATGCAGTCAGATTGCGTACTAAAACTAGTCAGGGCCAACCGTTTACGAGACTGCGTAATCGGAGAACTACAGCGCTAAAATTTTAAAAATTATTTGGATTATATTTAATTAAGGTCCCATGCAAGTGAATGTTGGTTTTAGAGGCGTACACTATTCATTATCGCAGTATCTAGAGCATCGCACAAATTGAAATGTATGTATTCATTCCTTAGTGCTTCCGTACCCCATTTCCTTGCTCATTTATTTTTCTTGACTAGTGTCTTAAACTTCAACCTTTTGTCATGATAACTACGAGTAAATTGTGATGTGAGCCAATATGTGCTCGTAGGTATGTTTTACAATCCCGTGTGTGATTTCGAAATCCTTGCCTGACCAATGTGTAATCTAACTGAAATCTTCCCTTATCTCCTAACCTTTTCCAAGTATGTATTCTTGTGATTTTTGGGCAGAGTGTTCGCTGTTACTAACTGATATTTATTGCAGAATTCAATTTGTCTTTCTCCTTTCCCGTTCCTGCTACCAAGCCCATATTCTCTCCTAACCATTTTTCCACTCCCTCCCTTACAGCTGCATTCCAATCCTACATGACTATTAAGTTTTCATCCACATTTAGGTACTGAATTACCCTTTCAATATCTCCATATATTTTCTGTATCTTTTCACCCTCTGCTTGCGACGTCGGCATGTTTGCCCAGATTATTGTTGTTAGTGGTGGTTTGCTGTTGATTCTGATGCGAACGGCCCTATCACTGAACCGTTCACAGTAAATCAATGTCTGCGATATCTCCCCATTCGTAATTTTATTCCCGTAATATCATTTTCTGCTGGTATTGATAATACCCTGTACCCGTCTGACCAAAAATCCTTTCTTCTTTCTATTTCACTTCACAGCCACCTAGTATGCCTAGATTGAACCTCAGTACTTTTCAGATTTTCTAACTATCATGTTCAGATTTCTGACAACACGTAGAACGTCGCCCTTCGCCCACTAAACTATAGGCGGGTGTCGTGGCGCATAGCCACTTTTCCATATTACAACAAGTGGCTTCCTTGCGACACCGAGCTGGGCTCGCGCAGTGAGAAATGGGTCGTCAAGGGTACGTGACAGAATAGCAGAAAATAGTTACCATATTTGGACGTTTCCCATTTGTCGACGTATCATTGCAGACTGTTTAACGTGTGAAAAGGAATGCTGTACCACTCACAGCCATGTAAAGCGATGCAAAAGAGTAGTTGTGAAAAATCATAAACGATAACAATCAGAGACGAGAATCAGGCGTTCGCAGTGAAAATTAGTTTTAAACTGAACAGGAGTTACTGCTGGCAGTAAACACAGGGCCATCTGAACCAGTTTCCGATCGAATACTGAGGTGTGAACTGAATGTAATGTACTTTGGAGCGAAAATGGTAATGAAGAGAAAGAGAAATGTATGAAGATAATAGCACTTAGTGCCAAAGAGAGATATTGATGGTCAGTGAGAGATAGTGGCAGCAAAAGAGCAAGAGAGATGGGTAGAGAGGGAAGTAATCTATATATGTATCACACTCCGAAAGCCACCCAACGGTGTGTGACTGAGTGTACTTCTGGTATCGCTAACTGATCCCCCCTTCCCTGGTCCACACGCTAAAGGCGCGTGGGAAGAATGATTGTCGGTAAGCTACTGTATTATTTGTAATTTCTCGAATTTTCTCGCCGTGGCCTATTTGGGAGATGTGTGTGGGAGGAAGTGAGATGTTATCCGATTCTTCCTATAAAGTCTCGCTCGTAAATTAGATATTCATGCTCCCCCTGATTCACAACATCTCTCCTGTAATGTCTACCAATTGAGCTTGTTGAGAATCTCTGTAACGCTCTCGCTCCGATTAAAAGATCCCGTGAGGAAACACGCTGTTCTTCGTTGGAACATGTCTATCTCGCCTCCGTGGTGTGATGGACAATACTCCAGAATCTGTCGAACAAGCGCCTCATAAGTATCAGCTCATCCGTGGGTAACTTATATTTACTTAAGATTTTTCAATTGAATCTGTCTGGTATCTGCTTGTTTTATATGGTCATTTTACTTAAGGTCGCTCTCTATAGTTATTCCCACATATTTTACGGTAGATAATCTTTCCAGCAATTTGTCATCAGTAGTATAGTTGTACAGTAGTCCGATGTATGCGCGACATGTTAGATTTATTTTCGTCCATGATCAATTGCTAGAGCTTGCACCATTCATCAATCTTCTGCAGGTAATTATGGAAACCTAAGCTGTTGTCTGGCGTTGCTACTTTGTTATAGACAATGATCTATCATCTTTTAAAGAGCTTTTGATGCTTTCTACTATATCGTTTGTATATATTAGAAACAGTAACAGTCTTACCACACTTATTAGGGGTACTCTGGAGATAACGTTCACATCTTTCGATTTTTGTCAGTTAAAAGCGACGCGTTGGAACTCTGTCTGCAAGGAAGTCTTCAGTCAAAAATCTGGTCCGTCACTCGGTAAGTTCGTATTTTTTTTCACTATGTGGTAGTGCGGGACGATGTCAAATGCCTTCCTGAAGTCAGCCTGAGCGCTCTTGTCTACAGCGCTATGGATCTCACTGAGGAACAGAGCGATCTGAGTTTCCCAAGATGTCTGTTTCAGAATAGAGGATACTTCTTCAAAAATGTCGTAGTAACCGAGCACAATACATGTCTCATAATGCTACAACACATTGACGTCAACGATATAGACCTACGATTATAATTGCATGTGATTGCAAAAGAGAAAGGAGACAGTGGAACTGAGAAAAGAGAGACGAATGCAGACCACACATAGGCTTGGGGGTCCTGAACTGTCCCAGACTGGCAAACTTTAACACGTAGGTATAGTGAAGGGCATGTTTTGGACGGATTTTAAACACGTGCGTACGAGGAAAAAAATAAGTCAGACCGCCCAGAATTTTTGAGCTGCCGCGGTGTGGTGGAGACAGTGGCAATGGAGAAGAAAGACGAAAGGAGACGTGTAAGTGAGAGAGGAAAAACTGCCCGTCAGATGTATCGTAAACCAATGGGAGGAAAAGGAGTCATTGGGAGAGAGACATAAATAGGCAGTGACACTGAGAGGGAGATGCTGAGCTTGATGGCTTAACTACAAAGAAAGACTGGGTAAAAGGATTCAGAATATTCTGTGTTAAAAGAGCACAAATATGTTCTCATGCCACAAATTTTGGTGAAGAGGGCACGATGAGAATTGAGACAGCGAGTTCCCCAATTTTCTGTCAGAGTCTTTCAAAGAGAAATATATTCGCCATTTTTGCGTTCCGACAGGAGCATTTTTCCGGTGGTTTTTCCTTAATGATTGAATCACAGAGGGAACTTGTCGTGGCCAAGATGTTCGTGGCACAACAATCTACAGACTGCCCCGTGGAGACACAATGTTCGGCTCTGGCTGCCTTAATGAGCTGCAAAAGACGAGTGTACGATCATGTTCCACGCACATTTTGTGAAATGTGCGTGTGGTCTGACCATTGTAGTTTTGGTGCATTTACCTCGTGGTATTCTGTGGATTAGTCTTCCGTAAACCCAGCTCATCATTTTCGGAACCAAGAACAGCAGAGATTTTTGTACACGGCCGAAAAATTACACTAACTGGATGTTTCTTAAGGATTATACCTGATTCAGATAAAATGTTGCCCACAAACGGGAGCAACGCCCTGGATTTAAACAGCTCATTCTGTTCTTTATCTTGTGAATGATAACGTATATTCCTCATTAAAGCTGTCCCAGTTTGATGTGACAAATATCTATCGCTTTTACACGCAGACTGTAGATGTTCTAGCTCCTTTGCAAGGCTGTCTCCAGCAGACACAACCTGTGCATGGTGCACCAGCTTGCAAAGGGTGCCGACTGTTTTCGAAGGGTGCTGACAATGTGACGCCTGTAAATATAGGTCGGTACCATATGTGTGAGCTTACGGTGAATAAAATTCCCTTGTGACCCACCCACTTTCCGATTAATTAAGGCGCCTAGAAACGGAAGACAACCATGTTTCTCCTCTTCCATCACAAACTGGATTTTCTCGTGGACAGCGGTTAGATGTAAAAATCGTGATACCTCTTCCTCGCCATGTGGACACACCGCAAAAGTGCCCTAATACTCTTGGTTTAGTTTCAACGGACTCGAGTGTCCTCTTCTCAAAGTCTTCCATAAACAAATGCTACAAAAGGGGATTGAGGACTAACCCTTGTGAAGAGTGAAACATCGCCAAAACTTACTAATAAGTCAGGTCGCAGAGTCTTCAGCCTACTAATAAATTGTGCACATTTCCTGACCTGGTGTGAACATATGCCATCAAATGGTGTCAGCAGCGAAATAAGATGCTTAGCGAAGTAGTAAGTCCGCTGCTCCTATATTACTCGCAGCTGGTCGTAGTGGTAGTCCTTCTCTGTGAATTTTCGGAAAAGCTTGCAACCTGAGTTGAACAGCGCTCCAACTATTTACGAAGGAGGAGAAAGTTAATAGTGCCGACATTTTCCTTTCTACTCTACCTGTGCGGTCTTTTGTCCGTCTTACGGTACGTAGGTTCACTCAACATTAGACAGCACGTATCAAATGTACAGTGGCCTTGCCCTTGTCCGCTGGAAGGGCCACCGCTTGAGGATCTTCTCGCAGCTTGCGCAATGCGGCTCCTTCCGTCGAGAAAATACAGTATTACTTTCTTCAGGAGAAACTGTTGTAAGTTTGCGAAATGTTTCACGCCGTATTTATTCTGTTGCTTCATTCGAAAGAGGTTTAAGCTTCTTCGATCAGTTCAAGGCATAGTTTTAGGCCTGGACTCGAAGCTGAAAATCTTTACCAAGACCTTACCAGCGAAATTCATGACGGAGTGTTGAAAATACCTCCCTCGGTGACGTTGCAAGAATGGCGCATTTCATAAAGACCACCCCTGCGAAGTTCATCGCACGAACGGCAAGTTAAACACCTGTAAAGGTAAGGATTTGTTTTAGTCGGTGTGAACTGGAAGTAGTTTCAAAACAGCTGTTTTGTTTGCGCTTGGAGATTGCATCAAATCTCCCATCCACATCTTCAGAATGGGTCGATGAACTAAAATGCGGCAAATCGGTCAGGGTCCACAAGGAGTCGTCCTCAAGACAATAATCGAAGTTCGCCCGAATGTCATTCAGTATAAGTGTGAAAGACAAACATAAATTTTAGTGTAAATAACATTTAAAGCCCTGAAAAGTGGAAACACATTTACTACATCTCTACCTCATGTAACAGAGTCATCGCCCTTGTGGCCTAAAAACATCGGTAAGCAGTATTAACAATTCGTAGACAGCTAACGCCCACTTACCACAACCCAAAAGAGATCCACTACAGTAACTTTAAGCATCAAAACTGACATACTGCAATTTTACCATTTGAACACATAATTTTTTTTCGGTTATAACCTAGCCTAAAATTTCCGATACAGAGGTTACCTGTGTTACAGAAGACTTGCGGCGTTAAGTATAGACATGAGGGTGAAATGGCTAGACAGTCACGGAGCGTGCATAATGTAATAGAAGGCTACGATCAATTAATTATTATTTACCCTCTGAGTTGTTCGAAACTTGTTGCTCCCAATAAAGCAGCAGTTTCAAACCATAGATTACGTTACATACCCAGTTATTATATTTCTCATTCTCAGGATACCGGAAGATATTCTTTCTTGAACTGAATTTAAAAATTTGTTTTAATCCATGCTTTAATTTGGGAACGTTGCCTGATTCGACCCGAGAAAACAGATTTGAATTCCGCTGTCTGAAGTCTGTAATGGAATGAAATGATCGTATGGCATTGTTGGCGGTGAGACTCATCCGAGGAAATTCGGCCTCCGGGTTGCAAGTCTTATTACAGTTGATGCCACGTTGGACGAAGTGCGCGTCGGTAATGATGATGAAGACAACACAACAGTCAGTGTAAAAAGGGAGAAAAATCGCCCACCTGGCCGGGAATCGAACCTGGGTTCGCTGCATGGTAGGCAACCAAGTTACCACTTACAATTTCTTTCTTTTGTTCGTTATTGGTCGTTGTGTTTGTTCGGGGCGGACGTTCCTTGATGCTTGTTCAAGTTCATCGTTGATTCACTCACTCAGGTTTTTTTTTTTTTTTTTTTTTTTTTTTTTTTTTTTTTTTTTTTTTTTTTTTTTTTACAGATGGCAGCTATACCTCCGCCCGAACACGCTGAGCTACCGCACCGGCTCTAAGCAGGCGGTTCGAACTGTGTATCATCCAACGATGAGATCGGTTGCATCGAGACCTCACACGCTATGGCATAGTCACTTGAAAAAAAAAAGTAAATAAATAAAAGTCGGCTCTCTTCGGCCGATGTCGGTAGTCGGCAGAATCCCCGGATGTCAGTGCCACTGCGACCGTAGCCAGCTGCGCTAGGCACGTGTTTGTAAGATTCCTTGCGTGAGCGGCATATCATGTGTAGGGCGAACGACCCTCATTGTTCGGGTGCGTGGAACAGTTGCCTCCTCCAAGCTAGAAAATCTGCTGTCGCCGAACATTGTATTTGTACTGGCTATTAGATGAAATATGGCACAACAAAATTTTGTGGCCCGTACTTTAAATTTCTGGAGTACTATTATCAGTTAATCTGTGGTAGTGTAAGACCTAGACAACGTAACAGAAAGAAACAAGTGACGACAGAAAAGAGGGAAATTAATGATCTTGCTGCTGTTGTAGTTGATTCGCACCCTAGCTTCCGCGCAATCGCACTAGCAAATGGCGTGAAGCAGGCAAGAGTCCTACGCATTCTCTGCCGACATAGGTTTCATCCATACCATATATTTCTCGATCAAGAGCTGAATGGAAACGATTATGATAAGCGTGTTAACTTCTGTACATGGGTATGAAGACAGATACAGGGTGTTTCAAAAATGACCGGTATATTTGAAACGGCAATAAAAACTAAACGAGCAGCGATAGAAATACACCGTTTGTTGCAATATGCTTGGGACAACAGTACATTTTCAGGCAAACAAACTTTCGAAATTACAGTAGTTACAATTTTCAACAACATATGGCGCTGCAAGTGATGTGAAAGATATAGAAGACAACGCAGTCTGTGTGTGCGCCATTCTGTACGTCGTCTTTCTGCTGTAAGCGTGTGCTGTTCACAACGTGCAAGTGTGCTGTAGACAACATGGTTTATTCCTTAGAACAGAGGATTTTTCTGGTGTTGGAATTCCACCGCCTAGAACACAGTGTTGTTGCAACAAGACGAAGTTTTCAACGGAGGTTTAATGTAACCAAAGGACCGAAAAACGATACAATAAAGGATCTGTTTGAAAAATTTCAACGGACTGGAAACGTGACGGATGAACGTGCTGGAAAGGTAGGGCGACCACATACGGCAACCACAGAGGGCAACGCGCAGCTAGTGCAGCAGGTGATCCAACAGCGGCCTCGGGTTTCCGTTCGCCGTGTTGCAGCTGCGGTCCAAATGACGCCAACGTCCACGTATCGTCTCATGCGCCAGAGTTTACACCTCTATCCATACAAAATTCAAACGCGGCCACCATTGCTGCACGAGAGACATTCACTAACGATATAGTGCACAGAATTGATGACGGCGGTATGGATGTGGGCAGCATTTGGTTTACTGACGAAGCTTATTTTTACCTGGACGGCTTCGTCAATAAACAGAACTGGCGCATATGGGGAACCGAAAAGCCCCATGTTGCAGTCCCATCGTCCCTGCATCCTCAAAAAGTACTGGTCTGGGCCGCCATTTCTTCCAAAGGAATCATTGGCCCATTTTTCAGATCCGAAACGATTACTGCATCACGCTATCTGGACATTCTTCGTGAATTTGTGGCGGTACAAACTGCCTTAGACGACACTGCGAACACCTCGTGGTTTATGCAAGATGGTGCCCGGCCACATCGCACGGCCGACGTCTTTAATTTCCTGAATGAATATTTCGATGATCGTGTGATTGCTTTGGGCTATCCGAAACATACAGGAGGCGGCGTGGATTGGCCTCCCTATTCGCCAGACATGAACCCCTGTGACTTCTTTCTGTGGGGACACTTGAAAGACCAGGTGTACCGCCAGAATCCAGAAACAATTGAACAGCTGAAGCAGTACATCTCATCTGCATGTGAAGCCATTCCGCCAGACACGTTGTCAAACGTTTCGGGTAATTTCATTCAGAGACTACGCCATATTATTGCTACGCATGGTGGATATGTGGAAAATATCGTACTATAGAGTTTCCCAGACCGCAGCGCCATCTGTTGTTGAAAATCGTAACTACTGTAATTTCGAAAGTTTGTCTGCCTGAAAATGTACTGTTGTCCCAAGCATATTGCAACAAACGGTGTATTTCTATCGCTGCTCGTTTAGTTTTTATTGCCGTTTCAAATATACCGGTCATTTTTGAAACACCCTGTACTTCAGATGTATAATGCATCTTGTTTAGCGATGAAGCCACATTTACCAATCTTGGCCAGTTAAACCACCGAAATACGCACTATTAGTGCTGACAATCCCAATTGGCTTCAGGTGGAATGTCAGCGTCCAGTTTTTCATATATGGAACACTGAATGAGCACAAGTATTGCAGCCTCATAACAAACCATCTTCCATGGATGTTAGAAGGCGTTCCTCTGCAGACTAGTAGGAACCTGCAGTAGGAACATGATGGCTGCCCAGCCCATAGTGTACGAAGTACTACAGCATGTCTTTAGGAATTGTTTCCAAATCGTTGGATTGGACGCAGAGGATCTGTCCCTTGGCAAGCCTGTTCCCTGTTTTTGACGCCTGTAGCCTTTTTTATGCTGGGAAAGCTTTAAGACGCTGTTTACAAAGAAATACCAACTACAGCTGGCTAATGTGCAACGACACACTACTGCAGCCTGCTCGAGCATCTGCGCTGAGATCCTAGAAGTGTGTAGCAGTCATTCCATACCAGACTGGAAACGTGTATTGCCACTGCCGGTGGTCATTTTGAATAGAACCTGTGATGTTCAATTGTATCGTTACTGGTCTGAATCCACATAAGTACTGATGCACTTGTGTTGTTCTTTAGTGTGGGCTACCACAGGTATTGTACAAGTGTCGTTGTGGAAATTTTTCAAAATACGATATCTCATAAACGACTCGCACTGTAATCTTGCAAGAGACACCACTGACGTTTCAGTTTACCCTACTTTTAGTGTGTTAATGTAAACAGGTAATGTGTCATTTAAAAAAGTTCATGTCTGCACAGAAAATACATTTTATGAACATTATTACAACCTGTTGACTGGTTAACAGTTAGAGCCCTGGGTGCCAATTCATTATGTGGAAACTGCAAATCAATACTTTCCATTTCCGCAATACCTGAGCTGCAAGTTTTAGGTGATTCACTCTGTATAGAGACAGCAGGTTACCAAAGACCAGTAGTTCGTGGAACAAATAAAGCTAACTTGTTTGTCTTGTCACCTTCCAATCTACATACAAATTTTTCATTAGTAAACAGTAACAACGATATTATAAAAGACAGACATAATTATATCTGAGTATGTTTCACTATCAGTATGACCAATATAATAAACTAATATCTACATTTTGTCCCCCTGCTTAGCTGAGTGCCGGCACGGTAGCTCAGCGTGTTCGATCAGAGAACTGGCTGGTTTCTGTAATAAAAAGTTGAGTGAAGGGATCAACAGCGAACTTCAATGGATATCATGTGACGTCTGCTAGGACCAAATACAACGAAAAAATGCAAAAAAGTGGTAACGCGCTTGCCTCCAATGCAGGAGGCCCGGGTTCGATTCCCGGCCGGGTTGGAGATTTTCTTCGCTCGTGGACTGGGTGCTGTGTTGTCCTCATCATCATTTCATCCTCACCATTGGCACGCGAGTCGCCCAATGTGGCGTCGACCGCAATAAAACTCGCACTCCTGGCCAGCAATGCCATACGATCATTTTATTTTTCGTCTATATTTTTATTAAATAATACGCACTGTCTTTCCTACGGTTTATAAATGGGCAGCAAAAATATGCAGAAAAAAATACCGGTGAAAATTTACTGTTGCGGAGAATTTTCTTAAATCATAGTTAGTGAAACATTAAGCGCGGGTTATATCTTTACGACAAGGAGCTGAGTGTTATTTGGTTGATTTTCTTTGAAATAAGGGAGAACTAGTTTCTGGTAATCGTAGGAATGTAAATCAGTTTAATTAGTATATTTTGATGTGTAGCGATAGGTTCGATTCAGTACGACTGCAGTGAAATTGTTTACTCACTATACTAGAAACAGTAGATTGATTTTAGATCAGCGGGATCGATACATAATGTTTAAACTCAGTTTCATCGTATCTGAATGATATACTAATAAACGATCTCCGAGAAGCAATTAAGATATAGCAATAAATAGCAGGATAAGTATGCTTACTGCTGGTAGTAAGTCATAATATATCCAGTAACCATGCTGCTCACACACATCGCTGGAAAAATTTATCTAACTCTTGAAAGAAGTTCATTATTGATACCGTATTAAAAGAAATATCGGTGTACGTAGTTCCTTGTCTTGCAATGTCGTTGGTGTTCTAAAATTTCGGAAAGTTAAAAGGACATGCCAATGGTAGGGGAACCCCCGAAACACTGCACGCATTTTTGTATTGTGAGAGTGGGTTAGTTGGCGGTGAGTAGGCTTAGAGGCGAGAATAGAAGTTTGATTATCGAGTATGTTGAGCCTAAATGTAATATTAAAAGACAAAAGAGTTGTGTTCGTGATTAAACGTGTAACGTTCCCTGACAGCACACACACTATTAATAAACTGAAATGACATTAATTGTACTATGTACGCCGCTATGAATCAATTCGTATATACTGTAATTGTTTAACAAAAAATATTATTTAATTTTGTATAAAGGACGTTGGTAATTATTGTAATATTTTCTGTAATAATATTCTCGATGTATTTATGATTGTAATATTTCTATACTCATAATGTAATTACGAAATATGTTAATATCTGCGATGAAAAAATGTAAAATATAGCCACAGAGGAAAATAATGTTGTAAGATTACAAAGAGGTATTCATAATCAGCAATAGTAAAATTGCACTACATAATGTGCATTCTTTGTCGTCTCCCTCGAGAGCTGAGAGAGAGAGGAACCTGTGACGTAGCATTATATGAATGAGTAGACTTCTTTTGTCTGTATCTATCTTTAGCCGCCATTAGAGGAGAAATTATAAAGGTGTGTAGTTTTAATTATTGTTATGGTCTAAATACATTATAATTTATCAAAATTGTGTATTACTAATGTAAATTAGCTTGCCCATGTTATCTATAATATTTCTTTAAAGAATTTTCAGCACTTTTAGCAATTATCGTTGGTGTTGCTGGGCTGTGCCGCGACCGAACGATTTGCAGCGGCTGCACATTTAAAAAGTTGTTCCGCTATAAAATTAACCAAACCCGTAAATCGGGAGCACGTAAAATTAGCAGTGAATTACGAAGTATTTTTCTTTTGCAGCGATCCTGAGGCTGACTGAATTTATTACTGGTTTTACATTTGTGCATTCATAGGCGGATAATTAACGTTGAAGTTGTTAATCTGTTGGTTCTTTCAATTTCTAAAGCAAATAACTTAAACGTATAGTGAAGTGTGTTTTGTCAATGATAATCAAACGTTCAGGTCGGCTTGGCCATATTTAACCATTTTACGCTAACAGAGGCAGTCTTGTGTTCCATAGCTAACGCGGGAAAGAATTCAGTAAATATTTAAAAACCCACTGCATCTAGAAAATATGTGCCAAGGCCGAAATACGTAAAAAATTTAATTTAAATAATTTTCAAAGTCATAAATGTTATTAATCAGTTAGTTTGAATTTATCAGCATGAGAGGGTTACTAAAGTTCACGTAATTTTAAATGTGCTTAAATCTGTCTAAATGAATTTTTATTACCACACGTAAAAAAAGGGGTTCTACAACAAATTTCGTACTGAAAGAGTAAATAACAAAAATATTTAAAGCCATTTCTTCCGCATTTTCATCCATTCATTTTACATTATATATATACAGGGTGAGTCACCTAACGTTACCGCTGGATATATTTCGTAAACCACATCAATTACTGACGAACCGATTCCACAGACCGAACGTGAGGAGGGGGGCTAGTGTAATTGGTTAATACAAACCATGCAAAAATGCACTGAAGTATGTTTTTTAACACAAACCTACGTTTGTTTTAAATGGAACCCCGTTAGTTTTGTTAGCACATCTGAACATATAAACAAATACGTAATCAGTGCCGTTTGTTGCATTGTAAAATGTTAATTACATCCGGAGATATTGTAACCTAAAGTTGACGCTTGAGTACCACTCCTCCGCTGTTCGAATTACGTAGGGATCCAAAGGGAACGGTGATGGACCTTAGGTACAGAAGAGACTGGAACAGCACATTACGTCAACATGCTAACACCTTTTTATTGGTCTTTTTCACTGACGCACATGTACATTACCATAGGGGTGAGGTACACGTACACACGTGGTTTCCGTTTTCAATTACGGAGTGGAATAGAGTGTGTCACGACATGTCAGGCCAATAGATGTTCAATGTGGTGACCATCATCTGCTGCAAACAATTGCAATCTCTGGCGTAATGAATGTCGTACACGCCGCAGTACATCTGGTGTAATGTCGCCGCAGGCTGCCACAATACGTTGTTTCATATCCTCTGGGGTTGTAGGCACATCACGGTACACATTCTCCTTTAAAGTACCCCACAGAAAGAAGTCCAGAGGTGTAAGATCAGGAGAACGGGCTGGCCAATTTACGCGTCCTCCACGTCCTATGAAACGCCCGTCGAACATCCTGTCAAGGGTCAGCCTAGTGTTAATTGCGGAATGTGCAGGTGCACCATCATGCTGATATCACATACGTCGACGCGTTTACAGTGGGACATTTTCGAGCAACGTTGGCAGATCATTCTGTAGAAACGCGATGTATGTTGCAGTGCTCTCCGATAGACACGATCGAACAGCGGAGGAGTGGTACTCAAGCGTCAACTTTAGGTTACAATATCTAAGGATGTAATTAACATTTTACAATGCAACAAACGGCGCTGATTACGTATTTGTTTATATGTTCAGATGTGCTAACGAAACTAACGCGGTTCCATTTAAAAAAACGTAGGTTTGTGTTAAAAAACATACTTCCGTGGATTTTTGTATGGTTTGTATTAAACAATTACACTAGCCCCTCTCCTCACGTTCGGTCTGTGGAATCGGTTCGTTAGTATTTGATGTGGTTTACGAAATATATCCAGCGGTAACGTTAGGTGACTCACCCTGTATATATTTTTTTTCATCAAAAACGTACAAAAAAAGTAATTTGTGAGGTAAAACTGCGATAGTGGAAAGAAACCGACAACTGTGGCTAAGCGATCTGAGTGTTATTCGATTGAGAGAATCTGATGAAGAACTATAAACTGCCTGCATGCGAACTAATAAAATGTAGGTAATTGAGAAATGGGTATCACCTCAAGAAAATAATTAACCATGATTCCCGAAATATAAAGGAAGCAGTACGCAGGGTTGCTTAGGTAAACGGTTCAAACAGTAATCCCCTGCCTAACAGGCGAACCGAACTCCCATTACACACATCTGATAGCCGTAAAACTGAGTGAACCTTTTTATACAAACATGGTAGGGGCAGTTACACTATGCCCACTTCTGCTACAGAATCTTTCCGCCTATTTAGCAGTTAGTAGTCTTATTCCAGTGCTCCCGTTATCCACCAAGTTACTGAGTGAGCAACAATGCGCGTGCATGCTCTCATATTGTACGCGCCAAGGACACGTCACTCTTGTCTGTCCCGAGATTTGTATGTGGGTGTGTTTTAAGTTTCAGGCAATTAACATTCAGAGGTCATTGGGTTTTTTTTTGTTATCTGCATCCTTGAGAATTTCGCGGAAATGTACACTTCATACTAAGTTCCACGATAACGCATGGCAAAACAACCGTATTTGTGAAGCGATTCGAATGATAGCGCTTCGTAAGAGTAACGATAACGCCTCTTGAGACATTTAATCTACCGAACATAGAGTACTAATATATTTGCTGATGCTCCGCGTCGTTTCAGTCAAAAAACAGAATCCCGCTACCACGTATGGTGAACAAACTGTTGACAACGTTGCTGAATTTCACGCTCAGAAGACCCATGAAATGATACTCACTTCGGTAATAAACCACGTCAACTGTAATGTTTGATCAGTTTAATGTCGTCGTCATGACATTAGTTTGAGTGTAGCACTTCACTTTCTGCCAATTCGTACATCGCTAATAGGGGCTACCAGTGGGTATTTTAATAACCAAGATAAAACACAGAAGTAAGTACTAGTCACAACATTAAAATCCGTCACCTCATAGTGGTTTACTTCTTGTTCATAATTTCATACAAGTCGGAAAAGAATTCAGGCACCCGAAGAGCAAGAATAACTTATTCGTCCCCTAGTTTCTCATTATTTGCTGGAACTCTCTCGAAGTGCCCAATTCCTCCATTCTGGAAAAGTAACGCTTTCGTGTTTTCGTTTCTCTTAATTTATGTGCACTTTTCACCACTTCAACAGCTAACTATGGGGCCCAGTAAAGTATATGACAGCCAATGATTTCGATTTATAATATTATTATTTATGCACTAACAAACGGTAGAGAAACGGGTTGTAAGCCCATAAATTAGCTGTAATTTGCCTGATCTTATGATTACTCAGCCTACAGGTGCGTCATTACTTAAAAAAAGGTAATTTCGCGATCAGGTCTTGAACACCAAGCGTTTCCAGCCCTCGACGAATGAAAGATCCCTGGTAGTACTGGGAATTTTGCACCTTTGTCCTCCGCATAGCAGTTAGCTCAGAAAACTTTTTTTTCATGTAGGGTGTTCTTCCATTCTTTGATCCTCTCCTTGCCTCTCGCCACATATACGCCATCGTCGGCTAATGTAGGACAGGACATATTTTTCCTGCCAGCCTGCGAGCTCATGTCACCATCCTATGGTTCGAATGTTTAACATTTTAACGTTAAACAATAATATTTTGTAAGATAAGCAATTACACTCTTCCTGTAAGTGTACCTGGGTGAGTTTAAATTGAATTTCGGCCAATAGTATGCGTTTTTGGTGTGTTAAGAGAAAAAGATCACACGCACCCTACCCCTGGCCTTGTGGCCATGTGTTCTTCCTAATGGATGTCAGGCTTGGGAGTGGCATCTCGCATTTATTTTTTTATGAAAATCGGTGCCGACACTTTAGTAATAGGTCACTAAGCATGCGTTTTTGGTGTGTGGAGTAGCATTAGTAGCATTAGACAAATAAACACAGGCATGTTGGTTGTCGTTGCTGGACCCACACCTCACTACATGGTCCTGGGGGGTATCCATGTCACAGAATGCGCAGAACAGTGTAATCGGATCCCAAGTACAATCTTATTTAGAGGGTATGATCAGAAGACAACGAGACTCGAAGTGCTGTCATAAAGACCTTTACTCGAAGATTCTTCTTACTGGTATGACTAATCATCGCAAGTAATATAAGCGTTTGCTGTTGGTGGACATTCTAATCATACCATCACACTAAGATGCATTCCAGTATATGAATTCTATCACAGGCTGATATCGGATCTGAACCAACATCTTCCTGAAAATTAAATCTGAGTGCTTAAGATCGTCGACGAGGAGCTGGACGGCTCGAAACCTATAGAAGTGTCACTAGTGTGGCCACATTAATGGGTGTGTCGGAAAGTGTAGTCTCGCGATTAAATAAAACCGCTAATGGTGGAAAAGCTATGGGGAAACATGCCAGTGGTCGTATATGGACCATCACACCGCAAGAGGATCGATACTTAGCCCTAGTGGCGAAAAGGAACAGACATCTCACTCCTAGGCAGATGGCTTGCAACCACTACTAGTACTCGTGTCTCTGCCAGAAACATTTCGTGGTGATTAAATCAGATAGGTTCGCATGCTCGAAAGCCTGTTAAATGCATCCCACTTCAATCACGCCATTATCGAGAAAGGGTTCATTGGTTTAGGAAGCATGTTGGTTACGGTCAGCAACAGTAGTCCAGACTCATGTTCTCCGACGAATCACGCTTCGCTGTGGCAAGCGATTCTCGCGAGCAGTTGGTGTGGAGAGAGAGGGAAGCACACCACAGAATATTGCTGAACATAATCGATATGGCCCTGGCGTTGTGGCGTGGGGAGGCATTATGCACCATGACCGAAGACAACCGCAAATTTTCGCTCGAGGTACAGTTACAGCACAGCAGTATTGTAGAGAGAGTATTCTGTATCATGTCCGGACACAATGGAAAGTGAAGATATTGAACGTATGGAATGGCCTGCGTACATTTTATAGTTTAGCTATAGAGGTGTCGTGATATCTGTG
This sequence comes from Schistocerca americana, assembly GCF_021461395.2. NCBI lineage: Eukaryota > Metazoa > Arthropoda > Insecta > Orthoptera > Acrididae > Schistocerca > Schistocerca americana. Next base: position 739,771,576 of record NC_060119.1, on the reverse strand, counting down.
AGTCTCTAATTTTGTATGTGGAAATAACTTTTTTTTTCTCATTTGTCTAGGGAAAAAATGTATATTTCGAATTCCGATTATTTCTGTATCTTTTCACGGATGCTATAGTGACGTGGCACTTTATAATACTGCCAAATTTATTTGTATAAGTATCGCGTTGTGGCAGGTTAGTAGCACTGCATTGACTTTGCACTATTGAAGCATACGAATACATATATGATGACACTCAATCTTAATGCACAGTTACGTTTTACACAGCAATGATTTTTTTTAAACACTGCAGTGTACTAGCAGTCCAGTTTGTGTCTATGGAATTCTATGGATCAGACGAAATTAAATTAATAGCGATGGGTCTGTCAGATTTTTTTCTGTGGTTAATATACGAATTTTATAATAATGCTGCATATGTTATTAACATTGCAGGGTTTACTTGTTTAAATCTCGTAACTGTAATTGTGGCATCATTCCTGAAAGCTCGATTCTGATAGCTCCATACAGAGAAAGAAAGCACCCCGGTCGCTGTGACTGAGCGGTTCTAGGCGCTTCAGTTCGGAACTGCGCTGCTGCTACGGTTCAATTTCGAATCCTGCCTCGGGAATGGATGTGTGTGATGTCCTTAAGTTAGTTTGGTTTAAGTAGTTCCAAGTCTAGGGGACTGATGACCTCAGATGTTAAGTCCCATAGTGCTTGGAGCCATTTGAACCATTTTTTGAAAGGGAGTGCTTGGCGAATATCTACAATCAAGTGATTATCTACAATCAAGTGATAACTGTCATTTTTCCACCACAAACCAGGTCGCTTGCATCGGAGACAATTGCGCATATATTGTGCAAATTTCTCAGTTATTTCTGGGTTGCAGGCGGTGTGTTCACGACCATACTCTAAGTATCGTTGTTTGCAGTCGCAGCTATATTCCACACACCGACATTAGAGCGGCGCCATACATTTCACTCATTTGTTGCATATACGGGCTAAGTCACTCTCTAGGTCAGTATTTTGTAGCGTTGTGCTAATTCTTATACAAGCAGTATCTTTCGTTTGGAAGCATCAGAATTTATGCTATTACGCCATTATTTCCGTAAACGCGCTCGTTTTAATTCATAAACTATGACATCACAGAAGTTAGTATCACACAGTCTGCCAATGTAGTGGTTGCCTAGCAGATTTTTTTCTGTGGTTAGGTATTTCTTACACACATCCTATCTTTGACTGGAAATTGGCAACACTGCAGCGCTTATATAGTAGAATTTTCTTTGATCTCATTAATATGTGGTGACATCATTATTCCTATTAACTTATTCGTTTCTAATACTTAAACACTATGACATAACACAAACACGTACACACACACACACACACACACACACACACACACACACACACAATAACAATGAAGTGGCGATTAGTAATGATATATAATTCGCATACTTTTGTATACATTGGCTGAGAGTATCACATCGTCGAAGCGATGTGTTGTTGACTTGATGTAGAGAGCATTGGTACGGAATTCACGTGACTGGATAAAATTGTGGAAAAATGCGTAAAATTGTGGAAAATACTAAAAGCTATGGAAAAATTGTGCTAAATTTATAAGAGGTCCATGATTAAGTAATTTGTTGCTAGCGCATTCGAGCAGATGTAATTTCCATGGATTGCTCACGCGCTGCCTGCGATATGTAAGCTATAAGAGAATCTGAGACCAAAGAGCAGTGTTGACTGCAGTAGGAACTGTGAAGTAGTAAGAGTAAGTTGTTGCTTGCGAGCAGTCTGGTGTATCGTGTTGGCTGGGCCGGTCGTGGTGGAGCGATGGTGGAGCCTGAGCGTTGTAGTATAAGGTAAAAGCAGCCTCGCGCATATGTGCTATTGTTATGTCAAGCCCCATGTAGATGTTTTTAAAAAAACCTCATAATAATAATCCTTCTTATAAAAAATTAACTTTTGATAATCATTCATCTCAATTTAAAAAACTTACTAATTTCTCCAATCCATGGTCATTCCGATTATTGTAAAGAAAAAACAGTTGCTTCTTTTTATACATGACAAATCTATCGGCCAGCATTGCACAAGGCTGTGCCAGAAAAATTTCTTATAGGAGCAGATATATACGCGTTATCCGGCGACCTTATTGAGGTAAGAATTTCAATTTATTCAGTATGATCTTTCAGGGCCATGACGCAGCACTGCTGACGTCCAAAATTTACCAGTTTAAATTCACAGTCAATTATTGAAAGGTTATAAGTGAGCCACAATTTTATTGAAAAATTAGTCACGTTATTATTCCAAGGTTACGGAAGTGAACTTTTGGTAGGTTACGCTGAATGTGAATTGTATAATTATATTTTTTACTGGTGGGAGGTTACGGAATTCTGTTGGGAGGCTACACTAAATTAGAATATTACTTATAATATTTTACTGTGGGGAGGTTACACTTGTCGACAACCGGCCAGGATCGTATTTTTGTGTATTTGTGAGAAGTAGTCAGTTATATATCTGCTCTTATTTACACTATTGATAAAGGTAGTTTGCATCTGGCGCAACGCATTTACTAACTTGTCATTCTTTCTTTCACAGATCATCGGCAATTTATTGCTCTTTGTTGTAATTGTATTTGTTCCATTTTGCTTTGTCTTTGTTTCATTTTGTGCTTAACTTTGAGTTGTGAAAAATGCCGCAAAAAACTGCTAACAGTACATCGCGATGTGCAATGAGTGAAAAAGCGACTCGAATAATTTGACTGATAATACTAGCGACACTCAGTCTAATAGTGATAATCCTCTAATTACAGATAATCAGTGCGTGCCGATCACTAGTAATGATTCTAATCTAAATGATGAGCAAACAAATTCAATTGCGTCCACTGTAAATTTAACAACAATTGATGAGGAGGCACTTTCCGTTACAATGAACGCTGCCCAGTTTAACACACATGATTTGCAAAATTTACACAATGAACAGATAACTATTTCTAACGAAGGTGAACAATATACACAAAACACGTCAAATTTATTTGATTCCGATGTAGTGACCAACAGTGCACATCCGATTAGCAAACCTTTTTGTGAATCAGACAATGACCAAATGGTTATCGGTACACAAAACGAGACACATGCAGATACACCATCACACAGCACAGAGAATACAGCAGCTAATTTTGGCATGGATCGAGTTATGGCATTATTGCTACAACTTAATGAAAATCTCAAACTACAAATTAATGAAAATATCAAACAACAACTTAATGAAAACGTCAAACAGTCGAATGAAAAACAAGACAACAATTTCAAACAACTTAATGAAAGTTTCAAACAGTCGAATGAGAAACACGACAGGTCGTTCAAACAAATTAAAGAAAAACTTGACACCTCTGTTGAACAGCTTACTGAACAGATTACAGCCGTTGCGGAGCAATGTAGTGAAACTAAAAAACAATTACGTGAGGAAATTAAGGCCTGTGCCAGGAATAATAGCGAAGAGATACGCAATACACATGCAGCCACAACGAAATTACTTAGGGATGAAATTAGTGCAGTCGCTAAACAATGTTCTGAAAATGCAACACAGTTACGCGAAGAGTTTAAATTAATGTCAGCAGAACTTTCACACAAGCTGGACGCGAAAGTCGACAAGAAATTTGAACAACAAAATAGCCTAATTGACGAACGTTTTAATCACCACCTACAAAACAGTGAAACGCGTTACCGTAAATTCATACTGGAACAGAACAAAGTAAAGAAACAAGTCATGGAAACAATTACTGCACGGAGACAGGAAGATATGCGTAAAATGTTTACGAAGGCAAAAACATACGTAGACAACAATATTGCTACAGTATCAGACGAAATCAAACAGCTGAACACCGAATTGCATGATGAAATCTCCGATCTTAAAACAAAAACAGACACATACACAGTAGCCTTTCAGACAGTGACCAACAGACTTGAACAATTAGAACTAATACAGGATCCTGATGCCATCAAAGCAGACGTTAAGAAATTGAACAAAACCACACGTAAAATACAAAAACAAATCAATGCTTGTGACACTAAAAACGACGACCACGTAAAAGCACTGACTGAAAAAGTTGATGACTTGGCCAGTCGTACTGACGTTATCGAAAATAACAATGACACCAAATCAGACGATACATTACCAATTTCTTTCAATCAAACACACGAATTCCAAAATTTACAGCAGACAATCAGTGAGATAAGTTCGTCTTTACAGCAAGAAGTGACAGAAATGAAAAATGTTTCAGCCTCTAACACGTCACAGCATACGCCACATTGTGAACATTTGTCACATTAACACAGCCAGTGTGATTTAGGTAATTTACAGAGAGTACGTGACTTAGATTCCGAACAGTCACAGACAAACAGATTATCATACAATCCTGAACCTGCTCAGACATACAGAGACGATAATTTTGATTATAAGCACTTTCTATCCGTGAGAAAATTTAAGGTATTTAAGAATGACAGAACGCAGATTCACCCCTTGGATTGGATACAACAATTTAGCTTTGCTTTTCCACCAACTTGGCCCGTAACACACAAACTTGAATTTATTTGCAGTTTTTTGGAAGGCGAACCGGCAACTCGTATGAGACCGATCGCGAGACAATGTTATTCGGTAGAAGAATTTCAGAATACTTTTCTGTCAGCGTATTGGTCGAAGACGACACAGCGCGGAATCAAGGATCAATTAATTAGCTTACCGAATTATGAGAACTCAAATTTTCCCACTATCACGCAATTTTTTGAACACATGGTCCAACAAAACCAATACTTAAGTGAGACATACAGTGAATCAGCACTTATCCAATTATGTATTTCCAAATTACACGATCGTTAAGAGTATCACTTTTAACAGGACAGCAGAAAGAAAATATTTCGGCATTTAGAGATATGCTACAGCTTTTGGAAGTTCAGCAATCAGACTATTCTTTCATAAACAAAAATTATTCACATCATAACCAAGGCCAACAAGCATACAGTAATGACGACCAGCCACGCTATTTTAATAGCAAAGGTGATAGACGATCTAGGAATGACAACCACCAGAATTTTAATAGCAGACAAAATTTTAATTATCAGTACCGTCAAAATTATCAGCAACAGTAAACGGATTTTGGTAACAATAGAGGCTTTCCCCCACAACAGCAACAAAACGAGCCGGTTAGCATACCTAACCAACAATTTGGTTTACAAGGTCAACCAAGCTTTAATGTTTCGCCGCCTACACGTATAGCGTCGGCCACACCAAATAGTAATGCATAGCAACAAGGAAATCACTACGTACAGAAGACACATCATCTCAACTCGCATCGCAACGCGCCGTATAGCAATGATTATTATGACAGACGTAAAAGTAATGAGCACAGTTTTCAGCGTAACAGTCGGTCATACCAGCAGCAGAATCATCCACAACAGATTATTATGAATGAACCAGACGTTCGGTATCATCCCGAACCTAAAACGTCAGGAAGAAATAACAGAACAGTTCAAACAGTTGAAATGCCACAGCATCCTCCCGCAAATAACAGCACGTCAGAAACAATTTGACTAGATACAGTACAGGCTGAATCTTTCAGCAACGTAAGCAATACTTTTGACACACAGACTCTTGTTCACGAAAATGTTATTACTTTTGACGACATCCGAGACACTCTTTTGCATGAAAAACCAGTTATTCAAAAAACCATTTCCCACCCTGTCATTGAAGTAAAGATTGGATCATCCACATTTTCAGCAGTAATCGATTCTGGATCACCTATGTCAGTTATAAATGAAGAAACATTCAACGAATGTAACAAAGAGAATATTTATCCTACGTTACCATTAAGCAAAACTAAAGTAAAAGGAGCAGTATCTGGTAAAGGAGTAGATGTAAAATTACAGACACACTTATCGTTTTGTATTGCAGGTCATACGTTCCATCAAATTTTTGGGTTGTTCCCTTATTGACAACAGACGTTATTTTAGGTACGAATTTTCTGGTACAACATGACGCAATTATTGACTTTCAAAATTCCTGTTTAATGTTAAAGGATGAGAATGTACAACTGGCATGAGAATTTCAGCACGCTTTATCTGCAGATGAACAGGCAATTAACCGAACACAGGTCTTTTCTACATCGCGTAACACGGACTGTCATTCCACATTGTTCACAGATACGTACGTACACAACTATAATACAACAGACGAAGCCGACTATGACGTTATGCAAATGATTTCTGATAAAGTAAAACAAAGCAGTGCAAATACAGACGACGAACGTACTCAACTACGCAATATTCTTTTACAGCAAGCTTTTTTGGGTTTAATTAACTTTTTTCGTAAATTTATTCATTACTGTGCTTTAGACACCCCTAGATTATACCAGTTGACGGGTAAAAACGCTATTTGGTCGTGGGATAGCGAAGCACAGTCTGAATTTGTCAATCTAAAACAAGCTTTGTTGAACGCACCACTTTTATCACACCCTGATCCTACCAGAAATTTTTCCATTGCCACCGACCGTTCTAACACAGCTTTAGGCGTACACATTTTTCAGGAAATTGAAGAAGACGGTACTACAGTCATTAAAAACATTGCCTTTTCAAGTCGCATTCTGTCACCTGCTGAACGCAATTATTCTGTCACAGAACTTGAAACATTGTGTGTTGTATGGGCATTTACCAGATTTAGGCATTTTCTTTATGGAAGACATACCACCGTTTACACAGATCATAGAGCTATACGGTTTTTACTTTCCACTAAATTTACACATGACAGATTAAGCAGATGGAAACTTTATTTACAGGAATTTAATTTTACAATTGTTCACATTCCCAGTACAGCAAATATTGTAGCAGACGCTCTATCCCGTCTCTCAGCAACAATCATCAAGACATCGCAACCAACTTTTGCCAAGCAAATTCTAGCGTCATGTATATTCAACAAGTTGCATTTGAAAATTTCGTTTCGGCGTCATTACGAGACATAGCACAAAAGCAGAGCAAAGACAACGTATGGAATGAAATTAAACACCTTTGGCAAGATAAGAATAATGTTATCATTAGAAACCATTATACTGTACGCAATAATATTCTGTTTCCCTGCTCTCACCCTGACAGCAGTAACTGGTTATTATGTATTCCTGACGAACTTGTTAACAAATTAATTTGGTATACTCATTTAAGTTACGCACAGTACGGAGCCAGAAAATGTTTTCTGATACTGAGACAGAACTGTTATTTTGCGAACATGGAGAAACGTATTCGACGGGTTTTAGCGTCATGTAAAATCTGCCAGAAAGCTAAATCAGACACGACTTCACATATTCCACCGTTACATCCCATTGTACCCGTTAAATTGAGACACATGGCCGCTGTAGACATTTTTGGTCCGATTCCCAGATCTAATAGAGGTTTTTGCTACATCTTTGTCGCTGTTGAACTCACTTCGAAATTTGTAACCTTCACTCCGTTACGCAAAGCTACTGCTAAATCTATTTCGAATGCATTTGTAAAACATTTTTTATTTCATGTAGGGCATGTAGTGAAAGTAATTTCCGACAATGGACCACAATTTCGATCTGCGATATGAACACGTATGTTACGAGCTAGAAACATTTCTCCGATCTATATATACTGCCATAAAAAACATATTGATTGGGACACACACATACTCTCATTCCAGGATGTAATTAACTCGATACCAAATGAATATACTATGCTTTCTCCGACTGTTATATTGAAAAATGTTGAACCACCTAACATAATTAAGGAATTAGTATCCTTTCCTACATCTCGTCGACTACGACACCATGAAATAATTGACATTGCGCTGAACAACATCAAACGTGCCGCAGAGCGCCGGAGAAGACAGCAAAAACAGGTTTGTACACGCCGTGACCTTCACATAGGACAGAAGATATTAGTACGTACACACTATTTATCCAACAGAGGAAAGAGTAGATGCAGTAAATTTGAGCTTCTATACGCAGGTCCATCTAGAATTCGCAGCATTCCTCACCCCAATGTAGTACATGTCGAAACTTTGAGAACCAGAAAAAGCAAAGACAATCACCATGTCTCCAACATTAAACCCTTTATTGAATGAACATACTTAATGATTTAGCACACTGTAATGCCATTTCCTGATATATATATATGACCACTTAGGCAATTATATTTATGTGCCTACTTACTGATAATGATCGTATTTATTCTTTTTTTTTTTTTTTTTTTTTTTTTTTTTTTTTTGCAAGTACTCGCCAAGGTAAGGTTAGCAGGTCGCTTTTCTTGTCGTTAGACATCAGACCGTGCACATTTTCCATTTTTTGTGTATGTATGGTTGTTTTCCTACCGTGGGACCGTGGGACCGTGGGACCGGACCGCAGCGACGCACGGATGCACGCCAAGACCGTAGGATCCTACGCAGTTGCCGTAGGGGACCGCACCGCCACTTCCCAGCAAATTAGGGACACTGTTGCTCCTGGGGTATCGGCGAGGACCATTCGCAACCGTCTCCATGAAGCTGGGCTACGGTCCCGCACACCGTTAGGCCGTCTTCCGCTCACGCCCCAACATCGTGCAGCCCGCCTCCAGTGGTGTCGCGACAGGCGTGAATGGAGGGACGAATGGAGACGTGTCGTCTTCAGCGATGAGAGTCGCTTCTGCCTTGGTGCCAATGATGGTCGTATGCGTGTTTGGCGCCGTGCAGGTGAGCGCCACAATCAGGACTGCATACGACCGAGGCACACAGGGCCAACACCCGGCATCATGGTGTGGGGAGCGATCTCCTACACTGGTCGTACACCACTGGTGATCGTCGAGGGGACACTGAATAGTGCACGGTACATCCAAACCGTCATCGAACCCATCGTTCTACCATTCCTAGACCGGCAAGGGAACTTGCTGTTCCAACAGGACAATGCACGTCCGCATGTATCCCGTGCCACCCAACGTGCTCTAGAAGGTGTAAGTCAACTACCCTGGCCAGCAAGATCTCCGGATCTGTCCCCCATTGAGCATGTTTGGGACTGGATGAAGCGTCGTCTCACGCGGTCTGCACGTCCAGCACGAACGCTGGTCCAACTGAGGCGCCAGGTGGAAATGGCATGGCAAGCCATTCCACAGGACTACATCCAGCATCTCTACGATCGTCTCCATGGGAGAATAGCAGCCTGCATTGCTGCGAAAGGTGGGTATACACTGTACTAGTGCCGACATTGTGCATGCTCTGTTGCCTGTGTCTATGTGCCTGTGGTTCTGTCAGTGTGATCATGTGATGTATCTGACCCCAGGAATGTGTCAATAAAGTTTCCCCTTCCTGGGACAATGAATTCACGGTGTTCTTATTTCAATTTCCAGGAGTGTAAATTATACAACTACAGTGGTTTACTATGAAATGGAAATTTCACAACTGGAATGAAAGAAAGAAAATGCAATACCTTGTCATGAAGAGTAAATGGATCAGAATTAACAAGCATTAACCAGAATATACTATACACACCGTATAACAGCAGTCTTAACTAATAGTTTTTCTTTCAGAATACGAGGCGATTGATGCAGGCTGTCAGACAGAACTACACATGTTAATTTTAGTGATGAAATATGCTGGAAGTAAGAAACTTATACTATATGAAGTAATGAATTATAATGAATAGTTGTAGGAAAGTAAATGGTAATATGAATAATGAAGTGTCTATTTTTTGCAGATGGTAATAAATGATGATGAATAGTTATATGAAGTATATGGTAATATGAATAATGAGGTTTTTCTTTGCAGATGATGATAATGATGAAGTTATGATAATATGAATAATTTTTTCTTTGTAAATGAGGATAATGATGAAGTTTATATATTTACTATTAGTTAAGAGATGCTGTGTAGTTATTGAAGTATTTGTTGCAGTTCCTTTTCACAGTATATCTTATGTTGCATAGTATAATGACTGAATGTTTTGGGAAAGACAGCTAGAGTACACACATATTAAGCACACGTTTCATTACCTGTTAATTCGAAGTTTACTACTTTTCAGCATAGTATATATTTTTTCTTTCAGGTCAATAACCCATTTTGTATTTTTTTCCAGGAGAAGCTTTTCATGATATGAAACCTGTTCTAATACTTGCATTTTTTTTTACCCAGTTGTGTCTATCATTTATGAATGTGATCACATATACTCTACTTGTTTCATAACCTTGCTACAGCTGACTTGTGACAAATGACGTTATTAATCCTTATTTCCAGCAATAAATCAAAACCAAATATTTTCGTGGCCCAGCAATTGACTATCGATCCCAATGGAATGCATTGCTAGCACAAAAAAAATTATTACCACTCCCAACTATTACCAGTATACAACTAAATAATGCTACCAGTTTAAGACATATTTCTAGTCCTAAATTTCTCTGATGTATTGAATCCATTATATTGTATTATTGAACTACAGACCTTGAGTAATAGTTACAATGTGTTACATTTTAAATATGTCTTATGTCTTTTGCATGATAACATATATAAACACCAGTAGCTTGTTGCTATACTCAATAACTCCTATTTTAAATGATGACTTGTGAATAACACTGAATAATGGTTTGTAAAACTATATGAATACTTTGGAATGGCCAATGAATCCAAAAATTACTGTAATGAGTTGTCTTATGAATGCTAATGATTACTGTAATGTGATGACTTATGCATAAATCCTATGCCAATAATTAACTCTTGTTTTGAATGATGACTTCTGAATAATGCATAAAAATGCTTTGTAACTGGCCAATGAGTGCCAATAATTACTGTAATGAGATAACTTATGATGCCAATGATTACTGTATTATGATGACTTATGCATAAATGCTATGCCAATAATTTCTGTAAATAATATTTTGTTATACTCTATAAATGAATGCCAATAATTACTGCAATAACATGAGTTATGAATAGTGTTTTGTAATACTCAATACTTGGTACATGTTTAGTAACTGGCCAATGAATGCCACTGATTACTGGAACGAGATGACATATGCATGAATGAATGCCACTGATTACTGTAATGAGATGACTTATGCATAAATGCTATGCCAATGATTACTGTAATGAGATGACTTATGAATAATGTTCTGTAATACTCCATATATATACTACTTAAGTGCTGTGTAAATAGCCAATGAATGCCAATAATTATTCAGATCGGTTGATATACTAGTGTTATTCTGAATGACAACTAGCATAAGACTTAATGTCTCCTTCACCTTCTGACCTAATTACCAGCAATTACTGCAATATCCGTATGTCCTGTCCATCCTCATGATCATGCAGCACTATATTTGATTTTTGCACTAATTCTACGTTGATGTAAGAGTATGGATTCTACAAGAATGTGGTGTTGACATACCAAGTTGTCCACCACCTTGAACGATGGAGATGTTATTATAGTCCTACTGTTTGGTGTACCTAATGTACTACCAAAATTATAACATACAATATTAATGCAACATTTCAGTGTCTTGGCTACACTGATATAAACTTCAGGAAGAGAACTTCAGATTGTCGCACTTGGTGTTGCGCTTATATGGACTTCCAGTGCAGCTAAGTGCAACCCACTGTGCTACAACCATGATACTATCCTTCCCATTCGTTTCCTAGTTCTTGTTAAATGCTAAAGCCGTTTACAGTGCGTATGCACTTTTTCATTAGTTAATGTTTTCAGTTCTTGTAAAAAAAGTGCTAAATACCTATACAGTGCGTGTGCACTTCATTTCATTTGTTAATATGATCAGTTGTCCTAAATACGCTAAAGACTTTTACAGTGTGTGTGCACTTTATTTCTTTTCTTAATGTATCCAGTTCTTGTAAAATGCTAAAGACTTTTACAGTGTGTGTGCACTCTATTTCATTAGTTAATGTTTACAGTTCTTGTAAAAAAATGCTAAAGACTTATACAGTGTGTGTGCACTTCATTTCATTTGTTAATATGATCAGTTGTTATAAAAATGCTAAAGGCTTTTACAGTGCGTGTGCACTTTATTTCTATTCTTAATGTATCCAGTTCTTGTAAAACGCTAAAGACTTATACAGTGTGTGTGCACTTTATGTCATTTGTTAATATATTTTGTATTCATTGCGTATACATTTTGTCATTTATTGATATGTTCTGTACTCAGTGCGTGTGCAGTCTATTTCATTTCTAAATATGTTCTGCACTTATCAATAATGTATACACTCTGTGACTGTAGACTTAGTAACTAAATAGATTATAGAAACATTTGTTGCTCATGGCAAGTCCAATTCACTCACCATCGCTGCCAAATTTTTGCTCCCCCCAGTGGAGGGTTATGTAAGAGGTCCATGATTAAGGAATTTGTTGCTAGCGCACTCGAGCAGATGTAATTTCGATGGACTGCTCACGTGCTGCCTGCGATGTAAGAGGTCCATGATTAAGGAATTTGTTGCTAGCGCACTCGAGCAGATGTAATTTCGATGGCTTGCTCACGCGCTGCCTGCAATATGTAAGCTATAAGAGAATCTGAGACCAAAGAGCAGTGTTGACTGCAGTAGGAACTGTGAAGTAGTAGGAGTAAGTTGTTGCTTGCGAGCAGTCTGGTGTATCGTGTTGGCTGGGCCGGTCGTGTGGAGCGATGGCGGAGCCTGAGCGTTGTAGTATAAGGTAAAAGCAGCCTCGCGCATATGTGCTGTTGTTATGTCAAGCCCCATCCGATGTTCTTAAAAAAATCTCTTAATAATAATCCTTCTTATAAAAAATTAACTTTTGATAATCATTCATCTCAATTTAAAGAACTTACTAATATCTCCAATCCATGGTCATTCCGATTATTGTAAAGAAAAAACAGTTGCTTCTTTTTATACACGACAAATCTATCGGCCAGCATTGCACAAGGCTGTGCCAGAAAAATTTCTTATAGGAGCAGATATATACACGTTATCCGGCGACCTTATTGAGGTAAGAATTTCAATTTATTCAGTATGATCTTTCAGGGCCATGACGCAGCACTGCTGACGTCCAAAATTTACCAGTTTAAATTCACAGTCAATTATTGAAAGGTTATAAGTGAGCCACAATTTTATTGAAAAATTAGTCACGTTATTATTCTAAGGTTACGGAGTGAACTTTTGGTAGGTTATGCTGAACGTGAATTGTATAATTATATTTTTTACTGTTGGGAGGTTACGGAATCCTTCCGTTGGGAGGCTACACTAAATTAGAATATTATTTTTAATATTTTACTGTGGGGAGGTTACAAATTCTCAAAAAATGGAGAAATACGAAAAAATGGTGAAAAATACGTAAAACTGGGAAAAATATGGAAGGATGAGTGTACGTCACGTCTGCCTGCATGTGGTCTCTGCTGGAGCCTTGAACGACAAAATAACATAATATTAAATTTAATTTGTTATTAACAAATTGACCTAGAGTGACATGACTTAACACATTTGAACATTTGTGGACTCAGAATACTTTCGAGTAGGCGACTTACTCTAAATAGCTATGATATGCTCTGCAGTTAATGTTGATGGTGATTTGCGATTAAAGATATCGTTAGTTCACGATTAAAGAATTTAGGAGTGTGCTGAAGACCTTTGAACAATTTTCGTGGATTTTCCAAAGGTCGAGCGAACACTTGATGCTAGTCAACTTATTTAGGTTCTTTAAGTGACAAATATTATTTTAATAACAAAGTGTTGTGAATAGAGTGAAAGGATATTTCCCCACTAATTCACGCCTGCAATTTTAATAAACTTGTGATTTCTTTCATTTAGGGTTAAATGTGACTGATGCGTTGGATGGAGCCTGAACAGTGACGAAGCCAATATGCATCGAGAAGCCCTATGAACTATATTTTTCTTGTTTCATTTAATTTTTTATTCGTGTTGTCACAGATGGGGCTCACGAGTCAAACTTCGGTGGAAGCAACAGTTAATAACTACACCATTACTCATTCACTTGTTTGTTAAACAAACAGCAAGAAGAACGGAACAAACTGCTTAGGTCATCGGTCCCTGGACTTACACACTACTTAGACTAACTTAAACTAAGAACAACACACACACACACACACATGCCCGAGGGAGGACACGAACTTCCGGCGGGAGGAGCCGCACAGTCCGTGACATGACGCCTCATACCACGCGGCTACTCCGCGCGGCAGAGTCCACACGCTGAACAATGTTTCAAACTCCTCGTAATCAGCACTCGCGGTGTATTTACAAGTCGCAACAACAGTTCACGCATCGCGAATCAATTCTATGCCCACACAAGCTAAAATTATTACAGAGTTCCTCGCTACTATCACATGCGTAACTTAAAGAATTCTTGAGCGAATACGTAAAAACTATTTCAGTTACACACTAGATGACGTCCAGCCACACATACGACATGTCTACACGAGCTGCGCTCTAACTGTACGCCGAAATGCATGTCGTGCGAAAATGGCTGCATTTATAGCCTCGTACTGAATTTGAGTCAAACTCACGCACAATCTACTACCGAAATCATAGATAAACCACAAATTCAATGTCTATGTAATGGTTTTCATAAGAATATTGTTTCTCCTTATATGGACACTACTTTGCGGCGTTATATCACTAACAAATACTAAACAATGAAACTAATGACAGCTATACATCTCTAACTACATCTATTTACTAACGCTGCCGCTACTTTCACTGTTTCAGCTTTTATTTGCCAGAAAATTCCCTTTTTCCCGCATGGAATATTAATTCCACGCTGTTATTTGAAACAGGAAATATTCGAAAAAATGTACGCTGAAGAGCCAAAGAAACTTGAACACCTGGCTAATACCGTGTAGAGGCTCCCGCGAGGACGCAGGAGTGCCGCAACACGACATGGTATGGACTCGTCTAATGTCTGAAGTAGTGCTTGTCTTGATGGAATTGTTGAAATGCGTCGGAATGCACAATGGACGTGAATGGAGGCAAGTGATCAGACAGGATGCTTATGTGCGTGTCACCCTTCAGAGTCGTATCTAGACGTATCAGGGGTCCCATATCACTCCAATTGAACACGCCCCACACCATTACAGGGCCTCCACTAGCTTGAACAGTTTCCTGCTACACGCAGGATCCATGGATTCATGAGGTTGTCTCCATACCCGTACACGTCCATCCGCTCGATACAATTTTAAACGAGAGTCGTCGACTAGGCAGCATGTTTTCAGTCATCAACACTCGAAGGTCGGTGTTCACGGCCCAGGCGAGGCGTAAAGCTTTGTGTCGTGCAGTCATCAAGGGTACACCAGTGGGCCTTCGTCTCCGAAAGCCCACGTCGATGTTTCGCTGAATGGTTTTCACGCTGACACTTGCTGATGGCCCAGCATTGAAATCTGTAGCAATTTGCGGAAGGGTTAGACTTTTGTCACCTTGACCTATTCTTTTCAGTCGTCGTTCGTCCTGTTCTTGAAGGAGCTTTTTCCTGCCACAGTGATGTCAAAGATTTAATGTTTTGCCAGATTCCTGATATTCACGGTACACTCGTGGAATGGTCGCAGGGGAATAACCCCACTTCATCGCTGCCTAGGAGATGGTGTGTCCCATCGCTCCTGCACCGACTATAACACCACGTTCAAACTCACTTAAATCTTGATATCTTGTCATTGTAGGAGCAGTTAACCGATGTAATAGCTATGCTAGACACTTGTTGTCTTATATAGGCGTTGTCGACCGCAGTACCAAATTCTCTGTATTTGAATACGCATGCCTATGCCAGTTTCTTTGGCGCTTGAGTGTATTAGAACAGTTCCATAGTGATCACTGAACCGTATCGATTGACGCTTAATATGGTAGTGAGTTATTAAATTTTAAAGATAAATTTATATCAAAAACGTTTAACATTTAATAACTTTTAAGCTAAATCTCGTTGCAAGGGCGCGCCTTCACTAACGCACTCAGTCTAATATTTGTCTTTCATACCATGTGACTAGTTCTTTGTCAGTGGTCTGGTTTACCTTTTATTTAGTTTCCCTTATTTGATACCGAGCGAGGTGGCGCAGTGGTTAGCATACTGGACGCGCATTCTGGAGGACGACGGTTCAATCTCGCGTCCGGCCATCCTGATTTAGGTTTTTTGTGATTTCTCTAAATCCCTCCAGGCAAAAGCCGGGATGGTTCCTTTGAAAGGGCACGGTCGATTTCCTTCCCCGTCCTTTCCTAATCCGATGAGACCGATGACGTTGTCTGGTCTCCTCCCCCACAACAACTCAACCCAACCTTATTCGATATATCCTTTATTCAGTTAATTCACTCCTGACGGCTACCCTCCGCAGTTCGTTCAAGCGGTCGAGATTTCCCCAACACATACGCAGAACGTCAGGCTAGCTTAATTGCAGACAAGATTTCTCATACTTCGAACACTGCCAATCATTGCGCGCCAAAGGTGCTGCCACATCGAAACTCATCCGGCCAAGAAAGAACCACAACTGTCAAACCAAGCTCCCCCTGGCTGTCAAAACAGCCGCCTACTTGGCTGCCAGTATTATGACACGACGCGCGAGCACGGCCGCGTCTGTTGTTAGAGTTTTGCACAGGTTTTTTCGTGATTCTCCGTCTCAGGCGTCTGCCAAATTATCCCTCGCTCGAAAAAATGTGTTGCCCTCCGGTAGATGTGTAGCGAAGAAAAAACAGTATTAAAAAGTTTCGTAGCCCCGGATTAACCTTTTTGACCACCCCACGTAATACTACACTCCTGGAAATTGAAATAAGAACACCGTGAATTCATTGTCCCAAGAAGGGGAAACTTTATTGACACATTCCTGGGGTCAGAAACATCACATGATCACACTGACAGAACCACAGGCACATAGACACAGGCAACAGAGCATGCACAATGTCGGCACTAGTACAGTGTATATCCACCTTTCGCAGCAATGCAGGCTGCTATTCTCCCATGGAGACGATCGTAGAGATGCTGGATGTAGTCCTGTGGAACGGCTTACCATGCCATTTCCACCTGGCGCCTCAGTTGGACCAGCGTTCGTGCTGGACGTGCAGACCGCGTGAGACGACGCTTCATCCAGTCCCAAACATGCTCAATGGGGGACAGATCCGGAGATCTTGCTGGCCAGGGTAGTTGACTTACACCTTCTAGAGCACGTTGGGTGGCACGGGATACATGCGGACGTGCATTGTCCTGTTGGAACAGCAAGTTCCCTTGCCGGTCTAGGAATGGTAGAACGATGGGTTCGATGACGGTTTGGATGTACCGTGCACTATTCAGTGTCCCCTCGACGATCACCAGTGGTGTACGGCCAGTGTAGGAGATCGCTCCCCACACCATGATGCCGGGTGTTGGCCCTGTGTGCCTCGGTCGTATGCAGTCCTGATTGTAGCGCTCACCTGCACGGCGCCAAACACGCATACGACCATCATTGGCACCAAGGCAGAAGCGACTCTCATCGCTGAAGACGACACGTCTCCATTCGTCCCTCCATTCACGCCTGTCGCGACACCACTGGAGGCGGGCTGCACGATGTTGGGGCGTGAGCGGAAGACGGCCTAACGGTGTGTGGGACCGTAGCCCAGCTTCATGGAGACGGTTGCGAATGGTCCTCGCCGATACCCCAGGAGCAACAGTGTCCCTAATTTGCTGGGAAGTGGCGGTGCGGTCCCCTACGGCACTGCGTAGGATCCTACGGTCTTGGCGTGCATCCGTGCGTCGCTGCGGTCCGGTCCCAGGTCGACGGGCACGTGCACCTTCCGCCGACCACTGGCGACAACATCGATGTACTGTGGAGACCTCACGCCCCACGTGTTGAGCAATTCGGCGGTACGTCCACCCGGCCTCCCGCATGCCCACTATACGCCCTCGCTCAAAGTCCGTCAGCTGCGCATACGGTTCACGTCCACGCTGTCGCGGCATGCTACCAGTGTTAAAGACTGCGATGGAGCTCCGTATGCCACGGCAAACTGGCTGACACTGACGGCGGCGGTGCACAAATGCTGCGCAGCTAGCGCCATTCGACGGCCAACACCGCGGTTCCTGGTGTGTCCGCTGTGCCGTGCGTGTGATCATTGCTTGTACAGCCCTCTCGCAGTGTCCGGAGCAAGTATGGTGGGTCTGACACACCGGTGTCAATGTGTTCTATTTTCCATTTCCAGGAGTGTATATGAGGGCTTAAGCATACCCATACGGAAGTGTGCCGCCACTCCTATGCAATGTAGAAATTTTTCCGCCAAGTCAAACATTCCCTGTTACCTGTTTGTGCATGTGTTATGGACATTTTCGTCCTTCATTAACTCACGAATTTTCAACACTTTCCGACAGACACTATAGAACGTTATGTGTTCCTGGGCAATTGATTTATTTCTATAATTTTGCATACCATTCTTAACTCTTGTATCAACAGTAACCTGGCTATCCAATCATCCTCTTGATCATCTAACTGAATTAGTTACGATTCTTGACATATAACAGGCACAATTTTTTATTATATGCCTGCCCCCATCATTGACGAACTTTCTGGCAGTCTCCACAGTTTCTCTGCTTACCGTTACGTTGGATAACATCCATTTGGGACGATGATCTGCATGGGGTCGCTTGTTCCACACCGCTTCACTCGACCCTTCTATGAGGCAGTATTTAGTTATTTGAGCTGCTCTGACCATGAAAATTACCATGCTCTTCTGTAACACGCAACTCGACCCCTTTGTGTCTCCATGGTTTGCATACTGTAGCTGTTTTGTTGGAATCGTTGATGTGTTTGGTTATGAAAACTTCATGATTCATTTGTTTTGAATCGAAATGAATCGTCCGCTTAACCTACTTGACTTGAAAACGTCTCTAGGTTAGTAGCAAACATACTCTTGGTTTTCTGAACTTCCCTGGGTATTTTGCAGCATAATTCATCAAGAAATATCTCGTCCGTTGAGTGGCTCTAAGTATTCTAATTTACGAGTAAGACGTTCACAAAAAGCCTTCATTTTCTCTCGAGAATTATAAGCATAGTTTGGGGCACCTGTGAATTCCCACTTTGCCATTGTTTTGACCAATGTCTGGCCTTGATTTTAGCAACAAATTCTTCAATGGTTTTACACTCGTCTAAGGATTGGTAACCTATTATCGACTATCTCCTGAAAGTAGCCCCTCTGCACTTCTAAGACGATCTTTTCCGACATTTTCTTCTTTATTTCTTTATAATTTTTTTACAAACAACAGTAAACACTACAGCATGCAATTCATCTGTCGGATCGATATTCGTATCGGCAGAAACCCGAGTACTGCAGCATGAAATTGCACTGAATGTACCAGACCCTTCGTTAATTCTTGTTCGATGAATCCTCTGCCAGGCACTTAAATGCAATTTGCAGAGTATCCATGTAGATGAGATGCAATTATTGACAAACTTTCACATTCTTCTTATGTTTGAACTTCGTTAGACGCATACTTCCTAATTTGTAAATTAACTTTGCCACTAATTTTAATAACTTCCTCCCTTCCTTTGCTTTCAAACCGTTCATATATCTCCCTCATTATCAACCAGTCTTATCTAGTTTTCTTTTAAACTATTTGAACTGTTTGACCATCTTATAAAATTTCTTGATAAACTTCACTAACCCTGGTTTCGATAAGCTTTCCATACGTTCTTTTAAACCTTTATACAATCGTTCCATACTTTGTAGTCTTTCACCAGAGCGTGCTGAAAAGTAATTCCTCCGAATGACTATTCTTAAAGCCTTTTAAATGAAACAAACTTTATTAACATTCTGCATCTTTGCTCTTCATGTCTTCGTAGGTATTCCTCAACATAGACACCCTGGCGACGAACAAATTTCTCCCAACGAGATATCAGTTTGTTCATATCTTCGCCGTAGACTGTCTGACTTTGTTGACGGAGCCACAACCTCACCACTAGCTGCACCGCTTCATTATTATCAAAGTGAAGTCCTCAAGGGATTCTGTAACTTTTTAGAGACAGATGAATATCGGATGGAATTGAGTTGCGACTGTATGGAGGACGATTGATGACAGTGCACCCATGGCGTCGGATAGTTGCAGATGTGGCAGCATACGTGTGTGGTCTGGCACTGTCATACATAATGGTGCTCCATGCGAGGGGGAAATCTTCGAATTCGGGTTTTCGTTTTGCTGAGAGCCTCGCAGTACTTTGCAGAGTTTATGGTGCAGCCCTTAGGCGTGTATTCCGAATGAACTTCTTGAACATCTCAGGAAACTGTGAGTATGACTTTCTCTGCTGATGTTATGGTGCTGAACTTTCTAGGCGTCCGTGATACTTTGTGGCGGAACTCCATTGATGCTCTCTTGTTTTCATTGTCAGAATAGTAAACCCAGCTTTTATCATACGCCACAGTGCTGTTTATGAACCCATAATCCTCGTGCTCAAAATACAAAAGAAATTGTTCACATACGTCCAATCTCCTCTGTTTCATGCCAGGAGAGAACATTCGAGAGATTCGATTATACTGTTTTCTGTGCTGCATGTACGGGCGTGTTCATACTCTCGTGATATGCCACCCTTCGTTGAGTGCTGTTTCTGTGTTACCCGACGACTTCCTCTGATGACTTCATCAACCCTATCCCGTTGTCTTGTCGGTTGCAGTACGCGGTCGTTCACTCGGAGCTCTGCCATACACCATCTCCTGCATTACGAGCATGAAAAGTCCAATATCGCACTGATGTTGATACAACAATCACAGTACAGAGCTTTATTCTCCTACGTATTTCGATTGGAGGTACGTTTTCTGCGGTTAGAAAATCGACTACAGGAAGCTGGTTCTCATCACCGATTTAGTTATGCTACACACCGCCATGTTACACGCTACAACTCTGAGACCTGTAGCAGTGGATGGTTGAAACCTGCGTCAGCGAAGAGGAAAAGTCGACCGAGTGATGCGCATGACATTTAGTATCTCAACCAGCATTGAGAACAGAATAAAAAACTTGGAGACACTACTTACGAATATGGAACTGAATTTTTCCTTTAACTAAGGAAATACTTGGGCCAGTTACTGAATGGTTGTCCTTATTCGTTGCACTCATATCCTCCTTCATGTTTATCAATAAATTCATTAAATGACTCAGTGTGTCCTAATTAATAATTAACATTCTAGCACCAAACTATTACAATGACAGAGTTAGTCGAGCAAAGGGTACTTGTGAGGTAGTGATGTTTATTTGAGGTAGTGATGTTTATTGTTTGAAAGTGTACCCGTCTCACTTCTACATAGCGCAGAACATTCATTTACTAACTTGTCCAAAACGAACTTTATGTTCACTGTGACAGTGAACTTACAGTTCTATATCGACATTTTACTCCGTTAAGTGTAAGAGATGGTCTGAAGATGGGCAATTGGCCTGAAAACTGTTGTCTGAAAATAAAGAAAAGCGATATGCAGACTGAAGTTGAACAATTTTGTGCAAATAAGGATCACGGACACTCCATAATGACGAATATGTCTAGTTTTGATTTCGAAAATTAGTAATAAATCAACCACTGGTGTGATCTAGTCATTTGACGTACAGAACGAAAGCTGACAATGTCAATAAACACCACAAAAAGCTGCTTTTCAAATCAATTATGTGTATAATGAATTACAAATGAGTTTATTAGAAGTTCATATGCAAACGAGCAAACATCATAATAAGGTCCACAGGACACGCAGAATGAAGACAACATGTGTTTACTACGTCTTTATCTAACCTTCTTACCGGATGAGCGTGCACAGTGCAGTATTTGAAATGCATTTATTGATTAGTTTTGTAAATGCCCATTAACAGAATTGTATTGAACCGCCATGTAGGTGAGAATTGTGGTGATTAAAATTTGAAGGTGAAAGACATTCCCAGTGAATAACAGAAGTAAACTCATTCTTTAAATTGTCAATGTGTATTTATAATGTCACTTAAGTTCTTCCAACTGACGCCACTTACTTGTGAATAGATCTCGCAGTGCTACTAACGGCAAAAATTTGTTTTGTAAATTACAGATTTCAGTCATCAGTCGTCCGTTTTAAATTTTATTGGCAGATCTAGATTTCAGCTAGAAGCTAGCCATTATCAATGCTAAGAATACAAGAAGTACGTAGATGATGTCATAAAAAGTTACAATTAATGCCTTAACTCATATGGTTTGTATATTACATACCACTATTATTTTTGCTCAATGCATGTAATGCCTGTTGGTGGTAAGAATTTTACTTATGTTTCATTTTATGTAATTCTCATGCAAATTTGAAGTGGTTTACTTCCCTTGAAGTTTATATACGCAGTTCACATAGATGGTGCCATGTAACCAACCGATGTGTCATCCATACAGCTCGCCTTTCGCAAACAGTAGTATTCAATGAACTGTGAATGAAGCCCGACCAACAGGCATTACGTGCATTGAGCAAAAATAATAGTGGTATGTAATATACAAACCCTATGAGTTAAGCCTTTAATTTTAACTTTTTCTGACATCACATAACTATGTCCTTCTTGTATTCTTAGCAATGAGAATGGCTAGCTTCTGGCTGCAATCTAGATCTGCCAATAAAATTTAAAAAGGACGACTGATCGCTGAAATCTATAATTTACAAATCAGTATAACAGTAGCTGAGTGCAACAGCTTTCCCAATGGAAGGTAACCTGACAAATATTTGTTTGCTACGTTTCAGCCGCTGTTGCAAAAACAGTTCCAGATATTTTCAGTGGCATTAAGATCAAATGATTTAGCAGGTCAGTCGAGGTGGGATAGCGTGCCTTGATGCTCATACGCTTGTTTAACACCTTACATCATTTGAAGCAAGGTAATATCTCTATTCTTTCGAACGACATTGCACGCCTCCGGTAATGAACTGTCCAAATTTTATGTTGACTGACTCAGCGAAGACGTGGAGCGTTATGTGCTGCTGTGGGGAGTGACGTTTTGCGAGGCACCCAATTCAAAATGCGCATTGTAAGCTGTTGCAGTGCTCTCTCGGTAACCAGTTAAGACGGATCTGAACTCACTGCACTGTCAGCGGCAAGTTCTGTCGAGTCTATACCGATTTTCTGTAACTGCATGTGCCGGCCGCGGTGGCCGAGAGGTTCTAAACGCTTCAGTCCGGAGCCGCGTGACTGCTACTGTCGCAGGTTCGAATCCTGCCTCGGGCATGGATGTGTGTGATGTCCTTAGGTTAGTTAGGTTTGAGTAGTTCTAATTCTAGGGGACTGATGACCCCAGATCTCAAGTCCCATAGTGCTCAGAGCCATTTGAACCATTTGTAACTACGTGTGACGCTAGTCTTCGGACCCTGCCAGTTCGGGTATTTTACGTTCGCTGATCTTACGCCACATTACGTGCTATGTGTGGTGCACTATTCGTCGTAGACTCGTTGTACTGTCCAATATGCACATTAGACTATCTGATTCATGAACAAATGCCAGATCCATTCACGATGTGGTCACATGCACTTGTAAACACGACGATGCCTGTCTGTCATTCTGTCACGTCCCTACGTCAACTCATCTTACTGACCACATACAATCGAAGGGCACACACCGGCGGGTCCAGGTTCTATGATATCATAGCGAGCCACGCCAACAAATCAGGTTGTCCATTACACACTCATTTAAACAAATAGACAAGTTTGCGAATATTGTATTGGATGGTCAGAAACAGTCTCAAAAACCATGCAAAGGTGTTGCACTTTAAGATGGACTAAGAAATAAATGCTAAATAAAAAATTCGATGCATAGCACCGTTTCCCGTCAATTAGCACAGAGGTTAGCCAAACAGGTCGTTGCTCGCGCTAATTCAAGTGGCCCACCAGATACAATTAGTGTCCGTTTATTCAGCGTAGTTTAGACGCTCGAGACTGCTGACGCTTTGGTTTGTGTTCGATCCTTACTGCCGTCCCATGTCCAATTTTTGTGTCGCTCTCTTGTTCTGTTTTAGGAAACCAAACGAAGATCGCGGTTGATGGCAACATCTCGGCGGGCCGCTTGAATTTGCGTCCTTGGTGGAAATGTTTCAAATGACTCTGAGCGCTATGGGACTTAACTTCTGAGGTCATCAGTCCTCTAGAACTTAGAACTACTTAAACCTAACTAACCTACGGACATCACACACATCCATGCCCGAGGCAGGATTCGAACCTGCGACCGTACCGCTCGCGCGGTTCCAGACTGCACCTCCTAGAACCGCTAGGCCACTCCGGCCGGCGTGCTTGGTGGAATGATTGCCTAACTTCGCTGCTAATTAGCTTGGAACGGCGCAACGTATCAATACTTTTTCTTAACAATTATTTCTCAGCACAACCTACCCTGAAACAGTTTTGGCACCATTTCACACTATTTCTGACCACCCTGTGTATAAATAAATTAAATGTCAGCGAAGATCCAGTACGAATAATGATGTTTTAATCCAAATACATCTTCGCTGAGTAATATTCACAAATGACTAAATGGTGGCTCATATAAATTGCGGATTTAAGTAAAGAAAATCAATTAAAGAATAATTAATGAGCGTAGTGCGAGAGAAGCATAGAATACAGAAACACATTTAACTGCACATCAGTTCAGGAAAGTAAACAGAAAACAATCAAAAGATCGAAAGTACATTTTCGCACAATGAACTGCGACTAACCAACGCAAAAAAATGTGCAACAACCGCATCACGCTACTCCAGCTCATACGGACAGTAAAACATGCATATCACGTGCTTGTGGGGCTGCACAGCCCCTGAATAAAAGCACAATGACCACTCACTGGCAAATTACGACCAAACACAAAGACCATGTGCACCCTATAGCTCGCCATTTTTTCCACTTCCTGTAACATATTAGGCTCTTAAATAACGACTCATTCATATCTAAAGCTAGCTGCACATACACGTAAAAGACTAGAGCAAAAATTTGCTGTACTCATTCTGCTATCTCTTATTAAAATAACAGCACCGTATTAAACCATTTATGAAGAAAGTTCACAAATCATGCTTACATGTGATTTTACAATGTGACTAGAATTTACGTGAAATAATAAATAAATATGGCGTCAGGTGATACTAGCGCGTTGCCTACGATTATTTGTCTCTCTGTATAGAACAATCTCGTGAGGCGCAGATTACGTTAGTAGTACGAACAGTCCACGGATGTACTGCCGTTCCGTAGTGTCAAACGGGTACAATATTTCGGAGATCAGACATGTCGCCATCGTCAGCTGACTGACACTATCGACCGGCAAGAAATACACCTGGAGAAGTTGAAGAATCACACGTTAGTAGTAGATAACAGGATTACTTATTATTATGTGTTTATGTGTGTGTGTGTGAGTGTGTGTGTGTGTGTGTGTGTGTGTGTGTGTGTGAGAGAGAGAGAGAGAGAGAGAGAGAGAGAGAGAGAGAGAGAGTTTGTGTGCACGGGGAAGATTTCCCGGTGACAGAAGCCACTGGGAATATGGGCCAGTCACTCTAAGACGGTCGGGATAATGGGTGCTCTTCCCTTCCCCTCCTAATGCCGCTACCTACTATCAGGCCAGGAATCAGGTCATTGACTGTACGCCAGAGGTTCTACATTTTTGTGTGTGTTTTAATGAACTATGTACCAAAAACTTGCATTGACACAACACTAAAAAAATTGACCGTGTTTTTGTAATAAGTATGTTCTTCTTCGGGTGGTGGAATTGACATTGTATAATGCCTCCAGACAGGAAACGGAGGCACGTAAAATTGCTGTATGTCATTTTTTTCTCAGTTTATTATAAAAAGTCAGACGGATCCATAACCGAAACCAAAAATGGGTTAGTGGCTTAATAGATCGTGAAGCAAAAGAGTGACTAGGAGAGTCTTTGTTGACTTGAAAAGTACCCTTAT
This sequence comes from Schistocerca americana, assembly GCF_021461395.2. Lineage (NCBI taxonomy): Eukaryota > Metazoa > Arthropoda > Insecta > Orthoptera > Acrididae > Schistocerca > Schistocerca americana. The sequence goes on along the minus strand of NC_060119.1, from coordinate 739,745,762 downwards.
GTTTCCAAACAAAGGATAGGCAGTGGGTGAAGCTAATCTCAGCTGCACCTCAGGTGACAGTTATTGGCATGGCTCGTACATTGATCTCCGACTGTTACCGCATCAGGTTTCAACACGTGATATGCAAAGTCTTGATGACTTCATTTGTATTCTTAGCTGAAGGTTCTTTATAAGCTATGCGCTTATCTGTCTTGGTTCGTTTTGGTGTGCGACAATAATAGTTCGCCGGCCGTTGTGGTCAAGCGGTTCTAGGCGCTTCAGTCTGGAATCGCGCGACCGCTACGGTCGCAGGTTCGAAACCTGCCTCGAGCATGGATGTGTGTGATGCCCTTTGGTTAGTTAGGTTTAAGTAGTTCTAAGTTCTAGGGGACTGATGACCTAAGATGTTAAGTTCCATAGTGCTCAGAGCCAATAATAGTTCCCAAAATGACTTTCCTCGCCGCGCGAGATTAGCCGAGCGGTCTAGGGCGCTGCAGTCATCGACTGTGCTGCTGGGCCCGGCGGGGGTTTGTGTCCTCCCTCGGGCATGGGTGTGTGTGTTTGTCCTTAGGATAATTTAGATTAAGTAGTGTGTAAGCTTAGGGACTGATGATCTTAGCAGTCCCATAAGATTTCACACACATTTGAACGTTTTTTTTGACTTTCCTCGTATGACTTTTTAGCAGTGTTAATCAGGAGTTTTAGTGCTAATTATGTGATACAGATGAAATTCAATTATTATTCGGTGGATCAAGAATAGCTTAAATCTAGTGAGGCCCTCAAAGAATTCGTTGTTGCTACGTTTACCAATAATTTAAGAAGCCGCATTCCCCGTATGTGTTTCTACTTATAGACCAGTAGTATGAGAGTGGAATTTTTGTTGACACGTCAACTGCATGTAGTGATATCACTTGCATTTGTCTAGGTAAGATCTGAGGTCTCACATGCTATACCTTGCAGGTCTTCACACTTGACCGGCCGCGAGAAAGCTACTGTACGACGGTGACGTGCTCTCCGTCTGGGTCCACTCCGCCGCCGCAGCAGTTATCACTGCTGCTGCTGGCACGCTCTTTAGACGTATGGTAAGCTTCTGCAGATGATTAAAATGTATTCTACCATCCTTCAGAAATGTGTATTAAAGTTGTATATAAATCATGTTCCCCAAAAATGAGACCCTGAGGAGTTCAAGCGATGTGGTCCATTTTATGAAACATTATTTAATTATAATGAAATGTTCTTAAATCTTATCTACTCTGACACGATTCATTACGCCCTACAAAGTCAAATCTGGAATTCAAAATAAGTATCACCTAAATATTCAAGCATGGGGGTAAAGAGTTGTGTAATCGTACACTAATAGGCCTTTCTGCCTATTTATTAGCAATGAAATACATTATGATGAGGGTCAGTTGCCACTCCCTACAAGAAGCGTCGATCCTCTGAGGGTCTTCTGCATTTTGCTACAATTAACTAGCGTTGCGACTTTTTATAGCAGCATCATTCGTGAGTAGTCTCATGGAACTTCCGACGTTATCCATTAAGACATGGTTATACATATTATGGAAAATAATGGACCTATAACATTCCCTTTAGGTAAATGAGGGATTGTGGTGTGTGATGTTAAGCTTTCCCGGAGAATCAACTGTTTGTATTGTTGTCGGGTGTCCAGCTGGATGCAGTCGTTTCCGTAACACGATATTTCGACAACGTATCTCGCTGTCATCTTCAGGTGGTAGAATGAACATCTTTGCTACAGCCTGCCTCCTTTATACTCTTATCGCCTCCCCTACACCCCCTCCTACACTGCCGGCCGCACGCCGCGACAAGTGGAATAATGATCGGGATTTGAGGGGGAGGGGGGGGGGGGGGGGGGGGAGACGCCGATGGAAGCTGCGCGAACTCTGGTCCCACAGTACTCCAGTGGCCTGGCGCTGTGGTTTTAGTTCGCTGAGAGCTGGATCCAAAGCCCTTTGGTGAGAGTGAACCAGTTTCTCTGCTGATCAGCCCGTCAGTCAGTCGTATTTCACTACCCTGCTTCAGAACACAGTCGCAAAACGACGAGGACTGTTTCGTCATTCTGTTTCTTCATACTTCTTGGAGCCCCCTGTAGCCATGCAGTGTCCTGCAACCGCGGATTCTGTTGACTGCTTAAGTTCGGTTCCTTGCATCTTTCTTTGATTGCCCGTAGTCTCCCCGATATACGCCTTACCGCATTTCCATAAAATAGAATAAACACGTGATTTACGGAGCCCCAAGTCATCTTTCACCATACCTAGTAGGACACACGTTTTCGGGGGTGGACGGAAAACACTTAATGTTACTTTGAGTCATGATTCTGCCGGTTTTGTTCGATACTTAACCGGGGTAGGGCAGGTCACCGGGGTAGGGCAGGCACGCTATCGTATTTTCCTCCACGTCGTTTTCCATCTGTTGGGCTGGTAATTTCTGCCTGAAAGCACGTTGGGTTTGTCTCTCGTCGTATCTTGTGTTTGAAAAACGTGCTTGAGGTGGCTAAGCTCCCTTGGTAGGCCTCCTTCGCCCGATATGGCGCAGGCCCTGAGTACGTTGCATACCTTCACGCTCTGAAGGATGATGGCAGCTGGCAGGGTCACTCCATTGTCACCTATCAAAAGCCTGAATTACCAACTTTTGCAGTGCGGACCGCTGCGAGACCTGTAGGAAGAGCGCCAGTGAGGTTTGGAAGGTAACGACGGGGATGTGGAGCTATGCCGACCCCAGTCCCTCGGCCAACTGCGCTAAGCTCCTCGGTTGAGGCTCCATGGCTCAAACAACCCGATCGATTGGGTTTATATACGGGCAGTTTGGTGGCCAGGGGAGACCGGTAAACTCGTGCTGGTGCTCTTCGAACCACGCACATATACTGCTAGCTAAGACACGTTGCATTGGCGTCCTAGCAGATGCCATTGTTCCGAGGAAAGGCAAACTGCATGCAGGGGTGAACATGGTCCCCCAGGATAGGTAAATACTTGCGTTTACCCATTGTGCCTTCCATACTGACGAGATGACCCGGAGAATGCCACGAAAACATTCTCCAGACAATAACGGCCCCTCCTCCAGTCTGGACCCTGCCGACGGTTGTTGCGGCGTGTTTGCCTTCAGACGTTTCTATCCGATGGAGCATAAAACGTGTTTCATCTGAAAAGGACCCCTTCCGCCGCTCAGTGGACGTCCAGTTGCAGTACTGAAGTGCAAATTCCAAAATTTCGTTTCGTGGTTGTATGAACAAGGTGTCAGCTGCATAGGCCACTCGCAGCAGTGTTAGTTGAATTATCGTTGAGGAGACAGTGCTGGTAGCCTCTTGGTTCATGTTGGTGGTCCGTTGTTCAGCAGTTGCCTGTCTATCCTCCAGTAAACATCTACGCAGCTGTCGTTCACCCCTGACGTCTATGGGCCGTGGTGCTCCACAGTTGTCTCGGTGCCAGTTTTGGTCAGCGCCATTTTGCCATTCACGGTACACTTCAACCACAGCGGCCGGAAACGGCTTACAAACTTAGCCGTTTCTGAAATACTTCTACCCTTTGTCCGAAAGTCAGTGATCACTGCCTTTTTGACATCCGTTTCTGCATTACGACAACGACTGTACTGTTTTCACGTCCATTCGACGCTTTATATACCCTCAGTACTAGTGATGACACCTGCCGTCTGTGAGAGGTTACTGCACTTTGAGGTCGAACGTAGGCGGTGGGCCCATTACTGTGACTGGGCCGTGAAGAATGTTCATATCTGTAGGAGTATCCCATCTCATTAATTTGAGTCTGCGCTTGTTATTACTGTTGGTCACACACTAGCGTACGGGTCTACAGTGAGATAAATTCTTTTGGTTATTAAGATATTAATTGTGATACTGTCTTGCCTTCTACTATCATCTTCATACAATTTATGAAGTATTATTTTCTGCACGGTCGCACATTGACTACTAAATACTCGTATTTTTGCGATGGGACAATTCCCAGTACCGACAAGGATGGCAGGACCGAAAGGGGGTTCACTAGAGATGGTAATGGCAATTAATGCGCTATTTGATAGAGAAGTAACGGATCCAAAGTCTAGAGAGCTGACATCGGCTAGTAGAGCGGTGTGCCCCTCCAGACCGCACTGGAATGACGCCACACGGACTGAGGATGACACGGTAGACATCGTTATCGCAGAGATTGGAATACATCCAGCAAATAATTGAGGACGGGCCGCATCAGACCAATCAGAAGACTGATGACAAAAAAAAAGTCAGTAGCCCCAGAACAATTGTTCACGACACCACAAGCGTCATTTAGTACAATTTTTCCATTTTTCTCCAGGCCTGTCAGTCAAGCAAAGCTGGTTACAGAAAGGACACTCGGAATCATTTTCACTGTCTTCGTCGTCCATAGACGCTGTCAGTGGTTTATCAGGATCTTCATCTGATTCTGAGGATGTCTCCAGTAATGGCTTATGTGGGACATTCCTTTTCTTAATTAAAATAGTTTTCTTCTTATGCATGATTTTTTTCCTTTGTATGTTTTACGGTGAATTGTTTATTTTTGTCTGATCTATCAGCAAAAATATTTTTTGCAACATTTTTGTTTGATTTTTTGGAAATGTCTTCACTGAGCTTTATTTTATACGGTGTACTTGTCAGAACAGTTGCTGGGCAGCTTGGTCGTCCTCTCTTCTTCGAATGAACACTTTGGTCTTTCAGTTGTGGCAAGGGGCTTATATTTGTTGGAAAAATGCTGCGGTCATTTGCAGATGGTGAGGAAGTTTCACATCTGGCCTGTCCTCGACCAGTGGGTGTACCACTCTTGTTTAAAGATGGTTGGGAGCAACTAGGTCCAGGCTGGGGCTCAAGTAGTTCCTGTTTGATGCGACTTTTTTCAGCTCGGTATCCGTCATTTTTTGGTGAATGACGGACAGAGTCTTTTGAGTTGTCTTGTTGACCGTTGGACATGGTAGAGTCAGTCACTGAAAATTCGTGGTCTTGGAAAATGTTTCTGTTCAGTGGATACAGCCCGGTTATTCTAAAACCATGTTCTGGTGTAGCTATGTGGCTGACTTTTTGTGAGCTTCAGCAAATGGCTTTGCAATCTGCAAATGACTCAACACTCTTGGAATATGATTTTCCAACCAGTTTTCTATTTCCCGTGCATAGTAAGTTTTCAGGAGAAATATGAATGCTCTGTCAAGAGGCTATATCTTATGACAACAGTGAGGTGGTATGCTCACTATGTGTACACCATTTTCCCTAGCTTACTCAAGTAAGGGTAAGTTTCTTGTGTGTGAATAGTGGCCATCGAAGACAACGATCACAGCGTCTTCCTTAGTAGGTTTCATACATTCTAGAACCTGTTCTTCAAACCATTTAAGGAAAATTTCAGATTCTATCCATCCTGATTTGTGGTAGACAGCCATGCTTCCATTCGGTGCCTCATCTAATAGCTCTGGCTTTTGATTTTCTCGTAGAAACACAAATAAAGAAGGTATAAAATGACCTGTCGCACTCAGACAAGCAACAACAGTTACTAACGATCCTTTCTCTGCTGAGGATACAGAGCCGACTTGGCGTTTATCTTTGAATGCAATAACTTTTGTTGTCTTATGCTGTAGAACTGCCAGAACAGTCTCATTACAATTGTAAGGTCTCTTAGAGCCAAAATTTATATTTTCTGGAAGAGGTTCGTAAATGTAAAAAAAAACTACTGAACATTTTCCCTGCTAAATTCTCTAATACGTTTCATTGATGTTTGTTGAGGTTTTCTTAAACTAAGCTCTGGGTGTCTCCGCATAAATGGGTGGAGCCGTTTCCAGCCAGCAATAGTTGTCTCTTTATTAAAAGGAGTTCGTAAATAATCTTCTTTATCTTTTGCAGTTAAATCATAAAATCTGGCCTCCATATACAGGCAATATTTAACAAGGGTTTGCTCTAGCTCAGTGTTAAGCACAGTTTTTCTCTCAAATTTAATTGACACTAACTTATTTAAATCAGCATCTCCAGAATTAACTTTGTCTTTAAAAGTCAAATTGCTCCGATGCACGTCCCAGGCCCATCTCTTTATTCCAAACAGCAATGGTAGCTCTTTTCATATTGCTTCGGTTCACTGCTTTCTCTTTTTAGATGGCATCTGTGATAATATGTTATAACGTGTTGCAAGTACAGATTGAGCGATGAAATGTTAGAAATGATATACATAAAAAAGTGAGCATATTATCGCACAGTGTGATATTAGAACGACAGTAGAGCTGCGATATTAGGAGCAAACTAGCAGTCCATTAGAGCCGACTCTACTCCCAAAACTAACAATACAAACGACAATATGCCGATGTCTTGTCAAGCTATATTTTTCTGTGGTTCTGTTTCATGCTGCACTGTTTAAAAATAGCTTACCTCTTAAAAGAAACCTCTTGAAACGTCAAAAATTTTGTTGTGCACAAATCTCTCGAAAAATTACACATACTGAACGATGCTGCATATTCAACCAAAGATGACACAGTACTGTACGGTTGGTGTTACCCACGTGATGAACTTAATCCCGCCAGGCGGGAACACCTACTATGTGTTATTTAGAAGGGTACTATATTAGGATGAGATGTGATAATAGGCAGAGGTCCCCTACACTTGGACATTCGGTATTTCGGATAACCCACTCATATAAACCTGTATTTGCAGGTAACCAGTTACCATCAAATGGAAGAAACAATTGACGTTTTGAAGACCTTGATTCATCGAGCTCTTACCAGCTCAGATGCCGACAAACTGCAAGCGAATTTCAACATCTCCAAACAGTATTCCTGGAAAAGGAATATTCGTCTCAGTATACACAGAGAGCCCTACAAACATACGAACGCCACAAGAAAGAAGCTAAGGCACTCAAGACGACAGCCTATCTTCAACACATTCTAAATGTTTCTGTGAAAATAGGAATATTTAAACTGAGCTTTCTTTCTGCATCAAAAAATTTGGCGTTTCTAGGATCAGTCAACGACAGAGTTGCTCTAGGCAGATGTTTATAAGGCTCTACATCTACATCTACATACATACTCCGCAATCCACCATACGGTGCGTGGCGGAGGGTACCTCGTACCATAACTAGCATCTTCTCTCCCTGTTCCACTCCAAAACAGAACGAGGGAAAAATGACTGCCTATATGCCTCTGTACGAGCCCTAATCTCTCTTATCTTTGTGGTCTTTCCGTGAAATATAAGTTGGCGGCAGTAAAATTGTACTGCAGTGAGCCTCAAATGCTGGTTCTCTAAATTTCCTCAGTAGCGATTCATGAAAAGAACGCCTCCTTTCCTCCAGAGACTCGCACCAGAGTTCCTGAAGCATTTCCGTAACACTCGCGTGATGATCAAACCTACTAGTAACAAATCTAGCAGCCCGCCTCTGAATTGCTTCTATGTCCTCCCTCAATCCGACCTAATACGGATCCCAAACGCTCGAGCAGTACTCAAGAATAGGTCGTATTAGTGTTTTATAAGCGGTCTCCTTTACAGATGAACAACATCTTCCCAAAATTCTACCAATGAACCGAAGACGACTATCCGCCTTCCCCACAACTGCCATTACATGCTTGTCCCACTTCATATCGCTCTGCAATGTTACGCCCAAATATTTAATCGACGAGACTGTGTCAAGCGCTACACTACTAATGGAGTATTCAAACATTACGGGATTCTTTTTCCTATTCATCTGCAATAATTTACATTTATCTATATTTAGAGTTAGCTGCAATTCTTTACACCAACCACAAATCCTGTCCAAGTCGTCTTGTATCCTCCTACAGTCATTCAACGACGACACCTTCCCGTACACCACAGCATCATCAGCAAACAGCCGCACATTGCTAATCCACCCTATCCAAAAGATCATTTATGTAGACAGAAAACAACAGCGGACCTACCACACTTCCCTGGGGCACTCCAGATGATACCCTCACCTCCGATGAACACTCACCTTCGAGGACAACGTACTAGGTTCTATTACTTAAGAAGTCTTCGAGCCACTCACATATTTGGGAACCATCTAACATTCTGCTGGTGTCTGTCTGTTCTAAGTCGTGTCTCCCTACCACTTTCGCGCAACGACGCTCTGAGCGTTTTTTTTGTTTTTTTTTTTTTTGTTTTTTAGGGAATTGACTAGTTTGAACCTGGGACCTGTTGCTGGTAAGGAGACGCCAGACCACACATGACATGTAGAGTTCAGAAGAGTTCAGTGAGACTAGCGATGATATAAACGATATAAACAAATACTTAATGATTTCAGCGTCAGCTCCATTGCACTCCCTGTAAAAGAATCTTAATACTAACTAAATTTAGTAGAAGGGGTTAGGGGGCTTCCCTATTTTTAGTTAGCTGGTACAATAACGTCGAAAAAGCAGTTAAGTTTACCATTGGAAATTCTATTCTACTCACAAAACATTGTTTATAAATTGCACTATCGATAAAAGGAAATATTTTAATACAGGATGATAAAAACCAACTGCGTTCAACAAAAATGTGAACGAATATTCCCTGAGTGGGTTTCTAAGTTCTACAATGGATCGAAGGATGACCTATGCCATATCACATCTATAATCTAGGTTTAAATTAAGTTTCACAAAAAAAAGAAAACTATCAAAATGGTCTACAGTGACCCTCAGTCATCTTTAATTACTTATCTAACTTGTCGTAAAGTACAGTGGCTGATGTGGCTTCTCAATAATTATATAACAGAAAAATCATCGCGTTCCAGATTTTTACTTCAAGTGGCAAATGTGAACACCATGAGCTTTAATTGACGATCGACACTAGTATTACGCAAAAAGGGGGTGTAACAGATGAGAATTCTGCAGTTCTGAGTGAAGTTTCATGCGCTGTTATGCGGCATCGCGTGCGTCCATTACCTTGTCGGTGTTCGTCACGGGGTGGCGGACAGCACAGCTCCGCTCACCTCGCCGTCTCGGAAGCAACTCTCTCCTAACTTCTCCTTACTACAATTTACCGAAGTTGGTTTAAAAAAACTATCTGGCTGTGTTTTTATCTGACCGATCAGGGTCTCATTGTTAACCTTAAGCTCTGCCTACAAAAATTCTGTCTATCCAATGAGAAACGTTATACTTTTCGTGGTGGGGCAATGTTTTTAAAGTTTGCAACATAACAGAGACGCGAAAAAGTCTCACGCTAAAACTTGCAGCTGGTGTGGCCCTTTTAGTGTTATCGTAAGATCTATACTGTTCTTCTGGAGGGCTCTAGCTTTTAACATGGGCTGGGGGGTGGTCCTGGTGGTTAGCTGGTGACGTGGGTGTCCGTCTCTTATCGTAGGATCTTCTAGCTTAACACGGTTCTGCTCTTGGCTTCTGTTCTCGTTTCTCCCCTCGGAACTGCGTCTGCCTCACGGTGGGAAGGTATGACATGCATTTAGGCACTCTTGTGTTAGTCTGTGGTATTCCATTTGCTCACTCGTTACTGGTATTACTGTGGTTAATTTACTGTCACGATTTATTCGGAGCTATGTGACATACTACTGGATTTGCTTATCATGTCAGGGTTTTCATGGAAGGTGTTGGATTTGCCTGACACCTTACAACCAATCCCATATATTCGTACTTTAGTTAGGAGTCTGCAGTGGGGCACCGAGTCAAACGCTTTCCGGAAGTCAAGGAATATGGCATCCATCTAATACCCTTCATCCATGGTTCGCTAGATATCATGTGAAAAAAGGGCGAGTTCTGTTTCGCAGGAGCGATGCTTTCTAAAGCCGTGCTGATGCATGGACAGCAGCTTCTCTGTCTCAAGGAAATTTATTATATTCGAACTGAGAATATGTTCGAGAATCCTGCAACAAACCGATGTTAAGGATATTGGTCTGTAATTTTGAGGATCCGTCCTTCTACCCTTCTTATATACAGGCGTCACCTGCGCTTTTTTCCAGTCGTTCGGGTCTTTACGTTGGGCAAGCTAAGTAAGGAGCCAATGCAGTAGAGTACTCTCTGTAAAACCGAATTGGAATCCCATCAGGACCTGGCGATTTATTTATTTTCAACCCATTCAGCTGCTTCACAACCCCAGGGATGTCTATCACTACGTCCTCCACACGGGAATCTGTACGAGACTGCGTGAAAGATTTCTCAAATGCTAAATTTAAAGTTTCAGCTTTCATTTTGCTGTCTTCCGTTGCCAGGCCAGACAGTTCAGTTAGTGACTGGATGGAAGCCTTCGACCCGCTTACCGATTTTACGCAAGACCAGAATTTCCCTGGGTTTTCAGCAATATCTTTTGCTAAGGTATGACGGTGGTAGTGGTTGCATACTTCGCGCATCGCTCTTTTTACAGCAGCATGAATCTCTACTAACTTTTGCCTGTCCTCATTCTCCCGATCTTCCTTGTACCGCGAGGGCAACTGTCTTTGCTTCCTGAGCATTCTCCGAATCGCGCTGTTAAACCACGGTTGGTCTTTTCCGTCCGTAACCCACTTTTTCGGCACATACTTCTCCAATGAAGAGAAGTGCAGCGAATCATACACTGCCAAAATGTTATGACCACTGTCCACCGCGGCGTTGAATGCCGCCTTGTGGTGGTAGGGGAAGTGACTGGGTAGCATATGTATGTAAACGGAGCAGACGGGGACGGGGGGTCACCCTAGCGAAGATACGGGCTGCAAATGGAGAAATCCATTGAGATAAGCGACTTTAACAAAGGGCAGATTATTTTTACCCAAAACCTGTGAACGAGTACCTCGAAAACGGCGAATATGGTCGAATGTTCACGTGCTACTGTCGTGAATATCTACGGAACGAGGTTGAAGGACAGTGAAACTACTACTATTTGCAAAGTGGTTAGACATCCACGACTCTTCACAGAACGTCAGCTTCTGAGGCTTCTCTGCTCTGTGAAGCAGGATAGACGGCGATCTGTGGCATCTCCGCCAAAAGAGCACAACGTTGATGCACGCACTAGTGTGTCGTAGCATACCATTCTTCGTACATTGTGGAATATGGAGCTCCTCAGCAGACCACATAGTGACCCAACGACATCCTCACTATTGCAGTGAACACAGGGCCGTGGAGATTCGACCGTCGATCAACGGAAACGTGTCGGCTCTTCGGGTGAATCATAGTGTTGTACAGTAGGTCTATGGTGGTCTCCACAAACGCCATAATCGAAGTGAACGGCGGCTCGAAACGTGCAGCGCGCCACGGACGCTGGCTGGTGTTAACAGTATTATTCTATAGGAGACACTCTCTTGTTCTTGCATGGGGTCTTTGATAGTGACCAAAGACACGCTGATAGCTGCGAACCACCTGCATCCCTTCAAGCTTGTTGTCTTCCACGACGGCTATATCATCCTTCAGCGGTATAATTATCCGTGTCTTGGAGTCGAATCCGTGTTATAGCTATTTGAGGATCGTTGTAGTGAACTCACCTTCATGTCTCGGCGGCCAAATTCGCCTGATGTAAGTCATATGGAACCTATGTGGGTCGCTATCGGGCGACATCAACATGTACACAAATCAACGGTCCGTTATTTAAGCGAATTACATGACCTGTTCGTAGACATCTAATGCTACAACCTCAACAAATCTACCAACAAACTGGCAGTTCCCTCATAAACAGACTTAGTGATGTATTTTGTTCCAAAGACGGACAAACAAGCTATTAAGCTGGTGATCATACGAGGTTTGCCCGGAAAATACGTATAAAAGTTGAATAATGTCTTTATGCTACAGGTTGCAGTCAGCGCCAGGTGGGACTAATTCTGTAATCAATCCCATCAACGCTCAGTTCGAGTCAGAGCACTCTGCGTGAAGGTGGGAGTGTGTGGCAGCTTGTTGACAGTTACCCTTTTTCCCCTGCCGTCTGCATGGAGCTCTCTCTGATTGAGAAACAACGCGTCAACATGAAGTTTCTTGCAAAGCTAGGCAAGAATGGCCGTGAGATTTTTGAGTGTTTGAAACAGGTTTACGGAGACAATTCTCTGAAGGAACCAACCGTGAACAAGTGGTTAAAAAGGTTCCGGGATGGTCGAAAAGAAGTGAACGATGACCCTCGCCCAGGACGCCCGTCGACATCGAGTTCCGATGCAAATGTTGAACGAATTCGGGCTTGTGTTCTTAAAGACCGTAGATTGACAGTCAGAATGATTGCTGACGAGCTGTCAATCCCCAAAAAAATCGTTCGCGAAATCCTGACACAAAAACTTGAAATGAAGAAATTGTGTGCGAAAATCGTACCGAAGCTCTTGACGCCAGAACAGAAAGCAAAGGGGACTTTCTCAACCGAGTAATCACTGGAGACGAGTCCTGGTTTTACGAATTCGATGTGGAGCTCAAATCTCAAAGCAAGGAATGGAAACTAGCAGGAGAACCGAGAACAAAAAAGTCGCGAAAATCAAGGTCCAATGTGAAGACAATGTTGATTGTTTTCTTTGATTCTAGGGGCATTGTTCACAAGAAATTTGTCGCTCCCGGCCAGAGAGTGAACGGAAATTTTTACGTTGAAGTTCTGACACGTCTCAGAGCTCGTGTGGCCCGAGTTCGACCGGAGTTGGCAAAAGGGGGCAGGTGGATCCTGCATCACGACAATGCACCCGCTCACACGTCGCTCGTTGTGCGCGAGTTTTTGGCCCGAAGCTCAATCACCGTGACAGACCACCTGCCTTATTCACCCGATTTAGCCCCGTGTGACTTCTTCATGTTCCCGAAATGCAAAATGGTGCTTCGGGGGCGGCACATGGGAGATGTGGAAGCCATCAAGGCGGAAACGACATGGCAGCTGAACAACATCACAACTGAAGACTTCAGCAATGTTATCAACAGTGGAAACGGCGTTGGCAGAAGTGTATCGCGTCTCAGGGCGAGTACTTTGAAGGAGATCATATTGTAATACCTGAACAATTTTAAAATAAAGTTATTATTCAACTTTTATACGTATTTTCCGGACAAACCTCGTAATGTTTTGTCTGCTCAGTGTATTTGGGGAAAACTACGCGCAGTGTTCAGGAGCGTATTGTGGAACACGAGTGGCATATTCGCCTCCTACAGGCCAGAAAATCCCCTATCGTAGAGTGCTATTTCTACAGTTAGTTCGATAAACTACAATGAAACCAAATATGTGGTCCATACTTCAAACTTTTGGAACTGGAATTAATGAAAATAAGACTGATGTCGTTACAGTCGAGAAGACCGTTGCCAAATAATGCATGGCATCCTGTCGTAGAAAGACTTCGTGGTCTGCGTATCCGGTGTCGTTATGTGATTTTCCTGTGTGAAGAAGATCGACCTGACGTCGATGAGGCGAGCTTTCATATCACGGAGTGCGCACACAACAGTGCACAGACTTGCAACAGGAGTGCACGTGCTCTAGCAACGCATGCGCAGTGCCATCTGCGAACAACCAGTGTGCGCCGGAGAGGTCTTAAATAGGAAGAGCTCGGTGTACTGTCGCTAGAGTATACCTGAAAATTTCCAGAACACTATGCACCGAAATATCGTGGCAACACGTTATTAACGTGGGACAAAATTCCGGTGCATCGATTAGAAATGGGGCTGATACTAGGTAACAGTAGTTCTGAAATGTTGATGGTGGTCCTTTCATGATAAGATCGCTGAACTTTGTGAATGAAACTGTCTAAATCTACCTGGTTCTTAGAAATAATAACATACAACGTCACTAGAGGACCGGATGTTCTTTCTTCGTTATCATTTTTCCACGTGAATTTGTCGTTGGTGACAGGTAAGCTACTCAAGATTGCGAAACTCATTTAGATATATCGTCTCAGTGTCAAGAACGATAACTTATCGAGCCGATAAACATCCATTTATATCAAGACTGAAAAATAAGGGACACTAGTGTAAAATCTGAAACAACTGCGAAGCACTGTTGGTCACGTGTATGAAAGTAAGTAAACGAATTGTTGGGTAATATCGTTAAATATTTGCTGGCAATAGTTTAGAATAGCTGCCAAATAAGTAAATAATCTAGACAGTTTTTTACATTTTATTCGTGCAAAGAGTGAGGACTGAGCTACACTCCTGGAAATGGAAAAAAGAACACATTGACACCGGTGTGTCAGACCCACCATACTTGCTCCGGACACTGCGAGAGGGCTGTACAAGCAATGATCACACGCACGGCATAGCGGACACACCAGGAACCGCGGTGTTGGCCGTCGAATGGCGCTAGCTGCGCAGCATTTGTGCACCGCCGCCGTCAGTGTCAGCCAGTTTGCCGTGGCATACGGAGCTCCATCGCAGTCTTTAACACTGGTAGCATGCCGCGACAGCGTGGACGTGAACCGTATGTGCAGTTGACGGACTTTGAGCGAGGGCGTATAGTGGGCATGCGGGAGGCCGGGTGGACGTACCGCCGAATTGCTCAACACGTGGGGCGTGAGGTCTCCACAGTACATCGATGTTGTCGCCAGTGGTTGGCGGAAGGTGCACGTGCCCGTCGACCTGAGACCGGATCGCAGCGACGCACGGATGCACACCAAGACCGTAGGATCCTACGCAGTGCCGTAGGGGACCGCACCGCCACTTCCCAGCAAATTAGGGACACTGTTGCTCCTGGGGTATCGGCGAGGACCATTCGCAACCGTCTCCATGAAGCTGGGCTACGGTCCCGCACACCGTTAGGCCGTCTTCCGCTCACGCCCCAACATCGTGCAGTCCGCCTCCAGTGGTGTCGCGACAGGCGTGAATGGAGGGACGAATGGAGACGTGTCGTCTTCAGCGATGAGAGTCGCTTCTGCCTTGTTGCCAATGATGGTCGTATGCGTGTTTGGCGCCGTGCAGGTGAGCGCCACAATCAGGACTGCATACGACCGAGGCACACAGGGCCAACACCCGGCATCATGGTGTGGGGAGCGATCTCCTACACTGGCCGTACACCACTGGTGATCGTCGAGGGGACACTGAATAGTGCACGGTACATCCAAACCGTCATCGAACCCATCGTTCTACCATTCCTAGACCGGCAAGGGAACTTGCTGTTCCAACAGGACAATGCACGTCCGCATGTATCCCGTGCCACCCAACGTGCTCTAGAAGGTGTAAGTTAACTACCCTGGCCAGCAAGATCTCCGGATCTGTCCCCCATTGAGCATGTTTGGGACTGGATGAAGCGTCGTCTCACGCGGTCTGCACGTCCAGCACGAACGCTGGTCCAACTGAGGCGCCAGGTGGAAATGGCATGGCAAGCCGTTCCAGAGGACTACATCCAGCATCTCTACGATCGTCTCCATGGGAGAATAGCAGCCTGCATTGCTGCGAAAGGTGGATATACACTGTACTAGTGCCGACATTGTGCATGCTCTGTTGCCTGTGTCTATGTGCCTGTGGTTCTGTCAGTGTGATCATGTGATGTATCTGACCCCAGGAATGTGTCAATAAAGTTTCCCCTTCCTGGGACAATGAATTCATGGTGTTCTTATTTCAATTTCCAGGAGTGTATTTTCATGTCATTATATATTATTTTGCTATTGTAACGCGAACCCTAGTGTTTGACGTCATCCTTCATTTTCCTTCATAATGAGTCATCACCCACAAAACCTTTTTCAAAATTCTAAATTGTTTCTGTCTTTCCGACAAAAAGTAGGATCCAAGGGCTAAGGTACTCGTTTTTTAGGCGTTGTTCTTTTATACAGTAAACATTTTTCACTTAAAAGTGTATTTGGTTATCAGTTTATATCGTTAGTATTGTGTATTGAACCGGGGACCTAGTAACGACGGAGAGGCTTCGTCCCGCCGTAGCCCTCAGTGGTTCACAACCCCACAACAGGCCACAGCAGTCCACCCACCCACAGCCACCCCACACCGAACCCAGAGTTATTGTGCGGTTCGGCCCTCAGCGGACACCCCCCCCGCCCCCCCCCCCCCCCCCCCCCCCGCCAGACACCCCGAGAACGTCTCATACTAGACGAGTGTTACCCCATTGTTTGTGTTTGAACGGTAGAGTAATTATGGTGTAAGCGTACGTGGAGACTGTTTGCGCAGCAATCGCCGACATAGTGTAACTGGGGCGTAGTAAGGGGAACCAGAGAGCCGCATTCGCCGATGCAGATGGAAAACCGCCTTAAAAACCATCCACACGCTGGCCGGCACACCGGACCTCGACACTAATCCGTCGGGCTGATTCGTGCCGGGGACCGTGATACCTTCCCGCTCGGAGAGCAGCGCGTTAGATCGCGCGGCTAGTCGGGTGGGCATCGTTCTAATAACTCGTAAATACTTCGGTATTCCGGAGAAGATTACGGAATCTGTGTGACTGGCTAAATGCTTAATACATTACTGGCCATTAAAAGTGCTACACCAAGAAGAAATGCAGATGATAAACTGGTATTCATTGGACAAATATATTATTCTAGAACTGACATGTGATTGCATTTTCACGCAGTTTGTGTGCTTAGATCCCGAGAAATCAGTACCCAGAACAACCACCTCTGGCCGTAATAACGGCCCTGATACGACTGGGCGTTGAGTCAAACAGATCTTGGATGGCGTGTACAGGTACAGCTGCCCATGAAGCTTCAACACGATACCACAGAGTAGTGACTGGCGTATTGCGACGAGCCAGTTGCTCGGCCACCATTGAACAGACGTTTTCAATTGGGGAGAGATCTGGAGAATGTGCTGGAGAAAGGGCAGCAGTCGAACATTTTCCGTATCAAGAAAGGCCCTACAGGACCTGCAACGTGCGGTCGTGCATTATCCTGCTGAAATGTAGGGTTTCGCAGGGATCGAATGAAGGGTAGACCCACGGGTCGTAACACATCTGAAATGTAACGTCCACTGTTCAAAGTGCCGTCA
Source organism: Schistocerca americana (assembly GCF_021461395.2). NCBI lineage: Eukaryota > Metazoa > Arthropoda > Insecta > Orthoptera > Acrididae > Schistocerca > Schistocerca americana. The sequence continues at coordinate 739,729,004 of NC_060119.1, read as the reverse complement.
ATGTGAACAAGAGGTGGCCGAGACGTGTAACCAATGGCACTCCATACCATCACGCGGGTGATACGCCAGTGGCAATGACGAATACACGCTTCCAATGTGCGTTCACCGCGATGTCGCCAAACACGGATGTGACCATCATGATGCTGTAAATAGAACCTGGACGCATCCGAAAAAATGGCGTTTTGGCATTCGTGCGCCCAGGTTCGTCGTTGAGTACATCATCGCAGGCGCTCCTGTCTGTGATGCAGCATCAAGGGTAACTGCAGCCATGGTCTCCGAGCTGATAGTCCATGCTGCTGCAAACGTCGTCGAACCGTTCGTGCAGATGGTTGTTGTCTTGCAAACGTCCCCATCTGTTGACTCAGGGATCGAGACGTGGCTGCACGATCCGTTACAGCCATGCGGATAAGGTGCCTGTCATCTCGACTGCTAGTGATACGAGGCCGTTGGGACCCAGCACGGCGTTCCGTGTTACCCTCCTGAACACACCGATTCCATATTCTGCTAACAGTCATTGGACCTCGACCAACGCGAGCAGCAGTGTCGCGATACGATAAAACGCAGTCGCGATAGGCTACAATCCGACCTTTACCAAAGTCGGAAACGTGATGGTACGCATTTTCGTCCTTACACGAGGCATCACAACAACGTTTCACCAGGCACCGCCGGTCAACTGCTGTTTGTGTATGAGAAATCGGTTGGAAACTTTCCTCAGGTCAGCACGTTGTAGGTGTCGCCACCGGCGCCAACCTTGTGTGAATCCTCTGAAAAGCTAATCATTTGCATATCACAGCATCTTCTTCCCGTCGGTTAAATTTCACGTCTGTAGCACGTCATCTTCGTGGTGCAGCAATTTTAATGGCCAGTAGTGTAATTGGTCTACAAAGAGCGTTCCACGATATAAAACCTTAGCGGCTTCTGTACCATGAGGGAATATAAGAAAAGGAAAAAAGTTACAGCTAAATAGATGACTTTTTAGTGTATAGGAACTGATGTCCAGAAACTCCCCACATACCGCGTAAATGTCCAGTCAGAGATGGGCAAACGCCACAGTGATTCGATATACCCGATAATGATTTATTGGAGTCTATTCGTGTGGTTTATTCTAATCGGACGCAAAGTATATATTTTTTAATATACCTGCACTGTAGCACTTGACAGAGAAAGCGTTAATATTGACGAAACAAAAGATAACATCACATTTTTGGCGTCAACGTCAGCATCATTCAAAACGATTCTTTGGATTATAAATACATCTAGACGACAATACAGTAAAACCGATGAGGCGTGTGTACATGGCACTTCACAAATGTCAAATACTGTGATTTGAGACCCACTTTCTGTAACTCCCTAGAACTTCTCGTTATCTTGTCAAGATGAACACATCGCAACAGTGCATCAACCAAGTTCAGATTCCTTAACTCCAGCCGTCTCGGTGTACCCTGCGACATCTGTATTTTCACTCTCCATTACTCAAGTTATAAACTAATTTTTGACCTGATAGTGTCACTGACTTGCCGACAATGTAACACTTTTGAGATTTGTTGGAAACATCAGACACCTGATGAAGCACCGAATGATTTATATAAATGTTAGTGGGACGTGTCTCAGAACTTCGAGTCCCCTTCGACAAGGAGCTAACAAGAAAAAAAACTCGTCATCTGTGCCAATAGCATGAGTAATTCACGGTAAGGACCTGTCAGTGAAATTATTTTAATCATCTAAATAATCCTGCTGCTATGGGGAGATAGGTGACCTGCTTGAGAAAGTGAGATGGGTTTGTGTGGTTAGGCAAAAAAAAAAAAAAAAAAAAAAATATATATATATATATATATATATATATATATATATATATATATATACTCCTGGAAATTGAAATAAGAACACCGTGAATTCATTGTCCCAGGAAGGGGAAACTTTATTGACACATTCCTGGGGTCAGATACATCACATGATCACACTGACAGAACCACAGGCACATAGACACAGGCAACAGAGCATGCACAATGTCGGCACTAGTACAGTGTATATCCACCTTTCGCAGCAATGCAGGCTGCTATTCTCCCATGGAGACGATCGTAGAGATGCTGGATGTAGTCCTCTGGAACGGCTTGCCATGCCATTTCCACCTGGCGCCTCAGTTGGACCAGCGTTCGTGCTGGACGTGCAGACCACGTGAGACGACGCTTCATCCAGTCCCAAACATGCTCAATGGGGGACAGATCCGGAGATCTTGCTGGCCAGGGTAGTTGACTTACACCTTCTAGAGCACGTTGGGTGGCACGGGATACATGCGGACGTGCATTGTCCTGTTGGAACAGCAAGTTCCCTTGCCGGTCTAGGAATGGTAGAACGATGGGTTCCATGACGGTTTGGATGTACCGTGCACTATTCAGTGTCCCCTCGACGATCACCAGTGGTGTACGGCCAGTGTAGGAGATCGCTCCCCACACCATGATGCCGGGTGTTGGCCCTGTGTGCCTCGGTCGTATGCAGTCCTGATTGTGGCGCTCACCTGCACGGCGCCAAACACGCATACGACCATCGTTGGCACCAAGGCAGAAGCGACTCTCATCGCTGAAGACGACACGTCTCCATTCGTCCCTCCATTCACGCCTGTCGCGACAACACTGGAGGCGGGCTGCACGATGTAGGGGCGTGAGCGGAAGACGGCCTAACGGTGTGCGGGACCGTAGCCCAGCTTCATGGAGACGGCTGCGAATGGTCCTCGCCGATACCCCAGGAGCAACAGTGTCCCTAATTTGCTGGGAAGTGGCGGTGCGGTCCCCTACGGCACTGCGTAGGATCCTACGGTCTTGGCGTGCATCCGTGCGTCGCTGCGGTCTGGTCCCAGGTCGACGGGCACGTGCACCTTCCGCCGACCACTGGCGACGACATCGATGTACTGTGGAGACTTCACGCCCCACGTGTTGAGCAAGTCGGCGGTACGTCCACCCGGCCTCCCGTATGCCCACTATACGCCCTCGCTCAAAGTCCGTCAACTGCACATACGGTTCACGTCCACGCTGTCGCGGCATGCTACCAGTGTTAAAGACTGCGATGGAGCTCCGTATGCCACGGCAAACTGGCTGACACTGACGGCGGCGGTGCACAAATGCTGCGCAGCTAGCGCCATTCGACGGCCAACACCGCGGTTCCTGGTGTGTCCGCTGTGCCGTGCGTGTGATCATTGCTTGTACAGCCCTCTCGCAGTGTCCAGAGCAAGTATGGTGGGTCTGACACACTGGTGTCAATGTGTTCTTTTTTCCATTTCCAGGAGTGTATATGTGGGTGAAATCGTATGGGACTTAACTGCTAAGGTCATCAGTCCCTAAGCTTATACACTACTTAAGCTAGATTATCCTATGGACAAACACACACACCCATGCCCGAGGGAGGACTCGACCCTCCGTCGGGACCATTCGCATAGTCTATGACTGCAGCGCCCTCGACCGCTCGGCTAATCCCGCGCGGCGCTGTTTAGTCAAAACACTTCTGAAGCGTACAGTAACTGCCACGAAAATGAGTGGTACGAAACTAATGCCCGATCATGCCTCTATAGTACCCACCATGGTCAGTCGGCAGACTATACATATGTCTAAATCCCGTCAACACTGTTCCTTTCGTATTCTTAATTCATGATAGCTCCACCATTCATTTTCATGTGTGTCATCAATTTCATATATTCTACTGGAACTACACATTGATATATAAGTTGTTTTTTTTTCTTTTGGAAACAGACACCACCACAGTTACACACCGCAATACGTAGTAATAAGCATGCTTATGTTACAGAATGGAAAAGTGTAAAGACAGCGTGCCACAGCCAGAAAAGAACGGAGCAGCACCAACTGACAAAACCTCGTCAGGGTATCCAGCACAAGCTGGATATCCGTATGGTGCGGTACCAGCTGGAAACGTCACTGCAGGATATCCTGCACAACCTGGTATGTAAGAGCACCTGTATTTCAAGAAAACAATCTTACACTCCCGTACTAACATAGCGATTTAAATCCGAAATTATCGGTTTCGGACGTCATCTGACAATAAATTATTTTCAAATCAAATAATTACCAGAGTCTCCATTAAGAATGGAATGTCGTTCTTTCCAAAACTTGTATGTCTGTTTAACTGTACGTACCTGTCAGTAAAGAGCGAAAGATTGACATTTCGCCGTGAAGATACGTTTTATCACATTACTGCTACATTATGTGCAAGGCTCTGTCTCATATATGCATATTATTTTGAAATTCTGTGAACTGTTTGACTCTGATGAATAATATATGTAACCTAACATTCGTATACCTGACGGTATGTAGTGTAATGATACAAAGTATTGAGGTATGATTGTGATGAATATCTTATTCCTCAGGCGTCTTTCAACATTTATCACTTGTATGAGATTTCACAGTGATATTTATTTGCTCTGCTACAAACTCTTGAATCTTCATTTCCATTTTTGTAATTATTCCTGGTGGTACACATTTATTTTATTAGTTAATACCAATTTTTATCATCGTTAAAAGTATCTAGCCTTGCATCCAGAGGAGAAGTGCAATACAGTCCCAAACGAGATGTAATTGCAGATAATTTCCACTCACCTGATATTCTTTCTGTCTCAGATTACGACTAATGATAAGTAGTCTGGATATTGTTAGGGGAGACATGTATAACATTAGCTTGTTGGCAATGCGGAGGGGCGGGTTAGACTTGTGGTTTAAATGTTTGATCACTGTCTCTTGTCGTACTGTTCACTACACAAGTTCCACCTACCGCAGTACGGCGTCTGATCACCAGCCTGTTTCTCTGCATACGAAGATACTGTTCAGACGATGTTAAAAGCAGAGTTGAAGAAAAACGTCGTCAATACTTACGTTTGCAATGTCCGCGTAAATTCTGGTAGCAAACTATCCTGTAATATAACAATTGCTTCATCTCTTTAGAAAAATGTCAAAATTCTGCAACAAGTTCTTTATTTCTTTAGGTTCAAAATAAAACTAGCCATCAGCCCGTATTTCATTAGCGAATAATATCACTGTCCACAGCTCACAGTTCGGACATCCCAGTACACACACAAGGCAGCCAGGAATGTGCTTAAGTCCAACACGAATTATCACGCGATTTACAGTCATTACTCTGCTACAATATACGAGTTTCACATTCGGTTCATTTTCAGTGGATATCTAATAAAGAAATTGCTCTCCAAATATTCCATAGACGAATACTGAACATGCCACGCGGAATTTTACAAAGGCCGAAAGTTCACACGCGGTTCTCTTTCCAACAAAACAATCCAAAAACTTCCAAACTTCACAAAACTGTTCGTAAATGCAACTGCTATTACGGCCACACAATCTGGACGCGAGAAACCAATTATTTCTTTATTTTACACAATATAGACGGAAGCATTCAACATGATCTGCACATGCGACAGCTGACTAACGACTCCTCTTCAGTCTGCTTCTCTCCCAGTATAACTACTTAGCAGTGCGCGGGAACTGATTAACTCTAATTGGTTCATCCAAATGACCAGCCAATCAGAACTATCCTTCGAGATTATTCCCGCGCCAAAACTGTCCTATGCCAATCACTATTCCCAGTTGCATTTACGTCATTTCAATATGCAAATGTTAATATACTGTTTAACAAAACCAAACGAAAGGAAAACTAAACTTGAAATAAATTTAAAAACTAATTACTCTGCAAACGGCCATTCTGGCTGTCTCCTTACAACAGCAAGTACACTTAGACATACGTCATCAGCAGTGTGGGTAAAACACAACTTTCCCACGATACAGTTACGTAATGGTGTAACATGAGGTAATATTGAATTTTTTCGTTTGTCCCACAAACACACTCTCACTCATTCTCATTTACTCACACAACAACATATTAAATAAATACTGATCTTTTCTGAATTTTATATTACGAAAAATGCCAAATAGTTAACAATTTTAATTATGAAACTCTAAACAAATTTAATATTTTTGTTCCTAATGCAGGGCCACGGTCATAATATATTTCTTTAAAGTAACTACCGCAATTAGACTGTTCTTTATTTGCAGTGTTACGTTTACACGATCATGATTTCGGCTTCAAAGTGCCATTATCAAGTGTCTTCTGAAAGCGTATTAGACAATAACAGTGAAATACATAACCAAATACATAAACAAATTGACCTAATGTGCTGTGAGCTTCAGAAATGATTCCACATGATACTGAAAGACAAAATCTTATGAATACTAACTAACTTTAATCTTACAAGTGTCGGTTTGAGGTGTTTTAGGTAACTCTGAAAGTATGCCAGCTAGAAAGCTGAGATTTTTACACAATCTTCTTTTTAAAAACAAAGGGCAGTATATTGACTTTTAACTAAACTGAATAATATTTAATACAGTTTATTTAGATTCTTAGGGGCGTGAATATTCTGTCGCTCGAATTGACACTGGTAACGCTTCCCACGGCTAGGCTAGCGACAGGTGCGAATGAGTCACGCTAAGATACAAGCAGGCTGTTGCTATCACCGTCAACGGCTCCAAAGCTGCGAGCCATGCTGCAAAGTAGTGCAATAAATGCTATTGCGTATTGACTCGCTACGTTATAGCACTATATCTTTCTTCTGTTCCCTAGCATATCATCATCTGAAGCACGTGATATAATACCATGGCTACGTTCTAAAAGTACTTCTTCCTGTTTGCTAGGTACTGCAGTTTGCACATCAGAGTTTGCAGCTCTTTCATGCTGTTATGTCCAAAGAGAGATAGTGAAATGAAACCCCAACATCCGCGAAAACAGGTCCGTGGAAGGTTTCCATTCAAAAGTAGCCACCGCACGCGTTAAGACATTCATCCTTCTGGAAGCTGAAGGTTATCAGTTCTTATTTTGTAGAACGTGGTCGTCTGCTGACAGATCCACAACCGTACCCACTCCTGCACTTCCTTGTCCGACTAAAACTGACGCCCCATGCACGTCTTCCTTCTCGTCGTCAAGTATGTGAAGACCACACAGTGAAATATGCGGGTACTACGGAGGAATCCGCAGTGTTTCCCAACCAAATCGCTGAAGCACAGGCTTCATCCATCTGTCAGTGTGGGGGCGGTCGTCATTGTGTAATGGAGTGGTTCCGTTCGACGGCTTTCCTGGGCGTTTTGGCTTTATAGCGCGTAGCAGTTTCTGCAACGTGTCTTCGTAGCGTTGCGCATTGATTGTGGTTCCACGCTCGAGCCTCTGCAGTCGAAGGAGGAGGTTGCGATAGCGCCCACCCCCACACCGCCCATCGGACGAAGGCTACACTTCAGCGATTTGGTTTGGAAACACTTCAATATCCTCCGTACTGCCCGTATCTTTCACTGTGAGATTTTAACATTTTTGGCGAGCTGAATAAGGACATGCGTGGACATTGGTTTCAGTCGGACTGGAAGTGAAAGAGGGTGTGCGGTTGTGGATCCGTCAGTGGCCGATCTACTTATACAAAATAGAAAGTAATCGTCTTGTCTCTCAGTGGGATAAATGTCTTAACGAGTATGGTGATTACTTTTGAATGGAACCATTCCATGGTCGCGTTGTCGCGGATGTTCGGTTTCCATTTGACTGCCCTTACAGTATTCTCTCTACAGTATACAGTTCATAATATCTACACTCAAGTAACTACACATTTAAAAACTTAGATTGATCATGGAGGTAAGCATCTATTGTGAGGTGTTCTTTCTAGTTCTCCTGTTATCATTCTCTCAGAATTCATTAATTTTTATCAGTTACTTTTTCCGCTTGATTGGCCTTTCTATATTGTTGTTCTACTATTATCTCAATATCGACTCGAACTGCAATAAAGTTGCTTTTGTTTCTAAGCTTTTCTTGGAATTTTAGTGGGTCTCATCTCTTTCAGTCTTCTTTGGAATATTTAAGAAATACACTTAGGTAGAATATTTACACTCGAAACATTAATAAAGACACACTCTAATAATAGAAGAATTCGAGAAAGTGACACATAAAAATCAACCTGTGACAACCATTACAAAGCAATGGTATCTGCAGCATATAGAAGATTCAACACGAGCTGTAAGATCAATGAGTGAAAAATTGAAAACTAATTACAGTGGTACATGCAGCAATGTAAAGGAATAATGACGATTGTAGAGACTTACCTCAAATGTGCAAACTCTCCAAAGTTGACTGAGGGAGAATGTAATCCATTAGACACGGTACTAAAGTTATGAATTGTTGCGATACCTCGGAATTGTTGACCGTCCTACAGCGTTTAAAGTGTGCCTGTGCGTCTAACGCAAGAAGTATTTCTTCATTACGTATCTCATTTCTTATTTTCTTCCTTAATTTACGTCCCTTAAGTTGGGAGACCACTGACTGATTTCCTCTGTATTCCTGTCCAGCGGGCGTGGCGATACTGCCACTGACTGTGGGTGCAGACTCGTGCACTGTTGTATGTCCCACGTGTCACCAAACCGTACAGACAGACGTCAAGGTCGTGTCAACTACCAAGACGCACCTATCGGCCGTCCTACTAGCCTCCTTTGAGTGAGTATGAGTTACCTAAAGGTAACATAGAAATAAAGTGTGTATGCAGCGTGTGGTTTACTTTCTGCTTAATGAGTGTAATAGTAGACCTAAGTGAACCCGGACGAAGATCCCTCATGTTTTCTGTGTGCCTCTATGTACCTGTTACCTCTTAGATGATTTAATATTGGTTTTCCCGTGTGTCTCAAAAATGGTTCAAATGGCTCTGAGCACTATGGGACATAACATCTGAGGTCATCAGTGCCATAGAACTTTGAACTACTTAAACCTAATTACCCTAAGGACGTCGCACACATCCATGCCCGAGGCAGGATTCGAACCTGTGACCGTAGTAGTCGCGTGGTTCCAGACTGAAGCGTCTAGAACTGCTCGGCCACAGCGGCCGGCTCTGTGCGTCTCAGATAATAAGAATAACCACACGGTAAATTTTTGACTTGTTATTTTCCTTCTTGCTTCCAGCAAGAGCGTTAACATCTTTCATCCCTATTTTTATAGTCTGGTATTATACATCCCTCATATTATTTCGAACTTCATATCTGAAATCACTACAAGTGAGTGTTTACTGTAGAACACATTTATTACTCTGAACAGAATTTTAACATAAAATATCCACTGTAATAGCTTTCTTTCCAATGATTTGTGCTTCCAATATACTGTTGGATTGGATTGATTTGGTGGAAGGGACCAAACAGCGAGGTCATCGATCTCATCGGATTAGGGAAGGATGGGGAAGGAAGAAGTCCGTGCCCTTTCAAAGGAACCATCCCGGCATTTGCCTGAAGCGATTTAGGGAAATCACGGAAAACCCAAATCAGGATGTCCGGACGCGGGGTTGAACCATCGTCCTCCCGAATGCGAGTCCATTGTGCTAACCACTCTCGGTCCCAATATGCTGTCTTTGATACTGGGCACTGATAATGGGTGAGGATTTGTACATCAACCATAGATATACAGGATATCACAGGAGGAATGGTCGATATCCAGGTATACGACTGGAACGAGGATTCGAAGCAAAAATGTCTAGTATACGTGGGCTGTAAAATGCATACCTTAAGAGCTGAGAGCACTTCTTCATCTTCGATGTTGTAAAACAAAGCTTTTCTTTTGCAAACTCTTTGCTTTGCATATTTTAGCCGCGCGGTCTGGGGCATGTTGTCACGGTCCGCGCGACTCCTCCCGTCGAAGGTTCGAGTCCTCCCTCGGGCATGTGTGTGTGTGTGTGTGTGTGTGTGTGTCGCCCTTAGCGTAAGGTAGTTTAAGTTAGATTAAGTAGTGGGACCGATGACCTCAGCAGTTTGGTCTCATAAAATCTTACCACAAGTTTCCAAATTTTTTCAATATTTTAGGAGGAAGTAGTATAGACCAGGAAAGAGCTATGAGCACTTATTGTGTAGGAGAGATATGTTTTACAGTACCGAAGACGAACAAATGCTCATTGCTCTTAAGGGTATTCCGTGCTTCGATTGATCATTCCCGTGATTTCTCTGAATATTGACCATTCCTCCTGGAACAACCTGCATGGCATAAAAAAATGGTCGCAATCATCCATGTGTTTATCTTTGCATTCTAAAATTAGCTCTCAATACAATTAGGTCGTATTCTGTAAAAGTTACTCTGCCTTCACGGTTCAAGGTGGCCTTAGACAGTTATTTTAACACAAAGTTTTCGGAGTATGTGCATGTTAGTTGAAGTAAATGTGAAAATGCTGCTACAGATTTCGACATAAGGGTAAAACAAAAAGGTAGGTAAACGTTAAAGCTGTTCACTTATTTTATTTGTCATGATCAGAAAAATATACGAATCACCGTTTTCAGACACGCAAGGGAGAGATGCAGTTTAGTTCCGTCACCAACGTCCAAGATTAAGTACCCACCAGTTCTCGTGATTCGACTATGTGCTACACTATAGGAACTACAGTATACAGTGTGCTGCTCTCATAGAATAGTTCGGATTATGTCTATGTTTAGTTCCTCTTACTCGTTGCTGTTGGCCGAAGACAGTACGATGAGCTGCTGTGGTCGACCCCACCTTAATCCACCCTCCTTCTCTACATTTAAACAAACAATACAGAGCTGAAGTCAAGATTGATTGCAACGATCTTGTTGGTATCCACCTGTCTATAGCGAGCTGTGAGGTATACGTGAAATTGGTTAACGAAGACAACAGACAACTGTAGAATCCTCTACAGAGTCATCCACACGACACACATAAGCACACACACACACACACACACACACACACACACACGCACACACATACATTTACAAACTTAAACACGCCTAGGCGTAAGCGACACACTCCGCAGAAGTAAAGGAGGGACACTTCAAGATTTTAAACATGGCTGAAACAGCAACTGTTGAAATTCTTCACGGTAAATGATGATACCCAAAACAGTTGCAGGATAAAGATTTATTAAAATTCTTGACCAAGGTTTCGGTATATATAAATATACCTTCATGAGAAGTAAAATATCTAAAATTACATCCTGCAATGGAGATTAATAAAACTACTGACGACTCCTTTGGCACAATTGTTTTATATTAATCTCCATTGCAGGATGTAATTTTAGATATTTTACTTTCGATGAAGGTATATTTATATATACCGAAATCTTGATCAAGAATTGTAATAAATCTTTATCCTGCAACTGTTTTGGCTGTCATCATTTACCGTGGAGGGACACTTCCTTAGAATTGCTGTTAAGTCGAATCACCCATAAAAATAATTCAAATGTTAATTAATAACCGCATTCCAGCAGAGTGACAGCAGCTCTCAATTTTCCCAACTGGGGATACCCATGGATTGTTACTTCTTATGCTAATGTATTAACGTAAAAGATAATTGAGTCAAAGACAGTCACTGTATAGAATTAAAAAATTATGATAGTTATTGTCATACAAAAGTTGTTGATGATAGCATCCTGCGCTTTGGATGTAAGCAGAGAGTATCAAAATATAACACCTCCTTCATTGGCAGGGATCCCTGCAAAATCGATTTTTCTCAGCGTAACAAAGTTTTGGTAAAAAAAAAAAGTGTATAATGCTTATCAGAAGCATGTGTTGGGCCTACACCATTCCTTTCAAATGTTCAAATGTGCGTGAATTGCTAAGGGTCCAAACTGCTGAGGTCATAGGTCCCTAGACTTACACACTACTTAAACTAACCTATGCTAACAAGGGAACCTGGGAACCTCCCCATCGCACCCCCCTCAGATGTAGTTATAAGTTGGCACAGTGGATAGGCCTTGAAATACTGAACACAGATCAATTGCGAAAACAGGAAGAACTTGTGTGGAACTGTGAAAAAATAAACAAAATATACAAACTGAATAGTTCAAGGGAAACTTCCTGGCAGATTAAAACTGTGTGCCCGACCGAGACTCGAACTCGGGACCTTTGCCTTTCGCGGGCAAGTGCTCTACCAACTGAGCTACCGAAGCACGACTCAGGCCCGGTACTCACAGCTTTACTTCTGCCAGTACCTCGTCTCCTATCTTCCAAACTTTACAGAAGCTCTCCTGCGGACCTTGCAGGATGTACCGGGCGTGAGTCATGCTTCGGTAGCTCAGTTGGTAGAGCACTTGCCCGCAAAAGGCAAAGGTCCCGAGTCCGAGTCTCGGTCGGGCACACAGTTTTAATCTGCCAGGAAGTTTCATATCAGCGCACACTCCGCTGCAGAGTGAAAATCTCATTCTGGAAACATCCCCCAGGCTGTGGCTAAGCCATGTCTCCGCAATATCCTTTCTTTCAGGAGTGCTAGTTCTGCAAGGTCCGCAGGAGAGCTTCTGTAAAGTTTGGAAGGTAGGAGACGAGGTACTGGCAGAAGTAAAGCTGTGAGTACCGGGCGTGAGTCGTGCTTCGGTAGCTCAGTTGGTAGAGCACTTGCCCGCGAAAGGCAAAGGTCCCGAGTTCGAGTCTCGGTCGGGCACACAGTTTTAATCTGCCAGGAAGTTTCATATCAGCGCACACTCCGCTGCAGAGTGAAAATCTCATTCTGGAAACATCCCCCAGGCTGTGGCTAAGCCATGTCTCCGCAATATCCTTTCTTTCAGGAGTGCTAGTTCTGCAAGGTCCGCAGGAGAGCTTCTGTAAAGTTTGGAAGGTAGGAGACGAGGTACTGGCAGAAGTAAAGCTGTGAGTACCGGGCGTGAGTCGTGCTTCGGTAGCTCAGTTGGTAGAGCACTTGCCCGCGAAAGGCAAAGGTCCCGAGTTCGAGTCTCGGTCGGGCACACAGTTTTAATCTGCCAGGAAGTTTCATATATGCGCACACTCCGCTGCAGAGTGAAAATCTCATTCTGGAAACATCCCCCAGGCTGTGGCTAAGCCATGTCTCCGCAATATCCTTTCTTTCAGGAGTGCTAGTTCTGCAAGGTCCGCAGGAGAGCTTCTGTAAAGTTTGGAAGGTAGGAGACGAGGTACTGGCAGAAGTAAAGCTGTGAGTACCGGGCGTGAGTCGTGCTTCGGTAGCTCAGTTGGTAGAGCACTTGCCCGCGAAAGGCAAAGGTCCCGAGTTCGAGTCTCGGTCGGGCACACAGTTTTAATCTGCCAGGAAGTTTCATATCAGCGCACACTCCGCTGCAGAGTGAAAATCTCATTCTGGAGTTCAAGGGAAGATATACAGCATTAAGGACGCTGGGAACGCAGGAGCTCCGTGGTCTCGTGGTAACGTGAGCGGCTGCGGAACGAAAGGTCCTTGGTTCAAATCTTCTATCGAGTGAAAAGTTTACTTTTTCATTTTCAGTTTATGTGACAAACTCTTATGTTTTCATCACTTTTTTGGGAGTGATTATCACATCCACAAAAAAACCTAAATCGGGCAAGGTAGAAGAATCTTTTTACCCATTCGCCAAGTGTACACGTTAGGTGGGTCGACAACATATTCCTGTCATATGACGCACATGCCGTCACCAGTGTCGTATAGAATATATCAGATGTGTTTTCTTGTGGAGGAATCGGTTGACCTATGACCTTGCGATCAAATGTTTTCTGTTCCCATTGGAGATTCACGTCCTTTCGTCTACTAATCGCACGGTTTTGCGATGCAGTCGCAAGACACAGACACTAAACTTATTACAGTGAACAGAGATGTCAATGAACGAACGGACAGATAATAACTATGCAAAAATAAAGAAAGTAAAATTTTCAGTCGTGGGAAGGCTTGAACCAAGAATTTCTCGTTCAGCAGCCGCTCACGCTACCACGGGACCACGGCGCTTCTAAGCACATTTCGTCCATGATGTTGCTTATGTTGCCCATGGACTACTCAGTTTGTATCTTTTGCTTATTTTTTCACAGTTCCACACAACTTCTTCCTGTTTTCTCAATTGATCTGTGTTCAGTTTATCAAGGCCTATCCACTGTGCCAACTTATAACTAAATCTGAGGGGGGTGCGATGGGGAGGTTACCTTGTAAGAACAACACACACACCAATGCCCGAGGGAGGACTCGAACCTCTGGCGGGAGAATCCGCGCAATCAGTGACATGGCGCCTCTAACCATTCCTTTATTGTGGAACTTAGCCCGCATCTCGTGGTCGTGCGGTAGCGTTCTCGCTTCCCACGCCCGGGTTCCCGGGTTCGATTCCCGGCGGGGTCAGGGATTTTCTCTGCCTCGTGATGGCTGGGTGTTGTGTGCTGTCCTTAGGTTAGTTAGGTTTAAGTAGTTCTAAGTTCTAGGGGACTTATGACCACAGCAGTTGAGTCCCATAGTGCTCAGAGCTATTTGAGCCATTGTGGAACTTACATGAAACATTTACACTCCGAAAACCAAAGTGTAGGCCATATAATATTACTTTATAACGGAAATCCAACTAACGCAGAGAGTAAAAGAAGGAAAAGGATTAGCTATTCCATTTCATTTGCCGCCAATGAAATTAGAAAATCAAAGTGCCTTTACATAAACCAAAGAGGGCCAACCAGCTATGTACGCTTATTTCCATGTGTTCTCAATTTATTTATTTAATTAATTTCGTGTGTTTCTATCTCATGTGTACATATCTTTCATAACAAACGCGGTACTGTCTGATGGTAGAACGGTTGTTGAAGACAACTGCTTGTAAAGTTAGAAATTTTGTATGGATTAGGCGATCTTGCCGGATGACGTTTCCCCTCCATCTTATATTAAGAAATTTCTTTTCTGTTTCAGACGCTGCTTATGCTGCTGGGTCCCGTACTATGTGGACAGCTTGAGAGCGATGCACCACTACTGTCCGAACTGTAAGGCTTTCATAGCCGCTTATGACAGATAGCTGCCCTGTGAATCTAATTATTATATGCTTTGTGACCAGGAGACGATCTGATAATTTATGACTTCATGCACAAACTACCCCATAATGTCATCGTTAGGAAACGCTGTTGTGTTAGGTAGAGACAGCAAAACACTACATTACTTCAAAACATATCGAAGTTACGATGTGGAGAAAACATAATCTCAATGGAACTATGATGACAAAGCTCATCTCTATTGAGGTACTTACTTAGTAACTGGTGATTGCTGATGTTTACGTGTAGGTCATTTCAATGGCTACTTTCAGCAACGTGTGACAACCAGCAGTTGCTTCAGGTGTCATTCGCAGCGTAATAAAGTTTTTTCACAAATTTCTTATATTTCTTATGTGATCAACGCTACAGTTTCTGATCTTTTTGAGATGTTTATCACAAATAACGTAAAGCTGAATTACTAAACGGAATCAGTTGATTGTTAATATTGTTATACATTTATCATTAAGGATAAAAGCTATTTGATACTGACATAAAATATGCTGATGTATTTATTGTTATTGTTAATAAATATTGTGAAATACATTGAAAAAGATCTGCACCTTTGAACGTATTTCATTGTACTTTAGAAAATAGGAAATCAGAAATGCCTTACCAGCGATTTTAAACCTCAGCTGTTGTTGTCGAAAATGGTCGGCCATTCTGTGCGCCATTCTTCTTAACGTAATACCATTGTCAGTTATCTGCAAGTACACACGAGACTGGGTTCGCTGCTCTGAGCGAACGTCGGCAGTGGCCTATTTGGCAGCAGGCCAGCAGCGATGTCTCATCGAACGGCATGCAGCATCTATGTGAGAAGTCCGTCTCGTAGAAGACTTTGTCACACCACAGGCGAAAAGCAAAAGGGGTAGATCATTTTGCGGTAGGGGGGGGGGGGGGGGAGATGTGATTTAACTAGTGAAACATTCACATTATTTTCATTATATTTCCAGTGATTCCATGGTCATTAATATGAATACACATACAGGTGTACGGCAAAAATGCGGAAACACCGCGAGAAATGCGTGTTTGAACATAAATTCAGATGCTAGCCAGGCCTACAGGTGGCACTGTTGCATTTGACCTCGAACGGCACCTGTGCAATGTCCTTAATACACTACTGGCCATTAAAATTGCTACACCAAGAAGAAATGCAGATGATACACGGGTAATCATTGGACAAATATATTATACTAGAACTGACATGTGATTACATTTTCACGCAATTTGGGTGCATAGATCCTGAGAAATCAGTACCCGGAACAACCAACTCTGGCCGTAAAAACGGTCTTGATACGCCTGGGCATTGAGTCGAACAGAGCTTGGATGGCGTGTACAGGTACAGCTGCCCATGCAGCTTCAACACGATACCACAGATCATCAAGAGTAGTGACTGGCGTATTGTGACGAGCCAGTTGCTCGGCCACCATTGACCAGACGTTTTCAATTGGTGAGAGATCTGGAGAATGTGCTGGCCAGGGCAGCAGTCGAACATTTTCTGTATCCAGAAAGGCCCGTACAGGACCTGCAACATGCGGTCGTGCGTTATCCTGTTTAAATGTAGGGTTTCGCAGGGATCAAAAAATGGCTCTGAGCACTATGGGACTTAACTTCTAAGGTCACCAGTCCCTGAGATCTTATAACTACTTAAACTTAACTAACCTAAGGACATCACACGCATCCATGCCCGAGGCAGGATTCGAACCTGCGACCATAGCGGTCGCATTGTTCCAGACTGTAGCGGCTAGAACCCGTCGGCCACACCGGCCAGCTCGCAGGGATCCAATGAAGGGTAGAGCCACGAGTCTTAACACGTCTGAAATGTAACGTCCACTGTTCAAAGTGCCGTCAATGCGAACAGGAGGTGACAGAGACGTGTAACCAATGGCACCCCATACCATCACGCCGGGTGATACGCCAGTATGGCGATGACGAATACACACTTCCAATGTGTCGCCAAACACGGATGCGACCATCTTGATGCTGTAAACAGAACCTGGATTCATCCGAAAAAATGACGTTTTGCCATTCGTGCACCCATGTTCGTCGTTGAGTACACCATCGCAGGCGCTCCCGTGTGTGATTCAGTGTAAGGGTAACCGCAGCCATGGTCTCCGAGCTGATAGTGCACGCTGCTGCAAACGTCGTCGAACCGTTCGTGAAGATGGTTGTTGTCTTGCAAACGTCCCCATCTGTTGACTCAGAGATCGAGACGTGGCTGTACGATCCGTAACTGCCATGCGGATAAGATGCCTGTCATCTCGACTGCTGGTGATGCGAGGCCGTTGGGATCCAGCACGGCGTTCCGTATTACCCTTCTGAACCCACCGATTCCATATTCTGTTAACAGTCATTGGATCTCGACCAACGCGAGCAGCAATGTCGCGATACGATAAACCGCAATCGCGGTAGGCTACAATCCGACCTTTATCAAAGTCGGAAACGTGATGGTACGCATTTCTCCTCCTTACACGAGGCATCACAACGTTTCACCAGGCAACGCCGGTCAACTGCTGTTTGTGTATGAGAAATCGGTTGGAAACTTTCCTCATGTCAGCACGTTGTAAGTGTCACCACGGGCGCCAACTTTGTGTGAATGCTCTGAAAAGCTAATCATTTGCATATCACAGCATCTTCATCCTGTCGGTAAAGTTTCGCGTCTATAGCACGTCATATTCGTGATGTAGCAATTTTAATGGCCAGTAGTGTATAATAACCAAATTAAGTGCATAGTATAAAATTGAATCTTAAGGACATTAAATGCTGTCATTTTAGGCCTAAGGCCTAAAGTGTATTTTCAAGACATTTACATGAAGACTACAATACACTGACAGAAAAAAGTCTCAGTATCAAGATGGAGTTTCGTGACTTGAAAAAAAGTTGGTGGGCGTGTTTCTATATCTGAAATAAGTTGTCTGTTCAAATTTCGCGACAGTCGCATAAGTGTGGTGCTAGTAGCGCCATTATGAAGATGCTAATTAGCTTTGCTTTAAATACACGCTGTAAGGGTCTTGAGCGTTAGTTACCTTTCAGACTGGACGTGGTGATTTCAGGTGTGTCGCAGGGGAGTGTCGTAGGTCCGTTGCTATTCACAATATATATATATATATATATATATATATATATATATATATATGACCTTGTGGATAACATCGGAAGTTCACTGAGGCTGTTTGCGGATGATGCTGTGGTATATCGAGAGGTTGTAACAATGGAAGATTGTATTGAAATGCAGGACGATCTGCAACGAATTGACGCATGGTGCAGGGAATGGCAATTGACTCTCAATATAGACAAGTGTAATGTGCTGCAAATACATAGAAAGAAAGAGCCTACTATATAGCAGGTCAGCAACTGGAAGCAGTTAATTCCATAAATTATCTGGGAGTATGCATTAGAAGTGATTTAAAATGAAATGACCATATAAAATTAATCGTCGGTAAAGCAGATACCAGACTGAGATTCATTGGAAGAATCCTAAGGAAATGCAGTCCGAAAACAAAGGAAGTAGGTTACAGCACAATTGTTCGCCCACTGCTTGAATACCGCTCGCCGGTGTGTGATCTGTACCAGATAGGGTTGATAGAAGAGATAGAGAAGATCCAACGGAGAGCAGCGTTACGCTGATGATAGATAAACTCCAGTGGAAGACTCTGCAAGACAGATGCTCAGTAGCTCGGTACGGGCTTTTGTTGAAGTTTCGAGAACATACCTTCACCGAGGAGTCAAGCAGTATATTGCTCCCTCCTACGTGCATCTCGCGAAGAATCCATGAGGATAAAATCAGAGAGATTAGAGCCCACACAGAGGCATACCGACAATCTTTGTTTGCACGAACAATACGAGACTGGAACAGAAGGGAGAACCGGCAGAGGTACTCAAGGTTCCCTCCGCCACACACCGTCAGGTGGTTTGCGGAGTATGGATGTAGATGTAGATGCTAGTCAAGTACGCCTTGAAGGGGACGAAGACCCTACTATGTACACCTCACTTTGTTTCAACCAGGTCGTGTAATAGGGCTACGAAAAGCTGGACGTTTCTCTCGCGATACTGCAGAAAGACTTGGCAGGAATGTAGCTACTGTACATGATTGCAGGCAGCGGAGATCACGAGAATGTATGGTCAGAAGAAGGCCGAGCTCCTGACGGTGAAGTGGCACTATCGAGAGGGGTGACCATCGCGTTCGTTGTATACCTCTAGTGCATGGTACTGCAACTGAAGCAGCAATTTGAGCAGCAGTTGGCACCAAAATGACACAAAGCAGTGTTACAGGTCGGTAACTTCATGGACAGCTCCTGAGCCAGACGCCCTGTAGCATGCATTCCACTGATCCCAAGCCACAGCCATTTGCGAAGTCAGGGGTGTCATTGAAGGGCAGGGTAGAGGTTTGTTCTGTCTGTTGATGGAAGCTGATTCTGCCTCTGCGCCAGTGATGGCTGTGTGTTGGTTATGAGGAGACTAGCTTAGGGCATTCAACCAACCCGTTTTCGTATGACAGCAAGAGCGCTCTTGCGGCTGTCCCACGCACCATGACTTTACAACTTAGTGATTCGATCTGTTGTCCTGACATTCATGAGCAGTATTCCATGGGGTGTTTTCCAACAGGATAACGCTCGCCCACATACCGCTGTTGTAACTGAACGTCTTCCACTGAGTATCGACATGTTTCCTCGGCCTGCTCGATGACCAGATCTGTCTCCAGTCGAGCACATATGGGATATCATCAGACGGCTCCAGCGTCATCCACAACCAGCATTAACCGTCCCTGTATTGACCGACCAAGAGCAACAGGAATGGAACTCCATCCCACAATCTGACATCCGTCACCTTCACAACACAATGTACGCACATTTGCGGGCTTGCATTCCAATATTCTGGAGGTTACACAGTTATTATTGTACCAGTATTGCAATTTTTTATCTCGTGCCTACATCACCAAGTGATCATTCAAATGTGTTACCTAGACAAATGTCTTCCCGAAGCTTCATTACTCTACCTTCATTAATTTTTGGTGTTGCAATTTTTTTCTGTTCGTGTACATTGTAACTCCTCGTGAAAAAATCCCTGAAGGTTATTTATAGTCCCTATCGCCGGTTCTCTTTGGCAAAATCTTTTTAATGGAACTGGTTCAAAAATGGTTGAAATGGCTCTAAGCACTATGGGACTTAACATCTGAGGTCATCAGTCCCCTAGTCTTAGAACTACTTAAACCTAACTAACCAAGGACATCACCCACATCCATGCCCGAGGCGGGATTCGAACTTGCGACCGTAGCAGCAGCGCGGTTCCCGACTGAAGTGCCCAGAACCGCTTTTTTTTTTTAATCCGTTTTGTTCGGTATTGTTCGTTGCGTTTCGTCTGGGCGGACTCACATGACACCGGTTCAAGTTGATCGTTGATTCCTTTACTCAGTTTTTTTTTTTTTTTATTACGGATGGCAGCGCCTCTGGGACCCAAGACGCTGAGCTACCATGCCGGCAAACCGCTCGGTCGCAGCGGCCGGCATGGAACTGGTGTTATATACCACAGCAATTGTTATTGCTTCTGAAATTCATAAGTTTATGAAGTATTCAAAAGAAGAACAGGCTAATCGTGATATTAGGCAACGGCTGTGCCTCGATGTTTACACCGGCTCCCGCCTCATCATCGGAGCTAAGCAACGTTGGACGCAGTTACTAGTTGGCTAGCAGCCCGCCTCTGCACATGGCGGCGCAGCAGTCGCCAGGCCATTTTGTTTTTGTTGTGGACTGGCAGTCGCGTTTGGCGGAGCGCACCGTGTACGTAGCGGAGCTTGCGACGGTGTTCTTGTGTTCGTGTATTCCAGTAACTGTAAGTAAACATGGAAGGCAATAACCGTTCCAACACCGTGCGCATGGTGTTCGCTTCAGTAGGGATGCTGTGCTTTCAACGGTTTACGAGATTTCTGACTGGATAATAAATGGCCTTGGATTAACTGATAATGATACTTACGCTGTGTGGTGGTATTATTTATGAAATTGCTAGACTCTGATTCTTGCGAAAGGACTATGTCTGAAAGCGGACGCAGTCGAAAATTTAAGTATTGTGACGGGGGAGTGTGTGATTAATGAGGATGTGCTGAAAAGTAATGGTTCCGAATTTTTTATGTGAAAATTCTTAACGGTCTTAAAATAAATCAAACGCTATTAGTATTCTACATCTTTATTCTTCATGTCTACATATTTATCTCTCAACTTAGTCACCCTGGCGCCCAACGCATTTCTCACGAGAGACCAGTTTTTTTTATACTGTCATTGTTGAACGTTTGACTTATTTTAATTGAGTCAAATTGTGGGTTCCTGATTCGTGCTTAACAAAACAAACTCTGTTTTTTGCCTTGTTTCACAAACCTATACACAATCTATTTTTAGGGTTATAAGCCCATTTTCAAATACATGCTTTGCCTGTTTTGCTTTATCACCTTTGGAATCAGTAATGTATTTGAAAAAGAGCTTATAGCCCGAAACCTAGGTTGTGCGGTAACCATAATAGAATTTGCGAAACAAGGCAAAAACTGCGTTTGTTTAGTTAATGTTTGGCATAGTTGACAGAGCCACAACTTCATGGCTGCTTGCACCACTTCATCATTATCAAAGGTGTTCTGTAACTATTGAAAACAGATGTAGAAAATCGGACGGTCGCCAATTCGGGACTGTATGGAGGATGATCGGTGACAGTGATGTCGCAGCGCTCGTGTTCGTTCTTGTGTTGTCATGCTGAAGGAGAGAGTGCTTATATGTCCATGTGACGAATAACTCTTCGGATTCGTGCTTTCAGTTTTCTAAGTGTCTCGCAGTACACCGACAGATTTACGTTACCAACGACCACGTTACACGCTAGAATTCGGAGCCCTTTCGCAGCAGAGGGTTGCCACTCGCGTCACCGAGGCGGGAAAGTCGACTGAGTAGTATGAGTGACGTGTAATACCTTAACCGACCTTGAGAACAGAATAATAAATTCGGAGGAATTACTTTTCAGGATGCCCTCGTATCTATTAAGAGCATGGTCAACTGTTCTTCTAAACCAGAGCCAAAGTTCTTTTACATACATCTCTCCACAGCTAAATGTCTTAGTTCTTTATAGAAATACTACACTACTGCTTCTTTATCCAATTAACTGTACATATAAATCCTTCCATTTGTTCTAGTCACCCTTGTGTGGACGGTTCGAAACTCTACCACAGTTTGACGTTTCTCGCTTACAATCACGGTTACGTGATCGTGCTAGTAGCGCCGCAGGAGACTTTGGTATTAACTGAGGATTTTTGGTAATTTGCCTTTTTGCTGCACGTAGTTGGTTGCTTGCGCACTGGAAATCAATTCTCAACTATCTGACTGCGAGTTTTAAAATATTCTCTCACATCTAACAACTGTTCCGCAGTGTTCCTGTGTGCAACAGACAACTCACCTCGTGTTGCCGCTACAACTGCGTGGTCAGCAAGATGCTAAAATATTTCAAAAGCAATACTACGATGATGGACTGATTACAGCAACTACTGTCATATTTGTATACATAGAAATTCACTTTCGATTCCCCTCGAAACTGTTCCCTCTCTATTACTCGCGACAATAATATCTCAGACTCACCAGAGTTTTCACATGTACACAGCAGACCCATAGACGTCCAACTTTCAACTATTCTCGTAATTCCGAATGGAATGAATACTCGCGCCGTGGTTTCTTATGGAACAGTATTTTCTATTACAAACGAAACATCGGTTAGCGGCTTTAAACTGCAAGTTTACAATACGGAAGTGTTACCCTCGAGTTGAAATGACATATTCCTTCCCTTGTCATTGGCGGTTGCAGTGCATTTGTTTCGTACTACGTCCAACCTGAGACATGCTCTTTGTGCAAAGCGAGGGACAATTTGAGGAAAATTGTCTGAAATGACGGTGCCCTGTGCAGCTTATTCTTGGAGTTGCGTCACGTCAGCATACCGGCGTTGTGTGACCCTGAGGCACAATCGCGGCAGCTGCCGCAGTCGAGGAAGCGCAAACAACGGTCTCCAGGGCAAAGGGTGAACGCCCTGAAACCGCTGTCTCCGCTGAAATTGCAACAACCGCTCCTCTGCGAGATGATGTACAATAGCATGGTGCTGTAGATGCGGAAAATGTTGCCGTAGTTCAGTCGGAGTCCCGTAACCGGCTTGCACTCAGACCTGACATCTCACGCAGTCCGTGAGGTTGGCACAGTGCCAGTGGCTCGGTAGTTTCAGCTTCCTGCCAGCTTTCTCAGAAATCGCTCTCCGTCACGTTGTCAGACACTGACACAACGTTCTTTGAAAACATTGGTGTCTGAGTGCTGGCGCGCATTGCCGGAGAGAACAACCAAGCTCCTCGACTACTGCTTTCGTGGAGAAGTACATGATTGATTGACAGTTCACACAGTACACAGTTGTTTTTACAGGTGTTAAAATTATTGAATACAGAACTTCATGAAAAGTCCAGTAGTCACCTGTAGCTGTATTTATTCAAATCAATTATAGACCACACAACTGGTTTCCTAACCTTTAAGTCGCATCTTCTGCCGTTTATCTGTAGAGAAAAGTTTTTTAAATTAACCCTTTCCTAATGAGGAACTGGAGTTATCTGAGATATCTTAATGTACCAAATGAGTAGACTTAATCATGGAAGAAAATATTACGCATCAAGTTTAGATATTACAAATCGTGTTTATTAGATATGTATAAGCCCGTTCTTTGTGGGGCGGAAGTGATCCACACCTAATTTCCGAACTTGATGCATAACATTTTCTTCCATGTTTAAGTCTAGTCATTCATTATTTTAAGATATCTTAGATAACTTCAATTCCTCATTATCAAAGGATTAATTTAAAAAAAATTCTCTACAGATGTACATCAGAAGGTGCAAGTTAAAAACTGAGAAACCGGTTGTGTGGTCTATAATTGATTTGAATAAATACAGCTTGAATTACGGGAGGATGGGAAAGGAAGTCGGCCATGCCATTTTCAAAGGAACCATCCCGAAATTTGCCTGGAGACATTTAGGAAAATCACGGAGAACTTAAGTTTGGGTGGCCGGATGGGGATTTGAACCGTCATCCTCTAGAATGCGGGTCCAGTGTGCTAACCACTGCACCACCTCGCTCGGTATGATTTTGATGAAGATTTCATATTAATTAATTCTTTGTTTTAAGAGGATATCCCTAATAATTTCAACGTTTATTCAATAATTTCACGAAAGGTATCTTATCGCATCCGGCTCCGTGTGTAGGGCAGAACGGGAAATATGTAAGCATTTCTTTGAAAAAACGTAAAAAAGACGCAACATACATTTTTTGTGATTTTGAAGTAAGTTACTTTAGGTTACAGTACGCAGTGATTTTTCATACCTTTGACAATGTTTTCTTATGTCCACTAGCTTACAAAAAATGGTTTAACGTTAAATGTCGCCCCCCCCCCCCCCTCCCGTGAGTTCCTATAACAATGGTGAAGGGGATTAGAAAAGAAATTTCCGACTCGAGGACACAATAAACATCCCCGTTTTTACCTTTCGACATAAGGACGACCTGATATAGCAGTATCTATCAAACCAAACCAACGAAAGAGAAGTTGCACCGAGTCAGTCTCACATCTAACAGGTCGTGAGATTTACGCCAGGAGGATGACACTTTGGAACAGAAGCTGGTATTGGACACCACACAGTGGGAGTGTTTGTTATGATTAATCAGACGATTCCCGGGCGTTTCAGCTCGGATGCAGCCCTACTGACAGATTACTGGTGTCCACCCACAAAACATCTGGCGACTGCGTACATTATCGCCCACATGGTGCATGCATTGGTCGAGCTATGCATCAGAGCATCAGTAGTATCTAGTGCGCATACGGACTGGAAACTCCATCGCTCAACAACATCGTAACTGTGCAGATATTAGCGAACTTCCTGAATGTCACTCACTAATGGGCGTATTCTAATAGTGGCAACTAAATTCCAACGATTAGACCAGTAACCAGCACGAATTTAATTTTGTTCCGTGTGCTTCAGGGTTTGTTGTTATAGTTGTAATTCAGAAACCTTTTTAGTTTCATTGTACTTCAGAAACATAACTCACTAGATAGCCACTGAAGAAGTGACATTTAATTTGATTATTCTCTTTCTGTAATTTTCTCTACGAGCAGAGATAGTTTTTTTCTGTTTTCATTATTCATTTTTTGGAATAATTATCTCCGCGTGAAAACAGAGACACTTATTCTTCGTGCAGAGGAGACGAAATACCAATTAATTTTCGAAGATGCTTGAAACACCGTACTTCATTTCTTCAGATGGATTCAATTTCCCATCTCAAAACTCAAGATATTTCTTCTTGTTATCGAAAAAAGTCTTCTAATTTTATTTTTATTTAATACAGCCTTCTCCAGTTTCCAACGACAGTAATAACTGTGTTACACTACCACCAAACCAGAACTTTTAATCAGTCCCTTACATTTGGAAACGAGTGCTTATTGACTGCGTTTACAATAACTCTTTACGTCGTAACAGTTTCTTAGTTTCAAAGAAAAATTGTGTAGCATATACTGACGAGAATGAGAAATGTGTCTCAGTGAGAGTTTGCATAGTGGAAAGAGAGAGGTATAGTCCGGAACTTCTAGAATGAGAGGGAAAGAACGTAGAAAAAGAGATCAGAGCCGAAGAAAGAAAGAAAAAGCCTCTCTCCGACAATTTTTCACTGGGAATCAGGATAGTGTTTGTCGTCAGTCCTGTACAACGGTTTATCCCAGCTTCAAAGTACTGACTCCCAAAAGTTAACCCTGATCCCTCACTATTGTTACACCCACTAACAACTGAATACCAGGCAAAGTACGTAACTATATTCCAACTCAAACTATAGCCCAACTCTTTGGTTTTTGCATTCATATGTATATCAGATCGATTTATCTTTAAATATGCAGGGTGTTGGAGAATAAGTGCAGATATTTCTACTGATGACTGAGGACAGTGTACTGAAAAATCCATTTGCGTACTAATAATTGCAACTACTACGAGTAGTATGTTTTTAGCGTCGTTAATACTTCTAATGATAAATGGCGCAAGCAAGCCATTAATGTTTATTTTCCCCTTAACAGCAGGTCAGGACCTGACGTGTGGATACATGGACGCAAAATGGATAGTCCGCGCTGACAGGTGTGGCCCACTTTGCGTCGCAGTTACAACTGCGCAAAAAATATCAGGTAACAAATTATGCAGTATGTTTTCGAAAGGACATAGACCCACAGAAAAACAACTAACACACTGACTTGGGTACATATTTAAGGTACCAATTATCACAATATCTGTCCCTGTACTTGTAACGCCCTGCATCTTCATAATAGTCCTAACTTTTCACACTCCATAACCTTACGGAATTTATGAATAAACAGCATTATCAGTAAATAAGCACTCTCCGAACCTTCGACAGATTAAAATCCGGAATTGCCAGCTTTGAAAATCTAAACCAGGGTAAATTTCCTAAAATTATGGAAAAAGTTTATTCTACTAGGACGGGCATTTTAATTGCGCTTCATTGAGTCCCCTGGCTTCAGTAATATCAGTAGCCACTTACTGACCAAAAATAAAATCTAAAATTTTTTGTAGGCCTTTGGCCTCCTTCCGTTTCAAATTCCTCCGATTTTCGTCTCTGTATTCTAATCACAAGTAACATAACGAGATCTGTCATTTCCATAGCAGCACAATAATTAATTTTGTATTTTGTAAGATCTACTAATCTTTAAGTTATTTCTGTCTCTGTACACACAAAATACACATATTTTACTAAAAAGCTATTCACACAGTCCTCAAATACATTCGTTACACTTTCTGTTTCTGTCTCTTTATTATCATAATCAATATTACTAGACTCAATATTGGTTATATCTCTGCACATATTTCTTTCGGTTTATAATGCACATCAAAGGTGTACAGAGAGTAGTCTAGCCTTTCACATTTAGTTACACTTTGGACTTCCTCATCTAAGGACTGAGTTTGAAAGCGAACAGTTACATAGTTTCCTAAAGGATGGAAATGGAACTTCCCTATCATGATATTTGAAAGCACTTCCTTTAACGTGAATGTAGTAGGATGTGGAACATATTGTGTTACAAATGGACCTACATAAAGATAGAATAATTTTTATATGTGCTGCCTCTAGAACTTTTGACATTATCTCTAACCAAAACATGATCCTCTGTCTGAAGCTTAGGATAAGCAATTTTCTGGTCAGACTCAACCTCAGCCTATTCTTCAGAATTTCTATTCTCCACTTCTGTCTCACATAACACTACTTCATAGCTACCAGTTTCACATACCATGATAGCCTCGTCCTCTGCTACTTTTGCATCTTCACTTGTTAATACCTCCTTCCCAACAGCTTCCTCTAATTCTATATTGTGACCCATCAATTCACACACTTTGCAACATACATGAATTATCCCGTCTCTGCTACTACTAAGTCAGCACTAACATTAACACCTGATAAGGCATCTCCAAAACGGATTATGTCTTGCTCCTGTACCGCGTCCTCCAGTTCGATTATTAGATTTTTATCATCTTTCTCCTTTTGAACAGAGTAAGTATCTCCTTCTTTAAATCTTCTTTGTTGTTGTTGTTGTGGTCTTCAGTCCTGAGACTGGTTTGATGCAGCTCTCCATGCTACTCTATCCTGTGCAAGCTTCTTCATCTCCCAGTACCTACTGCAACCTACATCCTTCTGAATCTGCTTAGTGTATTCATCTCTTGGTCTCCCTCTACGATTTTGACCCTCCACGCTGCCCTCCAATAATAAGCTGGTGATCCCTTGATGCCTCAGAACATGTCCTACCAACCGATCCCTTCTTCTAGTCAAGTTGTGCCACAAACTTCTCTTCTCCCCAATCCTATTCAATACTTCCTCATTAGTTATGTGATCTACCCATCTAAACTTCAGCATTCTTCTGTAGCACCACATTTCGAAAGCTTCTATTCTGTTCTTGCCCAAACTATTTATCGTCCATGTTTCACTTCCATACATGGCTACACTCCATACAAATACTTTCAGAAACGACTTCCTGACACTTAAACCTATACTCGATGTTAACAAATTTTTCTTTTTCAGAAATGCTTTCCTTGCCATTGCCAGTCTACATTTTATATCCTCTCTACTTCCACCATCATCAGTTATTTTGCTCCCCAAATAGCAGACCTCCTTTACTACTTTAAGTGTCTCACTTCCTAATCTAATTCCCTCAGCATCACCCGACTTAATTCGACTACATTCCATTATCCTTGTTTTGCTTTTGTTGATGTTCATCTTATATCCTCCTTTCAAGACACTATCCATTCCGTTCAACTGCTCTTCCAAGTCCTTTGCTGTCTCTAACAGAATTACAATGTCATCGGCGAACCTTAAAGTTTTTATTTCTTCTCCATGGATTTTAATACCTACTCCGAATTTTTCTTTTGTTTCCTTTACTGCTTGCTCAATATACAGATTGAATAACATCGGGGACAGGGTACAACCCTGTCTCACTCCCTTCCCAACCACTGCTTCCCTTTGATGTCCCTCGACTCTTATAACTGCCATCTGGTTTCTGTACAAATTGTAAATAGCTTTTCGCTCCCTGTATTTTACCCCTGCCACCTTTAGAATTTGAAAGAGAGTATTCCAGTCAACATTGTCAAAAGCTTTCTCTAAGTCTACAAATGCTAGAAATGTAGGTTTGCCTTTCCTTAATCTAGCTTCTAAAATAAGTCGTAGGGTCAGTAATGCCTCACGTGTTCCAATATTTCTACGGAATCCAAACTGATCTTCTCCGAGGTCGGCTTCTACTAGTTTTTCCATTCGTCTGTTAAGAATTCGTGTTAGTATTTTGCATCCGTGATTTATTAAACTGATAGTTCGGTAATTTTCACACCTGTCAACACCTGCTTTCTTTGGGATTGGAATTATTATATACTTCTTGAAGTCTGAGAGTATTTCGCCTGTCTCATACATCTTGCTCACCAGATGGTAGAGTTTTGTCAGGACTGGCTCTCCCAAGGCTGTCAGTAGCTCAAATGGAATGTTGTCTACTCCCGGAGCTTTGTTGCGACTCAGGTCTTTCAGTGCTCTATCAAACTCTTCACGCAGTATCATATCTCCCATTTCATCTTCATCTACATCCTCTTCCATTTCCATAATATTGCCCTCAAGAACATCGCCCTTGTATAGACCCTCTATATACTCCTTCCACCTTTCTGCTTTCCCTTCTTTGCTTAGAACTGGGTTTCCATCTGAGCTCTTGATATTCATACAAGTGGCTCTCTTTTCTCCAAAGATCTCTTTAATTTTCCTGTAGGCAGTATTTATCTAACCCCTAGAGAGATAAGCCTCTATATCCTTGCATTTGTCCTCTAGCCATCCCTGCTTAGCCATTTTGCACTTCCTGTCAATCTCATTTTTGAGACGTTTGTATTCCTTTTTGCCTGCTTCATTTACTGCATTTTTATATTTTCTCTTTTCATCAATTAAATTCAATATTTCTTCTGTCTTACAATTTAAAACCTGGTTCCTAAATCTCTGTCTTACCATTATATAATCTGATACCTTCTAGTATCTCCAGGATTCTTCCATGTATACAACCTTCTTTTATGATTCTTGAACCAAGTGTTAGGTATGATTAGGTTGTGCTCTGTGCAAAATTCTACCAGGCGGCTTCCTCTTTCGTTTCTTACCCCCAATCCATATTCACCTACTACGTTTCCTTCTTTCCCTATTCCTACTCTAGAATTCCAGTCACCCATGAGTATTAAATTTTCATCTCCCTTCACTATCTGAATAATTTCTTTTATTTCATCATGCATTTCTTCAATTTCTTCGTCATCTGCAGAGCTTGTTGGCACATAAACTTGTACTACTGTGGTAGGCGTGGGCTTCATATCTATCTTGGCCACAATAATGCGTTCACTATGCTGTTTGTAGTAGCTTACTCGCATTCCTATTTTCCTATTCATTATTAAACCTACTCCTGCATTACCCCTATTTGATTTTGTGTTTATAAACCTGTAGTCACCTGACCAGAAGTCTTCTTCCTCCTGCCACCGAACTTCACTAATTCCCACTATATCTAACTTTAACCTATCCATTTCCCTTTTTAAATTTTCTAACCTACCTGCCCGATTAAGGGATCTGACATTCCACGCTCCGATCCGTATAATGCCAGTTTTCTTTCTCCTGATAACGACATCCTCTCGAGCAGTCCCCGCCCGGAGATCCGAATGGGGGACTATTTTACCTCTGGAATGTTTTACCCAAGAGGACGCCATCATCATTTAACCATGCAGTAAAGCTGCATGCCCTCAGGAAAAATTACGGCCGTAGTTTCCCCTTGCTTTCAGCCGTTCGCAGTACCAGCACAGCAAGGCCGTTTTGGTTAATGTTACAAGGCCAGATCAGTCAATCATCCAGACTGTTACCCCAGCAACTACTGAAAAGGCTGCTGCCCCTCTTCAGGAACCACACGTTTGTCTGACCTCTCAACAGATACCCCTCCGTTGTGGTTGCACCCACGGTACGGCTATCTGTATCGCTGAGGCATGCAAGCCTCCCCACCAACGGCAAGGTCCATGGTTCATGGGGGTAGAACCCCCATCTTTAAATTCTTTATTTATCTAAATCATCCTACCCCTTTCTTATGTCTTTTCATCCCTCTAATAGCTGGGTCAAATAAAGCTTTTACAATTTCATCCATTTTGTAGCTCACTATATATGTAATAGATATCTATTACTATAGTCCCAGTTTAAATTTGTTCTACCCAATAATCACGTAACTAACAGGTTAGTTAAAATCAGTCTCATTCAATAAACACTACAGACAAAGAGCGTTTCGTGGTCCCTGGAATTATTAGTATATTAATTACGGTGCACTTCTCACAAAGTATAGCACCCGCTATAACACAACACAGTAGTTTAAAAACTGAGGGCTCTCAGTATTTATAGGTTTTATCTTGTTATGCCTCCTCCTTACTGTAATGATGCCATTGCTGAAGCAAGTGTGTGGGCTGCCTTTCATAGATCAGCTCGCTGAGGAAGGCTGCCGCTCCTTATAATCTGCAGTGACCTATGCAGACCTTACAATATGCTTAAATTAGGGTATTATCCACAATACTGTCTCGGTATCACAGTTGAGGTTTAGTACTAAGTTTATGAGATACGGGGTTTAACACTCTACTGCACGCTATTTCTATTGAATAACAATCGTAACAATGTGTTGGAAATGAGTTCATCATTTTACTCAGTTATTAGAGTCACGGAATCGACAGCTTCTCAACATAAAATTATATGCGATATGAGATACCTTTTCTCAGCATCTATATTAGCTAGAGAGTTAATTTTTTAAAGTTTGTAGTCACATGTATTCTGTCAATGTTGAAACAATGACAATGTAAAATCTTGTTCGAAGACTCGAATATTAATGTTTTTGTCTCTGAGCTACACTTTTCAAAAAAATTCATGTTATTGCCCGTAATTTTTTATTTTGCAAGTAAGGGACACAATACTGTTTCAGTGCATACACATTAGCTGTCTAGCAACTCACAGAAAACTTGATGGTTCTGTTTTCAGTAAAAAATGAGAAGATGTACATTAATGGTGGAGAAATGAAACTTCAGGGAATTGGCTTCGAAGTTAAATCAGCCTTGGCGCGTAGCTACAGTCTTCATCTTCACCTTCCAATGCATCCTGAAGTCTTTTCGCAGCATCTCTTCTCATCTTCTCTTTTTTCTTTACTAAACTTTTGAGATGTCTGCATCTCGTGCCGTAGCCTGATCTAAGGCCAACAACGCACTCACTATCTGGGGGCCAACAGGAATTCCTAATAGCTCAAGAACCTAGCATTTTGTGATGTTACCTTGGTTAAATGATGCCACAGCATCATATACACCAAAATGGAGCATGTTGATAACCACAAACACTGATTTTTGGAGACGAAGCCATAGTACACTGTTCGTACTTTCATTTGGCTTATGGGTTCTCCCTTGAAGACATTTCTTCAATTCGTTTACATCAAACATATCCCTGAAGACTGACTTAATTTCCTCCATTACTGCTGAAGGTAAACTGTGGTGATAATTGTGATTCTCTCCTGTTGTTTTTCCTGTATTTATTTACATTAACTGTTTTGATCATCGGGACATAACCCGTGACTAGTGTGCTCGTTTGTAGGGGCAATCTGGAAAAACGGTGTCCATACAGCTTTGTATTTTGTCTGATAGCCAGACCATAACAGTTCTGAATACAGTCTATCGCAGCATCAGTCAGCCTCCATTTACCATCTAATTTTTTTTCCCATCACCTAGCATTTTTCTTTTCATTGTCTTCAGACCTCTAATCCTAGCTCTCATTCTTTTGTGAACGTCCCCAATGCGTTCGACCTTCTGTATCTCAACATTTTCTCCATATGTTTTGCTTTCCATAACATATTTCAAGGCTTTTGAATCACCTTCCTCCAAGTAATGTCTGTAACCTACTTTATACCACTGAGAAGGGTGATCAATGACTCAACCTCCATACCACCTCTGTTGCCTGAGTAATTTGCTGTTCACTTATCACTACGTTCGTTATTCAGTTTAGTAGCACAGCGATAGTATTTTCACATAACAGCCACGTCAGTCACCTATCCAGTGTCAACACTTGTAGCTGTACCATAACAAGCCATTGTTGGAGATATGGCCCCGTTTCTGTCACGTACCACCCGAAGATACTGTGAGGTCACGGAAATTTTCATTTTCTTTGAATACTTCTTCTGCAGCTTCAACCATAGTTTTTTGGCCTACGTCTTCAGCTGCAGAGCCTAATACATAGTTGTACATGTCAAATTTTGAAGGTGGTGGAGGGAGATTCGTTACACCACACAGCATAGCTCCTGCTGAATCCTGTACCGATAGCTTGCAGCCCACACATTAATCTAATATTCACTTTACAAACTTCAATTTCATTGATTTTTACTGTATCTGAACTGGAAAACTTTTAACTGTCATTACATTTACTGCAGATTACTACAAATTTAGCAGCCAGACCTATGTGGCGTTCAACATGTAGAGGAACGTTTCCCTTATAATAATTTTTCGAACACAGATTCTGTTCAAGAACTCCAGACAATTTACTGATGACCATAATCTAAAAAACTTCATTAACATCTTCAAGCCTTTTATACATATTTTCAGCGTTTTTGAGTTTCCTACGCACTAGTAGCAGACGAAGATGCATAGCACAATGCTGACACCTTGTAACGCCGGAAATGCATATCCTCCTATTTCCATTTATTGTACTATAAATTTTTTTCCTTATTTTGTTACCTGAAGATATGACGTTTCTGTGTCTTTGTATATTGTAATTGTTTTACTATTTGTATATATATGCATTTATGTCGATGTATAATTGGTTTGTTTTGTAAATATTATTTGTATTATTACGCTGGGTCTTGCCTAGGGAAAACTATGCTATCGAACGATTACATCGATGGGTCGTGTGGAGAACCAAAGTGTTTACGATCTTTGATGGTGTTAACTCTGCCGCGCGGAGCGCAAGCAGAGGGGAATCTGGCTGGAGTAGTGCAGTGGAGCAGGTGTGTTGTGTGACGCTCCCGCGAGTTGCCGCGCTTTCGGGGTTTGGCAGCATGTAATTGCGCTCGAATTGCTATGATAGTTTCTGACACGGTGTCGCGGACGGGAAGCATTAGCTGGCGCACATCAAGAGCCCGTTTCGCCTGGTGACCGTGTCGAGAAGAAGGCGCGCCAACATCCAGCTTCTGCAACAGCGACAGCCGACAATGAGTGACTGTCGTCACCTGCTCGACCGACGACTGCAAACCTTCAATCAACCAACAAGGAAGACTGGAAGCACGTAAAGTTTTAGAACTGTATGGCAGACCTCAGCTTTTAAAATTGTTCCATCACAAAATTACAGAAACTTAGCATGAACCTTTGTTGCTCATTGTCCCAATTGCATCACCAAGCAGGGTCCCTTCCTTTTCCGGAATGGACCCGAGTGTCGTTGAAATTCAAACGCCAGCATTAAAGTAATATAATTCGATTTCACTGCTTTAATTTCAAAGTTTAGTTAAGGTATTCATAGCTGGCTACAATATTTAGATTGCACAAGCACAAATTAAGAGTGCGAGTTTTGTTACCGTATTTTAGCTTACCTGTGACTGCAGCTCAGCTTGGTACGTACTAAATTTTACTATTGTTAATTGTTCAGAATCATTTAATTCAAGTTCAAAGTTAGATCTCTTATTTCTAAATTGCGTAGATTCAAGTAGCTTTTGAAATGATTGTTGAGGTAGCCCAAGACTAACCGCATTTTACTGAATTTCGATGTGCTTCAGAAACAAAGCTCACTATTAATTTCAGTCACTAAATTAACTTTCAGTTTTCCGGTTTTATTAGTTCTTTTGCTAAATTAAGTCAGAGTGTAGCGGAATTTATTACTTCTGACAAACTTTGTTTTCACACTACACGTGTCAACCTTCAGTTGCCACGCTTCTAGTGCTCATTATATGTGTAATAACCTTTCTTTTTCAGTTACTATAGTAATTGTCCATAGGACTGGCGACCGTAATATCCCCCAAATCTCAAATATCTAATTACCGCTAGTTAATTGTTAATGTAACTGCTGCACATTTACTTTCTTTATTAACGTTACCCCTTTTCAAAATTAATTTCCACCAGTTTCATTTGCATTTTTCCTTTCATTTAGATGTAACCCTTTCCTCCCTCTTTACCGACAGATTAACTTCGATGACGATTGCTTTTCCCAAATTTCCATTAGGTACACGCGGTTTAATTTTTCACTGTCATTAAGGTCGATAAGTGAGGGGGAGTTTACAACCTCTTCCTCTTTCCGAGCTCAAGATCTCACTCATTATAGAGGTATGCTGATTCAGTTTTTCAGGATAGCAAATGGGAAGCTGCGATACGGAAAATGGCCAGTGTGTGAGTGTTTGTGTGTGTAGTGAGTGAAGTGATATGAAACAATGTGTGTACAGTGTACAGATAGTGTGATGTGAGTGAACAGTGTGGCATTACATTATTTAATAAGTTATTTGTAACAGAAGCGTTGTATACCGGGAGTAAATCTAATGATTGTCGCTAACTAGAATTCAGTAAATGTATGTATATACGAATTAGCTTGTTTTAAATTGGTCTAAACTTGTAAATACTTTGACATGTTCTATATCCTTGTAGAAAGAGATCTACGGATGAATAAAGCTGCTGCTGCTACTACTACTACTACTACTACTACGACTACTACTACTACTACTACTACTACTACTACTACTAACATTCGCCGGGGTTCTGTAGATTAGCTGTATTGGCCCATCTCGGTTCTTCCACCGTTGAAGACATTGAAAAAATGTTTGCTATTGAGTGTTGCCTGTTATTAGTTTTATTCTGACATTTCACACCTTTTTTGAACACCGTTCCAGTAGCCCCTGCCATCTTCACACAAAAATTCAGACAATACTCGAGCATTTTCATCGTGTATTCACGACACGTAAACAAGCACTGAAGTCAAAGACATAAGCAGAAAACAAGGGAGCATCTTTTCCACACTGGCAAATAGTGACGTAACACAAATTAATCACTAGAAACTAGCAGTCTTAAAATCACAGTGGAAGACTGACAGATCTGCCGTCGACCATGACTGGGAAATAACTGAGCGTACCATTTCGGAAAAATGGTGAATTGGTGAGAGTTTTAGTATAACAACGTGCATTGCATCAATTTGAGGAGGAAGTCCCGTAGAATATTTTAAGACAGTAAAAAATAGATATTTTCATGAAAATACGATTCTACGTTCCCTTAACTGGCTGAAATGTACTCCACTCAAAATTCACAATTACAGCTTCAGGTCAAGCTTGTGTTTGAACATAATCTGGAAACCCTGGGTCGGCCCTTCTTGCACTGTGACGGAAGAATACTTACGTAATTACGTTCCATATGATTGTTATTTTATGCTCTGGAAACTCAGGATCACCACTTCTTGAAATGTGGCTAATTGCACAATCCAGGCCGCAGTCAACAGTTCTTGCAGTGCTTTACAAAAAGTATATCCCGGAAGTGAACGACGCTTCACAAGCTGAACCAAAAGCAACGCCGCTCGTAAATTTGATGTTATTCCATTCTAACACAAGTTTCGTTTTTATTTAATTTAAATTTCGTACAAGCAACTGTGCGCAGTATCGCATTTGGACATTTGAACATCTGAACCGTCTATTAATCATTAGCACAAGGTATCGTTAGTTAGCTGCAAGTAGTCTATGTAGTTGTAGGGGAACGTTTAAATAACGAGTAGATGACAGTCATTACTATTAAATGCTTTACTGAATGACGTAAAACCTTTGATTTCTTGTTCTACGAAACAGCACACAGTGATAAGCAATCTGCAGACATAATAGGATGCTACACAATACATGTCTGTGTGTTAGAATTATTTGTACTCAACATAATTATTCATGAATGATTTCTATCTGCAGTAAGAATACGTAGCCTTACGTTATTCATTTAGAGTAACAACCGATTACAATTTATTGTAATTAATACTGATTTTTTTCTTTGAATCAAACTGTAATAAAAAGGTGCCTCTTAATCCACAGTTCAACAGTCCTTGTAACTTTGCCTTTCGTGAACCTCACATCACGAACGTAGGTGTCTCTCTAATTAAATACAAAATCCAGCCAACATCTATCACTCCAAGTTTATTAATCCTGAGCTAACCTACCGCTTAACGAATTTCCTTTACTTGCGATACACTATAATATGTAATGGCACAGTTTGTCCTTAGCTTGAGAATTAATAGCGACCACTTTAAACTTAAGAAATAACTGAAAACTAAGCAAGCGATGTAATTTTTATCGACAACGTTTATCTCTGTTTCGTTTCAGTATAATATAAGTGTTCTCTTTCTTATTTATTTTCTATTAGATTTTTCTATGAAATATTTTTTGAGATACTACTCACCTATAAGGATAATGTTTCTTTCTTCAGTTTTTTATTTTTTATGAAATTTTATTCAAATAATATCATCAAGTCAGTCGTAATACTAAATCATTTCACCTCTGAACTTTGTTTCTCTCGGGTTACGCTCGTTCCGCAACACTTCCTGGAAACGTGGCGTCATTTTGACGTCGCGCGCAATATCGACGACCGCATGATCGGCTATCGACTTTGTTACAAGGAAGAATGTGAATTTTAATTCTCCTCGTTTCACTCGCAGCACTTTAAGCTGTGCTCTTAGGTTCCTGCCTAACTATCCATTCGGAAAACGCTACATATTTATTTCATCCTTCGTTCTCAAATCAGACGGCATCTGAGCAAGCCGGCCGCGGTGGTCTAGCGGTTCTAGGCACGCAGTCCGGAACCGCGCGACTGCTACGGTCGCAGGTTCGAATCCTGCCTCGGGCATGGATGTGTGTGACGTCCTTAGGTTAGTTAGGTTTAAGTAGTTCTAAGTTCTAGGGGACTGATGACCACAGTAGTTAAGTCCCATAGTGCTCAGAGCCATTTGAACCATTTTTTTGGCATCTGAGTAACATCGTTTACTGCAGAAGATACTTGTATTACGTTCACAAGAAATTTCGAGAACGTGTTAACAACGCCAATATGAAAATAAAAAATATTTCCATGTGACAGGACGCGAACCCAGAACTTTCGAATCTCAAAACCAAGACATTATCCATTACCATAGAATTTAATTATATGGTGCTAGCCTCATGTCTTGATTATAACATTCTCTATTGAAGGTCTATATCGTTGATGTCTTATTAAGTGACATTTCGTGATAACGGTGACGTATTTGTAATAAATTTTCAATGCTCCGTCTCCTTGAAACTGAGTACTGCAGATTACAAAACAAGCGTGTTTCATGCTTAATTTGTAAAGTACTGACAATAATAATTCACTTCTAAATCTCCGGTACGCGCGCATAAACTCTTGTGAGAGGCCCAAATCGAACGCTAACGAAAGTTGATCATGCGGTTGTCGATATTGCCTGTGATGTCAAAATGACGTTACGTTTGCGGGAAGTTTGTGAAACGTGTATTACCCGTTTCTTTCGTTCCAGAACTAGTAGCAAACCAATAATCTCGGAGTATTTAAATCTAATCTCTCTAATTTTACATTCGTGATCTCCTCTGGAGGCATAAGTAGGGGGAAGCAATATATTCAATACCTCCAGAAACGCACCCTCTCGAATCCTGGGCAGCAAGCTCCACCGCGATGCAGAGCGCCTTTCTTGCAGAGTCTGCCACTTGAGTTTGCTAAACATCTCCGTAACGCTATCACGCTTACCAAATAACCCTGTGACGAAACGCGCCGCTCTTCTATGGATCTTCTCCATCTTCTCTGTCAACCCGACCTGGTACGGATCCCACACTGATGAACAATACTCAAGTACAGGTCGAACGAGCGTTTTGTAAGCCACCTCCTTTGTTGATGGGCTACATTTTCTAGGGACCCTCCCAATGAATCTCAACCTGGCACCCGCCTTACCAACAATTAATTTTATACGATCATTTCACTTCAAATGGTTCCGCATGCATACTCCCAGGTATTTTACAGAAGTAACCGCTACTAGAGCAGCTGATCAGGCCACGGTTTCCAGTCGTCTGAGCTCCATCCGATGTGGTCACGAACCCAGGAGAGGCGGTGCAGGCGATGGTATGCTGTTAGGAAAGGTACTAGCGTCGGGCGTCTGCTGCCCTAGCCCATTAACGCCAAATTTCGTCGCAGTCTACTAAAGGATACGTTCGTCGTACGTCCCACATTCCTTTCTGCGGATATTTCAAGCAGTGATGATTGCCTGTTAGCACTGACAACTCTACACAGACGCCGCTGTCTCGGTCGTTAAGTGAATGCCATCAGTCACTGCGTTGTCCGTGGTGAGAGATAATGACTGAAATTTGGTATACTCGGCAAACTCTTGACGCTGTGGGTCGTGGAATAGTGAATTTCCAAACGATTTCCGAACTGGAGTGTCCCATGCGTCTAGCTCCAACTACCATTCCGAATTCAAAGTCTCTATTTCAGTCGTGCGGCCAAAATCACGTCAGAAACTTTTCTCATGAGTAACCTGAGTACAAATGACAGCTCCGACAATGCATTGCCCTTTTACACCTTGTGTACGTCAAACTGTTGCCATCTGTATATTAGCAGTATCGCTATACCATGACTTTCGTTGCCTGTTGTTCTACATCTACATCTACATTGATACTCCGCAAGCCACCCAACGGTGTGTGGCGGAGGGCACTTTACGTGCCACTGTCATTACCTCCCTTTCCTGTTCCAGTCGCATATGGTTCGCGGGAAGCATGATTATAGCTCATCTCTTCTCCATTGTTGCTCTACAGTATTTTTGAATAATCCTTTATAAGCAGCATTACAATAATCAACCATGAATATTCAACCTATTTTTCGTAAATTGAACTACTGCACCAATGGATTAAGACGACAAAAATACTACGACGACGACGACAACAAAACTTCCTTTGACCAGTCAAACAGTCTCCTGCCGAAGCGGGGATTTTCCCTTTTCAGTTTCGACGGTACCAATACTTGCTGTCCTATGTGATCGTCATTCGACAATTCTCTGATCATCCAACGTATCCTATCCTTTCTGCATATGATGGGCGCTGACCTACTGACACGCACCCTCGGGCGGGATTACCAGCTGCAATGTGCCTCGTAGCCCTCTGCCAGGACCTCCGCCTGGGTTGGGAACCATGCCACAAAACAAATTAGTACCGATCTATTTAGAGGACCTAAGGCAGCGGTGGTCAAACTGCGGACCGAGGGCCGCAGGCGACCCGAATCAATTATTCGTCCAGTTCGCGGTTCTCAGCCGCATTTCACAGCGTCAGCCTGAAAAGTTCGTTGAATGGTCACAGAAAATCAAGAAACAAAAATGTGTGGTCAAATGTGTGTGAAATCTTATGGGAGTTAACTGCTAAGGTCATCAGTCCCTAAGCTTACACACTACTTAACCTAAATTATCCTAAGGACAAACACACACACCCATGCCCGAGGGAGGACTCGAACCTCCGCCGGGATCAGCCGCACAGTCCGTGATTGCAGCACCTTAGACCGCTCGGCTAATCCCGCACGGCAAATCAAGAAACCAGAGTTACAAACAAGATACTTTTACTGGTCGTCAGAGTTATCACCATTAGCTGGAACACAGTTCTGGCATCGGGTGTAAAGTTCTTGGAAACCATTAGGAAACGCTTCTTGTGGAATCGCTCGGAACATCGTGGTAACGGACAGCATATGGGAAGTGTAAGTCTTTCAGAGCTAATTTAAGGCGCAGAAATGAAAAGAAGTCTGTCGGCGCCAAATATGGAGAACTGTGAGGCTGTTAAAGAACAGTCACATTTCGCTGAGCGAGAAAGTTGAGCGCACAGACGTGGTGACCAGGTGCTACACGCGATTCCACGATAAGCGTTGCTGACAGTTTCCAACAGCTTTACAACTGATACCAGAAGTTTGTTCTGGTGGTCGCTTTGAAGGCCAGTAAGGTTATTTTTTTGTAACTGTTGTTTCGTTTATTTTCCGAGATCATTTAACCGAACTCTTCAGACGCTCTTTGTATAATAATATGTACCTAGCAACCGGCAGACGAAATCAGTGTCTACTAACGTTAAGAGATTCTTAAGAGCATGGATTTCCTGCCTCCGTAGCGTAGCGGTAGCGTTACCGCCTACCACGCAGGAGGCCCGGGTTCGATTCCCGGCAGGGGACTGGGTGTTGTATGTCATTCATCGTCATTTTCATCATCATTGACTCGCAAGTCGCCGATGTGGCGTCACCTAAAAAGGACTTGCAATACGGCGGCCGAACTCCCCCGAATGGCGCCTCCCGGCCAACAATGCAATACGATCATTTCCATTTCCTGCTCAGAAACAAACAAATGCATTAAGATGTGCTCGGTTGTAGTTGACGTGGGCGAGTTTGGACGCGAGCTAAGTACACAGTAAGCTCAGGGGCAGAGGAGTCAGCAGTGCGTCCAGTGCAGGGTTGGAGTACGTGGCAGTGGGAATGTTTTGTTGTTTGTCTTCCTGTACTGATGACTCACAGGCGTGCGTGCCTCATACTGATCAACTGCTATGGAATAAATTTCGCATGAAAGTAAGATGGATTCGTGAAAGCACGTTGCAGAGACGGTCATCTTCAAATGCGGTTCGTATTTCTGGGAATGAATATGAAGTTAAATTACGTATTTTGTAATACAATGTAATTAACAGAAGACAAATGACATTCTAAACGTTTAGTAAAATTTTGTGATCTGTCTCATATTGCACAAAGGACTGAAATGTAAGCACAATTATTGTTATTGATCATTCATCCGCTCACACAGACAACGCTTCGTCAGGCTTATAGCGTCAAAACTTTGGGATCGCCGGTGGCAGCAGTAATCTGGAACACAGAACAGTCGATAGGAAGTGTTGTGAATGGTGCAGATTTTTAACGATCAGTACTTGGGGACCGGCGGCCAACTTTTTGCGTCCTTACTATAGGCAGTCTGTTGGAAGCTCATAACATACTATTTTATGTAGGTTACCAATCAAAAATAAAATCGGTAGGTCGGTAGATCTGCTGCCCGAAGTGCCGCCCCACAGTGTCAATATTCGCTCTTGAGCAAAAAGGTTTGAAGACCATTGACCTAAAAGTCTCTGTATTTTATCTTTTTTGCGATGGCCGCGGGACTCGGCTGTTCGATCGAGGATGTCAAATTAAATACCTTTCAGCTGTCAATTTTCAAACTTACTTTATTAGGCAACCAATTTCAGCGTTTTATGATGTTTGAAGTGGTCACTGTAGCAAACAGATATCTACTAACACCAGTATTGCTGGCGCCTGCTTCGATCACAAGCGAGGTAG
This sequence comes from Schistocerca americana, assembly GCF_021461395.2. Taxonomy (NCBI): domain Eukaryota; kingdom Metazoa; phylum Arthropoda; class Insecta; order Orthoptera; family Acrididae; genus Schistocerca; species Schistocerca americana. The sequence goes on along the minus strand of NC_060119.1, from coordinate 739,687,310 downwards.
ATTATTCCAATACGTCGGTCAGGGTCCTGAGGATGGTGTAATAAAGCGCTGAAACTGTTTGCCTAATAAAATAAGGTTGAAAGTAGACGGCTGAAAGGTGTTTAATTTGACATTGTCCTAAAATTGTTGAAAATTCTTCCGGGTTATATGGCCGTGGTCCACGGAATTCTCCTATTCCTAACGTAGTCTTGGACGAAACGTTAGGAATAGAAGAATTCCATGGACACGGCCATATAACCCGGAAGAATTATCAACAACAGTACCATCCGGTCGTGAAAGCCTTCATTGTATGATTGTCCTAAAATGTCAGTCGTCCCATGACCTTTCGGCGACTGCTCCTCCAGTTATTTCGGAGTACCAGTGTGCTGCCGTCTTTTACACTGACGGCTCGAAAACCAGTGGTGAGCTGCCAGGCAGAAACACTTAATTTCCAGCGACATTACTGCCTTTACGACAGAGCTGATGCCCATTAAGAGCCCTCTGTCGTATTAAACACGCCTGTGTGACCGTGTTTTGATATGTAGTGATTGTTTGAGCAGTCTCCAGGTCACTGACCGACGTTACTCTTCACCCTGTAATATCTGCTATTCATGACCTTCTCTTTGAAAGACTGACTGCTCGGTTGCCTTTCTCAGGTCCCAAGTCGCCAAGTCATGTAGACATCCCAGGGAATGAACTGGCCAACCACCTGGCTAGAGAAGCGATTACTCGCGCCCCTGGTGCGGATTTGCGGGTGCATCTAAGGCCGACTACAGTGGTATCTAAAATTAAAGCAACAAACTGCTATTTCCCTATCTTGTGTCTAATTAACGATATAATCATACCAACTGTCAACCAGATGTCCGTACGAATGCGTCATGCATGGAAGATGCCATTCTGGTCAACGGACAACCATGCCAATGATGACGTCAGGGTACCTATGAAACAGATACTGTTTGCTGGGTAGCTCGACATCCGCAATCACTGTGTACATAGACGCAGACGGTGCACAGTGGCGCAGAGAAGATACGTACCAGATTCTCTGCAGTGGAGGGCAATAGAAAGAAAGGAAGCGGGACAGTCGCAAACTGATTAGCCCCGATGGCTTAATGTGGATCGTTCTGTTGTTTCTCGGATGTGGCGAGAGTTTATAGAGACCGAAGCTGTATCCCAAAGACCAGGCCATGTCCTACCATGCGTGACTTCAGAAGTGAGACCGTTATCCGGCTGTACCGACACGACAATACCGCCTTAGTACTACACGACAACTGGCATGTGAGATCGCAGCATCCACTGGACGTGTTGTATCGAGACAAATGGTGCGCAGAAGGCTTTGGCAGCTGTATGTCTATCTCTGACGCGTATTCACAGAAGGGAACGTTTAGATTGGAGTCATCGACATGCTACCTGGATGGTCGAAGAGCAGGCCAATGTTGTTCCCACAGATGAGTCTCGATTTACTCTGGAGAGTGATTCTCGATGAATGGAAAGTGCAACATGATCTCGGTACTCAAACATTGTGGAAAGAAACCGAAATAGAGGAGGATCCCTAATGGTGTCAACAGGGATTAGGTTTACCAATCGAACCCCTCTTCATGAAACTCTACGGGTGAATCAGCAAGGTTTAGCTGCTGTCACGTACGAGACGAGATCTTGGGACCTCATTTTCGGTTGTTGTGAGGTGCTGAGGGTTCAGACTTCGTACTGATGGACGATAATGCTCGACCTCATAGAGCACGGGTGGTTGATATTTTCTTGGAAGATATTGCACGCATGGCGTAGCCTGCTCGTTCTCCCGATTTGAATCCCATAGAGCTTCTTTGTCATGCATTAGGTAGACGGTTTGCATCACGTCAGAACCCACCAACCCAAAACTGCGAGCAGTTCTGCAGGAAGCATGGGCGTTGTTGCCTCAACAAGAGATTGATGACATCATTCACAACGTGGCCCGCTGTTGTCAGGTCTGTATTGGTGCCATAGGTGGTTACACCGCATACTGAGCACATTAAGCAGTTGTCGGACTGAGTGTGCAAATCCATGAAGTAAGAAAAAACGAAGAACATTTTTGCCTACCGTAATGCATGTTGCAGTTGTTTACGTTCTGTATGCTTTACATTATTTATAGTTCACTATCGGCTGTTTATACTGTTTTATGGCAAAATAAACACAACCTACACAACCTTGCAAAATTTCCGTTTGTTGCTTAAATTTGGACACCAGTGTAGTTCCGAGGCGGGGAACGGCATGGTTAGGTTTTTGGGACATCTCCTGCAACATACCGGGTCAGAGGGACCCCTCTATCCTGAATCCTTTGCGTTCTCTTCTGTGTTCCCTTCTTTCCTTGTTTTAATTGTTTTAGGCGCTGTGCCTCTATTATTGGCGCATCCTGCTTTCCCTTTTAGGAGTAGCACTCTGTTGATTAGTGGGCGCTATCCACCTTTTTAACGCTTTGCCTGTGAGGGATCGTGGATGGGGCGGTTATAGGAGGGCTTGCCCCGCTTCACATGGTTCAAATGACTCTGAGCACTATGGAATTTAACATCTGAGGTATCAGTCCCCGAGACTTAGAACTACTTTAACCTAACTAACCTAAGAACATCACTCAAATCCGTGCCAGAGACAGGATTCGAACCTGCGACCGTAGCAGCAGCGCGGTTCCGGACTTAAGCGCCTAGAACCGTTCGGCCACAATTGCCGCCTCCCTTCAAATGCATAGCCTCGAGGACGCCCATGTGCGGCCTCAACTACCTCATTTACCTAGTTTCATTACTGACGGTCCAACTAATTTCCATTACGTGTTTAGCCTTTTCCTTTTACTTTCTTCCATCTCTTGAGTAGAATGAATTCTTTATTCTGTAGTTTCTTCGCCCTTAATCGGGTTGGCGGCCATCAGATGCAGGTGGAACTGAGCCCTGAGAGAGCACTTGTCTTCTCTAACCTATCCATATACAGGGTTATTAACAAAAAGAACGAATTTCAGTTGTTTATTGCAGACAAACTACTGGACAGAGAAAAGTTCAATGTTTTATGTTCGCATAGGCACTACACCATACACTCAACATGAGCACCATGCTTTTCTCGAGAAACATGGAAACAGTAGTCCTCTTCATTCCACATACGAATCAACAGGTCCTTGTTTACCGAAACGATAGCTTGAACAGTTCGATTTCTCAGCTCTTGAAGAGTAGCTGCCATAGGTGAGAGAAAGAATCTGCCTTTTATGCACCCCACAGAAAAAAATCGCATGGTGGGAAGACTGGCGACTTGGGAGGCCAAAAGCTACTAACAAGCTCCTGCAGTCCACTTTTTCCAACCGATCTTCGTAGGCTGGTGTTGTTAAGATAACGCCGCACCTCATGGTGAAAGGGAGGCGGGGCGCCGTTGTGCAGAAAAATGAAATCATTGAAAGCTTTATCAACATCACCACCTCCAGATGAACGAAACCTTGAGCGAGGGATTAATGACCTTGCCGTTTAGTCACTTAACCCTAATCAACTAACACGCTCATGAATCATCAGCTTTCATTGAATAGATAAAAATAGAGAAAAAGTAGTGAATGGCATTACAGGCTGCAGCTACCATTCAGCAGAAATTTAACGTCATTGCAGTAATCTTAAGTCATTGTCGATATTCTACGTTGCACGAAAGAAAGTGTAAGATAACGTAAACGGGCTTGTGGAAACTAGCTAAATCCGCATGGTTCTCAGAAATAATGTGTTGTCCATGCTGCGATAATAGAGTCAGTGATATCAGGACTGCATTTCCTTTTTTGCGTTAGTGATAGGTACTCCACTCAAAGTTTAGCGACTCTTTGAGATATACGACTTCAACAAGCAAGTGTACGGTATATAATATACGACTGTTGTTTTGAGGGTTTCCGGATGTGTGGTTGCTTTTAAGTTATCTGGATTTGCAGATCGTCTAAGGAAAAACGAACTTATCTGTCTCAACACCCTATCAATCTTAGTACAAAGTGTTAATTAGTTCATATAAATGCAGGCCGGATTTAAAATGCGTTGATGTTGTTGTTGTTGTTGGGGTCTTCAGTCCAGAGACTGGTTTGACGCAGCTCTCCATGCTACTCTATCCTGTGCAAGGTTCTTCATCTCTCAGTACCTACTGCAACCTACATCCTTCTGAATCTGTTTACTGTATTCATCTCTTGGTCTCCCTCTACGATTTTTACCCTCCAAGCTGCCCTCCAATACTAAGCTGGTGATCCCTTGATGCCTCAGAATATGCTCTACCAAATGATCCCTTCTTCTAGTCAAGTTGTGCCACAAATTTCTCTTCTCTCCAATTCTATTCAATACCTCCTCATTAGTTATGTGATCTACCCATCTAATCTTCAGCATTCTTCTGTAGCACCACATTTCGAAAGCTTCTATTCTGTTCTTGTCTAAACTATTTATCATCCATGTTTCACTTCCATACATGGCTACACTCCATACAAATACTTTCAGAAACGACTTCCTGACGCTTAAATCTATACTCGATGTTAACAAATTTCTCTTCTTCAGAAACGCTTTCCCTGCCATTGCCAGTCTACATTTTATATCCTCTCTACTTCGACCATCATCAGTTATTTGGCACCCCAAGTAGCAAAACTCATTTACTACTTTAAGTGTCTCATTTCCTAATCTGATTCCCGCAGCATCACACGATTAAATTCGACTACGTTCCATTACCCTCGTTTTGCTTTTCTTGATGTTCATCTTATATCCTCCTTTCAAGTCACTGTCCATTCCGTTGAGCTGCTCTTCCAGGTCCTTTGCTGTCTCTAACAGAATTGCAATGTCATCGGGGAACCTCAAAGCTTTTATTTCTTCTCCATGGATTTTAATTCCTAGTTCGAATCTTTCTTTTGTTTCCTTTACTGGTTGCTCATTATACAGATTGGATAACATCGGGGATAGGCTACAACCCTGTCTCACTCCCTTCCCAACCACTGCTTCCCTTTCATGCCCCTCGACTCTTCTATCTGTCATCTGCTTTCTGTACAAATTGTAAATAGCCTTTCGCTCCCTGTATTTTACCCCTGCCACCTTCAGAATTTGAAAGAGAGTATTCCAGTCAATATTGTCAAAAGCTTTCTCTGATTCTATAAATGCTAGAAACGTAGGTTTGCCTTTTCTGAATCTATTTTCTAAGATAAGTCGTAGGGTCAGTATTGTCTCACGTGTTACAACATTTCTACGGAAACCAAACTGCTCTTCCCCAAGGTCGACTTCTACCAGTTTTTCCATTCGTCTGTAAAGAATTCGTGTTAATATTTTGCAACCGTGGCTTATTAAACTGATAGTTCGGTAATTTTCACATCTGTCAATACCTGCTTCCTTTGGGATAAAAATGCAAATAATGTTCTCAATGTAAACATTAATGAGGTTTACTGATAGCCTGTTGTAGTTGAATTTATAGATTCCAGCAACTCAACACATCATTACGATTCAGTAGTTCCAGTAACCTCACAAAGATTATTATAAGGCCAAGCGCTTGGGTTCAGAATCAACTTTCCGCACCAGATAACCTGCACGGAATTATTACAAGACCGAACACTTACTGAAATATTCTACCAATTTTCCCCGAAAATCTTGCAAGCCTTTCGCCACCAGCGAACGAGATTTTCTGAAGTAACTTAACTCGTACATAAAATAATTCCGAACACTTCACACTGCAGCTTTTCGCACCTCGTAGATACGTTCGTCTTCTCTGCTCCGGCCTTTGAGACCACGACTGCCCACATCTATATAAGCCCTCGGTCTGTCGTTGCCAAAATTCTCATACAGGTTTTCCTGTACTTCTTGACACATATCTTGTATTAAACATGTATAGAACAAACCAAATCAGACGGAAATTAACACTGTTTTCTATAACGTCCTTAGTTTTCTGCAAAGTTTTTTAGTTTTCTTGTAAATTGTGGTTTTGTCAGTACAAAAGTTGATAGAAAGTATTACGCTGTTTAATAATAACGAACATGTAGAAATCGTTAGTGTTGTAGATGAATATCTTAGCGTAATTAATTATGCTGCCGCAGCTGCTTGTATCAATTCATTTTTATTTTTGTGAGTACTTTACGTTTTTATAGCTCCGAATACGTTTTTCGGCATGCAGTTAAAATTATACACTGATGAGCCAAAAATGATGACCACCTGCTTAATAGCTCATTTGTCCGTCCTTGGGGAACGAAATACATCACTGATTCTGCGTGTCAGGGATCTGAGAGTTTGTTGGCAGATCTATGTCTATGCACAGGTCATGTAACGGGCCGCTGATTTGCGTACTCGGTGATTGCGCCCGATTTTGGGTTCAGTAGGATTTACACCAGGCGAATTTGGTCGCTGAGACATTAGCGCGAGTTCACTATAATGCTCCTCAAACCTCTGTATCACAGTTCTGGCTCCAAGACACGGAAGATGACGTCGCCATCGGGGAAGACACCAAGCATGAAGGGATGCAGGTGGTTCGCAGCTTTCAGAGTGTCTTCGATTACTACCACAGGTCCCATGCAAGCGCAGGAGAATGTCTTCCATAGCATAATACTGCTCCCACCAGCCTGCGTCCTGCATGAATGTTTCGAGCCGCTGTTCCCCTCGATGACGGAGTTTGTGGAGACGACTATCGACCTAGAATAGCTACAATGAGATTCACTCCACGTTTCCACTGATGACGGTCGAATCCCGATGGTCCCGTACCCACTGCGAACGTGACTGATGATGTCGTTGTGTCAATAAGTGAAAACGTAGGGATGGTTTGCTGCTGAGCTCAGTGATGTACGATGAACGATGTGCTCCTCCGACACATTTGTGCGTGGACCAGCATTGTGCCCTTTCGGTAGAGATGCCACAGATCACTAGATAGTGATCCTACTTTACAGAGCAGATAAGCCTCCGAACTTCCATGTTCTGTGAAGAGTCGTGGGCATCCAATCATTTACAGCCTAACTGTAGTTTGTAACGTCCCTTTAGAAAAATTGTAAATAACTGTGCTGCTAAACCTCTTACGTTATTTGATTTTCAAACAGCTGAGCAAAACTGAACCTACTCAGACATTTCTCTCTTTACTTATTCTGATTATCACTAAACTGACACACAATATTTTTGTTTTTAGCGCAACGCAGTCTGACTGAATAATCCCTACAAAAGAATGGCCCTGACTAACAATAACCTATACCTTTCATGAATCACTTATCTCACAAAAATCTTCGTTACTGTAACTACTGCAATACAGCGAGCGCCAATACTGCCAGCTAAATAAAAGATTCTAACTACTGAAGGCACTAACTACTGATAGGCATAATTAGCAAATGAAAGATTTTGATAGAGAACAAACAATGTATTTACCTTAATAGTGTTCAAATGTCATTATATATATATATATATATCAGTTCATGATATCCAGTCTTACAAATTTCCTTTTTCTGACGGACACACGTCCAAATCGCCCGCTCTCAAAACTCTGCCATCTCTATCCCCCACCGAGCGAGGTGGCGCAGTGGTTAGCACACTGGACTCGCATTCGGGAGGACGACGGTTCAATCCCGTCTCCGGCCATCCTGATTTAGGTTTTCCGTGATTTCCCTAAATCGCTTCAGGCGAATGCCGAGATGGTTCCTTTGAAAGGGCACGGCCGATTTCCTTCCCAATCCTTCCCTAACCCGAGCTTGCGCTCCGTCTCTAATGACCTCGATGTCGACGAGACGTTAAACACTAACCACCACCACCTCTATCCCCACATCCACCACTGTTGGCGGCTCACCTCGAACTGCCCAACGCTACGCGCTGTTCACATCCAACTGCCCAACACTACACAAGCGAACATTCCAACAATGAGTCGAACCAGCCACAGACTGCACACAGCACAGTCAGTGATATTCATACAGAGCGCTCCGTGGCGTTACCAACATAAAAACCTAAACAGCCTACTTACAAGTTTAACTGTTCTTTTGTCTCTTTCCTTAGATATTCACGACAGTAGCTCTTGAACATTCGATCACATTCGCCGTTTTCGAGATCGTCGTTCATAGGTTCTGCGTAATAATAATCTGCCCTTTGTCAAAGTTAGCCGAGCGGTCTAAGGCACTGCAGTCACGGACTGTGCGGCTGATCCCGGCGGAGGTTCGAGTCCTCCCTCGGGCATGGTTGTGTGTGTTTGTCCTTAGGATGATTTAGGTGAAGTAGTGTGTAAGCTTAGTGACTGATGACCTTATCAGTTAAGTCCCATAAGATTTCACACACATTTCAACATTTTAGCCGGCCGAAGTGGCCGTGCGGTTAAAGGCGCTGCAGTCTGGAACCGCAAGACCGCTACGGTCGCAGGTTCGAATCCTGCCTCGGGCATGGACGTTTGTGATGTCCTTAGGTTAGTTAGGTTTAATTAGTTCTAAGTTCTAGGGGACTAATGACCTCAGCAGTTGAGTCCCATAGTGCTCAGACCCACCCCTTTGTCAAAGTCACTTATCTCCATGGATTGCACAAGCCCAGATCTTCTCTAGTGTGGTTCCCCGTCCGTGTCTGTTCCGCTTACATATTATTGCTACCGCTTGACGTCCCCCCACCGCCACCAGGGGGCAACCAACATCGTTGTGGGCAGTGGTCATAATATTTTGGCTGATCAGTGTATAACATTTACAAAACCTCCATTTCTACGTTCCGATAAGGTTCCTCGACCTCTATTTGTTGACCCATAGTTTACCATAACTACCCAAGAAGATCGAAAGATATTCATTTTTAAAACTCCGTTTCATTTACAAAACTTAGATAAGAAATAACTCAGAAACTACTGGTCTGCTGGAGGGCACTTTTACATATACCGTTTCGTAATGTATCCCCTTCCTGTGGATGTACTTGGTTATTTTATAGCGTTCTTCGATCGGGTTTTACAGGATATTAGTCTATTGAGTGAGTGTAGTAGAACAGAGGGGGATGAAAGGGGGTATGTGAGTCCAACCAGATACCTTCAGATCACTGTGACTAGCTATGACATTGATCTGATAACGTTCGGAACTGCTAGCAACCACCATTTCATGGAGTTGTAGATAATCGTCATTAGTGGATCCCTGTTTGCTTACCTTCTAGACTTTTTTAATGTTTTTGTTGAAATTTTCTGTGATATTGACGTTTCTTGGAGCAGTGTTTTACTAAAAAACATTACCCTATAAGATATAGGTAAGTAATTAAGTCTGCTAAGCAAGTTTGTCAGCGTATTTCAATGTTTGTGTGATAAACATAATGTGAACGCTAACTTTCCAACGGCAAGGTTGTTTCACTTTTGCACTGTGTGACAAACCGGGTGCACCAGGTAGGCCAAAACTGGGTCGACCAAGAAAAGAAAAGAGCCGCAAGGCAGAACACCACAAGAGGAGGTACCACTGCAAGATGGCGTACCTCAAGCCATTGTGATCCAGGACAAAGTTCATCAATCTTCTACAACAGAAAAATTTCAAGAACCACAAGATTAATTGGTTGCTGGTATTGGGATTTTGGAAATGACATCAGACGTATTGGTTGCGATTGATTTAACTTCTGGTAGACCACCGCCATTGTATGTATCACCATAACTTCTAATGCCTGCTCCAAAGATTGCTTTCGTAGAAAGTACAAAAGAAATCACCAATACCGGAAGGACAAAACTATAAAACTGATCTCCACTCCATAAAAAGAAATTATTTGGAAGCTGAAGAGAAAGCAGAAAAGAAGAAGAAGAAGAAGAAAAGTTAAACTCAGTGCTATTAATAACGTTTATTATTATTATTATTATTAGGAATAATTACTGAAACTTTGCATGTATTAGTCTAATATTTTGAAAATTTGAATATTTTTGTCAAAAACCAGTTTTGGTACTTAAAATAGATTTATGGTATCCCTTGGTAGTATTTTGAAGGGTTAATGTACGCTTTCAAGTATTTTTTGCAGTAGAATAAAACTTTTTCCTTTTTTTCATGTTTTTCTATTCATTTAAATGGGTACCCATTTTAATCCTCGGGTGTCGTTACTCGTCTGCTCAAATAAGTGATGCGGGTTTCGACACCAGCTCCTGGCGATTGCTGCTACCATGGCGCAGTCCATCTCTGAGTATAACCCATCACTAACTTTGTTACACCTTACGCGTTCCAGTGTTACGTCATCCTCGAAGGATTAGATATGTAACACAGTGTCTTACCGAGCAACATATAGCAAACATGAATCTGTCCAACGTATATAAATACAGCGTCTTGTCGCTCTTAATGTTGTGACATGCAGATACAGGCTTTGCACTTGCATCGCTTAACATTGTTGGGTAGATTCAATTTTGATACTGTTTGGTCCATAAGACATTGTATGTTAAATATTTGATCCTTTTAAAATGACTTAACGCCAAAACGTGTAAGGTGTAACAAAGTCAACAAAAACCCTCGTAAGACAAAAGTCTTATTATATTAGAACTAAATGACAAAACATCTCATAAAGCAATTGTGCAACTTACATCATTATATTAAGTTTCTGTTAAATGATGCCCTAAGTTTAAAAGTTTGTTTCCGTACAGATTTTCTTTCATAAGGCCTTCATTTATTATTTCTTCCTTCATAAATGGTTAACGATTTGAGGATCAATGAGTACAGTATTTGCGGGATGCCGAGCTATTTAGAATTATAAAAAATGTATTTTGACTTAAAAAACTACATTATTTTGTATTAAATTTTATCATTTAAGCATGGTGATAATTGGTTTGCTCAAAGGACCAAACAACATGGTTTGAGGATTATAATAATTCATGAATAGTTCACAATACTAGTGTGTCATAAGAGGGCATGTCTGACTGGTAAAATGTCTGGCTGCACAAACTACAATGTAGTGTACTACGATTAGGAAAGGAAACTACTACTGGTGCTATGAAATACTGTAGGATAAGGAGAAAGATAATGCTAGCCAGCTGAATATTTCGTCCATACGGGACGGGACTATGAGGGCTACGGCTGTTGATCAATACAAATAAAACAGTTTCTGCGTCGGTCACTTGTTTACTTTGCTACTACGCGTTTTGAATCTTCACACCACTAGCTTCAGGTGGAGAATTGTTTATTTACATGGCTGGTGTTGGTGAAGAGTACAAACGTCTTTGCACAGTCGCAGATCAAGGGCAATTTAAGTTGTTTTGCGTCCTTGCTAACGATAAAAATTGTTGATTTAGAAAAAGGCACTTTAGAAGTTTAATAAAAATGAATCTGTGACAGTCAATTGTGCTTACCAGTCCGGTAAGGCTGCCAGTTGCCTGTCCTCTCCGCTGCACACCACCCTGGGTATAAAATTCTACAGAAACTCAACAAGATCTTACAGGATACCTTAATGTTTGAAAATAACTTCTCAGTAAGAAATAGCCTCTCATTTGCCAGCGATCTCAAAGACGTACACGGTATTAACAAACGCCAAATGATCTCTCTAAATGTAACAAACCTGCATACTAACATCCCATTCATGATACTTTAGCTGTTCTTAAGCAAAACCTAATAAATTACAAGAAGCTCTCCCCAGCAAAAATCACAGAATTCATTAACCTTCTGGAACTGGAATTGAAATATAATTACTTCTTTTTCAATGAAAAAATCTACAAACAAACAAATAGGCTAGCTATGGGTGCCAGCTTATCAGGAACTATAGCTTAAATATTCCTCCACCACCCTTTCACAAAAAAATACAACATGCATTCAAGACGTTCAGCTCTGCAGAAGATATGCAGTCGATACATTTTTGATCATTGGTGGGGAATACAAAGATAATGTCCTAGACATGCATAAGAATATTAAATTCATCTGTGAACAAGAAATAAATAACAACATTAACTTCCTCGATTTAAGCATCTGCAAACAAGATAACAAATATGTCTTCCAAATTTACAGGAAACCAACCGCCACAGACATAAACATAGATGCTTCCTCCTGCCACCCCAACATGCACAAATTAGCAGCGTCAGTTCAATGATCAATAGAGCTCTAAAAATTTCACTGCGTGAAGAGAGCCTCCAGAATGAAATACAAATCACAGATGTAGCTAACGGCTATAACCCCACGCTAGTAGACAATGTAGTTAACAAATAAAAAAGGCCGGCCGCGGTGGTCTCGCGGTTCTAGGCGCGCAGTCCGGAACCGCGCGACTGCTACGGTCGCAGGTTCGAATCCCGCCTCGGGCATGGATGTGTGTGATGTCCTTAGGTTAGTTAGGTTTAAGTAGTTCTAAGTTCTAGGGGACTGATGACCACAGCTGTTAAGTCTCATAGTGCTCAGAGCCATTTGAAATAAAAAAGTGAACAAAATAACCACCAAGAACCAAGAAAATACACCAATAACATGTATCCCCTTCCTCAGTAACATCTCACAGAAAATATTTTGAAGTGACACAAAATATGAATTGCATTACAAACAAACAGTAAAACATACCAAAGACTTCTTCACAATTTAAAAAACAGTCAAGATAAATTTTCGTCCTCTGGCATATATAAAATTACACGTGGTAAATGCCCAGCTCAGTACATAGGTCAAATAGGCAGTAACTTTCACGTCAGATTCAAAGAACACGTCAACGCCGTCTGATGCAACACACCACACAAATCTCCGATAGCCTCCCATACAAAAGATTCAGGACATCCATTGGCAAAGTAGAAAGTAACCTTGAAATACTACTTACACTGAACAAAGGACACAGAATGTCTCCATATCAAGAACTAGAAATCTATACACACAGAAAAAATCTTGAACAACTACTCAATGATAATAGTGAAACAGGCTCAATCAACTTTCTCAAAAGCTCTGACTAAATACTTAAAGCATTCTCATAATTTACAGCTTCAGCGCACAGTAATTAATGTTGTCATTCTCTTTCATCCCTCAGTAAGTTCAACCTACAATATATATGTATGATTTGTTGTAATATTTTTATATACAAGAGATTAATATAATAATTGAAGTCTGCGCATATCTTTATCCAAGAGCAGACCATTAACACATTTTAAAACAAGAGGAAAACATAGTTATGAACATAATTGTAACTGAATTCCGAACGTGAGTATTCTAATGTAGCCCATACATATATTTGAAAAAGAAAAACGTATCCAATGTAAATAAACATACCTGTAACATGTACAGCTTCTTTGAAACGACAGTGGAAATGTGATTTTAATTGGAGGGGACATACGTCAGACAACAGTAAGCAGACGTTTAATATCTCTACCGTCCCTGTAAGTACAATTCACTGTCAGAAATTCATGTTTTTAACCTCTAAAGTGCCTTTTCTGAAACAACAGTTTTTATCATTAGCAAAAGACGCAAAATAACCTACACTGCCCTTGGTCTGCGACTGTGAAGATACGTCTGTACTCTTCCCCAACACCAGCCATGTAAATAAACAACTCTCCACCTAAAGATGATGGTGAGAGCCATCGAAACGCGTAGTGGTAAAATAAATAAGTTACTGGCGCAAAAGCTGTTTTATTTGTAATGCTAGACAGCTTATTATTTACTTGCGGGTAAATGCAGTAGCAGCCGGTGATAATTTGCAAATGTGCTACAGCACACTGTAAATGTCACACTAAATCATGCCATTTCTCATTGACTGCAAACCATAAATTGCACTAAAATTGTGCTATTCCTCTTTGAATGCGAGCTGGTAATCACACCTAAATTTCACCAGATCGCTCCGAATGCATGATGGTATTCAAATAACACGGACAAAAACAAGTTTTGTAGCGCTCTCTCCGTGACAAATAGAGTCCAGTATCGAGAGCTGAAATTACAGTCACCGTGCTACGATGGCCTCAGAGAGGGGATACAGCATTCTGTTTCCGACTGCGTATGCTCTCATGTGACATCATCCTTTCTGGCATTGAGGGTGCTATGTTGCTCACAGCACCAATGAATACATTTCTTTGAACGTTGGATGTATAGTATTGTGCAAGTATAAAGTATAAGGGATTTTAGTGGCTTAGCTGATATGTCGATAGCATAGGCCAGTGGCTAAGTACAGCGAATGACAATTTGACAGGTCGAGCTCGATTCCCACTGCTATTATTTTTGTTTTTCCTTTTTTTTTAGTCCTCGTAATGTTAAACTATTAACTATAAAACTTAAACCTTGGACTGCTACAGTCATGTTACTCACATTTCGTGCTGACAGCAACTTTGTTGTCACTTACTGCTCACCTAATGCTGCTGATTGTACCGGGAGGTGGTGTTCTATTGAGCGAAAGAACTTTATTTTTGCACATCTTGCAGTACGATATCGTCGCACGATAAATGACTGCATTTCTTTTTGTTATCCGTCATACACTGCTCATCATAAGAATAAACCAGATGTAAACTGTTACGCCATGTATTCTTCCGCGTTTACTTGAATCTCATAGGATTTCGTCTCACGTGGTGCGAAAGCCAAGCTGTGACCAGTACAGCCAAGTACGATCATAAGGATACGTTTTATGCTGTTGTACATGCACATAGACTGGGCGATAATGCGAGACAACAATTTTACCGGCGCATTAGACTTGGACAACACCAGCTGGCTGGGCAGCGGTCCAAAGCCTCAAGGTAGTTCACCGAGTTCGAAAATGGCTCTGAGCACTGTGGGACTTACCATCTGAGGTCATCAGTCTCCTAGAACTTACAACTACTTAAACCTAACTAACCTAAGGACATCACACACACCCATGCCAGAGGCAGGATTCGAACCTGCGACGTAGCGGCCGCGCGGTTCGACTGAAGCGCCTAGAACCGCTCGGCCGCACCGACCGGCTCAGCGAGTTCGTTCAGAGATTTGGCTGCCCTCTGTAATTAAAAAACTGAGTGAAGCAATCAACAACGAACTTTAGGCACGTCATGTGACGTCCGCAACGAGCAAAAATAACGCCAAAAAAAAAAAAAACTGCAGTTATGTGAGTAGTTGCAGTTCAGAAGTAAGAAGAGACGAACAAAGAAACACTGTAGTTTCAAATGTCACTTAATTTTTAAAGAGAATGAAATAACATTCGGCGAAACTCCAGCACTACAGTGCGCTTCTTAGGTGACCAGACGGAAAGCATAACATGCTCTCGTTCTCACCTGACATAGTATTCCAATAGTATTCCAATTACAAACAAGACTGATGAAAATTCCTAACTTAAATACAGGGTAATTCTGCTGAGCGAGCTATGTGTGATGCAAAAGTATAGTGCAGGGATTTCACCCTACTGTTGAATACTGAAGCCACTGAAGGTACTAATTACAGTCAGCCGTCTGGTAATCTCTTATCTCTTTCGTTATCCAAATCTGAGAAATACAGTTCAGTTCTGGAACTGTCATCTGCTACGTTTAACGAGTCGATCAACAACAGAATCCACGAAGCCAAACAGGCGCCGTATTTTCTCCTCTTCTCTTATGATGTGTCTTTCTATATTCCGCCAGCGTTCGGCAGTGACATTTGGAAAAGCTGCGTGCGTTACTTACAGTACGTATGGCAGCTTAACTGTCTTGTTATTTCTCGCGCCAAATCCGTTAACGTGGCCCCCTGTAAGTTCTGTTGTGTTTGTGTTGTAACGGTATAGTGGCAAATGTAGAAATGTAGCATTTTTGTGGTGTGCTCGATACTGTGAAAATGATTGTTTTTCATGTTTCTACGACACTTACGTACATAAATGGTATAAAACAACGGACATAGCCCTCTTTGCCTTAAAAAATGAAACTGTTACGTAATATTAAGTCAAGCAACGTTTGTTAACAGCCTTTCATAAAATGCAGAAAATTAAGAATTGATGTTTGAAATGAAAATAGGAATGTAATTAGAAACAAGAAGATGTGCATTATTTATAAAAAATGATGATGAATTTTATAATTGCGAGCGGTAGGTATTTCAAGTTGAAGGAGGAAAACAAGTGACGCTGGCGAAATTTGAACCAGCGAATCAAAAATTGCAGACTGTTGTCAGTCAACTACGTTACCATTTCTGCTGTACACATGATCCGCATTAATGTGTCAACTTCATGTAACACAGTCCGTCGGAAAACTTCAAAGTAGATTATCTCAATAAATTTCTGAAAAACATTGAGAACAACGTATTTCTCTGCACTTTTTAACCGTGTTTCACATTCCTGTTTCACTGCGGAACAGGAAGCAAACTCATCCATTTTCATATGCATATTAACAGTGCGACAACCGGAGCATAACAGTGCAGAGGCTGTGACTGTACACAATTTTTGAAATAAAAACCACATAGCTAAAGCGTGATTAAGAAAAACGTTGATGGCTGTTAATACATTTGAATTCTTAAAGTTGCATTTAACGTAACTTAGTAATAACATACCTAATAAGTAGGACCTACTTCCAAGAGCGTAACAACACCAGTGTAAGTGTACTATGGCTTCTGACCAATCACCGCGTTTGTGATTGTTTGCATCAGGTTCAAATGGCTCTGAGCACTATGGGACTTAACAGCTGAGGTCATCAGTCCCCTAAAACTTAGAACTACTTAAACCTAACTACCCTAAGGACATCACACACATCCATGCCCGAGGCAGGATTCGAACCTGCGACCGTAGCAGTCGCGCGGTTCCGGACTGCGCGCCTAGAACCGCGAGACCAACGCGGCCGGCGTTTGCATCACGGTTACTCTTATGATGAACGGAGTATAGTTACAGTGCTGCGTAAGATTAAGTGGAGTATTGCAAGAAATTTTCAAGGCTTTACAGAGGTGAAAACGCATTGTGTAATCTTTTATTATGGTTGAATTTAGCGTACACATTGCTGTGTATGGAATTTAGATAAGATATCGAAATTTTATTTAACACTGAGAACAGAGCGGCATCTCATTTCGTTCTCCAGCTATTGGGCTTTATGCCCGACAGTCGACTGTGCATTTCCATCCCTGTACATCGGTAATCATGTGGTTAAACAATCGTCATACACTCCTGGAAATTGAAATAAGAACACCATGAATTCATTGTCCCAGGAAGGGGAAACTTTATTGACACATTCCTGGGGTCAGATACATCACATGATCACACTGACAGAACCACAGGCACATAGACACAGGCAACAGAGCATGCACAATGTCGGCACTAGTACAGTGTATATCCACCTTTCGCAGCAATGCAGGCTGCTACTCTCCCATGGAGACGATCGTAGAGAAGCTGGATGTAGTCCTGTGGAACGGCTTGCCATGCCATTTCCACCTGGCGCCTCAGTTGGACCAGCGTTCGTGCTGGACGTGCAGACCGCGTGAGACGACGCTTCATCCAGTCCCAAACATGCTCAATGGGCGACAGACCCGGAGATCTTGCTGGCCAGGGTAGTTGACTTACACCTTCTAGAGCACGTTGGGTGGCACGGGATACATGCGGACGTGCATTGTCCTGTTGGAACAGCAAGTTCCCTTGCCGGTCTAGGAATGGTAGAACGATGGGTTCGATGACGGTTTGGATGTACCGTGCACTATTCAGTGTCCCCTCGACGATCACCAGTGGTGTACGGCCAGTGTAGGAGATCGCTCCCCACACCATGATGCCGGGTGTTGGCCCTGTGTGCCTCGGTCGTATGCAGTCCTGATTGTGGCGCTCACCTGCACGGCGCCAAACACGCATACGACCATCATTGGCACCAAGGCAGAAGCGACTCTCATCGCTGAAGACGATACGTCTCCATTCGTCCCTCCATTCACGCCTGTCGCGGCACCACTGGAGGCGGGCTGCACGATGTTGGGTCGTGAGCGGAAGACGGCCTAACGGTGTGCGGGACCGTAGCCCAGCTTCATGGAGACGATTGCGAATGGTCCTCGCCGATACCCCAGGAGCAACAGTGTCCCTAATTTGCTGGAAAGTGGTGGTGCGGTCCCCTACGGCACTGCGTAGGATCCTACGGTCTTGGCGTGCATCCGTGCGTCGCTGCGGTCCGGTCCCAGGTCGACGGGCACGTGCACCTTCCGCCGACCACTGGCGACAACATCGATGTACTGTGGAGACCTCACGCCCCACGTGTTGAGCAATTCGGCGGTACGTCCACCCGGCCTCCCGCATGCCCACTATACGCCCTCGCTCAAAGTCCGTCAACTGCACATACGGTTCACGTCCACGCTGTCGCGGCATGCTACCAGTGTTAAAGACTGCGATGGAGCTCCGTATGCCACGGCAAACTGGCTGACACTAACGGCGGCGGTGCACAAATGCTGCGCAGCTAGCGCCATTCGACGGCCAACACCGCGGTTCCTGGTGTGTCCGCTGTGCCGTGCGTGTGATCATTGCTTGTACAGCCCTCTCGCAGTGTCCGGAGCAAGTATGGTGGGTCTTTTTTCCATTT
This sequence comes from Schistocerca americana, assembly GCF_021461395.2. NCBI lineage: Eukaryota > Metazoa > Arthropoda > Insecta > Orthoptera > Acrididae > Schistocerca > Schistocerca americana. The sequence goes on along the minus strand of NC_060119.1, from coordinate 739,669,049 downwards.
CCAGGAGTGTATTTCATAAACGGTTCAAGATATCGAAACGAGGTATTTACAGATGATAATACGCAAATAATATGATAAACACTCGAAACTTTTATATTCAGTGAGATATGGAAGTAACTCGTCCGCAGCAGTGAAAGGGTCAGCACGATCAATACCACATAAGTTCTCTAAAGATCTCCAAATGGAGTGTGTAGGATCTTCTAGCAGCCGATCACGTATGAGTCCCATAGACCAGTGGTCAAGTGCACCAACCGCCAAGTTCATTAGCTCGCCTTTGTTGTCTTCATCTTATTTCTTTCCTTATAATGTTAAACGATTTAGTGCAAAATTTAAATATATTTAAACCGTTAACTTAAATAAAAAAAATTTATATAATCAATTCATTTAGTTAGTCAAATGGCTATAAGCCACCACATCATAGCATTTTGCTACAAATCATGGCCAGCTGGAGTGGCCGAGCGATTATAGGCGCTTCAGTCTGGAACAGCGCGACCGCTACGGTCGCAGGTTCGAATCTGCCTCGGTCATGGATGTGTGTGACGTCCTTAGGTTAGTTATGTTTAAGTAGTTCTAAGTTCTAGGGGACTGATGACCTCAGATGTTGAGTCCCATAGTGCTCAGAGCCATTTAAACCATTTGAGATCTACATGAGTGCCACTGGGTAAATGCTTACACGTAAGAGCTGAGATCCCAGAAGCATCCAACGTACAGTGCATATGACTACTTATATACCAGTGTGCGAGTACAATAAGCAATGCTACAGTGATGTCATTTATTTGAAACTGAGGCTGTGCAAGCTATTCTTACGATGTAATGTAGTTAATCAAATAGTGCTATTTTTCTGACAAATATTTATTCAGTATTGAACGTGACAGGCAAAGCGTTAATACTGGTGGAGTAGAAAACAACCCTACTCTTACGTTGTGTAATAATCTAGTGGCGGATAACTGATATGGTGCGCAGGTTCTAACAACCTTGCCACAACAAAGGTCAAAATTTTAATAACGATTGTGGTGTTGCTCACGCTGCTAAATACTACATTTTCGGGCAACAACTACGTTATTATGTGGCACGTGTTATTAGAGCACAGTTAATAATGTCATTTCATGTAATAATGAAAAAACTAGGCACTCACCTTTTTGTGTTTCCCACGCTGGTCTCGTATTATCATGGCTCAATATTTGAAAATCTAGGTGATTATGATTCCAAGCTCGGATGCAAAGAGGCCTAGGTTTTAATTCTGCTATATTCAAAAGTTATGTAGAGGCGTTTCACAAAAGACTCTTCAAGATTAAACTTTTGCTGGACAATGGTGATGTAAAAAGAAGAAAGCAGCACTCCGAAATTAAGTTACACTTCCTTTTAATTGCAATATCACGTGACACACTAACATCACTTCACAATACAAAACATACTTGAAAACATCTTCCTCACAGTCACTGTTAAAGTCCACATTTTATAAGCTGACTACTTTAAGCGTCTTTCCAACATGACGTCCAAGACTTGACTTTCTCCAGGTCCGACTCTCTAACAACTCAACAACTAACTAATAATAGCTTACGCGCCCAAACATCAGAGTTACAACTACGTCAAAGGTCATAGTGACAAAAGAAATAATACACATAAGATCATTGCAATATAAACATATCAGTGTATCAAAAATGAAATCAAATCTGAATGTTGTCTCATAAATACGTTAACTACTTTGCAGAAACACCGTAGAATATAGCTGTTATCGAAAGGTTCAGGTGAGGTGCCGTAATGGTTGCGTAATTCAAGTACCATTACAAGGTGTAGGAGAACGAGGCTGACCTCCACATCATCCAACGTGACGACGTGCAGTGAAGAATACAATAATACGGAAGAGACTTGCAAGCACCGCGCTTCGCATTTGCTGCGTACTATGACTTGAGGATCCGGGTTTGTGACTACCCACAATCTCTTATGTTATTGTCATCATAAACACATCACAATAAAATTTCATCGAAGTTCTGCAGCCGGCCGGGGTGGCCGAGCGGTTCTAGGCGCTGCAGTCTGGAACCGCACCACCGCTACGGTTGCAGGTTCGAATCCTGCCTCGGGCATGGATGTGTGTGATGTCCTTAGGTTAGTTAGGTTTAAGTAGTAGTTCTAAGTTCTAGGGGACTGATGACCTCAGCAGTTAAGTCCCATAGTGCTCAGAGCCGTTTGAACCGTTTTTGAAGTTGTGCAGCTCCAACTTCTGCCGTTACCATGTGCCCTGAGACGTATATATCATTATTCACTCGCCTCTATTCAAGTAGCTAAATTACGGTACAATATATGAGGGATGTTCTTTTTTGTTATTTGGCACAGTTGATGATGACTGAACAATTTTAGACCGGAAACATCAGATTCAAATCAGGCCAGACTGAGAATGACGTATACATATATATTCTGACGCGTTGAGGAGTCTGATGTGATTAAGAACACGAATTGAATAACGTAGACAGACTGTCTCTACGTATGGTCGTAATAAACCATGCGACAGGCGCCTACTGCTATAGATGTTTTGTGCCATGTAGTGGTAAGCCGGCCGCGGTAGTCGAGCAGTTCTAGGCACTTCAGTCCGGAACCCCACGACTGCTACGGTCGCAGGTTCGAGTCCTGCCTTGGGCATGGATGTGTGTGATGTCCTTAGGTTAGTTAGGTTTTTTGATGTGGCACATGATCTTGAACTGTGTATGAAAAGGTGTCGGCCCTCATGTGTATATTTAGCACTTCGTGCAGAAACAACCGTTCAGTCACAGAATCTCCCAAACTCACTGTAGCTGCCTTTAGTAATGTGGTGGCAGTAACATAAGATTGCGTCGCTGTAGCACATACCTGCATTTAACACCAGCCCAAACCACATATTCCTAACTCATGCTGGCTCCAGCACTATTTCTTTGGTAATACCATACTAAGTTTGTTTCTACAATTCGTTTTCAAGTGTCGCTATTTTCAGTGGTGTTGTAACTGTGAAGTGAGCAACTGTTAAATATCACAGTGGGTTCGTAAGCAAACTTTTGTTTCAGAATGGGAAAATCAGAGGACAGTATGCCACAGCCAGCATCAACGGACACAACAACAACTGGTTATGATGCGGCAGGGGATCCAGTTAGAAAGCCATACAGTGAGGCACCAACTGGAAACGCCACTGCAGAAGATCCTCTAATACCCGGTACGACTGAGCAACTCTGTATTTGTCGCTATTAGGCCAAATCTGTTTGGTATTCTAACGTAAAAAGATGCACATTACTCATTCCCAATGCTATTGTCACATTATGTTAAAAATTCTGTGTCATGCATATCTTTCGTTCTGAATTTCTTTGGATTATCACAAGAACTGTAATTCTTTGACTACCACTCGTAGCCATCGGCTCTGGTGAATAATGTACGTGTTGCGAGATTCGTATATGTGATGACCTGTGCCCTTATAATTCAAAGCCTTGGTTCCCTCAATGTAAAGACTTTCAATGAGCAGTAACTGAGATGACGAACTTCGTGTGCTGTAGATTTTTATTCCCAGACATAATATTTACCATTTGCCTACAAACTCAAACTGGCATTTCTTCACTTTCTTACGCATCTATCTAGCGTCTTTTCATCTTATTTTTATAGGCTGTCATAGCATGAGATACTTTATACAATTGATACTAATCTTCAGAATGAAACTTTCACTCTGCAGCGGAGTGTGCGCTGATATTAAACTTCCTGGCAGTTTAAAACTGTGTGCCGGACCGAGACTCGATTTCGGGCCCTTGCCTTTCGCGGGCAAATAAACCATGTCTGTTCAGTCGTCTGCAGACTGTGTGTCCGGAGACAACGCTTCCAATGGCTGCGTTAAGGTCCCGAGCAAGGCTACCTGCACTGCTCCATGGCCGTCTGCGCTCACTGATGGTGAGATATCGGTCTTCTTGTGGTGGTGTACACTGTGGACGTCCTATATTGTAGCGCCTGGACACGTTTCCTGTCTGCTGCAACAGTTGCCATAATCTTGAGATCACACTTTGTGGCACACGGAGGGCCCTTGCTATGACCTGCTATGTTTGACCAGCCTCCAGTCGCCGTAGTATTCTACCCGTCAAAACGCCATCAACATGTGTTCTTTGAGCCATTTTCAACATAGTCACCATTAGCACGTCTGAAAGCGTCTGCACACTTACTCGTTGCAACGTTCTCTGACATGCATCAACACACCTCTGTGTATGTGGACCGCTGCCAGCGCCACCGTGCGACGACCACAGGTCAGATGCACCGCATAGTCATACCCCGAGGTGTTTTAACCCGCAAACCGCCCACCAGATCTTTGTTTGACCATATATCAGCATTATCCTTAATTTATGAGCATGAGTGTAGGATGAAATTATGTTTACTATGCCCTTGGACTACCTTTTATGTCAGTTTTGGGAGACCACAGAGTGACTTCTGTATTCCCTGTGCAGGCGGCGGGATGAAGGTGCCACTGACGCTGGGGCCTGAGTCGTGCACCGTCGTATGTCCAGCGTGTTACCAAACCATCCAGACAGACGTGGAGGTCAAAACAACATCCGAGACAAACGTACTTCCTATCCTATGCGATCTCATTTCGTGAGTATGATTTAAATCTCATTAACATGTAAATTAGTTGTAGATGTAGGCGTGATTCAGTTACTGTGTGGTCTAAGTGCAATGCTGGATCTAAACGCTCCTATTTCAACATCCATTCTCGACATTTCTATCTAGAGTATTCCGTATCTTCTGCCTACTGACAAGGGAACCTCCCCATCGCACCCCCCTCAGATTTAGTTATAAGTTGGCACAGTGGATAGGCCTTGAAAAACTGAACACAGATCAATTGAGAAAACAGGAAGAACTTGTGTGGAACTGTGAAAAAATAAGCAAAATATACAAACTGAGTAGCTCATGGGAGGATATGCAACATCAAGGACACTGGGGCCGCAGGAGCGCCGTGGTCTCATGGTAACATGAGTAGCTTGCGGAACGAAAGGCCCTTGGTTCAAATCTTCGATCGAGTGAAAAGTTTAATTTTTTATTTTCAGTTTATGTGACAAACTCTTATGTTTTCATCACTTTTTTGGGAGTGATTATCACATCCACAAGAAAACCTAAATCGGGCAAGGTAGAAGAATCTTTTTACCCATTCACCAAGTGTACAAGTTAGGTGGGTCGACAACATATTCCTGTCATGTGACGCACATGCCGTCACCAGTGTCGTATAGAATATATCAGATGTGTTTTCCTGTGGAGGAATCGGTTGCCCTATGACCTTGCGATCAAATGTTTTCGGTTCCCATTGGAGAGGCACGTCCTTTCGTCTACTAATCGCACGGTTTTGCGATGCGGTCGCAAAACACAGACACTAAACTTATTACAGTGAACAGAGACATCAATGAACGAACGGACAGATAATAACTATGCAAAAATAAAGAATGTAAAATTTTCACTCGAGGGAAGACTTGAACCAAGTCTTCTGTAGCTGCTCACGCTACCACGGGACCACGGCGCTCCTGAGCTCACAATGTCCATGATGTTGCCTATGTCGCCCATGGACTACTCAGTTTGTATATTTTGCTTAATTTTTCACAGTTCCACACAACTTCTTCCTGTTTTCTCAATTGATCTGTGTTCAGTTTATCAAGGCCTATCCACTGTGCCAACTTATAACTAAATCTGAGGGGGGTGCGATGGGGAGGTTCCCTTGTGAGTAATGTAATACTGAGGTTGCATCTGTTTCTGTCAATAAGATCAACTGTACTCAATTACCAATAGCTTCTCGTTAGTACTTTATCTTTTGCCGTGATGGCTTTTACTGTTTGGGACCCTCTACTTCTCTCTTAGTACGGCATTAATTAAAAGTTTAATATATTCTGGTGACCGTATTGGTGTAAAAATTTTTGAAACTGCTCCCCAGTTTCTCATGAAGTCATCACGAGCAACAGTCATAGAAACTATCCTACACTTTCCAGAATGAGATTTTCACTCTGCAGCGGCGTGTGCGCTGATATGAAACTTCCTGGCAGATTAAAACTGTGTGCCCGACCGAGACTCGAACTCGGGACCTTTGCCTTTCCTATCCTACACTTTACTATATTAATTATCTTAAGCTTGGCGGTTTCCTTGACATCACCCTGAAATAACCGATACATTGCAGCACTGGCCTCCCCCTTCTTTGTTTCTGCTTTCCCAGGACACAGGCAAAACGAAGACATCGCAATACTAATTAAAAAGCTAGATGCTGCCTTAGAGTCGCTGGACACCACACAAAAACTGCAGAAAATAAGTATGAACTGCAGTGCATAACTACTACAATGTTGACTACTTGAGCATATCCAGCATCTCTTTCATTTGAGCGTGCTGAATAAAGTTTCTTTTTTTTTTGTCAGCAGTCTTCCGAGTGGCGACCAACAGTGAATTCCTTTTCTTCTCAGAGGAGTACCTGCACCGTGAGTCTTCACTTATTTTCTGGATGTATCCCAGCCTCTTGTCTCCTCTACAATTTTTACACTCTACAGTTCTCTCTAGTACCATGGAAATTATTCCCTGGCGCCGTAATACATGTCCTATCCACCTGTCCTTTTTTCTTATCCATGTTTTCCATGTGTTCCTCAACCGTCAATTTACTTTCAAAACCTTTTCTTAAGAATTTACTTCGTTTACTAGCGATTCATCAAGAACATTAACACACTTAATCACACTAGGTGAGCGTGGAAGTAGTTGCCAGGGAGTAACTGATGAAATCAAAATGATATTGCTTTTAGCAAATAATAATATTATCCCTAAAAGCTTTTTTTTAAGAAGCCGATTAAAAATTATAAGCAGAAAGCCCTCTCTAAATATCAAGTTACAATTTATTCAGAGGCAGAAAGAAACAAATTTTTGAGTGGTATGAGCTTTCGGGCTGAGAACCTTGCCGCTCCCTTTTGTTACGGCTGTAGTCACGACCGCTCACAACAACCTCTCAAAGACTACACAGGTGCAAATCTGCAACACACCAGATTACCGTAAAGTAAAAGTTTTAACAATTCACACAAGCAAACAAACTATGCACCCCGTAGAAGGGATGGAAATGGTACAAAACACTAAAATTAAAAGATTAACTTGCCACCGAAGGTGCAACTTGATTTTAACTTGTAAGAAAAGTCTTACGGTGGAAGGGTGGCAACTTTATATACTAAAATGACCATTTAAATAAAAGCCCATGAAATGCAATCTTACATAAAATTATACAAGGTTAGCCAAACATGCTCTACAGTACACGTATACCGCCTCTCAAGATGATAGGCAAGATAAAGTATATTTCAGGAATTAGGCCGTTGCACTTCAAGCAATAAATCCGTTAACACACTGAATCCGACATACATGGCAGAAACAGCTATTAACGTACGGCAGATTGATAGGGAGATTACCGAACAACCGGAACCGCAGGTTGCTCTAACCCGCCCCTACTCCTCAAGGGAAAAAACGGACCACTCAATTCATAAATAACCACCCTCCCACGGGTGGGCAAACGGAGAAGAATGGTGGGACGACCCCAGAGCAAAGCGGTTGGTGACCTCACCAAGAAAATAAGTAGAATGTAACAAGTAAATGAAACAACATATCACCAATCACTTAACTTCTAACAAACTGCGATTTCTAACAAACTCCCAAAACGCTCTCCCGAACCGTCCGCTGCCAGCCGCTTCAACGGACGCAGGAAGGCGCACCGATCTCCCGTCTCATGGCGTCGCAGCTCGCCCCGGCCAGACCAATGTCGTGGGTTGACTCCTGTTGCTCTCATGTCGCCCGCGAAGTCACTACCCCTCGCTATACGGCGCGGCCCAGTGGACTCACGTGGCGACCTCACATGCGCCGACGCTCAAGGCGGACAAGTCATCTTGTGTCTCAGTGCGCGACCGACCCATCGATCGATCCAACCGCCAATGACCGTTGCTTGAGCAACTCGAGCAGACTGGCGGCCTAACGCACAGACTCAGATGCAGGAACTAAGCCCCCGACCTGGCGACCACTCGTTGAGTTCTCTCACTGCGCCACAAATTCGGACGATAGACAGACTAGCAAGCTGGGGACGAGAGACTGACCCCAGACTCGCCCAGACTGACCAACTGGCGAGCTCATAGCGCCCCTTAAATGCATGTGAACAGGAAACCTTTCCCACCAGAGGTAGACACCAAAGCTTCGATTGCCACAGCGGCGCCACCGCCAGAAATGGAGGGCGACTGCTTCACACAACGTGCTGCGGCGCTCTCTTCAAAACAGCAATTTTTACGGCTCAGTTCCTTTCTTCGTTGATTTTGCGGAGAACCTCTCCATTCCTTATCTTGTAAGTTCACCTGATTTTCAATATCTTCTGGAGCACCACATCTCAAACGCGTCGATTCTCTCGTGTTCCCACTGTCCACGATTCACTACCATAAAATTCTCTGCTCCAAACATAGATTCACAGAAATTTCTTCCTAAAATTATGACATATTTTTGATACCAGTGAAGTTCTTTTGGCCATAAATGCCCTTTTTGCCTGTTCTAGTCTGCTTTTTATGTCATCCTCGCTTCGTCTGTAATGGCCTCTTTTGCTTACAAGGTAGCAGAATTCCTCAGTTTCGTCGACTTCACGACCACTAATGTTGGTGTTACGCTTATCACTGTTCTCTTTCCTCAACTTCTCATTACTTTCGTCTTTCTTTGATTTACTCTCAATCCACATTCTGTACTCATTAGACTGTTCATTCCATTCAATATTTCTTGTAATTCTTCTTCATTTTCACTTCACTGCCTCTCTGGCGCCTTTGCCTTTGCTAAAGCCATTATAATCATCATCTAACAGGCCCTCGATTTTCTTTTCCATTAATCTGTACATTTTTCTCCTCAACATTTTAAATGAATGAGTTGTTAAGCTGATTATGTGATAGTTTTCATGTCTATCTGCCCTCGGAATGTTCGAAATTGTGTGCCTGATATTTTCCCAAAGTCTCTCTCTTATATTCTGCAGGCTATCATTCCCCCCCATGCTTTTAGAAATTACAATGAGACATCATCTATCCATTTTGCTTTCCCATGTCTTCCATAGACATTTAAATTCTAATACTGGCTGCCGTATGTCTTCCTTATCGACTCCAATTTCTTTTCCTATCAGAGTTATCAGACAAATCCTCCCCGTCATAGAGGCCTTTAATGTACTCTTTGCACCTATCTGCTCTCTCCTTTGCGCATAACAATGGAACTCCCATTTCATTCTTAATGTTAGCACTCTAGCTTTTAGTTTTACCGAAGATTGTTTTGCTTTTTTATGTGCTGAGTCATTCCTCCCAACGATCATTCCTTTTTCGATTTCGTAACATTTTCCCTGCAACTATGTCGCCTTTGCTGCCATGAACTTATTTATTTCATTCCTAGGGAATTGATATTGCTGTATTCCAGTCTTGCCCTGATCATTTTCGTACTTCCTCCTTTCGACGATCATTTGGAGTATTTCTTCCGTTACCTACGGTTTCTTCGCAGTTGCCTTTCTTGTACCGACATCAGACTGCCCAGCATCAGTGATTGCTCTTTTTAGAGTTGCTCACTTTTCTTCAACTCTACTGCGTACTGAGCTATTCATTATCGCAGTATCCACATCTTTAGCGAATTTCAGAAGAGTCTCACCATTCCTCTAGTCTCCCACGGTAGTGAACCAGTGTATGTAGGGGCCCTGATAAAGACCTTATCGCGTCCAGTGTCACGTCAGAAATCCAGTACCGGGCTACACATTTGGGCTCCTTGCTTCCCACACCCGCTTTCCCCCAGGCAACCACCGGAAACTGATCAAAGTTACCTAGGGGAATCACTCAGGCAATTGTGCTACTTATATCCAAGATCACCTAACATAAAAATGTCGGCAACCACCTCTCCTCCCCTCTGGACCAGTGAGGTTCATTTATACCCTCCACATCTTTATCTTTTGTAACTGGGTCATTTGTGTGATAGGGGTTAATCAAACTCGTGCTCCTAGGTAATTTCGGCCGTGTGCCATTATCAAGTTCATTTTCTATATTACATATCTTGCTCGTCACGTTCTTTTATGTCAGGCTGCTGCACATAGGGCATGTTACGATGGAGTACGACTTCTGATTTTATGTATGTGAGATAAAAGAATGTGATGAGCACGATACATTACACAGTAAATGTCCTCGATAGTGTCTCACGGCCGTAATAAACTATAACACGACTTTAATAAGACACAATACAGCCGTATTTGTAAATACAAGTATTACATGACACCACCAGAGACCACGTCCAGACCCAGACGTGTATGTAAGTACTCTCATTTTTGTGTATTTTCTCATATTTTTCGTAGTTTCCCCAGTTTTAAGTATTTTTCGCCCATTTTCCTATTTTATAACCGGAAACACTCTGGAGCATAGGGAGAGGTTATCTCTATGTCTTTATAACAAATTACCTCATTCCAGGTCTGTTCGTTACAAGATACATTATGAGGTACCCATGGTCTATGGATACAATCTTTCGTTAAAAATCAAAATGAGCTTGGTCGAGGGTTCGAACTCTCTGTGCTTAAATTTTGAATAAAAATCATCAGTAACGGCAGAAAAGTGTGAGCTTAAGAATTCACCCTCATCCCGCCAACGGTCTTGTCAGAGACGGCGGATAGAGGTTCAGGACACTCGGCTATCCTTGGGGTAGGAAACTGCACCTACAGTATCAGCAATGATCAACTGCGTGAGGATGAAGAAAGCAATGGAAACTACTGAATTAAAGACACATAATGTGTATCCGCAGGACTTGTGGTCTGTAACTGAGAAAGATGTCATGATAATCTTTACATTGGCAAAAGATTCTGGAGTAGCCCCCTTTCGCTTCTCCAGGAGGGAATTGCCATGGGGGAGGCGACCACAAGAAAAAGACTGAGTAACCAACGAAAGGATAACGTTCTACGTGTCGGCTATGTAACGTCAGAAGTTAGAACGGGATAGGGAAGCTCTAACATCTGAAACAGGGAATGCTAGGTATAGTAGGCGACAGTGACGTTAAATGGAAAGAAGACAAGGATTCCTGTCCAGATGAGTATGAGGTAAAATCAACAATAGCTGAAAATGGTATAACGAAAGTAGGATTCGTTATGAATAGGAAGATAGGACAGAGAGTGGGTTACTGTGAACAGTTCAGTGATACGGTTGTTCTTATCAGAATCGATAGCGAACCAAGGCCAACAACAAAAGTTCGAGCGGAGGATGAGGAGGTAGAGAATGTATATGACTATATTGAATGGGTAATTCAGTAGGTAAAGGGAGATGAAAATCTAATCGTCACAGGGGACTGGAATGCGGTTGTAAGGGAAAGAGTAGAAGAAAGGTTTACGGGAGAACATTGGGCTTGCTAGTAAGATTGAGAGAGGAGAAATACTAATAGAGTTCTGCAATAAATTTCAGCTGCTAATAGTGAATACTCTGTTCAAGAATCACACACATCATGAGCCTCTTGCACAGACCTACTACCCTGACTTCCACTGCGTCATGTATTCTACTTCAGGGCCTCTGAACCTCTTGTCTGTAGCCAAGTGTGTACCGAAATCACCAAAGAGAACAGTTACTGCTCTTTTGTCTCCTTCTGTCACTACACAATCCAGCGTGTTCCAGAATTAGTTCATTTCCGCTTTGTCTGTTCTGCTTTAATTGTTTGTGGGTGCATTTGCAGTTATCTCTGTATCGGTATTGTGTCCTGTCTTCGTCGTCATCTCCTTCTCACCCTCCCACTCAGTAACATTAGCCAAGCTGTATATGTCTACCAAAAGTGCTGTGCCAGATATAAAAGCCTGTAGCTTAACCCTATAATATGGTGTTACCTTTAATATTGTACATTTTTCTGACTCCAGTGTGTTCCCATCCTTGAATCTTGTTTCTGGTAATGTCAGGACACCAATTTTATACTCCTTTATGCCGTCCAGGACTTTCATGCTTTGCCATTTCGATATGAAAAATTCTGTTTGTGTGTACCAATCATTTTTCAGCTATTCATGCTTTGCATCTTCAGTGGTCTATAATACAAAGAAAATAATTTACATATACATTTTTGATATGAGATCTGTAGTGAGTCTGAGTAGCCCAATTTGATCTATTGCTGTTTGCAACTCTATGGCTATGTTTTTTATAGTTACATTTGTTTGTGTCACATTCATGCCTCAATTTATTGTCCTTCATGTGCTCTCTCTCTCTCTCTCTCTCTCTCTCTCTCTCTCTCTCTCTCTCTCTCTCTCTCTCTTATACCGGTTCTAGGCGCTCAGTCCGGAGCCGCGTGACTGCTACGGTCGCAGGTTCGAATCCTGCCTCGGGCATGGATGTGTGTGATGTCCTTAGGTTAGTTAGGTTTAAGTAGTTCTAAGTTCTAGGGGACTGATGACCTCAGCTGTTAAGTCCCATAGTGCTCAGAGCCATTTGAACCATTTGAATCTCTCTTATACCATAAGATTGCCGTGACTCTATTATCCCAGTGTGTTGGTTATTTTCCTTTATTAGATGCTCTGAATACGTGGAGTGGCTACATTTGGCTTCAGTGCCCTTGTATGTTCTTTGTGCAGCCCAATATATTTAGAGTTGTAGCTGTTACATATTAATTCATATAGTTCTGAACTGTTGAATTTATCTTTCTCTATTTTCACAGTGTTTACTTTCTTTTGTATTGTTGTATTTATCTCTAAAGATTGATTAATTTAATGTTTTTTTGAAGATGCTACTAATCTTCACAGTGAGATGGTTGTGGTATGTGCCTTTTGTGTTGAGGGACCTGTTTTCTGGTGTGAAAGTGCATTCTGTTATTGTTATGTGTTGGCATATCTGTACTGTTTTCAGTTCTGCTATCTTCTGTCTGTACTTTCCTTTTAATGGCATTACGTAGTTTGTCTACTATGTTTCTGTTGTATCCATTGTTTTGTGCTATGTTGATGAATATTATTAGTTGTTCTTGATTGTTCGTTTTGCTCAGAGGTATTCTGCCCAGTTTGCATTCTTTTTGAAGCTGTGTCTGCTGTTATATTTTGTAATTTTGAGGTCAAGGAACTATATTGTCCATTGTGTTTCCAGGATGGTATATGTTATTTAGTTTTGTAGTTAGTTTATTTGTCAAATTCTGTAATGCGAAACATGGGAATACTCTTGAAATTATAACAGATCTCCCACGAATATCGTCCCTACGTATTTTCTGGCTGGTTCTCAGCACTAGTGCTCATGGACCTTTTGTACAAAGTTTTTTCTGGTTGTTATATGTTTTTGACATCTTTCGATATGTTTTTCATTCTTGTTTCAAGATTTCAGTCAGATTTTCATTCCCCAGTACTTTTTTGTAATAGCTCTTTTTGTTATTCATGTATTCCTGTTTATCCATGAACACTGCAGTATTACTTTTGTAGGAAATTCTCCCGTATCCTGATTGTTTTCATTTATTGACTTAAATGTGCTTCTTTGTTTTCTTTCTTTTTGTTTCTATGAGTTTTCCTTGTTTTTTGATGATACCATTTACTTGTTTTGCTATCAGTTTGCATTAATCCTGGTTTCATCACCTTGTGCGACAATATGTTCTTTTTCTATTATGGTATCCTAATGTCTGCATTTTTTAATTCAGTCTCATTAATAGTGTATTTGTGATTGGTGTGTGTGTGTGTGTGTGTGTGTGTGTGTGTGTGTGTGTGTGTGTGTGTGTGTGTGTGTTTTCTCCTGCAGTTGTTTCCTCATGACTGTATTTAATTTTGTATTTTGTATATTCAGTTGTTCTGTTGATACTTTCTGAGCTATCTGTTCTCCTTTATCTATCATCTGTCACACGATTATTCACGTAAATTTCTACCTACAAGTGCAAATGTAACAGGTTTTTGTTTAGCTCAAGTTTTTTGCATATTGCTGTCAAATTTCATTATTTAATCAAGATCGTTGTGCTGTTAACTTGGATTTTTGTCCTGCTTAAAAATCACGACATTAATGTAATTTGAAAGCACTTGCCATTGTTCACAACTTCTGTTGAATTTCATATTATTTCTTGTCTTGTGGAACTGGATGAGGGCCATCTTATATGTGATGTAGACCTTTAAATTTTAAGTGTTATGTCAAGGACTTGTTTTAGTTTTCTAGCCTTCGTCATGATATGTAAATGATTTTTAATTTAAAGATCCCTTTTTAGGCCTATCTCTAATGTCTGATTCATTCTGGATGCTGTGCTACTCGGGAATTCTGTCTCTCCCTTCCATGGTGAGGCTGGCTCCCTAGAATCAGATAGCCTATTTGTGCCAGCCAGAGTCTATCCAGGGTTAAGTACCCTTGGGGTAAATTACTGTTTATTATGTGCTCCATGGCTACTTCCCAAATCAAAGCATTAATTGAGCTACTACAGTTGCAGTAGTGGGATTACAACTGAGGTTGTGAGCTCTATAGGATATATAGAGAACAGTCCTGCAAAGGTGAACTTACCACCTTACCAAGCACTTTTCTGAAGCACAGACAGGACACGTTTGTTCCTTTCACAGCCTCGACACTAGGTGCCATGTATGGATTAACTTCAGTTTCAATCTGAAGACAAAGCCTCTACCTCCTCTGCCTTTGGGATTCTCACCTCCTTCCGCGATAGAAGGCGTTGATTTCCTTCACCTGTCACCCTCCTAGACATGGCTCTTTACTGGGCATTATCGTCCAGAGCCAGACAAACTCAGGTTTTTCAGCAAAGTATTATTCTTCCAAAGACTGGCTAAACGGTATATATGTTTGTAATTACCTGTATGTACCTTATTTTGTTTAATATAAAATTTGGAAAAGACTTTGATGCACATTTGCACATACACAGGTCAGCCAGAACAATATGACAACCTGCATAATAACCATTATTTCCACCTTTCGCATGGATAACAGCAGCGTCACTTCATGGAAGCAATGAGGCCTTGGTAGGTCGCTGGAGCGAACTGGCACCATATCTACACGCAAAACTCACCTAATTCCAGTAAATCCCTGTGAGGGGGACGATAAGATCTCATACCACGTTCAATCGCTTTTGGTATGTGTTCGTATTTGATCCAGTTCAATTCGGGTGATTTGGGGGGTCAGCACATCTATTGAAACTCTGCAATGCGTTCCTCGAACCACTCCACCACATTCCTGATCTCGTGGCATAACGCATTATCTTGCTGAAAAATGTCACTGCCTTTGGCAACTGTGATCCAAATGAAGAAGTGTTCGTAGTCTGCAAACAGTGTACGATAGTCTTTGGCCATCATGGTGCCTTGCATGAGCTCCACTGGATCCATGGATGCTCATATGAATGTTCCTCAGAGCATAATGAAGCAGCCGAAAGTAGTATGACGAAGTACGTGACATTGTTGCCAAATTTATTCACGATGGTGGATCCAAGATGGCAGTGATAGATGTAGCAACGTCGTAATGGTGATAAGTTCAAATAATGGCGGGAAAATAGGTCAGCTGGGCTACCTCCACTAACCTAACTCCCTCCTCCCCTCCCCTCACCTCCTCAAGAAAATGGTGGGAAACTTTTGACGTGAAATAACGGCGGGAAAAAAGGTCAGTTGGGCTACCTCTACTAACCTAAGTAATCCAACGACCATCTCTTCCTAGGAATTGGTGGGAAAAGGACTGTCTATGCGGGACTGCTGGATTTGGCACGCATTGTTTATTTCTACAATTTGGGGACGCTGATGTACAGACACGTTCACTACGCGTGAAACTGGCAAAATAATGCATTGCACAAACTCTCATTGCATATAAAAATGTAATAAAGATCTATTCCCTACAGGGGCCCTTGTTTATGTAACGCGCTGATAATGGACTTAAACTCCGCAGGCAGCAGCGGGCTGGTGTTATACCGAACGCGCGCTGTAGTACTTGGTGTACTTGCTGAGAATGTAACAGTAACTGGAGACATTGCATTGTACTATAATTATTAATAAAGTGTGATCCTTAACGTCTGTAACCGCTAGACGTACATCCCGAACCGGGGGCTCAAGAATGCAACAGTTTGAAAAAATTCGAATACATAGTGCTGCTCTTCCCGCTGAGCGCCTAGCGAGTTGGTGAGTCACGGGATAACTTCCGCCTGCTGCTGCCTGCAGAGTCTAAGTCCCTTATCAGCGCGTTACGTAATCAAGGTCACCCACTCTCTATATAAGCGGGCAGTGCACGCCAGCGGAACCATTCCGCTGGGAGCTCTGTCTGCAACAGCATTGAAGGAAGCACTATGCCTCGTCGACGTGTGTATTGTCAACGCCGCCACCGCATGCCAGTCTACAAACATATTGTAAGCCTCGAAAATAAACTTGGAGGCAACGGAATAGCTCAAGCAGTAATCTTAAATGGACCTATATTCTTCCGAGGCTGCAGGGTTAATTTTACTCTGGATGTCGCTACTGGAAATTCTGGTAGTGGTTGGTTTACCCTAGTCATTATTCGTTGTGAAAACGCCTCACTTCCTGAACTCGAATCCTTCGCGGAATGATGACCAGATGTGTCGGGCACTCATGCCGGATCGACATGTCCCACATGCGAAACGCCTCTGGGCATGCATGTGTTTACCTAACCACTGTCACTGATGTGCTGGCACATCGCCTTTTTACCTGTGGGTCCAGCAGCAGTCTAATTGCCAAGCGGAATGTTTGCCTAGTGATCCACCCTCGCAGGCATGGCAAAAAGGTTTTCACTGTTGTACTGACGTCTCAAGTCTATGTAAGTCTCCCTCTAGACGCACCATAGAAATCTGTTGCAATGCTTCCAGAAAATGTTTATGAAAATATCCCAGACTAACACAGGATGTATTCTTCCTAGCAATCCTAATGGGACAGCCCATCTGTCATGAGTTACTCTTCCTCGAAATTGTAAAGTCCTGCTTTCAACATATAACTCAGAAACGGTAAACGTTCGATCCTGTTTTTACCGCTAAAACCCTTCATTATGTACCCATCTTGTTGAAGAAATCTCTGAAACATCCTATGTCCCAGCACAAAGAATGTCTTGTGAACTAATGGAATATTCTGATTGACTCTTACTGAATTTACCCACCAAACTGCTGCTGCTGCCAGTATGGGAGCACTGTCTGCAATTTTTTTTCTTGAGACAAGACTTTCAGCAGCAAAACTATTTTGTGCTGCCCACCATATTGCACTGGCAGTTAAAGGCTGCAAAAGTGGTTTACAGATCATTAAATATGGAAAGACACTTTGTCAGTTACACTACTCTGCTACTGCCGAGAAAAGCTTGAATATTTCAGCGTCAAATCGATCTCCAACCCGGCGATATCACCACATATCACATCGATGCAGTACACACAAAAAATGGTTCAAATGGCTCTGAGCACTATGGGATGCTCGAGGCAGGATTTGAACCTGCGACCGTAGCAGTCGCACGGATTCGGACTCAAGCGCCTAGTACAGACACAATTCTTATCTAGCTCCATACCAAATCACCATTTCTGCATCCCGAGTATAGCTATCTACTTCCTGCCACTCGTATATATACCATGAAGACAGACAGCATAAGCACATGCACCATATATACTCCTCGCAGCAGTAGATATTTCCCGCGAGGTTGGATGGTCATCCAGTGCAGCCAACGGTTCCAAGTCATCTGCCTCCGAACACACACTTGCGCACTGCATGACCAGAGTACCCTCAGCAGACCAAGGTTACTCTCCGAATTGTTGTACAAAGGCTGGGTCAGTTCTCCTCCGCACAAAGGCGTTACTGTTTCTGACCCCCATCTGCTTCTTTGCTTGCTTTTTACTCCCACATCCAGACTCGGGATTACAAGAACATATGTATTTTCATGTAGTTTACCACAATATCATACCATTTACGCGATACTTAGCAATATCGCTTGCACAATATAATTCCGAAATTACAAATGGCAAATGGCTCTGAGCACTATGGGACTCAACTTCTGAGGTCATTAGTCCCCTAGAACTTAGAACTACTTAAACCTAACTAACCTAGGGACATCATACACATCCATGCTCGAGGCAGGATTCGAAACTGCGACCGTAGCGGTCGCGCGGTTCCAGACTGTAGCGCCTAGAACCGCTCGGCCACTCCGACCGGCTGGCAGGGATCGAATGAAGGGTAGAGCCACGGATCGTAACACATGTGAAATATAACGTCCACTGTTCAAAGAGCCGTCAATGCGAACAAGAGGTGACCGAGACGTTTAACCAATGGCACCCCATACCATCACGCCGGGGGATACGCCAGTATGGCGATGACGAATACACGCTTCCAATGTTCGTCCATCGCGATGTCGCCAAATACGGATGCGACCATCACGATGCTGTAAACAGAACCTGGATTCATCCGAAAAAATGACGTTTTGCCGTTCGTGCACCCAGGTTCGTCGTTGAGTACACCATCGCAGGCGCTCCTATCTGTCATACAGCGTCAAGGGTAACCACAGCCACGTCTCCGAGCTGATAGTCCGAGCCGCTGCAAACGTCGTTGAACTGTTCGTGCAGATGGTTGTTGTCTTGCAAACGTCCCCATCTGTTGACTCGGAGATCGAGACGTGGCTGCACGATCCGTTACAGCCGTGCGGATAAGATGACTGTCATCTCGACTGCTAGTGACACGAGGCCGTTGGGATCCAGCACGGCGTTCCGTATTCCCCTCTTGAACCCACCGATTCCATATTCTGCTAACAGTCATTGGATCTCTACCAACGGGAGCAGCAATGTCGCGATACGATAAACCGCAATCGCGATAGGCTACAATCCGACCTTTATCAGAGTCGGAAACGTGATGGTACGCATTTATCCTCATTACACGAGGCATCACAACAACGGTTCACCAGGCAACGTTGGTCAACTGCTGTTTGTGTATGAGAAATCGGTTGGAAACTTTCCTCATGTCAGCACGTTGTAGGTGTCGCCACCGGCTCCAACCTTGTGTGAATGTTCTGAAAAGCTAATCATTTGCATATCACAGCATCTTCTTCCTGTTGGTTAAATTTCGCGCCTGTAGCACGTCATCTTCGTGGTGTAGCAATTTTAGTGGCCAGTAGTGTAGATGCACACAAAACACACCACAGTTGACGCTCTTCAACCAAATAAAGACGGCAAATGTGCAGTAGCAGTCAACTGGATAATTTACGTGGGAGGGAATAATGCTCCAGCGCAAACAGACGTCCACATTGAATCTTCTCAAATTTCCATGGAGTGCACACGCAATCGCGGAGGCTGTCCAACACTAACTATTAATTCGCTATTCAGCCGTATAGAGGGCGACATGGTTAGGCCAGCTACATTCCTCTACACCACTCCTCCTTTCCATTTGGCCTGCACCTGCCGCAAGCCAGAAACGTGATTCGTTATCGCCGCAGCCACTGCCACCGCGTGCCTAGCACCCCCAGAGAGAATCGTCCTAGGAAACTGGCGAAATATACATTTGATCGCTGTACTTACAATCAAATATTGCGATTGCAGTCTCAATCGGATGACTTTCCACAACGCGTGAAGTATTGGAAATAGCCCCTCCTGACGACTGTGGTTCTGGAAACGGAAATATCTGTACCAATCATATGACTTGACATAATTTTCCAAGTAAAAAAACAAAATCTTTCATTCCCTTTGCGGCTATCGCAGTATTCCACGTCAGATCCATACCTTCCCTTACGACAGGGTATATCCATTTTCTCTAGACAGGTCGGAACACACAGACATACATCATAAGCCTGATGCTATGTGTTTCCATCGGAACGAGAATTGATGCCATGATCGCGTGTTTAGAAGTGACATAAAATCGACAGATTACGAAAAATGACGGAAAATATGCTTAAATTGAGAGAAAACACATTAAAATGCAGGAAATTGAGGAAGTACTTGCATGTCTTTCTGTTGGCGCAGAACAACTCTTGTACATGGAAACGCGTATGCGACAGATAAAGGAAAACGAGAAAACGTTGGCATGGAAGCACCGGGAACGAGAGAAAGAGTCATTTTTTTCGTTTTGGCAGCATTCTATTGTATGTATTTTGAGGTAATAGTGATACACAGGAGTTGACTGCTGTCTCTGATGCTTTGCTGAAAAAAAAAAAGAATAATAGCAGAGCAGTGTAGTTGAGGAAGTGTCTTTCTATATTTAATGATTTGTAGACCACTTTTTCAGGCTTTAACTGTCAGTGGAATTTGGTGATGGGCACAAAATAGTTTTGCTGCTGAAAGTCTTGTCTCAAGAAAGAAAACTGCAGACAGTGCTCCCATACCGGTAGCAACAGCAGTTTGGTGGGTAAATTCAGTATGAATTTCTCTTCTGTAGGTCAGTGCTTCGAATTCTGTTTGCGTAATTGTTCTGATTTTTTTCCATCTGTGCTTAGACAGTGCTCTCTTTCCAAATAACAATAATGCTTTTTTGATTAACAGCGTTTTCGCAAGCATGCACAGATGTGATGAAGGCTTTTAGCGGTGAGAACAGGAGCGGACGTTTACCGTTTCTGAGACATGTTGAAAGCGGGACTTTACGAGTTCCAGGTAGAGTAACGTGACAGATGGGCTGTCCCATTAGGATTACTAAGAAGAATGCGTTCTGTTATTCAGGGATATTATCGTAAGCATTTCCTGAATGCATTGCAACAGATTTCTATAGGATGTCCAGAGGGAGATTTACATAGACGTGAGACGTCAGTATAACAGTGACAATCTTTTAACTGCACCTGTGAGGATGGGACGTTAGGCAAACTTCTCGCTCGGCAAATAGGCTGGTGCTGGACTCAAAGGTACAAAGGCGATGTGTCAGTGCACCAGTGGCGGTGGCTGGTAAACAAATGCACGCCCGGAGGTGTCTCATATGTGGGACAGGCTGGACCGGCATGCACACCTGACACATTCGGTCATAATTCTGCCTTGAACCCCTATAGGGAACAGATCGCTGATACATTGTGGTCAAATTTCTTATCGATAGTTCGAAAGCGTTTTTACATGCAATGAGCATTTGTGCACTGCATTATTTCGGCCGTTTTAGTGTTGTGAGCATGTTTACACTGCATTATGCATCCATTATTTTGCCAGTTTTACGCGCATTGAACGTGTCTGTACAGCAGAGTACTGCATTATTTTGTGAAGATGTCTGTAGGCTGTGCAATGCATTATTTGACAGTTTACAATTGGTGCGTGTGTTTGCAGAGCGTTTCAAATGCATTATGTTGACAATTTACGAGTCGTTTACATGTCTGTACATCAGTGTACTGCATTATTTCTGTAGTTTGCAGGTCTGTAGGCTATTTATTGTGACCCCATGCACGTCAGGGCCAGTGTTTTTTATCAGTGTAATAAATAAGCTGTATGAAATCTACCCCTAAATAAATAGTTCCAACATCCGACTGAAAATCAATAACAAGAACACACGCATTTTTTCGGATGGTTCGCCATAATATAGACCGCACTGCAGTTCCTTCTCTAAATCCTCGCACAAACGAAAAAATGGCTGACATTGAAATAAGTGTACAAGGAATAGAAAAGCAACTGGAATCACTCAACAGAGGAAAGTCCACTGGACCTGACGGGATACCAATCCGATTCTACACAGAGTACGCGAAAGAACTTGCCCCCCTTCTAACAGCCGTGTACCGCAAGTCTCTAGAGGAACGGAAGGCTCCAAATGATTGGAAAAGAGCACAGGTAGTCCCAGTCTTCGAGAAGGGTCGTCGAGCAGATGCGCAAAACTATAGACCTATATCTCTGACGTCGATTTGTTGTAGAATTTTAGAACATGTTTTTTGCTCGCGTATCATGTCGTTTTTGGAAACCCAGAATCTACTCTGTAGGAATCAACATGGATTCCGGAAACAGCGATCGTGTGAGACCCAACTCGCTTTATTTGTTCATGAGGCCCAGAAAATATTAGATACAGGCTCCCAGGTAGACGCTATTTTCCTTGACTTCCGGAAGGCGTTCGATACAGTTCCGCACTGTCGCCTGATAAACAAAGTAAGAGCCTACGGAATATCAGACCAGCTGTTTGGCTGGATTGAAGAGTTTTTAGCAAACAGAACACAGCATGTTGTTATCAATGGAGAGACGTCTACAGACGTTAAAGTAACCTCTGGCGTGCCACAGGGGAGTGTTAGGGGACCATTGCTTTTCACAATATATATCAGTGACCTAGTAGATAGTGTCGGAAGTTCCATGCGGCTTTTCGCGGATGATGCTGTAATGTACAGAGAAGTTGCAGCGTTAGAAAATTGTAGCGCAATGCAGGAAGATCTGCAGCGGATAGGCACTTGGTGCAGGGAGTGGCAACTGACCCTTAACATAGATAAATGTAATGTATTGCGAATACCTAGGAAGAAGGATCCTTTATTGTGTAATTATATGATAGCGGAACAAACACTGGTAGCAGTTACTTCTGTAAAATATCTGGAACAGAAAAGGGAAGTAATGACAGTGGCACGTAAAGTGCCCTCCGCCACACACCGTTCGGTGGCTTGCGGAGTATAAATGTAGATGTAGATGTAGATATCATTTTCTCGGTACTTCTCGATATGAAGCACTAGGCAGCATCCTACCGATCGCTAGCGCAACATAATTCTCAAGATATAGACTGGAAATTAGATCTCTACAAACCCGAAACCTTAGCTAGGTGGGGCGCGCTGTAACCCACAGAATAACTAGAAACCTGTTACGCCTGCAAAGACATTTACTCGGCAACTCGAAACAAAGAGAGGAAACTGATATTTTCACTCTCGAATACCGATTCGGTGATGTAGTAGATTCCAAATCATCCACATAATTTACAAGGTAAACTAAAATGTTTCTCATGTCTAGAGAACCGCCAAACGCGTCCTCCACACGCTAGATGCACACAGCACAATCGATCTTCTCTCAACTAAATAAAGGCGCGAAATGTGCAGAAGCAGTCAACCAAACAAACTACATGGGCGGGAATAACGATCCAGCGCCAATACATTTCCATATTCAATCTTCTGAAAGTTCCACACAGTCACGAAAGCTATCGAACACGTACGAAGTATTAGTTCGCCAGCCGGCCGATGTGGCCGAGCGGTTCTAGGCGCTACAGTCTGGAACCGCGCCACCGCTACGGTTGGAGGTTCGAATCCCGCCTCGGACATGGATGTGTGTGTTGTCCTTAGGTTAGTTAGGTTTAAGTAGTTCTAAGTTCTAGGGGACTGATGACCACAGCAGTTAAGTCCCATAGTGCTCAGAGCCATTTGAACCATTAGTTCGCTATTTGGTCGTCTGGAGGACAACGCATTTAATTCCTACACTCCATCAGACATCTGCAGTCTGAGAGCTCCTACCGTTAATGGGAAACGTGAATCACCCCCGCACAGGTCACCGGCGCGCGCTGCAGTCCAAGCACGTACAGGTAGAATGTTTATCCTAAGTAATCGGTTACATATATATTTTATCCCTGTACTTACAACTAAATTTTACGAAGGCGGTCTCCGTTGAACGACATTCGACAATGAGCGAATTATCGGAAATACACTCTGTTGATGGCTGTAGCTCTGGAAATAGAAATATCAGTACCATTCTTATGACTTGACACACTCTTCCCATGCTATCACAGTAATCCACGTGAAATCCATACCTTCCTTACCAGTGGACATAGCCACTTCCATTACACATGTCGGAACACAAACACTTACTGTATAAGCCTGATGCTCAAATACGAACATATCATGCACTCAGTACTCCTAAGTATAATACTTCGTCAATAACCGATTGCTGGCGATATGAAATAATACTGAGAGAAAATCAACCATGGGTGGACATGTCTCATAAGTTTTTCTTGCTAGTGCTACCACTGTGTCCTAGAAAGAGAGACGTAATCGGCCAGCTGTTAAAAAAAACTCGATTCCCTACAACTACTGTATGTTACTGTCACAAGCGGTCATGGTTCTACAGGTGCATACAAGTATGTATGTTAAAAGTTATACTGGCTTTATAAATCGAGGTACGACATTACCTCTGAATGAGATGGTTTTTCTATCTGTACAAATACCGAGTCGGTGATCGCTGGAGTGTATATTATCAAACCAGCACTCCAGTTACACTTAGCCCACGATACAACCTCATTATAAAATATGTGAATTTTGAAAGTGATTCGGCAAAGGGACGTGGCATGTAAGTGGTATTTGGGACTCCCTCATACCACCCCAGCTAGACATTCCTATACTACTTGTAACGTATTTTGGCTCGATACCATATCAGAGGTTCTGCGATATATCCACTGAATTATAGGCGATGACTGATTGAGAAGGAACACAAACAGTAGTAGTAGGTAATGTGCTGATTGAGGTCATAAGAAAATTTACACAAGCTTTTCAGGTCTCTAGTGTTGCACTATCTCCCAGAAATGATGTTCACTATTTGGAATCAAGTCTTTCCATTCAACCGCATACCTGTGTCGGGTCACACCCACAAGTGAATCATATTTCTGGCACTCTCATATCTCGAAACGAGACACCTTTCTTGAATATTTCTGCTACAGTAAAAGTCCAACGTGGTTTTAGTCAGCCCCTATGCATCTTGTAACTGCTCCCATTTCTACAGCTTAGTGCATGTGTTTGTTCCAATTTAAGTCGGAACTGAGCAGAAGTCGGAGAAAGACATATCCACCACCTTCTGCAACCCATGTAGAAACAGAACGACCTAAGTTAGTGCAACAGGACCATGCGTTGACCATTCGGTGGGAATGGGCGCAATGTGGTACGTCTCCGAACCAGATACAGATACTACAGACCGAAGCAGATCCGCATCCATTCAAATCTATCAGCCCAACATGCTATCATCATTATTTGGCACCATTCAACAGAGAAAAATTACGAACAGTAAAAGCTCCACTAATTTCACCCGATATAGAACTCACCTAGGCGCCATTGCTCACGCGATGACGCATAGCTGTGTTGTGGATCCGGCGCAGAGAGAGAGAGAGAGAGAGAGAGAGAGTGAGAGAGAGAGAGTTGTAATGCTTCCCAGAATAGCATTCTCCTAGAATTCCTAACGGGACACCCAGTCTGTCATCGAATTGACCTGTCAAACTGCTACTGCTGCCTATGTAGGACGATCCTATTAAATACACAGCTTTTGATCCATTGCAGAGGTCAGTTTAAGGTTTCATCACCCGTAATGTAGGATGATGACCATATCCCACAGACTATACTGTAACTCAGAATGAGATTTTCACTCTGCAGCGGAGTGTGCACTGATATGAAACTTCCTGGTAGATTAAAACTGTGTGCCGGACTGAGACTTGAACTCGGGACCTTTGCCTTTTGCGGGCAAGAGCCCTACCAACTGAGCTACCCAAGCACGACTCACACCCTGTCCTCACAGCTTTACTTCTGGCAGTACCTCGTCTCCTACTTTACAAACTTTACAGAAGCTCTCCTGCAAACCTTGCAGAACTAGCACTCCTGAAAGTTTGGAAAGTAGGAGACGAGGTACTGGCAGGAGTAAAGCTGTGAGGACGGGACGTGAGTCGTGCTTGCGTAGCTCAGATGGTAGAGCACTTGCCCGCGAAAGGCAAAGGTCCCGAGTTCGAGTCTCGGTCCGGCACACAGTTTTAATCTGCCAGGAAGTTTTATACTGTAACTCGCATGAGGCACTCCCTGTGACCCTGTGTCATTGTTTGAAACATTTTTTTCTAACACACTGTGTACACTGCCATACATTTTGTTTTTCTGCCACGACTTCGAGGTCTGTCGCAGGTCCTAAACTGACATTAAGACACTCTGATCCACGGCCTCTCACAGAAAACTAGACATCGCACAGTGTAAATCATTTTGTTACTGCAACCACCATAACACGTGACACATGGTGGATGATTTAAATAAAGCAACATACGGAAACTAGAAGGGTTTGGCTGCATTGTGGAGAGTTTCCAAACTGATGTCTGAAAGTGATTGACGTCCTCTACATTTAAACTCATCTGTCACAGTGACAGAATAGATTTTGACTCTACGTTCCCTTTCGACTGATTCCTCATATTCCACTCATGTACACGATCACTGTTTCGCTGCTAGCAACCCCCAGAGGTTGTCACCCATCCACAAAACTCATTCCCCAAACCAAACAAGCATTGTCAGTCAATCATTATGTGGTAACAAACAGCGCACCAATGCATGGATGGGATGGAAAATACACCGCCAATGTACTGTAATAAGAAACATCACAACTAATAGCGCAAACAATCTTAGCAATTTTACAGTAACTTCATCAATGGCCAATGATGTGACAGCACGTTTCCCCAGTTTCAGTATCATACCTAAATCGCCCCTTCTCTACGTTGCGAGTATCACTGCGAATGTAGATAGATGACTGCTCAGTACGTCCATTCAGTTTTAATTCTCGAACACACAAACCATCAAAGTATACCAGAAAGCACACTACATATTTCTAACACCTCGAGCATAGTGCTTAATTTATGATCTATCTCTCTGCGTATGAGAATCACAGAGCATCATCGCTGTCTTAGGGTAAAATTAGAGAATGAAAGACCCTCCTCACCCTGTCATTGACCAACCCGCCCTGCAACAGCGTTACCGAATTAATATGCAACCGATCAGAAGAAGACCGCTACACTCCACATCTCATGAATGAGTCCAGCTTTCCGAGTCCTAACCCACCCAAGTGCACGAGATTTATCGAAATGCACCCATGTCGAGGAGCTTAGCACTCCTTATCAATGTATAGTAACAGATTTCAAAGTGTTATGATGTAAAAGCAGACGGTTAAGAAGAATATGAAATGAATGATTTTTATGCACAATGGACTCTCAGACAGATGGAGTTCGATGCATTTTTACATAAATCAACCAAGCTATCAATTGTAAAGTGTTTTTCTAGAGTCTAGGATCGGTACCTGGAGGGTATTGGTAAGAAATAACATACACACACTCCTAAGGCTAAACATTCTGCCGGTTCTCTAGACATGAGAAACACTTTAGCTGACCTTGTAAATTATGGGGATGATTTGGAAACTACTACATCACCGACATCGGTATCGGAGAGTGGAAATATCAGTTTCCCCTATTTGTTTCGAGTTGCCGAGTAAATGTCTTTGCAGGCGTGACAAGTTTCTAGTTATTCAGTGGTTTACAGCGCGCCCCACCTAGCTAAGGTTTCGGGTTTGTAGAGATCTAATTTCCAGTCTATATCTTGGAAATTACGTTGGGCTAGCGATCGGTAGGATGCCGCCTAGTGCTTGATATCGAGAAGTACCGCGAAAATGATATAATATTATGGCGAACCAAGCGAAAAAATACATGTGTTCTTGTAATCCCTGAGTCTGGAGATGTGTGTAGAAAAGCGAGCAAGCAAGGAAGCTGGTTCGGAGCAGAAACAGTAACATGTTTGTGCCGAGGAGAAACAATCCCGAATTTGTAGAACAGATCTGAGAGCGACTTCAGTCCGTTGTACGTGCCCTGGTCGCACGTGGGTGGTGGATGACTTGTGATCATCGGCTGTGGGAAAGTATGTAGTGCAGAGAGGAGTATATATATTGTACTGTCCATCTTCGTGGTATATGTATGAATGCTGTAAAAGGTATGATTTTGTTTGGTGCAGGATACGAATTGTATGTTTACTACATCGACATGGGATACGGTGATATATTGCTGGGTTGGAGATATGTTTCATGTTCTAATATTCAAGCTCATCTCCTCAGTGGGAGAGCAGTGAAAACAAGTAAGAGTCTTTCCGCATTTGGCAATATGTATGGTAGTGTGTAAGATTTAATTGCCGGTGCAATATGATGATCTGTGTAAAATAACCGCTGAAAGTCTCGTCTGCAGACGGAAAAATGGCGGATGGTGCTTCCAAACCGGCAGCATCAGTAATTCGGCGGGTAAATTCGATAAGAGCCAATCATAATGCTCGATTCATTCACATCCTCTGTGCTGGGATATAGGAGCCTCTACATAACAGAGGGAGAGTTTGTGTGTGTTGAAAGCAGGAAGGGTAACACGTGATGGACGGGGTACCATGTTAGGTCCATGAGGAAGACTGCATTCGACCTTATTCTGCGTTATTTTCGTAAACAGGTTCTGTTAGTGCAAGAATTTCCATGCGCACAATGTAAGCCATCAAGAAAGCGAGTGTTAACGATTTCTGTGCCACTATACAATTTCCATGAGGTCGACTCGGTTCTTATTTTTACCTAATCATGTGACATCAGTATAAGATTGAGAACCTTGTTAGATGCACTTGCAAGGGTTTGTAGCTACACGCACGCACTTCGTGGCATTGCATTAGTCACACTGAGCAGCTAAGCATGGTTAGACGCATCTCTCAGTTACACTAGTAACAATGCACCCTGTGCAACTCTGTCATCAATGTTAAAGACACTTGCTGCCCAGAGGCATTTCGCGTATGAGACCGGTATGAGCGTGCCTTGGAGTTTCGTGACATTGGTATAACATTGACTGTATACTCGGAAATAGAAACAACTTTCACCTGCGTCGGGTGGGCGCGTCGCGTCTGTGACAACGCGTTCGCCCCTGGAGCATCTGCGCTCCCGCCAGGTCGCGTCAGCAACGGTGTCTACATGAACAAATATTTCTAGAGGAACTTCTCCTGTATCAAGTATGAAAGGGATGTCACCGCCTCATGCTTGAAGGCAACGCTGCGTGGTTTGACAGCTGACGGGCGCGTCACTTTGCTGGGAATGCCTGTAGCCTTCTGTATGGTCTAGTTTACTGGGGGTGGCGGAGGGTGCTTGTGCGTGTTGTTTTTGTGTCTGTTGCATTATTTTGTGAGCGGGTCTGTAGGCTGTGCTGTGCGTTATTTGGACAGGTCATGAGGGGTTAGGTTACTGGAGGTAGCTGAAATGACCTATCTTCCCGCCAAAATTCAAACTTCCGCCAAAAGCCGCCATCTTGGATGATGTGTTCGCCGCCATCGTGGATTACGCCCACTGCTTGAATACTGCTCAGCGGTGTGGGATCCGTACCAGATAGGGTTGATAGAAGAGATAGAGAAGATCCAACGGAGAGCAGCGCGCTTCGTTACAGGATCATTTAGTAATCGCAAAAGCGTTACGGAGATGATAGATAAACTCCAGTGGAAGACTCTGCAGGAGAGACGCTCAGTAGCTCGGTATGGGCTTATGTTAAAGTTTCGAGAACATACCTTTACCGAAGAGTCCAGCAGTATATTGCTCCCTCCTACGTATATCTCGCGAAGAGACCATGAGGATAAAATCAGAGAGATTAGAGTCCACACAGAAGCATACAGACAATCCTTCTTTCCACGAACAGTACGAGACTGGAATAGAAGGGAGAACCGATAGAAGTACTCAGGGTACACTCCGCCACACACCGTCAGGTGGCTTGCGGAGTATGGATGTAGATGTAGATGTAGATGTAGATGTCATCTCCGCCATATTGGATAATGGTACTTTGCCGTATTATCACCCTTGCCCCAATACTGTCATGTAATAATCGTTGTATATCCTGGCGACTGACTGCTTAACCAAAATACATGACACAAACAGCAGGCACTTATCCCTCATGACATTTCACTTCACAATTTAAGATTTTTCTTTTATCTTAGGTGCTGCTGCTGTTGCTGTATGCTGTTTCTATGGTTTGAAAGCGACCATCATGACCACTCCGTCGACTCCTGCTGTTGCCCCGACTGTGAGTGCAGCTATAAGGATACCCATGAAGTGAGGCAACACTACTGCCCCAGCTGTAAAGCTTTCATTGGGGCTTACGAGAAATAGCTGTCCAAAGAGTCCAGCTGTGAGCTGAACTAACCACCCCGAGTATAAACTCCACCTATGTGATGCTTTGAACTAACAGTGAAGATTTACTTCATTTTATAACCATCAAATCGCCGAAGAGCCAAACATGTTATGTTAGTACAGTTGCACATTTTCTTTTTCTAAGTTTACCAATACGTGTTCCACTGTGTAATGCAAGACAAGAAATAAAAGACTGAAAAATGTCATTTGACTTATAACGTTTGAATATTTACGTACTTTTCTATCGCTTGGTGAGCTGCGGGATGCAGAGACTGCCTTAAACCTGCTGGCCTGCTTAAGGCTTCACCAGTGGAGCCAAGAAGCTGTTCGTCATGTGCTGGCACGAGGGGGAGCCACTGTTGCTGCTTGCGCAATTGCTGCAGTGGACACTGATGCCGCCGGCCCCCGTCGCCTAATTGGGGACCATGGCTACGCTCACTCTGTGTCTTGCTGCTGCACAGGCAACTGCATTGAACGCCGCCAACATGCCTTACAGGAGATATCGACGTCGTCGTCGTACAACAGTTTACGAAAATATAGAAAACATCGAACTTACTACAACATCTGGGGACAAGGACAATCGTATTCCAGTGAAGAGTGTTGCAGCCCACGCTCTCGTCGATGGACCTAGTGTATTCCTTGGATGTTCACTTAATATTAGTTTGGATATTAACGACACATTCTCACATGGAAATGGATAGTTCACTGTCGCCATTGTGAGGGGTGGTAGCGGAGTTTCTAGTGTACCTGGACTTGAAAGTTTTAATGATAGAGATATAATTGCCTATCGTATCTACCGTATGTTTGAACTTGCTAATAAAGACTTTGGTCAATCTGCTTATGACTATACTTCTCCACTTCCTGGGTAGGTGTGTGCCTGCTGCTACTGGTGACAGGGCCCACACTCCATAAGGCTGACTGAGCAACCAGCGCCCTGCGAAGGCAATTTTGTGTTTGTGAATAGTAAATATGTCTCTGTGAACAATGTTTTCTTGACGCATAAGAGCGTGAACAGATCGTCCTCACTGCACCTTGCTTGGGACAGTTCTAACGACAGCCTGTTTCAAGACTGTGATATGTTTTGCAAATTTTGTAAACAGCTGCTCAGGTTTAAGTAAAATGCTATATTTTAGGTGAATTTATTGATTTTATTAATCATTTTCCCATACAATACCTTTGGGTTTTCGTAATCGTCATTCATCAAAAGAAATTGGTATCTGTTGCACATACCCCTTGAAATGGTTTTACATTACTGGCCATTAAAATTGCTACACCACGGCGATGACGTGCTACAGACGCGAAATTTAACCGACAGGAAGAAGATGCTGTGATATGCAAATGATTAGCTGTTCAGAGCATTCACACAAGGTTGGAGCCGGTGGCGACACCTACAACGTGCTGACATGAGGAAAGTTTCCAACCGAAATCTCATACACGAACAGCAGTTGACCGGCGTTGCCTGGTGAAACGTTGTTGTGATGCCTCGTGTAAGGAGGGCGTACCATCATGTTTCCGAATTTGATAAAGGTCGGTTTGTAGCCTATCGCGATTGCGGTTTATCGTATCGCGACATTTCTGCTCGCGTTGGTCGAGATGCAATTACTGTTAGCAGAATATGGAATCGGTGGTTTCAGGAGGGTAATAAGGAACGCCGTGCTGGATCCAAACGGCCTCGTATCACTAGCAGTCGAGATGACAGGCATCTTATCCACATGGCAGTTACGGATCGAGCAGCCACGTCTCGATCCCTGAGTCAAGAGATGCGGACGTTGGCAAGACAACAACCATCTGCACGAACAGTTCGACGACGTTTGCAGCAGCATGGACTATCAGCTCGGAGACCATGGCTGCGGTTACCCTTGAAGCTGCATCACAGACAGTAGCACCTGCAATGGTGTACTCAACGACGAACCTGGGTGCACGAATGGTAAAACGTCATTTTTTAGGATGAATCCAGGTTCTGTTTACAGCATCATGATGGTCGCCTCCGTGTTTGGTGACATCGCGGTGAACGCACATTGGAAGCGTGTATTCGTCATCTCCATACTGGCGTATCACCTGGGGTGATGGTATGGGGTGCCATTGGTTACACGCCTCGGTCACCTCTTGTTCCCATTGACGGCACTTTGAACAGTGGACGTTACATTTCAGATTTGTTACGACCCGTGGCTCTACCCTTCATTCGATCCCTGCAAAACCCTACATTTCAGCAGGATAATGAACGACCGCACGTTGCAGGTCCTGTACGGGCCTTTCTGGATACAGAAAATGTTCGACGGCTGCCCTGGCCAGCACATTCTCCAGATCTCTCACGAATTGGAAACGTCTGGTCAATGGTGGCCGAACAACTTGCTCGTCACAATACGCCAGTCACTACTCTTGATGAACTGTGGTACCGTGTTGAAGGTGCATGGGCAGCTGTACCTGTACACGCCATCCAAGCTCTGTTTGACTCAATGCCCAGGCGTATCAAGGCCGTTATTACGGCCAGAGGTGGTTGTTGTGAGTACTGATTTCTCAGGATCTATGCACCCAAATTTGCTTGAAAATGTAATCACATGTCACTTCTAGTATAATATATTTGTCCAGTGAATACCCGTTTATCATCTGCATTTCTCCTTGGTGTAGCAATTTTAATGGCCGATAGTGTAATTATCCCAGACTACGAATCAAATACCAAGTGAATGTATTGAAAGCTATCCCTGAAACTCTGTTCCATTCCATAAATGTTAACCAAGCACATATAAACCTTCGTTGGCCTCCTCCGCCAGGCTACGTCGTGTGCAGCAGGCCGACAGCGAGTCGTCATCAAACGTCACCCAGCAGCTCCAGAACAACAACTCATCGAAGACTGCTCCGTCAAAGCAGGCTGCAGTTCCTGGACAAGCTGCATGAGTCAACGGTCGTGTGATCTTTGCATGCTTTTAACAGAACCAAGTATTTTACGTCATTCTGTGAACTGTAATTTGCAGATCGTATTTTCCAACAAAATACATGAAAAATTCTCTGCGTGAACCCTACACTTGTTTCTTAACTGTGGTACACAACTTTATTGGTATTATCTACAAAGATTAACACTATTGTCCTAAAATATTTTCGCTGCACATAGAATAAATACACACAAACACACACACACACACACACACACACACACACACACATATATATATATATATATATATATATATATATATATATATATATATATATATATATGGTGGTCCATTAATCGTGACCGGGCCAAATATCTCACGAAATAGGTGTCAAATCAACAAACTACAAAGAACGAAACTTGTCTAGCTTGAAGGGGGAAACCAGATGGCGCTATGGTTGGCCCGCTAGATGGCGCTGCCATAGGTCAAACGGATATCAACTGCGGATATCTACTGCAAACTCGGTTACAGACCCAAAACTACATTAATAATGAAGCTCAGATGATTGAACAATGAGGCTAAGAACTACATAGCAAAAATGTTTAGATAGAACACAATTATTACTGGATAGGAAGACACTGGTCAGACAGTGACGAAAACCACACGAGCGGTCTGGGGCGCTGCAGTCATGGACTGTGCGGCTGGTCACGGCGGAGGATCGAGTCCTCCCTCGGGCATGGGTGTGTGTGTGTCTGTCCTTAGGATAATTTAGGTTAAGTAGTGTGTAAGGTTAGGGACTGATGACCTTAGCAGTTAAATCCCATACGATTTCACACACATTTGAACATTTTTTGAAAACCATACAAGTAATCAGAATACGCTTTCAAAATGAAGAAATGAAATACATGACTGAGCACAAAAAAAAAAAAAAGGAATAATGTCTTCTGTTGGAACATGGTTTGCCTATTACCTTAGCGCTGCACGGGGGTGGGGGGTAAGTGCTCCAAATGCTATCTCAGCTACGAATAGCCATCGTAATTCTGGATGATCTCATTTTCCCAACTAGCCAGCAACAAGATTATAGTTTTAAGCAATTGACGCGGTTGGAAACCCGATAACATTTTATTCAAGATTATTTTTGTTCGTCCAGTTAACTGCCAATCTTTTACTGATCTCGTGTTGCCTGTAGCAATCAGTTTAACAGTCTCAACAGCGAGGCAGAATTCTTTGTTGTGGCGGCTAGTTGAAACTTCAGGTTTCGAGGAAAACAGCCAACTGAGCACAGAGTCCTATTTCTCGTAGCCAACCTAACAGCGCTCATTTTCACGGTTTTGGGCAGGCTACTTAGTTAACGTTAGGTTGCCAGAGACTGACTTGCTGTAATGACCAGTACCACTTTTCTGGCTCTTCCTTGATGTTTCAGTTTGCAAAGAACTGTTCAAATTTAGCATAAAGGGCTCCCCAGTATAATGCCACTTCCATTTTATTGGCTGTGGTGAGAAAATGTGGAGGGGTATGGCAACAGCTGCTGCTAGCTGGCGAGTGTACTGTTTCATTATTTCAGTTACAGCAACAGAGCTGGGAGCTGGTGAATTAGTGCGAGACTGCTCAAGCTCGCTGAGCGAAACCTCCCAGCACTGGTAAGGAAATTTCTCCACCAATAGGGATCTGTGATGATGCCATTAACATGACTAGGGGGTGGCGGAGTGGCATAACAGGTGCGCTGCTACCGAGTATAAATACCTCGCATTTTCGTAGCAGATTGATTTTCAGCCAAGTAGTCTACCGGAAAGTGGTGGGTGGGGGGGGGGCATGGCAGACAGAGCCGCCAGCAGCAGTCACGAGTTCGAGTCTCTGTCGCAGTATCAGCTTGCAGTACTAAGTCCGCCCTCCGGACTTAGTGCCACAGTGCAGCGGGTCTTCCGGGCTCACTGCAGTAGCAGGTGCAGTCCTCCTCAGGAGACGGCGGGTCGCATCCAATGCACTGCAGCCGTCTTCTACCAGCAAGGTGGGCGCGCTCTTGCGCTTCGCACTAAGGACCACTGGGACGCTGTCATCCACAGCAGAGGTGGCCACCACAACAAGGCAGCCGATCGTCTTTACGCTACGGCTGTTGATAAAATATCGGTATATCGACAGTTTTTCCAAAAAAGTATCTATATATATCCGCAATATTTTTCCCCTGATAATATCAATATATCGATATGAAAACGGCAATATCGATAGCCGATATTTTTAGTTTATATTTTTCCACAGTTTTCGTAAATACAACCTCTGAAAATACAGTTCGGTGAAAAGCTCTGTAACATTAACGTAGATGAACGATTAACTACAGTTACCTTACTCTCCTTCGAAATAGTCACCTCCCATAACTATGCAATACATGTCCTGGAAACTTGTACGAAGGCTTCCTTTGGGATGGTTCGTTGGATGTCAGGAACATCCTCAAATCTCTTTCCTTTCAAAGCGAGTTTGAGTCGAGGGAACACAAGTAGGAAGAAGTCTGGAGGATTGAGATCCGGCGAGTATGGTGGATGTTCAAGTTGCACCACACCCTTCTTTTGCCAGGAACTGTTTGCCGATATTGGCTGTGTGTGGGCGAGGTTGTCATGAACTAACAACCAGGAACCTTGTTGAGCTTACGGGGGTCCAGCCGGCCGGAGTGGCCGAGCGGTTCTAGGCGCTACAGTCTGGAACCGCGCGTCCGCTACGGTCGCAGGTTCGAATCCTGCCTCGGGCATGGATGTGTGTGATGTCCTTAGGTTAGTTAGGTTTAAGTAGTTCTAAGTTCTAGGGGACTGATGACCTCACATGTTAAGTCCCATAGTGCTCAGAGCCATTTGAACCATTTGAACCATACGGGTCTCGTACCCTGCGTAGACATTGCATGAAACGGGTCAAAATTTCAACGTACCGCGC
The DNA here is from genome assembly GCF_021461395.2 of Schistocerca americana. Lineage (NCBI taxonomy): Eukaryota > Metazoa > Arthropoda > Insecta > Orthoptera > Acrididae > Schistocerca > Schistocerca americana. Next base: position 739,633,530 of record NC_060119.1, on the reverse strand, counting down.
AGCGTTCAGCGTCGTTCCCGCAGGTAGAAATTCCTCGTGGATAATGCCTTGACTATCGAAAAAGGTGATGAGCATCCTTTTGATGCGTGATTTTTGTTGGAGAACGCCATTCCATGCTTCGCCATTTCGTTTCAGGGTCGTACCGGAGACACCAGGTTTCATACTCAGTCACAATACAAATCAAGAAGTTGGGTGTCGCATCCATCGTTTCGACAAAATCCTCTGAAGCCTTTAAAAATGTGCCTGCTTCTGATCGTCAGTCAAGTGATGCGGCACAAGACGACAACACTTTTTCCTCTCCCCTAACTCCTGGGTAAGGATTTGTCGCACCGATTTACGATTCATTTGCAGTTCGTCCGCTGTCATGCGCACAGTTAATCGACTGTCGTTCGTGATTAATGTCCTCACTCTCCCAATGTTGTCGTCACTGACGGCGGTCGCCGATCGTCCGCTACAGGGATTGTCAGAAACGCTTTCCCGGTCTCCTCGAAAACGGGCCAACCACTCATGCACCCACTTCATGGACAGTGCTTGGCCGGCCGGTGTGGCCGAGCGGTCCTAGGCGCTTCAGTCTGGAACCGCGCGACCTCTACGGTAGCAGGTTCGAATCCTGCCTCGGGCATGGATGTGTGTGATGTCCTTAGGATAGTTAGGTTTAAGTAGTTCTAAGTTCTAAGGGACTGATGATCTCAGATGTTAAGTCCCATAGTGCTCAGAGCCATTTGAACCATTTTTTGACAGTGCTTGATCCCCATAAACATGTACCAGCATTGCATGCGTTTCTTTTGGTGGCTTGCCAAGCTTAAAACAAAATGTTAAATTGATCCTTTGCTCGTTCATTGTCCTGTTCTCAGTTCAGAACCAAAACACTAAAGAAGCACTTCGTCGAACAGGTCTAACACGGAACTCACTCGATGCTCAAGTGAACTACGATGGGCCGCGCGGGCTAGCCGCGTGGTCTTAGGCACCTTGTCACGGTCCCTGCGGCTCCCCTCGTCGGAGGTTCGAGTCCTCCCTCGAACATGGGAGTGTGTGTGTGGTCCATAGCGTAAGTTAGATTAAGTAGTGTGTAAGTTAAGGACGGATGACCTAAGTAGTTTGGTCCCATAAGATCTTACCACAAATTTCCAATTTTCCAACTACGGTGGCGGCAGGTTGTCAACACGGCCGCTTTGCAGGTGCAGCGTTGCGAGTCGCCAGCGTTGCCCGATCGAACGTTCTGACTTCATTCAGCGAACTTCATTGTCAGGGGTTGTATTTGAAGTTGTCCGTTTGGAATTGCAATGGATCATAATTTTACAATGTAATTAATACCCTTAGCTGCATACAGGCGTTGATATGAGTCAACGGTGGCAGTTGCAAATGTGTCCCCCGATCGAGACTCGAAGCCGGGATCTCCTGCTAACATGGCAGACGCTCTATCCATCTGAGCCACCGAGGACATAGAGAATAGTGCGACTGCAGGGACTTATCTCTGACACGCCGCAACTTATTGTCCCGCACTACATTTATAGTGCCCCTGCCCATCATACTCATTATTCGCGGCTTTACCGCCGGTTCCCGTAAGAGTTCGGGCACTGTTTGTGTATCCGCACAGAAGAAGATGGTCAAATGGCCGGTGAGGCTATATATATATATATATATGAACATAATTTTACTTCGTACTTTTTGAACTTTCATGACGTCCAATCTTTCACGTCGACTATGTGAAGCAAGTGTATGTGGCACAAAAGAAGAAAGAAGTAGTAGTCAACTTGCACCGGGGGGGTGGGAGGGGGGGAGGAGGGGGGGGCTAATGCAATAACAAGATTTCCGATGTGAAGAAGCTGCACACCAGTGGCGTTAAGAATCGATTTTTAACGTAACTAGCGTGCTTTTTCTTCACGTCGGCATTCTTCAAAAACAGTTGCTGAAAATAATCAATAAAAATATGAATGACAAGATTGGTGTTTGCGTTGGGCGGACACGTGTGAGGGGAAATGCTGACGTAAACACCGCTCGGCGCTGCCAGCAGAAACTGCAACGTTTAGCTTCACCATGTGATTTTGGCACTACAACTGCTAGGTCACTGGCGTTGGCAGAAATGAAAAAAAAAAAAAAAATAGGGAAGTCGACATCAAGTGTTCCGGAAAAATCCGATAGGTGACGAAACCGAACGATGGACCCATCGGACACCTTTTACTGTGCCACATACATACAGTTACTATTGATAGCAAAGTGGTTATCGCCAAGCGTGAACGTATATCGTTTTCCTTTCAGCTCTTGCTCTAAGGGGGACAGGCGGGCTGCTAGCTTTCTGATGCACAGAATATCTAATAATAACACAATACTTAAATATACAGCTCTAGAGCTGGCAGTATATTTAGAATGTGGAGCCGATATTTTTATAGGCAGGCACGTCAATATTTTTTCCGTCAGTATACTAATATGTCGATACTTCTTTTCGATATATCGAGGGCCGATAATGATACTTTCTTATGTTTTTAAAAATATCAACAGTCCTACTTCATGCTCTTCTGACGCCAAATGTTAGTGGCGCAGTTCACGCAACGAGGTCAAATGCTGCACGCTCTCACCCCCCGTAATTTCAAGATGTCTGACTGTGTTCCTAATGGTTTGTAATCAGATTATGAGGAGAGAGGGAAATCGCATAAAAAAATTAAACTGCAACCTAACTCAGTTTGGCGTAACTGCAATTATTCAATACCAAATTAATAATCAGATGAGGTCACTTTTAAATATAAGATGACATCCTTTAACTTAATCATAGTATTCCTACATCCCCACAGTTAATAGTTTTATAAAATGCAAAATGTGGCAAAATAACAGCTCAAAAATCGCATTACAGTTACAAATACTCTGCGTGTACGTTGTAGTCAAATAAAAACAAGACAAATGGAAAACATATATGTAAACTGTTCATTATTTCAAAAGTAATTGTCGTAGCTGTTAATACATTTGTCCCACTGTGAGACAACACGGTCTGTGACTTCAGGTCAAAATGTTTGCAGTTGCCTACGGTACAATGACTGTACCCAGGCACGCTCCTCTACACTCGAAGTAAATCGACAGCCATGCATTTTTCCTTCAGGTCTCCAAAAAGATGAGGAGAGATAGGTAGGGTATGTATCATGTGTAAAAGCTTCCTAGCGAAAGTTCTACAGCGTAGTCGAGACAAAATTGGCAAGATGTTTATGGGCTACTTGTTGACAGGTTGTATCGACTACTTTGCAGAAGATTCGCTGCAAAGTCATTACACATCCTGCATACAGTCTCTATCTCTTCAGTGCGATTTCCATATTTTTGGAGCACTGAAGGGAGAAATTCGTGGCCGTCGATTTGCTTCCGACGACGGCGTGCACGCTTACCTCTGTAGGCACCTGCAGAGACTTTTCCACGACGGCACTGACCGTCTTGTCTTACGGTGGTATAAATGTATTAACAGTTAAGGCGATTTCTTTTGAAATAATAAACAGTTTACTTACTTTTTTCCACCTGCACAGTTTTCATTTGACTCGCCCTTACAGATCAAAAGCAGTACTAAACACGAAACACTCGACCAAACATCTGTGGCTTTGTTACATTTTCCAACGGGGAAACAACTCTACTCAATCACACACTAAAAGTTTACTGTAATTTACAACTTGGAGCTGGAGTGATTTTTATGCTTGATATCCAAGCAGATGTATTATTATAGATGTTAAGTCATTATGAAACACAAAAATATCACACATACTGTATTCTCGAAATGTGGATAGTACGAGAAAACCCACTGAAGAATGTAAAAGGCAGCCGGGGTGGCCGAGCGGTTCTAGGCACTACAGTCTGGAACCGCGTGACCGCTACGGTCGCAGGTTCGAATCCTGCTTCGGGCATGGATGTGTGTGATGTCCTTAGGTTAGTTAGGTTTAAGTAGTTCTAACTTATAGGGGACTGATGACCTCAGACGTTAAGTCCCATAGTGCTCAGAGCCAAGCCAAACTCTGTAAATACATGGAAAAAAGAACACATTGACACCGGTGTGTCAGACCCACCATACTTGCTCCGGACACTGCGAGAGGGCTGTACAAGCAATGATCACACGCACGGCACAGCGGACACACCAGGAACCGCGGTGTTGGCCGTCGAATGGCGCTAGCTGCGCAGCATTTGTGCACCGCCGCCGTCAGTGTCAGCCAGTTTGCCGTGGCATACGGAGCTCCATCGCAGTCTTTTAACACTGGTAGCATGCCGCGACACCGTGGACGTGAACTGTATGTGCAGTTGACGGACTTTGAGCGAGGGCGTATAGTGGGCATGCGGGAGGCCGGGTGGACGTACCGCCGAATTGCTCAACACGTGGGGCGTGAGGTCTCCACAGTACATCGATGTTGTCGCCAGTGGTCGGCGGAAGGTGCACGTGCCCGTCGACCTGGGACCGGACCGCGGCGACGCACGGATGCACGCCAAGACCGTAGGATCCTACGCAGTGCCGTAGGGGACCGCACCGCCACTTCCCAGCAAATTAGGGACACTGTTGCTCCTGGGGTATCGGCGAGGACCATTCGCAACCGTCTCCATGAAGCTGGGCTACGGTCCCGCACACCGTTAGGCCGTCTTCCGCTCACGCCCCAACATCGTGCAGCCCGCCTCCAGTGGTGTCGCGACAGGCGTGAATGGAGGGACGAATGGAGACGTGTCGTCTTCAGCGATGAGAGTCGCTTCTGCCTTGGTGCCAATGATGGTCGTATGCGTGTTTGGCGCCGTGCAGGTGAGTGCCACAATCAGGACTGCATACGACCGAGGTACACAGGGCCAACACCCGGCATCATGGTGTGGGGAGCGATCTCCTACACTGGCCGTACACCACTGGTGATCGTCGAGGGGACACTGAATAGTGCACGGTACATCCAAACCGTCATCGAACCCATCGTTCTACCACTCCTAGACCGGCAACGGAACTTGCTGTTCCAACAGGACAATGCACGTCCGCATGTATCCCGTACCACCCAACGTGCTCTAGAAGGTGTAAGTCAACTACCCTGGCCAGCAAGATCTCCGGATCTGTCCCCCATTGAGCATGTTTGGGACTGGATGAAGCGTCGTCTCACGCGGTCTGCACGTCCAGCACGAACGCTGGTCCAACTGAGGCGCCAGGTGGAAATGGCATGGCAAGCCGTTCCACAGGACTACATCCAGCATCTCTACGATCGTCTCCATGGGAGAATAGCAGCCTGCATTGCTGCGAAAGGTGGATATACACTGTACTAGTGCCGACATTGTGCATGCTCTGTTGCCCGTGTCTATGTGCCTGTGGTTCTGTCAGTGTGATCATGTGATGTATCTGACCCCAGGAATGTGTCAATAAAGTTTCCCCTTCCTGGGACAATGAATTCACGGTGTTCTTCAAAAATGGCTCTGAGCACTATGGGACTCAACTGCTGAGGTCATTAGTCCCCTAGAACTTAGAACTAGTTAAACCTAACTAACCTAAGGACATCACAAACATCCATGCCCGAGGCAGGATTCGAACCTGCGACCGTAGCGGTCTTGCGGTTCCAGACTGCAGCGCCTTTAACCGCACGGCCACTTCGGCCGGCTCACGGTGTTCTTATTTCAATTTCCAGGAGTGTATGTTATAGTATATGACGTAAATAATGAAAGGTGTGTTTTTGCATGATTGTCTTCAGAAAGATGAATAGACTGACATTTATCCAAGCCCTAACACGAAGTCTAAGGCTCGAATAAATTGAGCTACAGAAATGTTTGATCCGAAAGGAACAAATCTTCGGCGGTAGTATCTACCACTATATAGAAACGCAATGTACTTCCTAGAAACAACAGCCAGTGGCACTTGACAGAATCCAACATATAAGATCGACTGATAACATGAACCAAGTACACTCATACTTACGAAGCAGTCCGTCTATGTTTTCAGGATAGTCAGTTTCTCTTATTATTTATTCAGTTGTATAGTATCTAATACTAATCTGAGCCATCCTGCTTTCCAACTACTACAAAGGGATTGTTGTATTCCCTCTTACATCTCTCTCCTGTTCCATATCTCTCCGTCCTTTCCATCTCGTTTTCGACAGTGAGCTTTTTTGCTATCGCAACCCATATGGACTAATAAAAAATGGGATATGACACTCCACTTTTGTACAAAATTCATTGCTGTTTACTTGGCCTGGTTTACTGGGAAAGAACTCAGCCAAGAACGGACTGAGTGTGCCTACTAAACAGTAGTTAAGTAGCCCACTCCCACTGTTACCATAGACTTTACTTGTTATTTCTGGATACCTTTACTGCCTGTTTCATCTAGCAACTTGTAAGCTGCCACTCCATTTGAAGCTATACACCAGTGTTCATACAATGCTACCGTAACGCCGGAAATGCATATCCTCCTATTTCCATCTATTGTACTATTATTTTTTTCCTTGTTTTGTTACCTCAAGATATGACATTTCTGTCTCTTTATATATTGTAATTGTTTTACTGTTTGTATATATATATTTATGCACTTATGTCGATGTATTATTGGTTTGTTTCGTAAATATTATTTGTATTTTTACGCTGGGTCTTGCCTGGGGAAAACTGCTATCGAACGATTACATCGATGGGTCGTGTGAAGAATCAAAGTGTGTAGGATCTTTGGTAGTGTTAACTCTGCCGCGTGGAGCGCGGGCAGAGGGAGTCTGGCTGGGGTAGCGAGTGGAGCGAGTGTGTGGTGTGAAGCTCCCGCGAGTTGCCGCGCTTTCGGGGTTTGGCAGCATGTAATTGCGCTCGACTTGCGATGATAGTTTCTGACATGGTGTCGCGGACGGGAAGCATTAGCTGGCGCAAATCAAGAGCCCGTTTCGTCTGGTGACCGTGTTGAGAAGACGGCGCGCCAACATCCAGCTTCTGCAACAGCGACGGCCGACAATGAGTGACTGTCGCCACCTCCTCGATCGACGGCTTCAAACCTTCAATCAACCAACAAGGAAGACTGGAAGCACGTAAAGTTGTAGAACTGTATGGCAGACCTCAGCTTTTCAAATTGTTCCATTTGCCTCCCTCGCAAAATTACAGCAACATAGCATGAACCTTTGTTGCTCATTGTCCCAATTGCATTACCAAGCAGGGTCCCTTCCTTTTCCGAAATCAACCCGAGTGTCGTTGAAATACAGATGCCAGCATTAAAGTACAATCATTCCATTTCACTGCTTTAATTTCAAAATTCTGTTTAAGTATTCATAGCTGGCTACAATATTTAGATTACGCAAGCACAAATTAAGAGTGCGAGTTTAGTTACCGTATTTTAGCTTACCTGTGACTGCAGCTCAGCTTGGTACGTACTAAATCTTACTATTGTTAATTGTTCAGAACCATTTAATTCAAGTTCAAAGCTAAATCTCTTATTTCTAAATTGCGTAGATTCAAGTAGCTTTTGAAATGATTGTTGAGGTAGTCCAAGACTAACCGTATTTTACTGAATTTCGATGTGCTTAAGAAAGAAAGCTTCTTATTAATTTCAGTCACTAAATTAACTTTCAGTTTTCCGGTTTTATTAATTCTTTTGCTAAATTAAGTCAGAGTGCAGCGAAAGTTATTACTTCTGACAAACTTTCAGTTTTCACACTACACGTGTCAACCTTCAGTTGCCACGCTTCTAGCGCTAATTATATGTGTAATTACCTTTCTTTTTCAGTTACTATAGTAATTGTCCTTAGGACTGGCGACCGTAATTTCCCCCAAATCTCAAATATCTAATTACCACTAGTTAATTGTTAACGTAACGGCTGCACATTTACTTTCTTCATTAACTTTACCCCTTTTCAAAATTAATTTCCACCAGTTTCATTTGCATTTTTCCTTTCATTTAGATGTAACCCTTTCCTCCCTCTTTACCGACGGATTAACTTCGGTGACGATTGCTTTTTCCCAAATTTCCATTAGGTACACACGATTTAATTTTTCACTGTCATTAAGGTCGATAAGTGAGGGGGAGGTTACACTACGAACACAATTTATGCCCAGATATTGTAAACGATCGCGTTATAATGCGATCTGACTTTTGATTAGCAATACTAGATGGCAAAGTTTATGAATAGCGCAGTGGGAGCGAGAAAATTACTCAGAAGTAACAAATTTGAATAGTGAAAATATTCATGAATCGCAAACCGCTTACTACGCAGCTTCAAAATATAATGAATCGCGTCTTATAGGTCCCATTTCTGCACAGAAAAAAGTTTTTGTCATCTCTTACTTACACTGCCTAAAAATCAAAAAACAATGAGCATGGATGGTGAATTCAGTCACGTTATCTCAGACGTCTCGGAGAAGCGCATCAGCGTCAACTTTCATGGGGTGCTGATTTTTTTTCAATTTAAATCGTGAGTTTGTATTAGCATGGGTGTTCATCCGAGTTGTTTCCATTTTGTGCACCAGAAGCAGTAGTTGGAGTCCATGCTACGGGTACACATAACACCACAACTCCCAGCAGCTGAAGAGGGCGGCTGGGTCGGTAGTCGAAATATTCTGCACAAAACAGAAACAATAACTCGGCTGAAAATGTGGAAGCACACCAATAAGCAATCTCACTGAGGACCCTGAGAGCTCAAGTGGTTACAGTTACAGCTGCAGTCCAACAGGTGCTACAATATTTCCTTACTAAGGTATTCTGTAACACTTATTTCTTGTGTTAATGTATACGTACGGTAAAGATAGCGATCGTACTTGCAATGAATGAAGTCTAAAAAATGTACTGCCATCACTATGTCTGTAGAGATAGTGTTCTGAGTTTTAATGAGTGCAAATGAATCGTTCAGTAAATGTAACAGCAACTGCATGTATAATGCTGCCTGCAGTCAACTACGTCTACAGAAATCTGTCAAGGCTATGGATTAAAACTAGATAAAATGCAGAAAGGTATGAAATTAAGTTTATCGGACCTGCATAAATAGAATGAACAACTGGTTGTTAAGAGTTTCAAAAAGAGTGTTAGACAAGTCTGACATACATGGGAAAGGAATGCAACTGAAGACGAATGGATAGCTTTGCGAGATGAAATAGCAAAATGGCAAAGCAGTACTGGCTAGAGTAGAACTGCAAAGAGAAAGTTTCGTTTACAGCGATGTTTGCCAGTCCACAATGAAGGCTTCCACATAGGTTCGTAAGTGATCATTGGATGCTACATTAAGAAGACGAGAGGTTTTCTGTGACCTTTCTTTATTCCTGGAAGCGACCACTGCACTGCCACTACTAAGGTTGTTACAGGTGCAACACCACCAAAGCTTTGATAGAGAAGAGACAAGAAACTGGTGACTGTCACGTTAAAAAGCCCCTGCCAGTCTTCAGAGGCTGTTCGGGCCATTTACCGCCAATCTTTATCGAGCAGGGAACCTTTAACAAATCTCTCATGGGTCAGTACCAGAAGTATTTAAAATTTATTAATTTTAAATATAAATTGTCAGCGAAAATGCAATCCTCTTTTACCGTACATAGGGGTCAGTGAAGTGAAGTGGAAGGAAGACAAGGATTTCTGGTCAGATGAGTATCGGGTAATATCAACAGCAGCAGAAAATGGTATAACAGGTGTAGGATTCGTTATGAATAGGAAGGTAGGGCAGAGGATGTGTTACTGTGAACAGTTCAGTTACCGGGTTGTTCTAATCAGAATCGACAGCAGACCAACATCGACAACGTTAGTTCAGGTATACATGCCGACGTCGCAAGCAGAAGATGAACAGATAGAGAAAGTGTATGAGGATATTGAAAGGGTAATGCAGTATGTAAACGGGGACGAAAATCTAATAGTCATGGGCGACTGGAATGCAGTTGTAGGGGAAGGAGTAGAAGAAAAGGTTACAGGAGAATATTGGCTTGGGACAAGGAATGAAAGAGGAGAAAGACTAATTGAGTTCTGTAACAAGTTTCGGCTAGTAATAGCGAATACCCTGTTCAAGAATCACAAGAGGAGGAGGTATACTTGGAAAAGGCCGAGAGATACGGGAAGATTTCAATTAGATTACATCATGGACAGACAGAGATTCCGAAATCAGATACAGGATTGTAAGGCGTACCCAGGAGCAGATATAGACTCAGATCACAATATAGTAGTGATGAAGAGTAGGCTGAAGTTCAAGACATTAGACAGGAAGAATCAATACGCAAAGAAGTGGGATACGGAAGTACTAAGGAATGACGAGATACGTTTGAAGTTCTCTAACGCTATAGATACAGCAATAAGGAATAGCGCAGTAGGCAGTACAGTTGAAGAGGAATGGATATCTCTAAAAAGGGCCATCACAGAAATTGGGAAGGAAAACATAGGTACAAAGAAGGTAGCTGCGAAGAAACCATGGGTAACAGAAGAAATACTTAAGTTGATTGATGAAAGGAGGAAGTACAAACGTGTTCCGGGAAAATCAGGAATACAGAAATACAAGTCGCTGAGGAATGAAATAAATAGGAAGTGCAGGGAAGCTAAGACGAAATGGCTGCAGGAAAAATGTGAAGACATCGAAAAAGATATGATTGTCGGAAGGACAGACTCAGCATACAGGAAAGTCAAAACAACCTTTGGTGACATTAAAAAAAGCAACGGTGGTAACATTAAGAGTGCAACGGGAAGTCCACTGTTAAATACAGAGGAGAGAGCAGATAGGTGGAAAGAATACATTGAAAGCCTCTATGAGGGTGAAGATTTGTCTGATGTGATAGAAGAAGAAACAGGAATCGATTTAGAAGAGATAGGGGATCCAGTATTAGAATCGGAATTTAAAAGAGTTTTGGAGGACTTACGGTCAAATAAGGCAGAAGGGATAGATAACATTCCATCAGAATTTCTAAAATCATTGGGGGAAGTGGCAACAATACGACTATTCACGATGGTGTGTCGAATATATGAGTCTGGCGATATACCATCTGACTTTCGGAAAAGCATCATCCACACAATTCCGAAGACGGCAAGAGGTGACAAGTGCGAGAATTATCGCACAATCAGCTTAACACCTTATGCATCGAAGCTGCTTACAAGAATAATATACTGAAGAATGGAAAAGAAAATTGAGAATGCGCCAGGTGACGATCAGTTTGGCTTTAGGAAAAGTAAAGGGACGAGAGAGGCAATTCTGACGTTACGGCTAATAATGGAAGCAAGGCTAAAGAAAAATCAAGACACTTTCATAGGTTTTGTCGACCTGGAAAAAGCGTTCGACAATATGAAATGGTGCAAGCTGTTCGAGATTCTGAAGAAAGCAGGGGTAAGCTATAGGGAGAGACGGGTCATATACAATATGTACAACAACCAAGAGGGAATAATAAGAGTGGACGATCAAGAACGAAGTGCTCGTATTAAGAAGGGTGTAAGACAAGGCTGTAGCCTTTTACCCCTACTCCTCAATCTGTACATCGAGGAAGCAATGATGGAAATAAAAGAAAGGTTCAGCAGTGGAATTAAAATACAAGGTGAAAGGATATCAATGATACGATTCGCTGATGACATTGCTGTCCTGAGTGAAAGTGAAGAAGAATTAAATGATCTGCTGAACGGAATGAACAGTCTAATGAGTACACAGTATGGTTTGAGAGTAAATCGGAGAAAGACGAAGCTAATGAGAAGTAGTAGAAATGAGAACAGCGAGAAACTTAACATCAGGATTGATGGTCACGAAGTCAGTGAAGTTAAGGAATTCTGCTACCTAGGCAGTAAAATAACCAATGACGGACGGAGCAAGGAGGACATCAAAAGCAGACTCGCTATGGCAAAAAAAAGGCATTTCTGGCCAAGAGAAGTCTACTAATATCAAATACCGGCCTTAATTTGAGGAAGAAATTTCTGAGGATGTACGTCTGGAGTACAGCATTGTATGGTAGTGAAACAAGGACCGTGGGAAAACCGGAACAGAAGAGAATCGAAGCATTTGAGATGTGGTGCTATAGACGAATGTTGAAAATTAGGTGGACTGATAAGGTAAGGAATGAGGAGGTTCTACGCAGAATCGGAGAGGAAAGGAATGTGTGGAAAACACTGATAAGGAGAAGGGACAGGATGATAGGACATCTGCTAAGACATGAGGGAATGACTTCCATGGTACTAGAGGGAGCTGTAGAGGGCAAAAACTGTAGAGGAAGACAGAGATTGGAATACGTCAAGCAAATAATTGAGGACGTAGGTTGCAAGTGCTACGCTGAGATGAAGAGGTTAGCACAGGAAAGGAATTCGTGGCGGCCGCATCAAACCAGTCAGTAGACTGATGAAAAAAAAAAAAAACTTTTTTTCAGTTGAATCAGCTGAAGACATTACTCACATTACTCTAATATACAGGGTAACTGTTTTTACTTGCCGCTATTAAAACGTCGAGTAATTGGAAGACACCTAATGACTAGGATGAGAACAGCTCTGCTGAGTTTTCCAGTTGCAGTTGTCTAATTATTTTTGAAACTGTACACTTGACAGCATAAAAATTGGTCGGTATAGCACTGACGTGAATGAAATGCTACATGTCAGTTTTTTTCTGTTTACCGTGGGAGCACGCAGACGAGGAAATGACACTCCAAAAATTACAGGCAACTAATCTTGTCAGTATTGTGTTCTAGAAAGACAAAAATATTTTGCAAGTAAAATATACTGGTATTGTCTATAGATATAGTGCATGTTAGCTGTGTAGATATGTCTTTAAATGGCCGCCGTAGCTGAATAAATAAAGCGCATTCTTTACGTGAATTGTGTCACATATTCGAATCTGTAAGAACTTTCTTCGCCGACCCATTTCTGTGGCCCAACAGTCTGTAGTGAATGAAACTCTCCACTGTATTACCTGATGTACAGCTAGTTTTCCTCACAAGATGCGTCGGAATTTAGGCTACAAGTCCGTGAGAGTCAGAAAAATGGTCCAAATGGCTCTGAGCACTATGGGACTTAACAGCTGTGGTCATCAGTCCCATAGAACTTAGAACTACTTAAACCTAACTAACCTAAGGACATCACACAACACCCAGTCATCACGAGGTAGAGAAAACCCCTGACCCCGCCGGGAGTCGAACCCGGGAACCCGTGCGCGGGAAACGAGAACGCTACCGCACGACCACGAGCTGCGGACCCGTGAGAGTCACTTTTCCCGGAAAATGACCTCCATGGTGCCGAAAACTTAAATTTACTGTCTCTGTTTGACTTACTAAGTGAGAATTAGACAGTTTCATTGATACTACACGGTAACAGTCTGACAGTCTTTTGCAGTGAATTAGGTCTGCAAGCGCACCGGCCTGCTATGGCTACAGAATCCAGCAAAACTAAAGCTCAAGACCAAAGCTCCAGTTTTAAATAGTTTAAGAAAGAGAATCAGCTGAAAAAAATGAAATCAAATAAGTCGCCAGAACCCGACAGAAAACCCAGTTTGGCTTTACAGACAATACTCTACAGCATTGGCCCTTATTTAGCTCGCATTTATCGCGAATCCCTCGCCTAGTGCAAAGTCGTATACGACTCTATATAAGAAGGGCAAAAGAACGTAGCCCAAAATTACAGATCCATATCCTTAACATGGATATGCTACAGAACACGATCTACGAGTGCGTGATGAAAAGTAATGCCTCCGAATTTTTTATGTGAAAACTCTTTAAGCTTTTGAAATAAAACAAGTCTTATTAACATTCTACATATTTATTTTTCATATCTACATATTTGCAGCCTCCTGCTACTAGAGGACTTCGAACTGAACCTTGTATCATGGCGGTGTGAAACGTAGCTATTTAGGCGCGTGAGAAACAGAGTGCTGCAATCGAGTTTCGAAATAGAAGACTTCGTCCACACTTGGAACAGCCTCTGCTCCAGAATGACAATTCCAGACCACACACGAGTGCTGCGACATCCACAACAATCCTACGCCTTGAATTCACTGTCATCGATCATCCTCCATACTGTCCCGACTTGGCCCCGACTGATTTTCATCTGTTTTCAGAACTTAAAGAACGCCTTCGAGAACTTCAATTTGATAATGCTGAAGCGTTGCAAGCAGAGGTGAGTTTGTGGCTCCATCAACAAAGTCAAACATTCTACAGTGACGGTATCAACAAAGTGATCTCTCGTTGGGAGAAATGGGTTCGTCGCCAGGTCGACTACGTTGAGAAATAAATATATAGACGTGAGAAATAAAAATGTAAAATGTGAATAGTATTAGTTTTGTTTGAAAAACTTCAAGAATTTTCATACAAAAAATTGGAAACCTTACTTTTCAGCACGCTGGTGTAAGATAGAATATAATAAATTTTCTTGAGACAAAAACCTTATTGCCACATTTGCGGAAAGCGTTTCTGTGCCCTAGTGCAGACTGCTAACGGAAGTCAGAGCACACGAATGGTTCTCAGACTTGCGATTGGCTAGATGGCCCAGTCAGCGGCACTGTAAGACTCCGGCTGTTGCCCGCAGCACGGCTTGACAACCAGAGTGATGGTCTGGGGTGCCATTTCTTTTCATAGCAGAATTCCTTTGGTTGTCATCTGTGGCATCTTTAGAGCACAACGGTACGTCGACGATATTCTACGCCCCGTTTTGTTGCCCTCCTTGGCAAGCCATCCTAGGCTTACATGTCGGCAAGATAACGCCCACCCGGACACGGCGAAAGTTTCTACTGCTTGTCTTCGTGCTTCCAAACCCTATCTTGGCTAGCTACCTCTTTACAGTTGAGAGCGTTTGGAGTATTATGGGTACTGGGCAAATGCCTTCAAACCACCTCTGGATTTTGACGATCTAGAGCGCCAATTGGACAGAATTTATCACGATATCCTTCAGGAGGACGTCCAACAACTCTGTCAATCAAAGCCAAGCCGAATAACTGCTTGCATAAGGGCCAGAGGTTTCTCTTTACATGTACATCACACCTACCTATTTCCGTCCCATTTGGATATTTCCTTCTTGACGTGTCGGCCTCTTTTTGTGATAGAGTGTACATAAATGATCTGATGAACAGGATGAGCAGCAATCTGCGACTTTTGCTGATGACGCTGTAGTACACGGGAAAGTATCGTCTTTGAGTGATTGTAGTATGATACAGGATTATTTACAAATTCTATTTGGTACGAAGAATGGCGGATTGCTCTAAACATAAAAATTCTGATGAGTAGGAAAAATAAATGTATTGTACAAATACAGTATCAGTGATGTATTGTTTGACACATTCACGTCGATTAAATATCCAGCCATAACGTTGCAAAGTGATTTAAAATGGAACGAGCACGTAAGAACGGTAGTGGGGAAGGTGAATATTCGACTTCCTTTTATTGGTCGAGTTTTAGCCCTTCTACAAAAGAGAATGTGCATAAACGACTTCCCCTCCCCAATTTTTAGTACTGTTTGTGTGTTTGGGATCCCCACTAGGTCGCATTAAAGGAAGACACCGAAGAAGTTCAGAAGGATGCTCTTAGATTTGTTTCCCTTATGTTCGATCAACAAATGAGCACAGAACGAGGGGAGCAGTAGGTAGTGCACTGGACTCGCATTCGGGAGCACGATGGTTCATCCTGATTTAGTTTTTCCGTGATTACCCTAAATCGCTTCAGGCAAATTCCGGGATGGTTCTTTTGAGAGGGCACGGCCGACTTCCTTCCCCATCCTCCCCTGATCTGATGTTCCCGATAACCTCGCTGTCTGGTCCCTTGCCCCTGAATGAACCAACCAACCAACCAACAAACAAATGAGTTTTACGGAGATGCTTCGTACATAATACCCTCCGCCTTATATCATAAGATTGCTTGCTTATTATGTGTGTAGATGTAGATGTAGACTCATTCCATGATACGACGGCTATTCGGAAAGTAAGGAACGATAGATGGCGAAATGGAAACCACAGTGAAAATCAAAACTGTTTTATTTGCAACGGTTAACTACACCTTCCAGCTGCTTCTCTACACAGTCGCCGTTCGTCGTAGACATCTCTCGTAGCGCTGTACCAACTTTTCAATTCCCTCGTTATACAAGACAGCTGCCAGTGCTTTTAGACCATTTTCTACTGTGGACTGAAGCTCGTTGTCTGTGTCAAAATATTGTCTTGATAGCCAGCGGTTTATTTGAGCAGAGATGAACCTCAGGGGTAGCCAATTATGGGCTGTATTGTGGGTGATTAAACACTTTCCATCGAAAACGCTGCAGGAGCATCTTCAATGTCCCTGCAGAGTGCGGCCGAGAATTGTCGTGTAGAACGAACCGCAAGACAGTTATGCTATACGGATTGCATAGCTTCAGGCGAAATCTTTCGCCAGGCCCTCATACTTGGCGGGTGGCGCTAATTTCTAGCCATCTTTACGTTCTCGCTGTGACCTTAGAACTGAAAAGAGCGACATAATGGGGTCGACGGGCGTACTAGACACAGTGCCCAACGCATATGTACAAAGCTTCATCGATTTTCACTGTATTTTCCATTTGGCGACCGATCATTCCTTACTTTCCAAATAACCCTCGTAGCCAATGTCAGGACACGTGCAAAATCGAATTCCTGTGACTTGCCACATCATCAACAGGCTATCCGCACTCGCGTAATTGCTCTTGTGGAGAAAGGGAATTTGATGGGTCAGAGACCAGAACACAATGTGGCATTCCTGAGTGTGATGCACAACGATGGATAAAATGTTATCGAGATGGTGCAGAATCCAGTACGCATGCGGGAACTGGACTTCGCCGTGTAGCAACATCTCCTCAAAATTATTAACTCGACGTCACGTCGCACCAAAGCGTAGCAACTGAAACGTACTTCTACGTTTCCAGTTCGGTGGATACGGCTCGTCACCGGTTTAGGGAGACCGGACTGCTTAGCAGACGGAATGACAAATTAAACACCTTTCAGCCGTCTAGATTAGGCAGCTGAACTGCCGAGGTCCCACAACCATCTCTGAAATAATAAACATACAGAGACTGTATAAGCTTTTGCAGAGGACAATGTCAGTCGTGACGGCAGAATATGATATTCTCTGACAAATCGGTATCGGCGTCAGCGAATGATGGTATAGTACGAGTATACAGGCCACAAGGTGCCGCTTTGACCCCAAATGAATTCGTTGGTTATCTTGCAGTGGCCGTCCGTTGTGGGGCAGTTTATGTCCAGACGCGCTCCCGTGGACTTGGAATGCTTCACTGTTTAGATGCTCTATTTGATGCTGCATGGTATACTCATATTATCAGTAATATTTTGGTCCGCTATACAGTGTACTGTAGACTGTACGTCAGCAATGGTGCAGCAGTGATTTGGAGAACAAAATTTTATTTCTCTCCTCTAATTGTCTCGTTCTGCGCAAGATCTAAACCCTATTGAAAAAGAATCGGCGGAGACGAAACGGACCATGTGAGAAAATTGGTCTGATCCGCGCCAAGAACACGGGACGAATTTTGGAACATCACCCTAGCTGGGTGGGAGGAGGTGGCAGAAAATGAGATTTACTTCCCACCTCATAGGCTTCCTTGCTCGCAGAGTGCAAACAGCCGTTGAAGGCCTTTGGACGGGATGCCCTTTTGAGGGCCGATAATATCTTAATAAGAACAATGAACTGATGTATTAATTTCGTGATCTCTATTGATTAAATAAAAATTAACGGAGTAACGCAAAAAACTTGCACTAAACCGGAAAAGAGCCAGACCATGTCGCCAGGTAGTTCTCCACTAACTGCCGAGTATGGCGAAGAGCTACGAATGCGTTATGCTACGGCTGCTGTCATTTAGATACTTCTTACCGCTTCCCGTCGCAAAATGATGTATCTTTTAGGTCTGCTAACAACGACACGACGCTGTTTCCTTGCATGTTTTTAGAAATAAGCTCTAATGCTAAATGTCAAAAAGGTATTAATCTTTCTTCTGCTCTCACAGGTGCAAGAGTTATTTGCTTTTATGAGCAGTGCCGTACACACCGTAGTGTTTTGGCTTCTGCGTAATATGGCACGTAACTCAAACTTCAACCATGTTCTTTTTTGTGCTGTCAAGTGTACGTTTCTGAGGTGTATACAGTTGAAGGAGTTGGAATGATTCTCGTGGGAGCAGCACTCCTGGGTAACGTCTATGTGTCTGCAGCTCGAAAACAAGTTTCATGCTAGTCTGCTGTGTACAGGCTCCTTCATCTCTCCATAACATCTGCACTCCCTTTGAAACTGCGTATAGTAGTTTTGCGTCGGTATACGATTACAATTCCCCCCCCCCCCTCCCCCTACCCATGTTTCCCACCATTACAAAACTGCCGATTCTTTGATGCCTTAAGATGTGTTGTATCAATAGATCACTTCTTTTAGTCAAGTTGTTCCATAAATTTTTCTCCACTTCGGTTCAATAAGTCTTCATTATTTACTCGATGTACCCATCCTATCCTTAGCATTTTCTACAGCAGGAAATTTCAAATGTATCTGTACTCTTCTCATCTGAGCCGTCCAGACACATACCATCAGAAAAGACTGTCTAAAATATAAATTGATGTTCCACGTTAACAGATCTGTCTTTCTACACGTGTCGTAATTTAGCACTTGGCGTTTTTCATTAGTCTAGAGGTTAATGAGTTGATAATCGACGTTAAGTGTAGCGCTCCATAACTTCGTTACATTCAAATTACCGCGTGCCACACGAAGTTCTGTGAATGCTCGAGATTAAGAGTTTTATTGGATTTTCACTATGAGAGTACTGAAGTGGGATCTGTTTTAATTGTTGATAACCATTCAAAAGCCAAGATCGCACTAAACATTTTTTACTCAATACAAACTGTTTCAACAGTCTTAGCTGTCATCTTCAGGCCTTAAACATTCTTTGTAGTAAAACTTATTCATTTTGCGCTGAAACTCACTGCACAAGGTTTCAAGTGGATAAAACTCTGCACGTTGTGTGTTTTTAAATATTTTAGCGATGACAAACGTTTACAATGTGTTGAGTTTTATCCAGCGTAAAATGAACGCTTTTTACTAGAAAAAATGTTTAATATCTGAAGATGACAGCTAAGAGTGTTGAAACCGGTTGTTCTGAATAAAAAAAATATTTTTTGCAATATTGGCTTTTGAATGGTTTTTAACAAATAAGAGTTTTATCTTTCTATTAAGGGATCATACTGTGTTACTTCCAAATATTACCGAGCTCCTCATCCAGGCCTTAAACGGCCAAAGACTGTTGACCGGCCGTCATGTTATCCGCCGCAATTCGGCATCAGGCAGTTGCGGTATGGAGGATCGTGTTGTAAGCACGCCGTTCTCCCGGGCGTTTTGCCAACTTTCCAGACCTTGAAGCCGCTACTTACCATTCAAGCAGCTCCTCAATTGGAATGTGCTCCCAACAAGGGAAAATACTTGGCGGTACCGGGAATCGAACTTGGGTCCGCTACCTGGCAGCCGTCTACACTGGCCATTAGTTACGCAGAGGGACTCCAAATATTACGAGTACTGTACCTCTGTAAATAAATTTTCAGACGCTATTACTGAAAACATTATTTTGTGGCAGCATGCCTTAGTGCGTTGACGATGTGGTGATGCAGGCGGTATTAGGCCTCCGTATATCAGAAGATTTTCTCTTTTTGTTCTTAACTGTTTAGTATCTCATTAGCGAATTCGAGACAGTTTGGCTCAGTTTCGTATGACGCGTTTTTGGAATGTTAATATGGCGTTGAAATCCCCTGCTTTTGTTTGCCTCAAAATGAGAAACGTGGATATAATTATAATATAATTTTCAGACGCTATTACTGAAAACGTTATTTTGTGGCAGCATGCCTTAGTGCGTTGACGATGTGGTGATGCAGGCGGTATTAGGCCTCCGTATATCAGAAGATTTTCTCTTTTTGTTCTTAACTGTTTAGTATCTCATTAGCGAATTCGAGACAGTTTGGCTCAGTTTCGTATGGTGACGCGTTTTTGGAATGTTAATATGGCGTTGAAATCCCCTACTTTTGTTTGCCTCAAATTGAGAAACGTGGATATAATTATAAAATATGGAGACCTGTAAATTCAGTTTAAGTCAAGTAAATAACACGAACATGTGCGATTCCTCGAAAATATTGTAGTGTGTCTGAAGGTAAATACCATTTTGCGAGGCCAAAGCAGATGGTTGGGACGGAAGACGATACACTGTAGCGTCGTAGCTATTACGCGCCTGCAGATTTTTGCAGTAAGTTTTTTAACGTTATGGCAAGCTGTTTTGGAAGCCTGCAGTATAGTAGCATTCGGCGGCGGACAACTTGAGGCCTGCCGTATTCGTCATAGCCACACGTGTCGCTAAAGCAGACTGTGAGAATGCTCACTGTGGCACATACTAACATCACGCATTCCCCTCACTTAAGAAACTAAATAACTACGTTAAATATTATCTGTTTTATTCCAAATATGGTACATTACCTTTTGTTATTCAGACGAACTTTGTGTCAAAATTTAATACCGCTACGTATAACACTTTCGGAAATATAAAAAAAGCATTAAAATAGTACTCAACCGACACTTAAGAAAATAAATTCATATAGGAACAATAACAGTTTATATTTCTTTTGTTATTTGAAAACAGTAATAGCACTCTCATTCTGCTGATTTATTTTACATAGATTTTCAATTCTAAACTGTCGATAATTTTTCTTTCGTAATGAAAATAACAGCTTAAAAGTTAATATTTATATTTTGCGTTAGGGTGAGAGTAAATGAGAGTGAATGTGAGTGTGTATGTGGGACATACGTCAAATTTCAATTCTATATTGTATTACACCTTACATAACTAGCAAGTGTTACACTACTAGGGTGTCATGAAAACTGTAAATTCCCCTAACTGGCAGATGATGTATGTCTACGAGTGTTTTCTTTTGTAATAAGGCAGTCAGAAAGGTAATGAGAGGATAATCAGTTCTAAAATATATTTCAAGCATACTTTTCCCTTAGTTTTCGTTTGGTTTGGTTTGGTAGAACATTTTGTTAATACTTGCAACATGAAATGACGTAAGTGCATCTGCGAATGTTGATAGGAGTAAAACAGTTTAAGCGTGAATATTATCTTGAAAGATTGGTCTGATTGGCTCTTCATTTTGATCAACCAATCAAAGTCTTTCTTACGCATTGGAATGAGTAATATACCCTGAAAGCAACAGCATTCTTACAGTTGTGGACTAGCTGCCAGACGAGAAGGTCATGTTACACGTGTCCGAAAAATTGTTTGTAAAATGAAGAAGTGACTGTTATATCACGTTAGGTTTATATCGCCATGCAAGCAGATGCATTTACGGACAATTCTGTGAAGTTTGGGAGATTTTGGTGTGTTTGTTGTAGAGAAAACCGCGTGTGAAACTATCGGCCTTTGTGAATAATTCTGCTTGGCGTGTTCAGTATCATTTACAGAACATTTTTGGCGAGCATCTTCCTTTGAAGAATCCACTGAAAAGGACCGAGTGTGAAACTCATTTCGTAGCAGAGTATTGACTGTATTAATCTCGTAATATGTCGGGTTCGACTTAGTACATTTCTGGCTGTTTTGCGTGTGATATAAGCTGCTTGAACTATTAGTAGATGTGCTATCGACGTAAATGTGGGCTTGTTGACACCATAACTAAAAGACAATAAAAAACATTAGTATTGGGAAGGAAGGAAGTATCCACTTTTGCCCATTATTACTAGAGATTTACAGGTTTATTTTGTTACCTGAGTTACGCGGACTATGCACTCGTAAGTATGGATGATGGTTTTCTTCAACACTGCTTTTAACATCGTCTACATAGTACCTACGAATGCAGAGCAACGAATGGTGAACGGATGCTGTACTGAGGTAGGTGTACATTTATTTGCAGCTTGCTTCATTCAGTGTTAGTGGACCTTTTAACACCGCTCCGTCTTAATAGGTTCAAATGGCTCTGAGCACTATGGGACTCAACTGCTGAGGTCATTAGTCCCCTAGAACTTAGAACTAGTTAAACCTAACTAACCGAAGGACATCACACACATCCATGCCCGAGGCAGGATTCGAACCTGCGATCGTAGCGGTCTCGCGGTTCCAGACTGCAGCGCCAGAACCGCGCGGCCACTTCGGCCGGCCGTCTTAATTGGTGCTTTATCGGCCCGGAATAGTACAATGTAGAGTTCGGAAGAGTAGGAACTGTATACGAAAAAGCAGCAGTGTTTAATTCAACTCGTAAAGTGTTCACAGGCGCGTGAAAAAAAATGGAACTGGAATGTAGGTCCAAAGACACGTGTGCAATTGAACGTGTATCGAAAATACGACAACGAGAGGAACGAGTTGACGAGTGGAACGCGGCGGCAGACTTCGTCAGCGACAGCGGATCTACGGAAGGTGAAGTCGCACTACGGCAGACAACCAGCCGCTGGGGCGGTTGCAGCCGGAAGGGTAACGGTGGCCCGTAAACTGGCGTAGGCGAAGTTTGGGGGACGGACCTGCTGTATCGCCTCGCCGTGCAGATCGCAAGGAAGAAAGGATAAGTGTTATTCTACTTTATTGTCTGTGTGATTGTGCTAAGAAACTGTGCACAACGGCTGAAAACAATCAGGAAATTGTAGATGAGAAACTGGAGGTACATTTTGGGAGAGTTAAAGCTGAAAATGATTCCATGAGCAGTGGTTTCAGTTTTGATATGTCACAAGCTAATACGAGTAGCAGTTTGACAGATTCAGTGTTTGCTAATTATGGAACGGATAGTGAGCACAATACATCAGAACCTAGTGTCCCATTTACACCTGGCAATGTTAAAGAAATAAATCAGGAGCCAATGTCAGCTGCTAGGGATCAGAAGGACAACGTGTCAGATATGTTGGCAAATATCGTGCAACATATGAGACAAATAAATGCTAATATGTGTAAAATGGGATCGGATATTGATGGTAAGATGAATAGTTCGGGTTCCGAAATTAAAACGTCATTAAGTTCTGATACTGACGACAAAATAAATAAAATTGATACTAACCTTGATGCTAAAATATATAAATTAGGGTTGGAAATAAACGAGGTACACAGTGAAGTTGTCGAAATGGAATCCAAAATCGAAAGAAAAATTTTGAATTTGAGGGATTCGTAGAAAAATGACCTGACTTTGTTTGGTAATAATATTAAAAGAGAAATTAATCAAGTAAAATTCGAATGTAACACTGCTATTGTAACAGTGAAATTGAACTAACTCCACAAATTCAGCAAGTTGCTGAGAACAACCTGCATCTAGAGCAACAATTACATTCAGAAATAAGTAAAGTTCAGGAACAGATTCACAAGGTAGAAAAATGCTATGAGGAAAGTTACACTGTATTAGAAAATAAAATCGAAGAAGGAAAATATGTATGTGTTAAGTTTGGTATGCAAGCTGCTAGTAACATTACTAACATTGAAACTAACGCTAGTGTGAATGAGCAACTGTGTAACCATGAAAGTAGACTAACAAAAGTTGAACAGAATGGTAATAATAACTTTTGTGTAGTGTCTAATTGTGTTGTGGAATTTTCAGAAATTGCCTATGTTATGTATCGCCAGTTTTTGAAATTCGATCCAAATAAGAATGTGCACCCTAAAGAGTTTTGGAGTGATTTCGAAGACGTGTTACCTAAAGTGTGGAACGACAAGCAAAAGTTTGGATTCCTCACCTCTAACCTAATGGGAGAAGCTGGAATCTGGGGTAATTTACCTTCAGAAAAATACGATAGACTAGTAGATTTCAAACAGGCCTTTTTCGAAGAGTACTGGGGAAAGAGGAAGCAGATGGAAGTTTTGAACAAATTTTGGTCAGAGGAAAAATATGACCCAAAAAAAGATAACATTAAGAGATTTGTACAAAAGTGGATTATGGTTTTGTCATATTTAAATGCAAACGTAGAAACAGAGCAGATCATTATGGGGATTGAAAACAAGCTGCCGTTATACTGGCGAAATAAAATCATTTCTGCTCCCAGGGATGACATTCACCGTTTTGTTCATTAATTGGAAAGAGTTGAGGACCTTTTAAAAGAAGAAGAGAAAAGAATATAGGCCTTCCGCTAGATCCAGTGAAAACCGAGCAGACGTCAGTGTAAACATGGTTTCAGCGCCGCGGGCGAACAGTTATAGAGGAGGGGGAAGACGGGGAAGTGCCGGTAGGAGCAGGTCCATTAACCCGGACCGGCATGCCAACTGCAGTCAGCTGAGAGACAATGACGTAATGGATACGCGACATCTGTCAGGTGGTAGCTACGTCACAGGCATTAATATCACATGTCAGGGAAACACTTAGCGGTCTGTGAGGAGGCTGGCGTTTACAGACTGCAACCGTATAGACTAAACCGGCTAGCAACGCCCTTTGTAAAGAAGACACCTACTAAACAGTGTTTTGAAAATAATATTAACCAAAACAGGGGAGCTAAGGAGAGTGACACTGCTAAACAATTTGTTTCTTTAGAGAAGGAAGTAGCATTTTGTGAGAGTGAAAGTTCAGACAGATATCAGCAGAACCGCTTTATAGAGGAACTTATTTCAGAAAGTAAATATGTAGATCAGGAGGTGGGGGTGGAGCATCACTGCAGAACAGTTGAAAGGCTATCTGGAGACTGTGGAATTAATATTAATGGAAACGCAAGAGGAAGAGGTTGACAATGTTGAGGAGTTTTTGAATAAAGTAAGTGGAATTATTTCAGAAAGTGAAGATGAGGAATCAGGAGAGGAAGAAGAAGTGGGTAATATAGATAATTCTGTCAACACCTTGGAAAGGTTTGCGGAAACAGAAGATATTTCAGATGTACAGGAGGGAAAAGGCGGAGATGCTTTTTCCATTATGAGTAATTTAGTGAAAGAGGCTAGTAGTACTAGAAATAAGGTGAAAGAGGATCCTGTAAGTATACATGAGGGGTAGGTTTCGACAGACGAGATGTGATGCATTATTTACTAGACGAACCTGAAACTCTATGTCTAAAAATAAGTCCTGGAGAACGTATTATTGAAGTCATTGTATTCAATGATAAAGTTACTTGTTTAATTTACGCTATTTTTAGTGCCCCTGTAAAACTTACGTCTAATCGGTTTCAAAAAATTTGTAAGATTTAGCATCTGTGAATTGAGAGGCATGTAAATATATCCTATTATTCTGTAAGTTTATGTAACCTGGAAATATTCTGTGAATGTTTTTTTTTCATAGCTATGTCATTTTGTGTTATGTATGTTGTAAATTGTATCGATTGTAACTGGGTGATGCTTAAGGAATGTGGTACTGTATGGACTAGAAAAGGTGGGGGGAAGTCCCTCCTTAATGACAGGATTCCACAGGAATTGTAAAAGGTGGATAGGCCTGAGTTAACGCTGCAAATCTCTGTGTGGCAGGAATTCCATGGATAGCTTTCGAAGTGTAAACATCCCGAATGCTCAGTGAGGTTAGGACTTTTGGAAAAGTGGATTAAATATGCTTCGGATGTGAACTGTTATTAGCGACTGTATCATGGCACTTACGGCAATGCTCTGAGTTATGCGTTTCCGACGCCAGGAAGAAATATTCAGAGTACATTATTTCAAGAGCGATGATTGCACCATACGGCGGTGTTCTACCGCTGCGGTAGATCGCCTCAGAAACCATCTTGAGGCAAAGCGTTTAGTTTTATATATACTTACATGGAACAGTGTGTGGCTAATGTTTTCACATTATAGGTGCTTATTCCTAACTGTGCGTTAGGAACAATGATTTACCTAAGTCATCTTGATAGGGTCCTATTCATGTTACGGCCGGCCGAAGTGGCCGTGCGGTTAAAGGCGCTGCAGTCTGGAACCGCAAGACCGCTACGGTCGCAGGTTCGAATCCTGCCTCGGGCATGGATGTTTGTGATGTCCTTAGGTTAGTTAGGTTTAACTAGTTCTAAGTTCTAGGGGACTAATGACCTCAGCAGTTGAGTCCCATAGTGCTCAGAGCCATTTTTCTATTCATGTTACGAGAGCAGTGCGAGTGTTAAAACAAAGTAAAGGTGTCCAAATAACTGCAGTGACTGGAAGAAGTGTTAAATTTAGCCGGCCGGTGTGGCCGAGCGGTTCTAGGCGCTTCAGTCTGGAACCGCGTGACAGCTACGCTCGCAGGTTCGAATCCTGCCTCGGGCATGGATGTGTGTGATGTCTTTACGTTAGTTAGGTTTAAGCAGTTATAAGTTCTAGGGGACTGATGACCTCAGATGTTAAATCCCAGAGTGCTCAGAACCATTTGAACCATTTTTTTGTTAAATTTAGTGGAGCAATGGTTTTGGTTTTGCACGTAGTCTTTTGTGTGAACTGCTCCATGTGGTAATTAAAGTTCCAGAGTTCAAAGCCAAGTAAGAGAATCTTTAATTGATATTTTTGTATGAAATAATAATTTCCAAGTATTATTAAAATCGTTTTACATGGTATTAAATTATTTACGACTAAAAACAGTAATTACAAGTGAGATACCTTAAAATTACCAGAAGATAATGCATCCAGTTCGGTAGTGAAGGTATCAAGGCACATACTCAGAAATAAACACGTACAGTTTTTCATAATTTTATTTTATCCAGTAACTACAAGTAAAACAGCCTGCTCAGAGATCTGAGTAACAAAGGCCACCAAAAAAAAAAAAAAAAAAAACATTTCCTGAAAACATGTACAGTCTAAACTTAAATTCGATAACAATTCCTTTGCGGGTGCAACTTGTTCCAACATCTCCTAAAGAGTAACCGTCGCGCCTGGAATTCCTAACATATTCTATTCTCAAGCAGATATCAGTCATTGCGCACAGGGGACCCCATTCTTCAATGAAAAAGTAGTTATAATAAATGTCTTAAAATAGAGTCAGCAACTAAAACCTCTTGGACTCTAAAACAAAGGAACACCTTACACAAAATCCCTTTTGTAAAAGGCAATAAACCTTCACTCTTGAATATTGGAGAGAACTGTGCAACTTTCCAGTCCATAGGTACGGATCTCTCGTCGAGCGAGCGTTTTTATTTGATTATTAAGGACAGAGCTATTATATTAGCACACTCTGAAACGAAACTAATTGGAATACGATATGAACTGGAGGACTTGTCTCTAGTGATTCAAGTTGCTTCGCTACACCGAGGATATCTACTTCTAAGTTACCCATGTTAGCCGGAGTTCTTGATTCGAATTCTGTAGGGTACAGGGGGCTAAACCGCCTGAAATAAGCGCTGTTGCAACAGTGCACTAGTTGCCCACAGAGTGAAGGGCGTTTTGCTTTCAGTGTGTGCCAATCAATATCTGCGCGTCACCGCATGTGGGTGTAGTAAGGGTGTCTTCTGTTGACAAGAGAGAGGAACAAACTCTAGAGATAAGTGAATTGCCATAGTTAAGAAATACACCCTAACAAATTGAGGTGTACCATGCACAATAACGTGAAATTTTAGACTCTTATTACCACTTGTACAAGAACACAGGTATACAGTGCTTGTATCAACAAATATTGCTGGCTTTTTCCACGAAAGTCTGCACATGGCGCTATTGCGCCTCGTAAAAGTGGGGCTTTTTCTGCTCAGTCATATTAGTAGTTTCA
The DNA here is from genome assembly GCF_021461395.2 of Schistocerca americana. NCBI lineage: Eukaryota > Metazoa > Arthropoda > Insecta > Orthoptera > Acrididae > Schistocerca > Schistocerca americana. The sequence continues at coordinate 739,606,117 of NC_060119.1, read as the reverse complement.
TTGGTGATAAAATCTTCTCGAGTTGACAGCCGAGTGGGTAGATGGCAATACTAGATGGCAATACCTTCGCCTCCAGTGAACTGCGCAAGCGGAAGGCCACCACGAAACAACAAAACAATTTCTAACGACTACCAGGGGCACAAATGCAGGAGGCCGACATCGAGGATTCGAGGATCGTCGTCAACTTGCCCGGCAAGGAATTGGATGAGGCGACAACTTCCGTGTTATCCAAAGGATTAAACTCCGTAATTCTCCTGGATATGGTATAGCCAAACACCTGGAACAACTACTCAAACCTCTTGTGGGAAAACGTCCCCACCACATCAAGAAGCTTGTTAACACTCAAGGAGTGGCGTCTTGACAAAAATGATATTATGGTCAGCTCTGACGTCACGTCCCTCTTCAGGAGGGTACCGGAATCATTTCGACGAAGACTCGAATTATTCCGCCATGTGCTTATTTCCAGTGTCGGAGCAAGCTTTACCAACAGGTGGATGGAGTCGCTATGGGATCCCCTCTCACAACATGTATCGCCAGTCTGTGCTTGGAATACTTCGAGGATATCGCCTTGGAAACAGCACGCCTTAAACCCAACGTCTTTTATCGGTACGCGGACGATACTTTCGCTGTCTGGCCGCACGGCGAGCAAACCCTAAAAGAATTTCTCAATCATCTAAACAGCATACGTAAGAACAACAAGTTCACAATGAAATGCCTACCCTTCCTCGATATCCTAATAAAGAAGAAAACGGACGGCACACTAAGACACTCTGTCTGCCGAAAGAAAACACACACAGACCTTTACCTCAACGCCAACACTTGCCATCACCCAGCACAACGAAAATCCGTGCTCACTACCTGAGCTGTGCTGCGGCTTGCGTTGGCACTGTTTGTAGGTTTCCGTCCTCTGTTGGAGGCCAGAATGCATCGTTTAGTTGACATAGTTGCGGTTGTTTGTAATCTTCTTGTGTCGACTGACGCCACTTGGTTTCGCAAGCGTTGCCTATCCGCTAGTGGCAGCAGCGTCATTATCGATATGTAGTAACTGTGGCCCTATCTTTAGAGTGAGGCGGATCTAATTAGCTTTCCTCGACCTCTTGTTACTAATTGCTGCATTCTATGTGTTACTATTAAGTTCAACCAGCAGTATTTTTCTGCCTGGTGGCCGCTAACGCCCCAGTGACCTGAGCTGGAGGTTAGTGTATGTAACGGCAGTGTACGTTTCCTCGCCTTGCCGCTGCTGTCCGGTAAGGCGTGTAGTTTTGACAGTTTCCTTGATTTGTAGATCGGTTGGTGTTTCCTCTACTCTCTAAACACAACATTCTGAGGATGTAGTGCTGACCACCAGTTCCAGCTTTGGCGTGGTGTTCCATTGTTGCATTTTTTATCGGACGTTAGATAGCTTTAGCAGATTATCATTAGTCATTCGTTAGACTACCACTAGTCTGAGTTACCATCGTGTGAAGTGAATGCAACTCTTGGCTGCCTTTCTCATCGCTCGCGAAGGTGTTTTTGGCCGCACCTACTCAGAGGTCGATTCCTGGAGCACCGTCTAGGACTAGCCCTTGCGTTTTATTATTGTGTCATTAATTAATTAATGTATTACCAAGTTACCATCATTTGTCTCACCTGTTTGGTGATCAGTTGTTTGTCGTTTTGAACTAACCTTGTTAATATATTTGCTGTTTTATTGTATGTTTCTAAATTGTTTGAATATAATTGCCATTGTTGGCGTTACAGCAAGTTTAAACGGTTGTGCTACCACGTTTACTATCATTTTGTCTCACCCGTTTGGTGATCAGTTGCCTGTCTTTTAAATTAGCTTTTGCTATTGCCTTGCTGCTTGACGGTTGGTTTGTTAAATTTTTTTAATAATTGCCATTCTTGGCGTTAAAGGCGTTCAGCCGTGACTGTCGCTACTTGTCTTAAAATTCTAATGTGGCAATTGTATTTTAGCAGTTAACCTTTAAGACCTTGGTGATTTGTTTTCAATATTTTAATAACTGTAGTTTGTAAGTTGCAACAAGTTAAACAATTTTTAATTTATTGTTATTAAGGTCTTCAGCCGTGAGTGTCGTTACTTGTCTTAAAATTTTAATTAGGTAATTGTATTTTTGCAGCGAGCTTTAAGACCTTGTCACTTGTGTTTTATATATTAATAACTGTAAGTATAAGTTGCAGTAAGTTTAATCAGTTCTCAATTTATTGGCATTAAGGCCTTCAGCAGTGAAACAATTCTTAAATTGTTGCCATTATTTTAATTTGTTTTTGATTTTAAATAAATTGTGTGTGATTAAAAGAAAAGCCAACCAATAGTAACTGATTACGGCCCCGGCTACAATCGCAGCCGAATCCTGCCTTCTTTGACCGTCAGATCTCACTACCCTTGTCTGCAGAACTCACGAAATATGCGACAAGGACAGTCTACCTACTGAGATGCAGCACCTGAAGAAAACCTGCCAGAATACTGGCTACACTGAAACGCAGAGTAGACGCGCTCTCCAGATGAGCAAGAATAAGAAGGAGGACCTTTAGGAATAAGAAGACAACAAGGGCATGGCCTTCCTCCCGTATGCGGGGCCACCCATGGCGAAGATTGCCAGGACACTGGAGAAGAACAAAATAAAAACCATCTTCCGGTCCTCCAGTAAAAATCAGGAATATGATGTGCTTAATGAAGGACAACTTGGGTCTGAGAACACCGGGTGTCTGCAGCATTTCCTGTGAATGTGGACAACAATATATCGGACAAACGCTACATTGCATCACACAACCAATCTTTGAAAATGTGAGAAGCATTCGGCTCGGACAAAAGCAAAAATTCACGTTATCGGAGCACAACCTCAGTGAAGAACACACGTTTCAATTTGAACTAACCTGGATGCTGTGTAGAGCGAAAGGTTTCTGGAACTCTATTATTAAAGAGGAAGTGGAGATACGAGTCAATGGTAACCTGGTCAACTGGGATAGCGGCTTCCAACTCAGCATCGCGTGGGACACAACATTAGCAAGAATACGACGAGATCGCGCCGATGAAGGCAGGTCGGTGGCGGCGGACGGAATAAACAGGCCGCACTGAGACGAGACGCCGGGACCCCGGAGCCCGCGGGTCGCCATCCCCCCCCCACCCCCCCACCCCACCGCTGCTGCTCTCATCTTTTGCTTTCCCCTCTTTGGGGAAGTGTGAGGGGGAAGTTTGTAGCCTTTCGGCTTTTACTCCCCTGTGAACGTGTGTGTGTGATTTTTCTATAGTTTTTCGGTGTCTGTGATATGTGATGATTGTTCTGTCTGTGTCTGGTACTTTCCTGAGGTAGGCGAGTTGATTGGTGTTATATAGGAAGGAACAGGATTAGGGATTGGGTGTTTGGATTTTCTCTTCGACTTAACCCACCGCACCCCCTACCGCCACGCCCACCCACGCGCAGCCGCGCCGATTCCGATCGCGCCTGATTGGTCCCTCCAGCGGTTAGACGCACAGAAGCCCGTGGTCCAGCTGCTACAAGGGCCTGGGCGAGACGTGAACCCGACTTCTGGCCTGAAGATTGCAAGTAAGAAACTTGCTTAAACGTTGCCGGAGAACTACGCATTGACTCGGCTGTCAACCCGAGAAGATTTTATCATCGAGATTCGCCAAGAAAGCCTGCACTCTCATTTAGTTTTAGTGACCTTTTTCTACGAAATTCTGGAGAACACGATTGCTTGGTTACTTTTCAGATTATCCTTACATGCAAAAGGAAAAGCCAAGTGCTTCATAGTCCGAGGAAGATAACAAGCAGTGACAAGTGCTATAGGGAACTTCTCTGGATAAAGTGCCACGAAATGTGTGTGGGTGCAAAAGGACGAAAACAATTACTTGTGGCCGGCCGGCGTGGCCGTGCGGTTCTAGGCGCTTCAGTCTGGAACCGCGTGACCGCTACGGTTGCAGGTTCGAATCCTGCCTCGGGTATGGATGTGTGTGACGTCCTTAGGTTAGTTAGGTTTAAGTAGTTCTAAGTTCTAGGGTACTGATGACCACAGATGTTAAGTCCCATAGTGCTCAGAGCCGATTACTTGCGATTTTGACAGTGAATACACGCTCGACTGGGTGGAATAGTCCCACAATTTTAAATATTGTCTTCAGATGTTTAATAATTTGTTCGTGTAAAACAATTACGATCTTTCATGTACTGTAATGTATTCACAATTAACGTACCATGATTGTATCACATTGATCGTTTTTTTAAATTTTTTTTAAAGCTTCATATCATATTAAATAGGGCTTACAGTTAAAATTGGCGAAATAGCCCCTCTGTACCCTACTTACTTCGTCTTCTCCGATTTAGATGAACTGTCAATGGCAACAATCAGACATTGTTAGTCTGTGAGCTTCAAAATATAGTCAACAACGGTGAAGAACATCTGCCCGAGTATGCGCTTTCTTTAGTCATTACAGGTTAATGAAAATAACTAGATCAATGATGCACACGGAAACACAAATCATGTTTTGTTCTTACAAAGCGAGTTAGATTGAAGCCCGCACAGAAGGCCCTTCGCTTAATCAACTAACACGTCATTTATGGCGCTATTACCCTCTTTCCATATTTCTTACGAAAATTTAATAATCATGGGTGACTGGAATTCGAGAGTAGGAAAAGGGAGAGAAGGATACATTGTGGGTGAATATGGATTGGGGCAAAGAAATGAAAGAGGAAGCCGTCTGGTAGAATTTTGCACAGAGCATAACTTAATCATAGCTAACACTTGGTTCAAGAATCATAAAAGAAGGTTGTACACATGAAAGAATCCTGGAAATACTAGAAGGTATGAGATACATTATATAATGGTAAGACAGAGATTTAGGAACCAGGTATTAAATTGTAAGACATTTCCAGGGGCAGATGTGGACTCTGACCACAATCTATTGGTTATGAGCTGTAGATTAAAACTGAAGAAACTGCAAAAAGGTGGGAATTTAAGGAGGTGGGATCTGGGCAAACTGATTAAACCCGAGGTTGTACAGAGTTTCAGGGAGAGCATAAGCGAACAATTGTCACAAATGGGGGAAAGAAATACAGTAGAAGAAGAATGAGTAGCTCTGAGGGATGAAGTAGTGAAGGCAGCAGAGGATCAAGTAGGTAAAAAGACGAGGGCTAGTAGAAATCCTTGCGTAACAGAAGAAATATTGAATTTAATTGATGAAAGGAGAAAATATAAAAATGAAGTAAATGAAGCAGGCAAAAAGGAATACAAACGTCTCAAAAATGAGATCGACAGGAAGCGCAAAATGGCTAAGCAGGGATGGCTAGAGAACAAATGTAAGGATGTAAAGGCTTATCTCACTAGGGGTAATGTAGATACTGCCTACAGGAAAATTAAAGAGACCTTTGGAGAAAAGAGAACCACTTGTATGAATATCAAGAGCTCAGATGGAAACCCAGTTCTAAGCAAAGAAGCGAAAGCAGAAAGGTGGAAGGAGTATATAGAGGGTCTACACAAGGGCGACGTACTTGAGGACAATATTCCAGAAATGGAAGAGAATGTAGATGGAGACGAAATGGGAGATACAATACTGCGTGAAGAGTTTGACAGAGCACTGAAAGACATGAGTCGAAACAAGGCCCAGGGAGTAGACAACATTCCATTAGAACTACTGACGGCCTTGGGAGGGCCTGTCCTGACAAAACTCTACCATCTGGTGAGCAAGATGTATGAGACAGGCGAAACACCCTCAGACTTCAAGAAGAATATAATAATTCCAATCCCAAAGAAAGCAAGTGTTGACAGCTGTGAAAATTACCGAACAATCAGTTTAATAAGCCACAGCTGCAAAATACTAACGCGAATTATTTACAGACGAATGGAAAATCTGGTAGAAGCCGACCTCGGGGAAGATCAGTTTGGTATCCGTAGAAATGTGGGACACGTGAGGCAATACTGACCCTACGACTTATCTTAGAAAATAGATTAAGGAAAGGCAAACCTACGTTTCTAGCATTTGTAGACTTAGAGAAAGCGTCTGACAATGTTGACTGGAGTACTCTGTTTCAAATCTGAAGGTGTCAGAGGTAAAATACAGGGAGCGAAAGGGTATTTACAATTTGTATGGAAACCAGATGGCAGTTATAAGAGTCGGGGGACATGAAAGCGAAGCAGCGGTTGGGAAGGGAGTGAGACAGGGCTGTAGCCTCTCTCCGATGTTATTCAATCTGTATATTGAGCAAGCAGTAAAGGAAACAAAAGAAAAATTCGGGGTAGGTATTAAAATCCATGGAGAAGAAATAAAAACTTTGAGGTTCGCCGATGACATTGTAATTCTGTCCATCGGGCCCCACGGCAGAACGTAGTAAATCTCTTCGTGGAAGAGCAGTTGAATGGAATGGACAGTGTCTTGAAAGGAAGATATAAGATGAAATTCAACAAAAGCAAAACGAGGACAATGGAATGCAGTCGAATTAAGTCGGGTGATGCTGAGGGAATTATATTAGGAAATGAGACACTTAAAGTATTAAAGGAGTTTTGCTATTTGGGGAGCAAATAACTGATGATGGTCGAAGTAGAGAGGATATAAAATGTAGACTGGCAATGGCAAGAAAAGCGTTTCTTAAGAAGAGAAATTTGTTAACATCCAGTATAAATTTAAACGTAAGGAAGTCGTTTCTGAAAGTATTTGTAAGGAGTGTAGCCATGTATGGAAGTGAAACATGGACGATAAATAGTTTGGACAAGACGAAAATAGAAGCTTTCGAGATGTGGTGCTACAGAAGAATGCTGAAGATTAGATGGGTAGATCACATAACTAATGAGGAGGTATTGAATAGAATTGGGGAGAAGAGGAGTTTCTGGCAGAACTTGACAAGAAGAAGGGACCGGTTGGTAGGACTTGTTCTGAGGCATCAAGGGATCACAAATTTAGCCTTGGAGGGCAGTGTGGAAGGTAAAAATCATAGAGGGAGACCAAGAGATGAATACACTAAGCAGATTGAAAAGGACGTAGGTTGCAGTAAGTACTGGGAGATGAACAAGCTTGCACGGGATAGAGTACCATGGAAAGCTGCATCAAACCAGTCTCAGGACTGAAGACCACAACAACAACAACATGTTTCTCACGTTGTTGACATATGCAATAGCCCCTCCCCCCAGCCGACCGCTGTGGCCGAGCGGTTCTAGGCGCTTCAGTCCATAACCGCCCTGCTGCTACGGTCGCAGGTTACAATCCTGCCTCAGGCATGTATGTGTGTGATGTCCTTAGGTTAGTTAGGTTTAAGTAGTTCTAAGTCTAGGGGACTGATGACCTCAGAAGTTGAGTCCCATAGTGCTTAGAGCCACTTGAACCCCCTCCCCACAATCTTACCTAACAACGATTAACATCTTTTCAGTAACGTTTAGGGAGTTCTCTGATCAAAGTCAAGGGATATTTGACTCTCCGTGAAGCAGTTTGTGGCAGGTTTGCTCCTATTATTAACTGAGAAGTTGTGCAACGGTTTCTTCGACCTTTAAGTGGACGAAGTCATACGTGCTGGTAAAACAACATTCCATCATTTTGCTAATGAAAACAAAGTGCGAGTAGAATGACTGTACAATGGGCTTATACGTTATACTACAAGATCTACTGAACGAACTTTGGAGAAATTCCTATTCTTTTATGCACATTATGTGGTGTCCATCGGGCCCCACGGCAGTACGTAGTAAATCTCTTCGAGGAATGTGTTCAGGACGAACCCTCGACGTCGGTATGAAGAACAGGGGGTTAAACACGCTGATCTCTTGTTGCGTAGATACCGTTGATAGCTTTCGAGGGCAAAGAGACATTGGAAATAGTGGTTCACTTCAGTCACGAACATTTAAATTAATACATCCTTTAGTAGGAAATTTCAGGGAGTTAGAAAGTTAGCGTCCCCTCTCTTCCCACAATGTCCAGAGACTGGTTTCTGCAGCACTCCATGCTACTTTGTCTTGTGCAAGTTTCTTCATCTCCAAGTAACTACTGCAACCTACAACCTCCCTGAATCTGTTTAGTGTAATCATCTCTTGGTCTCCCTCTACGATTATTACCCTCCACGCTGCCCTCCAATACGAAATTTGTGATAGCTTAGTGCCTCAGAACATGCCCTACCAACCGATCCCTTCTTCTAGTCAAGTTGTGTCACAAATTCCTCTTCTCCCCAATTCTGTTCCGTACCTCCTCATTAGTTACGTGATCTACCCATCTAATCTTCAGAATCCTTCTGTAGCACCACATTTCGAAGGCTTCTATTCTATTCTTGTCTAAACTATTTATCGTCCATGTTTCACTTCCATACATGGCTACACTTCACACAAATACATACAGAATAGACTTTCTGACACTTAAATCGATACCCGATGTTAACAAATTTCTCTTCTTCAGAGACGCTTTCCATGCCATTGCCAGTCTACATTTTATATCCTCTCCACTTAAACCATCATCAGTTGTTTTGCTCCCCAAATAGCATAACTCATTTATAACTTTAAGTGTCTCATTTCCTAATCTAATTCCCACAGCGTCACCTGATTTAATTTGACTACATTCCATTATCCTCGTTTTTCTTTTGTTGATGTTCATCTTATATCCTCCATTCAAGACACTGTCCATATCATCCAACTGCTCTACCACGTCCTTTGTCGCCTCCGACAGAATCACAATGTTTATTTCTTCTGTTTCTTTTGTTTCCTTTACTGCTTGCTCAATATACAGATTGAATAACGTCGGGGATAAGCTTCAACCCCGTCTCACTCCCTTCCGAACAGCTGCTTCCCTTTCACGCTCTTCCTCTCTCTTAACTGCCATCTGGTATCTTTCGCTCCCTATATTTTACCCCTGCCACCTTCAGAATCTGAAAGAGAGTATTCAAGTCAACATTGTCAAAAGCTTTCTCTAAGTACCAATTGCTAGAAACGTAGGATTGCCTTTCCTTACTCTATCTTCTAAGATAATTCGTAGGGTCAGTATTCCCTCACGTGTTCCAACATTTCTACGGAATCCAAACTGATCTTCCTCGAGGTCGGCTTCTAGCAGTTTTTCCATTCGTCTCTAAGGAATTCGTGTTAGTATTTTGCAGACGTGACTTATTAAAATGATAGTTCGGTAATTTTTACACCTGTCAACACCTACTTTCTTCGGGATTGGAATTATTATATTCTTTTTGAAGTCTGAAAGTGTTCTTGCCTGTATAATGCATCTTGCTCACAAGATGGTAGAGTTTTGTCAGGACTGGCTTTCCCAAGGCTATCAGTAGTTCTAATGGAATGTTGTCTACGCCTGATGCCTTTTTTCGACTTCGGTCTTCCAGTACTCTGTCAAATTCTTCACGCATTATTATATCTCCCATCTCATCTTCATCTACGTCCTATTCCATTTCCATAATACCGCCCTCAAGTACAACGCCCTTGTACAGACACTCTACATACTCCTTCCACCTTTCTGCTTTCCCTTCTTTGCTTATAACTGGTTTTCCATCTGAGCTCTTGATATTCATACAAGGGGTTCTGTTCTCCAAAGGTCTCTTTAAGTTTTCTGTAGGCAGTATCTATCCTACCCCTACCGATATACGCCTCTACATCCTTACATTTGTCCTCTAGCTAACCCTGTTTAGCCATTTTGTACTTTCTGTCTATCTCATTTTTGAGACGTTTGTGTTCCACTTTGCCTGATTAATTTACTGTATTTTTATATTTTCTCCTTTCATCAATTAAATTCAATATTTCTTCTGTTACCCAAGGATTTCTACTACCCCTCATCTTTTTACCTACTTGATCTACTGCTGCCTTCACTATTTCATCTCTCAAAGCTACCCATTCTTCTTCTACTGTATTTCCTTCCCCCATTCTTGTCAATCGTTCCCTAATGCTCTCTCTGAAACTCTACAATCTTTGGTTCTGTCAGTTTATTCAGGTCCCAACTGCTTAAATTCCCACCTTTTTGCAGTTTCTTCAGCTTTAATCTACAGTTCACAACCAATAGATTATAGTCAGAGTCGACATCTGCCCCTGGAAATGTCCTGCAATTTGAAACCTGTTTCCTACATCTCTGTCTTACCATAATATAATCAATCTGATACCTTTCGGTGTCTCCAGGTCTCTCCCACGTATACAACTTTCCCTCATGATTCTTAAACCAAGTGTTAGCTATGATTAAATTATGCTCTGTGCAAAATTCTACCAGACGGCTTCCTCTTTCATTCCTTACCCGCATTCCACATTCATCTACAACATTTCCTTCTCTTCCTTTTCCTACTATCGAATTCCAGTCCCCATGACTCTTAAATTTTCGTCTCCCTTCACTATCTCAATAATTTATTTTATCTCAACATGCATTTCTTCAATCGGTTCATCATCTGCGGAGCTAGTTGGCATATAAACCTGTACTACTGTGGTAAGCGTGGGCTTCGTGTCTATATTGGCTACAATAATGCGTTTACTATGCTGTTCGTAGTAGCTTACCAACACTCCTATTTTTTTTATTCATTATTATACCTACGCCTCCATTACTATTTGGTTTTGTTTTATAGCCCTGTATTCACCTGACCAGAAGTCTTGTTCCTCCTGCCACCAAACTTCACTAATTCCCACTACATCTAACTTTAACCTATCCATTTCCCTTCTTAAATTTTCTAACCTACGTACCCGATTAAGGGATCTGACATTCCACACTCCGATCCGTAGATCGCCAGTTTTGTTTTTCCTGATGACGACGTTCTCCTGAGTAGTCCCCGCCCGGAGATCCGAAGGGGGGACTATTTTACTTCTGGAATATTTTACCCAAGAGAGCAACATCGTCATTTAACCATACAGTAAAGCTGCATGCCCTCGGCAAAAATTACGGCTGTACTTTCCCCTTGCTTTCAGCCGCGCGCAGTACCAGCACAGCAAGGTCATTGTGGTTAATATTACAAGGCCAGATCAGTCAATCATCCAGACTGTTGACCGTGCAACTACTGAAGATGTTGCTACCCCTTTTCAGGAACCACACGTATGTCTGGCCTCTCAACAGATACCCCTCCGCTGTGGTTGCACCTGCGGTACGACTATCTGTGTCGCTGAGGCACGCAACCCTCCCCACCAGCGGCGCAGTTGACAAGGTGGAGGTGGTGGGGGGGGGGGGGGGCAATGACACTTATTACCCACTATTTTCAATTAAAGAGAAAAACTATTCACTTGCTCTAATATGTTAAAATGAATTAAGGGTATTACGGTATCGAATAAAACAGCAAGTTTTTTGTTACCAGGCTCTATTTATTTAGATGCAAAGCGCGTTTGAGGTTTAAACCTCAATCATAAATTGGGTTTATACATGTTAATATGACATGTGTGTGACTTTGGTGTATCCTGTGGCACTGTCTATTGGAGAAACATAGCACAATTTCAGAAAATAGCGCCGTAGAAGTTTTTGACTAAAAACTGAACGTATATGTGAGTTTGAAATTAAACAACTAAAATACACTGATGAGCCAAAGAAACTGGAACACCTGCCTAATACCGTGAAGGGTCCCCACGAGCACGAAGAAGTACCGCAGCACGACGTGGCATGAATTCGATTACTGTCTGAAGTAGTGCTGGAAGGAACTGGCGCCATGAATCCTGCTCAGCTGTCCGTAAATCCCTAAGAGTACGAGGGGCTGAAGATCTCTTCTGAACAGCAGGCTGCAAGGCATCCCAGATGTGCTCGATAATGTTCATGTGTGGGGAGTTTGGTTGCCAGTGGAAGTGTTTAAACTCAGAAGAGTGTTCTTGGAGCCACTGTGTAGCAATTCTGGACGAGTGGGGTGTCGCATTGTCCTGCTGGAATTGCCCAAGTCGGTCGTAATGTATAATGGACACGAATGGATGCAGATGATCAGGCTGGATGCTTACGTACATGTCACCTGACAGAGTCGTATCTAGACGCATCAGTGGTCCCATGTTTCCAACTGCACACGCCCCACACACCATTACAGAACCTCCACCAGCTTGAACAGTCCCTTGCTGACATGTAAGGTCCATGGATTCATGAAGTTGTCTCGATACCTGTACACGCCCATCCACTCGATTCAATTTCAAACGAGACTCGTCCGACCAGACATCATGTTTCCAGTCATCAACACACCAATGTCGGTGTTGACGGGCCCAGGCGAGGCGTAAATCTTTATGTCGTGCAGTCATCATGGGTACAAGAGTGGGCCTTCGTCTCAGAAAGCCCATATCAATGACATTTCGTTGAATGGTTCCCACGCTGACACTTGTTGATGGCCGAGCACTGAAGTCTGCAGCAGTTTGCGGAAGGTTTGCGCTTCTGTCACGTTGAACGATTCTCTTCAGTCGTCGTTGGTCCCGTTCTTGCAGGTTCTTTTTCCGACCGCAGCGATGACGGAGATTTTATGTTTTAACGAATTCCTGATATTCCTGGTACACGCGTGAAATTGTCGTACGGGAAAATCTCCATAGCTACCTCGGAGATGCTGTGTCCCATCGCTCGTGCGCCGACTATAGCATCACGTTCAAACCAACTTAAATCTTGATAACCTACCATTGTAGCAGTAGTAACCGACCTATCAACTGCAACAGACACTTGTTGTCTTATATAGGCGATGCCGACCGCTGCGCCTTATTCCGCCTGTTTATATAGCTCTGTATTTCAACACGCATGCCTACACCAGTTTCTTAGGCGCTTCAGTATAGAATACCTCCAGTGGCCAGGGGCTCATTTATCTGCCGTAAGCTAAGATGTTGTTTGGAAACTAGGCCGACATCGGTACATATACCCCTGTTCCCTTGTACCAATTGAAACCCATCTATGTCTACACTAGATGCCCAAGTTTTGAGGTATCAAAAAAAGGCCGGAACAATATTTTTCTTTTTAAGCTGTTTGCCTACGTTTCCTGATTATGTACCGTAATAGATCATCTGTAGGCATCTAATTTTATTGATGTTAGTGTTTGCCGGTGTCGAAGTCGTGGAGAAGCTAGAGGGGTTATTGTACTTCTTAATATTTCGTTGTTGATATTATTGACATAGTTGTCGTTGTAACAGTGTGACTCGGATGACGTTATATTCGCGCTCGAAAGTCGTAGACGATGTTGGCGTGCTGTGCATTCAGTGTAAAAGTGAACCAAACGCCACTTTTTTGCATTTTTCGGGTGACTGGGAGTTTAACTTATTTCCGTGTGGCACTAACAGCAGGCTACGCTTTGGACGGTAATTCCCTAGTCTGGCTAATGCGATTCTCCGAGCAATGGTGCAGGAAGACTCAGCGTATTGCAGGATAGATGAGCGCAGATGTGAAGGGGTTACGATGTACTTGGTGCGCAATACGGCGAGCCTCTCTTGTGGTTGTCGAGCCTAGTCGGCCGGAACGTCTACGAGACGTGTGTTAATGCTCACGTTCCTAAGCTGTCCAACATCTGACTACTGTCACTTCTGAATGCGCCACATAATTCAATCAGCTGGCCATGTCGGTGCTTTACTTTTGCTGTCAGGTGATGTGTAATACTGATTACATGGACTAACAGTCGCCATTGTGAATATTGCACAACGTTTATCTGAACTCTGTTTTGAGATAGGATGGCAGACATCTCATCAACGTGTTAATCTGCTTTAACGCAATTGTGAACGTGAACTCACCCGAAAAAATCCTTGTGATCTCCCTTAAAAGAGCACATCTGTCCCTTTGTAAATTGTTGTTTATATTGTGGTTGCCTCTAAGAACGGACTTATTGACGTTCGTAACATTTCCTGCATTCTTCCATAAAACAGTTCAAACAGCAATTTTAAAAATAATTGAAGATGTAAAATAAAATTTTAAAAAAGAAATTATGAAAAGCAGAAATTCACAAAATGCTCAGAAGCGAGTAATTTGGTTCAAATGGCTCTGAGCACTATCGGACTCAACTTCCGAGGTCATCAGTCTCCTAGAACTTAGAACTACTTAAACCTAACTAACCTAAGGATATCACACACATCCATGCCCGAGGCAGGATTCGAACCTGCGACCGTAGCGGTCTCGCGGTTGGAGACTGCAGCGCCTAGAACCGCACGGCCACTCCGGCCGGCAGTAATTTGGTATTTTGTAAACATTCCGGTATCGCGTCTCCGATATATTAGAGTTCATCCACGACATGAGAGCCACAGTATCAGGTTTATGTCTGAAGGGAGTGAAATGTTTCATTTCCATCAATTTCAGTTATTAATCTGTTTTATGCTACATAGTGTTACGCAACATAGGGACTACCGGTAAAAAAAGAGGAATGGATTTGGATCCAACCGTGGATTTTCCAAAAAGCACCGCACTCTGTGCGCCATAAACGTTTATGTTGAAACGAAATAAAATTAAACGAGGATGAGAGGCCGTGGATTTGAGCTTCGCTTCTCCGGAATAAGAGGTCTATCGTCAGTCGGATGTTCCCTAAAGCGTTAAAGGTGGCATAGTCAGAGGGAATCGGTTTATGCCCTTAACGTGCTCCTAAAACTCACCCCAATCTCTAATCGACCATATATTGGATGGAATGTCGAAAGATTATAACAACAAATATCGATTTTCAAGTACCTGACTCGTAGATTTTATGTCTTGACTTGTGTAACTGATGTCTTGACCTCATGGTGGCAACATAAATGACGCATTTTTGACGCACACAGAAACTGCTTGTGCTTATTTTTGGCACCATTACTCACACATAGTATTTTACCGAGAATGGTAAAAGACTTGTTAAAATTTTGTTTGAACCGTATAGAAAACTAAAGAACACACTGCCACTTAATGTGTCTTCCACGTCGACCAATGCTTTTCAATGCATCGGACAAATAAAAGCGTCCCGGAGAGCAGAGTTCCAGAGTACAAAGAAACACAGCAAGGAAAGGAAATGCAGTACTAAACTGACTATTGAAGATGTTGATAGTGACTACCATTAACCTGTTAGGACTTTAGGACACTGTTCAGCAAGTTGTTGAAGGTGGATCGAAGCTGGACTACTTGATTTGCTGCAGTCTCATCCAAAATGTTCTGCTGCAGTTCTTGAAGACTGTGAGAGTTGTTGTGATACACCTTAGACTTGACGACTCCACACGCAAAACAGTCGCAAACTGACAGATCAGGTGACCTGGGTGGCCAGCTAGGGCGACGACCAGACTGACCTCTGCTAACAACTGTCAGGCATGACTATTATGTAAACGTTCTCCAAGTTTCGGCCGGCCGTATGGACAGTTGCTCCACCCTGTTGGAAGCAACTGTAGATCTTTTCCTCCTCCGTTAATGCTGCCATAAATAGTTTCAAAATGTAGACAATGTAAAGCGTCGAAGTCAGCGTCTGACGAAAGATGACAGGACCAATGATGCGACGTGCAGACACTGCACACGAAACCCCAACTTTCTGATCATGTAATGGTGTTTTGTGGAAGTTATGCGGATTCTCCGCTGTCCAGAACCTGTGATTCTTTGAGCTGACGCTCAAGTGAAACCAGGTTTCACCAGACAAAAGGAACAGATCCGTGTCCAAGCGATTCAGCGTTATTTCAGTGAACAGCCACTCACAAAACTGCAGGCTCTGAGGAGCATCTGCTGGTTTTAATGCATGGACAACAGATACTTGGTAGGGAAGCACGTATAGGTCCAGGTGTGGAGTATTCGTCCGCATGATCGATGTGATATGCCGGTCTCTTGTGACAGGCGTCAGATTGATTTGGTAGGACTCTGAAGTATTTTCTAGTGAACTGCAGCCACATTTTCTGCGGCGTGGGCACGTTTCCGAATGATTTTTGACTTGTTCCAGACGGATCCTGCCTGACGCCATTTTCGGACGAAGCGTTGCATGGCACTCTCTGCTGTTACTCTGACACCATTAAACTTCCCAACTAACAACCAACCTCACCGTTTCCATCACTTTGTTATAGGGTAATTTTCGACAACGAACACCTGCTCCTCCACTGTGAGTACCATCGTCCCCTTTTATTGCAGCGCTCACACTGACAGGGATCGCGCTACGCTGCCAACCGTCGTGGTTCCCAAGGCGAGCGTACACGTGGTGGGCGCGTCACAGGGTGTGGTTATATGCATGCATTCACGTCCAGCCGTATCCACTCATGCGGGCCACTTTTATTTGCCCCACGCTGCACCAGAGTCACAAGGAGAACTGTAAGGTTACCGAAAATTATGAATGAAAAATGTGACTGACCTTGTGGAAACTAGTTAAATCCTGGTACTTCTTGGAAATAATAATTCGCCATCTACGTTGCTGTTATAGAAGTAACGATAACAGGATCGTATGTTCTTTCATCAGTATCGTTTTTCCGCGTTAGTGACAGGTACTCCAGCAAAACTTGCGCAAATCGTTGAGATATACAGCTTCAGCGTCAATAATGATAAGCTATCGCGACGATAGCTGCACATTTATATGAAGGGCGAGAAATAGTGTACAGCAGTTAATATCCCACATCCACTGCGAAATACTGCTGATCAGGCAAACCAAAGTAAGTGAATTATTTCTTGGGTGCGAGGAATGACATACGAGGTATCTGTTAGTATTATTTTACTACAGCAAAATGAGAGAACGATCTCGTCAGTCTTTGATATTCTTCCGAGCAAGGTAGATTACGCGCAATGGATGAACAGTGGACTGTATAGCACCGTAATATTAAGTTATATTATGTGTCTATTAAATTATTCTCGAAGTATAAAGTTTGACTTTCGCCTCATTTTCTTTAAAAGTCCTTATATTTCAGTCTTCAGACTGAAAAATTAAGGATTCAAGAATAAATAGATACATTTTTTTCAGGTGATATTCGTTTTTTGTACACTGGTAAACATGAGTTTTGATTTAAAAACTAAACTTGTAAGAATTTAAGTTAATCTCTTTTGTACGGTGGTAAATGGTTTACTCAAAAGGGTAAAAACGTGGTTTGAGGATTGTAATAAATCCTGAATACTTCATAACACTAGTGTTTCATAACAGCGCCTGCCCAACTGGCAACTTGCCTCATTATACAATCTACAATGCAGTGCATTACCAAAACAAACTAAAACTTCCTCTGGGGAAATGAAGTGCTATAGGATGAGAAACAGAGTACTGCTAAACAGATTATTTACTTGTAGATAAATGTATGAGACTTAAGATACAGAATAATCCAATACACGATGTAAATGTCAATTTCGGTACGAGTGCACGACGCAAGGCTATGGTGATGTAGTTAGTCGCAGTGTTATTTTTCTGACAAATATTTTTTCAGTGTTGAATATGACAGCCAAGTACTGATGGACTAGCAGACTACCCTACTATTTTGGTCAGCAACAGAGTACAGTGGTGGATAACTGGTATGGGACGCATGTATGGTCAAACGAAACAGACCTCCACATCATCCCAAACGATTTTTTGGTGAATAGCGACATGCGCAGGAGAATACAACAATACGGAAGTACGTGAATGCAATGCACTACACATATGATTCATACTGTGATTTGAAAATCAAATATGACTTTAGTTTGCTTGGCACCATGAATATATGACAGTAATATTTCAAAGAAGTTGTGCAGTGCCATCTTCTGCTGTTTCCTTGTGCCCTGAGACCTCTTTATCGTTACGCACACGCCCATACACAGGTAAACAAATTACACTACAATATACGGGAGATGTTGCGTGTCCTCAAAACACACTCTTGATGACAACTGAACACTTTCGTGCTGGGAACATTAGATACAAGGTCAGACACGTAATGTCGTAAACATATATTCTAACAGGCTGAGGACTCGGATGGGCGTCAGGATGCAGTGGAATAACTTAGATAAACTGTCTTTTCGCATGATTGCGAAAAATGTTTCAATACGTAACGTGTCTTTATGGAGCTCTATTTTCGGCCATATAGTAATGCCACACAGAAGTTCCTTTATATATTAACGTATGGTGTGGCACGTGATTATGAGCTGGGTATGAAATAGTATGAGCCCTTGTGTATGTGTTAAGCACTTCGAATTGAATCTACAGGCAGTAACGACATCTCCCAAACTTACTGTAGATGCCATTAATAATGGGGCGACGATATTACACGGCTACGCCTGTGAGGTGCTTATCTTCATCCTTCGCCAGTCCAAACCAACAAGCGGGTAACTTCGTTCTAAGACCCTTCGATATTGTTCCACACATCTTCTTAACCCAGGCTTGTTCCTGCATTGTTTCTATGCTCGTACCATACTACCTTTATTTCTGCAATTCGTTTTTGAGTGTGTCATGATTTTCAAAGTGAGCAATAACGAAACATCTCATTGAATCAAGCACGAAACGTGTTTCAGAACAGGAGAACCCAAGGACAGTATGCCACAACCAGCACCACACGTCGCAGCGCCAGTTGACCACAAATCTGCAGGGTATCCAACACAACATGGACCACCATACGGTGGAGCACCAACTGCGAACGTCCCTGGAGTATATACTACACAACCAGGTACGTGTGAGCTTTTCTACGTTTGAGGCTGTCGTTTGGTGCCCAAAAGCTGAGGATTCACATTTTCTATTCCCAACAATTTTGTCACATTATGTTCAAAACTCTTTACCATATACATCTTTGACCTGAAATTCTTTCGATTGCCACAAGACCTGTAGTTTATGACAATTGCCAAGGCCTTTGGCTCTGATCAGTAGAAACTAAACATGTGTCTTTTTATAAATAGTAATGTGGGCCAACAAGAATAGGACAGGATGTAGTTAAAAGCTACATCGAGAGCGAACCATAACGTAAACCATAATCTCGCAAGATACGGGTAATAAAGAATGAAAATGGCCATTTGCGCAACTGTCCTGCGTAATTTGTCAAGAATTATGTAAAATTTCCAAATATAAACTCCCCAACTAGGATAGCTAATTACTCAAACACAGTGACTGATAATGTCTTTAGAGAAAATTCAAATGAACAAAATAATTTTAGAAAAGCAATAATCACTGGTCTCTCACACAGTCCCTTTCGTTAAATGTTAATACTGAAAAGGACATAACAGCCACCAAATCTCAGTTAAAGAGAGTAGTCAGTAAGACAAAAATTAATTATCTTAGAACTCCTCAAGGACAAGAACAAGAGTGATGTATACAGTGCTCAGAGCAATAATGGGTAAGTACAGTACTTTCATTAACAATGTCCTTACCTTCTCTGAATTTTGTTTGCTTCCAAAATTAATCCAGATTAGACTAAAGTCCACAAAGAAACCATGGAGTACTCAGGGAATATATCTATCTTATAAAACACAAACGAAACTGATTCCGGCGGAGGTTCGAGTCCTCCCTCGGGCATGGGTGTGTGTGTTTGTCCTTAGGATAATTTAGGTTAAGTAGTGTGTAAGCTTAGAGACTGATGACCTTAGCCGTTAAGTCCCATAAGATTTCACATACATTTGAATATTTTTGAAAATGATTCTATCAACCAGAAGCTCAGATGCTGATGCTATTGCTCTTTAAAAGTTATACTCTGAAATATTAAATGTATTAATATGGATATCAAACGAAGTTAGTTACAAGAAAACGATAATCGTATCAGATAACAAAATAAAGACAATATGGGATTAGTGAAGGAGGAGATCGGTAGAAACAGAGATGGAGAAGAGCAGATAGCATTAAGAGTGGATGATAAATTGCTAACAGATGTATGAGTGTTGCAAAATTTTTGACAAGCATTTCACAACTGTTAGTCAAACGATTGCGTTGCTAGGTACAGTAGGTACTGCCTTTGAATATCTCAAACCAGTCATTAGAATTAGGTTCAGTAATATGAATATTACGCTTACTCAATGGAACATTTCATGAATGGCTGAAATATGTTGAAGTTAAGCATTTGTTGAAGAAAGGAGACAAACAAATATCGTCAAAATTCCGCCCAATTTCACTTTTTCCATCATTATAGGAAGTTTTAGAAGAAAGTAAGATACTGTTAACTTCTCAACAATCTGACGAAAAATTGTAATTTATTATCAAAAACACAGTTCGTATTTCAAAAGGGTTCCGATATTGAGAAGTCTATCTACACATGTGAGAACGTACAATAAATTACAGACTATTAGTATATTTTGTGATCTGACAAAGCCATCTGACTGTGAAAATCACAGTATCCTTTTGAGTAAATTACATTGTTATGGCGTAACAGGAAATGCTGCAATATGGTTCAAATCCTGTATCTCGTATAGGAAGCAAAGGGTGTCGACAGACTGAGACGTGCATTAAGCTATCAGGCACCATCAGAGTGGGAACTAATTACATCTGGTCTCCCACAACGCCCATTTCAGGGTACTCAACTTTTCATGTGTATGTAAATGACATTCCATCAGTAACTTTACCAAATACCAATATTGTAATTTTTACAGATGATACAGACATAGCGATTAATAGTCAGGTAGTAGAAAGATCGCTTAGTGAAATTGTCATGGACATTAACAAATTGTTCCTAGCCAATTCTTCGTCACTAAACTTTGAAAAAAAAAAACACACTATATCCATTTCAGAAGTTGTAAGTGGTTTCCCGCTGTTATATGCCTAATATTAGGCGAAAAGAGATAGAAGAAGTTTACAGTGTTGGAGTCTTTGGATTTCAGCTTGATAATAAATTCAGTACAAGCTTGTACTGACATTATCTTACATATTTTCTACCTTTTTGATCGGAGCACCACAACAACCTTGAGTATCAGGCGTTGTCATCGTGAAAGGTCTATTTCCACAGTGCAGATTATTTAGCACAGTTTGTTAACAAAACAAGTTCACAATAAGAAAGTTGTCTGAACCACGGAAAGTCTTACATTAAGTTTACTGTTGTTCATGGAAATGAGATTATAATATTTCCAATTTCCGGAAACAGCATATTTTAGGATAATTTCCACTACGTTGTTAACAACAGCACGAACTGCAGTCCAGTTGGTGTACTTTAAATTACTTCATAGAAGGTTGTTGCGGCAGTTTTTTTTGGAATACTTACAAAAACACTTAAGTATTATCTTTGGAAGTGTAACATTAACACTACTATGCTGTCGATGGCTCACATTCCTTTACTTATAACAAAATTTTTAAATTCAGTTTTCAGTCTTATTGTCCGTCAAAGACTGGTTTTTTAAGAATTTGGATACATTTTAATCGTATAATATACTGTGCACTATCTGGCGATCTAAGCTATTCCTAAAAATATTGTGGTATTCATAAGAGGATCCTCTAAAGTCTAAAGGAATGGCAACTTCAACGATAAAAAATATCAGTAGGCGAGATATATTCGAAAATAAGCCAACTGAGGAAACAATGATGATAAGACATACATTAAAACTGCGTACTCCTCAAAGAGAATATTACAGAAAGTATGTGGGCGATTCTGAACGGAAATAAAATCGTAAAGTTACACCTCAGAAAAATAAAACGTCTGCTGGGGTTACGAACACTTTTTCTGCGCTTGTAACGAAACAGGTATTTTGTGTTAGTACATGATTTACTTCCTACGTAATTTACTCTCCCTGACGCATTCACTTCAGATGCTGGTGAGCACTGAGTGATTTCTCTGTATTCGCTGTCTAGGCGGTATGATGGCGCTACCACTGACTCTCGGCCCTCAGCCGTGCAACGTCGTGTGCCCAGCGTGTCACCAAACCATACAGACGGCTGTGCAGACCAAGGCGACCACCAAGACGCACTTAATGGCCCTCCTATTGGCCGTCCTTGGGTAAGTAAGAGTTGTTGTTGTTGTTGTTATTGTCTTCAGTCCTGAGACTGGTTTGATGCAGCTCTCCATGCTACCCTATCCCGTGCAAGCTTCTTCGTTTCCCAGTACCTACTACAACTTACATCCTTCTGCATCTGTTTAGTGTATTCACCTGTTGGTCTCCCTCTACGATTTTTAACCTCCACACTGCCCTCCAAAACTAAATTGGTGATCTCTTGATGCCCCAGAATATGCCCTACCAACCGATCCCTTCTCCTAGTCAAGTTGTGCCACATATTCCTCTTCTCCCCAATTCTGTTCAGTATCTCCTCACTACTTATGTGTTCTACCCACCTAATCTTCAGCATTCTTCTGTAGCACCACATTTCGAAAGCTTCTATTCTCTTGTTGATCAAACTATTTATCGTCCATGTTTCACTTCCATACATGGCTACACTTCACACAAATACATCCAGAAAAAATTTTCAGACACTTAAACCTATATTCGATGTTAACAAATTTATCTTCTTCAGAAACGCTTTCCTTGCCATTGCCAGTCTACATTTTATATCCTCTCTACTTCGACCGTCATCAGTTGTTTTGCTCCCCAAATAGAAAAACTCATTTACTACTTTAAGTGTCTCATTTCCTAATAATTCCCTCAGCATCACCCGACTTAATTCGACTACATTCCATTATTCTCGTTTTGCTTTTGTTGATGTTCATCTTATATCCTCCTTTCAAGACTCTGTCCATTCCGTTCAGCTGTTCTTCCAAGTCCTTTGCTGTCTCTGACAGAATTACAGTGTCATCGGCGAACCTCAAAGTTTTTATTTCTTCTCCATGGATCTTAACTCCTACTCCGAATTTTCCTTTACTGCTTGCTCGATATACAGATTGAATAACATCGGGGATAAGCTACAACCCTGTCTCACTCCCTTCGGAACCACTGCTTCCCTTCCATGCCCATCGAGTCTTATAACTGCCATCTGGTTTCCATACAAATTGTAAATACTCTTTCGCTCCCTGTATTTTACCTCTGACACCTTCAGATTTGAAACAGAGTATTCCAGTCAACGTTTTCAGACGCTTTCTCTAAGTCTACAAATGCTAGAAACGTAGGTTTGCCTTCCTTTAATTTACTTTCTAAGGTAAGTCGTAGGGTCAATATTGCCTCACGTGTTTCAACATTTCTACGGAATCCTAACTGATCTTCCCCGAAGTCGGCTTCTACCAGTTTTTCCATTCGTCTGTAAGGAATTCGTGTTAATATTTTGCAGCCGTGGCTTATTAATCTGATAGTTCGGTAATTTTCACATCTGTCAATACCTGTTTTCTTTGGGATTGGAATTATTATATTCTTCTTGAAGTCTGAGGGTATTTCGCCTGTCTCATACATCTTGCTCACTAGATGGTAGAGTTTTGTTAGGCTTGGCTCTCCCAAGGCTGCAGTAGTTCTAATGGAATGTTGTCTACTCCTGGGACCTTGTTTCGACTTAGGTCTTTCAGTGCTCTGTCAAACTCTTTACACAGTATCATATCTCCTATTTTATCTTCATCTACATTCTCTTGCATTTCTATAATATTGTCCTCAAGAACATAGCCCTTGTATATGCCCTCTATATACTCCTTCCACCTTTCTGCTTTCCCTTCTTTGCTTAGAACTGGGTTTCCATCTGAGCACTTGATATTCATGCAAGTGGTTCACTTTTCTCCAAAGGTCTCTTTAATTTTTCTGTACGCAGTATCTATCTTACCCCCAGTGATATGCCCCTCTACATCCATACATTTGTCCTCTGCACTTCCTGTCGATCTCATTTCTGAGACGTTTGTATTCCTTTTTGCCTGCTTCATTTACTACATTTTTATATTTCCTCCTTTCATCAATTAAATTCAATATCTCTTCTGTTACCCAAGGATATCTATTAGCCCTCGTCTTTTTACCTACTTGATCCTCTGCTACTTTCAGTATTTCATCTCTCATAGCTACCTATTCTTCTTCTACTATACTTCTTTCCCCCATTCTTGTCAATCGTTTCCTAATGCTCTCCCTGAAGCTCTCTACGACCTCTGGTTTAGTCTGTTTATCCAGGTCCCATCACCTCAAATTCCCACCTTTTTGCAGTTTCTTCAGTTTTAATCTACAGTTCATAACCAATAGATTGTGGTCAGAGTCCACATCTGCCCCTGGAAATGTCCTACAATTTAAAACCTGGATCCCGAATCTCTGCCTTACCATTATATAATCTATCTGAGACCTTCCAGTATCTCCAGGCTTCTTCCACGTATACAACCTTCTGTTATGTTTCTTGAACCTAATGTTAGGTATGATTAAGTTATGCTCTGTGAAAAATTCTACGAGGCGGCTTCCTCTTTCATTCCTTAATCCCATTCCATATTCATCTACTACGTTTCCTTCTCTTCCTTTTGCTACAATCGAGTTCCAGTCACAGTGAGAGTTACATGTCATTAACATGTAAGAAATATGAGTTACAATGTAATTCACATGCTGCGAAATCTTAGTGCAATGCTGGACCTAAGTAACCCCAGTCCAACATCCGTTCTCAGGTTTTCTGTCTAGATTATTATGTGTCTCTCACCTACTGAGTGCGTCAATATTGGGTTTTGTTGTGTTCTATTCAACAAGAATAGTTGTACCAGATTAACAGCAGCTTGGTTTCTGCATTAGTGTCTTTTTACTGTCTGACAACTCACGTCTCTCTTAGCAGATCAATATTTAATGCTACTTTCTCTTCCGGTCATCGTAAAACGTCTGAAATCATTCTCCGTTTCTCGTTAAGAGATGAAATGAGGCCATAGAAGCTATACTGACGCCACTGAAGTTAAACTGCGCTGTAGTTTCTCTGGTGGCTAATTTGGCGTCTTCCTTGACGTTACCCGAAAATAATGAGATGCTGTGACATTGGACTCCACTCTCTCCAGGAGGATATAAATTCAAAGGAGCGACACTGCCTTAGAGTCCCTGTACTTCACACGAAGAACCAAAAATTAACTCTCAAAACTAGGGAACTAACAAATGACTGTAGTAATAATTGCAGAGAAATAGCTGCTCTAATGGTCACTAACTGAGCAAATCCTGTAACTATTCTTTTTTGTGATAATGATAAGTGAAGATACATTCTAATGTGTTGAAGGTAGAATCCTGAGCTTTGATGAGTGTGAGGAGTGTGTGGAAATGTAACCTTTATTGAACGGATAGTGATTAGTCTTGGCTTTACAGAAATTTATCAAGGTTATGATTATGAACTGCAAGATTAGAACTGAAGAAATTTGATAAAAGTAGAAAATTAACGATACATTGAAAGAATCAGTGGATGTTGAAAGAGTCAACGGGAATACTGATAACAACTTACTGAAGCAGTGGAAAGAAATACAATAGCGACGAACGGATAGCTTCGATAGATGAAACAATTCAGGTGACAGACGACCAAAATGCAAAAGGCAAGGCCCAGTAGAAAACCGTGAAAACGCACGACATATTTAATTTTGTTGATGAAAGGACAAAATATGTAAGTGCAAGAAATAAGATATGCAAACGGGAAAGTACAAGTCTGCGGCCGCGGCGGTCGAGCGGTTCTGGACGCTTCAGTCGGGAACCACGCGGCTGCTACGGTCGTAGGTTCGAATCCTGCCTCGGGCATGGATGTATGTGATGTCCTTAGGCTAGTTAGGTTTACGTAGTTCTAAGTCTAGGGAACTCATGACCTCAGATGTTAAGTCCTACAGTGCTTAGAGCCATCTCAAC
Organism: Schistocerca americana; assembly: GCF_021461395.2. Taxonomy (NCBI): domain Eukaryota; kingdom Metazoa; phylum Arthropoda; class Insecta; order Orthoptera; family Acrididae; genus Schistocerca; species Schistocerca americana. Next base: position 739,580,739 of record NC_060119.1, on the reverse strand, counting down.
CATTTGAAAATTCAAGTCTAAATATGGAAAACAGGGAAAACCGGAATGGCTAGTGAAGAAACGCCAAACTGCAGAAGTACGCGTGATTATGGGCAAGATCTAAAATTGAAGAATCTTTAATGAAACTTGCGAAATATGATGAGCTCAGTTGGCAAGCCAGTACTGTGGAAAAAAGGGAAGGCTTAATTCGGTAAGTAACGTTGACAAAAGAGATAAAAGTTTTTTTTTTAAATATGGTGTTACAGAAGAATGCTGTGGATTAGATGGGTAGACTGCATAATTAATGAAAAGTAATGAACCAGATTATGGTGAAAAGAAATTTGTGGAACGACTTGCTTTAAAAGAAGAAATCGGTTATAGGACTCATCCTAAAGACATTAAGTAAAGGGCAAATTGGCATTGGAAGTAATTATGTGTGTGTGTATTAAGGGGGGGGGGGGGAGGGAGCTATAAAGGGGAAACAAGACTGCTTACTCGGTCTCGAATACATGTAGATTGCAGCAGTTATGAAGATATGGAGAGCTGCATCAAACCAGACGTTGAGCTGAAGAGCTCAACAACAACAGCCCAAGGGAAAAGGAGGACAGGGAATGAAAAACGCAAATTTTTAAAAATGCAATTTTTTCTCTAAGAATATAATTTTACAAGAGATTAAAAACTTCTTATATCCAAAAAGACTAATACTATTTATTCAGTATTTTTGTAAGTGGGATACTTTGATGTCGAAAAGGTAGACACTATGTTCATAGTACACACAATATACGTATTTTTATAGTACCAATCATTGTAATCAACTGTAAGGAGTTTCTTGTCAGATAATGGAACGATAATTTCAACGCAAATTAGCCTTTAATTGGGACTTCGATGGTTATGTGCTCCTGTCAAGATTTTTGTAATTGACGTTAGTGTACATTTGAGATTAGTAACCCGTGAACGTTTCGCATTTGTACTTGTAATGAGTTGTCTTATAACCATCACGCTTAACGAAGGGAGAATATTAATTTCGTGACTAGGCAGATGAGATTGGTAGTGGACGCTTTTTCGAAACGTGTTTCCTGTGAGGTGAATGCCGAATTGCCCAAGCTCTGCTTCTGTTTGTCGTTGCGCTGCTGAGACACTATCCGTAGCATCACAAATCCAGGATCAAGATAATCTAAGATTTGCTCGTACACCAGGCCAGGAAGAATGAGTACAATAAAGCGCCCAGGCCAGGAAGAATGAGTTCAATAGAGCGCCGTAGAAGATCTAGATTCAACATAAGGAGGATAATTCAGTTGGAGATTACGTATCCGTATTCTGTTCCACAGGTGTGGGATCTTCCACTTGATCTTTACCGATCGTTAGAAAACTTTTGCAAACTTACAATGTGTTATTTTTATCTCCACTGTTGTTTGCATTTGGAAGCAATAAAACACAGCCACTTCCTGCAGACAAATGAAAATTATCATGGTTCAACTAGGCTAGAATTCAGTAGAAGTTTTAGATTAATATTTGGTCTAGAATCACAGGTGACTTTTCGTAGTTCCATATATTCTCCCACCACGTCATATAGGCTCTCTCTAGAAGGAATTTATTTATAACACTCATCCAGACAAGGTACTGGATGATAGGTGGAGCGTGTGGTTCATGCGTGAAAGTGTTCTAATACATTTCTGATGACATATGGATAAGTAGCGGTGGATCTGTAATATGGTTTTGAAACCGTCCCGACCTCAGAACTTTGGAGTGTTATCTGTGAGGCCATCTAAGACAACCGATTCATTCAGCTGTTATTCCGTACGCAGAAACACTTAATCATAAGAGTCGCGGAAGCCAGGGACACATAGTCAATAAACTTTTATATATTTTTTTGGATTTTTCCTTTAGTTTCAGGAATGTACCATATTTCTCAGAGGCTGTAAAATCATTTCTTCCACATCCTGCCTAACATTTCGTTTCCTTCCATGTCTTTGTTTTTATAACGAGATTGTAATTAATTATGGTTGCAAAATGTGTATTAAAAACTACATGTTTTGAGTTGCTCCTGTGAAGTCTAACCAAGAACTAGCATTAGTATAGAATGACGAAGTAAACCTAATGAAATTACAGTATGATTAGTCGGTATAATCAGCTCTTCACGACTTGTAGTCCTCTTGTCCCCAGTTCGACGAGCTGTTATGCGGCCATGACAGTGAGTTACGTGCTAAAAGATGTAGCCGTGCTATCGAAATCGAGCAACTGTGGATGACAGTTGTTTGAATTTTAAGAAAAGTTCACGCTATTTTTGTTTTCTCTTTTCTACTTTGGCGCAGAAAATTGTGTGTTACATTTCGAGATGACGTATTTGATTTTACTGTATATCATGACCTTGTTGCCCAACGTCTTCTGCAATCACTCTGGTCCCTAAGGCTGAATATAGTTTCCGCAAGCTGGCAGAAGTCAAGATCACGTACAGACAGAGGGTTGGTATTAGAATCATCAAGTTGAGAGCACATAAAAAGAGGCATTTCTGGCCAAAACACATGTCCTTTGCTTGAGGACGAAATTTCTGAGAATGTACGACTGGAGCATAGAATTGTATGGTAGTGAATCATGGATTGATGGCAAACCTCAAAAGGAGAGAATCGAAGGGCTTGAAATGAGGTGCAATAGAAAGATTTTGCAAATTAGGTAGACCCATAAGAAATAAGGAGGATATATGTAGAATTGGCGAGGTAAAAGATATGAGAAGTACACAAACATAAAGTCGAGACAGGGAGGGGATGCTAAAACATGTCTTACGACACAGGGCAATAACTTCCATAATACTGGAGGGAGCTGTAGAGGGAGGCTGGCACAGGAAAGAGAGATAAAGGGAGGGAGCAGGGAGTGTTCCTCTGGGCATTGGGGATGAACCAGCGCTAGATATAATGCAGCTATGTTTATGATGTGTACGTCAGGAGGGTCCAGTGAATAGCCAGCAGACAGCATGGAATGCAGAGAGAGATCTGCAGTGTTCCGCGGATCGAACGATCCTTGTAGAACTGAAGCCAGATGTATCCTGTCTTCATTGTAGAACGACGCCAAAACACCAACGAGTCGTAGGAAACGGTATGGTTTAGTGCAAAGATATGTAGAGACTGCTAAAAGCTACAGTGTTTCCAATGGCAATGAGAACTGTAATTCAAAACAAGGCTACCCACGAACTTCAGTAAAATCACTTGTTACAGCTACTGTAATAGCACAAGAATTCTGCAGCATGGATAAATTCTGCACTCGGGGGATGTCAAGTGGTTCCTCTTCCACGACCCCCACTCCCCCCTCCCTTAGTGGATGCCTATGACTGCAGTATCAGTTCTACCAAGAAGGATAAGAGGTGGCTTAAGTCTCCCTAGAAGTTTTCATATTATTCTGAATACGCATTTTACTTGCCTTAACTTTTTAATTTTATTTATTTGTATCTCATTCCATCATCATCACTGATCTTTCCTAGTAATAGCTGTATATCTTGATGACTGAATACTTCACCAGAACACGCATCGTAAACAAATATGAGAGATTTTTTTTTTTTGTCAGTAGTTGGGTACGGTTTGTGATACGTCACCGCACATATGTCTTGACTTGAACAAAGATTTTTTTCCCTCTGTTTCAGGTGCTGCTTGTGCTGCTGCATCCCGTACTGTGTAGACAGCTGCCAGGCGAAACACCACTATTGCCCCAACTGTAAAGCTTTCATTGGAGCTTACGATCGATAGTTGTCTCGTGACTCTCCGTGTTCAGCACTTTGCTCTGCAAGCCGAGGTGATAATCACCAGTTCCAGTACAGACTCCATACATGTCACCTGTAAGAAAATACACTTCGCCTGAGTGATGTTGTGAACTGATATCAAATCACAGCTGCTATTTGAAACTACCGATGGTGCGAAGTGCTGAAAACATAACGTGAGTGCAGTTACAGACGTTCTTTTTCCATCCATACCAACACATGTTCTTCGACGTAACGCAAATTATCGGTAAATTTAAGAAAAATCTCATCGGTATTGTGAAATCTACGGATATTTACGTGATTTTCTACTGTTTAGTGAGAGATAGTATCGGTATATCAGCCACTGCACTGGTTTCACTGTGTGAAATGTGACAGTGAGCACTTCTACCAAACTTCATAAGTGCCAAGATCACCATTTTTCATAAACTTATCGGCCACTTCATTGATTTCATTATATGAAATGTGAAAGTGACCAGTTCCTCCAGGCTTCATTAGCGGAGAGATTTTTCAGTGATTTCTTGCAATATTCATCAACTGTACTGTTTTAACGATTCTGGCAGAAAATAAAGAGTCATGTGACTGAAAAACATCAGCTTGTTTTTAAAACTGTGATATGTTTCATAACTTTTGTAAACAAATGTTCAGGTATTACAGAGAAATGATAAACTTCAGATACATTTATTGCTGCTGTTAAAGGCCTTGCCATACAATACCGTTGGATATTGGTGACTGTCGTTAATGAAAAAAGTATATTTCCGTCGGAGATGTCCTTTCACAACAATTTTTCAGTGCTCCACACTAAAAACTAAGTATAACCCGTAGGTACTTAAAACTGCCTATGAAACTCTATGCTATTTTCATAAATGTTACACAGTTTTCAGTTCTACACAAAGATGTATATAAGTTAGTTGGATGCTCTCACCCAACAGCCTCATTGCCAGCAGACAGCCAGCGAGTCATTGTCAAATGTCATTCAGCAGCTCTTTGATAATGAGTTATGAATCAAAGCAGGCTGCAGTATCTCAACAATCTTTGTATGTAATTAACAATACCAAGCAATGCACATGTATTATCTATACTAAGTTTCAATTTATAGATCGCATTTTACAATAAAATATTTGAACATTTCTGTGTGAACGTACAGTTATTTCCACTATTTGAGGCATGGAATTCCTCCAAAGTAGAGGAAGGTGACGGTTCAGATTTCACACAAATTGCAATTAGGTTGTAGTCATAATCACACATTGCTTTATTTCATGTGACATGTCTCGAAAAAATTGTCGTCAAACGTAAGCTGTGGAATTTTCTTTTTTTTTTTTTCTTTATTGTGATTTAATTCCCTGCCCCTTATGGGCAGGGGAGGCCTGGCAGTGGCACAATCTGCCACTCCTCAACCAATGGACATGACAATTAATAAAAGGAGAAAACTACACATATGAAGGCGATAAAAAGGGGGACATAAAAACAGAATAAGTGGAGATAATGGGGGTTAAAATATGCACTGACACAGAGACACTCATTGTGGGACAGTTAAAAAAGTCGACATATAGTTAAAAGACACAGTTGGCGAATCGCAGAACACATAAAATACACTGAATTCACACGCACAGGTCAAAAGTTGGCCTCAGTATTAAAACACTCCAGAACAAAGACACTTTAAAACCACTGTAAGAGACAGAGCACACATGATGAAGCAGAGGCCTGAGAGGAGGGAAAAAGAGGGGAGAGCAAGGTGCAGTGGGGGAGGGGGCGGGATGAGATGAAAAGGGGGGTCAGGAGGCGCACCAAGGGGTAGGAGATGGGCAGGGTGGGAGATGGAGAGGGAAAGCAAGGTGGAAGGGAGGACAGAGACACAGAAGGGGTGCAATGGAAAGGGATAGGAGTGGAGAAGGGAGAAAAACCGCTCAGGGGAAGGGAAGGGGAGGGGAGAGGGAGTTATGAGGAGTGGGAGGGGGGGAAGGTAACGTTAAAGTTGGTAGGAGGAGTAGATGTCAGGGTGAAGATCATCATCTGGGAGGGGTTGGTGCTGGAAGATGTGTTGAGAAAGGAGGTGGAGGGTAAGTCATGGGAGAATGTACAGACGTTATAAACAAATAAGTAACGCATAGTCTGCCAATACAATGCATGATCGTGACAAAGACTGAATGCACAATTATTTCAGTTCTTCATATAGCTCAACAAATTGAACATATGGACTGTGTATAGTAATTCAAAGGTCATGTTACAAAACTGCATATGGTAGCGCAGTTGTCAGTGGGATTACAGGGACCAGACTGCGACGGTCATCGGTCGCAGTTGTCAGTTCAACAAATCCAAGTGTCAAACTTGCATAGCGTATTAATGTTTCAAAGAAGTGAACTACACCAGCAGATGGTGTAAGCATTAATGAAAGACATCGACGATTAAATAACTTAGATTATTTTCTTTGTAAAACTAAGTTATCTCTGTCATTGCTGTATTTCGATGCACAATATATTGTGACTTAACTTTTATTTGACGAAAGAATAAAAATCTTTTTCGTGTAAGTTCTTATGGCGTTTTGCAGAGAAAGTAATCTAAGTATATTTATTCTAAATGTCTTCGGTTAATGCTTACATTTTCTGTCGATGTAGTTTATTTCTTTCACAGTTTAATACGCTACAGACACTTTGACATTTGGATTCATTGAACTGACTGCTGTACTACAATATGCAGTTTTATAACATGACCATTGTGTTACTACGAACAAACCACGTGCTCAGTTTGTTGAGCCTAAAACTAGATCTACATACAAGTGTGAAACAATTGCACGTATAGTGTTTGTCATTATCATGCATTATACTGGTAGACTATGTGCTACTTTTTTTTTTATACATTCTGTACATTGTCCCACAGCTGATGCCAGACGATGGTTTTCTGAAACGTGTAAAGTGTAATAAAGAACTATGCGAGCATGACTTTTCTGTAATTACAATTCGTGTCACATAGTTGTTTGTCATGAGTGGTATACAGGCTGAAAAGTATTTAAACCGACAAACTCTGGGAGGTTGTAGGGGACATCAAAAACAAATATTTTTCCTTAATGTCATTTTTTCCTACGAGGATTATTTAAACCGTTGGAGGCCGTATTACGCTCTTCAGTTGATAGATGCCGTGTTACGATCTTCAGTAGTTTGATGCCGTATTCGCTCTTCAGTCGTAGGCAACTGCTCTCCACCAGTGTAGTGGTGCATTGTCTCTGTTTACTAATGGAACGATACACCTGGAGTGAGTGCGTACTACATAACGCACCACAACGGACGAGCTGCACAGCGGGTTTATCAACAACAATATCCTAATCGCCGTATCCCGCATCATACGACTTTTGATGCTGTGTACCAACGTCTGCGTGAGACCGGGTCATTTAGCAGATAACCTGGACAGGGGTGCCGTCGCACGGTAACAACGTTGCAATTTGAGGAAGCTGTCTTAAAGCATGTAGAACGCGATCCTTCAATCAGCACTCGTGCAATTGCACGTAACATGGGGAGGAATCAGACGAATGTAAGAACAGTCCTTCGAGAGCAATTGTTACGTCCATTTCACTTACAGCGTGTCCACAACTTGGAACCAGTTGATTATCCACCCAGAGCACAGATTTCGCAGTGGTATCTGGAACAGTGTGAAATGCATCCTACACTTCCATTCTCTGTATTGTTTACCGATGAAGCAACGTTCGGGCGTGATGGAGTCTTCAACATGCACAATTCGCATGTTTTGAGTGAGGATAACCCACATGCCACAGTTATTAGCACTCGTCCAGTGCGGTTATTCGTTAATGTGTGGGTCGGTGTTGTTGGAGACTGTTTAATTGGGCCGTATCTGCTACCTAGTTGTTGTCTCTTGATCATAAAAAAAATGGAAAAGTGTTTGTTGGTTTAATTAATTTACCGCCAGAGAAATCTTCCTCTACCGGTTTAAATACTCCTCGTAGGAAAAAATGACACTAGGGAAAAATATTTGTTTTGATGTCCCCTACAACCTCCCAGAGTTTGTCGGTTTAAATACTTTTCACCCCGTATAATACCGGTAGTATTATCTGTGACTATCACCGTCGTCCTAAAATACTTTCTCCATACGTAGAATAAATACAAAAACACGATAATTTTGCTATAACTAGGTTTATCTCCTTCTGATCTTGTTAACAGCTGAAACTGCGTTTTCGAACGTGTGGCTCGGAAACAACATGCACCCGCTGCCACACTCCTTGCCCTGACGATGCCTAAAGCATCTAATTCATTTCTTACTACAAGTTTGTCTGCTCTGTAACTATGGAGGAGATCAGATGTGATGATAGAGTATGGACGAAAGGGGGTAGCACAACTCTATGTAAGTAAAAATTGGCCACAAGTGTTTGTATTTTGATAAAGACACACAAATAGATTAATAATGAAGTTCACATAACTGAACGAGGTAAAAAGGCACAAAAATAAGTGGCAAAAGTGTTATAATACGAGATAGTTATTACTGGACAGGAAGACGACATTCTCTGACAGGAAAAACCACACGTATATCCAAAAGTATACGGGATGAAGACATAAAAGACGTAATTGGTGCGAGCATCTGTCTAGTGATGGCTCATGGGTGTAGAACATGGAATAGTACCTTAGTGGCTGTATAGAGGCATCAGTGATTCAAATCTGATCGCAGATGCGAGTTGCCATCGTAATTCCAGAAGATTTGATTGTTGCAAGTAGCGAGCAACCTCTGCATCCACATCCTCTACTCCACGAGCTACCTTACGATGTGTTGCAATAGCTGCTTTTTGTATCATTCTCACGTCCCCATTTTTCTGTTCCAGTCGCATTTAGTTCGTGGGAATAGTGATTACTGGTACGCCTCTTTGTCGGCTCGAATCTCTCTGATTTTATCTTCAAGACCTTTTTATGACATATACATAGGGGAGTAGTAGTATGTTGGTCGACTCTTCTGAGAACTTACGCTTTCGAAACATTAACAGTAGACGATACCATGATACAGAACGCCTCTCTTGCAGCGTCTGCCAATGCAGTAGGCCAAGCATCTCCTTTTCAGGCTTACTAAGTGAATCTGCAACGAAGCGTGCTGCTCTTCTTTGTTTCTTCTCCGTTTTCTCTGTCAGTCCTGTTATCTATGGATCCCAGACTGACAAGATTGTGAACTGTTACTTCAAATAAAAGGCAATTTTTGATGACATTCTGAATAATGAGACAAAGGGGTTTCTGAGGCAATTTTTACATCAAACTAATTATGCAAATTATATAGCTGACCAATTATTTACCCCCACATCGAGATGACGTCATGGGGTTTCTCCAACTGGCACAGGTCCCTGCCCCTAGTCAGCTGGCCGGAGTGGCCGAGAGGTTCTATGCGCTTCAGTCTGGAACCGCACGACCGCTATGGTCGCAGGTTCGAATCCTGCCCCAGGCATGGATGTGTGTGATGTCCTTAGGTTAGTTACGTTTAAGTAGTTCTAAGTTCCAAGGGACTGATGACCTCAGCTGTTAAGTCCCATAGTGTTCAGAGCCATTTGAACGATTTTTTTGCCCATAGTCATCCCTCTCCACGTCTCCTCTCCTCTCCCCTACCAACCCCTACTAACCTCTCCTCTACCCTCCCCTCCCCCACCTTTCCTCTCCCTCTCTCCTCTCCCCTCCCTCTACCCTCTCCATCCATTCACCCTTCCCCTCCAACCCGCCCACAACCACACCCATGCATACGGTCGGAAATTGAAATTTTGAGGAAAAAATTCAAAATGGCGGGAAATTCAAATTCATTTGGCAGGAATATCAAATTTTATGCGTTCATCTTGAGGTTTGGAGACCAACTGACCTAGTTCACAACACAATCACCTCCACTCCCCTCCCCTCTCCCCCATCCTCCATTTGGTCAGTCTGTGCTGAGATGTTGGACTGATGCAAGTCTTTATTTTGTACATAGTGCGATATATTGTTTACTTAAACAATTTGAGCTATCTTTAATCGAGCAGTAGACACTAACTCCATCTTGTTTTGTTGATAACTGCTATATATCGAGTGGATATTTTCGCTATTAGTCTAGCACTGGAGAGTTGCTCCAGCCCATCTGGCCAATAGCCCTCTATGGCTAATAATGATAGGGCAGTAAGCAATCACTAAAGTACAGAAAATGGCTCTGAGCACTATGGGACTCAACTGCTGCGGTCATTAGTCCCCTAGAACTTAGAACTACTTAAACCTAACTAACCTAACAAACATCCATGCCCGAGGCAGGATTCGAACCTGCGACCGTAGCAGTCGCACGGTTCCGGACTGCGCGCCTAGAACCGCGAGACCACCGCGGCCGGCTAAAGTACAGAATACTGGTCTCCTGCCAATCTACAAATGAATGGTTGCTGCTGGGAGGAACATAAGGATGTGTAACAATAATATTAGAACAGCAACCCACTGTCCCACTGCGCCTCTTTTCCTTTTTCATACCTCTGTCCCATGTGAGCAGCAGTGGGCTGGCAGCAGGACAATTCGCCGCTGTTCGTCCAAGAGACTACGTAAAACAACACAGGAGGACGCTATATACGTAGAATGCAGGGATAAAAGATGAAGTTTACACCTCAGAAGGGGAGACAATGGGAATTAAAATACATAAAAAAAGCTTAGTTTCACGAGCCACGTTTACATAAAATCCACATATAATTAGAATGACACTCGACAAAGACGTAGCACATGAACACTGACGGCACGAAGAGGACAATTAAAAACGGTAATGAGAGCTACACGGAACGACGACACTGAACACACACTGCACTTATGTTATATACACAGCGAGCCACTGCGCCTCTACCGTACTGCCTCTATATGCACGACTCCTGTAGCAGCATCACTGGAGCATGAGAAACACTTACACCTATTTAGGAATCTCAAGCCACATCCTAGCCAACAGAAACATGGGAAATACATCGTACGGTATTTTTTACGAATGTAGTGCTCATTAAATTACCTGAACACACTGTTTCAAGATGAAAGAGGAAACAACCTCTAGTCACCTCCAGTCTAGTCCTGTGCCATCTAAAGAGTGTATTGGCTATCTGAACAGACGACCAGCCAGAGAACTGCCGCTTGCCGGAGGCCAAGCCAATCCACAACTTCTGGTAGCCCGAACACTCCGGCCACCGTCTGCGGTACACTATGAGTCAAGCACCAGCACCTGGGCTGTATACAGTAGGTCAGTTCCAGACAGAGACTCCTCAGTTTAAAAAATCCCGAACGGGTATGTTGTTTTGTCAATACATCTCGAACATCTCACGCGCAATGTAGATTCCTCCCTTTCATACGAATTATTTTCGAAGATAGAAGAAATCTGACCATACATGCGTTTTCACATCGCGAAAGAAAAGTTACTTGGTGTGAAAATGCTATTCAACACTATGGCATAGGCTATATTTCCTCTAAGTCAGGGCCGGCGCAAGGTAGGTGCGAAACGTGCGGCCGCACGGGGCGGCAGTTTCCGAGGGGCGGCAAATCTGCCGCACCCCCCCCCCCCCCCTCTTTTTTTTAGGACAAACTCAACATTCGTGCCCAAGAGGGGATTCGAAACCAAACCTCGGAGGGAGCGGCTTCGGGAACTGTGGTATGGCGCCTCGGCTACCTGCCGGCCACTCTGTTGAACACGGGGAGGGAGGAGGACTAATTTCTTCCTCGCCACTGTGGCACGCCGGAGGAGCAGAGAGGGGGAAGCAGTCTGGCGTACACGCCAGTATTCTTATGAGCGGAGCGCTGCCAGCCTGTTTTTACGCGCCATGCGTTTACTCACAACTAATTCTGCAGAAGACGAAATCTAATTTGGAAATTCGAATGCAGTGTTCGATACTGCGGTTACATGTTAAGCCTGAAGCAATTTTGCTAAGGCCTTCAATGGCAGTTTCCGAGTGTTTTATTCTTCCCACATTATGGGAAAAAATGGTTGAACATTACTACAGTCAAACATGTCCAACACCTACAATGGCTAGAAGTATTCTGAATGGGTAAATACGTTGCGAGTAATTACAAGGGATCAAGACATTGCTAATAAACCTGGCATAAGCTGGGTTTCGACTTACTTTTGAAAATTTTTGCTATCCTTTTCTGAGTGATAGTCGGACGTTTTGGTTTTTGAGCCATGAAACACCTGTCTCCGCCTGCGTGAACAACAATTAAACTCTGACCGGCACTTTTGTTTGACAATACTACTCGCACACTGTAACTTTGCCAACATTTATTTACTCTATGATGCGTGTGAATCCATGTTTCATCTTAGTAAAGTACTGGTCGCTTTGATTCTGATGAAAACCTGAGAAAGTATGGTCTTTTAGCAACAATGTCCTCTCGTCCGCACAAAACAAAACGTTAATTTTCACCCCTTCTAAAACGAAAATCCATAGACAGAACATTGCTTCTAAGGGTTTCCTTGCTAGCTTTGAAGCTCATTTCTGTTTGACAAAAACTATGCAGTTTTCGCAAAGTTCGTATTTCTTTATACTGTTCGTAATGCCATAGAAACTGCTGCCTGATAATACGTTTATCCATAACATCGGTCACATACTTATTTTAAGCTTCTTGCTTCTTTTCTTGGGCGCTAGTTTAACCTAGCCTCATTGTACCTCGTCACGTGACCTAGTTCCTGACACTGCCGCGTCACCATTTCGCCTTTCCAGGCAATAGGTATTGTTGTGTTCTCTACAACGAAAACTACAGAATTCGTTTCGGTAGTTGGCCGAAGGAGTCAAGATTAGTTTCGTAAGAAGATTGCGTTTCGTAAGAAAAATTGCGATTGATTGCTGACATTTCCTAAAGATTTGTTTAAATAAAATTCCACAAACGTTTTGTAAAAATAAAAAAAATAAAAAAATGAAAAAAGTGGGGCGGCAATTTAGCAGCTCGCAAGGGGCAGCACTTGGGCTTGCGCCGGCCCTGCTCTAAGTATTATTTCATCAGATAGAGAAATCAGTTCTTACCTGCTACATCCTGCATCACCCGACTCTATTAAACTTATTTTTGGCACATTATGGAGTGCTATGAGCATGCTTTACCTGTGAATATCAGGTTTATACTACGTGTCACTTTACATATTCGATAATATAGCTGATATTATTATGGGGATCATCTCGTCCTGTGTAGGTTCCATTGAATGATCTCACCACAGCGAAAAAAACTCCAGATTAACGCTCCAATTCTCGAATCATATCTGCGGTACTCTCACATTCGCATTTGCCCTCCCGGTGGCACATAATTGATAACAATTGATTGGCTGGTTAATTAATTAGGTCACGAGAGCCCCCTTTGCATGGCAGATAATTTTTTTTCCTGTAATCGGATTTCAATCGCCGGGTAACCATTTCAAACACTTCCGTGACGTCTCTGGAGGCTTCCCACGGGCTAGGCAAATGGGTTGTAAAGTGGTCAAATATCTGAAGACATCCAGCGCTATTTGCGTTCTGACTCTCAGTTGTCTTGTCATGCTGGTGGAAGTAAGAACTAATCCTGCTGACACTTGTCCGTCTATGGGGCAGTAGATGTTTCATTCCGTCCTCCACCTCCAGATTGATTGTGAACAGCTGTCAACGGGCCGCGAACCTCCACCCGCATCAGGGCTGTACCGCTCCCAGCCGACAACCCATCGCTCGCTGTCCCGAACACACGTTAATGATTCCAGACTCACAAAAGTCGTCCTAAACTTCTCAGAAGGACTGGGCTCTTAAGTGTCACTGGGGTAAATACCAGGGTGTTGAATAAAATTCTTCCCTTCATCCCTCCCGTAAACCGAAACGTTCAGAAATCTGTTTTTGCAGTATTGCGGAATGGCTGACGCAGTGAGCAATAACAAAATTCCTGTCTACTGACCGCCACAACCTAAACATGTACGAGTCTGCAGACCTAGTTTTCCCTCAGAATACATTTGTACCGAAGCGTTCCTATTGGCTCCCGCCAAATTAGAGGCGGATGCTTCGAGAACTGAAATGGGAATCCATGGAGGGAAGACATTATTGAGAACTGCCATTTAAAGCTGACTGCGGGAGGTTTCTACTGGTCTACGTTTCACGTAAGGACCACGAAGATAAGATACGAGAAAATAGCACTCGTAGGGAGACATAGAGGTAGTCTCTTTCCGTCGCTGAATTTGCGAGTAGAATAGGAAAGAGAATGACTATTAATGGTACAGGAAACCCTCCGCCATACACCGTACCAAGGCTTGCGAAGTAAGCATTTAGATATAAATTTAGTTTGCTAGTAAAATGGCAGTCCATCCTTTCACAGGCACATAAAACTCACGGAAGAAAGTTGTCTCTTGTTTATCGAGAAAACAAAACACCGAACTTCTGTTGCTGATTGTCCCTCTGTAGAAACCTTCGTATTAGCCCCTAATTTTCTCACTGCAGTCACTTCGCGATGCATATGGGAGTGGCTGCAATATGTTTGCCTGCAATACTTACGAGAAATGGTGCAGCGCTCATCTCTCAACCCCCCTCCCATCGTCCTAGTATCGCTTCCCTGCTGTATTCTCACCTATCTTCCAGTTTTCGGTATGTAGCGTTTGAATCCATCTGATTTCAACGAGTAAGAGATGTCGCCCGCCAAGTTGAAGACCCCTTCTAATTCTCTCGAAATCCCATCACCTTCCGACAGCACAGTTCCGTGAATTAGAAGACTGACAGTTAGAGAGCTATCACAACGAGAAAAATTAACATACAGGAAGTAATTTATACCCATGCAAAGTATGCATGGACTGAACAAAGAAATTCAGAAGCGTAACACCAATAATTCATCGATATCGTATGACTCACCGTAAATGTCCCTCCTGCACATGACCTGATATCCTTTAGCGTACTCATGTGATTACCACGCTAAAAGTACAACAGTGTTAGGGTGTCTGAGTCTTCATTGACAACATAGTGACTCTCTCTCCATTATTTTTGCAACACACAACTGACCAAAACTACGAAAAATAAAAAATTCAGTAACTTCATCTCGTAGAGAACTCAGTAAAATTTTATCCTGTCTCTCTCTTCCGATATATCAAGAAACAAATACCGTCTGCGTGTTTACTTCATCATATGTGATGATACCAGTAAAAAAATGTCTTGGCCCTCTGGAAAAAGCGACCAGCGATCGTAGACTTCTACGGTCCTGTGTAAGGTTTTGTTGCCTGTACAAAATACTACTACCAATACACTGGTTTTTCAGATCTATAGTAGTACAATTTCTGGTATAAATGTTGTCTGCGATTTGGAATGAAGACTTTCCATTCAGCCACATTCTTGCGTTGGATCCTATGGAGATGTCTTTTAATTATTGCAGCCACTGGTGAATCACATTTGTGGTATTCTCACACCTCGAAGCGAGTCATCTTTTTCGCATCTCTCTGCTAAGGATCCCAGGTAGCAAAACTCCAGTGTAGTTTTCGACAGTTCGCCAGTTGTCTTTAGTGCATCAAAATATTCGAGGGCTTAGAAGTAAAATTAATGAACTACTTATGTGCATTGATCAATTGGAGTCATCGAACCCAATTGATATAATCTGCCTCTCTGAACATCATGTGACCACTGGTATAGATATGTTAAACCTTGCAGAATTTAAGTTAGTCTCCTACTTCTGTAGACAAAAGATTGAGAAAGGAGGAGTTGCCACATTTGTTAAAAACAATTCTAAATTTAAGAATACTGACATTAATCAATTTTGCTTAGAGCAGCACTTAGAGGCATGTACAACAGAGATAGAATTTCATAATAGGTCCTTTATAATAGTACCCATATACAGAGCACCTTCAGGAAATTTCAGCCTGTTTATAAACGGTCTTGAAGATTTATTATCTCATCTAAAATTAAAAAACAAAGAACTAGTGGTTGCTGATGATTTTAATATAGGTGTCCTGAAAAACACTGTCAGTGAACAGTTACCGAAATCAGTTACATTGTCATTCAACTTAATTTCTACTGTAAATTTCCTAACTAGGGTATACAAATGTTCTAAGACTGCCATTGATAATATATTTATAGACAATTCTAGGCAACTAAGCCACATTACAACAAAACCAGTAGTAAATGGGCTATCTGACCATGACCTGTAACACCTAACATTAAATTTTGAAAATTGTCACTGTAAAACATCTATCAGAACTGAGTACAGAAGGCCAATAAAACAGTCAAAAACTGAGAACTGTAGGAGATTGCTTAAAGAAATTAATTGGATGGACGTTTACAGCATACAAGACACAAATGGAAATACAAAACGTTCATTAATAATGTTAGCACCTTATTTGAAAATTGTTTTCCCCTGAAGGTAACTCAAACTAAGCAGAAGTCTAATAAGAAACCATGGATCACACATGTGATAAAGATATGATATGAGACAAAAAGGAAACTCTATCTGACACGTAAGGACACCTTTGATACTAGCATTATAGCTCATTACAAAAATTACTGCAAAATATTGAAGAAGGTTATCCAGAAATCTAAACACCTGCATTATGAGAACAAGATAAATACATCCAGCAATAAAATAAAAACAATATGGGATATAGTTCACACAGAGACAGGTAGGGCCAGAAATGAGGAGGAACAAATAGCTCTAAAAATAAATGAAACCCTGGTAACAAAACGGATGTTGTGTTGCAAACCATTAAAACAAGTATTTTGTCTCTGTTACTGATAGAATGGGGTTGTCAGGTTCAGTAAATAATGCAATGGAATATCTGAGACCAGTGCACACAAGCTATCTCAGTAAAATGGAACTGACACTTACTTCACACAAAGAAATAGAATCCATCATAAGTCCTTGAAATCAAAGCATTGTAGTGACTATGATAACATATCAACAAAGTTAATAAAAGAGTGTTCATGTGAGCTTAGTCATGTTGTTGTTGTTGTGGTCTTCAGTCCTGAGACTGGTTTGATGCAGCTCTCCATGCTACTCTATCCTGTGCAAGCTTCTTCATCTACCAGTACTTACTGCAACCTACATCATTCTGAATCTGCTTAGTGTATTCACCTCTTGGTATCCCTCTATGATTTTTACCCTCCACGCTGCCCTACAATACTAAATTGGTGATCCCTTGATGCCTCAGAACCATTTCCTACCAACCGATCCTTTCTTCTAGTCAAGTTGTGCCACAAGCTCCTCTTCTCCCCAATCCTATTCAATACTTCCTCATTAGTTACGTGATCTACCCATCTAATCTTCAGCATTCTTCTGTAGCACCACATTTCAAAAGCTTCTATTCCCTTCTTATCAAAACTATTTATCGTCCATGTTTCACTTCCATACATGGCTACACTCCATACAAATACTTTCAGAAACGACTTCCTGACACTTAAATCTGTACTCAATGTTAAGAAATTTCTCTTCTTCAGAAACACTTTCCTTGGCATTGCCAGTCTACATTTTATATCCTCTCTACTTCGACCGTCATCAGTTATTTTGCTCCCCAAATAGCAAAACTCCTCTACTACTTTAAGTGCCTCATTTCCTAATCTAATTCCCTCAGCATCACGTGACTTAATTCGACTACATTCCATTATCCTCGTTTTGTTTTAGTTGATGTTCATCTTATATGGTCCTTTCAAGACACTGTCCATTCTGTTCAACTGCTCTTCCAAGTCCTTTGCTGTCTCTGACATAATTACAATCTCATCGGCGAACCTCAAAGTTTTTATTTCTTCTCCATGGATTTTAATACCTACTCCGAATTTTTCTTGTGTTTCCTTTACTGATTGCTCAGTATACACATTGAATAACATCGGAGACAGGCTACAAACCTGTCTCACACCCTTCCCAACCGCTGCTTCCCTTTCATGCCCCTCGACTCTTATAACTGCCATCTGGTTTCTGTACAAATTGTAAATAGCCTTTCGCTCCCTGTATTTTACCCCTACCATCTTTAGAATTTTAAAGAGAGTATTTTGCAGCTGTGACTTATTAAACTGATAGTTCGGTAATTTTCACATCTGTCAACACCTGCTTTCTTTGGGATTGGAATTATTACATTCTTCTTGAAGTCTGAGGGTATTTCGCCTGTCTCATACATCTTGCTCACCAGACAGTAGAGTTGTCTCAGGACTGGCTCTCCGAAGGCCGTCAGTAGTTCTAATGGAATGTTGTCTACTCCTGGGGCCTTGTTTCGACTCAGGTCATTCAGTGCTCTGTCAAACTCTTCACGCAGTATCATATCTCCTATTTCATCTTCAAATGGTTCAAATGGCTCTGAGCACTATGGGGCTTAACATCTGTGGTCATCAGTCCCCTAGAACTTAGAACTACTTAAACCTAACTAACCTAAGGACATCACACACATCCACACCCGAGGCAGGATTCGAGCCTGCGACCGTAGCAGCTGCGCGGTTCTGGACTGAGCGCCTAGAATATTTCATCTTCATCTACATCCTCTTCCATTTCCATAATATTGTCCTCATGTACATCACCCTTGTATATACCCTCTATATACTCCTTCCACCTTTTTGCTTTCTCTTCTTTGCTTAGAACTGGGTTTCCATCTGAGCTCTTGATATTCATACAAGTGGTTCTCTTTTCTCCAAAGGCGTCTTTAATTTTCCTGTAGGCAGTATCTATCTTACCCCTAGTGAGATAAGCCTCTACATCCTTACATTTGTCCTCTAGCCATCCCTGCTTAGCCATTTTGCACTTCCTATCGATCTCATTTTTGAGATTTTAGAATTCCTTTTTGCCTGCTTCATTTATTGCATTTTTATATTTTCCCCCTTCATCAATTAAACTCAGTATTTCTTCTGTTACCCAAGGATTTCTACCACCCCTCGTCTTTTTACCTACTTGATCCTCTGCTGCCTTCACTACTACATCCCTCAAAGCTACCCATTCTTCTTCTGCTGTATTTCTTTCCCCCATTTCTGTCAATTGTTCCCTTATGCTCTCCCTCAAACTCTGTACAACCTCTGGTTTAGTCAGTTTATCCGGGTCCCATCTCCTTAAATTCCTACCTTTTTGCAGTTTCTTCAGTTTTAATCTACAGGTCATAACCAATAGATTGTGGTCAGAGTCCACATTTGCCCCTGGAAATGTCTTGCAATTTAAAACCTGGTTCCTAAATCTCTGTCTTACCATTATTTAATCTATCTGATACCTTCTAGTATCTCCAGTATTCTTCCGTGTATAAAAGCTATGATTAAGTTATGCTCTGTGCAAAATTCTACCAGACGGTTTCCTCTTTCGTTTCTCTCCCCCAATCCATATTCACCCACTGTCTCCTTCTCTCCCTTTTCCTACTCTCGAATTCCAGTCACCCATGACTATTAAATTTTCGTCGCCCTTCACTACCTGATTGATTTCTTTTATCTCATCATACATTTTATTAATTTCTTCATCTTCCGCAGAGCCAGTTGGCATATAAACTTGAACTACCGTAGTAGGCATGGGTTTTGTGTCTATCTTGGCCACAATAATGCGTTCACTATGCTGTTTGTACTAGCTAACCCGCACTCCTATTTTTTTATTCATTATTAAACCTACTCCTGCATTACCCCTATTTGATTTTGTATTTATAACCCCGTATTCACATGACTAGAAGTCTTGTTCCTCCTGCCACCGAACTTCACTAATTCCCACTATATCTAACTTTAATCTATTCATTTCCCTTTTTAAATTTTTTAACCTACCTGCCCAATTAAGGGATCTGACATTCCACACTCCGATCCATAGAACGCCAGTTTTATTTCTCCTGATAATGACATCCTCTTGAGTAGTCCCTGCCCAGAGATCCAAATGGGGGACTATTTTACCTCTGGAATTTTGTACCCAAGAGGACGCCATCGTTATTTAACCATACAGTAAAGCTGCATGCCCTCGGGAAAAATTACGGCTGTAGTTTCCCCTTGCTTTCAGCCATTTGCAGTACCAGCACAGCAAGGCCGTTTTGGTTAGTGTTACAAGGCCAGATCAGTCAATCATCCAGACTGTTGCCCCTGCAACTACTGAAAAGGCTGCTGTCCGTCTTCAGGAACCACACGTTTGTCTGGCCTCTCAACACATACCCCTCCATTGTGGTTGCACCTACGGTATCTGTATCTGTATCGTTGAGGCACGCAAACCTATCCACCAACGGCAAGGTCCATGGTTCATGGGGGTAGGAGCTTAGTCATATCTTACGTTATTTGTGTAATCCATCACTTGTCACAGGAACATTCCCAGACTGGCTTAAATATGCTGAAGTTATACCTCTCCACAAGAAAGGGGACAAAGAAATGCCATCAAATCACTGACCAATCACACTTTTGCCAGCTTTTTCAAAAATCCTTGAAAACGTTATGTTCAGGCGTCTTCTTAAGCACCTTAGTGAAAATAACATACCGTCAAAGTCACAGGTTGGGTTTCCTAAGGGTTCTGATATTGAGAAAGCTATTTACACTTACCGCGAAAAAGTCCTTAGTTCATTGAACACCAAATTATAGGCAATGGGCATATTCTGTGACCTGTCAAAAGCGTTTGACTGTGTGAATCACAGCATTCTTTTAAGTAAATTAAAATATTATGGCGTCACTGGTAGTGTTGCAAAGTGGTTTCCATCATATTTTACTAATAGAAAACAAAGGGTGTCACTGCATAACACTTTAGCCATAGGCAATGAGACATCATCTGACTGGGAAGAAATGACATGTGGTGTTCCCCAAGGTTCCATACTAGGTCTACTACTGTTTCTTGTGTATATTATTGACCTGTCATCTGTTACATTACCAGATGCCAAGTTTGTCTTACTTGCAGATGATACAAACATTGCAATAAATAATAAATCAAATTTAAATTTAGAAAGGGCAACTAATCAAATTTTTATTGAGATTACTGTTTATAGCCAATTCACTGTCATTAAACGTTGAAAAGACCCACTATATGCAGTTCAGAACTTCCAAGAGATTTCCGTCTGGTGTGTGTATAAAATATGACGACATGGAAATAGGAGAAGTTGAGAGTGTAAAATTCTTGGGATTACAACTTGATAATAAATTCAGCTGGGAGCAACATACTAACGAACTGCTAAAGCACTTAAACGAGTCTATGTTTGCAATGCGAATGATGTCAGACATAGGAGATATAAATATAAAAAAACTGGCACATTTTGCTTATTTTCACTCCATTATGTCATATTTTGGGGTAACTCCACAAACAGAGAAAAAAGTTTTAGAGTACAGAAGCATATAATAAGAGTAAGGAGTAGTGTAAATCCAAGAACATCATGTCGAAACCTATTCAAAGAATTGGGCATATTAACCACAGCTTCTCAGTATATTTATTCCTTAATGAAGTTTGTTGTAAATAATACATCTCTTTTTCCAACTAACTGCTTAGTAAACAGTATCAATACAAGGAGTAAGAACAATATACATAAAGATTTAAAATCACTTACTCTTGCCCATAGAGGAGTCTAGTATTCAGCAACACATATTTTCAATAAGTTGCCAGCAGCCATTAAGAGTTTAGTTTTAGACAAGGCACAATTTAAACATAATTTTAAAAAAAATTTGATGGCCAACTTCTTCTATTCCATCCATGAGTTTCTCAACAAGTGCAGTAGACCATTTCAATGAAAATTTGTTATACTTTAATTTTTGATAATACTTGGTTGTAACAGCCAAGTAGCTACCTACTGTGTGAATGATGGATGTATGGAAAGCAGATGTAAATCTTAAATCGGTAGATAGTGGAAGTTTAATTTTAAATCTTGTACATAATCTGTTCTTAACTGAGGATCACTGACATGAATAATGTACTTTAATTTTTGACAATACTTGGTTGTAATAGCCAAGAAACTAGGAATGTCTGAATGATGGATTTAATGAAAGCAGATGTAAGTATTAAACCTGTAAATATTAGAAGCTTAAATTTAATTCATGTACATAATTTTACATTTTATTGATTGAGAACCATTAAAATTAATGAAACTCAAGTTTTTCTAATTACATTTTTGTAATGTGTTTGTCTGACATGTTCCACACCCAGGAGGATTCCCTCTTTTGTGGGTCTATGGAATGAATAATTAATCTAATCTAATCTAATCATATAACTGTTCCTCTGTCTCTACCCCATTCTCCCTGTGGGTTAGTCGATGAGATCGTCCCATTAGAGAATTTGGTAAGATACTACTGTGTTCCTCTCTTCGAAAATAAATACCATCTGTGTGCTGATATCGAGCATATGTGGTGATCTAATTAAACTTGCAGGTGTTGGTCTATTGGAGTGGGTGACCAATGGTTGAAGTCGCTAGCACAGACCAGTGTAAAGTTTCAACTCCCATACTTTAGGAAGACCATATCCCATAGACTAACAATCGCAAGAGAGAGTCGTTGTTCTTTCATAATCCGTTCGATACATTGGCTCTCACAGAAAGCTGGACATCTCAAGGTTTCAAACTATGCTGCTCCCACAGCACACAAGATTGCTCAAATAAAAGACATAGGTCGTGTTACTTATTGAAGAAAATGTAGAAGACGCCAGAACATATGGAAACTGGAATATTTGCAGCGTTGTGGAGCGCTTCCAAATAGCTGTCTGAAGGTGATGACATGTACATTCAATCTCATCTTTCACAGTGACAATGTAGCAAATGACTGTGTGTTCCGTTTTGAAGAGACTGAAAGCATGTCAGTGCTGGTCATTCCCAGAAGGTGTTGCATCCACCATGATCCTTTCCATTGAAAACAAGTGGTATTAGTCAATCGTTATGTGGTAATCAACAGCGTACCAATGGACAGATGGGGTGGAAAAGACACCATTGATATGGGACAATGTTCTGTAATAAGCACCACAGTTGATAGTGCAATTAATTTTAGGTGTTTCACCAGAATCTCCGTACCTTCAACGTTGACCAATGACACGGCAGCATGCTTCACAATTTCAGTATCATCGCTAAAATGCAACTCCACTACTTTACTTGTAACATATACTAGATTTCTAATAAAAATAGAAGGCTGGTCAGTATGTCCATTCATGGTTAAACCTGAACACATACACAAAAGTATACCAGACAGTGTCCTATACCAATGCAGTTAGGTTATCTACATATTTCTAGCACTTTGATCATAGTGTGTAGTTTATGTGTACGAGCGACATAGAGCATTCTCACATTCCTAGACCTCAACACATTGGCATTGGCGAACCGCCCCTCTCCCCCCCTACACAATCACTGACTTACTTTGCAGCTGACCACAAGTAGAAGGGTATCATACTTGCAAAATTCCACACCTCATGAAGATACAGAGCGAGATGAGTCAATAACCGCTATTCAGCGAAGACTGTTCCACACCAGTCTTACTCAAAGCACCTACCCAAGTACAGAAGACCACTCCAGATGCACGCATGTTGTGGGGTTTAACAACCCTTGTTGGGGTATAGTAGATATGAGAGTGTTGTGATGTTATAATAGATGATTAAGAAGAAACGTGTTGTTTATGCATGATGGAGTTTGAATGTTTTTATGTAAATCAACTGTGTTATCAATTATAAAGTGACACCACCTCTGTATTTCATTTGAAACATCCTGTGTACTGTGGGAGCAGCATAGTTTGAATCCCTGAAATGTCCAGCTTACTGTGAAAACCATTGGATCAAAACACGTTAAAGTCGGTTTATGACCTGACACAGACTTTGAGGTCGTGGTGAAAAAACAAAAGGTATGGTGGTGTACAAAGCTGTACTCATGCACTGATTTTATGTGTTACAGCATGAAAACAACGTATCAGACTAATTATGGAAGATCAACACAACACACCCCCCCCTCCTCTTGCAATTGAAGGTCTGTAGAATATGGTCTTCCAACAGTACAGGCGATGAACCTTTACACGGGTCTGTGTTAGCGACTTCGATCACTGCTCAAGCAGTCCAATGGACCAACACATACGCTCTTTGTCAGCACACAGACGGTATTTGTTCTTACTACATCGGAGGAGAAGAACTCAGTAGTATCTTACCGAGTTCTGTATTGGGTGGTGTTAGTGGAGTTTCTATAATTCATAGTTTTTCTCTGTTGGATGGCACAAAATAACAAGGACAGAGAAAATGCACCCTGAAGGACATGAATCTCCTTCAGACTGCAGTGTCTGCATGTAGTTTGGAAATGCACGGCAGTGCAGTAGCAAAATCCTTATCCTTCTCCCAGATCCTGTACGATGTGGATTCTTACTAACGTTTCTGAGATGAAACACCACAGTAATTGCTCATACTGGCTTTTCTACGACCTCCTGTTGTAGTAGAAAGCTTTGTTTGTTGCTGGTCTTACACATTGTAAATGACTGGTGGAGCTATGACAACATGTTTCCATTTCCAGAAATTGGTCAAAACATGGTCCTGTCACATTAACTCAGATCTCCTTCTTTCTTCACGGATTGCAGAAGGTGGTAGATATAGCACTCTCCAACTACCGTTCAGTGCCGACCTAAATTGGGATGGTCACATGGACAAATCTGCAGGGACTACAGGGAAGAGACTGAGGAACAGTTATAAGACGCAGAGGAACTGTCAAGAACTATTTGAAGTTTTACTATATGGGATCCGTAGTAGAGAGCCGTGAAAAAGCTGACGCTTTTCGAGTTATGAGTATGCCACGCATCTGATTCCCCAGTGGCTGTAATCATTAAAAGACATCTCCATAGGATCCATTGCAAGAATCTCGTGGAATGGAAAATCTCAGTTCCAAACCACAGAGAAATCGTAATACTGTAGATCTGAAAAACCAGTGTATTGGTCATAGGATTTTGTACACTTCATAGTCGATATGTTCTTCCTCCAGTACAGGCAACAAAACCTTACACAGGTCTGTGGAAGCCACTTTAATCACTGGTGCCTTCTACAGTAGACCGATCGGATCGCCACATATAATGCATACGATATTGCAGTCGTTCTGTTATTCTTATTGAGATGAAATTGCGAATAGGAACAACCAGCATCTGTAGAATGGAATGACGACAATGAAAATTCGTGCAGGATTGGAACTAGAAACCAGATTTCCCATTTTTCCCGAGCAGTCGCCTTACTATTTGACCATCCACGCTTGACTCATGGTTAGACCCAAATTTCCGTATGTTGTCAACCACCGGTCTACGACCTCTCCTTGTACTCGCAGTATGTGTATTCCTGTGCGGGTCAGAAATTGTATGTGTAAGTTGCTTGCCCAGTATTGGCACGTAAATACGATGTTTCAGTGCCTGTGTAATTCTGATTACAATTCAAAGTTCCTTTGGACATGCATGCATGCACGTTTCAGTTTACAGGAGGGATGAAGAGAAGCATATTATTCAACACTCTGATATTTACCCAGAGACATTTAAGAGCTTAGTCTCCTGAGAAAGATAGAACAACTTTCGCGAGTCTGGAATCATGAACATGTGTCTGGCACGACGATCGATGGGTTATCAGCTGGGAGCAGTACAACCATGATGCGCAGATGAAGGTTCACGACCCGGTGGCAGCTGTTCATATGCAGTCTGGGGGTGGAGGAGAGAATCAAACACCTACTGCCCCCATAGACCGACAGGTCTCAGCAGGGTTAGTTCAAGAGCAGTGTACAAGATTTCTAAGTGCCTTACTTCCACCAGCATGACAAGACAACTGAGAGACAGAACACAAATAGCGTTGGATGTCTTCAGATACTTGACTATGGTTACCACCCATTCCGGTATCAGAGGAAGTGATTACCTAGCCTGTGGGAAGCCTCCAGAGACGTCACAGAAGTGTCTGTAATGGTTACCTGGTGATTTAAATCTGACTGCAGGAAAAAAATTACCTGCCATGCAAAGGGGGCTCTTAATTA
Source organism: Schistocerca americana (assembly GCF_021461395.2). Classification (NCBI taxonomy): domain Eukaryota; kingdom Metazoa; phylum Arthropoda; class Insecta; order Orthoptera; family Acrididae; genus Schistocerca; species Schistocerca americana. The sequence goes on along the minus strand of NC_060119.1, from coordinate 739,555,241 downwards.
GCTCATTAATTAGCTAACCTATCATTTTGATATCAATGACATGTCACTGGCGGGTAAAGGTGAGGGTGAGAGTACCACAGATATGATTCGTGAATTGGAGCCTTAATCAGGCGTTTTTTCGTTGTGATGAGATCATTCAATGGAAACTACACAGGACGAGATGATCATCATAATGAAATCAGCTATATTATCGAATTTGTAAAGTGACATGTAGTATAAACCTGCTATTCAGCACAGAGATGTGCTGTTACCTTGAGAGAATTTGTATGTGACGAGACCCTTGTTCACTTTAAGAGAGTTCGAAAGTGAGGAGGCATCCTGTGATAGCGCTAGAGTACTCCATCATGAGCCAAAAGTGAGTTTAATATTCTAGTCCTGTGATGCAGGATATAGCTGATAAGAAAAGATTTTTCTACCTGATGAAAGAATACTTAGAGGAAATGCCATAGTGTTGTACAGGACGTCCACAACCAGTAACGTTACTTTAGCGATTTGAAAACGCATGTATGGTCCGATTTCTTCTTTTTTTTAAAATACACTCCTGGAAATGGAAAAAAGAACACATTGACACCGGTGTGTCAGACCCACCATACTTGCTCCGGACACTGCGAGAGGGCTGTACAAGCAATGATCACACGCACGGCACAGCGGACACACCAGGAACCGCGGTGTTGGCCGTCGAATGGCGCTAGCTGCGCAGCATTTGTGCACCGCCGCCGTCAGTGTCAGCCAGTTTGCCGTGGCATACGGAGCTCCATCGCAGTCTTTAACACTGGTAGCATGCCACGACAGCGTGGACGTGAACCATATGTGCAGTTGACGGACTTTGAGCGAGGGCGTATAGTGGGCATGCGGGAGGCCGGGTGGACGTACCGCCGAATTGTTCAACACGTGGGGCGTGAGGTCTCCACAGTACATCGATGTTGTCGCCAGTGGTCGGCGGAAGGTGCACGTGCCCGTCGACCTGGGACCGGACCGCAGCGACGCACGGATGCACGCCAAGACCGTAGGATCCTACGCAATGCCGTAGGGGACCGCACCGCCACTTCCCAGCAAATTAGGGACACTGTTGCTCCTGGGGTATCGGCGAGGACCATTCGCAACCGTCTCCATGAAGCTGGGCTACGGTCCCGCACACCGTTAGGCCGTCTTCCGCTCACGCCCCAACATCGTGCAGCCCGCCTCCAGTGGTGTCGCGACAGGCGTGAATGGAGGGACGAATGGAGACGTGTCGTCTTCAGCGATGAGAGTCGCTTCTGCCTTGGTGCCAATGATGGTCGTATGCGTGTTTGGCGCCGTGCAGGTGAGCGCCACAATCAGGACTGCATACGACCAAGGCACACAGGGCCAACACCCGGCATCATGGTGTGGGGAGCGATCTCCTACACTGGCCGTACACCACTGGTGATCGTCGAGGGGACACTGAATAGTGCACGGTACATCCAAACCGTCATCGAACCCATCGTTCTACCATTCCTAGACCGGCAAGGGAACTTGCTGTTCCAACAGGACAATGCACGTCCGCATGTGTCCCGTGCCACCCAACGTGCTCTAGAAGGTGTACGTCAACTACCCTGGCCAGCAAGATCTCCGGATCTGTCCCCCATTGAGCATGTTTGGGACTGGATGAATCGTCGTCTCACGCGGGCTGCACGTCCAGCACGAACGCTGGTCCAACTGAGGCGCCAGGTGGAAATGGCATGGCAAGCCGTTCCACAGGACTACATCCAGCATCTCTACGATCGTCTCCATGGGAGAATAGCAGCCTGCATTGCTACGAAAGGTGGATATACACTGTACTAGTGCCGACATTGTGCATGCTCTGTTGCCTGTGGCTATGTGCCTGTGGTTCTGTCAGTGTGATCATGTGATGTATCTGACCCCAGGAATGTGTCAATAAAGTTTCCCCTTCCTGGGACAATGAATTCACGGTGTTCTTATTTCAATTTCCAGGAGTGTAATTCGGACAAAAAGGGAGGAATCTACATTTAACATGAGATATTCGAGATGTATTGACAAAACAACACACCTGTTTTTTTTTTTATAAACTGAGGAGTCTGTGCCAGGGATTGACCTACTGTGTACATCCCAGCTGCTGGTGCTTGACTCATAGCGTACTGCACACAGTGGCGGGAGGGTTTGGGCTACCAGAAGTTGTGGATTAACTTTGTCGCCTGTGAGTGACAGTTCTCTGGCTGGTCATCTTTCCAGATCAACAATACGCCCAGTAGATGGCACTGGACTAGATGGAGGTGACTGGAGGTGGCTGATCAGTTTTCTGCTTAGTCTTCTTGAGACACTGTGTTCAGGTAAGTTAATGAGCACTGCATTTTTAAAAGGTATCGCATTATATATTTCCCATATTTCTGTTGGTTGGGATGTGACTTGCGACTCGTGAATAGGTTTAATTGTGTTTCATTCTCAAATGATGTTGCCGTAGCAGTAATGTATATAGGCGCAGGATGGTAGAGACACAGTTCCCCTCCGCCGGTGTGCCCCAGGGCTCCGTCCTCTCCCCTCTTCTGTACCTCTTGTATACGGCGGACATGCCGCCGCCTTCACCCCCCATTCACCTTCTCCAGTACGCCCATGACACTGCCTTCCTTGCCCTTGCCCGCACCCTGCAGCGCTCCCAACACTTTCTTCAATCCCATCTTGACCGGTTCACCGCTTGGTGCAACCAGTGGTTGCTTAAGGTCAATCCTGCCAAATCCCAGGCGATCATAGTAGGCAAAACCACTCGTTCCTTCTGACTCCTCGATTTCTACATCACCATCTATGGCTGTCCTATCACCCTCACCCCCACCCTTAAGTAACTTGGTGTCACCCTTGACTGTCGCCTCCCCTGGACCCCCCACCTCCGGACAACTCAAGCCAAGGTACGCTCCCGACTCTGTCTCCTCCAACTCCTCTCTGGCCGAATTTGGGGTCTGGACCCCGCTACCATCCTCGATACCTATAAATCCCTCATTCGCCCTATCCTTTGATACGCCCACACTGCCTGGATCTCTGCACCCCCTATCTTTTACAAAACCCTTCAGATCCTGGAACGCCATGCTCTTCGCCTCGCCTATCGCATCCGTCTCTCCTCCCCCACACGGATCCTGTACGACCTAATTCCCTCGCCCCACCTCCTCCTTTTCCTCGAACAGATATGGATCCTCTACACCTCCCGCAAACTCGATCCTCCTCACCCGCTGGTCTCTCCCATCCTCTCCCGCCCCAATCCGCTGCCGCGCCTGTACTTCCATGTCCCACCTGCTCTCCATCTCTCCACTCTCCACACCCTCTCCCAAGGTAGCTTCCGCCAGCTTCCCCTCCCTGATGATGCCCTCCTACCCTCCATCTAACCCTCCTACCAACTTTGATCCTCCCTCCCTCTTCCTGTGTTTGTTTCCTTTGGGCACCCTCTCTCGCTTCTCTTCCCGTTCCCTCCCTCGTCCCTTTCTCAAGACTCCTCCCCCAGGCTTCCCCTACCCCCGTCCCTCTACTCTTCCTCCCATCTCCTCTGCCATTGGCATCTCTGCTCTCCCCTCTCCCTCCCCTTCCCCCCTCTTCCCCTCTTGGTAGGTCCCCGGACTCGCACACATTACGTGGACATTTGCGCGCCGGAGATTATCGCCATCAGTTTCTCGTGTGTGTGCCATCGTGTTTGTGTTAGTGTTCACCATCACACTCCTATGTTCACCTGTGCCATCGAATCATCAGTGTTTGTGCGCCATGCCAATGTGTTTCAGTGTACTTTTCATCGAGTGTGAACGGCTCTGTGTTTTGTATTTTTGTATGTCTCCTGTTTTTTACCTGTCACTCTAACTATTATGTATCTTCTTACTGTTTTTTCTCATTGGCAAATCGAAGGCTGAAGGGCAGCATATGATGCTGCTGCCAGCCTACCTATGTATTTGTATACGTATGAAAATTACAATTAAAAAAAAAGAGATATGGTGGGCATTGAACTCATCTACCATCCTCCACACCTACAAATCCTTAATCCACCCCATCCTCTGTTATGCCAGTCCCGCCTGTACATCTGCCTCCCCCAAATTCTTTGAGTCCCTCCAGATCCTCGAGCGCCATGCACTCCTCCTCGCCTCCCGTATAAGCCTCCCATCCCCCACGCAGATTCTCTACGACCTGATACCTTTCCCCCCATCTGCTCCTATTCCTCGAACATATCCGCATACTCAACACCTCCCGCCATCTTGATCCCCCTCATCTCCTGGTTGCTCCTCTCCTCTCCAACCCCCACCTTCTGTCGTGCCTTCACTGTTGTGTCCCCCCTATCCTCCATCTCTACACCCTTCATCTCCTTTTCCAAGGTGACTTCCGTAAACTCTGCCTCCTGGATGATGCCACCTCTCACTCCATTTATCCCTCCTATCAACTCTGATCCGCACCTCCCCCTCCCCCTCCCTTCCTGGGCTCCCTCTCCTCCCTTCCATCCTGCCTTTTTTCCACCTACCCTCTCTATACCTCCCTTCTCTCCCCTGAGTCCTTTTGCGTTTCCCTCCTCTGCCTTCCCCATTCCCTCTCACGTCTGCCCTGCCACCCCTTGTGAGTCCTCTCCCTCCGTTGGTTCCCCCCCTTTCGTTTCTCCTCTCCTCTCCCTTTTTTTCCCCCTCATCCGTCCAGGTTCCCCACCCCCTGCCCCATCATCTGCCCTTGTCTGTGGTGTGTCATCTTCATGCTGACTTTTTAATGCAGTGTTTACAGTGATTGTTAAGTGTTGGGCATCTTTTCCGAACTGTTGTGAATGGACATCATGCTGTTGCTGGGTGTGATTTTTATATCTCTTGCAAACAGAAACCAGACTGTGGCCTTGTATTTTAATTGTCTGTCTACTGTTTTACCTGTCTGCTTCCTGTGTATTTTATCAGCATCGCCCACACCTGGTTTTATGTTTTAACTTTCCACAATTTTCCGCCGTTTTACAATTTATGTAACCGTTTTATCGTGTTTTTATTGTTTCTTATCTTCTTATGCTTTAAAAATTCTGTATGCTGAAGAGCAGCGTACTAAGCTGCTGCCAGGGCGCCACCATCGGGGGATGGGGGGGGGGGGAGGGGAGGGATCAGAATTCAATGAAGGAAAAGAAAAGAGATGTAGGGGGACAATGGGTTGTTCTATTATTTTTTTAACCATCCTTATGCTCCTCCCAGCAGCAGCTATTCATCCGCACATCAGTAATAGTTTGCTGTTTTATCATTATTACCCATGTAAGACTATTGGTTAGACTGACTGGAACAACTGTCCAGTGCTACACTAACAGCGAAAATATCCACTCTACATGTAGCAGTTACTGACGAAACTGGAGTGCTACTGTCTAGTGCTTGATACATGGCAGCTTAGATTGTTTAAATAAAGAATATACCGCACTGAATACAAAATAAAGACTTATGTCAGTTCTGTCCAGTGGCTGAGCACTGACTGAAGCCACCTCAGACATGGAGGATGAGAGTGGAGAAATCCATGACATCATCTTTGGGCGCAGGTTTGATTAATTGATCAATTAATAAATTTCCATCATTAATTTGATATCAATTTGACATCAAAATTGTCACATAAACCCCCTTGTCCCACTACCATTCTTGTGACTCTAGCAGCCAATTAAACAGTCGCAATGTGGTGCCTAAACAGTAGGACCGTATAGTCTGGAGAGTCACTACAGTAGTCATTGTAAACGTGACAGGTCCCAGTGAGGCAGAACTCTTCGCTGTGGGGGCTGTTAGGAAATTTGGGTTTTGAAGTAAATGGCTTTCTTTGAAGAGGGCTCTATTTCTCATAGCAAACGTAACTGTGCTCATTTTGACGTTTATGGAGAGACTGCTTAGTTACGTTAGGCTGCCAGACAATGAAATCTTGTAATGACCAGAACCGCTTCGCTGGCCTCTCCCTGATGTTTTGATTTACAAAGGTCTATTGAAACTTAGCATAAAGGGCTCTGTTCAATGTAAAATACTATTTTAGTGAAATTGTGGACTTCTGAATTATCTGAAATTATGACCAGTAAAAATTAGGGATAATAGATGTATGTCAGCACATCATTAAAAAATGGTTCAAATGGCTCTGAGCATTATGGGACTCAACTGCTGAGGTCATTAGTCCCCTAGAACTTAGAACTAGTTAAACCTAACTAACCTAAGGACATCACAAACATCCATGCCCGAGGCAGGATTCGAACCTGCGACCGTAGCGGTCTTGCGGTTCCAGACTGCAGCGCCTTTAACCGCACGGCCACTTCGGCCGGCCAGCACATCATTATTGTCTATTAAGTATCTCTCCTTGCAGCACACAAAATCATGTATCATATTAGTTATAATTAATTGTGCCATATAGGACAAATAGGCGGCCGCGGTGGTCTAGCGGTTCTAGGCGCTCAGTCCGGAGCCGCGCGACTGCTCTGGTCGCAGGTTCGAATCCTGCCTCGGGCACGGATGTGTGTGATGTCCTTAGGTTTAAGTAGTTCTAAGTTCTAGGGGACTGATGACCATAGATGTTAAGTCCCATAGTGCTCAGAGCCATTTGAACCATTTTAGGACAAATATTTCCAGCCTCAAAGGATTGTTAACCTCTAAGTAACGTAATTCTGATGTGGCAATAATAGGTTGCCATCCCTGCAGTGTGTGGCATCACAGCTTTAGTTTACTAATGCTAGTTCTTATTAAGAACTCCATATCATCATTCAGATGAGAATGCTGAGTAATACTTCAACTGATTCAGTGAATGTATATTGAAAATGGTTCCTTTCAGTTCATTAGTCTTTACTTTTCGTCACTGGACGCAAAACGTATTCCGACCACAAATTTTCTTTCGTGTGGGAACAGATGTATGTCAATGGGTGCCAATTTCATTTCTTGCTCCATAATTTCACGTTTTGCAATTTTTAATGTCATCCCCCTGTTCTGGGAGCCTACAACTACACTTCGTTTCCATGTTACTGTAATGTAACTCGTACTCACCTAAGGGCAGATATCAGGCCGTCAAGCAAGTGTGTTTCGGTGGTTGACACGACCTTGACATCTGTCTGGACGATTTGGTGACACGTGCAAAACCCGATGGTGCACGACTCTTGGTCCACGGTTGGTGTTAGTATCACGATGCTGGTTGGACAGGGAATACAGAGAAATCGCTCAGCGGTCCCCCGTAATAATTGACTAGCGTTACTATCAAAGGCGCGTATATTAAAGAAGAAAATAAAAAATGAAAACCACAATGAAAAAATACTTATTGTCTCAAGCGCACATAAACCTCTGAGGTTTTGCAATACTTTATTACAATTTCTAATCGATTAGAAATTGTTTCATTTCCCATGGGCCATCGTTGAGGAGAATGCACAGTTGAATTAAATCTGCCTAATCGTCGTTATTCCGCCATTTTCCAACATATATGCAAGTATCTTCGCTTTCGATGCTTCAGTGAATGATTTTACTGTTCCTGTTATAAATGTTAGTAAAAGGCATGACAGCTGTCGTTACTAGACATGACATAACTGAGCTGTGGAGGCACAGAATGATAAAGATTTTTTATGCTTGTTGAACTTCGTATTTCCTGTGGACGTCGCTGCATTTTAATTAGTATCATAATGCTGCTCATGTGACTTTCCGAATTCATGTTAATAGTGTAACACGTTTTTCAAAACGATTTAGGGTCCTTGGTGTGGCAGTAGCACTGAAAATAGAGAAGGAAACTTTAGCAATACGTGAAACCAGCAGCACAATGGCGATAACTTTTCACGTGTGATGATGGTACCTAACTGTGTTTCGTAAGTATTCCCCTGACGGAACTAAACCAACTTAATTTCACTTCAAGTCAATTATGTCACAATAGTGGAATGCTGCATGGAGCGACTAATCAAGAGGAAAAGGTGAGTGACAGAATTAAAAATATTCTGAAAGAAAACTAAAAAGGAGGACTGAGAAGGTTACTTCACATAGAAAACTTAACTCCACCAGGGAAACGGGTTTGCAACTAAAGAGTTGTTTGACTTAAGGTATGACAGACCACACAAATGTGGTATGGTAAGCTGTTTAATATAGAGAGAATACTCCAACTTTCTTTGGAGATAAGTTAATGAATTAGCAGCAAACTGTCGTCTAATTCCTGACAGTAATAATGATAAGCTACGAAACAGTAGAAAGATAGTTTAATACATATAACTATCTTTTTACTAGTAGTTTTTCCATCCTAGACACACATTAATGATGGGTATTCTGCATACTACACTGAGGCGTCAAAGTAACTGGTATAGGCATGTGTATTCACATACAGAGAGATGTAAACAAGTACAATATGGCGCTGCTGTCGGCAACGCCTATATAAGACAACAAGGGTCTGGCGCAGTTCTTAGATCGGTTTATGCTGCTACAATGGTAGATTATCTTGATTTAAGTGAGTCTCAACGTGTTGTTATAGCCTGCGAACGAGCGATGGGACGCAGTACCTCCGAAGTAGCGACGAAGTGTGTAGTGTCCGAACGGTGCGCGGCTCGTGTTCGTGCCGTTTATTGCTTGACATCTTGTCTTGGTGCTACTGCCGTACAGTTTTTTATCAGATTTACTGGCGGCACTAAGTTTCTGGCTCTCCTGCCCGTGAGTGGCAGCCTCAGTGCTTATCGATGAGAGCACATAAAATTTGAAATTTTCCTGGCGAATCAGCTGTTCAAAAAGATTTTGGGCTTGAAGCCAGTCGTCATAAACTTCAATGCACGATACTTCGGCTGGACAACTGCCAGCCATCTTCAAGTGAGCCAAACGAGGACTAACGAAGACGTTGTTTTTTTTTCTTTATTGTCATTTCACTCCCCAAAAAGGGGCGGGCTGGCAGTAGCACAATACGCTGCTCTTCAGCCAAGAGAGTTACAGAGAAAACATAGGCAAATGATAAAATAACACATAACATAGAATGGTGTAAAATGATGAATTAACAAGAACAAAAATAGATGAGTAGAAACAGTAGATTTAAAAACAACATAGACGAGAGCCATCACACATGCAGAGAATGAACACGTGAGTCGACATGAAAACAAAGAAACACCACAGTGGGAACCCAAAAGAAAGATGCTGGTGACACTGCTGGTGATGGTGGAACATAGCACTGCACACGGCATGGAGTAACACTGACACCACAACGAAAACGTTAATAATCACTGCAGCGAAGGGAATCTACCACTGGGTGAAGGGAGGAGGGGGGGGGGAAGAAAAGGTGGGAGAGAAGGGAGGGGGAAACCAGGAGGGGTAGGAGGGGGGCAGTGGAAGGTAGAAGGAAAGGAGCTGGAAAAGGGGGATGAAAAGGAAAAAGAAGGTATTCGGCAAGGGAAAAGGAGGAAGAAGGGAAGGGGGAGTGAGAGGGAGAGAGGGAGTCATGAGGAGGGGGGAAAGGAGGGATTAGAGCTGGTAGGAGGGGTAGTTGGAAGGCACGAGGACATCATCTGGGAGGGGAGTTGGCAGAAGCCAGCTTGGGTGAAGGTATGGAGCATTTGGAGATGGAGACGAGGCGGGACACTGTGGTATAGGCTTGGCAGTGGGCTAGGGTGGAAAAGGATGGGGGGGATCTAGTTTGTGGGAGACATATAGGATCCATACTCGTTCTAGGAGCAGGAGGGAATCAGATCATAAAGGATCTGCATGGAGGATGGGAAATGGATGTGATAAGTGAGGCAGAGTGCATGACGCTCAAGGATTTGGAGGGATTTGTAGTAGGTGGGGTGGGGGGGGGGGAGGTGTGTGGAAATCGAGGTGGAATTGGCATAATATAGGATGGGGCAGATGAGGGACTTATAGGTATGTAGGATAGTCGAAGGGTCTAATCCCATGTTTGACCAGAGAGGAGTTTGAGGAGATGGAGACGGAGACAGTTATGTGCCTTGGCTTGGACTGTGAGGAGATGGGGTTTCCAGGAAAGATGGCAGTCGAGGGTGATGCCAAGGTACTTGAGGGTGGGAGTGAGGGAAATGGGGCGGCCATAGATAGTAAGGTAGAAATCTAGGAGGCAGGAGGAGGGGGTGATGTGGCCTAGGATGATTGCCTGGGTCTTGGAAGGATTGATCTTAAGGAGCCATTGGTTGCACCATGCAGTGAACAGGTCAAGGTGGGACTGGAGGAGGCGCTGGGAACGTGGGAGTGAGGGGGCAAGAGCGAGGAAGACGGTGTCATCGACATATTGCAGGATATGGATAGGTGGTGGGGGCTGCCGCATGTCCGCCGTGTGTAAGAGGTAGAGAAGAGGGGAAAGGATGGAGCCTTGGGGCAGGCCAGTGGAGGAGTAGAAGGTGTAAGAGTTGTGGATGGCAACATAGGAGGGGCAGTGAGAGAGGGAGGAGGCTATCAGGAGAACATAGTTGATGGAGAGGGCATAAGTCTGGAGTTTGAACAGGAGGCTGGGATGCCCTACAAGGTCTGAGGCGCGTTCAAGGTCAAGGTACACAAAGATGATGGAGTGATGGGAATTGAGGTAGGTGGAAAGGAGGTGTGTCAGGTGGAGGAGGAGATCATCCTCAGAGAAAGAAGGTCGGAAGCCACATTGGGTCAAGGGAAGGAGGCGGTGCTGGTGGAGGTGGTGGTGAATGCGGCAGGTAAGGATGGAGACGAAGACGTTCTCCGCTCCATCTTTTATAGTGCACCGATAGTACTGCTGCTCATGCATTGCAGTCATGGAGACAGAAGGGCCACACCGCCCGGTAACAGTGGCCTCGCTGGTGGAACTGGAATACTCAACTGCCATCGGTATCGTTGCTGGCCGCAGCTATCGAAGTCTTCTGGCGTCTTCGCCTCGAGCAAGTTTCGGAGATGACGGGATTCCATGTGTTATTCAATTGGTAACCACTGTCATGGTATATTAGATTTCCCGCAATGCGTATTTCAACGGATTCTTTGATAATGGAGTTCCAAAAAGTTGTTGCTGTGGCCAACATCGAAGTTTTGTCGTACTCCATTGAAAGTCCGTTAGAAATACAATGTTCCACAACTGCAGACTTACTGGAATGCAGTAGGCGAGTGCAACGTTGATGTTCTTTGCAACGCTCTTCCACTATATGCGTTGTCTGGCCACACCACATTGACACGATATTTTGTAAATTCGCGCCTTTCGCAGTAACAAATCATCCTTCACCGACCCCAGCAAATTGGAGATCTTAGAAGGCGGACGAAAAACCACTTTCACAGGAATATTATTAAGAATCCTCGCTATCTTGAAGGAGATATTTCCAACGAATGGAAGAAAAGCTACGGACTTGGCTGGCGCGTTCTCCTCTTTATCCACTTTCTGGTTCCTGGCTCTTGTTAAGAAGGCCCTGTTAATTTGCCAGGTCAAGTATCCAACGTCTCTGAACACCGTCCTTAAATGTGCAAGTTCCTTAGGCAAATTCTTTGCATCAAACACTGTATGTGCCCTGTGCACAAGGGTTTTAAGTACACTCATGGTCTAGGATGGGTGATGGCAACTTGAAGAATGCAAGTACAAATCAGTGTGAATAGGCTTACGATAAGCAGAATGTCCCACCAAGCCGACACTCTTCCATTTAACCAAAACATCCAGGAATGGAAAGCAGCCATCTTTCCTAGTTCCATAGTAAATAGAATATTCTCATGGATGCAGTTAAGATGATAAAAAAAACTCCATTAACTTTTCTTGTCCGTGGGGCCACACTATGAAAGTATCATCGACATATCTCCAAAAAACAGTTGGCTTACAAACCACTGAGTCAAGTGCTCTCTCCTCAAAATCCTCCATAAAAAGGTTGGCCACCAGAGGAGACAGAGGGCTGCTCATGGTGACACCGTCAGACTGTTCAAAATATTCCTGGTTAAACATAAAATAAGTTGAGGAAAGAACATGACGAAACAAAGCAGTGATATCCGATTCAAACTGTTGACCAATTATAATCAAGGAATCCACAAGAGGTACTTTTGTGAAAAGGGAAACTACATCAAAACTCACTAGAAGATCCGAACTACTTAAGTGGAGAGCCCCCAGTCTGTTGATAAAATCAGCAGAGTTCCAAATATGATGTGAAAATTTGCCAACAAATGGTCTCAGCAAAGAAGCTAGATGTTTGGCTAATTCATATGTGGGAGCATCAATGTTACTCACTATAGGCCGTAAAGGCAGACCTTCTTTATGCACTTTAGGAAGACCATAAAGTGTCGGCGGTACGCTGCTATGTGGTCTTAACTGCTTGATGGTCTCTGGAACTAACGAGGAAGAGTTCAAAAGTGCACACGTCTTCCATTGCACATGTGCTATTGGGACTTGATCAATTCTCCTATACATAGTATCAAAAAATGGTTTAAATGGCTCTGAGCACTATGGGACTTAACATCTATGGTCATCAACCTCTAGAACTTAGAACTAATTAAACCTAACTAACCTAAGGACAGCACACAACACTCAGCCATCACGAGGCAGAGAAAATCCCTGACCCCGCCGGGAATCGAACGCGGGAACCCGGGCGTGGGAAGCGAGAACGCTACCGCACGACTACGAGATGCGGGCACATAGTATCACTAAGTAGACTATACATCTTCTCCAAATAAAACCCACGAGGTAAAAAACGGTAGAATTACCTTTATCAGCCTTCAGAACCACTATTTCCGGATCTTCTCGAAGGTTCCGTAGTGCAGCCCTATCTTCAGTGGTTATATTACTTCGTTGGGGAGGAGCTTTCAGAAGAACCCGACCAGTTTCCCTTTTTATATCTTCAGCAGCGTCCATAGGAAGACGACGTACAGCTTGTTCAACAGCACTTAAGATACTTGTAAGAGGTACTGAACTTGGTGTAGGTGCAAAGTTAAGACCTTTGCCCAAAACTGACAGCGTCGCATCGTCTAATATCTTCTCCATGAAATTAACCATGGAAAGTCCTGCAGTTATTTCCTGTGGCGTCGGCTGTTGTGGCACCAAGCGATCAAATTTCGACATCTGCCAGGAACTAGCAGCCTTATATACCCAATCGAACTTGGCTGTAGTCACTCCATCCACCGAGTCCCATGATATAGGAGAAAGAAGTGCTGCAATCTTCAAAAGTAGGTGGAACATCTCTTCTGAGATGGCATCTAACCTTCGTCTCGTATAACAAATTCTCTCCTTATCAATAGCACGGCTCGCCTTCTCCATTATTTTCCGTGCAGTGGTCGTCTTAATAAAATGTGTTGATTCGCCGGGAAAATTTCAAATTCTACATCAAACATCATTATGGGGAGGAGATGGCCTCAAATGTAAGAAGGTTCGACAAGCCTTGTGGTAAGAGAGCAAAACTTTTAAGTTCCTTAAGTTATTTAAACAGATGTCGGGACCATGGCATAATACCCAAATTTGCCAGTGACACATGCGCAACAGTACTATCAGCGCACTATATAAGACAGAGTGGAGAGAGTCGTCGTCAGTCCTCGTTTGGCTCATCTGAAGATGGCTGGCAGTTGTACAGGCGAAATATCGTGCAATGAAGTTTATGATGACCGGCTGCAAGCCCGAAATCTTTCTGAACAGATGAGAGCAATGTCGTACTATCTTTGGAGCGACCGCTAGTATTTCCGGGTCGTCATGTATCAGGAGTTCAGTCGGGACGGAGCAGCAGTGAGGTCCGGATAGCTATATCTCCCTCGACCATTGCTGACACACATGACTTGAGTGGGGACGACCTTGGTTGGTTGTTCGGTTGGTCGTCTCGTCGGACGACGTGTATTTCGTCGCCAACCACTTCTGGGTTCTCTGTGTGTTTCGACTTGTTATTCGTCTTTGTTGTTCCACAGTCACTAGTATTGCTCGAGTTGTTTGTGGAAGTGTTTTCGTGGAACTGTGTGTAGCTTGTGTGGTATTGACTGAGCAGCTATTTTAATGCTGCCTGTGTGCTGCATGCAGTTAGTCGGTTGGGACGTAGCAGCGAGGAACTCTCTGCAGCTCGAGGTCAGGCCAGGACCGCTGGTGACGTGCAAGCACTGTCGGATCGTGAGGCGCTAGCTGTGAGAGCGACAAAGTTCGTTGTCCACCAAACCTGGATGCTGATGTTGAGTGATCAGTTAACCTCTTATGAAGCCTCAACTATTGTGACATCTCTTCGTTCATTTGCGGGTTGTTGCTACCTGGCCCGTTTGGGCCTAGCATCAACGTATGATGTGTTGGGGTCGGCGAAATCTTGCAGCCGTCTTCCTACATTGTGATTAATTATTAAATTGACTGTTACTTACCAGTGAAGTGCACCAACGGTATTTTCTGCCCTGTGGCTGTTAACGCCCCAGTTACCTGCTCTGGTTGCTTGTGTACTTTTTCAGCAGTGTGCCTTTCCTCGATGTGTTGATGCTGTCTGGCACAGTGTGTAGTTCAACAGCCTTTTAAGTTGTTTGGTTCATATTTGCTTAGAGTGGTTCTTGTTCCCTTGGCTGTTTTTTTAAACGCCAATTTATGAAGTCATAATGCTGTTCATATCCTCATCCTCGGCCGATATTTTCCATCGTTGTGCCATTGGTCGAACTGAAAGAAATTAGTTAAATTGTTGGTCGGTCCTTGGACCATCTGTAGTTTGGGTAGCCATCCGATTATTTAACTTCAACTCTTGGCTGCCCGTCTCACCTCGCTTTACGTTTCACCTAACTTCTCAGGCTGACCCTTGGAACACTTATGAGCACTAGTTGTTCTGTTTGCTTTAGATTGTGAGTTTCATTTTAGTTTGAAGTATTGTGGAGGCCTTAAGCCATGTATTAATTCAGTTCTTTTAAATTTTATGTAAAGGCCTTCAGCTGTGTTAAATTAAAATTTGATGACTGATTTCATTTTAAAAATTTTTTTCTTTAAATTTGTTCTATTTGAAATTGTTTGTAATCCAAGCCCTAAGCCGTTAGTTGTCCGATGTGTCATGTGTGGGCTTCAGCCAAGGATTTATGTGAACCCCTTTTAATAAGACCTATAGCTGTGTTTATTCTTTAAAGGAAAATTTTTTAATAAGAAGGAAGGGGGTCTGTTTTAAATTCTTTGTCTGACTTGTTGTTCAGGATTTCAGTCGTTGTTTCGAATTTCTTTGTGGCCTTCAGCTGTGGAATGAGTTAATATTTCTTTAATTAGGCTTTCTCTAGTAAGTTAAAAGGAAATTTCTTTGTTAGATAAATTGTTTATTGCGGTGTTTTAGTTACAGTTGTCCTTCAGATGTGTAGTGTAGGCCTTCAGCCGCTAATTGTTTTCAATTGCATGTTTTTATTTTATTTTTTTTAAGGAAAAGTAATTTTTACCTTCTATTTTTAATTGAGTTTGATTTCTAAGGCATACCTCCAGCTGTTCTTGTTTTGGTGTGGTTTTGGACCTTCGGCGAAGAAAGTATCTCAAGCTCTTTAACTAGGCCTTCAATTGTATTGTTTATTTGTGACCTTTTAAAGAAATGTGAAAATGAGTGGTTCTTAAAAAAATAAAGTTGTGTGTTTGATTGTGCAACTCACAGTAACTGTTTACGGTACCATCCACAATCGTACCCTTATCCTGTGCGCTCTCTGAGTACCTATCACCCAGGTTTCAGTGTCCTCCCTGCCACTGGAAAAATCAAATGGCTCTGAGCACTATGGGACTCAACTGCTGAGGTCATTAGTCCCCTAGAACTTAGAACTAGTTAAACCTAACTAACCTAAGGACATCACACACATCCATGCCCGAGGCAGGATTCGAACCTGCGACCGTAGCGGTCTCGCGGTTCCAGACGGCAGCGCCAGAACCGCGCGGCCACTTCGGCCGGCCTTGCCACTGGAGAGTGTAGTGAAGAAAAGAATCTAGGAAGAAAATGTTGTTTGGTGGCCGGTATCCTCTTTCTACAACACAACTGCACACATGTATTAACAGGGTTCTTTATTTACAAGAACAGAAAACTACTTATTTTTAAGAGAGTCCATGTGTTGTGGTACAATCTCTCCCGTAATAGTCCATGTTAGGCTCAATGATGGTGAACTACAAGTCCCACAATGTGATGAATGACAGACGCCAAACTGGAGTGCGAGTTGGTGCGTCAGTGACTGAGCTAATGACTGAGTGACTGCGCTAGTGACTGAAACTGCTACTGAGCCCTCCAGTCCATGGCGGCGATCTAAATATTTGTGGTCGAGAGGATGCTGGCGGCGTTTTGCTTGTGAGTCTGTCTTTGGCCTCTCTCCTGATACGTGAGCTTGATCCAGCGCCTACTATCGATCTTCTTGGTACATCTTTGCTGAACGGTGTGCTGACAACAGCTTACGCCAGCACAAAGTGGGGATTTTCCCATGTGACCATTTCACGAGTGTACTGTTAATATCGGAAATCCGTTAAAATATCTAACATCTGACATTGCTGCGGTCGGAAAAAGATCCTACAAGAATGGGACCAACGAACGCTGAGGAGAATCGTTCAATGTGGCAGAAGTGCAATCCTTCTCCATATTGCTGCAGATTTCCATGCTGGGCCATCAACAAGTGTCAGCGTGTGAACCATTCAACAAAACATAATCGATATGGGTTTTTGGAGCCGAAGGGCCACTCATGTACCCTTGATGACTGCACGACACAAAGCTCTGGGCCCATCAACACCGACATTGTACTGTTGATAACTGGAAACATGTTTCCCGGTCAGACGAGTCTCTGTATCAAGTGGATAGACGTGTGTGGGTATGGAGACAACTTCATGAGTCAATGGACCTTGCATGTCTGCAGGAGCTGTTTCCAACTGATGGAGGTTCTGTAATAGTGTGGAGCGTGTGCAGTTGGAGTGATGTGGGACCCCTGATACGTCTAGATATGACACTGACAAGTGACACGCACATAAGCATCCTGTCTGATCACCTCCATCCAGTCATGTCCATTGTGCATTCCGACGGACTTGGGCAATACTAGCAGGACAATGCGACACCCCACACGTCCATAATTGCTTCAGAGTGACTCCAGGAACACTCTCCTGAGAATAAACGCTTCCGCAGGCTACCAAACTCCCCTGTCATGAACATTATTGAGCCTATCTGGGTTGCCTTGCAACGTGCTGTACAGAAGAGATCTCGACCGCCTCGTACTCTTACAGATTTATGGACAGCCCTGCAAAATTAATGGTGTCAGTTCTCTCCAGCACTATTTCAGACATTAGTCGAGTCCATTCCACGTCAGGTTGCGGCACTTCTGCCTACTCGCGGGGGGCCTATACGATTTTAGAAAGTGTACCAGTTTCTTTGGCTCTTCAGTGTATTAGAGTTGATGTTTATATCGTGGACATTTTTGTCTATCTCCCTGGTTAGTCTTGTTAAGAGTTAACCATCATGTAAATCTATGTAAATAAATGACTTGTACAGTGAAATCCATCTACGATAACACATATACAGGGTGAGTCACTAACTACTGCCTCCAAGAATAAATGCGAACGTGTGATAGGAGATGAAACGTTTGTGGGATAAAAGTTTCATGGGGCAACGGCGCCATAATATGACGTTGGTTTTTTGTTGCGGGGTGGCGTGACTCCAGAGATATGAAGCTCAACTTTTTTTTTTTAAAGGAGATGCTATAGTTTGTTGCTTATTTCCTGATAGCGGCTATCGAGACGAATCCAATGCTGTATAAAAGTAAGGTCTTTGAGGACCAACGAAGGTCACGAATGTGGAATGAACGTCCATTTACAGAAGGCGTCAGAAGTGATGACCATTGGTATCAATGCAGTGCTGCAATCTTCTTACCATGGATTGAGTGGTATTCCTTACCATATCGGCACGTATCGAAACAGGTGCACCACAGATGTGCCGTCGGTGTCTTAAATACGTGCGTTAGTGCAGTATTCAGACGGAGATGGCCAGAAGACTCACGCCAAAATATCGTGGCAGGAAGTTGCAGATATCCGACAGTTTTCCTGAAATTTTATGCAATCATCTGTTGGCTGTCAAGGTTTTTAATTTCACAATTAATGAGATGATGGACCTCGTACGTTGTGCGGTTGTTTTTCCATTTCTTCAGGCGTAGTTGGAACGTCTTTGTAAACAATGTCTTTTACGAATCCCCACAAGAAAAAAATCCAAAGGCGTCTAGTCTCGCGAACAAGCCGACTACGACACATCTCCCCCGCGTCCAATCCAACGATTTGGCAATTGTCTCTGCAACTCCTTTCTAGCCATCAGCGATAAATGTGCCGGACTTGCAACGTGTTGACACCACGTTCTGTTCCTTGTTCCTAAAGGTATTTCTACCAATAACAGACCTAATGTTTCTTGCAGGAATGTGGTGTACTTCCTATCGTTAAGATTTCCTTCGATGAAATAGGGGCCTGAAATTCTGTCCCCCAGAATCATACACCATACATCCACCGACCACGGTTTTTGGTGTGCAACTTGCCGCAGCCAACATGGATTTTTCAGTTGCCCAATAATGTATGTTATGCAAATTAACGTTTCCATGGTCCGTGAATGTAGCCTCGTCAGTAAATAAAATCAAATTAATAAACGTGTAATCCCTCCGAATCTGAAGTTGAGCCCATCGGCAGAATTCAATACGAGCCGTACATTCGGTACCAGTTAATTCTTGGTGGAGACTGATATGGTAAAGATGATATTTATGGCGATGCAGAACACGAATATCACTACTCTGGCTCATGCCAGATTCCCTTGCGATTTGACGCGAACTAACACAATGATCTCGAACCTCAGCGGCAAGAGTACCAATTCCCGTTCCTTCGTTAGTAACTTTCCTTTGCCGGATATGTTTCCGATGCGTTAAAGATCTAGTTGTTCTCAATTTATCATACACATATTTAAATGTACGACGTTTAGTGTGAGTACGTTGAGGATATCTTTCAGCGTATATGTCTCTAGCTCTCACTGAATTTCGTTGGAATTCGCCGTACATGAGAAGCATATTGACTTGTTCTTCGAAGGATTACATCATTCACATTCGCTTGATTTGACAATACTAGTCTAACCGTTCCTTTTAGTGTTGTACTGCGAAACAGTCGAATGGTGTCTACATGTCAATGGCACGTTAGATGGAGACGCCGCATTCGGCGAATATGTACTATTTGCACGATATACGAGAGAGAATTGTCTAAGCATGTTCTTTTATAAGTGCCGAAGTGATACGGAATACCACTCAGTCCATGATAAAAAGATTGCAGTACTGCACTGACATCAATGGTCATCACTTCGAACACCTTCTGTAAAGGAAAGTTCATGCCACCTTTTTGACCTTCGTTGACCTTCAAAGACCTTACTGTTACATATCATTGGATTCGTCTCGATAGCCGCTATCAGAAAATAAGTACCAAACTATAGCGTCCAATTAGAAAAAAAAACAAAGTTGACCTTCATATTTCTGGCGCAATCCCACCTGGAAACAAAAAACCACCGACATATCATGGCCCCCGTTGTCCCTTGCAACATTTGTCTCACAGACGTTTCAGTTACTATCATACTTTCGAAGTTATTCTAGGTGGAAATAGTTGGTGACTCACCCTGTATAGCATCACAGATGCCTTTGACTGTATACGTTATTTATTTACAAAATTTTACATGTTGGTGAACCCTAAACTACGAGACTAATCAGATAGATATAAGGCCCACATGTCCACAATATGCACATGTACGCTATTACTATGCAGAAGACACATCATTAGTATGTGTCTGAGATGGAAAGATTACAAGATAATTGAAGATAAGTTTACTTCTCAGTTGCATACAGGAAACAGTCACAGCAAAAAAGTAAGACGGAGCTTCTTGACTGAATATGAAGTATAAATATTTTGTCTGATAAGGCAATAAAGATTAGCAGTTACATAAAGTGTCTCACACATAAAGGGATCCGTTACGGATATCAATGTGATAACGCAGAAGGGGGGAAAAATGTAGACAAATATCTGAGAGAATGAATGTCAGTTTCAGCTTCCACACTGGTAGCTATGTTACCTGAAAAAACAACCGCAAAACGTACGATACCTATCATCTCATTAATTGTAAAATTAAAAATCTTGCCAGTCAGCAGATGATCGCATAAAATTTCAGGAGAACTGTCGGATATCTGCAACTTTCTGCCGCGATATTTCGGCGTGAGTCTTCTGGCCATCTCCAGGTGAATACTGCACTAACGCACGTATTGCCGGAACATTTGTGGTGTATCGAATTGGTGATGCGCATGCGCTACTTGAGTGCATACGCTTCTGCTGCTTCTGGGTGCCACCCATGGTGAAAGCTCGCCGAATCGATATCGTTTCAATGAATAGAATCGCAGAACGACGCCGGCTACGCAGAGCACGAAGTTTTTCTCCGACAGCATACCATTAAGAACGTGACTGCAAGCCGCCGTCTCGTTTTATAAGCGACTCAAATTATTCAAATGGCTCTGAGCACTATGGGACAACTTCTGAGGTCATCAGTCCCCTAGAACTTAGAACTACTTAAACCTAACTAACCTAAGGGCATCATACACATCCATGCCCGAGGCAGGATTCGAACCTGCGACCGTAGCAGTCCCGCGGTTCCGGACTGCGCGCCTAGAACCACTAGACCACCGCGGCCGGCTGAAAGCCCATTCATACAGACCTGCATTTACAAAGTGTTATGGGCGTTCGTATGTTTGCCTACTCTTCCACAACATGCGAGTTAATTATCACTACACCGTCTTACCCTTTAGAAATATTCGACTGTCTTTTTTGCTGTCTATGCTCAATAATAATAATAATAAATATTTATCAGAAAAACTGCAGGGTTATTGACGTATTAAATTCAGCGAATGGCGTTATTTATGTTTACTTGAACGAAGTATACATTGCCACCCAGCATGGACTGCTTTATAGATTTCCTCTCTTATGCATTTAACCACCGACAAATCAGTACAGCTAGAAAAGTTGTACTTCTTTTATTTATTTCTAGTACTTCGTGGCCCCATACGGGATTTTGCTTCGGCTGGTGATACGCTAATTTGTATTTCCCGTAATGTGGCATTTCGCCAATCACACACGTCCTGTAATCGAACACTAGTATACTGATGGATTTACGAACTATCCTTACTGCGGATGTTACATAAGGCATTAAAGGTCGCACCACACATTAAGAAAGAAAATCATGGAGTAGCTCGAATTTCATATTACGGCTACATAAGTGGCCTTGTGGAAACTAGCTACATCACCGTGCTTCTCAGGAATAATAATTCGTCGTGACGCGATTACAGGATAGGATGTTCTATCTTTATTGAGGTTTTTCTGCATGGATTTCTCGTGGTGATAGGTACTCCACACAGCCTTCCGCAATTCGTTGAGATACACATCTTCAATGCAAACGGCGATAAGCTATCACGCCGATAGCTAGTCTTTTATATGGAGGGCAAAAAATTGTGTATACGAGTCGAAAATCTGCATTAATTGTGGAATACCGCTCATCACATAGATCAAAGTAAGCGGACGAATTTTTGAATATGAGAAATGGCTTCGGAACTATCAGTTCGCGTTATTATAAAGTAGCTAGCAAATAAAGAAATAAGTTGGTCAGTAAAACACATTTTATTCGTGCAAGGTAGATAATGTGAAATGTGTGGATACTGGGATATATGTGAAATGAGTGGATACTGGGATATCTTGCACGATTATATTATGATTAAAACAACGGCCGAGATGTCAATAACATTTGTTTATTGTGGCCGGATTCTGCTTATGTTAAAGCAATCTTCAGATGTTTTAACCGCTCTTTGGCTCGTGCTGGCGACTCCTCGGTTTTTCGCATAATACCACGATAGCACACAGTGAACGATCGTGGTATCACGTGGAAAACGGAGGAGCCACCAGCACCAGCGATAGGAGGCTCACAACATCTGAAGACGGCTTTAACGTAAGCCGAAACAGGCCATAACAAACAAATATTATTGCGATCTCGACTGTTGTTTTGATCAAAGAATAGCTCAAAAAATGGTTCAAATGGCTCTGAGCACTATGGGACTTAACATCTGAGGTTATCAGTCCCCTAGACTTACAACTACTTAAACTTAATTAACCTAAGGACATCACACACATCCATGCCCGAGACAGGATTGTAGCCTGCGACCGCAGCAGCCTCGTGATTCCATACTAAAGCGCCAAAGAATACCACCAGATCGCTGAGCTCCACGGAAAATGTTATCTATATTTATTATATTACGTTTATGTTAAATTTTTCTCTAAGTTCGAACGTTTAATTTTGACCCTGATTTTTTTTTATAATGCCTTCACTTATCATTTTTGACTTCACAGCAGACTTCAAGTATTCAAGGAGAAATAGATATATTTTTTTTTGAGTGATACTGCTCCATACAGAATTGTAAATAAGCATTTTCACTTAAAAAACGAAGTTGTTTCGAAAGCTAAGTTGAACTCGTTTGTTTGGTGGTAATTGATTTGGTCGAAGGGTAAAAAATGTCGTAGTGCGGAGATGTAATGCCACCGAATTTCTTAAGTAAAAGCTGTTAAATCTTTTTAAATAAAACAAAACTTATTAACATTCTGCTTCTTTATTCTTCATAGCTACATACTTGTAGCTGCCTGCCGTTTGAGGGCTCCGAATTGTAGCGTGTCGCATCGCAGTGCAACGTAGCTACGTCGGTACGTGAGAAACAGCGAGCTGCGATCAAGTTACGAATACGAAGAGTTCTTCCATACATGGAGCACACTCTCCTTTTGCATGAAAACGCCAGACCACAAACGAGAGCTGCGACATCTACAACAATCCGATACCTAGGATTCCCTGTATCGATCATTCACCATACAGTCCAGACTTGGCCCCATTCGATTTTCATCTGTTTCCAAATCTTAAGGAGCAACTGCGAGGACTTTATTTTCATAGGGATTTGCGAGCAAAGGTGAGGCTGTGGCTCCGTCAAGGAAGTCAAAGATTCTACAGTGACAGTATTGACAAACTGGTACCGAGCGAGGTGGCGCAGTGGCTAGCACACTGGACTCGCATTCGGGAGGACGACGGTTCAATCCCGCGTCCGGCCATCCTGATTTAGGTTTTCCGTGATTTCCCTAAATCGCTCCAGGCAAATTCCGGGATGGTTCCTGTGAAGGGGCACGGCCGACTTCCTTCCCCGTCCTTCCTTAATCCTATGAGACCGATGACCTCGCTGTCTGGTCTCCTTCCCCAAACAACCAACCAACAAACTGGTCTCTCGTTGGGAGAAATGTGTTCGTCGCCAGGGCGACTACATTGAATAATAATAAATATTAGACATTGTAATATTTCTGGCTTATTCAGCCATCATATTAGGCTCCAGAAAGCTATTCCCAGGGCAGTTGAGATGCAAGAAGCATAGAGACGACGCAGTGTGGGATGCGGTACCGGTGACAGATGTTAGATTCGGTACCATTCCAGTGAGAAAGACCGCCTGCATGATTCTGCTCCTCTGTGATTGGCTGCTGTGTTCGGCGCTAGGGCGCCAAAACGTTAAAATTTAGTTGCTATTATTAATTAAACCTGTCATCCAAATTACTTCATTTTTTTTAAATAAACATCTCTCAACAGCCAGCTATCAATCAGTCATTTCAAAATTATTAAAATCAAAGTATTACTAAAACAAAAGACTGACGATATTACTGCCGATGCACTTCGGTGGCGTTCGGGTCACACCTTGCTGGCTTGGCGCGAAGTGTCTCGGGCAGTCCGGCTCTCCAGTTCTCACCGTTCCAGTAGACAGACATGTTGTCTGTTATAGCAGTATTTGTTTCATGCAATTTTATTTACTACAGTTCCGTCCGTCGCTAGGTACGGACATGTTGTCTGTAATAGTAGTATTTGATTCATGTAATTTTGTTCTCCAGTTTTGACGGTTCCAGTAGACAGACTTGCTGTCTGTGGCAGGATGTATTTCACGTTATTTTAGCCAGATGTAATGACTGTGGAAAGATATGTTCAATACGTTGTGATCAAGAATAGTTTCTCGTGTCTATATCAATAAAAAACTCGAGTGGCATCCCAAATGAGTTATAGTTTATTCGTAGCAGCAGTTCCTTGCGAAGTTAATTTCAGCCTCAAGAAAAATAATCCACGACCTGCGTGCTGTTTTCTGCGCTGGAGACATCATCATCATGAAGACAGCAGGTTAGTGAAGTGTACAAGAACTTATGTATTCCACACAGGTTAGTGGAAACAACTAGGCACTTCACGTGTACTGCATGCACAGTACAAATGTGCTCAGTGACACGCCGTCAGCAATAATGCGGAGGAAGTAAAGACGGATGAAAGTATCATTACTATCTCTTTATTCCTTTTTTCTTGCCGTAACATGAAGAATAAATACGTATAACGTTAGTAACGTTTTATACCAACAGTGTCTCCTCAACGACTGTTCAGCTAATGTTGCTGCGTATGGGCTTCTGCAGCAGATGCCTCATTCATGTGCCTATGCTGACTCCTGTTCATCGGTGACGAAGGCTGAGATGTACGCGTCAGTACCGTAAGTGGACGTCCACTATGTGGCCCAGCTGTCCTTATCGAATGAATCACGTGTTATGCTCAGTCGGACAGATGCCCGCTAGCGTAAACGGCGTGGAACGTCTGAAAGCAAACGTCCTGCAATAATCGTCAGAAGGATTCAGGCTAGAGGCAATTCCCGGGGTATTCTCGTCATTCTGGAAGGCACAATGGATCAACATAATTATGCGTCTCTCCTTGAGGACCATGTCCACCTCTCTATGCACTTCGTTTCTCCTCGACACGATGGCGTCTACCTGCAATTTGTTACACAGCGCACAGTGTACATGCATGCTTCGAAGAGCACCAGAATAAGTTTACCGTACTCCCTCGGCCACCAAACTCCCTGGATTTAAACCCAGTCGAGAATCGGTGGGACCACATCGATCAGGCTGTTCGCGCCGTGGATCCTCAACTGAGAAATCTAACGCAGCTGGCTGTGGCACTGCAGTCGGCACTGTTCCATGCAAAAGGTTGGTATTCAAGCTTTTGACAAGTGATAACATTAATGTGTCTGAACAGTGTATAATGGCCTGCAGAGAACAACACAGCAGTGTGGAAGATGCGTGTAGAACTACTTGAACCTAATTAACCTAAGGACATCACACACATCGATGCCTGAGGCAGGATTCGAAACTGCGACCGCAACAGCCTTGTGATTCCAAACTGAAGCGCCTAGAACAGCTCGGCCACCGCGGCCGGCCCAAAGAATAGCACCAGATCGCTGAGCTCTTCCAGACGCTTCACTCTGCTTATGCTATGCACTGTAACTTGAGGATCAGCAGTTGTGACCTTCCATAGTTCCTCATTTTCTCTTCATCATAAACACAGCAGACTAAGATCTAATCGAAGTCCTGCAGTACCTACTTCTGCCGTTTCGTGTGCCACGAAACTTGTATGGCTTTATTCACTCGCCCCTTCTCAAATAACAAAGTTACACTACAATATATGGCTGATATTCTTTGCTGTCGTGTCACACACTTGATGACAACTGAACACCTTCTTACTGGAACATCAGATTCCATCCCAGACGAAGGATGATGTATACATATACTCTGTAGCACTCACCCCTCGGGTCAGAATTTTTAGTGGGTGTGGAAGTTGTGCAGCAATAGCATTGCCGCAGTGGATACACCGGTTCTCGTGAGATCACCGAAGTTAAGCGCTGTCGGGCGTGGTCGGCACTTGGATGACCATCCAGGCCGCCATGAGCTGTTGCCATTTTTCGGGGTGCACTCAGCCTCATGATGCCAATTGAGGAGCTACTGGACCGAATAGTAGCGGCTTCGGTCAAGAATACCATCATTACGACCAGGAGAGCGGTGTGCTGACCTCACGCCCCTCCTATCCGCATCCTCCTCTGAGGATGACACGGCGGTCGGATGGTCCCGATGGGCCACTCGTGACCTGTAGACGGAGTGGAGTGTTGGAAGTTGTGCAGGCAAGGTTGTGACACTACTGGTGCAAGAGGCTGAGATCAGCAGCTGGAGTAGATGGCTGTCATCTGCCCTATTGCCTCAGTACAACAGCAGTACTTGGAGCAAAGATGCAACAAATGGTTAAATAAACTACTCATTGAAATTATAAAAAGCCGATAAGCGATTCCTTCTTTTCGTTTTTTAGGCACCATGGGCTCTCATCTCCGTATCCTGTATTCTGGGGATTTCTGTGAATTTAATGATTACATAGCCTGTTGCAAAGCACTGCTGAGGCGTGTTGACTTTGCCAGTGATAGCCGCAGCACGCTGCAACGCTAGAGCTCCCTTGGTACATTAGTAGGATAAAATGGTCTGTGGCGCACGCCTGATGGTGTCATCCACTTTTTGCTTTACTATACAGGGTGAGTCACCTAACATTACCGCTGGATATATTTCGTAAACCACATCAAATACTGACGAACCGATTCCACAGACCGAACGTGAGGAGAGGGGCTAGTGTAACTGGTTAATACAAACCATAAAAAAATGCACGGAAGTACGTTTTTTAACACAAACCCACGTTTTTTTAAATGGAACCCCGTTAGTTTTGTTAGCACATCTGAACATATAAACAAATACGTAATCAGTGCCGTTTGTTGCATTGTAAAATGTTAATTACATCCGGAGATATTGTAACCTAAAGTTGACGCTTGAGTACCACTCCTCCGCTGTTCGATCGTGTGTATCGGAGAGCACCGAATTACGTAGGGATCCAAAGGGAACGGTGATGGACCTTAGGTACAGAAGAGACTGGAACAGGACATTACGTCCACATGCTAACACCTTTTTATTGGTCTTTTTCACTGACGCACATGTACATTACCATAGGGGTGAGGTACACGTACACAGGTGGTTTCCGTTTTCAATTACGGAGTGGAATAGAGTGTGTCCCGACATGTCAGGCCAATAGATGTTCAATGTGGTGACCATCATCTGCTGCACACAATTGCAATCTCTGGCGTAATGAATGTCGTACACGCAGCAGTACATCTGGTGTAATGTCGCCGCAGGCTGCCACAATACGTTATTTCATATCCTCTGGGGTTGTAGGCACATCACGGTACACATTCTCCTTTAACGTACCCCACAGAAAGAAGTCCAGAGGTATAAGATCAGGAGAACGGGCTGGCCAATTTATGCGTCCTCCACGTCCTATGAAACGCCCGTCGAACATCCTGTCAAGGGTCAGTCTAGTGTTAATTGCGGAATGTGCAGGTGCACTATCATGCTGATACCACATACGTCGACGCGTTTCCAGTGGGACATTTTCGAGCAACGTTGGCAGATCATTCTGTATAAACGCGATGTATGTTGCAGCTGTTTGGGCCCCTGCAATGAAGTGAGGACCAATGAGGTGGTCGCCAATGATTCCGCACCAAACATTTACAGTCCACGGTCGCTGTCGCTCTACCTGTCTGAGCCAGCGAGGATTGTCCACGGACCAGTAATGCATGTTCCGTAGATTCACTGCCCCGTGGTTTGTGAAACCCGCTTCATCGAAAAACAGTTAGAACTGCAATGCGTTCTCTGTTAATGCCTATTGACAGAATTGCACTCGATGATTAAAGTCATCACCATGTAATTGCTGATGTAGCGACACATGAAACGGGTGAAAGCGCTGACGATGCAGTATGCGCATGACACTACTTTGACTCAGTCCACCGGCTCTCGCAATGTCCCGTGTACTCATGTGTGGGTTCATGGCAACAGCAGCTAATACACCAACTGCACCCGCTTCTCCTGTGACGGGCCTGTTACCGACCCGTTTGCGCGCTACGACCATACCTGTTGCATACAGTTGGCGGTAGATGTTTTGCAATGTACAGCACGTTGGGTGCTCTCTGTCCGGGTACCGTTCTGCATACACCCTGCAGGCTTCAGCTGCATTTCGTCGACACTCGCCATAGATGAGTATCATCTCCGCCTTTTCAGAGTTCGAATACACCATGGTCACAGTTCCTACAACACTACACTATCACAGACGTCTGGTAACACGGTGTACTACAGTTGGTCTGCGTGCGGAGACGAATGCAGAATAACAATAGCAGCAAGCGCTACATGCGGACACTGCGACAGCTAGACCAAACCACAACAGTGCACTACAGCCACACGCGTAAACACGGTCGTCATCGTAAACATGTCCCTGCAGATGCTGCTCGCCGACCGTGGCCCGTGTTTGTTACAACACGCAACTGAACGTCGGAGGTTTCAAGCGTCAACTTTAGGTTACAATATCTCCGGATGTAACTAACATTTTACATTGCAACAAACGGCACTGATTACGTTTTTGTTTGTATGTTCAGATGTGCTAACAAAACTAACGTGGTTCCATTTAAAAAACGTAGGTTTGTGTTAAAAAACATACTTCCGTGCATTTTTGTATGGTTTGTATTAGACAGTTACACTACCCCCTCTCCTCACGTTCGGTCTATGGAATCGGTTCGTCAGTATTTGATGTGGTTTATGAAATTTATCCAGCGGTAATGTTAGGTGACTCACCCTGTATAAGTAACCGCTCTTGATCGGTTGCTCATTCACTTAGATGCCTCTCCAATGTAGCAGGATTTAATAAAAAAGTAACTAAGTAATAAAAATGAGTATTAAAGAGATGTTCTTTTTATTGTATAAATGAGAGTATACATCTACATAATAAATGCATTAAATACAAGTTGTGATACCTGAGGGTATAGTTGTACAATATCATCATTTAGTTCCGAATATCGGCGTAATTAAACCGGCTTCCTACAGAGTATTTTTTCATACGGAGCTGTTCTCTATCGTTACAAGTTTTTCTGATCAGTACCTTGCACATCTTACCTCTTACTTTGTCTAAGACACGATGACGTGTGAACTTTTCGTTGTAACCTGTGTAGAAGTTCGGTCACCATGCAGTTATGTGGACTTCCTTTCCTTGTTACACAGTTCTTTTTCTGTAAGGCTCTTTCGGGACACAACTTCAAATAATTTCTGATACAAATTATTCTCTTATGTAACTCATTTATCATTTCACCTCATGGCAGTGTGCAACGAGCTGTATTCATCAACAGATGCTACGCCATACACCAAGCATTCCACAGTGGTATCTCAAGGTGTGGACATCACTGCAGACACTCAGGGTTTCTATGATGATGAGCATAGACAGTTAATGAAACTTCCTGGCAGATTAAAACTGTGTTCCCGACCGAGACTCGAACTCGGGACCTCGAGTACTTTCATGGATATGAAGTGTGCTAAAACACGAAGAAGTGCAGAGTGTTTCTACCATGAAATTCACTGGGATGACTCTGGCATACCCTATAAAAATATGGCGACGTCTCTTCGATTATTCGACCTCACGAATACCATCGTCTTTGTAAAGGGATAAGAGAAGGTCGCTTGGATACATCGACGCTTCAAATTCGCTTCTATTCAAGACCAGGAATTCTATGGCTGACCTGCTCTCCATCGATTTAAGATAAAGGCGTGTGAAAATAGTGATGCTGTGACTGCTTATAAAAATGTAAAATTGCTTTTAAGATTGATAAGAAATAAATGAAATTTTTGCCTCAGAATCTGTGTGTACTTTTTTTTTACTGATTTCATCCTGTTCCCAATTTGATAGTATACAATTTAGTCCAGATTCTAGGTCTGTGATTCTCTTCAAGCACAATAATTATAACTTTAGACATGTTTGCTACACGTCTTTCGAAGTGGCCATTCTCATGTGCTATATGCTCACATAAGCCAATATAGGCTTCGCTTCTTCCATCTTGAACTTCAACTCCTTAATAGCACTCATCTTCAGAAAAACTAATGTCATGTATTTCATGCACGTCCTTTATATATACACATTAAAAAAAAATTGCATCACCTCGGTTCTGAGAGTTCCGGAACCTGTACAGGGAATTGGAGTAGAGATCAACATAAACATAATTTCCGCCCTTTTTATTGCTCGTGAAAACCATACATTGCATGTTGTCCCACCATACAGCGAGACCTTCAGAGGTGGTGGTCCAGATTCTTGTACACACCGGTACCTCTAATACTCAGTAGCAAGTCCTCTTGCATTGATGCATGTCTGTATTCGTCGTGGCATACTATTCACAAGTTCATCGAGGCACTGTTGGTCCACATTGTCCAACTCCGCAACGGCGAATCGGGGTAAATCCCTGAGAGTGGTTGATGGGTCAAGTCGTCCATAAACAGCCCTTTTCAATCTTTCCCAGACATGTCGATAGGGTTCATGTCTGGAGAACATCATGGCCACTCTAGTCGAGCGATGTCGTTATCCTGAAGCAAGTCATTCAGAAGATGTGCACGATGGGGGCGCGAATTGTTGTCCATGAAGACGAAGGCCTCGCCATTATACGGCCAATATGGTTGCACTATCAGTCGGAGGATGGCATTCACGTATCGTACAGCCGTTACGGCGCCTTCCATGACCACCAGCGGCGTACGTCGGCCAAACATAATGCCACCCCAAATCAGCAGGGAACCTCCACCTTGCTGCACTCGCTGGACAGTGTGTTTAAGGAGTTCAACCTGACCGGGTTGCCTCCAAAGACGTTCCGACGATTGTCTGGTTGAAGGCGTATGTGACGCTCATCGGTGAAGAGAACGTAATGCCTATCCTGAGTGGCTCATTCGGCATGTTGTTGGGCCCATCTGTACAGCGCTGCATGGTGTCGTGGTTGCAAAGATGGACCTCGTCACGGATGTCAGGAGTGAAGTTGCGCATCTTACAGCTTATTGCGCACAGTTTGAGTCGTAACACGACGTCCTGTGGCTGTACGAAAAGCATTTTTCAACGTGGTGGCGTTGCTGTCAGTGTTTCTCCGAGCCATAATCCGTAGATAGCCCTTGGGTAGCCTGAACCAGACATGTCGTCGATAGTTCCTGTCTCTCTGTATCTCCTCCATGTCCGAACAACATCGCTTTGGTTCACTCCGAGACGCCTGGACACTTCCCTTGCTGAGAGCCCTTCCTGGCACAAAGTAACAATGTGGACGCGATCGAACCGCGATATTGACCGTCTAGGCATGGTTGAACTACAGACAACATGAGCCGTGTACCGCCTTCCTGGTGGAATGACTGGAACTGATCGGCTGTCGGACCCCCTCCGTCTAATAGGCGGTGTCCATGCAAGGTTGTTTACATCTTTGGGCGTGTTTAGTGACATCTCTGAACAATCAAAGGGACTGTGTTTGTGGTACAATATCCACAGTCAATGTCTTTCTTTAGGAGTTCTGGGAGCTGGGATGATGCAAAACTTTTTTATGTATATTCATTTGTGAGGGAAGGGATTTGCGAAATAACAGCAAAGACGTATGGTAACAGTTTTCTCATTTATTCAGTTCATACAAACACTATTTGATTTTTGATATGCAATTCAGTTCTTAAGATACAATTAAGTTCTTGAAGTACAGATCTGTTCTTGAAGTACAGTTCTGTTCTTGAGATACAATGTGACTCCAATATTTCAATGCAAAGATACTTTTAACTAGTACAATAGTCACTCCAAAAGAAATGCACACTATTTTTTCTAAATCCATCTTTTATTCTACATGTCTGAAAGTTTTACAGTGTGTAGATACATCCTTTAGGAACAATATTTTCGTTTCTCCACATAATTTCTATCCCTCTCAACTGCCTTACGCCATCTTGGAACCAGCGTCTGTATACCCGCACAGTAAAATTCTGGACCAACCTGTTGGTGCCACTGTTTGGCAGCGTGCACAAGGGAGTCATCATCTTCAAACCTTGTTTCACGAAGAGAGTCTTCCAGTTTCCCAAAGGGATGATAGTCACATGGAGCCAGGTCAGGACTGTAAGGCTGGTGTTTCAGTGTTGGCCATCCGAGTTTTATGATCGCTTCCATGGTTTTTTGACTGACATGTGGCCGTGCATTGTCGTGCAACAGCAAAACATCCTGCTTTTTCTGAGGTGGTCGAACACGACTCAGTCAAGCTTGAAGTTTCTTCAGTGTCGTCACATATGCATCAGAATTTATGGTGGTTCCACTTGGCATGATGTCCACAAGCAAGAGTCCTTCAGAATCGAAAAACACCGTAGCCATAACTTTTCCAGCAGAAGGTGTGGTTTTGAATTTTTTTTTCTTGGGTGATGCCACTCCATTGATTGCCTCTTCATCTCTGGTGAAAAATGATGGAGCCATGTTTCATCACTTGTCACAATCTTCCAAGAAATTCGTCTCCACCATTCTCGTACTGTTCCAAAAGTTCACTGCATACCGTTTTTCTTGTTTCTTTGTGAGCCACTGGCAACATCCTGGGAACCCACCTGGCACAAACCTTTTTTAACGCCAACACTTTCATTAATCTGCAAACACTTCCTTCCCCTATCCCAACGTAGCGTGACAATTCGTTCACTGTGAAGTGTCTGTCAGTAGTCACCAATTCGTTAACGCTGTGCACATTGTCTGGAGTGTGTGCAGTACGAGGCCTGCTGCTGCGAGGACAATCCTCAATATCGCCGTGCCAGCTTTCATCACGTAACCTGCTTGCCCACCGACTAACTGTACTGCGATCGACAGCAGCATCTCCATACACGTTTTTCAACATATTTTCGATGTTTCTCACCGTCTGGTTTTCACAGCACAGGAATTCTATGAAAGCGCGTTGCTTCTGAAGAACGTCAAGTGTAGCAGCCATCTTGAAGACATGCTGTGACGGTGCCACTCACCGGAACAGGTTGAACTAAGTTTGAAAACAAGCGGGAAGGATGTATTTACACACTGTAAAACTTTCACACATGCAGAATGAAAACTGTATTTTTACAAAAATAGTGTGCATTTCTTTTGGAGTGACCCTCGTATGCTGTTGCCAATAAATAGGGAAAAGAGAATCTCTCAACAGTAACAATGGTTGACAACATTTTTACAGATTTTTTCTTGTACGTGTAGGCGAGTGTATTTACAATTTTTTTATCAATCTACGCTAAAAACTAATACCAGATACTTTTTTACTATGACTAAAATCCACACTCCCAATTTGTTGAACAATAATTCTGATGGATTGTGAGCTATACGCACTTACAAACTAATCAGTCTTGGACAGCTAGGGGAAGATGAAAATTAAAAACTATTCTATTTACATGAAACACATGGTGCATAGATATATTGACATGTGTATACACAGTACACATACATCATGTATCAATAAAAAATATTTAAGACATATATTTGTTTATGCTTTTTTACACTTTTAAACTTTTGTCTTTTTATTTACTTTCTTTACACATGACACACACAAACACACACACACACATTATATACATATATATATATATATATATATATATATATATATATATATATATATATATATATATATATATATATAGTACACATTCCTCACAGAAATAAATAGATATTTACACAAAACACGCACACTCTCTCTTTCTCTCTCTCTCTCTCTCTCTCTCTCTCTCCCTCTCTTTCTCTCAATTATTCTCCCACTCTCATTCAAACAGAGTCAGTGGGCCCTTCTCTCGCTACAAGCGAAAAGTGGCAGTATGGGAGAGTTTCAGTCCCATCATCCCAAATGACCCTTATCATGAGGTCACAATCCGATTTTAGACTGCAACATAGTGTACACATTACATTCTCTCGATCGAATACTAGTTTGCTGTACCATATGTTGCAGCTGCGGTGCAGCACCGCAAACTCCACTTTATAGGCACTAGAGATAGTCTTCAACAGAGAGGGCTTCCGATGCCATCCAGTGCACACC
The DNA here is from genome assembly GCF_021461395.2 of Schistocerca americana. NCBI lineage: Eukaryota > Metazoa > Arthropoda > Insecta > Orthoptera > Acrididae > Schistocerca > Schistocerca americana. The sequence continues at coordinate 739,521,639 of NC_060119.1, read as the reverse complement.
CTTAGCCCACCTCTGGTTGGCGCCTTCCAATGTGTGATCCACAAACATTTTTGATCGCACACCAATAAACTCCACAATCGGCAATCCATTCACATCGTCTTTCTGTGGAAAGACCATGTATGAGGATGTATCGAATTCACTACTGAGGTACCTCATTGCCAAACGGTTCACCCAATAGGTGAAGCAATCTGTGATCATATAAAGTAATTTAGGATCTGCGAAATGAGTTTTCACAAACTGATTATTGAAGCAGGACACGCCGAGCGAGTTGGTGCAGTGGTTAGCACACTGGACACATTCTGGAGGACGATGGTTCAGACCCACGTCTGGCCATCCTGATTTAGGATTTCTGTGATTTCCAGAAATCGCTTAAGGCAAATGCCAGGATGGTTCCTTTGAAAGGGCATGGCTGACTTCCTTACCCATCCTTCCTAATCCGACAGGGCCAGTGACCTCACTGTTTGGTTCAAAGTGGTTCAAATGGCTCTGAGCACTATGGGACTTAACATCTGAGGTAATCAGTCCCCTATAACTTAGAACTACTTAAACCTAACTAACCTAAGGACATGACACATCCATGCCAGAGGCGGGATTCGAACCTGCGACCGTAGCGATCGCGCGGTTCCAGACTGAAGCGCTTAGAACCGCTCGGCCACACCGGCCGGCCACTGTTTGGTCCCTATCCCCCGAATCAGCAGCTAAAGCAGGACATGTGGAGTTTGGATAGGTCTAGTATGAACATCCCACGTAAAAAGCCTTCGTAAATTCTACTGGAGTCTTCGGCATCTCCACAGTAACCAAGTTCTTTTTGAATATGGTAACCCATTTGATGTTTGGTCTGCCGATGCATTTTCTTACGCCATAACGCCCATCACATTCGGTTCTAATCAAAATTTCATGTCATACCGTCAAATTCTCCAGTGTTTTGCCGAAAATCGAAGTATTCATTAATTTATAAAAATCTTTCTCAAAGCCACATGTTGTGGAAGCTCTCTGTCTCGTATTGAAATCAATACACTCCTTCAATCAGGGGGACTTCTAGATGGAGACAGCCCTGGCAATTCTGACCTGTTAACAGAATTTTATAAGTAAATGGTGTATCCTTTGCTGTGTAATTGACACTGATTTGAATTTCCCATCGTGAGATACTTCCTCTCCAGCACAGACTCCATTGCCAATTTCCAGTTTGGGGATGGGAGGGGGCTGAGGTATTTACCAGGAGGGAGGATTCATTAATTTATTGTTTTAATCATTCAGTCAATGAAATTGATAGAGTGGGAATAACTCATGCCTGAAAGTGTGCTTGAACTGGTGAGGTGGAGGGGGGAGGGTTGGAGGTTTTCAGATAAATAGGGGAGTTGGAGGGGGAGGGGGAGGAACAATGGGTTTCTCAGAAGAATGGATTATCCCCAGCCAGTCGTAAATAAATTAACAGAATAATGGGTTAAGGGGAGGTTGATGGGAAGAAGTTACTGAAAAACCACTTAGCGGAACAATAGGTTAAAGCCATAGATCAGTCAGCAGTCACAATTTAATTAATTTGTGTATCAATTTGATATCAAAAGTGGCGCAGAGCCCAATTTGTCCCCTTACTCTCAGCTCGATGTGGCAGTGTGTTACGAGTGGTGCTCTGCCTTCTACAAAAAAGCACTACTGGCAAGAGCCAGATGTCAGTTCTGGTATATGGTATAAACTGGGCCAAATTTCCTGTCTTCCTTTCCATGTAACAACATCAAAAATCTATATGTGCACACAGGAATCGAATTTGCTGGTGAAAAGACTGTTATGGGTAAGTATACCAATGCAACAATTTAGATAAATAGTACGAGATCTTCATTTATATATTTACGTATTGGTGTAGTATGTGATCGCGATCCGTGTGCAAAAGGGTATGAACCCTTGTGTGTGTGTCGTTAGCACTTAGAACTAAAGCTATTGTTCACTCGCAACATCTCCCAAACGTACTGTAGTGGCTATTAGCAATGGGGCAACAGTAATATACGGCTATGTCGGTACTGGGAGATGAAGAAGCTTACACGGGATAGAGTAGCATGGAGAGCTGCATCAAACCAGTCTCAGGACTTAAGACCACAACAACAACATGTTGGTCTAGTACATACGTTTGTCTGTTGCCACTTCAGACCAAGGAGAGGGTAGCTTCTCACTTCTTTCCCACATTTTTTTAACTCATACTCGCTCCAGCACTGATCCTCTGCTCATACTATCCTACGTTTGCTTCTGCAATTCCTTTTCAAGTGTGTCATGGGTTCAAGGTATTGTAGTTATAAAGTGAGGAACGATGACACATCACACGGCACTAGTAAGCAAAATTGTGTTTCAGAACGGAAAAATCCGCGGACAGTATGTGACAGTCAGTATCGCACGATACAGCAGCAGTTGGTTACGAGTACGCAGGGAATCCAGATGGAGAGCCGTGCGGAGGGGCACCAAATGAAATGGTCACCGTAGAAGATTCTTTACAATCCGGTAAGAGTAAGCAAGTCTATGTCTGTGGCTGTAAAAGATTCTCATTGTCCATTCCCAATACGTCTATCACATCGTTGTTACATTATATCAAAACCTTATGCCAATCGTACCTGAATACCTTATATGCTTCCAGCCCACATAATGTAACTTCCTTGCAGACCAATTTTCGGTACATTCATTTGACTGCACAATATTGTTACCGCAACTGACGCATAGAGACCAATGCTTTCAATGGCAATAAGTAATACCATGATACCGTAAATATCAAGGAACATCTAATTAGAGAAGGGTGGTTATGGAGTGGCTGTTGTAGCTCTGGCAGATGTCCCTTTACTAATACACTCCTGGAAATTGAAATAAGAACACCGTGAATTCATTGTCCCAGGAAGGGGAAACTTTATTGACACATTCCTGGGGTCAGATACATCACATGATCACACTGACAGAACCACAGGCACATAGACACAGGCAACAGAGCATGCACAATGTCGGCACTAGTACAGTGTATATCCACCTTTCGCAGCAATGCAGGCTGCTATTCTCCCATGGAGACAATCGTAGAGATGCTGGATGTAGTCCTGTGGAACGGCTTGCCATGCCATTTCCACCTGGCGCCTCAGTTGGACCAGCGTTCGTGCTGGACGTGCAGACCGCGTGAGACGACGCTTCATCCAGTCCCAAACATGCTCAATGGGGGACAGATCCGGAGATCTTGCTGGCCAGGGTAGTTGACTTACACCTTCTAGAGCACGTTGGGTGGCACAGGATACATGCGGACGTGCATTGTCCTGTTGGAACAGCAAGTTCCCTTGCCGGTCTAGGAATGGTAGAACGATGGGTTCGATGACGGTTTGGATGTACCGTGCACTATTCAGTGTCCCCTCGACGATCACCAGTGGTGTACGGCCAGTGTAGGAGATCGCTCCCCACACCATGATGCCGGGTGTTGGCCCTGTATGCCTCGGTCGTAAGCAGTCCTGATTGTGGCGCTCACCTGCACGGCGCCAAACACGCATACGACCATCATTGGCACCAAGGCAGAAGCGACTCTCATCGCTGAAGACGACACGTCTCCATTCGTCCCTCCATTCACGCCTGTCGCGATACCACTGGAGGCGGGCTGCACGATGTTGGGGCGTGAGCGGAAGACGGCCTAACGGTGTGCGGGACCGTAGCCCAGCTTCATGGAGACGGTTGCGAATGGTCCTCGCCGATACCCCAGGAGCAACAGTGTCCCTAATTTGCTGGGAAGTGGCGGTGCGGTCCCCTATGGCACTGCGTAGGATCCTACGTTCTTGGCGTGCATCCGTGCGTCGCTGCGGTCCGGTCCCAGGTCGACGGGCACGTGCACCTTCCGCCGACCACTGGCGACAACATCGATGTACTGTGGAGACCTCACGCCCCACGTGTTGAGCAATTCGGCGGTACGTCCACCCGGCCTCCCGCATGCCCACTATACGCCCTCGCTCAAAGTCCGTCAACTGCACATACGGTTCACGTCCACGCTGTCGCGGCATGCTACCAGTGTTAAAGACTGCGATGGAGCTCCGTATGCCACGGCAAACTGGCTGACACTGACGGCGGCGGTGCACAAATGCTGCGCAGCTAGCGCCATTCGACGGCCAACACCGCGGTTCCTGGTGTGTCCGCTGTGCCGTGCGTGTGACCATTGCTTGTACAGCCCTCTCGCAGTGTCCGGAGCAAGTATGGTGGGTCTGACACACCGGTGTCAATGTGTTCTTTTTTCCATTTCCAGGAGTGTATTAACTTTTCACCTAGGACATTTTTCTCATACCATGAGTCTTTTTCGAGATATTTAAGTGGGTCAAGTTAAAAAGAAAAAAAAAAACACTCTGCATGTGCCACGCTATCTAAAATATGGTGGGCCGTATTTCAGTTTGCAGGATAAGATTTTGCAGATATGCTGTTGTGTACTTCTATCGATACGACATGCTGAGTGACTCGTAGTGTGCATGAATTCGGGCAGTGCACTGTTCTTGTTCTCCTACGTGTCAATCAAGTTTAAGCATTTATGTATTCGAGTTCCGCAAAATCTTTAGGATGTGGTGTGTGATCTTTATGACATGGTCACCGCCGAAAATTATTTGTTCATAACCACTGAGCCACAGCCCTGATATGACAACAGCTGCTCAAAAATTCTTCATGCTCTACGCGTAAATCCTTAGAAAGTGTTTTATCTTTTCTTATGGCCCACTCAGGAGAAATATTCTAGGTACTTGAACGGGATATCAACTTGCTTCTACTCACGTAGTCTGAGCTAATTCGGTGGAAGCTGTGCCACGCCCTCCCCTCGTTAGATTTAAATGTGAAGTAGGTCTACCTAACTCTTTACCTCTCACTTTCTTCTCCAAAGAAGTACTGGAAAAGGGCCCCTTCAACAGATCATCTACAGAAGACACTTTCATTATAAATTTCCTCCCTTTTTTGCCACTATCTATAGCCTATTGAATTACAAGAGCAGTAATCGTAACTAAACTGAACCTATTACATAGATTGAACTTACCATACATATTTGAATTTTGTAATTGATAGCCAAACATTGCGAGGAATAAAATAAAGAGATTATGGTAGCGGCAGGAATCGAACGGAAACCAACGCAATTTTTAGTTTGTAAACTTGACCACTTATTCCTTATTTTTTATTTTATTTATTTTTATTTATAGTGTTACAGCAAATTCCAGGAAACTTGTTTAAAGTTAGTCCGTACGCAGCGTTGACGGCAGAGATCGCACACTCACTATCCGTGCCCTCCAAAAATTAAAGTTTTGTGTTACTGAAATACCAAATAATGTACGGCCTGTTTAACAGAACCACTGACCCACAGCACGATTACATCAACTACAGCTCAGGAATACCTCCTATGCCGCGCGGGATTAGCCGAGCGGTCTGAGGCGCTGCAGTGATGGACTGTGCGGCTGGTCCCGGCGGAGGTTAAAGTCCTCCCTTGGGCATGGGTGAAATATGTTTGTCCTTAGGATAATTTAGGTTAAGTAGTGTGTAGGCTTAGGGACTGATGACCTTAGCAGTTAAGTCCCATAAGATTTCACACACATTTGAACATTTGAACAATCCCTCCTACTCTATACGTAAATCTTTAGAAAGCGTTTTATCTATTGCAAAGGCCCACTCAAGTGAAATATTCTATGGGCTTGAAATGGGCATCTACCTGAATCTACTCACATAGTTTGAGTCAAACTGGAGAGCCCCGTCACACGCGGTCCTCTTCTTAGATATAAGGGCACTTTCAAAAAAAACTGTGGACCTGGTGCTATAAGCAACGTAGTACACCTAATGCCCGAAGAGGTGACGTCATAATAGAGCATGCGCAGTGGAAGACAGCTGACCATTGTCTTAAGCACTGAAGATGGTTTCTAGTTATCGTGGAGAGAGCACTACAAAACATGTTTTTGTTCGTTTTATTTGCATACCAGTTCTCATTCAGAGACTAATTGAGTACCTGTAACGCGATTTCTAGCTCACATTCTAAGAGAAACGGTATAATTTAAGTTCGATATTTATAGCGAACTGTAGCACATTAGGGCATGATTGCTCACATTCTAAGAGAAACGGTATAATTCAAGTTCGATATTTATAGCGAACTGTAGCACATTAGGGCATGATTATCAGCCACCACTATGTATGTTGTACATGTGTTATGAAACTGAGCAACCCATAACGTATCGAGGAACATATCCCAGTGGGTTTCTTGTGGTCTATACCTATCATAACTGTTTGAACTTCCACAACAGAATATTCCACCTATTTAGGCATATATGCACTTGGATAGATTATATCACGTGGTAGCTTTCAGAGAGTGCAAGGGCCTCTGCGACAGATATATATATATATATATATATATATATATATATATATATATATATATATATATATACATCGCAGTATGCAATCATCATCAACATTGAACGAGAATGTCAAAATCCAAATGGCTCTGAGCACTATGGGACTTAACTTCTGAGGTCATCAGTCCCCTAGAACATAGAACTACTTAAACCAAACTAACCTAAGGACATCACACACATCCATGCCCGAGGCAGGATTCGAACCTGCGACCGTAGCGGTCGCGCGGTTCCAGACTGTAAAGCCTAGAACCGCTCGGCTACCCAGGCCGGCCGAGAATGTCACTCCATACTTCCATACCCTTGACACAGGAAGCTCTCTGATTAGCATATTTCCAAGAAATGAAGTAGAAAACGGCAGAGTTGGCACGGCTGGAGAAAGAGTTGTGAAATCTGATTGTACAAGATGATATGACTAAGTAAAATGCTGGGCCATGTTTGAGAGACCAAAATGTGTGTGTGTGTGTGTGTGTGTGTGTGTGTGTGTGTGTGTGTGTGTTCTGAAAAATGGTGACAAAGCTGTGTGTGATCTGAAAATTTTGGCAGAGATATGTGTGTTCCGCAGTTTCTGACAATATGGCGGTTCTAGGGCATACAGGATAGTCCATTGATCGTGACCGGGCCAAATATCTCACGAAATAAGCGTCAAACGAAAAAACTATAAGAAACGAAACTTGTCTAGCTTGAAGGGGGAAACCAGATGGCGCTATGGTTGGCCCGCTAGTTGGCGCTGCCATAGGTCAAACGGATATCAACTGCGTTTTTTAAAAATAGGAACCCCCTTTTTTATTACATATTCGTGTAGTACGTAAAGAAATATGAATGTTTTAGTTGGACCACTTTTTTTCGCTTTGTGATAGATGGCGCTGTAATAGTCACAAACATATGGCTCACAATTTTAGACCAATAGTTGGTAACAGGTAGGTATTTTAAATTAAAATACAGAACGTAGGTACGTTAGAACATTTTATTTCGGTTGTTCCAATGTGATACATGTACATTTGTGAACTTATCATTTCTGAGAACGCATGCTGTTACAGCGTGATTACCTGTAAATACCACATTAGTGCAATAAATGCTCAAAATGATGTCTGTCAACCTCATTGCATTTGGAACCTCTCAACAGCGAGTAGATCGCCTTCCATAATGTTCGCACATTACTTTCGCCACAGAAAGAAATCCGGGGACGTCATATCCGGTGAACGTGCTGGCCATGGTATGGTGCTTCGACGACCAGTCCACCTGTCATGAAACATGCTATTCAATACCGCTTCAACCGCACACGAGCTATGTGCCGGACATGCATCATGTTGGAAGTACATCGCCATTCTGTCATGCAGCCAAACATCTTGAAATAACACCGATGGAACATTACGTAGGAAATTAGCATACATTGCAATATTTACATTACCATCGATAAAATGGGGACCAATTATCCTTCCTCCCATAATGCCGTAACATACATTAACCCGTCAAGGTCGCTGATGTTCCACATGTCGCCGCCATCGTGGATTTTCCGTTGCCTAATAGTGCATATTATGCCGGTTAACGTTACCGCTGTGGGTGAATGACGCTTCGTCGCTAAATGAACGCGTGCAAAAAATCTGTCATCGTCCCGTAATTTCTCTTGTGCCCAGTGGCAGAACTGTACACGACGTTCGAAGTCGTCGCCATGCAATTCCTGGTGCATAGAAATATGGTACCGGTGCAATCAATGTTGATGTAGCATTCTCAACACCGACGTTTTTGAGATTCCCTATTCTCGCGCAATTTGTCTGCTACTGATGTGCGGATTAGCCGCGACAGCAGCTATGAAACTGAGCAACCTATAACGTATCGAGGAACAATCCCAGTGGGTTTCTTGTGGTCTATACCTAACTATCCGGCGAACGGTCCGGACACTTGAATGATGTCGTCCAGGATACCGAGCAGCATACATAGCGCACGCCCGTTGGGCATTTTGATCACAATAGCCATACATCAACACGATATCGATCTTTTCCGCAGTTGGCAAACGGTCCGTTTTAACACGAGTAATGTATCACGAAGCAGATACCGTCCGCACTGGCGGAATGTTACGTGATACTACGTACTTATACGTTTGTTACTATTACAGCGCGATCTATCACAAAACGAGAAAAGTGGTCCAACCAAAACATTCATATTTCTTTACGTACTACACAAATATGTAATAAAAAACGGGGGTTCCTATTTAAAAAAAAAACGCAGTTGATATCCGTTTGACCTATGGCAGCGCCATCTAGCTGGCCAACCATAGCGCCATCTGGTTTCCCCCTTCAAGCTAGACGAGTTTCGTTCTTTGTAGTTTTTTCGTTTGAAGTTTATTTCGTGAGATATTTGGCCCGGTCACGATCAATGGACCGCCCTGTATAGCAACTGACTGTTTCATTTTAATGAACAGTAAAATAATGGTCTGTGATTGGGAGAGGCCGATGATTGCTGGCAGATTTCCAAGAAAGGGGCGTGGCTTGGGAAGGGAGGGGAAGGAGGAGAGGTGGAGCATGATGACATAGTTTTGCCGCTACAGTTCTTGTCACCGCAGTCTGGCATCTCATCCACCCGCACAGTCTGAGGAATGACCAGTGTTAATATTTCGTCCCAAAGCCCTGTTCCCCTCCTACTATTAAATAATTTTCATGGATGATGACTGCGGCTTTTTTATTTCAGTCTTTTTGGGAATACTTACGAAAACTTTTATGTACTATATTTGTGTGTGAATCATAAATGTCACTATGCTGTTGTATACTTCACAATCACTTGCTTATCACACTTGTTTCTTTTCGGTTTCCTGTCTTACTGCTCACCGAAGACTCCGAAATTTAGAAATATGAGATTCATTGCACTCATAGAGAATTTTGCGTTACTGCAACGGTCTTTCGACCTGTGAGTCTCATTAAAAAATGGCGGTATTCCAGAAGTAATAAGATCCCGCACAGGAATAGCAAGTTCAGTGATACAAAAATCGACAGCTAGAAGCAGTTTCGATAGTCTTTGCCGGCCGCTTTGGCCGAGCGGTTCTAGGCTCTTCGGTATGGAACCGCACGACCGCTGCGGTCGCAGGTTCGAATCCTGCCTCGGGCATGGATGTGTGTGATGTCTTTAGATTAGTTAGGTTTAAGTAGTTCTAAGTTCTAGGGGACTGATGACCTCAGATGTTAAGTCCCATAGTGCTCAGAGCCATTTGAACCATTTTTTTTTCGACAGACTTTGCTCTCATTTCAGGTCTTAAAAATTTTTCGTTATGAATCGTGGTCATTTTAAGTTGGACCTCACTTCAAATTGTCACGTTTTTAAATATTTTAGTTACAAAATTCCTTTTATATTGATCCGCTTTTTATCCACATTTCAATTTGGCATAAGGTCCAACTTAAAATGAACATGTCTCATGACAAAATGTGTTTAAACGAACACGTTTTGTAACTGAAAGATTTTTAAGACTTGAAGATGACAGGAAGAGGTGTCGAAACCAATTGTTTTAAATAAGTAAATATTTATGTTATCTTGGCTTTTGAATGCTTTTAGGACGCAAAGTAGATGGCTCGTTCTGTCTTCTCAAAATGAGAAAATTCAGTCAGAAATAGGAGAAACCGATACGTTTGTATATGTGGGCAATTTATGGAATAATGACATTTAAACATACTTTAAATATGTTGTTGTTGTTGCTGTGGTCTTCAGTCCTGAGACTGGTATGATGCAGCTCTCCATGCTACTCTATCCTGTGCAAGCTTCTTCATCTCCCAGTACCTACTGCAACCTACATCCTTTTGAATCTGCTTAGTTTCTTCATCTCTTGGTCTCCCTCTACGATTTACCCTCCACATTGCCCTCCAATGCTAAATTTGTGATCAATTGATGCCTCAGAACAAGTCCTACCAACCGGTCCCTTCTTCTTGTCAAGTTGTGCCACAATCTCCTCTTCTCCCCAATTCTATTCAATACCTACTCATTAGTTATGTGATCTACCCATCTAATCTTCAGCATTCTTCTGTAGCACCACATTTCGAAAGCTTCTATTCTCTTCTTGTTCAAACTATTTATCGTCCATGTTTAACTTCCATACATTGCTACATTCCATACAAATACTTTCAGAAACGACTTCCTGACACTTAAATCTATACTCGATGTTATCAAATTTCTCTTCTTCAGAAACGCTTTCCTTGCCATTGCCAGTCTACATTTTATATCCTCTCTACTTCGACCATCATCAGTTATTTTGCTCCTCAAATAGCAAAACTCCTTTACTACTTTAAGTGTCTCATTTCCTAATCCAATTCCCTTAGCATCACCCGACTTCGACTACATTCCATTATCCTCGTTTTGCTATTGTTGATGTTCATCTTATGTCCTCCTTTCAAGATTAAATGTGTATAAATCTAAAAGACGTATTAGGGAAATATCTTGGCGACTAGGACCTGTAACAAAGTTGTAAAGTAAAACCTTAGGAATATAGAACATCTGCCGCAGTTGCGAGTACATTGTCTAGGCTTATAGAGAAAGAGTTATTTCATGATGGTATTTTATTTATTTCCTAAATAATTTATGCCCTTGGACTACTATTCACGACAGCTGTGGGTGAGCGCCGAGTGTCTGTGTACTCCCTGTCTAGGTGATACGCTCGCGGCGCCACTGACGCTGGGCCCTAAGTCGTGCACCGTCGTGTGTCCGGCATGCCACCAAACCGTCCAGACAGACGTGAAGCTCAATTCGACCACCAAGACACGCCTATTTTCCCTCTTTTTCTTTGTCGCTGGGTGAGAATGACTTACGTGTCATTAACACGTACGCAGACTGCAGATATAGCATGTGATTAAGTTTCTGCGTAACCTGAGACCCCTCAATCCATCATCTCTTCTGTCTACAATATTACATATCTCTTACCTATTCAGTGATTTATTATATGTCCCAGTCAACAAGCCGGTCGTTGTGGACGAGCTGTTCTAGGCGCTTCGGCCAGGAACGGCGCTGATGCTGCGGTCGCAGGTTCGAATCCCGCCTGGAGAATGGATGTGTTAAGTTCAAGTAGTTCTAAGTCTAGGGGACTGATGACCTCAGATGTTAAGTCCCATAGTGCTTAGAGCCATTTGAACCATTCTGAACCAGTCAACGAGATTAAGTTTATCCAATTATCAGTAGCTTCTTATAACTAGTTTAGTTGTTACAGTAATGTATCTTTACTGTCTGACACTTCACGTCTCTCTTAGTATGTCAATATTTAAAAGTTGATTCTCTTCTTACAATCGTGTTACTGTAAAAAGTCTGAAATCTATGCTGAGTTTCTCTTGAGCTGATGACATGTGACATCACACTATACGTCATGTTCTACAATAGTCCTATGCTGTAGTGCGTACGTTAAGCTCGGCGTGTTCCTTAACGTTACCCGAAAATAACGCGATATGCCCAGCGGTGGACTCCACTCTCTTCGTTTGTACTTTTCCATGATTCAGGCACCACAAATATATGACAATACTAATTAAAAAGAGCTGTACGTCACACGGAGAGTCATAAATTAATTATAAAAATTCGAGTTCTAACAAATGACTACAGTAACAACTCCAGTCCAACAGCTGCTATAATATTGACTAACTAAGCATATCTGCAACTCTTCTTTCTTGTTATCACGCTAAGTTAAAACAGCGATAGTATTCGAATGAACAGAGTCTAGTTGTGTTTTTGAAGACAGCATTCAGAGGACCTCTGACGAATGCGAGGAAAATGCACAAGAAAAGTAATAACTGTTGTATACATAGTGCAGTCTACAGACATGGGCGTTTTCAGAAATTTATCAAGGTTATGATAATGAACTGCGGATTAAAACTGAAGCAACTGCGTAAAAGTAAGGTAATCTGAAAAAATCAATGGTTTTTCGGAGAGTTAAAGGCAGTGTTAGACAATATTAAAACAATGGAAAGGAATACAGCAGAAGACGAATTGGTAGCTTTCAGCAGTGAAATACACTCCTGGAAATGGAAAAAAGAACACATTGACACCGGTGTGTCAGACCCACCATACTTGCTCCGGACACTGCGAGAGGGCTGTACAAGCAATGATCACACGCACGGCACAGCGGACACACCAGGAACCGCGGTGTTGGCCGTCGAATGGCGCTAGCTGCGCAGCATTTGTGCACCGCCGCCGTCAGTGTCAGCCAGTTTGCCGTGGCATACGGAGCTCCATCGCAGTCTTTAACACTGGTAGCATGCCGCGACAGCGTGGACGTGAACCGTATGTGCAGTTGGCGGACTTTGAGCGAGGGCGTATAGTGGGCATGCGGGAGGCCGGGTGGACGTACCGCCGAATTGCTCAACACGTGGGGCGTGAGGTCTCCACAGTCCATCGATGTGGTCGCCAGTGGTCGGCGGAAGGTGCACGTGCCCGTCGACCTGGGACCGGACCGCAGCGACGCACGGATGCACGCCAAGACCGTAGGATCCTACGCAGTGCCGTAGAGGACCGCACCGCCACTTCCCAGCAAATTAGGGACACTGTTGCTCCTGGGGTATCGGAGAGGACCATTCGCAACCGTCTCCATGAAGCTGGGCTACGGTCCCGCACACCGTTAGGCCGTCTTCTGCTCACGCCCCAACATCGTGCAGCCCGCCTCCAGTGGTGTCGCGACAGGCGTGAATGGAGGGACGAATGGAGACGTATCGTCTTCAGCGATGAGAGTCGCTTCTGCCTTGGTGCCAATGATGGTCGTATGCGTGTTTGGCGCCGTGCAGGTGAGCGCCACAATCAGGACTGCATACGACCGAGGCACACAGGGCCAACACCCGGCATCATGGTGTGGGGAGCGATCTCCTACACTGGCCGTACACCACTGGTGATCGTCGAGGGGATACTGAATAGTGCACGGTACATCCAAACCGTCATCGAACCCATCGTTCTCCCATTCCTAGACCGGCAAGGGAACTTGCTATTCCAACAGGACAATGCACGTCCGCATGTATCCCGTGCCACCCAACGTGCTCTAGAAGGTGTAAGTCAACTACCCTGGCCAGCAAGATCTCCGGATCTGTCCCCCATTGAGCATGTTTGGGGGTGGATGAAGCGTCGTCTCACGCGGTCTGCACGTCCAGCACGAACGCTGGTCCAACTGAGGCGCCAGGTGGAAATGGCATGGCAAGCCGTTCCACAGGACTACATCCAGCATCTCTACGATCGTCTCCATGGGAGAATAGCAGCCTGCATTGCTGCGAAAGGTGGATATACACTGTACTAGTGCCGACATTGTGCATGCTCTGTTGCCTGTGTCTATGTGCCTGTGGTTCTGTCAGTGTGATCATGTGATGTATCTGACCCCAGGAATGTGTCAATAAAGTTTCCCCTTCCTGGGACAATGAATTCACGGTGTTCTTATTTCAATTTCCAGGAGTGTAGTAAAGGCGGCTGATCATCAAATAGACAAAAAGACAAGGCCCAGTAGAAATTCGTGGATAACACAAGAGGTAATTAATTCAATTAAGGGAAGGGTAAAATATGGAAATGCAGGAAATTATGTAGAGAAACGGATTTAGAAGCGTCTAAAAAATTGGAGTTACAGGAAAAATGGTAACCTGGCGAAGCAGGAATGGCTAAAGGAGAAATGCCTTGCTGGAGAAGCATACATGGTCTACAGAAAGATAAAATTTGGGCATACCGAAGTTAAAGAAACCTTTGATGAAGAGATAAGCAAAAGTAAAAAATACAAGGACGGCGAAGTGCTTGAAAATTTGAAAAAATGTTAGTTTTCATTTTTAGATTTATTCTTTATTAATTAGCACAACTCATTGGCAACACATTGTTGAAGTTTCATAATCCAAATTGTATCCTAAGTTCCATAAAAAAGTTAAATAACCAGTGTGTCGATCCCGCCATGACTACTTGGCGAAGAGACTCTTCAGTATTAGCTTTCGTGTTAGTCATACTGTACAATCAGAACACTTCGTTCAAGCAAAATTACGACTTGTTTTGCATATTTTCTGCGGCTGTTGCATGTCTCCTTTAAAACAGTAGGAAATTGTAATCTTTGCTTACAAAGTGTGATTATTTGTATTTACTAGCATAATTTGAAGAATTTAGACGTTAAGGCAGGTGAGGGATACAGCAGTCAGTCACAGTCCCACGGGATTGCGATTGATTGCAGTGGCCTCTCGCTCCTTGTTGTCTACGGTCGCTGTGCACAACGATTCCTGATGGAATCAAAGTTGGTTAACTTTGTCGTTTTGTTCTATTTTCTAATCATACCACGACAACGAAAAGTGTTCATGAAGACGTACAAGAAGCGTCTGCGTGCTTTATTAAATTGCAGACACGCTAAGGACACCAGTAATGGAAAGGAGGTTATGACTGATGACACCACATGTTTTGAACATGTGAACTCACCGTCCATCAGCTCAAGACGGAAGACTATAAGTGTAATAATAGTGATAATAGTGATGAATATTAAAATAGCACTGAATACAGGTTGACTAACAGTGAGTCGTTGTCCAGTGCAGTGAAGTCGACATGGGCCTGTACGAAATGTGGCACCAGCAATCTTGATCTTTTCGATGATGATAATAGAGGTAATAATTGACGATGGGTGAAATAGAGAGGATAGAAAAGGCAGACTTGTAATACAAAGGAAAGCCTTACTAGAAGAGAAATGTTTTATTATGGAAATAAATTTCAAGTGTTAGCAAGTGTTTTCCAGAGAACATTTCCCTGGTTCTAGTCTTGCATGAAAGTGAAACGTGAGCTAGAAACAACACAGACAAGAGTAGAAGCTTTTTAAAGGTGATGCTACAAAAGAATGCTATAGATTAGAAGCGTAGACCGGATAATTAATAAAACGACAATGATTGGAATCACGAAGAAACGAAATTTATGGCACAACTTGATTAAAAGAGAAAAACGTTATATAACCTAACCTAGAGGCATTAAGGAAAGACCAAAGACTAAAATTGTAGAAGGGGAACAAGATCTGACTATAGTACACGGAGTACATTACGCAGAGATGAAGCAGCTTGACAGTAGAGACTACCATGGTGGGTTGCATCAAGCCAGTCATCGGAATGAAGACATCAATAACACCGCAATTCACGCGGAAAAGAGGGGTTAGGTGATGGGAAAGGGATCTACCTAAATTTGCCATGTTTCCTCTACGAATATAATTTTACAAGAGATGTACAATTTATATATGAAGATGGCATCTGTTCTTTCGGACATATCCGAACAGGTTTTTTAGGTAAAATTACAAGCTATTAAAACTGACCGTATGTAATAAAGAAGTAAAGAAGAAAAGGAACACCACTCAATAATTAAAAACGCATTGCATTATCATATAGTAACATACTGTGAGGTAGTGACACAATATCAGAAGGAAAATTAAGATAATGAACGGAAGTAATCAGGAGGAGCCTGAGAATGAAGACGTATTGGGTTGACAGAACATGTACTTATTAAGTCATCCGTGATCCTAGAGGGTCAAAACGAACAAAATAATAATAATAAAAAGATTAAATTATATATTACAATGAAATGGAAACCTCTAGCTGCATACAGGCGTTGATATAAGTCATCGGGGACAGTTCAAAATGTGTGCCCCGCTGCTTACATGACAGACGCTCTATACATCTTTTTTTGCCTCCATGTTCGTTGTTGATCGTTGGGTTTGATCGTTGCGGACGTCACATGACATCCGTTTAAGTTCGTTTGTTGATCCTTCCACTCAGTTTTGTGTCTAGGGATGATGATAATGTTTGGTTTGTGGGGCGCTCAAATGCACAGTTATCAGCGCCCGTACAAATTCCCAACCTTTGCTCAGTTCAGTCTCACCACTTTCATGAATGATAATGAAATGATGAATGCCAGTCATCTTGAGGCACGGGAAAATTCCTGTCCCCGTCAGGAATCGAACCCGGGACCCCGTGCTCGGGAAGCGAGAACGCGACCATGAGACCACGAGATGCGGACGTTTATCTCTGGCACGCCTCCCGTGAAACCCACATTCCCAACTTATTGTCCCGCACTATATTCATTGTGCCCCTGCCCATTATACTCATTACTCGCTGCTTTTTGCCGATTCCCTTAAGAGTTCGGGCACTGTTTGTGCATCCGCACAGAAGAAGATGGTAAAATGGTCGATGAGCCTTTATATATATATATATATTGTAAAAACGAATAAAAACAATATATTTTATATAATAGACACACTGGTGATGTCAGGCATGTTGTTTTGCTTAGAGTCATTGATAGTGTCTGAGTAGGTGGAAGAAACATGGGGCATGGGACATCTTTCTGCATTTTTGGAAGTTCAACCGCTGTGGGGATAAAATGGTGAGTGAAGGATTTTTAAAACAAAACATAATTAAGGAACTACTAAAGCATTTTTAAAGCTACGTCTGTGAAAAATGGTATTTTGACTTCTCCGTTAAAAAAAAAAAGAAAATATGTGTAGACAGTAGCGAATAGAGAGAGACGTGATTTAGATGTGAGTGAGAACGGCGCAGGAATGTGTGACTCCGGCGCAGGGAGTATGCGCGCAGCAGTGTCTTGTGGTTGCGAGAGCTAATGCAAGTTCCAATGGCCACGGCACAGTGGTGATTTACGATGAAGCTTCAAAAGGTTTAAAAGAAGAGTTATTGCTTGTCCACTGTACGCGTAAGGAGAGTTTGCATTTGGTGACGAAACAAGGTTATTGCAATTGTTGCCGCCGAGTTACTATTTTGCGCCTATAGCGACTAAGACTGTACGATCGCAATATTTCAAACTTTTAGTGCTGTAAAAAGGTTTGCGAGTGTTTTGAGTTACTGGTACAGTATGATATTTGTGTGAACTTCAGTCACAAATTTATAATTGTCGTTAACGCAAGTGATTTCACCTCGAATAGTGTCCATGCCCTGTTATTCTAAGTTCCTAACATCACATTATGAGTGAAAAAATCTATTTGTCCAGAAGTTGGTAACTTTTCCGCAGAATGTAACTACATTTTTCTCTAATTTTGAAAGTCAGTTCCTTGTTAATGAATAAAAGCCATTACATAATTTTTGAGCTACGGTGATTATAAAAAACTTTTGAAAGCGAGTTGTATGAAAACTGTTAAAACCATTGAATGTGTCAAGCCATACTGAATTATCCCGTTTATTGAATCATGCTGATTAATTTTATTTATTTTAACAAATTTTACGTCTTGATCATCGTATTTCGTCATTGCCATTGTATTTTGCTGTTGTTTGGAAATCTTTCACATAAAAATGTAATAATTTCATGAAAGAATTTTAATTATTCCGAAAGATTGGTTACTTAAAATTAGTAACAGTAAAGACAACAGTGATGTTATGTAGCGTAATTATTACCACATTGTATAATGCCGTAATTCAATGGTTTTCATTTTGTCGTTTCAGAAGAGATTTTCAGAAATTCCATCACTAAGGGGTGAAATAGGGGATGAAAATTGTTTTGAAAATAAGTCGCTATTAAGGCAATTTTGAAGGTAGACCTATAAAAGCTGAAATTTGGTTTTTCACTCAGAAATAAAACAAATAAATTTTTCTGCATTTTTGAAAGTTCAACCACTATGGGGATAAAATAGTGGATGAAGGATTTTTGAAAACAAATCATAATTAAGGAAATGCTAAATCATTTTAAAGCTACGTCTGTGAAAACTGGTATTTTGACTTCTCGGTTAAAAATAAAAAAAATATGTGTTTGTCTTTTTGGAAATCCAAATTCAACTCAATAAGCGACGAAAATTTTTACGAAAATATTTCTTTATACTAGAACATTTTCAAAGCTAAACCTATGAAAATTGGTAGTTAACTTCTGAGTTAGGTATAAAGAAATATTTGTCAGAGGACAAAATTTTATACGGTAAAATCGCGACAGGTACGCAAAAGGCAGGATTAACAAAACCCTTCGACTCCGTCTACCAGAATCGCTTTTTGGTCAGAAGAACATTCGGAAAATATCACGCTTTATGGCCTTAATTAGCGTAAAAAATTTCGAAGGTGTTGCAATTTGTGAGCAACATAAAAATGTAATTAAAGAAAAACACAAAAATCGGTGCACACCTGCAATCAATCATTATTAGGGCAGTGTATTCTTTTATCACTTTTCCGCATCGTTTGGGTCAATTTTCTTCAGAATCGATGCCTTTCCGACTAATCAGAAACACATACGGATATTCCAGTTGTTTGCTAATCCCCTGCTCAAAATGATGTCCGTCAACCTCAATGCATTTGGCAATACGTGTAACGACATTCCCCTCAGCAGGGAGTAGTTCGCCTTCCGTCATGTTTGCACATGCATTGACAATGCGCTGACGCATTTTGTCAGGCGTTGTCGGTGGATCACGATAGCAAATATACTTCAACTTTCCCCACAGAAAGAAATCCGGGGACGTCAGATCCGGTGAACGTGCGGGCCATGGTCTGGTGCTTCGACGCACAATCCACCCGTCATGAAATAAGCTATTCAATACCGCTTCAACCGCACGCAAACTATGTGCCGGACATCCATCATGTTGGAAGTACATCGCCATTCTGTCATACAGTGAAAAATCTTGCAGTTACATCGTTAGAACATTACGTAGGAAATCAGCATACATTGCACCATTTAGATTGCCATCGGTAAAATGGGGGCCAATTATCCTTCCTCCCATAGTGCCGCATCATACATTAACACGCCAAGGTCGCTGAGGTTCCACGTGTCGCAGCCATCGTGGATTTTCCGTTGTCCAACAGTGCATATTGTGCCGGTTTACGTTACCGCTGTTGGTGAATGACGCTTCGTCGCTAAAAAGAACGCGTGCAAAAAATCTGTTATCGTCCCGTAATTTCTCTTGTGGCCAGTGGCAGAACTGTACACGACGTTCGAAGTCGTCGCCATGCAATTCCTGGTGCATAGAGATATGGTTCGGGTGTATTCAATGTTGATATAGCATTCTCGACACCGACGTTTTTGAGACTCCCGATTGTCACGCAATTTGCCTGCTATTGATGCGCGGATTAGCAGCGACAGCAGCAATGCTTCAACACGATATCGACCTTTTCCGCAATTGGTAAACGGTCCGTTTTAACACGGGTAATGTATCACGAAGCAAATACCGTCCGCACTGGCGGAATGTTACGTGATACCAAGTACTTATACGTTTGTGATTATTACAGCGCCATCTATCACAAAGCGAAAAAAGTGGTCCAACTAAAACATCCAACTAAGACATTCATATTTCTTTACGCACTACACGAATATGTAATAAAAATGGAAGTTCTTATTAAAAAAAACGCAGTTGATACCCGGTTGACCTATGGCAGCGCCATCCAGAGGGCCAACCATAGCGCCATCTGGTTTCCCCCTTCAAGCTAGACGAGTTTCGTTCTTTGTAGTTTTTTCGTTTGATGCTTATTTCGTGAGATATTTGGTCCGGCCACTATCAATGGACCACCCTGCATATACATAATTTTCTAATACCTTACCTCGTCATTTTCATCATGGTATTGACTTCTTTATTTGCTCTTATTTTTCTTACCATCATTCTTTTTCGTCTGTAATATGCCCGTGACCCCTATAAGGTGCCAAGTGCCAAGGACTTGTCATGGGTTGGTAACGTGTCAACATTCGTAGCCAGAGTCAGAATATTTTTCGGGCTAGGGTTTGTTCATAGAGTTTACTATTATTCGCAGTGAACAAAGCAAGCATGAAATAAATTCTGTCGTCGATTTCTTAGATCCATTGCGCATCACGAGACTGTGCTTAAGTTAGCTGCTGCACTTCAGTCATTTGTCACTTAAAATCAACTGTCGACAGAGCATCTCGCATTTTCGACCTACCTCTCGGCGACCATTTATAACATCGTTCCTCGATACACATTAGCAGCATTTATGAAGCGGCCTGCAATGATTGTGAGCGGTATCCGGTGGCCGATGTGGCAACGCTGTAGCGGCAAGTGACAAACGTCAACTGTAAGGTAATGTTTATCGGACTATGGTTACGGAGCTGTATCTGTTTTATGATTAATCTGTTTGTACTTCAAACTGGTTGCAGTCTTCTGTGGATGTTTATATTGTTATATGGAACTATCACGTTGAACTGATGGCGCGCTCCATCTTGACACACCTAACAGTCAATTACAAAAGGGAACAGTGGAGAATAGTTTAATTTAAAATTAATATTAATCACACGAATTACATGTGGTTGGACTGACACCCGGTCTGCGAGGCAAAGGGCGCGTCATTTAAAAAAGATGTTGACCTATTTCTCTGAAATTATCCGTGTAAACAGTAAAGCCTCCCTGAAAGAACATGGATTATATCGTTGTTGTTGTTGTGGTCTTCAGTCCTGAGACTGGTTTGATGCAGCTCTCCATGCTACTCTATCCTGTGCAAGCTTCTTCATCTCCCAGTACCTACTGCAGCCTACATCCTTCTGAATCTGCTTAGTGTATTCATCTCTTGGTCTCCCTCTACGATTTTTACCCTCCACGCTGCCCTCCAATACTAAATTGGTGATCCCTTGATGCCTCAGAACATGTCCTACTAACCGATCCCTTCTTCTAGTCAAGTTGTGCCACAAACTCCTCTCCTCCCCAATCCTATTCAATACCTCCTCATTAGTTGTGTGATCTACCCACCTAATCTTCAGCATTCTTCTGTAGCACCACATTTCGAAAGCTTCTAATCTCTTCTTGTCTAAACTATTTATCGTCCATGTTTCACTTCCATACATGGCTACACTCCATACATATACTTTCAGAAACGACTTCCTGACACTTAAATCTATATTCGATGTTTACAAATTTCTCTTCTTCAGAAACGCTTTCCTTGTCATTGCCAGTCTACATTTTATCCTCTCTACTTCGACCATCATCAGTTATTTTGCTCCCCGAATAGCAAAACTCATTTACTACTTTAAGCATCTCATTTCCTAATCTAATTCCCTCAGCATCACCCGACTTAATTCGACTACATTCCATTATCCCCGTTTTGCTTTTGTTGATGTTCATCTTATATCCTCCTTCCTTTCCGTTCAACTGCTCTTCCAAGTCCTTTGCTGTCTCTGACAGAATTACAATGTCATCGGCGAACCTCAAAGTTTTTATTTCTTCTCCATGGATTTTAATTCCTACTCCGAACTTTTCTTTTCTTTCCTTTACTGCTTGCTCAGTATCCAGATTGAATAGCATCGGGGAGAGGCTACAACCCTGTCCCACTCCCTTCCCAACCACTGCTTCCCTTTCATGTCCCTCGACTCTTATAACAGTCATCTGGTTTCTATACAAATTGTAAATAGCCTTTCGCTCCCTGTATTTTACCCCTGCCACCTTCAGAGTTTGAAAGAGAGTATTCCAGTCAAGATTGTCAAAAGCGTTCTCTAAGTCTACAAATGCTAGAAATGTACGTTTTCCTTTCCTTAATCTTTCTTCTAAGATAAGTCGTAGGGTCAGTATTGCCTCACGTGTTCCAACATTTCTACAGAATCCAAACTGATCTTCCCCGAGGTCGGCTTCTACCAGTTTTTCCATTCGTCTGTAAAGAATTCCCGTTAGTATTTTGCAGCCGTGACTTATTAAACTGATAGTTCGGTAATTTTCACATCTGTCAACACCTGCTTTCTTTGGAATTGGAATTATTATATTCTTCTTGAAGTCTGAGGGAATTTCGCCTGTTTCATACATCTTGCTCACCAGATGGTAGAGTTTTGTCAGGACTGGCTCTCCCAAGGCCGTCAGTAGTTCCAATGGAATGTTGTCTACTCCGGGGGCCTTGTTTCGACTCAGTTTGCAAACTATACTATGGCACTGTTCTCTTGGTGCGTACAACTGGCAACGCAGCAATCTCCCGTGTCTGGGCGGGCATGCGCGAACCGCCAAGATAAAAGAATTGAACTATAGTCGTCCACCTTATACCACAGTCCTATCTCTTCACCGACCAACTTTTCCCCCTTCAACAACTGACTTCCTATACCATGGCATGTCCTTCCAGTTTCTAGTGACAGGAAAGTATTTTCAGCAACATGTTTAAATGTGCACTTATTGTATTTCATTGTACGTTTTATTATTACTGTTTTTAACCACCAGTGCAAAATGTCATCCATCGTATTTCTCCAATGATCCATTTCAGTTTTCGCCTTTAAGTTTTAAATTCAGTGTATATATATCCGCTACCTGTTCCTTGTTTTTTCGTCTACTTTACTTTCCTTTTGTCCAATGGCTGAAGACCCAGTTGCCTGTACCACTGACAGCCCACCCCCTCGCCCATATAGTTCGCGAGGGGAGGGGGAGGAGGATAAAATAACATCAAAGAAGAAAAATCAGCCCCGGCAGTCAGAGGTTTTACTACTGACGAAGATGGCGGAGATAGCCATCGATAGCTCAAGAATATCAGTCGAACTGATATGGCTTGGAAACCGAGAAGATTTTATTCAGACATGCCACCACAAAAGACTCCAAGCACACAGTTCTTATTTTACTCTCCACGTGTATTATCTATGCTGTAACTGTCATGTTCGTTTGTAGTGTCAGTACATACTATTTGGAAATTTATTTGCAATGTGACCACAAGTTCGTAAGAATCCATCTTAACATCTTTTAGTTTCCTGTATCAAAGTACTCACCATTTCACCTCTGGTGGATTTATTTTTCATTATGACATAAAATAGACAATTTCCCGAAATGAAATGCAAAAGAGATCATCGGATCAATTCAGTGCGCGAATGTAGTTACAAAAATTAAACGCAATCTGTATTTTTAGCAGTGTTGGCTTCACAATATAAGCTTCGAATATGAAACACTGGTTTTAATTGCATAAGCAGACTCGTAATATGACAACACTCTCTTTAGAAATTAAACTTTTTTTACATGACAGTGACTGCGTAAAAATATTTTGAGTATATTGATGATGCTAATACAGATTCTGAATGAGCGTGAATAACTAAAGATTTCGGAAATCTCTGTGGCTGTCACAAATATTTCTATAGATTAGGAAAATCGTTAGTATATGATCATTTATTGCGATAGTTTCACCCTCTGTTTCTGGTTGCTTTATAGTAGCTTTAGAAGGGAAATGTTGACTGACGAGTGGCTCACTAAGAATTTGCAAACAATAAATATTTATTTACGGCCATGCAATTGCAGTGTCATAAACACCAAATTCGTGCGTTTCTGTAACAATAATTAATAAAAATTTTACATATTTTGTGTTATCACGAACACATCATTTGTCATACGTGCCAATATAAGCACCACAGTTAGGGCAATAATGTATCTTGCTTTTGCAGCTGTCCATACAGTAAGGAATCCACATGCAACACAGGCCTCTGAAACAGAAATGCACCATAATCAGTACATTAAGATAAGTGAGCAAAGATAGAGAAAGTTATTATATGAATATACTGTGTTTTTCTACAGAGAAGAACACACAGCTTTATCAGAGGTACGAATACAGTATCGAGATACTGAACCATTCATATTACATGTGCATGACTGTTATAAAAACACTGTTAGCGCAGAAGCAGCTACAATGGACAATAAATCTGTAGGTTATGACGAACGAAAGGAAATACTCAGACAGCGACACTTACATGAAATCGCATAATGTTGTACTTGTAGTGAACATGTAATCCGAAACACTTAACGACTGCTATGCCTGTCAGTGTTCAAAGATAGCGGTAAATGTTATGCAACTTAAGTTTTTCTAGATCAAGTCTGCTGACATTTGCGTCAAGTTGAACCGCGACATACACTGTGTGATCAAAAGTATCCGGACACCCCCAAAAATACGTTTTTCATATTAGGTGCACTGTGCTATCACCTCCTGCCAGGCCAGGTACTCCATATCAGCGACCTCAATGTCATTAGACATCGTGAGAGCAGAATGGAGCGCTACGCGGAACTCACGGACTTCGAACGTGGTCAGGCGATTGGGTGTCACTTGTGTCATACATCCGTACGCGAGATTTCCACACTCCTAAACATCCCTAGGTCCACTGTATCCGATGTGACAGTGAAGTGGAAACTTGAAGGGACACGTACAGCACAAGAGCGTACAGGCCGACCTCGTCTGTTGACTGACAGAGAGCGCCGACAGTTGAAGAGGGCCGTAAAGTGTAAAAGGCAAACGTCTATCCAGACCATCACATAGGAATTCCAGACTGCATCACGATCCACTGCAAGTACTATGACAGTTAGGCAGGAGGTGAGAAAACTTTGATTTCATGGTCGAGCGGCTGCTCATAAGCCACACATCAAGCCAGTAAATGCCAAACGACGCCTCGCTTGGTGTAAAAAGCGTCAACATTGGACGATTGAACAGTCGTAAAACGTTATGTGGAGTGACGAATCACGGTACACTACGTGGCGATCCGATGGCAGGGTGTGCGTACGGCGAATGCCGGGTGAACGTCATCTGCCAGAGTGTGTAGTGCCAACAGTAAAATTCGGGGACGGTGGTGTTATGGTGTGGTCGTGTTTTTCGTGGAGGGAGCTTGCAACCCTTGTTGTTTTGGGTGACACTATCACAGCACAGGCCTACATTGATGTTTTAAGCACCTTCTTGCTTCCCACTGCTGAAGAGCAAGTCGGGGATGGCGACTGCATCTTCCAATACGACCGAGCACCTGTTCATAATCCACGCCCTGTGGCGGAGTCGTTACACGACAACAACATCCCTGTAGTGGACGGGACTGCACAGAGTCCGGGTCTGAATCCTATACAAGACCTTTGGGATGTTATGGAACGCTGATTTCATGCCAGTTTCACCAAATGACATCGATACCACTCCTCAGTGCAGTACTCCGTGAAGAATGGGCTGGCATTCCCCAAGAAACCTTCCAGCACCAGACTGAATGTATGCCTCCGAGAGCGGAAGCTGTCGTCAAGGCTAAGGGAGGGACAATACCATATTGGATTTCAGTATTACCGATGGAGGGCGCCACGAACTTATAAGTAATTTTCAGCCAGGTGTCCGGATACTTTCGATCACATAGCGTATCTCCATACGGAAATGAAAAGGGCTATTGAAGTGCGGTTTTCACAAAATGGATTTGTAGTCATGGGCTCGTATTGTTAGCCAATAAACAGAATGCAATAATACTTTGAAACCATATTTCTTGTGCAAACATACGCTTTCTTAAATGGAACAATGCCTACTGACACTAAAAAATTAAAAGTAGTGGCGTTTGTTGCAAGATTCTAGAGAAAGTCGTTTATTTTGTAAAGTTTCCACACCAACACTTGTTTGTACCGTTTAACTTGCATAGTTGCTAGGTACGATGTTGTCGTGAGTGCCTAGAGTGTTTTCGTGTGTTCCTCGGTGCACTGCAATTTGACAGTCCAAGCAGTAAATAGTGAGTGGATGATAGGATTCACCAGTGCAGAAAAAGCCGACATGCTTTGGGGGGGGGGGGGGGGGTGTAGGAAGAATGCAGTTGGTTTTTGTATGGTGTATGAGGGAAGATATCCCAACAGACATCAACCGTCTAGGGAATTATTTATCAGCCTCTTCAACAGTTACGTGAAAATGGTAGCGTAACACCTGCACAACGTAACAGTAACTTGCTGCTGTTGCAGTTGATTTGCATGTTAGCTCCTGCACAGTCGTACGAGGAAGTGGCGCATGTCAGCCAAGTGTACTACGCATTCTCCATTCCTATCACATCTCTCTCCATCAAGAGCTGCTTGGAAACGATTATGAGAATCGTGTTAACGTCTGTACGTGGGTGATAAGATAGGATACTCCAGATGTATCAAGTATCTTGTTTACTGGTGAAGCCACATTTACCAATCATGGCCGGATAAACCGCCGAGACTTACACTATTGGTCTGCTGACAATCTTCATTGGCAGGTGGAACGTCAGCGTCCACGGAATGTAAGCGTGTGGTGTGGGATATTGAACCATCAGTTCATAGGCCAGTTTTTCATAGACGGAAATCTCGATATTCACAAGTGTCGCAGCCTCATAACAGATTATCTTCCACGGACGCTAGAACATGTTCCCTCGTAGCCTAGGAGGAAACTACAGCACGTCATCACGAACAGTTTCCAAATCCAGAATGAGATTTTCACTCTGCAGCGGAGTGTGCGCTGATATGAAACTTCCTGGCAGATTAAAACTGTGTGCTAGACCGAGATTCGAACTCAGGACCTTCGCCTTTCGCGGGCAAGTGCTCTGGCAGGTTCGCAGGAGAGCTTCTGTTAAGTTTGGAATGAAGGAGACGAGGTACTGGCAGAAGTAAAGCTGTGAGGAAGGGGCGTGAAACGTGCTTGGGTAGCTCAGTTGGTAGATCACTTGCCCGCGAAAGCCAAAGGTCCCGAGTTCGAGTCTCGGTCCGGCACACAGTTTTAATCTAGTTTCGAAATCGTTTGATTGGATATAGGGTACCTGGACCTTGCCCAGCTCCTTCCCAAGATTTGATGCATGTAAATTTTTTTCTGTGGGTGAAGCTGAAAGATGCTGTCTGCATTGGGAATCCAACTACAACTGAAAATCCTGTATTCACTTTTCTCTGTGATTTACTGGATGCATTTTAAAAAGAGTTTCATAGACATCTTTTTTGATTTAACTGAAACGTTTGATAGTGTCGATCACAAAATACCGTTCCAGAGGGTGGACCACTATAGAATACGGGGAGGAGTTCACAACTGGTTCACCTCTTACTTTAAGAGCAGACAGCAAATGGTCATTCCCCACATTATTGAGAATGGCTATGATGTGGGGTCGGAGTAGAGTACGGTTAAATGAGGGGTGCTCCAGGGACCGATATTAGGGCCTTTTAGTGTTACAGGTGTTTCCAAAATATTTCTGTTTAATCATGACACTAGCTTGGTAGTAGAGGATGTTGTGTGCAACCCTGGCACTGTTTCAAATAGTGCAGTTTAAGACATAAGTTCATGGTCTGTATAAAATAAACTAACGTTAAATCACAGTAGACTCAGTCTTTACAGTTTCTAACACACAATTCAGCCAAAGCTGACATTTTAGTCACACAGAATGGGCACATGATTAGTGAGCCTGAACAGTTCAAATTTCTAGGTGTTCAGATATAGTAAACTGTCGTGGAAAGCCCATATTCAGGACCTTGTCCAATGACTTAATACTGCAATTTTTACCATTAGAACAGTATCTGAAGTAAGTGATAATTCGACACGAAAAGTAATCTACTTTGCTTGTTTTCGTTTGCTTATGATGTATGGTATTATATTTTGGGGTAACTCTTCCCATTGTCAAAGGATAATTTTGGCTCAGAAACGGGCGGTACAGGCAGTAAGTGGTGTAAGTTCGCCACTCTCTTGTCGATCCCTGTTCATTACTCTGGGTATTCTGAGATTGGCCTCTTAGTATATGTATTCTTTAACGTGGTTTTTGACAACAATATCAGCTTATTCCCATGAATTAGCAGCTTTCACTCAGTTAATACTAGGCAGAAATCGAATCAGAATTTGGACCGCACTTCGTTGACTCTTGTGCAGAAAGGCGTGCAGTATACTGCTGCATTAATTTTCATCAATATACTACAATTATTCAAATATCTTGGCAGTAATCCACGCCCTTTCAAATTTAAACTGAGGAGTTTCCTCATGGGCCACTCACTCTATTCTGTAGAAGGGTCCCCTGAAAAATTAAGCTGACTCTTGTGTTATATTGTTGATTGCGTTTATATAAACTTATAGCTTCTCTTTCTAGCATTCATAAACATTTCATTCTATCTGTTATTTTTCTGTTGTAATTTCAGATACTAACGCGGTCCATGGCCACGGCGATAAGCTCCTCCCTTTGGTCCTACGGAACTAGACTTCACCTGATGACATGCAACGACATAATACTGCAGCCTGCTCAGACATCTCTTCTGAACTGCTAGCACGTGTGCAGCAGACGTTCCAGACCAGGCTGGAAGCGTGTTCATTTTGAACACAACCTTTGATGGTCAGTTGTCTCGTCACTAGTCAGAATCCACGTAACTAGTGTACGCACAGTGTGCTACCACGATATTTCGTAAACGACTCGCACTAGAATCCTGCAACAGACACCATTGACATTCTAATATACTGCACTTTGCCGGCCGGAGTGGCCGAGCGGTTATAGGCGCTACAGTCTGGAACCACACGACCGCTACGGTCGCAGGTTCGAATCCTGCATCAGGCATGGATGTGTGTGATGTCCTTAGGTTAGTTAGGTTTAAGTAGTTCTAAGTTCTAGGGGACTTATGACCACAGCAGTTGAGTCCCATAGTGCTCAGAGATATTTGAACCATTTTTTTTTTGCACTTTTAGTTTTTAGTTTGTTAATGTCAATAAGCGTTGTCCCATTTAAAAAGTGTACTTTTGCACAAGAAATACACATTATGAGTATTTTTACAATCTGATTATTGGCTAACTATATGAACCCCTGACTACCAATCCATTCTCAATCCATTCTGTGAAAAGTGTACATCAATAGTACAGATTCCCGTATGGAGGACATAGTGATAGACATCCCTCGGGATGTGAAGCAGCTGATTGGGTTGAACATAAATAAATCGCCAGGTCCTGATGGGATTCCAGTTCGGTTTTACGAAGAGTACTCTACTGCATTGGCTCCTTACTTAGCTTGCATTTATCGCGAATCTCTTGCCCAACGTAAAGTCCCGAGCGACTATAAAAAAGCGCAGGTGACGCCTGTATACAGGGTGTTACAAAACATACCTCATAGACAATTAAAGAAAAGATGTTATGTGGACATGTGTCCGGAAACGTTTAACTTCCATGTTAGAGCTCATTTTAGTTTCGTCAGTATGTACTGTACTTCCTCGATTCACCGCCAGTTGGCCCAATTGAAGGAAGGTAATGTTGACTTCGGTCCTTGTGTTGACATGCAACTCATTACTCTACAGTACTAGCATCAAGCACATCAGTACGTAGCATCAACAGGTTAGTGTTAATCACGAACGTTGTTATGCAGTCAGTGCAATTTTTACAAATGCGGAGTTGGCAGATGCCCATTTGATGTATGTATTAGCACGGGGAAATAGCCGTGGCGCGGTACGTTTGTATCGAGACAGATTTCCAGAACGAGGGTGTTCCGACAGGAAGACGTTCGAAGCAATTGATCGGCGTCTTAGGGAGCACGGAACATTCCAGCCTATGACTCGCGACTGGGGAAGACCTAGAACGACGAGGACACCTGCGGACGAGGCAATTCTTCGTGCAGTTGACGATAACCCTAATGTCAGCGTCAGAGAAGTTGCTGCTGTACAAGGTAACGTTGACCACCTCACTGTATGGAGAGTGCTACGGGAGAACCAGTTGTTTCCGTACCATGTACAGCGTGTGCAGGCACTATCAGCAGCTGATTGGCCTCCACGGCTACACTTCTGCGAATGGTTCATCCAACAATGTGTCAATCCTCATTTCAGTGCAAATGTTCTCTTTACGGATGAGGCTTCATTCCAACGTGATCAGATTGCAAATTTTCACAATTAACATGTGTGGGCTGACGAGAATCCGCACGCAATTGTGCAATCACGTCATCAACACAGATTTCCTGTGAACGTTTGGCAGGCATTGATGGTGATGTCTTTATTGGGCCCCATGTTCTTCCACCTACGCTCAATGGAGCACGTTATCATGATTTCATACGGGATACTCTACCTGTGCTGCTAGAACATGTGCCTTTACAAATACGATACAACATGTGGTTCATGCACGATGGAGCTCCTGCACATTTCAGTCGAAGTGTTCGTACGCTTCTCAACAACAGATTCGGTGACCGATGGATTGGTAGAGGCAGACCAATTCCATGGCCTCCACGCTCTCCTGACCTCAACCCTCTTGACTTTCATTTATGGGGGCATTTGAAAGCTCTTGTCTACGCAACCCCGGTACCAAATGTAGAGACTCTTCGTGCTCGTATTGTGGACGGCTGTGATACAATACGCCATTCTCCAGGGCTGCATCAGCGCATCAGAGATTCCATGCGACGGAGGGTGGATGCACGTATCCTCACTAACGGAGGACATTTTGAACATTTCCTGTAACAAAGTGTTTGAAGTCACGCTGGTACGTTCTGTTGCTGTGTGTTTCCATTCCATGATTAATGTGATTTGAAGAGAAGTAATAAAATGAGCTCTAACATGGAAAGTAAGCGTTTCCGGACACATGTCCGCATAACATATTTTCTTTCTTTGTGTGTGAGGAATGTTTCCTGAAAGTTTGGCCGTACCTTTTTGTAACACCCTGTATAAGAAGGGTAGAAGGACGGATCCTCAAAATTACAGACCAATATCCTTAACATTGGTTTGTTGCAGGATTCTCGAACATATTCTCAGTTCGAATATAATGAATTTCCTTGCGACTGAGAAGTTGCTGTCCATGTATCAGCACGGCTTTAGAAAGCATCGCTCCTGCGAAACGCAACTCGCCCTTTTTCCACATGATATCTTGCGAACCATGGATGGAGGGTATCAGACGGATGCCATATTCCTTGACTTCGGAAAGCGTTTGACTCGGTGCCCCACTGCAGACCTTAACTAAGGTACGATCATATGGGATTGGTTCCCAATTATGTGAGTGGCTCGAAGATTTCTTAAGTAATAGAACCCAGTACGTTGTCGTCGATGGTGAGTGTTTATCGGAGGTGAAGGTATCATCTGGAGTGCCCCAGGGAAGTGTGGTAGGTCCGCTATTGTTTTCTATCTACATAAATGATCTTTTGGATAGGGTGGATAGCAATGTGCGGCTGTTTGCTGATGATGCTGTGGTGTACGGGAAGGTATCGTCGTTGAGTGACTGTAGGAGGATACAAGATGACTTGGACAGTATTTGTGATTAGTGTAAAGAATGGCAGCTAACTCTAAATACAGATAAATGTAAATTAATGCAGATGAATAGGAAAAAGAACCCGTAATGTTTGAATACTCCATTAGTAGTGTAGCGCTTGACACAGTCACGTTGATTAAATATTTGGGCGTAACATTGCAGAGCGATATGAAGTGGGACAAGCATGTAATGACAGCTGTGGGGAAGGCGGATAGTCGTCTTCGGTATTTGGTAGAATTTTGGGTAGATGTGGTTAATCTGTAAAGGAGACCGCTTATAAAACACTAATACGACCTATTCTTGAGTACTGCTCGAGCGTTTGGGATCCGTATCAGGTCGGATTGAGGGAGGACATAGAAGCAATTCAGAGGCGGGCTGCTAGATTTGTTACTGGTAGGTTTGATCATCACGCGAGTGTTAGAGAAATGCTTCAGG
Source organism: Schistocerca americana (assembly GCF_021461395.2). Classification (NCBI taxonomy): domain Eukaryota; kingdom Metazoa; phylum Arthropoda; class Insecta; order Orthoptera; family Acrididae; genus Schistocerca; species Schistocerca americana. The sequence continues at coordinate 739,490,072 of NC_060119.1, read as the reverse complement.
AACTCGGGTGGGAGTCTCTGGAAGAAAGGAGGCTTTCTTTTTGTGAATCGCTAGTGAGGAAATTTAGAGAACCAACATTTGAGGCTGACTGCAGTACAATTTTACTGCCGCCAACTTACATTTCGCGGAAAGACCACAAAGATAAGATAAGAGAGATTAGGGCTCGTACAGAGGCGTATAGGCAGTCATTTTTCCCTCGTTCTGTTTGAGAGTGGAATAGGGAGAGAAGATGCTAGTTGTGGTACGAGGTACCCTCCGCCACGCACTGTATGGTGGATTGCGGAGTATGTATGTAGATGTAGATGTTTCCACAATAACCGCAGTGCATATATGACGTATCAACCCGCCAGGATAGCCGAGAGCGCTAACGCGCTGCTTCCTGGGCTCGGGTAGGCGGGCCGGCCCCGGATAGAAACCGACCGTCGGATTAACGACGACGGCCGGTGTGCCGGCCAGCCTGGATTGGTTTTTAGGCGGTTTCCCACATCCTACTAGGTGAATACCGGGCTGGTCCCCAAGTCCCGCGTCAGTTACACGACTCGCAGACATATGAAACAAATTGACACTCTTTCACGATTTGCACTAGACGCAGACAGCTGGGGTAAACTAATTCCGTCCCCAGGGGTATGGGGTGGCGGCAGGAAGGGCACCTGGCCACCCCTTCACTTAACCATGCCAAATCCGTACTTAATCCTGCAGACGCTGCGCACAATGCTGGGTAAAGGCAGTAGCAAAACAAAGAAAAGAAGATATATGATGTATCAGACAACATTCAAGATCCGTGAAGGAAAACCTACAGAGGATGCACGCTTCGTGCAGGGAGTAGCAATTGACCCTCAGCATAAACAAATGCAACGTACTGCATATACATAAAGACGTTTTATTGCATGATTGCACTATTGCAGAACAATCACTGGAAGCGTTACTTCCATAAATTACCGAGGAGTGCGTGCACGAAACGACTGAAGTGGAAGGGCTACATAAAACAGAGAAAGTAGCTTACAAAGCCCTCGTTCGCCAAATACTTGAATACTGCTCGTCAGTATGGGATCCGTACCAGATAGGATTGATAGAGGAATCAGAGAAGAGCCAAAGACGAGCACACGTTTCGTTACATGTCATACAGTCATCACTAAAGCGTCCCCGAAATGTTGAACCGACTCCAGTGTGAGACGCTGCAGGAGAAGTTCCGAGTGTGTGCTTTACTCGAAGAGGCGACAAATATTTTGCTACCTCCTAGGTACACCTCGCGAAAAGACCTTGATGATAAAATTTGAGATTCGAGCCCTCACGGACGCTTGCCGGCAATCGTTCTTCCCGCGAACCATTAGCGACTGGAACAGGAAAGGGGAGAAGTGAGAGTGGTACACAAAACATTCTCCGCCACACACCACTAGGTGGCTTGCAGGGTATACAGTGTTTCAAGATGAATGGTCAATCTTCAGGGATTTGTGTCAGCGAGCGAGGTGGCGCAGTGGTTAACTCACTGGCCTCGCATTCGCTAGAACAACGGTCGAAACACGCGTCCGGCCATCCCGAGTTAGGTTTTCCGTGATTTCCCTATATCTCCTCAGACAAATGCCGGGGTGGTTCCTTTGAAAGGGCACGGCCGATTACCTTCCCTAATCCGATGGGACCGAAGACCTCGCTGTTTGGTCCCCTCCCCCAAATCAACCAACCTGCTATTTGTGTCAATATGCCGTATATCTGTGATCTTGAAGTATTCACGAGCCTTAATAATTTTGCTTTGTTCATGAACATTTGCGGCATTTGCGGGTGTTTCTTTCCAGTGTAGCTTAATTTGACGTGCAAGGTGATGGAGATAAATTTCTTTGTCGAAAAGAGTTCGTGGCCCCTTCCGCCGGAGGTTCGAGTCCTCCCTCGGGCATGGATGTGTGTGTGTGTGTGTGTGTGTGTTGTTATTAACATAATTCAGTTTAAGCAGTGTGTAAGTCTAGGGACCGATGACATCAGCAGTTTGGTCCCTTAGGAATTCACATTAATTCAGTCACAGAGAGAGGTATGAACCTCTGAGCTTCTGACTTAATGTGACGGGCATAATTCTTTTTGTCTCTATTCTTGAGTGCGTATGTTTATGTGAACTTTTCCCACGTGTGCCGAAGATTTCGTTTTCATTTATCACCGCTATGCACCACAACACTCAACACAATAGCAAGTGAGATAATGAATTACACAACAATATTTTAAACATAGCTGCACAACAGCAACGGTTTCACGTAATAAAATTATAAACAGTTGACCAGTTGCAATGGATAAAGAAATTCTTTACCTGGGTTTCGACAAATATAAATTTGTCTTCTTCAAGGAGAAACTAGGTAAAGAATTGCTCTATCCATTGCAACTGGCCGGCTGTTTATAATTTTATTTAATTACACAACAGTTAGCGACAGATCTTAGTTTATAATTATTTTGTGAATTTTTAATATGATGTTTTATTGTAATAAACTATGTTAAACTGTGATCACTATTTCTCAGACAAACCCGCGCAAAGGCTGGCCTTATATTTGTAGTCTTTGTTTGATTATCTTATTCTTTTTGTTCAGGCGTAAGCTCCTGCTTGCCGTGAATTATTTGATTTAACGACAGTACTTAAATAGTTTTCATGTGCTCAATCCGTATGTTCACTTCGATATTTTCATTAATATTAACATGTTAGCTATACTTACCAATTCAGTGATTAATTCAGTTCTTATATTAAATTTTTCCAATTTTTATTAAATTTTCCCAATTTTTATTAAATTGGGGGGCGACTCAGAAAAATTTTGTGACAGACGAAACTTACAGTAGACTACATAGTTTCACACTGGCTAATTTTCCCCAGTTTCGGTTTGCAAACCGTTCTCCAGACAACCATTCATCCAGCAATAGCCATTTACAACAAAAAGTATCTAAGAAAAATTTTGACATGTGAAGTAGTGATATGGATACAAAATGTACCGGGAAAGTGAGAAATAAAAGACGCAGCTTCTACACGTGTACCTATGCTCAAACGCACAACTGGATGTTCACATCATGTGAAAGAGTCACCTGCATTGATGAGTCGTGGTACGCGTTGGTACACGTACGGAGGGTTAGAGTACTTAAAAGAAGATATGATGGGATGCGCTTTGCTTGCCAACAGGGTTCTGTTCAAGCACTGACGAATGTATTTGCATGGGAAGGACGTTTACTTTGATGAAGTGGCGCTACCGATATTTCTGCCTGTATACTTTACAACGCAGATACTGCACGCATGGATTGGACGAGTACCAGAAGATAAATCAAGGATCATAATCTATATCTATCAAAACCTCTAAATAGCACGGGTATGGTTCGACAGCTTCTGGTTAATAGATAGAATTATGGCATTAACAAAGCGATAGTTTGATTTTATACAGGGATTGTCGATCGATGATCTCATCAACGAAACTTCTAGATTTCGTAACCATCCAGTGTATTGACATCTCTTCTGTTGTTGAAATCTTTCGTGGTTTTTACTGTTCTCTGATGTGCCTGGCACTTTCCATCACTGTTGCTGCAACTACTGCGTGGGTCATGCGCTGGACAGGCGAGCGAGAAACGAAGACAACACAACGAATCATCAAGTAAAGCCCGCATGGGGCGATGATTGAGGTTTCACTGTCGAACTAATCCTCACGTTAGTATATCCGGATGAAACCACAGAATGAATAGTCGCCTTTGTTGATGACATCCTAGTTACGTGTGCTAGAACTATTGAGGAGCTAATGAATCATTGTGTAATGTGGTGAACTTGTACGAAGGAAAATTATTCTTCATTAGATTTCAATATGAAACGATATTCATGTCTATAATGTGAAAGATTCCCAAAGAGCATAGCATTACGGCTACAGCATATAGACTTAACTGTGACAGGACAATACGGAAACACTTGACACACAAACATTTAATGTGACTCCAACAGCCACTGGGGTCGAACAAAAAGAAAAAATATTCCTTCTCTGCGGGCGGGTCAATAATGGATATATCCTGTTAGAGACTATGACAAGACAGTGCATCGGGAGCAGTCTCACCACGTATGCAAATCGGTAATGGAACTCTGATTTAATCGGAATATTTAGTGTACGTCAGTAAAGCTGTTACACTACGGTACTAGTGATATTTAGTGTATATCTCATACCTCATGCCGTCTTGCTGTTCTCCTACTTTTAAGTCACACTTGAAGAAATGTAACAGTGGGAAATGTTGAAAGCTCTGTGAGGCGATGAGCAGGATCGCACATTGGCCGAAGCTAAGAGTCGCCTCCAGAGCAAGTTGTTGAAAAGGCCACTGGGGATGGTCCAAGGGATTACTGAACAACAGAAGGAGGCTGTTGCCATGCCCAAGCGCTGCAGGAAGTTAACCCATTGTACAGAAACGCAGATAACATTGCCGTAGAGCAATGCCTCGCGAAAACATTTTACTACTAGGAAATGGAATGAGAAGTTTCTCTCTTTACCTGAAATGCACGTTTGTATGCAAGATGTCGAAAGCTGGCTGTTTCACCAGAAAATCTCAGGCAGGGGACGACCAGTCCCAGGCCTTTGAAATTGTGAGAGACTACCGAATGCTCCGACCCTGCGGAAGCCACAATTGGCTAACGTAAACAAACCCTACAGTATTTTAGAAAGAGTCACTGGTCTGTGACGAGACAGAGAGGCAACAGAGAGAGAGAGAGCAGTGAATTATTCTGCGGCCACTTGAACCATAACCTGCAATACTATGGTGAGATCTTGCAGCAGCTGCGAGACGAGGATAGGGAAATAAGAGTCACTATTTCATAATCCTATTACTTCAAGCTTAGCTATGAAAACTTGCATTTTGTGAGTAGTGAACAATTTGCCTTCAACTTCGCCCACTGGTGGGACGCTTTTCCTTTCTGTAGTATGAGCTACTACCATTAATGAAATAATAATTAAATGGACACCCTACCTGCAAACAGGCATTGATGTACTTCATTGGGGACATGTTGAAAATGTGTGCCCCGACCGGGACTCGAACCCGGGATCTCCTGCTTACATGGCAGACGCTGTATCCATCTGAGCCACCGCGGGCACAGAGGATAGTGCGTCTGCAGGGACTTATCCCTTGCACGAATGTAGTGGTGTGGACATGTTGGGAATGTGGATCTCACGGGGAGCGTGCAAGGGATACGTCCCTGCAGACGCACTATCCTCTGAGACCGCGGTGGCTCAGATGGATAGAGCGTCTGCCATGTAAGCAGGAGATCCCGGGTTCGAGTCCCGGTCGGGGCACACGTTTTCAACATGTCCCCAATGAAGTACATCAACGCCTGTTTGCAGCTAGGGTGTCCATTTAATTATCATTTCATTTCTAGCAAAGCTGCATGGTCATTCACGGTAACTGTTCTTTCGGGAACAGATACTACTGTCATATATACTACCATTAACTTTACGGCAATCACCAGGCATCCCGAGATCGTAAGTAAATTTATTGTGTGATTATTAGATTTTCCCTCCCCCCAAGGCCTATGTCAGATATGCCAGGGACATGAAAGTAAAGTTGCCACAGGTTGCTACTCATTTGTGTGTTTATCTGTGTTTAACCGTGTCATGGTGCCACAGGTTGCCACTGAAACAAAACAAAACAAAAAAAGGAAAGAAAACAAGAAACAATCGAATGGAATTTATGAGCTGCTGATTCGACCTGAGCAAGGTCAACCGCCAAGCTGCCAGTCTCTTCAATTGACACCACATTGGGCGACTTGCATATTGATGATGATGAAATGATTGTAAGGACAAAAGAACACCCAGTCCTCGTGCGAAGAAAATCTCCGACCGGGCTGGAAATCGAACCGGGGCCCGCTACATGGCAGTCTGACGTGCTGATCACTCAGTTACGGGAGTGGACTTGCACTGTTTAATATTCATTGTATTGTAATAATCTAATTTAATTATAACTCTTGTTTCATTTAATAATCCTCAGTTCTGCAATCTCAATTTTGGAGGGTACATTTGCACACATTTTATCGACACCTAGAACAATTCAGTTCACTGACGTGGAGCGTCAGCCCCCCTTTGAGTAGAGAGAAAAATAAAATATGAAACTACCCCCCCCCCCCCCCCCCCCCCCCCGACAACACTTCTAATGAACAGTTTTGAATCATCCGCGTGGAAGCATCCGTCAGCTTACAGTTTTATTTTAAAAATCTCCGTTTTACGGGTTTGAGGCTTTTGTAACCAGTCCTTGCAGGAAACCGCGCTATCGTCAAACGCGTTTAGTCTGGAGAGTGGTTTTCGCTATATGTTGGTCAGCCACACTCCTAAGACTCGTTATATTCCTCCAGTAGAGTTTAAAGGTACCGACTATTCTATCGCTTGCGCATTTGTCCCACATTGTGCGCGGGGTTGGCGTGGTTAAATCGGATTTGGCATGAGACGGTAAGGGGTGGCCGGATGCCCTTCCTGCCGCCACCCCGGCTCCCCCGGGACGGAATCAGAGTACCCCATCTGTCTGCGTCCAGTGTAAATCATGGAAAAGTGCGGATGTGTTGCAAATGTCTGCGAGTCGTGTCACTGAGGAGGGACGTGGGGACCAGCCCGGTATTCACCTAGAGGGATGTGGGAAACCGCCTAAAAACCACATCCAGGCTGACCGGCATACCGGCCCTCGTCGTTAATCCGGCGGGCGGATTCGATCCGGGGCCGGCGCTCCTACCCGAGTCCAGGAAGCAGCGCATTAGCGCTCTCGGCTAACCTGGCGGGTTAGTTTAAAGGAACCGACTATAGTATACATATTCTCTCCATCAACCGGCAGTGGCAGACCCATCGGGACTGACCATTCACTCTCATCCTCAGACCCTCTTTTGGGGGGAGAACCAGAGCGTCGCAGAAATTCATATGTGCTTGCAGAATTTCTATAGAGACCTGGCAGTGAACAAAAGAACGGTGAATCGTTCGGCGAGACGGAAACCTGACCCTCGTGCTGGCCAGCAAGAGACTGCAGTGACTCCTGCAGCCCTGGCAGGTGTTGATGCACTCATTCGAAGTGATCGACTGATCAGAATCAGAAACTTCCCTGTGCAGCTGAACGTCTCTGTTGGTAGTGGTGACACAATCGTCCACCTGTTGGGTTATCAAACGTGTGCGCCGCTGTGTTCCTCGCTGCCTATCAGAAGACCATGAAGAGCAACGAAGGACCATCTGCGTGGATTTGTGCGCGTTATGAAGCTGATCGTGACAATTTTTTGTCAAACATCGTCAAAGGCGATGAAACATGGGTTCATCACTTCGAACCAGAAACAAAACAGCAATCCATGGATTGGCATCACGCCACCTCTCCTCTGAAAAAAATATCCAAAGCTTCATCTTCAGTCGGTAAAGTCATGGTGACTGTATTCTGGGACTCTAAGAGGGTTATTATGTTTGACGTCCTCCCTCATAGCGTAACGATCAACTCTTAATTGTACTGTGTTACCGTCAGGAAATTGATGAAACGACATCAGCATGTTCGTCGCCACAAAAATGAGTCCGCGGTTCGTGGTCTAATGGCTAGCATTGCTGCCTCTGGAATACGGCGTCCCCGGTTCGATTCCTGGCCGGGGGTGGGTGTTTGTGTTGTCCTCATCATTTCATCATCATCATAATCATCATCATTCGTGACAGTAGCTAGATTGGACTGTCTATGAAAATGTACTGCGAAAAAGTTGAGATTTTGTACAGGCGCTGATGACTGCGCAGTTGAGCGCCCCACAAACCAAACATCATCCCAAAAATGCAAACGAACTTCTCCTTCTCCAAGACAACGCTAGGCCTCACCCAAGTTCGTGCGCCCCAGAAGAGTTCACAACACTTCAGTGAAGTGTTCTTCCCCATCCCTCCTACAGCGCATGTCTCGCACCTACAGACTTCCGTCTGTTTGGTCTAATGACAGATGCACTCTGCAGGAGGTAGCACGTGGCTGATGAGGGAGTTACTGATGAGGCAAGATGTTCGCTCCGACGTCGACCAGTAGAGTGCTACCATACTGGCATATAGGTCCTCCCAGTTAGATGTGGTGAGACAATCGCCGTGAGTGGAGATTGTATTTAAAAATTGGGTTTTTTAGCCCGAAGAGTAAGGAATACTATGATGTATTGGATAGCGAACAAAACCAACCTGCTTTCAAAATCAAAATGTGTTGCATTACTTATTGAACGCCCCATATAGATGTATGTTGGAGCACTGGACTATTGATGCTGGCCTGAGATTACGTCTAAACCGCCAATAAGGGCCAGAATGGACAGATCTAGCAAGCCAATATCATGGTCGTCAACATCGTCTGACCTCAATCCGTCGGATTTCCCTGTCTGTGATGAAGTATAAACACTTCCGTTGATAACGTTGAAAAACTGGAGTTCAGAAATGTGCAGTGTTGTCTAAATATTCCAAATATTCAGGAGTGGTGGAAATAATCCGTTATTCACCGAAGCATCGAGTGCAGTACTGCATGTAAAAGTGAGAACGACCCTTGGAGCACTTCCTTATCATATGTACGAATGTACAATGAATTTACATGTAACATGCTGTTGTAGTAGATCATTGACGCTTTCGGACGAGTTAGTTGGAGATTTAATCGAATAGTTTATATTTCAAATCCATTTGTACTAATTAGGATAACGTTTCGAAGTGAAGTCAGTGACTACTGGTAACCACGCATTCACATTTACCTCGCAAACAGCTCGTTACCGGAGCATTCTTGCTCCTATTATCGTATATTTTAGCCTTGTCAGTTTTCACTATTATTAACGATACACACCGTATACTCACGCCTGTGGTATTTCATATTGGGAGAACATGCGTCACTGCAAGTATCTAGCAGGGATAAAATATCTATTTCATCTACAGGGATGATATCAAGCACATCTTTTTATGGAGCATATCGACCGACCCTCCATTCGACGGTAATTGCAGGAGAGATGCACGAATACCCGTAAAGTGAGAACATTACATGTCCAGAAATATCAACTCCAAATTCGCTTGAGGATCCAGCGGAGACTCTACGCCAAAGCACTGCAGACTCAGCGCAAGCCATTCTGTACGGTCAGATCCCCAGTTTGCAAAGCTGTTGCGTATCCAGTGTTGCCAGGCTAGAACATTACATCATGTAGGTGTTACTCTCAAGTCGACGGGCGGTACAGGATCTGAAGACATCCGAGGCACGTGAGTGGCCGACGTACTCTCTTGACCGTGGCGGACAGTACCAGTATCCCATCAACACAGCCCTTCCATATGAGTGAGTTGCCTATGTGCATACATCGCTCTAAGAGTATTTGACAGTCCGTTAAAGTAAGTGCGCGCTGGTAGAACAGTGGGGTAACCAGGCCCTTTCACGTACACTTTCTACTCTTGGAGACTACAGGGGATTTCCTTCGTATGTGAAAGAAACTGGCTGCTGTACGATCATAGGCCGTTGTCATTTTCAACTATCTGGAATGGCAGAATGACTCGTGACGACTAATGCAGGTGATACACTCTCCCATCGTCTTGGCTGTCAGTAGCAGTCGGCTAACACGCCAACTGCGTTCGCACAGTGTGTTTAAAGCATTCAGCCTGACCGAGTTGCCTCCAAACACGTCTCCGGCGATTGTCTGGTTGAAGGCATATGCGACGTTCATCGGTGAAGAGAACGTGATACCAATCCTGAGCGGTCCATTCGGCATGTTGTTGGGCCCATCTGTACCGCGCTGCATGGTGTCGTGGTTGCAAATATGGACATCGCCATGGACGTCGAGAGTGAAGTTGCGCATCATGCAGCCTATTGTACACGGTTTGAGTCGTAACACGACGTCCTGTGGCTGCACGAAAAGCATCATTCAACATGTGGCGTTGCTGACAGGGTTCCTCCGATCCATAATCCGTAGGTAGCGGTCATCCACAACAGTTCCCGTCTCTCTGTATCTCTTTCATGAACGAACAACATCGCTTTGGTTCACTTCGAGACGCCTGAATACTTCCCTTATTGAGAGTCCTTCCTGGCACAAGATAACAATGAGGACGCAATCGAATCGCGGTATTGACCGTCTAGGCATGGTTGAACTACAGACAACACGAGCCTTGTTCCTTCTTTCTTGTGGAATGACTGGAATTGATCGGCTGTCGGACCCCCTCCGTCCAATAGGCGCTGCTCATGCATGGTTGTTTACATCTTTGGTCGGGTTTAGTGACATCGCTGAACAGTCAAAGAGAATGTGTCAGTGATACAATATCCACAATTAACTTCTATCGTCAGGAGTTCTGGGAACCGGGGTGATGCAAAACCTGTTTTAATGTGTGTATAACACTGCGGGTTGCATAAAACGTCATGCCATAGGGTAGCGGCAGATGAATGACCTTGCGCAGCACAGCCCGAGTAGTAAATGCAGGGTGAATCCCTTTAATTTCGTGAACGGTTCAAAATACCGAAATGAGGTTCCTGCCATACATGTATGATAGGGTTCTTTGTTTTGATGTATGTATTACTCTTAATGTCGTATCAACTGAGACATTGAAGTAAATATGTGTTTTTAATGGAACGTTTTGGAAAAGACGAGTACGGTGACATAACAGTCGGTAACGTTGATGTTGAAACTTTTTGCAAAAGTATCTGAGAAGTGTGCAAAAGCGGAAAAGTAAAATGCATGGAATCAGCTGTTACGATGTATATTCATGTCAGACTCAGTCTTATATACAGCATGAGTACAGGCCTGCACTACTACGACAGAACGTATTTTCTCTTGGTTCTACTTTATACGACCCAGATATTAATTACTAACTCTAAGAAGACTCTCGGAGCTGCGTTTGGCGGGAGCCGTTGTTTCCATAGAAGTCGAATGGCATTACATGACTTGGGACTGATATACCCCTATTTCTGTTCACACCCGCGTTAGTTCCCAGTATTGTGCACTAGTGCAATGACATTGTTGTAGCCATACTGTTCCGTGTTGATGCCACCCTGTGATTACAATCATGTACAGAGGACATCCACTCCCCAATAACCGAAACTGACAAATTCGTTTACGAGTAGTTTGATGCACTGACAGAGCACAGTGTCGTCTGTTAGCCAAAGTTCTCCATGAAAGCTGTGGGCACCGACGAAGGCCATTCGACTTGCATCGAAACAACTGCTCCCGTCAGCCACAGCGTCAGAACTTTGCTTTGAGTGAACACTTAGTAAAGTGTAAATTGCACTAATCTAAATAAAACTGAATGCTAATTTCTACCGTATCAGAACGGGATGGCAAAACTATTTCAAGTGTCTTTGTGTGTACTCTCTCACGGTCAAACGAAGAGCCTTTTTGCAAACAAATAAATACTTGAAAGCCCTGATGCAGCGGCGATGCCTGGCTTGAGAGTCAGAATTCATACGGCAATAGCTGATTCCGGCTTGCTTTCCTTTTTGTTTCAGCACATTTCTGGAATACTTTTGAATGTCAGTGTCAACAAGCGTTATATCACTGTATTCGTGTTTTCAGGAGCTTTCGATTGCTGCTACAAAGAAGTATATCATTATCTTCATCAATATGCAGGGTAGATGATCTTCACAGCAAAATACAACAATTAGACACAGACATAAATAGGAATATAAAGTTTACAATACAAGAATAAAAAGAAAACGTTTTCGACATCAAGGATGTAACTATAAGAAAATAATCACAGCCATTTGGCATCTCTAGAAAACCCATAACGACAGACACAAAAATAAACGAACTGCAGACCACGTACAGAATCACAGAGGAGGTGCAATCAGATACATACTAAACATACTCAGTAAGATCCCTCTAAAACACTTTAAGACAGATATCATTAAAAATGAGCACAAAGAAACAATAGTAGGTAAACGAAAAAATAAAAACACTACAGATGAACCATTTCAACAGAAAAATTTACATAGCTATGTGAGATGTCACGGTCTCCTGACCTTCATTGCTTACATATTCCGCACATCAAGACGCTTCATTCAAACCCAAACTTGATAATATAAAGTCAATGTTGTATGAATTCACGTAAACGATATTCAAATAACAAGTAAGCGTACCATGGTTGAAATATTCCAGGCTGGCGTACACACATACATTCCAGACACGAGGGTCACAGGAGCTTTTAGTTCGAGAGAGGCAGACCGCACGCCAGGAGACCGGTCCCTTCAGAGGACGAGTCAACCTCGACCGCCCATGGAGCGGACAGCGTTTGCCCGAGTGAAAGGAAGAATGACCCCATGTTCGGCTTGAAAGCAAATTCCGCTACATTGTGTGGGAGCGCCCAGCCTACGCATTCTTTACAAATATAGCATGCAGTTTCAGAGATTTTCACAGGGAGACAGAAAACGCCAAACGCCGATGCTACAGATTTCCGGATTGTCGCCTTAAACGAAACATCACTCTCCCGTCTTAGAAGAGCAATGCTGACTGGCAGACAATATTCCTGATGCCTTGAGCTGTAGGAGTAATGGAAGAGACCGAAAGATATACCCCCTCACGTCTGGCATGGAGAGGGGGCATTCTGTTGTTGCTCTTGGAGCGAGAACACGTAACGAGAGCGTGCGCGCTCGTACGTGTACTCAAAGAGCGAGGAACAGGTCTCTCCTCAGTACTTCACTGGGAGAGCACCTCTGTCAAGAGCGAATCGGAGTGCGACTCTATAATGAGTCCTTGCGATTAAGTGTTGTTCACTGTGTTGGCCGCCACACTTATTGTGCGGTGTGAATGGACAGAGTTATAGTTAAATGCCTGCGAACGAATTTTTGAGTGGCATCATGGTGGACTGGTTATCTGACCGGTGTACCACGCCAGTAGTTAGACTCGGGCGAATAGGAGTCCTTGACTTAATCAAGGCATATGGAGAGTTTGATTGGCGAAGGTCAATCCAGATAGAATGAGAGTTATCCTATTTGTCAGCAGCGAGCGGCGCAGACAGCAGTCATCGCAGCTTACAGTATTGTGTGCTACAGCTCTTGCAAGCCCCATATTTCCTCCACAACAGTACACTTCACTGCATTTCACACGTGACAGCCTCGACTGTACCTAGCAACATCCTAATGGATAATTATTCAAGTTGAGTAGACACAGCTCTCATCCATTCTGCCAAGTCAATAACAATCAAACTTTGTGTAGAAATTTCATTAGCGAATCCTATCCTCAAGAAGTAACTTCACATTCCGAAAAGAACCCAGGAATAACTTGTTCATAACTAAAAGTGCCATCGTGATTTCTCAGAATTTTAGCAAAATAAATAATAATTTTTGTTAGTTTCATGTTTTTCTTACACTAATTAGCACTACTCCAGTAACCAAGTATCTGACTAGTTAGTAAGAAATTTTGTGAATTTTTGTGTCATTTCCTTACAGTGGACGACTCTAGAAGATATTTATTGCTGAAATTTTTTCAGGCATTTCTCTTTAGAACGTTAGGAGCGTCTGTCTGATTTCTGTAGTTGTGTAGGGGTGGAAATTGCATCTTGCAGGAGCCACATGGTAAAGGGTACATCTCAGATAAATCTTTTGTGCAGAATGACAGAATAGCACCCACATGCTCACAGCTATCGCAGTCTCAGGGGAGCAACCAACCCTGTAAACTGGAACAATCTACAGGAAATTTTGAAAATGATTAAATTAGACTATGCAGTCAGTATAGGTAATAAATTCGAAACGCTGGGCACAAACATTGACTACAAAACAAATACTTCAGTACAGAAACACACCCCAAAACTAAAAGCAAAACCAGTCACGTACCAACAGTCTAGTATCTTCCGACTCAGTTGCAAAGTTTGCGAAATTATCCACATGAGTTTGACAGCCTAGACGTGTGACACAAGGCGTAAAGAGCACATCTGTTTATGGAAATACCACACAAACTACTCAACATTTGTAAACTGCCACAAACAAGAATGTTGTAGGCCAAACAAAATAGAAAAATGTATACAGATTATAAAAATCAGTAAAAACAGACAGTTCTTCCCTTTTCAAGAAAATTGGCAGATATACAAAGCACTAACACGCAATAAACAGCTTGTTAATAACCAAGTACATGTTGGAATACAGACACTATACAAAATCATTGAACAATTAATCATTTTTAAAAAATAATTACACCCTCCCCCTCTCTCTTCATATATATATATATATATATATATATATATATATATTCTATGTTTCAGAAAACCAGATGGAAAACTAGCGCTCACAAATCGGGAAAATTGTGAGGAGCTGGCAAGATACTTTTCCGGACTCCTCAATTGCCCTGAACCTTCTTCAAGATTCCCTCAAGAAACTGCTATCTACACAAATCCAGAATCCCCACCACCTACACTAGAGGAGATCCAAAGACATATTCATAGACTGAAAAACAACAAGGCATCCGGAGAAGATAATATCACTGCAGAACTACTTAAAAATCTTGGACCAAATTCCCTCAAAGAACTCACTCAAATCATCACAGACATTTGGCAGACAGAAAAACTACCAGAAGATTGGAAATGCGCCCTAATTCATCCACTGCATAAAAAGGGAGACATGGCAGATATAAACAACTATCGAGGAATCTCCCTTCTCCAAGTCACTTATAAAATCCTCTCAGCTTGTCTTCTTCAACGAACACAAGAACAACTCGAACACAGTATTGGTGAATACCAAGCTGGCTTTCGCCCTCACCGATCCTGTGCAGAACAAATTTTCAATTTGAAGACAACACTAAAATACAAAGCAGTCAGAAACAGTCCGATCATTTGTTCCTTTGTTGATTTCGCAAAGGCCTATGATTCAATCGATAGGAAATCTCTCTTTATTATCCTTGAGGAGCTAGGACTCGATCCGAAAACCCTAAACCTTATCAAAGAAACGCTCACAAACACAACTTCTAAGATAAAATTCCTGGGTGAAATATCAGAGCCCTTCCTGATCAAAACCGGCGTCAGACAAGGTGACGGCTTGTCTCCACTCCTCTTCAACCTTGTCTTAGACAAAGTCATCCGAGAATGGGAAAAAGAACTGAAGAATCAAAATTACTGGAAGCCTATACAACTAGGAAGATCTAAAGATGGTATTAAAATTTCATGTTTGGCATTTGCAGATGACATGGCCATTCTAGCAGAAAACGAGACCACAGCAATTAAACAGATAGACATTCTCAAAGAATGCGCCGAAAAAGTTGGGCTACAAATTTCCTTCCAAAAAACCAAATTCATCTGCTCAAAATTTGAAACTCAAAAACTGACTACAAAATATGGACAAATTGAGAGAGTTCCATTCTTTAAATACCTAGGCGAGGTCCTAGAACCCACAGGGGGAGAGAAAACTGCACAAAAAGTTCGACTGCAAAAACTGAAAAGAGCATACTGGAAAACCCACAACATCTACAATAAAAAGTGTCTCTCCATTCACTCAAAAATACGACACTACAATACAGTAATCAAGCCCGAAGCACTATATGCCAGCGAAACACTCACACTCCATAGAAAAGGCGACCTGGAAGGCATCCTGAAAGAGGAACGCAAAATTATCAGAAAGATTCTTGGCCCAAAAAGAACGGAAGATGGTTACAGGTTACAGTCTCGGAAAACTACAGAAAAATTATCTAACCTCGCCGCAGACATCCGGAAAAGAAGACTAAAATTTTACGGTCATATCCACAGACTCCCAACACCCAGACTCTCCCACAAAATTTTGATATACATTGAAAAATTGAAAACCATACCCTGGATACAAGAAACCAAAAGCAAATGCACAAATAAATTCTTCAGAAGCTATAAACAGAAATGTATACAGGCAAAAAATCAATAGTTGGAAAGTACAACCCGAGAATGAAGTTTGCAAGAGACCTGTTTAGCCAGGATAATGGTTCTATTTTATGACGTATTTCATATGAAGGAACGTGTGATGCTGCTAACGAACGTGACATTAGGCAACAACTAGTAGTACCAAATTAAGAAATACTTCAGAAATGTTCAAGCAAACACCACTTTCTGTTGCAAGCGAAACTTGAACATAAATTACAGAAAGTAAAATCGCGCCTCAGTATCTTTTGTAAATAACTGTTTTTATATCTGTAAAGCAGACCAAATTGTAAATATGTTTCATTACATACGACTGACAATATTTTGTATAAACATAAAAAATCGCGTATGGTGGCTTAAATATGTGATTTTGACAGAAGAATTTTAAATACCTTTAATACATTGTTCCATAAAAAAAACTTGCTTCAGTATCTCTTTTGGTAAAACAGTTAAGAGTATTAGCCACACAACAAACTTACGTGCCCCACCGCATGCTCTCATTTGTCGAGGACATCGCTTCAGTACACTGAACCGTTCAGGAAATAAAAAGGGTGCAACTTTTAGCTAATTCACAAATTATATCATCCTGATGCAGACAACTTGGAGTAGTGGCCAAAATGTTGCTTTTATAAGCAATACCATGATAAAGTCATATAACAGTGAAAGTTCTGCTGGAGATTGACCTCTCTTGGGCGTGACGTATTCCTTCTACCAGAACACAAATCTTGTATTTAAGAAGTAAAATCGCCAAACAGCCGTGCGATTTTAGAAGTTATTTTGTTTCATTTTCACAATCACTTTCGGTAATTCAGTATGACATCTTCAGTCCCCATATGCAACTCCTCTATGTACATTCATAAGTGTCGATATTGGCATACTGGAACCAGCATCATCTGGATGTCGTGAGTTCGTATTTCAAGTGCATCCTTCGAAGACTTGACAGCAACTCTTGAAGATGGTATATCGAACAGCTAAAACTGGTTATGAAAATAAAATAAAATAGCTTTTCAAATCACATAGTTGTTTGGCGATTTTCCTTGTTACATGTTTGACCGCTGTCCTGCGTCCACAGTCGATAGCAAGGTAAATCTTGTAGTCGACATTTCCTTCGTCTTCGTCCAAGGCAGGCCGTTCCAACGCTGTCTCAAGGAGCACAGGCGCTCCTGCTGGTTCCTCAGCACTCCTTTGGTCACGGGCAAGTAGTGTAGGCCACGTGGGTCAACTCATATGGGGACTTCCCGCAGTAAGAACCTGGTTCACCGCCAGGCCACTTGGAGCGCTGCAAGTTTATCAATAGCTGTCTGTTTATTGCTCGTATTCTATATTATTTTTCTTCCATCTTTTTGTCGCATAAAATGGATAACCATGTTAGCACTTTTAATAGAACTGGTATTCACCTCTATTACACCTTATCAAGGAATGTATGTAACTCGTCTTTGAATGGTGTTGCTTCTCGCCACTGAGTACCATGCATTTAACGGTGGTTTGTAGAATATGGATGTAGATGTAGATGAGTATACTTTGTAGTCTTAGTGACTAGAGCTTTCTTTCTAGTAAGAGCAAAAAAAATGCAACGGTAGTTACACAAATGTGTTCCTCTGTTATTAACAGGCACTATAAAGAGTACATTTTAAAGGCAACAAGTCCTCTCCAATGAAAATTTTGAAGGGCACCGTTAAATACACTCCTGGAAATGGAAAAAAGAACACATTGACACCGGTGTGTCAGACCCACCATACTTGCTCCGGACACTGCGAGAGGGCTGTACAAGCAATGATCACACACACGGCACAGCGGACACACCAGGAACCGCGGTGTTGGCCGTCGAATGGCGCTAGCTGCGCAGCATTTGTGCACCGCCGCCGTCAGTGTCAGCCAGTTTGCCGTGGCATACGGAGCTCCATCGCAGTCTTTAACACTGGTAGCATGCCGCGACAGCGTGGACGTGAACCGTATGTGCAGTTGACGGACTTTGAGCGAGGGCGTATAGTGGGCATGCGGGAGGCCGGGTGGACGTACCGCCGAATTGCTCAACACGTGGGGCGTGAGGTCTCCACAGTACATCGATGTTGTCGCCAGTGGTCGGCGGAAGGTGCACGTGCCCGTCGACCTGGGACCGGACCGCAGCGACGCACGGATGCACGCCAAGACCATAGGATCCTACGCAGTGCTGTAGGGGACCGCACCGCCACTTCCCAGAAAATTAGGGACACTGTTGCTCCTGGGGTATCGGCGAGGACCATTCGCAACCGTCTCCATGGAGCTGGCCTACGGTCCCGCACACCGTTAGGCCGTCTTCCGCTCACGCCCCAACATCGTGCAGCCCGCCTCCAGTGGTGTCGCGACAGGCGTGAATGGAGGGACGAATGGAGACGTGTCGTCTTCAGCGATGAGAGTCGCTTCTGCCTTGGTGCCAATGATGGTCGTATGCGTGTTTGGCGCCGTGCAGGTGAGCGCCACAATCAGGACTGCATACGACCGAGGCACACAGGGCCAACACCCGGCATCATGGTGTGGGGAGCGATCTCCTACACTGGCCGTACACCACTGGTGATCGTCGAGGGGACACTGAATAGTGCACGGTACATCCAAACCGTCATCGAACCCATCGTTCTACCATTCCTAGACCGGCAAGGGAACTTGCTGTTCCAACAGGACAATGCACGTCCGCATGTATCCCGTGCCACCCAACGTGCTCTAGAAGGTGTAAGTTAACTACCCTGGCCAGCAAGATCTCCGGATCTGTCCCCCATTGAGCATGTTTCGGACTGGATGAAGCGTCGTCTCACGCGGTCTGCACGTCCAGCACGAACGCTGGTCCAACTGAGGCGCCAGGTGGAAATGGCATGGCAAGCCGTTCCACAGGACTACATCCAGCATCTCTACGATCGTCTCCATGGGAGAATAGCAGCCTGCATTGCTGCGAAAGGTGGATATACACTGTACTAGTGCCGACATTGTGCATGCTCTGTTGCCTGTGTCTATGTGCCTGTGGTTCTGTCAGTGTGATCATGTGATGTATCTGACCCCAGGAATGTGTCAATAAAGTTTCTCCTTCCTGGGACAATGAATTCACGGTGTTCTTATTTCAATTTCCAGGATTGTACAAGGAAGCATGAAACATAAGCGCGAACAAAACTAAAGTAGTATATGGGCAACATACATACAATGCTTTTTAATAGAGCAGTTCACACACGGACTCGTAAACAGTAACAAGTAAGTGAGAGTCGACAGAACACCATGCGACGAAATTAGGTTTTGCTTTGTAAGAAACAAAAACGAATATGGAAACATTCACACCACCTCACATTACGAAAGTAAGCAAAAATCGAGCAGAATAAAAACAACATGTTTACAATGCAACTTACAGAGTACACACAAGAAGGCCGCAATTGGGAAGAAAATATAATGAAACAAGATCCTGTGCTTGTAAGATGATTTTTAAGTTTTGACATTTCCGCATAATAGTGGCCATGCGGTCAATATTCGTTTATACAAATAAATAATTTTAGAGTGAAAAGGCAGCCATGGTATCAACTGCAAAATTTTACACGACTTTGACCCCCAGCTACTAGAAGTTAATCTTAGTTTCCGATTGAGAGTTCTTGAATACCGGGTGATCAAAAAGTCAGTATAAATTTGAGAACTGAATAAATCACGGAATAATGTAGATAGAGAGGTAAAAACTGACACACATGCTTGGAATGACATGTGGTTTTATTGGAAGCAAAATAATACAAATGTTCAAAAAATAACCGACAGAAGGCGCTTCATCTGATCAGAATAGCAATAATTAGCATAACAAAGTAAGACAAAGAGTCCACCATCATTCCTCAACAATAGCTGTAGTCGAGGAATAATGTTGTGAACAGCACTGTAAAGCATGTCCGGAGTTATGGTGAGGCATTGGCGTCGGATGTTGTCTTTCAGCATCCCTAGAGATGTCGGTCGATCACAATACACTTGTGACTTCAGGTAACCCCAAAGCCAATAATCGCACGGACTGAGGTCTGGGGACCTGGGAGGCCAAGCATGGCAAAAGTGGCGGCTGAGCACACGATCATCACCAAACGACGCGCTCAAGAGATCTTTCACGCGCCTCGCAATGCTTCGCTTTTTTTGATTCTACTAAAACCTCATGTCATTCCAGGCACGTGTGACAATTTTTACCTATCTACATTATTCGGTGGTTTATTGAGTTTTCAAATTTATACTGACTTTTTTATCACCCCGTATATTAATTTGCAAGGTAACAGAAATGTTCCAGTTACACAGTTAACCACCAGACTACCTGGCCCACCTACAAAGTATACATGAAAAGTACACAAATCAAAAAACGTTTTTCATCACCCCGGTTCCCAGAATTCCTGAAGATAGACGTTGACTGTGGATATTTTATCACAGACACAGTCCCTTTGACTATTCAGAGATGTCACTAAACTCGCGCAAAGATGTAAACAACCATGCACGAGCAGCACCTATTAGACGGAGGGGGTCCGACAGCCGGTCAGTTCCAGTAATTCCACAAGGAAGGAGGTACAGGGTTCGTGTTGTCTGTAGTTCAACCATGCCTAGACGTTCAATACCGCGGTTCGATCGCGTCCGCATTGTTACTTTGTGCCAGGAAGGGCCCTCAATAAAGAAAGTTCCAGGCGTCTCGGAGTGAACCAAAGCTATGTTGTTCGGTCATGGAAGAGATATGACAGAAACTGTCTATGACATGCCTCGCTCAGGCCGCCCAAGGGCTACTACTGCAGTGCATGACCGCTACCTACGGATTATGGCTCGGAGGAACCCTGACTGCAATGCCACATGCTGAATAATGCTTTTTGTGCAGCCACAGGACGTCGTGTTACAGCTCAAACTGCGCGCAATAGGCTGCATGATACGCAACTTTACTCCCGACGTCCATGGCGAGATCCATGTTTGCAACCATGACACCATGCAGCGCGTGCAGATGGGCCCAACAACATGCCGAATGGACCGCTCAGGATTGGCATCACATTATCTTCACCGACGAGTGTCGCATATGTCTTCAACCAGACTATCGTCGGAGACGTGTTTGGAGACAACCTGGTCAGGCTGAATGCCTTAGACACACATTCGAGCGAGTGCAGCAAAGTGGAAGTTCCCTGCTGTTTTGGAGTGTCATAATGTGAGGCCGACGTACGCCGCTGGTGGTCATGGAAGGCGCCGTAATGGATGTACGATACGTGAATGCCACCCTCCAACCGGTAGTGCTACCATATCGGCAGCGTAATGGCGAGGCATTCGTCTTCATGGACGACAATTCGCGCCCCCATCGTGCACATCTTGTACTGACTTGCTTCGGGGTAACAACATCGCTCGACTAGAGTGGCCAGCATGTTCTCCAGACATGAACGCTATCGAACATGCCTCGAATAGTTTGAAAAGGGCTGTTTTTGGACGACGTGACCCACAAACCACTCTGAGGGATCGGCGCCGTATCGCCGTTGAGGAGTGGGACAATCTGGACCAACAGTGCCTTGATGAACGTGAGAATAGTACGCCACGACGAATACAGCATGCATCAATGCGAGAGGATGTGTTACTGGATATATGGGGAACAGGTGTGTGCAGCAATCTGGACCACCACATCTGAAAGTCTTGCTGTATGGTGGTACAACATGCAATGTGTGGTTTTCATGAGCAGTAAAAAGGCTGGAAATGATGATTACATTGATCTCTAATCCAATTTTCTGTAGAGGTTCCAGAACTCTAAGAACCGAGGTGATACAAAACTTTTTTTCTGTGTGTGTATGAAGTAGTTTTCGTAGTGGAACAGTTTTTCCGAACTGCTTTGTAATTCACCATCCTGTACTATATTCTCAAATTCATAACGTAAGCAATTTCATAGAGAATCCTCCGTTGGCCATCCTAATTTGGTACGTATATACAACGATTACCACTATGTAGGCCTAATACAATTGTTTTGTGTTAAAAAACTACTTGAAAAATTTAATCAGAGGTTTGCTTTACTGTAGCCTAGACAACGGCGAAGTGAAATCATAAACAGTGCACACTACCGCCTTGCGGCTGATTCATGAAGCTCTGTAAGCATCATAAGAATGGAGAATATTGTCAAATGGTCAATACTTGAGCTCACACGTTCAGTATGTATTGATCTACATCTACATCCATACTCCGCAAGCCACCTGACGGTGTGTGGCGGAGGGTACCTTGAGTACCTCTATCGGTTCTCCCTTCTATTCCAGTCTCGTAGTGTTCGTGGAAAGAAGGATTCTCGGTATGCTTCTGTGTGGGCTCTAATCTCTCTGATTTTATCCTCATGGTCTCTTCGCGAGATATACGTAGGAGGGAACAATATGCTGCTTGACTCTTCAGTGAAGGTATGTTCTCGAAACTTTAACAAAAGCCCGCACCGAGCTACTGAGCGTCTCTCCTGCAGTCTTCCACTGAAGTTAATCTATCATCTCCGTAACGCTTTCGCGATTACTAAATGATCTTGTAACGAAGCGCGCTGCTCTCCGTTGGATCTTCTCTATCTCTTCTATCAACCCGATCTGGTACGGATCCCACACTGCTGAGCAGTATTCAAACAGTGGGCGAACAAGCGTACAGTAACCTACTTCCTCTGTTTTCGGATTGCAATTCCTTAGGATTCTTCCAATGAATCTCAGTCTGGCATCTGCTTTACCAACAATCAACTTTATATGATCATTCCATTTTAAATCACTCCTAATGCGTACTCCCAGATAATTTATGGAATTAACTGCTTCTAGTTGCTGACCTACTATTTTGTAGCTAAATGATAAGGGATCTATCTTTCTATGTATTCGCAGCACATTACGCTTGTCTACATTGAGATTCAATTGCCATTCCCTGCACCATGCGTCAATTCGCTGCAGATCCTCCTGCATTTCAGTACAATTTTCCATTGTTACAACCTCTCGATACACCACAGCATCATCTGCAAAAAGCCTCAGTGAACTTCCGATGTCATCCACAGGGTCATTTATGTATATTGTGAATAGCAACGGTCCTATGACACTCCCCTGCGGCATACCTGAAATCACTCTTACTTCGGAAGACTTCTCTCCATTGAGAATGGCAAGCTGCGTTCTGTGATCTAGGAGCTCTTCAATCCAATCACACAATTGGTCTGATAGTCCATATGCTCTTACTTTGTTCATTAAACGACTGCGGGGAACTGTATCGAACGCCTTGCGGAAGCCAAGAAACACGGCATCTACCTGTGAACCCGTGTCTATGGCCCTCTGAGTCTCGTGGAAGAATAGCGCGAGCTGGGTTTCACACGGCCGTCTATTTCGAAACCCATCCTGATTCCTGCAGAGTAGATGTCTAGTCTCCAGAAAAGTCATTATACTAGAACATAATACGTGTTCCAAAATTCTACAACTGATGGACGTTAAAGATATAGGTCTATAGTTCTGCAATGCTGAGAACACATTGAAGACCATCAATATTTCTAGTACCGACAATAGGTCAATACGCGCTCACAGACGGTTAATATATTGATGGTCTGACAGTATTACTGAACGTGTGAAGGCCCATTAATATGTTACTTCCGAAGTTAAAACGTCGTTTGCTTTTAGAAAACCGCACTATCAGAAAAAAGCAAATCGATAACTACGAAACGCTATAGTAACGAAAGCATAATAAACCGGCGAGCGGCAGCAGGTGTAAAAGCGCCTTACCCCACCAGACACAGGACGCAGGCGGTGCAGTGTGTCCTGCTGTTGCTGACGACGTCCACCCGGGTCTTCACGGAAGCGTGGCAGAAGGGGCACACCAGGGAGCACGACTCAGGGCCGATCACCACCTCAGTCGCCACCACTGCACAAGACACCAAACACACGACCTCACCAACTACAAGCGATCAGAAGCTTTTGAAATGGCAGAACATAAGATTCTGCTGTCGACGCTTGTGAATTCTGCGGTCTATCCAACGGCTGGATCAGTTCCTTCCTCAGTAATCGTTTGCGAGAATTCAGCATCAAGCTCACTAATGTAAATGTTGAAATTATTTCTGAACACATATCAGAGTAAAATCTAATTAAATATGGTATACCTGAAAGCTCGGAAATGTACCACTTCTGTTCCTTTACGCATCAATAATCTGAGCTTAAATGTGGAGCCCATAAAACTGTCACATTAGCAGAAAACACGCATAGTTCTGTTAAAATGGGGAAACAAGAAAGAGTTACAGATACTAGTAAACACTGTCACAGAGAAACTTAACTACTGGGCACAGAATAACCACCTTAAAATAAACAAAGAAATCTAGCGATGCTTCGGACAAGCATACGTACATACTTCGGACAAGCATATGTACATCTTCGTAACCTCTCACAACGATAAACCAGATGCTAAGAGTGTAGAAACCATATTCTTACGACTATAACTGCAAACCAACATTAGATGATATAAGCATAAACAATATCTGACTCAAAATTGAGCAAACTTGCTATCTTATTTGTTCAATAAAATCCTGAAAGTGAGAAAAGCAGCAAACAGTAAAGGGTGCACATCACGCCTACTTTAATTCTCGCCTTAAATTATGGGTCACATTTTGGGGAAACTATGAAGCAGCTATCTGCAAGTTCAGGCTGCAACAAATTGTCGTTAGGATAGTGTTTGGATATAAACTTAGAGATTCATCTAGAGCATTGTTTAAGAACTTACGTACTACTCCTTTGCCGTGTATATACGTTACGGAAACCTTGTGTTTATTTCTTTACCGAGCGAGGTAGAGAACTGGTTAGCAGTGGTTAGCATATTGGGATGGCGTTCCGGAGGACAACGTTTCATATCCGCGTTGGACATCTGGATTTAGGTTTTACGTGATTTCCCTAAATCGCTCATTTCCTTAAAAGGGCGCGACCGATTTCTGCACCATCCTTGAAACAATCTGAGCTCCTACACCGTCTCTAATGACCTCGATGTCGACGGGACGTTGAATCCTAATCTTCCTTTCTTCTCTATTGCTTCCTTTAAAATAAATGTAACAGATGAGGACAGCAGACTGCAAAAATAGTGTTGTATTCATGATCACTATGCCAAACAAAACGGGAACTTAAATTTGAGCGAAATCAGCGCATCCACGTAGCAAAAAGATATTTTCCACGTGGGTGTTTAATTTTATAACAGACTTAACAAGCACATACAAACGAATACTGGTGTCAAAAACTATGCAAAATTTTTAAAGTCATATTTAACGCATGAATGATGTTACTCAATTGAAGAATGTTTAAATATATGAAGTGTATTATATAAATATTTAAATGTATGAACTATCTGCAATTTTAAATATGTATAGTAATCCCTTTCACCTGTATGCGTATGAATTAACTTGTGCAATTTTTAGGCATATGTTGTTTTTGTATACAATATGTCCAACAAAACTACAGAATATTTAAATTCAGTGCAGTACTCTCAGCCAGCGAGGAACGCGGGAGAACATGCATTATTCTTAGAGAAACACGTGTTCGTGTGACATCGTGGCGACAAATGCTCTAAGGTGTTTCTCTGGAACTTGTTTTCAGGGTACCGAGGAAGGTGGCCCGTGGATTTCTATTCGGAAGGACGGTGGTTGAAATATCCGTAGGGCCATCCAGATTCAGTTTTCTCCTGGTTTCCCCACATCGCTTTAGATGAATACGAAGCTGCTTACTGTGAATTGGAATGGCCGATTTCGATCCCCCACCTTGTTCAGTCCGGCCTTGTAATCAGTCTCTAATGACCTCATCGTCGACGAGATCCGAAATAGCAACTTCTCAGAGTCAACTGCGACGACTGTAAATATAAAGCTCGAGGTAATGACAAGGACCAAAGAAGTCATGTTGTCGTCACACTGCCAAACACATAAATGGGTCGTATTATGCGTTCAAGAAACTCACAGGGGCGGCGAAGCAAAAACGCAAGAAATACAGGGAATGCGATTAGTGTGGAAGCACTAGACCCCAAACACGGCAGTGCCAAATTCATTAGACCAGACGTAATCGTGACCTCTGTCGATAAAACCACAAATAATGGCACTGAAATACGAAAACTAGGAAGTGGAGAACTTCACAGTTGCAGCTGCGTACAAACTTCCGGTAAAAGAAATTACTTTCGTACCGCAAAAAGAAGTCAACAACCAAAATGCCAAATCCGCAGTAGGGAATTTCAACTGCCGCAGCATTAACTGGAGCTACAACGGAACAAATGAGAACGGTCATCTGCTGGAGGTGTGAGCATGACCCAAAACTTCTCTACTCCTTTACGTGTACAATATGGTTCAAATGGTTCAAATGGCTCTGAGCACTATGGGACTTAACATCTGAGGTCATCAGTCCCCTGCAACTTAGAACTACTTAAACTAATCTAAGGACATCACACACATCCATGCCCGAGGCAGGATTTGAACCTGCGACCGTAGCGGTCGTGCGGTTCCAGACTGAAGCGCCTAGAACCGCTCGGCCACATTGGCCGGCTGTGTAAAATATGGTAGCGTGGCTACAACGCTGCTGTATTAAAATGGAAAATGGTATAGCAGCCCATTCCTCGAACCCAGCACATATCAATTGGGATACAGGTGTATGCCACAGTTAAGGCCACTGCAGTGCCCTTCTGCAGAAGATTTAACTTTAGGAAGACCAAATGAACATTACTAGGCATTTGTAAAAATATTGCAAAGAATCTCAAGACAACATATACCACGCTGTTGCACACAGCAGTTCACTCGAGGACTTTCACATGAATCTAAGAAGCTCCTTGCTAAATATGAGAATTTATATCAGAAGGACCCTTTCCATGAAGAAACCGTAATATGCAGTACAGCACTGCTGGAAATACTAAGTGAAGCGAGGCACAGTAGATGGATTGAGACTCTGCAAAAGATGGACATGACAAACAGGAGCAAAATAGCCTGGTATCTTATTAAAAAGCTCAGCGGTGATCCTGAAAGGCTCCAGACTGCTTTTAGCCCTCCAACTGCCCTCGAATGAAAAGTTAAATGCAAAACGGCAAAAACTAAAAATCAACTGAATCATGTAATGGAAAACCCACACGTTCTCAGTGCCTTTCACTACGAAAGAACTCAACCAGGGCTTCAGTACTATGAAAAACGGTAAAGCGGCTGGGGCGGATGATATGTGCAGGGAGCAGATAAAACATTTTGACCTGGGCGCCAAAATGTGTATCCTGCAGCTCTTCAACCATTGTCATAAAACTAACAAAAATGGTTCAAATGGCTCTGAGCACTATGGGACTCAACTGCTGTGGTCATCAGTCCCCTAGAACTTAGAACTACTTAAACCTAACTAACCTAAGGACATCACATCACACCCATGCCCGAGGCAGGATTTGAACCTGCGACCGTAGCAACAGCGTGGCTCCGGACTGGAGCGCCTAGAACCGCACGGCCACCGCGGCCGGCACAAAACTAACAATATCCCCAAAAAATGTGGGGAGAGGCAAGGATAGAGGCGTTGCTGAAGTCTGGAAAGAAACCACCGACTTGTCTCATTTCTTTGTCACCTGAACAAACTGCATGAGAAACTCATTTTCAACCGTATGGCAGACTCTATCGATCTGAAACGCATCCTTCAAGAAGCTGCTTTTAGGCCGGGCAAAGTATGCACCAGCTGATTTATGTACCTGACAGAACATATAGAAGAAGGGTACGAAAGTAAAAAGATTTTAGGGCTAGCACTGGTCGATCTCAGCTCTCCATACGGTTGCTCTTCCATACAATCTGCAACGAACTGATAGATTGCAATTTTGTCGAGATCATTGAGTCTCCATTCCAAAAACAGAAAATTTTGCGTCGTTCTCGATCGAAAGGAGACCAGATAGGGAAACCAATGAGATGGGTTGTCCCAGGGAAGCGTTCTGGCCGCCTTCATTTATAACCTATACACTAATGGCCAGCCAGTACCAAATCATACTAAGCATTTCCTATATGCAGGTGACTTGGCAATCACAGCTCAGGGGAGGACTTTCGAGGAGGTAGAGCAGAAGCTGGAGAAAGCACTCAAAGTCTTATCAGAATACTATGAAAGCAACTCCCTTAAATCGAATTCTTCGAAGTCTCAAGTAAGAGCTTTCCACCTTCGATTTCGGCAAACAAAGCAGAAGCACAATGCTTTGTTGAATAATACCACACTGGAACATACAGATGAACTGAATTATCTGGGTGTGGCGTTAGAAAGTTCCCTGACACATAGATACCACTGCGAAAATAACCATTAGAATGTGGCTTCCAGTAAGAATAATTTGCGGAAACTCGTAAACAGAAAATGGGGAGCAAAACCTACTATCCTGAAACCACTGCCCAAGCTCTATTCTTCCCTACAGCTGGATATGCCTGCCAAGAATGGACTGGATCCACCCATGCGAAGAAGGTCGACATAAGCCTTACTGGAACATGTCTAATCACAACAGGATCTACGAAAAGCGGACCCAACCAAAGCTTTGCTGAGCTTCTGGTCTTGCGAGTCGCAGCTGCTGAAGAACATCTCACGAATTCACAGAGAGGCTCAGACAAACCATTGATGATCCACATCCTGCTCTTTGGCCCTGAGAGCGAGCCTGGACGACTGAGATCTCGTAAAGCGGATAGTGCCCGGCGGACACTCACACAAACTGGAAAACGCGGAGGACCCTCAACCGCATAAGAACAGGCGTGGCTCCAGTAAAAACAAAAGTGATCAAGTGGTGTCATGGTAACGTGGATGACGACAAATGCGATTATGGTGTTGTGCAAGACGTGGAACATACCCTGGCCTGTCCCTAAAGATGCAACTTTAACGAATTGAACAAGAAGAAGCCCTGAACGTGGCCTAATACTAGGCCACGTTAGAAACAGTCAAAATCTAAATGCAGCAGCCCATTACAAACAGTATTCTAAGGTGCTTAAAAATGTTATTAGGAAGGCAAAAAGTATGTGGTATGCCAATAGAATAGCTAAGTCTCAGGATAAAATTTAAAAAAATGGTCAGTCGTAAAGAAAGTGGCTGGTCTGCAGAGGCAAGTCGAGGATATAGAATCAGTGCGTAGTGGGAATGTCCGTGTTACTGATAAGTCGGTTTGGTCCCTTTAATCCTCAAACCAACCAACCAACTGATAAGTCGCATATATGTACAGTATTTAATAATCACTTTCTGAATATAGCAGGTGAACTAAATAGAAACCTAGTCCCAACGGGGAATCATATAGCCCTCTTAGAAAAAAGTGCTCCGTGACTGTTATCTGAAATGCTCTTCCATGATACTGACAAGAGGAAGATGGAGTTAATAATTAAATCACTAAAGACCAAGAACTCTCATGGATATGACGGGGTATCTAGCAGAATACTGAAGTATTGGTCTATGCATGTTAGCCCAGTACTTAGCCATATCTGTAACTTTTCCTGTAGGAGTGGTCGGTTTCCTGACCGATTAAAGTACTCGGTAGTGAAGCCACTTTATAAAAATGGAGACAGGGATAATGTTGACAATTTTAGACCTATTTCTATGCCATCGGTGTTTGCTAAAGTTATCGAGAATGTTGTACATACAATGCTACTGGAGCATTTAAATTCACATAATTTGCTGTCAAATGTACAGTTTGGTTTTAGAAATGGTTCAACAACTGAAAATGCTATATTCTCTCTTCTCTGTGATGTTTTGGACGGATTAAATAAAAGGTTGCGAACGCTAGGTGTTTTCTTTGATTTAACGAAGGCTTTTGACTGTGTTGACCACAAAATATTATTGCAGAAGTTGGACTATTATGGAGTAAGGGGAGTAGCTTACAATTGGTTCGCCTCTTACTTTAAGAACAGAAAGCAGAAGGTAATTCTCCGCGATATTGAGAGTGGTATTGACGTTCAGTCCCAGTGGGGCACTGTTAAGTGGGGCGCTCCCAAAGGGTCGGTGCTGGAGCCACTGCTGTTTCTTATTTATATAAATGATATGCCTTCTAGTATTACAGGTGATTCAAAAATATTTCTGTTTGCTGATGACACCAGCTTGGTAGTGAAGGATCTTGTGTGAAACAGTATCAAATAATGTAGTTCATGAAATAAGTTCGTGGCTTGTGGAAAATAATTTGATGCTAAATCACAGTAAGACTTAGTTTTTACAGTTTCTAACTCATAATTCAACAAGAACTGATATTTTAATCAGATAGAATGGGCATATTATAAGCGAGACGGAACAGTTTAAGTTCCTAGGCATTCCGATAGATAGTAAGCTGTTGTGAAAAGCCCATGTTCAGGATCTTGTTCAGAAACTAGTTACTGCTTTATTTATCATTAGAAGAGTATCTGAAATAAGTGACAGTTCAACACGAAAAGTAGTCTACTTCGCATATTTTCATACACTTATGTCGTATGGTATTAGTTTTTGGGGTAATTCTTCTGATTCAAAAAGGGTATTTTTGGCTCAAAAACGGGCTGTTCGAGCTATATGTGGTGTAAGTTCGAGAACCTCTTGTCGACCCCTATTCAATAGTCTGGGAATTGTGACATTGCCCTCACAGTATATATTTTCTTTAATGTCGTTTGTTGTTAGCAATATTAGCTTATTCCCAAGAGTTAGCAGCTTTCACTCAGTTAATACTAGGCAGAAATCAAATCTGCATGTGGAATGCACTTCCTTGACTCTTGTGCTGAAAGGAGTGCAGTATTCTGCTGCATCCATTTTCAATAAGCTACCACAAGAACTCAAAAATCTTAGCAGTAGCCCAAACACTTTTAAGTCCAAACTGAAGAGTTTCCTCGTGGCTCACTCCTATTCTGTCGAGGAGCTCCTGGAAGAGCTGAAAAACTAAGCAAATTCCAGTGTTACATTGTTGATTTTCCTTATTTAAAACTACGACTTGTCGCCTGAGTATGTTACTTATATTTCATTTTATCTGTTTCTACTATCGTGTTATAATTTCATGAATTGACTCGTTCCATGACCATGGAGACATCTCCTTAATTTGGTCCCACGGAACAATAAATAAATAAATAAAATGAAAAGCTATTGTTAGTTTCCGGACAGAAAAAGAAAAGTAAATTTTAAGCTGTATCTTTCTTTTACCGCTGGATACTTGCACCGTATACGTACACACTGGCTGTTGAACGTTGGCAGTACTGGGCGGAGGTGCAGGCTGAGGCTGTGGCTCGGCGTATGGCGGCGGCTGGTCGGAAGGAGTCTTCTTCTGCTCTTCTTCTCCGTCGTCCCGCCTGAAACAGACGGCAGTTGACGTAATTGCAATTCGCTCCATCTACGTCCTGTAAGGTTTTCAATTCTCAAATGCGACCTCTCCTATCCAAGTTGTCTGCAGCCGTCCACTGGCAGAACAGTCAAACTTTTTCTGTTCGTTGTTTCAGGATTTTGTTGTAGAGGAGGCTATTGATAAAAGGGCGACCGACAGTCTGATCAACAGGGACAGTGGCTTCACTCTCAGTAAGGCATGGGAAAAAGTGCTCAGCCACGTGCCTGAGCATCCCAGTGGAATAAAAACAGTTAATTCGCTGCAAGAGCTTAAGGTCTCAACAACGATTATGATTCGCATACCGGTAATAGTCCTGCACATAGTTTCAGCCCGGTATACACCTCCATCACTCTCTATATTCCACAAGTCGCTTTTTCTCTGTGAAAGAAGGTACTCCGTGTACTATTGTCATCTAAGGTTCACGGCAATTTCGGGAGATACACACTACTGGCCATTAAAAATTTCTATACCAAGAAGAAATGCAGATGATAAACGGGTATTCGTTGGACAAATACACTAGAACTGACATGTCATTACATTTTCACGCAATTTGGGTGCATAGATGATTAGAAAGCAGTACCCAGAACAACCAACTCTGGCCGTTATAACGGCCTTGATACGCCTGCGCATGGAGTCAAACAGAGCTTGGATGACGTGTACAGGTACAGCTGCCCACGCAGCTTCAACACGATACCACAGTTCATCAACAGTAGTGACTGGCGTATTGTGACGAGCCAGTTGCTCGACCACCATTGACCAGACGTTTTCAATTGATGAGAGATCTGGAGAATGTGCTGGCCAGGGCAGCAGTCGAACATCTTCTGCGTCCAGAAAGGCCCGTACAGGAACTGCTACATGCGGTCGTGCATTATCCTGCTGAAATGTACGGTTTCGCAGGGACCGAATGAAGGGCAGAGCCCCAGGTCGTAACATATCTGAAATGTAACGTCCACTATTCAAAGTGCCGTCAGTGCGAACAAGAGGTGGCCGAGACGTGTAACCAATGACACCCAATACCATCACGCCGGGTGATACGCCAGTATGGCGCTGACGAATACACGCTTCCAATGTACGTTCACCGCGATGTCGCCAAACACGGATGCGACCATCATGATCCTGTAATCAGAACCTGGATTCATCCGAAAAAATGACGTTTTGCCATTCGTGCACCCAGGTTCGTCGTTGAGTACAACATCACAGGCGCTCCTGTCTGTGATGCAGGGTCAAGGGTAACCGCAGCCATGGTCTCCGAGCTGATAGTCCATGCTGCAAACGTCGTCGAACTGTTCGTGCAGATGGTTGTTGTCTTGGAAACGTCCCCATCTGTTGACTCAGGGATCGAGACGTGGCTGCACGATCCGCTACAGTCATGC
Organism: Schistocerca americana; assembly: GCF_021461395.2. Lineage (NCBI taxonomy): Eukaryota > Metazoa > Arthropoda > Insecta > Orthoptera > Acrididae > Schistocerca > Schistocerca americana. Next base: position 739,457,704 of record NC_060119.1, on the reverse strand, counting down.
GGATAAGATGCCTGTCAATCTCGACTGCTAGTGATACGAGGCCGTTGGGATCCAGCACGGCGTTCTGTATTACCCTCCTGAACCCACCGATCCCATATCCTGCCAACGGTCATTGGATCTCGACCAACGCGAGCAGCAATGTCGCTATACGAGAAACCGCAATCGCGATAGACGGCAATCCGACCTTTATCAAAGTCGGATACGTGATGATACGCATTTCTCCTCCTTACACGAGGCATCACAACAACGTTCCACCAGGCAACGCCGGTCAACTGCTGTTCGTGTATGAGAAATCGGTTGGAAACTTTTCTCATGTCAGCACGTTGTAAGTGTCGCCACCGGCGTCAACCTTGTGTGAATGCTCTGAAGAGCTAATCACTAAATTTCGCGTCTGTAGGACGTCATCTTTGTGGTGTAGCAATTTTAATGGTCAATAGTGTATATAGGACGAAGCAACATATTCTCTGACTCTTCCAGAAAACTGCTCTTGGAATTTTAACAGTAAATCACATCGCGATGCACAACCCCTTTCCTTGAGCGTCTGCCACTAGAGTTGGGCGTGCATTTCCTTCCTGCTTTCACACGAATCTGTGAAGAAACGCACTACTCTTCTTTTGATCTTTCCTATTTCCTCTATCAATTCTCTCTGGTACAGATCCCAGCTGATGAGCAAAACTCAAGTTTCGCGGAAACAAGGGATTTTGTAAGCTACCTTCGTCGCGCTTGGACTACACTACATGAGGATTTTTCTCAGTCTGGCATCTGCCTTTCCTACGATTAGTTTTAGGTGGCCGTACCACTTCAAATTGCTCCGGACGCGTATTTCTCGAAATTTAATATATGTGACTGCTACCAGTGATTGTTCTAAATTGTGTAATCAAATAATAACCAATCTTTCTACGTATTTACGCGCAATACGTTACATTTGTTATAGTAATGAAGATTAAATGCCAATCCCTGATGCAAGCGTCCCATTGTTCGTGTTCCTGCGTTCCGCTATAGTTTTTTTTTATCTTAGCGAAAACATCATACGGGAACAGTCTCAGGGAGCTTCCGTCTTCATCCACTAGTCGATTTGTAAATTATATATAATTAACAGTAACGGTCCTTTCACACGCCCTTGGGATACGCCTGAGGCTACTTCTTAAGTCAGAACATTTTCCTCCGTTACAGAATGAAATGCTGTATCCTACTTGCTACGAGTTGTTCAGTCACAAACGTGGTTAGATATTCCTCACGCTAGTAGTTTGTTAACATGACGTCAGTGCTGTACTGTATCAAGCGCCTACCGGAAGTCAAAGAACACGGCATCAATCTGGACGCTACTGCCTTGTCGATCTCGTGATCGAATACAGCGAGGCGGGTTTCAAACAGTCATTGTTTACATAATCTATCTTGATTCCACAGACGAAAGTTTTGTCTTCATGATATGTCACACCATGCGAGCACAAAACGTATCAACAATTCTACAACAGACCTCTCTCAGAGATATAGGCTTGAAATCGTGTGCGTCTGTATGACGACCCTCCCTGGACACGGGAATGACCGACGAACCGGGGTGTCCGAGCGGTTCTAGGCGCTACAGTCTAGAACCGCGTGACCGCTACGGTCGCAGGTTCGAATCCTGCCTCGGGCATGGATGTGTGTGATGTCCTTAGGTTAGTTAGGTTTAAGTAGTTCTAAGTTCTAGGGGACTGACGACCTCAGAAGTTAAGTCCCATAGTGCTCAGAGCCATTTGAACGGGAATGACCTAGGAGCGCTTCGTTCCTCCAGAGAACTATCGTATCGATGCGAGCAGAGGAGTAAGTTCCTTCGCCTACTCTATTTAGAATCTATAGGTATCCCATAAAGTCTAGTGGCGTTAACTGTAGCGAGCGATTTTAACTGATTATCTAAACAAGGCCCCCGGAGTAGACAACATTCCATTAGAACTACTGATGGCCTTGGGAGAGTCAGTCCTGACAAAACTCTACCATCTGGTGAGCAAGATGTGTGCGACAGGTGAAATACCCTCAGACTTCAAGAAGAATATAATAATTCCAATCCCAAAGAAAGCAGGTGTTGACAGATGTGAAAATTACCGAACTATCAGTTTAATAAGTCACAGCTGCAAAATACTAACGCGAATTCTTTACAGGCGAATGGAAAAACTGGTTGAAGCCGGCCTCGGGGAAGATCAGTATGGATTCCGTAAAAATATTGGAACACGTGAGGCAATACTGACCTTACGACTTATCTTAGAAGAAAGATTAAGGAAAGGCAAGCCTAGCATTTGTAGACTTAGAGAAAGCTTTTGACAATGTTGACTGGAATACTCTCTTTCAAATTCAAAAGGTGGCAGGGGTAAAATACAGGGAGCGAAAGGCTATTTACAATTTGTACAGAAACCAGATGGCAGTTATAAGAGTCGAGGGGCATGAAAGGGAAGCATTGGTTGGGAAGGGAGTGAGACAGGGTTGTAGCCTCTCCCCGATGTTATTCAATCTGTATATTGAGCAAGCAGTAAAGGAAACAAAATAAAAGTTCGGAGTAGGAATTAAAATCCATGGAGAGGAAATAAAAACTTTGAGGTACGCCGATGACATTGTAATTCCGTCAGAGACAGCAAAGGACTTGGAAGAGCAGTTGAACGGAATGGACAGTGTCTTGAAAGGAGGATATAAGATGAACATCAACAAAAGCAAAACGAGGATAATGGAATGTAGTCGAATTAAGTCGGGTGATGCTGAGGGAATTAGATTAGGAAATGAGACACTTAAAGTAGTAAAGGAGTTTTGTTATTTGGGTAGCAAAATAACTGATGATGGTCGGAGTAGAGAAGATATAAAATGTAGACTGGCAATGGCAAGGAAAGCGTTTCTGAAGAAGAGAAATTTGTTAACATCGAGTATAGATTTAAGTGTCAGGAAGTCTTTTCTGGAAGTATTTGTATGGAGTGTGGCCATCTATGGTTGGTTGGTTGGTTCGGGGAAGGAGACCAGACAGCGTGGTCATCGGTCTCATCGGATTAGGGAAGGATGGGGAAGGAAGTCGGCCGTGCCCTTTCAGAGGAACCATCCCGGCATTTGCCTGGAGTGATTTAGGGAAATCACGGAAAACCTAAATCAGGATGGCCGGACGCGGGATTGAACCGTCGTCCTTCCGAATGCGAGTCCAGTGTGTAACCACTGCGCCACCTCGCTCGGTGGGCCATCTATGGAAGTGAATCATGGACGATAAATAGTTTGGACAAGAAGAGAACAGAAGCTTTCGAAATGTGGTGCTACAGAAGAATGCTGAAGATTAGACGGGTAGATCACATAACTAATGATGAAGTATTGAATAGAAGTGGGGAGAAGAGGAGTATGTGGCACAACTTGACAAAAAGAAGGGACCGGTTAGTAGGACATGTTCTGACGCATCAAGGGATCACAAATTTAGCACTGGAGGGCAGCGTGGAGGGTAAAAATCGTAGAGGGAGACCAAGGGATGAATACACAAAGCAGGTTCAGAAGGATATGGGTTGCAGTAAGTACTGGGAGATGAAGAAGCTTGCACAGGATAGGGTAGCATGGAGAGCTGCATCAAACCAGTCTCTGGACTGAAGACCACAACAACAACAACATCTACCGCGTTGTCGCTTATCTCAAGAAATGTCATTTTGGCGTTCATGAGACGACTGAAAGAAGGAATAGCCGACCAGGGTGGCCGAGTGGTTCTAGGCTCTTCAGTCTGGAACCGCGCGACCTCTACGGTCGCAGGTTCGAATCCTGCCTCGGGCATAGATGTGTGTGATGTCCTTAGGTTAGTTAGGTTTAAGTAGTTCTAGGTTCTTGGGGACTGATGACCTCAGATGTGAAGTCCCATAGTGCTCAGAGCCATTTGAACCAAGCCAACTATCAAGACGTAAACAGATTCTTCAGTTGTTAGTATTCGGCCAGACACAGACACATCTTGGAGTCGTTTCTTTTCTGATCAGATAATTCCATTTAGAAGTTGTAAATAGCAAAAATACATTTCACATATGTAGAGATAGCGCAAAATTCTAACTTGAAATGGAAAATACATTAAGTTCACATGGTGTGGAAGTAGAACAAGCTTTGATGGCGACAAACTTGGTCATTTATCTTATGTAAAAATAACTGACTCCTCATACTTTCACGTCCAGTAGGCCTTGGATTTGAATCCTACAGGAACAGTTTTAGACATTTTCCTCTTTATATCATTTATCGGCATTTTCCGTTGTTTCTGCGGTTAGAGATCACTGCGTAAGCATCTGGGTTTCGAGTTTGGCGTCCGGGTACAGTTCATCCACCAGAAAAGGCGATTTTGGACTTTTTCTGCTACATTAGTCGTTTATAGACTTTTTAATAATGGAAGTGCGTTATTATTTCTGCTTTCAGAAACTGCGCCCAAGGTCCGCAAGTTTAAGGTCATTTTTCAGACCTCTCAATTTTAGTCATTTTCTTATCTTTACTTTAATTATTTATTGTTGCTGACGCAAGGTAGGTGACTGTCATTTTTTCCTCAAGAGGACCAGCAACTAGAAAGAGATTACTTTAATTGACATATCTGCACACGATACGCCACGTCTTTTACGCACAGATAGAGAACCGCAATCAGAATCTAGGTCTCGTGAACATACACATATATTCTGCTATGCACATGCAATCTTCCATCATGACAACTATTCACATTCGCAAACCATGAGAATCATGTACCTAGTCATACATTGAAGCGCCAAATAAAGTGGTATAAGGATGCGTATTCAAATGCAGAGATATGTAAACAGACAGAATACGACGCTGCGGCCAGCAACGCCTGTAGGAGACAAGTGTCTGGCGCAGTTGTTAGATCGGTTACTGCTGCTACAATGGCAGGTTATCAAGATTTAAGTGAGTTTGAACGTGGTATTATAGTCGGCGCACGAGCGATGGGACACAGCAACTCCGAAGTAGCGATGAAGTATGGATTTTCCCTTACGATCATTTCACGAGTGTACCGTGAATATCAGGAATCAGGTAAAGCATCAAATCTCCGACATCACTGCGGCCGGAAAAAGATCCTGCAAGAACGGAACCAACAGCGATTGAAGAGAATCTTTCAACGTGATAGAAGTGCAACCCTTACGCAAATTGCTGCAGATTTCAATGCTGGGCCATCAGCAAGTGTCAGCGTGCGAACCATTCACCGAAACATAATCGATATGGGCTTTCGGAGCCGAAGGTCCACTCGTGTACCCTTGAAGACTGCACGACACAAAGATTTACGCCTCGCCTGGGCTCGTCAACGCCGACACTGGACTGTTGATGAGTACAACCATGTTGCCTGGTCGGACGAGTATCGTTTACAATTGTGGCGAGTGAATGGACGTGTACGGGTATCGAGACCTCATGAAACCATGGATCCTGAATGTCAAAAAAAAAAAAAAAAGAAAAAAAAAAGAAAAAGAAAAAAAAGGTGCAAATGTCTCCGAGCACTATGGGACTTAACATCTGAGCTCATCAGTCCCCTAGAACTTAGAACTACTTAAACCTAACCAACCTAAGGACATCACACACATCCATGCCCGAGGCAAGATTCGAACTTGCTACCGTAGCAGTCGCGTGGTTCCGGCCTGAAGCGCCTGCATGTCAGCAGGGGAAGCTGGTGGAGACTTCTAGATACGACTCTGACAAGTAACACGTACATAAGCATCCTGCCTGATCAACTGCAGCCACTGAGGTCCATTGTGCATTCCGGCGAATTTGGGAAAATACAGCAGGACAATGCGACACCCCACACGTCCAGAATTGCTACAGACTGGCTCCATGAATACCGTCCTGAGTTTAAACACTTCCGCTGGCCACCAGACTCCCCAAACATTAACATTATTGAGCATATCTGGGATGCCATGCAACGTACTGTTCAGAAAAACGTCCCCCCCCCCCCCCCCCCCAAGCAGACCCACATTCTCAGCTTTCTCGACACACTATTCCCGCAAGGGTTCGAGCGTATGTGTGCATTCGCTCAGAAATGAACCTTGGCTTGTGATTGGCGGTTTGAATGTCAATGCTTTCTATTAGCTATATGTGTATTGTGTTACCCTAAGCCACCGAGGACATATGAATCATTGCGGCTGCGCGGACTTATCCTAAGCACGCCCCTGTCATACACTCGTAATTTCGGCGATCACAAGCCAAGGATCATTTCCCGCTCGACCTCGTGCGAGAATAGTCCTTGCCATGAGCATTGAGGTATGTGGGTAAGCAACACTACTTTCGTAGTGTGTGGAGTAAGCTGAGGTTGTGGGTCTGCTGGGGGGTTAGAGCGCGTGCCTGGTAAGCAGACATCCCGGTCGGGCACACATTTTCAACTGCACCCGTTGATTTCCATCAACGTCCCGTACACAGCTGATGTTTGTAATTCATTGAAATTTCGTTCTTCACGGCTGTCACGATCCACCATGGTGTCTGTTCTTCCGGTCATATCCGAAAGAACATACCCATATGGTTAATAGAATGCACTGATGCTCAAACCGTTATATGCACTGAAAGCTGGCTAAAGCCGTAGGTAAGTTCAGGTGAAATTTTTGCGAAGAACCTAACATTGTTTCAGAAGGATAGGCTAAACACAGTTGGCGGCGGCGTGTTTGTTGCTGCTAGAAGTAGTTTATGGTTCAAATGGCTCTGAGCACTATGGGACTTAACATCTATGGTCATCAGTCCCCTAGAACTTAGAACTACTTAAACCTAACTAACCTTAGGACATCACTCAACACCCAGTCATCACGAGGCAGAAAAATTAGTTTATCTTGTACCGAAATTGAAGTAGATAGTTCCTGTGAATTAGTATGGGCAGAGATCATTCTTCGAAATAAAATAATAACTGTTTCCTCTTATCGAGCTGCCAACTCAAAGCTTCAAAGATAACTTGAGTTTAATTTCAAACACATACCCAACTCATGCAGTTATATTTGGTGGTGAGTTTGATTTACGCTCGATATGTTCGCGAAAATACATGTTTAAATCCGGCGGTACGCATCAACATCATCCGAAAATGTAATAGACGCATTCTCTGAAAATTATTTCGAGCAGTTAGTACATGATCCCACGCGAATATTAAACAGTTGTGAAAAAACACTTAACCTCTTAGCGACAAATAATCCTGTTAATAACGAACATCAAGAAGGAAACAGGGATTAGTGAACACAGGTTCAGTGTAGCGAGACTGAATGTTTCAACTCCTAAATCCCCCAAAAAATAAACGAAAAGCACATCTGTGTAAAAAAGCAGATAAACATTGTCTTCCTGTGAGACAATCTCCACTCCTTCCAAATTAACAACGTTAGTGTGGAACAGATGTGGCTTGAATTCAAAGAAATAGTATCGACAGCAATTGAGATATTTATACCAAGTAAATTAACAAACGATGGAGCTGATCCCTCTTGGTACACGAAACGGTTCAGAGCACTGTTGCAGAAACAACGAAAAAAAAATGCCAAATTTAAAGAACGCAAAATCTCCAAGAGTGGCGATCTTATACAGAGGCCCGATATTTAGCGCGGACTTCGTCATGCATATAATAGTTTCCACAATGAAACTTTGTCTCGAAACCTGACAGAAAATGCAAAGAGATTCTAGTCGTGTGTAAAGTATGCCAGCGGCAAGACACAATCAATGCCTTCTCTGCGCGATAGCAATGGAGATTCTACCGACGACAGTGCTGCCAAAGCAGAGTTACTAAACACAATCTTCCGAAATTCCTTCATCGAAAAAGGGGAAGTAAATACTCCAGAATTCGAATCAAGAACAGCTGCCAACAGGAGTAACTTAGAAATAAATATCCTCGAAGTAGTGAAACAACATAAATCACTTCATGAAAGCAAATTTTCCGGTCCAGATTGTATACCAGTTAGGTTGCTTTCAGAGTATGCTGGTGAGATAGCTCCATACTCCACAATCATATACAACCGCACGCTTGACGAAAGATCCATATCCAGAGATTGGACAGTTGCGCAAGTCACACCAATATTCAAGAAAGTAGTATGAGCAAAACTCCTTATGTATAAGAGTTATTACTTCCCTATTGTCACCTATGGAGGAGAAAGATGGAAAATGACAGAAAGGGACTGGAGCAGACTGCAAGCAGGGGAAATGAAATTTCTCAGAGCACTTAAGGGAAAAACAAGAATGGACAGAGAAAGGAACGTAGATTTCAGAAAGGATCTTAAACAACAAAGTATGAGAAAAGAAATTGAAAATAAAGAGATTAAGATGCTACGGGCATGTTAAGAGGATGTGTGGACAGAGACTCCCCAAATTTATATAAGAACTAAAGATATATGGAAAAAGACCCAGAGGGCGCCCGAGAAGGTGGAAAACAGGAGTGAGAATATCTGTGAAAAGGAGAGGTGTGACTTGGCAGCAAGTGGAGGAAGAAAAGTGGGCGGAGCACCGAGCCAAATGGAGAGGACTCGTCACCACCCTGACCCGGCAGTAGCTGCAGCGGGATCCGGATATAGATAGATAGTATAGTAATTCATTAAATTACAGGCGCAAGTCATAACATATGCAAAATGGTTCAAATGGCTCTGAGCACTACGGGACTTAACATCTGAGGTCATCAGTCCCCTAGAACTTAGAATTTCAATTGGATCGGAACACTATGGGACTTAATTTCTAAGGTCATCAGTCCCCTAGAACTTAGAACTACTTAAACCTAACTAACCTAAGGACATCACACACATCCATGGCCGAGGCTGGATTCGAACCTGCGACCGTAGCGGTTGCCCTGTTCCAGACTGAAGGGCCTAGAACCGCTCGGCCACACCGGCCGGCGTCGATATGCAGCAGGATTTTGAAATATATATTGTGTTCCTGACGACATTGTAATTCTATCAGAGATAGCAAAGGACTTGGAAGAGCAGTTGAAAGGAATGGATTGTGTCTTCAAAGAAGGACACAACATCAACAACAGCAAAACGAGGATAATGCCATATAGTCGAAATAAAACAGATGATGCTGAGGGAACCAGCTTAAGAAATGAGACACTTAAAGTAGGTGAGTTTTACTATTTCGGCGGGAAATTAACTGATGATGATCCAAATAGAGAGGATACAAAATGTAGACTGGCTATAGTAAGGAAAGCGTTTCTGAAGGAGAGAAATTTGTTAATATCGAGTATAGATTTGAGAGTCAGGGAGTCCTTTTTGAAAGTATTTGTATGGAGTGTAGCCATGTATGGAAGTGAAACATGGACTATAAATAGTAATAGACCTTAAACGAGAATAGAAGCTTTCGAAATGTGGTGCTACAAAAGAATGCTGAAGATTAGATGGGTAAATCACATAACTAATGAGGAGGTATTGAACAGAACTGGAGAGCAGAGGAATTTGTGGTTCAACTCGACTAGAAGAAAGGATCGGTTGGTGGGACACGTTCTGAGACATCAATAGAATACCGATTTAGTATTGGAGGGAAGCGTAGAACACCGATTTAGTATTGGAGGGAAGCGTGGAGGGTAAAAATTGTAGAGGGAGACAAGAGATGAATACACTAAGCAGATTCAGAAGGATGTAGGTTGCAGCAGTTACTCGAAGGTGAAGAGGTTTACGCAGGATAGAGTAGCATTGAGAGCTGCTTTAAATCAGTCTTTGGACTGAATAACAGAACAACAAAATTTTGTTTGAACATTAAGAATTACCTCGAAGAGAACGGTCATCGACACACAGTCCACACGGATTTAAAAAACATCATTCTTGTGAAACTCAACTAGCTCTTTACACACACGAAGTCTTGAGTGCTGCTAAAATTAAAATATGGTTGAATATGCTAAATATGACAAAGTGCATAATCAGATCCCGTTTTAAATGTTATTTTTAATGAAGATACTCTAGTTTCGTTGTCATTTCCGGATTATTGTGCCGCCTTCAGTGTTAACGTACAAGTATACATCTTGAGTGCTGTCGTACCACACAAGCGGCCTGAAATTACGTGCTGATAGGAATATCGTCTCATTTATGTAACTGGATTCGTGATTTCCCGTCAGAGAGGTCACGGTTCGTAGTAATTGACGTTAAGTCATTGGAAAAAATAGAAGTGATTTCTGGCGTTTCCCAACGTAGTGTTATAGGCCCTGTGCTGTTCCTTATCCATATAAACGGTCCAGGAGATAATGTGAGCAGCCGTCTTAGTTGTTTGGAAATGGTGCTGTCATTTATCGTCTAGTATAGTCATCAGAAGATCAAAACAAATTGCAAAACGATTTAGAAAAACTATCTGTATGGTGCGAAAGTTGGCTGCACCTCTCATCTCGAAATCTGAATTAAGCGCTCCGCCTCTCTACAGCGGACGGTAGAAAAAAAAGCCTCGATCTGTTCGATATGGTTTATCTAGGACTGTTTCGGTTCTTGTTATTGGACGAGGAAAGCAGTATGAAAATAACAAGCATGTTTTCCTTTTAGTTTTATCATATAAAACTGCTAATCAGCATAAAAGTCTTAACAGTGACATGTAAGTCGGCTTAAAGTGGTCCGTGATGTGATAATCCCTAACATTATCATTTACGGCTTCAAAAACGTGTTTTCCTATAATCCAGAGTGTATCTGGTGATGATAAGAGTAGCCGAACCTAATGGACAAAATTAAACAGACCGAATGCAATGATCAAATAACGGAATTCTTACAAAAAACAGCTTTCAGGGCTTTTTTTTGTATGAACTGTGCAATACCAAATGGCGATCACTCCAAGAATTGCAGAAATAATGGTTACTTTTAATAAATAGTACAAAAATATGAGAAAAGCAGAAATACAAAGAAATTGTTAGTTACCCGAAAAACCTCAGAAATTTTACAGCTAAGAAGTAACAATAACATCCATCTTAACATAGAAAACATTATAAAAAATGAGGAAGAGGAGACTGATATTCTTTGTAGATATTTACACAGTGTATGAAACAGCTTAACCAAAAGAATTTTCAAATATATTTTGTAAAAAAGTCAAGATTCACTTGGATACAAGCGATCAAGGATGGTTTAGAAAGAAACGTCAAATAGAAGATGGAGTAATACAAAGAGGAATACTTAGGAGGAATGTCTAAAAAAATTGAAAATTTACGGGAGGAGGAAAGAAAAGAGAAAAGATACTGAATGGTCTGAAGATACGTAAAAGAAACACAAAATAACAATGAAGAAATACAGAAACTAAAGGAAGGAACAACAAAAGGTTAAGGATTGAAATTTCTACATGTTCTCTAGAAGACGATAACTCAGAAAGAAAGAAGAAATAATTAGCCATCCATATTGTAATTCAATGGTTCAAATGGCTCTGAGCACTATGGGACTCAACTGCTGTGGTCATAAGTCCCCTAGAACGTAGAACTACTTAAACCTAACTAACCTAAGGACATCACACAACACCCAGCCATCACGAGGCAGAGAAAATCCCTGACCCCGCCGGGTATTGTAATTCAAATTATTGTTTGTTAACTCATGTGTACTGAAAAGTTTTCTCAGCTTCAGGATTTTACATACATTGTTGAACAAATACATTGTACAACAAGCAATTACAGTTAGGTTTATCTATAACTTCGTGGTCTCTTCGGTATCAATGACTGCTAATGACTTTTCGCTATTGCAACAGTCATGAACGTCGGTACTAGAAAATCTGCATTGTATTGAGTGGACCTAACTGTAGGGTGCAGTAAATGTATACGTGTACGTTAACACTGAAGGCGGCACAATAATCCGGAAATGACAACGAAACTAGAGTATCTTCATTAAAAAAAACATTTAAAACGGGATCTGATTATGCACTTTGTCATATTTAGCATATTCAACTATATTTTAGTTTTATAGTTGATATGTAATATAGTAGAACTTAGGTATATCTATAAATAAGCCAAAGATAATGGCTTTCAATGGAAGGAATCCCGTCAGAGCGAAAATAATAAATGAGAAAATTTTGGAACAAGTACCCCACATCAGCCATCTAGAATGTGACATTAGTTTTAACTACGACTAAGACATTGAAAAGAAGGTTGATGAACATCAAGCTAGCGACGGAACAATTGGAAGAAATTTGGGAAAAAAAAGAAAACAACACAAATGATATTCTATAACTTATGGCTGTACCTAGTCTTGTATACGGTTTAGAATCATGGAGAGTAACCAAAAAAAATCACATGTACAAGTTGCAGAAATAAATTTCATGTGAGTCTGCAATAAAAAGGATAAAATAAGGAATGAAACAAAAAGGTCATAATATCAAATATTTTCAGTTAATAACAAGACAGAAGAGAATAGTATGAAACGAGAGGATCATGTTGGCAGAATGACAAAAAAATAGATCGCCAAAAAGATAGTGAATTATTGAACGACTGGAAAAGAGAACCATGTAGACCTTGTAAGTGATGGATGGACGGATGGATGAATGATAGGAACTGGAACAGCTGATTACAACACCTAATCCTTGGGAGGAGATGATGATGATGATGATAACTGGTATACCATCAACACGGTTTCACACGGTTTAGCGTCAATAGTTTTCACTGCGATGTTAACCTTTCTGTCGTACTCTCGTATTCACCTGTAACCACCATTGATGGTAACTCATTTTGGACGCTGCCGGTGACACATTTTAGTTAATACGGTGAATCTAACTGTAATTCCTTTCATTTAATTCTTTTACATAACTTCCTTCTTTTGCCGTTATTTCACGCGTAGATCTGAATATGATATAATTCTGACGAAGCCAGTAACATTAATAAAATGTATGATGTAGACTGTCTTGCTCAGAAAATATGTAATAACGCTTATAGTACATCCTCGATTATAAAGAAGCCAAGTCGACATGAGGTTCACTCACACCTAGCTGGGTTTTGGTGTGGAGAACCTATTATTGTTCAACAAGTGGTGTTAGACATGGTGCTGGGTTGTTCCATTGTTTCACTGGTCTTAGTGCATTTCCTCTTTACGATAACTATATGGACTTAGGAAGAACGTTCTACAATTAACTGAGGTAGATTGACAATTTTCGATACCAGTCAGTTCCCCTGAAGGATTCAACAAATATTTTAAAATTACAATGATGATTAAATAAATACCTTATCATTGTTCAGAATAGGCAGAAGGTAGTAGGTAGCCCGAGGTCCAGGTTAATATTGTGCTTAATTATTTCTGGAAAAGTATGATGGAGCCTCACACTATCGTCCAGTAAATAAAATACACTGAGGTGGAAAAAGTCATGAGCTATCTCATAATACCGTGTCGGACCACCTTTTGTCCGGCATAGTGCAGCAACTCGACGTGGCAAGGACTCCACAAGTCGTCCGCCCCGACAGCTGGATGGTCAGCGTGACGGACTGCCGTCCTAAGGAGCCCGGGTTCGATTCCCAGCTGGATCGGGGATGTTCTACGCTCAGGGACTGGGTGTTTTGTTGTCTTCATCATCATTTCATCCCCATCCGGCGCACAGGTCGCCCAGTGTGGCGTCGAATGTAATAAGACCTGCGCCAAGGATGCCAGACCAGCCCCGTAAGGGGCCTCCCAGCCAATGACGCCAAAAGCTCATTTCCATTGGAAGTCCCCTGCAGAAATAGTGAGCTATGTCTCTCTCGCCGTCCATAATTGCAAAAGTTTTTCCGCTGCAGGATTTTGTCCACGAACTGACCTCTCGATTATATCCCATAAAAGTTTGATGGGATTATTGTCTGACGACCTGGTTGGTCTCATCATTCTCTCGGATTGTCCAGGAGGTTCTTCAAACAATTCGCGGAACAATTGTGCCCCGGCGACATGGCACTCTGTTGTCACAAATATTCAATCTTTGTTTCAGATCTTGAAGTCCAGGAATGGCTGAACATCGTCTCATTTGGTTCAATCCATTCCAAATAAACGAACCGCACAGCATTATGGAGCCACCATCAATTTGCAGAGTGCCTTATCGACAATTTGAGTCCATGACATCGTGACGTCTGCACCACATTCGAACTGTGCCGTCGCCTCTTAGCAACTGAAATCGGAACTCATGTGAAGAGGCCACGGTTTACCAGTCTTCTAGTGTCCAACCGATATGGTGACGAGCCCAGGAGAGGTAATGCAGGCGATGTCGTGCTTTTGGCAGAGATAATTGCGTTGGTCGTCTGCTGCCATACACCATTAACGTCACATTTTGCCATACTGTCCTAACGGATACGTTCGTCTTACATTCCACATTGATTTTTTCGATCATTTCATGTGTTTTTTGTTTGTCTGTTAGCACTGACAATCCTACTCAAACGCCTCTCCTCTCGATTGTTAAGTGAAGACAGTCAGCCACTGCGTCGCTCATGGTGAGAGGTAATACCCGAAATTTGGTATTCTCGACACACTTTTGACTCTGTGGATCTCAAAATATCCAATTTCTCGAAGATTTCTGAAACGCGTCTAGCTGCAACTACCATTCCGCTTTCAAAGTCTGTTAGTTCCCGTTGTACGGTCATATTCACGACGGAAACGTTTTCAAATCACCTGAATACAAATAACAGCTTCGCCAATGCACTACCCTTTCATACTTTGTGTACTCAATATTACCATCATCTGTATATGTGCATATCGCTATCCCATGACCTCTGTCTCCTCAGTGTACAAGATTATGGAATAATGCATTGCAGATTTAATAGCAACTATCTCATTACATTCTTCATATAACGAAGAGTTGTAGGTAGGGGGAGGAAGGGGGCTCATGCTAGAAGCGATAGCATCGTCGGATCTACCTCAAGCAAGTATAAAGTGATCATTATTATCAAAAGTAAACTTTGAACAAAACCATGGCCATGTCCAAATGTTCTCGTTGAAAGGGGCAGAGTAATGGATAGAGGTTTACGACACGATCTTGCCCTTGGAGAACATTGATATCCCTAAAATCTGAAGACGCAGCAGTGATCAACGGCATACGTATGCAGAAGGCAACGGGAAGAGCTGTACTATAAAAACAAAATGGTTCAAATGGCTCTGAGGACTATGGGACGTAACATCTGAGGTCATCAGTCTCCTAGAACTTAGAACTACTTAAACGTAGCTAACCTAAGGACATCGCACACATCCATGGCCGAGGCAGGATTCGAACCTGAGACCGTAGCGGCCGCGCGGTTCCAGACTGAAGCGCCTAGAACCGCTCGGCCACATCGGCCGGCGCTGTACCATATACACAAAAATTGTATTGTCGACGAGCGCAATCTTCTAAAAAATATTCTTAGTTACTTGAAGGAAGATGAACTTCTTATCCAATATCGCTTGTAAACAACCTTTATTGTCGAGTAATGTTTCGGTAAGTACGGTTACTATCTTCAGACTTAGATAAATGGTTATGCTTACCGAAACAGGTAGTCGACGATAAAAGTTGTTTACAAACGATTTCGGGTAATAAGTTCAACTTCATTCAAGTTGTTAAACCAGATCGCCCCTTAACGCTCACGATGAGTAAACTAATGAATATTGTTATGATTACGACCTCTTCGAAAATAATTTTGAAAGTAGGCTAGTCATCGATTCTGACGAGATGGTCAAAGTGTGAAGCAGGAAGCTGTAACTAGCACTCAAAAATTAAGCTAATGTTCTATGAAGTGCAATACCGAAGGCTATAAGTGTGAACGTTGTACTGCAAACTGGAAAGAGAGATGAGTGTAATTAGGTATTGCTGCAACGAAACGCAAATACGACTATTTATGTCCAGATGATTGTAGCAACGGTATGAATGGCGTAACTTATACTGAGATGGGTATGAGTAGCAAGAACGAAGGTGAATTAATGTGAAAAACTCAGGGACAGAGTTGTTCTTCTCAGAACTGATTAAGAACTGACGTCAACAATTGTTTTCACGTTCATGTGCACACATCGGGATCTAATATCACGAAATTTGAGTGAATGATGCAACTGGGCAATTCACAAAATAAATAAGACTATTTGAAGGTAACTTGATGGTGCTACGTCACTGAAATACTGTGATGCAACTGAGCAATTCACAAAATAA
The DNA here is from genome assembly GCF_021461395.2 of Schistocerca americana. Classification (NCBI taxonomy): domain Eukaryota; kingdom Metazoa; phylum Arthropoda; class Insecta; order Orthoptera; family Acrididae; genus Schistocerca; species Schistocerca americana. The sequence goes on along the minus strand of NC_060119.1, from coordinate 739,441,735 downwards.
ATAGGAAGATATGAGTATAAATTGTTGGTACTAGTTCACTGAAATACTGTAGTAAGGGAGAGAATGGAAAGAATTATTGGAGGTCTGAGGGGAAAAAGAGACAGTTTTGCAATAAATTTCGCCTTGTTGTGGCTAACACTATCTCCCAAAATCGCAAGAAGGGTACATCTGGAAAAACTGGGGCTACATAAAGAAGTATCAGTAGTATTAATCTTGTTTGGACAAATATTTAGAAATCATATAGTAGACTATAAAGGAAACTCAAGTTTAGGCAGATGATACTCCAGCACCCATGAACGATGAAATATGCATAATTATGGCGAGACGAACGGTGATTTCTTCAGTGCAGATGCACGCCAGGTTCAAACTCTTCCGGAAATCGGCTAAATGCCACGAGTAATAGGGTAAGGGCAAGGCGCACAATATAAGTAGTGTGTGGATAAGCTGCAAATTTAGATCTGATGGGAGGCGTGCTAGGGTAGTCCATGGAGTTGCTCTGACCACTGTGTCCAGATGGCGTAGTGGTCAGAGCATCTGGCTAGCAAGCAGGAGACTCAGATTAGAACCTCAGTCCGCCACAAATTTTCAACTTTGCCAAATGATTTCAATCAATGTCCACTCGTAACCAATGTCTGTAACTTTTTTGTCTCTTAAAGAAAAAGGATTACACAATGAAATGGAATATTGAAAATTTGAGATAGAGTAAAGTAAAACGTACACTACTGGCCATTAAAATTGCTACACCAACAAGAAATGTAGATGATAAACGGGTATTCAATGAACAAATATATTATACTAGAACTGACATGTGATTACATTTTCACGCAATTTAGGTGCATAGATCCTGAGAAATCAGTACCCAGAACAACCACCTCTGGCAGTAATAACGGCCTTGATACGCCTGGGCATTGAATCTAACAGAGCTTGGATGGCGTGTACAGATACATCTGCCCATGCAGCTTCAACACGATACCACAGTTCATCAAGAGTAGTGACTGGCGTATTGTGACGAGCCAGTTGCTCGGCCACCATTGACCAGACGTTTTCAATTGGTGAGAGACCTGGAGAATGTGCTCGCCAGGGCAGCAGTCGAACATTTTCTGTACCCAGAAAGGCCCGTACAGGACCTGCAACATGTTGTCATGCATTATCCTGCTGAAATGTAGGGTTTCGCAGGGATCGAATGAAGGGTAGAGAGACGGGTCGTAACACATCTGAAATGTAACGTCCACTGTTCAAAGTGCCGCCAATGCGAACAAGAGGTGACCGAGACGTGAAACCAGTGGCAACGCATACCATCACGCCGGATGATACGCCAGTATGGCGATGACGAATACACGCTTCCAATGTGCGTTCACCGCGATGTCGCCAAACACTGATACGACCATCATGACGCTGTAAACAGAACCTGGACTCATCCGAAAAAATGACGTTTTGCCATTCGTGCACCCAGGTTCGTCGTTGAGTACGCTATCGCAGGCGCTCCTGTCTGTGATGCAGCGTCAAGGGTAACCGCAGCCATGGTCTCCGAGCTGATAGTCCATGCTGCTGCAAACGTCGTCGAACTGTTCGTGCAGATGGTTGTTGTCATGCAAAAGTCCTCATCTGTTGACTCAGGGATCGAGACGTGGCTGCACGATCCGTTACAACCATGCGGATGAGATGCCTGTCATCTCGACTGCTAGTGATACGAGGCCGTTGGAATTCAGCACGGCGTTCCGCATTAACCTTCTGAACCCACCGATTCCATATTCTGCTAACAGTCATTGGATCTCGACCAACGCGAGCAGCAATGTCGCGATACGATAAACCGCAATCGCAATAGGCTACAATCCGACCTTTATCAAAGTCGGAAACGTGATGGTACGCATTTCTCCTCCTTACACGAGGCATCACAACGTTTCACAAGGCAACGCAGGTCAACTACTGTTCGTGTATGAGAAACCGGTTGGAATCTTTCCTTATGTCAGCACGTTGTAGGTGTCGCCAACGGCGCCAACCTTGTGTGAATGCTCTGAAAAGCTAATAATTTGCACATCACAGCATCTTTTTCCTGTCCGTTAAATTTCGCGTCTGTAGCACGTCATCTTCGCGGTATAGCACATTTAATGGCCAGTAGTGTAGATCGACAAGAAGAGAGTGAAAATGCGCTAAGTGAAAAGAAGGGAGGAACGTAATGACGAAGAAATAATCGAGCCGCAACAGCACATCACGGTTACAGTGAAATCGGTGGCACAAAAACAAGGAGAGCTCAGGGGGTATTCCAATTCATCGAACCTTGAAGTTGTTGTAAGTGTGCTACGAAGAGGGTTAATAAAAAGAAGCAAAGGGCAAATCTCTGATAAGTGCATGAAAAAAGAGAAACTTTCAGGAGATGGGGAAGAATATGCCGAAGACTCACACGATGGATTAGAACTGTTTCGAAGTGTAATGGAGAAGGACATCAAAGTTGATGTGGAAGAAACAGATGATGCAATAATGAGATCTGAGGTTGACGGATTACCGAACGATCTAAGATCAGGCAGTTCAGCAGGAGCTGATGTTATAACTTGGGGCCTGCTAATATCGCTAAGAGGAACGGAATTAAAATTTCATCTGACCTGGTGTCAAAAATAAATGGAGAATACCATCAGTTTTCCAAAAGTGTTACTATCGTTTTATGTCAATACACGAGAGAATAAATATAAAAAGTAACAGACTATCAATCTATTAGGCTATTGTAAGCCGCTGTCCAGAATTCTGTAAGGGTAATTAGAAAGAAAAGTTGAGGCATTACTGAACGAAGATACGTTTTGCTTCCGGAAAGGAAAATGGTATTAGAGAAGCAGTTCAGATTTTGCGCTTAGTAATGTAAAGAATAAATAAAATTCAGGGTTTGCTAACATTTGCAGAGGATGTAGTCATTCTGACAAGGTGAGGTAGACATCAAAGGCCTTCCTATGGACTGGACTGGATACTTCGCACCGAGTATTAGATAAGTGAAAGCGTTGTTGAAAACTAAAATGAATAGAACCGTGACTTGCTTAGCTTCAAAACTGAGAATGAAACAGTTGTAAGAAGATGTGAACCCGGTAGTTGCCAAAGAAAAGAAGATATCTAGTCCTTCTCAGTGGAACAGACAGTTCTCGCTGAAAAATCTCGATTGGTATGAAATATTGATTTGGGATTGAGAAAAAGCTTCCCGAGAGCATAAGTGTGGGATATGTCACTGTATGGAAGTGAATCGTGGACCACGGGAGAGAGTAAACAGTAGACGCTATGAGGGGGAAGAATTGTTAGATGTGACAGAAGAGACAGTAGTAGATTTAGAAGAGATAGGGGATCCATTGTTAGAATCAGAATTTAAAAGAGCTTTGGAAGATTTAAGACTACATACGGCAGAAAATATAGATAATATTCCATCAGAATTTCTAAAATTGTTGAGTAAAGTGGCAACAAACGAACGACTGAAGCTGCTGGTGTTAGACCGGCTGAATTTCGGAAAAATACCAGCCACACAATTTCAAAGACTGCAAGAGCTGACAAGTGTGAGAATTAGCGCACAATCAGCTTGACAGATCATGCACTCAAGTTTCTGACAAGAATAATATACAGAAGACTGGAAAAGAAAATTGAAGATGTGGTAGATGACGATCAAATTGACTTTAGGAAAAGTAAAGGCACCAGAGAGGCAATTCTGACGTTGCAGTTGATAATGGCAGCAAGACTAAAGAAAAGGAAATCAATAATAGCTCTCTGCTAGGAACGCACCTCCACTGCAGAGGCCATTTTCATGGGGACATACGCCGCCGCTGCCTATTGGAACTTTAGGTAACTATAGGGGCCGAGCAGGATTATTCAACGATGCACCACAAAAAAATTCCGCATTTTTTTTCAACCGAAATTTGTCGAGAAAAAAAGTGTGTTTCATTTCTTAAAATAGTGGAAAATGCTGACAAACTGGCACTAAGAGAGAAAGACTGAGTCGATTTTCAAGATATTATTATTCAGAAACGTTCAGGATGACATTTATGGAACTATATGAAAAAAAAACTGATGATTATAAAGAATCCGCCTCGACTGCAAATAGAAACCGGATGTTGTCCTAGGTTTCGGGGCGGATAACCACGGCTTCTTCGGAACACACTAAACTACAAACTGCCTAAAGAGGCATGGCCCAATACTAACACAGAACGCCCAAAAGGGCAAAAGACTCGCATAAAATGTAAAATAGACGGTACGTATCATGTCAATAGTTGTACTTAGCTCAAACGTCAGAAGCGCGCTTCCTCACCCCAGCCAACGTTCAGTGGGCCGCGGGCTGTCAGGTACCTGGGGCTATATTAAAGACAATGTGTACAGCAATAACGCCAAAATCATTGCTGAGCTGAAACCGCCTTTCAAGAGGTCATCGAGAGTATCAATGTTTAGACACTTTAGTGGGTCATGCAGGTTTTCGCTATTCGTCTACGCTACATCATCACCAATGATGGCAGGCAATCGAACATTTCATAACCTAAATCCGAATATTTTTATTGACGTTTACAAGTTGAATAAAGGGTGCGGACGCCGTAGTCTGTAGCTAATTTAAGTTTTTTTTTTCATGTAGTTCAATATTTGTTACCCTGTATGTAGTCATATCTTACTCGCTAATTGGCTGGTTCAAATGGCTCTGAGCACTATGCGACTTAACTTCTGAGGTCATCAGTCGCCTGGAACTTAGAACTAATTAAACCTAACTAATCTAAGGACATCACACACATCCATGCCCGAGGCAGGAGTCGAACCTGCGACCGTAGCGGTCGCTCGGTTCCAGACTGTAGCGCCTAGAGCCGCACGGCCACTCCAGCCGGCTACTCGCTAATTAATCTTGGCACATCTACCTCTATAGTCCCGTTCGAGCGATATTCATACTCTTCAGTGAAGGCTAGTTCGCATAGTCTTATTCTCCACACTCCTGTGTAGTAAGAAGACACCTACTCTCCAGAGCAACATTCTCCCTCGTTGCCTGTAATTTGTCCCTAAGACGTGATCGATAGAGTACTGTGCGTAACCATCCGTTATCCCACCAGTGACAACGGAGGCGTGTTAGACAAGTGTACTTGTCTAACACGCCTCCGTTGTCACTGGTTGGATAAAACTCTGATACGAATTAAAATTATGGCATTAAAAGAAATTCTCACCAATATTCGACCGTAATATGGAAGAGAGGCAGCGCCTTACCTGCCAAAATCCTCAACTAACACATCAGTATCCCTGATTAAGCACAAAATCTTTGTGCATTTTCTCCTGGGATAAGGTGATATGAGCCAGCTGATAGTGAAGCACTCTTCGCACAGATAGATTGAGCTCTGCAGTCACCTTCGTCCCATTTTAGAGAAATTTTTTTGAGTTTGATTCTCTTCCTCCTATACTAACGTCACAAAATAGCACGGCACTGCACTGTATACAGGAAACGTATATACTGTACTTGATGCCCAACAAGAACACTTTTCGAAGAAATCGTCCCAATGCACAGGAAGAAAGCATACTTTTCCGTCTAGCCAGTCCCTGTCAACACCATACGACCTTATTTTTTTCTGTTGACACGAGGCTTACATTTAGGTACGTGAATAGTTAAGACTTTTGCTGAAACACTTCCCCCTAACTGCTAGAGAATCATAGAACTTGTATAACGTTGAAAACGGTGAACTTGCCTTTGTTCGACATTTGCATCCATTTTGCACTAAAGCTCCCGTTCTTGTACTGACCACAGTTTCCTTGTTTCCTTCCTTAAATAGGCTAGCAGCAATTGGGAGGAGAGGAGACACAATTCTGTTTCGAGTGCTGCGAAAAACACATGCTATTATCAAAGATACCAACGACCTGTCTTTTCCTCCAGGTCCCTCCCCCCCCCCCCCACCACCACCACCACCCCTCAACCACTCTGTACGTTCCAGATTCCCGTTACTATTACGACAGGTGCCCGTGTGACGTCAAAATTGCACCATCAGTTATCGTTAGCGGTACTGTATCACTCATCACAAGGAATGTAGTACGACCGAGATAAGCTGTGACAGTGTGGGCGTTAGCGAAAAAATGAAAACAACCTCGTCAGTACATTACTACAAGTGAATACCTTCCTCGTTCAACATATCCTGCTGTAAGTGAACTGATTTTATTAACATGTCACAGGAGATCCACGAATCTGTTTTCACAGTTACATTGAGACAGCTGTTTAGCGTAACCACTGCTCATTAAGGAAAAGATAGAAATCACAAAGTGACAAGACAGAGCTGCCTATGAACTTAAGGAACGTTAGCTGACTTTCACAGTTCCTAGTAGTGATTAAAGGTGCTGCTATCGCACGTCTTAAGCGATTTGCGCTCACCTGTAGATGTAGTACAAGATCTGATGACATTGTGTCAGAACATGAAAGAAATAAAAGGAAAATCTGTGATATCTGGAAAGAAACTTGTAACACATGAGACACGGGTGCATAAATTACTACCTTTGCGAAAGAAAGAATAAGACTGATACCCGATACGTAGAAGAGGACGTGCACACTACCTCAGAGGCCAAAGTCGCAATTCTGTGTATTAACTGCGGATAATCATAAGATCGATCATAGACACCAATTGTGGAGCTTCATAAGGAACACCTAAACACATAGCATTCGATTTTTCAACTCACGCACATGTCTGTCACAACCAATAATGTTAGCACAATGGCACGGGTTTATGAAAGAGCATTTACAACTACAAAAATGTTTATCAATATATCGATGTATGTTAAGTAAAAATATAAACGAGCATCGAAATAGTATGGAAAGATAGCAAAGAATAGCACCGTCTACTACAAGAAAAACTGATGTGATGGAGACGATTTGTCTTATGTCTCCTAATATTGATTTCAAATGGTTGGCCGCGGCTGTCGATGTCAGCAAGCAACCGAGGGCTTTTCTGTTAGATGAGATGACACCAAAACTCTGTATACCAGTAAAGTGAAGACACTAAGGACGGTAGTCATGGAAACCCCCTACCTACTACAAAACGACTTTATGGAAGTCGCGGAGTAGAAACAGACCCTGGTTCCCTCCACAGTTTATGTAACTCAATACATACTGCTGGCCATAAATACAGCGAAAGCGTCAATCCAGCAATTCAGTAAATTAAAGTCAGGGTTCATGGAAGTCGTCTGTAGTATAAAATGAAATACTGCCTTGATTTATTTTCCTCTTCTTAAGACAGAATAGTTTAACTGTGGATACGAACTTCCTCTTATTCAAAACAGTAACGACACATGACATTTCTTTGTATGGCTTAGGTGCTACAAATTCACTTCTGCCATTCCGGATTTTGGCACCACGCGGCTCTGTGCCCTCTCGTTACTATCGATTGCTCGGTAGGCAGGGAGGGCTGGTCTAAATGGTTCTTCGTGCAAAAAAAAAGACTAATTGCAACAGTTTTTAAAAAATGCTTCCGCCTTGCCAACTAAAATTTTGATAGTGCATTTCTTTCGATGTATTCTTCCTGCGTAAAAAAATTTCGAGGTGAGTTTCGACATGTCGGATTGAACTATTCCCTCTTCAGTGTTGTTGCTTTTTTTATTTGCAACTTGTAGTTCCCAGTATGTAGCAGTGCGCTAAAGGAGTATAAAAATCCTTAAATGAAAATTTCCAATACCATCGTCGTTCCTCAAATAGGGACCTACATAGGAAACGTTGTGAGGTAGCATGCAGTATTATACAAGCTGAAAATTGAAGCGAAAAGACTTTCCTACTTATCATACAGACAGTGACTTGGTGCGCTCCATGACTACCGACTCTGTAAAGTGTAAAGTGAGCTAGAATAACCTAATACAGAGCTGCCGTTTCATGTACCGAATTACACAGACAAAATCACATATATTTTCACTACTAAATCGACATATTGCGTATGTGGACGCAGTTTTCTTTCTGGCTTTCCGTGCACTGAATACGTAAATATCTCGAGGATGTGTACTGAATTACGCAGCAGTCTTAATCGTGATAATTAGTTTGTATTCAGTAAAACCTCTCAGACTAGTTTTACGATCACCCATTTTCATCAGAAGAATGCTGAAGATTAGATGGGTAGATCACATAACTAATGAGGAGATACTGAATAGAATTGGGGAGAAGAGGAGTTTGTGGCACAACTTGACAAGAAGAAGGGACCGGTTGGTAGGACATGTTCTGAGGCATCAAGGGATCACAAATTTAGCATTGGAGGGCAGCGTGGAGGGTAAAAATCGTAGAGGGAGACCAAGAGATAAATACACTAAGCAAATTCAGAAGGATGTAGGTTGCAGTAAGTACTGGGAGATGAAGAAGCTTGCACAGGATAGAGTAGCATGGAGAGCTGCATCAAACCAGTCTCAGGACTGAAGAAAACAACAACAACAACATTTTCATCAAATCACTGAATATGCGCATAGTTAATGTCTACTCATTAAGCTTTCAGTTGTGTAAAATACGTTAAAATTTTCATTTAAATGTCGATTGATTTAATGACATACAGGTTCTTTGCGCAAGTCGATTAATATAGGTAACTGCATAAGGACCCTAGTGCGACCTACTGTAGATACTGCTGTTGTATTTCGGGTCATTATGAAGCAGACAAGAGGATGAGGCATGGAATGAAACCCGAGCACGCTACTAGGCCGTAACAGGTCAACATAGCCCACACCAAAGTGTGACACACATGCTCCAAGAACTGAAATTGGAATCTCTCAAAGAAAGAAGGTGACGTTACTCGTCAAATTTAGGGACCGGAGTTCGGGGAAAACTGTGTGCAGATCTGCTACCTCCATCACGTATATCGCTTAGGATTTTATAAATCTGGTGATTATTAGATAGCAGCAACAATTCAGAATTGCCAGCGCCTGTTAATGGATGTGGAACTATTCTCCACAGAAAAGGGACTGTAAGAAGATAAGATAGCTTATAATGTGTATTTAAGTATACGGACAGTAAAGCTTTCCTTGGCTCATACAGGAAACGGATTGGTCAGAAAATTGTTGAAAAGCAAACGTAGGTAAGACACAAAAAATGAAGCCATCACCTGTGGTGTTTAACATCGCTTCCTCCCGCAGTCTGCTGATAATCTATTCGGTGTCATCGCACACTGTGAACACAGAATCAATTATTTCTGTGCCAGTTCGGTGCATACGTTTCGAAAACCCATTGATGTTCTTTCCAACGCCAATGAACTAAAGTGTACCGTACTTCCTTTCATTGTCATAATTTTTTTACTGTGTCTTAGTAAACCATCTTATACTATGACATGGTTCAGTAACGTTACGCGATGACAATGGCTCCCTCGGGCAAGGCATTGTGACTTTCTACAAGTAATTCTCACTCTCCAGCGGATTGTGAGCTGATACGCATCTTCCTGGAAGATTAAAACTATGTGCCGGATTGGCACTCGAACCCAGGACCTTTGGTTTTCGCTGGAATGTTCTCTACCAACTGACCTACCCCAGCAGGACTCACGACTCGCCCTCACAGCTTGTTTCCAGAATGAATTCTACCTCCGAATCTGAATCTGAAAGTTCCTGGCAAATAGTTTGATTACGCCGACCATAGGACAGTATTATTGAAAATATCGTCAGCAGTAAAAGTGATACTGCAGCTTCTTCACACACAGGGTGAAACAGCTGAGACAGGCAAGGACATAGCCAAAGTGGGGTCCAGGAGGTTCGGACACCCCCCCCCCCCCAACCTCTTCCCTGCTCCTATCACCTAAATGAAATTATACACAAGCTATTTGCCATGTAGTGAAACTGAAAGATTTCTTTGATTTTCAGTAATACAACGAAAAAGGGTTACAAACAGTCTATGGTCAGCAAAGCCAACGATAAATCATAGCTCTCTACCAGTTATCACCCGTACCTATTTTAACCTAGACCGAGAGCTCAGTTCTTTGTTAATTAAGTCAGTTCTTACCTGAATTTAATGTACGTGCTACCGTTTATTCTTTCTGTGCTGTGTGCAGTTGCGATATTTTCTAATTATGGATAAGTTTGTAACAAGAAAGAAGAGGAAAACCGATTTTGATTCGTGTAAATTGAAAATATGTACGCACTGCTATAATATCCTAAGTATCTGTCTACAGCAGTTTAATGTTAGCACTGGATTTGTTATTTGGAGGCTAGAAGAACTTTGTGGTTGCAATATTTCAGTATTTCACACGGCAAGGGAGTGGTAAATATCATTACAAAACACTAAATTAAAATCAGTGCATAAAAATACACTTGAATATATGTGGCCCCGAAACCGCGTTGTTCGACAAAAATGACGGCCGAAAGGCGATGGTTGCATTTTTTTTAATTTGCTCAATATTCTGTAATTAATAGGCCAAATGGCAAAATATCGCCCAGTCTGGTCCCCTGAGTGGTGTTCGTTTATAAAAATCAGTACCGATAAGGAAGCCAACGGTCTTGCCGCAGTGCTAACACCGGTTCCCGTCAGATTACCGAAGTTAAGCGCTGTCGGGCTTGGCTAGCACTTGGATAGGTGAACATCCGGTCTGCCGAGCGCTGTTGGCAAGCGGCGTACACTCAGCCCTCGTGAGGCAAACTTAGGAGCTCCTTGATTAGGGAACAAACGGCCAGGAGAGCGGTCTGCTGACTACATTCCCCTCCGTATGCTCATCCAGTGACGCCAGTGATCTAAGGATGACACGATGGTCGGTCGGTACTGTTGGGACTTCAAGGCCTGTTCGGACAGCGTTCCGTTTCGTTTAGTTTAGTTCCGATACGGAACGGAACGATGGGGAGGGGTTTGTGGAGGGCGGAAGGTGTGTTTGCTGATAGCACATCCTACGGTTCGTTCGTGTAAAAGATTTTTTCAGCGGACTGCTTGAATTCGTCCCAGCCGACTGCTCCCTGCGTCCCTCTCTCGTCCAAAATCTATTTACGCTCTTGTAGTACTATAATAACTGAAGCAAGCACAATTAAATCTTAAGATATGGATGCACTAATGTACTATCAAATAACTAAGCACGCACGATTAAAGGAAAAACATACACTTTCAGAATTCAGACTTTCGTTGTGATTCATTTTATTTTAAAACAATGTACAGCAACCAGTTTTTCCGAATTCTCCACCTACTCGGGTATCTCTGCGTAATGAGCCGCTAAAGTAGCAGCCTCTGGATTTGGGAGGCTATGTGGATTGAGTCCATCTGGTGGCAATCTTTAAAATGGTTTTCTGTGGTTTCTGATGCCGGGGTTTGTCCCTCTCTGTGGGCCTGAGCCAATTCTTTCCGAATACCTTTCTTTCCTGACAGATTACAGTTCCCTTAAAGATGCAGCTCCTCTACTTAAATGAAAAAGAGCTTTATCGAGGGTGAGCCGAGCATTTCTTCAGAGACTAAGTTATATGATAAGCTATATGATAAATAAATAATAACACGAATTCTCCCGATTTAGGCTTATGCATTCGTCTGGTGGGACGTTCTTCGATACAGAAAATGATCTTTCTTATTATGCAAGAAGATGCAGATGCATACTTAAATGAGGAAATGGGAGTGTATAAGGTTGAACAATTCCGGATCCTATGCATTTTCGCACCAAAAATTATTCTAGCTTCTCCGTCGAATCGAGATCTCTTTACACAAAACCCCTGCCTCTAGTGATCATAGTGTCCCAAAAAGTCTGCACTCGTTCATTCTTGATCACTTCCTCAGCTCAAATCCAGACTGAAAGAAGAAGCATGTAAAATGACGTGCAGGTTGAACGTAAACTAGGGCATGAGTACTTCTTAGTGGTTTCCCAAAATACAGCCCTCCTAATCAAATCAGGTGACAAAAGTCAAAGGATATCTCCTAACATCCTGTCTGACCTTTTTCCCGCCGTAGTACAGCAACTCGACGTGGCATGGACTCAACAAGTCGTTGGAAATTCCCTGCAGAAGTACTGAGTCATGCTGCCTCTACAGCTGTCCATAACTGCGAAAGTGTTCTTGGTCCAGGATTTTGTATGGCCTCTAAATTATGTTCCGAAAATGTTCGATGGGATTCATGTTGGGCGATTTGGTTGGCCAAATCATTCGCTGGAAAGTTCTTCAAACCGATTGAACAATTTGCGGTCCAGTGTCACGGCCTATTGTCATCCATAAAAATTCCATCGTTGTTTGGGAACATGAAGTCCATGAATGGCTGCAAATAGTCTCAGAATAACAGAGGTTGAAAATACCGCTTCAGTTGTAAAGTTCCTTTATCACACGACCGGTTTCGGGCTCTCATAAGCTCATCAGGTGTCAAAGTTGGTGCTGTGGCCATCCAAGGCCGAGTTGGACGTTTACCAGGCGCTGTGTGTTATCTGTGAGCGCAGAACGGGGAGCCACAGCACCAAGTTCGACACCTGAAGATCACCTTATGAGAGCCCGAAACCGGTCGTGCGATAATAAAAGAACTTTAGAACTGAAGCAGTACTTTCAACCTCTGGTACAATGCTCCGTTGCGGATGTTCCCCCAACAGGATGGTTTGTAGTCTCAGAATAGCCCAACTTAACCATTTACAGTCAATGGTAGTCAGCTGGACCAGAGGACCCAGCCCATCCCATGTCAACACATCGCACACCATTATGGACCTACCACCATCTTGCACAGCGCGTGGTTGAGAAGTTGGGTCCAAGGCTTCGTGCGGTCTGCGCCACAATCGTACACTACCATCAGCTCTTACCAACTGAAATCTGGACTCATCTGATCATGTCGTCTAGGGCCCAGCCGACATGAGCACAAGTCCAGAAAACACGCTTCACACGATGTCGTTGTGTTACCAAAGGCATTCCCGTCGATCGTCTGCTGCCACAGGCCATTAAATCCAATTTTCGTTGCACTATCCTAACAAACACGTTCGTCCTACGTTCCACATTAATTTCTGCGGTACCTTCACGCAGTGTTGCTTGTCTGTTAGCATTGACAACTCACCTCAGACGTTGCTGCTCTCGTCGTTAACTGAAAGCCGTCGGCACCGCGTCGTCCGTGGTGACCTGGTAATACCTAAAATTTAGTATCGTCGGCTAACTCTTTACTCTATTGATCTCTGAATACTGAACTCCCTAACGATTTCCGAAATGGAATGTCTAGCTCCAATTACTATTCACGCTAAAAGTCTGTTAACTGCCGTCGTGCGGCAATGACAGCTCGCCAAATGCACTGCCCCCTTATACCTTGTGTACGTGATACTATCGCCATCTGTATATGCGCATACTGCTGTCGCATGACTGTCACCTCAGCGTAACTATGTTTGGTGAGAACTTCGTGATCATCACCGAGAAAAATTGTTTACTGTCCGTTATGGAAACTTTCAGAATAAATGAAAAAGGTCATCCTTTATAAATGGGACCCATCCTTTGACAAAAATCTGGTTGCGCCCTTGAGAAAGGCAATCCCAATACACCCATAATGAACAAATATATGAAGGTGCGGTTTTCTCCAAGTTATAGCAGACAATATGGCGGATTTCCTGAGGTGCGCAACTTGTTTTTATCTTTTAAATTCACAGAATAACGACACCGACTTTGTTTCTTTCTAACGGAACTGTCATTTGAAAGAAGCTCCTAAGATAGCTTCAATGACGTAACATATATGGGACTTGATCAAATAGTATCAAGATAACAACGCCGCAGATCACTATCCCTCTGACAGTAGAAAAGGTTACACATACACTATATGATCAAAAGTATCCAGACACCCTCAAAAACATACGTTTTTCATATTAGGTGCAGTGTGTTGCCACCTACCGTCAGGTATTCCATATCAGTGACCTCAGTAGTCATTAGACATCGTGAGAGAGCAGAATGGGGCGCACCGGGTAACTCACGGACTTCGAACGTGGTCAGGTGATTGGGTGTCACTTGTGTCATAAGTCTGCACCTGAGATTTCCACACTCCTAAACATCCAAAGGTCCGCTGTTTCCGATGTGATAGTGAAGCGGAAGTGTGAAGGGACACGTACAGCACAAAACCGTATAGGCCGACCTCGTCTGTTAACTGACATAGACCGCCGACAGTTGAAGAGGGTCGTAATGTGTAATAGGCAGACATCTACCCAGACCATCAGACAGGAATTCCAAACTGCATCAGCATCCACTAAAAGTACTATGACAGTAAGGTGGGAGGTGAGGAAACTCGACTTCATAGTCGAGCGGATGCTCATAAGCCACACATCACGCCGGTGAATGCCAAAAGACGCCTCGCTTGGTGTAAGGAGCGCAATCATTGGACGATTGAACAGTGGAAAAACGTGGAGTGAAGAATCACGGTACACAGTGTGGCGATCCGATGGCAGGGTGTGAGTATGGTGAATGCCCGTTGTACGTCATCTGCCAGCGTGTGTAGTACCAACAGTAAAATTTGGAGGCAGTGGTTTTAAGGTGCGGTCGTGTTTTTCATGGAGGGGGCTTGCACCCCTTATTGTTTTGCATAGCACTATCACAGCACAGGCATACATAGATGTTCTAAGCATCTTCTTGCTTCCCACTGTTGAAGAGCAGTTCGGGGATGGCGACTGCATCTTTGAACACGATAGGGCACCTGTTCATAATGCACGGCCTGTGGCGGAGTGGTTACACATAGTAACATCCCCGTAATGGACTGGCCTGCACAGAGTCCTGATCTGAATCCTATATATGTCTGGGATGTTTTGGAACGCTGACTTCGTGCCAGGCCTCACCGACCGACATCGATACTTCTCCTCAGTGCAGCCCTCCGTAAAGAATGGGCTGCCATTCCCCAAGAAACCTCCCAGCTAATTGAACGTATGCCTGCTAGAGTGGAAGTTGTCATTAAGGCTAAGGGTGGGCCAACTCTATATTGAATTCCAGCATTACTCATAGAGGGCGCCACGAACTTGTAAGTCATTTCCAGCCAGGTGACCGGATACTTTTGATCACAAAGTGTACGCCTGCTCTATTAAACAAAAAGCAAGCGAACACGTAACTCGGAAATGGTTCTCGTACTTAGCTGTGCACTTGAAGCTCATGAGACTGTGTTCTGCTCTTGTAGCAATCAGATGATTTGCTCGTAAACCTATTGAGAGATTCACAAAGTATCCGATAGTCGAAAAAGTGAATATCGCTTACGGTGAATGCCTGAAAACTATTAGAGTAGATACGCGATCTGTAAGCTGAAGAGTGTCCAGAGTGAGCCAAGCGCTCACGATCCGTCTTTGCAAACATTATGAGAAGAAGGTTTCAGAAACTGAAAGTGTGGAGAATAAAATACGCCAAGAAAAAGGAGACCAACTGATGAATGAAATGAAACCAATATTTTAGCAGCAGTAACACACAATGCAAATATCACTAAGAGCATCTCTAAAGTACGAGAGGGTTCAACCAAACGAGTGTTCTGCGAACACTACACTAGATAGCATTTCGTCTTCTTCACATATCGCTGCATCTGCAGCTTGATGGACATGACTTCCAGAATTGGTTACTGTTCTTCGAACGTAATCTACGAACAGAGCGCAGTAATGCGGTATATCTAAGCAAAACTTTGTTTAATCGTCGCACTATACACTGATCATCAGCCGAAAATTCACAATGAGTACAGAGAAGTGGGTAAAAACATCGATCTTGTTCCATCAACGTTTTGTGCATGTTTTTCAAGATCTGTATCATGTTAAAATTCAACGTGCGCTACTGTTTCTCCAGAGTCACTTTATAGTATGTAATAATGCCAAAAGTGAACATTTTGAGCACTCGGTATGACAGCCATGATAATACATGTGGTATAACAGAGTAGGCGTTTGTGGAACCTTATCTGCTGGCGACGGGACACTGGTTTGCGGCGCTGTTATTTTGATATTATTTAATCAAATCGCACGCACGTAATGTCGTTGAAGTTCTCTTAGAAGCCAGTTTAAACTGGCACACAAAATATATACAGGGTGCCCAGCTATCTTGTCCACCCAAAATATCTCTGGAACAATAACAGCTATTGGAAAACGACTTTCACCGGTATCAATGTAGGGCTGGGGCCCATGAATGTACATATTTGGAAACATTCTAAAAAGAAAGCATATGTGTTTTTTAACACAAACTTATGTTTTTTTTAAATGGACCTCCTATATTTTTTCTTCAGCAATCCATAGCATGACAAAGCACATACACAATGGCGTTGATTGCATCGCAATATTCCCATTACATCCCGAGATATTGAGACGCGAAGTTGACGCTTGAAACACCCGACATGCGCTGCTAGCGCACGTCCTGAGGCTCAGGCGTGAACCCCATGCTGCCCATAATCGCGATGTGATTGACATGTGTAATCACACCTCCATACTTATCAAGAGGTCCGAAACGAATAATACGGCCTGCTGCCATCAACTCTCATAAGCACATAATGGTTTCCCTCTTGCACGTTTTACGTATCTACGTACACAATATGAACCAGTACCGATCCGTGTACACCCGTCAGGTTGTCTTATTTATCCTGCACACCCAAAATAAATTTTATCTAATGCGTTATATGACCCATTGTGCCTGTCGCGCAGGGCCTGGCTCTACCTAGTCAAGTGTCCAACGTAGTTCCCACTACTGCCACAGTTACCACTTCGCCTTGTTTATGATTTGCGACCCATGCAAACTCCTGTACTCCACCACCCTCCGAGCATCCCATTTGTTGTTGCTTTGGCGTGCAGTACACCGCTTGCCAGTGTAGTCGTGCATCAGAGTAATCTAGTGACGGCACGGAGGTAGTACACCTTGTAAATAAACGTTGTGTTGTGGAACTTATACTGTACAGTATAATGTACACACATGAAGATATGGTAGAAATGCTGCTGATCTATGGAGAATGGACGTTGACGGGAAATACGTTATGCGATTGCTTGTTTGTTGATAGTACTGTTAGCGAACATTATGATTATTAAGTTAATATGTCTGTTTTCTACCCTACTCTACATACCTGTACTGTACCCTGTTGTAGGTGGACAAAATGCTGTTCACGTAGAACGACTGTATAGAAGACGATTCCCTAACAAGCCATCGCCTTCGCGCCGGATGTTTGGTCGTCTCACATCTCGGCTACGTGAAACGGGAAGCTTAAATCCAAGACCTCGACATCGTCCTAGAACACGCACAGACGAACGTGCTGAAGTTGCTGTGCTCGCTACCATAGCTGTGAATCCTCAAATCAGCACACGTCAAATTGAAGGTGAAGTTGGTGTGTCGAAATCAAGTGCACAGCGTATTCTTAAACGTCATAAATTTCATCCTTACCATGTTCATTTACACCAGGATCTTCATGGAAATGACTTCCGCAATAGGGTAACATTTTGTCGGTGGGCTCAGCAAAAACCCCTGACTAATCCAAATTTTTTTGCAGATGTTCTCTTTACCGACGAGGCATCATTCTCCAACAAAGGAATTGTCAATATGAGGAATATGCATTATTGATCCGCAGACAATCCAAAATGGCTCCGTCGGGTAGAGCATCAACGTCCGTGGAAAGTTAATGTTTGGTGTGGGATTATTGGAGATACCATTATCGGACCTTTCTTTATAAATGGCATCCAAAATGACAGACAATACTCCAGATTTATACGACACAATCTTCCTGTTCTCTTGGACACCGTACCTCTGAACCGGAGAATGGTCATGTGGTATCAGCATGACGGATGCCCTGCACATAACGCCTTACGAGCACGACGACTTCTGAACCGTAAGTTCCCTGGTAGGTGGACTGGACGTGGTGGCCCAGTTAGGTGGCCTGCCCGATCTCCGGACCTTACACCGCTGGATTATTTTCTTTGGGGAGCAGTGAAGAATCCTGTTTACCAATATAAACCAACAACAGCAGAGGACATGAAGCAATGCATTATTGATGCTTGTACAGCCATCAAAGAGGAAACAGTAGCACGAAGTAGGGCATCCTTCATCCGCAGAGTGACCCTATGTATGCAAGCCAATGGGCATCACTTTGAGCATGAGATGTGAACGCTATGTTTAGTATGTAGTGCTGGTATCACAGTGGAAGTTTCTACAAAGGGCCATTTTACCCAGTGATGTTAAGAAACATTTGTTTGCAACAATTTGTCATTTAACGCATTAGATAAACATAAGAGTGATAATTATGTGATAATAAAACTAATTGGTTAAACATGTTTACATTCATCTTCTATGTCCTACCTGAACTTCCCAAATCAAAACATTTTTACCTAAACAACGGTAAAACTTTTAGTCCACTTGCTCGTTTCACAGAAACCATCAACATGAATTTTACTATTACGAGTGAATGATTAACTGTCACTTGCGCTAGATCTACAGTAAAGTTTTAACGTTGAACGGCATTACCTTTTTAGTAACGGATTAACGATAAGCGAAGTTAACTTTGTGACTAACGTTGCGGTACACAGATATGTTACAGAACCGCATCACCCCTAGCCTATGGGATAAATACCTGCTGGAATGTACGACGTTGATGCAGGATGGCAGCAGACCGTATTATTCGTTTCGGACCTCTTGATAAGTATGGAAGTGTGATTACGCATGTTAATCACATCGCGATTACGGGCAGCATGGGGTTCACGCCTGAGCCTCAGGACGTGCGCTAGCAGCGCATGTCGGGTGTTTCAAGCGTCAACTTCGCGTCTTAATATCTCGGAATGTAATGTAAATATTGCGATGCAATCAACGCCATTGTGTATGTGCTTTGTCATGCTACGGATTGCTGAAGAAAAAATATAGGAGGTCAATTTAAAAAAAAACATAAGTTTGTGTTAAAAAACACATATGCTTTCGTTTTAGAATGTTTCCAAATATGTACATTCATGGGCCCCAGCCCTACACTGATACCGGTGAAAGTCGTTTTCCAATAGCTGTTATTGTTCCAGAGATATTTTGGGTGGACAAGATAGCTGAGACACCCTGTATAGTTTCTTTAGAAAAAAACAGTCAGTGTCATAATTCGGCTATTATAAATGATAAAAATTACTTGCGAATATCACTAAATTTGCCATATTGTCCGTATAACTTCGTGGAAACGGCCTTGATATATGATTCATTCTGGATACATCTGGGATGACCCGTGTTATTTGGTACACATTAGTCTGTCGCACAACCAACGCTCTAGTTCATCCGGAAGACTTACAATGGGGTTGAGCAACGCCGTTCGGAAAATACATCCAATTTTATTGACACCACGACGCAGTTGCCCTTGCTTTGTAGACTCGTGCGTTGACGTGTTAAAATAAGTAAGATCTTATTCGGAATGTTGCAGCAATACCGGCAGCTACTACGACGCGTATTTTTATCGTAAGTAAGTGCATTCCTTTTCATATGTACCAAAACTAATGGTCCAAGACCGAACTTGCCAACATAGCCTCAGACTTCCCTTCCCTTCTGTGACTCCTCCACCGCTCTCCTCACAGTTTCGTTTCCCACAGTTAACCATTCACCTATTATCATATTTTTTTCGTGTGCACTACTCTGCAAACGACTGTGAAGGATGAGGCAGTGGGTACTTCATTTTGTACTACGTGTTGCGGTTCCATCCGTGTAAGGAGCGGCGTAAAAAAAAGACTGCTTACTGCACAATCCTGCACAATACTCTAATATCGTCTTCCCGATCTCTGTGGGCAGTAGTGCGCTCCTAAACTCCTCACTCGATACTGGCTCTTGAAAGTAGGCTTTCTCAGGATAGGTGGTTTCTGGCTTCAGGCGTCTGCCAATGCAGCGAAATTTCCCTGCAACAGTACGAGCGAATGTCTTAATGGTCCCTTCTCCACCCTTGTCCAGAAGGGAGTACGCTCCAGCTTCAATGACCTCGAAGTCTACGGAGCGTCACGCTTTTCCTTCCTTTCTGCTCCCTCTTTCCAAAATTGGATTTCAGAGGGCAGCGTCATACGGGTCAACAGAAACATCAAAAGCAAGTGGTACATTAGCATGCCAAATGTTATGTAGTATGAAGCCAAAAGTATCATACGAATATAAACAGCGTAGTAAAATGTATGTAAACAATAACATTTTTCTTTATCTTCGGTCTTAAACTTGGAAACATCTACGTGTGGATTCTTATTGAGCTGCATCCAAATATAAGCTAGACAAATATTCTTACGTATAAGGTACGGAAAATAAATTGCGCAGTTACTGTTTCCTTGTACCTTTCTCAGTATCTACTATCTCCAGCCGATATAATTTCACTGCCCAGCTTAACAGCTGATAAGGAAACGGTCGTATCGTTTTCAAGGAAATCTCCTGTAAATTCCAAGCGGTCGCGTAATGTTTATCTTGCACATAAGATAAAAGGAGATAAGGATCCTCATATTAACTCTCTAGAGCTCTCTCTTTTCCTCTTTGGCCAAGAGTATCTTCAACTTACAGAGATATCTGAAAAGGAAATATTTAAGTCTGCTAAAAACTGCAGGCAATGACTTGAGATGAAGGATTCCGTTTGGCTGCAGGGGACAGTGGAGAAAATCCTGCTATCCTGGTGTGATAAATATTTATACGGGATAAAGTGGAACAGTCGTTGGCGACTGCAACCCTCATATCAACAACAAAGTGAGCTCCTGGAAGATTACAATTACTGGAATATTCAGAGTTCAGTAAGACGGGCAACCAGTCCACGCTCTTGAATTCTTTTAGTAACTGAACATTTAGTAACTGAACATTTATGGCCATGCTTCCACATTGCCTCAAAATTCCTACATGTTTCATTTCCAGCAAAATCGGACCTTGATGCTATTAAGAAACTCATAACTGTGACTGCATCTACATCTACATCTACATGGATACTCTGCAAATCACACATAAGTGCCTGGCAGAGGGTTCATCGAATTACCTTCACAATAATTCTATATAATTCCACCCTCCAACAGTGCGGCAAAAAAACGAACAGATATATCTTTCCGCGCGAGCTATGATTTTCCTTATTGTTATGATCGTTTCTCCATATGTAGGTCGGCGACAGCAAAATATTTTCGCATTCGGAGGAAAAAGTTGGTGATTGATGTTTCGTAAGAATATTCCGCCGCAACGAAAAATACCTTTGTTTCAGTGATGTCCATGTCCGTGAGACTCTCTATTTCGCATAATACAATTTTGAACTTTCTTGATGTGCTCCGCTAATCCTTGTGAAACGCCAGATATCACTTTTGTTTTACTCGATGACTTTTCATCAGTTACTATGAACTGTGACTTCTCTGACAGGAAATTAAGAATCCAGTCACATAACTGAGACGATATACCACAAGCACGCGGTTTCACTACAGGCCACTTGTGTGATACAGTGTCAAAAGCCTTTTGAAAATCTCGAAATACGGACTCAATTTGAAATCCCTTGTCATTAGCATTCAACACTTCGTGTGTGTAAAAGCTAACACGTTTCACAAGAACGATGTTTTCTAAATCCGTGTTAAATGTATGTCAATAGACCGTTCTCGTAGAGGTAATGTTCCAAAATCGACGTTAATGACATGGGCGTGTAATTCAGTGGATTACTCCTACTACCTCTCTTGAATATTGGTGTGACTTATGTAAATTTCCAGTCTTTGGCTACGGACAGAACGTCGAGCGAGCTGTTGTTACGATTGTTAAGTATGGAGCTATTTCAACAGCATACTCTAAAAGGAACGTAATTGGTACACAGTCTGGATCAGAAGATTTGCTTTTATTAAGTGATTTAAGTTGCTCCACAACTCTGAGGATATCTTCTTCTAAGTTACTCATGTTGGCAGGTGCTTTTTATTTGAATTCTGGAATACTTCGTCTTCTTTGGGTAAAGAATTTCCAAAGGCTGTGTCTAGTAACTCTGCTTGCGCAGCAGTGTAATCGATAGTATTTCAGTTTCTATCGCGCAGAGAAGGCATTGACCGTCTTGCAGCTAGCATACTTTGCACACGACCAGAATCTCTTTCGATTTTCTGCCAGGTTCAAAGATATAGTTTCGTTGTGCGATCAGTTATAAGCATCTCGCATTGATGTCTGCGCTAAATTTCGAGCTTCTGTAAGAGATTGCCAGTCTTGGTGATTTTGCGTTCGCTTAAACTTGGCTTGCTTTTTGGTTGTTTCTGCAACGTGTTCTGACCTCCATCGTTTGTTAATTTACTTGGTACAGATCTCTCAATTGCTGTCGATACTGTTTCTTTCAATTCAAGCCGTATCTGGTCTACACTTACATTTTTAATTTGGAAGAAATGGAGATTGTCTCTCAGGAAGGCGTCAAGTGAATTTTTATCTGCATTTCTGATTAGGTATATTTTTTGTTTATTTTTGGAAGATTTGGAGGTTACAATATTCAGTTTCGCCACGACAAAGCTGTGTTCACTGATCCCCGAATCCGTTTTGATAATCGTTGTTAGCTGAGGATTATGTGAACCTGATAACTGCTAGTGCACATAGGATAAAAACGACGTCTCAACAGAATTCTCTAGAAGCAATTAGTTTTCGAGTTCAAAAAAATGGCTCTAATCACTATGGGACTTAACATCTGAGGTCAACAGTCCCCTAGAACTTAGAACTACTTAAACCTAACTAACCTAAGGACATCACACACATCCATGCCCGAGGCACGATTCGAACCTGCGACCGTAGCAGCTGCGTGGTTCTGGACTGAAGCGCCTAGAACCGCTCGGTCATAGCTGACTGTTGGAGATCAGTAACGAAGGATTAGACAGTACGAAGTTGAAACTTGACTACCACGTGTGTATGCTCTGATTTCTCTGTTGGTCAGAGTGTTACCGTGTAAGGTAAACATCTGCGTTGGAAACCCAATCCGAATCACAATTTCAGTCTGCGAGATTTTCACTTGAGGTATCGTTTATAGCCATGTAATATGTCTCGCTTACACAAACTCTCCACTGTTTCCCCGTAGGTATTGTCAAATAATTGATTTTCCAAAGCAACTGATCGTGCGTAGAATCTGAATATCTCTAGAACAAACATAAAAATTATGGCGTTCAAGGAGGGCGAGCTAGGCCGGGATAGGGCGGTCAACATTCAAACAAAAGAAAACAGATCGATACGTAATCTTGCGTTACCTACACGTGTAACGTTGAAATCAAAATTCCAGCATCTGCATGACTCATGAGCAGTCTCAGAAAGTGCAAGCAGAGATAACGCTCAGACCCTCTAATGTAGGAGCA
The DNA here is from genome assembly GCF_021461395.2 of Schistocerca americana. NCBI lineage: Eukaryota > Metazoa > Arthropoda > Insecta > Orthoptera > Acrididae > Schistocerca > Schistocerca americana. Next base: position 739,418,663 of record NC_060119.1, on the reverse strand, counting down.
GTTCTTTTACTGCTGTATGATTAAGAAAGCTGAACACTCACGAAAGAACAAGACTGGAAGAACACAGTGGGCGGGGATTAAAGTCCTATGGAGTTGGTAGGATGTTCACTATTGCATAGCCAGAGGAAAATACTAAAAGGTTAATTTAATTAGAGCTCAGTGGAAGCGATGTCGCGGTAAGAGTTTAACACTCTGCGAGAATAATTCAGCTCAGTCACAGTACCAAACGCTGCTGAGTTGCAATTCGATCGGAGAATCAATGGTTGTATCAAGACACTCATGGACAAAAGAAACAAGAAATCTTTTAACCATCAATCTCCATGAAGATAGCTATACGGAAGCAATGGCCATCTGCCGTTTGAGACATTCTAATATACGTATTCGGAGACCTGATTCAGCAGCCAGTCGACGCCGCCTGGAGTATTTTGCAGCTGAGTTTGTCAAACTTTTCTGTACAGTTGTAGGTGGCCTGTTACGCACGTACCGTCTTTAGATAATTGCCTCTTGCTTCTTTCTACGTGACTTGTCGATATCATTGTACAAAAATATCACAGGAAGGATAAACATTATTAATAATATTGTTATTACTATTATTAATATGCGTACGAAGATTTATTCCAGAAATTGTTTTATTGTACAGTCCATCATAAAATGTTCGAATACAGGGCAACTGGTTGATTTCAGCAGCATGTACTCAAAACCGTTTCGATAACCAGAAAAACAGAATTTTAAGGGCAAACGATCGGAATTTGGACGGAAAGGCATTATAAACTACAGATCAATTGTTATGTGGGGCAACCACAGCTGTAGTAACCCATTTCAACTAATAAAACCGCAAAATGTGCCAAATATTGATTTATTAATCATTCAGCCACTACTGGTTTCTTGAACATGAAGTCTCATCTTCAGGTGAAAAACTAATCACAAAGTAAGTTCACCTGTTTCTCACAATGTTGTGACTTTATGGTCACGAATGTAGTTGTGACTGGACGATTAATAAATTGAGCTCTGGCAGATGTTGCTGTTTTATTAGCTGAAGTACATTAGGAACTATCTCTAAATACAGGGCTTTTTTTTACATATAATCTGGTGAGGAAATAATTCACAGGCTGTCCTAACAGGCGAGTGTCTAAAATTGGAGATCGACGTAATTAATAAATGCGCTATTAGATTTATACCCGAATGCCAATGTTGCGATTGTAGTGATCAATATACAGAATCCACTGCAATAAATACAGTTCATTTTCGTAAAACGCTGATGTCATAACTGAAAAAACCAAAACGTGAAACAGGCTGTGACGGAGTTATAACGCTCCCATCGTAAATCTGGAGTAAGGCCTTTTTTCTCTTCTTCTAACTGATTTGATGCAACCTTGTAATGTAAAAACATAAAAACCATGTAATCTTATTCTTAATGACACAATAGTAGCGTCTGAAACAACTTTTCTGAAAATGACTCACAAGAATGTTCTTAATAGTGCAATATCTTAAGTTAGCCCGACACAGACCAGTAATTAATAGACTAGCTCAGTTCTCGGGGTAGTTACGTAATCGTCGATAGTTAATTGTCCTTTCCTTCTTTACTCAACACCACAGATGTATATTCCAGGCTCGTGAGAAGTCGTGTGCTTATTGCACCAGAGATGTAAACTACTGCAATACGTAACTTAATGCCGTGGTTTCGTCTCGATACCCCAATATAAGATAACAAGAGTGGCATCTACAAATGAAACCCTATAATGGAACTGGAATCCTGTGACCAGACCTTTTCTGCCAGGGATGTTATCTCATTGTATAAAGAATAGCTGTAAGTAAAAATTGTTAAATTATTATCAGTGGCCGCCGGGCTTGAAGGATCTGCAAGAAAGTTAATTGTCCTAACCTACGGCACGTCTCACAGATGAGCTAAAAGAAAAATGTTAAAGATTTTCTAAGATGGCGGCTAACATTGAAAATTCTTTGTTAAGGCCCATATCTACTTAGGACAACCCGGGTATCACATTACAAATTGATTGACCGCATACACAAATTCTTTTGACAAAATAACCATTGCATTTTTCTAGTTTTAAGTACAACTTACATTATTCGCTGGTACAGCAAGATGAGCTTAACACAAGAACGTCCTCTCAGGTCCGAATCCAAGCAGATAAGATAAACGAATGACGAAGGAAAGATAGTTCATGCATAGAAGCGCAAGAGTCCATGGAATAACATGTCCATTGTACTTCTGTCTCTTCTTCCTTGGCGTAACTTGTCGGTTCTTTATAAAATTTATCGTATTATGTAGTTTACATTTTTTTAAACCCAAGACCACCAGGAGAAACAGTACAACCTGCCACGACTTCATTTCCCGTGCGAACCTCTTCATCTCAGAGTATCACGTCGACCCGAAGTTCTCAATCAGAGTAAAGAATGCTCCTATCTTATAACACAAAAGAGGCGAATATGTTCTGGACAGAACTAGGGATGAAACAGAAGGGAAGTAGCTTTTCGACTTATCTGACAGCTTCAAAGACATTTACATCAAAACATACTTTTCTACTTGTTAGTATTAGTACCTATGCCATGTAACATAATGCATCATCTCATGTAAAGTAACAAGACACGCAGTATCACGTTGTATATAATGACACATGCCATCATGTCATCCAATATGGCATTTGTTATGTCGTGCAATATGACATAAAGTGTCATTAAAGTTTAGTTGATTTGCGACTCCATGGAGTGTTCTGTGCACCACGACCAGATAATGGGTATACTTGGAAGGAGAAACAGCATTGGTCGTATCTTTTTGTTTTATTATCCGAAAAATCGATTTTCGGTCACTTAGTGACCATCCTCAGTGCTGTAATATACAATTTATATTGGTAGGCACTGGTATAAATAAGCTTAGAGCGATCACATAAACCGAGACCAATGCTGCTTCTCCTTCCAAGTATATATTAAAGTTTAGGATACATGCATCCACACTCTGGTATACTTCTTACTACAGGTGCACCCCCACTCTTGAATACTTTCTACTGCAGATGCGTCCCACTTTCTAGAAGCGCATAAATTTGTCTGTTTGTTCTTACACCTCCTACCGTACATGGGGTGGGTCTGAGAGAACTCATTGAGCTGTGGAAGTAGGGTTAAATAGTAAAACAGCGCGAATATGTCTAGATGTTTTGATTTAAAGATCTTTGAAGCTGCTAGAAAAGTCGGAAAGACCGTTTTCTTCTTTTACATCACTAACTTTTTTTGTGCTACGATAGGAACATGTTTCATTCTGTTTCCCAACTTTCACTCTACCATAATTTTGACTTTAGACCGCCAAAATTTGGCAACAGATATAGATTTTTGTTGGCACGGGCGACGACTGATCCGGTAAAGGTTTTTTTGTCTTTCTAACCACGATGCTTATATCGTGACGATGGATAAAGCTTTCACAAAACACAGGATGACCATTAATCACATGTATTTGTCTACCTTCTTACAAAATTTGAACCTATTCGCACAATCTTAAAACATAGAATTGGCGCACGTAAAAAGACTCACAAAATACTTGTTTTTTGCGTTTAAAATCAGGTTTAGCTAAATTTTTGAAAGCGAGTTTTCACTTTTATCGTAAGAATACTTTTTTAATCACTTTAAACCGTTTCCACGCATTCATTTCACGTACGAACGAATTTTACGTGCTACATTTAACTCGACTTTAAACCATTGTATCTCCATAACGGATGAAGATTATTAGATAAAAAAAATTCATTTTGACTTTATGCATTTATCTACCTTTGCACGAAGTTTGAACCGATTCGTATAAGTTTAAAGTATGGAAGTGGTGCGCGTCAAAAAAGGTTAAAACATCGTATGTCAACAACAGATAAAAATTATTTGATAAAAAAACTGACCGATTCCTACAAGTTTGAAGTGTAGAAGTGGCGCGCTTGAAGTGTAGAAGTGGCGCAAAACTTTTCATTTCTTTTTTTCAAGAACAGTTCAAATGAAGAAATTTTTTTTCATGCGGTTAAAAGTTATCTTAGACCAAGGCTCGACACACCGATTGACCGAATTTGAACCATCAGTCTCGCTCCAGTCCGAATTATTTAAGGGTGAGTGTTTCTGTGCGTGAAGTCCGAATGTTGTTCACGCAAATAGTACTCTTAGCTGACCACTAATTTCAGCCCAATTAAAATCTATTGCAAAAGGAATTAATCGATCGCACAATCTGCCTGGACGCCAGTTCCGGTTCAACGTTCAAACCTTTCTTAAAGTACTATAACATAGCAGCAGTAACACAGGTGTTCGAATGGCTTTACAAATGGCCCCTGGTCCGGGCTAAACCAAGACTTTTATCACCCCATGTTCATAGGTCAAATAGGAACTGCACACCAATCCCCTACCTTTTCCAAATCGCAATGTAACGCGCTGTAACGTTTTCTGTCTTTCCACATAGTTCCTACAGCTCCCTCTACACCCATGGAAGTTGGTCCCTGCTGTCTTAACATATGTCCATTCATCCTGCATGTTTTCATGTCAGTGTTTTCAATGTATTCCTTTACTCATCAAAAAAATCTTGAAATGTGTGTGAATTCCTAAGGGACCAAACTGCTGAGGTCATCGGTGCCTAGACCTACACACTACTTAAACTAACTTATGTTAAGAACAACACACACCCGCGGCCGAGAGAGGACTAGAACCTTCGGCGGGATGAGCCGCGCAATCCGTGACATGGAGGCTCAAATCGCGTGGCCACTATGCGCGGCCCTTTCCTCATCCATTCTGAGGAAAATCTCTTCATTTCTTATCAGCCACCCAATCTTCAACGTCATTCTGTAGCACTTCATCTGAAACGCTTCGATTCGCTTGTCTTGTGGTTTTCCCTCTGCGTATGTTTCACGTAAGTCTTGTTTCAGTTGCACACAAAACGTCCGAACTGCCTCTCTGATGTCTGTAGCTTTCCGAAAGTCAAACTGATCGTCGTCTAACAGACCCTAAATTATCTTTTTCATTCGTCCGCAGCTCGTGGTCTCGCGGTCGCGTAGTGGTGTTACCGGCAGGCAAGGGGAACTCTACTTACTGTTGAAGACCGACTATGACCAGAAGATCAGTCAGCTTTTAGAGGACGCTGCTTACAGTCCACTAGAGAACGACCCCACCGATAGAGTGGACAGGAAAACCAGAGCTCTGCTCGAGGAAACAGGATGGCCTGAGAAGGTTGTCCAGCAACTGAAAGCTAAGGCACCAGTACCACCAAGATTATATGGATTACGCAGGTCCATATAAAAGGTATACCGTTGCGTCCTATCATAAGCAAAATCGGTGCAACCACCTATCCTACAGCCAGCCACTTTAAGAAGATGTTAGCACCGTATGTGGGAAAGTGCGTCCACCACATCCGCAATTCACCAGACTTCGTGGAAGGTCTCAAAAACCTACGAATCTCTAACAAAGACATCATGGTCAGCTTCGATGTTGTGTCTTCACTAGAATACCGCTTCAGGACACACTCGATTTAATCAGTGAAAAATTTGTTGGACCTTTTCAAGCATATCTTAACATCCACCCATTTCCTATGTGGAGGCCAATTTTATAAACAGACTGAAAGAGTGGCGATGGTTAGTCCCTTATCTCTGGTAGTGGCAAATCTGTTTTTGGAGAGATTCGAGGATGAGGCACTTACGACCGCTGCCTACAAGCCGACCTGTTTCTTTAGGTACGTTAATGTCGTGTTTGTTATCTGGCCACATGGTCGGGAACAATTGCAGAGTTTCCTGACCATCTGAACTGGAGACACCCCAACATTAAGTTCACAATGGAACTAGAAAATAATGGACAACTTTCTTTCCTGGATGTCCAGGTGAAAAGGAAGACAGACGACACATTAGGTCATAGTGTGTATAGAAGACCTACACACACCGACTTATACCTAAAGGCTGACAGCTGCCATCATCCAGCACAGAAGAATGTGGTGCTGAGAACACTTGTTCACCGAGCCAAAGCACTGTCCGACTCAGACAGCTTGGCAGGAGAGTTAAAACACCTACAGCAAGTGTTCGCAGACAGCGGATACTCAACAAGGGCCATCCGCTAGGCGCTACATCCCTCCAGACGACCTGATACTGAGGGAGAAGAACAAGAAGAAGAGACCAGGAGGGTAGCCTTTCTACCGTATGCAGGACCTATATCTGCTAAAATCAAGAGAATACTGAAAAAACACAATATAAAGATTGTGTTCTGCCCACCAAACAAGATCAGGGCGCTTCTTGGAACGGTTAAGGACGATCTGGTATTGAGAGAACATGGTATCTACCATATACCATGTGAATGCGGTATGCCTTACATTGACCAGACCACCAGCACCGTTGACATAAGATGTAAAGAGCACCAAAGGCATACCAGGCTATGACAAGCCACTAAATCAGCAATAGCAGAACATTGCTTGGAACTTGAGCACACCATGAATTATAATAAAACCAGGTTCTTATCTCAGACCCCCCAAATTTTGGGATAGCGTCTTCACTGAATCGATTGAAATCAAGATGACAGAGAATTTGATAGACCGGAAAGCTGGATACCAGCCCAGCACGGCGTGGAACCCGGCTTTGGACCTATTACAAAAACAATGGAAGAAAACACAAGATCTGGAGAATGGCAGGGGCTCTGGAGAAAGTCGGAACGCTCACGAACAGCAAACTTAGCCTGCCGACACTGCGATGAACGCGCCTGGCGGGCGCGGACCTAGTAGGTAAGGCCATGAAACGGCCGCCACCGGGGAAAACAGCGGAAGAGCGCGGACGGAAGACAGAACACCTGGCGACCAACCGACACCGTCGCCCTGGAGAAAGTCGGAACGGTCACCAACAGCGCCTGGCGGGCGCGGACCTAGTACGGTACGCTATACATCTGGCGACCAACCGACATGGTCGCAGCGGGAACGGACGGCGTAGGAAACGCCAGACACCGTCCAGACATAAATACGGGACACGGTCAGCCCGTCGTTCAGTCACAGGAGGCACCTGATGAAGACGCCGAGTTACGACGTCGAAATATTGTGTTACAAAAACGCAGACCACCGGCAGTACACCCGATTCAGCGAGATGTCAAGACAATTTGAGTTTTACACTTTTACCGTGCCCATTAGAAACCGTGTCATTCAATGACTTTGTAAAGTTATGCGTAGATTGCTGCAATCACACACAGTATAACGCATGGCACAGCACTTTACAGCAGAACAAGGTATAGCGTGCAGAAACTGAGTTTCTTAAATCAGTAGATCTGAAATCACACAATGTCGTCATTCCATATAACTAACCCAGTGGAATATGATGAGCGTATTATACACCAGGAATAGTTCTCGCAGAAACTTTATGCATCAACCACATTTAACAACAGCAATGAAATTAGGATTGTCATCCAACACCAAGACGCTTTAACCCTCCCACACAGGAGTTTCATATATCTAAAAAAAATGGTTCAAATGACTCTGAGCACTATGGGACTTAACATCTTAGGTCATCAGTCCCCTAGAACTTAGAACTACTTAAACCTAACTAACCTAAGGACATCACACACATCCATGCCCGAGGCAGGATTCGAACCTGCGACCGTAGCAGCCCCGCGGTTCCGGACTGCAGCGCTAGAACCGCACGGCCACCGCGGCCGGCTTCATATATCTTGAGGGATCATTTACGAGAAGGGATGGTACTGCCATAGTGCGATCAAACCTTACATGTAATGCTTCAGCGTTCCTGTTTCATGAGATATTATTTGAACTTAACAAGATCGAGACAATGTAGGCTTAAAATCAACTCTTAAAACGTATGTCTGCTTTTTCCTCGGATTTGAACGATTTCCAAAATTCTGTATGGTTCATAGACGACCTCCTGGATACAACAGTGTAAGAGTACAAGAGATTTACTGCTTGTATACCTCAAACTGCTTATGAGATGCTTTGAGGACATGCACTGAATGTTCTGAATGCTAAAAGGGAACTTATTCTGGTACGAAGTGCAAAATGGTTCAAATGGCTCTGAGCGCTATAGGACTTAACATCTATGGTCATCAGTCCCCTAGAACTACTTAAACCTAACTAACCTAAGGACATCACACAACACCCAGTCATCACGAGGCAGAGAAAATCCCTGACCCCGCCGGGAATCGAACCCGGGCGCGGGAAGCGAGAACGCTACCGCACGACCACGAGCTGCGGACTACGAAGTGCAAATGATAACTAGTACATTCAATGAACTCAAGAGGATAACGAGATCACCATCAATAAAATATGGAGCGCATCAGATGACTGGCGTTTGAAGCTTTTGAAAGTTCTGAATGCCATTGATTTCTAACACTATCTTTTCGTTCATGGGAGGCTTTCTAGAATCCACTGTTAGTGACTGTAGACCGACAAACGTGGTCTATTGAAACTTTTGCTCAATAGTAGACGGCCATGTTCATTATATCTGCAATCCAGACCAATAGAAGAGGGAATGTAGCAAATGATGCTATCAGATAAGTCCGAATTCTACCTTTGATAATTTACATCTGCAGTGGCGTGAAAATGTAAATAGTCTAGCATATGACATGTATGTGAAGCTCCGTGCTTCACAGAATGAAGAGGAATGATGCCTACTCAGCCCACAGAAATGCAAGGAGATGACGTCAATCATCGTAATAGCTTGCTCAAAACTGAACGAGATAATCAAATCTGTACCTATAGATATATGAATTGAATTTTAATCCTTAGAAAATTTCCCAGAACATACTGTACCGTAAGCTCTAGTTCTATATGACCATGTGATTAATTACTGCCTACTCACTGGTGTTGTGCAACGAGCTGAACAAGTGAAGACCCATACCCAGAGCATTTCACAGTGGCATCTCAGGATGTAAACAACATTGCAGGCACTTAAGTGTTTCTATTATGATTATGAGCACAGACAGTTCATATTTAACGATGTTGCAGCACAGCACACACAGAAGACGACAAACATTGCATCACTGAGGTCTTTCAAGGAAGTGAAGTATGCTAAACATGGAGTGCGGATTGGTTAACACGTTTCTACCATGGAACTCAATGGGATGACCCTGGTACACCCTATAAAGATATGGTGACGTCGCTTCGATTATTCAACCACACGGATACCATCATCTACGTCAAAAGTGAAGAGAAGATCACAGGGATGTGTCGAATCTTCAAGTTTGCTGCTATTCGAGACATGGAATTCTACATGTGTCCTCCTCTACATCAACTCAAGAAGAGAAAGGCTTGTGAAAATAGCGTTGCGTCTGCCTATGAAAACGTGTAATTACTTTTAAGTTGGATGAGAAATAAATGAATTTTTACCTCATAATCTATGTATGGTTTCTTTTACCCTGCGCTCACCTTAATAGTATACAGCTTTGCGCAGATACGACATCTGTGGTTTTCTTCAAGTACTGGTGATATGATTTTAGACGTGTTTGCTGTACATCTTTGGAAGCAGACAGTCACATACCTTCTGCTCCCATAAGCCAACTCATGCTGCACGATAAGTGTAATCCCATGCAACATTTCTACATATTTGTTTATCTTCTATGTTAAACTTCACCTTCATGTTCGAAACTAATGTCATCCTTTATATAAACAACCAGGATAGATTTCTTGTGAATAACAAAGATGTAGGGTAACGAGTTTTTTCATTTATTCAATTCTTGCAGATACAGTTTTACTCTTGAGATACAATTTGGTTTTTGAGGTACGATTTGGTTGTAATATTCAATGCAAAGATACTTTTTCTATACAAAAACAGAAAAATTAACTGATTGAAATATTTAGTTTTGATATATATAAATCTAAGCTAAAAATTAATGAGATACTTCTGTTCTTGCACTACAACAGTCCTAGTACTAGTAGTTTTATGGCTGTTATACAACAATTCTGAAAGACTTAACTATGTATATACACATGCACATAAAATCTAGTCAGATGTGGATAACTAGTGGCAGGTGAAACTTAAACTATTGTATTTACGTGACATGCAGGGTAGGTATATATATTTTTGGTGTACAGTTTCTTTCTTGACACATATGGTACACAGATATTTTACAAGTCCAAATTTTTGTCGACAAACATTGTGTATACATTTTTCACCAGATACACAAGGTGGTCCATTGATCGTAACTGGGCCAAATGTCTCACGAAATAAGCGTCAAACGAAAAAACTATAAAGAACGAAACTTGTCTAGCTTGAAGAGGGAAACCAGACGGCACTATGGTTGGCCCACTGGATGGCGCTGCCATCGGTCAAACGGATATCAACTGCTTTATTTTAAATAGGAACCCCCATTTTTATTACATATTCGTGTAGTACGTAAAGAAGTATAAATATTTTAGTTGGACCACTTTTTTCGCTTTGTGATAGATGGCGCTGTAATAGTCACAAACGTATAAGTAGGTGGTATCACATAACATTCAGCCAGTGCGGACGGTATTTGCTTCGTGATACATTACCCGTGTTAAAACGGACCGTGGCGACAGACATGCACCCGTTTAAACGCCACCCTACCTATAAACTCGTCCAAGTTCTGGTCAGCCTTCCGCCGCCTTACCGGATCTAAATCCCTCCCCCCCTACTATCCTCTCATTCATGATAATCAACCCTTCCCTGACAACCTTAGTAAGGCCAATCACTTTGCCTCCCACCTTTCCGATGTCTTTACCAACCCCAATGATTCCCTGATGATCCCCAGTTCGATTACTCCCTCTTCCCGGATGTCCGCGATCGAACTGACACCTCTGTCCCTCCCCTCGCACCTGGTTTCCAGTACTTGGACAACATTGCACACACGGAACTCAATGCCCCTATCACTACACAGGATCTCAGTGCTACACTCCGCACAAAACGCAACACCGCTCCTGGTCACGATCGTGTCACCTACCGTCACCTTTGTGAAGCTCCTGTCTCTTTCCTCTCCACTCTGTCCAGGCTCTACAATGTAGTCCTGTCCACTGGTTACTACCCCGACCTGTGGAAAACCTCCCGTATCCTGATGTTCCTTAAACCTGGTAAACCGCCGTCTGCCGTCTCCTCCTACCGTCCCATCAGCCTTACCTCGGTCTTCAGCAAGGTCCTGGAATCTATCCTCACCCGCCGCATCCACCAGCATCTCCGCCAACACCGCCTCCTTCTCGTTACCCAGTGTGGCTTTCGGCCATCCTTCTCTTCCGACGACTTTCTCCTTCACCTCACTCATCTCCTTTCCGAACAGCTTAATTCCCGTCGCTCTGCCATCTTCCTCTCCCTGGACCTCGAACGTGCTTATGACCACATATGACATTCCGGTCTCCTCTTCAAGCTCCAAACCATTGACTACGTCCGTCTAATCGGCTCCTTTCTCTCCCACCGTCCTTCTTACGTCACCATCCATCACACAGATTCCTACACCTTTTTTCTCTCCGCCGGTGTGCCCCAAGGCTCCGTCCTCTCCCCCCTTCTGTACCTTTTATATACGGCGGACATGCCGCCACCGTCACCCCCCGTCCACCTTCTCCAGTTTGCCGATGACACCACCTTCCTTGCCCTTGCCCCCACCCTGCAGCGCTCCCAACACCTTCTCCAATCCCATCTTGAGCGGTCCAACGCTTGGTGCAACCAGTGGTTGCTCAAGGTCAATCCTTCCAAAACCCAGGCGATTATTGTAGGCAAAACCACCCCCACCCCTTCCTTCCGCCTCCTTGATTTCTATCTCACCATCTATGGCCGTCCTATTGCCCCCCCCCCCAGCCTTAAGTACCTTGGCGTTACCCTCGACCGGCGCCTCTCCTGGATCCCCCATCTCCGGACAATCCAAGGCACGCTCCCGACTCCGTCTCCTCAAGCTCCTTTCCGGTCGAACGTGGGGTCTGGATCCCTCCACCATACTCCACACCTATAAATCCCTCATCTGCCCTATCCTTTGTTACGCCCATCCAGCTTGGATCTCCGCCCCCTAACCTTTTATAAATCCCTTCAGATCCTTGAACGCCATGCTCTCCGCCTCGCCTATCGCATCCGTCTCCCTTCCCCCACGCGGATCCTGTACGACCTCATTCTGTTCCCCCACCTCCTCCTTTTCCTCGCAAGGATACAGATCCTGTACACCTCCCGTAAACTCGATCCTCCTCACCCGCTTGTCTCACCCATCCTCTCCCACCCCCACCCACCGCCACGCCTGTATTCCCACGTCCCACCCAGTCTCCATCTCTCCACCCTCCATACCCTCTCCCAAGGTGGCTTCCACCAGTTCCCCCTCCCTGATGATGTACTCCTTCCCTCCATCCACCCCTCCTACCAACTCTCAAAAAAATGTTCAAATGTGTGTGAAATCTTATGGGACTTAACTGCTAAGGTCATCAGTCCCTAAGCTTACACACTACTTAACCTAAATTATCCTAAGGACAAACACATACACCCATGCCCGAGGGAGGACTCGAACCTCTGCCGGGACCAGCCGCACAGTCCATGACTGCAGCGCCTTAGACCGCTAGGCTAATCCCACGCGGCTACCAACTCTGATCCTCCCTCCCTCTTCCTGTATTTTTTTCCTTTGGACACCCTCCCTCCCTTCTCCCTCCCTTCTCTCCCCCTTCCTCCCTCCTCCCTTTCTCCCCGCTCCTCCCCCGGGCTTCCCCTCCAGCCCTTCCTCCATTTTTTCCTCCGTCTCCTCTGCCACTGGCATCCTTGCTCACCCCTCTCCCTCCCACTCCCCTTTCCACCCCCTTGGCAGGTCCGCGGACTCGTACACAATCTGGGGACTTTCGCGTGCTGGAGATCATAGCCATCAGTTTCACGTGTATGTGACGTCATTTTGTGTTCTTAGTGTCTGCCGTCACGCTTATACGTTCGCTCGTGCAGTAGGATTCCTCAGTGTTATGTGCGCCGTGTAAACATGTTTTCAGTGTCGTTATTGTCGCGTGTGAATGGCTCCGTGTTTTTTGTGTATCTGTGACCTTTGTCCGTCACTATGTTCACTCTGGTTCTCCATTTTGTGTTTTGTTATTGTTAACTCTATGGCTGAAGAGCGGCGTAGCATGCCGCTGACAGCCTACCTGATTGTTTAGGTATGAAAATAACAATAAAGAAAAACAAATGGACCATTTACCAATTGCAGAAAAGGTCGATATAGTGTTGATGTATGGCTATTGTGATCAAAATGCCCAATAGACATGAACTATGTATGCTGCTCGGTATCCTGGACGACATCATCCATGTGTCCGGACCATTCGCTGGATAGTTACGTTATTTAAGGAAACAGGAAGTGTTCAGCCACATGCGAAACGTCAGCCACAACCTGCAACAAATGATGATGCCCAAGTAGGTGTTTTACTGCTGTCACGGCTAAACCGCACATCAGTAGCAGACAAATTGAGCGAGAATCGGGAATCTCAAAAACGTCGGTGTGGAGAATGCTACATCAACATAGATTGTACCCGTACCATATTTCTATGCACCAGGAATTGCATGGCGACGACTTTAAACTTCGTGTCCAGTTCTGCCACTGGCCACAAGAGAAATTATGGGGTGATGACAGATTTTTTGCACACGTTATATTTAGTGATGAAGCATCATTCACCAACAGTGGTAACGTAAACCAGTATAATATGCACTACTGGGCAACAGAAAATCCACGATGGCTGCAACAAGTGGAACATCAGCTACCTTGGCAGGTTAATGTATGGTGCGGCATTATGGGAGGAAGGATAATTGGCCCCCATTTTATCGATGACAATCTAAATGGCGCAGTGTATGCTGATTTCCTATGTAATGCTCTACCGATGTTACTATAAGATGTTTCACTGCATGACGGAATGACAATCCGCTTCCAACATGATGGATGTCTGGCACATAGCTCATGTGCGGTTGAAGCAGTATTGAATAACACATTTCATGACAGTTGGATTGGTCGTCGAAGCTCCATACTGTGGTCCGCACGTTCACCGGATCTGACATCCCCGGGTTTCTTTCTGTGGGGAAAGCTGAAGGATATTTGCTATCGTGATCCACTGACAGTGCATGACAACATGCGTAATTGCATTGTCAATGCATGTGCAAACATTATGGAAGGCGAACTACTCACTGTTGAGAGGAATGTCGTTACACGTATTGCCAAATACATTGAGGTTGGCGGATATCATTTTGAGCATTTATTGCATTAATGTGGTATTTACAGGTAATCACACTGTAACAGCATGCGTTCTCAGAAATGATAAGTTCACAAAGGCACTTGTATCACATTGGAACAACCGAAATAAAATGTTCAAACGTACCTACGTTCCTGTATTTTAATTAAAAAAAACCTACCTGTTACCAACTGTTCGTCTAAAATTGTGAGCCATATGTTTTTGACTATTACAGTGCCATCTGTCACAAAGCGAAAAAAGTTGTCCAACTAAAACATTCATATTTCTTTACGTACTACGTAATAAAAAATGGGGGTTCCCATTTAAAAAACGCAGTTGATACCCGTTTGACCTATGGCAGCGCCATCCAGTGGGCCAACCATAGCGCCATCTGGTTTCCCCCTTCAAGCTAGACAAGTTTCGTTCTTTATAGTTTTTTCGTTTGACGCTTATTTCGTGAGACATTTGGCCCGGTCACGATCAATGGACCACCTTGTATATCTGGTGAAAAATCTATACACCATGTTCGTCGACAAAAATTTGGACTTGTAAAATATCTGTGTACCATATGTGTCAAGACAGACGAGTTTCACTCTTTGTAGTTTTTTCGTTTGATGCTTATTTCGTGAGATATTTGGCCCAGTCACTATCAATGGACCACCCTGTATATGTTTACAGGCGTATGTAGAACATATTTCTCACCCATATGATGTGCATAAATAAACAAATATTTACATGACACACACACACACACACAGAAGACTTACACAATGATAAAACCGTCTTACTATTCTGCAAAATTTACCCCTCTCAGAGTCCCATGACTCCCCCCTTCTCTCTCTGTGTCTCTCTCTCTCTCTCTCTCTCTCTCTCTCTCTCTCTCTCTCTCTCTCTCTCTCTCTCAAAACAAGTGAATAGTGCGAATACAGGATTGTTTTATTCCATCATCACAAACGACCCTTTATCATCGTAAGGTGCCAGGTCAGCTTTAAATTGCAGCACAGCGTACACCTCATGTCCTCTAGATCAAATACTAGTTTGCCACACCATACGCTGTGTCTGTGGTGGAACACTGCAAACACCACTGTAGAGACGTTGCAAATAGGCTTCAATCAAGAGAGCTCTCGATGCGGCATGCCCTTAGCCCACCTCTGAGTGACGTCTTCCAATGTGTGATACACATACATTTTTGTTCGCAGATCTAAAAACTCTACAATTGGTGACACATTCGACTAGTGTTTCATTAGGATGATAACCGTTTTGTGTGGAATAGTATCATAAGGGTTATTGGTCATGTATGAAGATGTGTCCAATTCTTCGTGGTTACACCCCTTCACTTCATATGGACTGCAGTTCTTCACCCAATAGATGAAGCTATCTATATCCATATATAGGATCATCTAAATGGGCAAATTCATAGTGCAAGTGGTACATGTGGATGTCTAGCACACATGTCCCCACATAGACCGGATTCATGAACAATAGCAGTGCTATCACACTTCCCTAAGGAACTCCTGACAATACCCTTGTGTTTGATGAACACTTGCTGTTGACGACAACATACTGGGGTAAGTCTTCGAGCACTCTCATATCTGTGCACTTTTACATTTGCTCTTACCTTCATCAACAGCCTGTGGTGGGGCACAGTGTGAAATGCTTTCTGGAGATCTACAAATATGGAATCTGCCTTTCGCCCTTCATCTATAGTTCACAATATATCAAGTGAGATAAGAGTGAGTTGAGTTTTCCATTAGTGATCCTTTCTAAAACCATGCTGATTCACTGATGTAAGCTTTTCAATCTCAAAGAAGTTTATTATATCCAAACTGCGAATATGTGCAAGGATTCTACAGCAAACAAGTTAGGGCTATTGGTCTGTAATTCTATGGTCCATTTTTTTATCGTTCTTATACACCTGAGTCACCTGTGCTTTCTTCCAGTTGCTTGGGACTTTGTGCTGGGTAAGAGATTCACAGGGAAGGAAGGGAAGTAGAGGGGAAGAGAGGGGTGAGTGGTTTCTCAGAAGGAGGGAGTACCCCAGATGGTTGTAAATTAGCCCTCGAGTGATCATAAATCAATTAGCATAACAACAGGTTAAGGGGAGTGCAGGAAGCGATAATTTGCTGCTGAATGCATGCTTGCCCTTGAATGTATGTAACCCACACAAACAAAATGCACCAGAAACAGCTTTGCACCACTACCTCACACAAGTGTGTGCACCTGAGAGGAGTTCATAAAAAATTGAACTGTTCATCTTCATCCACCCAACAGCCCTTATCTTGCACCTTCCAATTTCCATTTTTTTGGCCTAATGAAGAATGCACTCCATGGGAAGCAGTACACAGATGGATGCAGCAAGACGTTGGCTCCAATGTCTACCACTAGAGTGGCACCATAGGAGCAAGTAGACCCTCTCAGCAAGATGGCATAAGGCCATCACATTGAATGAAGACTATATTCAAACATAGGGTTTTGTAGCCAAGAGTGGAGAAGAATAATGTGAACTGAAATCCAGGATAAAACCAAACCGCATTCAGAAAAAATGTGTTGCATTATTTAATGAACAGTCCAGAAATATACTGTAACTTTATAGAAGAAACCATTCCTGCAACCATCTGACTGTGTCAAGAAGGACTGCAGCATGATTACCGGACAGAGACTTGTACCCGCTTCTTCTGTATGTTACATGCAGTAACGGGTTGAGGGATACGAAATGCTGGTTGAGTTCAAGTTGTATCATTGTTCTTCCAGAAAGTCTTGGGTACAGTTTAACACAGTCGTTTAATGAATCATGTTACAGTTCCTTCCCGTCACTTACCGAAGAAACTTCGTCCTTGAGTCAATAGGCTGACGTAGTTTACTACCCACCTGTTACTGGCCACGCCCCCCCGCAGTTTTTAAATAACTTTCCCAGGCCAATGGGGCAACTAACACTGGCGCTCCACTGGGATTTAAATTACACTTTAAGAACAAAAAGAAAATACAGTGCAAAAAGTTATCCGAATGGGACTGAAATCTGTAGATGTGATGTACATTTGCAGACAAAGGAAGATTACGGTTTCCAAAGAATTCTATGATCTATTCAAGAGAAAGTGCTTCACAAACTGAACAAGTCAATAACGCACTGGTTCACCTCTGGCGCTTATCCTAGGAGATATTTGGCATGGCACTGATTGATGGAGTTGTTGGATGTCCTAACAGTTATCTTGCCAAATGCTGTCCAGTTGGCGCGTTATATCGTCAGAATTCCCCCAATGCCAAGCCGAATAACTGCTTGCTCAATTTGTGAACATCTTTTTCTTAAATGTATCATCCAGTTTTTTCTGAATTTGTAATGATTTGTTTATGTATATCGCTCATATCTACCGATTTCCGCCCCACTCGGATAAAAAATCGGTTAATGATTAACAATGTGATGTATTTTGAGAATACAGCTACAGACACTGAGCCAAGAGTAGCCTCCGCATAATACCATTTAATCCAGCGAATATGCCACTATATCAGAGTAAGACTACCGAACCATTGATTGATTTCGTGATCAAAGTGACGAGGGGAATGGCTCCGGTGATCTCTTACCACAAAGCTGGCGCTGTCACATTTCGGCTGAGGTGCGACTTAGTCGTACATACAGAGTGGAAACGGCGGTATCAGAGTGTGAACCGCATGATGACGTTCTGCTCAAAGAAGCAGTGTCTTGATATAATGTGGCAAATGCTAGGAGCAGATCGTGTTCACGTTGGACGATCTTGATGGAGGTTAGTGATTGAGAGAGTGAGAATGTTAACAGCTGCACTCCGGACTTCGACGTACTGAGACGTTGAACTTCAGTAACCTTCCTATCATAAAAACGTAGCGTCGTTGCCAAACACAGTGAGGAGTGGAGACCAAGGACTACCTTCTGTGATGGGGAACTGACTGACTTTTACAGCTAGAGGTTGCTGACTATGCCTCAGTTCCAACAATCAAAACTTGTCTCCTACATCTCCGCATTTACACTAGCTAGAGAGGAAAGTGTTTGAAACTTAACGTACGTTTTAACGGTTACTGCCATCTCACGCAAATTATCAACATCTTCTATATCCAATTTCAGTTGCTGTCATTCAGTTCCTCAGTAGGGTACATCTGGATTCTTAATTTTGGTCTCTCTCCACCTGGAATTTTTGCTAAGGGATTATATGCAACAAAAATATTAAGAAGCTAGAAATAAAATTAATAGCTCCAAAACACATTCACCATGGGTTGGTCATGGGGAGAGGATCCCGAATGTAATTATATGGACAGATTACTGATTATTAATTGCCTCATCTTTCTTGGAAGCGTTGCACTGATGAGTACACGGTTTGATAAGTGACGATCCCGGGCAGAGCAGTTGTGAATAGCGGTAGAAGAAAATTTTGTTTATTGTGCGGCTCCAGGAATGTAACAGTACCGTCATTTTTAACGAGATAAATATAAATTACGTGGCACATTTGGCCGTTAGCTACCTGTCAGATCGTCCCTTAATGACACATACTTACAGAAAGATGGGAACTATTTCTAAACGCCGTAACACCTGCAGGTGATGATAACTTGGTGCTGATTTTGGAAACTCACTCTTTACACGTAAATCTAATCTCGTTGGTGAAATCCCTAGACACAGGGTGGGGCAGGACCAAGAAAGTATAGAAGGGCGAACCCAGAATATCAGCGTCATTTGCCGTTTGTTTACATTTAACCACCACATTATAGCACTGAATACATTGATACAATAACCACAAATAATTATGAGTGACAGGGTAAAGCTAATTTGTTGGTTACATAAATAATCTGCTTTAACAAACGATTTTAGCTTAACAAGGCACAAAACTAAATACAAACGAGGAAAAAATATTTAAAACTTGTTTTCTTATAAAAACGAAACCAGTCAAAGTGCAGCAGCAACAGTCTCTTATAATAATTTAAGGAAAGGTGATGAAGCCTTCGAAGGATTTTCGGGAAACTGGTTGAATTTTTTTAATAAAGAGGCTCTTAGCACACAGGGCAGCAACTACAGCGCTAAGAATCAGAATAACATCTACTGGAAATTTTATCGAGTACCAAAATAGCAAAAGTGGATTAAGGTTGTCCATCCGTGAGACAGGTACATTATCAAGTTAGGCTCGAACAGTAATCGTGGTTAAATAATTTGGAAACATTAGCGGAACATAATAATCAAGACAGTGCTTTAAGAAAAACTTAGCTACCCGGAATTCACAAAATGTGCAATACAAGCTTATTCCAAAGGAAATGAAAAAATTTAAATACAGTTCCACTAATTAGCGATAGAGCCATTACATTAAATCTTTCAGCATGCAGCGCGAACCAGCGGGCCAAGACGACACGCCTCAAAGGCAGCCGATAAACACGGAAGCCCTTCCATCCTTTCCTTGTCCTATCCCACCCTGTATTTGGGGATTTCACCAACTACCTTACATTTACGTGCAAAGAGTGAAATCGAGAATTTGCACAAAGTTATTGTCACCGGCAACAAGCCCACGCGGCCACCACCCGCTGGAAACCTGGCCGCGAGGCTCAGAAGACTACGTAGGGCTGTTAAATGCGAGGCCCACGAGAAAGATAGGCCGCGGCGCGTACGTCACGAAGGTAGTCCTGAACTCGCTCGCTCAGCTCAGCAGACAAAATGCGTTTCTAAACCTGTTCACTCGCAGCTGGGCGCCTGCGTACTAAGAATTGCGTATTTTACTGGAATCTGCTATTATCAAGCCTTACTACAACAAAATTTAATTTAATACTCGATATAAATGGTATAACGGCTCATTTAGTCTCTTCTGCTTAACAGTCCTCATTTCATACAAGAAGGTGCCTTATGCAACTGATAATCATGTTGGCATGATTTTAATTCTATTATACCCCAGTGCAGCTGTAACAAATTATAAGTGGGCCTATGGACTTTCCATCATTGTAGGACTAATAACAGTAAGACTCCATAATAGCGGATTCCAGTAATAGATGCAATTCCCGTTTTGTAAGCACACACCTAGTTACAGGTTAAGAGGTGTAGAAACGTAGTTTGTCCGCTGAGTTGAGCGAGCGAGCGGGCGCAGGGCAACCTCCCTGACGTACGCGCCGCGGCCTGTCTTTCTCGTAGGTCTCGGTCAAACGCACCTTAGGCGAAACATAGGCCAAGCAAACAAGTTAGGCAAATATTAATGTCCACCATCTCGAGAAACGCTCAGCATAAGGGCTTTTAATCCGCCACAGAACTTCAAAAAATTACCCTTAACCACATTTCATAATATCAAAAAGCGTAATAGTGCCGAAGGTAATGTCTCTTGAAGCATTTAGCAGAATAAAATTTGATACACAGGAAATTCATAAATGCTCAGAATAAGATCTGACAAATTTAGGCAAACTATACGGCAAAGAACCTTGCGTGAAGCAAGCAGTTATGTAAGAAAAGTGACAAGCTTACCCCTGCGAGGCGGTACCTTCAGATCCTACAAACAATGCCTCCTTCTTGGTACTGTGGTATGTAAGCCTACAACACAATTTTAATACATATATTAAATACAGGAAATTTTTTGTTAAAATGAAACACTAAACGCAAAATGCTTAAAAACACTGAAAATACAGGTACAATTACGTACACAGCCAAATTCTATTGATCAGAAATACGAACAATCTGAAACAACACAGCCTTGACTTGGGTAATTACACTCAAATACTTCAGCAAGCCACCAAGTGCAAGCAAAACATGTGGGCCTATCGTAGTATGAGAAATACTGACCAAAAACGCACGATGTGGCAGATATTTGATTGTTGTTGTTGTGGTCTTCACTCCTGAGACTGGTTTGATGCAGCTCTCCATGCTACTCTATCCTGTACAACCTTCATCTCCCAGTACCTACTCCAACCTACATCCTTCTGAATCTGTTTAATGTATTCATCTCTTGGCCTCCCTCTACGATTTTTACCCTCCACGCTGCCCGCCAATACTAAATTGGTGTTCCCTTGATGCCTCAGAACATGTCCTACCAACCGATCCCTTCTACTAGTCAAGCTGTGCCACAAACTCCTCTTCTCCCCAATCCTATTCAATACCTCCTCATTAGTTATGTGATGTACCCATCTAATCTTCAGCATTCTTCTGTAGCACCACATTTCGAAAGCTTCTGTTCTCTTCTTGTCCAAACTATTTATCGTCCATGTTTCACTTCCATACATGGCTATACTCCATACAAATACTTTCAGAAACGACTTCCTGACACTAAAATCTATACTCGACTTTAACAAATTCCTCTTCTTCAGAAACGCTTTCCTTTTCGTTGCCAGTCTACATTTTATATCCTCTCTACTTCGACCATCATCAGTCATTTTGCTACCCAAATAGCAAAACTCCTTTACTACTTTAAGTGCCTCATTTCCTAATCTAATTCCCTCAGCATCACCAGACTTAATTCGATTACATTCCATTACCCTCGTTTTGTTTTTGTTGATGTTCACCTTATATCCTCCTTTCAACACACTGTCCATTCCGTTCAACTGCTCTTTCATTCCTTTGCTGCCTCTGACAGAATTACAATGTCATCGGCGAATCTCAAAGTTTTCGTTTCTTCTCCATGGATTTTAATACCTGCTCTGAATTTTTCTTTTGTTTCCTTCACTGCTTGCTCAATATATAGATTGAATAACATCGGGGAGAGGCTACAACCCTGTCTCACTCCCTCCCCAACCACTGCTTCCCTTTCATGTCCCTCGACTCTTATAACTGCCGTCTGGTTTCTGTAAAAATTGTAAATAGCCTTTCGCTCCCTGTATTTTACCCCTGCCACCTTTAGAATTTGAAAGAGAGTATTCCAGTCAACATTGTCAAAAGCTTTCTTTAAGTCTACAAATGCTAGAAACATAGGTTTGCCTTTCCTTAATCTTGATTATCCTGAAAATATCTAATGCGGCCCCCGGCACTCAGTCCCGCACAGCATGGAATATCAAAGCCGGACACATTAGCAACCATAGACAAAAGGACGCCGTACCCAGTTCGATGTCTTAACTTCGACTTCACCAATTTCACCAAGTCTTAACATGTACAGAGATAATAGGCGACTGATCCACAGTGTCCGAAACTCGGTACGTGGCGCCCTCTTTCCCGCTGTGATTCTCTGCCTGGCTCGTATTGGCTTCCCCTACGCAGCTCAAGGCGTACGTTAGGACTCGCTCTACCAGAGACAGTCAGCGACAAGCTACAATCGATTCTCACTGCCAATAGTGGCGCCACTGAAAAATGCTCGAAATCCAGGCACGTGAAATTGATTGCGAGCCCGCCACGGCTCAGTTGAGATAGGAAATACAAAGATGTTTGATTGAGTACACAGTATTGTGATCCTTCGTCAGACATAGTAGTTATGTACTTAGGCCCTTACAGTTGGCGAAGATTTAAGGAAACACAACAACATATCTCAAATACTAAAAATCGTAGAGTTTTACGTTGCGTCGAGATCTAAATCATTCGATACAGAGCACAAACTCAAGATACGCAACGAATTCCAGTATGGTCGGAAGTATCTGCTCCGATATTCGCTTGAAAACGTGATAGCCGAACAGTTATTTGAAATCGTCCCGCCGAATGTGAGGCCAGTCTCTTGACCGTTATGCCGCTTTCATTAGGTTAGAAAGCAGATACAGTGTTGATACCGCTTTTAAACTGTTATGTGATGTAGTAGTAATTGCCGTTCCTCTGTCTGCGATATCTACCGCACAGAACCAGCGAAAAAAGAAAGAAAGAAAGGAATCGTTTAGAAGAGATCAGCGCGTTTCATCACAAGTTCTATTAGATTATGTGTAACACATAAGCTCGAAAACTTCCCGTGAAAAATGATGACACGAGAAAGAAAACTCCGGACAATTCCGAGAAACGGCGTTCATAGAGGAGTCGATGAACATTTTTTTACCGCCCACAAGGACGTTGTGCAATCTGTAGCGACGTGAAAACAGATAAGCTTTCGCTCACATACAGTCACTCAAGCATTCGAGATTTTGCGAACGATACTCGATTGCGATCGAAAGGCGGTTTCTTGTAGTTGTACGACGTCGTTAAAACTACACTTCAGCTACTTTAGCCACAGTAGACGGAAAACTATTTACTGCACAGGTATCTGATTTCGTAGGAACGTTGATCAGACAGTGTTCTGCAGGAGTTTCGTTGTTAGTAGTGTATGTGTATTGACTTGCCGTTAGGCTACGCCACTTGGGCATTACTGTTGCAGCCAACATGGACGGATCCGGACAAGGTGAGCAGCGCTTTGCTCCTAAAGCTGTTTTATCAAAACAAGAGCTCTTCACGAGCATCGATGCATTAGAGAAATGCGGAGAGGTCCTTTTCTCGCAAGTGGCGATTTGGAAACTACTCCTGAGATGCCAACGCCAGACGCAACTTGTAGAAGAAGGGACTGTTGCGACGGTTAAGAATGCAGGGCGCAATGTGCAGTGCACGAGCTGTCTCGCGAACGTTCTGAAAGTGTTGCGAACAATTATGAAACGATATCCTTACAAGCTTCACATTACACACCGAGTTTTGCCACATGACGGAAACATTCGAGTAGGCTTTGCTCTTATGTTTCTCACAAGGGCTGAAGTTGACGACTTGTGGTGGCCTCGGAATATTTTGTGGAGTGAGGGATCACACTTTAGGGTTACTCGCTCGCTGAGGCAGTCAGCACAGTGAACACTCACAATCGCACCACCGAACGTTCATGGGTATCCCTGCATACTGAACGCATCACTGTGTGGTGTGGCTTCACGGTACAGTCCAATTTTTTTTTTTTTTTTTTTTTTTTTTTGCTCAGACCACAAGGACGAGTGAATGGCACACGTTACTGTGATCTGCTTCATCTTTTGATCCCAGCACTACAGGAGAGAGGTACTCTGCACCCATATGTTTTGATGCACGATGGAGCTCCACCTCACCTTGTTCGTGAGATCACTCGATTACTCCATATCATGCGCTGACGAAAAAAAATCGCAACAAAGGAAACAATTGATGAAGTACCAGGAATACATTTGTGTAGGCACCGTATTTAAATGATTAACACTGCAAGATCACAGCTTAATAGCGAGATAAGCCACTGCAAATCTCAAAGGAACGTTAATAACCGGCATAAGCGCCACACTGTTGACAGCGTGCAGATGTATATGTATTGTATAGGTGCCAGATGTCAGTTTGAGGGATGGAGTTCCATGCATGTTTCACTTGGTCGGTCAGTACAGGGAGGATTAATGCTGTTGGTGCTGTAATTGTTGTCCCATATGTGTTCGACGGGAGACAGATCTGATAATGGAAAAGGCCAAGCCGACATGTCGACACTCTGTAGAGCATGTTGGCTTACAACAGCTGTATGTGCGCGAGCGTTGTCCTCTTGGAAAACACCTCTTGTAATGTTGTTCATGTACACTAGCAGGCATGATGCGTGGGATAACAACGAAAGCGCTCCTGCTGTCATACGAAATCACATCCCAGACCACACCTCCAGGTGTAGTTCCAGTGTGTCCAGCACGCAGGCAGGTTAGCTGCAGGCCGTCAGCTGGCCTCCTTCTAACCAACAAACGGCCGTAAGCGGCACGGAGCAGAACCAGCTTTCATCAGAAAATACAATACACGCAAGCAACTTTCTGGTGAGGGCAAACACAGCTCAGATACATTATGATTAACAATAATAAAACTCAACATTCGATTGCCATTAAAATTATCATAAAAATTACAACAATTTAAAAGTCAAGAATGATGAGGTATTTCCAAAAGAGACACAACTGTATGAAGGTGCTATATTCTCAACTATCGGTCTCACATCAGCATAGACACATCTTCTGGTTTACAATGGTTATATTTCCGTAATGTACACTACTGGCCATTAAAATTGCTACATTATTAAAACTGCACATGATAAACGGGTATTCATTGGACAAATATATTATACTAGAACTCACATGTGATTACAATTTCACGCAGTTTGGGTGCACAAATCCTGAGAAATCAGCACCCACAACAACCACCTCTGGCCGTAATAACAGCCTTGATACTCCTGGGCATTGAGTCAAACAGAGCTTGGATAGCGTGTACAGGTACAGATGCACATGCAGATTCAACACGATACCACAGTTCATCAAGAGTAGTGACTAGCGTATTGTGATGAGCCAGTTGCTCGGCCACCATTGACCAGACGTTTTCAATTGGTGAGAGATCTGGAGAATGTGCTGGCCAGGGCAGCAGTCGAACATTTTCCGTATCCAGAAAGGCCCGTACAGGACCTGCAACATGCGGTTGTGCATTATCCTGCTGAAATGCAGGGTTTCGCAGGGATCGAATGAACGGTAGCGCCACGGGTCGTAACACATCTGAAATATAACGTCCACTGTTCAAAGTGCCGTCAATGCGATCAAGAGGTGACCGAGGCGTGTAACCAATGGCACCCCATACCATCACGCCGGGTGATATGCCAGTATGGCGATGACGAATACACGCTTCCAATGTGCGTTCACCGCGATGTCGCCAAACACTGATGCGACCATCATGATGCTGTAAACAGAACCTCGAATCATCCGAAAAAATGACGTTTTGCCATTCGTGCACACAGTTTCGTCGTTGAGTACACCATCGCGGGCGCTCCTGTCTGTGATGCAGCGTCAAGGGTAACCGCAGCCATGGTCTCTCAGCTGATAGTCCATGCTGCTGAAGACATCAACGAACTGTTCGTGCAGTTTGTCTTCCTAACGTCCCCATCTGTTGACTCAGGGATCGAGACGTGGCTGCACGATCCGTTACAGCCATGCGGATAAGATGCCTGTCATCTCGACTGCTAGTGATACGAGGCCGTTGGCATCCATCACGGCGTTCCGTATTACCCTCCTGAATCCACCGAATCCATATTCTGCTAATAGTCATTGGATCTCGACCAACGCGATACGATAAACCGCAATCGTGATAGGCTACAATCCGACCTTTGTCAAAGTCGGAAACGTGATGGTACGCATTTCTCCTCCTTACACGAGGCATCACAACAACGTTTCACCAGGTAACGCCGGTCAACTGCTATTTGTGTATGAGAAATCGGTTGGACACTTTCCTCATGTCATCACGTTGTAGGTGTCGCCACCGGTGCCAACGTTGTGTGAATGCTCTGAAAAGCTAATCATTTGCGTATCACAACATCTTCTTCCTGTGGGTTAAATTTCGCGTCTGTAGCACGTCATCTTCGTGGTGTAGCAATTTTAATGGCCAGTAGTGTAGATGGACAATTCCCGAAAGCAGGGACTCCGTGACTGTCCATATACTTTATGGAAATATAACCATTCTAGACCTGCCCAAACAATGAATACCTCGATATGCTTATGGTGCCGGGTGCATCCGAGAACCAAGCTGCTGCTGCTGCTACTTGTGGGTATGCTGCAGGGTACCCTCAAACGCGCCATCCCGATAACAATGTTTTTCGTCGCCTGGAGCCACGCCTTCGGGAAACCGGTAACCTTCGTTCACAAATAATGGATAGAGGTCATCCAAGGACTAGACGTACGGGGAATTATCCGTGATAGAACAAGGCAGATCCATATATCTCAAAGACTGGTTGTTGAAGTGTTGTGATTTGAAAAATTGCATCTATATCATTACGCGTTACTTCAACACCAGCAGCCAGAAGACCGCATTCTACGAGTATTGTTTGTAACCTCCCCCTTCCTAATCGGCCTACTGGATTGCGGTATAACTGACCGTGATCGCATATGCCAATGAAATTTTGGAGTTAGTAAGGGTATCGTTACCGAAGTAAAATAACTCCGGCTAGTTGGAGGAAACTAGACTCTTCTGACGGAAGAATCTATTCTAAACTTAAGCTAAACACTGTTGATAATTTTGGGATGGGTGAAGTATAGTGCAATAGCTTACGAACCGCACAGGGGAGAAAAAGGGTACCACGTAATATTTACTACTAAAATTACTGATAACACAAAGAAAACACTGATTAGCTAAAAAGGAGATAATCGGTTGCCAGCCCGCTGGGGCAATGCGTTTTCAGAATCTTGAGAAAGGTAATGGCAAAGAATTTCAAGCAAATAATCACCGGCGCGGCAACAGAAGGTGGTCACGCTTTTCCACAACACAACAATTCACGAGAAAATAAATCAATCAGAAAGCACTGAGTTTGTAGTTACTCATTCTGAAATATTAAATTTTGAAGATAAAATTAGATGGATTTACTGGTTAAATGAATGACTGGCTTAACTTAAACTCTGTTACGTAAAAAAAAAATGCTTTCAGCACCCTCAGTATAACGTAATGCAAAATTTTGAAAGAAGTAAGCAATTTATTTTTGATTATTGAAAGACTGAAGTGAATTTACTTCAAGCAAATGAGCAATTGATTTTACTTTTAAATTAACAACAATAAAATACATACCAAGTTAGCAGAAGTCACTTGCTAAGCTAAATACAGAATAAATGAAGTTGCTCTCTCTTAACGTATGCTATATCTTTAGTTTTTAGTTTTGCCAGTCAAATTTTACTTTACTTTAAGTAACCTCTGTCATGCAATACAAGAATGAACAATTACTGGGGCAGAAAATTTAGGCTGAAACTAATCAGTACCAAATACACAAAACTGGCAGTAAACCTTAATCAGTTTCTATATTCTTATGACACTCGGTGATTGCATGGAAAGGAAAGGGACACTGCGTGGTAATAATGTCTGAGGACAATGACGACACAGGTGCCCTATAAGTTTTAACTGTTGCAAGTTATTATTCAAGTTATTCATATTTTGTGAAAGAAACGTTGTTGAGCAAAGCCTCTACTTTACTATGTTTGTCAGTTAACACTTTTATAACGTTGTAGCTGTGCGGACGACAACGCTGAGCTGCCGTTGTTGTTGCTGTTGCTGCTGCTCGATGAGAAGAACCCCGAGCCATCTCCAGAGCCACGGATAATTGTGGGACAGGCAACAGTTGGAACTGCAGCTTCCTCCGCCTGTCCACCTCTACTCGCGGGTAAACGGATCAGGCGCCTCTACACTGGCGCGAGCATAGCTGCACATCGCGTCTGCAGAAGCGCCCAACAAACACTTCCGCACTCTTTCATGACTCAAGCTAGTCTGCTTCCTCTCTGCCCGCAAAGATAAACAATGGCACCGATACATTTCAATAAAGTTCCCTTGGCTGTCACCCAACAATTTACAATATTTTCATCGTAATTACAATCAATTATACAGCGTGTCCCAAAATAATGTATACACTCTTTGAAACTGAACATCTCTTTAATGAAAGGGATTACAAATACAATTTTAGTGGTGTCAGGTGCCTCATGGTCTGACTTAAGGTGTGCAAATGTTCAAACTGGTATCCGTCCATCGCAATACACCATCGACGAAGACTCAAGACTGAGCGACATGCCACCTTTGTTTCCAACAGAATAGCATCACAGACTTGCTCAATTTGCTCTCTAAGATCATCAATGGTGTGTGGTCTCTCAGTGTAACCTGTGTTCGCCGGCCGAAGTGGCCGTGCGGTTAAAGGCACTGCAGTCTGGAACCGCAAGACCGCTACGGTCGCAGGTTCGAATCCTGCCTCGGGCATGGATGTTTGTGATGTCCTTAGGTTAGTTAGGTTTAACTAGTTCTAAGTTCTAGGGGACTAATGACCTCAGCAGTTGAGTCCCATAGTGCTCAGAGCCACTTTTTTTGTAACCTGTGTTCTTGAGTGTACCCCACAGAAAGATGTCTAGAGGAGTTAAATCTGGAGATCGAGTGGGATACTCCACACTCCCTCTGGCAGGGAATGTAAGATTGAGAAATGGCGTCACATCCAGGTGAAAGTGAGGTGGCGCCCCACCCTGTTGAAAGTAATAATCTTCATTTCCAAACACCAATGCTAAGACCAGGAGTTATCATTTCCAAGTAGGAGTTTCCCATGAGAATGTTGTCAAAGGAGTGCGGTCCGATTAACCCTCTAGAAGACCACACCAGACTGTTACTCCTGGCAGATTAACATCCCTTGGCTCAGTTACGTATGGATTCTTCCTGGCCCAGTACATGCAATTATGGCAGTTAATTGTTCCATCAAGTTTAAGCGTCGCTTCATGTGACCAAAGAATTCGATCTTGGAAACATTGCTCTTTTTCACATCTGTTAATGAACCACTTACAAAATTCGCTTTGCCTATCAGGATCACCCTCGTTAAGAGCATGGAAAAGTCTTGGAATGTAAGGCTGAAAGTTCTGGAACCGCAGAATTCTACGAACGCTGCTTCTGCAGATCCAAGTCACACGAAAGCATTGCCTCACAGATTTCTTCGGGGATCGTGTGTATACCTGGATTACTGCATCAACACTCTAATTATCTGTTGACCTTCTCTTTCGTCCGCTATGACCCTTATTCGTATTGTGCACCGTTCCTTCGACTTCAAACATATCTCTGATTCTTGTAATTGTTGCTCTTGTCGGTGGTGGTGTTCCAAATTCAACTCTCCAACGTCGGCGTACCGCATTCACTCTCTCTGTTTTCCAGTAACACTTTAGCATCCATTTCCATTGTTCAAACGATAATGCCACGTTTGCTGACAATCCTGAAATGAAAGAAAACATTATATTTTTCATTGCCTTCTAAATTATTAACCATAAAAATTGTATTTCTGTCTCCTTTAATTAGAGATATTCTGTTTCAAAGAGTGAACATTATTTTGGGACACCCTGTATATGCAGTCAAAATTAAATACACTAGAACATCGATTACATATTAAACACAATTCCTGTAATATAGCTTACAACTTCAGAATCAAAGGTATAGTGCAAGTTATCAACGGATAATAAACGTCAAATGTTTTGGATGGCGCAGAGGGTATTTTATCTGCATTTTCGGTGTTACAAGTTTTGTGAATGGCTTTTGCGCAAGTGGAAGATAAAGAGCATTTCATAAATAACGTGATCTGGAGTGACGAATCTAACTTCACTCGTGAAGGTGTTTTCAACCTCCCCATCAGCAGTTATTGCTCAGAGCACAATTCACATGTCACCTGTGAATGTGGCTTTCAAGAACGCTGTGGCATAAGCCTGTGGGTTGTAATCATGGGGGGAGTGCTTTTGAGCCCTTACCTATTTCGGGACAAGTTCAGTGCATCCCTGTACTGGTCGTTTTTCACAATAATTTGTCTGACGCATTAGAAAGCGATCCACTTGGTGTTTGGTGACAGCTATGGTTTCAGCATGATGGTGCACCGCCACACTTCCTAATTAATGTGCGTAACAACTTCAATGAAGGGTTTCCTGGGAAATGGATTCGCCGCGAAGGTCCAATGTTCTGTCCTCTGCATTCCCCGGACCTTAATCCACTAGATTTTTATTTGTGCGTACTCTTAAAGGAACAGTGTATAGTACTCCAGCCATTGACGTACACGACCTAATAGCTCACGTGCATGCCACTTCGGCAGTGGTGGATGCAACTGTGTTGCATAAGGTCCAGAAAAGTATGTTCCAGCGAATGACGAAGTGTTTGCAAATGCAAGATGGTTACTTTGAACATCTTCTCTAAACTGAACGTTGCTCGTGTGTATACGTACCTCCTCTGTGAAGGTCTGGACATCAAATGTACAGAATGGAATTATTGTGAACAGCATACTGTCCAATCTTGTGTAGACTCTTATTGTGGTTTTTGTACCTCACTGGATGTTACAGTATCTACTATTATTTTCTATTGGCTTTGTTTGTGTCATGAACGAAACAAAGTGGTCGTTTATATCTGTGAGAACTTCATGTTATGTTTTAATGCTTAAATAAAGGTAACAATAACAGAAAGAAATACATAAGATACCGCATTGTAGTGGTGTAAATTGCATACAATTTAATAAAAGAACTGTTTGGCGCGAACGCTACTCGAACATCGGCGAATCTGCATATCCGTTCCCCATAGCCTCGTCTCACTGAGATAATGGAAGAGCTCCAGCACAGTAGTGTTCATGCTACCTGTTCTCGGCCACGCTGCACGCAGTTACAGCCTTGTCAGAGCTTCGTTTTTTAAATCGCACTTCTATTAAACCCAATGGCGGGACCAGGTTTTGCTACATACACTTTTGTCTTGAACTGGGATGAAGAAGCGCATGCCGACAGCCAAGTGCGACATTTTCTCTTCACCCTGAATGCCTGCAAGCCCACGCCCACTACGCGGAAAAATATACAATCGCACTGTACCATTAGATAATCTGCTCAACCATCTTTTCCAGCGTCTTATGGACACAGGTTCTCTAGCTCCCAACAATGTGAACAGGGACAGCCTCAGTCAGTCCGTACATCTCAGATGGAGGACCCTGTTCTACATTTACTGCATGAAAGACCTGGAACCAGTGTGTGGCATGAATCGTCCTCTTAAATGAAATTTTCACTCTGGGTCGAAACTTCCTGGCAAATTAAAACTGTTTGCCGGACCGAGACTCGAACTCTGGACCTTTGCCTTTCGCGGGCAAGTGCTTGGAAGGTAGGAGACGAGGTAATGGCGGAATTAAAGCTGTGAGGACAGGGCGTGAGTCGTGCGTGGGTAGCTCAGTTGGTAGAGCACTTGCCCGCGAAAGGCAAAGATCCCGAGTTCGAGTCTCGTCCCAGCACACAGTTTTAATCTGCCAGGAAGTTTCATATCAGTGCACACTCCGCTGTACAGTGGAAATTTCATTCTAGAAACATCTCCCAGGCTGTGGCTAAGCCATGTCCCCGCAATATCCTTCCTTCCAGGAGTGCTAGTCTGCAAGTTTCGCAGGAGAGCTTCTGTGAAGTTTGGAAGGTAGGAAACGAAGTACTGGCGGAATTAAAGCTGTGAGGACGGGGCGTGAGTCGTGCGTGGGTAGCTCAGTCGGTAGAGCACTTGTCCGCTAAAGGCAAAGGTCCCGAGTTCGAGTCTCGGTACGGCAGACAGTTTTAATCTGTCAGGATGTTTCAATCGTCCTCTTGACTGGATGGTTCAACATGAGCAATTGCTGTATCCATATCACCTTCAGCACGTCCAGGCACTGCACCATAGCAGACTGCAGTTCTGTCAGTGGCTCTTACAGACATGAGCTACACATCCACTGTGTCCGTTGAAGATTTCTTTTTCGATGAGTGGAGTTCGCAAGAAATGACGGTGTGAACTTTCATAACCAGCATGTCTGAGCTGATGAAAATCCCTACGCTACTGCGGGAAGAGGGCATCAGCATCCTTTCTCCACCATTGTATGAAAAGGCGTTCTTGGTGATAAAATGTTAGGGCCATACAGCCTAGCGCAAAGATCAAATGGGGTTTATTCTCATCATTTTATTGTTAACGTGTTGCCTACCTTGTTCAAGGATGTGCCATGTCAGCAAAGAGTACAGATGTAGCTCACACACGATGCCACACCATCACATTTCCTCCGCAATGTGCGTGAATGTCTGACACACATTTTTAGGGCCGTCGAATTGGCCGGGGAAGTCCCACACCTTGGCCTCGCCGTTCTCCACGCTTCAGTCTCCTAGACTTTTGGTTATGGGGACACTTGTCTTAGTCTGTGCCACCCCACTCAACGACGTCCAGACACTACAAGATCGCGTCTTCAATACACGCCAGCACTTAAAACAATCGAGTGTATTTCCAAGAGTGAGTGATTCTTGACGTTGAAGGGCAGAGGGATCATCGCCGGGGACGGATGTCACGTCGAACACCTCCTACAAGAAGTGTCATGAATGAACGTCAGGCTGAACCCCTCCTTTGAACAAGTGTACAGATCACAGAAAAAATGTGTTTCCGAACCCATGTGTAATGTATTTCTTTCATGATATGATGTACACTAGCACCTCTGTCAATTATGGACATTTTTGTTTCCAGTCACTGTGAATAAATGTACAGATCTCAAAAAATATGCGTTTCCACTTCCATTTTTATTGGGCCTTCTTTTTCTCTTTTTGATGGTTGTTACCACTGAATGTCGCCTGGAGGCGTTGTTCGCTAAGGAAAGTAGAAGGAGCTTTCAAATTAAAACGAGGCGGTTCGAAAAAACTGCTTATTATTTCACAACTAATCGTCTCAACGGTTAATACACTTATCCCATTCTAAGGCAAGACGGTCAGTGCCTCCAAGGAAAAATGTTTGCGACGGTCTACGAAACCATAATTGTACCCAAGCGTGCGCCTCTTCGTCTTCCTTCAGCGCTCCAAAAATATGGAACGGCCTGGAAAGAGATTACGATTGCATGAAGGATGCGTAAGGGTTTCCGAGTGCAACTTCTGTAGTCCAAACAAGTGTTAGGGGGGAGGGGGGGCATTACCCTGCGACAGAATGATGCCGTCCGTCAACATTCTTGGGCGTTTGGACTTGATGGTTAGCTTCAATTTTTGCAAAGTATCCACGTAACGCTATGCGTTAATTGTGGCGCCGTGTTCCGGAAAGTCAATGAGCAGGGACGCCTGCAGTCAAAAAGATAGGGCACCATGTGTGCAACGCGTATCTGTTGTCGGGACTACGCTGCTCAAGTTTCTCTGGGAAACCCTTATGTATCCTCCATGCAGCCCCGATCTCTCCCCAAGCTAACTGCATAATTATATATGTATGGTGTCTGTCCTTCCGGACATGTCCGAAAGAACAGACTCCAAGGTCGATCGCGACAGCCGTGAAGAATGAAATTTCAATGAATTACAAGCCTCAGCCGCGGGAACAGGCCTTGCCACGAGGATTGAGATTAATGAGCAAGGAGCACTGCTTTCGTAGTGTGTGGAGTAAGTTAATTTGGGTCTGCTGGGGGGTGTGCCTGGGTAAGTTCGCGCAGCCGCACTAATTCCTGTGTTGTTGGTGGCTTATGGGTCACAGCGCCTGCCTAGTGAGCAGGAGATCCCGGTCCGTCACACATTTTCAACTCTCCCCGTTGATTTCCGTCAATGCCCCGTACACAGCTGATGTTTGTAATTCACTGAAATTCCTAATTCCATAATTTTTGTGCCCTGTAGAAAGACTTTAGTGGCCGTCGATTTGCTTCGAAGGAAAAGGTGCACGCCTGGGTACAATCATAATTCCACAGGCAAACGCAAACATTTTTCCATGATTCGGATAATCATGCTAGCGACGATACAATGCGCACCTGGGGAAATCCACTGACTCAAGTGACTTTAAGACAGAACAGATTGTTATGATGCGGCGTCTGGGATCGAGCATCTCGGAAACGGCGAAGCAGACTACGACATCCACCGAATGAATTTTCACTCTCTTGCGGAGTGTGCACTGATTTGAAAGACCATACCAGATTAAAACTGTGCCCACGAAAGTCAAAGCCACCAGGCTCGATTCCTGATCCTGCCGGTCTATGTCAAAGGGTAAACACTAGGTACACACAGAAAGTTTTTGCTATTGCGAAGCTCAGTGTGAGAGATGTACATCTATGTCTTCGTTTTATAGACTGCCTCATGTTCGTATCTTCTGGTACAGGGTGACAATTATTGACCTATATGAAATACTAACTTCCAAATGGTTTGTGTTAGGACTTTCAGACAGCACAGTTGCCGAGGAGCAGGAATTAGTAAGCTCTCTGCGGTTTGGTTTAGCGACGAAGCCCTGTTTCACTTGAATGGTTCATCAGTAAGCTAAACTGGTGCATTTGGGGGGCTGAGTATCAGCATTTTGCTATCTAGAAGTCTCTTCACTCTCAACAGGTGACTGTGTGGTATGCAATGTCCAGTCACGTAATAATCGGTGCGGTATTCCTTGATGGCACGGCGACTACCAAACAGTATGTGAAGATTTTGGAAGATGATTTCATCCCCATTATCCAGAGTGACTCTGATTTCAAAAAGAGGTGGTTCGGGCAAGACGGAGCTCGACCCCAAAGAAGCAGGAGAGTGACGTCCTGGAAGAGCACTTTGGGGACAGCATCCCGACTCTGGGGTACGCAGACGCCACTGGCATGAGTCTCGATTGGCCGCTACATATGCGCCTTCCTTTTGTGGGGCTATACTAAGAACAAGGCTGGAAATAGTCTTTCAGGAGGTCACCGACAGCATCAATGTTCCGAAATTTCTGCGGGTCATACAGAACTTTGCTATTCGTCTGCGCCACATCATCGCTGGCTAAGGCAATTCTGGTAAAAGTCACGTTATTATTGAACAGTTAGAAACAGTTTCGACACTGGTCCACACAGATACACTTCTAAAGATGAAATAAATGTTTGACCTGTGCAAGTCGGTGCGGCAGTTGGCGGGCAGCGAGATAGCGGGCAGCACAGCACACATACAAGCACGGCTAAGGCTCTCACTGCATCGGCACTTTCCTTCTTCTTAGCGTCGTAATCTTTCCAATTTTGTGCCTAAGAATATAGCCATGCCATGTAATCGTCGGAATCGGCTCATCCGAGGCTCAATGGAATCCACTTTTCCTGGGTAGCCTCCTCGGTACAGTACGTGTTCCTCTGACCGATACCCAACTCCGACTGTTATATTGAGCCCGTTGTGCCGAATAGCGCCAGTGTGCGTTTTCCCGCGCTCGCCTGTTCCCACCTTTTTCCGCTCCCCTACAGGTAGGGTATTCACCACAGGTTTTCTACTACACATATCCTAATGCATTACCGACGTATGGACCAAGTGTATAAATTACAATTTTCACATCTTACAATAGTTTTAACATTAAGTACACTTCCCTTTGATTACCACATTATTTGAAATCTAACATAAATAATAATATTCATTTCAAAAGTTGCTCACAGTTTCTTTAACATAACGATACGAACCGAAAAAGAAGTTCAAAACATTGCTTACATTAATTTATCTAAATTCATAAAGAAAAAAATTATTATATGTACAGTTGTCGTTACACATGCCCCTGTTTCCAGAAAATTTACTTAAGTCCAAATTTTATGGGAACACTAAATCTTACAATTATACAGTGGTTCTGAATCTTTACTTAAATGTCCAAAAAGATTTACACTACATATTTCCTTTTACTCACTGTATATAGGTTTACACTTTTTTAACACATTAAGAATAATTACTTGTCATTTACTCAAGTGCCTTTTGCACAGTCCAACTTCCCATCATAACATTATTAAAATAGCAATTTAATTATTTTTTCTAAATTTCTCAAAGAAATAATTTAAAATTCTGGAATACAAACATTTAACTACAAAAACAATTGCATATTTTGTATACACTATAAGATAATTTGTCGCTGCTTGCTTTGAATAGCAGTCCATTTCCTTACTTACTAAACAAAACACACACACATATATTCAGAAAATTAACTACACATATTTTCTGCCTATTATGCGGATTTGTGCAGTCCTTTTCACTCCATATTGTCACATCTCCTGGATCACATTTACAATTTTCCATCGACTATTTATCTGCCCTCATTGGTATTTGGCAGTCCTTCATATTATGGTTCATACACTGCCCATTTTCATTTTTGACAGTCCCATCTTTTATCTGGTTGATAGCATTTATCCTTTCTTTTCAGTCCTTTTCTCCATACATTTTTACAGTTACAGTACAATTGGTAATCTGAAACTCACATAACTACATTAGCACACTGTCAAGGGTACACAGACATTTACAAAGATTAGTTACATTTAGAATAACTTGGGTTCAGCATAAGATACAGCACAATTACTCGTTCCTAGGAACATACAGTTTCAGTTCCACAATATTTCTTACACCTAAAGGTCTTTTGGATTTCGGGTAGATCAGGTAGTAAGCATTATCGTTTGGAATGTTCTGTATTATATATGGTCCACTATAAATATATTTAAATTTGGAAATTTCATGGTTTAGTTCACTAGATTTTTCGTGGGTTTTTAAAAGAACATAATCTCCAATTTCAAATTTTGAAACTTTTAAAATTTTATTGTGTCTTTTAGATCTAGATTCAGCTTTTTGCTTTGCCCTTTTTATTACCAATTCTTTCTTTTGATTCAATCCCAAACTTGTACAAGGTGGAAACTCTAGTTTTTCTTCAATTAAACTTTTACTACTTCTGCCTAACAAAATTTCTTCCGGTGGAAATCCTGTAGTTTCATGATGTAATGTGTTCATGACATTCTCAAAATCCGATATAAATCTGCCCCAGGCTCTATTTCAACAAAACAATAATTCACTTTCAGATAACACTGAGTTACAGTAATAATAAAGTCATGCATAATAATAATAATATATACAAATACAGCACCCTGCCCCCAGTCTCTTTATTAACAAGGCAGTCTTTTATGGTTCATCAAACAGTCACTTAAGTCTGGTGGCTTTTTAGGCCTCTGGAGTTCAAAGTCTTTGCTTACTTGAACTCTTCGCAAAATAAACACTGAGTCATCAGGTGGTTCTTTCTTTCTTTGTTCGGTCTCAACGTCTGTATTTTGTTTTGAAGTTTCTTCATCATTAGGTACAATATCGCAATTAACTGCATCCCTATTATTTTCACTGATTTTCTCATACCCTCTTTCAGTAAAAGTATATTCACTTTCTTTTACACCTGAAAATTCATCTACACTAGAGTCATCACTACTCTCTTCCTCACCATCAGATCCACTTAAGTACACTACTTTTGCACAATAGGGAGAGTTAGTACATTCATTTTCGTATGTATTTGCGTATCTTTCATCATCTGAACTATCGTCGGAATCCGACCATTCTTGATCACTTTCAGGTTCTAACATAAAAGCTTTTCTGAGATAGGCACTAAGTTCTTTCTCTGTATTGTCGTCAGGCTTGGATTTTAATTCAATCTCCTCTTTTGGCAAAACGGCCTCATCCTCAGCTTTATTCACATCTACTGTGACTTCATATTCAGTGTAATCCTCGTGGACTTTAATTACTTTCAGATAATCATCTGCCCCTTCTCCACGGTGCCTCTCGGTAGCAGCTTGTACTATTGGCGGACTGTTAGCAGAAGTTATTTCTTCGTCAATGCTGAGGATTTCATCCTCCAAATCCTTCCTATCATTAACCTTCCTCCTATCGGCAGCACGCGTACTTTGCGCGGCGCTATTTATTCTCCACTCTTCACATTTGGGCCACGTCACTTTATGGACGTCCCTACTATCTCTCTTTCCACCAACTAATTTCTTCGCCTCATCCTCCTTCTTAAAATCCTCCCACTTACATTGCTTTAGGCCCTTGTACAGATCATCGATCTGCACACGCCAATCAGTAACTTCTGCTAATTCATCCTCGCCTTTTATCTCATTGCAAACACTGCTAACCGCACCTCTCTGTGTATTCACAGTTTCATTTATTGTTTCCTTTGCCACGGAATTATCACTCGTAAAATTTTCATTAGCTCTGACGGCTATGTTCGTACCTACTGCTGCCGTATTGCTAGCGGCTTCTTTCCGAACAGATGTTCTGCTAAGCTGGGCCGTTGCCCTCTGATGCTCCACTCGCCTGTTAACATGTAGCGCTCTATGCGGCAGAGATGACTCATTCTGGCTCGCACCTGACGCTTGTTTCGCCACAACACGTTGCGTCGTTCCACGCCCGTCTCTAA
This sequence comes from Schistocerca americana, assembly GCF_021461395.2. Lineage (NCBI taxonomy): Eukaryota > Metazoa > Arthropoda > Insecta > Orthoptera > Acrididae > Schistocerca > Schistocerca americana. Next base: position 739,380,078 of record NC_060119.1, on the reverse strand, counting down.
CCTGTTTCATTACATTACGGTCGGTCCGGTATCTTTTCTTAAATCGGGGCCGGTATGTATTGTCCGCTTCCGTTTGGCCCGCAACGTTCGCGGAAATTAGTTTCCCGCGTCGTTATTATTTTGCGCGGTATACCCTCTACCGCGACCTGGATTATTTCCTCTGCCTCCTCCTCTGCCTCTTCCTCTCTGCATTATATTGATGCGAAATCCATCGCCGTCATTTCTTTCGTCATTGTTTCGGTTATTACGGTTACCAACATTTTTATAATTGGCACGACTTTCGCGCCAATGATCTTCGTCTTCGACTCTTTCGAGAAATGCTTGGAAGCTGTGATGATTGCTTCCTACATACCTCTTTGAATCTTCTGGAAGCTTTTTATACAACTCCCAGATAATTTCTGAATCTGATCTTCGGCCTCTTAAATGCGTCAATTTCCGGTACCAATGCTCGCAGAAATCTTTCAAAGAATTCCTGCCCCTGTTATCATGCTGTTTGGCCATGATGAACTCCCGCCATAAATGGTCCTGCTTTTGTTCAGACCAATATTCTTCCGTAAATTTTAGTTTAAACTCTTCGAACGTCATTCGTTCGGTATTTAAATTTATTCCCCAGCGCTTAGCGTCACCTGCTAAGGCGCTAATTACTACATTTATCTTTTCCTGATCAGACAAGTGCTCAGGAAATACTCTCTCGCAATTTTTGATAAAATCTAACGGATGCCACCCGTTATGTTTCTTGGCTGGATCGAAGCGTTCCTCGCCTTCTAACAGCTTCGTAATTGGTATGCCATTACAGACAACACCAGGCCTATCTTTAATTTTGCTCTCCAGATCGAAAATTCTGCCTTGAATTTTCGTAGTATTTTGTTCACAATTTTGAACACATCCGGTTACTTTTTTATCTAAATCCCTTTCAGTGTCTAAAACTACCTTTTTCAATTGTGATATCCCATGTTGACATTTGTTTACGATCTCAGTTTTAAGACCGAAAACTTTTTCGTTTACCTTAGTTTCAACCAGAGGTTCTACTTTCTCTTGGATGTTGAGAATTTCAACATCGAATCTACTATTAATGTTTCCAATTTCCTCCTGCATAGTATCCATATTTTTGTTAATGGTATCAATTTCAAATTTCAGAGTATTTACCACAGAACTTAAATTACCCACTTTTTGTTCTACTTGTTCTATTTGTTTACTAATTTTAATTCCCTGTCCTTCGATCTGTGCTTTAATTTGATCCACGTGTGTTTTGAGTTGTTCATTCTGTGTTTTGAGTTGCTCGTCAACGTGCGTTTTAATCTGCTCATTCTGTGTTTTGAGCTGACGTCCCTGTGTTTTGAGTTGCTCGTCAACGTGTGTTTTAAGCTGTTCATTCTGTGTTTTGAGCTGCTCGTCAACGTGCGTTTTAAGCTGCTCATTCTGTCCTGTTTGGTTAGTTCTTCAAATAAGTCGTTCATGCTTAAAATTTTTACACTGTTTTGTTCTACGGAATCCGTGTGTTCCGGTTCTACTTCATAAGTTTCTTTCGGTTCTTTCTTTATCTGTGATGAATCAAATATGTCAGTGGATTCGTTCACGTACCCACTATCATCTACAAAGTCACCCTCTACTTCCTGTTTTGTCCCTTGCTGTGTTCGAGACGATCTCGACATTTCAATCTGTTCGTTGACGTGTTCATGGTATTGTATGTACGCCAATTGTCTTCCGCTAACGCCATCTGTTATCTGGCCGCGTAAACTCCGGCTACTGCCAGCCGCATTCTCCATTTCGCTTGGCGCATCTACCCCGCCTACGTTCCTGTCCATATAAATGCCAACTACATCACACTATTATACTTGACTCACACTGCAGTTTCTTTTACTGAACTTTATTGCTATTCGTGCCACTGAACATCCACTGTTCGATCTTTACGTTAATTTGTAACTGACAACAACTGGATGTCCTGTCACCGGGAAGCCACTTGTAACGCTACCGCCCGCTCGGACGTACGTTAGCTATATAAAGCCTGTACTGTAATAAGTTCACGGGCTTCATCTTATAAACAAGGATTTTAGTACATAAGTTGACCGCGTGTACCTAATAGAAGCAAGATCGGACTTATATTCAGTCAATAACTACAGTGATGCAGTCAAGCAAAGGTAAAGTACAATTATGCGTTCGCATGGACAAGAAGTACACACAGTAGATACTACCAATGATTAATAATTCGGTCGCCAGCCTACTTAGGCATTGAGTGAGTTTTTCCTTGTACAAGTGGGTGCATATACAAGCACAATAACACGTAGTAATGTTGCGTTTTATGGCAAAATTTGGAACCGGAAAGAATCTACTGAACTAAGGTTTTCTTCTTTTGTACTAATTTGGACGAGCTAAAATTACACAACACCACACAGCAATGATTACTACGAACTGCATTTTGTATATTGACCAGACTGAAATCGGGCATAGATTACCCTAGAATTGGCAGTTTTGAAAGCACACATACAATGTCACTATTAAAATTGGAAACAACACTAATACACTTAGGTTTAATATAGAACTTAACTTTGCTGTTCAAATCTGATCAGTACACTTCAAGGCTTGAAAGAACAGACAAGAAAAAAGGGGGGGCCCTGAAACTGTTATGGTCGTTATACTGAAACTATTAAGTACTGAAGGTAAATTAACACTCAAAATTATCAATCTATGGATAACTGCTCTTTTGTCTCAATTCTGAATTATTTAACTGTCATTATTTCTGTCTCAAATTAATTAAATAACATCGCTAACTCAATTCAAACAAAACTCTCTTCCAATTTAGTCATACTTTTGTTCTTTCTCAACATTTGCAATAACATTCAGGATTTTAAACTTCTTTATAGCATAGATTAATCTGCTGATAATTTTCGATAACACTAACATTAAACTTTCAGTTCGGGATGCTCGGGTTGCACAATATGTGGTAAGGACCCTGTCTAGGTCAATGATCAGGATAAGTAATGGCTAAGGCAATTCTGGTAAAAGTCACGTTATTATTGAACAGTTAGAAACAGTTTCGACACTGGTCCACACAGATACACTTCTAAAGATGAAATAAATGTTTGACCTGTGCAAGTCGGTGCGGCGGTTGGCGGGCAGCGAGATAGCGGGCAGCACAGCACACATACAAGCACGGCTAAGGCTCTCACTGCATCGGCACTTTCCTTCTTCTTAGCGTCGTAATCTTTCCAATTTTGTGCCTAAGAATATAGCCATGCCATGTAATCGTCGGAATCGGCTCATCCGAGGCTCAATGGAATCCACTTTTCCTGGGTAGCCTCCTCGGTACAGTACGTGTTCCTCTGACCGATACCCAACTCCGACTGTTATATTGAGCCCGTTGTGCCGAATAGCGCCAGTGTGCGTTTTCCCGCGCTCGCCTGTTCCCACCTTTTTCCGCTCCCATACAGGTAGGGTATTCACCACAGGTTTTCTACTACACATATCCTAATGCATTACCTACGTATGGACCAAGTGTATAAATTACAATTTTCACATCTTACAATAGTTTTAACATTAAGTACACTTCCCTTTGATTACCACATTATTTGAAATCTAACATAAATAATAATATTCATTTCAAAAGTTGCTCACAGTTTCTTTAACATAACGATACGAACCGAAAAAGAAGTTCAAAACATTGCTTACATTAATTTATCTGAATTCATAAAGAAAAAAATTATTATATGTACAGTTGTCGTTACAAGCGGATCGCTCTAGAGCATCGTAGTGCATCTGCAGCAGCCATCTGAGCAGCAGTTGGCACCGCAGTGACACAACGAACTGTTACAAATCGGTTATGTCAAGGACAGCTCCGAGCCAGACGCCCTGTAGCGTGCATTCCACTGACCTCAAACCACTGCCAATTGTGTATTTAGAGTTGTCCAGCGAGAGTTCGTTGGAGGTCCGTTGTTTTTTCTGATGAAAGCTGGTTGTGCCTCGGTGCCAGCGAAGGGCTTGTGTTGGTTAGAAGGAGGGCAACTGAAGACCTGCTCCCAACCTATGTTTGCTCGACACAAGGGACCTACATCTGGAGTTTTGATCTGGGTTGCGAATTCGTATGGCAGCAGGAGCGCTCTCGTGTTTATCCCGTGTACCCTGACTGCAAATTTCTGCGTCTGCCTAGTCATTCGATGTGTTCTGCCGCCATTTATTAACAACTTTCCAGGAGTGCTTCCCAACAGGATAACGCTCGTCCACTTGCGGCTGTTGTAAACTAACAAGCTCTACAGAGCTCCGACATGTTGACTTGGTCTGCTCGATCACCAGATCTGCCTTCAACTGAGCGCATATAGGGCATCATCGCACAACAACTCCAGCGTCATCAACAACCAACATTAAACGTTCGTCTATTGACTGACCAGGCAACGGCCTTGCCGCACTGGATACGCCGGCTCCCATGAGATCACCGAAGTTAAGCGCTGTCGGGCGTGGTCGGCACTTAGATGGGTGACCATCCAGGCTGCCATGCGCTGTTGCCATTTTTCGGGGTGCACTCAGTCTCGTGATGCCAATTGAGGAGCTACTCGACCGAATAGTAGCGGCTTCGGCCAAGAATACCAGCATTACGACCGGGAGAGCGGTGTGCTGACCCCATGCCCCTCCTATCCTCATCCTCCTCGGAGGGTGACACGGCAGTTGGATGGTCCCGCTGGACCGCTTCCGGCCTGTAGACGGAGTGGTTTTATTGTCTGACCAAGTGCAACAGGAATGGAACGCCATCCCACAAACTAATGACCGGCGCCTGCATAACACAATGCACGCGCGTTTGCACGCGTATGTTCAATATTCTAGCTGTTGCACCCACTATTAATCTGCCAACATTTCACATTTTCAATACATTACCTCGAGCTTAACTTAAGCTTTGATCTAGTAATGTTAATCATTTAAATTTGTTATGTAGACAAACGTATTCCCGAAATTTCATTACTCTACATTCATTATAATTGGTGTTGCGAATTTTGTCCGTCGATTTACAATGAAGGTAATTAGCTTCGAAAAAATCTCCTCTCCCATTCGAATGACAGTATGAAATGAACCTCGATCTTGAAACACATGTGACGAAGTACGTTACTTCAGAGGGTTGGTAGTCAACGCAACGTCGAGAATATGGATATTATGACGCGCAGACTGACATTAGGCTCTAATTTTATCTATATTCTATTAAAAATTCGAAATTGTGATGGAAATTAAACGTCTAATAGTACATATTTAAGATCGTTGTACAGCATAGGTACTGTTCCCGTACCAGCAATTCGCTGTTCAAGCCATCGATGAATCCAGAATCTTCTTCGGCATTTTCTCCGCCCTTCTTCGGCGATCACGACGATCATTAATAGTGTTAACGAAACTATTTCACACATGTCCATTTCCGCAAAGAAACCGTTTGATTAATGCGCCAGGTACAACCGATAACTGCAGTTGGAGACAGCAGCATTTCAAAATCACAGTGAGTGTTAGCAGGTGTTTCAGAGCGTGTAGTCCCTGGGATGGGTGCCATGTTTGTCGTGCTTCGCAAGAGAAGCACCTGCAATTTATGAAGGACTTTATAGTGAAACATCTGCCACTAGAGTTGGTTCATCGTTTCGCACAGAACAAACAAACAAACAAACCCGGCTCCGTTGCACAGCTCTCTTTGAAAGTCCTGCTTTATAAGGACGTCTTGTTAATGTCGCGATCAGCATTACTCTGTGTTCAACCAAGTCATCACATGTAAACAAAACTATGTTCCATAATTCTACATAATACAGATGTAGTATTATAAGATAGTAGATTTGCGCATACCTCATGCAATATTTGCATGAAACTAACATATGCATATAAGTGTTCGTCAGATCACTCTATAGTGGAAGACAAAGGATACTTAGTACTGTTACTTCACTTTCTTCTTCGCATCCTTGACACAACCATCTTTCCTGCTGATGGAAAAACCACCATCTCGTGATTATGGTGGTTTTGGTGCGGAGATTCATTAGAGAGAGAATGGTGGTGATATGCTGTTTACAATAAATGATTTTTTTATTTTTTTATTTTTGGGTCATCAATCTTCTGACTGGTTTGATGCGGCCCGTCACGAATTCCTCTCCTGTGCTAATCTCTTGATCTCAGAGTAGCACTTGCAACCTACGTCTTCAATTATTTGCTGGATTTATTCCAATTTCTGTCTTCCTCTACAGTTTTTGCCATGTACAGCTCCCTCTAGTACCATGAAAGTCATTCCCTCATGTCTTAACAGACGTCCTATAATTCTGTCGCTTCTCCTTATCAGTGTTTTCCACTCCAATTCTGCGCAGAACCTCCTCATTTCTTTACCTTATCAGTCCACCTGATTTTCAACATTCGTCTGTAGCACCACATGTCAAATGCGATTTATGTACGTATCTAACTTACAGGACTATTCTACTCCATATAACAATACTTGCTAAGCCAGAATAAAGGAAAAAAATGTAAAATAATTCCTATCTAATCCCAGATTAGATCAGCTGAGGATGAGTCTAAATTGGCGTGAAACCGGTCGTAGTTTTAATAAAGGAACTTTCTGCAGTTGTAGTGGTGTTGTTTGTCTTCTAACAAAAATGTACATATATATTTTATTTTATCATAACAGAGCTGCGTGTTGGAGACGGCGATTTAAGTTATCATGTTGCCAAACAACAATTTCTATGGTAATGGCTAAGCGCCCCAAACTACATTTTATTCATCTCGGTTTTTTTGTTTTTTTTTAGAAAAAAAATCTTTTGCGTATAATTTCCCTTACGTGAATAAAAATACCTTACGGCGATTTACAAAAAATTGCACTAAATTTTTCTGCAGCACTGCTCAAAATCTTTTGTACACCCAACGTCATTCAAGATAGTAATCACATACAGGGGTTATGAATCTCTATATTAAGAGCACCACACTACCAAAATAATGCTTCGTGTTGTTATTACTAAAAAGAGCAGCATTTCTGTTCTCTTTCTTCCGTTACGATGTTATCTGAGCCGCCCCACGTCCTTAAACTAGTTTCTTATCTCTGGCACTGTTACCTAGACGTACATATAAGGGGTGTTCAAAGAGAAACGAGCCGAAGTTATAATTACAGAAACCAGTATCTCTATGTTAGAAGTATTCACCCTGGCTGTTGCCGGCCGTGGTGGTCTCGCGGTTCTAGGCGCGCAGTCCGGAACCGCGCGACTGCTACGGTCGCAGGTTCGAATCCTGCCTCGGGCATGGATGTGTGTGATGTCCTTAGGTTAGTTAGGTTTAAGTAGTTCTAAGTTCTAGGGGACTGATGATCACAGCTGTTAAGTCTCATAGTACTCAGAGCCATTTGAACCATTTGAACCACCCTGGCTGTTGAGACACTTGTCCCACTGTGATACAAGGCGGTGAATGGCTGTCTCATAAAATTCCTGGGGCTGCGATGTTAACCAGTTCCGCACGTACAGCTGGACGTCGTCGTCCGAAGTGAATCGTTTGCCCCTATGTTGACGTTCTTCTTTGTCCAAGATGGACCCCTTCTGATTCACTTCCTACAGCACGGGACAACAGTGAATGCCCAGCGTTACTCGCACACCTTGACCACCCTTCGCCAAGCGATCAAATCAAAACGACCAGGCAATCTCACCCATGGGGTCATTCAGCTCAACGACAATGCAAAGCCACATACGGCCAACACAGCCGCGGCACTCCTGCAGAAGTTCAAATGGGTGGGTCTCGGCTACTCACCATACAGTGCCGGCCTCTCTCCCTGTGACTGCGCCATTTTTGGTCCCCTTGAAAAGGCTCTGTGGGGCAAACGATTCACCTCGGGCGACGACGTCCAGCAGTACGTGCGGAACTGGTTAACATCGCAGCCCCAGGAATTTTTTGAGACAGCCATTCCTCGCCTTGTGTCACAGTGGTCAAGTGTCTCAACAGCCAGGTTCAATACTTCTAACATACTGGTACTGGTTTCTGTAAATTAAGCCTCCAGCTTGTTTCTTTTTGAACGCCTCTTATACAATCGGTCATGTTGAAGACACTATTGTATTGTATCGTATTGTATTTTATGTTAACCGGGGACCTAGAAACGACGGAGAGGCTCCGTCCCCGCAGCAGCCGCAGTGGTCCGCAACCCCCACGACGACTACCGCAGTTCACTTCACACCTCCGCCACCACACACCGAACCCAGGGTTATTTTGCGGTTCGGCCCCCCGGAGAACCACACAGGGAACGTCTAACACCAGACGAGTGTAACCTCTATGTTTGCGTGGTAGAGTAATGGTGGTGTACGCGTACGTGGAGAACTTGTTTGCTCAGAAATCGACGACATAGTGTAACTGAGGCGGAATAAGGGGAACCAGCCCGCATTCGCCGAGGCAGATGGAAAACCGCCCAAAAACCATCCACAGACTGGCCGGTTCACCGGACCTCGACACAAATCCGCCGGGCGGATTCGTGCCGGGGACCATGCGCTCCTTCCCGCCCGGAAAGCCCTGCGTTAGACCGTACGGCCAACCGGGCGGGCTGAAGACACTATAGTTTCTACATCAGCTGACATACAGATGCTAGTCACAGACTGAACGAGGGAAAAGTTCCATATCGCAAGCACTCAGTGTTCTGTAACATATCCTAGATCTCGAACTGGGTGCGATCTGTATACATGTCAGTACCTCACCTGCTTTCCACGTTCCATTGCGTAACAGAATTTCTCGGTAGAGATACGCAAAAGTATCTTGCACTCACAATAATCTTATCAGTTATTACTTGTTGATCGCATCACCCGAGACGGAATATGTGCACGCTACCATATTTGCCGCTCCTCTGTATATTCTACAGTATGTGCTGGCAGCAGCAAGGTAACCTCCCCACAGGTAGATACAAAAATCTAATCAGCACCACCAAACACATCACTTATGATAAGTGCTGTAGCAGCGTAATGTTTAAGGGGAAAAGAGAGAGAGAGAGAGAGAGAGAGAGAGAGAGAGAGGCACTGCAGGAACTGCTGAGAACTGACTATGCTCCATGCTTTGTGGTTTTGTTTACAAAAAGCGTTCCCTCTTCAGCAAATTTTCAAATCCTCAACTCCCATGAATACACTTATGGACGTTGATTTGTCCAAGATAGCAGGTCCATGAATACATTTCGTGTTAAGCTGCTTTTCTTCTTCTTCTTTTTCATGTACCTATGTCCTACATGGCCGAAGGGTTGGCATCATTATTATAAAGGATTAATTTAAGGATTGAGTGGATGCGCTACATATCGTTCTCCCCCCCCCCCCCCCCCCCTCCTCCGGCCCTCCTTCTACGACGGAATATGTGCACCCCTACTACCTGTGTAGAGTGTTATTTATGTGTTTCTAAATGTTATTCACTAAATGGGATGTCAGAAACTCCTAAAAACCTCATCCAGAAACTCGTCGTTCATCCTCTGGGCGGATTCCATTCTGGGCCGGCGCACCTCCCTGTCCCTGAAGTGGTGCTTTAACATGCACGGCTATCATTGCGGGTTTATGTTATGGTGATTTTAAATTTATAAGCAACAAACAAAAACATTCCATAATGTTTTTTTTTAATTACTGTTCAGTACAAAACGAAGAATATTACTCCACTTCCACCATACATATTCAGTGCAGCCATCACACTGTTAATTGAATTAAACCAGCAGACTCAATAACTGGTCTTACTAGCTAAACACTCTCTAGAACTGTTCACAACTGTTTACTATCAGATGACACGGTTTCTATTGTTATTGTGCCTCGTGACGTCATTCTCGTGATGTCAAACATGTCATATGTCAGAATTACCAAGTGTCTTAGGAATCACATGAATATTTTTACAATATATAGTGACACCGAAGATCAGTTTTCCATGAGGTTCAATGGATTAAAATAGGATTCAGTGACCCTCATAGACTGCCACCTTTGTTTGCATAGAAATCACGTTCGTCATACATTGACTGAACGAGTTTCACATGTGGATAGAATGGCCAAAAACATAGAAAAACAAAAGTCGCTACACAGGCGTCAAAATCAAAACTCGACAAAAAATCGCCTGTTATATTCGTATCAAAAGATTAGATTTCAATCATTAATCACAAATTTCGATTTGTGTTTTTCCAGGGCAAAGTATCCCTTGAGCTATGGATGAATTTATTTCAATATTTTAATTAATTAGTATTAATTAGAATATTGTCAATAGGGCATCTGTGCCGCTACGAGAATAGATAATGATCTTATCTCAAGGTCACTTCCAGTGTCATGTTATAAGGCATTTGAGTTTGCTATTTTCAAGTTCACCCCCCCTCCCCCCCCCCCATACATTTGGGCCCCTTGTAGCCTTGCCAGCTAACAGCTAACCTACAACAATTTTATATGGCACATTCATTCATTCATTGTCCAGCTCCCTCTATGACTTCCCCTCCACCTCTTTCTCTCTAAGCCAATAAGACTCAAGCTCTCCTCCCCCACCCCTTGCATCTTCCTCCCCTCATAGTTTTATTAACAGAATAATTGCGTGGACCTCAATATTCAAGGTCCACAGTCTGTAGTGAAAGGATCACCAGCAGCAGATTTCTCCTGCTTAAAAAATGGTAGCAAATACCACCGTAATTTACTAGGAAAGACACTTTCACGTTAGAGTGTGTGGCTGAAGTAGCACAAATTAATGATATCATGGCATACTCTGCAAAAAGTGGCTGTTAAATGCTTAGAAATAATTTGCAATGTGAATTTAAAATGACTCATTCCACACCACTACGATTAATCATAGAAAATGATCCAAGGGACACGAAAGTAATTAACTGACTAATATCATGGCGTATTCTACAAAATGACAGAAAACATTAGTCCTCATTCTCCTTTACCTAAAAATGATAGCCAACATTATCATAATTAAAGGTCCAAAATGGCCTCCTTCATATTTCACATCTTAATTAACACAGTTAAGAGCAAAATATTGGGCATTTTCTGAAAGTCTTGTAATTTTACCGATTTTTCATTTATCTCCATTTCCATCCTAAGATATATAGCAGCCCGGCAAGAACAGTGGCGCATCTTGATTTCAAGAATTAATTCCATAAAACTTATACTGAAACAATATAAGCTTCCTTTAAATTTCAAGTTGTCAAATAAATTCCAACATATTTTTCGATCACCCTAATTCACATCACGTATTTTTCAGTAACAAACTAAAAACATCCGTGCTTGGACTTGTGTCACTTTTCTTGCTTGCTTGCTTCTAATATTTAAACAAATTTTGTCGATATACCATGTCAAGTAATTTTTGCAATGCATTATTGATAACAAATACGCCCTTGCTCCAACTTAAAGTGATAAACAAATAACACGACACAATATTCAAACAAGCACATTCTTGTGAGATTCAAATCCTTCCCGGCGTGCAGATTGTTCCATGAAACTTAACAAACGACGCAACTGATCTTCCTTGGTACACAAAACGCGTCAGAACACAGTTGCAGAAACAACGTAAAAAGCGCACCAAATTTAAACGAACGCAAGATCACCAAAGCGTGCGATTTATTGACAGATCATTTAGAAGAGGCGACAGATCTGCTAAAGTGACTGCCTACACTACGCTTGTCCGTCCTCTTCTGGTTTGTTGCTGTGCAGTGTGGGATCCTTACCAGATAGGATTTACGGAGTATATCGAGAAAGTTCACAGAGTAGTAGCACGTTTTGTACTATCGAGAAATAGAGGCGAGAGTGTCACGGATATGATACAAGATTTGTGGTGGACATCATTCAAACAAAGGCGTTTGTCGTTGCCGATGGATCTTCTGACGAAATTTAAGCCGCATACTTTCTACTCCGAACGCTAAAATATATTGTTGATGCCGACATACATACGGACAAACTACACTCCTGGAAATTGAAATAAGAACACCGTGAATTCATTGTCCCAGGAAGGGGAAACTTTATTGACACATTCCTGGGGTCAGATACATCACATGATCACACTGACAGAACCACAGGCACATAGACACAGGCAACAGAGCATGTACAATGTCGGCACTAGTACAGTGTATATCCACCTTTCGCAGCAATGCAGGCTGCTATTCTCCCATGGAGACGATCGTAGAGATGCTGGATGTAGTCCTGTGGAACGGCTTGCCATGCCATTTCCACCTGGCGCCTCAGTTGGACCAGCGTTCGTGCTGGACGTGCAGACCGCGTGAGACGACGCTTCATCCAGTCCCAAACATGCTCAATGGGGGACAGATCCGGAGATCTTGCTGGCCAGGGTAGTTGACTTACACCTTCTAGAGCACGTTGGGTGGCACGGGATACATGCGGACGTGCATTGTCCTGTTGGAACAGCAAGTTCCCTTGCCGGTCTAGGAATGGTAGAACGATGGGTTCGATGACGGTTTGGATGTACCGTGCACTATTCAGTGTCCCCTTGACGATCACCAGTGGTGTACGGCCAGTGTAGGAGATCGCTCCCCACACCATGATGATGGGTGTTGGCCCTGTGTGCCTCGGTCGTATGCAGTCCTGATTGTGGCGCTCACCTGCACGGCGCCAAACACGCATACGACCATCATTGGCACCAAGGCAGAAGCGACTCTCATCGCTGAAGACGACATGTCTCCATTCGTCCCTCCATTCACGCCTGTCGCGACACCACTGGAGGCGGGCTGCACGATGTTGGGGCGTGAGCGGAAGACGGCCTAACGGTATGCGGGACCGTAGCCCAGCTTCATGGAGACGGTTGCGAATGGTCCTCGCCGATACCCCAGGAGCAACAGTGTCCCTAATTTGCTGGGAAGTGGCGGTGCGGTCCCCTACGGCACTGCGTAGGATCCTACGGTCTTGGCGTGCATCCGTGCGTCGCTGCGGTCCGGTCCCAGGTCGACGGGCACGTGCACCTTCCGCCGACCACTGGCGACAACATCGATGTACTGTGGAGACCTCACGCCCCACGTGTTGAGCAATTCGGCGGTACGTCCACCCGGCCTCCCGCATGCCCACTATACGCCCTCGCTCAAAGTCCGTCAACTGCACATACGGTTCACGTCCACGCTGTCGCGGCATGCTACCAGTGTTAAAGACTGCGATGGAGCTCCGTATGCCACGGCAAACTGGCTGACACTGACGGCGGCGGTGCACAAATGCTGCGCAGCTAGCGCCATTCGACGGCCAACACCGCGGTTCCTGGTGTGTCCGCTGTGCCGTGCGTGTGATCATTGCTTGTACAGCCCTCTCGCAGTGTCCGGAGCAAGTATGGTGGGTCTGACACACCGGTGTCAATGTGTTCTTTTTTCCATTTCCAGGAGTGTATCATCGTAGTAAAATAAGAGAAATCAGACCTCGCACGGAAAGATATAGGTGTTTGCTTTTTCCGCGTGCTGTTCCGAGAGTGGAATAATAGAGAACTGTTTCGAATGTGGTTCGATGAACCCTCTGCGAAGCACTTAAGTGTGATTTGCTGAGTATTCGTGTGGGTGTAGATGTAGTTGTAGAATTTTGGGAGAACTGCCGGATGTCTGCAACTCGCTGACCCTTTATTTCGGCGCAGAGTCTTCTGACAGGAAAGGCACTGAGCTCACGTATTTAAGATCCTGCCGGCACATGGTGCGTCCAGTTGGCTTTGCGCATGAGCTGTTTGCAAGTCTTTACTCTGAGCCGCGTTGGTTGGAAAACAAAGACTTTTTGGTCAGTTTCGATCTTTCGCTTTTTACAAATGTGCCTCCGGTGGATACAATGCATATCATCGGCAATGGGTTTGGGGCTGACATTACGGCGTTGTTCGGGCACACTCTCTCCTCGAAGCACTTTTTATTTAACAACGAGTTTTTTGAACTATCTGACGATGTCGCCTTAGGGAGCCCTTTGTCTCCCCTGATCGCCAATCATTTTACGGGAGATTTAGAGGAGCGAGCACTATCCTCAGCTATTTTAAAACCAAAAGTATTTTGGCGGTATGCTGACAACACTATTGTAATTTGGCCTCTTGGTTTGGACAGTCTGCGAGAGTTCCCTCAACATCTGAAATCCGTACATGAAAACATAAAATTTACTGTGGAGGTGGAGAAAAATAGCTGCTTGCCATTTTTAGACGTCTAGGTGCGACGTAAGAGCGATGGCACACTTGAGCATTCTGTGTCCTGGAAGACCACTCATACAGACCTGTATCTGCAACCTACTAGTTGCCACGATAGGGCACAAATGATGGGCGTTCTAAAGACCTTGATCCATAGAACCCATGCCATTTCGGATGCCGACAATTTTCAAACAGAAATTGACCACCTGTATACTGTGTTCCAGAACAGTGGATATTCGTCCCAGCAAGTACAGAGAGCGCTATAAACGTACAAATGACAGGACAAAGAAGAGGATGAGACCTTCAAAACGACTGCTTATTTACCACATACTGGAAATATTTCAGCCAAAAATAGGCAGAATATTAAGAAAACATGAAATTAAAGCAGTTTTTCGTCCTCCTTCTAAAATCTCGGCGCTATGGATCTGTTAAAAACGACTTGGAGTTGCGCAAGGCAGATGTCTACAGAATTCCTTGTGAATGCGGCAAGTCTTACACAGGCAAAACGACGCGCACAGTGCAGGAACGCATCGTAGAGCATCAGCGGCATACTCGCCTTCGCCAGGCCAATAAACCCGCTATCGCAGAACATTTCACTGGTCATTAGATGAAATACAACCCAACGAAAATTGTGGCTCATATGTCGAACTTCTGGAGTTCTATCAATGAATCAGAATAAGCACTCCAAAGTATGGCCGTCAGCCAGTATTCCAAAAATACACATTCATAAATGTTAAACAGCTGAACATTTGAGCATTTGAGAGTTTCCACAATACATTGTTTAACATCAAATATGATCTTGCTAAGTGTCAAGTCTACATTATCCATACATTTGTAGTGTGTGATATAACCATAAGACTACCCCTAGTAGACTTGAAGCAAAATGGGAATGAGCGTTTGGCGTCATTGGCCGGGAGGCCCTTTAACAGGGCAGGTCCGGGCGCCTTGGTGCAGGTCTTATTACATTCGGCCCCACATTGGGCGACCTGAGCGCCGGATGGGGATGAAACGGTGATGAAGACAACACAACACCCAGTCCCTGAACGGAGAAAATTACCGACACAGTCGCGAATCGAACCCGGCGGCCCGTAGGACGGCAATCCGTCACGCTAACCACTTTTATTTATTTATTTATTTTACGTATTTTTTTTTTTTTTTTTTTTTTTTAGGTATTGTTCGTTGCGTTTGGTCTGGGCGGACGTCACAAGACATCCGTTCAAGTTGGTCGTTGGTTCCGTTATTCAATTTTTTTTATTATTTCAGAGGGCGAGCTGCCCTCTGACCGAACACGCTGAGCTACTGTGCCGGCTCAGCTATCTATCTACAGAAAACTTCAAGTATGTATGCCCACAACACATTGCTAAATGTACACGCAGACACACACATAACACACACACACACACTCACACACACACACACACACACACACAAACACATACACACACACATATACACACAAACACACACAAGCATGCATGCAGATACACACACACTCACAACACATTGCCGAATTTACACTGTAAACAGTACTACTATCACTATAAGCATTGGATGGAAATAGGATAAACAAGAAAATTATTTAAAACGAACTAAAAAATGTGATTTGAAGTCCCGCATTTAATAATCTCAGCAGTCCATGCGAGTCTAACTGTAGAACAGCGATGTACGGTGGCAGTAGGGGAAGTGCTAGCACGACCAAATGCTCTGCAGGGCTGGCTCTGTCCATTTGAGACAGTCAATGTCGCTCTATCTCGTGTTTATACATACCATCTAATGTCGATAAGTACTGTAACACCTATATCTGCAAACTGACAAGTTGCAGATAACACACACACATGCACTGGTTGCCAGTAGTTGCCAGAAAAGTCAGTTACATAACTGATAAATGAAGATTCCCCTGTCCTGTGTCACTCCCAGTAATGGTAACTCACTCCACTCTCCAGTGTGAAAGACACACCTAGACAACCGTCGTCTCTCTTCTTAAAGATGTCCTCCCGCCAGCAGCATCCATATAACTCGAACTGGACCAGTGTGCAAGCCGTCAGAAGCAGCCAGCAGGCTGTCTTAAAAAGATCTAAAACTTTTTTAGTACATGTCTCTCTCTAAATTCTAAGAATATTTGCAGTAATGAGTTTTTATTAAAATCATTACTTCATAAGTGACAAAGTATCCTCACTGTACTATCTCTTAGGCTGGAAATAGTTTGATGTCCGCATATATTAATTACTCTGCGCTAATTTTGTTAACAGTCATTAATTTGAAGTATACCCATCTCCACAGACATGTAACTTTGTGGCAACCTACTTTTTGGTACATCACTGTGTCAGTAGTAACACAGTCTTGGTAGTATGGCTGACTTGTTAGTTTTTATTTGGTGGTGGCATAATGCTGCTGGTATTAAATAATGTATATCATTGAGTGAGCAGATGACTTTGCCCATACTGTCTTCCAGTGTAAGACTTCACTTTTAGCCTGGCATCAAGTTTTCTTCCCGATGTCTCCAATTCCTGTCTCTGTTGTCTTTCATTAGGCATCTTCTCAAATACACACATTGTGGTTTTTATGGGCCGAGATATTGTTGCTGGCATCCATGTGTAACCTTTTTTCATATCATGATACTCCCCTACTGTCTTTCGTATTCTCAGTGAGTATGTTAACGAAAACATTCCAATGTGCATATACACCAGTACCTTGATATTTATTTTGTAACTCAACTACCTACTCCCCCCCCCCCCCACCCAATTAAAGACATACAAGTAGATCAACATAAATAGCAAACTTCTTAGGATTTTTAACATTCTAGTGAGTAGGAAAAATAAATATTTTCGCATAAAATCTTTATTAATTTATGCATGTTTCTCTACACGCATTCTTTGTTTGCTTGACGTAATTTTAGTAACATAAAATTTCACTTTAATGTGTAATAGAAATATTTGAGCCATTTAATTATTTTCCAATCAGTAATTAAGTACAAAGAAAGTATGTTCACTAATTCCAACATTTATCTAATTTTTTGCTGTGGAATCACTCTTTTATGGCTTTAACAATTAGTTCCGCTCCTTTCTGCAATTCTTCTAGCCGAGAACATCTGGGGATTTGAATTTTACATCTTATTTCCTGCATAACACTGCTGCTAAGACATTCCACATCTTCATGTTTGTACACTGGTGGCTCTCCCACCACACACTCATGCTGAAGTTTCATACAGAACCTGACATTTTCAAGTTTTAGAAACGATTGCCTGTTAGATGTAATTACTCCATCAGTTTCTAGCTCTGAAACCGCCTCTTCTGTTGCAGGATGAACAACATCCAATCAGACACATTTAGATACACTTCGTGCGTATGCCACGTGTACACATGCAGCATAACTCTTTCATTACAGAAAATTCTTGGCTAGTAAGGAGGTGTACTGTAGGAAATGCTTTGATGTCCGTATACAAGGAGCTTTCAATAATTAATGCAACACATTTTTTTCTGAAATTAGGTTACATTTATTCAAGATTACAATACACCGCATTATTCCCCACTCTTTTGCCTACAAAATCCTATTTTTCAGCGTAACCTCTGTCCAATGCGGTCGCCTCCTGGGAGGGTCTGTTTTTCTGCATGCTACCAGTCTACAGGTCGACGTCACAGCCAACGTCTTGCTGCGCCAATAACCTCCCCATCATTCACGTACTGATTCCTGTGGGGTGTACCTTTCGTTGGGCCAAACACATGTCAGTCGGAAGGCGCAAGATCCGAGCTGTAGAATGGATGTGGAAGTACATTCCAGTGAAGTTTAACCAGCTCCTCTCTGGTGTCCAAACTTGTGTGAGGCCTTCTGTTGCCTTGGAGAAGGAGAAGTTCGTTTGCATTTTCGTGGCGATGAAAACACTGAGGTTGTTTCTTCAATTTCCTGAGGGTAGCACAACTCACTTCAGATTTCAACAGATTTGAACATTGTACTGCACTGGAGGACATTAAAGAGAATCTCCTTCAGAGTCCCAGAAAACACTCACTGTGACTTCACCAGCTGAAGATGTGGTTTTGAATCTTTTCTCCATAGGAGAGCTGGTGTGGTGCCACTCCATGGTTGCTGTTTTGTTTCCAGTTCTAAGTGGTGAATCATGTTTCATTGCCTGTGACGGCATCTGACAAAAAATTCTCACAGTCAGTCCCCTAACGCGCAACCAGTTCTGAAGATATGGCCCTTTGTCGCTCTTTATAGTCTTCTATTAGATGGCGAAGAGCCCAGTGGGCACACACCTTTGAATACCCCAACTGGTGGACGAGGGTATCGGCACTACTAACAGAGATGTCCACTTGTGCAGTGAGGTGAGTGGGAGTGGTTGTGATCCGTCCATCATCTCAAATGAGTGTCTGCACTTCCCAGTACTGCAGGAGTCGCAGGTGTGCACAGCCAGTCAGCACATGAGAGATCAGACAGGTTTGTGCGACCTTGTTGCGATGATGACAGTCGCCTCGCCCAATGACTCATAATGCTTTTGTTCACTGCCAGGTCTCTGTAGACATTTTGCAAGCGCCTGTGAATATCTGTGATGCTCTAGTTTTCCTCCAAAAGAAACTCAATGACTGTGCTTGAAACACATCTCCAATACAGACGCCATTTTGAAGGCTACGCATAGCGCCGCCACCTATCGGAACTTCATGAAACTATAGGCTCTGAAGCTGGAATATTCGATCACATCCCACAAAAAATACCGCATTTCTTCAAGAGAAATTGGCCTTTAATATTATGGTATGTGACTCATTACCCAACTAAAAACTACTCTCCTCCTAGAAAAATACAAGAAACGTACACACAGAGCATCGTAAATAGGAAACTTCTTGCAATTGTTGGCAGGCTAGCCAATAAGAAAAACAAATATTCTTGTACAAATATCTTTTTTAACTTCTGCGTATATAATTATACAGAGGCAACAACTATTGCTTTTTGTTAGTTTTGTATGGTTTTAATAACAGCCAACTGAATTTTTAATATCCCTGCACAAGCAGATAAATTAATTTTTACCCAAAACACTTGAATGGTATATAAAATGTTACAAAGGATTGTGGCATATGGTGTAGAAACAGCCAAAATACAACGTTAAACGTACTTGAAAAACAAAATGTGTCTCGCAGGTCATACGTAATTCTAGTTTGTATATTTTAGGGTTGCTACCACTTTCAATGGCTTGATATATATATATATATATATATATATATATATGCAATAAAGCTTTACACAGTGAATGAACCCAAATCTGTCTGCAACAGTTTTCTTTTTTTCTGTGATTGTGATTCCACACAGGAATTGTTAACTAATTGGCGAAGAATTCCATTCGCAAACAAAGCTGTTTTAGCTAGTTCACCTTTCACCCATAAATCTTCTTTGACTTGGAAAATATTTATCACCTTAATGCCTACCTGAAGCAAATGTTTTTCCTGTTATTGATAGTCGTCCACACCAGTACCAAAAACCTCTGGTAAGGCCAACTTCTTGCCAACAGCAGTGGCTAGTGCATAACTAAAAATAAACATCTCTCCCATTAATATCAGTTTACCCAGTCCTAGTGCAGTCAGCAACCCAGCAAGGACCTGAACCCAGTAAGTTGACTAATTATCAGTGCTGGAGAATGCATTAACCAAGACAGACTATAACACACATGTCAGTTTGCTGCTGCCTAACGCCTCCCATCATTAACAAATGTTTCATTGAAAATATGCAGTCTTCTACGACAAATACATCCCCTCCAATTTTTGAAATGCAAGTTGCTTACAATGAATAGACATAACTCCATCATATCAGTGGAACTGCATGCTAACAAAAATTTCCGCATGGTTTACAATGAAATATGTTTCGCCAGATTTCATATGTCATCTCTGTTGGAGATTATGTTGACGAAAATCGTATAAAATATGACTATCAGTCTCCTTTTTTTTTTCTTAAGGGGGTAGTGCTGATTGTGTGGTACTGTCTCCTGCGATTAGCAAGCGTTCAATTAAAAACTTTCAATTGTATACACATCCCATAGTGATTTTGAAATGCGAATAGCTTATAATGAACAGCCTGTCCTCCAGCAGAGCAATGGTATCTAATGTCTAACATGGATTTCCACTTAATTTACAATATATATGTCACTCCTATTTTTAAGTACAGCGATACTGTGTGTGGTACTGGCCGGCCGAAGTGGCCGTGCGGTTAAAGGCGCTGCAGTCTGGAACCGCAAGACCGCTACGGTCGCAGGTTCGAATCCTGCCTCGGGCATGGATGTTTGTGATGTCCTTAGGTTAGTTAGGTTTAACTAGTTCTAAGTTCTAGGGGACTAATAATCTCAGCAGTTGAGTCCCATAGTGCTCAGAGCCATTTGAACCATTTTTGTGTGTGGTACTACCACCTGGCATTAGCAAATGTTCCATTAAAAGACCAACCTCTATGGCATATATATATCTCATCATGATGGTGGAAGAAAATTTGCTAATGATGAATGGCCACTCATCCAGCAGAGCAATGGAATAAGATTTGTAAAAATGATAGCTACCTATAGATTGCTTACAATATACTTCTCACTTCTATATTTTTGTAGAGTAATGCTGTGTGTGGCACAGCCCCTGCTACAACTTTCATGTTCACAATGACAGAAAGACAGTAGCACTACATATACGTTTTTATACTCAAAATGAGCTAATCCTTGGTCAGTTCCACTTTGTAGAAAGAAATTTTTTATTGCACTAATTGTTATACAGTCAAGCCCTAGGACATTGACAAACGCTCACTGGTTGTTTACGCACTTCCGTTTGAATGGCAATGTTGTCTGAGATATATGTCGCCTGATTAACTGTGAACGTGTATACCTACACAGAATATAAAAAAGGTAATTTCAAGGTCACCCCCATCCAAAGTACCATGTAAATTAACATACAGGTAGAATACAGAAAAAATTGCTAAAATTACTCAAGAACAGGCAGAACAGGCAGAACATCGAAAAGAAGAGAGAACCAAACGTTAGTATCAAGTTGCTACTAACTTCTGGCAAGCTACATAAACATCATCAAGCACATGTTAACAGATGATGCAAACTCATACGTCTTGCCAACAGCCTCCATGAAGAATAACATGATGTCATTTGGACCCTGCAGAACAACATCCATGTTGACAGACACAGGTATTGTCTGCCGGTTCTAAGTTTTAGTACTAAAATCATATTTCTTTAATCTTGATGAGTTTTTTGAAGTTATTGTAAAGATAACTATTATTCATATTAAGAGGTGACCTATCTATCTATATAGAAGGTCGATGTGTGTGGTGTCATACCCTAACAAAAACAGTAACATCCTTTGGGTATATATGTAATTATACAGCATTATTTTCTAACACCACAATAGGATCTCTAATGCAAACTATAGAGAATAATCTGTATTCATATTTTACATCTGGATTTTTTCAAATTCCAACAGTCTTGCTTTATATACAAATGCATCTGGTGATGATCATCTCCAGACACTTTACCCACTAGAATATGCTTTTAACTTCTGCCTATGACAAAGCTGAAGAATCTCTTTTATATTTAGTCGAAATGGTTTCCAGCTCTTCCCTGGTAACTTTTTTCCATTATGGCCATAGCTGATGCAGTATAGTCCATGTGTAGGGGAATATGTCAATTCTGTCATGAAATTATGCCTCTAGAGCATCCCATCTTTTCGCTATTAAAACACCTATATGTGATATCATCCTGTCTCTAAATCTGTCTAGTGGTCCTACCACATATTCCGCATACACTGTATAATGCTTTTCTTCTAAGTGTATGTGTGGTGTCATTCAACTTGTATAAATCTGCAGCTTGTGCCAAAAATTTTAATTACACCCTCTGTAAAAATGTAGAATATTCTGTTACCCATTTTATATCCATACTTTTACAAATTTTTACAATTTTTCCTATATTTTCCGTATTTTTTCGCATATTCCCCATATTTTTCATATTTTTATCCATATTCTATATGTGTTTGTACAATAATGTTTATGCTCTGTCTGTACACCCAATTAAGTTTGTATAGCATCTAATAGTGTTTTGGGTCCTTTCACCAGAGAGAGATTCTACAAAATGTTGCAAGATCACATGATCCTCATATTCATCCAAATGTCAACCTAAAAGGAAAAAAATTGCGTCACTCGACACACAACACTAACTGCCATAGCAAAATCCTTGTACATGCTGAAATGCATATTGATTTCTACTTAGACATTTTAAGTAATGCTTTATGCCTACTAATTCTTACAAAATATTGCTCAGTGACCACCTAACAATGATGGCTCCCATTTACACTTTCTTGTATGTTAATAACACAGAACTATGAATATCAAGGCTTTGCATATGTTTCGCCTGAAGCGATTTAGAGGAATCACAGAAAACCTAAATCAGGATGGCCAGATGTGGGTTTGAACCATCATCCTCCCAAATGCGGGTCCAGCGTGCTAACCACTGTCCCACCTCACTCGGTATGATTGTAGAACCACCTTCAGAAGCTACTCCAGACTTGTAATGGTTCAATGTCTGAACACCTATCTCGGACCTACCCTTCTCAGTTGAGACTCCTGGAAGTTGTCAGCACACAAAATAGAGTAATGTAGCTACGTTATATACTACAGGATAAAGTTGTCTCTATGACAAATGGAATTTTAATTTCATTTTATGGTTGGTTGGTTGGTTAATCTGGGGGAGGGGACCAAACGGCGAAGTCATTAGTCCCGTCGGATTAGGGAAAGATGGTGAAGGAAGTCGGCCAAGCCCATTCAAAAAAAAACATTCCGGCATTTGCGTGAAGCGATTTAGAGGAATCACAGAAAACCTAAATCAGGATGGCCAGATGTGGGTTTGAACTATCACCCTCCCAAATGTGAGTCCAGCGCCTCACTCAGTATGATTGTGTAACCAGTCAGATGAAATGATTTATAACCAATGTGTTAAAGTTTACATGCATACTGCATTTCCTCACAAAGTTTTTTGTTACATTACGTCATATGTATAAAATTTTAGATGTTTTGCATTTATATATTCTACATTCATTTCATATTTGTCCTCATTCCCAGAAATTGTATTTTCTTCTTATTACTTTAATCTAATGTCTATTATTATCTTACATGGCTTACATTTCATGTATTGATCTACAGCTTGTATTTCATATACTTATGTTATTTGAATGGACTGCAAAATACGAGGGCTGTTCAATAAAGAATTATCATAATTTCTCGCCCTAAAATTTGATCTTATGATATTCTGTTAGCTTAATGTGCAACAGCCACACTATAGTAGTTTCATTATTGGGACTCATGGTGCCCACCTGTGAGAGGTAGGCATGGTAAGACATGTTCAGTGTCGCCTACTGCTACAATGGAGGTAACATGCGAGGAGAAATATGCCGCTTTCGTCTCAACAAATCTTCAGCTGAAGTCTATACAGTGTTAGAGGAGGCCTATGGAAAGTCTGTTGTTTCCTACAGCACAGCTCGAAGGTGGTTTAAAATGTATAAAGAGGGGAGACAATCAATTTCAAAGGAAGGTGGACCCAGTGCTCCAGTTACTGCTCCTACAGAAGAAAACACCAACACTGCTGCTGTCATTGTGAGAGAGGACAGACGAATTACCTTAATATCACATTCTGAAATACTGAACATTTCATTGGGTGCAACCCACACGTTGGTTACAGGCTAATTACACATGACACATGTTTGCTCGCGATTGGTTCCAAGACTGTTGATTCCCAAACAAAAGGACATTCGTGTGCAGATCTGCATGCAGTTAAAGTTGATGTTAGAGCAAGATCCGGACTTTTTTTCAGATGTAATCACTGCTGATGAAACTTGGCTACATCATTTTGATCCTGAGAGCAAACAGCAAAGCTCAGTGTGGAAACCTCCTTCATCAATACCCCCAAAAAAGCAAAAGTGGTTGCTTCTGCTGGTAAAGTTATGGTCACCTCATTCTGTGTGTGCATGTTGTACCTGCACACACATCAGTAGCTGGACAATACTATAGGGATGTATTGGAAACAGTACCATTCCATATCAGCCGCAAAAGGCCACATTTCTGTGAAGCAGGCTGGATGCTGCTTCACCAGCCGCATATTGCCAATGTTGTTGCTCAATATCTAACAAAAATCAACGTGTAGTGAATCCCTCATCCTCCCTGTAGTCCGAATTTAGCCACATGTGACTTTTTTCTATTCCCTAACACGAAGAAACGCCTTTGTGGAAGGCATTATCAATCACCAGATGCAAGGTGAAGATTGCAAAGGCGATTTTGAAGGACCTCTCAAAAAATGGTTTCCGGCATGTATTTGAAGACTGCGAAAAACGCTGGGAAGGTGCATGCATTTGAGAAGAACCATTAAAATTATCAGGATGAGTAAACGTACGTTGTCAAAAACAAATTATGATCATTCTTTATTGAATATCCCTCGTATTTTATATTCTTACATTATCAGTCTTGTTTATCTGTTACTTCACGTTTTTATTGATGTTTCTATGTAATATCATCCAAGTGCAAAACTGTTAATGTTCCAGTTTTATAATTTGATTGTCACACAATTATTTAATGGTAACTTCTTTGTATTCAAGCTTGACAGCGAAATAAGGGGTACAAACCTCTTACAGATAAAACTCTCTCTTTTAAGTAGACTGTAGGTATTAAGTAGGGCCTTACCAGCATTAGAACGTTTTGTAATAAATACAATATTTCAACAGTTCTCAGTCTGTTTTTTCCAACGTAATGAAAAACAATGTAACGTTTTAGAATGATCTATAATTTTGAGAACGTGTTCTGAAAGTGGTTCATGTAAATAAGAAAAGAGCACATAATATAAAGTCTATTCTAAAAAGTTTATGGAAACGTGCTGCAGAACATATTCGTAGTTACAACAGTAAGTACGCGCAGTCGTTGTTGGCCGAAACAGCTACGAGCAATGGCGTGAATGACGAACCTTCCTGACACATGCTGCTATCTAGTGTTCAGTGGATGAACTGTTTTCTCTCTGTCGCAAGTAGTGTCATCGCGTACATCCTGCTTCTTCAGCGAATTGTTTAAAAGTGGAACGTACGAACTTCCTCCCATCGATTTGATTCATCTTAACTGGGTGTCTAGGGTATTTCACCACAGTTAGGCCTATACAGGAAAACACAACTCTCAACCGTTCCCGAGAAAACAGAGTTTGAAAATTTAAGGCATGCTTACATACTTTGCATGGTCACTAGCGCCGAAGGAGTCCACAGCTGAAAGAGTAGTCGGTCGGTTTCAGAGGCCTAAGGTCCCTGTATCGTATCTCCCTTCTGACACTTTTCTCATTCCCACATAATTCTAACCACGACTTTATTATAACTTTCCAAAAAACAAACTATTTTCCTAAGGAGTCTGGAAATAAAAAACGGAAACAGAAGAACTTCCAGTCAATAAATATAATCATCTTATTTACACTATTGTACGTACATTTTTGACGAATATAAAGTGAAATATATGCAGAACTGCATGAATCAGAATAATAATGATTGTAGAAACATGGTAAACAATAATAGTAGTAAGGTAAAGATAGTCCTGGCACACTTTTGATTTCAAACTGTCATGCAAATTAATTAAATTGTGACAGCTGATTGGTTTATGACCTTAAATTATTGTTCTGCTAAGAGGTCTTTCATGTAACACCCACTCATTCCATCTCAGGTGTCCCTTAACCTATTATTATGCTAACTGATTTATAACTCCCTGGGGGGTTGATTTATGACCACTCCCTGTGGTTAACCCTTCCTTCTGAGATACACCCCCCAATCTTCCCCTTACCTCTCCAGAAAAAGGGACACTTGTTCAGTTCTAAGCCACTTGTCATCCTCCTGGGAAATCCCCCAGCCTCCCTCCCTCTTCCTTCCCTTCAGAAAAAGGCTAGAAAATCACTCCATCTGTGAATGTCTGTTGCTGTGGAAGGTGCCATTATTACCCTCTCCAGCAACATAAGTTACATAAATACACTGCTGCAAATTGGAGGTATTGCCCTGTTGGAAAATTTTCATGAGTGTGCTCTCATTGAAATGCCAGGATCGACTGAGTTATTGTACAGTGCCACCAACAGAGAATGTCTCATTCACTTACCCCTCACCCATTCCCTCCCCATCCCTCCGAGAAAAAAGATTGAGAAAAATATTTAGTCTGTGAAGGAGAGGACCAATCTCAAGACACAAAATTCAGCTCAAGTCATTGTTCAATTCAGTTTGCATACGGTATTCTTTATTTAAACTGTTTGTGAGAGATAGGGCTCCACCACTTGCGTACAGCTCACATCTGCACTGCCCACAACCACTTCCCATGACATAAGCACTGAGGAATGGAATGAAGTGTGATATATTGGACACCATTTTGGGTCGCCCACGATTATGTCTGTTATCTAGGTGTCACCATGGAGGTCAAAATCCGCTCTATATTCTAATTACTGATCATGATATTAAATACACTGACCACTGACTGAATGTTAGTCTCTTTCGATCTTTAGGCCTCAAACAAAGCATCAGATAGCTGCACTGTTGATTGGGAAGCTCCAGACTCGCTTCCTCTGTCTGTCTCCCTCAAGTGGCTACATCCAGTTTGCGTGCGAACCAACATCTCCAAGTACATTGACAGACATTGACAGAGGTTTCCACCCATCCTCTGAATGCTGTGTTCCTGTTGGCTAATGCGGCGGGAATAGGGAGAGCAGTCTCAAAAATAGTGGAAAATCGTCCATTTCCCCTACCCAGTCAAATTAATTGTTTAACAACTTACAGGAATCAAATAGATCACTTTAAACACTCACCAACTCCTTACAATGATTTTCTTTCATAATTAAACATATTTTATACATCTGAGAATCACAAAAAAAAATTTGAAAAATCGAGGAATTAAATTTCCGCCACAAATAGATCGTAGCGCTAAACATATACAAGATCTTCTATGTACCAATATTTGACAACACAAGCACGCTCCTCCACCACAATGTTTCCACCTTACACTAAACATGTCTGGTGAAAGGAACATTCCAATTGCACACACTCACAATTGCGAAGTATGTGCCAGCTACAAACTGTGCCAGCCAGAATACCGTGTCTTTGCAAGCTCACACTCAGGAGAGGCCCGCAAATGCATCAGTCACACCAGCACTTGCGTGCACATCTCCCACCATGCCACATGCTCAGAGTCCAGAGAGTAACAGTAACTGTCCTGCCAAACAGTCAACTAATCAATTTACTCTGACATAGACACTGTCCGGCCAAAAAAAAAAAAAATCACTTTACTCAATACAAAACAGGTAAGTTGTTGTCCAAACACCTCGAATTTCTCATGCAAAGTGTATATTGCTCCCTTTTGTACAAGTTATTTTCGAAGACAAAAGAAATCGGAACGTACAAGCATTTTCACAACGATCTGTTCTTATCAACTTAACATGTCCTACATCCTGCATTGTAGGACTAGAATATCAAATTCATTTTTGCCTCACGATGGAATGCTAAGAGCATGCTCTCTCTACCTCTGTCAGAGGATGCCTCCTCATTTTCAAACTCTCTTAAAGTAGTCAGATCCGCAACACATACAAAGTCTCCTAAGGCAGCAGCACGGAGGAGTTGCAAATATCAGGTTCATAGTATGTATCACTTCATAAATTCGAAAATATGGCAAATTTTTTGTTTTACGATGATCATATCTTCCTCTGTAGGTGGAAGATTGAAGTTTCGTTGAAAGGTAAGGTCGCAACGAAAAAACTACTCCAACTCACGAATCATATTGATGAAGCTATACCCCTCCCCCTTGGAGGGAAGACTACGTTCTTTTAGAAGAACACTATTGAGAAAAAGTAGAGAACCAACATTTGAAGCTGTTTCTAATGCTGTCAACTTACGTTTTACATAAGGATCACGAAGATAAGAGAGAATAAATTAGCGCTTATTTGGAGATATATATAGGTAGTCATTTTCGCTCGCTCTATGTGTGAGTGGAAAAGGAAAGGAAATCATTAGTGGTAGCACATGATACCTTCTGCCAAAAGCCGTACAACGGCTTGTGAAGAACGTATATATAGTCTACCTGTTAGGGAGTCAATGCATCAATTTACAGACACACATACCTCACAAAGGAATGTTTCCTCTTCTTCATCGGTAAATATCTTCACATTAGTACCTAATTTTCTCACTGCAGTCACTTCAAGAGACATAAGTGAGAGGTTTTAATATGTTTGCCTGCCATGTTCTCACGAATCTTCCTCTCTTCGATATATAGTATTTGAATCACCCGATTTCGACAAGTGAGAGATGTCCCCTGCCAACTCACAAATCCCTGCTAATTCTCAAGAAATCCCATCAAGTTCTGACAGAAATGTTCTATTAGTGAGAAGACTGCCTACTCCTCCTCCCATCACTGGCTAGAATCAGGTCTATCACAATGAGAAAAGTAGCACACTAATGTCCAGAAGGAAATTCACAGTCACGCAGAGTACACACAGACTGCACAAAAAAATTCGGAAGTATAACACCTACATGGTGAAGATTAGATGGGTAGATCACATAACTAAAAAAATGTAAATGCCGTGTGGCTAGGGCCTCCCGTCGGGTAGACCGTTCGCCTGGTGCAAGTATTCGAGTTGACACCACTTCGGCGACTTGCGTGTCGATGGGGATGAAATGATGATGATAAGGACAACACAACAACCAGTCCCTGAGAGGAGAAAATCTCCGACCCAGCTGGAAATCGAACCCGGGACGTTAGGTATGACATTCCGTCGCGCTGACCATTTAGATACCAGAGGCGGACGATCACATAACTAATGAGGAGGTATTGAATAGAACTGAAGAGAAATTTGTGGCACAACTTGACTAGAAGAAGGGATCGGTTGGTAGGGCACATTCTGAGGCATCACGGGATCACCAATTTAGTATTGGAGGGCAGCATGGAGCGTAAAAAAAGTCGTAGAGGGAGACCAAGAGATGAATACACTAAACAAATTCAGAAGGATGTAGATTGCAGTAGGTACTGGTAGATGAAGTATCTTGCACAGGATAGAGTAGCATGGAGAGCTGCATCAAACTAGTCTCTGGACTGAAGACCACAACAACAACAACACCTACAATCATTGAGATCGAATGACTGTCTATAAATATGTCCCAATGCATGACCTAATCTCCTTTATCTATTCCTGTGATTAGCCGGCCGAAGTGGCCGTGCGGTTAAAGGCGCTGCAGTCTGGAACCGCAAGACCGCTACGGTCGCAGGTTCGAATCCTGCCTCGGGCATGGATGTTTGTGATGTCCTTAGGTTAGTTAGGTTTAATTAGTTCTAAGTTCTAGGGGACTAATGACCTCAGCAGTTGAGTCCCATAGTGCTCAGAGCCATTTGAACCATATTCCTGTGATTACTAAACTAGAAATACGACAGTGTGAGGGCGTCAGAGTCTTCGTTGAAAGCACAGTCTCTCTCTCTCTCTCTCTCTCTTTCTCTCTCTCTCTCTCTCTCTCTGTCTCTCTCTCTCCCTCCACCTCCTCATTATTTTCGTAAAACTCAGTGGCGTAAAACTACGAACGTAAGTAAGCTACATAAAATTGCAACCAGTGGCTTTTTTAATAATTATGTTTTATTCGATGAACCGGTTGAGATGGGTTCTGGAGGTTACACCATTATTTTTAGCACAATGCTGGGTGCTGGCTCTGTGACAAGAAGTTGGAACACGCTTTAGAGTATCGCCAGGACGTGTTTATCTGCGACAGTATGGGCGGCTTTCTTCGTTAGTATCCATATGTCTGCCTCCATTTTGATAGTCAGTTGGTGTATCACTTCGCACACTTTAACACAATATGTATTACTTTACACTATGACAGCGAAATTTTGCCAGCATCCAGCATGTGCTGTTCAACTGTTGCTTGTAACAAAGATCTGGACAAAAAGAGATGGCAAAGGTCTACTTTTCACAGAGATCTAATTTCTTATTTTTTACATGTATTAAAGTCGATATAAGGGCCAATATTTTAATCAGACTGGCGATAACGTGAGAGCGCAAAATAAATAAATAAATACTGCAGGAATAAACTTCAAGTAATCTGATGTCTTATTTCTATTCGTATATTAACGTATGATACACTCAGTTTATAGCATATATTTTAAACAAGACTGGCATTAACATGAATGCCCAGTAGTCATGCAATTAACCTTTGTTCTGAAGAAGGCTTTTTTATGTTGGTCTCGATGGCAAGAGGACTTGTGTATGATAATAACGGTGGTTGTTGGCTTTCTGAAAAATTGAAATTTATGCTTTTGATTTTTATTTGAAATTGTTAAATCAAAATAGTTAATGCTTTCTGATGTTTCATGTTCTACTATGAATTGAATTTCGTTGTGTAATTTATTAAATTCTTTGGCTAGATTTTCCATTTCTTCTGTTGTTCCATTGAACTGAATGAGAGTGTCATCAACATAGCGTTTGTAGTAAAGCAGCTTATCTTTCAGTTGGGATCTAAGAAAGTTGTTTTCAAGATTATTAATATATATTTCTGCTAGCAAGCCTGTAAGATTCCTACCCATTGCCAAGCCATCTTCCTGTATGTAAAACTTTTTATTGAACAGGAAGTAATTGTGTGATAACATTAGCTCCACGATCTCTATGAGTTCATAGATTTCAGCTCTACCCATTGTTCCATGTTTGAGTAAGTTATTTCTTATTATACTTATTGTTTCCTTGACAGGTATGTTTGTATATAGGTTGACTATGTTAAGAGATGCAAATCTAGCTGTGGCTGGAATGGGGATATCTTTTACACTACTGATGAGCTCATGACTGTTTTTGATGTAGGACTTATTTTCAAATACATATGCCATGTGGACAACATCATTAAGTTTCCTGGTGATTATACAGCTTGGACTATATATGGAGCTAACAATGGGATGTATTGGACATTATGGATCTTGGGCTGTGACCTCAATTTTGGTGCTGATGGGTTCATCAACATACAGTGCTTTGCTTCTGTTGGAGTCAACAAGAAGTTGCAGTTTTTAAGCAACTTTATAACTTTGTCTTGGAATTTGGGGGTAGGGTCATATGCTATTTCTTTTATGTTATTCTTCCTGAAGAATTCACAAGTTATGTTAATATCACCAGATTCATATATGACAAGAGCTGTGCTGCCCTTGTCTGCTCTGTCAAGGAGGGCATTCTCAGTTGAAAGTTTCTCGTTTATGTCACATAATGTCCTATATACATTATTCGTCTTATTGTATCTTTTGTTCTGGTGAATATTTCTCATAATGATGTTGTTTGCCTTATGGGCTATAGCATTTTGTTCATTGTGTTTTAGTTTAGCTGCTGTGCATGCAATTTTTGTGCTAACTGTTTGGTCTTTTATGTTTCTTTTATTTGGAGAGGAAGTAATATTGTGCTTAAGGCCTTTGTTTAACAGCTTTAATTTATTATTACTGAAGCATATTTCTGTAGTATTTGTCATTCTGTCAAAAACTTATGTTCTGTTTGAGAAGAGATACTGGGGGACTTAATTGTATTCTTTGAAATCAGAGAATTTATCTTTTTCTCATGTCTATATGAGATGATAGTACGTTCATTGTTGACATAAGAAGTGGCATAGTCTAGAAAGACCATAAATACATGAGCAAAAAGTTTGTGGCTTAATTCTAAGTGCATATTATACAGCTTTTAATTGAGAAGATCTTTCTTTTTGTAATGAGATTTGATTTCAGTTTTTAATCAAATAGTTTCACATCGTGTTTCTGGTATCATGGCTGACATGCTTTGACTCGCTATTTTTATTCTGATATAATTTGGAGTCAAGTTTTCTGAGAGACACTTTTTCTTAAATCTTATTGCTAGGATGGTTTTCGTTAGTTTAAGTGTACATTGCCGAAATTCGCGCTTTGTTCTAATTACCTGGCGTGGTAACAACAGATTAAGCTCATCCATTACGGATATTTTAGAACCCGTGACTGTTAACCGAATGTAAGTAAACTATGAACTACAAAAACTTTGCTAACGTCACCTAGTACAGAAATCAAAAGATTTTACTGCATCACTTGCTTCCGATACGTTGGAAACAAATATCGTCTGCGCGTTGCCATCGAGCAGTTGTGGTAAACCCATTAAATATGCAAATACTGGTCCATTGGAGCAGGAGGCCAATGATCGAAGTCGCTTCCACAGACCTGTGTAAAGTTTTCTTGCCCGTATTATAGGAAGTCCGTAATCCACAGAACATCAATCACAAGAGAGGATTCCTTTGTTCCTCTTTCATAAATGGTTTGATACATTGCTTTTATCTTGTAACATTTTCAAGCGATGTATGACTACAGCTTTGAGCACCGCCATATATTTTGTTTCCCTGTTGTGACTTTGAGGTTTCAACCGACATTAATATGTTTCAATCCATCTGCTCTCACAGAAAGCTGGACATTGCATGATGAAGGGCAAGCTGTTTCCTTTAACACAGAGGATGGTTGAAATAAAAGACACAGGTAGTGTTTCTTATTGACAATAATGTGGAAGACATCACAACATATGGAAACTGAAGACTCTGCTGCACTGTGGAGCGTTTCCAAACATCTCACCAACGGTGATGACCTCTACATTTAAACTCATGTTTCACAGTGGCTGAATAGCAGATGTCTCGGTGTTCGATTTTCGAGGAGACCAAAACTGATACCTCATATTGGCTGTGCATATTGCACCCAGGATATGATCACTGTTTCAATGTCGTAGGTGGTGGTCATCATTCCCTCCAAGTCCTTGGACACTGCGTTTTTCATTTTATGGTTTATTCCTTGTCATCAGTCTTCTGACTGGTTTCATGCGGCCCGTCACGAATTCCTCTCCTGTCCTAATCTCATCATCTCAGAGTAGCACTTGCAACCTACATCCTCAGTTATTTACTGGATGTATTCTAATCTCTGTCTTCCTCTACAGCTTTTGCCCTCTACAGCTCCCTCTAGTACCAAATGCTTCATTCCCTCATGTCTTAACAGATGTCTTATCATCCTGCCCCTTCTCCTTATCAATGTTTTCCACATATTCCTTCCCTCTCCAATCCTGCTTAGAACCTCCTCATTCCTTACCTGGCTTGCAATGCGTAATCACAAGTGGAACAAGGCGATATTCTGCAGGACGTAAACTCATAGACCATGGATAGCATGCACATCAATTGTCAGTTGCACTATGGAGGAATGGAATGATTTTCATAAACCCAGATGAGAATGTAAGTACCCTCATTCGTCCACATTTTTGTCGTATTTACCTCAGTTTTACATATTTGTCATCAAATTTCGTAATTTCACTAGGTTTCCCGTAATTGAAATGCATTTTATCTGTTAACTCGAGTCCCAAACTATCTCTCTCGATGATTTGTCGCCTCAACACAACGTCTCATTGGATCGATCTCACAATTTTATCATCCAATGACATAGTAAAATGATTCGCAGTTTACATATTATTGCTAAACCACCCCCCTCCATTACTCTGTGAGAGCCATATGTATAGGGACATAATGACCCTGTTACACAGCCTACATCACATGACAAAAATACTGTTTCTTAGTTCATGAAATTGCCATCAACAGAGAGTGGTTACAAAAACTATGTTCCTTAGCTAAAAAGCTTTATAAATTCGATAACATTTTATTACGATTACCGATGTGTGGATGGGAGTTACAAAGTATTCTCGCATTCGTGGGTACTGAGTAAAACTCTAGATGGTCTCTCTACCCATCTTGTAGCTTTAACCAACCCTCCCTACAACATTCTCTCTGATTTAATCTGGGACCGGAAGTAGGAGGGCACTACGCATGCTACATTTGGCGTCTGGTGAGGGAACGGAACAAGCTGAATTTCACATAATCAACATACTTCGAGTCCGCAGCTCTTGGTCGTGCGGTAGTGTTCTCGCTTCCCGCGCCCGGGTTCCCGGGTTCGATTCCCGGCGGGATCAGGGATTTTCTCTGCCTCATGATGACTGGGTGCTGTGTGATGTTCTTAGGTTAGTTAGGTTTAAGTAGTTCTAAGTTCTAGGGGACTGATGCCCATAGATGTTAAGTCCCATAGTGCTCAGAGCCATTTTTGAACATACTCCGATATTTTGATGTCGGAAACTGGCACATCAGACTGACGCTAGTGATATAGGCCAGTATTCTTATTCCGATACTGTAACTGCAGTTCTGTGAAGATTGTTCCCTATCAGTCTGACTCACGTCACCCGTCCAATTACACACGATCTCTCTAGATGCATGCATGAAATTTAAAATTTGTGGTAAGTTCCTAAAATTCAAACTGCTGAGGGCATCGGTCCCTAGGCTTACACACTACTTAAGCTAACTTAAACTAATCTACGCTAAGAACAACACACACACCCATGCCCGAGGGACGAGTCGAACCTCCGACGGGGGGAGCCGCGCGAACCATGGCAAGATGCCTCATACTGCGCGGCTACCCCGCACCGTGATGCATCCATGCTGAGGAGATTAGCACTCCTTATTGGTGTAAAGTAGGTGCGAGCCTAATGCATTTGAGAGTACTGTGGTGATATAACATGTGATTAAGAAGGAGAAGAAATGTATGGCCTATGCATGAAGGAGCTCAAGCTATATAGCTTCGGCTATCAGTTGTGTAGTACTTTTGTGATGTTTGGATTCCATACCAAGAAGGTATTGGAGAAAGAAAACTGCCCACGGAACATAAAAACACACGCTCCTAAGGCTACACAGTTCTGCACTTAAATATGCTGTAATATCAAAGCAGTGTGTTTGAGATGTGTTAGTAGCATGTAAAGCAGTGCTGTTGACACTCCAATGGAGGAACTATATTTTCAACACCTGACGTATGTTCACCCTGCGTTTTGTTCAAAAAAATGGTTCAAATGGCTCTGAGCACTATGGGACTTAACATCTGAGGTCATCAGTCCCCTAGAACTTAGAACTAGTTAAACCTAACTAACCTAAGGACATCACACACATCCATGCCCGAGGCAGGATTCGAACCTGCGACCGTAGCGGTCGCGCGGTTCCAGACTGTAGCGCCGGCCGAAGTGGCCGTGCGATTAAAGGCGCTGCAGTCTGGAACCGCAAGACCGCTACGGTCGCAGGTTCGAATCCTGCTTCGGGCATGGATGTTTGTGATGTCCTTAGGTTAGTTAGGTTTAACTAGTTCTAAGTTCTAGGGGACTAATGACCTCAGCAGTTGAGTCCCATAGTGCTCAGAGCCATTTGAACCATTTTGAACCAGACTGTAGCGCCTAGAAACGCTCGGCCACACTGGCCGGCCTGCGTTTTGTTGCTCATTCATTATGACGAGAAATTTTAAGGTGCTAAAATTACTACCTTCCGCAACAAAGGAAAAGAATAGATTCTTTGTGGTACATGCACTATTTAGCTTTCGAGATGTGTATAGCGCTCACTGGTCACATCCGATTATGGTTCATAAAATTATGCTGTGCCTGCATCAGTCCCATAAAATGATCGCCAGCAACGGAAAACGCATGAAACAACGCCCAATTATGAGGAAATGTAGAAATGCTTAGAACGGTGTATGACATATGAAATTATATGCCTTACTGCACCAGCTCTATGAACAGAAAACAGTGTGTTTCACACACAACAGCTGTCAAGCAAACGTGTAAATAGGGACTGTAGTATCTCGCAAATACTTGTCAAAGAATTAGAATCACTGAGGTAATGAAATTGAAGACTCGATTTATGTATAAGGTGTGGCAGGCAAACGGAGTACTACACATACGTCTTCGTTTGTGTAGAGGAGGGTGCCAAAATACGTTTCCCATCGGTTTGGTGGACATTACTCATCGCACATGCGTTGGAAGACCTCTACTGACTATGGAATGGGGAGGTTTTGTTTTAACGATTGCAGGTAGATAGCGCTCTAAGTCGCACACGGAACACGCTGTTGTATACGAGTCGAACGCAAGTTATACAACACAGCTGATACAGCCCGGGGGAAAATCGGAAGAAAAACATGAGCGCCAATTTCTCCTATCTTATCTTCGTGGTCCTCATGCGAAATGTATGTTGGCGACAGTAGAAACCTTCTGCAGTCATTCTCAATGGTGTTCCTCAGAAACAACATCGCCATCCCTCCAGGGATTCTCGTTTGAGAGACCTGCCGGGTATAATCCGACAGCAGGTAAAAAATTACTCACCATGCTAATTGGTCCTCCGCGGGGAGGGTGGAAGCGAGGACTAGAGCACCATGGATATGATTCGTGGGTTCGAGCGGTAATCAGGCATTTTTATTTTTATGGCGGTGTGATCTTTTAACAAACTTTCAGTCTCCCACCAGCGCAGGAAGAGATGATTATGGTAATAAAACCGAATTTATAAAGTGATGTGTAGTATAAACCGGATATTTACAACTTGTCTGTGCTGCTACCTTAAGAGGCTTCTTAGGTGAGCAAGCATTTGGTTATTTTAAGAGAGTTTGAAAGTGAGGAGGCATCCTCTGACAGAGGTAGAGCATGTTCATAGCATTCCGTCATGAGCCAAAAATAAGTTTAATATCCTAGTCCTGTGATGCAACA
This sequence comes from Schistocerca americana, assembly GCF_021461395.2. Classification (NCBI taxonomy): domain Eukaryota; kingdom Metazoa; phylum Arthropoda; class Insecta; order Orthoptera; family Acrididae; genus Schistocerca; species Schistocerca americana. The sequence goes on along the minus strand of NC_060119.1, from coordinate 739,343,474 downwards.
CACAGGAGATATTAAGCTTATAAGAACAGACACTTTTTTAACTAATGAGAGAAAGAGGTAATATACCTTATGCCGTACTGTTGTACAGGGTTTTCACAGCAAATAAAGAAACTTTAGCGATGTGGAAACGCGTATATGCTCCGATTACATCTGTCTTCGAAAATAACTCGTATAAAAGAGAAGAATCTACGTGTTGGGTGATAAATTCGAGGGTTATGGACAACAACTTCCAAGTCTTCGATTGGACATAGTGGATTTCTTAAACTGGGGAGAGTGTATGTCAGGGGCGAAATTGCAGTTACAGACATACATCCAAGCCACACTTTCTTCACTCGCAGTGTCTCAGGTCAGTGGCCGACCAGACGCTGCGGCTTCGACCTGTCGGCTCTAGCTCGCAGCCGTGGGAACAGGTTCCAGTGGGGGCGCCCTCTGGACAACTGAATAACGAATTAGCCAGTACGCTGGTTTAACGTTGACAGAAGCGGACATAGTGTGTTGATTCAGTATGATGAGTGTTTGTGCTGGACCATCTTTCCCTCCATGGTGACAGTCTCTCTGAGTGTCTGGCTTGGCTGGAAATGTGCACGCAAGTGCCGGCATGACCGATGCATTTGCGGCACTCTCCTAGCCAGCGCGCATTTGACGCCGCATCGTCCTGGCCGGCTCTGATCACGGTATGCCCGCGACCAGCATGTACATCGCAATTTCGAGTGTGTGCGATCGGAAGGTTTTTTTCACCAGATATGTTTACTGTAAGGTGGAAACATTTTGTGGGACGAGTGTACTTGTTTTGATAAACGTCGGTGTATACATGACCTTGGATATATTTAGTGCTACAATCAGTTTGTGATGGCAGTTTAATTACTTGAATCGTAAAATATTTATTTGTGATTCTCAAACGTTAGTTTTTTAGTTAATACAATCTTCCATAGAGCATTTGCACAATTTCTACCGAAATGATGTGGAAAGAATCAGTTTACAGGCCACTGATAACTGACAAGTTTGTTTCTCTCAGAAGAAACGACTTGAGATTAGATTTATATTTACTCAGCCACATGTAATACCTTTTTGTATTAGTGGACACATGATCACAGATTTTTGTGGTTGTATTATTGACAAGACGGCTCTGCACTTTTTTTCCATTCAGTACACTCGTTCCAAGCTAGTTTGGTTTCGAAACATACGACTACCCAGGGCACGAAAATTGTATAACATAGTTGTTGGGAAAACTCTATTCCTGTACCTATATATTTATTTCAAGTTTTCATCAATATTTACGGAAAATTCTACACTATTCATTGGCTCCTGCTCATGAATGGATGAATGAATGAATTAATTAATGAATTGCTGGTTTTATTCTGTGTACCACACAGAAGTAAATATTCTATGTTTTTATGAAATCAATAGGGAGTCCATCTGCAGAGAACAGTTTGCAAATGTTGAAAGTTATTGAAAGTCTCTTCTGTTGTAGTGTATCTTACACGATTAATAGCAACGATTGCGTCACCTACACGTATGCTCCATGTATGTAAAGTGGAATGCCAGTTACAAATGGTACGACTAGCAGCCGACCGAAATCTGAACTCTGTATAACAGCACTTCATTTCTGCTGTCAGTAAAATTTTCTCTCCGTAGTACTATTCAGTACTACCCAAGTAACTACCGAGCGAGGTGGCGCAGTGGTTAGCACACTGGACTCGCATTCGGGAGGACGACGGTTCAATCCCGTCTCCGGCCATCCTGATTTAGGTTTTCCGCGATTTCCCTAAATCGTTTCAGGCGAATGCCGAGATGGTTCCTTTGAAAGGGCACGGCCGATTTCCTTCCCAATCCTTCCCTAATCCGAGCTTGCGCTCCGTCTCAAATGACCTCGTTGTCGACGGGACGTTAAACACTAACCACCACCACCACTCAACTAACTCCTTCACTACATCTTAACTTCAGAGGTTACTAATATTACTTAGTGGCATATACAGGGTGTCTAATTATTTACACTGAGTCGTTTCAGTAACGAAAATAGATTTCCAAAACATCTCTCCGCTACCAACCGTGAGACAGAGTCAGTATGTGAAGAAACATCAATGTGTTTTTAACCGTGTATAGTGACATCTCTCCTATTTGAACGCAAGCCATAAAACAAAATGGTTTGTTAACCTTACACTGGAATAGCCTTTTCACCATTCCGTATATCATTCGTTACTAATAACTGTCCTTTCTTCGATAACCAGTGGTACCATGTCCCAAAATATTGTGTACACTTCCCAATAAAATTGAAACATGATGAGGAAAAACATCTTCTTTATCTCGTCGGAACAGATTTTTGGACAGGCGCGAGGGCGAAAACACCCGAAACGATTGCGCTAGACAGTAAATCACGTTCACGTTTTCGTCCACTCTTTTCCAAAAATTTACTATTACGTATGTCCATGTCGCAGAATAATTTTCCCATTTGACATTTTTTGCAAATAGTCGACCTCGACGGAAATATACAGTGGATTTTAACTTCTAGATTCCTTCTCTTTATGCTGTTTCTTACACATTTGGGTCCGTTCTTTGTTATGCTGTCGTGAAGTTAATGGAAGAAGGTAACAGGAAAACTGTACGTAACATACATACAGAATGATAACTACCCAGAGAGGGCTTGAAAGTGCACAGGTAAAAATAGTAAAAGTGGAAAAGAAAACAGTCCATAATGGGACAACCGTATCACTTCATACATAAAACAAACAAAAAGACGCAAATTGTCAAGGAACTCACCAGCACGAACAAATTCAAGTACCTCCAGATAAAAATAAAGTAAAAATTTTGTATCAAAGGACAATAGTCACACAGGAAAAGCTTTAAAGGGGAGGCACAGTAGCGTGTAAAGGTTGTAAATGACAACTGATTACATCGTAAAACACTGGTGTTGGTGAAGATGGACAATTTAGTGAAGGACACACATGGTCTGTCAAACCTGAAAACGACCTCAAACTGACCTACAGAACTGCCTAAGCTTCAGCGCATGCGCGCCTTGCGAGCTTTCTGTAAATTATCAGGGGAGTACATTGGCCGTGGCCATGGTTAGTTGTCATTATGCTTTAACAAGTATCCAGCAATGGTTGCATGTGTCACGTTACTCAGTCCTGAACGCACTCCTCCCTGATGACTTTCACGGACCACAAGTTCGAATGAGTGAGTATCGTTACATGAAAGTGTTCTTACCAATTACTAGTCTAAAAGAGCAAAAATTTCTCTTAGTAGGAAAAATGCAACATAATTCGAAAACAGAGAGCGAGTCTTTCGAAAGTTAAATTGTTTTAAAATTTATTTCTCTGTGGATGCCTTTTTCTGTGGGATGCATTTGGTATGTGTTGTACGTGTGTAAGGTGCAGTTTCGCTTATTCTTGAATTGAGAACAACTGTGTAAGTTGAAATGACAAGTTTAATGCCACAATTTTTAGCACAAAATTACAGCTTTTACACAGTTTTCAACTGGCCAACATAAAAACTGCGCAATGGATAATGCACCTTGCCAACATCAAAAACTGAAATAATCTTATACACAACAATGTTAAATATTAACTCTCTGAATAAACATTAATCCTAAGCACAATATTATGAAAGTTTAATTGGAAGTTTCTTTACAAAATTGCTCCTACACATACGTTTTGATGTTGGTCAGTACTACGAAAATCGTCTGATTCTGGTTCAGAGTTCGGTACTATTTAGGATGACAATCAAGTCTACGGTGGATGGTTGGTTACGTGACAAAACTGAGTGCAAGATTACCCAAGCCCGCTCGAGTTTACAGTGGACGCAAGCTGGTGAACAAACAAAGATTACGCCTCTGCACGTAGTACTTACCTTAAGCTGCGAAGCGCTGCCGACTGCAAGGCCGCTCACTCCCGCTGAAATTCCTAAAAAAATAATCTGGTCCTTGCTGAGCTTTCCAGCATAAACTTTCCCTATGTTTCTCATTATGTGAGAAAAAATGTACTCAGCCCTAGTCTTAGTATGTGGCGGTATACATGCGCATGGTTGTAGCAGCGTGCATATTATAGTGCCCTCTCAGTTCTCGCAAGAACAATTAACTAATTTGGCTGAATCGTTTCTCCACAGTCGGAGCTAAACATTGCTACAGCTAATTTCTAGCTGTAGTGCAGCCGCTGTGAATGTAGTGTCCACAACAATTTCTTCTCTGCATCGTACAGAGCATTAAGGGATCCATTCTGCACTTGACGCCAGTTTAGAGAAGAGTCCCCTGAAAATTTCTCTCTTGTCCCACTCATGGCAGAACTGTCTCTCATCACTTGGGTTCCTTTTTCATGTCATGGCTTTTTTCGACCAATAGGAGCGTTCCTCTTATTTTGTAGAAACTCTCTCTACCAGTCGCAATGTCCCTTCTATCAAACTGCGTCAAAACTTCAATATTTTTCTCCTTCCAAGTGCGTTTCCGCCAAATGGACTTTTGTACCTATTCTAGACGCCTAAAGTACATTGACCTTTCCATGCGCCGCTGGACTAAATGCATCACTGGCTTTTACATCTACATCTACATCTACATTTATACTCCGCAAGCCACCCAACGGTGTGTGGCGGAGGGCACTTTACGTGCCACTGTCATTACCTCCCTTTCCTGTTCCAGTCGCGTATGGTTCGGGGGAAGAACGACTGTCTGAAAGCCTCCGTGCGCGCTCTAATCTCTCTAATTTTACATTCGTGATCTCCTCGGTAGGTATAAGTAGGGGGAAGCAATATATTCAATACCTCATTCAGAAACGCACCCTCTCGAAACCTGGCGAGCAAGCTACACCGCGATGCAGAGCGCCTCTCTTGCAGAATCTGCCACCTGAGTTTGTTAAACATCTCCGTAACGCTATCACGGTTACCAAATAACCCTGTGACGAAACGCGCCGCTCTTCTTTGGATCTTCTCTATCTCCTCCGTCAACCCGATCTGGTACGGATCCCACACTGATGAGCAATACTCAAGTATAGGTCGAACAAGTGTTTTGTAAGCCACCTCCTTTGTTGATGGACTACATTTTCTAAGCACTCTCCCAATGAATCTCAACCTGGTACCCGCCTTACCAACAATTAATTTTATATGATCATTCCACTTCAAATCGTCCCGCACGCATACTCCCAGATATTTTACAGAAGTAACTGCTACCAGTGTTTGTTCCGCTATCATATAATCATACAATAAAGGATCCTTCTTTCTATGTATTCGCAATACATTACATTTGTCTATGTTAAGGGACAGTTGCCACTCCCTGCACCAAGTGCCTATCCGCTGCAGATCTTCCTGCATTTCGCTACAATTTTCTAATGCTGCAACTTCTCTGTATACTACAACATCATCCGCGAAAAGCCGCATGGAACTTCCGACACTATCTACTAGGTCATTTATATATATTGTGAAAAGCAATGGTCCCATAACACTCCCCTGTGGCACGCCAGAGGTTACTTTAACGTCTGTAGACGTCTCTCCATTGATAACAACATGCTGTGTTCTGTTTGCTAAAAACTCTTCAATCCAGCCACACAGCTGGTCTGATATTCCGTAGGCTCTTACTTTGTTTATCAGGCGACAGTGCGGAACTGTATCGAACTCCTTCCGGAAGTCAAGAAAAATAGCATCTACCTGGGAGCCTGTATCTAATATTTTCTGGGTCTCATGAACAAATAAAGCGAGTTGGGTCTCACACGATCGCTGTTTCCGGAATCCATGTTGATTCCTACATAGTAGATTCTGGGTATCCAAAAACGACATGATACTCGAGCAAAAAACATGTTCTAAAATTCTACAACAGATCGAAGTCAGAGATATAGGTCTATAGTTTTGCGCATCTGCTCGACGACCCTTCTTGAAGACTGGGACTACCTGTGCTCTTTTCCAATCATTTGGAACCCTCCGTTCCTCTAGAGACTTGCGGTACACGGCTGTTAGAAGGGGGGCAAGTTCTTTCGCGTACTCTGTGTAGAATCGAATTGGTATCCCGTCAGGTCCAGTAGACTTTCCTCTGTTGAGTGATTCCAGTTGCTTTTCTATTCCTTGGACACTTATTTCGATGTCAGCCATTTTTTCGTTTGTGCGAGGATTTAGAGAAGGAACTGCAGTGCGGTCTTCCTCTGTGAAACAGCTTTGGAAAAAGGTGTTTCGTATTTCAGCTTTACGCGTGTCATCCTCTGTTTCAATGCCATCATCATCCCGGAGTGTCTGGATATGCTGTTTCGAGCCACTTACTGATTTAACGTAAGACCAGAACTTACTAGGATTTTCTGTCAAGTCGGTACATAGAATTTTACTTTCGAATTCACTGAACGCTTCACGCATAGCCCTCCTTACGCTAACTTTGACATCGTTTAGCTTCTGTTTGTCTGAGAGGTTTTGGCTGCGTTTAAACTTGGAGTGAAGCTCTCTTTGCTTTCGCAGTAGTTTCCTAACTTTGTTGTTGTACCACGGTGGGTTTTTCCCGTCCCTCACAGTTTTACTCGGCACGTACCTGTCTAAAACGTATTTTACGATTGCCTGGAACTTTTTCCGTAAACACTCAACATTGTCAGTGTCGGAACAGAAATTTTTGTTTTGATCTGTTAGGTAGTCTGAAATCTGCCTTCTATTACTCTTGCTAAACAGATAAACCTTCCTCCCTTTTTTTTATATTCCTACTAACTTCCATATTTAGGGGTGCTGCAACGGCCTTATGATCACTGATTCCCTGTTCTGTACATACAGAGTCGAAAAGTTCGGGTCTGTTTGCTATCAGTAGGTCAAAGATGTTATCTCCACGAGTCGGTTCTCTGTTTAATTGCTCGAGGTAATTTTCGGATAGTGCACTCAGTATAATGTCACTCGATGCTCTGTCCCTACCACCCGTCCTAAACGTCTGAGTGTCCAAATCTATATCTGGTAAATTGAAATCTCCACCTAAGACTATAACATCCTGAGAAAATTTATGTGAAATGTATTCCAAATTTTCTCTCAGTTGTTCTGCCACTAATGCTGCTGAGTCGGGAGGTCGGTAAAAGGAGCCAATTATTAACCTAGCGCGGTTGTTGAGTGTAACCTCCACGCATAATAATTCACAGGAACTATCCACTTCTACTTCACTACAGGATAAACTACTACTAACAGCGACGAACACTCCACCACCGGTTGCATGTAATCTATCCTTTCTAAACACCGTCTGTACCTTTGTAAAAATTTCGGCAGAACTTATCTCTGGCTTCAGCCAGCTTTCTGTACCTATAACGATTTCAGCTTCGGTGCTTTCTATCAGCGCTTGAAGTTCCGGTACTTTACCAACGCAGCTTCGACAGTTTACAATTACAATACCGATTGCTGCTTGGTCCCCGCAAGTCCTTTTGTTCATATCCTGTTGGAATTCTGAAACACAGCTTTCTAAAGCTTTTTCTCTGTCCCTTGTGCAGATGTGTTACTACACATGGTCCTCCAGCCTGAATCACCTGGCCTGGGGTCGCTGACCTTCCTCCTGCCACCCCTTTAAGTGGTTTCCATTATAACCCCTGCAGTGTGCCTTCGCTATGTGGTTGTATGGCTGGCTTTTCAAAACTAAAAGCGACTCGTGTTGTCTGATCCACCTTCCACTCAAAGACATGCGTTATATAGGAACAGTGTATTAATTACCGTCGATTATCTATCATCCCTTTTTGCATTCCATACTGATAGGCAAGTGTTGTCATAACTGCCGAATTACGTTAGGTATCTTCACCTTCTCATTGCGATGTATAAAGGTCTCATGTAAGGTGTGAATCTGACCATTTATTCTGCCACCTCACATATGTATCGCACCTAAGGATGTGATGATGTTAATCCATTGTCTTAGAATTTTATCCACAATGAGCTGCATTACGGAAAATACTTATAACTGGGAAGCAAAGTTTAGAATGTTGTTGAAATGATTTTGCACATCTTCGCTAGCGACTAACTGTGGGGGTTCTGCCATGTTTCTTTAAAGACCAATGGCAATACAGAAGAAAGACATGTAATACTTCAATTTGCTATCTTTCGAATTTTACGCAGTGATTTTGACATTTTAAACTTAAGTGATAGAAATGTGCTGGTATGGCAATGGCATGAAGGAAGTAATAAGGCAGATAACATGAAAGAAACAAATCAGTAAATCACAATATTTTTTTTATTTCAGTTATGAGAATTTTCCAAGTCCTACATCTTATCTACATCTACATGATTACTCTGAATTTCACAATTAAGTGCCTGGTAGTGGTTTCATCGAACCAACTTCAAGCAATTTCTCCATCAGCCCACTCTCACACAGTGCGTGGGAAAACCGAACACTCAACTCATTCCGTGTGAGCACTCACTTCTTTTATGTTATTATGATAATTGTTTCTCCCTATGTAGGTTAGTGTGAAAAAAATACTTTTGGAGCCGGAGTTCATCAGCTACACTTGGTCATTGGTGATATTTGCTACTCGAAGTTGGTTGTGTTTCAGGGTAGCAGATTCTGTGTAGAGGGACAGCACCTTCGTATAGCTGTTGCAGCTTCCTTCCCAGTTCCTTATGCGCTGTGTTGTGCCGTCTTGACGTTGATAAGAGTTCTTCGGTTTGGTGTTGTTGTTAGTCTGTCGCCTGGCATGGTTGGTGATACTCATCACAATTTGTAAAGCCTGTGTCTAGCGTTTTTATTTGAAAATTTCTTTTTTTTCTTTTTTTCATTGAGATCTGTAGATAAGTTAGAATTTGCGATTTGCCGGCGTGTCGTAGGTGGCGTGCGCTGTGTAGGCGACTATTCATGTGGAGACAGATTTGCATGCAGGGAATGACTTAAAATCTGGTACCATGGTTGCTGTTGAGTCAGAATGGCTCTGTTGGTCAGGCTGACTCTTTGTTCACTAGTTCCCCAAACGTCTGCAGCCGTTCGATGTAAAATTCTACGTTCTGTTGCCTCTGACTGCCTTGTATAATTTAGTCGAAGTCTTCCCTGGGACTGAATCTCGTAGAACCTTGCCATACAAGTATAGCGTTCTTACCAACTGAGCTATCCGAGTACATCTCACATCTATTGTGTGTTTCACATTCCTGTTTCATGTTTATAGGTGTTGTAGAGGGGATATAGCAGATAAAGTTTTGACAAGGGACCCATGTCTGGTAACGTACCCCTTGGATATAAAATAAGACTGAACATCGGATCGTTTGCAAATCTCCCACTTCATGGTACCCACACAGCGGAGACAAGTACCTATGAACTCTGATCCTTGTGTCCTGCTGGAGCCTATGGCATGGAAAATGTTTCGAGTATTCATCGTCCCGTTCTCCTCTGGGACAAAGTACCTCCTCTTCAAAGTGGGGAGTGCGGTGCACCCGTGCAGCACCACAGTCAAAGCTTCTGGTTGCGAATATACCGGTTTCTCGCAGCCGTCGTTATAATCGGACGAAAATGGTATGTGATGTCATAATAACAGCGGCGCCCTCCTCTCAGCTTGTGTGCATGCCATGAAGCGTGTAACAACCGACGGCTACCGGAGTCTGCTAAACTAAATCGTTCGATACCAGATTCTTAGTACAAGGGTCACTCCAAAAGAAATACACACTATTTTTGTAAAAATACAGTTTTCATTCTGCATGTGTGAAAGTTTTACTGTGTGTAGATACATCCTTCCCGCTTGTTTTCAAACTTAGTTTAACCTGTTCCCGCGAGTGGCGCTCTCACAGCATGTCTTCAAGATGGCTGCTACACTTGACGTTCGTCAGAAGCAACGTGCTGTCATAGAATTTCTGTGCTGGGAAAACGAGACAATGGCAAACATCCACAAGAGGTTGAAAAAGGTGTACGGAGATGCTGCTGTCTGTTGCAGTACAGTTAGTCGGTGGGCAAGCAGGTTATGTGATGAAAGCGGGCACGGCAATATTGAGGATTGTCCTCACAGCGGCAGGCCTCGTACTGCACACACTCCAGACAATGTGCAGAGAGTTAACGAATTGGTGACTGCTGACAGACGCATCACAGTGAACGAATTGTCACGCTACGATGGGATAGGGGAAGGAAGTGTTTGCAGAATACTGAAAGTGTTGGCGTTAAAAGAAGTTCGTGCCAAATGGGTTCCCAGGATGTTGACAGTGGCTCACAAAGAAATGGACAACACTGAAACACCTGCCATACAGTCCTGACCTGGCTCCATGTGACTATCATCTCTTTGGGAAACTGAAAGACTCTCTTCGTGGAACAAGGTTTGAAGATGGCTCCCTTGTGCACGCTGCCAAACAGTGGCTCCAACAGGTTGGTCCAGAAATTTACCGTGCGAGTATACAGTCGCTGGTTCCAAGATGGCGTAAGGCAGTGGAGAGGGATGGAAATTATGTGGAGAAATGAAAATATTGTTCCTAAATGATGCATCTACACGCTGTAAAACTTTCAGACATGTAGAATAAAAGATGTATTTTACAAAAAATCTTTTGGAGTGACCCTCTTAGATGAATCGACCGATACCACTTCTGGTCGAATTTTCACAATCATTAGTTTTTGTGCACAAACACAGTTTTCTATTTCCTTTGTCCTGGTTTGCTACTTCACTACCCATTTTATAAACTATAAATTTTGGTATGATTTACATAAAAAATAGGTTGACTCCAAAATGGTAAACATCTTGGTATTTATTACAGTCAGTTTAAATGAAATACCAGAATAATGTGATAAGAAGTAAACATATGTTTTAGTGTAACAAACTATCAAATGAAATCAGAAATTCATCGACGTTGTAAAACACAGAGAATATTTATTTTACTGAAAATACTCAGGTACATAATTGAGAGTTTTAGACTCTTTGGAGCTATTATTCGCGCCTTTACTGCAAGTAGTTAGTTGGCAGTTGGTTTTCAAAAGAGAAGGTGATTTTGAAAAGAAAAGGAAGTTGCACATATTGTTCCAAAATTGTTGACTGATTATTGTCACAAGACTGTGAGATCAACAGCGAACTGTATTTGAAACTAATGTCAGATATTAGTGATGTCAAATATTGCTAGCGTTGGAACCAAAATCTGGCAATAAATCGTCGTTGTTAAAATGGTATTAGCGTACTCAACCATTTCGGGACGAAACAAATAATTTTAGATCTTGAAGAAACTCTCGGCCGGTGTGGCCGAGCGGTTCTAGTTGCTTCATGCACGGTTTGGGCATCCACTGTGTGCACTTTTTATTAGCGAGAGAATTAAAAGGAGTGCCTTATCAAAACTTTATATACTAAGTTTCTTCTACAGCCTATAAAAGCTTATAACAGGAATCTGAAACATCCTGTATATTCTGTCAGAACCCCTAACTGTCCAAACATCACAGAGGTCATCCCAGAGTTCAGCGACTGAGTACGTCTCATGAAGAACGACCTAGCCACATGGAACAGTATGGGAATGAGGCAGTCCGCACAAGGAGCGACTGAAGAGGAACGCAACGGGCAGGCGAACAACATCAGCAACTGGCTGCCGACTAGCTGCCAACGTAATTCCGCACACGGGGGAACTCAGAAGTGAGTAACTACCGTTGCCGACTACGAGCGTCAAGGAGAGGTAGTATTCTTCGTGGCACCCGAGCATCGTTCGGTTACCGGCATGTCGAGCACAGATTCAAACTTATGAGAGGAAGATGTGATTCTCTGTTATTATCACACTAGAACAAGAAAACGAAGAAAATTCTGGATTCATCTATACGTCTAAAGAAATATAAACCACAGGCTGTATGTATCAGCCAAGAAGCTGTCACAGACAGATCCGAAATTTACAGCTCTTTATAGAATGACAAACAGTACTACTGTGATATGATGCGGTTGATTTCTTCCGCCACAACACGGAGTTACTTTTATTTTTAAAAGCCAACTATCTTCAGATTATTTTGTAATGTTGATGCATTAAGTTGTGCTGAAAGCGGTGCTGATATTCAAGATAATAAAAGCGGGTTAAAAGCTGTGAGCTATCTGAGGAAGTTATCCTTGCATTACTGAGCAACTGTTTCACCAGGTATACAGTCTAGCTTACCAGATTCCCAACCAGACTAACATTAATTATAATCTTTTAATAGTCATCTTACAACAACTGGTGATATAAATATAAAAAGACAATGTAAATAAAAAGAAATAAATCAGTTTATATTTGGACATTTATTTTAACATTGATCATTGTTCCGTTAAAATTTCAGCATATTAAACTTGATTCATAACTAAACTGGTGACTTATTTAGGATTGTGAAAATGTGAGTTTGTAATCTTACAGAACACATCAAATATGGAGCCAAGATTGGGAGACTGCATACAACACTGCATTCATAAAATAACATACGAAGAACGTTGAAACATATGCAATTAACCACAACAAACCGATTCAATTTTCACCCAAAGAAGTTACGTTCGTAGCACAATCCTGTCCGTCATGAAATTACCACTCACTGGTCTACTAAATTCGTACTAACTCTCTGTGAAATCTTCCCGAAAAGAATATCTGAGGGCTAATTTGATGATTACACCACATGTTCCACGTGGTCAACTTGGTTTACACAAAGAGTGTAACTCCACAATAATTTTGATAATTAAAATAAATTACATCGAAACGCAATTTACAAAAGAAAAACCTCAAACTGGTTACTATCGTCTTACTATTAACCTTATGGGTCAAACAATTGTATAAGGATGTGGTACTGGTCTCACAAAGTACATCCCACATGGGTTGAACATTAAGAAAAGTTGCTATATTGAAAAATATTGTCAAGACGAGACGTTATAATCTCACGCACATTGGCATTTAAGACTGATGATCTTAGTTAGAGTTACAGGTCATCAACACGTGGTTCCACTTTACTCACAAAGTAGTAACAAAGCGACTACTGAATGATAATCTCAACGTCACACCCGAATTACACTGCATTGCAATTTAAGATAACATTAGATATTTTAGATCTAAACCTGAAATAAAGGTGATTAAATTTTCAGTTAGGCTGAACTTAATAAATCCATTGTCCTACGGGCTTAGCAGAGATGCGCTTAGCTGGAGATCTTACCACTTCAGATGCTCGCCGGGGACAGACTGCCATGGGCCCCTACCAAGGGTGCTTCACAGATACAAACGGAAGTGACCAGAGAGGCAGCTTCCTATACCAACATGACAAGGGATGGACAGGACCATACCAAGAATAGAAACCTCTCTGCTTTTAGAAAGCGTAGCTACCTGTTCCGACGTTGGTCCTACTGTTCTCTAGCAGACAGGCCTGTCTGCTACCATCAAGCATGCAACTAGAAATACATTTGCTTATTCATCCTTTCACACACAAGGGAAGGGGGATGACAGTATCTTATCACATACAGTATATAAAATAAAGCGGATGTAGGCTCCGTATGAGACTGTGTGACATGAATTACATATAAACTGTGTTTTAAAGTGTAGTAGTGTGACAGATCGTTCTTGATTATGTGTAAAAGTAACACATTCCACTGCTCAGTCTCCTCCCGGATAGAGTCAGAAACACCACGGTAAATTTAGAAGTGGAATGTATGCCGTAAATGACAACAGATTTAAGAAATTTACACGGAAATTTTATGATAGTTATTTGTGCTCGTTAAATAATTTGTATCTGAACACCATCACATTTACGTGTAGCGGAAATTTGTGTCTTTTCACTGTTCGTTTCCACTTGGCAAAGTAATTTATTGAATGACAGATGCTGCTAATGCACAAAACAGTACTACCGGTATGATTTACAGTTTTTATAAATTTATCTCCATTGACGTACAGCTAATTTTATTTCAAACAGTAGGTGTGCGACACAACTAAGCATGTCAAATGAAATTCTTTTCCCACTCCACACCCCGCTTTCTCTGTCAAATCTCCTCTTCCGCAGCCCGGAAACTTGTATAAAGTGGGATTTTTATTGTCTTTCCGTACGAATCTAATGTTCACACCCAGCTCATCCACCTTCACATTAAACCAGTACGGAGCTGTTCGAGGACACGACGCAACTCGAAACACTTGGCAACGTGGGCACCGAGTTGCTGCCAATTGGCTGGCTACTCGTTCAAGTCACAGCGCAGTCGCTCCATCTGCGGAGCCCTATTTAACCACACAGGAAATGACTCGCTGCCGACGCCTTACCAACTCACGTCGGCAACGAATTGCTTTTGAGTCGCTCCGTGTGCAGAGGGCCTGAATCTTTCAATCTCCGTCAGTAACCTTTATTACCTGAGTGAGGGCCTACATCTTGTTTTTGTTAGAGTAAATACACTAAAGAACCACAGAAACTGGTACGCCTACCTAATATCGTGTAGGACCCCAGCGAGCACGCAGAAGTGCCGCAATACGACTTGGATTCGATTAATGTCTGAAGTACGTATATGAAGATGGTATCTCTTCTTTCGGACATGTCCGGAAGAACAGATACCATTGGTGACCTTGCAGCGCTCAAAGAATGAAATTACAATGAAATCCAAACCTTTAGCTGCTTACAGGCGTTGATAAATATCAACGGGGACAATTGAAAAAGTGTGCCCGACCGGGACTCGAACCCAGGATCTCCTGCTTACATGGTAGACACTCTATCGGACTGAACCACCAAGGAGGATGCTAAGTTCACCCAACCTGGATATGATGTGACGTCATTATGGCGTATATACGCTTTAGTCGATTAACACACCTATCGACTTTTACGAACGTTCGAGATTCTAAACTGTCGTCAGCTAGTGGTTTCTTTTGACACGTGCGATTCTGAAAACTGCTCAGTGTGGCAGCGTACATGTATTTCGCCAAAATAAAAGTAAAAGAGCTGGATATTAATAGAAATATTCCTGACCGTGGCCTTGAAAACACCACGGACAACACGTTTCGTAAAAAAGTGAAGTCTTCTTATGTCCCGACCAGATTAGATTGTGTGATTGTAGTATTGAATGCTTACGCCGAAAATAATATTTATTTATTATCAACATTTTAGTATGGTTTCATACAATTGGTCTTGTCAGTGCATATTAGATTGTAACAGCATACTCTTGCTGATTTTTTTTCTTAATTTATATAGCTGAAAGAGAACTCGTACAAGTTTGTTAGCTAAGTAATTTACATGTCCATCCCAAGATAGTCTTTTATCAACCATAATTCCAAGTAATTTTACACTCGGACCGCAGAGACAGGTACCTTAGTGTCAGTAATGACTGGTGTGTAGAATGATTGAATTTCGAACTTAAAAAGAAAAATATGAGGCATTGTTGAAGAAAAATCGTTTACCGTAGATGAAATACGAGGGGAAGTGGATTTCTCAATGTAATCTTAACCAAAGGTTAGTGTCTAGTACTGATTGACGTATGAAATGACTGAATGTAGTGTCAAAGCATTCCACGGTGGTATGATAAACCAGAAGTACTGTTTATTATGTCATGTATACAACCACAATAGTTTTAGCATGTACCTGGCCATGTCAATGTGGTTTATGTCAGCAGTATAATTTGCTACAAGATTATGCAAAATACGAATTGCATCACAACATGAGCGGATAGCCACAATAATTAGAGACGAGCAAACGAAAAACAACGTACAGGACACAAACACAGTACAATACACGATTTAAACGCAAGGAACGCAAAACACATTTAAACGAATGGCGCAGAGCTCAGCGCTACCCTGTCACAACCTCTCGAAAGTTCACAAAAGTCGAATAGTCGATATACGGTTTCTATCGTTTTCGATGTATCGTGTATACGTCATAATGACGTCACATCGTATCCAAGTCCGGTGAACTTAGCATTCTCCAACCACCAAAGACCAAGATGGCCGCCGAGTAAGTGACGCCAGAAACCATTTCCAGAAAGTTAATTGATTTAGACAGGAATATAATTTAGTTTAACGCTGACAACAAATTAAATACGTGCCTTAGTGTATCGTTTAGTCTTGCCGTTAAAGGTTTGACTTTTCTTTGCGTATTTTTTCAGAAAACACGAAAAGATCGTAACTTCGCGAAGTCGCGCTTAGGCTTAAATTTTGTAAACGTGTTTGTTTCTTGTTTCAAGGTAATTTAACTAGTTTCTCGGTAACAAATAAGTAAACTACCGTAAATAGCGTATAACTTCATTGTTTTAATACAGATTTCAGAAAAACAGCGTAACTTTATATCAGAAACTTGCCTATATACATTTGTTTATAGGCCTAATTCTCGTAACGTTTTTGGAGAATCAAAGTTAAAGTATCTCGTTTAATTGCCCTTTTTTCATTCCATCGAGTGAAATATATAATAAATAGCGAATACCTTCATTGTTTTAATACAGATCTCAGAAAAACAGCGGAATTTTAAATCAGAAACTTGCTTATATACATTTGTAAATAGGCTTAATTCTTGTAACGTCTTTTTTGATTTTCGGTAATTTAATTGATTTATTCTAGCTAAAGTATTATTTTTGCCATGAGTGAGAAGTGCCTGACTTGCCGTAGAATTGTTAGTTCCGGGGTTTGGTGTGATGGATGCAGTAGTTTTTTTCACTGGGGGGACTGCAGTGGCGTGGGTGTTGGGAAAGTGGATCAGGCTCATCAGTGGTTATGCAGGATTTGCAGCAGAGGTAGGAAGATAGTGGAACAGGAGGGGAAAATTGCTGCCCTTCAGGCAGAGCTAGATCAGGCTAGGGAAGATCTGGACAGGTTAAGGAGGGAGAAGGGCAAAGAGAGGTGGGAAGTGGCAACAGGTAGCAGAAGGAACAGGCCTAGAACTAAGTCTGACAGTTTTGTGGTGAATGTCAAAAATAAGTTTGACCTGTTGCTTCAGTTAGAAACTGATGAGCCTCAAGCAGAGGTAGGTGTAGACAGGACACAACAAACTTTCAATAGGAAATTGAAAAAGAATGTAGGAAAGTCATCGAAAAGGAAGAAAGTTTTGTTGTTAGGCAGTTCTCATGCCAGAGATGTAGGCCAACTTCTGCAGGAGGAATTAGGACCAGAATACCAGGTCACAAATTTTTTCAAACCAAGTGCTAGTCTGGATCAGGTGACAGAGGATTTAGGTTCACTCTGTAAAGGATTTACCAGGGAAGACACCGTGGTTATTGTGGGAGGGCCAGGGAACAGCATCGACAGAGATCCTGGGTACAGTATAGAGTGTGACCTGGTAAAGATTGCGTCGGCATCGAGACACACCAATGTTGAATTTGTATCTGTCCTGAGACGCCATGACCGGCCTCATTTGAACTCTTCTGTTGGGAGAGTTAATTTGGAGTTGGAACGGCTGCTTGGGTCGGGTGCGGGGGCTCATATTGGTGTGGTTCCTGTTGATTATCTCAGTAGGTGGGACTATACCAGGCACGGCCTACATCTCAACAGGAAAGGGAAGGGGAAACTGGCTGGGGTAATAGCAGGAAATTTAAGGGGGGGAGGCACTGCCATGAATGGTAAAATACCAGTGGTTACAGGTGTTGGAGCAGCACCTTTTTTAGGATAGGTAAGACAGAAAGATGTCAAGTTCTACGAGAGGTCAGGATTGAAACAAATCTTCAGTTTAGGAAAGAAATTAAACAGCACAATTCTAGCACATTGGATCACCAATCACAGCTATCAATTATAAATTTTCACCAATCACCAGAAATTTTATCTCCACCAAGTTGTATCTCAGTCCTAGGTAATTGCATTGATGAATTAAAGTCACCCAACCCAATTGACATAATCTGCCTCTCTGAACACCATGTGACCACTGGTATAGGAACTAGGCCTAAGCACAATGAGAAACTCAGACAGGAGAGTACTGCAAATGTTAGAATAAGGAAAGGTTCTCATAAAAGTATAATTAAAAATAATGTAAGTATATTTCATCAAAATATTGGGAGTTTAAAGAATAAAGTAGATGAGCTTCTGGTTTGTTTAGAAGATTTAGAAGCTGAGAATGAAATAGATATACTATGCCTGTCTGAGCATCACATTGTTACTGATATGGATAAGGTAAATGTAAGTGGTTATAAGCTCTCTGCACATGTAATGAGAGAAAATATGGAGAAAGGAGGAGTTGCCATATATGTCAAAAGTTATCATTGTGCAAAAAGTATAGAAACAAAAAAGTTTTGTGTAGAGAAACATATAGAAGCATGTGCCTGTGAGCTTAAATTAAATAAAGGCACATTTATAATTGTAACTGTATATAGGTCCCCATCAGGAAATTTTCATCTATTTCTGAAAAATTTGGACTCCTTGTTGTGCTATCTGTCAGACAGGGGGAAGCAAATTATTATTTGTGGGGACTTCAATGTAGATTCTCTGAAAGAGGGTAATAGGAAAAATGACCTTGAAGTATTACTCGGTTCTTTCAATTTGACACCCGTTATTGATTTTCCTACTCGGGTGGTAAAGGATAGCAGCTCGCTGATAGATAACTTCTTTATAGACCAAGATAAGTTTAACCAGATAAATGCTCAGCCTGTTGAGAATGGTCTTTCTGATCATGGTGCACAGCTAGTTACAATACATGACATAGCTCCATTCAGCAATACTAAACAGTCCTCCAAAGTAGTACGTTCAGTCAACGATTTAACAATTGCAAATTTCAGGGAAAGCCTACAGCAGTTAGACTGGGATGAGGTGTACCGTGAACCTGATGCCAATTCAAAATATAATTTATTTCATGACATTTTTGTAAATGCATTTGAAAACTGCTTCCCCAAGAAAATAGTTAAATATACTCGTAAGAAACCTTGTAACAAACCATGGCTTACTAAGGGTATAAAAATATCTTGTAACCGGAAAAGGGAAATGTATCTGACAGCAAGAAAGAGTAGTGACCCAGAAACCATCAAAAATTATAAAAACTACTGTGTTATATTAAGAAAAGTTATTAAAAAATCCAGGAGTATGTGTATCATGTCTGAAATCAGCAACTCTGATAATAAAATTAAAACAATTTGGAATATTATTAAAAGAGAAACAGGTCAACCAAGAGCACAGGAAGACAGTATTACCATCAAATTGAATGAAAACTTTACGAACAAAAAGTCAGAAGTTGAAAATATTTTTAATAATCATTTTCTAAATGTTGTGGATATAGTAGGATCCAGGTGTTCATTAGAAGATGCTAGGCTGTTAATGGAACAGGCCATACCTATGCAATTTGATACAATTGAAATCTCACCCACTTCTCCCTCTGAAATTAGGAAAATAATAAACTTGCTTAAAAGCAAAAACTCACATTGAATTGATGACATTTCCAGCAAAATACTAAAAGCTTGTTCTCAACAGATAAGTAAGATTCTCAGCCACCTGTGTAATAGCTCTCTGGAACAGGGCATTTTCCCTGATAGACTGAAATATGCTATTGTTATACCTTTGCATAAAAAGGGGGATAGATCTGAGGTCAACAATTACCGTCCAATCTCCCTTCTAACAGCTTTATCCAAAATTTTTGAGAAAGTAATGTATTCAAGAGTAGCTTCACATATCTGTAAAAATGAAGTACTAACAAAATGTCAGTTTGGTTTCCAGAAAGGTTTTTCAACAGAAAATGCCATATATGCTTTCACCAGTCAGATTTTGATTGATCTGAGTAACCGAACACCACCCATTGGGATTTTTTGTGATCTCTCAAAGGCATTTGATTGTGTAAATCATGAAATTCTGCTAGACAAGCTCAAGTATTGTGGCATGAGTGGGACAGTGCACAAATGGTTTAATTCGTACCTAACTGGAAGAGTGCAGAAAGTTGAAATAAGTAGTTCTCGTAACATGCAAAGATCAGCACATTCCTCAAACTGGGGAACTATCAAGAATGGGGTTCCACAAGGGTCAGTCCTGGGTCCTTTGTTGTTCTTATTATATATTAATGACTTGCCATTCTATATTCATGAAGAGGCAAAGTTAGTTCTCTTCGCTGATGATACAAGTATAGTAATCACACCTGAGAAACAAGAATTAACTGATGAAATTGTCAATACTGTCTTTCAGAAAATTACTAAGTGGTTCCTTGTAAACGGACTCTCACTGAATTTTGATAAGACACAGTACATACAGTTCCGTACAGTGAATGGTATGACGCCATTAATAAATATAGACCTTAATCGGAAGCATATAGCTAAGGTAGAATATTCCAAATTTTTAGGTATGTCCATTGATGAGAGATTAAATTGGAAGAAACACATTGATGATCTGCTGAAACGTTTGAGTTCAGCTACTTATGCAATAAGGGTCATTGCAAATTTTGGTGATAAACATCTTAGTAAATTAGCTTACTACGCCTATTTTCACTCATTGCTTTCATATGGCATCATATTTTGGGGTAATTCATCACTGAGGAATAAAGTATTTATTGCACAAAAGCGTGTAATCAGAATAATAGCTGGAGTCCACACAAGATCATCCTGCAGACATTTATTTAAAGATCTAGGGATATTCACAGTAGCTTCTCAGTATATATACTCTCTTATGAAATTTGTTATTAACAACCAAACCCAATTCAAAAGTAATAGCAGTGTGCATAACTACAATACTAGGAGAAAGGACGATCTTCACTATTCAAGATTAAATCTAACTTTGGCACAGAAAGGGGTGAATTATACTGGCACTAAAGTCTTTGGTCACTTACCAAATAGTATCAAAAGTCTGACAGATAACCAACAAGTATTTAAGAAGAAATTAAAAGAATTTCTGAATGACAACTCCTTCTACTCCATAGAGGAATTTTTAGATATAAATTAAGAAAAAAAATAAAAAAACAAAATAAAATAAAAAATAAAGAAAAACAAAAAACACAAAAAATAAAGTTGTTATATTAACTTAAGTATGTTGTTAAATTAACCTAATTATGTCATGTATTGGAAAATTCGACTCGTTCCACATCATTACGAAATATCGTATTCATGATCCATGAAACTAGTATTAATCTAATCTAATCTAATCTACACAGAGGACAGTGCGACTGCAGGACTTATCTCTGGCACGGTCCCCGTGAGACCCACATTTCGAAGCTAGTGTCCACGCACTACATTTGTGGTGCGCCTGCCCACTATACTCATTACTCGTGGCAATCAGTCTACCGATTCCGGTAAGAATTCGGACAATGTGAATGGATCCGCAGTGAAGATCATTGGCCAGTAAGCCTTATCTATATGAAGATGGTAACTGTTCTTTCGGACATGTCCACGTCAAAATCTGCAGCAGTTTGTGGAAGAGTTCCACCTCGGTCACGGTGAACGAATCTCCTAAGTCGTTGTTGGTCCCGTTCTTGCAGGATCTTTTTCCGGCCGCAGCGATATCCGAGATTTGATGTTTTACCAGATTCCTGATATCCACGGTACACTCGTGAAACGGTCGTACGGGAAAATCCCCGCATCATCTCTAACTCTAAGCACTATGGGACTTATCATCTGAGGTCATCAGTCTTCTAGACTTACAACTACTTAAAATTAACGGAGAAAGGCAATGGCAAACCACCTCCGCTAGGACCTTGCCTAGTACAGCGGTGCGGGTCTCCCGCATCGTCCCCTACGCTCTGTCAAGGAGTAGGGAATTCATCATTATCATCAAACCTAACTTAACCTAAGGACATCAGACACATCCATGCCCGTTGCAGGATTCGAACCTGCGAGCGTAGCAGCAGCGTGGTTCCGGACTGAAGCGCCTAGAACCGCTCATCCACAGCGGCCGGTTCCACTTCACTACCTCGGAGATGCTGTGTCCCACCGCTCGGGCGCCGACTACAAGACCACGTTCAAACCCACTTAAATCTTGATAGCCTGCCATTGTAGCAACAGCAACCAATCTATAAACTGCTCCAGGCACTTTTAGTCGTATATAGGCGTTTCCGACCGCAGCGCCGTATTCGGTCTGTCTACATATCTCTGTATATGAATACGCATGTGTGTACCAGTTTCTTTGGCGCTTCAGAGTATAATTCCTTGGTACAAATTTTCATTCGTCGCTTCGGTCTGCATACATACATCATAGACGTTTCAGACTTCAAAAGGTCTCTGGAACAACATAATTTCATTTGATTAAATATAACTTGGTTGATTGGTTGGTTGGTTTGGGGAAGGGGACCAAACAGCGAGGTCATCGGTCCCATTGGCTCAGGGAAGAATGTCTGCCGCGTCCATTCATAGGAACCATCCCGGCATTTGCCTGAAGCGATTTAGGGAACACCTAAATCAGGATGGCCGAACGCGGGTTTGAACCGTCGTTCTCCCGAATGAGGGCCGCCACACACTGCACGCTGCAGAGACAGAGCAGAGGCGTAGCAGAGCAACAGAGCTTCTGCCAGTCAGTGCACACTGCACGCAGCAGAGGCACGGCAGAGCTCAGTGGTGGCCCAGCGCTCGCTAAACATAGAAAGCCCAGCAATGTCCACCGCGAGTCTGCCTATGCAGTTAGATTCCGATTGTGATTCGGAACTCAGGAGTGTTATTTTATTGTACTGTGCATACAAGAACAGAGAAAGATCTCTTTGGAAAAGCAAGTACATGCAAAAGCGAAGAACACGTGGCGAATCTACATCTACATCTACATTTATACTCCGCAAGCCACCCAACGGTGTGTGGCGGAGGGCACTTTTCGTGCCACTGTCATTACCTCCCTTTCCTGTTCCAGTCGCGTATGGTTCGGGGGAAGAACGACTGTCTGAAAGCCTCCGTGCGCGCTCTAATCTCTCTAGTTTTACATTCGTGATCTCCTCGGTAGGTATAAGTAGGGGGAAGCAATATATTCGATACCTCATCCAGAAACGCACCCTCTCGAAACCTGGCGAGCAAGCTACACCGCGATGCAGAGCGCCTCTCTTGCAGAATCTGCCACTTGAGTTTATTAAACATCTCCGTAACGCTATCACGGTTACCAAACAACCCTGTGATGAAACGCGCCGCTCTTCTTTGGATCTTCTCTATCTTCTCCGTCAAACCGATCTGGTACGGATCCCACACTGATGAGCAATACTCAAGTATAGGTCGAACGAGTGTTTTGTAAGCCACCTCCTTTGTTGATGGACTACATTTTCTAAGCACTCTCCCAATGAATCTCAACCTGGTACCCGCCTTACCAACAATTAATTTTATATGATCATTCCACTTCAAATAGTTCCGCACGCATACTCCCAGATATTTTACAGAAGTAACTGCTACCAGTGTTTGTTCCGCTATCATATAATCATACAATAAAGGATCCTTCTTTCTATGTATTCGCAATACATTACATTTGTCTATGTTAAGGGACAGTTGCCACTCCCTGCACCAAGTGCCTATCCGCTGCAGATCTTCCTGCATTTCGCTACAATTTTCTAATGCTGCAACTTCTCTGTATACTACAGCATCATCCGCGAAAAGCCGCATGGATCTTCCGACACTATCTACTAGGTCATTTATATATATTGTGAAAAGCAATGGTCCCATAACACTCCCCTGTGGCACGCCAGAGGTTACTTTAACGTCTGTAGACGTCTCTCCATTGATAACAACATGCTGTGTTCTGTTTGCTAAAAACTCTTCAATCCAGCCACACAGCTGGTCTGACATTCCGTAGGCTCTTACTTTGTTTATCAGGCGACAGTGCGAAACTGTATCGAACGCCTTCCGGAAGTCAAGAAAAATAGCATCTACCTGGGACCATGCATCTAATATTTTCTGGGTCTCATGAACAAATAAAGCGAGTTGAGTCTCACACGATCGCTGTTTCCGGAATCCATGTTGATTCCTACATAGTAGATTCTGGGTTTCCAAAAACGACATGATAACAGATCGACGTCAGAGATGTAGGTCTATAGTTTTGCGCATCTGCTCGACGACCCTTCTTGAAGACTGGGACTACCTGTGCTCTTTTCCAATCATTTGGAACCCTCCGTTCCTCTAGAGACTTGCGGTACACGGCTGTTAGAAGGGGGGCAAGTTCTTTCGCGTACTCTGTGTAGAATCGAATTGGTATCCCGTCAGGTCCAGTGGACTTTCCTCTATTGAGTGATTCCAGTTGCTTTTCTATTCCTTGGACACTTATTTCGATGTCAGCCATTTTTTCGTTTGTGCGAGGATTTAGAGAAGGAACTGCAGTGCGGTCTTCCTCTGTGAAACAGCTTTGGAAAAAGGTGTTTCGTATTTCAGCTTTACGCGTGTCATCCTCTGTTTCAATGCCATCATCATCCCGGAATGTCTGGATATGCTGTTTCGAGCCACTTACTGATTTAGCGTAAGACCAGAAGTTACTAGGATTTTCTGTCAAGTCGGTACATAGAATTTTACTTTCGAATTCACTGAACGCTTCACGCATAGCCCTCCTTACGCTAACTTTGACATCGCTTAGCTTCTGTTTGTCTGAGAGGTTTTGGCTGCGTTTAAACTTGGAGTGAAGCTCTCTTTGCTTTCGCAGTAGTTTCCTAACTTTGTTGTTGTACCACGGTGGGTTTTTCCCGTCCCTCACAGTTTTACTCGGCACGTACCTGTCTAAAACGCATTGTTGTTGTCTCTAAAAGTTCCTGATCACGTATTCAGGGAAAACTTTCGAATGAACAGACGGCAGTTTGAAGAGGTTCAAACGTTGATAGCGGAAGACATAAGAGGAAAACCTAGTCACATGCGGGAGCCCAAACCTACAGAAGAAAAATTAGCTGTATGTTTAAGATATGCAACTGAAATAAAGTATTTTTCTCTCAATATTTATTAAAGTTCAGAGAAACAATTTTCATCTGTAAATTTGTTAAAATAATGAACATGATAACACTGTTTATAGTAAATGTGCTGCTGAAGGTTCAAACTCCGTGCCAGGAGAGTCAGATATTGACGTGGTAGACGAACTACCGGGTGATCAAAAAGTCAGTATAAATTTGAAAACTTAATAAACCACGGAATATTGTAGATAGAGAGTTAAAATTTACACACATGCTTGGAATGACATGGGGTTTTATTAGAACCAAAAAAAAAGAAACAAAGTTCACAAATGTGCGACAGAAGGGTGAAAGATCTCTTGCGCGCGTCGTTTGGTGATGATCGTGTGCTCAGCCACCACTTTCTTCATGCTTGGCCTCCCAGGTCCCCAGACCTCAGTCCGTGCGATTATTGGCTTTGGGGTTACCTGAAGTCGCAAGTGTATCGTGATCGATGGACATCTCTAGGGATGCTGAAAGACAACATCCGACGCCAATGCCTCACCATAACTCCGGACATGCTTTACATTGCTGTTCACATTATCCCTCGACTACAGCTATTGTTGAGGAATGATGGTGGACATATTGAGCATTTCCTGTAAAGAACATCATCTTTGCTTTGTCTTACTTTGTTATGCTAATTACTCCTATTCTGATCAGATGAAGCGCCATCTGTCAGCCATTTTTTGAACTTTTGTATTTTTTGGTTCTAATAAAACCCCATGTCATTCCGAGCATGTGTGTCAATTTGTACCTCTCTATCTACATTATTCCGTGATTTATTCAGTTTTCAAATTTTTACTGACCTTTGATCACCCGGTATTTTCTGTGCTGCATGATGATATTGACGAATGGTGTTGAGCCACTGGCTTAGTTAAAATTTCTTCCTCCGATTCAGATACTATCTGAAACACTTTTCTCTTTACCAACACTTGGTAGGCCTTTGGCATCTCTTTTGTCGTTAGGTACATCGACATGAAAAATTGGTGTAAGGCGTCATTTTCTTGATGCACTGATCTTTCGCGTAAAATGTCTCTTTTCTTAGCTCTCTCTTTATAGCTGTTAATACTTTAAAGAATGATTTTACTGACACCTGCTTTCTTCCTTTTCCTTGACAACGGCGCCCCCAAGTCGTCTTGTGTTTCGTTCCTCTGTGTGTCTGTTACGTCATCTCCTCCACCATCATTTGCAACGCTCGTTGTAGCATTTTCCTCTTCCACCATATTTGTTACTGTACCTCTGTTGGCCATGTATGGAACTAAAAATTCCATCTGATTTTGGTACAGCCATGGACGGATTGAGGTCGCTGCTTGCCCACTCTTCTTTTTCTGTCTACAGAGTGCATCTCGATGACAATCTCTAAGTTTTCTCCAATTTTCTTTCGCTATTTCCCATGCAACAAGGAATTCCTGAATTTAGTTTTTCGTATATTTCCGTATAAAGTGACATAAGAAATGTGAACAGTTATATTTTCGAATAGTTTTGCCCCATTCCCCTAGCAGTGTCAGAAACAATCTGTGATTTCGTGTACTCGTACCATAAATGTCAAAATACTTGGTAACTTTCTGTCCACTCTGCTTATTCGACATAAACGGATTGTTGTCTTTTTTCTTGTTTAAAACCATCGCTCTAAGCTACCGCATGGGTCAAAGGACAGTGTCGAAGATAGTTTATCATGTGTGTGGAGCGATATGGAAGCATCTACAACCCATTTATCTACCTGAGCCAACAACATTTATGTGGTAAATTCCTCATCTTTCAATTATAAATAGCAATGTTCTGTAGTATTAATGGCTACTGTCGATGCTCATTACAGATTTACCTCTATAGACGTCGGTTCAATGGGCTGATTTAGTGATGGAAATATTTTTTCTAATTCAGTATTAGGAAGAAAACTGACTGACGGAACTTTAAATACTCCAGGAGATAAATTGTTTCCTGGACAATAAAATAGAGCCCCTTACGTTTTCGTAGGTGATGAGGCATTTCCATTATTAAAAAGCTTAATGCGACCGTACATTAAATGCAGAGTCACTGGTAATGACAAAAATAAAGTTTATAATGACAGACTGTCTCGTACTCGTCAAACTGTAGAGTGTGCATTTGGTATCTTGAGTTCCGATTTCGTGTGTTTAAACGGCCTTTTAAGTGTAAACTAAGAGACTATAGATAGAATTGTGGCAGCTACACGTGTACTTCATAATTACTTGAGAACTGATAACATTACGTCAAATAATCTCGCCGAGGTGGACGACATGGGACCACTGAGTACCAACCAGCTTCTGTCGCCTGCTCCAAGTAGATGCAGAAACACGAGTGAAGCGTTTCTTACGAGAGAAAAATTTAATGAGTGTTTTAATTCACCAGAAGGTTCTGTTCAATGGCAGTATGCAGCTATAAAAAGAGGCCAATACTAAAGAGAAGAACTTATGCCATTAATATTACATGTATATTGTGAAAATGCATGTAAAATAAATAAATCTATTAATAAATAATAATTACAATTGCTGTAATGTAATTCCTCTGCAACCTGCTTTCATATTTCGTCCTTCAATTTATCCCGCATGTAGTCTGGACGACTGGTGTCGTACAGCACTGGGTTGTCCTGAACTAACTGAATGAGGTGTTCCATAACAAAAGACTTCGTACACGAACGAAAGTGAGGTACTGTCGCAGACGCACACACTGCTGCTGGAAAGTCACTACTTGCCTACCGCAGCGGGGTGCCACAGACAAAAATTCCTTCGTGCTGGTGCGAACTGCTGACCGAGATGGGATCTGAGATAACGAGGCCCTCCGGTCCGCAGGCAAAGCAAAACTGTGCGGCTCGGACAGCGGGACAGAGGGCTGTCCCCGCTAATCCTCCCCTGCTCCTGGGCTGCATGCAATATAGAGGTAGCAAAAAATAACGTAACTGATAGAAATAACCGGTTACTGAGAGGTAACGGCTACAGCGACAACCGTTCCTCTGATACAGGCAGTTATTGTCCCGAGTTCGAGTCTCGGTCGGGCACACAGTTTTAATCTGTCAGGAAGTTTCAGTTATTTCTATAACTGTCTAGTGTCAACAGTGTCTCGCGCCATCTGTTGACCAAAGATCGTACTACGCTTTCCCGTCAACTCATCGGAGATCTGGCTACGTACGAAGGAGAGGGATAGACCATTTGGAAGACGTTCTATAGGCCATGGGAATAACTGTGAGACTGCGCGCCATCTGTTGATAAGAACTGTGTACTATATCATGCGCCTTCATTACTTTTAGCACAATCAATTAAATAAAGTTAATGCCCGAACGATGGCTGATAGGAGCTGCAGTACAGGCATTAACAGGTACGGTCGTTCCCTTGAGCCACCGCCTTATATGTCAATTTAGCATGGACGGGTAGTATAAAGAGATTTACCATAAGGAATTCGAGCGACTATGGAAATAACTGTCAGAGATCTGTAATTTTCCTCTGGCAGTTATCGTTATTGCCTCACAGTTCTCGTACTCTGGCAGTTATCGGGCTATCATTACAGGTAACCCGGAAGTTCATAACAGAATAACTGTGTGTCTGTGTTCCTGACACAGTGACTCCAGTCTTAGACCCCAGTGATCCTTCCAGATACGATAGTTACTGGAACGAACAGATATTTACGTACTTCTTCGGAAATAGCCGCTGGCCATCGCGAATGACAAATAACATGCCAGAAAATGTAACATAATACAGTTGAATACGATAATTATTATCCTCATCATTTGTCAGGAGATTGTCAAAATATGTGAGTATATTACAGTAACTGCTAATATTTACAGAATTGATACACTGTCAGAATAAAACACAGTTAAGCACTTTCAATAAATTTATCATACACACAATACCCGATCTTGACTGTTGCGACCAAGTGCTGTCAAAACTGAAATATAGCAGAATTTTTACCTAAGCTGGTCTATCAGTCTCTGTTACGATATTCATCTACAGAGTAGAAGGAGGGGGTCAATGGAACCGTCCGATTCCACCCGTCTGCTTTGACGTAAAGGTGACGTGGTGTGTGAATGTCATTACGGCACGGTGTTTATGAGTTGGTTTGCGTGTAGGGGGAGGGGGGGGGGGGGGGAGGGGGAGGGCTAGCCGATCTAGTTTGCAGTGCCGGAATTTGCTGGTGGTAATTAATTTTTTTTTCTAGTTGTGATGTTTTGTGTATTTATGGAGTATTGAATGTGATTTAATTTATGTAGGGATGTTTGATTTGTGGATTTTATTTTTCGCAGTTGTAGGTGTTGGTTTTATGGCATCAGTAGTTGTGATGGAGCTATATAGGTCACCAGAAATGACCGATTCCCATTTTCATAGTTGTAGGTGTTGATGTTTTGGTATCGTCATCTGAAGTTGACCTATGTAGGTCAAGGGAAATGTCCAATTACAATTTTCGTACTTTTAGTTGTGGGTATTGGTGTTTTGGTATGGTCACCTATGGTTGACCTATATTGTTCAAGGGAAGTGTCCAATTCCTGCAGATTTTTGTTGGTGTAGTGGAATGCTATTTCTTTTCTTTTTGTTCTTCATTTTGTGTTTTGTGAACAGGGTTTTTTTTTTTTACTGGCTTGTTCTCACCCTAAAAACCCCAACTTGCCGCAGCTGTCCCATTGGTTTGATTGTATTTTTGGTGGGAGATGTTATTGTATTATTTATATGTATCTTCGTGTTTGTTGCCATGTGTATGTAGTGACGTCATAGTGAGAGGCACCCACATGCCTTGCTCATACTGTGGCATCAAGCAGTCAGGCCTGCAAGATGAGTGGTCTGCCAAGCGAGTGGATTCATTCTTATTTATCGAGTAACATGAACTCTAGTACTCACACTTAAGTTACAAGTTATCCTCCTATATGATTAATACGCAACGGAAACACATCTGACTATCAGTAATTTACAGAACTCTGACTGTACACTACGCACTGGCAATACCACATTTTCTTTTTGTCTTTTATTTAACGGCTTTTATCAACACGTGGCCACCGCACTGAATATGAATGGCGCACACATTATAAATTCGGGACATTATTACAACATACAATTCGAAGGAAAAGTCCACCAATATTTTTCTTTTCACTATCTTATTTATTCCGATAAATTCTCTAACCTAAACACACAAATTCTACAACCTACAACAATAACACATAAGAAATTCCGCCCAGTGGGCATGGCTTTACAATGGTGAATCTCTATATTATGGTCTCGTAATTACTTTTAACGCTACAGTGCACTTTCTGGATAGGATGGTGGATCTTTAATTATACCTCACGCTTCGACTCTCACAATCATCATCACTAAACTTTCCTCCAGACCGAGTGGTACCGAAGGAACAAGCATAACCCACTAATCTTTTGAAACTACCTCACTACTCTCCCATGCAAACCACACATACCCAAATTACATGACATACACCACACTACAACATGAAATACTACACAGAGAATAGTCACAACATTATCACTTTCAGCTTTCCCACTTCAATTAATATTTATCCCAGTTTCACACGTCACTGCCCCACTTCATAATTCTACTTTTCTACTATGAACTCTGGAGATATTTGCACGTCTTCCTGTGCAATGCAAGCCAAGTGGCGTTGCTGGATAGACGGCCGACTCACCTTGCTTCTCTCTCAGAGTTTGAATCTAGCGTCACACGGAATCATATCACGCAAAGTAATATTAAGAACGTATTCATCACACACGCGAGTCCTCAACTGATACCATGGACGAGTACTTCTCTTTATCTTTTGTCTCATACACAGTTTGAAACTCACACAGTACTCACCACGTGGAAGTACTCGTCTCTAATTTCAAGTCCTGCACACGCCATTTCTTAAATATTTCAACTTATGGTACACACGCTATTTCTTAAATATTTCAACTTATTGTACACACGCTAGTAATTCACCTTAACTTAAGCACACGGAAGTATTTCAACTTAATGCTACACGTGGTTTCATTGTGACCGTTGGTCACTTCCAAAGATTCCTACAATCCCATTAATATTACCTGCCTGACATTTAATTCTTCCCACAAAAGTTCCTGAAAGAGAGAAATTAATATTTCAAACTACTCTTAAATATTCCACATGCATACCGTGTCTCCACTCTTTCATCATTACGGAGCACAACTAAAACAGGTCTTAACAGCACAAGATCCAGCGGCAGAGTGCTGAAACATGGCCGTTCTCTAGGTGCTCTCACACCTCTGTCGAGGTGGGGGAAAGCACCTTGCTATCGTATTGGTCAGCCACATTTCAGGCGCTCAAAGCTCTGGTAAATTTCATCTCTTTGGTCCCACCAAAGGTGGCCAAAGGATCGACTCAAAGATGATCATATATTCACATTCACTATCTGCGGTTAGCAGACGACCATACATTCATTCATTTCACAGATCTCACCAAACTGGATGTAGGGATTTACTTTGTGGGAGTACACATGTGATCAATTAAATAAATAAATTGTCATTCTTTCCCACACTGGTATCCGGCTTCGCTGTATTAATTGAAATTGAGTTATTTTACAAAAAAAAAATGTGTTGTTCTGACAAAAATAATGAAGTATGTTGTACCTATTTTCAATGTCGGGCCGTACTGTACCCTTTCACCACCGGCTACCCATGCAGAAAAAAATGGCACGGTACTATCCTTGCAATGCGAGGGTAGTTCCGAACATTTTTTTTTTTTTTTTTTTAAGAAAGCTGTATTAGAACAAACTTAGCAAGTCATCAAAATAACCAGGAGGAGACCTTAGCCCCTGGTGACCTCAAATTGACGACCAAATGTTGTTACTTTACCAAATTATTGACACAGTTGTTGCATTATTGTACTCTCCACAATGCGGAGTAACGTACACATACAAATTTACAACAATCCACATGACAAATAAAACATTACATCATACAAATAAAAAATAATGGTGACATAAAAAATTGCTTAGTTACCGGGATCTCCGTTATTTTTATGAGTAATCCAAACTTCACTAATTCTATGACAAATAAAAGAAAATACTAATTGTACTCATGAAATTTCAAATAGCTCACCGTCCAAACACAGAACAAGTAATCTGACATTCATAAATTGCATTGTAATAATCTTTACACGGCAATGTCTAAATACAAAACAAAATCAACAAAAGAAAAAAATTTCGTACACTAGTTACACGTAGAAGTCAGGCTCCATATCAATACACGCAATAAATAGTTAGTAGTTAGCAATAACTGCTTGAATCCACCAGTAGCTCTTGTGTCTTACTCTACTGCTCATTTCTCTATTGTTACACATTTAGACGACAAGAACTTGCATTTCGACTAGCCTTCGTTACACTTTAATGTGAAATATCACCACTGTGATAATGCAAATAAGTGGCTTCAGTCAACACACCAACAAGATTATTACTGTCCACGACACCAAAATACATCAGTTAATTACGATATTTTGTTGTGCAATGCAAACTCTTGTCCCCTGTGACAACCTTACTGACCAATGCAACAAGAGCCGCTACGTTAGTATTACGCCACCGGCTAATAATTAAAGCACCATTGTACCAAATATTCTAATAAATATGCTACGTGAACTTGATAATTCAGAACAAACAAAAAAGACACTAACTATTCTAAACACAAATGTTAATGAAATACAATTACACTTGCTGTCCCTTCAGGAATGAAACATATAAAAAAAAACATTTACACAATTACAAATACATTATTCCCTATCTTGCGAGTCACACGGAAACATTTCATTCTGTGATTTTCTTGGGGTCAAAAAGTTGCTGATAGTTCCTAGAAACACTGTCTCGGTGTCAAAGCTCTCCCATGGTTTCCCGGACGAAAGTCTTTAAGTCACTCAAATCGGCATTTTGAACACGCACTGAACAGTAAACTGTATCTCACATTAAACACGAATGCCATAGTCACTCTCAGCGTACCATCCACACGAATCTGGTCGTCCAGAAATGGCCCTGCAACTACTGTTACCCATGGTTCTGTCCTTTCATTTCATGGTGTAATTAAAAGCCGTAAGTTCCAACGAACAGCACTTATTCCCGCACCAATTAAAGAAATGTCTCCTACTACAGACGCAAATGTCAATGTCCCACTCTAGTTTCTTGCGTTCATACAGTAATTAGTCACCAAACAACAACTGTCCTCTTCAAGAATACCAAACGTCCCACATGCAATTCACAAAGCACACTTAACAAGTCACTGCCAAAAGTTTATGGATCCCACCGTTCAGTGGTCAAGACAAAACAAAACGATCGCCCTGTCTGCTAAAGACAAGATCTTTTCCACCACTCACAACGTGGAAACACCAGTCCTTCACTTTCCACCTTATGGAGACATACGAGCAGTAATCTTGCTTCACGGCTTCACAGTCCAGTACTAGTTAATAGTTGCTGGTAACAAATGCCCGCCGGGCTCTGCCGCGCATCGTTCATTCTGCCGTGGCGCCGCTGCACGTGCCGTTGAGCAGAAGAAACCACCCGCTGTTGCCTCCGCGGGATACTATCCCCAGTCGTAAGGGTGGCGGAACTTATGAATGGCCAGTGGTACGTGCGTGTCGCCCCAGGCCGTTGACCTGCTGTAGCGGGCGCGGGGAGTGTACCCTGACTGGCAGTGGAGTGGGGAGTGCCGCGGCTCTGTCGCCCGTCGCCATGGCGACGTCAGCTCGGCCCGCTAGCGGTATGGGTGTTACGACACCCAATCAGTCGGACCCTTCCGTGCATCTCGCAACATTACAGACAAAAGGATATTCTTACAGTATTTAAATACTCATTGATTACATGTATGATCTATTAGATACATTGGTAATAAAAGAATCTTTGTTCTAAAAATATAAAATCATACCCCCTAGTTTTCTACACATACAACATCAACAGTTATCCCTTTTCTATATACAGCCCACACTTGTGCTATTGATTGTACCTGTCATCCCTCATATAAAATATGAAAGTGTAAAAAAACAACAAAAGGAGTAATAAGCAATCTATACTGCTCATAATTACAATATCAAATAGTAGGCTACTCTAACATCCTATCACAGTGAAAATATTAGAAACTGTTGATTCTAAAACTACAATATACAATGAACTTTTGTGCTTGTGACAGACTGAAATTAATACCCCTTTAAAGTGTTCTAACAAAAAAATAAGAAATAATCTACACAGCTCACAATTACCCACCACATGTTGTTAAATAGTAAACTACTTTAACATCCAAACACAACAAACATTTTAGAAACTGATGACTCTAAATCTACAACATACAATGCACCTTTGTGCCTGTGACAGAGTGAAATTAGTATCTCTTTGTATATTTTACATTTTATTATATATAACAACATTTCTAGGACATGTATGAACCATCCACTTGATGTCAGATCCTGACCTCCCATCGAGGTTCATCCAAATCAAACAATACACGATAATGTTTTAGTTACAGATCGGTAGCATCCCCTTCACAGGAGTGTGCGCATTGATCACACTACTCTACGACTCTCACTCACCAGACATCACATTTTCCTTCTCATTCAATCCATTAATACACTAACAGAATAGGTCTAGAAGTCAGCTAACCTCAACACCACCACACTCACGACAACATACCATACCTTTGCTCCCTTATACTCAACCACATAACACATGAAGCTGTTTTGGAGATAGCTTTCCAGTCTCCAAATTCGTCCTTTCACTCTGGCACCTCTCTCCATCGGCTTACCTCTGCATTCACTTTACCGATTATTCATCCTGCTAAATATCAACTTAGAATTGCGACATTTCATTTAAGAACAAAAAATACACAAATTATTCATTCTGCAAAATAACTGTACACATTATTGGTACCATTTTGATTAGTTATACTGGTACCAGGCTTCAACAACAACAACAACAAAAAATATTATTTTTGCCAAATCGCAAATGTTATGCTAAGAATTAGATCTACACTTATATTACATCTTACGTCAGTATTCCACAACGTTCACCATCTGGATCTCACACTCCCTTTATGTCCTTTCACATTGTGCAGTTGTCCTCATCTCTTCATTCGTATTTCGGCTCTCCGTCCGTCCATTACTCCATCATTTCCTGGTCTTCCTTCGCCATTGGCATCAATCTCTATTGCAGCATACACAGGTCTCTCTGTAACATACATCTAAGACATTTCCACATTGTTAATTCTACTCACCTTTATTTACCACTGTTTCATCACGTCGAATCTCTCTTTATTAATCGCACTGCTCCACATCGCTTCTCTCCTTATATATCACCTTTATCCACTACTATTTATCACGTCGCTTCTCTATCTACCATCTTTATCCACTCATTAATCATCACGTCGTTTCTGCTTGATCCTTATTCATATGACAAAAAATACATACATAGACCACTCTGTCGACTCCTGTTCATGACTCATTCGACCAGTATATTCCGTCATACTTCCTGACATCCCGCCTGAAAATTCTTATGTTCGATTTGACCCTGCACAACGTTACACACCGCAAATAAATACACTGACTATCTACCATAACTTGCCTACTTTCGATCTATCCTTCACTTTTCCATAATTCGATGTTAGAAATGTGATGAAGCCCACGAGATTGTTTTCCCTTGATCGTCTCAATCAGTACAGCATTTTCATGGACAATCCGCCTCACTCTGAATGGTCGACTACACCCAGTAAAAAATTTGCTAGTTAGGAATCTGTGCTTACAGGAAAATTAAATGTGCGCAGAGAATATACAAGCTGGGAGAAATGGGCAGCCCAAGTGTTAGAAACTTTGGTGCTAGTGGCCTCTTTCACTAACACCAGATTCCGAACAACCATACACAGCACTTCATTATAACTGTCACCACGACAATGACATACTATAGCTCAGATGGCATCTAATTTAAAAAATTCGATCACAATGTTTACTTCTTTACATTACGTGTTAAGTACCTGCAATAGTCAAATCGCACTCATTATACTGGACTCCTTGGCATTATTACATAACATATTAGCAACTGGTTTCTTTGAAGAAACAGTTCTTTTACTTTACAGTTCGAAATAAAAAAATTTCAAATTTTGCTCTGAGAGACCAGCCTAACAGACTCCATTACTGGTGTTTTATTCTCTGATCAGAAGTTTGGTATTTGCATTCCTACATATCAGTAGAGTATGTCTGCTACATAGACAATTTTCAGTGCCAGCTGCATGTGTTTTAAGGCAAGATGCTAAGGGCTGATATGCTGGATTAGTTTCTCCTATCCATCAATCTATTACGACAAGAAAGAAATGCCTGGATTCCATGCTCTCCTATCATTCTGATAGTTTCTGCCGTTCCTATCCTCGACTCTGTCTGACCTATGAGTCGTGTCGCCGTTCACAATGTTACTCTCATTACCCAGTTCCTGTAACAAGTGCTGAAATGACGCGGAATCGTCTAAGCCTCTGCCTGCTATCACTATATCTCTGCGCAATCTCGCTGGCAACTTCGTTATACAGACCCTAATGAGCTCCCCAGTTTCGTATGGCACATCCAAATACCTGTTTCGTCTCAGCATTTCGTGATAGCACGACACTGGATCTCTATACCACCTTCGTTACAATTTGGCATCATCAATATGCTTTGCTTAACCTGGTCCTGCTTACTTTTCGACCAGAATTCATTTAAAAACTTGTCACAAAATATCTTGTAGCTACTACAGTCTTTAATAACTTCCTGCACTTTCGCTCTCGCCTCGTCCCTCAAATGGTTACACACAAACTTCATTTTGAGGAGCGGTCCCCACGATGAAAGTAATGAATACGTTTGTACTGACACGAAGTGCCTCCTACATTCTTCTTCCGCATTTATGTTTTCCGACCTTGGACTATACCCAGTTGGGTTTGCCACCTGCTTTATCCGACACAACCGTTCTTCTAACTCTCTGAGTTCGTCTTCCTCTTTCTGCCTATTTTCGTTTTTTGAATTTATCTCACTCTCCCTCTGCAATCTCCCTGGTGGTGTGTCACCTTCGCTACTGCACGCTAATTGCAACTGTGCTAGTTCTTCCCTATGTTTCCTACTTATTTCTAATTGCGCCTCTTTAAGTTGTAATAGTGATTGTATCTCCCCCTGGTTGGCATAAACCTCTCGCTGTGTACTATCAGAGCCTGTTTCGCCTCTTATACCGATCTTTTCTACATCTGCGCTAATCGTATTCATTCTAACCACTACCTCCGCAACTTCATCCCTGTGTTTATTTAGCGCCATTTCCTGCCGGGTGACTTGAGCTTCCACGCTGTCTAATGCCCCTTGTTTATCTGCAAGTAAGTCCTCCACTATCTCTTTGATTCGCTCATCTGGCAACACGTCCCTACGTTCTGTAATACCGCTCTCTATTGCACTTATTCGTACCTCCAAATTATTGGCTTTTTCTTTCACGGCATCACATTCTTGCTTCACTGCATCCAGATTCTTCTCCCCCTCATCTAACCGAATATTAACTGCGGACAGACGCTCATCGATAACTGTGTGTAGCTTCCTCATTGCCTCTTTATTTCCCTTATCCATTGCCTCCAATCTTTCCTTATTTTCTTCCAGTCTTTCCTTAGTCTCCCTATCTCTCTCCTTATTATCTCTGTTCATCGCTTCCAATCTTTCCTTAGTCTCCCTATCCATTGCTTCCAATCTTTCCTTATTATCTCTATCCATTGCTTCCAATCTTTCCTTATTATCTCTATCCATCGCTTCCAATCTTTCCTTATTATCTCTATCCATCGCTTCCAATCTTTCCTTAGTTGCTTCAAATCTTTCCTTATTCTCCCTATCTCTCTCCTTATTCTCCCTATCTCTCTCCTTATTATCTCTATCCATCCTCTGTAAAAACTGCAGTAGCACATTGTCATTTGCTACTTTCGATGCGCTCACCTCGTTCGCCTGTGAAACCGTAGCTTCGCCAAGGGTAGCTGCACTTTCACTGCATACCTGACCTAGTCCCGGCTCGCCCGCGTTGTCGGGAAAAGCCCCCGTTTGTGGACAAAGCCCGCCGCATAAAGGATCACCTAGCAGCGGTCCACTGAACAATTCAGCCCCTTCCGATTGTTTGCCATCCCCGCTCATTAACCCATGGTCAACAGCTACTTCCTTCTGCACTGCTACGTTCACCCCAGAATCGCTATTCTCCATGTTGACTACACTTTTCGACTGCGAACTAGTTACTACGGACATTATGCAAAAAAAATTATACCACGATCTTCCAGCCTTGGACGATATAGCAATTAATTACATAAAAAAAATAAAAGATCCCCACCAATCCAGAAAGAAATTGCAATCAGAAAAAAATTTTACTTCCTATCGCTATCACAATACATTCCATAAAAAAAATCTTAACAGCAAAATATCCTAACAAAAAATCCTGGCAGGTTCGAAATTATGAGAGGCACCCACATGCCCTGCTCATACTGTGGCATCAAGCAGTCAGGCCTGCAAGATGAGTGGTCTGCCAAGCGAGTGGATTCATTCTTATTTATCGAGTAACATGAACTCTAGTACTCACACTTAAGTTACAAGTTATCCTCCTATATGATTAATACGCAACGGAAACACACATCTGACTATCAGTAATTTACAGAACTCTGACTGTACACTACGCACTGGCAATACCACATTTTCTTTTTGTCTTTTATTTAACGGCTTTTATCAACACGTGGCCACCGCACTGAATATGAATGGCGCACACATTATAAATTCGGGACATTATTACAACATACAATTCGAAGGAAAAGTCCACCAATGTTTTTCTTTTCACTATCTTATTTATTCCGATAAATTCTCTAACCTAAACACACAAATTCTACAACCTACAACAATAACACATAAGAAATTCCGCCCAGTGGGCATGGCTTTACAATGGTGAATCTCTATATTATGGTCTCGTAATTACTTTTAACGCTACAGTGCACTTTCTGGATAGGATGGTGGATCTTTAATTATACCTCACGCTTCGACTCTCACAATCATCATCACTAAACTTTCCTCCAGACCGAGCGGTACCGAAGGAACAAGCATAACCCACTAATCTTTTGAAACTACCTCGCTACTCTCCCATGCAAACCACACATACCCAAATTACATGACATACACCACACTACAACATGAAATACTACACAGAGAATAGTCGCAACATTATCACTTTCAGCTTTCCCACTTCAATTAATATTTATCGCAGTTTCACACCTCACTGCCCCACTTCATAATTCTACTTTTCTACTATGAACTCTGGAGATATTTGCACGTCTTCCTGTGCAATGCAAGCCAAGTGGCGTTGCTGGATAGACGGCCGACTCACCTTGCTTCTCTCTCAGAGTTTGAATCTAGCGTCACACGGAATCATATCACGCAAAGTAATATTAAGAACGTATTCATCACACACGCGAGTCCTCAACTGATACCATGGACGAGTACTTCTCTTTATCTTTTGTCTCATACACAGTTTGAGACTCACACAGTACTCACCACGTGGAAGTACTCGTCTCTAATTTCAAGTCCTGCACACGCCATTTCTTAAATATTTCAACTTATGGTACACACGCTATTTCTTAAATATTTCAACTTATTGTACACACGCTAGTAATTCACCTTAACTTAAGCACACGGAAGTATTTCAACTTAATGCTACACGTGGTTTTATTGTGACCGTTGGTCACTTCCAAAGATTCCTACAATCCCATTAATATTACCTGCCTGACATTTAATTCTTCCCACAAAAGTTCCTGAAATAGAGAAATTAGTATTTCAAACTACTCTTAAATATTCCACATGCATACCATGTCTCCACTCTTTCGTCATTACGAAGCACAACTAAAACAGGTCTTAACAGCACAAGATCCAGCGGCAGAGTGCTGAAACATGGCCGTTCTTTAGGTGCTCTCACACCTCTGTCGAGGTGGGGGAAGCACCTTGCTATCGTATTGGTCAGCCACATTTCAGGCGCTCAAAGCTCTGGTAAATTTCATCTCTTTGGTCCCACCAAAGGTGGCCAAAGGATCGACTCAAAGATGATCGTATATTCACATTCACTATCTGCGGTTAGCAGACGACCATACATTCATTCATTTCACAGATCTCACCAAACTGGATGTAGGGATTTACTTTGTGGGAGTACACATGTGATCAATTAAATAAATAAATTGTCATTCTTTCCCATACTGGTATCCGGCTTCGCTGTATTAGTTGAAATTGAGTTAGTTAAAAAAAAAAGTGGTGTTCTGACAAAAATAATGAAGTATGTTGTACCTATTTTCAATGTCGGGCGGTACTGTACCCTTTCAATAGACACACTTAAAATAGTCATTTCCGGCATATTGATGACGTCCTGAGTCAAAGCCGACGGGTGGAATGAGACACTTCTGTATCAAAAAGTCTTTCAAACACGCTGTAAACCGTGCTTTATCTTAAACCAAGTTTTTGATGGTTGCTGACTTGCTGGCAGTTTATTGAAAATGCATGTTCCTGAATATTGGACCCCTTTTGGACCAAGGTAAGTGATTTTAGGTCTTTATGTAGATTGCTGTTCCTATTTCTAGTACTGATATTATGTATTGAGCTATGAGTTGGAAATACTTGTAACAAATTTCATTAAGGAATAAATATACTAGGGAGCAGTGGTTTCCCTTGAACATGTTCCTACATGATGTTCTTGAATTTATACCACAAACGATTTTTATTACACGCTTTTACGTGCGAAAAACTTTTGCTACTTTTGATGAGTTACCACAAAATATGCTCCCTTATGAAATAATATAGTGAAAATATGTAAGCTTTTCTATATTTATGTCTCCTACAGACTTGTTTAGGCGCTTCATCAATTCTGTGGTATGCCCTTCCCAACTGAATTTATTATAGAGTTGTAGTCCCAGAAATGTAACACTGTCAACCTTTTCGATGTGCATATCTTCATATGTTATAAACATGCTATAGCTGGAGAAATCGAGCAGTTTCCAAATCTCACATAAAACTTGGATTAGCGTACTCACACTTTCCCCAATAGGACTATCTTTTTCAAGACAGTTGTAAACGAATCTGTCACATTACGTATATTTTTTGTTGTATTACAAGGCTGTACACTTATTCTATTAAGTGAGCAGCACAATAAAGTAAGCTTCGAATTTAACCTACAGTATTCAGTTTACATATTACTTCATACTTAAAAACGCACGTTGTTAACATTTTACTTAAACAGTGCTGTGGCGACGTTCCGCGTACTTTCTGTTGCAGCTGCGAAGCTAATATTTCTAATAGCGACCGATAACGTACAAACATATAATATGAAACACTAATAATCGTTCTAACATCAACTAAAATGTACCCAGAGTTAATTAGCTAAGGTTATGACACGATTCATACGACATTCCTGCCATTTCGCACTACTCGCAATTATACTGATAAGTAAACTGATGGATTCCAACTACGTCGTTATTTAACTGTAGCCCCGTCGGAGTATTTGGTATTCGCTAGCGAAAAATAACTTGACAGTTATTAATAACCGTTAAAAATAATGGTTATCAAAGAATAACTGGAACTGTGATAACTGTTACTCCAGAATAACCGTTTGGCCCACCTCTAGTGGAGTATGCGGTGCCCCATTGGAAAGCGTGATCTACAAAAGCGGCTCTGCCTCTGCTGCGTGCAGTGTGCGCGGGACCTTAGAGTCCTGTCTAACCACTGCGCCACCTCGCTCGGTCATTAAATATAATTTAATCACGCTGATTTATGATGGTT
This sequence comes from Schistocerca americana, assembly GCF_021461395.2. NCBI lineage: Eukaryota > Metazoa > Arthropoda > Insecta > Orthoptera > Acrididae > Schistocerca > Schistocerca americana. The sequence continues at coordinate 739,302,149 of NC_060119.1, read as the reverse complement.
ACATATGTCACTGCAACTTAATCTGTTTCTTTCTTTTTCTTTTTTTTTTTCCCCTCGGTTTAGATGCCACCTGAGATTTGCTGCACAGTGGGGGCCAGATAGTATGCCAATATACACTATGTGATCAGAAGTACCCGGAACCCTTACGTAATGCGGAATTGACTGTAGATGTCAAGAGAAGAGTAAACCCACCAGTATAAAAGGAGGTAGGGAGTATAGTGTTGTCACTAGAGAAGCAGTTACACTAGTATGGGTCACTCAGGAGAGCTCAGCCAATTCGAGCGTGGACTAGTCAGTGGATGCCACCAGAGTAACAGATCCATCAGGGACATGCCAACCCTTCTAAAGCTGCCCATGTCGGCTGTCGGTGACGTGATTGTGAACTGGAAACGCGAGGGAAAAACCACAGCTCAAACCAAGACCAGGCAGGACTCATTTACTGACGGACAACGACTATCGAACATTGCTGAGGGTGGCTGTAAAAAATCGCATGAAATCAACGGAAGAAATCACTCTTGGGTTCCGACACGCTGTCAGCAGTCCAGCTAGCACAGTGACTGCACTTATGGAATTAAGAAGGATGGAGTTCAGTGGTTCAGCAGCTCCTCATAAGCCACAAATTTCTGCAGTCAGTGCTGGGCCACGCTTGAGATGATGTAACGAGTGACGCCACAGGACAGTGGATGGCTGGGAACGAATGAGTTGGAGTGATGACTCACGCTGTACCCTGTCCACAGCTCGAGGTCTAGTGGCTAGCATTCCTGCCTCTGATTCATGGGGTCCCGGGTTCGATTCCCGGCCGGGTTGGGGATTTTCTCTCCCCGTGGACTGGCTGTTTGCGTTTTCCTCATCATTTCCTCGTCATCGTCATAATCATAATCATTCGTAAAAGTGGCAAAATTGGACTGTGTAAAAATTGGGACGTCGTACGGGCGCTGATCACTGCGCAGTTGAGCGCCCCGCAAACCAAACATCCTCATCACGCTGTACCCTGTGGCAATCCGATGGAAGGGTTTTTGTTTGGTGAGTGCCTCAACAACGTTACCTGCCATCATGTGTAGTGCCAACAGTACAGCGCGGAGGTGGTGTTATGGGTTGGAGATGTTCTCTATGTTTAATATACGGTTCTCCTACGCACTTGAGAAAAAGCTAAATGCCAGGATATGAACACATTCTACAGCATTGTGAAATGCGTACAGCAGAGGTTCAAATGGCTCTAAGCACTATGGGACTCAACATCTGAGGTCATCAGTCCACTAGACTTAGAACTACTTAAACATAACTAACCTAAGGGCATCACACACATCCATGCCCGAGGCAGGATTCGAGCCTACGACCGTAGCAGCAGCGCGGCTTCGGACTGAAGCTTCTAGAACCATTCGGCCACAGCGGCCGGCTTGACAGCAGAGGAAGAATTCGAAGAAGATGACTATTTGCATCAGCATGTGTGAGGCAATTGTTTATGGACAGAAACATTCTTGGAAAGAAGTGACTGCTCAGATTCCCAACAACCCGACTGAAGAGCTTTGTGACGATTTATAACGCCAATTTCGCCCCAGACCCCAGCGTCCAACATCACTACCTCCTCCGGTTTCGGCTCTTGAGGAAGAATAAGCTGCCATTTCTCAACAGAGATTTAGACACCTCATTCAAACTGTCCACAGCAGGGTTCAAGCTGTCATAAATGTAAACGGCTGACAGATCCGATAAGTATCCAAAAGCAGATGTCCGGATTCTTTTGATCAGATAGTATACAGGATGTCCCATTTATCTTAATCACCCTAAATAGCTGTTTGTCCACCTGCAAATTACAAAATATTTCAAGCAGGTGTTCCTTAGCCATCACGCGGACATCAATCACCATGATTGCCTTCGTTGTATCTTTGTTTTTTTTACAAAGATACGGACAGCGCTATGACGTTTTTAAATGACACCCTGTATTTTTATTCGGTAATTCTTTTCCTCTACTAAAGACCTATTCAAAAATGTATCACAGTGTACCATTCACTGAAACACAACGTTACTAATTACATAACACAACATTGATGTTGACGCTCCCAGTGCTTACTGCATGTACTCGGGGTAATGGAAAACCTCCGCGTGCTGACGTTCACAGAGGACAAATGTTAACATAAGTATAATGCACAACCGTCATTCCGTCAAGAGAAGGTAGAATGCTACTCATCTATGGGGAATGTAAGTTAGTAGAACAGCAATTCGAGTACTCTTTTCTTATGTAAAGGGACATTTCGTACAGTAGTTTAGTCCTTTTAAAAACTGTTGTGTAGAGTAGGCATACAGTAAAAACTGTCCTTCCTACCAACCGCATAACATTTCTTTTATTGTTGTTGTTGTTGTTGAAGGTAGCCGAAATGCTACGCAGGCAGCGGAACTGTACAGAGAGCGATATCCTGGCAAGAGCTCACCTCCCCGACGGACATTTTTCGTCTTGTTGCGACGCTTCAGGAAACGGGAAGTTTCAACGCACGACAACGCAGTCGTCGTAGCACTCGCACAGACGAAGCTGCCGAAGTTACTGTTCTCGCTTCCGCTGCTATGAATCCATATGTGAGCACACAACAGCTTGAACACGAGACTGCCATTCCTAAAACCAGTGTACATCGTATTCTTACACGTCACCGGTTCCGTCCTTACCATGTACATCTACATCAAGAATTGCATGGGAATGCTTTCCAGAATCGTGTACAGCTCTGTCAGTGCGCACAGCAGCAAATCCTCGCCAACCCGAACTTCTTCTCCAGTGTTATATTTACCGATGAATGTTCCTTCTCAAACAAAGGACAGGTAAATACAAGGAACATGCATTACTGGTCCAGCGACAGCCCACTATCGCTTAGACAAGTGGAACATCAGCGTCAATGGAGAGTTAATGTCTGGTGTGGGATGCTTGGTACTACAATTATTGGCCCCTATTTCATCAACGGTAGTCTAAACGGCACATCATATGCCAACGTCCTCAGACGAATTCTTCCTCCTACTTCTGGATGAAGTGCCGCTAAGAACCAGAATGCTTACGAGGTATCAACACGATAGATGTGCAGCACATAATACCTTGCGCTCACGACGTGTTCTGAACCGAAGGTATCCTGCCAGATGGACTGGTCGAGGAGTAACAGTTACTTTGCCTGCTAGGTCTCCTGATTTAAATCCTCTGGACTTTTTTCTTTGTGGATGCATTAAAGATGTTGTCTATAGCGGTATTCCAACAGCTCCAGAGGACATGCAGGAACGTATCGTGCTTGCTTGCACTTCTCTTCAGCAGGCAACACTGGAAGCAGTAAATAATTCTTTCATTCAACGAGTGCACCAGTGTATGGGTGTCCAGGGTCACCACTTTGAGCGCCTTTGAATGTTCCACTCCTGGGCAATTGTACAGGAGAGTCAAAGTCAATTCTGTGTTATGTTTTTACTTGGTTTTCATTTGTTTTCTGACAACTCCAGCAAGTGGACGAGTTAGTAATCCAGGGCTCAAAGTCAATGCTGTGTTATGTAATTGATAACGTTGTGTTTCAGTGAATGGTACAATGTGATACGTTTTTGAATAGGTCTTTAGGAGAGGAAATTAATTATTGTTGTTGTTGTTGTTGTTGTGGTCTTCAGTCCTGAGACTGGTTTGATGCAGCTCTCCATGCTACTCTATCCTGTGCAAGCTTTTTCATCTCCCAGTACCTACTGCAACCTACATCCTTCTGAATCTGCTTAGTGTATTCATTCTTGGTCTCCCTCTACGATTTTTACCCTCCACGCTGCCCTCCAATACTAAATTGGTGATCCCTTGATGCCTCAGAACATGTCCTACCAACCGATCCCTTCTTCTGGTCAAGTTGTGCCCCAAACTTCTCTTCTCCCCAATCCTATTCAATACTTCCTCATTAGTTATGTGATCTACCCATCTAATCTTCAGCATGGAAATTAATTACCGAATCAAAAATATAGATTGCCATTTTAAAAAAAAAATCCTACCGCTGTTCATATCTTTGTAAAAAAAAAACAAAAAAAAAAAAAAAACAAAGCTACAACGAAGGCAATCATGCTGATTGATGTCCCCCTGACGGATAAAGAACATTTGCTTGAAACATTTTGCAGTTTGCACCTGGAAAAACAGTTATTTAGGGTGGTCAAGATAAGTGGGACACCCTGCATATACTGTTCCAGAGGAAAAGAGAAACAAATCATCGAAATAATCTCAAGTCGAATAAAAAGAAAAGGACGGCTGTGTGTAGCTGGTGTGTCGGAACTGGGAATCGTATGTATGGAATAAGGACCTCCATCCGCAACTTTGTCTCGCTCCACTGACGCACAGCTGACCTCGGCAGTACGCCCATCGCGCGCCGTGGGCTGCCTGTTAGGAATTCGCGGGTGCCATCCAGAATAGCAAGCAGCCGATGACTCGAGTGACGTCTCACCGCTTTCTTAGAAGGCAAGGTTACCGTCCTTTGTCTTACAACTCGTCCTCTGTATTCAAGAGACTGTCACGCATGGTGGAGATCCTCTATACATCCTTAGTTTACCGGTATTCTGTTGATATGTTCCCGTATCGATATGTTTCGAGGCGTTTACGCAGTATACACGTAAGTCGTAGCTTTGGCATTAGTATACAGGGTGGTCCGTTGATCGTGACCGGGCCAAATATCTCACGAAATAAGCGTCAAACGAAAAAACTACAAAGAACGAAACTTGTCTAGCTTGAAGGAGGAAACCAGATGGCGCTATGGTTGACCCGCTAGATGGCACTGCCATAGGTCAAACTGATATCAACTGAGTTTTTTTAAAATAGGAACCCCCATTTTTTATTAAATATTCGTGTAGTACGTAAAGAAATATGAATGTTTTAGTTGGACCATTTTTTCGCTTTGTGATAGATGGTGCTGTAATAGTCACAAACGTATAATTACGGGGTATCACGTAACATTCCGCCAGTGCGGACGGTATTTGCTTCGTGATACATTACTCGTGTTAAAATGGACCGTTTACCAATGGCGTAAAAGGTCGATATCGTGTAGATGTAAGGTTATTTTGATCAAAATGTCCAACGGGCGTGTGCTATGTAAGCTGCTCGGTATCCTGGGCGACATCATCCAAGTGTCCGGACCGTTCGCCGGATAGTTACGTTCTCTAAGGAAACAGGAAGTGTTCAGCCACATGTGAAACGTCAACCACGACCTGCAACAAATAATAATGCCCAAGTAGGTGTTTTAGCTGCTGTCGCGGCTAATCCGCACATCAGTAGCAGACAAATTGCGCGAGAATCGGGAATCTCAAAAACGTCGGTGTTGAGAATGCTACATCAACATCGATTGCACCCGTATCATATTTCTATGCACCAGGAATTGCATGGCGACGACTTTGAAAGTCGTGTACAGTTCTGTCACTGGGTACGAGAGACATTACGGGACGATGACAGATTTTTTTTCACGCGTTATATTTAGCGACGAAGCGTCATTCACAAACAGCGGTAACGTAAACCGGCATAATATGCACTATTGGGCAACGGAAAATCACGATGGCTGCGACAAGTGGAACATCAGCGACCTTGGCAGGTTAACGTATGGTGCGGCATTATGGGAGGAAGGATAATTGGCCCCCATTTTATCGATGGCAATCTAAATGGTGCAATGTATGCTGATCCCCTACCTAATGTTCTACTAATGTTACTACAACATGTTTCACTGCATGACAGAATGGCGATGTACTCGTACTTCCACCATGATGGATGTCCGGCACAAAGCTCGCGTGCGGTTGAAGCGGTATTGAATAGCATGTTTCATGACAGGTGGATTGGTCGTCGTCGAAGGACATTCACCGGATCTGACGTCCCCGGATTTCTTTCTGTGGGGAAAGTTGAAGGATATTTGCTATCGTGATCCACCGACAACGCCTGACAACATGTGTCAGCGCATTGTCAATGGATGTGCGAACATTACGGAAGGCGAACTACTCGCTGATGAGAGGAATGTCGTTACACATATTGCCAAATGCATTGAGGTTGACGGACATCATTTTGAGAATTTATTGCATTAATGTAACAGCATGCGTTCTCAGAAATGATAAGTTCACAAAGGTACATATACCGCATTGGAACAACCGAAATAAAATGTTCAAACGTACCTACGTTCTGTATTTTAATTTAAAAACCTACCTGTTACCAACTGTTCGTCTAAACTTGTGACTGTTACAGCGCCATCTATCACAAAGCGAATAAAGTGGTCCACCTAAAGCATTCATATTTCTTTACGTACTACACGAATATGAAATAAAAAATGGGATGTTCCTATTTTAAAAAAACGCAGTTGATATCCGTTTGACCTATGGCAGCGCCATCTAGCGGGCCAACCATAGCCCCATGTAGTTTCCCCCTTCAAGCTAGACGAGTTTCGTTCTTTGTAGTTTCTTCGTTTGACGCTTATTTCGTGAGATATCTGGCCCGGTCACGATCAATGGGCCACCCTGTATACTTCAGTGCCATATACATAAAGTCCGTAGAACACAGTGGCATGAAAGAAACTGCATGTCGATCACGGCCCTGCGGTTTATGTTCTTCATTTGATATCTCCTGACTTATAGTGTCTTGATTTCCTGAAGTATTATATACGAATAGTAAAATATTGGTGACAGTCACATTGTCGAGTGAATCATTTCGTGGATGTGAACGTGTTCGACAGGACGCCACTTGAGCTGATTTTGTGTTACACCTGTGGATCATGTGTCAACTGCTTAACTGTCTATTGTGTACGTACACTTGACCCTAGGTTATTTTATTGCCCTTGCAATTATGGCACCAATATCCCTGGCCGAACGGTGTACGTTTCTGGTGTAACATGCACTGGTACTTCAGCGAGTGGAAGGGCGCGGAGGTTAAGACACTGAAAAGGAAGTAGTTCCGCCTTATGCAAGACACCGTCTGCTTCTTAGTTTTGCTTTACTAAAACATGTATCAGCACTTTCTGTTACAATTCGGCTTCAGATGACTCTACCAGTTACTTGTCGTGGCTTCTGACGCACCAGTCCTGCTTCCGTGGTTTTAGATGTGTGGCTGTTATACGAGAATTTTATTTATTTTATCACAAAAACATGAGATTTCTGGAATCGGCTTACGTGTTATTGCAGCTATATGACCTTCACACCTACATCTTGTCGAAATTTTGGTGAAGGTTATCCGAAAAGTTTGTTACACTTTCTTTGTTTCTCTCTCCGTCTCTCTCAACTTGCTGGAAAGTTTTATTCCGCTTGTTCACTAATTCATATTGTACACTACTGGCCATTAAAATTGCTACACGAAGAAGAATTGCAGATGATAAACGGGTATTCATTGGACAAATATATTATACTAGAACTGACATGTGATTACATTTTCACGCAATTTGGGAGCATGGATCCTGTGAAATCAGTACCCAGAACAACCACCTCTGGCCATAATAACGGCCTTGATACGCCTGGGCATTGAGTCAAACAGAGCTTGGATGGCGTGTACATGTACGGCTGCCCATGCTGTTTCAACACGATACCACAGTTCATCAAGAGTAGTGACTGGCGTATTGTGACGAGCCAGTTGCTCGGCCACCGTTGACCAGACGTTTTCAATTGGTGAGAGATCTGGAGAATGTGCTGGCCAGGGCAGCAGTCGAACATTTTCTGTATCCAGAAAGGCCCGTACAGGACCTGCAACACGCGGCCGTGCATTATCCTGCTGAAATGTAGGGTTTTGCGGGGATCGAATCAAGGGTAGAGCCACGGGTCGTAACACATCTGAAATGTAACGTCCACTCGTCAAAGTGCCTTCAATGCGAACAAGAGCTGACCGAGACGTGTAACCGATGGCACTCCATACCATCATGCCGGTATGCGATGACGAATACACGCTTCCAATGTGCGTTCACCGCGATGTCGCCAAACACGGATGCGACCATCATGACGCTGTAGACAGAACCTGGATAGTTACGTTTTGCCATTCGTACACCCAGATTCGTCGTTGAGGACACCATCGCGGGCGCTCCTGTTTGTGAAGCAGCGTCAAGGGTAACCGGAGCCATGGTCTCCGAGCTGATAGTCCATGCTGCTGCAAACGTCGTCGAACTGTTCGTGCAGATGGTTGTTGTCTTGCAACGTCCCCATATGTTGGCTCAGGGAATGAGACGTGGCTGCACGATCCGTTACAGCCATGCGGATAAGATGCCTGTCATCTCGACTGCTAGTGATACGAGGCCGTTGGGATCCAGCACGGCCTTCCGTATTACCCTCCTGAACCCACCGATTCCATATTCTGCTAACAGTCATTGGACCTCGACCAACGCGAGCAGCAATGTCGCAATAAGATAAACCGCAATCGCGATAGGCTACAATCCGACCTTTATCAAAGTCGGAGACTTGATGGTACGCGTTTCTCCTCCTTACACGAGGCATCACAATAACTTTTCACCAGGCAACGCCTGTCAACTGCTGTTTGTGTATGAGAAATCGGTTGGAAACTTTCCTCTTGTCAGCACGTTGTAGGTGTCGCCACCGGCGCTAACCTTGTGTGAATGGTGTGAAACGCTAATCATTTGCGTATCACAGCATCTTCTTCCTGTCGGTTAAATTTCGCGTCTGTAGCACGTCATCTTCGTGGTGTAGCAATTTTAATGGCCAGTAGTGTAACTAGACATACCAGTATCCAGTTACTACTTGTATCCTACATACTAACGGCCTGCTTTAGTTTCTCAGATGCCAGGACCTTCGGAGAGACTAATGAACCACATTCTTACTGCATTAGAATGTTTTGAGGAATGCTCCACGAACTTGAGTGTAATAGTGGTGCTAGAGTAACTTGCCCGGCCACACACTTCTTGGAAACTCCCGACCGCTGCTCTTTCGCCCAACTGCAAGTCGTGACCATTGTAATGAGGATTTACAATGGGTTTACTCTTGACAAAACACGACCATTTACTGATAATTCTCGGTTTATTCACATTAGCAAGTTGTTTACATAAATATGGTGAAGCTTGTCCAAAAAAAATGGCTCTGAGCACTATGGGACTTAACATCTGAGGTCATCAGTCCCCTAGAACTTAGAACTACTTAAACCTAACTAACCTAAGGACATCACACACATCCATGTCCGAGGCAGGATTCGAACCTGCGACCGTAGCAGTCCCGCGGATCCGGACTGAGCGCCTAGAACCGCTAGACCACCGCGGCCGGCGAAGCTTGTCCTCTTTAGGCTCTAATTAGTTTTTGCCTGTAAAAAACTGGCCCTGCAATTTCTTTACAAGACATACAAAAATGCGACTGTTGTTTATGGTCTACATCATAAAGGTCACTACGTATTTAGGTTATTGTAGAAGATCCTCTTTACACCACAGATCGTTTACGGCCAACACTGCGAGCCATCTGTCAACTGAAGTGCTCACCTCTTGGTCGCAATATCTGACTGTTGTAATCTGAACCTTACGACAGTGGCAATCTTACGTTCATCAATTTAACCAGTTACTTCCAAACAGCCTCAAACACTGGATTCTGGTATCTTTATATACGTCGGAACAACGTTTCTTGACGTAGAAGAAACAGTAATAGAAATGGTTCAAATGGCTCTGAGCACTATGGGACTTAACATATGTGGTCATCAGTCCCCTAGAACTTAGAACTACTTAAACCTAACTAACCTAAGGACATCACACACATTCATGCCCGAGGCAGGATTCGAACCTGCGACCGTAGCGGTCACGCGGTTCCAGACTGAAGCGCCTAGAACCGCACGGCCACACCGGCCGGCCAGTAATAGAACATGTGACTCACAATTAATTCTTATTACACAGATATAACCTCTGACTCCACAGAGATAGAAATACTGGATTACCCGTTTGACACTTAATTTGTATTTCTAAGGAAATAACCAAGAGCAAATATTTCACTATTCTCGGTTCATTTTTCAAAGCTCTTGCTGCCGTATGAAGAAATTGAGACCCACCCGATCATTGGGTTATTTCACAACCGTGGATATCGAGTTCCTCAAATGCAGTTTGTGCCAGAGAAAGATAATTCTGAAATGTTTGTTGTTTCCCACTACGTTGTACGTCTACTGTCAGCTTATTAGTAGCAGAATACGTGGCTCCTTTCAGAGCACCTACAATTTCTCCCATAATCATCATGCGTAGCATTTCTTTTAATCACAAATGTCGTTTAAGATCATTTGAATTACGATAATGAAACTTGCCAGTATCTTTGCAGAGCTTCTGATCGATTGTCTTTTGTCAATACTGGGTACAGTTATTTTCAATAAAATGGTTCAAATGGCTCTGAGCACTATGGGACTCAACTGCTGTGGTCATAAGTCCCCTAGAACTTAGAACTACTTAAACCTAACTAACCTAAGGACATCACACACATCCATGCCCGAGGCAGGATTCGAACCTGCGACCGTAGCGGTCGTGCGGTTCCGGACTGTAGCGCCTTTAACCGCTCGTCCACTGCGGCCGGCAGTTATTTTCAATTTATGAATCAGCTTCAGATGTTACGCACGAGAGGACTGTGTGACGAAACAGAATTACGACGGCAAAGTATGGACACGTGTGCTGGCACCGGTTCCCGTCAGATCACCGAACTTAAGCGCTGTCGGATTTGGCCAGCACTTGGATTTGTCACCATCCGGCTCTGCCGAGCGCTGTTGGTAGGCGGGTCGCTCTCAGCTCATGTGCGGCCAGTCGAGGAGCTACTTTACTGAGCAGTAGCGGCATGTCTCACGAAAACTGAGAACGGCTAGGAGAACTGTGTGCTGACCACATTTCCTCTATATCCGCATCCAGTGACACACCTGACAGCTGAGATTGGCATGGCGGTCGGTTGGTACCGGTACCGCTGGGCCTCCCGAAGCCTTTTCGGACGGCGTTTAATTTATATGGACGTTGAGATTTGTGCATACTTGACGCTTTTGCCAGCTGTAGGTACCCCTTGTTTGTATTAGTCACAATTCGCCAGCACAGCACTACATTTTCCACACGATGAATGTGCCGTCCTGAATCCTGCTGTGAAATATGAGGTTTGCGTTTTGTTCAAAGCACACTACACTACAGTGCCATTTCCTTTGTCTGATTATTATACGACAGATCTTGGTACGGGTTTTTAAGCCCGTAATAAAGTTAAGGAGCAAGGGACATAGTTGAGTTGATGACCTTATACCATCTACGACAGGGAAACACCTATTCAGTACACCGTGAGCTCAGTACGTACTACTGCATTCAGTGGTGTCGCAGTTACCCAGAGGTGTTGGAAAGGGAGACACATAGATGGAGTTTTTCATTAATACCCGCAAAGAAGTACATATCGTGGGGTTTTGCATCTTGGAAGGAAATGCTGCAATGAGAGATCTGTATGCCTCTTGTGGTCTGTTACGAACGACACTTATCAAACAGAAAGTTAGACATCGTGCTGAGTAATTCAAACACTGTTGGAAAAGTAGAAAATTTTTGTAATTGAGGAGAAAATACAAAGGGGATAGCAAAGGGTTCAGTTTTTGATCCACTCCTATTCCCCATATATGCCAATGTCCTTGCACATAATAAATCCAATTAGGCAGAAAACAGAAGAGATTGTTAATAAACTTTTTCAGGCCATTATTAAGTAATTCTCTGAAAATGAACTCTTTCTAAATTTTGAGGAAACACGCTATATTCAGTTCTGCACAACAAATAGGGTCATACCACCAATTGACGTAGCATATGAACAAGAGCCAGTAAATAGAGTAGACTTCTCGAAATATTGGCTGTGCAATTTGCGAAAACGTGAAATGGAAGAAGCATATTACTGAACTTCTCCAACAATTAAGTTCAGCTACTTTTGCTCTCCGTACAGTTACTAGTCTTGGAAATCAACGAATCAACATCCTGAGATATTTTGCATATTTCCACTCTATAATGTCTTATGGAATAATTTTCTGGGCTAAATGATCACCTAGCAGTCATTTGTAGTGTTCACTCACAATCTTCATGTAGGTACCTCTTCAAGGACTTGGGCATTTTCACTGCATCGCCACGATAAATGTCTTCGCTAATGAACTGAAAGTGACAAACCAGACGGTAATGTGGTTTTCGTTGCATCTAAAGGAGTTATTGTTTGGCCTATTTTTCTTCGCTAAAGGATTGCTTGTGACAAGAATTAATGCTGCAACTCACTGTGGAGGAGGAGGAACAGAAAAACATTTTCCTACCGCGACGTTGCAACATCAGCATTGACAGGGAGTACTTACTGTAGTCACCAGCCAGGACTACCTAGTGGTCATAGGTCGGCTACAGACGAGACCTTGCTAATATGACCATCCCGTGTCGTTTAAAAACGAACCTCTCAAGAATGAGAAAGCAGGTGCGATCAATGTAAAATTATCGATCAATGTAAAATTATAAGAGGCAAAACTTATTTAGCAGTTCTCGCAGATATTCCCCGAAAGCCTTAGTTTACTCCGTTTAAAGGAAGGGATTCAAGCAGGATTCATCTGATAGTCATTTGAATCGAATAAACTGAGTCTCCTTGCTATGACTATCGTGAAACATCACGTGAATATCTGAATCATATCTTTTTTTTTATCCTCCAGTGGGTGCGATGGATGCCAAAAAAATTTACTGATCCATTTAGTACAGTCCGGACCATTGATGCCGACTGCTGTTGACTGATATGAGAGTGTATAAAATATTAACAAAATTTTTGGGTGAATGTTTATACATATGTAAACAAAACTTTAGTATAAGCATGAAAATACATATTGTAGTATATTTGTTTAAGAAATCATAGGTGGCTGTATGGCCAATATAACCAAATAGCAATATAAATAGATAAATAAATGACGATCCCGCCAGTTGGGCTTTGTACTTTTTTCTGCTACCGCATTTCGTTAAGAAATAAATTGGAATGGGATGTAGATGTAGCCCGCCATGGGTATCGCACGGAAACCGACCGTGGCTGTTTTAAAAAATTTAAGACTTTTCTCTTTAAATTCATGTACATGTTAAGTGCTCATGTAAACACAGCCTTATGTAACCGTCCAATAACTCGTAATCACTACTTCTACTATTCCACTACTGCCTTGTGGAGCTTACGGATATGGTGCTAATATTGCACCGATATTCGATATTTCATTTCCAACAACTCCTTAACACAGAGTAAGCGGCACATAGTAGTAAGGAGATCTTAATAAAACTATTTTTCTGACAACCATACAACCTAAAATGTATCGTTAGTGGCTTTAAACTGGTTATGCTCAGATTCCACCAACAGCCAGACGGTACGGCTCACATTCGTTTGCAAAAGGTATATGAAACTGAATGATGGCCTGCTACCGCCGTCGGACGTAATGTTTCGCCCTCTAGGACGTTCACGTGACGTTTATATTCCTATCAGTGCAAAAGCGAAATTTTGAACTGATATGAATCACTGAGAATAGTGAGTTCTCTTTACTGTACATAAATTTCGCAATAAAGACACATCAGCGTAAGTCCACCTAACTGTTTAGGAAAAAAGCCAGTGATAATTACATGTTCAATGGTTACAAAATTTATTTCGTCTGTGCTATGTTACCAAGACGGTCATCGTAGTTTCTGGATGCTCTTATTGGACACTAAGTGGTTATGTATTAACGAAACAAACACGCACCACATGTGTGCACTTAACATTAGCTACGTTAGGAGAGATTAGGGCAATTCAGTGCTAATGTGCGTCCTACTGGCCATACCTCACTTCGTCCCCCCCCCCCCCCCTCTTCTGCCCACTGTTTTCTCGCCTCTTTTCCCCCTCTTCTCCTCTCCCCACCCTTCACCTATCCACTTTCATGAAGGTGCTGCCTTATTATCGTTACGGAACTATAATCAGGGTCGTCATTCGTTGCACACACTTGTTTCTCATTCGCTTACCCCCACTTTCACGTGAGAAAAACTGAATTCAGAAAATGTAATGATACTCAAAATTAATGAAAAGCAGTGAGTAAATATCTAAAATATCACTAGTTGCAACTTTCCTTATCCAGTAATTCTTTTTACTGAAACGATCTACCGATTATATTATTTATAACAAATCCACTTCGGTACTGTCAACTATAAAGTAATTCTAAATTATATGTTTATTTACGGAACAGAATGTTGCGCTATCCGTTGAAAGGAAACTTTCTGGAACACCTTATCTTTCTCTTTCACTTGAGCCTCAACGAGTCGTTCTCCTAGACGATAGATATTGTCTTCGTCGGGAAACTGTGTGAGCAATTTTCAGATAACGTCAGACGTTCAAATTATCTTAGTAGCACTGGTTTAATCTCCAAAAAAACTGTCTCTTCTCGCATGTACAGGCACACACCAACTACAACTGATCAATAATTCGCTAATTATTCAATTCTCCAAAGACAGCAAAGACAACGTTGACGAGTCCCGCTAGATGGCGTATTTGATCGCATACAATACTGACAATAAGCTCACAAATAAAGTGGTTAGATAACATACTTCCGTTGATGAAAACATAACCTTTTCAAATCGCCCAATATTTTTTACTTGTGGTTAGATGACATACTTCCGTTGATGAAAACATAACCTTTACAAATCGCCCAATATTTTGTACTATGTGGGTTCCTGTTCGCGTGTTTAAGTCCGACTGTGTTTTCATGGACTTAGATTGCATGCACACACGGTTAACACAGACCAAAACCGAATACTTTTGGTCATACAATGAAGGCTTTCACGACCGGCCTTTGTAGTTTCTGATGCGTCTTTCGAGCTGTATGGCCCTGATCGAAGAAACTTTTTTGTTTCTGACGTTTCGTCCGGAGCTGCGCTGGACATCTCCGGAGGTGCTCCTAGCGAAGCTCCAAGAGACGACGTCGACATAAGCACCTCCGAAGAAGTCCAGCGCAGTTCTGGACGAAACGTCAGAAACAAAAAAGTTTCTTCGATTACAGCCATACAGCCCGCAAGACCCATAAGCAACTGAATACTTTTAGTCATGATTTAGAATGCGAAGACGGCGCAGCAATAGAACTACCAAATCTACGGCACAGTACATACATATACAGAACTTGAAGATAGAAAAATTCTGGTGAAGCGTTAATCTCTATGAAAGAAAATGACGATATGCATTAGCAACAGTCTATATTGCTTTTATCGATTCCACAACATGTCCTCGTTATATCTGACGATCATCTACTTTCTCACTATGCTATCAATGAGATACATATCTCTGTATCTCTATTTCATAGACTTAAAAGTGGAGCTACTCCTGACGCTTTCGAGAGCACAGAAATATCACTGGAAAACCTGCCAGAACTTTTCCAACTAATGGTATTTTAGGTAACTCAGTGTCTTCACATTCCTTTACTCTGCAAATATAGTTTTTTTCTTCTTTATATCTACGGGAACGTAGTTTTGGCAACGTCAGTCTCAGACAGATTATCTTGGTTTTGGTACGGAATTTAGTTTAAATTGGATCTTATGCGTTCCTCGTCGCAAATCCCTGTCGCTCTTTACATCACTGAGAATACGTGGCACCAGAATGATACGTCTCACACCCATTTAACGTAAGAACAGCTGCGGTGAACGAGGCTTCATGTCAGTGTTCCCTGAGACACGAAAGTACAAAGATGATCAACTACCATTATCCAACAGAGCTTTTTCGTTTATGCGTGGCTACACCTAGCATTGGGTCTTGAGATACACATTAATCAATAAACAAGCGGGTTTAATATCGAACTCTTGCCAGATTGTTTAATCGTATGCTGAGGAATATATCCATTAGGTTGTTTCTTTTTCAATTAATACCCGATCTGCGTGCCAAATGATGCCGACTGTTGTTATCTGTTGATACGCAGCCGTCGTTTCGTGTCACGAGTCTTCATGTCGTTGCGTCACTCCGTCGAGGTTTGACTGGTTGTTGCCACACTTAGAGCGTGTTGCGCGCTACGGCGCTGACGGTGGCTCGAAAAGAGAAACAATTGCAGCTCTGTCTGAGACGCGTGACGTAAGGATCAGCCGCCTCATGAGCGAACGATCAAGAAAGTGCAGAGTGTAACACGTTCCTGAGCAACAAATTTGCGGATGATACAGCTCTACTTGCCAGCAGCTGTCGAGTAAATGGGGCAATCATCCACCTAAGGAGACGGTTGACACCAGAGAAACAGTAGGCAAAAAACAATATGTTTAAGTCAAATGCAGACAAAACTCGCGCCATATTATCCACCCGAAAAAGTCCTTATGTGCGAGACCGGTTGTCAATCAACGACACAGAGATCCAGTGGACCAACCAGGTCAGATTCCTGGGAGTCACTAGACAGCAAACTCATCTCTAAGATCCGTATCCAAATATAAAAGGAGGAGATGAGTCGATTACTGCGCGTCTTAGGTGGATATCCACTACCATGTAGCACGCACAATAACTTTAACACCAATCTTAAATTTCGTAAGGGACTACTGCAACCTGCAATGACATATGGCAGTTCGTCTTGGGTCACAGCATGTCAGTCGAATATTAAAACTCTACAAATGATTCAAAACAGCTGTTTTAAGACTAATATTGAGAGTGCCACATTGGACAAGAATAAGAGACATGAAGAACTGTATATCATTACAACTAGCGACAGGATTAAACTTCACATTAGAAAGCTTTTAGGGAATACTGAAAGTCTAAGACCGACAATGCGACACTTAAAGTATACAGGAGCCGTTAAACTTCACCCTGTTCTTCACCATTACCAAATTGTGATATGAGTCTATATCTGCTCCTGGGTACGCCTTACAATCCAGTATCTGAAGCCGGAGTGTCTGCCTCACCACGATGCAATCTTACTGAAATCATCATGTATCTCCCGGCCTTAGTTCAGCCATAATTTGAAAGCATTCAGCTTTGTCTAAATGAACAAGTAATAAATATGAGCCTATACAAGAATTGTAATTTCTCAGCCCGTTGTTCACTTTCTACTTCTGTACATGGTGAAAGCATTACTTAATGTCTCTGTGCAAATATATTCCTTTAATCTTTTTGATAGGGGTTATGCTAACAAGTAAGTGATCTAGATTTAAATTGTCCCCACCCACTTTAGTAATTTGCAACTAGAACAAGGAACTTTGAAATTCACCCTTCAACAGGTCGTAATCCAAACAGAGAATTTCTCCACTAATCACAAAAAGAGAGTAGATGAATTTTTAAAATAAAAGGAATGTCGTATTACAGAAAGATTAGAAACAGAATTAAACAGACTGTACAACAAATCGTTCCTGATGTGTACTCTCAACACAGCACTTCAGCACAAGCTGTTAATGAGTTAGGACGAATGCGGAAAACCTTGACACAACATCTGCCTCGGTGGCAAGGGGATCTTCAGTCTCAGCTTAATAATCAGTTACACAACGCAGAAAAAGTGTTAAACGCAGTAAAGGAACAGGATTTATGATGTTTATCGTAGTCCAGTACCCAATGAAAATACTTATTTTGATGAAATGCGCTGTAGTCGTCACAGAACCATACAAGTAGAAGCAGGAGGACAGAACCATCTTTTCCTGTTATTTTGCTAGACAAAAGTCTAACTCAAACATAAATAGCTCTGGAAGTTCACCTTCAAGACGAGCAACGATAATGACAATGCCGAAAACTACAATACCAGTTATGGTGCGAGCTATTTCTCGCTGCTGCATTTAAGATTTCGTTTGCTACGTCACAAGCCGATGGCGTTCATTCGATGGCGCAAGCGATGAGACTCAGCAACTACTTTACACACGTCGCGCAGAACGCGGCCCTCCTTGTATTATTAAAACGATATTGACGGAAAGCAAAATGGTTACCGTCCTCCCGATTACGACACAGTACAATGAACATGATACAGAGTCCGGGCCAAATATGTCACGAAATAAGCGTCAAACGAAAAAACTACAAAGAACGAAACTCGTCTAGCTTGAAGGGGGGAAACAGATGGCGCTAATCAAAATATCCACGGGTGTGCTGCCGGTCTATAGTGTCCAACGGGCACAATATTTCGACGATCATACATGTCGCCATCATCAGGTGAACTGACGGACTGAGCTCCTGTGAACGTGCCGGCACGGAGATCCGTACGCTATGGCTGCTCAAAGGGAACTGGGTTCGGTCGCGGCGGCGGCCGATTTAAATACCCTCCGCCCGCGGCGCGCTCCCTCCGCCGTCCGCGCCCCGCGCCACGGTCGCACGGTGGAACAGATTGCGACGGCGTCTGAGATGACGTCGGTGTGATGGCTCTGTCCGCCGTGGTCGTCACAACTATACGTTTGCTCGATTTACTCTTGATTAACCCAATCGCTGGTTCCCAAGCCTTGCTAAGATTATAGCCACAGTCACGGTTTAGAACCAGCGATTGGGTTAATCAAGAGTAAATCGAGCAAACGTATAGTTGTGACGACCACGGCGGACAGAGCTATCACACCGACGTCATCTCAGACGCCGTCGCAATCTGTCCCACCGCGTGACCGCGGCGCGGGGCGCGGACGGCGGAGGGAGCGCGCCGCGGGCGGAGGGTATTTAAATCGGCCGCCGCCGCGACCGAACCCAGTTCCCTCTGAGCAGCCATAGCGTACGGATCTCCGTGCCGGCACGTTCACAGGAGCTCAGTCCGTCAGTTCACCTGATGATGGCGACATGTATGATCGCCGAAATATTGTGCCCGTTGGACACTATAGACCGGCAGCACACCCGTGGATTATCAAATACGCCGGGAGAAACTCAAGAATCACAGATGGCGCTAAGGTTGGCCCGGTAGATGGCGCTGCCATCGGTCAAACGGATATCAACTGTGTGTGTGTGTTTTTTTTAATAGGATCCCCCATTTTTTATTACATATTCGTGTAGTACGTAAAAAAATACGAATGTTTTAGTTGGACCACTTTTTTCGCTTTGTGATAGATGCCACTGTGATAGTCAAAAACGTATAAGTACGTGGGGTATTTGATTCGTGATACATTACCCGTGTTAAAATGGAGCGTTTACCAATTGCGGTAAAGGTCGATATCGTGTTGATGTATGGCTATTGTGATCAAAATGCCCAACAGGCGTGTGCTGTGTATGCTGCTCGGTATCCTGGACGACATCATCCAAGTGTCCGGACCGTTCGCCGGATAGTTACGTTATTTAAGGCAACTGGAAGTGTTCAGCCACATGTGAAACGTCAAACACGACCTGCAACAAATGATATTGCCCAAGTAGGTGTTTTAGCTGCTGTCGCGACTGATCCCCACATCAGTAGCAGACAAATTGCGCGAGAATCGGGAATCTCAAAAATGTCGGTGTTGAGAATGCTACATCAACATCGATTGCACCCGTATCATATTTCTATGCACCAGGAATTGCATGGCGACGACTTTGAACGTCGTGTACAGTTCTGTCACTGGGCACAAGAGAAATTGCGGGACGATGATAGATTTTTTGCACGCGTTCTATTTAGCGATGAAACGTCATTCACCAACAGCGGTAACGTAAACAGGCATAATATGCACTATTGGGCAACGGAAAATCCACGATGGCTGCGACAAGTGGAACATCAGCGACCTTGGCGGGTTAATGTATGGTGCGGTATTATGGGAGGAAGGATAATTGGCCCCCATTTTATCGATGGCAATCTAAATGGTGCAATGTATGCTGATTTCCTACGTAATGTTCTACCGATGTTACTACAAGATGTTTCACTGCATGACAGAATGGTGATGTACTTCCAACATGATGGATGTGCGGCACATAGCTCGCGTGCGGTTGAAGCGGTATATATTTCATGACAGGTGGGTTTGGTCGTCGAAGCACCATACCATGGCCCGCACGTTCACTGGATCTGACGTCCCCGGATTTCTTTCTGTGGGGAAAGTTGAAGAATGTTTGCTATCGTGATCCACCAAATGGTTCAAATGGCTCTGAGCACTATGGGACTTAACATCTGTGGTCATCAGTCCCTTAGAACTTAGAACTACTTAAACCTAACTAACCTAAGGACATCACACACAACCATGCCCGAGGGAGGATTCGAACCTGCGACCGTAGCGGTCACGCGACTTCAGACTGAAGCGCCTAGAACAGCACGGCCACACCGGCCGGCTGATCCACCGACAACGCCTGACAACATGCGTCAGCGCATTGTCAATGCATGTGCGAACATTACGGAAGGCGAACTACTCTCTGTTGAGAAGAATGTTGCGACACGTATTGCCAAATGCATTGAGATTGACGGACATAATTTTGAGCGTTTGTTGCATTAATGTGGTATTTACAGGTAATCACGCTGTAACAGCTTGCGTTCTCAGAAATGATAAGTGGACTGTATCACATTGGAACAACCGAAATAAAATGTTAAAACGTACCTACGTTCAGTATTTTAATTAAAAAAAACTACCTGTTACCAACTGTTCGTCTAAAATTGTGAGCCACATGTTGGTGACTGTTACAGTGCCATCTATCACAAAGCGAAAAAAGTGGTCCAACTAAAACATTCATATTTCTTTACGTACTACACGAATATGTAATAAAAATGGGGGTTCCTAGTTTGAAAAAACGCAGCTGATATCCGTTTGACCTACGGCAGCGCCTTCTAGCGGGCCAACCATAGCGCCATCTGGTTTCCCCTTCAAGCTAGACAAGTTTCGTTCTTTGTAGTTTTTTCGTTTGACGCATATTTCGTGAGATATTTGGCCCGTTCACGATCAATGGACCACCCTGTGTACTACACATGCTTCAATGCAGTACAAAAGCAACGAATCACCAGAATGGGTGGGGGCAGTTGAAATTTAATTCAGTTACTTGTTAGCATATCCCCTGCCAACAAGATTGAGGGAATGTATTCGCACAGACATTAAGACACACTTTCATCTAGTACGGAAGTAGAAAGTGAACAACGTGCTGAGAAATTACAGTTCTTTAGGAGGGGCTATATTTATTACTCGTTCTGTTAGGCACCGCTGAATGCTTGCAGATTATGGCTGAACTAAGGCCAGGAGATACAGGATGATTTCAGTTAGATTACATCATGGTCAGGTAGAGATTCCGGAATCAAATATTAGATTATAAGACGTAACCGGGAGCAATTTGGTAATGATGAAGAGTAGGTTGAAGTTTAAGAGACTAGTCAGGAAGAATTAATGAGCAAAGAAGTGGGATACGGAAGTATTAAGGAATGAAGAGATAATGCTTGAAGTTTTCTGAGGCTATGGGTACTGTCCTAAAGGAAAGGGCTCAGTGTGCAGTTCAGTTGAAATGGTATGGACATCTCTATAAAGGGCAGTCATATAAGCTGAAGAGAAAAACGTAGGTACATGGAAGGTAACTGCAAAGAAACCTTCGGTAACAAAAGTAATATTTCACTTGATCGACGAAAGAAGGCAGCACAAAAATGTTCAGGGAAATTCAGGAATACAGAAATACAAGGCACTTAGGTATAAAATAAATCGGGAGTGCAGAGAAACTAAGGCAAAATGGCTACATCAGAAAATGTGGAGAAATCGAAAAAGAAATGATTGACGGGGGACTGACGCAGTATATAGAAAAGTCAAAACAATCTTCGGTAAAATTAAAAGCAAGAGCGGTAATATTAAGAGTGCATAAAAATACCATTGTTAAATGAAGAGCATATAGATGGAAAGAGTACATTGAAGACCTCTGTGAGGGGGGGGGGGGGGGGGTGGTTACCTGATGACATGATAGAAGAAGAAACAGGAGTCGACAGAGAAGAGATAGAGCATCCAGTATTTGAATCACAATTTAGAAGAGCTTTGGAAGACTTAAAATCAAATAAGGCAGAAGCTACGTATAACATTTCATTAGAATTTCTTAAATCATTGGAGGAACTGAGAACAATATTATTATTCACGTTGGTGTGTAGAATGTGTGCGATTGGTGATATACCATCAGACTTTCGGAAAGACATCATCCACACAATTCCCAAGACTGCAAGAGCCGACAAGGGCAGTATTACCGCACAATTAGCTTAACAGTTCATTCAGCCAAATTGCTGACAAGAATAATATGTAGAAGAATGGAAAAGAAAATTAAGAGTCTGTTAGATCGCGATCAGTTTCACTGTAGGAAAAGTAAAGGGACCAGAAAATCAGTTCTGACGTTGCGGCCGATAACGGAAGAAAGAATGAAGAAAAATCAAGATACGTTCATAGGATTCGTCGAGCTGGAGGAAATGTTCGACAAGCTAAAATGGTGCAGGATGTTCGAAATCCTGGAAAACTACGGGTAAGCTGTAGGGAAATATGGTTAATATACCATATCTATAAGATCCAAGAGCGAGTAATTAGAGTGGAAGACCAAGAACGAAGCGCACGGATTAAAAGGGACGGAAGATACGGAGATAGGCTTTTTTCCATTTGCTGTTCACTCTATATGTCGAATACGCAGTGACTGAAATAAACAAAGGTTCAAGGGTGGAGTTAAAATTCAAGGGAAATGATATCAATGTTAAGATTCGCTGATGACATTGCTATCCTCAGTGGAAGAGAAGAAGGATAACAGGATCTGTTGACTGGAAGGAACAATCTAATGTTTACAGAATATGAATTGAGAGTAAATCAAAGAAAGACGAAGGCAATGAGAAGTAGCAGAAATGAGAACAACGGGAAACTTAACATTATAATTGGGGATAACAAGGTAGATGAAGTTAAGGAATTCTCCTATACCCAGGCAGCAAAATAATCCATGACGGACGGAGCAAGTGGGACCTAAAAAGCAGATTAGCACTGGCAAAGAACGCATTCCTGGCCAAGAGAAGTCTACTAATATCAAACACCGGTCTTAATTTGAGGAATAAATTTCTGAGAGTGTACGTTTGGAGCACAACATTGTATGACAGTGAGATATAGACTGTGAGAAAACGGAAACAGAAAAGAATCGAAGCATCTGAGATGCGGTGCTACGAAATACTGTCGAAAATTAGGTGTACTGATAAGGTAAGCAATGAAGAAGGTCTCCGCAGAATCGGCGAGGAAAGAAATATATGGAAAACACTGACAAGAAGAGGGGCCAAGGTGATAGGCCCTCTTTTAAGACATCACGGAATAACTTCCACGGTACTGGAGGGACCTGTAGAGCGTACAAACTGTAGAGGAAGACAGAGATTGGGATACATCCAGCAAATAATTGAGGTCGTTTGGAGCAGGTGCTACTCTTAGATGAAAACATTGACACAGGAGAGGAATTCGTGGCGGGCCGCATCAAACCAGTCGGAAGAATGATTGCTCAGAAAAAGAGGCAAAATAAAATAGAACAGGTACTGTCCTACTCTAATGAAGTTAATAGCGTCCTAGGTTGTTTCTGTGATGCTTTACCTGTGTTCTACTGAAGTCCTAATACTGTTTTGTAAGTAACTAGAATATATTGGTGGCTAGTTGCTGCTATATAGTAGGTACACACTTGTTGCGGTGAGTGAGCATAGGTATACGTCTACTGCAATTTTTAGGTTACCCTTGTAAAAAAGAATCAGAGTCAAAGGACAGGACCCAGTTAAGTATTTAGGTGGAGGTTGGTCGAGACCATTGAATATTGGAAAGGGATGAATGGATTGACATTCTGTAAGGAATGGAATGTAACTAATGGACATGTAAACAGATGTGTAAGGATTTTTATGAAATGAGTATATAGTAAAACAGATACTGTCTCAAGTAGATCAGGAAAGGTTATCTATCTATTTCAGTTAAAATATACATGCTAGTAGTCTCAGAGGTCGGAATGAATAAGTAATGCAGTAGCAAACACTTAGGTTAAACGGATATAAATTTACATGTGTTAACTGATAAAATAAATATGAATACTCCAGTCTGAAGCCAGGATCATAAAAATTTGAGTACTGTTCATTTACAGCCCGTTATCGAAAATATTCAATTTATGCACATAGCTCCAAGCAAGCTTCTCATCACTTAGTGGTAAAGAATATAGAACCAAGTACTGCAGGATTAATTTAATTAATGGAATGCGATCTATTAATGATACGAGGATCCGTTTCACTAATTTATGTAACTACCTAATGCTAACGAATGGAAGTTGTAAAAACATTTGTAATGAACCCTTACAATAAACCATTTCTGCTGGTAATGTAATCAAGTGTGTAAAGAGATTTTAGTCATTATAATTACTACGAATGAGTTTTGGTCTATCTGGAAGATATAACTATAACATTACATAGTATGAACTTAACACAATCACCTGCTAATGAAAAGTTATGAGTACATGACGGTATGCTGATGTTATAGACATGCACTGACTGAGTAATCTTATCTTCAATCCTGTATGTAGAGTAGGCAATAAGGAATCTGTCAATTGCTGTTAGAATGCATCTATCAAAGTCCAAAGAAAACGTGTGGGTTGTTTATCAAGACACGAAATTGTCAGTTTCGTTACCTCCAAGCAGCAGATTTGCTGCGGTACTTCTCAACTCATTGAACGAGGTTCAGCATCTACTTCTCACTACAAAACGACTAATGAAACTCATTTCTCTGTAGGTTTCAGCACAAATAATTAAGAACGGTTCAAACGAAGATTTTCGATGATCACTGACGCCAATCACTATTCGAATTGATATAATGGTGGATATTTCTGGCATGCGACGATCGAAACCATTGTAGTTTTGAGTGTGGTTTCTTGCAAGCGAGTACGCTACCTGACAAAGAAAAGTAAAGCAGTCAGAAGGGGAGGAGGAAACTACATGAAACGTCACAGTTTGAGAGGGTACGTAGTGTTATATCAGCGACCATAAAATCAGATCGAATTTACAACTTGGAACACCATTTATCAGTATGACGTTGTACCTCCTCAGAGCTGGAAGCATGCGCCGATTCGAATGGAAAGTGTCATAAAGCCGTTACACTCCTTCATGAGACAAGCTGGTCCACATCTGTTATCACCGGTCAATGCTATCCTGGACACTGCCACTAGAACTGAGTTAGAGTCCTTGCTGGTAAGACACATGTTCTATCTAGGACAGATCTGGGGATCTAGCAGACCACAGGATTACCACAACATCACACAAGCAGTTCTTACAGATACGTGCCATGTGTGGATGAGCATTGTCGTGTTGAAAAATGAGAGGTAACAATGACGACGCAGGATGTCCGTGAAGTATCGTTGTGACGCCAGAGTTCCGTCCAAGCTTTATTTCCGCCAGTACCTTGTCTTCTATCATCCAAACTTCACAAAAGTTCTCCTACGAAACTTGGAAGACTAGCACTCCTGGAACGAAGGATCTAGCGGAGATATTGCTCAGCCACGACCTGAGGGATTATTTCCGAAATAATATTCACTCTGCAGCGTAGTGTGCGGCACACAGTTTTAATCTTCCAGGAAGTTTCATATCAGCGCACACCCCGCTGCAGACTGGAAATTCATCCTGTAAACTTCTTCGCGTTACATTCTTATTTTTCTCTCTCGGTTCTTGAGCGTATTGCATATTACGGGTCTTCTTCTACAGGTTACAACTACTTTACCGAACATTCGAACATCCTTGCACAATTTCACTTGTCTAACCTGTTTGGAAGGTCGACAAAGCCTTTGAACGCGTCATGGTTTAAGTCTTGCTTCCATTATCAAGTGGAATGTCAGAATTGCCTCTCTGGTGCCTTTACTTCTCCGGAAGTTAAACTGACCGTCATGTAAAAGACCCTCAACTTTCTTTCCATTCTTCTGTGAATTATGCTTGCAAGCAACTTAGTTGCATGAGTTGTTAAGCTGATTGTGCAATACTCCTCACATATATCTGCCCTTGCAGTCTTCGAGATTGTGTGGAAGGTATTTTGCCTTAAGTGCTGTCTGGAAGCCCATTAATTCTTCAAACCACCTTGTGTAGATTCATGGCTTCCACTTATCCCAATGATTTTAGAAATACCCAAGGAATGTAAACTATGCCTTCTGCCTTAGTTGATCGCAAGACCAAAGCTTTTTTAAAACCCTGATTCTAACACTGGACCTCCTTGTCTTCCAAATCGTCTCTTGTTTCTTCTTCTGTCATGTCATCAGACAGCTCTTCCACCTCGTAGAGGCCAGTGTACCCTGTCCACTTCTCTGCTCTCTTCTCTGCGTTTAACGATGGAATTCCTCTTGCACTCTTAATTTTAAGTCATTTTCTATAAGTGGTTCCAGCAACCATGTCTTTTTCCATTTCTTCGCATTTCTTCTGCACCCATTTCATCTTGGCTTCCCTTTTCATCTTCTTCTTAAGTGACTTATATTGCTGAATTCCTACCTTCTTCTGACGGTTTCGTACCTCCTCGTTTCGTCTGTCAATTCCTTTTTATCTTAGTCTTAAGTGACTTATAATACTGAATTCCTATCTGCTTCTGAATATTTTCGTACCTCCTCGTTTCATCAAGCAATAAATTGTGATCTGAGTCTCTATCTGCCACTGGGTACGACTGACAATCTAGTTCCTAATTACCACAACATCAAAAAGCAGGTCATACATATACGTGCAATGTGTGGATAAGCAATGTCCTATTGAAAAATCAGAGGTAACAATGAGGACGCAGGATGTCCGTGAAGTATCGTTGTGCCGCCAGAGTTCCGTCAATCATTACCAGACATGACCTGAAATCATACGTAATGGTTCTCCACACCACAACATGAGAACTAACACCACTCTGTCTTTCCGAAACATTGGAAGAATGGGATCTCCCCCTAGGTCGCCACTATAGTCAACGACGATCCAGCGTCCCTCCCTTGTGGTGGTGATACGTGATCGACCGGAACCTTGATGAGGAGTGTGGCAGCCCTCCGTACCCCATGCAATCCAAAATACGGCCACTATCACATCCGAATGCCCCACAAATCTGGATATTGCAGGATTCGACCAGCTCTGCAAATGAATATCTACAACGAGGCCAGTTTCAACTCTTTCAGGTGCTGATGACGCTGACTCACGCGAGTATGCAGCATGTCAGTGTCCTTCACGGCGATCTCTCAACGTATGACTGTATGCACGACCCTTACATTATACCCAGGCAGACCCAGTAACAACACTAAACAGGAACCGCATTAATGCAGTCTGGCGGTGGTTCTAACTTCACAGAGAATTGCAACTCTTTATCAGCTGCATACCCACCTAGGGTGTTTACATATACGCCGTTACATTGACATCTGACCACGTGCTCTAGTGTGCATTCACCGTCAGAGTTCACAGTTCAACTGAAATAAGAATATGAACTGTTGCAGTGTACCATGAAATCATTGGTTGCTTTGTACTACAAAAACATTCAACACTGTCTACGCGAAGTCTTTGTATGAGGGTACTCCTATCTTTAATAGGTTACACACCACATAGGGACCGGATTCCCAAACAGTGAGCTCCAAGTGTAATGGACGGTGTCCTGTCCTACCACTGCGGAGGTTGAGCTCGGTGGTACCTTTGGTGCTGTTCGAGATGAGTAGGCGATGTGCCGGCATCAAGTTTCACTCCGTTCCTTTTCTCATCTTTACACAACACAAACGTGACACCGCAATTTACTCACCTACACTCAGCAGATACACCAGAACACCGCCAATAAGAAACCCTTTCCGAGCATGTTACTGAACTTACTCCTTTTCGGCTCCCAGGCAACAATGCCATCATACACTTTCTTTTTATTTTCATATCTTAATCCAGGAGAAGAACTTCAAAACGGAGCCGGCGGGTGTGGCCGAGCGGTTCTAGGCGCTTCAGTCTGGAACCGCCGACCGCTACGGTCGCAGGTTCGAATCCTGCCTCGGGCATGGATGTGTGTGATGTTCTTAGGTTTAAATAGTTCTAAGTTCTACGGGACTGTTGATATCAGATATTAAGTCCCATAGTGCTCAGAGCCATTTGAACCAGTCTTCAAAACTGAGCAATATTTCTTTTATCTTACTGAATATTGTACGCTGCTTACGGTGACGTTATCTAACGGTTTTCTGTGAAGTAGTTGCTCTCTAAACAGCATCCCACATGCGCAAGCCAGTTGCATGTTTCCCTGACGTTCCTCGCACCTTAGGTAATTGGTGCTATGCACGGCTAATGTCGTAGGGTGGAGCCGCAAGCGTCATTTTTCATTCCCAACAGCTAATTCGCTGCAGATAAGAACCTAAAGCTGTGATCCTGCAGTTAGTCTATGCATTCGCTAGAATTGCGAGTTAATTAATACACAGAAATATAAAATAAAATATAAATGACTAATTTCATAAAAGGGGTTCTCTTCTAACATCTGAAATAGATGTAGATGACAGAGAATTACACTACCGGCCATTAAAATTGCTACACCAAGGAGAAATGCAGATGATAAACCGGTATTCATTGGACAAATATATTATACTAGAACTGACATTTGATTACATTTTCACGCAATTTGGGTGCATAGATCCTGAGAAATCAATACCCAGAACAACCACCTCTGGCCGTAATAACGGCCTTGAGACGCCTGGGCATTGAGTCAAACAGAGCTTGGATGGCGTGTACAGGTACAGCTGCCCATGAAGCTTCAACACGATACCACAGTTCATCAAGAGTAGTGACTGGCGTATTGTGACGAGCCAGTTGCTCGGCCATCGTTGACCAGACGTTTTCACTTGGTGAGAGATCTGGAGAATGTGCTGGCCAGGGAAGCAGTCGAACATTTTCTGTATCCAGAAAGGCCCGTACAGGACCTGCAACATGCGGTCGTGCATTATCCTGCTGAAATATAGGGTTACGCAGGGATCGAATCAAGGGTAGAGCCACGACTCGTAACACATCTGAAATGTAACGTCCACTGTTCAAAGTGCCGTCAATGCGACCAAGAGGTGACCGAGACGTGTAACCAATGGCACCCCATACCATCACGCCGGGTGATACGCCAGTATGGCGATGACGAATACACGCTTCCAATGTGCGTTCACCACCATGTCGCCAAACACGGATGCGACCATCATGATGCTGTAAACAGAACCTGGATTCATACGAAAAAATGAAGTCTTGCCATTCGTGCACCCAGGTTCGTCGTTGAGTACGCCGTCACAAGCGCTCCTGTCTGTGATGCAGCGTCAAAGGTAACAGCAGCCATGGTCTCCGAGCTGATAGTCCATGCTGCTGCAAACGTTATCGAACTGTTCATGCAATGGTTGTTGTCTTGCAAACGTCCCCATCTGTTGACTAAGGGATGGAGACGTGGCTGCACGATTCGTTACAGCCATGCGGATAAGATGCCTGTCATCTCGACTTCTAGCGATACGAGGCCGTTGGGATGCAGCACGGCGTTCCGTATTACCCTCCTGAACCCACCGAATCCATATTCTGCTAACAGTAATTGGATCTCGACCAACGCGAGCAGCAATGTCGCGATACGATAAAACGCAATCGCAATAGGCTACAATCCGACCGTTATCAAAGTCGGAAACGTGATGGTACGCATTTCTCCTCCTTACACGAGGTATCACAATGACGTTTGACCAGGCAACGCCGGTCAACTGCTGTTTGTGTATGAGAAACCGGTTGGAAACTTTCCTCATGTCAGCACGTTGTCGGTGTCGCCACCGACGCCAGCCTTGTGTGAATGCTCTGAAAAGCTAATCATTTGCATATCACAGCATCCTCTTCCTGTCGGTTAAATTTCGCGTCTGTAGCACGTCATCTTTGTGGTGTAGCAATTTTAATGGCCAGTAGTGTATGATGAATAATGTTTATTGATGAATGCATCTCTCAACTAAAGGGAAATTTCGTGACCGCAATACACGAAACATTCACCATCCTAAAATAAGTCAGAGTTCAACATATGGTTTACAAATTAACACACGCGAAATAACTAGTATAAACTCATATCCTGCCTATTCTAAATTACATAATGCAATCGGATAAAGTCTGTTATAGAGGCCATTCACCGCCCACGAGCCGTCACCCACAAAGCCAAACATCCCACGTCACCTTGGGCAGGTCCGTCTTCTTCACGAATTTGCGTAAAAGTGTCTTCTTGAAGATCTAAACGAGAAGTGTCTGGAATCGCTCGCTTGAGCGCACCACTCGAGAAAATGTCTATTCCCTCTTGACTCCAGTGGTGTTTCGCACTGACTACTTTTCTACTAGCTGAAAGGCACCTCAATCAAAAGTACATCGTTCTTAAGTTCTACAGACGTTATTTAATTCAATCTCACCACATCCCAGACCAAATTAATTCACTGTAACAATATTTAAATAAAGAAATGCTATGACCATCCGCAACAAATACAAATAGTTTCTTCAAAAATAAATACACCAGTATTCGCGTTCGTGCGCTCACGTTAAATGACAAGAGATTGTCGTTAAACATTGTTTAAACAATTACGAGTATTTAGGCCTGTTTGACAAAAGCTTCTTTTGGTTCTAAAGGTGGTGTCAGTCAACACATGCGGTTTCCTACTTCTTAAATTACCATGATTTTGTAATACCAATTGTAATCAATAGTTAAATAATATCTGGAAAAAATAGAAACACATTCATTAAAAAAAACGCAAGTATGACAAGATATGATATGTTCATACTGCAGTCATTTGCGGAGAATACGGTATGCTGGCAGACAACGGCATTAAGAAAAGGTATAAAACAGATAATAAATCAAGAAATAAAATATAGATACGAAGATTTCAGGAATGATAACTATAGTGCAATGCTATCCTCTAAGATATCGTTTGTTTAAATCGCATGAAGCGTTAAAAGTTGTTAATTCCAACGTTCGTTGTGAAAATGTATATTCGCTGTGAAATGTTAACTTTTGCTGTCTGTGGGTTATTTATCTGAGATCGCAGACCTACTCAGAATTGCTTTATTGTGTAAGTGATCTAACGTCGAATTTCTAAGAGCTTAACCATCCTCAAGATTGTCTCAAAGTCCGCCATTGCTGGTGCATTCCGTATCCTGCTAAGCGAGTAACCATCGTTCAAATTCCCCGTACCGGTGCGGCAGCGCGGTTTCTTCCGTCGCTTTACGACGAACCTGCACCTACCTGTGAACATTGTCTCAGCAGATCATCAGTAGGGAAGCCGAGCGAAACCTACTGTACTTCGACGTGAACCAGGTTGCAATTAAAGTCACTAATCTAGGTTTCGGGAGAAAGTTTTCACACACATGAAAGGTTGGAAATTTTGTCCTTAATTAATATATTCTGAAACTTAGGCGAACAATTGTCACTGCGAAGCCCGTGCTAGTCTTAACAGTCACTCACAATCCCTTTCACTCACGTTAGCAAGTTTACGGTGTTGCATTTCCCGAAAACGTAATAGCTACAAAAATACTGATTGTTTTACATCGATAATGCTCGCCAAATATTAAGTCTGTCGGTACCTAATGCAGTCACAGTTTTTAGCCAACGACCTGCTCAATATGCTACGCGGAATTTATGTCTTTTCTCGTCACAAAATTCACATAAAAATTCCTGCTAGAGCCGGCAACTTATCATTTCCATCGGAACTACTACTACACACGTCCGAACTGTTTCATGGCTAGGCTCCGACTCCTCTCTAGAATACACTAAGTCTTCTCTACCAGCAGAAAAAGAAGCGCGAAGAATAGTGCTTTACCATTGGTCAGTTCACTCAACAGCCAATAGCAAAACAACATTCTCCCGCGTCAGTCCGCGCTTTTCATCAATAACCAATCGCAAAATAGTAAACCTAACGACTGCACTTTTTACCGACGTAATTATCTAATATGCTGAAGTTTTGTTTATGCATAAAGTTATTTACTATTGTTATTTATACCTGAATTAACTTTCCCTTTACCATAAGCTTACTTTACAAATATATTCTACAAAAATCCCCTTTGTCCACATCCATACTTCGAAATGTTCCCACACTAAATCCCACTACATAACTCGTTAAACCATTATCTTCGTATTAACCTTAAACCATACTCACGCATCATTCATACTGCTAAAACACATTTATAACATTTTACATACACAAAAAGACATAATAATACTTTATGAAAATACCAGAACAGTTTATGAAAAACATTCTATTACTTTAGTGCACTCTAGTGGGCACAATCGAAACTAAATCACAGTCCCCTATCCAATACTGTCCTCTATCGGCTGATACATAAACTAGTGCGCGTCCAGTCTCGAGTCACCATCTGTCACTATCCAGCTCTGAGACACATCTCCCAGTTAACCGCCTCCAAAGCAGGATCGGTATACGGCGGTACGCCTCACCGGGTTCTACCCCCTTCCCTTTACTCGCTCCACACCCGCACCTGGGGCCGGGCCTTACTGGTCGCTTCTGCTGGACCGTCCGGTGGGCCTTACCGTCTCGTAGACCTAGGGCTGGCAACTAGCATTCACCTTGACAAAAAAAAAAAAATCGCTTCAACTCGTACCAATTCTAGCTGGCCTAGTAACTCGTCTTCATACGTGTAACATTACATTGCTAAGCTCACCAGACAGAATGTTAGTAAACCCCCTTACACGATCACAGTGGTCGCTTTGAAGCACTGTGAAAGCTGCAGAACTGGTACCAGGAGTCAGCGTGAACCTCCGCCGCTGACGTCAGCCGTGACATTGGAATGCTGTGTAGGTGTCAGTCGGGTGCAAGGAATCAGAAGATGGGTCGTCTTGGAGACGTGACATAATGGCAGAAATCAGCTATCGTGTTTGGACGCTCTCACATCATAATAATATAAAAAAACACTGTGACCAAAGGGGCCCGATTTGTGGTGTATCATTGCGGACTGTCCAATGTGTCTGCAGGGCACCAGTAGCATCCACTGTTGGCAATATACCGCTCGCAAAAATTTGATGGACTAATAAGGAATGAGAATGTACTCCGCAGAATCGGCGAGGAGAGGAATAAATGGAAAACACTGACAAAAAAAGGACAGGATGACAGGACGTCTGTTAAGATGTTGGAAATAACTTCTGTGGTACCACAGGCTACTGTAGAGGGCAAAAACTGTAGATGAAAACCGAGATTGGAATACATCCAGCAAATAATTGAGGACGTAGATTACAAGTGCTACTCTGGGATAAAAAGGCTGGCACAGGAGAGGACGTCGTGGCGGGCTGCACCAAACCGGTCAGAAGACTGATGACTCAAAGGTATCTGAACCAACAGGGACCACCAGAGGCGAGTGTCACCAGTTGTCAACGACAGTCAGTTTCCACCCAAAGAAGGATTCCTGTTGTTTGTGACTACAGGTCCACTTCACCTAATTTCCAAGCAAACACTGCTAAGGGAGAAGCCTGCAATAGACACCTGATTCGGGTATCTCACACGAGGCCACTGCACACAGTAGCAGATAAAGCCCCTTTTCAAATGATGCAAGGTGTTAACCTCCTAAATTCCGTAACCTATCAATAATACAATGAGACTAACCTCCTAATAAAATATGACTTATATATATAACCTTTCAATAATTATCTGACTGTGAATCTAAACTGGTAAATTTGGACGTCAGCAGTGCTGCGTCATGACCCTGAAAGATCATTCTGAATAAATTGAAAATTCTTACCTCAATAAGGTCGCCGGATAACGCGTATATATCTGCTCCTGTAAGTGCTGGCTGATAGATTTGTCATGTATAAAAAAGAAACAACTGATTTTTCTTTACAATAATCGCGATGAGCATGGGTTGGAGAAATTAGTAAATTCTTTAAATTGAGATGAATGATTGTCAAAAGTTAATTTTTATAAGAAAGATTATTATTAAGAGATTTTTAAAAAGATTTACATGGGACTTGATATAACAATAGTACATATGCGCGAGGCTGCTTTTACCTTATACTACATCGCTCAGGCACCGCCATTGCTCCCCACGACCGGCCCAGCCAACTCAGTACACCAGACTGCTCGCTACTACTTACTTCTACTAACACTGCCCTTACCGCAGTCAACACTGCTCTTTGGTCTGAGATTCTCTTATAGCTTACATATCGCAGGCAGCGCGTGAGTAGTCCATCGAAATTACATCTGCTCGAGTGTGCTAGCAATAAATTCCTTAGTCATGGGCCTTTTACAGTATCCAGTGGCTCAATGATGCGTTTAACCTCTATTGTGTGGAAGGTGTAGTTCATATCAGATGCCGTTCTGTGTTGTTTTCGGGATGTTTATCGTACCATGACTGGGGCCATTCATTCAGGTTACCATAGACGTGAACCATGACGTTTATTTCGATATTATCGGTGGATAACTGTTTCTGTTTCTTCTATATCCCACGATGAGTAAGCTGTGATCACTCCCATTTTCTGATGTGACAACAGCCGTGTCCAGCGCGGCGCTCGTACTTTCCTGGTTTGACGAATATTCAGCCAGCCTATCGCATCTCGACTAGCCCCCTACATCACCCGGTCTTAATACCATAGAAAATGTCGGAGACTATTTGAAACAGCGAGCGAAAGGCAACAGTCAATATCCCCGATATTAGGTAACTCCGTGAGGTACAGCTTCAGCAAGTGGCTTCAGCTGGATATTGGTTTATGTGAATGAACCTGTTGGACTCTCTTACCCTTGCGAACCGGATGCGTTGAACTTTGTACTGTCATTTTCCACTTCAGATCGACGTTTGTCCAAGACCTTTCATTTTCAACCATAATCGATAAGAAGCTATTTATCCTCTAGTACTATCACAATTTTGTCCCAGAACTCATGTTATATAGACGATGCAGTTGCTTGATGAACGTTGCTGTCGCATTCTTAACTTTCTGCTACACACGTTGATCATTTAAAAGCTTTATTCTAAAAGAAACTGTTCCGCTACGTACCCATCAACCAGAGTGTTGAAATTCGGTGGCAATTAAACAAGCATCAGTTCCCCTAACTCAGCTACCTCAGGCCAATGTTACCTGCGACGTGTGAAATACGTGCGGCAGTGACTGTTGATGGATGGGGGACGCGGGTGGCAGCCGACTAATCTCTCAGCCTAATTAGTTTCTCATCACGCTGCACATGTGGTGTAACCTCATAACGACTTTTCGTTCCACGCAACGGCTGTATAGTGGGTGCCTGATCTGTTTCAGACAGCAGTTTCTGTATAACAGTCTTGCATGAAATTTATTCGAATTTGCATAGATGGACAACCGTCATCCCTGTATTGGAATGACGTCAACGAAAATTTGTACCGGATCGGCAATCGAAACTGGATTTCCCGACTATCGTGATAAACAGTTGACGGTTATCCATCTTCGCAAATGCAAATACATTTCGTGTGTTTCACAATGGTAGTAGTCGCACAGTGCCTGTTCCTTCGGAGGAGCATGAAAGTCATATACCGGGCGATCAAAATGTCAGTATAAATTTGAAAACTTAATAAACGACGGAATAATGTAGATAGAGAGGTAGAAATTGACACACACGCTTGGAATGACATGGGGTTTTATTAGAACAAAAAAAAAACCAAGTTCACAAAATATCCGACTGATGGCACTGGACAGCAAAACGTCAGCGACTGCGCATTACAATCGTGTATAAAAAGAGCTGTAATGAGAGCGAGAATCAGATGCGCCAGCAGTCGCAGCATGTTGACGTTACCTGAAAATGCGCTGTTAGTGAAGCTTTATTATCAGAATGGGGAATGTGCTAGTTCAGCGTTACGATCCTATCGCCATAGGAAGGGGATTCGAACGGGTATAGGTCCGTTGACAAATGCAGCTGTGGCGAGAATGATTTCGAAGTTCGTTCGAAGCCACAGGTTGTTTAGACGATAGACCCCGTAGTGGCCGACCGAACGCAAGGCGTAATGCTGCTGAGACAGTTCAGGAAGAAATGGAGACTGTAGCGGGTTCGTCTATGCACGGGGAAGTCAGCGCTCGTGCAGTCGCACGTCGCAACGGCATTCCATACACTACTGTTTGGTTGGCACTGAGGCGTACCCTCCGATGCTATCCGTACAAAATCCATCGGCATCATGAACTGTTACCTGGCGATTTATTGAAGCGGAGGGCATTTGCGGTGTTTCAAAAGATGGCGCAAGATGACGATTGGTTGAGTAACGTGTTGAGCGACGGAGCTCATTTCACGCTCCGAGGGTCTGTTAACGCGCACAACTGCAGAATTTGGACTACCGAAAATCCTAGAACTGTCGTGGAAACTCCATTGCACGACGAGAAAGTCACGGTATGGGTTGGATTTACCACATCTCCCGTTATCGTGCCTTTTTCCTTCGAGGAAATGCGTGATTCTGGATTTGTAACTGCTACCGTGACGGGTGAGAGGTACGTCGATATGTTACAGAATCGCATCATCCCCAGCCTGGCTGATAAACACCTGCTGGAACGTACGATGTTTATGCAGGATGCTTGGCCTTCCAGGTCCCCAGACCTCAGTCCGTGCGATTATTGGCTTTGGGATTACCTGAAGTCGTAAGTGTATCGTGATCGACCGACATCTCTAGGGATGCTGAAAGACAACGTCCGACGCCAATGCCTCACCAAACTCCGGACATGCTTTACAGTTCTGTTCACAACATTATTCCTCGACTACAGCTATCGTTGAGGAATGATGGAGGACGTGTTGAGCATCTCCTGTAAAGAACATCATCTTTGCTTTGTCTTACTTTTATTATGCTAATTATTGCTATTCTGATCATATGAAGCGCCATCTGTCGGACATTTTTTGAACTTTTGTATTTTTTTTTTTTTTTTGTTCTAATAAAACCCCATGTCATTCCAAGCATGTGTGTCAATTTGTACCTCTCTATCTACATTATTCCTTGATTTATTCAGTTTTCAAATTTATACTGACCTTTTGATCACCCAGTACTTCCGAACATCACAAGCACTGCAATATCGTAACACTCTCTTGACTATGTACTTGAATACCAGCTTTTTTCAAACAGCCTCACCAGCATACATATATTGAACACATCTCCACCCCTCCTCTCTCTCTGTCAGTATCCTCCTCCTCCTTCTCTGTTACCATCTCCTTTTTTTTGTCCCAGCTCTCTGTCCACCTTCCCCTTCTTCCTCTCTGTCTCTCCAGCTCCTCCTCCCACTCTCTGTCTCTCCATTTCCTCCTCCCCCTCTCTCAGTCTATCCCCTACTCCCCATTTCCTGTCCATCTCCTCCGCAGCTCCTCTCTCTGTCCACCTCCTGCATCCCCTTCTTTGTCTGTCCACCTCCTTCTCTGTTTGTCAATTTCTTCTTTCCCCCTCTCTGCGAACCTCATCTTCCTAGCTCTCCACCTGTCCATCTCCTCTTCCCTCCTCTATGTTTTCCGTCTCTTAATTCCACCTCTATCGGTCCATGTCCATCTCTTCCTCCCCATCTCTCAGATAACTCGTGCCCATCCACATTTATACCCACTGGAACATATTCAAATACTAATCGTAAAACACCTCAGTCTTACAGGACACTGTGCTGTAGCACCTGAGTTTGGCCTGTCTCAAAATGTTTCTTTTACTGCAGTGCGACCATGTCAGCTTGTACGCTTTCCGAACTTTTACTGTTCGTTCTACGCTGGGTGCCTTGTTTGATCCTCCTATTTATGTATTTTCCTCAAGATATTTGAACTTTTCCGCTCTGCTCAACTTTCTATATTTTGTGTGCATGGCTTGTGTGGTGTTCTTCTTTCACTCCACGTATTGACTTTTCTCATATGATATTTGTGGACCTGTTTTGGCAGAGAAGTCTTATAAGTATTGCAGTGTTTCCTGAGCTGCTTGTCTATTGTTGCTGAGTATTGCCAGGTCATCTACATATGCCAGGCACTGCACATGTTCTTCCTAAATAAATCCCTTTTACTTTTCTTCCCGTTGTTTCATAATTTTGTCTAAGACTGTGTTCAACAAATGCGATGAGAGACCATCTCCTTGTCTGATCCCAGTATGTGTCCCATAAATTTTATTTTGGCTGTGGTGTCTATAAGTGCCCATTACATGAGTGTTGATATTCTTCTAACGTATCAAAGAGAGTCCGCCTGTTTATGGAGTCGCAGGCTTTCTTAGAACCTACGAATGTCCCTACAGCGTTGTTCATCTGTCCGACTTTCAACACCGTTCACAGGTTCCAAGTCTGTTAAATACAGGATATTCCTTTTCTGAAGCCTACTTGCTGTTCACCTATCTTTGTATCAGCTTGTGGATCAAGTCTGTTGAGTAATTCCTTGGAGAGGATTTTGAAGCTGACCGTTAATAATGAGATACCTCTGTGATTATTAGTCTGTTTTGTCACCCTTTTTGTGAATTGAGTGAATCAATGCACTTTTCCATTCCTATGGAATTCTCTCTATACTTCATATTTTTGTGGGAATTTTATGAATTTTCTTTGTGATGTTTTCGACTCTGAGTTTCCAGATCTTGGAGGTAATGCCGTCTTCTCCTCAGGCTCTGTCTTTTTTGTTGCTTTATAACCTCTTCTCTCTCTGTTATTGTAGGTGGTTTCGAATCAGTGTTTGGTATTCCTTTCGTGAAATGTATTTTTGCTTTAGGTTTCTTGCAACTGAGGAGTTTATCAAAATATTTTTAAAGAATTTTGTAGTTTTGTTTAGTATTTGTTTCCAGAGATCCATCTGTTCTTTCGAAGCAGGTATTTGGAGACTGATAAGCCTTTATATTTCCCTGAACATACTGTATAGATTTCTCGCCTTAAATCTCTTGAAGTGTTCCTCGATTTCATTTAGTCTATGTTTGTCATACGTCATTTTCCCCCTGCTATTATCTTTCGAGGCTTATATATATATATATATATATATATATATATATATATATACACTCCTGGAAATGGAAAAAAGAACACCGTGAATTCATTGTCCCAGGAAGGGGAAACTTTATTGACACATTCCTGGGGTCAGATACATCACATGATCACACTGACAGAACCACAGGCACATAGACACAGGCAACAGAGCATGCACAATGTCGGCACTAGTACAGTGTATATCCACCTTTCGCAGCAATGCAGGCTGCTATTCTCCCATGGAGACGATCGTAGAGATGCTGGATGTAGTCCTGTGGAACGGCTTGCCATGCCATTTCCACCTGACGCCTCAGTTGGACCAGCGTTCGTGCTGGACGTGCAGACCGCGTGAGACGACGCTTCATCCAGTCCCAAACATGCTCAATGGGGGACAGATCCGGAGATCTTGCTGGCCAGGGTAGTTGACTTACACCTTCTAGAGCACGTTGGGTGGCACGGGATACATGCGGACGTGCATTGTCCTGTTGGAACAGCAAGTTCCCTTGCGGGTCTAGGAATGGTAGAACGATGGGTTCGATGACGGTTTGGATGTACTGTGCACTATTCAGTGTCCCCTCGACGATCACCAGTGGTGTACGGCCAGTGTGGGAGATCGCTCCCCACACCATGATGCCGGGTGTTGGCCCTGTGTGCCTCGGTCGTATGCAGTCCTGATTGTGGCGCTCACCTGCACGGCGCCAAACACGCATACGACCATCATTGGCACCAAGGCAGAAGCGACTCTCATCGCTGAAGACGACACGTCTCCATTCGTCCCTCCATTCACGCCTGTCGCGACACCACTGGAGGCGGGCTGCACGATGTTGGGGCGTGAGCGGAAGACGGCCTAACGGTGTGCGGGACCGTAGCCCAGCTTCATGGAGACGGTTGCGAATGGTCCTCGCCGATACCCCAGGAGCAACAGTGTCCCTAATTTGCTGGGAAGTGGCGGTGCGGTCCCCTACGGCACTGCGTAGGATCCTACGGTCTTGGCGTGCATCCGTGCGTCGCTGCGGTCCGGTCCCAGGTCGACGGGCACGTGCACCTTCCGCCGACCACTGGCGACAACATCGATGTACTGTGGAGACCTCACGCCCCACGTGTTGAGCAATTCGGCGGTACGTCCACCCGGCCTCCCGCATGCCCACTATACGCCCTCGCTCAAAGTCCGTCAACTGCACATAGGGTTCACGTCCACGCTGTCGCGGCATGCTACCAGTGTTAAAGACTGCGATGGAGCTCCGTATGCCACGGCAAACTGGCTGACACTGACGGCGGCGGTGCACAAATGCTGCGCAGCTAGCGCCATTCGACGGCCAACACCGCGGTTCCTGGTGTGTCCGCTGTGCCGTGCGTGTGATCATTGCTTGTACAGCCCTCTCGCAGTGTCCGGAGCAAGTATGGTGGGTCTGACACACCAGTGTCAATGTGTTCTTTTTTCCATTTCCAGGAGTGTATATATATACCATTTCTGTGTACGGATCGAATAATTTTTCTGAGGATTTTACGTTCTATTTTTTCTCTGTGATACCTGATGCTCTGATTGTGGTCGTTTCTGAGGTATTGAGAGCTTCAGGTAGCATAACTGTATTTTAGAGCCTCAGTTCAGCCTGTTTTGAAATACTTCTTTTATTGTATGCGTCCATGTCAGTTTGTATGCTTTCTGAAGTTTCTCTGTTCTTTGTATTTTGGATGCTTTATTTGATCCTCCTATTTCTATATATTCCCCAAGACATTTGAATTTTCCACTCTGTTACTTTTCCGTATATTGTGTAGATGGCTCGATTGTTGTTGTTCTTTTTGTCCAAGTACTGCGTCTTCTCATACGTTACGTGTAGACTTGTTTTCGCGGAGACTTCATGTAAGTATTCCAGTGCTTCTTCTTCTTCTTCTTCTTCTTCTTGTCTATCGTTGCTGAGTAATTCCAGGTCATCTGCAAATTCCATGCCTTTTGTTAGCATCTTGTTTGTACACGTTCATCCTAACTGAATTCCTTTTACTTTTTCTTCCAAATGTTTAATAATTTTGTCCAAGCCAAAGTTGAGTAAAAGCGCTGAGAGATCGTTTCCATGTCTGACCGACCCCTGTATTTATCTCGAATGAGTCTGTGATTTCTCCCTTAAACTTTATTTTGGAGGTGGTGTCTGTAAATACCTGTTGTGTGGGTGTCTGTTGAATATTCTTCTAACGTGTCAAAGAGAATCTGCCTGTCGGTGGAGTCGTAAGCCGTCTTAATGTCCACAAAAGTGACTACAGTGTCGTTCGTCTGTCTGACCGTCAAGAGCGTTCGCAGTTTTCAGATTTGTTCAATAAAGGACCTTCCTTTCCTGAAGCTTGCTTAGTATTCACCTACCTTTGTATCAGCTTGTGGTTCTAGTCTGTTGAGTAAAGCCTTAGAGAGAATTTTGTAGGTGACCGGTATTAGTGAGTTACCTCTGTAGTTATTAGGGTGTGTCTTGTCACCCTTTTTGTGGAGTGGATGAATCAATGCACATATCCATTCATGTGCAATTTTCTCTATATTCCACATTTCTGTAAGAATTTCATGGATTTTCTTTGTGATGATGTGGTCTCTGAGTTTCCAAATCTCGGAGATAATGCCGTCTTCTCCTGGGGCTCTGTTGTTTTTTAGTTATTTTGTAATATTTCTACCTCTGTTATTGAAGGCGGTTTGGTACAGTTTTCGTGAAGAGTAATTTTTCTTTAGGCTTTTCGCAATTGAGGAGTTTATCAAAACATTTTTAAGGAATTTTTCAATTTTCTTTAGTGTTTGTTTACAGAGATCCGTCGGTTTTTTTGTTTTTTGTTTTTTAAGCAAATATTTCGAGACTGATAACCTTATATATTTCCCCTAAAAATTCGGTAGAAATTTCTCGTTTCATGTCTCTTGAAGTCTTCTTCGATTTCATTTAGTCTATGTTTGTCGTATGTCCTTTTTACTATTCTAATATCTTTCGAAGATTGTTTTTGGACTTCGTGGAAATCTTGCCAGTTGCATAATTTTAAACAACCTTCTACAGCACCAAAGGTCAAACATTTCGATTCTTGGCTTTTCCAGTTCTTCCACTGTCTATATTCATTTTTGTGGAATTCTGTGCTCCAAAGGGACACTCTCAGAAATTTCTTCCTCAAATTAGGCCGATGTTTGATACTAGCACACTTCTTTTGGTAAGAAAGTACCCCCTTGAAAGTGCTAGTCTGTTTTTAAGTCGTTCTTCCTTCTTCAGTAATATGTTACGTTGCTCCCTAATATCTGCATTTCTTCAGTTCGTCGCACCCAATTTCGATGTTAACTTTACCGCTAATCTCATTTCTGCTAATCCCCATTTCCTTCATCTTTATTTGGATTGCTCTCAAACCACCATGTTTAATCTTTAGACTTTTCACTTCATTCAGCAAGTACTCTAACTCTTCTTTTCTTTCACTGAGAATAGCAATATTATCAGCGAATCTAATCACTGGTATTCTATCACTCTGAATTTTAATCTCACACCCAAAACTTTCTTTTATTTCAATCATTACTTCTTCGTTGAACAGATTGAACAGTAGGGAGGAAAGACTACATCTGTCTTATAGTCTTTCCAATCCGAACACTTCTTCCCAGTGGAAATTCCTGGCAGATTAAAATTTGTACGCCGGCGTGGGACGCAAATCTGGGGCCTTTGCTTTTCGCAGGAAAGGGCTTGCTAACTGAGCTACGCGAGCAGGACTCACGACTTGCCGTCAAAGCTTTATTTCCGCCAGTACCTTGTCTCTTATCATCCAAACTTCACACAAGTTCTCCTAAGAAACTTGCAAGTCTAGCACTCCTGGAACAAAGGATCTAGCGGAGATATTGGTCAGCCACAACCTGAGGGACTATTTCCAAAATAATTTTCACTCTGCAGCGCAGTGTCCGGCCCAAAATCTTAATCCTCCAGAAAATTCCATATCAGCGCACACTCCGCTACAGACTGAAAATTCATCCTGTAAACTTCTTCTCACGTTACAGTCTTATTTTTCTCTCTCGCTTCTTGAGCGTATTACGGGTCTTCTTCTACAGGTTACACCTACTTTCCCGAACATTCGAACATCTTTGCATAATTTCATATTGTCTAACCTGTTTGGAAGGTCGACAAAGCCTGTGAAGGTGTTGTGGTTTTACTTGTGTCTCGCTTCCATTATCAAGTGGAATGTCAGAATTGCCTCTCTGGTGCCTTTACCTCTCAGGAAGTCAAACTGACCGTCATGTAACAGACCCTCAACTTTCTTTCCATTCTTCTGTGAATTATGCTTGCAAGCAACTTAGATGCATGAGTTGTTAAGCTGATTGTGCAATACTCCTGACATATATCTACCCTTGCAGTCTTCGAGATTGTGTGGATGGTATTTTGCCTTAAGTGTAATGATATGTCTGGAAACCTATTAATTCTTCAAACCAACTTGTGTATTCTCATGGCTCCCACTTTTCCCGATGATTTTAGAAATTCCCAAGGAATGTAAACTATACCTTCTGACTTATTTGATTGCAAGACCAAAGCTTTTCTAAAACCCTGATTCTAACACTGGACCTCCTTGTCTTCCAAATCGACTCTTGTTTCTTCTTCTGTCATATCATCAGTCCGTTCTTCCTCCTCGTAGAGGCCAGTGTACCCTGTCCACTTCTCTGCTCTCTTCTCTGCGTTTAACGTTGGAATTCCTCTTGCACTCCTAATTTTAACTCCTTTTCTGTAAGTGCTTCCAGTGATCATATATTTTTCCATTTCTTCGCATTTTTCTGCAACCATTTCACCTTAGCTTCCCTTTTCATCTTATTCTTAAGTGACTACATTCTTCTGACGGTTTCGTTCCTCCTCGTTTCGTCAATCAATCCCATTTTATCTAAGTCTTAAGTGACTCATAATGCTGAATGCCTATGTGCTTCTGAATATTTTCGTACCTCCTCGTTTCATCGAGCAATAGATTGTGATCTGAGTCTCAATCCGCCATTGGGTACGACTGACAACCTAGTTTCTGATTTCGGAAAATATTCTGGATCAGAAACAAAGTGAAAAAGTTTTGTTTTTCTGTGTAAAAAGCAGCCACACACCATCCAACGAACGTGAGTACACGAATAGCTAAGCAACAGCTAAACACACACCAAAATAACTGGTTTCCACAACAATACCACAACCCCAAGTATATACTGCTGACATACGAAGTTCACCTTTGAGCCGCTCACATGGTTGCAGATGACACGATGTTCGCTAAGTAAAAAGACGGCAAACAGAAAAAAGAGCAAAAAAAATGTCACAAACAGCGCCAATAATAGCTTAAAACATCCTGTAGCATACAAAAAATAAGGTAGTATAAAAGTATCAATATAAAACTACACTCCTGGAAATTGAAATAAGAACACCGTGAATTCATTGTCCCAGGAAGGGGAAACTTTATTTACACATTCCTGGGGTCAGATACATCACATGATCACACTGACAGAACCACAGGCACATAGACACAGGCAACAGAGCATGCACAATGTCGGCACTAGTACAGTGTATATCCACCTTTCGCAGCAATGCAGGCTGCTATTCTCCCATGGAGACGATCGTAGAGATGCTGGATGTAGTCCTGTGGAACGGCTTGCCATGCCATTTCCACCTGGCGCCTCAGTTGGACCAGCGTTCGTGCTGGACGTGCAGACCGCGTGAGACGACGCTTCATCCAGTCCCAAACGTGCTCAATGGGGGACAGATCCGGAGATCTTGCTGGCCAGGGTAGTTGACTTACACCTTCTAGAGCACGTTGGGTGGCACGGGATACATGCGGACGTGCATTGTCCTGTTGGAACAGCAAGTTCCCTTGCCGGTCTAGGAATGGTAGAACGATGGGTTCGATGACGGTTTGGATGTACCGTGCACTATTCAGTGTCCCCTCGACGATCACCAGTGGTGTACGGCCAGTGTAGGAGATCGCTCCCCACACCATGATGCCGGGTGTTGGCCCTGTGTGCCTCAGTCGTATGCAGTCCTGATTGTGGCGCTCACCTGCACGGCGCCAAACACGCATACGACCATCATTGGCACCAAGGCAGAAGCGACTCTCATCGCTGAAGACGACACGTCTCCATTCGTCCCTCCATTCACGCCTGTCGCGACACCACTGGAGGCGGGCTGCACGATGTTGGGGCGTGAGCGGAAGACGGCCTAACGGTGTGCGGGACCGTAGCCCAGCTTCATGGAGACGGTTGCGAATGGTCCTCGCCGATACCCCAGGAGCAACAGTGTCCCTAATTTGCTGGGAAGTGGCGGTGCGGCCCCCTACGGCACTGCGTAGGATACTACGGTCTTGGCGTGCATCCGTGCGTCGCT
Source organism: Schistocerca americana (assembly GCF_021461395.2). NCBI lineage: Eukaryota > Metazoa > Arthropoda > Insecta > Orthoptera > Acrididae > Schistocerca > Schistocerca americana. The sequence continues at coordinate 739,257,250 of NC_060119.1, read as the reverse complement.
GCGGTCCGGTCCCAGGTCGACGGGCACGTGCACCTTCCGCCGACCACTGGCGACAACATCGATGTACTGTGGAGACCTCACGCCCCACGTGTTGAGCAATTCGGCGGTACGTCCACCCGGCCTCCCGCATGCCCACTATACGCCCTCGCTCAAAGTCCGTCAACTGCACATAGGGTTCACGTCCACGCTGTCGCGGCATGCTACCAGTGTTAAAGACTGCGATGGAGCTCCGTATGCCACGGCAAACTGGCTGATACTGACGGCGGCGGTGCACAAATGCTGCGCAGCTAGCGCCATTCGACGGCCAACACCGCGGTTCCTGGTGTGTCCGCTGTGCCGTGCGTGTGATCATTGCTTGTAAAGCCCTCTCGCAGTGTCCGGAGCAAGTATGGTGGGTCTGACACACCGGTGTCAATGTGTTCTTTTTTCCATTTCCAGGAGTGTATATTTCAAAAGACGATTTGTAAAAATGTAATAATGCTTTACTGTGTTTATACAACCATACCATTTTCTGCATGTTTTAGATTTTAAAAAAACCACTGATGATGGTGATATTTGTCGCCGAAACTAGTTTGGGATAATAAAGAAATAAACAAATAACATGATGTTTTGCATCAAGGCGGACTCAATTTGTGATATTACTGATTCGGAAAATCTGTCTGACTACAATGATATCCAGCTGGAATTTTTGTGTCTTCGGGCCTTTTTCAAGTATACCTCCCCTTTTTGTGATTATCGAACAGTGTACTCGCTGTTATCAGCTGAAATTTATTGCGGGACTCATGAGGGTTTTTCCTTCCTCTCTCATTCCCTCTACCGAGACCGTATTCGCACTCTCATTCCCCTTACCATGCTCTCCTGTGAGGCTGTCTCTATTTCTTGTCCTTTCCAGTCAACCATGATTATAAGATTTTCTCCTGAATTACACGTACAAGATCCTTGTACACTTTTTCTCTTCATGTGCTGTTCGTGACGTCGACATGCATACCTGAGCTATTGCCCTTGGCGTTGGTTTGCTGATGAGAATAAGCCATCATAGAACTTCTCACTGTAGCTTCCTTACTATACACTACCTTCCTATTAAATACAAATCCTACCTCTGTTACATTATTTTCTGCTAGTGTTCATACGAGCATTACCCCATTTTAGTCTGACCAGAAGTCCTTTTCTTCCTTTTTCACTTAACTGACCCCCACTGTCGGTAGACTGAGTCTTTGCACTGTATTTCTCCTTCCTTATATGCATAGTGGATGTATCAATATTTCAGTTGCGTTCTACTCATTTTGGTAGATATACCGTCTGCCTACAAATAGTTCGAAATAGAGCAGAAGCCTCTATAACAGACTGTATTATTGCATATTCAGTTAGTTCCATATTATATGAGAATGCAGACTTTCTTGGCGGATATCTTTGATGAAATGTCTTCGGTTATCACGCATCTTGTGACATCGTTTTGCCGCAACGTTTCGACGAGCTTTCCTCATCGCCTTCAGGTGACGTGTCGTGTTCATGTCCAGATGCCAGGGTCAGTCAAAGACCAACTTGGGCTAGGGGCACTTGTCGTCTACCAACAAAGCGATCATGTTATACAATCCTGGACGTACACTGGACGTGAGGTGGGGACACGTAATGCACTCAGAACACTGCCGAGCATGGTCTTTTTTGTGAACCAAATGGAATGCTCTACCCCAGGAACTCGTTACCAATCTTGTGGCCAAAATGGGAGGACTTTGCATAGCAATCACTGTCATCTGTGGTGACCACACACCATCTTAAGAATTATTTTCGTCCTTTTTTAATCTCCAGGGAACCATCAGTATAATTACTATCGCTGAATAGAAGTGTCGTTTCTGTTCATCCCATTGCGTATTTCTTCCAATTAGCTTCCGTACTATACTGTACCAATTCTTTCTATGGTCCAAGTTTCAGCGAGCTATATGGGTTGGCAGTGACACACATAAGAAAGTTACTTTCGGCCTTATGTTTTGCACACCAGTGTACATCATTCGGTGGCAACATTTGTCTATAGCTTGTACCTCTTTGAACAGTTACACGATCTACGGTATTTTGGCTAAAGAGAGTATTTAATGCCTCCTCCTACATTTCTTTGTCTGTGGTATGGCTTGGAATGAAGAACCTGGATATGACTTCCCACATTCGTGACATTTAAAGCAACTTTTAGTGCTTAGCTGACGGATGTTCGCAATTTAAGAAGGCTGTGATTGACTGGAATGTTTCTTATACAATAACAATTCCGCCCAGATGCCGACCAACACCTTTTGTTTGACTACCCAGGAGATAGCACACCTGCATTCGAAACTGTTTTTTTGAGACACATATGTGGAACGTTTAACATTCTCCAAGCCGTTATCGTTTAAGAATCTGTCCCAAGAGCTGTAGGTACCGTTCTTTTTCCTGCCATTGTATTTTCTGATGTTGCTGTTCATAATGTTTCCTTTTTTTGTATCGGTAGACATTTACTTTGAGTACAAAAATAGGAATTCGAGGCAGGAGAAATGACTTCATGGAGCTATCGATGTACTGCCATGACTGTATAGAAGTAGGTCACTGAAGAGCTGGCAGGAGACACTCCACTAACACTGACTTAATTACAAAGCTGGTAAGAAGCAAGAATGACAGTTATGGTTTTACAAACCGTCGACGACGATGTCAGTATGAACGTGACGCAAGGTTCGACTAGGGGAATACTGGGGAAAGAGGTTTGCTGCCTCCTTTTCGAAGAAACCACCCGGCTTTCGCTCAACGTGTAACACCATAGCTCTAATGCTGTATGGATTTATTTTGCTCTTGTTTTATTTAATGTTACATTGTTGAGCTTCTGTAAATGTGTTTGATCGATAACACAAAACTGTACACTCCTTTATTTGTTAAAACTTTGATGTTGTGCTTGATTCTATGCAATGTAGTGTATCTGTCATTTAAATTCTTTGTCCCATTTGGAGGGAATAAAACTTACTGTATATAATTGTAATTTTGTATGAATAATTTTTGGTAGAAATGTCAATATCTGCAAATGTTCTGTTTTATTTATTGTATTTGTTAGCTGTTATGTAAACTGTGAAACGTCCCCTTAGAAAAATTATACAGGACTGTGCTTAAACTGACACACAATATTTTTAGCGCAACGGAATCTGACTTTCAATAATCCCTACAAAAGAATGGCCGTGACTAACATTAAACTATACCTTTCACAAATCACTTACCTCACAAAAATCTTCGTTACTCGAACTACTGAAATACAGCGAGCGCCACTACTGCCAGCTAAATAAAAGATTCAAACTACTGAAGGCACTAACTACTGATAGGCATAGTTATCAATTGAAAGATTTTGATAGAGAACAAACAATGTATTTACCTTAATAGTGTTCAAAAGTCATAATATATATAGCAGTTCATGACATCCAGTCTTACAAATGTATTGTCTCTGACGGACACACGTCCAGATCATCGGCTCTCAAATTCCCGCCATCTCTCTCCTCACATCCACCACTGCTGGCGGCTCACCTCCAACTGCGCAACGCTACGCGCTGTTAACAGCCAACTACCCAACGCTACAATGGCGACTATTACAACAACGCCAACCAGCCACAGACTGCACACAGCACAGCCAGTGATTTTCATACAGAACGCTACGTGGCGGCGGCGTTACCAATATAAGAAAACCTAAAGAGCCTACTTACAACTGCTGACCTTTACTTAGGGTTCTTAGTTACTTTGTATGTAAAAGGTGTTGTGGTTCCCTTCGGGAACGGAACTGTGTAGCGCGCTCAAATTGTAGTTGGCTAGGCAGAAAAGGTGGAACCAAGAGTCAGTCGGGGACGAGCTACCAAACTGTGCACTGCCATGTAAATGTTGCATATTGTGCTGGTTCCGAGAGAGGCTTTTTCTGCCACTGTCCAGTGCCTCGGATGGATGGATAAATAGCTGGAACGACTCTGGAATTGGTATTCATCATCGCCACCAAGAAAGGCCAGAGTCCAGCAATTCTGCCTGCAAATCCTCCTACCAACTTGCAGTTGCCACCACATTGCGCAATGACTGTAAAGGAGTACAGTGAAGGATCAGCTTATTGGGCGATTTAGTGTGCACAAATATAAGGTAACTTATAACTGAATTTATGTACCTACCTTGATTTTTTTTCCTTATCATAACACCTCTCAGGTTCCTCTCCGTTTGAACTAAAGTGATTACCGAGTGTCCCTACTGAAAGAACATTAAAGACCAGTGTTTTGCTTATTAATGCCTCTTGAACATAGTAAAAAGAAAGTTAAAGTTAATGTGGCAAGAAAGTGGACTAAAGTAACTGATGCTTGCAGACAATAATTGTTCTCTTAAAACTGCTTATTAATATGTTGTTGCAAACTTCAAAATTAAACGTTCTTAAGATTGAGGCTTATAAAGTTTTGCTTAGTTAATGATCATAGTGCTACCTGTAGTAAATTTGAAAAGATGAGTCAGTTTCTTGCAAATTTGTCAACATTGTGGAAAACTGCATTTATGGAAAATTATATGTTAATGATTACTAAGTGTTTGTCTCTCTTGAGTATTGGAAGTGCATATTAATAGTATGACAGGATCCACAGTTTGTCTAATGTGCTAATGCCAGGTAACAAGTAACGGGAAGACCACTATTTATGAAAACCATAATTTCTTTATTCAAAAGATAGTGAGAAGCAGCCTGTTAGTGGATTCCGATTAACTTTCATCCTAAATAGAATAGTATTCAGTTGATAGATATTTAACCTGTGACCAGTTCAGAAAAATGCAGTGAACTGCATTTATAATTTCATGTCAGCTAGGAAAATGTTTGAACAATAATACTGAAAATGTCCAATTAATGATTCTGCAGTGAATATTAATAGTAACGTTATAAAGACCATCCAGTTTCAATAAGCCCTGAAAGTAATAGTGTGTTTCGTTATCTGTTATATTTTTGCAAATAGTTTGTGCTGCTCTAGCTGTTAGTTCCAACCTTAACGTTAATATAGGCAGGTGTTAGAGTTCATTGCACTCGCGTGTGGTAAATTGTAGGTTGTGTTATCCGTTAAAGTTACTCATACCTAATTTCTTAGACAAGAATGTTAATCATTCTCTTGCCTAATTAGGCTGGCGACCGTTTTCTTTACTCTCTAAACAGTATAGCTAAGTAAAATATTATTTGTTACTGTTTAAATGTTTACGTAATTCTGACTTTCACTTCCGATTAGCCACTTCCATTAGGTACAATACGGTCAACATAACAAAATTCCTCTCAGAGGGTAACACTGCTCTGTTGCTTGATACCAAAATTACTCTAACCAAATAATTCTGTTTTGCAAACTGCCTCCAGCTTCGAGGTTATGGTATAGCAGTAGCAGACGGTAGTGTTATAAACGTGATTTAAGGAAATCTTGGGAAACCCATATCTGATGGGTGTACAAAACAATGAATACAGCATAAGCGATAGCACGACAAGAGTATTACGAACTGTGCTGTACCCCTCACGTAATGTAGGTTGCAAAGGGTGTGGCCCCCGTACTGCTTCTGTGAACTCCATTTCTGTGTCACTATCGATCGCCAGAGATATTTCCCCAAGCTTTAATAGAGGCTCGTATCTTGTCTTTAAGTGGACTTGTGACGCGTTACCTCACTGCTATGTCCAGCTATTTTATGTACACAACTTTATCGAAATAGTGTATTTCAGTTGAAGTCTATATTTCATAGAAGAGCGTATTTAAAATACGTCTCCATACATAGCGGTAAAAAAAAAAAAAAAAAAAAAAAAAAAAAAAAAAAAAAAAAAAAAAAAAAAAAAAAATCTTCGCAGTGCGATGTGAGTGGTTTACTATTGGCCAAACAAACTGAGAGTTTTGTTAAGTGTTAAAATGTCTCACTCATTTACTCCAGTTGAGTAACAAATTTTACAGCATTACAGCGTTGTCACATGTGGCAATCATAACAAGGCTTAGTCGCAAGTTGGGTATCAGGATATAACAGTCCCATTACGAACTATAATTTTCACATATTAGGCATTTCAACAGTTGCTCACAATCTCTTGGAACTTGTTCCCCAAATCTTTTGACCATGTAACAACAACGTATTAAACATTCTTTCGCAGTTCGGCAGCCGATTCATGTCAGTGGAACACTGACTGAGAGTAAAGTATGTATGCTGTACTTAGTGTCCGATTTCTGCTTCACTAGTGCATGAATACAAGAACGTTCTTCGAGCAGTATAAGGTTTTCTGTAATATTCTCTGTTTCCACTCAGCTCTTAAAACCGTCTTCATTACACCGTTAATTTAGTAATCTCATATAAATAAATCTGCTTTTTTCAGTTTATCTTCTCTGACAACACAAAGCATTTAATCTGATGGTTCATTTTTTAATCGTAAATGCTGATGATTCGACTGATTGTAACAGAAAATGAGAGAAAATATATGTTTACGAGATAAGTTTACAAACACATAGAATCTTCCTGATACTGTATACAATGTTCCACACTAGCTGACGGACTGAACAAGCAGTGACAATGATATAATTTTAGTTAAAGAGGGATCTATACTTCTGAAATGTGTTGTATTAAGTAAATGCAGCGATAGGAGGCAAACTTCTAGACATATTTCTAAATATGTGTCGAGTGTCAGGTCTATCTGAAAAGAAATGAATAAAACAGACACAATATTTTCATCACCATGCTGATGATAAAATTTGCAACCTGTTAATACTTTTGCCTGATTAACATATTACGTATTTTTTGTGGTTGGTGCAAACTGTGATGAATATCTTGTACCTTATGATGGGGGGTATTTTAAGCTCACCCGATCACCAATTAAAGGAGCACACAGATGACTTTGGAGCGACCTATTCTTTTTTTTTTTTTTTTTTTTTGTATAGTTGCTCATAAAGACACCGTAGAGGACAAGGACGGAGACGTGGGCCACGGCTGATCAATGACACTCGCTTTTTAACTTGATAGGAATCTCATCCAGTTTCTGCACGAACATTGCGAAGGGAACCGCATGCAATGAATCTTTGCAGTCTGGAACCTCGCAAAAGGCCATATTCACAACCGCACATACAGCTGCAGGCCGTCAGTGGGCCAAATTACGCAGAAACTGGATGGTTTCTGGCTGGAGGCGTGCAATACATTCCGACGGTTTTGGATTTTTTTAAATGAGGTAGAGAGACCAGTGTACTTAAGGCACAATGAGGCGTGTAATCCGCTATGTGCAGAGGGTGTTCAAATGGTTCAAATGGCTCTGAGCACTATGGGACTTAACTTCTGAGGTAATCAGTCCCCTAGAACTTAGAACTATTTAAACCTAACTAACCTAAGGACATCACACACATCCATGCCCGAGGCAGGATTCGAACCTGCGACCGTAGTGGTCGCGCGGTTCCAGACTGTAGCGCCTAGAACCGCTCGGTCACACCAGCCGGCGCAGAGGGTGTAGTTCAAGTAATATGTGGTTCTGTAATATTAAGGGATGTGCACAATAATGTGGCCCACTCATTCAGATTGCCATGTACTCGAACCGGGATGCTTATATGAATATCGTTGGAAAACATGTATAGCCTTTTTTCCTGCATCTTCATGGTTCGTGCGCTGTGGACACTCACGTCGACAAGGTGACAATAACTAAACTCACAGGGTACAGGCATACGTTCCTGGTTTGAGGAAGGCTCGAGCATCCTATCTTATAGCATCTAGATTGGCCCACTAAATCTCCCAATGATAATTCCAGAGAAAATATCTAGGACCAATCAGCAGAATGAGTGAAACGTAGCAATTAGTATCCCCCCAAAATGGTAGCTCTACCTAATCACCAGGTTTCCGGAACGGCAGTCCTACGTAGACTGTAAATAATTTTGCACCTTCCCTTTTTGTTGCTTTGCTTCCAGCTTTAACTATTTCTGTTGAAACCATTTCGAGGCATCGTACGAGGGTGCGCTGAAAAGTAATACCTCCAAATTTTTTGTTCTGTTCTCAATATCGGTTGCTACACCAAGAACAAATGCAGATGATAAACGGGTATTCACTGGACAAATATATTATACTAGAACTCACTTGTGATTACATTTTCACGCAATTTGGGTGCATAGATCCTGAGACATCAGTACCCAGAACAACCACCTCTGGCCGTAATAACAGCCTTGATACGCCTGGGCATTGAGTCAAACAGAGCTTGGATGGCGTGTACAGGTACAGCTGCCCATGCAGCTTCAACACGACACCACAGTTCATCAAGAGTAGTGACTGGCGTATTGTGACGAGCCAGTTGCTCGGCCACCATTGACCGGACGTTTTCAGTTGGTGAGAGATCTGGAGAATGTGCTGGCCAGGGAAGCAGTCGAACATTTTCTGTATTCAGAAATGCCCGTACAGGACCTGCAACATGCGGTCGTGCATTATCCTGCTGAAATGTAACGTTTCGTAGGGATCGAATGAAAAGTAGAGCCACGGGTCGTAACACATCTGAAATGTAACGTCCACTGCTCAAAGTGCCGTCAATGCGAACAAGAGGTGACCGAAACGTCTAACCAATGGCACCCCATACCATCACGCCGGGTGATACGCCAGTATGGCGATGACGAATACACGCTTCCAATGTGCGTTCACCGCCATGTCGCCAAACACGGATGCGACCATCATGATACTGTAAACAGACGTTTTGCCATTCGTGCACCCAGGTTCGTCGTTGAGTACACCATCGCAGGCGTTCCTGTCTGCGATGCAGCGTCATGGGTAACCGCAGTCATGGTCTCCGAGCTGATAGTCCGTGCTACTGTAAACGTCGTTGAACTGTTCGTGCAGATGGTTGTTGTCTTACAAACGTCCCCATCTGTTGACTCAGGTATCGAGACGTGGCTACACGATCCGCTACAGCCATGCGGATAAGATACCTGTCATCTCGGCTGCTAGTGATACGAGACCGTTGGGATCCAGCACGGCGTTCCGTATTACCCTCCTGAACCCACCGATTCCATATTCTGCTAACAGTCATTGGATCTCGACCAACGCGAGCAGCAATGTCGCGATACGATAAACCGCAATTGCGACAGGCTACAATCCGATCTTTATCAAAGTCAGAAACGTGATGGTACGCATTTCTCCTTCATACACGAGGCATCACAACGTTTCACCAGGCAACGCCTGTCAACTGCTGTTTGTGTATGAGAAATCGGTTGGAAACTTTCCTCATGTCAGCACGTTGTAGGTGTCACCACCGGCGCCAGCCTTGTGTGAATGCTCTGAAAAGCTAATCATTTGCATATCACATCATCTTCTTCCTGTCGGTTAAATTTCGCGTCTGTGGGACGTCACCTTCGTGGTGTAGCAATTTTAATGTCCAGTAGTGTGTTATTATGTCATGCTTATTACTCAGTCGAGTTTCCCGCTTCGCTGACCCAAGCTGCAGCCCTCTGCCGCTAGAGGGCTCCGAACTGTAGCGTGGAACACGGCGGTATGTAACGTAACTACGTCAGTGCCTGAGAAACAGCGTACAGTAATCGAGTTTGAATGCAAAGTGTTCGTTCACACCCTCTCCTTCAGCGTGACAATGCCAGACCACACGAGCGCTGCGACGCCTGCAGCAGTCCGACACCTCGAGTTCACTGACATCGATTATCCTTCATACAGTCTCGACTTGACCCCATTCGATTTCCATTTCCAAAACTTAAAGAACACCATCGAGGACTTCACCTTTTCGGTTTATTGTGAGGATTCTAGGAAAACTTAACATACAGAACACTTGTGTGACCAATTCAGTGTATGGCACCCCCATCAAATCGGATTAAAGAAAGACATTGAAGCAATTCAGAAAAGCGCTGCCAGATTTGTTACTGGTAGATTAGACCAAAACTTGACTATTACGGAAATGTTGCGCGAATTCAAATGGGAATACCTGGAAGAAATGAGACGTTCTTTTCGCAAAACACCATCGAGAAAGTTTAGAAACCGGCATTCTCAACAAATTGCAAAATTTTTCTGACACCAACTAGCATATCGCTAAGAATCGCGAACACAAGAGAAATAATGGTTCGTACAGAACTATGCCGAGATGGAAGAGGAAAGAAAGTAAGCAATATTGGTGCAAGCTATCCTCCACCACGCACCTTATGGTGACTTGCGGGCTATGTGTGTGGATATAGAAATTCTAGTAACATCTTACCTGCATCATTTCTCATATCTTATTCCAAGGTTCCCAATAAATAATTGTTATGTAGTTTTCTTCCTACTTTTCGCATGAAAATCCTCTTATTTTCCTGTTGCAGTAGCCGGCCGAAGTGGCCGTGCGATTAAAGGCGCTTCAGTCTGGAATCGCAAGACCGCTACGGTCGCAGGTTCGAATCCTGCCTCGGGCATGGATGTTTGTGATGTCCTTAGGTTAGTTAGGTTTAACTAGTTCTAAGTTCTAGGGGACTAATGACCTCAGCAGTTGAGTCCCATAGTGCTCAGAGCCATTTGAACCATTTGAACCTGTTGCAGCATTCTGCAGTTTCTGTAAATTTTCTCAGAGGTCTAGTACGTCTTCACCACAAAGTGATTGTGATATTGTCTTAAATATTTCACACGGAATATGTTTTGTTTATTTTGGGAACAAGTTTTGCTGTTCCGTCGGAGGTACATTAAGTATACATAGCCGCGCGGGATTAGCTGAACGGTCTCAGCACTGCAGTCATGGACTGTGCGGCTGGTCCCGGCGCAGTTTCGACTCCTCCCTCGGGCATGGGTGTTTGTGTTTGTCCTTAGGATAATTTAGGTTAAGTAGTGTGTAAGCTTAGGGACTGATGACCTTAGCAGTTAAGTCCCATAAGATTTCACACTCATTTGAACTTTTTTTTTTTTTTGTATCCATAAGATTGTTTTTAATTTTCTGTTCTACAACAAAGCCTACAGCTGAATTAGTTTCTTATTCTGTGCCTCTGTACTAAAACACAAGTCCTAAACAGGCATGCAACAATCCAAAAATTGTTTGATGACAAAACATTCCGTGATCTCTGACAGATAATTTAGTACGCGAGAAGTTCCTGCTTGGTGAAACCTGAGCCGCTAAACGCAGTCGCATGCAGTCGAACAGGGTGTGCATATGGTTCTCGGTAATCTGCCACCTCACGTTTCGTTATTGAATAGACGGTGGTTACAAGACTCTGTGACGAACATATTGTTGGTGTACCGCCACGCGGAGTGGCCGCGCGGTTTGAGGCGTCCTGTCACGGATTGCACGGCCCCTCCCGCCGGAGGTTCGAGTCTTCACTAGGTCACGGGTGTGTGTGCTGTTCTTAACATAAGTTAGTTTAAGTTAGTTTAGTTAGTGAGTAAGTCTAGGGACCGATGACCTCAGCAGTTTGGGCCCTTAGGAATTCACACACATTTGAACATTTTGTCGGCGTACCACTTCTAAGGCATGTTCCTTGGCTCACATATCGTATGAGCGTGCAGATCCAGCAAGAAGTGGCTCCGTTCTTCTGACAAAAAGGCTCGCTCATTCCTTGTCGCATGTAGCCGGGCTTCGTCCTCATGAAATACGGTATGTACAGTCCCCTGAAAGAGGGGCTGTACCTCGGTCTCTAACCACTCCTGATGTATAAACTGCCGTTCAAAATGCCCTCAGTGCGTAGAAGCTGAACCTGCATGTTGCATTCAGACCCCCACCCGGACAAAATACACTGGTGTTACTGAAGTCATGCGATACCTCCAAATATCGTGTCGGACCACTTTTTGGTCGGCGCTGTATAGCAGCTCGACATGGCACAGACTCAACAAATCGTTGCGAATCCCTCGCAGAAATATTGAGCCATGCTGCCTCTATAGCCGTCTATAATTGTGAAAGTTTTGCTGGCGCAGGATTTTGTGTACGAACTCATCTCGTGATTATGCCCTACAGATGTTCAGTGAGGTAGATGTTGGGCGTACAGATGTTGGGCGTATGGGTGGCCAAATGTTTCGGTCGAAACGCCCAAATATTTCTTCAAACGAATCGCGAACAATGTTTTCTTTTTTTTTTTTTCTTTCCCTACCAACTTTTTTTTAATAAGAAAATAGGCGTCTTTCACTTATGACAAACAAAATTAGAATGTACATCCGTAGCAACAACAGAACAAGAGCACCTACGAAACCATGAAATAGAATTTGAAACTAATAGTATGATGATAGACAATAAAGATAGAAAAATGCAAGCAAATTCTGCACGCCATTCCACGTGCATGGCCCATCTGCGTACTGATTCCAGCGTGTGGAGCCCCATGACGGCGGTCATCCCATTCAGCCATCGGGGCGGACACTTGCAGTACTAGGACTCCTTTGTTCCAGCCGTCCCCGTCCGTCATACAGTTTCAATCTGCCACGAACTTTCACATCAGCACACAATCCGCCGCAGAGTGAAAACTTCATTGTGAATGCCACTGGGCGTAATTCTCTCGGCGTAAGCGCCACCTGCCTTTTTGATGTATAACTACATTAATTGTACCAATGCTCCCATACTGTTATAACGGGAGTGTTAAACGCCTTCCTTCTTTTTATTGTTACTTTATCTAAGGACGTTATTAATACTGATAATTTACACGTTGCCTTTGTACGCCAATTGGCACATGGTTCGCGCCATGAGCGCCACCTGCCGTGGTCTCAGAGTAACTACGCTCGCCGGTTACACTCAGTCGGTTGTGAGCTCTGCAAGATCCATGTACTAATTTATATTTACGTGACAAACCCTAGTTCTAGGGCTATATTTCAATTTTGACAAATGGATCTATGCCGACATTTGTAAAAACGGCGATGGTACATTAGTCCTTACTAATGTAAAATTGTAAGTACCAGTCGTCGTTCTGTAATGCAAGAGCTCTCTAATTTGTGTTAAAATCTATTCTTAAGTTTCATACTTTTCTAATGTAAGCTATGATGTTCATTGTCCTTAGGCCACCTTCTGAAGAAGACAAATTTATATTTCTCGAAACCTAGGTAAAGAATTCTTTATCCATTGCAACTGGTCGGCTGTTTATAATTTTATTCATTGTGAATGTACATGTTATTGAGTTCTTATGGTCTACATTGGCCAGAAGGGTGTGTAATCGCTGCATCGTATTAGACCTTGTAATGTGTAGTGTTCGCTCGCGTTCCGGTATTGTTGGCCACCCAGTGTGCTTCGTTGATTGGCCAACTCTCAGCCATCTTATCGCAGCCCGACCGGCCCACTAAATCAAGCGATCTTAATCCCACAGAAAACATGTGGGTCGGTTTGGAACAGCGTGTGAACAATAGCAATCAACAACCCCACACTTTCGTAGCTGAGCTACCTCTGATCATCACTGAATAAAATGGTTCACAATGGTTCAATTGGCTCTAAGCACTATGGGACTTAACATCTGATGTCATCAGTCCCCTAGACTTAGAGCTACTCAAACCTAACTAACCTAAGAACATCACACACATCCATGCCTGAGGCAGGATTCGAACCTGCGACCGCAGCAGCAGCGCGGTTCCGGACTGATGCGGCTAGAACCGCTCGGCCACAGTGGCCGGCGAATAAAATGGGCTGTGAGCACTTAACTTGTAAGGTCATCAGTCCCCTAGAACTTAGAACTAATTAAACTAACCTAAGGACATCACACACATCCATGATCGAGGCAGGATTCGAACGTGCGACCGTAGCGGTGGCGCGTTTCCAGACTGTAGCGCCTAGAACCGCCATGCCACCCCGTTTGGCATCACTGAATACCTTCAGCCGGATAAAGCAAACCTGAAGGAACTTATGTACTCTCTTCCTTGTCGATCTGAGGCAATTATGAAGGCCAGAAGCGGTGTTACACGCTTTTAGCGCGATTTCTCCTCAGGGTGACTAACTTTTCGATGTGTGCCTCTAACATCCAGACGAACATCACTGTGGGGCAGTATGAAGAGGGAGTTTTCACACTTCTACTACTACCATTCAGCAGGTGAGCTTGGCTTTGCACTGACCTTATTGATGACCCAAGAGACTTCGCTACTCAGTAATCTTAAATCACATTTTGCCGGTATGCCGTTCTACACATATTTCGCGTTTGGATTCATCGAGTCCTGATATTACAATTTTTCCACACCATGTTGTTGTTGTTGTTGTGGTCTTCAGTCCTGAGACTGGTTTGATGCAGCTCTCCATGCTACTCTATCCTGTGCAAGCTTCTTCATCTCCCAGTACGTACTGCAGCCTACATCCTTCTGAATCTGCTTAGTGTATTCATCTCTTGGTCTCCCTCTACGATTTTTACCCTCCACGCTGCCCTCAAGTACTAAATTAGTGATCCCTTGATGCCTCAGAACATGTCCTGTGCTAGAAACGTATCTTTCTGCTAAGATAAGTCGGAAGGTCAGTATTGCCTCACGTGTTCCAACATTTCTATGGAATCCAAACTGATCCTCCCCAAGGTTGGCTTCTACCAGTTTTTCCATTCGTCTGTAAAGAATTCGCGTTAGTATTTTGCAGCTGTGACTAATTAAACTGATTGTTCGGTAATCTTCACATCTGTCAACACCTGCTTTCTTTGGGATTGGAATTATTGTATTCTTCTTGAAGTCTGAGGGAATTTCGCCTCTCTCATATATCTTGCTCACCAGATGGTAGAGTTTTGTCAGGACTTGCTCCCCCAGGGCTGTCAGTAGTTCTAATGGAATGTTGTTTACTCCCGGAGCCTTGTTTCGACTTAGGTCTTTCAGTGCTGTGTCAAACTCTTTACGCAGTATCGTATCTCCCATTTCATCTTCATGTACCTCCTCTTCCATTTCCATAATATTGTCCTCAAGAACATCGCCCCTGTATAGACCCTCTATATACTCCTTCCACCTTTCTCCTTTCCCTTCTTTGCTTAGAACTGTGTTTCCATCTCAGCTCTTGATATTCATGCAAGTGGTTCTCTTTTCTCCAAAGGTCTCTTCAATTTTCCTGTAAGCAGTATCTATCTTACCCCTCGTGATATAAGCCTCTACATCCTTACATTTGTCCTCTAGCCATCCCTGCTTAGCCATTTTGCACTTCCTGTCGATCTCATTTTTGAGACGTGTGTATTCCTTTTTGCCTGCTTCACTTACTGCATTTTTGAATTTTCTCCTTTCATCAATTAAATTCAATATCTCCTGTGTTACCCAAGGATTTCTACCCCTCGTCTTTTTACCTACTTGATCCATTGCTGCCTTCACTATTTCAGTCCTCAAAGCTACCCATTCTTCTTCTATTATATTTATTTCCGTCATTCCTATCAATTGTTCCCTTATGCTCTCCCTGAAACTCTGTACAACCTCTGGTTCTTTCAGTTTATCCAGGTCCTATCTCCTTAAATTCCCACCTTTTTGCAGTTTCTTCAGTTTTAATCGACAGTTCATAACCAATAGATTGTGATCAGAGTCCACATCTGCCCCTGGAAATGTCTTACAATTTAGTACCTGGTTCCTAAATCTCTGTCTTACCATTATATAATCTATCTGATACGTTCTAGCATCTCCAGGGTTCTTCCATGTATACAACCTTCTTTCATGATTCTTGAACCAAGTGTTAGCTATGATTAAGTTATGCTCCGTGCAAAATTCTACCAGGCGGCTTCCTCTTTCATTTCTTAGCCCCAATCCATATTCACCTACTACGTTTCCTTCTCTTCATTTTCCTACTGTCGAATTCCAGTCACCCATGACTATTAAATTTTCCTCTCCCTTCACTACCTGAATAATTTATTTTATCTCATCATACATTTCATCAATTTCTTCACCATCTGCAGAACTAGTTGGCATATAAACTTGTACTACTGTAGTGGACGTGGGCTTTGTGTCTATCTTGGCCACAATAATGCGTTCACTATGCTGTTTGTAGTAGCTTACCCGCACTACTATTATTTTATTCATTATTAAACCTACTTCCGCACCATAACGTACTTTTTCAGCCAGTCTGGAGTAGTAGTGGAAGTGAAAATGTCAGAGGCTGAATTTAAGAATATACTCTGATAGAAGACAATACGAAAAAGAACGATAACAGATTATGACTGGAGGTCAGTAAATACATACAGGAATTAGCGGGTCGCCGACAGACGACGCCGTATACCAGGGTGTGGCGAGAGCGGGCTGAATCAGCTCATCTCGTGTAAGTGGAAAGCGACGATAAGGAAGCAGACGCGAGTCGACAGCAGTGCCTCCGCCGGTATCTGGAGAGCAGGTAAGCTGCGCAGCCGCTGCTGGCACATGCCGGCACTCTGATAACTGCCTCACACACATATTCTGTTCGAATGCCTGCACTGCAACATTATTCACATTTGACGCAAAAGTTCTTCTGAAAAACGGGTTAGCCGGCCATTTTGGCCTAGCGGTTCTAGGCGCTTCAGTCTGGAACCGCGCGACCGCTACGATAGCAGGTTCGAATCCTGCCTCGGGCATGGATGTGTGTAATGTCCTTAGGCTGGTTTGGTTTAAGTAGTTCTAAGTTCTAGGGGACTGATGACCTCAGATATTAAGTCCCATAGTGCTCAGAGCCATTTGAACCAAAAACGGGTTACCACAACGTAAGCGCTATCATAATACAAAGACTGCGTGGATCGTGTGAGTATTGGCTCAGAAAGTCGTGAATTACACTCTGGCGTGGAGTAAATACAATGACCACTTTTGTACAGACACTGTAAAGCGAGCAAACTACTAATCTACTGCACCAATTAGCGTACGGCTTTATAAAACGTGCAAAAAATACGGAGACTGTGCCAGTGAGTGACTTTTCAGTTGTCATGTATTTCATCTGTGAGTTTGTGGCAAGTCCCTTGTCTACCCGTCAATAAAGTAGAAAAACAGATGAGAGGCAACATCACGATCACTAACTGTAACGTGTAGTGGTAATTCTTCGTCTTATGCTGCGCAAAGATTAATGTAAAGTGAATTTTCTGCATAAACTGTACATAAGCGAAATCCATGCTAAGTTTATTTCTCAGATACATCCATATACTTTTAAAAATAATATGTAGTCCGTCTTTGCGATACCTGAGATTTGGTCCGTATATCAAACGAAATGAAACACTATTTCTTTTGTGCCTTCTTCTTTAGCTTCTTTTTTTTTTATCAAGCGTCTGCAGTAGCCTGTAATACGTGTTTATTTTATGGATATAACAATCGTGTTAAATAATGATTACAGATACGTTCCCATATTGCAGTTTCCATCGTTACTCTTTTAATCGATAGAAAATAACGCTTTGCAGCGCTAGTTTCGCAAGGTTAAATTACTACTCGGTTCCACTTATGAGTTTGTGATCTTATTACTCTGTTAGTGATATTTCTGGAGTTGTACTTGGTTGGTCTGCATAAACCAGGATCTGTTTTCGGCGTCTTCGAACATATTTCAATTTAACACCTCAGATTGAGTGTGTGTTTGTTGCATGTGTTTCCTGAATATAGTGATGCCAACTGTTTGCTGTGTGCTTTTCGTTCGTATTTTGTTTGTGTTTTGATATATGTATGTTTGTAGTTTCATATTAGTTCGTTACTCTGGGAAGCAGGTGACTTTTAAGTCGAGGGAATCGCAACTACTATTTTTTTTTCCTTTTTCCTTAAGTGTCTGTGATGGCAGGTTAAGACGGACCACACCCCTAATGACTTAGAAGCAGCAAACGGTAAGAAAATATAAACAATGCCTACATTACTTCATTTTATTACTGACTTGTATTGTTTAAACTACATGGCACTGTAATTTGATCTGTTTTTAAAAATAATAATATATGCTATTATGTATACCAAAAACGGATCAATAATAAATAAACTGAATAGGATCACCTACACAAGAGGTGGTTTGAGCGGTGGTGAGAGTGAGTGCTGGGTGAAACATATTTATGCTTATTATTGCACTAATACAAGAATCGTTTAATAAATATACTTGTATAAGGATTTGTAGAACGGTGTTAACTTTGCTACAAGCACGCCGTAGCATGAACCGTCCCATCGTTTTGTATTCTAAAAGATTGTTCCTGTTCCAACATACAAGAGTTTGTACGTTAGGCATTATAATAAGAAACTACATAGCTGAGTAATGTAATGCCCACTGACTATATATGCTCTGACCAAAGATGATGGGCGGTCATACCCTAAACTGATTAGCTAAAAATATATGATTAATTAAGTAAAAATTAATTCAAACAGCTTTTATCGGCACTTAGGTGTGAGAAATGAACTTCATTGGTGACAACTGAGATAATGCATGACTGAACGGGACAGAATGTAATGGCATTGGCAAAAATTTCATGTGAAGTGTGGTATACGTTCTGTTTCATTTATTGTATTTTACTACACTCTGTGTACTAGAATTTTCAATTTTGGCAGGATAATTTAATCCATACACTCTTTTTATCTGCAAACATCTACGTTCAAGCATTGTTAATATGGATATTATACATACACTCCTGGAAATGGAAAAAAGAACACATTGACACCGGTGTGTCAGACCCACCATACTTGCTCCGGACACTGCGAGAGGGCTGTACAAGCAATGATCACACGCACGGCACAGCGGACACACCAGGAACCGCGGTGTTGGCCGTCGAATGGCGCTAGCTGCGCAGCATTTGTGCACCGCCGCCGTCAGTGTCAGCCAGTTTGCCGTGGCATACGGAGCTCCATCGCAGTCTTTAACATTGGTAGCATGCCGCGACAGCGTGGACGTGAACCGTATGTGCAGTTGACGGACTTTGAGCGAGGGCGTATAGTGGGCATGCGGGAGGCCGGGTGGACGTACCGCCGAATTGCTCAACACGTGGGGCGTGAGGTCTCCACAGTACATCGATGTTGTCGCCAGTGGTCGGCGGAAGGTGCACGTGCCCGTCGACCTGGGACCGGACCGCAGCGACGCACGGATGCACGCCAAGACCGTAGGATCCTACGCAGTGCCATAGGGGACCGCACCGTCACTTCCCAGCAAATTAGGGACACTGTTGCTCCTGGGGTATCGGCGAGGACCATTCGCAACCGTCTCCATGAAGCTGGGCTACGGTCCCGCACACCGTTAGGCCGTCTTCCGCTCACGCCCCAACATCGTGCAGCCCGCCTCCAGTGGTGTCGCGACAGGCGTGAATGGAGGGACGAATGGAGACGTGTCGTCTTCAGCGATGAGAGTCGCTTCTGCCTTGGTGCCAATGATGGTCGTATGCGTGTTTGGCGCCGTGCAGGTGAGCGCCACAATCAGGACTGCATACGACCGAGGCACACAGGGCCAACACCCGGCATCATGGTGTGGGGAGCGATCTCCTACACTGGCTGTACACCACTGGTGATCGTCGAGGGGACACTGAATAGTGCACGGTACATCCAAACCGTCATCGAACCCATCGTTCTACCATTCCTAGACCGGAAAGGGAACTTGCTGTCCCAACAGGACAATGCACGTCCGCATGTATCCCGTGCCACCCAACGTGCTCTAGAAGGTGTAAGTCAACTACCCTGGCCAGCAAGATCTGCGGATCTGTCCCCCATTGAGCATGTTTGGGACTGGATGAAGCGTCGTCTCACGCGGTCTGCACGTCCAGCACGAACGCTGGTCCAACTGAGGCGCCAGGTGGAAATGGCATGGCAAGCCGTTCCACAGGACTACATCCAGCATCTCTACGATCGTCTCCATGGGAGAATAGCAGCCTACATTGCTCCGAAAGGTGGATATATACTGTACTAGTGCCGACATTGTGCATGCTCTGTTGCCTGTGTCTATGTGCCTGTGGTTCTGTCAGTGTGATCATGTGATGTATCTGACCCCAGGAACGTGTCAATAAAGTTTCCCCTTCCTGAGACAACGAATTCACGGTGTTCTTATTTCAATTTCCAGGAGTGTATTTTGGCATAATATAGTGTCTGAAAAAGGCCATTATTTTCTTTTGATAATCATGAATGCAGGCATGATCTTCAAACGGTATTGCAGAACAAATACGTGAACTTAATATATGATGTCTAGTGCGTACTTTTTGATATTTGTTCAAACTTTCTTTGGCACAGAAATTTGTTGCCTCACAATCTGCCCCGCAACAACGTATGATAGTGTTGCTAAGAACTCAAATTTTCTCTGCAGAGTGAGCGACAGGTGTCAGATATCACCATAGTGACTTGGTTAAAGTAATCAATTTGTTTGATAAATTTCTTCTTCCTCTAGTTATCTGTGTATTCTTTTGCTGGAAAACATAATCAGAATTCCCAACATTGAATTTCCAGAGTTCTACCTAATGAAATATTTCTACGACTGCTTGAAAGATGTATTACCGCTTGGGCAAGTCATTTCATCTCGATGACCATAAGAGATTTGGCATCCATTGCTGCAGAAATACTACCTGAAGTTTTTGCAGGGAATTCGGCCTTAGTTATAAGCGTCCACGTTGCTCATGTG
Organism: Schistocerca americana; assembly: GCF_021461395.2. NCBI lineage: Eukaryota > Metazoa > Arthropoda > Insecta > Orthoptera > Acrididae > Schistocerca > Schistocerca americana. Next base: position 739,236,894 of record NC_060119.1, on the reverse strand, counting down.
TATTTTCTAATGTCATCTATCCACTTCCCATTATGGGCGCCAACGCCAGAGTTCTCTGTAGTACTCTGCATATCGATGACCGTTCAACGCTGCCTCACGCTAACGGCCATTACATGCGTCATCGACATCATGTCCCAGTGGTAGAGACAAAGAGTACTGCAGCGTCTACGGCAGTAGTTCTGAACGTTTCTTAGACCATTACCCCCCCCCCCCCCCCCCAGTGCAGTCAGGCACTAGCTGGTACCTCTGCCCTCCCCCCCTTCCCCCCCCTCTTCTGTTATCTGTTACCACCCTTCCCCCACATTATCGCCAACTTTAGTACCTAATGAAATACTTTTCTTGAAACACTTCAAATTTTAGAATGATGAATCATGAATGATATTTAGTTGTGTGTGTATGTGTGCCTATCTGTGTGTGTCTGTGAGAGAATGAATGACGAAGGAAGCAAACTATGCACTTGTTACAAAACATACTTTCCCTGCATTACTCCTCTCCATTGCGACATTTTCCTGACCTGCACACTGCAACCAATTTAAAATGTTTGCACTATACGTTCGTGAATAAAAAAAAATGGCTCTGAGCACTTTGGGACTTAACTTCTGATGTCATAAGTCCCCTAGAACTTAGAACTACTTAAACCTAACTAACCTAAGGACATCACACACATCCATGCCCGCGGCAGGATTCTAATCTGCGACCGAAGCGGCTCCAGACTGTAGCGCCTAGCACCGCTCGGCCGATCAGGCCAGCTGTTCGTAAATCACTTGTTTTCTGCACTCCTTTCTTCTGAACTAGTAGAAATTGGAAGACTTCAGGCTGTTAATGCTTTGTGTCTGATCACAGCCACTACTAGTAATAATACGAATAATAATACTGTGTACAGCACTATAGTAGCTCTTATGTAGTTACTTCTGTGTCGAGCTATCAATTAATTCTTTTACCTATTTCGAAGCGAGTAATGAAGCAACTTCTGGACCACTTCAGATACTGTGTACAACTTGGAGAAGAAGTTTTCTTGAGATATTTTGCATTTGTTGCATATAGGTCTCACTTTCATCACCAGCGATGTACAGGACAAAGCACAACATATGTGTGTAGTGGATGAACTATGTGAGGAACCTGTAACCTAGACCGCGTTACAACTTATACACTCCTGGAAATGGAAAAAAGAACACATTGACACCGGTGTGTCAGACCCACCATACTTGCTCCGAACACTGCGAGAGGGCTGTACAAGCAATGATCACACGCACGGCGCAGCGGACACACCAGGAACCGCGGTGTTGGCCGTCGAATGGCGCTAGCTGCGCAGCATTTGTGCACCGCCGCCGTCAGTGTCAGCCAGTTTGCCGTGGCATACGGAGCTCCATCGCAGTCTTTAACACTGGTAGCATGCCGCGACAGCATGGACGTGAACCGTATGTGCAGTTGACGGACTTTGAGCGAGGGCGTATAGTGGGCATGCGAGAGGCCGGGTGGACGTACCGCCGAATTGCTCAACACGTGGGGCGTGAGGTCTCCACAGTACATCGATGTTGTCGCCAGTGGTCGGCGGAAGGTGCACGTGCCCGTCGACTTGGGACCGGACCGCAGCGACGCACGGATGCACGCCAAGACCGTAGGATCCTACGCAGTGCCGTAGGGGACCGCACCGCCACTTCCCAGCAAATTAGGGACACTGTTGCTCCTGGGGTATCGGCGAGGACCATTCGCAACCGTCTCCATGAAGCTGGGCTACGGTCCCGCACACCGTTAGGCCGTCTTCCGCTCACGCCCCAACATCGTGCAGCCCGCCTCCAGTGGTGTCGCGACAGGCGTGAATGGAGGGACGAATGGAGACGTGTCGTCTTCAGCGATGAGAGTCGCTTCTGCCTTGGTGCCAATGATGGTCGTATGCGTGTTTGGCGCCGTGCAGGTGAGCGCCACAATCAGGACTGCATACAACCGAGGCACACAGGGCCAACACCCGGCATCATGGTGTGGGGAGCGATCTCCTACACTGGCCGTACACCACTGGTGATCGTCGAGGGGACACTGAATAGTGCACGGTACATCCAAACCGTCATCGAACCCATCGTTCTACCATTCCTAGACCGGCAACGGAACTTGCTGTTCCAACAGGACAATGCACGTCCGCATGTATCCCGTGCCACCCAACGTGCTCTAGAAGGTGTAAGTCAACTACCCTGGCCAGCAAGATCTCCGGATCTGTCCCCCATTGAGCATGTTTGGGACTGGATGAAGCGTCGTCTCACGCGGTCTGCACGTCCAGCACGAACGCTGGTCCAACTGAGGCGCCAGGTGGAAATGGCATGGCAAGCCGTTCCACAAGACTACATCCAGCATCTCTACGATCGTCTCCATGGGAGAATAGCAGCCTGCATTGCTGCGAAAGGTGGATATACACTGTACTAGTGCCGACATTGTGCATGCTCTGTTGCCTGTGTCTATGTGCCTGTGGTTCTGTCAGTGTGATCATGTGATGTATCTGACCCCAGGAATGTGTCAATAAAGTTTCCCCTTCCTGGGACAATGAATTCACGGTGTTCTTATTTCAATTTCCAGGAGTGTATAATCAATATTAGTGTCTTACAGAATTGTGATAATAGTGATGATCTTTTGAATATAATTTAGTTTCGTGATTGAAGCAGGATCGAATCGTTTAATTTTTGCCCCTCAGAAAATTTCATTTCACCCCCCAAGGGCTAATTACACCCAAGTTGGGAACTACTGGTCTACAGTATTGACGTCACGGTGAAACATTGGAACAGGTGTATACCTGTTTGTGTCGACGGATTTGCTGGGAAAATAAACTGTAACTGGATCGTACGTAATTGTGCGGCACACATTTTCCACAAGGCATGCGAATTTCGTGGCAGGCGTTCTGCATGCCAAGTGCAGTCATACTGGACAAGTCCCGCCTCAACTTGTGGTACAGCAATGGCCTCGTACGTGTTAGCAGTTTCCGTGGTGACGCAGCCTGGCAGCTAACATTGTTGAGCGACGTGACGGACAGATCTGCTCGCGATACGTAAATTATCATTTTTCTTCTTGACTCATTAAAAGTCTGTGTCGTCTTTCTCAGATATCGAGTGAGCTGTTGTGTCACCAAACAGCATAGTGACCTAAGTAGGATAACTGTCGTCCAGGGCAAAATTACACATCGTGTCCCTCCTCACATACACACACACACACACACACACACACACACACACACACACACAGACCGGCGCCCCTCCGCCACTTCTCCCACGGCCCCAATTCCTTCCGCACGCACACACACACACACACACACACACACACACTGCTGGAATCCATGAAAACTGCGCCCAGTGAAATTTGCACCCAGTCAGAAATCTGAGGCCAATAACTGCTCCCTTCGTGTCACAGCTTACCTGCGCCCGGATCGTCGTAATTACTCTAAACTACCTGCTCTCCGTATACGGTCGATCTGCGCGCCGATAGATCTCCATTACCTCAGTAGCCTACTCTCTGAACAAACCGCTCGAGATGTAGAGTTGACGTACCACTTGTGTATTTCCGTCACAGTAGTTCCGATACGGAAGTTTCAACGATCTTTTAGAGTGACGTTCACGCAGTGGCGTAGCTAGGCACATCGGTACCCAGTGCAGACTTGTAATCTATCAAGCCCCCCCCCCCCCCCCCCCCCCGCCAGTCTCAAAAAAGCATAAAATGCAAGATTTGTGTGTAGGGGTTTTTGATTAAGTAATCAAAGTACAACGTTAACTACTTCGCAAACAGTTTTTATGGATGAAAACGAATAAGTAAAACGCATTAAAAAGTACACACCAGTTTAACTGACTATTAAGGAAGCAGAACAAGTAACTAAGATCTCCTTAGTGACAGGTGACTAGCACATAGATTAGAACTTCTTCCTTCTCTTTCGGTTCCAAATTTTGAAATTGCCCCATCAATATCAATATCTTCAGGTAGTCCATTTTTTAACGACTAACTGCTAAATTAGACACTCGTGCTTGACTCATAGTGGACTCAAGAATTCTCTTACATAACGCTACCGAAACACAAATCTTAGCGCCAAAATAAAGTTGTGGTTTCGAGAAACAAATCTTCTTAGTCGTGAAATTTGTGCAAAGACGCCGTCTTCAGGACTCTCATATCTGTCAAATGATTTCTGTATGATCGTGGGAATGACTAGGATCTGAAGCAGCATCTGACATACGTTCCATATTTTTGCAACGTATATCGATTCCTTGTAGAAAACTGTCGATGCACTCTTAGTACTGACCTTCTCAGTTCGCAGCGTTCTGTATAGTACGGCTTGAAAATGCGTTTTCAGAAACCTCTAGGTAACGCCCCGCAGCTCTTCTACCTACCGGGCAAGGAGATTAGTGGCCCTTCCGCGACCTTTTCTGGGCGCAAATTTGAATGGACGCAAATATCAGTGCGTGCAGTTTTCAGTACACTGTCTTCTCATCTTTTGTTTAATCCCCGTCGCTGCTTATTCATTTATTGCGATCGACACGATTTCTCAATAAAGTAAAAGATTGTTTGTTTTCTGGTCTTCACCCCAGATATAGGTTTGATACAGCTCTTCACGCTAGTCTATGTTGTGTAAGCCTCTTCATATCCGAGTAACTGCAACTTACATCCATTTGAATCTGCTTGCTGTATTCATCCTTTGGTCTTCTTCTATATGTCCTCTCAACCGACTCCTTCTAGTCAGGTTGTGCCATAAAATTCATTTTTCCCCTGTTTGATTCAGTACCACGTCATCAGTTACTCGATCTACCCATCCAATCTTCAACAAGCTCCTGTAGTACCCCATTTCAAAAGCTGGTCTTCTCTTCTCTGAACTGTTTGTCGTCCACGTTTCGCTTCTACCCAAAGCTAAACACAAGACAACTATCCGCTTTTTTTATCAGTCTTCCGACTAGTTTGATGTATATGCCTGCCACGAATTACTCTCCTGTGCCAACTTCCTCATGATAACTTGAAAACGCCATGTCAGGGAAATACGGGACATAGTTCAAAATATCCCAATCAAGTGGGTCCAAGAGCGCCTTGATGGCTAAGACTGTGTGAGGACGGGATTCGTACACCAAGCACATTCCTCTCGTCAATATTAGTTTTGAATGCTCCTTTTAAGTTTTATTAGGGCCTCACAATATCGCTGTGCATTGATGGTCTCCACCTGAGCAGAAATTCGACCAAAATGATGCCTTTTGGGCCCCAAAAAAATGAGGCCATGCTATTTTTTGCTCGAAAATTGTGGTTTTGAATTTTTAGCAGATGGGTAAACTGTGTGACACAACAGCGACGACTGTCTTTTTGTCTCAGGCGTGTAATGAACCACACACACTTCATCTCTAGTAACAAAAGAGCTCAGCAAATCCTCACCTTCCAATTCGCTCAAGAAACTCGCAGGAGCTACTGACTCCATTTTTCTTGTGCTGCTCTGTCAGCTGTTTTGAGACCCATCTTGCGCACAATTTCCGCTATCCCAGAATTCTTGTCAGTGTCTCGTATTAGAGAGTTCTGAAGCGTTATGGAAACATCGCAGAAATTTCATCCATTGTCAATTGGCGGTCTTCTCGAACAGTTTCCTCGATTTTTTGTACCAACTCATTATTCAAAATGGAAGGTCTTAGACTCCTCTGTTCGTCGTGAACTGAAACGACGCCTTTTGTACCGTTCCATAAAAATAATAACAATATAAGATTCTGTCATAGAATTAATGTCGCGACGACGAGAACACAATAACTCAGACGGCTGCTCCGCCACCTTTCATATGCCGCGGCTCTGCTGCGGGAGACGCGCAACCCCATGTCGACGGATGACAATAGTCAAAAACATTGTAAATAGGTTGTATAGATTTAGTTATTATTATTAGGTTAGTGTTGAAGCACTATTTGGTGTACATTCCATGTTCTCCCCTCCTATCCCTGAGCGTAGTTAACGTTAGTTGGGAAACAGATGACTTTCCGTAGCAGAGAAGCTCTACAGCGTAATACGAACTTAGTGACCAGAGATAGTCGGTTCACTGAAAAAAGCTTGGAGGTGGAGAGGCTGGTCACGGCAGCTTTTTCGCGCGTTCATCCCCTCCACTGAAGCCCAGTAAAAACGTTAGGTACCCACATATTCGGCAGACGGGGACAGTGTAAGAAGAACGGTAAGGGAGCAGACGTACCTTCAATACGCTTGTCTCCAAATTCAGAACAAAAGTATTTGAATATTTAATAAATGTACTAATCCGTTCTGTTTCTAGCACATCAATGCATAGGGAAAGACTTCATGTCGGCTTTCTGTGAAATTTGTTAAGATTTTCCTTAAAATGGAGAGAACTCTGTTCCTTGTTCCTCGCCACGTGGTAGCCAGTGCTGACGTTTAAGCCTCTTACATTCCCCTGTTACATTAACTGCAAGCCCTTACAGCGTGTGAAATGACTAGATTAACGAAGGAAAAGATCTCCGTTCTGGCTAGTGAATTTCGTGACGGATTGTTCTTCGTGACACATGAGCCTTCATGTGGACCACGTGCACAGTGCCGCTCTTAAAGCAACTGTTGCCCACCGCCGATGATGTCAGATGCCGAACGGAATCGATTCAGTGATCCTTACCGCTTCACGGCCCTTTTCACACACGCGCTAGGTCGATTTTGCAAGCAGGATACCGGGTGATGTGTTTGACCAGGGTCACGTGGTCATCGGCACAATAGACGAGTTCAGTAAGCTAGGCGCGCACACACGAAAGAAGTTTAGAAAGTGAAATGTTTTCTTGTACGCAAAAGGTGACCACGTGTCCGTTAAAGATCTGAATGCGAGTAGTTAATCTCTGTTCTCTCCCCAGTACTCTCTGTCTTATTATATTCCTATCTTATTGTACACTACTGGCCATTAAAATTGCTACACCACGAAGATGAAGTGCTACAAACGCGAAATTTAAGCGACAGGAAGAAGATGCTGTGATATGCAAATGATTAGCTTTTCAGAGCATTCACACAACGTTGGCGCCGGTGGCGACACCTACAACGTGCTGACATGAGGAAAGTTTCCAACCGATTTCTCATACACAAACAGCAGTTAACCCGCGTTGCCTGGTGAAACGTTGTTGTGATGCCTCGTGTAAGGAGGAGAAATGCATACCATCACGTTTCCGACCTTGATAAAAGTCGGATTGTAGCCTATCGCGATTGCGGTTTATCGTATCGTGACATTGCTGCTCGCGTTGGTCGAGATCCAATGACTGCATAGTAGAATATGGAATCGGTGGGTTCAGAAGGGTAATACGGAACTCCGTGCTGGATCCCAAGGGCCTCATATCACTAGCAGTCGAGATGGCAGGCATCTTATCCGCATGGCTGTAACGGATTATGCTGCCACGTCTCGATCCCTGAGTCAACAGATGGGGACATTTGCAAGACTACAACCATCTGCACGAACAGTTCGACGACGTTTGCAGCAGCATGGACTATCAGCTCGGAGACGATGGCTACGGTTACCCTTGACGCTGCATCACAGACAAGAGCGCCTGCGATGGTGTACTCAACGACGAACCTGGGTGCACGAAAGGTAAAACGTCATTTTTTTCGGATGAATCCAGGTTCTGTTTTACACCATCATGATGGTCGCGTCCGTGTTTGGCAACATCGCGGTGAACGCACATTGGAAGCGTATATTCGTCATCGCCATACTGGAGTATCACCCGGCGTAATGTTATGGGGTGCCATTGGTTACACGTCTCGGTCACCTCTTGTTCGCATTGACGTCACTTTGAACAGTAGACGTTACATTTCAGATGTGTTACGACCCGTGGCTCTACCCTTCATTCGATCCCTCCGAAAGCCTACATTTCAGCAGCATAATGCACGACCGCATGTTGCAGGTCCTGTACGGGCGTTTTCCAGCACATTCTCCAAATATCTCACCAATTGAAAACGTCTGGTCAATGGTGGCCGAGCAACTGGTTCGTCACAATACGCCAGTCACTACTCTTGATGAACTGTGGTATCGTGTTGAAGCTGCATGGGCAGCTGTACCTGTACACGCCATCCAAGATCTGTTTGACTCAATGCCCAGGCGTATCAAATGGTTCAAATGGCTCTGAGCACTATGGGACTTAACTTCTGAGGTCATCAGTCCCCTAGAACTTAGAACTAATTAAACCTAACCAAACTAAGGACATCACACACATCCATGGCCGAGGCAGGATTCGAACCTGCGACCGTAGCGGTCGCGCGGTTCCAGACTGTAGCGCCTCGAACCGCTCGACCACCTCGGCCGGCCCCAGGCGTATCAAGGTCGTTATTACGGCCAGAGGTGGTTGTTCTGGGTACTGATCTCTCATGATCTATGCACCCAAATTGCGTGAAAATGTAATTACATGTCAGTTCTAGAACAATATATTCGTCCGATGAATACTGGTTTATCATCTTCATTTTTTCTTGGTGTAGCAATTTTAATGGCAGTAGTGTATTTGATTTCTCATTTCGTGTAGTGGAATGCATGCACACTAAAATAACGAATTACGGGTTGTGGCAAGTAGACGCAGTCCCAACAACTCTCTCACGTGTTTACGCAATGTACGCTCATAGTGATAATAAGTCTCTATCTTAATAGCTTTGTGTGTCAATGACGGTTTTGTCTAAATCGTAGTGATGTTAATATTTGTCTACGGCGTGGTGTATGTCGATTACAATGTTATGCTATTCAGTTAATTCAGTTAATAAATAATTAAATGATGAATAGAAGAATCTTTAACATGCAGACAAACATCCCCTGTAAAGCAGCAGAATAAGTCGGATGCCACCAGCACATGCCGACTAGGAAACTCCTCCCGAACAGGCCATGAAGGCCCAACGGTACTGACCGGCCGCCGTGTCATCCTCAGCTCATAGACGACACTGGCTGCGGATACAGAGGTCAGCACACCTCTCTCCCGGCCGTATGTCAGTTTCCGAGACCGGAAACGCAACTTTTCAATCAAGTAGCTCTTCAGTTTGCCTCACAAGGGCTGAGTGCACCCCGCTTTCCAACAGCGCTCGGCAGACCGGATGGTCACCCATCCAAGTGCTAGCCCAGCCCCACAGCGCTTAACTTCGGTGATCTGACGGGAAGCGGTATTACCACTGCGGCAGGGCCGTTGGCACAAGCCGACTAGACAAAAATACAATGATCACTGGGTCACATATTAGCATGTGTAACCCCCAGTGCCTTTGATTACCAGTAAGTGTGAAAAAGTAAAGAAACGTTCTGCTCTTCTCTTTGGACCTCTCTCATTCTCTCCCTAGTTATCCGTTGCACGATTATAATATCAGGCAATATTAATTCACAAAATCGATTTTCGGTCACTTAGTGACCATCTTCAGTGCTGTAATATATAACTTAAATTAGTAAGCACTGGTGTCAATAAGCTTACGGCTATCACATAGTCTATGTGATCGCCGTAAGCTTATTGACACCAGTGCTTATTAATTTAAGTTATATATAACAGCACTGAAGATGTCACTAAGTGACCGAAAATCGATTTTGCGATAATAAACAAAAATATACGACCAATGCTGTCTATCCTTCCAAGTATACCCATTATCTGGTCGTAGTGCACAGGACACTATGGAGTCGCCAATCAATAATATTAATTCAAGTAACTATTGCCGTAAACTGCCGGTTTTCTCTCATTCTTGGCCTTTTTCTACGGTTGTGAACCGGAAGTAAAGCAATTCCACGCATGTTTGAGGACTGTTCCAACAGTAAAGGGGTGCGTCCCAAAGAACAGTTTGAATAATAATAAAGAAGGGACAAATTCGAATGATCATACAGACTAGGTATAGGAAAGCAAGCAGTCGTTAAGTTTCATTTGGTCTCTCCCTCTCCCAGAATTACTAATTCTCTTCTGTTTCTCACCTCCCCACAGCCGTCTGCTTTCAGAACATTTGTTCTGCCTCCACTAAACTCTCTGCACCACTCAAACACACTCCTGTTCATAGGACCTTCCCCGTAAACCGTTTTGATTCGCGTTAACATTTCGATAGGTGTAATTCCTTCCGCGAGTAGCAAGCGGATCACAGCATGAGGCGCACAAAAAAAAGGTTGAAATGGCTCTGAGCACTATGGGACTTAACATCTGAGGTCATCAGTCCCCTGGAACTTGGAACTACTTAAACCTAACTAACCTAAGGACATCACACACATCCGTGCCCGAAGCAGGATTCGAACCTGCGACCGTAGCAGTCGCGCGATTCCGGACTGAAGAACCGCTGAAGAACCGCTAGGCCACCGCGGCCGGCTGAGGCGCACATTTGGCGGTATTTCTTACCGACGTCTTCCTCGCAACTGGACACTTGCAATGGCGGTTTAAGTACTATCGTGTTTTTCCAATGTTCGCTCTGGTCATGGGATCCCCCTCCCCACTCACTGTTGCCAATCCTCAAAAAATAAGAAAATAAAAACACAGTCCGTTGTGGTCACAGGACACTTACATTCTGAATATGCCTTGTACGCAGGCAGCGGAAGCACCAGCCGTTACGGACGTTCCCCGTGCCGTGAATACAATTTGCGAGGTCGGCGGAAGGCCCACTGGCGTTATCGGATTCCCGGTTCGGTGACTCCACGTACAACCGAGCTGCCTTTTTACACACTGCCTCAGCACGCGCCGGTCCGCAGAGCCATTAACGACGGAAAACTAACCGTCTTTACAGCAACCCTTCGTACACACTCATGTTGGGAACGCATTCCCAACAATACTTTACTTGTCATCCACAGACAGCTGAACTGTCAAATATTACGTGGTTTCATTTTAATATGCTACATTTTGCCAGGTCCGGATATAGTGATGGGGTGGAAGGGGAGGGGGGGGACAAATCAGTGTTCTGCTCCCCCCCCCCCCCCCCTCCCGGCCCCCCCCCCTCCTGGCGGCAATTTCAGGGAGAACCATATTCATACTATTAAAAAAAAAAAAATTGTTTTATAAAGCGCCTAGCATCCAGCGCACGTTAGTCTATCGATTGTTCATACGATTTTGTGTTGGTTTTTGAAAATATTTGAACACATTCCAAATTCATTTCTGAACGAATTATAAGTTGATTTTTGAATGCGTGCAAAGCGTATGTTTCTGCTAGGGAAATCCTCATCGCATCAAGAAATAAAAAACTTTCCCGCAGACAAAAGGGAATGAGGCTACACGAGCTGAGCCGAATAAACCAGAACGGTTGAATACCAAACGTTGTTTGTTTGTAGGGTTGAGGTAATCAAATAGAGAAACTACATCAGTCTTGGGTACGATTCGTATTAATAGCTTTTTCAGTATTAGACAACGACAGTTTGATTTTCCATGTAGCAAAACGTTTGACCAACTTTGATAAGGTAATAGATTCTTTCACAGAAAGGAAAGCACGCCGTGGAAATTTGTAGCAAGATTAGAGAGCAAAAAATGCTATTGCCTAAGGATTGAGCAAATGTGTACTGTCTTGCTTGTCTCATGTCTTTACTGGTTTTATGTTTCCAACATTTAATTTTATGTCACAAAAAAGATAAAGTTATTAGCTAACAGGCAATAAAGAGTGCAAATTTTGTAAAGAGTTCTTATTCTCCAAGTCACAAATAATCCCACCAAGTACTCATTGTGTCTTTTTTAAGGGAGCTAGAATGTGAAACCGGGCGCCTCGGAGCAGAAGAGGCAGCACTGTCCTAGATATCGATTTGATGGTTTCCATTACGAAATATACCCTTTTGAATTCCACAGAGCGAAATACAGTGACATGCGATGGAGGAATGCTATGTAAGGAGGCGTGGCACTGCACTTTGGCACACTTAAGACCAAGTAACAAGTTTTACCTTTTCTCGAACATATATGTTTTATATATCAGCCTCTTCAGAAAAACGTGCACTACAAGATGAACGTATTTTTGAAAAATTGATTTATTTTTTAATTTTTGACGCTCGAGTGGGAGGTAGGGGGCGCGCGGAGAGGGGGGGGGGGGCGGACGCCAAAATCAAGTTTTTGCCCCGGTTTGGAAATATAGTAGATTCGCGGCTGAATTTTGCAGTAGCAATAGAGTGAATACTGGAAGTGAATACCTTTTTGGCGATCGACACAACTTTATTATCAATCACAAATGAGTTCTAGCTCGAATTTTGCTGGTCAATTCTGATTAACAAAAAGGAGCCGGCAACACGTCAGCTATATCAGCTATATATTTTAACTCCCAATACGCGCTGCAAAATGTCCATACTTTGCAGTAGGCTTATCATTCTATTTCGTCACACAATCCTCTCGTGCATAACATTCGAAGCTTATTAAGTATTTATATTAGGGAAGTGTTGTCACTGTTGACAAAAGACCATCGTTCACCATCTTCGAAAAGTCGTTGACATGTGTCATCGCAGTTCAAATGACCTTAGCGACTAAAAAGTATTCTACGCAAGCTCGTTATGGGAGAAATTATACCTGATGCGGCACGCCACATACTCCCCTCTTGTGCCAACCTTTTCATCTCCTAGTGGCATTTGCACCCTACATCCTGAATTATGCGATGGATATAGTCAAATCTCTGTCTTCCCCTACGGTTTTTACTGCCTACAGTTTCGGTTAGCACCCTGGAAGTTATTCCCTGATGTGTCAAAGTTTTCCATACGTTCCTTTCCTCGGAAATTCTGCGTAGAAACTCCTCATTCCTTATCACACCAGTCAGACTGATCTGTAGCACCACATCTCAAACGTTTCGATTATCTTCTGTTCCGGTTTTACCACTATCCACGGTTCACTGCCATAGAATGTTGTGTTCTAATTGTACGTTCTCAGAAATTCCTTACTCTACTTAAGGCCTGTGTTTGATACCAGTAGACCTCTCTTGGTGAAGAACGTCCATTTTGCCAGTGCTACTCTGTTTTTTATATCGTCCTTGGTCCGACCGTCAAGGGTTATTTTGCTGCCTAGGTAACGGAATTCCTTAACTTCATCTACTTCGTGATCACCGGTTATGGTAAGTTCTCGCTGTTGTCATTTGTGCCGCTTCTCATTACTTTCATCTTTCTTCGATTTACTCTCAATCCGTATTCTGTACTCATTAGACCGTTCACTCCATTCAACAGGTCTTGTAATTTTTGTTCAATTTCACCCTCAATTTTAATACCATCCTTGAACGTTTTTTACCTCATTGTTTCCTCGATTAGAGATTGAACAGTAGGAACGAAAGACTGCATCGCTGTCTTCCGTCGTTTTTAATCAGAGCAATGTTTTCTAGGTCTTCCAGTCTTGTTGTTCCCTCTTGCTTCTTGTACCGGGTGGTTATAATTTAACTTTTCCTATTTAACACATTGTAACACGGAAACTAATTACCGTACGAGTACCATACTTGGTAGCATTAATGTCCAGAGTATGGGGTGCATGATTTCCACGCGTCGGACGCCACCATCCAGTTCCAACTATGGCCACCTGGTGCAGTGATTGGTCATTGTGATTCTCATTCACCTTGAAATTTCTGTATTCAAATGTGTGAACCTGTACTTACATTGCTGAATGACTGAGAAGATGAAATTTCTACGTTATTTGATTCTGAAACAGCTGAGTAAAACTGAACGTACTGAGCCTACTTTCTCTTTTTCTTATCTGTCAACACTGACCCACAATATTCTAGCGCAACACAATCTGACTGCTCAAAAAAAAATTACAACCTGACTTCAAATAATTAATACAAAAGAATGGCCCTGAATAAGAAGCAATCCTGACAATAACCTATACATTTCATTAAGCACTTACCTCACAAAAATCTTCATTACGCGAACTACTGCAATACAGCGAGCGTCAATACTGCCAGTTAAAGAAAAGATTCAAACTACTAAAGCCAGTTACTGCTAACAGGCATGTGGTTAGCAAAGGAAAGATTTTGTTGCAAACCAAATAATGTATTTTTTACCTTAATAATGCGACATCCAGTTCAAACACGAATATAAGTCGTCATTGACATCCAGTACAAAGATATATAATCATGAATAATTTTCAATCTCCAGACCTAACACTTCAGACATCTACCCTCCATCAATGCTAAGCTCTCGTATTTAACATCCATCACTGCTGGCTGTTCACCTCCAACTGCCCAACAGTATTTCCATCACTGCTGGCGACGAACTTCCACCTGCCCAACAGTACTGGCGATTAACTTCCAACAACGAGTCCGACCAGCCACAGAGTCTCTTACAAAGAAAGCGCAGTCAGAGATCCAATGAAAAGCGCTACATAGCGCTGCCAACACAGAAGCAGCCCACTTACAACCGGACCAGTCGCAGTGCACTTGACGAGGACAAAAGAACCAGGGCATTATTGGTGGAGTTGTACAGGGTGTTACAAAAAGGTACGGCCAAACTTTCAGGAAACATTCCCCATACACAAAGAAAGAAAAGATGTTATGTGGACATGTGTCCGGAAACGCTTAATTTCCATGTTAGAGCTCATTTTAGTTTCGTCAGTATGTACTGTACTTCCTCACCGCCATGATTTCATACGGGATACTCTACCTGTGTTGGTAGAACATGTGCCTTTACAAGTACGACACAACATGTGGTTCATGCACGATGGAGCTCCTTCACATTTCAGTCGAAGTGTTCGTACGCTTCTCAACAACAGCTTCGCTGACCGATGGGTTGGTAGAGGCGGACCAATTCCATGGCCTCCACGCACTCCTGACCTCAACTCTCTTAACTTTCATTTATGGGGGCATTTGAAAGCTCTTGTCTACGCAACCCCGGTACCAAATGTAGAGACTCTTCGTGCTCGTATTGTGGACGGCTGTGATACAATACGCCATTCTCCAGGGCTGCATCAGCGCAACAGGGACACCATGCGACGGAGGGTGGATGCATGTATCTTCGCTAACGGGGGACATTTTGAACATTTCCTGTAACAAAGTGTTTGAAGTCACGCTGGTACGTTCTGTTGCTGTGTGTTTCCATTCCATGATTAATGTGATTTGAAGAGAAGAAATAAAATGAGCTCTAACATGGAAAGTAAGCGTTTCCGGACCCATGTCCACATAACATATTTTCTTTCTTTGTGTGTGAGGAACGTTTCCCGAAAGTTTGGCCGTACCTTTTTGTAACACCCTGTATATTAAAAGAACGATAATGCTGCAGCTGCACTTCGAGAATATCGCCGGCTGAAAGGGTTACGGAAGGGTTTTTTTTCTCCACCTGCTGTGCGGAGCATGATGAAGAACTTCGATTCAACTGTAGAACTGGGCGTCGCTCCGGGAAGAGACCGACGACCGGTTGCACCACAGGTGGTTGGTGAAATCGCTGTTGCTGTGGCAGACAACGATGCGCACAATTCCCGATCGTCAGGCAGTGCGCGTGCTCTATCACGACAGTTGAACATCCCGTGGTCCACTGTACGGAAGGTGCTTCGAACCATTCTCAAATGGTATCCGCACAATGTTCATATCGTACAGCAGCTTGCGCCACAAGATGCACAACGTTGACTTCGCTCTCCACTTTCTCGCAAGGATTGAAGTTAACTAGGGCTGGCCGTCGACCGTCCTATCGTCAGACGAAGCACTTGCTTCTCTGATGGGTGAGGTGAACACACAGAACTGCCGAGTGTGGGGATCTTCACCACCAGTCACTGTGCCTGAAGTTCCTCCATATGGTGAACGTGTCACCGTATAGTGTGGCTTCATAGCTACATTTATCATTGGCCCGTTCTTTTTTGAACAGGTTGGCTCTCCAAGGACCAAAGACGTACAGTGCGACCGGCCAACGTTACTACGACATGCTTCGCCAGTATGTCATACTCACCCCACAGGATTTCTATGAGACTTAACATCTGAGATCATCAGTCCCCTAGAACTACTTAAACCTAACTAACCTAATGACAACGCACACATCTATGCCCGAGGCAGGATTCAAACCTGCGATCGCAGCGGTCGCGCGGTTTGGAACTGAAGCGCCTAAAACCGCTCGGCCACAACGACCGGCCCCTACAGGAGAGAGAGTTCTAATGCAACATGGGGCCCCACTGCATATCGCTCGTGGAGTTCACCGAAACACGTTTGGAAACGATCGAATTATCAGTCGAATTATACGTCGATAGTTTCCAGATGGTTGGCTGGCACGATCACCTGATCTCACTCCCTCTGATTTCTGGTTGTGAGGCTACCTGAAGTACAGGGTTTACCACGGGAACATTCACACCTTTGCTGATCTGAAGCGCAGCGTATCAAGAGAGATAGCCAGCATACCTATGTACATGCTTCGCTCTGCTGTGCAGAATGCAATCCTGCGCTTTCAGAGTCTTCTGGACACCGATGGGTGCCATATTGAGCCTATTTTGGTGGCAGCACATTAAAAGTGTTCCAATTGAACTGATTCTGCATTATTTCTCTTCTCCATGCCCTTGACATTAATGCTACCAAGTTTGGTACTCGTACGATAGTTAGATTCCGTGTTAAACGTGTTAAATAGGGAAAGTTGTAAACTTATTTGTTCGTCGCTGACATAGAACACGCAAACGTTCTTTCCTGCCCGTCTGGGCAAGCTGTGCAGTGACTAGAGTACATGTAATGAAGTCGATCATTCGATTGTAATACTAGCATTTTAATTTGATATCCCCCACAACTGACAAAATTTACAAAAAATGTGCTTTGTCTACCCACACACTCCTGAGGATGGCACATTAACAATTTGCAATTACGCGCTACTATTACCGGCAGCTACGTTGATAAATACTCGGCACCTCGCAAGGATAACTACCAGATCAAGAATATTAGGTAATTTGTTGGAAGTGGTTAAGCGTTGGTGAAAATCACGCTTCTGAGCACACAAAGAGCTCTAACCGCAGAACTCCGCACGGAACACGCGTTGCTGCAGTGCTGTGATACAGACCGTATATTTCCCTTCGAAGGCGATAGCCAAGACGCCATCTTCAGGTCCGTACCACTCGATGGCTGAAGGCGAAGTCCTCTCTCTCGACAATTCTCCCGTCTCACACGCGTATGAAAACACGGCTGAAGAATACCCCGTTTCGGCCAATGTCGAACGCTCTATTATCGCCGAAATCCCTCCAAAGGCATTTCTGACATCTACCCAATGATCGAGTAGCTCATAACGCCCCTAGTGAAACGAAATTCCCGTCTTCGCCACGTGTTGTCTAGCACAGGTGGCTCCGGATGCCGAGCTATCCCCAAAAGCGCCGTATTGTCCTGCGTTTCCGGTGACCGCTACCTGCCGCCCACGGCAGCCCGGCGAGCTACGGCCAGCTGCAGACTTAATATTCTACAATTCTCAACTTCCGACACTATTCACCAACGCTTTAAGTTAGTGACTTAATCATGCAGACATGCAGGGAATACTGCTTGAGAGTGCCTCATATTCATCATAATTCAATAGAGTCATGATCGGATGCCCTTGCCAGTCCCTTTATTATTAATACTAATGTTGATAAGCTGACGTGTAAGTGCCCATGTCCTGGTACCTTGTTGTTGTTGTTGTCTTCAGTCCTGAGACTGGTCTGATGCAGCTCTCCATGCTACTCTAGCCTGTGCAAGCTTCTTCATCTCCCAGTACCTACTGCCACATACATCCTTCTGAATCTGCTTAGTGTATTCATCTCTTGGTCTACCTCTATGATTTTTACCCTCCACGCTGCCCTCCAATACTAAATTGGTGATCTCTCGATGTCTCAGAACATGTCCTACCAATCGATCCCTTCTTCTAGTCAAGTTGTGCCACAAGCTCCTCTTCTCCCCAATTCTATTCAATACCTCCTCATTAGTTATGCGATCTACCCATCTAATCTTCAGCATTCTTCTGTAGCACCACATATCGAAAGCTTCTATTCTCTTCTTGTCTAAACTATTTATCGTCCATGTTTCACTTCCATACATGGCTACACTCCATTCAATACTTTCAGAAACGACTTCCTGACATTTAAATCTATACCTGATGTTAACAAATTTTTCTTCTTCAGAAACGCTTTCCTTGCCATTGCCAGTCTACATTTTATATCCTCTCTACTTCGACCATCATCAGGTACCTTACAAAGTTTAATTATAACCACCCATTACATACAGTATATCACCCATCTTTCCCTGTAGTCTACTCCTATTTTTCTCGGAATGTCCAGCATCTTGCATCATTTCACACTCTCGAATGCTTCTTCTAGATCGGAAGATTCTGTGAATTATTTAGATTTTTCTTGAGATTTGCTGCCATTATCAGGCACCAAATCAGAACTGCCCTCTGGTGGGTTTACCTTTTCTTAAGAGAAACTGATCATCGTCTAGCAAACAGAAAACAGTAAACAAGATTAAAATGGAAAGGTGTGCACACAGGCAAAGTTACAGGCAAGGAAATTCTCAAGCAACGACGAATATGGAAACAGCTTATTCAGTAACTTGAAAGGGAAATCAGCACTATACTGCAAAAGCACTGCAGTACGTGAATTAAGTTTTGTAGCATTCCACATGAACTGCCTGGTGGCACATCAAAGCAGTTCACTGCCATAACAATCAAGCTGAAGGCTGTAAAATATCACAGTTTCGCTTGCGGTGTCCTGAGTGCGGGTCACGGAGCACAATACGCAATGTCTGCCAGTGCACTCCAACCACAGACTCATGAGGCTCCAGGACAACGCCGGCCGGTCCATCGACCACTCAGTCGGCGCCGCTATCTACGTGTTGTCCTCCCACTAACAGGGCTCTGGCGCACTGTAGTGTGGCCGTGGCGGGGCTTGCGGCTGGTCGGCTGCGCCCAGATTTACATGGAGAGCGACTGCGTAAAGCGCACACAGCCGACTGCGGCCAGCCGCTCCGTCCAGCCAGAACAGGGCGAGTCAAAAAGGACTTTACAACTATGGAATGATTAGAAATTTATCGAGATAACTTACACAATCGGTAGACGTGTCAGTTTGCAGCAAACAAATTCAAGTTTCACATAAATCTGACAAGTGTCATTTTGGTGCAATGTGACTACAATTGATAATGCGACAGGCATCCCACCAGAGATCGATTTCTTCCCACACTCGTTGCAGCAAATCGAGCGTAACTTGTGCAGCGGCAGCGTAGATTCGATTTTTCAGGTCGGCTAAATTGTTTAGTATGCCAGTCTCGCGAGAAGTACGTCGCGTTTATTTTTGTGCACTGGGGGCAAAGCTCTTCCTAACCTGTACTGGCAATGGCAAGGAATGCGTTTCTGAAGAAGAAAAATTTGTTAACAACGAGTATAGATTTAAATGTCAGGAAGTCGTTTCTGAAAGTATTTGTATGGAGTGTAGCCATGTATGGAAGTGAAAGGTGGACCATAAATAGTTTAGACAAGAAGAGAATAGAAGCTTTCGATATGTGGTGCTACAGAAGAATGCTGAACAGTAGATGGGTAGATCGCATAAATAATGAGGAGGTATTGAATAGAATTGGGGAGAAGAGGAGCTTGTGGCACAACTTGACTAGAAGAAGGGATCGGTTGGTAGGACATGTTCTGATACATCGAGGGATCACCAATTTAGTATTATAGGGCAGCGTGGAGGGTAAAAATCGTAGAGGGAGACCAAGAGATGAATACACTAAGCAGATTCAGAAGGATGTAGGCTGCAGTAGGTACTGGGAGATGAAGAAGCTTCCACAGGATAGAGTAGCATGGAGAGCTGCATCAAACCAGTCTCAGGACTGAAGACCACAACAACAACAACAACAACATCATCATCAACATGCGGGCGACCTGTTGATTTATCATGTCGTGTGAACAACCCGTCTCAACAAAGTTCTACATCTACATCCATACTCCGCAAGTCACCTGACGCTGTGTGGCGGAGGGCACTTTGAGTACCTCTATCGATTCTCCATTCTATTCCAGTCTCGTATTGTTCGTGGAAAGAAAGATTATCGGTATGCCTCTGTGTGGGCCTAATCTCTCTGATTTTATCCTCATGGTCTCTTCCCGAGATATACGTAGGAGGGAGCAATATACTGCTTGACTCCTCGGTGAAGGTATGTTCTCGAAACTTCAACAAAAGCCCGTACCGAGCTACTGAGCGTCTCTCCTGCAGAGTCTTCCACTGGAGTTTATCTATCATCTCCGTAACGCTCTCGCCATTACTAAATGATCCTGTAACGAAGCGCGCTGCTCTCTGTTGGATCTTCTCTATCTTTTCTATCAACCCTATCTGGTGAGCAGTATTCAAGCAGTGGGCGAACAAGTGTACTGTAACCTACTTCCTTTGTTTTCGGATTGCATTTCCTTAGGATTCTTCCAATGAATCTCAGTCTAGCATCTGCTTTACCGACGATCAACTTTATATGATGATTCCATTTTAAATCACTCCTAATGTCTACTCCCAGATAATTTATGGAATTAACTGCTTCCAGTTGCTGACCTGGTATATTGTAGCTAAATGATAAAGGATCTTTCTTTCATATTAACAGAATCTTCCGTAGGTTTTTGGTAGAACAACATTATAATAATAAATGAAAAGCACCAGTTTGCTTTTGTTCTACAATATTACTTTTATTGCTAACCGGTTTTCGGCTTACAAGGCCATCTTCAGACATTTACAGAGTATTATCACCAAAGAAGTCAAATGTTAGCAGACAACATTGGAAGAGAAGTAACACATCTAGAGTGAAGTAGAAACATACAGTAAGAACATCTTTGCAATGAAATAGTAAAAACTGAACAGTACATAAATATCAATGGAGTTGACAGGAAAACCTTTAGCATAAAATAGGAATAGCATGCCTACATAACAGTTTCTATTAATTAACAGAACTAATAAAATAAGATAAAATTAGTACTAGTCAAGGCTGCATCAAGAGGTATGAAACATGTAAAGTGATACACAACCAATTAAAAAAGAAGAGACAGTTGTCAATGTAAATAGAGAATGTATTCGCAGCACATTACATTTGTCTACATTGAGATTCAATTGACATTCCCTGCACCATGCGTCAATTCGTTGCAGATCCTCCTGCATATCAGTACAGTTTTCCATTGTTACAACCTCTCGATATTCTACAACATCATCCGCAAAAAGCCTCAGTGAACTTCCGATGTTATCCACAAGGTCGTTTATGTATATTGTCAATAGCAACGGTCCTACGACACTCCCCTGTGGCACACCTGAAATCACTCTTACGTCGGAAAACTTCTCTCCATTGAGAATGACATGCTGCGTTCTGTTATCTAGGAACTCTTCAATTAAATCACACAATTGGTCTGATAGTCCATATCCTCTTACTTTGTTCATTAAACGACTGTGGGGACCTGTATCGAACGCCTTGCGGAAGTCAAGAAACACGGCATCTACCTGGGAACCCGTGTGTATGGCCTTCTGAGTCTCGTGAACGAATAGCGCGAGCTGGGTTTCACACGACCGTCTTTTTCGAAACCCATGCTGATTCCTACAGAGTGGATTTCTAGTCTTCAGAAAAGTCATTATACTCGAACATAATACGTGTTCCAAAATTCTCTTGAGCCAAGAGTAAATTGTAGGCCTGCCTGTAAGTTCTTCAGCGTATTCGGTAAGAAATTTACTCCGCACAGTTGTTGCAGAGTTCGTTTCACGAAACAGAACACACGACGAGCACGCTCCGTACCAGTGAAAGCAGCTATTTTACCTGTGCACTACACTGGCCGTCCTGGTGCCGGAATAGGGTACTGTGATGAATGTAATTTGATGTTGTTTCCTCCAAAATGACACATCTACCGATTCTGTTAGTTATCTCAATAAATTTATATATCGTTCCAAAGTTGTAAAGTCCTTTTTGACTCACCCTGTACTTTGTCATGCGACCAGTCGCCGGCCAGTCAGCCGCTGCGGTCAAAGTTGCACGCTGGGCGGGTCAGACATTTTCTCCGCTCGGGGACTCGGTGTTATATTGTCCTTACTTTCGTATCGTCGTAACTGACAAGGAAATAGTGCCCAGTACACTATTGTATCATCTGTGCATCGAGATGCTGAATGAGAACGATCCGAAAGCCAATAAAATGAAAAAAGAAAAGGTTGCACGCAGCTGCTTAGGACAGCGTGCACACCAGAATGGTACAGTGTGGCCAACCGTCGATGCGTTTCCAGCCGCGTTGATTTTTTTTTTTTTTTTTTTTACATTTGATTCCTTGTTTGTTACTGTCATTCTGAAAAGGAAATTTCTGTCATTATGGACTTCGAAACGGAGACGTTTATTAATAAAATTAGATAGGGGCCTGCTCCCCGTAACTTGTCATCCGAAGAACGTGCAAATAAAAACCTGAGAAAGGAAATGTGGGAGGAAACGACTATAATGTTCGGTGGCAGTGAACGTACAAAATCACAGGAACAAAACGCACTCTGTAAGTTCTTTTATGTTCATTTACTTTTTATTAACAGAACACATACATGTAATTCACAGAGTGTAATCCGACAGCCGTGGCAGACCGCCGTAACGTATGTAGTAATTGGTAAGAAAAGTGACACAAGTCAAGAAACGTGTTTAGTTTTTCTCACTCAAAAATACGTGTGAAGTGGCCCAACGTGGAGGAAAAACGCCACATATCGACCTCGCAATTTGTCCATTTCAGGACATTTTTGTCAGTTTTGTTGTAGGCTACTTCACGATTCGCCACGGCAAGAACGGTGTCACTTCACCGTTTCTACTGACAGGTGTGTACCGGTCATTCAACGACAGCGGCACATTCTGAACAAAAAATGATTTTAATGGCTCTAAGTACTATGGGACTTAACATCGGAGGTCATCAGTCCCCTAGACTTAGAACTACTTAAACCTAACTTAAACTAAGGACATCACACACATCCATGCCCGAGGCAGGATTCGAACCTGCGACCGTAGCAGCAGTAATGTTCCGGACTGAAGCACATTCTGAGTTTTGACACTTTTCATGTATAAGGTTAATGTAACGTTTAGTATCATTTATTATTACAATGTCTGAATCTTACATTACGATGTTCTTCAGACGTACTTGCATCCACGTATGAGGTGGGCCAGCCCGATCGTGGCTAAATGGCCGTGTTGGAAAACTGCATCTGAAGGACCAGGCACTGTTTTGACGATAACAGCTGTAACAAAAATTACGAAATTTTGTGAGCTACAGCAGACAAGAAAAAAAAACTGAAATTTCTGCTGTAAACACAGTTCATTTTGAATGTCATTTCTTTATGAAAAGTGTTCCTACTTTGTATAATCCAATTGATGATCTTATGTTTTCGTAAACTGTGTTCCTCAAATTGTACCTAATTGATGTTCCTTAAAATTGTATTACTTTTCATAAAATGAAGTTTTGCATTTGCTGTTTTTCTAATATAACAATTTCAACTACTTTTTCTTTTTTATTTTAACTGAAGTATTAATTTTGCCTGATGGAAGTTCGAATCTCAGAGTAAGTAAAAAAATTCATTATTTGGGATGCAAAAGTGGCAAAAGTTTGCAAAAGGAGTCATAAAAAAGCAGTTTTTAGAAAATCAAAAAAGTGACACAACTCAAAGAATTAATTAATAATTACCTGATAGCACATCACATTCGACGAGAACAGAGGCCGCGCGGAGTGGCCGCGTGGTTAGAGGCGCCATGTCACGGATTGCTCGGCCCCTCCCGCTGGAGATTCGAGTCCTCCCATGGACATTGGTGTGTGAGTTGTTCTTAGCCTAAGTTAGTTTAAGTTGTGCGTAAGTCTAGGGAGCGATGACGTCAGCAGTCTGGTCCCTTGGGAATTCACAAACGTTTGAACGAGAACAGAACTAAATGTCCACACCACTGTTGTACAGATTATAATAAAATTTACTGCCAACATTACTTACTTGAAATATAAAGGACGCTTACACTATGTCAGTATGAATTATGTAAAATTCTTTAAGTCGATTTGTCTCAAGTATTACATTTTTTAGTTGTGTCACTGTTCTTGCTGAGGTGTGATATGTTTTTGTAGTGCTAATTGGGTCTTATGTAAATTGAAGATGGAGAGGGAAAGAGAGCAAAGGAAGGGGAGGGGATCAGTGGTGTGACTGTATCGGGACATAACGCGGAATCAGCGGCGACGAGTGAAAATGTGTACCGGACTAGGATTCGAGGCCGGGATCTCCTGCTTACTAGGCAGGTGCGTCAACCACTGGGGCCATCTAAGAGGCAGCGTTATCTCACCCGTGCGGGCTATCTCAGCACGTCTCATGGCGGATGCACAGAAACGTCTGACCTCCGGTGGGAATCTCAGAGAGCGAGGAAATAGACAGGGAAAGCGGACAGGTGGCGCTCGATGAGAATGTGGACCAGCCATGAGGCGTGTCGAGATAGTTAGCGCAATTATAATGATGCCGTGTTTCGGTTGGTGCAGTGGTTAACGCATATGCCTAGTGAGTAGGAGATCTCGCATTCGAATCCGGTCCGGTACACATTTTCACTCGTCGCCGCTGATTCTGCGTAATGTCTCGATGCAGTCACACCAGTGATCCCCTCCTCTTCCTTTCCTGTCTTCCCCTCTCCACCTTTAATTTATATGTGATGTGTAACAGCTGCGGAAACTGCCTAGTGTCTCTTCTTTCGGACATGTGCAACGTGCGCTCTGCGGAACGTCTAGTTCGAGAGTGACAACAGTTGAATATCTTTGTCTTTCACAAAAAAAGGAACAACGATTCCTTTGTGAGTGAAATTGCAACATAGTAAGTAGTCACTATTTTTACTATTTTCGTTTCACCTCACAATTCCAGACGTATACAGCCAATGGCTAACTCCGTGGCCTCTATCATGCAACTGAGCTGCGACCAGTCTACTGCCACACATTAAATACAATAAATGAATTCGCATCTACGCATAAGGTCAACCATCAGCTGTAGAATGGAATGACGACAATGTAAATTTGTGGCGGACCGGGACTCGAACCCGGACTGCTCGCCTTACCATTTGGCTATCCGTGCACGACTCACGGCCAGCCCCAAATTCTCGTACGTCGTCGACCATCTACGACCTCTACTCTTACATCCATTATGTATATTCCCGTACAGGTCAGAGATTGTACTTGAAAGTCCCTTGCCCGGTATCGACAGATACACTGAAGCGCCAAAGAAACTGGCATAGGCATGCGTATTCAAACACAAAGATATGTAAACAGGCAGAATACGGCACTGAGGTCGGCAACGCCTATTTCAGACAACAAGTGTCTGGCGCCGTTGTTAGATCGGTTACTGCTGCTTCAATGGCAGGTTATCAAGATTTAAGTGAGTTTGAAAGTGGTATTATAGTCGGCGCACGAGCGACTGGACACAGCATATCCGAGGAGACGATGAGATGGGGATTTTCCCGTACGTGAATATCAGGAATCCAGCAAATCATCAAATCTCTGATATCGGTGCGGCCGGAAAAAGATCCTGCAAGAACGGGACCAACGACGAGTGAAGAGAATCGTTCAACGTGACAAAGGTGCAACCATTCCGCAAAATACAGCAGATTTGAATGCTGGACCATCAACAAGTGTCAGCGTGCGAACCATTCAACGAAACATCATCGATATGTAATTGCGTAGGCTTCCGCGGCCAGAGTAGATCGACATAAAAGTTTTCTGGATATTGTACCGCGTCGTATTGTATAAAACTACTGCTGGAGAAAACCAACGTTTCGGTCACGGTTGCAGCGGCCGTCTTCTAGGTCTGGCAGAAGATGGGCGCCGCAACCGTGGCCGAAACGTTGGTTTTCTCCAGCAGTAGTTTTATACAATATGACTCGGTACAATACCCAGAAAACTTTTATGTCCACTGACTGGGAGCCGAAAGCCCACTCGTGTAGCCATGATGACTACCACGACAAAAAGATTTACGTCTGGACCCGTCAATACCGACATTTGACTGTTGATGACTGGAAACATGTTGCTGGTCGGACGAGTCTCGTTTCAAATTGTATCGAGCGAATGGACGTGTACGGGTATAGAGATAATCTGGAGGCTCTGTAATGGTGTGGGGCGTGTGCAGTTGGAGTGATATGGGACCTCTGACACGTCTAGGTACGACTCTGACAGGTGACGCATGCAGAAGCATCCTGTCTGATCACCTGCATCCTTTCATGTCGATTGTGCTTTCCGACGGACTTTCCAGCGGGACAATGCGATACACCACATATCCAGAATTGCTACAGAGTGGCTCCGGGAACATTCTTCTGAGTTTAAACCCTTCCGCTGGCCACCAAACTCCCAAGAAATGAACATTATTGAGCATATCTGGGATGCCTTGCAACGTGTTGTTCAGAACAGATATCCACCCCCTCGTACTCTTAGTGATGTATAGACAGCCCTGTAGGATTCATGGTGTCAGTTCCCTCCAGCACTACTTCAGTCATTAGTCGAGCCCACGCCACGTCGTGTTGCGGCACTTCTGCGCGATCGCGTGGGCCTTACACGATATTAGGCAGGTACACCAGTTTCTTTGGCTCTTCAGTGTAAAAATGATTTTGCAGTACCTGTGTTACTCTGATTGCGACGCAAATTGCCTTCGGACATGCACAGGCACTGCAGTACCATATATATCGTTCATAATAATTCACTGCCAGGCGTGCCGGCTGGCCACAGCCCAGGTCGCATTTGCTGTGTCCACGGCCAGTCGGTGGTCGTGAACGTGGACGCACTAGTGAGCCACCGCCCTAAAGCCGTCTTTACAATGGGCGTGTTTCCCATCGCGAAGCAAGCCGAGCGTTGTGTTCGTAGTAGTTGCTACACGGTCTGAAACGATGTGCTGCATCTCCCGGAAAGTGCTCCTCGCCATGATTTGCGACCTCAGCGCTCTCCAGCGACAGTCTGCTGCATCTGGCGCGTAGATCACACCATTTCTTTACAAATGTAACTGCGCTAACTCTGTTAGCAAATGTCAAAGAAAAGAGGAGAAAATCGCGAAGAAGATTCTGGACTCGTGGGTAGCTCGAAGAGCGAATAACGCTGTACAAGGAACTGATAGACATCACCAAGTACAAGTTATTTGTTAACTCAGTTGAATCTGCATCCTACCTTCGGTTTTAATTGAATGTACAGGGCATCCCAAAAAAACACCGGCAAACTTCACGGACAGGTTTCTTACACTAAAACAAAAAAAGGTCTAGTAAACAAGTGCTGTAAAGCGCATATCTTAAGAGCACATATTCATCTTCGATACTATGAAACACATCTCTTTTACTGCAAGCTCTTCGCTTTCCATATTTTTGAAAGAGGCAGTATGGACCAAAAACAAAGAATGTTTACTTAACATGGGATGTAAAATACATACCTCAATAGCTCTGAGCTCTTGTTCATTAGAAGAGATATGTATCACACAGGCGAAGATGAGTGAGTGTTCATAGGTCTTAAAGTATGTATTTCACTGGACATTTTTTATTGTTTGGTCCATACTACCTCCTCCAAAAATATGGAAAGCAAAGAGCCAGCAGTAAATGAGATATGTTTGATGGTATCGAAGATGAAAAAGTGCTCATAACTCTTAAACTATGCATTTTCAGCCTATTTTTACTAGACATTTTTTACTTATTTATGTATAAGAAAACTGTCCCTATAGTTTGTCGGAGTGTTTTTGGGACAACCTGCAGTTAAAAGTATAAAGTCTAATGTCGATTTACGCTTGTGTACCAAACTTCTCGAGTTTGCATTGACTACCAACACTCTGAAGTAACGTATGGATTTCATTTGAGTTGGAGATTTTTTCGAAGCTGCTCGCCACAACTGAAAAAGATATTTAACAGAAAGATACAAACATGAGGCAGTCCATTATCCCAAAACGTACGTATATACACTGAAGAGCCAAAGAAACTGGTACCTGGCTAATATCGTGTAAGGCCCACGCGAGCGCGCAGAAGTGTCGCAACACGACGTGGCATGGCCTCGACTAACGTCTGAAGTAGTGCTGGAGGAAACTGACACCATGAATTCAGCAGGGCTGTCCATAAATCCGTAAGAGTACGAGGGAGTGGAGACCTCTTCTGAACAGCACGCTGCATGGTATCCCAGATATGTTCAATAATGTTCATGTCTGGGGAGTTCCGTGGCCAGCAGGAGTGTTTAAACTCAGAAGAGTGTTCATGGAGCCATTCTGTGGCAATTCTGGATGTGCGGGGTTGCGCATTCTACATCTACATCTACATCTACATTGATACTCCGCAAGCCACCCAACGGTGTGTGGCGGAGGGCACTTTACGTGCCACTGTCATTACCTCCCTTTCCTGTTCCAGTCGCGTATGGTTCGCGGGAAGAACGACTGTCTGAAAGCCTCCGTGCGCGCTCTAATCTCTCTAATTTTACATTCGTGATCTCCTCGGGAGGTATAAGTAGGGGGAAGCAATATATTCGATACCTCATCCAGAAACGCACCCTCTCGAAACCTGGCGAGCAAGTTACACCGCGATGCAGAGCGCCTCTCTTGCAGAGTCTGCCACTTGAGTTTGCTAAACATCTCCGTAACGCTATCACGGTTACCAAATAACCCGGTAACGAAACGCGCCGCTCTTCTTTCGATCTTCTCTATCTCTTCCGTCAACCCGACCTGGTACGGATCCCACACTGATGAGCAATACTCAAGTATAGGTCGAACGAGTGTTTTGTAAGCCACCTCCTTTGTTGATGGACTACATTTTCTAAGCACTCTCCCAATGAGTCTCAACCTGGTACCCGCCTTACCAACAATTAATTTTATATGATCGTTCCACTTCAAATTGTTCCGCACGCATACTCCCAGATATTTTACAGACGTAACTGCTACCAGTGTTTGTTCCGCTATCATATAATCATACAATAAAGGATCCTTCTTTCTATGTATTCGCAATACATTACATTTGTCTATGTTAAGGGTCAGTTGCCACTCCCTGCACCAAGTGCCTATCCGCTGCAGATCTTCCTGCATTTCGCTACAATTTTCTAATGCTGCAACTTCTCTGTATACTACAGCATCATCCGCGAAAAGCCGCATGGAACTTCCGACACTATCTACTAGGTCATTTATATATATTGTGAAAAGCAATGGTCCCGTAACACTCCCCTGTGGCACGCCAGAGGTTACTTTAACGTCTGTAGACGTCTCTCCATTGATAACAACATGCTGTGTTCTGTTTGCTAAAAACTCTTCAATCCAGCCACACAGCTGGTCTGATATTCCGTAGGCTCTTACTTTGTTTATCAGGCGACAGTGCGGAACTGTATCGAACGCCTTCCGGAAGTCAAGAAAAATAGCATCTACCTGGGAGCCTGTATCTAATATTTTCTGGGTCTCATGAACAAATAAGGCGAGTTGGGTCTCACACGATCGCTGTTTCCGGAATCCATGTTGATTCCTACATAGTAGATTCTGGGATTCCAGAAATGACATGATACGCGAGCAAAAAACATGTTCTAAAATTCTACAAGAGATCGACGTAAGAGATATAGGTCTATAGTTTTGCGCATCTGCGCGACGACCCTTCTTGAAGACTGGGACTACCTGTGCTCTTTTCCAATCATTTGGAACCTTTTGTTCCTCTAGAGACTTGCGGTACACGGCTGTTAGAAGGGGGGCAAGTTCTTTCGCGTACTCTGTGTAGAATCGAATTGGTATCCCGTCAGGTCCAGTGGACTTTCCTCTATTGAGTGATTCCAGTTGCTTTTCTATTCCTTGGACACTTATTTCGATGTCAGCCATTTTTTCGTTTGTGCGAGGATTTAGAGAAGGAACTGCAGTGCGGTCTTCCTCTGTGAAACAGCTTTGGAAAAAGGTGTTTAGTATTTCAGCTTTACGCGTGTCATCCTCTGTTTCAATGCCATCATCATCCCGTAGTGTCTGCATATGCTGTTTCGAGCCACTTACTGATTTAACGTAAGACCAGAACTTCCTAGGATTTTCTGTCAAGTCGGTACATAGAATTTTACTTTCGAATTCAATGAACGCTTCACGCATAGCCCTCCTTACGCTAACTTTGACATCGTTTAGCTTCTGTTTGTCTGAGAGGTTTTGGCTGCGTTTAAACTTGGAGTGGAGCTCTCTTTGCTTTCGCAGTAGTTTCCTAACTTTGTTGTTGTACCACGGTGGGTTTTTCCCGTCCCTCACAGTTTTACTCGGCACGTACCTGTCTAAAACGCATTTTACGATTGCCTTGAACTTTTTCCATAAACACTCAACATTGTCAGTGTCGGAACAGAAATTTTCGTTTTGATCTGTTAGGTAGTCTGAAATCTGCCTTCTATTACTCTTGCTAAACAGATAAACCTTCCTCCCTTTTTTTATATTCCTATTAACTTCCATATTCAGGGATGCTGCAACGGCCTTATGATCACTGATTCCCTGTTCTGTACATACAGAGTCGAAAAGTTCGGGTCTGTTTGTTATCAGTAGGTCCAAGATGTTATCTCCACGAGTCGGTTCTCTATTTAATTGCTCGAGGTAATTTTCGGATAGTGCACTCAGTATAATGTCACTCGATGCTCTGTCCCTACCACCCGTCCTAAACATCTGAGTGTCCCAGTCTATATCTGGTAAATTGAAATCTCCACCTAAGACTATAACATGCTGAGAAAATTTATGTGAAATGTATTCCAAATTTTCTCTCAGTTGTTCTGCCACTAATGCTGCTGAGTCGGGAGGTCGGTAAAAGGAGCCAATTATTAACCTAGTTCGGTTGTTTAGTGTAACCTCCACCCATAATAATTCACAGGAACTATCCACTTCTACTTCACTACAGGATAAACTACTACTAACAGCGACGAACACTCCACCACCGGTTGCATGCAATCTATCCTTTCTAAACACCGTCTGTACCTTTGTAAAAATTTCGGCAGAATTTATCTCTGGCTTAAGCCAGCTTTCTGTACCTATAACGATTTCAGCTTCGGTGCTTTCTATCAGCGCTTGAAGTTCCGGTACTTTACCAACGCAGCTTCGACAGTTGACAATTACAATACCGATTGCTGCTTGGTCCCCGCATGTCCTGACTTTGCCCCGCACCCGTTGAGGCTGTTGCCCTTTCTGTACTTGCCCAAGGCAATCTAACCTAAAAAACCGCCCAGCCCACGCCACACAACCCCTGCTACCCGTGTAGCCGCTTGTTGCGTGTAGTGGACTCCTGACCTATCCAGCGGAACCCGAAACCCCACCACCCTATGGCGCAAGTCGAGGAATCTGCAGCCCACATGGTCGCAGAACCGTCTCAGCCTCTGATTCAGACCCTCCACTCGGCTCTGTACCAAAGGTCCGCAGTCAGTCCTGTCGACGATGCTGCAGATGGTGAGCTCTGCTTTCATCCCGCTAGCGAGACTGGCAGTCTTCACCAAATCAGATAGCCGCCGGAAGCCAGAGAGGATTTCCTCCGATCCATAGCGACACACATCATTGGTGCCGACATGAGCGACCACCTGCAGATGGGTGCACCCTGTACCCTTCATGGCATCCGGAAGGACCCTTTCCACATCTGGAATGACTCCCCCCGGTATGCACACGGAGTGCACATTGGTTTTCTTCCCCTCTCTTTCTGCCATTTCCCTAAGGGGCCCCATTACGCGCCTGACGTTGGAGCTCCCAACTACCAGTAAGCCCACCCTCTGCAACTGCCCGGATCTTGCAGACTGAGGGGCAACCTCTGGAACAGGACAAGCAACCATGTCAGGCCGAAGATCAGTATCAGCCTGAGACAGAGCCTGAAACCGGTTCGTCAGACAAACTGGAGAGGCTTTCCGTTCAGCCCTCCGGAATGTCTTTCGCCCCCTGCCACACCTTGAATCGACCTCCCACTCTACCACAGGTGAGGGATCAGCCTCAATGCGGGCAGTATCCCGGGCAACCACAGTCGTAGTCCGATCAGGGGATGCGTGGGACGAGCTGGCCGTCCCCGACAAACCCCCATCCGGACCCCCACAGTGATGCCCATTGGCAACAGCCTCAAGCTGTGTGACCGAAGCCAACACTGCCTGAAGCTGGGAGCGAAGGGATGCCAACTCAGCCTGCATCCGAACACAGCAGTTGCAGTCCCTATCCATGCTAAAAACTGTTTTACAAAGAACGTCTGAACTAATCTACAGAGAGCGCAAACAAATCGACAAAATTTAAACGGTTATTAAAATACAAGATTGCCTAGTAAATGCAGTAATGCTGCTACTTGCGCACTGCTGACACTGCTCGGCGGCGGAAGGAGACTAAGCGAAATTACACTATTCAGGTACTAAAACGCGATGCTACACTCTCAAATACTATAATACGCCCGAAATTTATGAATTAAACAATGCAAGTACCAAAAACACGCAAAGAAATTAAGAATTAAACTATGTAACAAATGAGTGAGCTAGGAGTATACGACTTGCTGCTCAGCTGCTTATCCAACGGCGGCAGGGAGCACACTGACTGTGACCAACCGACACTGGCCGTTCAAAACAAAAACAGTAGACAAACGACTACGCGAATTTACACTATTCAGGTACTAAAACGCGATGCTACACTCTCAAATACTATAATACGCCCGAAATTTATGAATTAAACAATGCAAGTACCAAAAACACGCAAAGAAATTAAGAATTAAACTATGTAACAAATGAGTGAGCTAGGAGTATACGACTTGCTGCTCAGCTGCTTATCCAACGGCGGCAGGGAGCACACTGACTGTGACCAACCGACACTGGCCGTTCAAAACAAAAACAGTAGACAAACGACTACGCGAATTTACACTATTCAGGTACTAAAACGCGATGCTACATCTCTCAAATACTATAATACGCCCGAAATTTATGAATTAAACAATGCAAGTACCAAAAACACGCAAAGAAATTAAGAATTAAACTATGTAACAAATGAGTGAGCTAGGAGTATACGACTTGCTGCTCAGCTGCTTATCCAACGGCGGCATTGTCCTGCTGCAATTCACCAAGGCCGGCCCCGAATGCGCAGTGGACATGAATGGATGCAGGTGATCAGGCAGGATGCTAACGTACATGTCATCTGTCAGAGTCGTATCTAGACTTGTCAGGGATCCCATATCACTGCAACTGCACACGCCTCAAACCATTACAGAGTCTCTACCAGCTTGAACAGTCCCCTGCTGACGTACAGGGTTTACGAATTCATGAGCTTGTGTCCGTGCCCGTACACGCCAATCCACTCGATACTATTTGAAACGAGACTCGTCCAACTAGGCAACATGTTTCCAGTCATCAACAGTCCAATGTCGGTGCTGGCCGGCTCAGGCGAGGCGTACAGCTTTGTACCGTGCAGTCATCAAGGGTAGACGAGTGGGCGTTCGGCTCCGAAAACCCATATCAATGATGTTTCGTTGAATGGTTCGCACGCTGACACTTGTTGATGGGCCAGCATTGAAATCTGCGGAAGGGTTGCAATTCTGTCACGCTGAAAGATTCTCTTCAGTCATTGTTGCTCCCGTTTCTGCAGGATCTTGTTCCACCCACAGTGACGTCGGAGATTTTTGTTTTACCGGATTCCTGATATGGACGGTACATTCCTGAAATGGTCGTACGGGAAAATCCACATCACATCGCTATCTGAGAGACGCTGTGTCCCATCGCTCTTGCGCCGACTATAACACCACGTTCAAACTCGCTTAAATCTTGATAACCTGCCATTGGAGCAGCAGTAACCGATCTAACCACTGCTCCTGATACTTGTTGTCTTATATAGGCGATGCCGACCGCAGCGCCGAATTTTGCCTGTTTATATATCTCTGCTTTTGAATACGCATGCCTATACATTGGAGTTTGATAATAGCTAAACATCCAGCACCTAACTTCTATTTACTTTCTGACATAAACTGGCAGTTATTTTAAGACTTCTGGCCACTGGGGAAACATTCCAGTCGTTGGCCTTGGCAACAAAAATTTCAGCAAATTTTTATTTATAATAAATAACTTCGACTGATGCAGGTAATACTTCTGTTAAGTGAATAAGAATGATCCATAATTTGTTACAAAACGAAAGGTGAAAAAAATTTGAAGGAGGTAGATGCGAACCTGCTACTGTTCTCTCCACAGCTCGCGATGCTATCAGCTGCACAATGGCTTCAACCTGCCATCCAAGTCTCCACATATGATATACACAAATGTCATTATTTAATATTTAACTACAACAAATTGTATCAAAACGGCGTGCTTTTGATCGATAATCGTTGTGCTTTAGCATTCTACACCTGCGTCTAAATACGTACTCTGCAAGCCACCGCTACGGTCGCAGGTTCGAATCCTGCCTCGGGCACGTATGTGTGTAGTGTCCTTAGGTTAGTTAGGTTTAAGGAGTTCTAAGTTCTAGGGGACTGATGACCTCAGATGTTTAAGTCCCATAGTGCTCAGAGCCATTTGAACCATTTTTTAGCAAGCCGCCGTGCGGTGCGTGCCTGTGCCCTTAGTAGCCATTTACTCTCCTGATTCACTCGCAAATGGAGCGAGGGAAAAACTGCTGTCTATATACCTCTACATGAGACCTAGTTGCCCGCATCTCGTGGTTGTGCAGTAGCGTTCTCGCTTCCCACGCCCGGGTTCCCGGGTTCGATTCCCGGCGGGGTCAGGGATTTTCTCTGCCTCGTGATGGCTGGGTGTTGTGTGATGTCCTTAGGTTAGTTAGGTTTAAGTAGTTCTAAGTTCTAGGGGACTGATGACCATAGATGTTAAGTCCCATAGTGCTCAGACCCATTTTTTGAGACCTAGTTTCTCGTATCTTATCTTTGTGGTCCAGACACGAAATGTTTGTTGATGGTGGTAGAATCATTCTGCAGTCGGATCGAAAGCCGGTTATCTAAATTTTCCTAGCAGTGCTCCTCGAAATGAAAGTTGTCTTCCCTCCAGTAATTCCCATTTGAGTTTCCGAAGCATCTCCGTAACAGCTGCATGTTGTTCGAACCTACCGGTAACAGACCTAACAGCCCGCCACTGAACTGCTTCGATGTCTTCATCTGATCCGACCTGGTGCCGATCCCAAACGTTCGAGAGGTACTCAAGGATAGGTTGCACTAGCATCGTAAATGCGTTCTGTTTTACAGATGAACCATGTCCTCCTAAAATTGTCTCATTACACCAAATTCGATTGTTTGTCTTTCCTAACACAAACAATGCTCGTTCTATTTCATGTCGCCAACGGCCTTGCCGCAGTGGATACACCGGTTCCCGTGCGATCACCGAAGTTAAGCGCTGTCGGACGTGGTCGGCACTTGGATGAGTGACCATTCAGACCGCCATGCGCTGTTGCCATTTTTCGGGATGCACTCAGCCTCGTGATGCCAATTGAGGAGCTACTCGACCGAATAGTAGCGGCTTCGGTCAAGAATACCGTCATAACGACCAGGAGAGCGGTGTGCTGACCCCACGCCACTCCTATCCGCATCCTCCACTGAGGATGCCATGGCGGTCGGATGGTCCCGGTAGGCCACTCGTGGCCTGAAGACGGAGTGAGTGAGTGCAACATTACACCCAGACATTTAAATGATGTGACTGTGTCAAGTAGAACACTACTAATGCTGTGTCTGAACTTTACGTGTTTGCTTTTCCTATTCACCTGAATTAACTTACACTTTTCTACATTTAGAAACGGTATACTTTCACAGCACACGAATTGTAACAATAAAAACTTGAAATACAACAAGCCTTTTACTACCGATATATACACTCCTGAAAATGGAAAAAAGAACACATTGACACCGGTGTGTCAGACCCACCATACTT
Organism: Schistocerca americana; assembly: GCF_021461395.2. Lineage (NCBI taxonomy): Eukaryota > Metazoa > Arthropoda > Insecta > Orthoptera > Acrididae > Schistocerca > Schistocerca americana. The sequence continues at coordinate 739,201,310 of NC_060119.1, read as the reverse complement.
GCTCCGGACACTGCGAGAGGGCTGTACAAGCAATGATCACACGCACGGCACAGCGGACACACCAGGAACCGCGGTGTTGGCCGTCGAATGGCGCTAGCTGCGCAGCATTTGTGCACCGCCGCCGTCAGTGTCAGCCAGTTTGCCGTGGCATACGGAGCTCCATCGCAGTCTTTAACACTGGTAGCATGCCGCGACGGCGTGGACGTGAACCGTATGTGCAGTTGACGGACTTTGAGCGAGGGCGTATAGTGGGCATGCGGGAGGCCGGGTGGACGTACCGCCGAATTGCTCAACACGTGGGGCGTGAGGTCTCCACAGTACATCGATGTTGTCGTCAGTGGTCGGCGGAAGGTGCACGTGCCCGTCGACCTGGGACCGGACCGCAGCGACGCACGGATGCACGCCAAGACCGTAGGATCCTACGCAGTGCCGTAGGGGAACGCACCGCCACTTCCCAGCAAATTAGGGACACTGTTGCTCCTGGGGTATCGGCGAGGACCATTCGCAACCGTCTCCATGAAGCTGGGCCACGGTCCCGCACACCGTTGGGCCGTCTTCCGCTCACGCCCCAACATCGTGCAGCCCACCTCCAGTGGTGTCGCGACAGGCGTGAATGGAGGGACGAATGGAGACGTGTCGTCTTCAGCGATGAGAGTCGCTTCTGCCTTGGTGCCAATGATGGTCGTATGCGTGTTTGGCGCCGTGCAGGTGAGCGCCACAATCAGGACTGCATACGACCGAGGCACACAGGGCCAACACCCGGCATCATGGTGTGGGGAGCGATCTCCTACACTGGCCGTACACCACTGGTGATCGTCGAGGGGACACTGAATAGTGCACGGTACATCCAAACCGTCATCGAACCCATCGTTCTACCATTCCTAGACCGGCAAGGGAACTTGCTGTTCCAACAGGACAATGCACGTCCGCATGTATCCCGTGCCACCCAACGTGCTCTAGAAGGTGTAACTCAACTACCCTGGCCAGCAAGATCTCCGGATCTGTCCCCCATTGAGCATGTTTGGGACTGGATGAAGCGTCGTCTCACGCGGTCTGCACGTCCAGCACGAACGCTGGTCCAACTGAGGCGCCAGGTGGAAATGGCATGGCAAGCCGTTCATGATAAGGAAAACGTGACAAATACACAGTTTAACTCAACACAATACCCCAGCTCCTGCTGCTTGTGACGTTAAAACGATGTCGTATCTCATTAGTAAGGTTTATCGCACGAGTCAAAAATCTGGCATGCCACATCTCACTCTACAGTGTACTGGAACGTGGATTTTCACGCTGTGACGTCGGCACCTCCTCGTCCATGTGAGTCTTCACGTCCCGTGAGAGGACGGCTTAAGCCACCAGTCACCAAGCGTCTTCCCTATTGCGTTTCACCAGTGTCCCGCTTCTTTCCCTGCTCTCGGCCAGACAGCACACGGTCGTCTGGTCCCCGGTGGTGCTGGTAGCAGGCTCCTCTGAAGATCACCTGAACGGGACTATATCGACAGTACGTCAGTGGTCATAATTATTATGCTAAGCTCCAAGCTGCATTCACTTCTGAGGGAACATGGTCCATCAACAGTAACCTGGCACAAAGGACACTACTGGCCATTAAAATTGCTACACCACGAAGATGACGTGCTACAGACGCGAAATTTAACCGACAGGAAGGAGATGCAGTTATATGCAACTGATTAGCTTTTCAGAGCATTCACACAACGTTGGCGCCGGTGCCGACACCAACAACGTGCTGACAAGAGGAAAGTTTCCAACCGATTGCTCATACACAAACAGCAGTTGAACGGCGTTGCCTGGTCAAACGTTGTTGTGATGCCTCGCGTAAGGAGGAGAAATGCGTACCATCACGTTTCCGGATTGCAGCCTATCGTTATTGCGGTTTATCGTATCGCGACATTGCTGCTCGCGTTGGGCGAGATCCAGTGACTGTTAGCAGAATATGGAATCGGTGGGTTCAGGAGGGTAATACGGAACGCCGTGCTGGATTGGATCCCAACGGCCTCTTATCACTAGCAGTCGAGATGACAGGCATCTTATCCGCATGGCTGTAACGAATCGTGCAGCCACGTCTCGATTCCTGAGTTAACAGATGGGGACGTTTGCAAGACAACAACTATCTGCACGAAAAGTTCGACGACGTTTGCAGCAGCATGGACTATCAGCTCGGAGACCACGGCTGCTGTTACCCTTGACGCTGCATCACAGACAGGAGCGCCTGCGATGGTGTACTCAACGACGAACCTAAGTGCACGAATGGCAAAACGTCATTTTTTCAGATGAATCCAGGTTCTGTTTACAGCCTCATGATGGTCGCATCCGTGTTTGGCGACATCGCGGTGAACGTACATTGGAACCGTGTATTCGTCATCGCCATACTGGCGTATCACCCGGCATGATGGTACGGGGTGCCATTGGTTACACGTCTCGGTCACCTCTTGTTTGCATTGACGACACTTTGACCAGTGGACGTTACATTTCAGATGTGTTGTTACGACCCGTGGCTCTACCCTTCATTCGATCCCTGCGAAACCCTACATTTCAGCAGGATAATGCATGACCGCATGTTGCAGGTCCTATACGGGCCTTTCTGGATACAGAAAATGTTCGACTGCTGCCCTGGCCAGCACATTCTCCAGATCTCTCACCAACTGAAAATGTCTGGTCAATGGTGACCGAGCAACTGGTTCGTCACAATACGCGTCACTACTCTTGATGAACTGTGGTATCGTGTTGAAGCTGCGGGGGCAGCTGTACCTGTAGACGCCATCCAAGCTCTGTTTGACTCAATGCCCAGGCGTACCAAGGCCGTTATTACGACCAGAGGTGGTTGTAATCACGTGTCAGTCCTAGTATAATATATTTGTCCAATGAATACCCGTTTATCATCTGCATTTCGTCTTGGTGTAATAATTTTAATGGCCAGTAGTGTATATTTCACCTATACAGGAGCGTTTGCTGCACGTAGATGTGGCGTCCCAGGTTATATGTGAAACAAACATTCGCAAACTACAGACATAATTTTGCGGAATGCTGACCAAGAAGACATTTTTGCCATCAGGTGACATTGCAGAACGTAACTATAAGACACTTCTGAGGAAAGATGGTCCATCAAAAATACGTAGTTAGGAGGCGGCGATGTTGTTAGAGAAACCAAGATGCCGCATGAGACAGTAACGGTGTCTCTCGATATAACCAATCTGTACAATAATGTTTCAGTTGAAGAGACTCTGGAGATCATAAGAATGGATCTTCTTATGCTTATGAAACATACAGTATGGGAAATTACTTAACTGTCAGATATGTTGCATATAATGCTAGCCTTTAACTGTTTCAATTGTAAGGCTTATCTTCAAAAGGACGGCCTTTCCGGCCGCAATTTCATTAATTCTCAAGATAGAAAATTCCTTACAAATAAAAGGCAGTGTTTGATAATACAATCTTTTATCGCAGATATGTAGACGATATTTATATTGCACTTAGAGGAACAGCATCAGACACCGACCTGACGCGCTCCTTCAGTGTGTTACATTCAAAAATACGCTTCACTGTACATTTGGAATCAAACAGAAATCTGAACTACTTAGATTTGAATATTACTAGGCAATCCACAGATTTTTGTTCAGATATTTTCGGAAAACCATCCACCACTGACGTAATTATTAATGTGGACTCTTGCCACTCACGCGCGCATAAGAGTGCTTTCTTTCTGTCAAGGGTCAACAGGTTAGCTAAACTTAAGCCGAGCAAGTGTTAAAAAAGAAATTGTTATTATCACAATAGGTCTGAAAAACGATTACACTGAACGGGCGATAAGGGACATTTGTGAATCGGTTTTCACTAAAGGAAAAACTCTATGCCCTATCCTCCCGAGATTCCTCCAAAATTTGCACAGGGCGTATCTGTGAACGAACTCCAATACATTTAAAAAGCCAATATACAAATCTACTTCCAGGTGACCAAAAAACTTTTTTCGTATATCTGTTGACAATAAGCAAAATAAATTTACGAAGTCGAGAGTATATAAAATCATTGGTGGACCCTGTGATATTGTTTACATTGGGCAGACAGAATGTGACTGTTTAATCAGCTTCAGTGAAAAATTTAACAAAAACACTACTGCTACGGCTTTTTAGCTAATTGATAACACGCATCGTTTAGAAAAGATTGAAAAATCTCTAGCAATCTTACACACAGAGTCAAAAGGCTAAAGCTTAGACATTTTGGACGAATTGAGATTTACAAGCATTTTAATGGTATCCAACATGGAATCTTCAATAAACAAATCCGCTCTCACAGGAAATGGTTTTTCGGTATTTTCCATGATTTTTTACGAGCGTGGATGTATGGTACCAATGCCTGATTCTGATAAACGCTACTGTTTCCGTTTAATTTTTTATGTAGTGCATCTCCCCAACCCCCCTCTAATTTCTACTGTCTGCGTTTTAGTTTACAACTTTTATAAAGCGACAACAGACGCTACGATTTTAACGATTGATGGTGCATGGCACCAAGTAACATTTCTTACTTTTTACGTTCATATGGCGTGTAATCTCCCATGACTGATTTTTGTATATACTAAAATATCTCCTGTGTTTTATAAATACTGATATCCTTCTCTCCTTCCGCACCCAACCCCTCCCCCCCCCCCCCCCCCCTGACCCCACGCCTCTCTTCCCGCTCCCCACACTAATTTCTACGGTCTGTGTTTTATGTTTATAGTTTGAAATGTACGGTAACACTACATATTTCACACTTTGAGTTTATAGCTTTTGTAAAGCGTCACAAGATACCACAATTTTAACGTTTGACGGTACATGGATCCAAGCAGTATTTTCTGGTTTCATATGGGCGTGACTTGTAATCCCTCACGACCGATTCTGGTTGCACTAAAATATGTCGTATGTTTCATAAAAAAATCCGGTTGTGCTCATTAGCAGAAAATAGTTCTTCTATTTGATGTAAGCCCATATTGTGTACTTTCCGGTAACGGAGTTGAGTCTGATAGACGGACTATCGTAATTTTGATGAGAACATTGTCTTCCTCATTCCCCTGTCTTTCTACCTGTATTTAAATTTGTGGTACATGGTTTCACTGTTATTTTATACTTTAATTTTATGTCGCTTGTCATACTGTACAGTTCTTGTGATTGTAGCTTTTGACAATGTGTGGCGCCACGTGATACTCCTGAATTTAAATAGATATTTTGCGTAATCTTTTATCACCGTAAATTAGTCATTACCATTATACAACGAAAACATTTCTTTTATAATAAGTTGGTTCAGAGCCATCACACGCACGGTAAAATAACTGTATATTAATTGACGCGCCTTGGCGCCACTACACATTTTGTAATGCCCCCTGTTTTTCAAAAATGTCATCTTAGTCGGCAATCTGCAGAATCATTTCTGTAGTCTGCGAATGCTTGCTTTACATATCACTTGACACGCTGTGTCTACGTGCAGCAATCGCTCCTTAGTAAGTAGAATATAGTTTGTGGTCAGATGATTTCAAAGTAGAGGGCTATAGAGTGCTATAGCTTTCCATTTCTATGTTTTGTAAAATATGTTAGTGTCAGATTTTTTTTAGATGTACGATGATGGATAAATTCCGAAGCGCGTGACGTTCAAATGTTCAAATGTGTGTGAATTGCTAAGGGACCAAACTGCTTAGGTCATCGGTCCCTAGACTTACACACTACTTAAAGTAACTTAAACTAACTTATGCTAAGAACAACGCGCACACCCGTGCGGGAGGCGGGAGGGGCCGAAGCGCATGATATGAGCAGAAAAGCCATTACTTCCCTGATGTTCACTTTTTACCACTGCGCCTGCTTCTGCCTCCTGCATTTATATTATGTGAACACTAGTTGTGTGTGTGTGTGTGTGTGTGTGTGTGTGTGTGTGTGTGTGTACGTAAGGACTTTAGAAAGTAAGTTGCTCCGGCGGGTGTGACCGAGCGGTTCTAGGCGCGTCTGTCTGAAACCGCGCGACCGTTACGGTCGCAGGTTCGAATCCTGCTTCGGACATGAATGTGTGTGATGACCTTAGGTTAGTTAGTTTAAGTAGTTCTAAGTCCAGGGGACTGATGACCTCAGATGTTAAGTCCCATAGTGCTTAGAGCCATTTCAACCATTTTCAACTAAGTTGCACATGTTGGTATGCGTTTCGAGAGTCATATTTATTGATCTTGTTCATCTTGTTCCGATGACTGCTACCACCTCTCAAAACACTCAAGAACTTTTTTAACACCATGTATAAATAGGAGATTGTCAACGACGATAAGGATAAATCCGGAGGAACATTAGAGATTAACGACCAGTCTACGACGGGGTTATTTGAGAAGGAACTTCAACTTTTATTGGACAGGGATTGAGCAGTGGTCTTTGTAAAGGAATAGTCTATGCAAGTGACACTACGGAAGACTTAAATGTGGATGGTCTAACTGCAATCTGAATCCTGATTCTCCCGAATGGCGTAATATTCGATGAAAACTGGGCGCTATTATACTCTGGTCCTTCCAAACTGCTGTGTACATCATGCCATGCTGAGACAAAAGTAAGTATATGACCTACTTGTTGTGTGATGCCGGACGTGGTGGCCGAGCGGTTCTAGGCGCTACAGTCTGGAACCGCGCGATCGCTACGGTCGCAGGTTGGAATCCTGCCTCTGGCATTGATATGTGTGATGTTCTAAGGTTAGTTAGGTTTAAGTTCTAAGTTCTAGGGGACTGATGACCTCAGACGTTGAGTCCCATAGTGCTCAGAGCCATTTGAACCATTTTGTTGTGTGATGCGGTTTGATAATGCACAAGAAGCGAAATTAGTGAATCGCCATTGAAATGATTTCTCGGCTTTAAATAAAAAAGAGTGAATTTGTACATAATAGAAACTATTGCTCTAGGTTCTTTTGATTACTAAACTCAAAAGAAGACGGAACTATACCCTTTTCCTCGAATCTCACAGGATTTCTTCATATCTGTAAAAGTCAATACTTCTTTAAGGGATTACGCTGTAAGTGATGAACTGCAGTGTCCCACTAGCAAAATGTTGTGGTTAGGAGCAAACATGCTGTGGAGACGTTTAACAGGCTGTTCTTGTTTCGTCAAGTTTTTCTTGCTTCTGAGAGGGTCTCGAGTTACAAAATCAACATTATTATTCATTAAAAAAACATCTGCATCAAAAAGGAAATAGAATCGGCCTAAAAGCTTGGCAACCTTCGAGGGAACTGCTGACTCTGAGTCACCAGGACGATGGGCGGCAAGGCCGACCCTGAGCTTCCGGCGGTGGTTGTGTAACCGCAAACAGCCGCGCATTCGGCACACAGCCTGGCGTTTAAGTTTCCTACAGTTCTTGTTCAGGAATAGCAAGTCAAGATGGAAGCTAACGCTCAGCGTTGGGCAGATAATGTAATTTTGAAATTGCTTACGGTTTGGTGATATAGGACCATTACTCTTTTCCATGTACACTACTGGCCATTAAAATTGCTACACCACGAAGATTACGTGCTACAGACGCGAAATTTAACTGACAGGAAGAAGATGCTGTGGTATGGTAATGATTAGCTTTTCAGAGCATTCACACAAGGTTGGCGCCGGTGGCGACACCTACAACGTGCTGACATGAGGAAAGTTTCCAACCGAGGAGGAGAAATGCGTACCATCACGTTTCCGACTTAGATAAAGGTCGGATTGTAGCCTATCGTGATTGCGGTTTATCGTATAGCGACATTGCTGCTCGCGTTGGTCGAGATCCAATGACTGTTAGCAGAATATGGAATCGGTGGTTTCAGGAGGGTAATGCGGAACGCCGTGCTAGATCCCAACGGCCTCGTATCACTAGCAGTCAAGGTGACAGGCATCTTAGCCGCATGGCTGTAACGGATCGTGCAGTCACGTCTCAATACCTGGATCAACAGATGGGGACGTTTGCAAGACAACAACCATCTGCACGAACAATTCGACGACGTTTGCAGTAGCATAGACTATCAGCTCGGAGACCATCGTTGCGGTTACCCTTTACGCTGCGTCACAGACAGGAGCGCCTGCGACGGTGTACTCAACGACGAACCTGGATGCACGAATGACAAGACGTCGTTTTTTCAGATGAATCCAGGGTCTGTTTACAGCATCATGATGGTCGCATCCGTGTTTGGCGACATCGCTGTGAAAGCAAATTGGAAGCGTGTATTCGTCATCGCCATACTGGCGTATCACTCAGCGTGATGGTACGGGGTGCCATTGGTTACATGTCTCAGTTACCTCTTGTTCGCACTGACGGCACTTTGAACAGTGGACGTTACATTTCAGATGTGTTACGACCCGTGGCTCTACCATTCATTCGATCCCTGCGAAACCCTACATTTCAGCGGGATAATGCACGACCGCATGTTGCAGGTCCTGTACAGGCCTTTCTGGATACAGAAAATGTTCGACTGCTGCCCTGCCGAGCACATTCTCCAGATCTCTCAACGTATCCCTCATCGTTCCAGCAATTTACGATAAACTACTGCCAGAGAGGGATCAAATTTTTAGGGTTCTGCACTTCAGGCGGTAAAAACCGGGGCCTTGTTATATCACTTCGTCGTCCGTTTGTCTGTCCGACTGTCAAATCCCTTTTTCTCAGGAACGGGTAGACGTTGAAATGTGTGTGAGTTCTTAAAGAAGCAAACTGCAGAGGTCATCGGTCCCTAGGCTTACGCACTATTAAACTAATTTAAACTAACCTATGCTAAGAAGGAGTATATAGAGGGTCTATGCAAGGGCGATGTTCTTGAGGACAATATTATAGAAATGGAAGAGAATGTAGATGAAGATGAAGTAGGAGATACGATACTGCGTGAAGAGTTTGACAGCGCACTGGAAGACCTAAGTCGAAACAAGGCCCCGAGAATAGACAACATTCCATTAGAACTACTGACAGCCTTGGGAGAGCCAGGCCTAACAAAACTCAACCATCTTGTGAGCAAGATGTATGAGACAGGCGAAATACCCTCAGACTTCAAGAAGAATATAATAATTCCAATCCCAAAGAAAGCAGGTGTTGACATATGTGAAAAATATCGAACTATCAGTGTAATAAACCACGGTTGCAAAATACGAAATGGTTCAAATGGTTCAAATGGCTCTGAGCACTATGGGACTTAACAGCTGTGGTCATCAGTCCCCTAGAACTTAGAACTACTTAAACCTAACTAACCTAAGGACATCATACACATCCATGCCCGAGGCAGGATTCGAACCTAGCAGCCGCGCGGTTCCGGACTGCGCGCCTAGAACCGCGAGACCACCGCGGCCGGCGCAAAATTCTTACACGAATGCTTTACAGACGAATGGAAAAACTGGTAGAAGCCGATCTCGGGGAAGATCAGTTTGGATTTCGTAGAAATGTTGGAACACGTGAGGCAATACTGACCCTACGACTTATCTTAGAAGAAAGATTAAGGAAAGGCAAACCTACGTTTCTAGCATTTGTAGACTTAGAGAAAGCTTTTGATAATGTTGACTGGAATACTCTCTTTCAAATTCTGAACGTGGCAGGGGTAAAATCCTGGGAGCGAAAGGCCATTTACAAATTGTACACAAAACCAGATGGTAGTTATAAGAGTCCAGGGGCATGAAAGGGAAGCAGTGGTTGGGAAGGGAGTGAGACAGGCTTGTAGCCTATCCCCGATGTTATTCAATCTGTATACTGAGCAAGCAGTAAAGGAAACAAAAGAAAAATTCAGAGTTGGAATTAAAATCCATGGAGAAGAAATAAAAACTTTGAGGTTCACCGATGACATTGTAATTCTGTCAGGACTTGGAAGAGCAGCTGAACGGGATGGACAGTGTCTTAAAAGGAAGATATAAGATGAACATCAACAAAATGAAAACGAGGATAATGAATGTAGTCGAATTAAATCGGGTAATGCTGCGGGAATTATATTAGGAAATGAGACACTTAAAGTAGTAAAGGAGTTTTGCTATTTGGGGAGCAAAATAACTGATGATGGTCGAAGTAGAGAGGATATAAAATGTAGACTGGCAATGGCAAGGAAAGCGTTTCTGAAGAAGAGAAATTTGTTGGCATCGAGTATAGATTTAAGTGCCAGGAAGTCGTTTCTGAAAGTATTTGTATGGAGTGTAGCCATGTATGGAAGTGAAACATGGACGATAAATAGTTTAGACAAGAAGAGAATAGAAGCTTTCGAAATGTGGTGCTACAGAAGAATGCTGAAGATTAGATGGGTAGATCACATAACTAATGAGGAGGTATTGAACAGAACTGGAGAGAAGAGTAATCTGTGGCACAACTTGAAGGAGAGATCAGTTGGTAGGGCATATTCTGAGCCATCAAGGCATCACCAATTTAGTATTGGAGTGCAGCGTGGAGGGTAAAAATCGTAGAGGGAGACCAAGAGATGAATACACTAAGCAGATTCAGAAGGATGTAGGTTGCAGTAGGTACTGGGAGATGAAGAACCTTGCACAGGATAGAGTAGCAAGGAGAGCTGCATCAAACCAGTCTCTGGACTGAAGACCACAACAACAATGCTAAGAACAACACACACACGCATGTCCGAGGGAGGACTCGAACCTCCGGCGGGGGGGACCGCGCAGTCAGTGACGTGGTGCCTCAAACCGCGCGGCTACGGGTAGACGTATCAAGTAAAATGTTGTCATATGTTAAAGTCTTAGTTCCCTTGTCAACATAAAAAAGTTTTAGTTCTAAGTCAATGCAATCAAAACATACGGCACTTTGTCACATACTTTAATACTCGCAAACCCACTCATCAAAAAAATACAGCGTACTTCCCGTTGACCTAGATTCATGTAATTTGCCAAGAAGCAAGGTTTCACACAACAAACAAAATTGTAATTATATCACAAGAAAACTTTCTTTGTCATTTCTTATCTGTCTGTCTGTCACATCCTTCTGACAAGATTCCTTTTTCTCAGGAACGAGTAGACGTATCAAGTTCAAATTTATCTGACATACTAACGTCTGTAGTCCTTTGGTTGTATAAAAATGTTATGCTCCTAAGTCAGTGCAATCAACGCATTTACGTCACGTATTTTGATACTCGCAAACTCACGCATTAAAATATGTAGGGTTCTCCCCCTTTGAAGTACAATCATGGTCCCGAGTCCGAGTCTCGGTCGGGCACACAGTTTTAATCTGCCAGTTGCTTTGTTTATCAACTAGACTCGGATTTCGCTTAATTTTGTGATGAATCTCTCTGCTTTCGTAGTAACTTTCTAACACGGCTATTGCACCGCGGTGGTCTTTACCGTTCACACATCTTTGCTCGGCAAATATTGGTCTAAGGTGTACCTACAATGCTTCTGAATTTCATCATTTTTGCACCACATCTTCGACCTAACAACTGAATATAGATGTTGACTCTTCAGGCTACAATTTATTTCCTATCACTCCGAATAAGTATAAATACTTTCCTGCATTTTCTTATATTCTTATAACACCTGTTCTCACTCATGCTGTAACAGCTTCAAGATCACTCACACATGACATTCAAGTCATCCTTACACGAATCCCTTCTCGTTTTAACTGCATGACTCTCCAATTCCGTCTGGCAAATAGAAGTCTACCATTTTTACCATGGCATGTTCTGGAATCTTAGTCGTGATATTCTCCAAGATCGCTCTTAAGCGCTCTGGCACTATTGCTCCTGAGGTTGGTGGTCTCTGAAAGGATCCTGTTCTTGCAAGGTTTGAGGGAGGGGGGGGGGGGGGCGGTAAATGTACGTAAAATTGTCAGAAATGTTGAAATTATTTTGTCGCCAGATAGTTCTGTAGCATGTTAGAAATTCTGTCTGTAATTTTCAGAGTTTAATTCGTGCTACAAATGATGTAAAAGCCATCATGTTTATATCGATAAGCAGTGTAAGGCCCCCTTTTCTACACGATTCCATCCTTGTTCCCTATGATTTATTATTTCCTGCCATCAGAGAAATCTTAGAGCACAGAATGTTGAAACCCCATCTACGATACAATTAATTACTGTTTATTAACAAAATGCACAGATAGTGGAACACAAAACCCGAACGAAAGCTTTAATAACTTCATTTGAAAGAAACGCCCAGAGACAACGTTTGCTCCTCTATCTTGCATTATGCGACGATTTTCTGATGTTCTGTTACAGTAACATTGGAAGAATCAGGTTCCTTACGAGACTACGATTTGATACTGGTTTCTTCACTGAAAACCTATTGAAGAAAGTTGGTAATGTGCATATTGCTATCCCTGAAATATCAGTGAAGGACAATGCTAAAACGGGGCGCCAGAAGGATCAGACTAGAAGAATGTATGGTTATGACCAACATTAAGCTGCTTGTATATGGCATAATTGCTAATAAAGCGTTGTTTTAGAATGTCCCGCAACTGACATTATTCGGTGTATAAGAAGCATTTTTCTGTTGAACCATTGTAGATAAAAAGATGAAATGTACTGTAGAATTTGTGCATATTACACACATCAAAAAAAGTTTTGCATCACCTCAGTTCAGAAAGTTCCGGAACTTGTACAGAAAATTGGAATAGAGATCAACATAAACATCATTTCCGCCCTTTTTACTGCTCATGAAATCCACGCTTTACATTTTGTACCACCATATAGCGAGACCTTCAGAGGTGCTGGTCCAGATTCCTGTACACACCGGTACCTCTAATACCCCGTAGCACGTCATCCTGCATTGATGCATGCATGTATTTGTAATGGCATACTATCCACAAGTTCATCAAGGCACTGTTGGTCCAGATTGTCCCACTCCTCAACAGCGATTCGGCGTAGATCCCTCAGAGTGGTTGGTGTGTTCAAAAAATGGTTCAAATGGCTCTGAGCACTATGGGACTTAACTTCTGAGGTCATCAGTACCCTAGAACTTAGAACTACTTAACCCTAACCAACCTAAGGACATCACACACATCCATGTCCGAGGCAGAATTCAAACCTGCGACCGTAGCGGTCGCGCCGTTGGAGACTGTAGCGCCTAGAACCGCTCGGCAACTCCGGCCGGCGGTTGGTGTGTCACATCGTCCATAAACATCCATTTTTAATCTATCCCAGGCATATTCTATAGTGTTCATGTCTGGAGAACATGCTGGCCACTCTAGTCGAGCAGTGTCGCTATCCAGAAGGAAATAATTCACAAGACGTGCACGATGGGTGTGCGAAATGTCGTATATGAAGACGAATGCCTCGCCAATATGCTGCCGATATGGTTTCACTATCGGTCGGAGGATGGCATTCATGTATCGTACAGCCGTTACGGCGCCTTCCATGACCACCAGCGTCGCACGTCGGCCCTACATAATGCCAACCCAAAACAACAGGGAACCTCCACCTTGCTGCACTCGCTGAAAGTGTGTCTAAGACGTTCAGCCTGACCGGGTTGCCTCCAAACACGTCAAAGACGATTGTCTGGTTGAAGGCATATGAGACACTCACCGGTGAAGAGAACGCGATGCCAATCCTGAGCGCTCCATTCGGCATGTTGTTGGTCCCATCTGTACCGCACTGCATAGTGTCTTGGTTGCAAAGATGGACATCGCCATACACGTCGGGAGTGAAGTTGCGCATCATGCAGCCTACTGCACACAGTTTGGGTCGCAACACGGCGTCCTGTGGCTGCACGAAAAGCATTATTCAACACGTGGCGTTGCTGTCAGGGTTCCTCCGAACCATAATCCATAGGTGGCGGTCATCCACTGCAGCAGTAGCCCTTGGGCGGCCTGAGCGAGGCATGTCATCGACAGTTCCTGTCTCTCTGTATCTCTTCCATGTCCGAACAACATCGCTTTGGTTCACTCCGAGACGCCTGGACACTTCCCTTATTGAGAGCTTTCCTGGCACAAAATAACAATTCGGACGATATCGAACCGCGGTATTGACCGTCTAGGCATGGTTGAACTATAGACAACACGAGTCGTGTACCTCCTCCTGGTGGAATGACTGGAACTGATAGGCTGTCGGACCCCCTCCATTTAATAGGCGCTGCTCATGCATGGTTGTTTACATCTTTGGGCGGGTTTAGTGACATCTCTGAACAGTCAAAGGGACTGTTTTTGTGATACAATATCCACAGTCAACGTCTATCTTCAGAAGTTCTGGGAATTGGGGTGAAGCAAAACTTTTTTTGAAGTGTGTCTAACACAAATTCCTGTGGTGTAAAATGTTTCAGAATGCGTCACTTCCAAATTATTTTTAAATTTTTTTGAAATAAAAATTGCTATTTATCAAACACATATATTTAAAAAATTGTGGCGAGAGTTCAAAGACTGATGTTAAAAAACGGCTACACATATCTGTTTAATTAATTACTAGGAAGAACCTATTACATTTCTTTCTGAAATGACAAATAAAACAACCTTTAAGAAAATGTTCTCCATGGGATAGTATGTGTTTTGAAATTATCCAGCAACGCTCTGATCATATAATTTGATACAATAACTGAGAAATATTCTAGATTATAACCAAGAATACAGTGACAACATGTGCAAAATTTGGTTCAATTATCTCCTAAAGAGCGGAAGTTACATTAGGTTTACTTTAGGTTGTATGTACATTTGTATTTTCTCATATGTCGCCATACGTCTCCCCATGATGTTCAACCTTTCCCGTTCTGTTTTACTATTAGAACCAGACACAGAATTGTTTGAGTCTGTGGTTCAGAATTTCCATCGGGTCCAAATTAGAGCATGGCGATCGCTTCTGTGTACAATGCTGCAAAATAGTTAGCAGTGCTTCAGCCTCGTGGGCGAAGCTAGCTTCTTCAGTTTCAGCGTCTAAAGGAACCGAGGGTGGGTTCAGAACCCAGGCGGAAAGCGTCTTTCGTGCCGACATGAGCTACTATTTGCAACCGGTTGCATCCAGTGCGTCCTCAGCTGCCGGTAGACCTCGCTAATCATGCAAAACAACAGGGTAATGTACTTTCAGTAATTGCCTTATGTGCTGTAAGTTTAGCACTTCACGTGTTTTTTTGCCTAATGGCGCTTTAACGCGTTATGTAGATTTTGTATTTGCTCTAAGCTGACACAAACACATTAACAAACCACTTCGGGCTCCCTGTTACAAGGTGTCAACTCCTCTCAACCGTGGCCTAACGTAAACCATCAAATGTTCATGGAAAGCTGTCATCTTGCGAAGTTCTTGCTACTCACAAACTGTCCGGTACTGGGGGACTTCACTGTTATCGCTTCTTATCTGCTTAGTAGTTACTTCCCACACAGAATTTCCAAGTTCTGTAACTGCTTTTCGCAAACTCTTTTGCAAAGCTCAATCTTTAACGTATTCTCTGGTTTTACGAAAGAATTGTACTTGCGTTTACTGAGAACATTATTATTTTAAGATCTTTTACAAAGCAGAGGCTCGGCGGATTCCCTGAAAAATACTTTTCCAAGTGCTGAAGGCGCTCACTGATACAAAACTATTCTTGAAGGTCATTTTTTAAGCAATTCCAGTTAACTTACATGTCGGAAGGTATCAATCATTTTGAAGTTATTAAAACACTGTCAAATTCTATGTCTATACGAACATGATTATCTTCCAAGATGTGAAGCTATAGCTTATAATTCTCACTTTATGTCTCGTTACAAATAAATACTTTCAATATTAATATTGCACATCACAAAGCTGGCGTAAATACACTCAGGTAAGAAGGTGCTCATGTAATTATTCAAGTACAATGTAAATATTTAAAAACTATATTTGCAATAACCATTTCACAAATTAAATAAGATCAACACTCTGTTGCTATTTCAACCAAACCCAGGAAAGTATCTTGCCTATTGCTGTTGTGGTGTGGAACAAGTGACTCCAGTTTTTGTGCGACGATAACTGTTGGGCAACCTCGTATTGTACAGGTAACGCTCACAAGTTCTTATTGCTTTTGGCCATCTCAACATCGACCGTACACATATTCTTCCGTCCATTCGAGACCACAATCAGGGGTATTGAACAAGGGTAATAATCCATTCCATTATTCACACGCAGGCTCTTAATCGTACGCCAAAATTTGAATCGGTGCGTCTTGTCGATGGTTTTGTTAATTCCGGACTGATTGTGTACGCACAAGCACCGGTCTTAGAGCGATATTCTAACAGGGGGTTCCCCAAGAGCAACGTTCAACATTTACAGAGCAGTTGCCTTTCCAATGTGTGATCAGAAATCTTAAAAGTTTCACATTTGTTTTTTACATACGTTTTAAATCTTCACACTTTTGTATTTACACATTGAAAAATAACAGACAACAGTACAGTAAACATACAACAATTGAAATACATTCACATTACACGTATTACACAACTATGAACATAAATGTGTGTGCAGGCCCCCTTTAAACTTTACCGTGGATTGCGACCTCCAGCTTTACTTCTTCATGCCTTCCCTGCATGTTTTCCAGTGACCTATTTCAATATTTTTTAATCGCCAGAAGCCCAACAGAGAACTAACACCCATTCGAAGGAGGAGGAGAAAGAGGTTAGTGTTTAATGTCCTGTTGACAAGCTCGGATTATGGAAGAATGGGAAAGGGTATCGGCCGTGCCCTCTCAAAGGTACCACCCTGGCATTTTCCTGAAGCGATTTAGGGATATCACGGAAAACGTAAATCAAGATGGCCGGACACCAGGCGTGGGTTGGAACCATCGTCCTCTCGAATGCGAGTCCACTGCCACTCATTCCGCTGGCTACAAGTCCATTCCACCTCAATTCCCTTACATCTTCCACCCAAATTTGTTCTCTGACGCATTTGTCTGTTTTCTTGTCTTTTCTAGTTGGTTGGTTTGGGGAAGGAGACCAGACAGCGTGGTCATCGGTCTCATCGGATTAGGGAAGGATTGGGAAGGAAGTCGGCCGTGCCCTTTCAGAGGAACCATCCCGGCATTTGCCTGGAGTGATTTAGGGAAATCACGGAAAACCTAAATCAGGATGGCCGGACGCGGGATTGAACCGTCGTCCTCCCGAATGCGAGTCCAGTGTCTAACCACTGCGCCACCCCGCTCGGTGTCTTTTCTAGTAATCCTCAATGTGCATATCTCTTTTGCTTGCAGTAAAGTCCTCAAATTTTGAATTTTTTTCTCGATAAAGGTTCATCTCTTGTCGCCATTGGTTAAAATTGGTGTTACACACTGACTACACTTCCTTTTCAGGCAGGATGTAGCATAGTTTAATTTATCAAAATCGCTTCAGATTTTTTATTTGCACATATCTTCGTTATCTTGCCAAATTACCCATCCTAAGCGGTAGTCAGAAATATTTGGAAACGTTTTCACATTTTACTGTACATAGCATCATATTTATCTGAAAGTCTGAGATTGTGAAGAATGTTGGAGCTTAATCTACTTAAAGCGCTTTGAAAATACTGCTGTTTCCGCTGAAGACAGCTCGGATCATTTGTGAACGATCACAGGATAGTTGCAACCAAGACAATTGCCACTTACACGTAGAAAAGAAATAATCCCAGTTCTCCTCACGGAAAACAGAGCTTCCCATTGCCTTCCACATCTATAAATCATTCAGATAAATCATTCAGGATTCCGGTGTCGGCTCTACGCCGGACGGTTGATGCCCTTCACCGGATATTGTAGATAACACACAAGCTTCCTTCTAAGTGCCACAAGACGTACCACGATCCATCTATGCGGAGAAACATCCACCACTGTTCGACCTCTATGGTGCCGCTACGTACATCATGGAATGTCTTGTCAAGAGTTTGTATGTGGCACATTCCTTTTTCTCTGTCATAGGAACCGCGATTACTCCGCACAGAAATGTCATTTCGCACAGTCGTCTCGTGAAGGTTAGAGTGTAAGAGCGGCAATGGAATCTACCGTTAAATAATAATAACAATAATAATAATGTTTAATGATCTGTTGAAATCGAAGTATGTGGTGTGGAGCATGCGACACGTTTCTGTTTCAGAATAAAGTGAAAAAAATTTTTCTATTTAATTTCAAAAACAAACATAACGCAAAGCGACTGCGTATACGATATACATCCATGAACTGCGCTCTTAGCGTACTAAAATCCGTCAACCCTCACTCTTACGATTCTTCTAGCGTTTCTCCGTGCATAGTGGCTCCTCGAGTAGCAGTCCACCATCAAAGAAAAATGATTACTTTACCAAAACTATCGTCAAGAGTATACAAGATTGAGAATGTTTCCGATAATCGACAGATTACTAAATCCGTCGCCTCAGTTTCGTGTGCAGGCCCAAGATCTCAGTGTGATTCAAAAGTAATATAACGGTGCCTTTGGCACAGAAAACAAAACATTGTTCTCTGCCACATGTAAAACTTTTTGAAAGCTGAACTGCAGCGCGGGATTAGCCGAGCGGTCTCAGGCGCTGCAGTCATAGACTGTGCGGCTGGTCCCGGCGGAGGTTCGAGTCCTCCCACGGGCATGGGTGTGTGTGTTTGTCCTTAAGATAATTTAGGTTAAGTAGTGTGTAAGCTTAGGGACTGATGACCTTAGCAGTTAAGTCCCATAAGATTTCACACACATTTGAACATTTTTTTGTTCTCTGTCACGTGTAAAACTTTTTGAAAGCTGAATTGCTTTGGATCCTCTGTACTTTAACAACTTTTCCTATCGTCCGTTATTATGGAAATCCGTCTGACGCATTTAATAATAATATATAACTTGTGCTCTGCTATTTGATGAGGAACAGCGTCACAGCGTGTTCAGTTCATAGTCGCAGTTGGCTACACCGTTAAAATCTAAGGGGCTTGAAAACTCCGAGACTTTATGCGCAGCGATCGAGGTGGCGCAGTGGTTAGCACACTGGAATTTCATTCGGGAGGACGACGGTTCAATCCCGTGTCCGGCCATCCTGATTTAGGTTTTCCGTGATTCCTCCCTAAATCGCTCCAGGCAAATGCCGGGATGGATCCTTTGACAGGGCACGGCTGCCTTCCTTCCCCGTCCTTCCCGAGACCAATGACTTAGCTGTTTGGTCTCTTCCCCCAAATCAAACCAACTCAATGCGCTGGCTGTAGAGACAGCTAGGTTCCCATTCTTGCTTGAAGGACGGCCGTGTTTAAGTAGATGGAACAAACGAAGTAAAACAGACTCTCACAAAGCCCTATTCTAAATTTTCCACGGTCCACTGGTACAGAATAGGGTCTTGTAATCTTGTAAATATTGTTAGCGGTTTTACTTCTTCCTGTAAGTGGAATCTTCGCAATGAATGCTTCAACCTGTTAAACTTGTCTAATCTTTCCTGGTCAAAGTTTTCCATTCTTTCTCAAATCCAATGGACGCTGCTGCTAGAATGGTTTCTTACGGAAGGCAGTTGTTTAATTGCTTCCATATCCTTGTCCAGTTCGTCAAATACAGCGAACAGGCCGGCCAAGGTACAGATCTTCTGCGTCCAGTTCAACGATTTGGAGACAATTCGTGAAGACGTGCTGTAGTACTTCGTACACTATGGGCTGGGCAGCCATCATGTTGGTACCGCAGCTTCCTCCTAGTGTGCAGAGGAACGTTGTCTACCATCCGTGGAAGATGGTCTATTAGGAGGCTGCAATACTTGTCCGCGTTCAGAATACCTCTACGAAAAACAAGTCTGTGGGCTGATGGTTCACTATCATGCATCACGCCTCACACTTCATGGGCGCTGATGTTTCACCTGACGAAGCCAGCGGGGATTGTCAACAGATCAAAAGTTCATGTTTCGGAAGTTTACTTGACCATTATTGGTAAATGTGGCATCATCACTAGACAAGATACATGATACATATGGAGTCTCCTGTAATGCCCATGTACGGAAGTTAACACGATTCTCATAATCGTTTCCATGCAGCTCTTGATGAAGAGAGATGTGACAGGGATGGAACCTACGTCTATGGAGATGTGTAGGACACTTGCCTGATTTATGCCACTTCCTCGCGCGGGAGCTAATGTGTGGATCAACTGCAACAGCAGGGACAACGTCAATTTCCCCGTCTTCTGTTGTTATTTATTTCCTTGTGACGTTGTCTAGTTATTACACTACCCTTTCACATAAGTAGTTCAAGAGGTTGATAAATAACTGCCAAGATGGTTGACCTCTTTTGGTATATCTTTCCGCATACACCGTACAAAAACGAACTGCATACTTCATACACTCTCCCTACACCATGAACATGTCGTCTTTTTCTGCATTGGTAAATCCCATCGTCCACTCATGATATGTTGTTTGCACTGTCGCAGACTAATGACTAGCAATGTTGCAGTGCACTCAAAGAACACACAAGCATACCGTAAGCAAACATAAGAACATTGTAGCTAGCAGCTACGCAAGGTGACTGGCACAAACAAATGTCGGTGCGTAAACTTTTCAAAATACAATGCTTCGTAAATAGCTTGCAATAGAGTCCTGTAACAAACACCACTGACATTCTGATTTACCCTTCATTTAGTCTTAATGTGAGTAGCCAATGTTCAGTTTAAAAAAGTGTATGTTGCACAAAAATACACTTTTCAAATATTATTACAATCTGTTTATTGGTTAACAATACGAGTTCGTCACTAGCAATCTATTCTGTGGAAGCCGGCCGGTGTGGCCGAGCGGTTCTAGGCACCTCAGTCTGGAACCGCACTATCGCTGTGGTCGCAGGTTCGAATCCTGCCTCGGGCATGGATGTGAGTGATGTCCTTAGGTTAGTTAGGTTTAAGTAGTTCTAAGTTCTAGGAGACTGATGACCTCAGATGTTAAGTCCCATGGTGCTCAGAGGCATTTGAACCATTTTATCCTGAGGGAACAGCACGTCAATAGCACTTACCTTTTCCCCAATACTTGCGATACAAGTTTTAGGCGATTCGCCCTTTATAGAGGTATTTATCCATTTCTCCTTGTCGGATTTCTTTGGTAGGATGTTCTAAACGGTAAACAGATTTGTTTTTATTCTGTCAACAGAATTAAGTTGGTTGTTCTAGAAAAACGGCGTCATTCAGGGCTAGAGGGTTTACTTGGAAGCCTCTTGTACCTGTGGACCTTGAAGTGTGCCTGGGTGCTTGTGCTGAACACGTCTGTCAAGTTAAACAATCTCCCGCATCGGAGCTCTGGCTCGGAAACAATATTCTTCGGCCTAAACAACCTGTCTGCGTTTCGCAAGCCGGCTCGGTGCTTTAAATTATCAGCAGCTGCTCTTTTTTACTTCAAACACAGCGTGTGTTCCGCTAAGACGTAAAAACATTTCACTTTGGTTAATCTGAAATTTCCGTCTCTGGGATGGAATGACAGTATAACAGTCAGTTGGCTAAAGCTTCAAAGGACTTCAAATTTAAACATCTGAAGTCAATCTGCAAACTGCAATTGTATTTTTCTACATCAAGGGTTATATTTACGTCGCTGGGTTTGATAAGGCATCGCATGGGAATGAGAGCCAGAACAAGTTTTCATCACTGCCACCAAGCGACCATTTCTCTATATCATTTTTACATTATGTAGTGACCGTTGTCCTAATACACTCCTGGAAATTGAAATAAGAACACCGTGAATTCATTGTCCCAGGAAGGGGAAACTTTATTGACACATTCCTGGGGTCAGAACATCACATGGTCACACTGACAGAACCACAGGCACATAGACACAGGCAACAGAGCATGCACAATGTCGGCACTAGTACAGTGTATATCCACCTTTCGCAGCAATGCAGGCTGCTATTCTCCCATGGCGACGATCGTAGAGATGCTGGATGTAGTCCTGTGGAACGGCTTGCCATGCCATTTCCACCTGGCGCCTCAGTTGGACCAGCGTTCGTGCTGGACGTGCAGACCGCGTGAGACGACGCTTCATCCAGTCCCAAACATGCTCAATGGGGGACAGATCCGGAGATCTTGCTGGCCAGGCTAGTTGACTTACACCTTCTAGAGCACGTTGGGTGGCACGGGATACATGCGGACGTGCATTGTCCTGTTGGAACAGCAAGTTCCCTTGCCGGTCTAGGAATGGTAGAACGATGGGTTCGATGACGGTTTGGATGTACCGTGCACTATTCAGTGTCCCCTCGACGATCACTAGTGGTGTACGGCCCGTGTAGGAGATCGCTCCCCACACCATGATGCCGGGTGTTGGCCCTGTGTGCCTCGGTCGTATGCAGTCCTGATTGTGGCGCTCACCTGCACGGCGCCAAACACGCTTACGACCATCATTGGCACCAAGGCAGAAGCGACTCTCATCGCTGAAGACGACACATCTCCATTCGTCCCTCCATTCACGCCTGTCGCGACACCACTGGAGGCGGGCTGCACGATGTTGAGGCGTGAGCGGAAACGGCCTAACGGTGTGCGGGACCGTAGGCCAGCTTCATGGAGACGGTTGCGAATGGTCCTCGCCGATACCCCAGGAGCAACAGTGTCCCTAATTTGCTGGGAAGTGGCGGTGCGGTTCCCTACGGCACTGCGTAGGATCCTACGGTCTTGGCGTGCATCCGTGCGTCGCTGCGGTCCGGTCCCAGCTCGACGGGCACGTGCACCTTCCGCCGACCACTGGCGACAACATCGATGTACTGTGGAGACCTCACGCCCCACGTGTTGAGCAATTCGGCGGTACGTCCACCCGGCCTCCCGCATGCCCACTATACGCCCTCGCTCAAAGTCCGTCAACTGCACATACGGTTCACGTCCACGCTGTCGCGGCATGCTACCAGTGTTAAAGACTGCGATGGAGCTCCGTATGCCACGGCAAACTGGCTGACACTGACGGCGGCGGTGCACAAATGCTGCGCAGCTAGCGCCATTCGACGGCCAACACCGCGGTTCCTGGTGTGTCCGCTGTGCCGTGCTTGTACAGCCCTCTCGCAGTGTCCGGAGCAAGTATGGTGGGTCTGACACACCGGTGTCAATGTGTTCTTTTTTCCATTTCCAGGAGTGTAGAATACGACAGATATTCTGTTTTTATGTCGTTCCCCCGATTTTAGTTGGAAAAGCGTTTTGTTAGATGTGCTTCGTATTATGCGTAGGAAAGGACAGAAACCTGTAAACCGAAACGCAGCCAGCAAACAAGTGTCAGAGCACACGGGACGTTATCTTCCAATTGAGTCAACATAAGTCGAACTTATCAGGTCATAAAACAAACAGACGGCTCAACTTCATCTTCCATGCGAAGGAAGTTCGTAGCGTGATCCATCCCTAATATCTACAGAGAGATGTCTGTCGGTGATATTTAGTTAGACCTTTGACATTAAAAGCATTCTTAAAACTCAAAATGAAGAATGATCACAACTGAAGAACGAGAAATAAAGAGCTTGACTAATTACTCCGAAAGCACAAAAGTCCCCTGATAGCTATCGTTGTTGATTCCAACGATAACAGCTGCGAAAAAACCTAGCGTCTATGATTTTCTATTTCTATTAACACAGCGTTTAATTGTAGATATTACACTGAGATGACAGAAGAAATGGGATAGCTTCATATACAGACGGAGGTACACAAGGTACAGGGTGTTTCAAAAAGGTACGGCCAAACTTTCAGGAAACATTCCTTACACACAAAAAAAGAAAATGTGTTATGTGGACATGTGTCCGGAAACGCTTACTTTCCATGTTAGAGCTCTTCAAATCACATTAATCAGGAATGGAAACACACAGCAACAGAACGTTCCAGCGTGACTTCAGACACTTTGTTACAGGAAATGTTCAAAATGTCCTCCGTTAGCGAGGATACATGCATCCACCCTCCGTCGCATGGAATCCCTGATGTGCTGATGCAGCCCTGGAGAATGGCGTATTGTACCACAGCCGTCCACAATACGAGCACGAAGAGTATCTACATTTGGTACCGGGGTTGCGTAGACAAAGAGCTTTCAAATCCCCCATAAATGAAAGTCAAGAGGGTTGAGGTCAGGAGAGCGTGGAGGCCATGGAATTGGTCCGCCTCTACCAATCCATCGGTCACCGAATCGGTTCTTGAGAAGCGTACGAACACTTCGACTGAAATGTGCAGGAGCTCCATTGTGCGTGAACCACATGTTGTGTCGTACTTGTAAAGGTGCATGTTCTAGCAGCACAGGTAGAGTATCCCGTATGAAATCATGATAACGTGCTCTATTGAGCGTACATACTGACGAAACTAAAATGAGGTCTAACATGGAAATTAACCGTTTCCGGACTCATGTCCACATGACATCTTTTCTTTATTTGTGTGTGGGGAATGTTTCCTGAAAGTTTTGCCGTGCCTTTTGTAACACCCTGTATAAAAGGGCTGTGCATTCGCATAGCTCTCGTTTCTACTAAGGTGAGTCACGTGAAAAGGTTTCCGACGTGATTATGGCCGCGCAACGGGAATTAATAACCTAGCGGACTGCTAGTTGGAGCTAGAAATGGTTCAAATGGCTCTGAGCACTATGGGACTTAACATATGTGGTCATTAGTCCCCGAGAACTTAGAACTACTTAAACCTAACTAACCTAAGGACATCACACACATCCATGCCCGAGGCAGGATTCGAACCTGCGACCGTAGCAGTCGCGCGGTTCCGGACTGAGCGCCTAGAATCGCTAGACCACCGCGGCCGGCAGTTGGAGCTAGACGCATGGGACACAAAAGTGTGCCGAGAATGCCAAATTTCAAGCATTACCTCTCATCACGGACAACGCAGTGGCCGATGGCCTCCACTTAACGACCGAGAGTCCGCGGCTCGTGGTTTGCGGTAGCGTTCTCGCGTCCCGCGCACGGGGTCCCGGGTTCGGTTATCGGCGGGGTCAGGGATTTTCTCTTCCTCGAGATGACTGGGTGTTGTGTGGCTTTCATCATCATTTCATCCTCATCCACTCGCAAGTCGCCGTAGTGGCGTTAAAGAACTTGTGGAGCGGCGGTCGAACCGCCCCGCGAGGGTTCTCCCGGCCACCAATGCCATACGCTCACTATCATTGACGACCGGGAGCAGCGTTTGGTTAGAGTCGTCATTGGTAAGAGACAAACGACACTGCGTGAAACAACCGCAGAAATTAATGTGGTACGTACGTACGTACGGTAACGTACCTGTTATGACAGTGCGGCGAAATCTGGCGTTAATGGGCTACGGCAGCAGACGAACGACGCGAGTGCCTTTGCTAACAGCACGACATCGCCCGCAGGGCATCTCCTGGGCTCGTGATGATACCGGTTGGACACTAGACGACTGGAGAACTGTGGCCTGGTCAGTTGAGTCCCAATTTCAACTGATAGGAGCTGATCGGGGGGTTCGAGTGTGGTGCAGATCCCAAGAACCCATGGACCAAAGTTGTCAACAAGGCATTGTACAGGCTCATGGTGGCTCCATAATGATATGGGCTATGTTTACATGGCACGGATTCAGTTATCTAGTCCAACTAAACCGATCATTGACTGGAAGTGATTACGTTCGGCTACTTGGAGTCACTTACGGGCTTCGTCTTCTCAAACAGTGATGGAATTTTTATAGATGAAAATGCGACATGTCATCAGGCCACAATTGTTCTTGACTGGTTGGAAGAATATTCTGGACAATATGAGCTATGATTTGGCCATCCAGATCGCCCGACATGATTCCCGTCGAACATTTACGGGACATAATCCAGAGGTCAGTTCGTTCATAAAATCCTGCACCGGCGGCACTTTCGCAATTATGCTATGGAGGAGTATGGCCCAATGTTTCTAAAGGGGACTTCTAACGACTTGTTGAGTCCATGGCACGTCGAATTGCTGCACTACGCCGGCCAAAAAGAGGTCCGAGGCGATCTTAGGAGATATCGCATGATTTCTGTTACCTCGGTGTAAGGCTTTCCTCACGCTTCCACTTCACAATACCAGTATACCTGAGAATATGTAAATGATGTAACCAATGGACCTTTACGATCATGCCCTGATCATACTCACTTTTCTCTCCTGACTCCTTTCGGAAAAGAAGAAAGTAAACTCTTCAGTGATGATGATGTTTAATTCATGTATTTATCCAAGACGTAAGATAAATAGTGGTATCGACTTTGGGAAGGTGTTTTTGGAACGAGGACAATAGGAAGCCTTTGCATAAATAAAAGGGCCATTGGTATTTAGTGAATAACCCAGATTGGATATTTATCACGAGCCTACACTTTCTATCTGTCTGTAAATGCATTCTGAGCATTCTAGCACTAGCTACACAACAGTGCTGCTTCGGCTCATTATTATTACAGGCACAAAACGAATGTTACAAAGATTGAGTACTTCGTTCTCTCAGATAGCGCACGATCTTCACTGGAGAAGCATATACAGAACACTTCATGTTCCTGGCAATCTAATGTGCAATAAGGTCTGTGAAGTGAAGTGCCTATACCACGGGCCAATCATGGCCTACCATATGCACCAGCCATGCTACACATCATGCGTACACATTACGGGAGCAGTTGAAATAGAGGTCGATGCCGTTGCCAGGTGAATATGATACCTTTTTGTATGAGCTGTCGTCTGACTTAGTGATAGCCGGCCGAAGTGGCCGTGCGGTTAAAGGCGCTGCAGTCTGGAACCGCAAGACCGCTACGGTCGCAGGTTCGAATTCTGCCTCGGGCATGGATGTTTGTGATGTCCTTAGGTTAGTTAGGTTTAACTAGTTCTAAGTTCTAGGGGACTAATGACCTCAGCAGTTGAGTCCCATAGTGCTCAGAGCCATTTAAAACCATTTTTTTTGACTTAGTGATAACAGTCAGCGAGACAGTCGAATGCAGGATGGGCGAGACATGCTACATATACACGTTTGATCCATGGCATATCCCGCTTTCCCGATGCATGCGGCGCGTCATCTCAGAATTCATGTGACATCCTGTCAAGGACGTACTGTCAACAATTCAGGAGAGATGGCCACCGCCAGCGTGCGACAGGTCATAATCAAGGACGAGCGCAAGAATACCGACATTGAACTCTGTAATGGTAGATTCAGCGAATGAAAAAGTCAAAACATCCTTCAGTGAAATTAAAAGGAAAAGTGCCAACATCAAAAGTGCAAGAGAAATTCCACTATTAAATGCAGAGGAATGAGCGGATAAGTGAAATAGTACATAAGCCTGTAGGGGAAGAGCTGCATTATGACGTACAGAAGAAGAAAAGAGAGTTAATATGGAATACATAGGGATCAAGTACTAGAGTCAGAACCTAACGAAGCTTTGGAGGAGCCGCTGTCAAATAAGCTGGAAGATAACAGACAACATTCCTTTGAAACTTGTAAAATCATTGGGGAAAATGGCAACCAAACGATTATTCAAGTTGGGTTGTAGAACATATTAGTCTGGATTCATACCTTCAACTTTCGAAAAAAAAATGCTATCCTCACAACCCCGAAGGTAGCAAGGGTAAGTAAATGCGAGAACTATCACGCCGTCAGCTTAACTACTCGTGCATCCAAGTTGCTGACAAGAACAATATATAGAAGATTGGGAAATAAAATTGAGGATCTGTTAGATGACGATTTGTTCCCTTTCGGAAAGCTAATAACACCAGAGAGACAGTTCTGGTGTTGTGGTTGATAATTAAAGCACAGTTTAAGAAAAATCAAGACACTTTCACAAGATTTGTCGATCTAGAAAAAGGGTTCGGCTATCTAAAATGGTGCAAAGTGTTTGAAAATCTCAGAAAAGTATATATAAGGTATAGAAAAGACGAAACAAGAACCAACGGTGAAAAATAAGAATAGAAGACCAAGAACGAAGTGTTCGGATAGAAAGGGTGTAAGACAAAGTTGTAGCTCTTCACCCAAACAGATCAACCCTTTCATCGAAGAAGCAATGACGAATACAAGGAAAGGTTCAGGAGCGAGATTAAAATTTGTGGTGAAAGGATATCGATAATAAAATGCGCTGATGACATTTCTAGCTACAGAAGTGAAGAAGTGTTATAGGATATGTTGAATGGAATTAACAGTCTAATGAGTACACACTGAGAGCAACCTGAAGAAAGGTGAAAGTAACGAGGAGTAGCAGAAATGAAAAAAAAAAAAAAAAATCGTTCAGTTGGCTCTGAGCACTATGGGACTTAACTTTTGAGGTCATCAGTCCCCTAGAACTTACAACTACTTAAAGCTAACTACCCTAACATCACACACATCCATGCCCGAGGCAGGATTCGAACCTGCGGCCGTAGCGGTCGCGTGGTTCCAGACTGTAGCGCCTAGAACCACTCGGGCACTCCGGCCGGCGCAGAAATGAAATTAGCGATAAATGTAACATCAAAATTTGGGAACAAGAAGCAGACGAAGTGAAGGAATTTTGCTGCTTGGAAGCACAATAACACATGACAGACGAAGCAAGGAGGACATAAAAAGTAGACTGGCGCAAACAAAGAAAGCATTCCTGGTCAAAAGAAGCCTGATAGTATTAAACATCGGTATTAATTTGAGGGAGGAATTTCTGAGGATGTATGTTTACATCTACATCTACATCTACATCTATACTCCGCGAGCCACCTTACGGTGTGTGGCGGAGGGTACTTATTGTACCACTATCTGATCCCCCCTTCCCTGTTCCATTCACGAATTGTGCGTGGGAAGAACGACTGCTTGTAAGTCTCCGTATTTGCTCTAATTTCTCGGATCTTTTCGTTGTGATCATTACGCGAGATATATGTGGGCGGTAGTAATATGTTGCCCATCTCTTCCCGGAATGTGCTCTCTCGTAATTTCGATAATAAACCTCTCCGTATTGCGTAACGCCTTTCTTGAAGTGTCCGCCACTGGAGCTTGTTCAGCATCTCCGTAACGCTCTCGCGCTGACTAAATGTCCCCATGACGAATCGCGCTGCTTTTCGCTGGATCATGTCTATCTCTTCTATTAATCCAACCTGGTAAGAGTCCCATACTGATGAGCAATACTCAAGAATCGGACGAACAAGCGTTTTGTAAGCTACTTCTTTCGTCGATGAGTCACATTTTCTTAGAATTCTTCCTATGAATCTCAACCTGGCGCCTGCTTTTCCCACTATTTGTTTTATGTGATCATTCCACTTCAGATCGCTCCGGATAGTAACTCCTAAGTATTTTACGGTCGTTACCGCTTCCAATGATTTACCACCTATGGCATAATCGTACTGGAATGGATTTCTGCCCCTATGTATGCGCATTATATTACATTTATCTACGTTTAGGGAAAGCTGCCAGCTGTCGCACCATGCATTAATCCTCTGCAGGTCCTCCTGGAGTACGTACGAGTCTTCTGATGTTGCTACTTTCTTGTAGACAACCGTGTCATCTGCAAATAGCCTCACGGAGCTACCGATGTTGTCAACTAAGTCATTTATGTATATTGTAAACAATAAAGGTCCTATCACGCTTCCCTGCGGTACTCCCGAAATTACCTCTACATCTGCAGATTTTGAACCGTTAAGAATGACATGTTGTGTTCTTTCTTCTAGGAAATCCTGAATCCAATCACAAACCTGGTCCGATATTCCGTAAGCTCGTATTTTTTTCACTAAACGTAAGTGCGGAACCGTATCAAATGCCTTCCTGAAGTCCAGGAATACGGCATCAATCTGCTCGCCAGTGTCTACGGCACTGTGAATTTCTTGGGCAAATAGGGCGAGCTGAGTTTCACATGATCTCTGTTTGCGGAATCCATGTTGGTTATGATGAAGGAGATTTGTATTATCTAAGAACGTCATAATACGAGAACACAAAACATGTTCCATTATTCTACAACAGATTGACGTAAGCGAAATAGGCCTATAATTATTCGCATCTGATTTATGACCCTTCTTGAAAATGGGAACGACCTGCGCTTTCTTCCAGTCGCTAGGTACTTTACGTTCTTCCAGCGATCTACGATAAATTGCTGATAGAAAGGGGGCAAGTTCTTTAGCATAATCACTGTAGAATCTTAAGGGTATCTCGTCTGGTCCGGATGCTTTTCCGCTACTAAGTGATAGCAGTTGTTTTTCAATTCCGATATCGTTTATTTCAATATTTTCCATTTTGGCGTCCGTGCGACGGCTGAAGTCAGGGACCGTGTTACGATTTTCCGCAGTGAAACAGTTTCGGAACACTGAATTCAGTATTTCTGCCTTTCTTCGGTCGTCCTCTGTTTCGGTGCCATCGTGGTCAACGAGTGACTGAATAGGGGATTTAGATCCGCTTACCGATTTTACATATGACCAAAACTTTTTAGGGTTCTTGTTTAGATTGTTTGCCAATGTTTTATGTTCGAATTCGTTGAATGCTTCTCTCATTGCTCTCTTTACGCTCTTTTTCGCTTCGTTCAGCTTTTCCTTATCAGCTATGATTCGACTACTCTTAAACCTATGATGAAGCTTTCTTTGTTTCCGTAGTACCTTTCGTACATGATTGTTATACCACGGTGGATCTTTCCCCTCGCTTTGGACCTTAGTCGGTACGAACTTATCTAAGGCGTACTGGACGATGTTTCTGAATTTTTTCCATTTTTGTTCCACATCCTTTTCCTCAGAAGTGAACGTTTGATGGTGGTCACTCAGATATTCTGCGATTTGTGCCCTATCACTCTTGTTAAGCAAATATATTTTCCTTCCTTTCTTGGCATTTCTTATTACACTTGTAGTCATTGATGCAACCACTGACTTATGATCACTGATACCCTCTTCTGCATTCACGGAGTCGAAAAGTTCCGGTCTATTTGTTGCTATGAGGTCTAAAACGTTAGCTTCACGAGTTGGTTCTCTAACTATCTGCTCGAAGTAATTCTCGGACAAGGCAGTCAGGATAATGTCACAAGAGTCTCTGTCCCTGGCTCCAGTTCTGATTGTGTGACTATCCCATTCTATACCTGGTAGATTGAAGTCTCCCCCTATTACAATAGTATGATCACGAAACTTCTTCACGACGTTCTGCAGGTTCTCTCTGAGGCGCTCAACTACTACGGTTGCTGATGCAGGTGGTCTATAGAAGCATCCGACTATCATATCTGACCCACCTTTGATACTTAACTTAACCCAGATTATTTCACATTCGCATTCGCTAATAACTTCACTGGATATTATTGAATTCTTTACTGCTATAAATACTCCTCCACCATTGGCGTTTATCCTATCCTTGCGGTATATATTCCATTCTGTGTCTAGGATTTCGTTACTGTTCACTTCCGGTTTTAACCAACTTTCCGTTCCTAATACTATATGCGCACTATTTCCTTCAATAAGAGATACTAATTCAGGAACCTTGCCCTGGATACTCCTGCAGTTTACCAATATTACGTTAACTTTTCCTGTTTTTGGTCTCTGAGGACGGACGTTCTTTATCAACGATGATAATGTCCTCTCTGGTAAGCCGTCAGGTATTTTATCGTTTCGCCCAAGGGGGGGTCCCTCTAACCTAAAAAACCCCCGTGTGCACGCCACACGTACTCTGCTACCCTAGTAGCTGCTTCCGGTGTGTAGTGCACGCCTGACCTGTCTAGGGGGGCCCTACAGTTCTCCACCCAATAACGGAGGTCGATGAATTTGCAACCATTATAGTCGCAGAGTCGTCTGAGCCTCTGGTTTAGACCCTCCACACGGCTCCAAACCAGAGGACCGCGATCGACTCTGGGCACTATGCTGCAGATATTAAGCTCAGCTTGCACTCCGCGTGCGATGCTGGTTGTCTTCACCAAATCAGCCAGCCGCCGGAAGGAACCAAGGATGGCCTCAGAACCCAAGCGGCAGGCGTCATTCGTTCCGACATGTGCTACTATCTGCAGCCGGTCACACCCAGTGCGTTCAATAGCTGCCGGAAGGGCCTCCTCCACATTACGGACGAGACCCCCCGGCAAGCACACCGAGTGCACACTGGCATTCTTCCCCGACCTACCCGCTATTTTCCTGAGGGGCTCCATAACCCGCCTAACGTTGGAGCTCCCTATAACTAATAGGCCCGCCCTCTGTGACTGTCGGGACCTTGCCGGAGAATCGGCCACTGGCCCAACAGGCGAGGCATCCTGTGGTGGCTCGGAAACGATGTCATCACCACTAGGAAGCACCCCGTACCTGTTGGAAAGGGGTAAGGCAGCTGCCACGCGGCCAGATCCCACCTTCGCCTTTCGGCCAGGCACGCGCGAGCCCACCACTGTCCGCCATTCACCCTGGAGTGATGGCTGACCGGTAAGATGCTCACTGCCGGAAGACGCAGCGACATCAGGGGTTCCATGTGATTCCAAGGCCACCGAAGTAGGCATAGGTCTCACCACAGTTGCCCCAACGCCACTACGAGCCGACGCCTGCGCCTCGAGCTCGATGAGCCTAACAGACAAAGCCTCCACCTGAGTACAGCATTGTTCTGAAGTGAATTCTGGGAAAACTAAAAAGAAGAGAATAGAAGCATTGAACATTAGGTGGGTTAATAAGAAACGAGGAGGTTCTTGATGGAACGGGTAGGAGAGGAACATATGGAAAACACTGAATACAAGTAGGACATGATGAAAAGACACTTCTTAAGATATCCAGATTGGAATGCATAAAAAAAAAATAATCGAGGACTTCAGGCACAACTGAAAAGGATGGCGTAGGTGAGGAGTTCGTGATGAGCCTCATCGAGCCAGCTAGAAAAATGATGAACAAAAAAGAAAAAAAATCGGCGAACGTAGGATATACGATGGGGCGAAACGTCTTTACTGCAAACGCTCCATATAACTATTATGCATTCGAATATATGGGGGGGGGGGGGGGGGAATATCAGATAGATAAGGATACAAACATAAGAAAAAATTATTGCGATCAAGAAGAGAAGAAAATATATACAAACGCATGACCCAATAACTTTCTATCTCGAGATGGAAGTTCTTTGAACGGCTATGAAATATCGTAGACAGAATTGACTAAATGTTGTCAGAAAGTATGCGCACAGGCGAGAAGTGAAAATATTTAACTTATTATTGCAAGTGTCTAATGTACATGTTGATAGTTTTATCATTCAAGCTACGTCAGCTGGATACAATGTGAGTCTGGTAGTGATAACATAACGTGATCGACAAGCATGGTTGGCGTAGTGTGCTAATATGAAAGGAGGATAATGTTTTATGTTTTGCTGACAGAAATGGGAGAGCTGTTGGCTGGATATACGATGAATGATTACCTCTGAGGATCATTCAAGAACGCCGTTGACAAAGCTCTCTCACCGCCTGAGATCAGAAGAAAATTGTGCTACTCATTATGCCAGTCCAGACAGACTAGGCTCCGCGACTACTTCCCACCTGGGTGTTGGCTGTTACGTAAAACTAGACACGATCCTACTGCTAGTACCCGAGTTCGAGGCTCACATAGGGTGTAGCCTGAATGTTACTACGAGAGTAGCAGCTGCCTCTGTACCACGTACAGCGAGTACAGAGTGCACTGTGACTGCCCTGAAAGCTGGCCCCTAACATTCTCAAGCCTATCCAGATTTCGATGAGAATTTATTACTTACTGACGAGGCGGATTTTGCCAAGAGGATCATTTCAGAGTAGCACTTGCCCCCTTCATCCTCATTTATTTGTTCAGTACATTCCAAACACTGTTTTCTCCTACCCTCTGCAGCTCCATCTACTATCATGGTTATCCCCTGATGTCAGCCGGCCGAAGTGGCCGTGCGGTTAAAGGCGCTGCAGTCTGGAACCGCAAGACCGCTACAGTCGCAGGTTCGAATCCTGCCTCGGGCATGGATGTTTGTGATGTCCTTAGGTTAGTTAGGTTTAACTAGTTCTAAGTTCTAGGGGCCTAATGACCTCAGCAGTTGAGTCCCATAGTGCTCAGAGCCATTTGAACCATTTGAACCCTGATGTCATAACACGTATCCTACTCCAAGTTGCCAGCGTTTTCCCCACGTTCCTCGCCTCGCTGTTTCTGCAGAGAACGTCCTCATTCCTTATCAGTCCATCGGTTTTTCAGCATTCGACTGTAGTACTACATCTTAAATGCTTCGATTCTCTTCTTTTCCTTCCCACAATCCATGTTTCTCTATCGTGCAATGTTTTTACTCCAAACACAAATTTTTAGAAATTTTTTCAGCAAATTACGGCCCTTGTTAGATTCTAGTAGTCTTCTTTTGGACAGGAATACCCTTTTTGCATGTGCTAATCAGCTTTTTATGTCTTTCTTCGCTTGTCCGTAACGTGTTATTTTACTTCCAAGTTGCTCAATTCCTTCACTTCGTCTACTTCATGAGCACCAATTTTCTTGTTAAGTTTATCTCTAATTGCATTTCTGCTACCCCTTTTTTGTTTATCTTTTTTGTCAGTTTACTCTCAGTCGATATTCTGAACTTGTTAGACTCTTCATGCCAGTCAAAAGGTCGTGTAATTCTTCACTTCCTCTGCGAATAGCAACGTTATCGGCGAATCTTAACTGATGTCCTTTCACACAGAATTTTTATCCCTCTCGTGAACCTTCCTTTTATTTTCATCATTGCTGCTTCGATGTATGAGCGAATGATTGCATCCCTGTCGTACACTCTTTTTAATCCGAGAACTTCGTTCTTGGGTTTCCATTCTTATTGCTTCCTCTTGGTTCTTGCACATATTGTATATCACCCGTCTTTCTTTATGGCTTACTCTTATATTTCACAGAATTTAGAATATCCTGCACGATTTCCCGTTAACTTCTCTTAAGTCGTGCATCTATTATCAGTCGCACTGTAAGAACGCTTCTCTGGTCTCTTTACTTTTCCAAGAGTCAAACTGATCGTCATCTACAAGATTCTTAATTTTCTTTCATAATTTTATGGACATTGTTCTTGTCAGCACTTGAACGGACGAGCTGTAAAGCTGACTACGATAGCTATCACGCCTATCTGCCCTTCCTATCTTAGGGATTATGTGGATGATATTTTTTGCGAAAATCTAATTGAATTTCTCCAGTCTCGTAGACGCTACATACTAACTTCACTAGTCGTTTGATTGCCACTTCCTCCAACGATTTTAGAAATTAAGCAGGAATATTATCTATCTCTTACTCCTTATTTCATCACAAGTCTTCTGAATCTTTGTTAAATTCTTTAATACTCTATGTCTTCTACACTGAAGAGCCTAAGTAAACTGGTGCACCTACCTAATATCGTGTAATCCCCCGCGAGCACGCAGAAGAGTCTCAGCATGACGTGGCATGGACTCGACTGATGTCTGAAGTGGTGCTGGAGAGAACTGACACCATTAAACCTCCAGTCATGTCCATAAATCCGTAAGAGTACGAGGGTGTAGAGATCTTTTCTGAACAGCACGTTGCAAGGCATCCCAGATATTCCCAATAATGTTCAAGTCTGTGGAGTCTGGTGGCCAGCGGAAGTGTTGAAACTCAGAAGAATGCTCTTGGAGCCACTCTGTAGCAATTCAGGACGTGTAGGGTGTCACACTGTCCTACTGGAATTGCCCAAGTCCATCGGAATGCACAATGGTCATTAATAGATGCAGGCGATCAGACAGGATGCTTACGTACGCGTCACCTGTCAGAGTCGTATCTAGACGTATCAGGGGTCCAATATCACTCCAACTGCACACGCCCCACACCATTTTAAAGACTCAACCAGCTTGAACAATCCCCAGCTGACATGACATTAGGTTTTCTCCATACCCGTACGCGACCATCCGCTCGATGCAATCTGAAACGAGACCGGCCAGGCAATATGTTTCCAGTTATCAACCGTCCTATGTCGGTGTTGACGGGCCCAGGTGAGGCGTAAAGCTTTGTGTCGTGTAGTCATCAAGGGTATACGAGTGGGCCTTCGGCTCCGAAAGCCCGTATCGATGATGTTTCGTTGAATGGTTCGAACGCTGACACTTGATGATTGTCCAGCATTGAAATCTACAGCAATTT
Source organism: Schistocerca americana (assembly GCF_021461395.2). Classification (NCBI taxonomy): domain Eukaryota; kingdom Metazoa; phylum Arthropoda; class Insecta; order Orthoptera; family Acrididae; genus Schistocerca; species Schistocerca americana. The sequence continues at coordinate 739,165,607 of NC_060119.1, read as the reverse complement.
TCGGAAGGGTTGCAATTATGTCACGTTGAACGATTCCCTTCAGTCGTCTTTGGTCCCGTTCTTGCAGGATCTTTTTTCCGTCCGCAGCAATGTCGGAAATCTGATGTTTTACCGGATTATTGATATTCAAGGTACACTCGTGAAATAGTCGTATGGGAAAATTCCCAATTCATCGCTACCTAGGAGATTCTGTGCTCCATCGCTCGTGCACTGACTATAACACCGCGTTCAAACTCACTTAAATCTTGATAACCTGCCATTGGAGCAGCAGTAACCGATCTAACAAATGCACCAGACACTTGTTGTCTTCTACAGGCGTTGCCGACCTCAGCGCCGTATTCTGCCTATTTACACATCTGTGTATTTGAATACTCACGCCTACACCAGTTTCTTTGGCGCTTCAGTGTATATCGACTCGCATTTCTTCTTCTTTCACGTCATCAGACAATCACACAAGTCCTCCTGCTCGCAGAGGCCTCTTTCCACCTATCTGCTCTCTCTCTCTCTCTCTCTCTCTTCTCTCTTCTCTGCGTTTAACAGTGGATTTTGCTCTTACTTATTTTCACTGAAGAGTGTTTTGACTTTGCTAGAGGAACTTCAGTCGTTCGGTCGACCATTTCTTTTCGATTTTGTCACACATCACACTGTCAATTCACCTTAGCTTTCTTGTCCCTATTTATTTCATTCCTAAGTGGCTTATACCGATGTATTCCCGTCTCCTGTCTTTCCATGAATATTTTTGTACCTCGTTCTTTTGTCTATCAGTTTATTTCATCTGTTACCCACAGTTTCTTCTTAGTTGCCTCCCTTGTCTCTATATTTGTCTGTCCATCTTCCGTGATTGCCCTTTTTCACAGAGGACCATTTCTTTTCAACTCAACTGCTTACTATGTTATTTATCGACAGAGTATTTACAACCTTCAACAGTTTCTCATAATTGCTCAGTACTTCAGTACCCCAGTACTTTTGATTCTTTCAGACTATTCTCTTTTGCTTTAGTCTAGTGTTCATCATTAGTAAATTGTCATCCAAGGCTGTATTTGCTCCGGGTTACCCCTTACAATCCAGTATCTAATTTCGAAATATCTGCCTGAACACGATGCACTACATTTGGAGTTTTTACCTGTCTCCAGGCCTTTTCCAAGCATATCTTCTCATGTCGTGGTGTTTGAACAGTGTAATCGCTATTAGTAGCTGAAATTCATTGCAGAACTCAATTAGTCTCTGCTCTCGTTCATGCTTCCAAACCGCATTCCCCCATAACTCTGTTTCCCATTAGATCCCCTACTACTGCATTCCAGTCACCGATGGCTATTAGAGTATCACCTTCCTTTACATACTAAAATACCGGTTCAGTATCATCGAATACTTTGTCTGTTTTTTCGTCTCCTGAATTGTTGTTATTGGAGTTGGTTTTATGTTGATTCTAAGTAACTGAACTGTTTATGGCAACCAACATTCTGTCCTATCTTCCATTCATAACGAATCCTATTGCTGTTTTGCCATTTTCTGCTGTTGTTGATGTTATCCTACTTTCGTACGTATCTTCTTTGTTTTTCACTTCACTTGTAAGTAGGCTGTTTAGGTTTTTTTATTGGTAACGCCACCTCCGTATGAAAATCACTGGCTGTGCTGTGTGCAGTCTGTGGCTGCTTTGCATTGTTGTAATACTCGCCATTGTAGTGTTAGGCAGCTGGCTGTGAACAGCGCGTAGCGTTGCGCAGTTGGAGGTGAGCCGCCAGCAGTGGTGGATGTGGGGAGAGAGATGGCGGAGTTTTGAAATTTGTCATGAACTGCTATATTTATATATGATGATATCAAGGTAAATACATTGTTTGTTCTCTATTAATATCTTTCATTTGCTAACTATCCCTATCAGTAGTTAGTGCCTTCAGTAGTTTGAATCTTTTATTTAGCTGGCAGTAGTGGCGCTCGCTGTATTGCAGTAGCTTGAGCAGCGAAGATTTTTGTGAGGTAAGTGATTTGTGAAAGGTATAGTTTAATGTTAGTCAGGGCCATTCTTTTGTAGGGAATTTTGAAAGTCAGATTGCGTTGCGCTAACAAAATATTGTGTGTCAGTTTAAGCACAGTCATGTATAATTGTTCAAAGGGGACGTTTCATATGTCGACCCTTAGCCTAGGATACCTCACTGGAATCTTCTGATATTTTCTTGTAGTTTGTGTAATTAGTGTAGCTATTGTTTATTGCTAGCGCGTAATTGTAGAGAACATTTCCTTTGTAGTTGTAGTTTTTCATTGTTGTACACAGTTGTGGCATGCATTTAGATTTGCACCAAGTATTTCGCTGCTGCGCTTGCAATTAACTAGATATTATTTTCAGTGCTATGTTAATGTGTTCTCTTATTTTTGATCTTCAAATTGTGTTTTTCTGTGTTGTCGTGTGAAATACTGTGACAATAATGGCGTGTGAAAAACGTAATACTAGGCTCCAAAGTAAACTGAGAAATGACAGTGAAAATGAAAGCAGTGTGTTAGCGCCACCGAGTAATGAATTAACTGATGTTCAAAGTAGTAATTTGGTAATTGTGCATAGGGAAATGGACCGGGCTGCAAACAATGGTGTAGACAGTGAAACAGGTAGTGAACGGGGAAGCATTATCGATCGATCGGTCGGCAACAGCTCGCCTCAGGAATCCGAAATGACAGGACACAATTTCGCAAATACTGTAGATTCAGGTTTTGGGTCATCACCGTTTTCTCAAATAAGTCAAGACACATTTTCTGCTTGTCAAAATGTGAATGTTGCCGGTGCAAATGCACTGCCGAAAAGCGTAGAGAAACACATTCCAGACACTAATACATTATTATTGCAATTACTGCAACAAATGGAACAAAATCAGAGACAAATGGGACAAAATCTTAAAAAGTTAGACACAGTGGAACAAAATCTTAAAAAGTTAGACACAATGGAACAACACCAGAGACAAACACAGCAACAGTTAGACACAATGGAACAAAATCTTCAAAAGTTAGACACCACACTTGAACAAACACGTGAAGATTTAACTACTGAGTTACATAACATTGAATTGAAATGTCAAAAAGTCTGTAATGACGTAAAAACACAAATTTGTGAGCATTTTCAACCTATTTTTTCGCGGCATGAAAATGCATTACAGAATCACGAAGCAGCCATAAAAGAACTGCAAACCATTGTTCATGAAAATCATGAGACCTTGTGGGCTAAAATTGACTCAGTTGCATCTACCGACTCGGTTAAGCAACTTGCAAAAACTCAGGAAAACTTAAAGGACACAGTAGATTCGATTTCAACACAAATGGACACTCTGAAACTTGGTTCAGAAAAACACACTGAGGAAATGTGTTCACTATTGGAGAAAGTAGCCGAACTTTCGGATCAGGTCACTAACTTATCTACAAAGGTAGATGATGATCTGAATGACACAAGACCTGTAGCCTTCACTGACACAGAAGAGTATGAACAAATTAGAAAATTCAAACAGAATCAAAATCAAATCAATACACAGTACAAAAGAGAAATCCGGGAAGTACAAGATCAGCTGACACAGGTAATACAAGAATTACGTATTTCAGAGGACACTCTACATCTACATTGATACTCCGCAAGCCACCCAACGGTGTGTGGCGGAGGGCACTTTACGTGCCACTGTCATTACCTCCCTTTCCTGTTCCAGTCGCGTATGGTTCGCGGGAAGAACGACTGTCTGAAAGCCTCCGTGCGCGCTCTAATCTCTCTAATTTTACATTCGTGATCTCCTCGGGAGGTATAAGTAGGGGGAAGCAATATATTCGATACCTCATCCAGAAACGCACCCTCTCGAAACCTGGCGAGCAAGCTACACCGCGATGCAGAGCGCCTCTCTTGCAGAGTCTGCCACTTGAGTTTGTTAAACATCTCCGTAACGCTATCACGGTTACCAAATAACCCTGTGACGAAACGCGCCGCTCTTCTTTGGATCTTTTCTATCTCCTCCGTCAACCCGATCTGGTACGGATCCCACACTGATGAGCAATACTCAAGTATAGGCCGAACGAGTGCTTTGTAAGCCGCCTCCTTTGTTGATGGACTACATTTTCTAAGGACTCTCCCAATGAATCTCAATCTGGTACCCGCCTTACCAACAATTAATTTTATATGATCATTCCACTTCAAATCGTTCCGCACGCATATTCCCAGACATTTTACAGAAGTAACTGCTACCAGTGTTTGTTCCGCTATCATATAATCATACAATAAAGGATCCTTCTTTCTATGTACTCGCAATACATTACATTTGTCTATGTTAAGGGTCAGTTGCCACTCCCTGCACCAAGTGCCTATCCGCTGCAGATCTTCCTGCATTTCGCTACAATTTTCTAATGCTGCAACTTCTCTGTATACTACATCATCATCCGCGAAAAGCCGCATGGAACTTCCGACACTATCTACTAAGTCATTTATATATATTGTGAAAAGCAATGGTCCCATAACACTCCCCTGTGGCACGCCAGAGGTTACTTTAACGTCTGTAGACGTCTCTCCATTGATAACAACATGCTGTGTTCTGTTTGCTAAAAACTCTTCAATCCAGCCACACAGCTGGTCTGATATTCCGTAGGCTCTTACTTTGTTTATCAGGCGACAGTGCGGAACTGTATCGAACGCCTTCCGGAAGTCAAGAAAGATAGCATCTACCTGGGAGCCTGTATCTAATATTTTCTGGGTCTCATGAACAAATAAGGCGAGCTGTGTCTCACACGATCGCTGTTTCCGGAATCCATGTTGATTCCTACATAGTAGATTCTGGGTTTCCAGAAATGACATGATACGCGAGCAAAAAACATGTTCTAAAATTCTACAAGAGATCGACGTAAGAGATATAGGTCTATAGTTTTGCGCATCTGCTCGACGACCCTTCTTGAAGACTGGGACTATCTGTGCTCTTTTCCAATCATTTGGAACCCTCCGTTCCTCTAGAGACTTGCGGTACACGGCTGTTAGAAGGGGGGCAAGTTCTTTCGCGTACTCTGTGTAGAATCGAATTGGTATCCCGTCAGGTCCAGTGGACTTTCCTCTATTGAGTGATTCCAGTTGCTTTTCTATTCCTTGGACACTTATTTCGATGTCAGCCATTTTTTCGTTTGTGCGAGGATTTAGAGAAGGAACTGCAGTGCGGTCTTCCTCTGTGAAACAGCTTTGGAAAAAGGTGTTTAGTATTTCAGCTTTACGCATGTCATCCTCTGTTTCAATGCCATCATCATCCCGTAGTGTCTGGATATGCTGTTTCGAGCCACTTACTGATTTAACGTAAGACCAGAACTTCCTAGGATTTTCTGTCAAGTCGGTACATAGAATTTCACTTTCGAATTCAATGAACGCTTCACGCATAGCCCTCCTTACGCTAACTTTGACATCGTTTAGCTTCTGTTTGTCTGAGAGGTTTTGGCTGCGTTTAAACTTGGAGTGGAGCTCTCTTTGCTTTCGCAGTAGTTTCCTAACTTTGTTGTTGTACCACGGTGGGTTTTTTCCGTCCCTCACAGTTTTACTCGGCACGTACCTGTCTAAAACGCATTTTACGATTGCCTTGAACTTTTTCCATAAACACTCAACATTGTCAGTGTCGGAACAGAAATTTTCGTTTTGATCTGTTAGGTAGTCTGAAATCTGCCTTCTATTACTCTTGCTAAACAGATAAACCTTCCTCCCTTTTTTTATATTCCTATTAACTTCCATATTCAGGGATGCTGCAACGGCCTTATGATCACTGATTCCCTGTTCTGTACATACAGAGTCGAAAAGTTCGGGTCTGTTTGTTATCAGTAGGTCCAAGATGTTATCTCCACGAGTCGGTTCTCTGTTTAATTGCTCGAGGTAATTTTCGGATAGTGCACTCAATATAATGTCAGTCGATGCTCTGTCCCTACCACCCGTCCTAAACATCTGAGTGTCCCAGTCTATATCTGGTAAATTGAAATCTCCACCTAAGACTATAACATGCTGAGAAAATTTATGTGAAATGTATTCCAAATTTTCTCTCAGTTGTTCTGCCACTAATGCTGCTGAGTCGGGAGGTCGGTAAAAGGAGCCAATTATTAACCTAGTTCGGTTGTTTAGTGTAACCTCCACCCATAATAATTCACAGGAACTATCCACTTCTACTTCACTACAGGATAAACTGCTACTAACAGCGACGAACACTCCACCACCGGTTGCATGCAGTCTATCCTTTCTAAACACCGTCTGTACCTTTGTAAAAATTTCGGCAGAATTTATCTCTGGCTTAAGCCAGCTTTCTGTAACTATAACGATTTCAGCTTCGGTGCTTTCTATCAGCGCTTGAAGTTCCGGTACTTTACCAACGCAGCTTCGACAGTTGACAATTACAATACCGATTGCTGCTTGGTCCCCGCATGTCCTGACTTTGCCCCGCACCCGTTGAGGCTGTTGCCCTTTCTGTACTTGCCCAAGGCCATCTAACCTAAAAAACCGCCCAGCCCACGCCACACAACCCCTGCTACCCGTGTAGCCGCATGTTGCGTGTAGTGGACTCCTGACCTATCCAGCGGAACCCGAAACCCCACCACCCTATGGCGCAAGTCGAGGAATCTGCAGCCCACACGGTCGCAGAACCGTCTCAGCCTCTGATTCAGACCCTCCACTCGGCTCTGTACCAAAGGTCCGCAGTCAGTCCTGTCGACGATGCTGCAGATGGTGAGCTCTGCTTTCATCCCGCTAGCGAGACTGGCAGTCTTCACCAAATCAGATAGCCGCCGGAAGCCAGAGAGGATTTCCTCCGATCCATAGCGACACACATCATTGGTGCCGACATGAGCGACCACCTGCAGATGGGTGCACCCTGTACCCTTCATGGCATCCGGAAGGACCCTTTCCACATCTGGAATGACTCCCCCCGGTATGCACACGGAGTGCACATTGGTTTTCTTCCCCTGTCTTGCTGCCATTTCCCTAAGGGGCCCCATTACGCGCCTGACGTTGGAGCTCCCAACTACCAGTAAGCCCACCCTCTGCAACTGCCCGGATCTTGCAGACTGAGGGGCAACCTCTGGAACAGGACAAGCAGCCATGTCAGGCCGAAGATCAGTATCAGCCTGAGACAGAGCCTGAAACCGGTTCGTCAGACAAACTGGAGAGGCTTTCCGTTCAGCCCTCCGGAATGTCTTTCGCCCCCTGCCACACCTTGAAACGACCTCCCACTCTACCACAGGTGAGGGATCAGCCTCAATGCGGGCAGTATCCCGGGCAACCACAGTCGTAGTCCGATCAGTCGTAGTCGCGCTCCAATACGGGAAGAGGGACTTAGAAATACGGAACAGCCACAAAATAATAACACAGCGCATTTCGGAAATTATGAAAGAAATTGGCAATGTGCACCGAATTTTGAGATTGAACAGCCGACACGACGTAACAATGACCGACATGCGACTCGCCGACATGATGATTTTGACTATAAGCTGTTCATTACTACACGTAAATTCAAAACATTTAAGAATTCCGGCAACGACATTCATCCACAAGCGTGGCTCCATCAATTCTCTCATTGTTTTCCTCCCAACTGGTCGTTAGAACACAGATTAGAATTTATGTGTGGCTACTTGGAGAATGAACCAGCTGTAAGAATGCGATCGGTAATTCACGATTGCCACAGTGAAGGAGAATTTTACCATGCCTTCCTCTCAGCATATAGGTCTCAAGCCACACAAGACTGAGTAAAACATAGTATCATAATGATGAAACGTTTCGAACAATCTGAATTTTCCAGTCTTATGAAATATTTTGAAGACATGTTGCATAAGAATTAGTGTCTTTCAAACCCATACAGCCCCTCAGAACTCATCTGCATTTGCTTAATCAAACTGCCTGAACATTTACGACATATTATTTTAGCAGGACGTTGCAAAGACGACATTGAAGCATTTCAGGGACTCCTTCAAGAATTAGAAATTGACACAGACACTCGCCGGATGCGAAAACAGGAAAACCATCACTACAGGTCACATACGTCACAATTCCGTGACGACAGAAACAATAACTGGACACGACAAGGCTATTCTTACAACGCAAATCGTGACCAAAACAGACACCACCCATATGACAACCACTGGCAGAGTAATAATAGTTACAGAGAAAGATCGCATTTCCGTAGTAATGAATATGACAGAGATAACCACAGAAACAGACAATATGGGAACCAAAACAAATATTACCAGAGGAGACAGAATAACTTTAGACGCAACAGTTCAGCGCGGAGTTACGATTCAGGGAGAAATTCTCCACCACGTGACCGACAAGGAAGAAACTACGGAATCTACCGACATGACGACAGACGATATAATCATAACGACAGACGTCAATTTCATCAGAACTGGCGGGATTCTAACACGGCTGGGCCCTCTCGGCAAGGCGAATTTGTAGAAGTTAGGTCTCCTAATCCCAATAACGACGCGCGCCAACAAAGAGACAGACAATGACTCGCACAGCAGGCAGCCGCGTGCGCCAGGTGGCCCAGAGAAAAATAACATAGACGCTAACCTTGAGAAAAATTCCAGTATTCCTTACCGACGTATACCGCCTGACAATTGCATTCAAGTTCAAACTCTGAGTACTATGAAGAGTAAAGGATTGCACCACACTTCACATGTTATCTTTGCCATAAAACTCTTAACTTCACATTTCTAGTATGCATTGTCAGACTTAGAAAGTGTTACCATGCAACAATGTTTGAAGTTAAATATCCAATCAAGAACCTAGGGAACATTTTTAAACAGAAGTTACGAATGCATTGTTATTGTGAAGAGACGACCCAGTGTTATTGTGTGTGTGCATTCTTGCTTGTTAGTTGCACGATTATGGAATGACTATAAGGCTCACATACTTAGAACATTTACCAGTACTGCTAATGAGATTTTAATGCAACATTTTGGTTTACTTGAAAACACATTCTGGATTTAAAGTACTTTCTGTGGAATTAATGATGACTTAGCATTTGGTTTCTTTGACAGCTACACAATTATATCACGACGCTACTAATGAGTAACAATTTACAATGTTGTTTTTGCGGTGTATCTTATATCCGCACAGTTTTTCTGAATTCTTCTGGAAAGCAAAACATGTTTTAGTAGTAAGCTACAATGTGAGATCCTTTTCCGTAGCACAACAATACGTTACAGCACAGTACTTTCCTCATCACGGCAATAAGCGTAATAACTAAGACATTTATACGCAAAGCATTTCACTTTTGTGTATTATGAGGTAAGTACATTGACTTCTGCAGAACTTAGCTTTCGGAGGACGATAACTACGACACTTCCACACAGATTATGTTGCAACAAGACGCACATTTAGCGCTAGAGTACACGTATTTGAGTGATTAATTTTGTACTTAAAACACTTATTTTTAAAGATTTTTGAATTACAAAGAAAGTTTTCCGTGATACATTTCATTCCATTGCTGTAATCTGCAACACCTGAGGGTATAATTACATTAATCCTCAGGGGGGTACACGCTTACTTTGTGTATCATGTGTTTGGCAAGCATAAGGAGCCCTAGCTAATATGGTATTTGCTTATACAACTTTACACATCGGTACCATATTTCTCTAACACAGAATTACACAGCTATCTGATCATTTAACTGAGAGATAACATTTTTTTTTATTACATCAGTGACAGATGTTTACGCAATTACACAGTTGGATAACTTCACACTTATGAAATTGTATTTTGTCCGTACTTTGTGAAATGCTCATAATTTTTCGGAACCATTGTGATACTACGAGAGCTTTGAATGATGTATTTGGTATGAGATCATGATTTTTAAAGTACGTTTGAGGCAGATGACACTATTGACTTGAGCAGAGAATTTTTTTAGGTTTTGAAATTATTGGAGGAAGCTACGACGATTTTGAGAATTGACTGAGATGTTATGATATTATTACGACGACGATGTGTACTATGCTGTTGAGATATGTTTATGATCAATAAGATGATGCTACCGTATATGAGGAATAAGAAGTATGTTGGAAACCAAGAATCGTACTTTAAGAGTTATGAAATGTGCGTAAATGCGTGACTGTATCACAATGCTGACGAATATTTTATTTGGACACTTATATTTATAGGATTTTCTTTCTACAGATTTGCAATGCTAATTCTTGACCTGTGAAATATTTTTATGTGAGACTCACTGTAGCGGAAACTGCTGTCGTAAATATTTCCGTAAGAAAGTTAAGTGACCACCTGCACGTAATGCGTCGTGGGCATGCAGCTGTGTCAGACGCCGGGAGAACAAGTCATTAGTGAGTGCCTCATCAGAAGCACAGGTAGAAAAAAAGAAAGGGGAGGCCATTGTCCTCGCTATTGACATTTCCTTGTTGAAAGCATTCTGTGGAGCTCGTAATTTATGATATTTACTAAAATGCCTAATGAAATGATTAGAAACATTTTACATCTATTGTCTTTGTAGTTAAGAGATTGCTCATTTTGTTTAATATCTGGTTTCCAGCTGTGTTGCAGCATTGGTTTTATAAAATAAACTTAAATGCATCTGCTAATATGAACACTTTCTGTCAACAGATTTATTAAATAAGAATTTTCTGATCCACATTCTTCGAAAAAGGAGCTCTTGGAATGGAGAGAACAATAAGAAGGGACTAATAACAGTAACTGCATCTATAATTTTCTTTTCAAGTACTTGGTAATTTCTTTTGTAGAATAATTTGTGGTGCACCACTTTAATTACTTAGACATTAAGATGTGATTATACATTTCCCTTGTCTGCATTGTTGTCTTTAGTGTACTATTTTTTTCTGCTTGAGCTATGTCATGTTTAGATATAAGCTGCTGTTTGCCAGGCATAGTGTTACTGAATTTGACTTTGTGTTACTCTGCTAAGCCAGTTTTACTACTCATTTATTTTTCTTGTTGCTGCACATTGGCTCATATTAGTTGTAATGTTGCATTGCTTGGTAATTTAGATTTACTGTAGCTTGCTTTGCAATTTTCCATTTTTTTGGTCATTGCTGTTTGTGTTACTTATTTTGTGCTGCTGCACTGCCTCGTCCCTTAGTTTAGCATCTGAGCTCAGCAGATTTAAGTTAGCTTAAGAGGGGGTAGCCTCTAAGAGAATGAGTTGCGATGAATTGGAAGAAATGCATTGAGAAGTTATACGAAAAAAAGTACAGGAAACAGGTTTAGGTAGGATTTTCTTGGAAATAAATGTTGAGGTAAGAAATGTGTGAACATATAAATACAGAAAGCATGCTTAGATAGAATTTTTTTGGTGGAAACAAAGGATGAAATAAGAGGAAAGATATATGAAGTTTTGGGTTGGACTGCAGTACCAAATGTTACACTGAAAACGAACCCTGTCCTTTCCTATTGGTGTTATCCCACTATGTGTTTGTGTACCCTTGTGTATTTGTTTTCTTCCTGTCTCTGTGTAGTTTCATAGAACTTTTTTCTTCTTCTAATACTAAGTTACATTCACTATGATGAGGAATACTGTTATCCTCAAATACAATTGGCATTAATAATGTGTTATTTACTTTGTAAAGATGTTTAGACATTATTTATTCTGTTTTGTGTTAATGCTCATGTGTGAAGTTGATGTTTCGAAAGTTATTCTGATCTTTTATGTATGTACTCATGTCATAATTCCTGTAACACTGACGTATATGTCTATTTCTATTCTTTTGTAACGCCTGTTTTACTACAAATGTTATCTGTATTGTTATGTTCTTTAATGATGTATTTTGTACCTTTGTTATTGTATTCTTATGTTATAAAATTGTAATTGTCACCAGTTCATGATATTATTAACTTGTTAGTTACATTTCACTGCACACATTTCTGTTGGTCATAGTATATGCACAGTATGTGAGAAGTTGGGACTGTTAGTGTTTGCACGTGTGTTAATAATTCAGCAAGGAACTGGATAACAGCATTGCTGGTTCTAAGGACAATTCCAAAAAACTTTGTGAGTGCACAAGTGGTGGTTATGGACTTGCTATATTAACTGCAAGACTCTTCACTGGTGATTGTGCACCTGCACAATCACAACAGATGGCTGCTGGTCATCTCTACCAGGACTACAGTGGGCCTGTCCACACTTTCTACAAGGACTGCAGTGGGTCTGCACCTCTGGTGGCCCACCAATACCATACTCTCTACCAGGACTACAGTGGGTCTGCTCTGTGATGACCTCCTACCAATATTCTTCCAAACTACGACTGACTCTGCTGTGGGTTTGCTCTGTTGTGGCCCATTATCTGTCAGCATGTCAAGAGTCAGCACTGTCTTTCCGTTGGAAGGACAACACTACTTCTTTAAGACTGCATGGAAATCCACTACTTCCGTGTGCATTTTCTTTTACTGCTCAGACTTTGAGAAAAACACTGCTATTTTACTGTGATAAACAATCAGGACCGTCTCTATGGACTGTGAGAAAATTTTAGCTTTTGACCAACATTGTATCAGTAAGTGTGTGCATTTGATATCTTTGTTATTGTAATTATGAAAAATTTTTTCAAATCTGTATTGGCCACTGCCCAAACCAATTTGTAAAATTTTTTGTGGGGAGCATGGGGGCTATGTAAGTAGGCTGTTTAGGTTTTTTTATTGGTAACGCCACCTCTGTATGAAAATCACTGGCTGTGCTGTGTGCAGTCTGTGGCTGCTTTGCATTGTTGTAATACTCGCCATTGTAGTGTTAGGCAGCTGGCTGTGAACAGCGCGTAGCGTTGCGCAGTTGGAGGTGAGCCGCCAGCGGTGGTGGATGTGGGGAGAGAGATGGCGGAGTTTTGAAATTTGTCATGAACTGCTATATTTATATATGATGATATCAAGGTAAGTACATTGTTTGTTCTCTATTAATATCTTTCATTTGCTAACTATCCCTATCAGTAGTTAGTGCCTTCAGTAGTTTGAATCTTTTATTTAGCTGGCAGTAGTGGCGCTCGCTGTATTGCAGTAGCTTGAGCAGCGAAGATTTTTGTGAGGTAAGTGATTTGTGAAAGGTATAGTTTAATGTTAGTCAGGGCCATTCTTTTGTAGGGAATTTTGAAAGTCAGATTGCGTTGCGCTAACAAAATATTGTGTGTCAGTTTAAGCACAGTCATGTATAATTGTTCAAAGGGGACGTTTCACACTGACTCTCACTATATCTACACAGACATTTTGCATTTCCTTTTACAGATTTTCTAACTTCCCTGCCACTTGCAAACTTATGACATTTCACGCTCCGACTGTTAGAATTTTACCCTTTTGTTGGTAGTCCTATCGTGTTCGCATGGTTACTTCCCCCTCGGAAATTCCGTTCTGGAGATTCGAAAGGAGGACTAGTCCGGAATCTCTTGCCACTGGAGAGATCATCATGACACTTTTTCAATTACAGGTCACATATTCTGTGGATAGATGCTATATATCTTTGAGTCTGTGATTTTCATTGCCTTCTGCACCCTCATCGTACCATTAATAACTGCTGAAACTTCCCCCTTTTTAGGACAGTTTCGAGCCACAGTAGGGGCAAAAGTGGGTCCAGAATGTTCGACCTCTCTGGCAAGGTAGCTGTTAGAACAAAGATAGTTGCCTGTACCAGAAGTTTCCGGAAGCCGTTGCCGATTGCTTTTATTCTTAATTTAAGCAGTGGCTGGAATAGAGCGTAGGATCGAGGAAATTTTTATTACTAATCAGCGACGCTACTCTTACAGCACTATTTTTGCTATCCACAGCACTTCTTAAAACGTTATCGCTACTGTCAATGAAACTCGTGCTAAGGCAGTCCGAAGTTTGGACTGGCAGCACCGGTGTACCCAGACGCCACCAAAAAAAAAAAGGACGCATCGCTGCTGTCGCCTAAGGCAATCTACGAGTTACACGAGATACGAAAACTCGATAACTGGACGGAGACATCAGCTTGCTCATTACGAAAGTAAGTCCAGTGATTTTTATTTAACAGGCTAACGCATAGCGCGGTAATACAATGCGCATAGTTTGCGTAACAGTACCAGTGCAATTAACGTTTTCCGCGTTTACTGAAAATATTCAGTAACATTTCCTTCAATTACACGAAGGACTCGAACAGCCTGTTGACAGCGCCGAGGCCTTGGTCACGCCGCTGCATTTTCCTGCTGCGCCCATTCGCGGATTTTGCGCGACCGCAGGCTGCCTTTCCCGTTGCACAGGTTCCCGGTTGTTAAGGCGAGACAGCGGGGCCTGCACGAGCGCCCCTGGCGGCCGGCGCGCGAGTTAGCCGTGCGGCTGTCACGCCGGTTCGCACATGGCAGCAGCCTCCAGCCCATCCTGCAGGTTGGACAAGTAGCGGCCCGGCTTTCCTCGCGAAGGGCGTTACCGTCGCGTTTCACCGCATTCCAGGTACAGTACGCTCACTAGCTCTAAGCTTTTCCCAGACCTGGAAACCGAAAATTTTATCCTACTGTACTGCATTCTTGAAGGCTCGGTTGCCATCGAGAGAATAGACACTGTCTTGTCTAGACAAAAGGGAGGCGGTGGCAATAACGAGCGGTGGAACTGAATGAAGTGTTACCAGAGAAACAAGCCAATCCAACAGACCAGCTGATTAACCCTGTTACGCCGGCGTGTTCTTGTTGTGATCTGTAGTCTGAAGACTGGTTCTTGCAGCTCTCCACGCTAGATGTACCTGTACAAGTCACTTCATTTCTGCATAAATATTGCATCCATCTGAACGATATTATTGTAGCATCCCTCCATTACCATTCTGATGATCCCTTGATGCCTCCCATCAACCGATGCTATCTTTTAGTCACGTCACCATTACCTTTTTTTTCTCTAATTCGATTCAGTGACTGAGTTATCCTATATACGTACCTCATTTTTAGCATTTTCTATAGCACATTTCAAAAGTTTCTATTCTCTTCTTGTTTGAACTACTACTCTTCCACGTTTCATTTCTGTGCGAGGCTATACTCCAGACGAATACTTTGAGAACCTGAAATTTATATTCGATGTTAGCTAATTTATCCGTCAAGGGCATATTTCTTGCCATTGCTTGAGTGCAATTTGTCTCTATTTGCTGACCATATAGAATAACAGAAGAAATGGTGAACAATGTTAAAAATATCATAGACTGGTTTTCTGCGAATGATTTCACCCTCAATTTTAAAAAGACACGACATAGTCAGTTCTGCAGATCTAGGTGTACTACAGTAATGATAAGAATGTAACACATGATGAAGAAATAATAAATTAGGATGGAAACTTCGAAAGTCTTAGGTGTCCGTATTGACAATTAAAAGTAGAAAAAAGCAGAAGTTGGAACTCCGAAAACAACTTAGTTCAGCCACATTCGCACTTAGAATCATTGCAAATCTTGGGGAGACAGAAAGTCAGTTGACATAAACTGCACATTTGCTTTCAATAATGTCATATGGAATAACGATCTGGAGTATCTTTAAGAAAGTAAGTCTTCTTTGCGCAAAAACGTGCTGTAAGAATATGTGGTTCTCACCCACGATTATCTTGTAGACATCTGTTCAAGGGCATTCTGACTACTGCTGCATGGTATATTTATTCCTTTATGAAGTTTGAAACGAGCTGTTCTAGGCGCTTCAGTCCGTAACCACGCGGCTGCTACGGTCGCAGGTTCGAATCCTGCCTCGCGCATGGATGTTTGTGATGTCCTTAGGTTAGTTAGGTTTAAGTAGTTCTAAGTCTAAGGGACTCATAACCTCAGATGTTCAGTCCCGTAGTCCTTAGAGCCATTTGAAGTTTGTAAATAATCCACTGCTGTTCAAAAGGAGCAATGATGTATATAATTACAATATCAGAATGGAAAATGACATCCTCTTCTCCACATTAAGGTTGTCTTTAGCACAAAAGGGGTGCACAGCGCGGCAAACAAATTTTTGATCGCTTACCCAGTGATATAAAATGTCTGACAGTAAAGTAAAATTTGTAAACAGAGTTTCTTCTTGATAACTCCTCTCATTCCTCAGAAGAATTTACGTTGCTGTAATGTGTTACAGGTGGTGGGCAAGAATTACTCACTTACATCTGTATATCCTTTTTCTTTGAAAAACTTAATGTTCAGAATTTAACCATATGTAATAACTAACTTGCGATGTGAATGTAAAATAACGTTCCACGTCATTACGATCTATCGTGCAAAATTACCCATAGAACATGTAATAAACCAAATAAATCGAATACTATCTTTAGTACCTAATTTAGTAATCTAATACCCTCAGCATCATCTTGTTTGATTTGATTTCATTCCGTTTGCTTTGCTGTTCGTGATAACTTCTTTTCAAAACATTTTCCATACCGTTCAACAGTGCTTCCAGTTCCTCTAGCCGTCTCTTGCTGAACTCTTATATAGCTAAAATATTTCAAGCCGCTATAAATCGAATTGTAAGTATACAAATCGTCCCAGAATTATACAGAACAAAAAGACAACGTAGATAACAAGACTATCATGTAGTCGATGCCAAATTATTGAAGCTCCAGTGTACGACGAACAGACGTTACCACAGATTCCAACTGTAAGCACGATAACGTGGAGTTACCGAACATATCATGAACTGCTTTCAACTGAAACACCATAGCGTCTCCCAAATTGTATTTTTGGACGCTCGAATACCAAAATTGCCAATCTACATTTCAGTATCCTTGCTCCCTTTGAGTACAAGAACATCTTAGATGGTTAGTCTGGACTGAGACTAATTGTATTTTTGGACGCTCGGATACCAAAACCACCAATCTACATTTCAGTATCCTTGCTCCCTTTGAGTACAAGAACAACTTAGATGTCTGGTATGATTTTTAGTAATTTAATTGAAAGCTTTGTTGCTTTGGTAAAAATAAAATTGGTTCTTTTTGTCGTGACAGAATAAATTACTATTAATCACACCAGATTTGTCGGAGAACAGCAGCAACATGTGTAATTGATCCAGCTTTAAGAAATTCTATTACCTTTTAGCGGAAAATTCGTGCGGTACTCTCCGACGTTAGAAAAGTCGTGGTGTTCCGTTCGGAGCAGGAGGCGGCTGTCTTTTCTCATTCGCGATATCGAAAAATTACTAAAAAATGAACAGAAATTTTTTTTTTTTTTCGGAGGAAGATCGCGCGGAGAAAACAGACAGAAGTTACATGAAAGAAACCTAAGGGACCAACTAATTGGATTTGTACGAACATATAAACGGAACTGAAAGAACTTGGAATAAATACTATAACGATGTCGTCACGACAGCCTCCTGTTCCGACAGAACACACGCTGGATCATAAGCTGCATAAATCTTTTAAACAGAAAAGATTATCACAAGTATAATTAATGAAAATAAGGTTGAGAGATTTTCTTTGAAATTAAATAAACTTCAAGGCTTCAAGTATTATATTATGAAACGGAAACTTACATTAACATGGCCACCCATTGTGGCGGTGGAGCGAATTTTTCACGATATACATTCTCGCTTGTTTGTGGCTACATATATTTTTAATCACTTAAACTCTTAACTTTACAATAAAATGATTATGTCAGTATGGAGCACAATACTTTTGCATCCGACTCGCAACACATTCACAGAAGAACAGCTAGACAGCGGTGCGGCTCCCTGCAGAAGTAAAAACTGGCAATTGTTATTTTAAAACATAGGTGCATCTTTTTTTTTTTTTTGTTTTTTTTACTGATCGATAGCAGCGTATAACAGTTTATAGCTATCGTGATATTCTGCGCTTTTCAGGAGCGCGGCAAAGATATCTGGTTACAACATTCATTGGTATATGTTAGAAGTTCGCACATACTGACGCAAATACAGAAAAAAAACTTTTACATGTTAAAAATCGCAGTGATAAAGGCTGTAATGTCACAATGCCTCCCATGTGAGGCATGATGATTCCGGAAGGATCATCAGGACTCACATGTAGTTTCAAGACATTACTGGGTTTTATCATCTGTTTACTTTAGTTCTAACATAAAATTGGAATGAGTTTGTCATCTAGTTATTTTATGCTTCCAGTACAGTTATGAAAACAAATGTCTTTCAGTGTCTTTTGTGCACTTTGGCACTTCTCTCAGTTCATTGTAAGGTGTCCTTGCACTGTCATCTTAATTGCTGTTACTGTGAAACAAAATATGACAAAAAACAATCTTAAGTCTAACACACACAAAGATAAATGAATAATACTCTATATAGAAAACAAAACATGTCAGTAGACAAACATACACAGATACATTGAAATAATTACTTAAACAGTCCTCTAAAATTGTCTGTGACCTGTTTGGTCTCGTAATGTTTTTTTTATCCGTTTCATTAGATTCTTTTAGAATGTCGTTGTTAATCAGGACGTTTCACTTGACACTACACTGTACACTTTTATTTGTCACACGCTCACTTAACCGGAGTCTGCAACGTCTATTCTCGTTCGGTGAGCGGCGTCGTCCGAGAGGTCACGACCCTGGGTAGCGTCTTTTTTGTGTTCGCTCGTGTTGCCTCTCTAGTGTCTCGCATCAAGCGTCATGTCGTTTACATGCAAATAAACAGAAAGAAACCTGTGTTAGGTTCATGCTATAATGTAGACTTACAGGTAAAGGTTTTATAGGATTCTGGACAGGATTGATAACCTTCCCCTCCAGTTAACGTTTCAGTGCTCAGTAATGCCTTGTCTTTATTTAACTATCTATCGCAAAATATCCGACGTGACTGATTAAATAGAAATTAATTTGAAGCTAAGACTTCTCGTTTTAGAGAATAAATAAAGTTCATAATTAAGTTTCACTGTGATAGCTTTAGCAATGTCTCTTGCGTAGTTGTGAGACGGAAAACATTCTAAGGTCAATGACACGCCTCCACAGCGCGCGCGTCGGTTGTGTTTCAAATGTTAATTGTTGAGTCCAATTGCAAGCAGCTCCGCGCTGTTGCCGGTTACTAGTCCAGTGTAACACGCGCTCGTGTATGCTCGTATGAAGTTTAACGTGTGTCACTCGCGCTCTGCTAAAATGGGAACACGAGGAAAACACACGTCTAGTGTCCTTCCTCCATCGTCGATCGGCGTATCGAAAACTTGGGTAGAAAATACCATCGTCTGTATCGAGGATTTCACACGACAGTCCCTGCGACCTGCCATGCTGCTTACACACAGGTCAGTGAAGCCAACGTTTTACATATAGTTTGCAAAATGCTTTGCTGTGATCGCTGTCACTACCTGCACTTGCGTGTACACATGTCACTGCACACGTATTTTGTACACTTTATCACTCGCATTTTGTTTAGAACGTCTTAGTGTCTGAAAATTCACATCTCCCATCTCACATTGTGATTTCAAAGTTCACAGTTCAAGTTACTCACAGGTAAATACATTACAAGATTAAACAATGTCCATAAATTACATACATACATACATACATTTCTTAAGTTTGCTTACAGTCACAAAATTCTGTTAACCTTTTCAGTCACGCCACGCCGGATTAGCGTATTGAATACCACTACTTGTGCATCAAGGCACGATTATTTCGGTTATTCTCTCTCCCTTTTACAAAGGTAAATTTTTTTAAAAACAAATCTTTTAAGCAGCTTGTTATTTCGTTTCTCTTCAAAATTTAGTGTCACTGTTTATGTAGAGCACAGATTGAACAAATTCTGTCTCTACTGGTCGAGCATACTCATGCATTTCTCTCCGGAAGATTCATGCTTCATAAAGTTACTGGCTGCAAGTACTACTCGCGGAATATATTATAATCTCTCAACATTGCTACTCACGATACGCGATTAGAACAAAACTTTCGCTAACGGATCTCTCCCACAAATTTCGTTTCCACTTCAACCGTCTAAAGAGCACTCAGATGAGCCTGTCAAATTCTAATCCTCACTTTTTTTTAATGGGATAGGATGGGGAAGTGGAAGAGGAGAGGATCAAATATGAACATAAATACACTATATACATATACAAATTCTAGCACAACTACACTAGGATATCTTTGTGACCTTAGATGCATGACATGCGTCACGTGTGCCTTCAAGTGGCTATTCTTTAATCTACTATCAGATCTTAGTTTTATTATTATAATGTGAGTCATATCTGGTGACAGCTTTCTAGTTTCTCACGCTTCCTTCTGGGCGATTGTCGGGCTTGGCTGTGAAATAGCTAATTACTTTAGTGCATCTTACATGTTTAAAGAAGAAACGTTTACCATCAGGAATACTTCAGGCTTGTCAGTACGACGTATATGTTTCGATGTAGTGGCACTCTCGACTACATGACCTAACAGCTGTTGTAAAACACAATAAAGGAAATGCTTTGTTGCTTAGCTATTAAATCTTTATGAGGCTTACTGTTCGTAGATGATACTTTGAATCTGAGATTGAATCTCCTGAAAACTATCAAACACTACGTGATACTCTCTCTCTCTCTGTTATTTACTGCTTTTGACAGTTCAAACACTTGGCTACACAAATCTGTTTAATTCTGAAGATCGCGCTAACAAAAGGTATAGTTCATGGCGGTGTTACAATAACGCACAGTTTACACGCAATAGGCTGTACTCTGTACACTTAAAGACTAACATTCCATCTTGAGGGCTGAAAAAGAAATTGCTTAACCTAATATTTCACATACATATATATATTCATTGGAGTTGGAAGGTGGCAATCTGCTACTTCCTTCCGTATCTCCTTTCACCAATAACGGCATTCCTCAATGCCAACAGCCAACTTGGACTGCTTACACCTATGACTAACTTAAAACTAACTGAGAATCTGTCCTCTCAAATGGAATGTGCTTTCCTTTTCGTACGCCATAATAAATCAAATCTTCAATTACCTCCATAGTTTTTCGCCAAAGTGTGAGTACTCGTATTGGTGTGTTTGAATACCGAAGTGTTTCACAGGTTAAACCTTAGGCTAATGTTCCTTTGCTTGTTACTTTGCCTCGTTATACTTCTTGAGATCCTGGTGGTGATACAATCCTTTAATTCTGCCAGATGCTGGATCCGCTATTAGATAACATCCTGTATGTGGTTTTCTAATTACTACAAATGGTCCGTCGTACAATAGCCTCCATTTCCGATTTCTTTTCAACAACTTCGATGGCTTAAAATGTGTCCGTAAAAGCACCTTTTCATTAATATCATATGTAAGAGCCTTAGATACTTTCTTGTCATAAGACTTCTTGCGTAGATTCGCCTGTACAGCTAAGGATACCAATGCTTGCCTAAGTTTTGCATCTAAATCTAATTCTGGTTCTACAATTTTAGGTATGGGATCTAACCATTCATTTCTTTCCCGATGACTCGACATTAATCTGCAGCATCCCCACGGAGGCGAAAAGGTGCTGCCTTTAGTTTTCCGCTTTCTTGTGATGCGACTGATTTGATTCTTCTGTCACATCACTTGACCATTCTCGCTGGTTTTTTACCCATTGTGTTTGTTGATTTGTATCAAACCCTTGTTGGTAATGCACTTGATTACCAGGCTGAAAAATCGGTACATTACTTGCCTGCGTAAAATATACCGGTGGATTGTATTGTTTTCTTGGTTTATTGTTATTGTATCTAAAGTCCTGTTGTGGTGGCGTGTACTGTTGTTGTTGCATGAATGGTTGTTGCTGAGGCGTGTATTGCTGTTGTTGCTGATGTTGTGGCTGCCCATAGGGTTGTGGTGGAGGTAGCTGACCTCCGCAATTTTGATTGTTGCAACGTTTACCCTTGTATTTGTTCCCAGTCTCGTAGAAGTTACTACCGTTATTGTTTGATTGGTATGGGGCATTCCCGTAATACTGTTGTTGCGTGTTGTATATTGGATTGTACCGTTGGTTGCCGTAATGCTTGTTTTTGTGTTTACCATTACGGTAATCATTGTTTCGGCCTCTATTGCGGTTATTGTACTGTTTGTTTCCGTATTGTGTTTCGTGTGAACCATTTCCATTACTACCGTTTCCATTCGAATACGTGCCTGCGTTGTTGCTCTTACGGTTAGCATTCGCACGCGCGTCTTCGTGTATAAGATCGAGCGAATCAAGGACGGATAAAAATGCGTCCTGATCTTCCTCTGACACGTTCACTAATTTTTCGCGTATGGAAATGGGTAGTTTTGACTTAAGAATCATAATAACATCTTTTGTTGTTATGGGAGTGTCCCAATATTGCATCTTTCTCAAGTACTTTTCAAAGTACCGGCGAAGTCCGCCACTGTTCGAATGGAAAGGTTCGGCGTTGTAGACCTCTTTGCGTAGGCGTTGCTGAACACCTGCGCTCCAAAATTTGCTTAAAAAGTTTTTCTCAAACTCGCTAAATGTTTTGCACTTATCAACCATCTCGGTTCCCCATATAGCACTTTCTCCTTGTATATATCCGGTAATGAATTGTATTCTCTGTTTGTCATTCCAGGCAGCTGGAAAGACTCCTGAAAAGTTCTTTAGGAAAACGACTGGATGAATATTTCGCTTTTCCGGTTGGAATGGTTGAAAAACTCTGTGTTTCAATACACTCTCCTCTTTCATGAGGGTTGTGAGTGTCAATTGTTCAGTGTTGTTGTTGTGTGGATCGTTAAATTCATTTTTCGGTCGCGGCATGTACTGTGATGTGTTGTGTTGTTGTGTTGTCTGGTATTGATGTTCATCTGGCTCAGAAGGTAGTGAGTGTTTCCCGTCACTCTGGTTATCATACTGTAGTGTTTGAATTTGCTGTTTCAGGTCGGATATCTCATCTGTTACTTGCTTCCGCCATTCCGGCAAATCCCGGGTAAACACTCGTCTAATTTGGCCTAGTTCAGTACAAACAGTGTCTCCTGAACTGCCGGGTGCAGATAATATGTCTAAGGTTGCGGATTTAACAACATCTTTCAAGTCACGTGTAACCTTCTCCTCAACTAGCTTCTCTTGTACATCAATCCATTCTTTGTAATGTTCGGTAAGTGCTTTAGTGTGCGAAGCAACACTACTGTTAACTCTTTCGTCAATAGTTCGGTCCGAAATGTCATTCGCCATTGCACTTACTTTTGATTCTACAGTGGCTACCGCTGTCGCTAACTCGTCTACCTGTCGTGCAACTGTTTTATACACAAGTTTTACCGAATCGGTTTCTTTGCGACACGCTTCGATTTGAGTTGTGAGATTCTGACCAATGTTATCAATTTTGTTATTCAGAGTGCTTATCTGGGTTGTCAAAGTGGTTACTTGCTCCGTGACGTCACCCTTAACCGAATTTATCTGTGCCGTGACGTCACCCTTAACCGAATCTATCTGTGCCGTGACGTCACCCTTAACCGAATCTATCTGTGCCGTGACGTCACCCTTAACCGAATCTATCTGTGCTGTGAGAGAGCCTACTTGCGTAGTGAGGGTACCTACTTTCGCATCAATGATGGTATTTACGTCATTCCTAACTGAGTCAATCTGTGTTGTCATATCCGTTTTCAGCTCTGATAAAAACTTGTCTCTGTCTTTCTCACGTTGTTCGCGATCACGTTCGCGCTGTTCCCTCTCCTGTCTGTCTAGTATCAATTCCTGTAACATTTTGACAATGTCAACTGATACCGTTATCGGGGAGGTGGGTGTTTCCTGCTGAGTGTCGTCCACGTTAGCTACCTCTTGTCTGTCGTCTGTCCTGGCCGTCGTTCCGCGTGAGCGGAGTCGGTAATGTTTGTTAACAGTGCCGTCGCTTTCGTCTCCAGAGTTCGCGCTCGATTGTCCGTCCGCCATAATGAAATTCAACTATTGCCAACTTAAAATGGGTACTGCCAACTGAAATTCTGATTGTCAATTATTCTTGCCGCGCAAGTTAAAGTCCCGGCGCGTTCGTCAAATGTCTAATGTTACGTGGGTAATAACTGACACACGTCTGTAGCAAAAAGACAAGATGGAGTCAACGCCGTTGAAACAATTGATTGCCAACGCTGTTACACAGAAAAGACTGAAATGGCATCCATCTTGAACTTACACGAGAATACTAACTACAGTATAAAACAAATAGGCCAAGCAAAAGGTTACAGAAAATGTTCAAATATTTACATAGAAAAAAAATGGTTTTTTACGTTAAGCTACAGAAAGGATAGAGTGAGGTCGAATTTGAAGGTCAATGAGCTACTCTTTAGACAGAACTATGGCAAACGAAAATTTGGTACTCACTCGGCGTTGTCTTCAAAACTGCAAATCTGCGTCTTATTAAATCCCAAGATATTTGTGTAAATACCGCGTCCTTCAAGATTTCGTATATTTATTGCTCATCCGTAATTTTATGCAGCATTGGGTTCCAAAGAGCGATACATGAAATAAGACAATCATATATTAGTACCGTGACACTTTCAATATTTTAGTCAGGTCCCTGTTCGGGCGCCAGATCTGGTATGATTTTTTAGTAATTTAATTGAAAGCTTTGTTGCTTGGTAAAAAATAAAATTGTTTCTTTTTGTCGTGACAGAATAAATTACTATTAATCACACCAGATTTGTCGGAGAACAGCAGCAACATGCGTAATTGATCCAGCTTTAAGAAATTCTATTACCTTGTAGCGGAAAATTCGTGCGGTACTCTCCGACGTTAGAAAAGTCGTGGTGTTCCGTTCGGAGCAGGAGGCGGCTGTCTTTTCTCATTCGCGATATCGAAAAATTACTAAAAAATGAACAGAATTTTTTTTTTTTTTCCGGAGGAAGATCGCGCGGAGAAAACAGACAGAAGTTACATGAAAGAAACCTAAGGGACCAACTAATTGAATTTGTACGAACATATAAACGGAACTGAAAGAACTTGGAATAAATACTATAACGATGTCGTCACGACAGCCTCCTGTTCCGACAGAACACACGCTGGATCATAAGCTGCATAAATCTTTTAAACAGAAAAGATTATCACAAGTATAATTAATGAAAATAAGGTTGAGAGATTTTCTTTGAAATTAAATAAACTTCAAGGCTTCAAGTATTATATTATGAAACGGAAACTTACATTAACATGGCCACCCATTGTGGCGGTGGAGCGAATTTTTCACGATATACATTCTCGCTTGTTTGTGGCTACATATATTTTTAATCACTTAAACTCTTAACTTTACAATAAAATGATTATATCAGTATGGAGCACAATACTTTTGCATCCGACTCGCAACACATTCACAGAAGAACAGCTAGACAGCGGTGCGGCTCCCTGCAGAAGTAAAAACTGGCAATTGTTATTTTAAAACATAGGTGCATCGTTTTTTTTTTTTTTTTTTTTTTTTGTTTTTTTTACTGATCGATAGCAGCGTATAACAGTTTATAGCTATCGTGATATTCTGCGCTTTTCAGGAGCGCGGCAAAGATATCTGGTTACAACATTCATTGGTATATGTTAGAAGTTCGCACATACTGACGCAAATACAGAAAAAAAACTTTTACATGTTAAAAATCGCAGTGATAAAGGCTGTAATGTCACAGATGGTTAGTCTGGACTGAGACTGTTCCTTCCTTTAGCGAGTCAGTAAGCAAATTTAGCATCAGATGATGCAGATGGTATCGGATTCCAGTAAAATGAATCATTGGCCTCCGAAGTATGTAGTTCTACCATAAATTCTTGGAATGATTTAAAAATATTTTTTGTGATCCAATACGCCGATAAATTAGGAAGTAAAAAGTACCATTGATGATCCTTGTTCATGGTTCAATAAGGGCAGTGATTTCTGAAAAATCTGTTTGCTGGGTTTCCGTCTGGTGCATGCGGACTACCCTCGACCAGGCGCTCTCTTTTCCCTCTGACCTCCCTGCATCTAGCATACCAGGCCAAGCGTGACCGGCAATAGTTGATTGATTCTGCAATGGTAGCAGTTAGCGTCGGTGCCGTCGCCTGATGCAAGCACTGCTTAATGTGAAACATAACCGTGGCGTTGTAATGAGTCTGAGAACAGGTACAAGGTAACTGCGACAGCGGCACAACATTGTGATAGCATTACACTAATGAACAGCTGTTCTCGGCTGTCAGCTGCTCTGCTCTGCAAACCACTGTGTGGAGAATACTATTTGTTGTGCTACACTTGCTTCTCGTTCCAGTCACGCAAGGAGCGACTGCTTATTCAACTGCAGGAGAGCTGTTATTCGTCTACTTCAATCGCAAGATATCTTAGGAATATTTCACAGGGAAATTCCACAATGTAAAAGATTTTTTTTAAATATTGGCTGCTATCTTGGAATCCAGCACTAGTGCTAAGACAACTGATTCAAAATGTGTAAACCGTTTGTCTCTACCACTAGCCATTTTTTTGGACACACTCCCTCAAACATTTGTATTTCAGTGGAACAATTACCACATGGAGTATTAATGAACAAGACATCAGCGAAGAAAACAGTGAGATTGAATCGCATGACACAGGCTCTATAGTAGCTTGGGGCCCGCTGCTTCGCTCGTGTAGACTGTGTCGTCAGCATAGATTTTTATGTTATTCACAAACTGCAATACCTTCTCAACTGTTCACGTTAACTGAGGCCATAGAGGCATCGTCCTTTCCGAATGTACTTCTGACCAAGATGCGATTCTGGTAGCTGGAGTCGGAAATTATTCTTAATCCTGCCTTTCGAGATCTTGTGGTGATATTTCCATAAAATCTTTCATCCCTTATGTCTGATCAAAGAGTGAAATAGCAGATATCATAAATTAACCTTTAAAAATGTTTTAACATAGCAAAATATTTTCTTAAAAAATTTCGCCTCCTATTTTAAAACCTTAGGAGTTGAATTTTCAAGAACGCTGAAACACTTTTTTTTTTTTTTTTTTTTTTTGTTACTAACCGAAAATTCAAATATCATTTTTCATAGACGTGGCTTTAAAAGTGCTTTAGTAGTTCTTTGATAATGATTTACATTAAAAAAATACTTTCACGAGCTACTAAACCCCCTTAGTGGTTGATCTTCCAAAAATGCTCAAATACGTATTTTTTTTTTTATCTCTGATTGAGAAACCAAACCGAGCGAGGTGGCGCAGTGGTTAGCACACTGGACTCGCATTCGGGAGGACGACAGTTCAATCCCGTCTCCGGCCAACCTGATTTAGGTTTTCCGCGATTTCCCTAAATCCTTTCAGGCAAATGCCGGGATGGTTCCTTTGAAAGGGCACGGCCGATTTCCTTCCCCGTCCTTCCCTAACCCGAGCTTGCGCTCCGTCTCTAATGACCTCGTTGTCGACGGGACGTTAAACACTAATCTCCTCCTAATCTCCTCCTGAGAAACCAAATACCAATTTCCGTAGTTCTACCTTCAAAATTGCCTTAATAGCAATGTATTACCAAATAACTTTTCATCCCCTATTACTCCGCCCCCCCCCCCCCCCCCCCCAATCCCCTTAGCAGTGAAATTTCGAACAATCTCTTCTTAAGCAATGTGTATGGTGTAAGATCAAATTTCAAGTTTCTGTCAGTGGTGTGGGTTGGGCGGCGATGAGTCACTAAATCAAGTCAGGTCCTATTTCACCCCTTTAAGGGTTGAATTTCGTGAAACAGTGAGATACGTATTTTTTATGTCTAACTTAAAAGCTAAATACAAATTTTTAGAGATTTAGCTTCAAAAATGCTTTCATGCTGAAATATTTCCATAAAAACTTTCATCTCCTATTTCACTCCCTTAGTGGTTGAATTTCCAAAAACACTGGAACATGTATTTTTTATTTCAATCCGAAAAATGAAATACCAGTGTTCAAAGAAGTAGCTGTGAGAATGCTTTAGCAGCTCTTCAGTAATGATTTATTTTCAAAAATAGCTTTCACACGCTATATCACCCCCATAGGGTTAAATATTACAAAACAAATAAACATATTTGTTTATTTCTGACCGAGAAACCGGATGCCAATTGCCATAGTTATAGCTTCAAAATTGTCTTAATAGTGACACCCCCATTTCTCCCCCTTAGGGGTGGAATTTCCAAAAACCCCTTCTTAAACGGTGCCAACAGTATAAGACCAAAACCTTCTCCAAATTTAAAGTTTCTGTCCTTAGTAGTATTGGCTGGGCGATGATGAGTCAACCAGTTAGGACATTTTATTTTACATAGAGAGATAGGAATACCTAATTGGAGATACAATACACACAAAGTCCAAACACACCGAAAACACTTCTTTAAGCCAAAGTGTTTGGTTTGAATTTCTTGGCTGCACACTTCTTTGAGTTGAGCATTTAGTACGGCACGCTCTATCTCGTGGCGTATCCTGTTCGGCTATAATTACTTATCTGGTAGCCTATTGGTCCACTAATGCATTCCAACTGGGATTCTGCGTGGCATGGTTTCGACAAGTCCTCGGTAGGTTTCCGAAGATATGTGGGAACAGATGTCTACGTTGGTCACTCGGTTCCCGTAAACAACGGTCTGTTACTTGTGGGTGTGAAGCTACTGCCCAACAGAATTCCAGATAAGTTTCATCAGGTTCAGATCAGGCGAATCTGGTGGCCAATACATCGTCAGTTCACCATCACGCTCCTCAAACAACTGTAGCTCGATTATATTTCGACAAGGACAGTTGTGTTGCTGGAAGACGCTATCGTATTCGGCGAAGGCGTCAAACATTAAGGGATGCAGGTGGTCTGCAATAATGTTCACGTAGTCTAGAGCTGTCATGGTGCCTTCGGTTACAACCATTAGTCTCCTGAAAACCTAAGTGAATATCTCTGATAACAAAATACTGTCTCAGTCAACTTGCATCTATATCAAGGTGCATGTTTCGAGCACCCATTGGCCTAGATAATGGGATATCCAGACACGGTCATTGGCTTGGTAGAACAAGAAAGGTGATTAACCCACGAAGCCGACACTTCCAACTGACCCACGTCCAATATTGATGATCCGCGTCCACTGAGATCATGAAATTAAATGATCATGTGGCATTATAGGCTGGGAGGGACGATTTGGGTTAGTTCGGCCGCCTGGTGTAAGTCATTCTATTTGACACCAGTTTGGCGACTCGCGCGTCTTTGTGACGAAAATAATATGAAGTAATTACAACAGAACACCTAGTCCTCGAACAAAGAAAACATCAGATACAGCCCCTAAAGGCAGCAGCGCTGAGCTGCTGACGCTGCAATCATAACTGACGCTGTCTTTTGGCAGTGTAGGAAGACGTACGAGTCGTCTGCTGTGAAAGCGCACGTTCAACAAAGTGCGCTGGAACGTTTGCTCCGAAGCTTGTGACTGCACCAGCATTGTACTCTGTTGTCAGACCTGCCACAAACCACCCCATATCCTGCTTTACGGTCTCCGGCCTTTACGTTCTTTGAAGAGCCGAGAACATCCAGCCCCTTGTCGCCTATTCGTAGTTTCACAGTCCTTCAACCATTTTCTGTAAATGCTCATAACAGTGGTACTCGAACAACTGACCACCTTTGCCGTTTCCGAGGTGCTCCCCTTCTGCGGGCACATATCTCCCCTTTTTCAGAGTCGCTTTTTCTCTTTTTTCTTTTTTTGAATCACCAACCTCCTTCTCCACAGCTCCGTTTGCTACAGGGGAAGTTATTCCATGATGTCTTAACGTGCTCACGTCCCGTCCCTTCCCCTTGTCAGTGTTTTCCATACACTCCTTTGCTCGACGATTCTCTGGAGAACCTCCTCATTTCTTACCTTATCAGACCAGCCACTTTCCAACATTATTCTGTTGCACTACATCTCAAATGCTTAGATTCGGTTTTACCACGGTTCATGTTTCGCTGCAATACAATGCTGTTCTTCATATGTACAATCAAGGAAATTGTTTCCTCGGATTAAAATCTATGTTTGACACCGGTAGACTTCTCTTGGCCAGGAATGTCTATTTGCCAGCGGTACTCCGCTTTTTATATCCTCCTCCCTCCGACCGTCTTTGGGTATTTTGCTGCCTAGAATCCCTAATTTGTGATCACTAATTATGATATTAAGTTTCTCACGGTTCTCATTTCTGCTACTTCTCATTAATTTCGTTGTCCTTCGATTTAATGGTAGTCCAAATTCTGTACTTAAGAATGCTATTCCATTCAGCAAATCCTATAATTCAATTTCATTAAGGATAGCTATGTTATCAGTGAGTCTTATTGACATCCTTTCATCTTGAATTTTAAATCCATTCTTGAATCTTTCTTTTATTTCCATCATTATTTCTTCGATGTATAGATGTATAGAACAGCAGGACGAAAGCCTACATCCGTGACTTGACCCTTTTTTTTAAAATCCGATAGCTTCTTTTTTGGCCTTCCGCTCATATTATGCCGTCTTGGTTCTTGTACGTATTGTATATTATCCGTCCTTCCCTGTGGCTTACTCCTATTATCCTTTCGAACATCTTGTATCATTTGACACTGTCGAACGCTTTTCCCATGTCGACAAATCCTATGAACGTCTCTTGATATTTCTTTCGTCGTGTTTCCATTATCAACTGAAACGTCACAATTGCCTCTCTGGTACCTTTACCTTCCCTAAAGTCAACTCGAACGTCATCTAACACATCTTTAATTTTCTTTTCCGCTCTTCTGTATGTCATTCTTGTTGACAACTTGGATGCATGAGCTGTTAAACTAATTGTGCGGTGGTTCTCGCACTTGTCGGTTCTCGCAGTCTTCGGAAATATGTGGCTGATGGTTTTTTTCCGAGTCGGGTGGTATATCGCCAGACACATACATTCTACACACCTACTGGAATAGTCGTTTCGTTGCCAGTCTCCACAATGATTTTAGAAATTCTGATGGGATGTTATCTATCCCTTCTGCCTTATTTTATAGTAAGACTTCCAAAGCTCTTCTAAATTTTGATTCTAATGCTGGATTTCCATAGCTCTTCAATATCGACTACTTTTCGTTCTTCTATCACGTCATCAGACAAGTCTTCCCCTCATAGAGACCTTCAGTGCACTCTTTCCTCTTATTCGTTCATCCCTCTGCATTTAACAGTGGAAGTCCCACTGTACTCTTCATGTTACCACATTTGCTTTTAGTTTCACCGAAGGGTATTT
Organism: Schistocerca americana; assembly: GCF_021461395.2. Taxonomy (NCBI): domain Eukaryota; kingdom Metazoa; phylum Arthropoda; class Insecta; order Orthoptera; family Acrididae; genus Schistocerca; species Schistocerca americana. The sequence continues at coordinate 739,134,712 of NC_060119.1, read as the reverse complement.
TGACTTTCCTACATGCTGAGTCAGTCCTTCCGACAATTATTTCTTTCCTCGATTTCTTCAAGTTTTTCATGCAGCCATTTCGCCTTCGCTCCCCTGCTCTTCCTATTTATTTATTTCCTAAGTGACTCGTATTTTAGAATTTTCCTGAACATTTTTCTACTTCCTTCTTTCTTTCGTCGATCAACTGAAGTATTTCTTCTGTTACCCATGGTTTCTTTCCAGTTACCTTCTTTAAATGTAAGGTATTCTTTCCAACATCCGTGATTGCCCTTTTCAGAAATGTCCATTTCTCTTCAACTGAACTGCCTACTGAGCTATTCCTTACCGCAGTATCTATACCCCAAGATAAGTTCAATCGTCCAGAATGAGATTTTCACTCTGCAGTGGAGTGTGCGCTGATATGAAACTTCCTGGCAGATTAAAACTGTTTGCCGGACCGAGACTGGAACTCGGGACCTTTGTCTTTCGCGGGCATATGCTCTACCATTTGAGCTACCCAAGCACGACTCACGCCCCGTCCTCACAGCTTTACTTCCGCCAGTACCTCCTCTCCTACTTTCCGAACTCCACAGAAGCTTTCCTGCAAACCTTGCAGAACTAGCACTCCTGGAAGAAAGGATATTGCGGAGTCATGAATTAGCCATCTGCCAGGAAGATTCGTAGCAGCACACACTCCGCTGCAGAGTGAAAATCTCATTCTGGGAACATCCCCCAGGCTGTGGCTAAGCCATGTCTCCGCAAATCCTTTCTTCCAGGAGAGCTAGTTTTGCAAGGTTCGCAGGAGAGCTTCTGTGAAGTTTGGAAAGTAGGAGACGAGGTACTGGCGGAAGTAAAACTGTGAGGATGGGGTCTGAGTCGTGCTTGGGTAGCTCAGATGGTAGAGCACTTGCCCGCGAAAGGCAAAGGTCCCGAGTTCGAGTCTCGGTCCGGCACACAGTTTTTATCTGCCAGGAAGTTTACCGTTCAATCGTATTTCTTGATTCCTTAGTACTTCCGTATCCCACTTTTTTTGCCCATTGATTCTTCCTGACTAGTCTCATAAACACAGCCTACTCTACATCACTACTAAATTGTGATCTGAGTGCGTATCCGCTCCAAAGTAAGCCTTATAATCCAGGGTCTGAATCGGAATCTCTGCGTGACCGTGATGTAACGTAACTGAAATATCCCCTATCTCGCGCCCTTTCCGAGTATACATTTCCTTATGTCATTCTTTAACAGAGTATTCACTGTTACTAGCTGAAATTTATTGCAGTATTCAATTAGTCTTTCTTCTCTTTCATTCCTAGTACCAAACACTTTCTCGCGTAACGGTTTCTTCTTCTCCTCCCATACAACCACACTCCGATCTCCCATGACTATTATATTTTCATCTCCCTTTGCGTACTGAAGTACCCATTCAATAACACCATATACTTTCTCTAACTCTTAATCTTTGGCTTGTGAGGTCGGCATGTATACCGGAACTACTGTTGTCGGTGTCTGTTAACTGTCGATTCTGAGAAGAACAACCCTGTCACTGAACTGTTCATAGTAACACTCTCTCTGCCCCACTTTCCCATTCATAACGAATCGTACTCTCATAATACATTTTTCTGCTGTTATTATTACTACTCTATGCTCATCTCACAAGAAATCGTTGCCTTCTTTTCATTTCACTTCATCCTTCCGTAGGTTACTGAATCTTTCTCATGATCACCTTCCCGTTGACAGTCCCCTCCTGCAGATCCGAATGGGGGATTATTCCGGAATCTTGTGCCAAAGGGGAGATCATCATGACACTTTTTCAATTACAGGTTACGTGCCCTGTGACATCGTCACTGGATATCTCCATTTGCGACCCATATCGTCACTAGTATGTTTTCCTGTTCGTCTCTATGTGCTTACATACCTTCCTCGCCGTGATACTTGCTCGCAGTGGACGGTGATCGTAATGTGCTCTCTTCAGTTAAAAAGAGAGAAATTGGTATTGTTAACAGTGACAGAGGATGGACCATAGAAAGGATAAAATTAGCGGACACAGCTAAGTGGAAGGGCCTATGTCTGGAGTTGGGAGACTGGAATCGGAATGCCATACGCGCTTGTAGACTTATTCAGTGTCATGGAGTGACGAAGACTGCAATTGTTTTCTCATTAAGCTGATGGTATAGAAGATGCATTCATCAGAGAATAAGTTGGGGGAGGGGGGAAGAAACACTACTTAACAGGTAGCGGTATGTGCTAGTTTAGGTTTTTATGTACGTGTTGGGAGACGATGGCTTTGAAGACGTTGGTAAACACCAAGGTGAGGCTGGTGGGTCCACACTAAGGGATTTGTTTGGTTTGAAGAAAAGTAATGTTTTGGAGGATAGGATCGTGCTGAAAAGGGTCGGAAGAGTTATGAGAAAGGATTAGGGACATTGGTTTTGGTGTCTGTAAGTAACGCAGTCGTGAACGAAAGCAGTGTTGCGTTTTTTGTGTAATACTTGTTTGTCATCGCCTGATATGGTGTCCAAGTCGTGGAAGCTGGAAGCAAGCTGTGGGACGGTGGTATTTCTACGTTCTTGGACTGTAGGGAATAGGGAGTAGTCTAAAATGGGTTGTCAGGAATTGTGAAGATGTCGGAAAGAAAGGAAGCAAATTGATTAGCTTCTTGCGGGTTGTTGTTTGGATTTCGATATTGTGGACTGCTCCCATTACACAGGTGAGAAACTTTCACACAGTCGGAAGAGAGTAACGTTAAGTTTGGTGCATGTTTGGCGATAATCCCGGCGTTTTTAGGGTTTAATAAGTTTCTGATGTGATGTGTCGGTGGCGTTTGAGTGCCCCGATAGTCGCGCCTCTGCAGGAACGAACAGTACAAGGATTGGGACTCGCGGAGGAAGAGTAAAGCTTGCGGGTCGAGGGTGGGACGGTTAGGTTGAGTTGAGCTGATAGGGATGAGCATCTAACAAAGAGCACTGGAGGAAGGAACTGGCACGAGGAACATCATCAGCGTGTAGAAAGGACTGTGCTGGCTTCCGATAGGGGTATCTATGGATTTCTGGTGCAGTTTCTGGTGTGAGGGTAGTTTCGGATATGTTTTACACGGATATCTAGCTGCAGTACATGTGGTGATGAGTAGGAAATGTTGAGTAGGTAGTTACTTACAGTATTTTATGAGCTCTTTTTCAGTGACATGACCAAGGAGGTTAGGAGATGTTACAATGATATCTGGTGATTGTAATACTTTCAAGGGATGTGTCTGTTCGCTTGTATGAAGCGAGTAAACATGCCACCACTGGAGCTCTGCAGAGAATCTTCTATGGATGTTTAGCTCAGTGGGTACAACACAGGTGAAAAAGATACGAACTATGTGGGTGAGGAATGTGGTGATGTGGCTGGGCACATATGTTGTGGCACAGATAATAATTAAGATTTTGAAGAAATGAGTAAGTGTAGGTTGTTCAGTGGGATTGTTGTAGAGTGGTTGTGGCCAAATAGGGATGTTCTTTTGGTGGCTGGTTCCAGCTTTGCCTCAAGCCAGGGGACATAACACGTCTATGGTGTAGGATATAGCAGGAGTTTAATAGGGTTGGAAGGAGGTCTTATTTCAAATGGAGTAAACTTTTTGTTGGGACAGGGTATGCATAAACGAATTTTTTGTTGGGAGGGAACAGATGTGGAACAGAATGATGTATTGCTGTTGTCCATGATGAATGTTTTGGAGTGGTTTGTATGGTGATAACTGCTAGGGAATTAACAAAAAACAGTCACTCTGGATCATAATAGGAGTTTGTTTATTCTGGTAACCAGTTTGTGGCACCATCTTCAGACCAGTAAGTCGCTCCTTTGGTGATACATGGAGCCAGTACGTGGAGCTGCCCAAAGTGCCAAAAGGTACTAGTGCGCAAGTGGGAGCAGGAGATGGAAAGGTGTAGATAATTGATACATTGGGAACTTCCATGATAGTGGACGATGGTGAGCAGCAAGTGACAGAGGTGGCGACGGCGACAGGCTGCGATGGAGCTGTAGGCGACAAGCGGATGGCTGCAAAACGACGTCGGCTCACGGTCCAGGCGGGAAGATACTCCGACTGGTGTTGAACACATTACGGCGACAATAAGGCAGGCGACTAGACCCACAACAGGCGACGAGACTTGGCGGCGAGAAGCTGGAGGACCAGGCGATACACTGGCGATGACGAGCAGCTACGAGGCTGGACGAGAGGACATAGAGGCGATGAAACAGCAGTGACGGAGAGACGAGATGGAAGTCGACAAACATGAGGAGAGCGGGATTTTAGCTCATCAAGTAAGACACTCAAGGAGCAGCCTTGGCAGTGTACGCATATGATTCACTGTGGATTCCATCACGGTAGTATTGTTGGTCTTGAGCTGCAATTTATAGCAGAGTTAGACTTCCGCTGCCCCCTAAGCCCTTAGGTGCTACTTCATTTTTCAGAGCCGCACTGTTGTCCCGTCTTGTGGATTAGATGACTGGCGAAATCTTAGAGTGCTGGATCCCAAGCCTTGCTTAAACTGAAACTTCCCTCCCAGATTATTATCTTTTCGAACACCTCTGTTTCGGTAGATTTCTTAATGCGTTGTTCCAGAAACTCAACCATTTGCACTATACATTGGTCTCATAAAATAAATTCGTATGACACGAATAGTTGAGGGATCCTGAAGCTCAGGCACCTTCTCTTTTAAAAGTATGAGAGCTGCGTGCTTGGACATATCAGTTACGTGTAAGTGACCGTAATGGTCGTGTTCATAGTATGGTGTGGAGGTGATGAGTGAAGGGAGAGGGCGAAACCAGCTGCTGGTGTGTAGACTACTCCTACCAAGGGGGCCACCAAGCTAAACATCCCCATCCAAGTGAGGCATGCCCTCATTCATGAGACACTGCAGACAGCTTTGGAATTTAATCCAAGATATTGGTGCAAGGAGTAATGATCAGGGACTTTACATCACCACTCCTCATGTCCTCTCTGTCCTTAAGATAAAAGGAAAATCGTCAAATGCGCGTGGCATACCCGGATGGTCAGCCATCAAAGTACTGGCTATGCACGACGGTGCTTCACTTCAGTGATCCAATGGGAACTTGCGTATCCACCTCAACACGGTCCTTGATGCACTGTTCTTGCTGGTATTTTATTTCACACTCATACTCGTGACATCGCTTGGTGAAAATTGATTTGTTTGGTAACTGGTTGTTTTAGTCACGTGTGTAGCTAACATTCCTTACATCTCTTTGATGGTTCTAGTAGTCCCTCACATGAGACACAACACATTCATATGGTATGAGGTACACGGCCGGCTTTCGGAGTCCCATATCATCTTCAATATTAGAAAAAAGACTTATCTTTGGCGACAAGAGCGAAATACACTGGACCTCATTTTCCCACAGGGGTATACCGATTTTTCTGGACATCGGACAGGGTTAAAGCAGATAAGAAATTCTTGGCTTTTCGTTTTCTTTCTCCGTCTCAGCCTTTCCCTTGGGGTTGATTTTTGACTGTAATATCCATTCAGTTCTTCGGCAAGGGCACCTTGTGTGATAGCGTTAAAGTTCCATGGGTCATGGTATGCAACAATGGATTTCTTTGTGACTGAGTGACGGCTCGAGGTGTGGAGATACAGGTCAGTGTGCTTGGGAATCAACAACCCGGCTGAACACCCGATTGCACACCATTAATCAATGACAACGAGAAAACCCTAGAGATAAAAGAACTCAGCACAGGACAAAGTGTTGTAGGAGCAGACTGGACTGTAAAATATTTCAAGGATTTCCGAGAGTGTTAGGTACAATAAATATGGCGAGGATGGATAGAAAGAAATGGGAAATGGTTTCAATCCCGGCGAAAATATGAGAACTAAGGGAAGAATCATATAGAACTGGGGTTTAAATAAAGGTAGTAGATGTATGAGACGTTTCACGTCTCACAGGAATGAGTTTACTCTCTGTATAATTTTCCTTACGTTGATCTCAGGATTTTCATCGTAATTATTTGTAGAATATACTAAAGTGACCACTAGTGGTACGGAACGTCTCTGCTACACAAGCTGCAGGAATACAATGAGCTATGAATGACCAAACAAGATACTTCTCACCCAAGAAATACTGCGCAGGTACTCTTACAGGCGTATTCAGATACAACAACATTTTAAATTCTAACTTCCAAAGGCCCAGATATTCTTTAAATTGTTAAAGTTGGTGTCCCAGAGTTCTTGACGCGTGGTTAAGAACTGTAGTCAATATTGCCAAGTGGCATGATGTTTCGAGTGCTGCAGATTGCGATGTGTGAATCCAATTTCCAGATCGCAAGTTGACTCAATGTAGTTCCTCACAGATCTTTTCCTCAAGAGCATTTGATTTAATTTACCTATTTTCCACGGCGCACATAAATTTGAGATATCTAACTGTTTAAAAGTGTAGAGAAACAGCTCTTAAACATTGTATGTAGTACTGTAAGATTTAATTTTAAAATTTTTATTCGCAGTTGCCATACGTGCAGTTAACGTAGTAAAAGAAAGACCGTGTGACGTAATTTATTTTCAGTTACTCATTTCAACTTCTTTAATTTTGATATGACGTGCTATTAAATCATATAAAAAGACTATTCTTCTCTTTTTTAATAATTCTTCAATAAAATATATTGTTTGATACGTAATGGCATTTTCCTCGAATTTTGTTACGGACACTCCTTATGACGGTGTCGCGTACCGTCGATTCTACCGCGCTTATTCTGTATTTGGAATCTGAGCGTGCACCTGTAGATTCGTGACGCTTCTACAGTCATTACCACTCCCGCCACATATGTTGAGACGCTCGCAAACTGTTCGGATTTTGCTATATAATGTGGAGTATACGGAAAGACTCACCCCAAGCAAGGAAAGAAAAACTGTTCCCTTCTCGGGTTCTATCTGATGACGCCCGAGGAGCTGTTTGATAATGCAAACTGCCAGATTCTCACCTTGCTAACGCGTACATAATTGCCTTCGCTTCACCCGCTAGAGAACACTTCCAGAGACCATTGTGACTGGCGTATTTGAAGTTCTTGGCAATGAAATCCGATGTTATTGTTTGAGTACCCACTAGAAAAGGGCATCGTACACTGACGCAGATACGTCTGCACATCTTAGTGTTACAGCATCTAACCAACACTGTGAACGAAGCTCTTACGGCCACGCAGACAAAACTGCAGTAATTTCGTGTTAAGGTCACTTTGTGTTCTCAGGTACCTGCACATCATTGCGTACGGCCCTCTCTTATCGGCTGCTTTCACAAACGCATCACTGTGATAGGACCACGCCCAATACGTGCCGTAATAACATTTCCCAGAAATCGATCATTCTACTCCATTTGAACTCAGTCAGGTGTTGATACTGCACCCTTTGATGTCGACGGCTCATGCTGACCCGTCTCGTTAACTAAGGTCGCTAAAACCCGTTCACGCGGCGCTTGTCGACTCAGATGTAGTCAGTTTAAATACTGGTGGTGAAAAAAATTTGCACGGTCATTATTTGACCGCTAAGGTGAGGAAAGGCGGTGGCGCCAAGTTTCTGTTAATCAGATTGTGCGCCAGTGTCCTTGATTAAATTGCAAATCTTTCCTCAGTCTCTCATGAAGTGAGTGCATCGGGATGGGGACGATAGGGTTGGCGGCCTACTTGGTTCTATTGGTGTGAAGTAAGTTCGTCGGAGCTGGATTTCATCGTCTACCTTCACGTCATACATAACAATACTAGCACAACACTTTACAAGCATTATCCACATGACGCAGAAACACTCCTAACACTTGAAATCGCACGTATCTAAAGGTTATCAATTCAGCTAAATACCTAGGGATTACAATTAGAACAACTGAAACTGGAACTAACACATAGATAATTTGTGAGTAAGGCGAACCAAAGACTACTTGTTACAGGCAGGACACCTCGAAAATGTAACAAATCTGCTACACTGCCTATACTTCTAACACATTTTCGAGCCACCACCTTCTGTGACCAAGTGTAAAAGCAAGTGCAGATATATACTGTGTGTATTTTTGTGCAGTACCTGATGATGTACGTTTATGGGAACCGATTCGTTATGAAAATCACGATGCAGTCCACTCGCCATCACCACACCGTCTAGCTACAATTAGTCCCAGATATAATATTCGTGTAACTATGCCATACGATGATGAGCCTGCAGTGGCTCAGAAAAGTGTTAATGGTACAATAGATCGTATCAAAAATCCAAGAAAGTGACCGGTTGCATATATATTCCCACATAAATAGCAGCAGTCGAACGTTTTCTGTATCAAGAAAGGCCCCTTACCACCAACATGCGGTCGTGCATTAATCTGCTGAAATGTAGTGTTTCGCAGGGATCGAATGAAGGGTAGAACCACGGGTCGTAACACATCTGAAATGTAGCGTCCACTGTTCAGAGTACCGTCAATGCGAACAAGAGGGGACCGAGACGTGTAACTAATGGCGCCACATACCATCACGCCTGGTGATACGCCAGTATGGCGATGACGAATACACGCTTCCAATGTGCGTTCACCGCGATATCGCTAACACGGATGCGACCATCATGATGCTGTAAACAGAACCTCGTTTCATCCGAAAAAATGACGTTTTGCCATTCGTGCACCCAGGTTCGTCGTTGAATACACCATCGCAGGCGCTCCTGTCTGTGATGCAGCGTCAAGGGTAACCGCAGCCATGCTCTCCGAGCTGATAGTCCATGCTGCTGCAAACGTCGTCGATATGTTCGAGCCGTGCGGTTAAAGGCGCTGCAGTCTAGAACCGCAAGACCGCTACGGTCGCAGGTTCGAATCCTGCCTCGGGCATGGATGTTTGTGATGTCCTTAGGTTAGGTTTAACTAGTCCTAAGTTCTAGGGGACTAATGACCTCAGCGGTTGAGTCCCATAGTGCTCAGAGCCATTTGAACCATCTGAACTGTTCGTGCAGATGTGTCTTGCAAACGTCCCCATCTGCTGACTCAGGGATCGAGACGTGGCTGCACGGTCCGTTACAGCCATGCGGATAAGATGCCTGTCATCTCGACTGCTAGTGATAAGAGGCCGTTGGGATCCAGCAGGGCGTTCCGTATTACCCTCGTGAACCAAATGATTCCATATTCTGCTAACAGTCATTGGATCTCGACCAACGTGAGCAGCAATGTCGCGATACGATAAACCGCAATCGCGATAGGCTACAATCCGACCTTTATCAAAGTCGGAAACGTGATGGTACGCATTTCTCCTCCTTACACGAGGCATCACAACAACGTTTCACCAAGCGACGCCGGTCAACTGCTGTTTGTGTATGAGAAATCGGTTGGAAACTTTCCTCATGTCAGCACGTTGTAGGTGTCGCCACCGGTGCGAACCTTGTGTGAATGCTCTGAAAAGCATATCACAGCATCTTCTTCCTGTCGGCTAAATTTCACGTCTGTAGCACTTCATCTTCGTGCTGTAGCAATTTTAATGGCCAGTAGTGTAGATATACTGGAGAAAAACATGCCTGCACTATGCTTGTCCGTCTTCTGCCAGAGTATTTCTGTGTGGTAAGAGGCTTCTATCAGTTAGGACTGACACCGGACGCCAAAAAAGTGCAGCGAAGAGCAGCTCGTTTTGTACTATCGCGGAATAGCGGAGAGTGTGTCACGGTTACGATACCAAGTTGGAATGGCAGACATTAAAACAGACGTTTTTCGCTGAGTCGAGATCTTTTCACGAAATTTCAATCACCAGTTTTCTCCGACGATTGCGAAAATATTCTGTTGACGCCAACCTACGCACGAAGAACTGAGCACCGCAATAAGATAAATCAGTGCTCGCACAGAAAGATTAAAGTGTTAGTTTTCCCGTCAGTTGTCTGAGAGTGGAACGGTAGAGAAATATTGTGAAAGTGCTTCGACGACACCCCTTCCAGGCACTTCAGTGTGAAAGGCAAAATGGCTCTGAGCACTATGGGACTTAACTTCTGTGGTCATCAGTCCCCTAGAACTTAGAACTACTTAAACCTAACTAACCTAAGGACATCACACACAGCCATGCCCGAGGCAGGATTCGAACCTGCGACCGTAGCAGTCGCGCGGTTCCGGACTGAGCGCCTTAACCGCGAGACCACTGCGGCCGGCTGTGAAAGGCAGGGCGGTCATGTAGATGCACACATTTCATAACAGATGACAGGCACCAGATGGTACGCACAGCAGCTCCGTGTACCGACCCTCACGTCATCTGAGCCTCTGGTCTGAAGATAGTCAAAGAGACTAGGCACCGGAATTAAATAATTTATTGCGAACTGCCTCGGGATTTTGTTTTTAAAATTGTAATTCACAATCGCTGCGGTTCCTAACTGGTCAAAAATTATTGGGTCGGTAAGATCAACGGTACGCCGCTACCATTACTACCTACCCCGAGACGGTAATGTATGAATCTGCCCCAAACTACCATTTACTTAGTGTGGGACTCACTACCTGGTACTTTACTTCACGATTCCGTTTCGTTTGATGGGTTTTTCGTGACAGCTCAGCGTAACACTGACCTTCCTGGACTCACAAGAGAGGGGGTTACTGGGTTTACGAGTAACATCTCTACCTGTAATTTTAGTCAGACATTGCTGGCACGCTGTTGCACGCAACCTCTGCCTTGAAATACATTCGAGCCTTTCTTTCTGGCTGAGGTAGTTTCCACAAACGGTAGTATATTTTATAGCCAACGGCCTTGCCGCAGTGGTAACACCGGTTCCCGTCTGATCACCGAAGTGAAGCGCTGTCGGGCTGTGCTAGCACTTGGATGGGTGACCATCCGGTCTACCGAGCGCTGTTGGCAAGCAGGGTACACTCAGCCCTTGTGAGGCAAATTGAGGAGCTACTTGATTGAGAAGCAGCGGCTCCGGTCTCGGAAACTGACATACGGCCGGGAGAGCGGCCCTCCGTACCCGCATCCAGTGACGCCTATGGGTTGAGGGTGACATGGTGGTCTGTCGGTACCGTTGAGCCTTCATGGTCTGTTCGGGAGTAGTTTTTAGTTTTAGTATATTTTATGGTTACATGTGGAATTTCGAAATGTTGAGATGACTGATGCGTGGTTTTCCTTGCGTACTGTAATCAATGGCTTCTCAAGATAACCCCACCCAAAACCCTGGCAATACTTACAGAACGAACGATCCACAGCTTTCATGACTTTCTTTCCAACCATTTACAGCTGCTTCTACAATTATCGATCATACTGAAACACTTTGGACTGAACCTCAGTTACAAACAAACATCGAAACTCCAGATACTTACCATCCAGTAGAAAGCATCTACTTATCCGACAGAACGCCCATAACTTACTAAGATTACTACTAGGCGAGTAATCAATGGGGTATCATCCCTCGTCATCCCTCATCCTCCCTCAACACCAACAATGCCTTAATCCATCCCATGCCAATACAACCTGGGTATCGACTCCAAAAAAGTTCTCTCTCCAAATCTTTGAACGCTGTATTCTCTGCTTTACTTTCCACGTCCGTTTATCCTCTCTTACACGAACCTTCCACCAGCCCACCACCTTCCTCTCACCGACACTGAACACCTCCAGTATCTTAAACATCCCGCGAACTCACTTTCCTCATGATGCTCATGAGCTACTATATCTATCCCCAATCCCAAGCCGGCCGTTGTGCCCGAGCGGTTCTAGGCGCTTCAGTCCGGAACCGCGCTACTGCTACGCTCGCAGGTTCGAATCCTGCGTCTAGCATGGATGTGTGTGATGTCCTCACGTTAGTTAGGTTTAAGTAGTTCTAAGTCTAGGGGGGGGGGGGGGGGGGACTGATGACCTAAGATGTTGTCCCATAGTGCTCAGAGCCATTTGAACCATTTGAATGCAATCCCAATTCCCTAAAACTCAGCTTCCGATATTACATCCACTCCTGAATACCAGTACCATTGCTCCGTTAATAACCGTTACCTTTGTAAGGTACCATTTATTTCGACATTACATTTTTATTCCTTATTTTCCTGATACACGTTTTATATCGCATCTGCAGATATCAGCATTCAGTGAGCTCGGGCATTACTGAAGAACGTACGGTGTGGAGTAACGTAATATTTCGCACACTGGCTGAAGTAGATGTTGGTCCACCTAGCATTGCCAGTAGATGGTGGGGTGAGGTGCTGAGGCTAGCTACGAGGAAGACAGTTCGCACGATAGGCACGGAAACAAGAGCCATTCTGGCCCGAAGCAAGTCATTTTGTGCAATAAATATTTGCTAATGAATGCGACTTACTACAGACTTTAGGAGAAGCCTATTGGCCATACGCACTTTCTTACAGCAATATTATGACGCAAGAAAGCAGCTAAAACTGATGGAGTGTTCCATTTCTTTCAGATGACGGTGTTTTCGTAAATAAACAGATCGTAAAGGCATCCAAGAACATTATTTCATCTAATATAGCTTCTCGCTTTCATCGCGTAGAAGTTACGGGATATACAATTGCACTTTCCAGGGAATCCGATGGCGTTGATACTGATTCTACGAGAAACACAAACTAAACAGAGCTCTGCGGCAAAACAGATAGGAGGAAACACCACGCGACGACCCACTAAAATAATCCATGGACGGCTTGTATTATTTTCCGTAGAATACCAGATGGATAAGAACAGCCAGCCATACTGCAAGCCTCTGAGGCCGTCCTCTACGGACTCGTTAAGTAAAATGACACTTTTGAAGGTTTAGTGAAAAATGGAGGGGGGTTGATATTTCCCTTACCCAGTCCCGGTGCAGGTCCTTCCACTTTTTAGTGCAGTGAAGCTTTTAGCAGTATTTTTGAAAGGCAGTTTAAAACCATCATTTCGATGATTTTGAAATATATTTAAATATTTTGTCTTTTTAATACATTTAAACTATATGTACTGGTATAAATTACTTTGGTTGAAGAGCGGCATGTTGTACCGCTGCCGATAGTGTCGTGACGCATCATGAATTCCAACCACCGTACGAGCCGTTCCCGTTCCACGGCGTGTCCTCATGCGAGATGTTAACAACCGGCAGCAGAGGAGCGGCGCACGGCGCACGGACGCTTTCCGGGAACGTGACCCTCGGCAAGACGAACAGCTTCTGTCGCAGGAACGCTGCTGCCAGCACCAGCGACGTTGCACAAGACGCAGTTTTCCTTTCAGAGAACTGTCGACTTCTCTGAAGTTGTACCGACGAAGCTGGTGAATCAATTCCGAGATCGCGCGCCACAAGTTTTTAGAGATGCAATTCAGCAGAATACAACTTGTTTCCTACTGCGAGGAACAGGGCTTCGGAGTATATCTCTTCACCACTGTGCATAAACTCTAATTGTGTATAATCACGAGAACAGATGCCCGCGAAAATTGAACACTTAAGCCAACTTCAAACATATCAGGGAGTACGGCAGCGTTGCGAACTACCGCACCTGCTGTCTAATTTAAAACAGAGACTAAGACCGTCTTCCACAGACATGCAAGACAAAAAATAACTTAACTTTCAAAAGCAGACGTTTCTTCATTTGTAAGAGAGAAAGATACGTGTGAACAGGATCATTTAAGGATTCAGTGGCATATCATCCGGAATGCAGAAAATGGCCAATTCTGTAGGAGTGGACTAAATCTACGAATGACTGAGGGAATAATAAAACAATAACGGGTAACGTTTTCTCAGAGATGCATAATCCAGTTTCACCGAGATGAATGAAGTGGCAAACATTAACAATTCTAAATGACCAGTGCAGTGTTGAGGATATCCTACAGTATTACTTTTTATAAACCAGTTGTCGCCTCTCAGTGTCATCACAGACTTTGGCTATCGTCGTCAAAGAGGATACATTATTGGTGAAGAACGTTGGAAAACATATTACACATCGACGATTAGGCTCTGAGTAAATGTCATGTTATACAGAACAGTAGTAAGGAAACTGAAAATGTTAAATCAGCGAAAGCTGGCGTGTACATGTGGTTAAAACTACATAATAGCCTATATAATAACTGAAATTAAATTGACAGTCTTAAGAAGATAAAATTAATACCAGACAAGAGTACTGAAGAACAGTTTAACGACGTATTATACATGGAAAGTCACACAGAAACAGAATAAAAAATATAATTGTGAATTGTAACAGGGAATACATAAACTAAATTATATATCAATGATACATAAAATTCCTCTTAGTGTAGGGAACATGTACCTACTATAAAACAGAATTATGGAGCACACAAAGTCACTGAGGGATTAACAGAGGACCAGAATGGAACAATTTGGGTGCATAGATCCTGAGAAATCAGTACCCAGAACAACCACCTCTGGCCGTAATAACGGCCTTGATACGCCTGGGCATTGAGTCAAAAGGAGCTTGGATGGCGCGTACAGGTTCAGGTGCCTATGCAGCTTCAACACTAAACCACAGTTCATCAAGAGTATGCCGGCCGCTGGTGGCCGAGCGGTTCTGGCGCTACAGTCTGGAACCGCGCGACCTCTACGGTCGCAGGTTCGAATCCTGCCTCGGGCATGGATGTGTGTGTTGTCCTTAGGTTAGATAGGTTTAAGTAGTTCTAAGTTCTAGGGGACTTATGACCTCAGCAGTTGAGTCCCATAGTGCTCAGAGCCATTTGAACCATCAAGAGTAGTGACTGGCGTATTGTGACGAGCCAGTTGCTCTGCCACCACTGACCAGACGTTTTCAATTGGTTAGAGATCTGGAGAATGTGCTGGCCAGGGCAGCAGTCGAACATTTTTCTGTGTCCAGAAAGGCCCGTACAGGACCTGCAACATGCGGTCGTGCATTATCCTTCTGAAATGTAGGGTTTCGCAGAGATCGAATGAAGGGTAGAGCCACGGGTCGCAACACATCTGAAATGTAACGTCCACCGTTCAAAGTGCCGTCAATGCGAACAACAGGTGACCGAGACGTGTAACCAATGGCACACCATACCATCACGCCGGGTGATACGCCAGTATGGCGATGACGAATACACGCTTCCAATGTGCGTTCACCGCGATGTCGCCAAACACGGATGCGACCATGATGATGCTGTAAACAGTACCTGGATTCATCCGAAAAAATGACGATTTGCCATTCGTGCACCCAGGTTCGTCGTTGAGTACACCATCGCAGGCGCTCCTGTCTGTGATGCAGGGTCAAGGGTCACTGCAGCCGTGGTCCCCGAGCTAATAGTCCATGCTGCTGCAAACGTCGTCGAACTGGTCGTGCGGATGGTTGTTGTCTTGCAAACGTCCCCATCACTTGACTCAGGGATCGAGACGTGGCTGCACGATCCGTTACAGCCATGCGGATAAGGTGCCTGTCATCTCGACTGCTAGTGATACGAGGCCGTTGGGATCCAGCACGGCGTTTCGTATTACCCTCCTGAACCCACCGATTCCACATTCTGCTGATAGTCATTGGATCTCGACCAACGCGAGCAGCAATGTCGCGATACGATAAACCGCAATCGCGATAAGCTACAATCCGACCTTTATCAAAGTCGGAAACGTGATGGTACGCATTTCTCCTCGTTATACGAGGCATCACAACGACGTTTCACCAGGCAACGCCGGCCAACTGCTGTTTGTGTATGAGAATTCGGTTGGAAACTTTCCTCATGTCAGCACGTTGTAGGTGTCTCCACCGGGGCCAACCTTGTGTGAATGCTCTGAAAAGCTAATCATTTGCATATCACAGCATCTTCTTCCTGTCGGTTAAATTTCGCGTCTGTAGCACGTCATGTTCGTGTTGAAGCAAGTAATTTTCTATAGCCCACTATTGGCTAGTAATAGGGCCTAAATCTTTGATGTTGAAAATACAGTGGGCACAAAATGTGTGTTCCTTGCAATATAAGAAATCTTTTACTTTACCAAGTAGAAACATGTCAGTGTCTTGGCTACACTCTCTAACCATACGATTGAGCTTACACCGGAAAGCAATCGCCAAGCAAACACTGAACTAGTCAAGAAGTTAGTTAATACAAATTTGTGCAGCTGACGACTGATTCGTTCTGCTCTTAAAACATGCTTCACAGTTGCTGATTGACAGCCATGAATAAAATTTCGCAGTACATCATACACATATCTGAACCAGTACTTAATACTTGTACCTAAAGGCTCTTCATTCAATACACTTTGAAGACTTTTGCATCAGTGTTTCAGGCAGAAGTCAACTAAGAGGTCCCTCATAACTAAGCCATCTAACTATTTATATAAAAAGTACCTTGCGACTGGAAATAGTTTTGTGTTAAGCGTATCTCATTGGCTAGCCTTAAGTCATTCACTTCTGCTGGAGTGAGATAAGATCTGTACATAAACTGTTAGACACACATTCCTCTACTGATATGTTTGAAAACAAACTACAATCACAATCTGCAAGGATACTAAATTAGCATTGTGTGTGATGGGTAGCTCTTTTATTTACAGAGTCCACTGAGTTTGAAATATCAAGCTTTGGTTTGAATTTTGTCGTACTTTTAATTAAAACATGAAGTTTGCTTGTCAATTGGTAGGATGGAGCTATGAATGAGGATACAACAGGATGGATCCAGCTACACCTTGCTTACGTAGTTTTGGGAACCCATACAATCTAGGATACAATGGGTTCATGTTAGTTGATACTTCTTCCTCAAGATCAGAAAATTTACTTTCACAGGAATTAGACATTTAATGTCACAATATTGTGAAAAGGAAAGTTGCTACTCACCATATAACGGAGAGGCTGAGCCGCAGATAGGCACAACAAAAAGACTGTCACAAATAATAGTTTTCGGCCAGTAAGGCCTTCGTCAGAATTAGACGGCAAACGTGCACACATACCCACTGACGTAAACGCAGCTAACACACACATATAATGCCAGTTTTAAATAACTTAGTAAGATCGTTGGGAAGGATTTGGGAAAATCTGGGAGTCAGGAAGTATACTTCTTGCAAACAATCACTCTTGTTCAAAACCACAATAGTGTCGTCCTTCTGCTTTTGTGGCAATCACATAATTTCTCTTTAAAAATTTTAAGGGTGTTGAGGTCGATAGTCTGTGTGTGATGTTACTCTCAGATGTTTTGATTTTCTTCACGGCATGACTGTGCGAGATGGCGCAATGATTAGCATACTGAAGTTGCATTCAGGACGACGAAGGTTCAGATACCTGTCGGATACACAGATTTAGTTTCTCCGTGATGATTTCTCTAAGTCCCTTAAGGCAAATGCCGGGATGGTTCACTTAAAAAGGGCACGACCCATTTCATTCCCCATCTTTCCTTCATCTTCATCTACATCTACGTGATTTCTCTGTTATTCACAATAAAGTGCCTGGCAGAGGGTTCAGTGAACCACCTTCAAGCTGTCTCACTACCGTTCCACTCTCTAACGGCACGCAGGAAAAACGAGCACTTAAATTTTTCTATGTGAGCCCTGATTTCTCTTATTTTATCGTGATGATCATTCCTCCTATGTAGGTGGGTGCCAACAGAATGTTTTCGCAATCGGAGGAGAAAACTGGTGATTGAAATTTCATGAGAAGATCGCGTCGCAACGAAAAAAGTCTTTGTTTTAATGATTGCCACTCCAATTCACGTATCATGTCTGTGACACTATCTCCCCTATTTCGCGATAATACAAAACGAGCTGCCCTTCTTTGTACTTTTTCGATGTCATCCGTCAGTTCCACCTGATGCGGATCCCAAACCGCACAGCAATACTCCAGAATAGGGCGGACAAGCGTGGTGTAAGCAGTCTCTTTAGTAGACCTGTTGCACCTTCTAAGTGTTCTGCCAATGTATCGCAGTCTTCGGTTTGCTCTATCCACAATATTATCTACGTGATCGTTCCAATTTAGGTTATTTGTAATTGCAATCTCTAAGTATTTAGTTGAATTTACAGCGTTCAGATTTATGTGCCTTATCGGGTAATCGAAAGTTAGCTGATTTCTTTTAGTACTCATGTAAATAACTTCACACTTTTCCTTATTCAGGGTCAGTTGCCACTTTTCGCACCATACAGGTATCTTATCTAAATCATTTTGCAAGTCGTTTTGATCATCTTATGACTTTACAAGACGGTAAATGACAGCATTATCTGCAAACAATGTAAGACGGCTACTCAGATTGTCTCCTATGTCGCCAGCCGGAGTGGCCGAGGGTTCTAGGCGCTACAGTCTGGAATCGCGCGACCCCTACGGTCGCGGGTTCGAATCCTGCCTCGGGCATGGATGTGTGTGATGTCCTTAGGTTAGTTAGGTTTAAGTAGTTCTAAGTTCTAGGGGACTGATGACCTCAGAAGTTAAGTCCCATAGTGCTGAGAGCCATTTGAACCAATCTCCTATGTCGTTAATACAGATCAGGAACAACAGAGGGCCTATAACATTTCCTTGGGGAACGCCGGATATTACTTCAGTTTTACTCGATGACTTTCCGTTTTTACTACAGCCTGTGACCTTTCTGACAGGAAATCACGAATCCAGTCACACAGCTGAGGCGATACTCCGTAGGCACGCAGTTTGGTTAGAAGACGATTGTGAGGAACGGTGTCGATAACCTTCTGGAAATCTAAAAATATGGAATCAATTTGACATCCCCTGTCGATAGCACTTATTACTTCATGAGTATAAAGAGCTAGTTGTGTTTCACAAGAACGAATTTTTCTAAAACCGTGCTGACTGTGTGTCAAATCGTTTTCTTCGAGGTACTCCTTAATCTGAGTTTGTGCTCAGTCTCTAGTGAAGTCATTAACAACTCAGTGTTTTGCAGTAGCGTCCTTAGCTAAAGCTTGTTCAATATCTATCTTCTTTACAGGTAGATGATGGAGGAGGGAAAGGACCATACTGAAGACATATCGAGTATATTTCGCTCATTTGTTGAAAAGACTAGGTTTTACAGGTTATTGACATGTTATGAAAACTTTTGTCTGCAGACTGGAGTTAGGGGTACACTCATATTACTTACCCCATCTAATTTTCTGTTCTGTCGCAATAATACATCTTGTAAGAGCAGTCACGAACTTAACTATCGAGAACATCAAACTCATGCACTCAGCAGAGATGTATGGACACGTGTACCATTTTTACACGAATACTCCCGTTGTCACTAGCACGCTGTCACTTCTTTATTTTTTTCCCTTTATATACAGAGATCGCAGTGGTTCTGTTTGCCGCGGTGAACTGGTGACATAGTTTCGCGAAATTTCGGGTTGCACGCTGTTTAAGCCAAATGTGTTGTCTTGAGAATGCGTTTTGTTTCAGTAGTCTACCGTAAAAGTAATAATTAGAAATCATTCGTAGTTACTTATTGTCAACGTAATTATGGCACTGTGGTGCTCCCGTAGCTGCTGGCTGCCGTTATTTAAACGGTTTTCTTGATGGTACTGATGGATTATACTGGTAGTTGACTGTTGAACGTTCTGTGAACAGAGGAATCATGTTTTTCTGTTAACAGTAGTGCAAAGGAACACATCTGTGAACTTTACTAGGCCACTTTACAAATTTACTGCAACTGAAGCACTAGTCGGTGATGAAGATTTAACAATATCAGCAGTAATTTATTCTCACTAAAAAAGGTCGAAAGTAGATCCACAGCGTGTTGTTGGTAATCATTTTTAAGTCTAGAATTTTTTCGTTTTCTTTTTTTTTTAGAATGAGTTGTTGGACGAGGACTGCAAACTCTGTGAAATGAGAAGAATGAAAGAAACCACTCCCCAACTGACGACGAAATTCAGTAGATGAGAAAGTAAGAAAGGATGGACGCAACATAGTTTTGCGAAAACATGCACGTAGGTGATACGTGAAAAGCTAGTGAGAACAGGATGTGTTAGTAGTATAAGAAAATGCTTTGCTGCCCATCTCGACCCATATATGCACTGCTCACACAGAAGCAAAAGGTAAGAGCGTCCATACGCCAGCGACTTACTTGCATAGCACAAGAGCCAATAATCACAGGACAGAGGAAGAAGTCGCAGGGTGCAACGTCAGGAAAGCGTAAGAAGCGGGAGGGGTGGGTCAGTAAAATTTGGTAGCCCAAAGAAACAACATGTGTGATTCTGTCGTATGCAGAATGATCTGAGAAGCTGTTGTGAAGTAGAAACACAACGGTGGGCAGTTTCTCGCAGCGTTCAGTTTCGGCAGCCTACCGTGAGAGCGTCACGAGATTTTGGTACCGTTTTGTGCTTCTATGACGCCTTGTCTCTTACGAGCATAACGTGTTGGCACCAGACCGTGGTAGTTCCAGGAACCGCTGTCGCCTTGCCTGCTTTTGGCTGGGTCTTCACCGTTTTCAGAGGTTGCCACACCGCGTGTTACCAGTTCGATTTCCTCCTTTGTCTCGGGATCATAATATTCCTATCACTTGTCCATGATGATGGAGCGGCTAAAAGAGACATTCATCTTGCCTGTCTTCATCTTGGCAGGTTTCCTCTGGTGTCTCGGCTCGGTGGGCTCTTACAACGGTTGTGTGCAATAGCGGAACCAGAGGACAACGACCTTGACAGAGAACAGAATCTAGAGCAACATGTTGAAAAATAATCCACGATGAATTTTTCACTTTTCCCACTCTCGCCTCGGCTAAGATTCGCCGGTCTTTGAGCGCTAGCATATCGACTTGTAACTCGCGGTTTTTCACAGAGGAGTGGTTTGAAATTTCATTCTTCGTCATTCAGATTTTTTTTTGTACACACTGGTACTGCCTGCATCACCTGCTGTATGATGGTGCATTGGTGCTCTATACTTCCAACATATCAGCATGGATTGTTGCAGCGGTTTGAATTACCGCAGAGTAAGAACTGCACTTTATCAGTGGAATAGAGTATTTTGTTTTGGCCCCTCTTGTGGCTTGCTACAGTACTGTGGCGCCGGGACATGCACTGTGTGCGAAAACTGCAAACATATACGTCCAAAAACACAAATCAAGTAAATTGAAGGTGGATCTGGAGATAGGAAAGGGAAGGAAAGGAACTGATTCTATCAGCTGCATCGGGACTTTGTGCGGAATCAGTGGCGACGAATGAAAATGTGGGTCGGACCAGGTCTCGAACCTGGGATCTCCTGCTTACTGGGCACTTACGTCAACCACTGCGCCACCCGGACACAATGTTTATGGCAAATGCACGTATGATCTCGGCGCGCTCCCCGGCTGACTCATACTCCCATCTAACGCCACCCACCCGCAGTTCCCGTCCATGTCGTCTAACCTCACTAATTTTAGACTCCTGCTGGGGGTCGAACGATATTCTGCATCCGCACTGAAGGTAGTGGGTTCATTGCCCATCGAAGCGAATCAGTTATATAAATGCGTGGTGTCTGTTCTTCCGGACATGTTCGGAAGAACTGACACTAAGTATTCATATAAAACAATAAAATAATCATCTACATCTACTTTCATTTTCGAGGTGATAATTAAAACTTTATGATTACCATTTGTATAACATTTGATGGATGCCTTGAAACACCATGATGTGAAATTGGATGGAAGTGACATGAATGATAGGACTGAGCAGCATGTCACAAAAATGAAACTGTGAAATACATATTCAGATGCTCGAAGAACAAACAACTAACTGGGTGATCATTAGATGACATGTATTAGTCTGGCTCGGTTTCTTTTTCTTAATACCATCATGTCTCGCATTCTTTTTAATGTCAGAGCGATACAAGTTATTTCCATGTGTAGCAGGTCTCTATGACATCGGTTATAGGGATTTAGCGAAATAACGAAAAAATAGGAATGACCATAACTGTTTCTTATTTAAATCAAGGTAGGTGAGTAGGCCATCAGCTAATTTTGCCTTCTTGCGTTGTTGTAGGATGGCGCAGCCGCAGCAGTACGCCGCAGTGCCGCAGGCAGCAGCAGGTAAGACCCACCACTGAGGCCCGGTATCCCTATCTCTGCGTACAGAGCGAGACTAGTCCGGCCGCATATCCCTCTGCATACAGAGCGCGCGCTAGGAGCTCGCCACGCCCAGCCGACGCTTCACGTGACGCCCCGCTCTACGTCACGGTGACCTAATTTAAGGCGCGTAGCCTGTGACGCCAGCCGCGTCCTCGATGCAGCCGAGGAACCAGCCAGCCAGCGTCGCGACCTGTCTGCGAGACTGCAAAGCTTTGCGCTTCCTCGCGGACTAGCAGTGCGGGCCAGTACTCGTGCATTGCGCATGTGATGGAAGCTAAAAAGCGGACAAACGTTTCTACTGTCTTAAAACACCAGAAGTTTAGATTTGCGCAGAGGAGTAATATTTTCCCAACTTGCTAGCCTCCCACGTTACCTGTACTGACCACGACAGGTTACCGATATCCATACAGTACCTTTACATTGCTGCTGTCTTCTGTACTAGGGCTGGCTCGATACTACTGCAACCTGCATCCATTTGGAAAACCCTGCAGACAGCAGTCAAGTCTCGATCTCCCTCTACAACTTCTACCCGTCCACACTTCCCTCCTTTACCAAATCTACTTCTTGAAATTCACGTTCTGTTATATCAACCTTCCTACCTTGTTGCCAAGCTGTGCATATAGCTCTTTAGGTTCAAATGGTTCTGAGCACTATGAGACTTAACATCTATGGTCATCAGTCCCCTAGAAATTAGAACTTCTTAAACCTAACTAACCTAAGGACATCACACAACACCCAGTCATCACGAGGCAGAGAAAATCCCTGACCCTGCCGGGAATCGAACCCGGGAACCCGGGCATGGGAAGCGAGAACGCTACCGCACGACCACGAGCTGCAGACAGCTCTTTAGGCCCCGGCTCGATACAAACCTGTTCTTTGCTTATCCGCTCCATCCATCTACTCTCGAACATTCTTCTGTGACATCACACTTACAAAGGTCCACAGCTCGTGGTCCAGAGTGGCTAGTGTTGCTGCCTCTGGATCACGGGATCATGGGTGCGATTCCCGGCCGCGTTGTGGATTTTCTATGCCCGGGGACTGGGTGTTTGTGTCATCATCATCATCATCATCATCATCATCATCATCATTTCTGACAGTGGCTATATTGGAATGTGAAAAAAGTTGGTCTGTGCACAAACTGGGACTTTGTACGGGCGCTGGTGACCGCGCAGTTGAGCGCCCCACAACCCAAACATCAACGCTAGCAAAGGTTTACTCGTCTCTGGTGGCAACTGTTTATCCTCAACATTTCACACCCGTATAACTCTACACTGCAGGCAAACGCTTTCAGAAAAAATCTAACGGCTAAATTTATATCCCGTGTTACCAGATTCAGACCGGCAAGAGTAAGAAAGGCTTCAGCCAAGCCTTTCTTGCCATTGCCGGGCTGCATTTTATATTCTCTTCACTTTTGTCATCCTCCATTAGTTTGGTAACCAAACAATAAAATGCGTCTACTTTCCGTCTCTCATTTTCTAGTCTGATTTTATCAGCATCACCTGATTTACGCTGGCGGAAGAAAGATCGCAGCACCAAGGAGGAGTTGAGTGACATAAACGAAAGTTGGTAGGCGTGTTTCTACATCTGACAGACGAAGTCTTCTCAAAATTTCTCGCTAGTCGCGTAAGAGTGGCGCTATTAGCGCCTCTGCGAGGATGCAAATCAGGTTTGCGTTAAGCACACGCTGCAACTGTCGCGAGCGTTAGTTACCTTTGAGATTGGCCATAGTGTGTCAATGTTAGTCGTTAATGCCATTACCAACACCTCCCTGCGTTTGAATGCGGTCGTGTAATAGGGCTACGAGAAGCTAGATGTTCCTTCTGCAACACTGCAGAAAGACTAGGTAGGGTGCAGCTACGTGTGACATTGTTGGCAAGAAGACCGGGCTCCGGACGGCCTCGTGGCACTACTGAGAGGGAAGACCGTTGTAGTCAGCATACGGTTGTGACCGATCGTACTGCATCTGCAGCAGCAATCTGAGCTGCAGTTGGCACAACGAACTGTTACAAATCGGTGACTTCAAGGACAGATCCGAGCCAGACGCCCTGACGCCAAACGACCGCCATTTGCGACTTAAGCGGTATCAAGTGAGAGCTCATTGGAGGGCTGTTGTGTTTTCTGCTGAAATCTAGTTCTGCCTCGGTGCCAGTCATGACCGTGTGTTGGTTAGGGGGAGGCCAGTTGAGGGCCTGCAACCAACCTGTCTGTGTACTAGACACTCTGGACCTACACCTAGAGTTACGATGTGGTGTGCGATTTCGTATGACAGCAGCAGCACTCTCGTCGTTATCCCACGCTCCCTGACAGCAAGTTTCTGTGTCAGTCTAGTGATTCGACCTGGTGTGCTGCCATTCATGAACAGCATTCCAGGGAGTGTTTTCCAGCATGATGACGCTCGTCCACATACTACCGACGTAGCCCAACACGTTGTCCAAAGAATCATCTTGCCTTGACCTGTTAGATCACCAGACCTGTCTCCAATCGAGCACACATGGGACATAATCGCACGACAACTCCAGATTCATACACAAACAGCCTCAACCGTTCCTGTATTGACCAAGCGCAACAGGCATGGAACTCCATTCCACACACTGACTCCGGCACCTGTACAACACAACGCATTAACGTTTGCATGCTTGCGTTGAACAGTCTGGCGGTTACACAGGTTATTAATGTGCCAGCACTTCACATTTGCAATGGCTTATCTCGCGCTTACATTAACTTTGATCTTACAATGATAATCACTTACATATGTTACTTAGACAAATGTATTCCCGAAATTTCATTACTCTAAATTATTTTTTGGTTTTGTGATTTTTTGCCGTCATTGTAATTCGACGACGCCACATTATCTGTGTTTCGCTTTTTGTTGACCACCTTCTTACGAGGTTTCCCGTGATCTTACAAAATCGCTCCAGGAAAATACCGAGATGGTTCCTTTGAAACGGCACGGCCGACTTCCTTCCCCATCCTTCACTAATCCAATGGGACCGATGATATAGTTAAGGCTCACCAGCCAGTTGACCATCTTCTGTGCGGATGCACACACATTGCCCGACTCTTACGGGAATCGGTAAAGCCGCGAGTGATGAGTATAATGGGCAGGGGCACTACGAATACAGTGCGGGACAATAAGATGGAAATGTGGGTCTCACTGGAGGCGTGCCAGAGATAAGTCCCTGCAGTCGCACTATCCTCTGTGTCCTTGGTGGCTCAGATGGATCTGTGCGGCTGGTCCCGGCGGAGGTTCGAGTCCTCCCTCGGGCATGGGTGTGTGTGTTTGTCTTTGGATAATTTAGGTTAAGTAGTGTGTAAGCTTAGGGACTGATGACCTTAGCAGTTAAGTCCCTCATTTGAACATTTATTGTAGCACGGTAGCTCAGCGTGTTTCGTTAGAGAGCTGGTTGGCCTCTGTAATAAAAAAAAAACAGAGTGGAAGGATCAACAAACGAACTTGACCGGATGTCATGTGACGTCCGCAACGACCAAAGACAAAGATCATCAACGAACAAAATGAGAAAAAAAATGGATAGAGCATCTGCCACGTAAGCAGGAGATCCCGGGTTCGAGTCCCGGTCGGGGCACACATTTTCACCTGTCTCCGTTGACGTATATCAACGCCTGTAGGCAACTAAGGGTATCCATTTCATTGTACTGATTTAATTGTAAATTCACTGATCTCAGTTGCACTCGCTTTTTTGTCTCAATTTTGAATACTGAGAAGAGCAACACGGAGACTGTATTATAAAATCTCTTTAACCACTCCTCACGATAATGACGACGGTGACGTCTACGCATTGTAGATGATCACGAAATCATAGTGACAGATTGCACGAATTACATTTGAGTTCGCTTAAGTTTATCTATTGTCAATCAGCACATTCCTCAGGGAGCCCTCAACATTTAAATTTTTCCGTTATTCGATCCACTTTGTTCTTGACCCATCCATACTTTTATTTCCGTGACTACACGTCTACACTCACAAATTTTTTGTCATCAAACTACGGGTTTCGATCTATAATGACGATCTTCAGATCTGAAGCAAAATATGCCAAAAACACAAATACACTATCAGACTGTCTACAGCTTAAAACAATACAATAGAGCATATAGAACAGTATTACTGACATACATGTTCATTTGTGCGCTTTGAATATATATTTGTTGTCAACTTTCCTAATACTAAAGTCAACGTAGTTAATGGAGCTCTCTCATTTTCAACTTCAGTAGTAAAAGTTATTTTTGGGTGCATGCTACCTATTGCTTGGGCAGATGCGCTGACCTCATTGGTGTCGCCTTCTGTCAGTAATAAAATGTCGTAAATATACCGTTTATAATTAATCGTTTTATCTTCTAGCTGTGGAAACTTGGTAAAAAATTTACATTCTAAATCGTTCCCATAAAATCTGCTAAAGTACCAGCCCATCTTTTTGAATGTGGTGCTACAGAAGAATGCTAAAGATTAGATGCGTAGATCACATAACTAATGAGGAGGTATTGAATAGGATTGGGGAGAAGAGAATTATGTGGCACAACTTGACTAGAAGAAGGGATCGGTTGGTAGGACTGAGGCATCAAGGGATCACAAATTTAGTATTGGAGGGCAGTGTGGAGGGTAAAAATCGTAGAGGGAGGCCAAGAGATTAATACACTAAACAGATTCAGAAGGATGTAGGTTGCAGTAGGTACTGGGAGATGAAGAAGCTTGCACAGTATAGGGTAGCATGGAGAGCTGCATCAAACCAGTCTCAGGACTGAAGACCACAACAACAACAACAACAACAACAATTTTGTCACTGGAGGTAAAATTGTAAGCTAAACAAAATTCTAGAAATTCAATAAGTTCTGTACACTCTGCATTTCTAATCTTGTTATGCGATAGGAGATTACGTCCAAATGGTTCAAATGGCTCTGAGCACTATGGGACTCAACTGCTGAAGTCATTAGTCCCCTAGAACTTAGAACTAGTTAAACCTAACTAACCTAAGGACATCACAAACATCCATGCCCGTGGCAGGATTCGAACCTGCGACCGTAGCGGTCTTGCGGTTCCAGACTGCAGCGCCTTTAACCGCACGGCCACTTCGGCCGGCTGAGATTACGTCCAGTAGTGTCAATAGTTTATTTTACTGGAACATTGCTGTAGAGATTTTTTACATCAAGGATGCTAATGTCGCATTATTTGGCATATGTATGTCCTAGATTGTGTTTTCTAGCTCAGAAATATTTTTTACCCCAAAATAATTATCGAACGCGTAAATTGATTTAAGTTTATTGTTAAGAAACTTATTTAGTTTACAGCATGGTGACGACATATTTTTCACAATCGAACGAACCGGATTTCCATCTTTGGAAATCTTGAGATCTAAGCTGGGGAAGTTCGACATTCATCATTTAAAGCGATTTCTTTTCATATTCGTTAAGACGAAACTGGGTGCTGTCAATCTTCCTTCGCAAACCAGTTTGAAACTTCAGTTGGATCTTTGTCAATTTCTATAATATAGTTTTCTGCAAAAAAATCTTCCATTTTCCTAATCTAGTAAGTTTTATTTCATCGCTTTTTATTACTGTAAAGCTTCTTACACCAATTAAGTCTATTAAAGTCTTTAATGATTCTATCCCCCTATATTTTACTGTACAATCAATCATTGAAAAAGTGTGTGTGTGTGTGTGTGTGTGTGTGTGTGTGTGTGTGTGTGTGTGTGTGTGTCAGTTTACATCTGGTGAACTTACAACACACACAAGCTGTGGCTAATATACGGCAGTTTGTTTTGAACAGTAGTGCTGCTGACAAGATGACTCTTGCATATGCTGTTATATACGTATATTTGAAGATAGTGGCGCTTATTTTGTGTTTAACATTTGACGATGCCATTTATGGCGCCAGTGTATTAGGACATGTTTTTATAAAACGGGTGTCTCTTCGTATTTAAAGAGCACAAATGCGTATGTACGTCAGTAATACTTTTCATTACGGTCTATTTTATTGTTTTAAACTGTAGAAAATCTGCTAGTGTACTTGTGTTTTCTCACATTTTGCTTCAGATCTGATGACGGTCATTATAGACCGCAACCGGTAGTCTGATGACAAAAAAATTTGTGACCATAGACGTGTAATAAAGGAAATTTAATGTACATTCGGGTCACTGTTAAATTCGCTATCATGTCGCAGCTTGTCATACTTTTATTTTCATATACCAATTCAATTCGAGTGAAGTACTGTCCTATAAAAGCGGTAGCCTTCTAAGTGATTGCTGCCTGAAGGCCGTTCACACTGTAATGTCACATCGTCACGCACGGCACGACTGTGTCAAATGGCGGTCGGTTCACACCAAGCGTGACATCACGCTTCGTTTCTCGGCAGTTCGTGCAGTACTGAAGTCAGTATCAGGTTATTAAGGACCTTCTGCACCACATAACTTGGAATCTAGTAACTGCGATAGCTTCATTTATTAATTGAGAAACAAACAAAACTTATAATCAGTATTTTTACAAAGCACAGGTAATGAATTCTACCCATTGTAAACAGCTAGATGAAGAGGTAACTGTTGTACAAACCGTGTCGCAGGATAACTGTGGCATAGAATCTGGGTGGGGAGATTGTGTAGGCTTAACCAGCTGCGATGCCAATTTTATTATCTGTATGAACGATACAACAATCATGAGTGCAGGCATAAGAAAGCTGAAACTGGAAACTAGCGCTCAATTTACAAAATGACTTTAAGGGGACATTGTACGTGAAATTCGATAATTTGACATTTTCTGTTTTCTACTCCATAATGTACTTCGAACTTTCCTGAACATTTTGGTATATAATACATTAAAAACAGACAATTGTGAGACCTTAAATAATATTTTGAATGTTGACGTGTGACTGTCAAATTTCGCGGCTACACATATAGTGCCACAGTTGAGCAGTCATATCTTGGGAACTACAGAGTCTAGAAGGCTTTGAATTGCTTTTTGTGCCTACTGCTACGTCTCAGAAGTTGGCATTTCGAATAAACATAAAAACCAAGCTGGGTAACACAAAACTGTCTGATGACAAGACAATAAAATGTGCTGGGTGACTTACGGACAAAGTAATTGATGAATTACAGCAATATTATGGGAAGGCTATTAGAGATAACTGTGACAATTTAGAGAAGATGAAAAAATCTGTGTGGAGCACTTTCTTTCATCAAATATCAACCGATGAAAAGCCATGTCATGTTTTGTCTCCACCTCCACTAAACACTTAGTGAAAATATGGGCAAGCTGAATGTTCTGGCACCCTGCATGAATTTACACACAAACATTGTCATCCTTTGGCAGTAATGGAGGCAATCAAACCCATTTACAGAGATTTCGCAAATCCTGAGTTACTAAAGAAGAGTTTACATGGAAAGACCCAGAATGTGAATGAGTCCTTCAGTAATGTTGTGCGGTGATGTGTGCCTAAAAATGTATTTGTTGGGCTTATGACTCTTAAGTTAGCAGTGTATAATGTTGTAATAACTTTTAATGGTGAAAACTATGAAAGACTTAAAGTTCTGGAGAAGTTAAATGTAAGATTTGGACAGAACACAGCTAAAGGACTGCGGGAACTGGATGAGCTGTGTGTATATGAAGCATAGTTAGCTGCTCAGCAGATGACAAAAGAAGCAAGAAATAAAAGGAGGCGGCAAACACAGAAATGTCTGTATAAGAATTTGGAATAAAAAACGTTTTTAACCTCAATATCTCTGATCTATTTTTTTTTTTCAATATATGACTTGTTTTCTAAAAAAGTATTGATGGTAAAGACATGAAATTTCCACAGCATGCCAAGTAGGAGATTCAACACATACGGAACCAAAATAATTTTATGTTCATTTCTGTCAAAAAATTGAGTATCGAAAAAAAAGTTAACATGACCCGCAATACAATTTTAGAAATTATTCTAGTTCAAAAGGTGCATTCAATAATTATGGAAAATTGTAAATTTGTGTCTTATAAAGTTTCCAAGATAATGGGTTACAAAATTCGATAACTTAACATAGGCGGCATAGGACATACAATGTCCCCCTAATGCCCCCTTATTATTCACGAGACGCGACAGCAACGCACCTAGTGCATAAATTCAAAACTGTTGCGACCGCGACATTGGTGTTTATGGGTTAACGCATCGGTAATGAGCGACAAACATTTCCCGACAATCCACACCAACAAATTATGCCTCAAAATTCGCGTTTTTTTAGACCGTATTGATTTTTATATTCATCCCACCTTCATATGTTTACATTTATTTACACATCACGAGCATTCTTTACTAACGACTTTTTACAACAGCTGTCTTGGAAAAGTCTTAAGCTCCATTAGTAAACAATGTGCACGACTCATAAATAAATGTAAACATCTTAAGATGGACTACCAAATATCTTGAAAAGTCATAATGGTAAAATAAACGCCTATAAAATCAACTGTTTGCAGTTAGTTCATTATAAATCACCCTCAGTTCGCAGTTTTGCAATATGTTCAAAATGGACAAGAATTATTTGCTAATGCTAATACGAAAAAGAATAGTAAAACAAGGTAGTCTCCTACCTCTTGTGAACCTTCTGCTTTCTTCTTCCTTTATGATACCACCAATATGCCAACATTCCTATGCTTCATTTCATTTGCTTACAGCTGGTAGTTTATTATTGTGTCCCTAATGTTCCAAGTGGAAATTGTGATAGTTTATAACAGGCTCGTCCGTCGTCCCATGTTTCATCAGCCGGCCGCTGTGGCCGAGCTGTTCTAGGCGCTTCAGTCCGGAACCGCGCTGCTGCTACGGTCGCAGGTTCGAATCCTGCCTCGGGCATGGATGTGTGTGATGTCCTTACGTTAGTTAGGTTTAAGTAGTTCTAAGTCGAGGGGACTGATGACCTCAAATGTCAAGTCCCATAGTGCTTAGAGCCATTTGAACCATGTTTCATCAGAAACATCCGTCCAGCTTTTGCCTTTGGTTTTCTGAGTTGCTTCCTCCCCCTTCCCCCCCTCCCCCCCCCCCCACCCCCCGCCCGCCATCCGGCCCGTAAGCGGACACCAGCCTCCTCCTAGAGTCATCAGATGTCGGAGATGCCACTTTGTTTCCTGATACCGTGATAGTGCCAAGCAGTAAAAGAGCGGAATATGACCCATGAGAGACAACACAACACTGAGTGTCGCCAATGCAAACGTTTGTGGAGTGACAGGACAATGGGCGACGCCATTCAATAGGAGTTCTTGAAACCTGCACGCTTCCGTCAATACACCAGGGCGTTGAGTTTTACTCGCAAAGTGGGAAGCTCTTTCTCATTCTTCTACTATCTCGTCCCCTTCACGCCACCCTGCACACGTGGCCGCTAATAGCATGCATCATTATGCTGTACGACTTGTTAGAAACTTTTCTGTCACGGTCGATCACTGGCTCCTGCCAGTAGTCATGGTCCTAGAAACATGAAAATGGTGTTCCTGGTAGCCTGGACCTGCATAACGTCTGTCGCAAACAAAGCTCTTACGGAGTCACCTTGGCATGCACCAGGGGCCTTTTCGAAAACTTCACCTGGCTGTACCTGCAGTTACTTCAACTGAACAACACACCGTATGCTGCAACTGCTCACATCGCTGCCATGTCCATTCAACCAGAGTTCCTACCTCAGTTTGCTTCCTAGCCTGGCAAGTTGAAGAGGGCTGCTGGCTACTGAAGGTCTGGGGCGTCCATGGATACCTCAGTGGGAAAGCGCACTGAATGCGAAGGGCAGGTTCGAATCCACCGCGTACTGTCGGAAAGTTTCATTGTAGCAGACTCACCTCTACCGGTAGAGAGCGAAATATTCTCTTTGGATACGTATCGCAGCACAAACAATTTACTAAAGCGTTCCAGCACTCTGGCGGTCAAAATATTTTTGACATTTCTGGGCTGTCGACGCCCTCGTTATTTCCACGTCCATTATCAAACGCAAATAAGTTGACAGTGTCAGACTGTGCTATGAACGGCACACAAAAAAATGTTGTATTTTTTGTTCATACCTTAAGGTGAATTAGGAAATTGTTAATGTGAAAAGTATAGTACGTTATCATTTTATGCACCTTACGCTTCATGTATAAACAACTGTGGCCATTAAGTTTTTCATGCAGAGGCAGAACCGACCGGCAGCTGTAACTGAAATATCCTATTAACAGAATATGTTGATCAGCACAGGATAAACAAACAGATTCAAATGGCTCTGAGCACTATGGGACTCAACATCTGAGGTCATCAGTCCCCTAAAACTTAGAGCTACTTAAACCTAACTAACCGAAGGGCATCACACACATCCATGCCCGAGGCAGGATTCGAACTTGCGACCGTAGCAGTCACGCGGTTCCGGACTGAAGCGCCTAGAACCGCACGGCCACCGCAGGATAAACAGTTCTGAAAAGTGTTACTAGGCCTCTTGCACTTCATTCCCTCGAAGCGCACCTCTCGTATAACTTCTAGTCGAAGGCGTGTCAATTAGGTCGGTAACCCATGCCTGAGCGATGGGGGTTCGCCTTGGAGTTAGCAGGTTCGAATCCTGGTAGAGGAATACATTTTCGCTTCCAATATTTGGCCATCAAAGGGGGGAAAGTCAGTAACGTGAAGCTCGGGTTAGGCCACTGAACCTACTCCTTACGGTCTCCCAGCCAACAATTCCATACCACTGTTTCTTCCTTATTTTCTCTCTTTATTGCTCAGATAAAGCCGACATTACCAGCAGAATGATAAATCTGAACAAATAAAACTATCAGATACAACAAAAGACGTTTGGAAATATATTAGCCACTAGTGACCAGGAAACTGTTTCATGTACATGCTTACGATGAGGGCCTCTGCAGTACCGTATCCTGTTCCTTTTGTGGTTGATTATGAGAGGAAGGAGATTATGCAACATTGGCTACTGTGAAAGAAACGGCAAGAGAGCCGCAGAGTTTAACGTTCCCCTCCGAAGGACACATCACCACTAGAGCAGTTCCACAAAAAATGTCGATGGAATGCTTGGAACATCTCATGTGACTACAGATATGTACGAATAAATGTTCACAGCATGATGGCACGTCAGGGAAAACAGCAAATAAAATATGGGAGACGCAAGTTAAGCATGCCACGCTGAATCGCCGTAGCTGAACATATGACGTAAATTACATTAAAGCTGGGACACAGAAAAACTTTCTACGATTTGCTTTGAGAAAAACAAGAAAACTAAAAGCACTGTCTGCGTCTGACAATACTTGTGTGGAAAACTACGGATTTCGTTAATTAGTTGCGCAGGGTTTAAGTGGCCACAGAAACAATTACCTCCGAATGAAAATGTGAGAAACTATGTTGAAGACGCTTACGCACAGTAAATAACCAGTCTTCCCAGGAACAATTAAATGACGGATTTCATCAAGACTGGCTAGTAGGCGCCAGTTCCAAGAGAAAAATAATCTTAAAAAAAAAAAAAAAAAAAAAAAAAAGCTTCAGGTGACGTGTATTTCATAGCCTAAACGTAGATACGACTGTTTACCATCTACAAAATTAGATGTCGACGCGTCATGTGGTAGCTCTGATAAACGTTATCTGTTAACGCAAACTCTGAAGGTAATCCACACAAAACTAATCCTATGTGTCGCTTCGTGAGTGACAAGTGTTCGCAGAATGCTGCAGTCGGCAGCCGGCACGAAAAACTAGATAAGGGGGAATTATTTCAAAGGAAGGGACGAAGCGAGATAATACGTTCAGGAGCGCAGCCATACGGATTTTAGTTGGTTGGTTGGTTGTTGTGGGGGAGGAGACCAGACAGCGAGGTCATTGGTCTCATCGGATTAGGGAACGATGGGGAAGGAAGTCGGCCGTGCCCTTTGAAAGGAACCATCCCGGCATTTACCTGGAGCGATTTAGGGAAATCACAGAAAACCTAAATCAGGATGGCCGGACGCGGGATTGAACCGTCGTCCTCCCGAATGCGAGTCCAGTGTCTAACCACTGCGCCACCTCGCTCGGTGGATTTTAGTTTTCCGTGAATTTCGTACATCAAGGCAAATGCTGTGATGGCACCTTTCATAGGGCCCGATTGATTTCCTTCCCCATCCCTCTATAATCCGAAATTGTGCTGCGTCTCTTATGGCCAGGTCATCGACAGGACGTTAAAGGGCAATCTTTCTTAAAATGAAAGCGATTCGGTGAGAAACTGATGTGTTCGCCTACCAAGAGTTTGGGTTCTGTTATCGGGGCAATATGTGATACTGCAGGATCAAAAAGAGCGGCAGCTGGTGAAACCTCCCCTTAGAAAAATTTATGAATTACTGCGCTGGTAAACCCCTTACGTTATTTGATTTTCAAACAGCTAAGCAAAACTGAACGTACTCAGACATTTCTCTCTTCACTTATTCTGATCATCACTAAACTGACACACAATATTTTTAGCGCAACGCAATCTGACTTTCAATAATCCCTACAAAAGAATGGCCGTGACTAACAATAACCTATACCTTTCATGAATCACTTACCTCACAAAAATCTTCGTTACTCGAACTACTGCAATACAGCGAGCGCCAATACTGCCAGCTATATAAAGGATTGTAACAACGGAAGGCACTAACTACTGATAGGCACAGTTGGCAAATGATTTTGATAGAGAACAAACAAGATAACCTTAAGTGTTCAAAAGTCATATATATATATATATATATATATATATATATATATATATATATCAGTGCATGACATCCAGTCTTACAAATTTCGTTTTCGTGACACACACACGTCCAGATCGTCCGCTCTCAAAACTGTCATCTCGCTTCCCACATCCACCACTGCTGGCGGCTCACCTCCAACTGCGCAACGCTACGCGCTGTTGACATCCAACTGCCCTACACTACAATAGCGAATAATCCAACGATGCCAACCAGCCACGGACTGCACACAGCACAGCCAGTGATTTTCATACAGAGCGCTACGTGATGTTACCAACATAAAAACCTAAACAGCCTACTTGCACTGGGTACGCCGCTCCGTCGAATTCGCTGTATTGGGACGCCCGTCAATATGGTGAAGGGTTTTGTATAAAATTTGATCCCCCTCCCCTCCTCCCTTGGTGAGACGTGAGACTCCCTCAACTGACTTGAAGGTTACGTCAAAGTCGGATAAAAATACGCAAAAATTATTTTTATTTTGTTTTGAAGCCGTTTTATTTATAAGGTGTATTAAAGCGTCTTAACACCTGATTAAAAATACTTTATTTTAAACATGCCAACCCTGAGTAATATTCGGACTGACGGACTTCCTTCCACAAATCATTAACATCTTGTTCGCACGTGTGTTTCGATTTGTCGGCATGCCACTTAACATACGCATTGTAAAGGTTTTGATGCAAATTCATGTTGACCACACTAACATCGGCTTTATATGATTCGCAAAATATCACGGGTGAAAAAAAAATGGCTCTGAGCACTATGGGACTTAACATCTATGGTCATCAGTCCCCTAGAACTTAGAACTACTTAAACCTAACTAACCTAAGGACATCACACAACACCCAGTCATCAAGAGGCAGAGAAAATCCCTGACCCCGCCGGGAATCGAACCCGGGAACCCGGGCGCGGGAAGCGAGAACGCTACCTATAACGGGTGACTCACGGACTGACATGGAGTGTTTTCGACCGGCGCGGTCCAGAACTCCCCGAATGAAATCTAACATTTGTGCGGCACGTATTTCAAATCGAGGTATTCTGGACATCTGTAAAGCATTATTCAGTTCAGAGAGCCATAAATATAGGTGGGTACTTAAATATCGTCTATGCTCGGGATTAATTGTATAAAACAAAATATGTACAGATCCTGAGGCCGTTTCTCGCAACCTCGTATCCAAGTCTCTCGAGCCTTGTACATATCTCCTTTCAAATTTCTTCGCAACATACCCTGCACCGCTTCATTTTTTCCATTCTGCACGATGTCTTCATCTTTTTCTCTTGTAAGGAATTTGTCAACGAAGTGCTTTTTCCGATCACCGTTCATAACCTGTTCTTACGACATGTCCGTACCATTTTAAACGCCGTTTTTCAACCTTTTCAATTATGTTCATGGGAAATTTTTATTCGCTTCCTGATTCCTTAGTTTTTGATCTTCTCTCGCGTTGAAACTCTGCAACTTCGTCTCAAAAAATCCATTTTCATGGCTTCAATTTTTCTTCCATCTTGTTTTATCATTTCTGAGGATTCTGATCCACATAAACACAAATGATTCGTATTATTGATTCGCTTAATCTCTTTTGTTCTTAATTTTAGCTGATGAATGGCCGGAGTCCAGCTTATCGGTGGACTGTTTGGCTTGTGTTGTCATCTGCCTTATTTCTTCTTTTCTGGAACCCCGATCTGCGATTATAATTCCCAGATATTTATGTTTTCTACATGCCTCAGCAGCATATCCAACCATGATAGTGTAATATATGTGCATCTGTTGAAATGATGAACAGAAAACTCCCTTTGTTGTTGTGTTAGCGCCATTGGGACTCAACGCACAGTGAGTAATGAATGTGCGAGCGAGCTGTCTTGTGGAATCGGAGGAATGTTTTTGAAGCACGGTGTAGATTTCCTAGGAAATTGCACTCAGTTGCTTCGCCGTTTTAAGAATTCACCACTCCAACCATCGAATGTTCAGTTTTATCAACTTACCAAAAGTATGCGGCCCGGAACAGGTGTTACCAACGGTTTAGTGGATGCATGGTTAATAGTATCTCGTGACTTCGTAGGGGCGGATGAAGAGCGTGGTAACTGCAGAAACCGACAGCGAAGAGAAAACTGTTCGGTATCTGCCGCTCCCCTACGCTTGCGGCACTTCTCCTCCTCTTAGTCGACTAAGACCTTGAGGCGAGAAGAGCATGCCAAAAATACTGTACATCGCTCTTGGGACGCTGCCTTCTCAGATCTACAGCAATGAATGGGTGGCTGCAGGGAAACCGGGCGAGTAAGCACACGACAGCGTGTTTATGCGAATGCTGACTGTTGTATCAGGCAGTTCGAGCTCCATTTATGACTGCCTTGATTTATATCTGTTCCTGGCATACGTTAACTCTCGTACATTGCCTTACACTTTGAAGCATACTCGTGCACAGACATCTTTGTTGAATATTCAGTGTACTTCCATTGAGGCACATTATTATTTAACATCAGATGCGTTGTACATGTGGAATGTATTGACAATACAATTACATAAAGTGCAACATCACTGGCCACTTTTTACAGAAAATATGTGTACACGCGGACTATACTGCACCGCTTCCCGGTGCTGCCAAGGAGTTTCCGTTGTGAGGTCACTGAACTACATACACTTTCAACTGACTAGCTACTTGAAGGGAACAGCATCTCTTGTTTGTAAACTCAGACGTTAACGTCTATAACAGCGATGTACAAACGATATACACTGAAGCGCCAAAGAAACTGGTATAAGCATGGGTATTCAAATACAGAGATATGCAAACAGGCAGAATACAGCGCTGCGGCCGGCAACGCCTATAAAACACAATAAGTGTCTGGCGCAGTTGTTAGATCGGTTACGTTTGCTGCAACAGCAGTTGTCAAAATTTGAGTTTCACTGCTGAGCCAAGAACAACTGTCAGCGTCATGTTTGGAACACAAGCTACGACCAGACAGAAGTGATGACACTTTCTGCAGGACCTGACAATCATTATGCAGGACAATGCTCAAGCACGTACAGTGCAAGCTGATACTGATTTGTTTGACTGATGGGCTGCTAAGTGCTTTACCACCTACTGCACTCCCCTGACTTAAGTTCAACTCGATTTGTAAACTGAAGGAAACACTTCACGGTATTCGCATCAGAACTGCTACAAATTCGTCTGGCAATAGACCGCGCCGCTCGAACTGTCAACACAACTGGCACTGCTAAGAGTATCCTACGACTTCCACATCGCTGGCAACGGGTTATACACAATGCCGGTGACTACTTTGAAGGGCAGTAAAACTTTGAAACACGTGTCTATTTTTTACGAGTTGTAAATAAATAGTTGCCACTATTAAAGTTCCAGCCCTCGTATATCCATTATGTGTAGTGTAGTGTGATGTTTGCATTGCGTTATGATAGGAAGTGTTGTGTCCGATCTTGGACAGTGAGGTGGCTTGTAGTAATACAGTTATAGCACTATGAACAGGTAATACTTTATTAATTACAACAAAATTTATCTTTGCTCGCCAGGCACGGCTGCAGCTATGGAACTGCACACATGGATTTGCGGTTCAGCACGCACCAAATGAACCACGATTACTGAGTGGCGAACTGATAAAAGTTCAGAATGGTGGGGCGATTCTAGAAGTCGGTCAAGGGGGGGGGGGGGGGGGATGGAATATCGCTTAACAAACGGAGAGTTGATGTCCTTCACCGACAAATTAGTAAAATTTGGTGTTGCTTAAGTACTTTTTGGTAACTGTTTTGGAGTTCAGGGTAAAAAACGTGTATTAATAAATACGAGGGTCGTCCACATAGTAAGTTCCGTTTGGTTATATAATACAAACGTGTACAGATACTGAAAAAATATTTATTGTACAAGAAGAGATGAAGAACGCGGTAACTGCAGAAACCGACAGCGAAAATTGTTGGGGATCTGCCACTCCTCTACGCTTGCGGCACTTCTCCTCCTCTTATTGTCTTAGGTCAAGAAGTTGGTTCACGAAATGCCCCCAGGAATATCGTCAATCATCATTGTTTTGGTGGTGCAGATGTTAAGATGTGGGGAGACATAATGTTGCATGGGCGTGCTGGCATCAAATATTTGAACATGGTACCCTCACCAGTCAACGTTCTTGCGACACTCTACTCCTGCAGCATGTGCATCTTTTCGAGGTGCGTTCGGAACTGACTTCATTTTTAAGGACAAGAATGAGCGATCGCGTCAACGGCGCAAGAGAAGGAGCCCTCGGAACGAAAGGATATTCGGCGAATGGACCAGCATGACCGTTCACACAATTTAAATCAGTTTGAGCACGTATGGGAAGCGGTGGAGAGACGTATTGTAAGACGTCCACGAGCACCAATTACCATCTAGCAGTTGTCAAGCGCTAGTGGAGGAATGGAATTCTCTACCCCAAGAACTCGTTAACCATGTGGCCAGTATGGGAGAACGTTGCAGAGCATGGACACCCTGTTAACAACTACGTCCCACTTGTTTAATGTCCATGGGACCATCATAAATTGCGGTGACTTCAGTGTAATTATATTCTTTGTATAAAATTGTCATTAATGTTCGTCTCATTGAGTATTTCTTTCAGTTACTTTCTGTACTATACTGTAGCAGTTCTCCCTGTATGGGATCCAAGTTCCATCGAGCTGTGTTAAAAGGCAGCCGTACATCATGCGAAAGTTTCTTTCCTCAAGTTTTGGACACCAGTGTATGTTTCTGCAGTGATTTTCCTCACTTGAAAGAAAACAGCACACATACAGAGTTTTCTGCAACCTGCAATGCCTTCAAATATGCTAATGCTCGCTATGTGCAGACTGTTAGTTCTAGAGAAAAATGAACAGGAACGTTTTCTAGGGAATTTAATGTAGTTAAATTTTGTACTGGGATACGTTTCCGTTAGAGGTCGTAGTTTCCGAGTCGTTGAAGAAAAACGTACAAAACTTTTCTTCGGTAACTCGAAAATTGTAGCCTCCAGCAGAAACGTACCACAGTACAAAA
This sequence comes from Schistocerca americana, assembly GCF_021461395.2. Lineage (NCBI taxonomy): Eukaryota > Metazoa > Arthropoda > Insecta > Orthoptera > Acrididae > Schistocerca > Schistocerca americana. Next base: position 739,095,202 of record NC_060119.1, on the reverse strand, counting down.
TTTAACTACATTAAATTTCCTGCAATAATATTTCGTTCGTTTTCTCTGTAGAACTAACAATTTGCACGTTGCAATAATTAGGGATTATGAAAATCTCGCGTGTTGTTTTTGAAAGGCATTTCGGGTGTCATAAAACCCATAGGGTGGGGTAATTGAATCTCCCTGCATATGTTACTTTTCATAATCAGCAGGCAACCGCAAATTCAAAAGAAGACATACATTAGAACAAAAATAAACATAGGTTTTCCGATCGGCACAATGTACTGCATTGATCCAGCGTAATAAGTGTGTGTGTGTGTGTGTGTGTGTGTGTGTGTGTGTGTGTGTGAAGTGACGCATCTAGCTTCTGTGCACCGTAGAAATTTGCATGCAAAACTGAAATTTCAGGAAAGTTTGGAAAGCACAATGAAGATTCTAAACGTACGTGTAACTTGCCAGAACCGCGCCATAAAAGAAGTGAAAGCAAGAAAGTAATCAGATGTAAATTATGTTGGTGGCAGCAAATCACAAACGTGTAACAGAATTTTCAGATGCCGACCTGCATGACTGCTAGTGTACGTACAGCATTTGCTGAGAGGTGAAACACAAGATAGCATGTTAACTCTGTGGCAAAGACAGGGAAGAGACGACCAGCTGCTGTGCAGCGTTCCTCACCACTAGCTGCCCGCCCCCCCCCCCCCCCCCCCCCCCCCGCCACCGCCATAGACTCAACAGTCGCCCCCCCCCCCCTCCGTCCCTTCCCCGGGTGGGGCCGCACAGCACAGCACCGCACCGCAGTGAGATGTGAGCAAACTATTTGTGCTGCGCCCAATCTGCTGGGCAGCGAAAGAGCCACACACACTTTGAAAATACAGGATGGCCGCCACGAAAACTCGGGCGCAGGCGAAAACACTGAAAAATTACACTACACAACGCGTTAAATTAAAAGGCAATATGTGAGGACCTGACCCTGGTGAGTGAGTGGTCAGAGCGACGGAATGTCATACGTAACGACCCGGGTTCGATTCCTGACTGTATCGGAGATTTTCTCCGCTCAGGGACTCGGCTGTGTTGTCTGTATCATTATTTCATTCCCATCGACACGCAAGTCGCCGAAGTGGCGTCAACTCGAAAGACTTGCACCAGGCGAACGGTCTACCCGACGGGAGGCCCTAGCCACTCGGCGTTTTTATTTCCAGCTGAGGACCTGAAACTGGCCGGACTAACACCGCAGTTAAGACATTTATTGCTGGGCATACATTGTAGGTCATTAACCCTTTCAATTCTGGCGCAGTAAATAAAGTACATCGCCTAACACATCATTTTTTGCGCACTGGTGTTCTGAATACGGTAACATTTCCACTTGACAAGTTAAGTGTAAGAACAGCGGCCATTTGGTGCCTGCCTTGAAAACTACAGTAGAAATCAAGATGGGTGGACAGAAACGTAGCTCCTCCAGAAATCTTATAGTTTTTATTGTATACTCAAGTATATTTACTTTTTAATGGCAATATTTTTATTCATAAAATGTCCTTTCTGTTGCTATATTACTTTCGTTATTCCCCGCTCGTCGAGTGCCATTTTTCTTTTCACGTACAAGTGGTATTCAAAAAGAAATGCAACACTTTTTCTCGTCCAATTACGATTGAAAAAATGCGAAATTTGACGTGTGACATCGCGGAATTTTCCCGCTTAGCCCCTATGGTTTCAAGAAGTTCCAGTAGGTGATGGCGCTACACGTAGCCTTCAAAACGACATCTTTAAAGGAAGTGCGGTCCAAGCGGAGAGCTGTCGTTGAGTTTCTTTTGACGGAAAATCACAGCATCGCAGGTATTCATAGTCGCTTGCAGAATGTATGCAGAGACCTGGCAGTGTTAAAAAGTACAGTGAGTGTAGTATCATTCCAACAAGGTCGCGCAAACCTGTTCGACCCCGCGCGTGCAGGCCGGCCGCATACAGTTGTGGCTCCTGCAGTGTTGGAACGTGCGGACACTCTCACTCGATGTGACCGACGGACTGCAAAAACCTCGCTGTGCAAATGGACTTCGCTGTTGGTAGTGCTGACATATTCGTCGACCAGTCGGGGTTCTCAAAGGTATGAGCCCGATGAGTTCCTCGCTAACATAAGACCATAAAGAGCTTGCACGTTAAGAATCTGATCGTGAGACGTCTTGTCCAATGTCGTCATAGTCGACGAAACATGGATTCATCACTTCGAATCGGAAACAAAACGCCAATCCGTGGACTTGCGCCACACCATCTCTCCTCCGAAGAAAAGGTGCAAAGCCGCACCTTCAGCCGGTAGAGTCATGGCTACGGTTTTCTGGGATTCTGAAGGGGTTATTCTGCTTGACGTCCTCCCTCATGGTGCAGCGATCAACTCTGAAGTGTATTATGCTAGCCCCAAGAAACTGAAGAAACCACTTATGCATGTTCGTTGCTACATAAATGAAAACTTCTTCTCCATGACTACGCAAGACCTTACACAAGTCTGCGTACCCGAGAGGAGCTCATGAAACTTCATTGAAATGTTCTTCCTCAACCACCCTACAACCTGGATCTCGCATCTTCCGACTTCCATTGGTTAGCCCAATGAAATATGCATTCCGCGGGAAGCAGAACGCGGATGCTGGGGATGATGTTGACGCAGCAAGACGTTGGTGTAACACATCGGCATACGGGCTCTCTCAGTAAGGTGACCTAATGCTGTCGCATTAACCGGAGGTTAGGTTGAAAAATAGCGGTTTGTAGCTGGAACAGTGGGGGATAATATGATGTACTGGAATCCGAAAAGAAACTAACCTGCTTTCAGAACAAATGTGTTGCATTACTTACTGAACACTCCTCTTTCGTAGTCCAGCTGCGATTTAGTAGCAAGCAGCTTTTAAACTGTGCGACTTTTAGTATTGTTCATTTCTCTAACAGCTTAGTTACCCAGAAAGAGCGAATGCTAATACATGGTTGTACAGTGCCTCACATCTCTAGACGTCATATGTCCGTCAGCAGCATTCTAGGTTTTGTTTATTCGCCATCAACGCGGGGAGTTAGAAGATTAACACTGAGTGTTGAGCAGAGACGCAATACCAAGATTAGGAAAGAGATGACAGTTGCTTAACGAATTAAATGGAAGTAAGTGTGATATATTAGTTGCGGAAACTACCGTTTTTAGAAGTTGTCCTTGAAACTTGGTATTAACAAAAACTACAGTAGTAGCGTTTATGAAAATAATTAGTAGCAGTGACTAACGAACAGACCAGGTCGAATGAAAGACAAACGAAACACGGAACTCCAAAGATGATGAAGTGTTGCGGCGCATCGAAGCGGATGGGTGATCGCTCGAGGTCGATTTGTCCCTTTTTTCCAATGACCCCGATGACTACGGACCGTTAAACCCCTAACTTCCTCCCTTTCCCTCTGACTATAGCACAAGGTCTCTAGATGACACTACACGAAAATTCTATGTTTTGCATGATTCTTTTGAAATACAAGGAAGTTATAGTCGCATGACTGAGATGAATTCGAGAAATACTTATTTCTACCATTTTCTTTACTGTACCAAGGTAGCCCAAACCTATTCATCAGTTCGAATAAACGTTCAATCCGAGTTCATAACCCTTTTTGTGAATGTGATGGATAGCAGATGTGATGGATAACAGTAGGAGCTATCAGTCACATTTTACCTTTTTTGGAATGTAAACTGATTTAACATCACAGTTAGTCAGATCTCATCCCTCATTACCAAGTAATATAGCAACGCTCCTCCTTCAAAATAATATATTAATTATAAAACTAATAGTAGAAGTTTCGGATGAATGTAACTTTAATCTGTAAGGTTACAAAACATTGGGAGCTCGCTGTATGGCCTTCAGGCCAAAAGATACAACTTTTAAAACAAAAAATGTTTCTAAGAATGTGAATTCTTGTATAAAAAATTCCGTGGTATATTTGGATAACGATTTACTAGCGACATGTCCTACATCTTTAGTAGAACAAAACACTCTTCATCCTAACAACCGTCTTAGCGATACAGTTACACAGAGATTCATGGACGAGAAACACACCTATATGGCGAACGTCGCTCGAACGATATCTGAACTTAGATAACCATATTGCAGAACGTCTGCCGTTGACAGTAGTCGCATGTGTCCTCGATATGACATGTCTGAATAAGATACATTATTGAGTATTCCCTCTAAATTTTCAGTGCTCCATTATTGTCACATTCGTCTCAAAGGAAAATTAACGTGGCCTTATTTGGATGTATTTGAAGCTTCTTTGATTTTGGTGAAGAACAATAGCTCGTTGCTTTTTTGTGTGATTCATTTTGTTTTATTTCAAACTATGTGTTTTACAACAATACCATCATCTTGTCCTTCTCAACGGCACCTCAGTTCAACATGATCTCTAATTTTAGGAGTTAATCTGCATTGCACCCATCCAGTCACAGTGCACCTCTGAAGAATATCTCGGCATTCAGATGTGTTCGTTTTCACATAGTGTCATTCAGCGATTGTTTATCACTGTGGCAATAGCCCCTGTAATGTTTTCCGCCAAAGTACTATGTAAAGGCACATAAAACTTCATTGCAATAGGTCTCACTGTATCACTCGAGGAAAGCGAAATAACAGGATACTGCTCTTCACTGCAGTAAGGCTCTTCTAGAACATTCATCTTTACAATGGATTTGCGACATGATTTGCACATCCACATTTAGATTGCATCAATCGCCGGCCGGGTGGCCGAGCGGTTATAGGCGCTACAGTCTGGAACCGCGCGACGACTACGGTCGCGGGTTCGAATCCTGCCTCAGGCATGGATGTGTGTGCTGTCCTTAGGTTAGTTAGGTTTAAGTAGTTCTTAGTTCTAGGGGACTGATGACCTCAGAAGTAAAGTCCCATAGAGCTCAGAGCCATCTGAACCATCATCAGATTGCATCAATCACAATTTATTGCTTAGTAGAGGGCATTTCGTACAGTCATTTGCCAATACGTTTCTTGTTCCTATCGCGAATGGAACATGGTAAAAATTACCGTACTTCACTCCTCGCATGTTGCTTTCGGATCTTGTTTTTATATTTCTTACACCACGCAGACAATGGAACATTCATTGCACGCTACTTCTGTCTCGAAATTTAGTCAACGCCGCTCCTTTGAAATAACGTCGCCTTTCACCAGAGATCTCCAGCTAATATCACTTACGTTAGTTTCTTCTTAACATTCTCGTACTGGGTGTGTCTCCGGTTACAAATCTAGCAATATGCCTCTGCGTTTCCTTTGAACTTCTTTGAAAGAAGCTAGTGATAATGCTGAAAAGTCGAAAAGCATTCACTTGATGCCTTGATAGTTAACATGCACTGTAGTTTTCCTATCAATCAGCACTGTATTGCGTTTATCTATATCAAAGACAAGCTGTCAACCTTTGCATAAGATTGGAGGTTAGATTAGACATACTTTTTGTTCCATAGATAGATAGGAGATTCTCAAGGATGTAGAAATCGTAACAAATTAAGAATACGTAACACAAGCTTACAAAAAAGAGATGAATGTAGATTAAGTAAAAAAAAAAAATATCGTAAGTATACTTTCTTCGAGAGACAGTACAACAATCTTCCCACGTGACATGTAAATGCACAATACACGGGGGGGTATATGATAATTATTGGTCTACTGTAACTACAATCATCAAAAAGAAAATCGGTTTACAACACCTAATTAAAATGATCATACGATTGCATTCAAGACGTGCAGAATTTCGATTTCACGTAACACGTTCTTTGATATTATAGATAATAATATACACCAGTAAGTTCTACTAAGATACTCGTCGATGGAATGGAAGCAACTGGCCACCACTAAATCCTTAGGTTCTTATTCATCTCAACTTTTTTCGTTGGTTAAACTATTTATGGCTGTTAGGAAATTATTGAAAGTGTTTCCCATTCTTAATAGAAATCTTTCTAGGCCAGAGTAAATGACTTTAAATCATTATGGAGATTGTTCTTATTTCACGTAATGATTCCATAAAATGACCTTGTTTCCAAAGAGAGAAATCTTGTGGCAAGTTTTATTGAGTAGTAAATATATTACGAAGCAGCAGGGATAATTATTACAGTTCCTTGAGTTCTCACCCAAATAATTTGTACCACACGCTAGGGGACTCTGAAAACTTCAGCTTGGCTTGCTGAGTTCACCAAAAAAATTATCCCTTTCAACATTATGGAACAAAGAGGGAGCGAAGTATTTTTATATCACATGCATCTGATAACAACCACATTCAAAATGAAGACCTGTTTAGGCGTTTCAACAATTCGCTGTAGTATGCATCTCCTAATTTAATTTATTGTGAAGTTTTAACTCGCTAGAAAGTATGTGTGAAACTCTTCCATCTGCTTGGGATATTTTAGACACACACTAGGAGGAAATCTTTTAAAAGTTTTGAACCGCATATAGTGTGTCTTTTCAAAGTTTAGTTACACATAAAGGGCTAGGAACCATTTATTAATGTCTATGAACTGCCATTAACCAATTTTTTCTAAAACTATACTTGTTCTGCTGTATGTCTCGTCTGAGAAGTCACTTTGAATTTACTTTCCTGCACCTCACTGTGCCGTCGGCAAGCTATCGGAGTGTGCTACTAAAAGGTCTGACAGCTCGTAGACACATACTGAAAGAGCGTCCTATGGAATTCCTCGGCACTCTGCTTCAACGGTTCACGATAGGGTAGTTGGTTCGACTTACATTTCCGTATGCAGCGGGTATCCCTGTCTGTCGACCATTGTGGTAATATGTTGAATGTAGCAATAAAAGAAGGAGGTCTTATTTACTTCCGCCGAATGCGAGTACAGGCTAAAACTTCCAATCGACAGTCGATCCAGCAGGTACAAGTTCGCGATCACGCGTTCAGCATACAGATGAAAAAAAGAAAGATACCGAAAACTGCTGCCAAGAGAAACTTGTTTTGTTCTGTTCGTGGAAAAGATCTCCGCTCCGAATGTAAGCCAACACGTCGCTGCCTTGGTGGCGTCGTCGTAGGTTCGCCGTTTGGCGGGGCCGGAGGGGAAGGGAGGGGGAGGGTTAAAGCCCCTTCGCCGGGCGGCGCAAAAACACTTCTCGCTCAGTACAGGTAGGACGCCAGTCGCAGCTGCGTCACACTTGGTTAGCTGTTTAGCTGCTCGGTCTAAGCGTTCACTGCCAAGGGCATCGGTGTGGAGACAACACAGCGGCCGCCGTTGCAACAGTAAGTACGCGGAGAAACGTTATGTTGCGCACTGAAGTGTGGTGCCAGTAAGTGGTACATTTCATACGTGGAAATACACCTGGCGTGCTAACTCACATTTGGTTATCTACGTGTTACGAGAACAAAGCAAAACTGAAGTGAGTTTCAAATGAGAGAGATTATTTAAGGCCAAAAAGCGAGTAAAAACGAGCGATTAGACATCATTAGTGCGTGCCGCAGCTGGTGTGGCGAATGAACGTGTTGAAACAGAAAACTGTTATTGATCTGAAGAAGGTAGCAAAACCTGTGGAAAATAACTTAATGAAATACGTTTCAATGTTATCAACAGCTAACCGGAAAGCGCAGCTAAATTTCCCAATCGTGAAAGGGAGGCCAAGGCATTGTTTTAAAGTGCTACATGTTTTCCGCGTTTCTCCTCACCGGCCGAGTTCCTCTGTTGTCTCATAAGGTTTTCGTGAGAAGTCACACTTATGTAGTAAATTCCACTGCTTGAAATACTATCATACGTGTCTTTTGTCACCGTCTGATATATGCCATTTATCAGTCTTTTTAACTCCCCTTGCATTTTCCCCTTCCACTGACAAACAGAACAGTCTAATATGCCGGTTCGTGTGTCCCACGAACCGATGAGCGTATTCTGCTCTCACCTTTTTTGCGATATCATTTTGTACCAAATCAATTTACGTAATCAGATTTCTCTGCTATGCAGTGCTATTCACAGTAAAACTTCAGGAACTGTTTTTCAAACTCTGTCACAGTCTTTCACACCAGTTGATGTATTCAGTCAAAGAACATTTCCTTCACCTGTAATATTCTTCATGCTTTGGCCTTTGTAATCTTGCTTTCTAGACAGCAAAATTATTTCATTCCTCTGCTACGTCTTATATTTATTTGACAGTTATTCTAGTTTTTGCAGCGCTTTACTACTTCTGCCATTGTTTCACTCACATTCTAGCATCCGTCTGAAGCGTATGGATGCTGAAATAAAATTTATCATGTATGTACAGACTGCAAAGAACATTTCGTATACAATAACATTCTCGAACTATTCGGATGTAAACACACACACGCACACAGCGTCACATAACTGCTCGTAAAATGTCCCAGTGTGAGGACGTAGACAGTCCTCAGCTGTGTGTCTCGTGTGCATGAGTCACCGTCGTGTCTTGTGGAAAGTTTCCATACTCGGCCACCGGCGACGGAAACACGCGACTGATTTCCACTGATGTTGGGTGATGTGCCAACGCCACTACTCTGCTGTTGCAGGAATAATCCTTCACATGTATGTTTACTATATTTTGGAATGCAAAAAAGAGGGCACTTTCCACATTTTGGGACGAAAAAAGGGCACTTTCCATATTTTAAATGTAATACATGAGAAACAAAAAGATAATCTATTATACACATCACACATACCAACGTTACTTTAGAGCCCATATCCCGTGTATACTTTTCATAGGACCGAATCTTTTATAAAAGTACCTCACGTTGACACAAATATTTAAAAAAGCTTTTGCATTTCAAACGTCGAAAATTAAACTTCACCTCTGCAATCACTTATACATATTTGATTGTCAGTGTATTTCTCTCCTTTGTTCACTGTGTCTGTATTAAGGAGGACAATCTCTCAACACAAGCGTTATGGGCTGAAACTGCAAACAACTACTGCACGATTTTAATTAATTCACTAAACTGTTCCTCAGTACTATACGACTCAATGTACCTGCACTATTTTTTCTGGGTTGGTTCACATTTTATATGATGTATGTCCGATTTTTTAAATTTTAAAGTTTTCAAAAAGCTTATCAGTTTCAATATTTTTATCCAACAAAAACTTTATAGATTCTTCCACATACGTCCATGATACATCTGCAAAAATAAACTACTCAAAACAAGAAAATTCACGTAGTGGTTGTCTTCACATATTCAGGTACTCTAAACAGCCAGATCGAAACATTGATTCTAAGCAATATAAATCACTATTTTCGATTGTACTAGCATAGCAGATCGATTGTAAGCAAATAACAAATGCTGTACTTCAATAACTGAAGTAAAAAGTATGTAAAACGTTGATGATACGAGATGAAAACAGAAATCAAAAGATCTGAACTCCTAAAGGAAAAAAATGCGGACAGTAGTCACAATCATAAAAATATGTAGTTCTACATTAAACGTCGAAAATACGAACATGTCCTCATAAATGCAGACGTATGGTAACCCTATTGATATAAATATCATTCTGAAAAAAAGTAGAATGTTTTGTGAAATGATTGTCTAGAAGTAAGAAATAAAATACCCAGAGAAACATTTGACGCATTTTTGAAAGGTGCTCGAAATAATTAGCAGCGAGTGAGTTGTCAACAAGAAATGCGCATTCTCTTTCTGAAATTTGAGGGTTTCTCTAATGAAAACTTTTTAAAACGGAAAAATTGGTGGAATATTTTAGATGATAGAAATATGTCAACGCCACAAAAGAGCAGACGGCACGGTCTACATAATCCACCACACAAGTACCCTCTAGCGCTCTTTAAAATTCCGTGATTCCAAGTTAAAATTGAACATTCTCAGTTGGCACTTCATTTGCTGTACATAATTTCGAGCATTATTCAAAGTCACGTCATACGTGCCTCTAATCTATTTTCTTTCTTTTAGACAATTTCACAAAAAATTTAGCCATGTATTTTTATATCTTCTTTACTTTCAAATTTTGTTCCGAAAGCGTGAGCTCTTTGACATTACATTGCCTTCCTAGTGTCCTCTGTTCTCGAAATGGTCCAAATTTAGTACTTCATTCGAAGAAAGTCTCTTTTGTAGTTACATATCACACCAATGCAACTTTTCATGCGCAAATTGCTATGCCTTGAGGGTGTGAAATTTTTGACACTGCATTGACATAGCTAGCAGCAGCTACTCGTGAAATTTTTCCGTTTTCTCTCAAATCATCAATTAATTTTTTTATTACCCTGATTAACTTCAAAGAGTTCATTATGTTTTTTTGCAAAATTAACCTCATGTTGGCCAGTTTCATACCATATTTGTCCATTTCCCACTCTTCATTTGACTGTGAAAATTCGGACAAACTCAACTGTCTAATTTGTAGTCTCATTTTCGCTCCGCTCAAACATTTCATAAATAAGTTATTTGCTTCTGATTCGATTAATGTGGTCCGCCAAGGATTCCTTCCCAGAGCCAATCTTTTCACCTCAGGGCAGTAGTTACACCAAATGCCCTGAGTTATTTATTGTGTGATTCTCTTGCCCTGTTATCTCCTTTGTGAGAACACCGCCTGCAAAATGCAAAGGTGTAAGTTCGAACACCATCCGACACGCAGTTTTATTCAGTTACGATGCATTACTCCACTGACTGTCGTTTATTCTCTCACCGTCACATTTTTGTATGACATGAAACTGCCAGAGTATCTCAGCTAAGAGGTGCATGTCGTGCCATCACATACTGGCAAGAAATGGCAAGAGAAAGAGAACAAGCCATTGTCACACAAAAGGTAGAATGGAATCTTCATCCTTTCCATTCCTCTCTTTCCATATTCTAATGCATGGAAATACGGTTGACATTAGAGTATGATGGAGTATGCCTTACACACATAAACAGTAGCCTATTTGATTTTATTACATCAACTGTAGACTTGTTTCAATGAATTTACGTCGTTGAATGTCCATTGTACAAATTTTCTTACCTTACAGACAAAGAAAACTCACAGCTGTCAATTACTAAATGAAGGGAAAGAAACTAAACAATAGTCATCTTACAAGGAAACAACTTGACCACGTATTTTGTGGAGAAAAAGTACACTAGCAAGATACCAAGCCCAGCAACCGATCCCGCGCCAGTATTTGGGCCATACCTCTGACAATAAGCGGATACGACCTTTTGAATGTAGAGTTTTCTTTTTTAAACTTCGCGAGCTATCGGTTGTTTGTCATTCGCTCCACTCCACTGCAGCCGCATATTGCCCGCCTGCGAAAGTTGTTTGCACACTGGTTGAAACACGCGTCGGGCCATCATGGTTTAGGTTTTCCGCGGTTTCCCCAAATCGCTTCAGGCAAATGCCGGGTTGGTTCCTTTGAAAGGGCACGAGCTATTTCCTTCCCCATCCTTCCCTAATCCGAGCTTCTGCTCCGTATTTAATGACCTCGTTGTCGACGGGACGTTAAAACTCTTAATCTCCTGCTCCGGGTGCGGGGCACGTAACAGCGGAGTCAGTAATAGGTTCGCGTTCATGATGGTGAACCAACAAGCGATTGTGCTTTGTTCGCTATGTCAAAGTGCGCAGTTCAGACCTTCAGCTGGTGCCACAGACATGTTGTGTTTGAAAACTTTTACGTTGCGATTCACAAATGCAGTGTAAATTTATGAAATTAATGTCATTAAAGTAATAACATAGCGCTATTTAATTATGAACATAGTTGTTGTGCGTTATTTTCTTTGAGTGGAAAACATAACACTATTTTAAGGGAACGGAATTGCGTTATTCTTCAGTGCGATTGGCATCATCGGACTGTAAATCGAAAATCGTTAACTCCGTTTCATAATAATTCTTCAGTTGGCCAGGTTTATTCATTTTGATTTTGAGGCATAGTATTGAACATAAATGTACCTGAAGTTCACACATCAGATACTCTTTTTCGCGTCAGACAGAGAAACAGCGTGTTCTCGAACAGGGTTTCAAAACACGTATGGCAGACGTGTTCCCCTCCTCTCCAATCTTCCTTCGGGAGGCGGCGATTCAAATCTACTTCCGCACATCCGGAGTTAGATTTTCCTTGAGTTTCCTAAATCGCACCAGGCAAATGCCCGAATGGTTCATTTGAAAAGGGCACAGTCAGTTTCCTTTCTCTTCGTTCGAACATTCCGATCTCGTGCCCTGTCAATAATGACGTCAGTGTCGAGGGACGTTAAACCCCAATCTTTCTTCCTTCCCTAATCTTCCCTTGCCTTCAACATCCAGCGAGTAGGACGGCACCTGTTTTTCACATTTCATACTTGCCACCGAGTGCGTGGCTTAGCAATCGTCGATCCTACGCATATTCGTACGGGTTGCTAGTTCTATTCTGATACAGTTTTTGTGTGTTGTTGTTGTCTTCAGTCCAAAGACTAGTTTGATGCAGCTCTCCATGCTACTCTAGCTGTGCAAGCATCTTCATCTCCGAATAACTACTACAACCTACATTCCTCTGAATCTGCTTACTGTATTCATCTCTTGGTTTCCCTCTGCAATTTTTACCCCACACGCATCTCTCTAGTACTTAACTGGTGATCCCTTGAGGTCTCAAAATGTGTTCTACCAACCGATCCTTCTTTTGGTCGGGTTGTACTACAAATTTCTCTTCTCCCCAATTCTATTCGGTACCTACTCATTAGTTACGTGATCCACCCGTCTAATCTTCACCATTCTTCTGTAGCACTACGTTTCAAAAGCTTCTATTCTCTTCTTGTCTAAATTGTTCACCGTCCCTGTTTCACTTCCGAACATGGGTACACTTCATACAAATACTTTCAGAAAGGCCTTCCTGACACTTAAATCTATACCCAAAGTTAACAAACCTCTCTTCTTCGGAAACACTTTCCTTGCCATTGGCAGTCTGCATTTTATATCCTCCCTACTTCGACCATCATTAGTTATTTTGCTTCCCAAATAGCAAAGCTCATTTACTACTTTAAGTGTCTCATTTCCTAATCTTAGCCGCGCGGTCTAAGGCGCTTTGTCACGGCCCGCGCGGCTCCCCCCGTCGGAGGCTCGAGTCCTCCCTCGGGCATGGATGTGTGTGTGTTGTCCTTAGCGAAGTCAGTTTAAGTTAGATTAAGTAGTGCGTAACCTTAGGGACCGCTGACCTCAGCAGTTTGGTCCCATAAGAACTTACCACAAAATACCAATTTTCCTAATCTAATTCCTTCAGCATAAACTGATTTAGTTCGACTACATCCCATTATCCTCGTTCTGCTTTTGTTGATGTCCATCTTATGTCCGCCTTTGAAGATACTGTCCATTCTGATCAACTGCTCATCCAAGTCGTTTGCTGTCTCTGACAAATTTGAAATATCATTGCAAACCTCAAAGCTTTTATTTCTTCTCTCTGGAATTTAATTCCTACTCCCAATTTTTCTTTTGTTTCCTTTTCTGCTTTCTCAATATACAGGTTGAAGAACATCGGGGATAGGCTACAACCCTGTCTCACTCCCTCTCAACCACTGCTTCCCTTTCGTGCCCCTCGACTCTTATATCTGCTATCTGGTTTCTCTACAAATTGTAAATAGCCTTTTGCTCCCTGTATTTTACCCCTGCCAGCTTCAGAAATTGAAAGAGGTTACCAGTCAACATTATCAAAAGCTTTCCCTAAGTCTACATGTACTATAAACGTAGGTTTGCCTTTCCTTAACCTATCTCCTGAGAAGTCGTAGGGTCAGTATTCATCTCTCCGGAATCCAAACTGATGTTCCCCGAGGTGGGCTTCTACGAGTTTTTCCATTCTTCTGTAAATGCCGTGACTGATAGTTCGGTAATTTTCACACCTGTCAACATCTGATTTCTTTGGAGTTGGGATTATTATATTCTACTTGAAATCTCATATGTATTGCTCACCAGGTGGTAGAGATCTGCCATGGCTGGCTCTCCCAAGGCTGTCAGTAGTTCTAATGGAATGATCTCTACTCCTGGGGCCTTGTTTAGACTTAGGTCTTTCAGTGCTCTGTCAAATTCTTCACGCAATATCATATCTTTCTTCTCATCTCCCTCTACGTTCTCCTCCATTTCCATAATATTGCCCTCAAGTGCGTCTCCCTTGTATAGACCCTCTATATACTCGTTCCACCTTTCTGTTTTCCATTCTTTACTTAGGACTGGTTTTCAGTCCTAGATCTATATTCATACAGGTGGTTCTCTTTTCTCCAAAGGTCTCTTATTTTCCTGTACGCAGTATCTGTCTTACCTCTAATGATATATGCTTCTACATCCACATTTGTCCTGTAACCATTTCTGCTTAGCCATTATGCACTTCCTGTCAATCTGATTTTTTAGACGTTTGTATTCCCTTTCGCCTGCTTCGTTTATTGCATTTTTATATTTTCTCATGTCTCTTGTGTTACCCAAGGATTTCTACCAACCCTCGTCTTTTTACCTACTTGATCTTCTGCTCCCTTGACTATTTCATCTGTTTTTTTTGCAGTTTCTTCAGTTTTAATCTGCAGTTCATAACCAATAAGTTGTGGTCAGGGATTACATCTGCCCCTGGAAATGTCTTAAAATTTCAAATCTGGTTCCTAAATCCCTGTCTTACAATTACATAATCAATCAGAAACCTTCCGGTGTCTCCAGGTCTCTTCCACGTATACAACCTTCTCTCATGATTCTTAAACCAAGTGTTAGCAATGATTAAATTATGCTCTGTGCAAAATTCTACCAGGCGGCTTCTGCTTTCATTCCTTTCACCCCAGTCCTATTCACCTACTACTTTTCCTTTTCCTACTATCGGACTCCATGACTATCAAATTTTCGGCTCCCTTAACTATCTGAATAGTTTCTTTTATCTCATCATACATTTCCTCAATCTCCTCCTCATCTGCGGAGCTAGTTGGCACATAAACTTGTACTACTGTGGTGGGTGTGGGCTCGCGTCAATTTTGGCTACAATAATGCGTTCACTATGCTGTTCATAGTAGCTTATCCGTGTTCCTGTTTTTTTACTCGTTGTTTCTATTTTTTTTTTACTCATTATAAGACCTACTTCTGCATTACCCTTATTTGATTTTGTATATATTTCCCTGTATTCACCTGACCAAAAGTCCTGTTCCTCTTGCCACCGAACGTCAATAATTCCCACCTATCCCTTTCCCTTCTTAAATTTTCTAACCTACCTGCCCGTTTAAAGGATATGACACGCTCCGATCCGTAGAACGCCAGTTTTGTTTCTCCTGATGACGACGTCATCCTGAGTAGTCCGCGCCCGGAGATCCGAATGGGGGACTATTTTACCTCCTGGATATTTTACCCAAGAGGATGCCATCATTTGATCATACAGTTGAGGCGCATGCGCTCGGGAGAAATTACGGATGTAGTTTCCCCTTGCTTTCAGCCACTCGCAGCACTAGCACAGCAAGGCCGTTTTCGGTTTATTGTTACAAGGCCAGATCAGTCAATCATCCAGACTGTTGCCCCCGCAACTACTGAAAAGGCTGCTGCCCTCTTGAGGAACGACACGTTTGTTTGGCCTCTCAACTGATACGCCTCAGTTGTGGTTGCACTTACGGTACGGTTATCTGTATCGCTGAGGCACGCAAGCTTCCCCACAATCGGCAAGGTCCGTGGTTCATAGGAGGGTTTTTTTATGTATATCACATGAAAGTAACAATATAACTTAAGGGAACGCGTTTACATCATCATCATCATCATCATCATCATCATCATCATCATCATCATTTAAGACTGATTATGCCTTTCAACGTTCAGTCTGGAGCATAGTCCCCCTTATAAAATTCCTCCATGATCCCCTATTCAGTGCTAACATTGGTGCCTCTTCTGATGTTACGCCTATTACTTCAAAATCATTCTTAACCGAATCCAGGTACCTTCTCCTTGGTGTGCCCAGACTCCTCCTACCCTCTACTGCTGAACCCATGAGTCTCTTGGGTAACCTTGCTTCTCCCATGCGTGTAACATGACCCCACCATCTAAGCCTGTTCGCCCTGACTGCTACATCTATAGAGTTCATTCCCAGTTTTTCTTTGATTTCCTCATTGTGGACGCCCTCCTGCCATTGTTCCCATCTACTAGTACCTGCAATCATCCTAGCTACTTTCATATCCGTAACCTCAACCTTATTGATAAGGTAACCTAAATCCACCCAGATTTCGCTCCCATACAACAAAGTTGGACGAAAGATTGAACAGTGCATAGATAACTTAGTCTTGGTACTGACTTCCTAATTGCAGAAGAGAGTAGATCGTAGCTGAGCACTCACTGCATTAGCTTTGCTACACCTCGCCTCCAGTTCTTTCACTATGTTGCCATCCTGTGAGAATATGCATCCTAAGTACTTGAAACCGTCCACCTGTTCTAACTTTGTTCGTCCTATTTGGCACTCAATCCGTTTATATCTCTTTCCCACTGACATTACTTTCGTTTTGGAGATGCTAATCTTCATACCATTGACCTTACATTTCTGATCTAGCTCTGAAATATTACTTTGTAAACTTTCAATCGAATCTGCCATCACAACTAAGTCATCCGCATACGCAAGACTGCTTATTTTGTGTTCACACATCTTAATCTCACCCAGCCAGTCCATTGTTTTCAACATATGATCCATAAATAATATGAACAACAGTGGAGACACACATTTACAACCCGGTTTTTTTATCGTTACCAATTTAGGTTATTAAATAGATTTCGAGAAAGCATGTCTGCCACCGTATCTGGGTAAGGGGTGGCTACAGCCTAATCTACGGTATACTGACGACAAGCTGGTGATTCCCCGTTGCGTGTGCAGCACAATTACGGCGACACAGGACACGGTCATTGCAGCAAACATTGCCTGCCGCCCATCGCAGCGATAAGATAGCCAGCGGCCGCATGTGTTGTGTATGGTGTGGCGTGGAGTGCGCCCTTCACCACGGTCAGGAATGGAGGCGGCGGCCTGTGACGGCGTGCTGGCCCCACGGTACCGACCAAGGTCGACCGGTGCTCCACAGCGCAGGCACGTGCAGGCATCTGCTCCTCCTAGCCGCCCTGCGCCTGCGCCTTCAGCTCACGACGCTCCAGTCGAAGGCGCTTCACAACAAACGGCGGACGACTGTTCAATACCGCGTCCGGCCATCCTGATTGAGGTTTTCCATGATTTCCCCAAATCGCTCCAGGCAAATGCTGGGATGGTTCCTTCGAAAGGCCACGGCCGACTTCCTTCCCTAATACGATGACCTCGCTGTTTGGTCTCCTCCCCCAAACAACCCAACCAACAACAAACGGGGGAATTGATTTTTGGAGCAATGGCTAGATCTCGTCTTGCTTCTCCGAAACCACCAGAATGGAGAGGTCGTTGTTTAACATTCTTACCAAAAAGCTTGGAAAGCATATGACCGGTTTAGTTCAAATTATTGCGCGATACTCTAACATTCGGACAGACAAGTGTATACAATACACAAGCTTAGCGCCTGCTGCTTCGCTCGCGTAGGCTGTATGGTGCGCACAGGTTTTTGTTTTCTTTAATCGAATTTTTATGCTCACAAATTGCAACATCATCTAAACTTTTCTCATTAATTAAGGCCATAGAGAATGTACATCTGACAGAAAAACGAATCTGATAGCTGGAGGTTTTTGTTAATCCTGCCTTTTGAGTTCTTGTGGCAAAATTTACACGGAAAACTTTCACCTCCTTAGGTGTTGGCTTTCCAAAAACACTGAAATACGTGTTTTTTTTCTTTTTTTTTTTTTTAAATTGTAACCGCAAAGTCAAATGTCAGTTTTCATAGATGTTTTGAAAAGACTTTTTTAGTACCTTTCACCCATTATTTCACTCCCACATGGATTAAATTTAAAAACTTGCTGAAACATTTGTTTATTTACTTCTGATTGAAAAGCAAAGTCCGTTTTCGGAGGTCTAGTTTCCAATCGCCTTAACAGCGAAATATTTTCAAAAACCTTTCATTCCATTCATCCCTTTAAGGGTGGAACTGAGAAAATTTCCTTCTTAAATAACTGCTACAGTATAGCAGTAACACCCCCTCCAAATTTCATGTCCCTATACTTAGTTGTTTAGGCTGCGCGGTGATTTGCTTCAAGTGTGCACGAGAGATTAATTTCCTTCTTAAATAACTGCTACAGTATAGCAGTAACACCCCCTCCAAATTTCATGTCCCTATTCTTAGTTGTTTAGGCTGCGCGGTGATTTGCTTCAAGTGTGCACGAGAGATTAACTATACACATGAGGAACATAATTCATGATGACTTTTTTTTAAATATAATGTACAGCTTTTCTGTTAAATCCAACTGAGAGAAAGAAAATGCTGTGCTAAACTGTGAAATTGTGTTTCCTTTACTTCATCCCAGTCAGTTTCAGCTAGGACAGCAGGCCATGTAAACCATCAGACAAATTGTTTCTCCTATATTATGTCTTTCTCCCCAAACAAAATTTTAAACAAAAATTGTACGCACAACAGTCTGCTATTTTGTTCTCTTCGTCACCGTCGGTTTTACAGGAAAGTTGTATTTACTGCTTTCCGGTTTATGATTAGAATACTACTACCGAATCTGAACTGTCTGAAACTCTGTAATCCCAATCATCAACGTATTAAAACTATGCGAGATATCGTCATTGAACTACTAGCCTAACAGAGTTAGCAGATGCAGAGATGTCTCTCGACCCTGTACACCAATGATCGCTACCGATTTTACCCTCTTATTTTAAGCGACTTCAGTTACCAATCAAAGTTTCGCTTGCATTAACAAAAGGCAAGTCAGAAAGAGGGGTAACGGGAAAGGGGGACATAGCAGGGCGGGGGGGGGGGGGGGGAGGGAAGGGGGAATTTACAGTATGAGGGGAGGAAGTGATCGTTAGAGACAAACGGAGGGACAGGGGAAGGAGTAGTCTAGGGCAATGCCGATATATACTTAAGTTACGAAGTATTGCTGGGTTCGCTAGTATATTATAAAAACAACTATTTTAAAGAAAAAAATGGTTCAAATGTCTCTGAGCACTATGGGACTTACCTTCTGAGGTCATCAGTCCCCTAGAACTTAGAACTACTTAAACCTAGCCAATCTAAGGACATCACACACATCCATGCCCGAGGCAGGATTCGAACCTGCGACCGTAGCAGTCGCGCGGTTCCATACTGTAGCGCCTAGAACCGCTCGTCCACTGCGGCCGGCAACTATTTTAAAGACTTTTTGTTTAACGCCGCTCAGGGACTGGGTGTTGTGTTGTCCTAAACATCATTTCAACCTCATCGACACGCAAGTCGCCGAAGTGGCGTCAAATCGAAAGACTTGCACCCGGCGTACGGTCTACCCGACGAGAGGTCCTAGTCACACGACATTTACATTTTTACCGGTTTCGAACTTTTGTTCATCATCAGATGGCTATTAATCAAATGTTGAGTGTTTTGCGTGTCATGGCGCCGTATAGTGAAAATGTTTTCATTGGAAAATAATTGAGAAGAAATGAAAACACCTGATGTCCGAAATGCGTAATAGCTGTACAGCACAAGTACTTACAGTGAACGCGTCCTGATTGCTTTCATAGCGTACGATTTTTTTTTTAAGTTTCCGTGTAAAACGCAACATTATCATGATGGGCGTATCACAGTGCGGAGTCATCACATCGTCCGCAGCTCGTGGTATAGGGGCTAGCGCTGCTGTCTCTGGGTCACGTTCGATTCCCGGCCGGGTTGGGGATTTTCTCTGCCCGGGGACTGGGTGTTTGTGTTGTCCTCATCATTTCATCATCATCATTTGTCAGAGTGACTAGATTGGACTGTGAAACGAAAATGGACTGTGTAAAAATTGAGACTTCGTACGGGCGCTGATGACCGCGCAGTTGAGCGCTCCACAAACTAATCATCACCACCACCACCACCACCACCACCACCACCACCTTGGATGCACGCGGTGTAAAAATGGGAATACGTCTCGAGGGAAAATATATATATATATATATCTCCCATGTACGCAGATATTCTTGTAGAATCAAGAGAATTTCTTGTGTATGACTGAACTGTGGTTATAAGAGACGTTGACTACTTCAGAATGGTGTGAGACAGGTTTGTAGAACACCGTTGATGTTATTTACTCCATACAGTGAGTAAGCAATAGAGGGAAGACTTTTGTAAAGCGAATTACATTTCAGAGAGAAGATATAAAAACTGTTTCCCGTTGGCATTGTAATTCTGTCAGACGGTAGAGGACTTAGGTCAACTGAACGGAACGCATACTGTCTTGAAAAGAGGCTATAAGATGAACATCAATGCGAGTAAAACAAGAGTAACGGTATTTATTCGGATTACGTCAGGCAATGTTGAGGGAATTAGATCGGAAAACGACACTCTGTAAGCAGTAGACGAATTTTACTATTTGTGCAGCAAAATAACTGACTATGGCCAGAGTGGGGGGGGGGGGGGGGGAGATATGAAATGCAGAGCGCTACAGCAAGAAAAAAGTCTCTGATATTTGTATTAGGAAGTCTTTCCTGAAGGTGTTTGGAGTGTAGTCTTATACGGAAATGAAACGTGGGCTATAAAGAACGGAGATTAGACAGGCAGATGGAGTAACTAATGAAAATATACTGAATCCGATAGGGGAGAAAAGGTATTTATGGACCAACTTACCAGTAACTAAAAGAAAGCATCTGTTGACACAGCACATTGATGCGTCAAAGAATCGTGAATTTGGGAACAGAGGGACATGGGAAGCAGGGAGTAGGTTACCAAAGCTTGACTGCAGTAAGCACTTTCAAGTGGATATCGGTCGCGGTAGTTACAGACAGATAAAGAAACTTGCAAAGAAGGAAGTTAACGTGGGAAGCTGTATCAAATCAGTCTTCACAACAACAACATGACCTATCTTGACAAAATTTATTTCTACCATTAGTACCAGTCCATAATAAGTAGTTAATAAAACAAACGAATTTCATTTATGAGACTGCAACCTTATTGCACTTCATTAAATGTGTCCTATGAAGATCGCGTGAATGATCTGTATTAATAACGTGTTTCGGCACAGCCATAATCAGATCCCGCATTAACACAACACACAGAAATGCAGGAAATGTTACAGCTTTAATAAAAGATCACGTTTCTTTGCAATACTTGATGAACAATAGTAAATTCACCTAACAGAACATAGCTTTGATTACAAGTTTTAAGTGGTGTCATTCATACAGAAGATGAAGTAACGACTGATTTCCAGTAGTGCTGCCTAACGACGTTTTCTGCTCCTCTTCGAGTTAGCTGTTTCTTCAACTTCTTTACGGCAGCTACTTCTCTCAGCGATCGTCGTCAACTTTCGGTACTCTGTTATATATATGTCCATTTATAACAAATAAATATGATACGTCGTTTACATTATAATACACTACTGGCCATTAAAATTGTTACACCACGAAGATGACGTGCTACAGACGCGAAATTTAACCGACAGGAAGAAGATGCTGTGATATGCAAGTGATTAGCTTTTCAGAGCATTCACACAAGGTTGGCGCTGGTGGCGACACGTACAACGGGCTGACATGAGGAAAGTTTCCCACCGATTTCTCATACACAAGCAGCAGTTGACCGGCGTTGCCTGGTGAGATGTTGTTGTGGTGCCTAGTGTAAGAGGAGAAATGCGTACCATCAAGTTTCCGGCTTTGATAAAGGGCGGATTGTAGCCTATCGCGATTGCGGTTTATCGTATCGCGACATTGCTGCTCGCGTTGGTCGAGATCCAATGACTGTTAGCAGAATATGGAATCGGTGGGTTCAGGAGGGTAATACGGAAAGCCGTGCTGGATCCTAACAGCCTCGTATCACTAGCAGTCGAGATGACAGGCATCTTATCCGCCTGGCTGTAACGGATCGTGCAGCCACGTCTGGATCCCTGAGTCAGTAGATGGGGATGTTTGAAAGACTACAACCATCTGCACGAACAGTTCGACGACGTTTGCAGCAGCATGGTCTATCAGCTCGGAGACCATGGCTGCGGTTACCCTTGACGCTGCATCACAGACAGGAGCGCCTGCGATGGTGTACTCAACGACGAACCTGGGTGCACGACTGGGGAAAACGTCATTTTTTCGGATGAATCCAGGTTCCGTTTACTGCATCATGACGGTCGCATCCGTGTTTGCCGGCATCGCGGTGAACGCACATTGGAAGCGTGTATTCGTCATCGGCATACTGGCGTATCACGCGGCGTCATGGTATGGGGTGCCATTGGTTACACGTCTCGGTCACCTCTTGTTCGCATTGACGGCACTTTGAGCAGTGGACGTTACATTTCAGATGTGTTACGACCCGTGGCTCTACCCTTCATTCGATCCCTGCGAAACCCTACATTTCAGCAGATTAATGCACGACCGCATGTTGCAGGCCTTTACGGGCCTTTCTGGATACAGAAAATGTTCGACTGCTGCTCTGGCCAGCACATTCTCCAGATCTCTGACCAATTGAAAACTTCCGGTCCATGGTGGCCGAGCAACTGACTCGTCACAATACGCCAGTCACTACTCTTGATGAACTGTGGTATCGTGTTGAAGCTGCATAGGCAGCTGTACCTGAACAGGCCATCCAAGCTCTGTTTGATTCAATGTCCAGGCGTATCAAGGCCGTTATTACCGCCAGAGGTGGTTGTTCTGGGTACTGATTTCTCAGGATCTATGCACTCAAATTGCGTGAAAATGTAATCACATGTCAGTTCTAGTACAATAAATTTGTCCAATGAATACCCGTTTATCATGTGGATTTCTACTTGGTGTAGCAATTTTAATGGCCAGTAGTGTATTTTTATTTTGTGCTTGTGATTTCTAAACTGGCAATACCGAAAATTATATATATATATGTTTGCACCAACTTTGGTTGAAACCGGTCCAGTGGTTTAGGGGTTATATATTTTCCTAAACCACTAGACCGATTTCAACCAAAACTGGTACAAACATCATTTACTGCCTGGAAAGGATCACTATGGGGTTAAGAACCTGTCAAAGGGGTGGGCGTGGGACTGTAAAAGCAGAGTAGCCGACGACGCGAGAATACTCATGCTTTAGCCATCTAGAATGAGAGCACTTAGTAAATTTCAACAAACTTTGCACATAATTTCAAACCTTTACGAAACCTTTTCTCGCTGGCGACCCCCACAAAATGATGAAAGAGAAAAGTTTGTCGCTTACTATATTTTCGCTGTTTATGCAGTAAAACTACCACATGAAGCATGACGTTTTAATTTATTACTTCTGCACTATGAAATGTATTCGCGGCAAATTTTGCAGACTGTATTCACATATACCACTGACTGTTTCAGAAAACTTACATCATACGGCGTCATAAATACCGAATGCGTGAAAAACTACCGCATCATGTACGACGTATTAATTTATTAATTCATCACTAACTCTATGCGCAATAAATTTCGCATACAGAAGGCACATGTACCACTACATGTAGCTACAAAATTATATCATCGTACAGCATGTAGTTGGGGAGATACGTCGTGATAAATATTAAGCTGCGTGAAAATGAATCTGCAGGGCGCAATTCGCTGGATATGCAGGTGAAATATGTGTACAAATATGCGTGAAATATTGTAAGCCGTGGGTAGAAAGCTTATCTTAAATTCCAGGAACGATCTGAATCAAATTAGGTACTTATATTAGTTACACTGTGGAAAGAAATACTGTAGGGGTAAGAATCACCAGTTTCCTTTTGGACTGTGTGTGTGAACTTCGAGAGAAGGGTGGACAAGCAGATGGACAGACAACGAGGGAGGAAGGAATAGATAGGCACAGATAGGAGGAGGAAGAGGAGGAAACGGACAGAGGAGGGAGGGAAATGGAGAGAGGGGAAGGAGGAGGTAGACAGAGAGAAGGGCGAGTAGGTTATGGACTAATACAAGACTGGAATAAATGCATATCCGAGCAAACACCGGATACTTAACTAGTTATTAATAAAGACCACTCATGCGATTTACTCGGGAAGCATTTATTAAGCCGTAATAACTACTGGAAGACAGTGTAGCAGTTAAGAAAAATACAACGTATGGTGCAACCTAGAAAACATACTGATTACAGTGATTATAATAAACGTGTGTTGGTTCAAATCATTTATTTACCGTCTTATGATTTAAACTGAAAAGCTGTTACATGTTTAGTACCTTAATACGTTTTTTAACACTTGAAACAGAAATTCCTCTCGAACTACACTTTTCATTCAAGGTTCTCCATACAGTTCAGCTGTAATCGTGTCTCTGGAATAAATTCTAAACTTCATTGTAATTGTGTCTTCAGTCTGAAGGTTGGATTGATCCACTTCTAAATGGTGATCTATCCTGTTCAAGTCTTTTCAACTGAGCTTCATTACCGCAGTCTATAACCACTTGAACCTGTTTGCTGCAATCACGCCTTAGTCTTCCTTTACAATTTCACCCCCGCCCTTCCGTCCTTTACCAAATTAATGATTTCTTCATGCCTCAGGATCTGTTTCCTAAAACTCTCCCTTCTTTTAGTGAAGTTGTGCCGTAAATTTCTTTTCTCCTCGATTTGATTTAGTACCTCTTCACTAATTCCTTGATCAATCCGTCTGATCTTCTGCATTCTTCTGTGTCACCTCGTTTTAAAAGTGCTATTCTCCTCTTGTCTGTACTGTTTTACTTTCATGTAAGGCTACACCCCAGACAAATGCTTTCAGAATAGACTTCCAACAACTTAAATTTATATTAGGTGTTACAATATAGCTTTCTTTCGGAAAACCTTTTATTGGCATTTGCGGTCTTTAGTTTATAACCAATTTAGCGCTGCCATCATCAGTTTTTGTTGCCCAATAGCCAACCTCATCTACTATTTATAGCGCCTCATTTCCTGATCCAATTAGCAGTACAGCGTGGACATAAACATTTCATTCTCCTTCATGTACTTTTTTCGATGTTCATTTTAAAATCTCTTTTCCGGATCCTATTCATTACGACACAATCGAATTACAGACAATGGGTGCAAGTGGGCATAGATTTGCCGGCCGGTGTGACCGAGCGGTTCTAGGTGCTGCAGTCTGGAACCGTGCGACCGCTACGGTCGTAGGTTCAAATCCTGCCTCGGGCACGGATGTGTGTGATGTCCTAAAGTTAGTTAGGTTTAAGTAGTTCTAAGTCTAGGGGCTGATGTTGAACCATTTTTTGGGCATTGATTTAAATTAACAGGGAAAGCTGAAAATTTGTTCGATCGGTATTCGAACCCGGGTCTCCTGCTTACCAGGCAGATGCTCTGACCACTAAGCCATCCGGACACAGAGATCATCGCAGCTGTGTGGATTACGCCAGCACGCCTCCCATCACGCCCAAATTCTTAACATACCCACAGATTATTAATGTAGTGCCTCTGCCCATTATTCTCATTACTCGTGGCATACGTAATATTCATTCCGTTCGACGGATCTTTCTTATATTTTGCCGTCTTTGACAGAAGTACAGTGTCTTAGGAAAACATTGAAGTTTTTATTAATCTGGCACTTTAATTCTTTTTCCAAATGTCACCATGATTTTTTTATTGCTCGCTCAATGCACAAATTGAATAAAATGTAGCATAGATTATAATTCTTTGTCCCTCCTTTCTCAATTACTGCATTATTTTCACATTCCTTGCTTCTTATGTATTTTTTGCAGTGCTGTTATGGCGCCATGGTTCTCTAATTTTTTCAAGAAATTATTAATTCATGAACTGGAATAACTTGTTATAACCAGAATGCACTTTATGTAAACTTGTACGTAGGAGACGGTTGCGTAAGTCAAACGGAAATGTGATAAGAAAGTCGAAGGAGAAGATAACGAATGCTGGAGGCTCTATGTTGGTGTTCTACGCATTCACCTGCTTCCTGTGAATGATACATATTGCGCGTAGTGGATGTTGCTCCGTACTGTGACATTCTTCGTATTCCATTCGCGGCTGGAGGGAAAAGATCAGTTCCCTCCATCCTGTGTGAACTGGCATTAAATTTAAACTTTATATTGCCCATCTCGATACTTAGATACTTCGAGGCCTGAGGAATATCTGCAATTTACTTCCTGGAAACTGGTTCCTGAAGTAATCTGTCTTCGCCAGTGATTAATTAGCCGGCCGTTGTGGCCGAGCCGTTCTAGGCGCTTCAGTCTGGAACCGCGCGACCGCTACGGTCGCAGGTTCGAATCCTGTTTCGGGCATGGATGTGTGTGACGTCCTTAGGTTAGTTAGGTTTAAGTAGTTCTAAGTTCTAGGGGACTGATGACCACAGTGTCCCATAGTGCTCAGAGCCAGTGATTAGTTGACTTTTTCGACTGTGTGCCAGGTGAGGTTATTCAGTATTTCTGTAACTGTTTCGGCAATCCTTTCATGCTCCCGTTCTTTGCGTAGTTCAGTGTCACCTGTTCCGCCATCCTATCGATCCCACACGCTCGAGCGGTGTCCTTCATCGTTTCAGACATACGACTCTGGAACAGACTACCTTGTACCTTGCGTCCCTAAAACCGCTGTGCATCCAAGTAGAGATTGAAACTTTATCTGTTACCATTGGCGTAGCTTTCCTCTCAGCATATCCCAACTGTTTTTTCTTCTGTCCAAAAGTTAAACAGTTTCTCTATCCTATTATCAACACTATCCATGTTTTTCTCATCCTATCTATTTGTTTTCTTATTTCTATCTCATCTGGTATACTTTACTTTCCCTAATATTTCGCACTCTTGCTCTGACAATTCAACTTCTTTTCTACTATTGATTCCTTCTGCACTGCTGTCCTGTTAGACATCACTACTGACGTTCGACAAGAAGAAGATGAAGAAACTGTTTATAAACATTTAGTATGATATAACATATCAGTCGCAGTTTTGTTGGAGACAGTGTCGCGGCATTATTTTCGTGAGGGTTAGAGAGACGACAAAATGGACAGACAAAAAAAATCAACAATGGCGGAAGGACATTTCAACATGTCTTCGCCTGCTGTAGACTACTGTTTTATGGATGAATAACTTCGACGTATGTGTATTTCTTAAGTGACACATGTTCAAGAGACCAGTGCCCAGACAGCTCGAGTTCTTCTAGCAGACAAGTATCTTCACTTGCCTCGTGTGTACGAATTAGAGAGACTGTTCAACATATTTCATCGTTAGCGGTTGTGAACTTCTGACACAGGTTCAGTTTGAACGGTTTTATGCCTTTATCTTAAAATTAATGCTAAATAAGGCATATAAGTAAAGGAATAGAGTACAGCAGTGTTTGTAATTGCCAGCTTTGTGCCCTCATCTTCCACCTCTGCACTTTCAGGTAACGGAAATGAGATGGTAATAATAGATTCGAAAAAACCGTTACTTAAATTTGTTTTATTAAGTCATAGTTTCACCAGCGAGGCTACAAATTTCCTATTATATTATTGCCTACCATACACCACGTCTGAGTCGAAATACTTGATAAAATTGCGGCGTGGTATCTGACCTGTGCTAGCATGATTCTGCCGTTCTGAATCCCACTTCTCGTTTTCTAATCGACATGCGCTCTCATTTCCTAAAACCGCTGTTCGCGTTTTCAGCTAATACTTTATCGAGTTGTGACTTCGATGCCTAGCTGACGCAATAAATTCATTATCCTGTGTGCTATAGTATAAGATTAAAATTTTATCTTAATTACAGTACGCGCAAGGATCTTCCTGTGCAGTCATCAGACCGTTTCCGAAAAGTTTGGGAGCTTAACAAAAGCTCCAGTAATTAATTTTAAGGTATTTTTAAGTACTGGTAAAAACATGGATAAGAGTCTGTTTCCACTTGGCATTAATTATACCCAAGTATGTAAATAAATCAAAGCAGACAAGTTTCTATGGTGATTCTAAAAATCTATGTGTGTGTGTCTGTGTGTGTCTGTGTGTGTGTCTGTGTGTGCGCGTGTGTGTGTCTGTGTGTGTGTGTGTGTCTGTGTGTGTGCGTGTGTGTGTCTGTGCGTGTGCGTGTGTGTGGCTGTGCGTGGGTGTGTAGGAGAGAGCGAGAGAGAGAGAACGCATGATGAGGGACTTAGCAGTAAGCATATTCATCTTTTAAATTGAACATACTTAACTTGCGGGTCGTTTCTTCTCTTGTACAAAAACCTCATGACATATCGCTATTAATTCCTCTTCCATGAGGCCGTTAGTTAAGACTTTTGTTAAGGAGCTAATGAATATATCTTCTGTTGACTGTGGAGTTCATCCATCGTTTGTGCAGAAAACGACGCAGTCGATAACCGTGTTTTTTTCTGATTTGTGAAAGAAGATTCTAGTTACACAGATAGGAAATAGGGAGGGAATGGGAATATTTCTTGTTCGACGAAGGATCTAGACCAATGCTTACGGGATCCACGTCATAGGGACGAGGTATTCTACCCTGACTTTCAGGAGCCATTAGCAGTAGAAAACTTTCCATCGAAAGCCATAAATTTGAGTGTTGACGACATAAATAAGCGAGGCCAACGCCTCCTTCACAGGATGTTGCGTTCGCTCTTCTCTACGTTGTAGCAAGCGCCAAATCTTACTGTCCATAAAACTTGTCAAGTGACTATCAGTTTCCACGATTTTAGTGAATTATTTAGTGTTTCCAACAGAAAAGCTACTACTGCGCGAAATTCGCAGCAGGTCGAGCGATTTGTAGCTACAGTAGGTAAAAAATATTTACACACACCAGAACAGAAGCTTCATGTATGTGAACCTTGAATATCGGCATACTACTTACAACTGAGCCGAAGTGTTGCCTTCAGCAGATCCTGAGATAATGCTAACCAAACCTTGAGTAGCCCACGTTTACTGCTCGTCGAATTTAGCCGTTTTGCGAATGCTCCAGAAAGGCTTGACAACTAAGCTGTGAATAGGTTTTCCACCACCTATGCATTTAGACCTTGAGTGCGATTAGACACACAGAGAGCAGGAAATGAAAGCATAATCCTCTCGAAATTATAACAACGTTATTTCGTTCACTATTATCGACGTTTTTCGAAAAAATATAAATGTGTCGTTAACGATCTAATAATAACAGTGCACCAGTTATGTTTTTTCATAGATACCACGACGCGTTTCTCGTTTTCAGATGCAACTATTTACTTTGCTGTTGTGTGTAACATCTGTGTGCGTTCTGCTCTTCTTGCCCTGCATTGTCCATGGTTTCATGGTGTTGGGCCTTCTCCATCGCTCAGAAATTCACACACACTCAACCACGTTTTGATGTTTTACATGTTTTTATTTCACTTAGACAGAGTGAGTGACTGCGTGTACATTTCTGCACAGTTGGGGAAAAAACCACAGTAGACCAACGAAGGGCAAGACAAGAGGAACAAACAACATGCAGACATCACTTGTAAATAGCCGCTCCTGTTCAATTTTGGAACACAACCTACGACCACCTTAGAGACAGAGGTGATGACACTTTCTGCAGGACCTGACCATCATTTTGCAGGACAATGCTCAAACATGTACAGTGCAAGCTGTTACTGATTTGTTTGACTGGTGGGGCTGCTAAGTGCTATATCACCTTCTACACTCCCATGACTTAAGCCTCCCTGAGTTCAACTCAATTTCCAAACTGAAGGAAACACTTCACGGCATTCGCTTCAGAACTGTCACAAATTCGTCGGGCAATAAACCGCGCCGCTCGAACTGTCAACACAACTAGTTCTGCTAAGAGTATCCTACGACATTCACATCGCTGGCGACAGGTTATGCACAATGCTGGTGACTACTTTGAAGGTCAGTAAAACTCTGAAACACACATGTATTTTGTACGAGCTGTAAATAAATAGTTGCCACTATTTAAGTTCCAACTCTCGTATTGGAGAACTGTCTCTGACATGGGGTACTGAGTAGATAAGATGGGTTGCTGATGTAACTGCTTGGATCTGAAGATGATCCTAAGTGATCGAAATATGTAATCTAATTAAAACGTGCAGCTGATACTCAACAATAGATAATTCTTACCTTAAATATCAATAAAGTTGCTGACTCTCACGACACGAATATGTCGACTATACGGTAGTGGAAATGTTTACGTCACCAGCAGGTAGGAGAGGTTTATTCGAACAGAACCTTTTCTATGAACACTGACAACCTTTTCCTTCATTTCCTAGTTAAAAAAAAAAAAGCACTACATGGGCATTCCTCTGTAACAGAAATAAATTTCTAAATCTTACTCCAGTGCTACATATCAAGAGAAAAAACAGTCCATTTCCGTCTAAACTCATTCAAGATATCTTTAAACGCTTTTAGTAAACAAAAAATTGTTATAAGTACAGTGTGGATCACAATTCATAGCGA
This sequence comes from Schistocerca americana, assembly GCF_021461395.2. NCBI lineage: Eukaryota > Metazoa > Arthropoda > Insecta > Orthoptera > Acrididae > Schistocerca > Schistocerca americana. The sequence continues at coordinate 739,065,007 of NC_060119.1, read as the reverse complement.
AAACTGACGAGTGTGCAAATACGCAATAGCAGAAACATTTCACTGCTCATGGGTCCACAAAACGAACCGTTTGCGTTACAATTGCGAGTGTGTGGTCTGAGCCGTCACTGATTTCAATATGAAATATTGTTCTATTTAGTACAAATGTATTTGAAACGCACATTTTTCGATAAAGCCCCATCTCACTGGGCTTAAATTTCGCTCATGGCGTAGATCACATTTTACAACGTTGTGGAATGTGGTACACGCCTCATGAGATACAGGCTATTTTGTTGCCGCTGTAAGACTGCACGTACCGCGCCAATATGGTCTGAGATGGATAGGTCCAAACACAACCTGTACCTTGGCGTCAGATGTCAGCGGACCACAATCTTCTAGAGTTTCTTGTCTAGTGTCGGTCACAAAAGTGAGGTGTACAACACTCCCGCCGATACGGATGAGGAAGTGGAACTGCAGATTTTAATCTTGTTAAGATATGAAAGATGATGCGGGGTATTTAAAAGAATTTGTAGCACACTGTAGAGACGGGTACAGCATTGTTTCCTAATATGAAGATGACACGAGAAACACCTCCTTTAATAAGAGGGAGTGTACAATAATTTGTAACATGTAACGTGGTGAAGTAGTATTTTATTTTTTTTAAGGCAGGCCTCGGGTGAATTGTGAGATCATATATGGGGATTTATTCGAAAATACATTTGGACTAACCAGCACAATGTTTCATACCGAAGTCAGCGGCGGCTTGAAACTTTTAGCACAGGGCAGGAGCGGAGCAGGTAGAGGAACTATGGATCAAGTTTAAAGGAACAATTGATCCTGCACTGGCCAGATATGTGCCCAGTAGAACAGTTCACAATGGTAGGCACCCTCAACGGCATACGGTCAGTCTAAAGAATAGGTTTTACACCTATGAGTATAGAAAGATGCTAAATGGAACCCATTGGCTGTCAAGGCGGCAATGTATGAAGCCTTCAGTGGCTGCCGTAACGGAATATTGTCAAATGTTGTTTCACAAAACCCGAAGAAATTGTGGTTGTATGTAAAGACTGTTAAGAACAAAGTTAGCGTCAAAATCACTCGTGGGTGAGGCAGAAACTGCAACTGAGTATGGCAAACCAAATCAGAAATCCAGAATGAGATTTTCACTCTGCAGCGGAGTGTGCGCTGATGTGAAACTTCCTGGCAGATTAAAACTGTGTGCCCGACCGAGACTCGAACTCGGGACCTTTGCCTTTCGCGGGCAAAGGTCCCGAGTTCGAGTCTCGGTCGAGCACACAGTTTTAATCTGCCAGGAAGTTTCAAATCAGAAATGCTTACCCCCGTTTTCAAAAATTTCTGTACAAAGGAAACCCCAGGAGTGTTGCCCCAATTTAATCCTTGTATCATTGAAAAGATGAGTAAAGTAAGTCTAGCACCATTGGCGTTGAGAAACAGCTGAAATCATTAAAACTGAGCAAAGCACCAGCACCCATTGGATCTCGTCAGATTCTACAATGAATTTGCGACTGAGTTAGCCCCTATAATCTATCGTAGATCCCTCGAAGAAACAACTGTGCCCCCTAGTTGGAAGAAACAACAGATCTCACCCATTTACAAGAAAGGTAGTAGAAGTGATTCACAAAACTACCGTACAATATCCTTGATAGCGATTTGTTTTAGAATCTTAGAATATATTCTGAGTTAATGTGGTGCCTCGAACAGAATGGCCTCTTCCATGCCAACCAGCATGGATTCCGTAAACATCGATCATGCGAAACCCAACTCGCCCTTTTCTCACGTGACATACTGAAAGTTTTGGATCAAGGCAGTCAGCTGGATGCAGTGCTTCTTGGTTTCCGTATAGTATTTGACTCAGTATCACGCCTATGCCCACTGTCAAAAGCACGGTCGTATGGGACATAAAGTGAAATTTGTGACAGAATGAGCATTTCTTGGGAGGGAGGATGCAGCAAGTTATCTTGGATGGAGTCATAGTCAGATGTAGAAGTAACTGTGGCCTTGCGGACAATAGTAATAGTAACCTCAGAATTTTTGCAGATAATGCAGTCATCTATAACGAAGTACTGTCTGAAAGAAGCTGAGTAAGTATTCAGTCAAATCTTGAAGATTTCAAAGGTGTGCAAAAACTGGCAACTCGCTTCAAAGTTCAGAAATGTAAGACTGTTCATTTCACAAAACGAAAAAACATAGTATTCTATGACTACGACATTAGTGAGTCACAGTAGGAATCGGTTAACTCGAACAAATACCTGGCTGTAATACCATGTGGCGATACGAATTGGAATGAGCATATAGGCTCAGTCGTGGGTAAAGCAGATGCAAGACTTTGGTTTATTGGTAGAATACTGGGGAAATACAGTCAATCTACAAAGGAGATTGCTTACGAATCACTCGCCCAACCGGTTAGAGAATTTTGCTCAAATGTGTGGCACTCGTACCGAATAGGACAAAACGGGATATCAAACGTAGGGTATACAGAGAAAGGCAGCACGAATGGTCACAAATTTGTTTGATCCTTAGGAGTGTCTCACAGAGATGCTGAAACAACTGGGCTGGAAGACTCTCGAAGATAAACGTAAACTATCCCGAGGAAGCCTACTTGGAAAGTTTCGAGAACCGGCTTTAAATGATTCTAGGACTATACTGCAAGCCCCTACAAATCGCTCCAGTAGGGATCGTGAGGACAAGATTACGATAATTACAACACGCACGGAGTCATTCAAACAATCATTCTTCTTGAGCTCCATTCTTGGATGCAATTGCAAAAAGAAAACCCTGATAACGGGTACAGTTGGATGTGCCTCTCGCAGTGGTTTGCATAGTGGGTGTGTGTGTGTGTGTGTGTGTGTGTGTGTGTGTGTGTGTGTGTGTTTGGAGATTAAGGGCGCTCAACGCCGAGTTTATCAACGCCCTTACACACATTGAAAGAAACGAATGTGCGTAAAATGACTAAAACAGTCACCCAGTGAGGAAGAAACCTGTAAGGTTACACTCTTTCACTCACTTCCCTCTCACTAGCGATGACCCACACAATCACTCCAGATGTAGATGAAACACACATCCACAGTTACCTCGCAAACGGCACATTTGCTGCCCTAAGTTACTAGAACGCTGTCGCTTCTACAAGTATTATCGTATACTTTCACCCCTGTCAGTTTTCGCTACTAATTCGCACCCTGAGTACAAAATTTGCACCTTGTTGCCTGTGATGCCCCCCTCAGCTTGCCGCCCCAAAAGGCCACTTGGACCTTTAACCTTTCCCCCTAGGCTTAAACCAAGTAGAATTTTATTTGGAAGTCCGTTAGAAATAAATGGCTTTGAGAACTCATTTCTGCAGTGTCCTTCGGGTATAGAAAATGGCTGCAAGGAAAATCGATTGAAGTGTGGTATTTCGAGAAGCTGCGGCGTACAAAGAAACATTCGTTGTCTGGAAAATGTCGAGAGTGTATTAGTAGCACAGTCCAAAATATCTGCCTTTGTACGAAGATACTCAACAAGTTATCTCTTAGTGTAATCGCGAGTACGAATCTCATGAATTTCATTCACAATACGCACGTAAGAACGTAAGAGGAAATGTTTTAGTACTGTCTTAAGAGATCACAGGGACAGTCATGAAGAAAGAGCAGGGGTTGCTGGGATTTTCGTACGCTTGTTAATTTTCTATCCCAATCACTTCCTGTATTATATTCTGGTGAAATCAGCACGTGTCGAGTTTGAATGAAGAAACTAATTAAGAAACGAAGCACAGTGGCTCTTAGGTTCATACAGATTTTTCTAATTGCTTCAGTGTCTTCTAGTCCGTGAAATGGAATTCTATGTATGACAAGATATCGTACTTTTTGTTTGCGTCTGATAAGAAAATAGCAAATTTTCATGTCATTTTTTCAGAGGGAATGTTTTCGAAGTCGACACTCCGCATTTCAAAATTTAGCAGCTCCGTCCGAAACAAAGTTAACTTCGACCATAGACATGTTTTGTTTACCGTTAACACATTTGTGACATCGAGGCCTCTGCTATACCACCTTTGGTGAGTTAATTAGATATCTCGAATACAAATAATTTTATTGTGATTTTTTTAAGAATATTAACGTCGTTTGTTCTACAGTTTCGCGTGTCATTAATATCTGTGAATTCTCAAAGAAAATACAGTTAGACTGTGAAGATACAGTGTCTTTTCCTACATAGGTCAAGAGGAATGAGACTAGATTCCTGACTAGGACGTACTGTGTTAAAAAACTTTGTTTAATTGCCTTAAGGCGGCTATAGCACTTGCTATAATCTGAATTTACGGAACAGAGGATAGTGGAGCGATTGAAACTTCGGTGATGTGTTTAAATTCTGCAAATAATGGCTTTTCCATAATCACATACTGCAGACTCGCAATATTTTCTTTTTACAGCTGACGTCATATGTTTCTTTTGCATTCAAGCTCGACAAGGATTAGTTTCAGCAAAATGATGATTTACAGCAGACTGATAACATTGTCCTTTTGGAACTGGGCACACAAAGTGTCCTCATTCGAAGTTTCACCAAAATGATAATGCATGAGGTGTCAAGTGTGTGTAAAATATCTACAGTACAGTAACTTGTAAAATATTCGCAGGGATATAAAATACGAAAGCGTACGAAAATCGAAACATATTTACTAGTAACTCTTTCTGTTGCCAAGAAGTAACCTCATTTCGTTCTGGACTTGTAATATCGCTGATAGTTTCAGATGTTTCACCATAGCACCTGGATAAGCGATGGAGAGTGTTCCGCGTAGGTGTAAAAGCTGAAGTTTATTTTAAGATATTTGTGTACGAGTCTAGTGTTCTATTATGCGAGTAGAAAATTAATAAAAAGTGTCCATCGTGTCATTTGGTCTTTTTTTGATTAACTATGTTGCGTCGGTTGATACACTCTGTGCTGATCCGTAATGCCCTATCATGAAGCAAGGCCAGTATGGAAGTGACCAATAATGTGAAAGGCACAGTCGTAAGAGTTGATGATTTTTTAATTTTAGGAAATTTCACTCTACAGTACTCTCACTACGCGGTAGAAAGGCTTATATGTTTGTGTTAATGGCAAAGACGTACAGTGCACGCTCATTTCCTGATGTCTCGGCGTCATAGCGAGCAGCTTTGGGCTACTAGTGTTATGCTCCATCGTTAAGTAGCAAACAAGACTGTGTGCAGTAGCGAGCGTAGTTTAATACTGTGTTTTATTTTGCTATGGTGTGTCAAGTTTTCTCATTGTAAAATGAATTTTCTTAATTGGTCCATAGTGGACATTACCTGCGTCTCATTATCGGTGAGGAAAGATTCCTGTTCATAGTGAGGCCTGCTTTTGTAGATGCTCATTATTAAGCACAACTATGCCGTAGAAGTGCGCTGTTAGGATAAGACTTGCTGTTTCACACCCTCCTCTCCCCGTGTCACTGTATTTACGAGGCGGAGAATACTCCTCTTCGCTAAAATCAGACAGTAGTTCCATTCATTATAGGGTATAGATGTTCGCTTATCTTACATTCCAGCATTGTATTCACACTTTCCACCATTTAGTTGAGCCATATACATAAGAAGCGTAGTCATAGAATTTTAACTATCACTTCGAAAAAACTAAGGTTACATAATTTTTTGTTTGCTGGTTGGCTATAGCTCTACTTGTATATGCATACATACCTTGCAAACCACTCTGAACTCGTCTCCAAGGGCTGTTGTGGCGGAATGGACAGGTGTTAGTGTCTCCTAGACCGTACAGAAAGGTGTCATTGACACGGATCAAGATATAGACGCAAAAGACTACGATTGTACAATAGCCAGTGATCACTGTTCTATCGAGCAAGAACAACATTCAGATGAACTTCAGCACAATTTTGATGTGGATCGGCCTGTCTCCCCAACAAAATACTTAGTTTTAGTTAAAATCAAATGTGTTTTGAGTGGTGATTAAGAAAAATGTAGATCCCAATACTGAATGTCAATTTTGTTGACTTTTTATACGTATTGAGTGGAATCTTTATGTGAATTTAGTTTTATGGAAATGTAGTTGCAACAAAGATAATACAATTTTTCGGAATGAAAAATTCTGTTTTCTAACAGTCCATTCACGTGTACTATTTAAAAAAAAAAAACTCGAAAATGTATGTAATTTTTTATGATAAATAGTTAAATGCTGCATGCTTTATTTCGTGCAATAAAATAAACAAACTTCATTTAGACAACACGTATAATGTCGGTTTAAACGTAGGGAACCCAGAGGCCCACCTCGCAGTAGACGTTACAGAAACGTCACCCCGTGAGTTACGGCTAAATGCCTCCCTGTGTGCTGAAATTAGCCAAATCTTCTCTTCGCGATCCCTACGTGAGCGATACGGAAGAGGATTCAGAGTATCTTCAGGTGATAAAATTGAATGTCGTAGTGGTGATTCATTTACAGTAGCGGCGGAAATGTTGCAGCCGTGTCAGGTTAATCCAGATGACTAAAGCAGTCTTCGACAGCAGCGCGGACATGTTGCAACTGTGTCAGACCAATCCATTAGACTTCTTTAGCCGGCTGCATTGGCCTGACACAGCTGGCGACAGTTATGCTCCTCCCGAAAATGAATTATACCCGTTAATCTACCGTGTCAGCGGGCTGCGCCGGGAAGCGGCGTACCACGGTGCAATGGTGCGGGGATTTCACTGTGTCAAGCGTGCAGACATATTAAATAAAAAAATTAATGGCTTAACTCTATTTTTCCGAGGTCTCCATCAAAAGTGTGTGAGTAGCCTTCGTACATACTGATAGTGGCATAATCTCGGCGGCTTGCCATTCAAACGGCCACAACAACAGCACGACACTCCTCACATTCAGTATTTCTTGTCAGACCTACAATAGTGTTAAATCTCTGTATTTGTCTCGCACAGTTCTGAATTCTGATATTTAGTGGAAGAAAGAAAGGTCATAGTTAAGTTAAATAATGTTAATGCTTGGATTTTAGTGATTAACAAAGTTGCAAAAAATGCGTTAGCCTCTGTTTCGTGAAGCACTTGTCACTCACTATTCGTCTGGGTGAAAAGAGGTACGAATACCTTTAACGGATAGAAAGTTACGCAGGGTGGAAAATTTAGCTCTTGCATCCTGCCTGCGTATGTGCGGAAATAAGCACATTCTTTGATGGAAGTTTGCCACTCTTTTGTAGCCAAAGTACTATAAACTTGGAAACTGTTGAATAAGAACTAGACAACTAACTACAGTTCCACCATGTAATGCCCACTTAAAGACAAGAAAGATTTCTAACAATATAATCATTATGTAACGAAAGTCATAGTGTAGCAGTTACACAGCTAATAGAGAGTAGGTGAGAATTTCAAGTGAACAACAATAAGGCAGAATAAGCTGAATCAGACAAAAGTCAATATCATACAAGAAAGTACACAGAAAATTTATTAAAATGAAAAAGTTGAAAATAAGAGAAAAGTGTAACAACAATAACTTACATTGATTACACACCAGGTTTCATCGGTTATGATTGCTGTTGGCACATAACCAGCTATGGAGAAGAATGTTTCAAGCATTCCAAGCTGGTTCTAAATGTTGGTATTGTTAAAGATATTTATAAGAAATGCAGAGAGAGTTAGTAATAACAATAACAGTATTCTGCAAGTGCCTGTAATGCCGGATAAGATGTACAAAAATGCAGAGTATGTAAGAATGGTGCTGACAGATGATGCCATTTTAACAGAAATGGTTAAAGCTGGAGGTTGAGCAAAACTGAAGGAACACACAAAATGGTTTCCCAGTCAACCCTGGTACAAAGAAATCTAACTCATCAAAACTGGGATACCTTGGAAATTATTTTACTTAATATAAATGACAAATTAAAAAAAACTGAGTCTACCAGCCCCCTCTGACTAATGTACAACACATTCACTAAAATTATCGCCAAGTGCATTGGAAAAATGATGGTTCATAACCAGGCATGGGAACTATTTGGTTTTAGATGTGGAAATTGTCCACTAGAACCTTTGAAAATTCTGAATAAACTTATAGAACATAGCTGTGACTATGAACTACCACTTTGTCAAAGATTCATAAATTGTTACTCAGTTTTAACAAAATCAGCTCTCAAAGCCTTTGATAAATAAGAGATAGATTCAGCCTATGTTAGAATACTGAAAAATCTGATGTCAATGCTACAGCTCACGTTAGACCTTCATTTTGATTGTGGGAAATTCTGAACTAAAAGAAGAATCGGGCAAGGAGATTCTATATTGTCCAAACTATTTAAGCTGCCTTTGAGGAAGTTTTCAGACCGTAAACCACAAAACACTGCACTAATATAACACGTCTTAAACATCTCTGTTTCACCTCTGTTTCAGATAAACTTCAATAATGAAAGCAATAGAAAAGTTTGGAAATCAGTCTAAAATAATATATAAATAACACATTGAAATGAAAATAGTATGAAGTAGCATTGAAGTTGTGGAATTAGTTGAGTCTTAGCATACAGAGCAGCTGAAGACAGCCAAACATATAAACAGAAAAGGAAAAATGGCTTGACATTTTTTTGGTAAAGTAAATAGAAACTGGAAATATAAATTCTTGATGTGACTCAAATGGAATTTTTGTGATCAGCGTATACAACAGTTTTTTTTCTAAAGGCTTGGATTTTCACTGCAAAGCTGATCGCAAAACTGAGGGTTGGTCAGTGTGCAATAGAGAGATGTATACAAGGAATTACTGACAAATACAGGAAAATAAACACACAGACAGTGGCGAGACCAGAGTAGAACAAGTAATCATAACTGAACTGAAAATAAAATGAAAGGGGGGGGGGGGGGGGAGGGAGGGCATGTAGGAAGGTGAATTGATCGCATAGGAAACAGAGAAGTTCCCAAGAGAGGAAAAAAAGAAATCAATGATATCATTTGAATACATACCGGAGTACGAGGAATGTTTATAGCTGAGGATCATAATATATGGAGACATATCCAGCAACAAATGTCAAATGGTGCATGATGATGCATTGTGATATCGTATGAGTCGAAACAACATGTATTAGATAAAAAAAAGCTCTGTAGGGAATGAAGTCAATCTACAATGGAGATTGCTTGCAAATCATTCATGTAACCAACCTTAGAAGATTGCTAAAATTTGTAGGGTCCATATCAAATACGACTGATGGAGTACATTGAATGTATACAGAAAAGGGCACCAAGGATACACAGGTTTGTTGAACCCATGTGAGACTGCTGCAGAGATGCTGAACAAACTGAAACGGCAGACATTTGAAGATAGATGCAAAATATCTCACAAAAACCTACTTATAAAGATTAAAGTACCGGCTTTAAGTGATTACTCTGCGAATGTACTACATACAGTCCCTGGTGTATCAGTCCTGGCCAGCCAGTGTCGCCGTGCGGTTCTAGGTGCTTCAATCTGGAGCCACATGACCGCTATTGTCGCAGGTTCGAATCCTACCTCGAGCATGAATGAGTGTAATGACCTAACGTTAGTTAGGTTTAAGTAGTTCTAAGTCTAGGGGACTGATGACCTCCGATGTTAAGTCCCATAGTGCTCAGAGCCATTTGACCATTTTTTGTATCATTCCTGTAGGGCTTGAGAGGCCAAGTTTAGATTCATTGCGGTGCACACAGACTCATTTAAATATTCATGTTACCCATCCTCAATACATGAATGGAAAGGGTAGAATCCCAAACGACTGGTGCAATGGGAAGTACCATCTGCCATGCACTTCAATGGTTTGCAGAATATGTATGTAGGTGTTGATGCAGACATATAAAAAGAGTTCTAGAACTTACAAATACAGATTTTTTTTTCATAAAAATAGCATTCTAATTGGTATGGGATGATTGGAGAATTGAAACCAGATAGGTAATGAAAATGGGGAAGTTAAGATTGTGAAAACTGTGTAGTAATGATTTCTCTCAAGATTTAAACATGTTACCAGCCAGTCCTCTTTATCTTTTCCATCACAAAAATATCATGACTAGTTTTTGGTGAAGACTGCTTTTACTTTTGTGTGTGTGTTTTAGAGAGAGAGAGAGAGAGATACACTTCGTATCAGTTCTTTATGTAGTTGACACATGCTTCATACTGTTTCAGTGATTAGCACGCCGCTGGGACCTGAGCCAACAACATTGCAGTGTCCATCATGTCACAAGACTGTAACAACTGAGATAAGATACAGAAGCAACACAAAAACACACGTAGTAGCAGTTCTTCTTTTTGTCTTCCTGTAAGTATTTAACGGGCTTACCAGTTTTACTTATTTCAAAATGTAGGATTAGTGTGTCCTGCTTAAAACTGTGCACATCAAAAATTTTATTTATCAGTTATTCTATTAATTAGATTTAAGTCCACATACATTGTGTCCTTTCAGTTACAAGTGATCTGACAACAGTTTACAGAAATAAAGCTGCTGTAGGGCTTAACAGTGACTAGTGCAATAAGTACACATGAGAGGCACTGGATGCTGTGGTACATACAATTTTCCAAGAATACAGGGTGTTACAAAAAGGTACGGCCAAACTTTCAGGAAACATTCCCCACACACAAATAAAGAAAAGATGTTATGTGGACATGTGTCCAGAAACACTTAATTTCCATGTTAGAGCTCATTTTAGTTTCGTCAGTATGTACTATACTTCCTCGATTCACCGCCAGTTGGCCCAGTTGAAGCAAGGTAATGTTGATTTTGGTGCTTGTGTTGACATGCGACTCATTGCTCTACAGTACTAGCATCAAGCACATCAGTACGTAGCATCAACAGTTTAGTGTTCATCACGAACGTGGTTTTTCAGTCAGTGCAATGTTTACAAATGCGGAGTTGGCAGATGCCCATTTGATGTATGGATTAGCACAGGGCAATAGCCGTGGCGCGCTACGTTTGTATTGAGACAGATTTCCAGAACGAAGGTGTCCTGACAGGAAGACGTTCGAAGCAATTGATCAGCGTCTTAGGGAGCATGGAACATTCCAGCCTATGACTCACGACTGGGGAAGACCTAGAACGACGAGGACACCTGCAATGGACGAGGCAATTCTTTGTGCAGTTGACGATAACCCTAATGTCAGCTTCAGAGAAGTTGCTGCTGTACAAGGTAACGTTGACTACGTCACTGCATGGAGAGTGCTACGGGAGAACCAGTTGTTTCCGTACCATGTACAGCGTGTGCAGGCACTATCAGCAGCTGATTGGCCTCCACGGGTACACTTCTCTTCTGTGAATGGTTCATCCAACAAAGTGTCAATCCTCATTTCAGTGTAAATGTTCTCTTTACGGATGAGGCTTCATTCCAACGTGATCAAATTGTAAATTTTCACAAACAAGATGTGTGCGCTGACGAGAATCCGCACGCAATTGTGCAATCACATCATCAACACAGATTTTCTGTGAACGTTTGGGCAGGCATTGTTGGTGATGTCTTGATTGGGCCCCCTGTTCTTCCACATACACTCAATGGAGCACATTATCATGATTTCATACGGGATACTCTACCTGTGCTGCTAGAACATGTGCCTTTACAAGTACGACACAACATGTGGTTCATGCACGATGGAGCTCCTGCACATTTCAGTTGAAGTGTTCATACGCTTCTCAACAACAGATTCGGTGACCGATGGATTGGTAGAGGCGGACCAATTCCATGGCCTCCATGCTCTCCTGACCTCAACCCTCTTGACTTTCATTTATGGGGGCATTTGAAAGCTCTTTGTCTACGCAACCCCAGTACCAAATAGACACTCTTCGTGCTCGTATTGTGGACGGCTGTGATACAATACGCCATTCTCCAGGGCTGCATCAGCGCATCAGGGATTCCATGCGACGGAGGGTGGATGCATGTATCCTCGCTAACGGAGGACATTTTGAACATTTCCTGTAACAAAGTGTTTGAAGTCACGCTGGTACATTTTGTTGCTGTGTGTTTCCATTCCATGATTAATGTGATTTGAAGAGAAGTAAGAAAATGAGCTCTAACATGGAAAGTAAGCGTTTCTGGACACATGTCCACGTAACATTTTTTCTTTCTTTGTGTGTGAGGAATGTTTCCTGAAAGTTTGGCCGCACCTTTTTGTAACACCCTGTATAATAACAGAATTCGGGTATTCATTGTCATATAAAATTCAGTAAATTAAGGTTGCAAAGCCAGAAAATGTGCTTACTCAACAACACACATCACATGACTCTTATCTGTTGTCCCTATTTGTCTATGACTTCCCCCACTACCTTAGACTATGATTTGCACCAGCATATCTGATTCTCAAACGTCACTTCTTTACATCTCTTTCTGGCCTGTTACATGCTGTGTTAACCTTGCTTCATTGCAGATAATAGACAAAACTATTAAACAATGCAAAATCGAGGATGGAATGTAACAATATCAGAGAAGGAAAGTTGCTACTCACCATATAGCAAAGCCCTGAGTCACGATAGGCACAACAAAAAGATTCATACATTAAAGCTTTCGGTCATAAGGCCTTTGTCAGCAGTAGATACGCATACATGTATACAAAAGCGCTGGCAGGTCGATAGACACACAAACAAACACAAACATACACACAAAATTCAAGCTTTCGCAACAAACTGTTGCCTCATCAGGAAAGAGGGAAGGAGAGGGAAAGACGGAAGGAGGTGGGTTTTAGGGTGAGGGTAAGGAGTCATTCCAATCCTGGGAGCGGAAAGACTTACCTTAGGGGGAAAAAAGGACAGGTATACACTCGCGCACACACACACATATCCATCCACACATACAGACACAAGCAGAAATATTTAAAGACCAAATATGTCTGCTTGTGTCTGTATGTGTGGATGGATATGTGTGTGTGTGCGAGTGTATACCTGTCCTTTTTTCCCCCTAAGGTAAGTCTTCCTCCTTCCGTCTTTCCCTCTCCTTCCCTCTTTCCTGATGAGGCAACAGTCTGTTGCGAAAGCTTGAATTTTGTGTGTATGTTTGTGTTTGTTTGTGCGTCTATCGACCTGCCAGCGCTTTCGTTCGGTAAGTCACCTCATCTTTGTTTTTATATATAATTTTTCCCACGTGGAATGTTTCCCTCTATTATATTCATACATGTATACCATGTATACATACATACATACATGCACGCACGTGCACGCCCGCGCACGCAAGTGCAAGACTGCACACGCACACGCGCACACACACACACACACACACACACACACACACACACACACACACACTCACACACTCACACTCAGCCAGCTCTCTGACACCGTAGGTGTGTGTGTGTGTGTGTGTGTGTGTGTGTGTGTGTGTGTGTGTGTGTGTGTGTGTGTGTGTGTGTTGTACAATCTTTTTATTGTGCCTATCGCGACTCAGCATCTCCGCTATATGGTGAGCAGCAACTTTCCTTCTCTGGTATTGTTATAGACAAAATTATCTTTGTGATAGCAAAGATATGGTTATTGCAGTTCATATGCAAAAAGTATCGGATATAAATTGAGTAATGTGAGTCATCTTGTTTAGTGTGTGATCATTAATGTCTACTTCAGGCTGTTGTTTCTTGTTTGGAACTGCATAATACGTGTTAAGACTTATTTGCTGTTGGCCTGTACAGCTATCATCAGAGCTGTGCCTGGTAAAAATGAATTATGCCTTTGGTTCGTATGGTTGTGTCAACAGCAAACTTTAGTTTTTGAACCAACCTTTAAAGTCATTGGCAAATCACTTACATAGTTTAAGAACAGGAGCAGACCTATATGTGATTCTTAGTTTCCTCCATTACGAAGTTAGTTTCATTCCTTTCACATGGTATGGCACTGACCCTACCTTCTTTCTGTTATGAACTGGTCTTCATCCATGCAAAAGGGATTCCTTTACAGCTGCAACATTTTAATTTTCCAAGTCTACACAGGCAAATGTTTTGATGAGGTTGCAGAATATCCCAACTGGATAATTTGCCTTATTTAGCTCTTCCAGAACTTTATTTTTGGGTCTTACATGTCTTTCTTGTGGAAAATTCTTTATGTAAGTAGAACCTGGGAGACGGTTAACAGTTTCTACTCACAAAAGTGACTCAGTAATTATCATAAATAACTTCCTCAAAGCTATTTTTAAAAAAGACTGGAAGGGTAAAATGCCTCCTTAATTAGGGGACTGTTTTCTGTAGTTACATTCAGAGGAATGTTACTACATCGCATTTAAGTCTGTTAGAAAATATGCCCTGAGTCAATGATAGATTACTACAGATTACAATGGCAACTTAAGGGTAGTCGCGTCATTTAGTGGCTGTAGTAGGATAGAAGATGACTTAGGTAGCTTTTCTATTTGGTGTGATGAATGGCAACTTGCTCTAAATGTAGAAAAATGTAACTTAATGCAGAGAAGTAGGAAAAACAGTCCCATAATGTTTTATTGCAGCATTGATAGTGTGCTGCTTGACACTATTTAGGCGTAACATTGGAAAGTGATGTGAAATGGAATGAGCCCATAAGGACGGTAGTAGGGAAGGTGAATGGTGGAATTCAGTTTATTGAGGGAATTTTAGGAAACTATAGCTCATCTATAAAGGAGACCTCTACAGAACACTGTTGCGACCCATTCTTGAGTACTGATTGAGTGTTTGGGGTCCCTACCAGCTCAGATTAAAGGAAGACATCAAAGCAATTCAGCGACACTTCGCTAGATTTGTTATCAGTAGGTTCAGTCAGCACATGAGTATTGTGGCAATGGTTTGTGAACTCAAATGAGAATCCCTTGAGGGGAAGATGTTCTTTTCACAAAACTTGACAGAGAAAATTTAGAGAACCAGCATTTGAAGCTGACTGCAGAATGGTTCTACTGCTACCAATATACATTTCATGGAAGGTTCATGAAGATAAGAGAAATTAGGGCTCATAGGAGACACATAGATTGTTGTTTTTCCCTTGTTCTATTTGCGAGTGGAACAGAAAAGGAAATGACTAGTAGTGCTGCAAGGTACTCTCCCTCATGCACCATATGATGGTGGAGTATGTATATAGATGTAGCAGCAGCACACAGTTTTAATAATCTTCTGAAGACACCACCAGTTTACATTTTTTAGCGGCCTAATTAATTTTGTAATCTGCTTAGACCTGTTTTGATATTGAAACCCACTTTTGTTGATGAATCATATAGTGCATTTGTATTTGGATGTTTATTGATGAGTGCAGTGTTCATTGACACTGTGAACAGAAGTAAATATTAATTTTGGTACCCAGTTATTTTGTAGGAATTCGATTTCATTTACACTGTTATTTTTCTTGTGTTTGAAAGCGGAAATCTAAGTAACACAGCCAGAGGAGATAAGGAAAAGATGGCAAGAGTACTGTGGCAAACTAATAAATGCAACAAATAGTGATGGAAAGATAACAGACGTATGGTGGGGGGGGGGGGGGGAAATGGACTTGCATAAACAAAAAGATATTAGGACGTTAGAAGTGCAACTAGTGATTAGAAGAATGAAAACGAGAAAGGCACGTGGGATAGATGAAATAACTGTTGGAATGATAAAGGCAGCTAAACCTACTGGATTTCAGTGTTTACATAGCCTGCTAAGATACGTGTAGACTAAAAACTGTGTGCCTGAAGAATTGGCAAATGACCAAAGATTTTTGTGGCAGCATAATTCACCCCTTTCTGTGCCAAAGTGAGATTTAATCCAGAATAGTGAAAATCATCCTTTCTTACAGTGTTGTAGCTGTGAACTTCACTGATCTTTTTGAAATGGGATGGGTTATTAATGACAAATTTCATAAGGGAATATATGTATTGTGAAGGTACTGTGAATATTCTGAGTTCCTTAAATAAATGTCTGCAAGGTGATCTTGGGTGGGCTCCAGCTATTATGCTGATTACACGCCTTTGTGCAATGAATACTTTCTCTCTTAATGATGAATTGCCCCAAAATATGATGCCATACAAAAGCAGTGAATAAAAATAGGCATAGTAGGTTAATTTACTGATATGTTTCACCAAAATTTGCAATAACCCTAATAGCATAAGTAGCTGAACCTAACCGTTTCAGCAGATCATCAATGTGTTTCTTCCAATTAAACTTCTCATCAATGCACACACTCAGAAATTTTGAGTATTCTACCTTAGCAACAGACTTCCATTCATAGTCTCTATTTATCAATTGTGTTATGCCAATTACAGTACGGAATTGTATAAACTGGACATTGGACACAATATTTAGTATGAGGCAATTGATGGAAAGATATTGGGTGTATGGGAAAGATCTGTTGATAACATTCATTGACTTACTGAAAGCATATGATAGTGTCCCCAGAGGAAAGGAGTGAGGAAGTTTGAAGAGAAAGGGAATTGGAAAACTTTTAAAACTAACAATCAAAATTCTTCAAGCATTGTATGATAAAAACTTCAACTGTGTCCAGCCCCAAGTGGGAGAGCTAAATGGTGTAGGAATGTTATGGGGTTGAAACAACAAAGTGTGTTGTCACCATTATTATTTTTTAATGATGGTAAATGAAATCATGAAAGAGACAGAAGCATCTCATAGAGATGAAGTTATTGCTATTTGCCATTGATACTGTGTTGTGGGGAATGACCAGGAAGGTTACACAACAACTACTAGATATTAAACAAAAAAAAAAACAAAAAACAAAAAACAAAAAATCAAGAAATATGGCATGAAATGCAGAACTATGATAGTGACCAAAGGAGACAGAGAAGGGGAAGTGCAAATTTATATTAAAAGTCAGGAAATTGAAACAGCAGACACCTTTAAAAATTTAGGACATTAGATAACACAGAATGCAAAAATGCAGAATGAATTAGCAAAAGGGCACAAAAGTAAATGTATTTTACCAGTATGCGAGGCTCCTAGTCTGGTGAAGTGAGAGGGGTGGGGGGATGAAGTTAAGGAATTGCTGTAGAAGATGTAATTTATATCCATATTGTCATATACATCAGAGGTCTGTACAGTGACAAGAAGAGAGGAGAGGAGAATCCAAGCCATTGAAATGAAATTCCTACGTAGTATGTTAGGTGAAACAAGGACAAGCAGAGTGAGAAATGAAGATGTTGGGAGGAAATTGGAGTAGAAAAACTGAATGATAGAACTGAGATAGTTAACTTGATAAAACCAGTTTAAGAAGAAGGAAGCAGGATTGGAACAAAACTGTTACGGAAGAAGAATGTTTGAAAGGCAGGTGAAATGGAGAAGTACTATAAATGTCCCAGTGTGGCATGATAGTGAAGATGATAACTGTAGGATTTTAAAAAACTGGTGGTAATGGAATGTCAATTTTTGATTAACCTCATCCTCTGAATTAGATAGAGCTCTCTCTTCTAACACAGGGCACTTTAATCCCAGGTGTTATCCATCCCTTGGCATTTTACTTAATTTTTATCTGACTTGTTTTATGGGAAAACAGTCCTCAAAGTGCTTTAGGAATACATGTAAGAAAGAGTTAAATTATGCATTTGCACAGTCTACTTCATAAATCTCTTGCCAGCATTCTTTCTATATGTTTTTAATAAACACCATGATTGAGTCATTGTTCATTTCTATGATACATAATTGTTTTTCTATGAAGTGAAATCAACTAGTTAGTGTGTTTTATTCTTAATATTTAGCTATTGCCTTTACATCCAAATCAGTGACAGTAATTGGAGCTGAAATAAAATTAATGACTCCTGGACTGTGTCCAGCAATCCTTATTGGAAACTGTATTGTGATAAATAATCTAAAATTGGACCCCAGCAACTCTAGTTGTACTCTAGCAGCTCTTTCTGACAAAAAATCAGTGTTAGTCATCAAAAATAATGAATCCTCTAGTTAGAGTGAAAAAACAGGTAAATCCTTCTAAAATTGGCTTTATCTGCAATGTTAAGCTTAAGATATTTCCAAATAAAATAAGTCTCCTTAGTTGTATGCCTAGTTATGATCCTTCATAAAGTATTAATGCCATGTGGAGTGGCCGCGCCCACGTGGCTTGAGGCGCCACATAGTGAACTGCGCGACCCCTCCCGCCGGCGGTTTAACTCCTCCCGTGTGCACATGTGCATGGTTATTACCATAAGTCAGTTTATTACTATTACTATATCTTCGTTGTTTACCAGCCATGGCTGGACAGACTGCATCACAAATACAAAGATTATCAACTAACATTTATACAACGCCATATACAAAATTTATATTACAAATAAAAGTAAATATTTATGCAGTGCACAAAAACACATAGAACATAGAGAAAATGAAATATAACTAAACAGGAAAGTAAAACTTCATAGCAGCAAATGAAAATACCACAAAGCAAAATGTTTACAAAACCATCTAGATCACACACATAAAGTTTCGTTTTGGCAAAATATATACAGGGCTATTACAAATGATTGAAGCAATTTCATAAATTCACTGTAGCTCCATTCATTGACATATGGTCACGGCACACTACGGATACGTAGAAAAACTCATAAAGTTTTGTTCGGCTGAAGCCGCAATTCAGATTTCTGCTGCCAGAGCGCTCGAGAGTGCAGTGAGACAAAATGGCGACAGGAGCCGAGAAAGCGTATGTCGTGCTTGAAATGCACTCACATCAGTCAGTCATAACAGTGCAACGACAATTCAGGACGAAGTTCAACGAAGATCCACCAACTGCTAACTCCATTCGGTGATGGTATGCGCAGTTTAAAGTTTCTGGATGCCTCTGTAAGGGGAAATCAATGGGTCAGCCTGCAGTGAGCGAAGAAACGGTTGAATGCGTGTGGGCAAGTTTCACGCGTAGCCCGCGGAAGTCTACGAATAAAGCAAGGAAGGAGCTAAACGTACCACAGCCGACGGTTTGGAAAATCTTACGGAAAAGGCTAAAGTAGAAGCCATACCGTTTACAATTGCTAGAAGCCCTGACACCCGATGACAAAGTCAAACGATTTGAATTTTCGGCGCGGTTGCAACAGCTCATGGAAGAGGATGCGTTCAGTGCGAAACTTGTTTTCAGTGATGAAGCAACATTTTTTCTTAATGGTGAAGTGAACAGACACAATGTGTGAATCTGGGCAGTAGAGAATCCTCACGCATTCGTGCAGCAAATTCGCAATTCACCAAAAGTTAACGTGTTTTGTGCAATCTCACGGTTTAAAGTTTACGGCCCCTTTTTCTTCTGTGAAAAAAACTTTACAGGACACGTGTATCTGGACATGCTGGAAAATTGGCTCATGCCACTACTGGAGACCGACAGCGCTGACTTCATCTTTCAACAGGATGGTGCTCCATCACACTTCCACCATGATGTTCGGCATTCCTTAAACAAGAGACTGGAAAACCAATGGATCGCTCGTGGTGGAGATCATGATCAGCAATTCATGTCATGGCCTCCACGCTCTCCCGACTTAACCCCATGCGATTTCTTTCTGTGGGATTATGTGAAAGATTCAGTGTTTAAACCTCCTCTACCAAGAAACGTGCCAGAACTGCGAGCTCGCATCAATGATGCTTTGGAACTCATTGATGGGGACATGCTGCGCCGAGTGTGGGAGGAACTTGATTATCGGCTTGATGTCTGCCGAATCACTAAAGGGGCACATACCAAACATTTGTGAATGCCTAAAAAAACTTTTTGAGTTTTTGTATGTGTGTGCAAAGCATTGTGAAAATATCTCAAATAATAAAGTTATTGTAGAGCTGTGAAATCGCTTCAATCATTTGTAATAACCCTGTACTTTAAGTAAAACACAAAATTAAATGTGCAGTTAACTGAGAACATAAAGAAGATTAAATTTAGGCAAAATTATATATAAAACATAACAATATTTATTATTTTGTCCATTCACTAGAGCCACTGTTGAAAAACTCTTCTAAGAATATAGTGGATGTTGTTTCAAGTCCTGAGCGATTTTCTCCGAAATAATTCAAGTGGCAGGGATTTCACTTCTGGAGGCAGTTGATTGTACATTTTTAGGGCGACTGTTGGAAAGCTATCTTGTGTACTTGATAGGCGACACCATGGCACTTCAATGTTCGTCTTACAGCGAGCGTCGTGATTATGTATTTCTTGTCTTATGCTAAAATTCCTTTGATTTTCTTTTATATAAATGAGGCAAAAAAACTACATAATGGCTAAAAACAGACATTATGCCTAGCCTGGTGAAAATAGGCTTACAGTGGTCCAGTCTTTTGCTAGAGGATATGATTCTGATGGCTTTTTTTTTTTTTTGCAATAGCAACACATCTTTGCAGCCTGAGGAGTGTCCCCACAACAACAGTCCATAGCTAATGTGGCTTTGGAAGAGTGCATGGTAGACTATTGTGAGAAACTGATCAGTTATTACCCTCTTCAGCTTCCTCAGGAGGTATATCACACGAGAAAGTTTGGTGCATACATATGCAGTGTGATCATTCATGGAGAGTTTGCTGTCAATCTTGAAGCCCAGTAGTCTGACAGTCTCCATGTTTTCTTGGTCTTCAACGTTGGTTAGACTGCATATCAAATGTTGGGTTTTTTCTTCATTGATCTTCATTTTGTTTATGATGAACCATTCTTTTATTTCTTCAAACATCAAATTTGATGCACCAAGAGCTTCTGCGGCTGTATGTCCTTTGGCAATAAGGGTAGTGTCATCTGCAAACTGCAACATTTGACTATTACAACTCATATCATTGACATATATGAGGAATAGGAGAGGTCCTAAGACTGATCCTTGGGGCACTCCATGTTCCAGTTTTTGTTCAAGAGAAGTTGCTCCATGCACTGATACTACCTGCTTTCGGTTTTCCAAATAAGATTGGAGTGTTAATAGAACAACACCTCCAACACCATAGCATCTTAACTTGGCTATTAGTGTTGTGTGTGAGATGCAGTCAAAGGCTTTGCTAAGGTCACAGAGTGTCAGTGCCACACTCTCTCTCTCTCTCTCTGTCTCTCTCTCTTTTTCTCTTCAAAACTCTGTCGAATCGTTTTTAATAAGTCCAGTGTGGCTGTCACTGTTGATCTCCCTTTGCAGAATCCGTGCTGTGTGTTTTGGAATAAGTTGTTTTCCTCAAAGTAATTCAGTACCTGACAGTGCATCACAGACTCAGTAACTTTGGCTAGTAAGTTAGTTTACATAGTGTGTAAGTTTAGGGACCGATGACTTCAGCAGTTTGGTTCCTTACGAATTCATACGCATTTGAACATTTTTGAAAGTATTAATATACAGACAGTGGTTAGCAGAAAATTTGAAAAAAGCTCCAGATTTATATAAAAAGTTAGACCTTTTCTATTTACACAGGGTGACTTGAAAAAAGGTTCCAATATTTACGAAAGATGTAGTATGCAACAAGTGAAGAGAAAGTTCCCACAAATGTGGGTCATAAACCTCATATCTTCAGAGTTATAGTATATTACTACTACTACTGTCAGTGATCACCATGTCTTTGCACTACTCTTTACAACATGTGCTTGATGTAACCACCACTCACTGCAATATAGCCTTCCACCCTACACCTCATAGAATCACGCATTCATTGGAACACCCGTCATTGTTGCCAGATTGCATTATAGGCAATGAACACATGTTCCCTTAGTGTATCCACATCATTTATAGGGATCACATACACCAAGGTCTTTACATGCCCCCAAAGCCAAACATCCACAGGGTTCAAGTCAGCAGAATGGGCAGGCCAAGGTATTGGCCCTCCCTGACATATCCATTGCTCCTGATAGACTCATGGTAGGTGTCACCTCATCCAAAGTTGAAAATGGGCTGGTGCTCCATCATGCATGTACCACATTTGCAATTGTTCATGTAATGGTACATTCTTCAGCAACAGAGGTAAAAGATTCCAAAGGAAATGAAGATACCAAACACCATTCAAAGTGTTGTGTAGAACTTAAGGACCTAGCAATCTGTCCCCACAGATGCCTGTTGAAACATTGATACTAAATGTGTGCTGATGTCTTGTCTCTCTTAAAGTGCACATGGATTGGCATCAGTCCATACACACATATCATGGTAATTTATGATACTGTCTCTCATGAAGCCCACCTGATCAGTAAATAACACTTTCACCGTGAACTGTTGATTATGTGCACACATTTGGAGAAACCACTGGTAGAACTGCAATAATGGCAGAGCTTGGACTTGCTGCACATGGCAGGGATAGAGCAACTGTTCATGGAGGACTGTCCAGGTAACACATGTAGCAACACCTTCAGCTGTAACTATTCTTTGGACACTTGTTCCAGGGTTGACTTCCACATGTTCTTGTAACCGTTGCTTCATACCAGGTGTGAGAGTTGTTTGAGATCTGCCACAACCCCGTGTTCATGGTTCAAAGGATCCTGTTTCCAAAAGTCACTGGAACAGGGTACTAAAATGTTTACAGATGGTGTATGGTGTTGGGCATGTTTGGCAACATACAGTTTACATGCCTGTAGGCCACTTCCATCTGCTTGCCAGTGGTAGATCATACCTGCCATCTTCTATTTTGAACAGCAGGCCTCCATTGGGAGCTGTACATCCAGTGATGGACACAGAAACAGATTACAGTAATTTACTGCCGTCACAACAAACAATGCACCATAGGAAGGCTACAGGTACACCAGATGAAAATAACATACATGACTGATACACTACATACTGTAGCGCACTGTGGAATACTGTGTGTGTGTTCTTCTGTTGGGTGCATGCTTGATACTGATGCAAACACCTTGTGCTGCATAAACGTGTAGTATGTATGCTGCTTCCTCATTTATCTCATGGCAAAGTGCACGGTTTGCAAGATATGCTCCCCAGATACATGCAGACCATAACTCCGAAGATATAAAGTTTACAAGCAATGTTTATAGGAACTTTCATCCTTCCCTTGATGCGTACTGCAACCTCTGTAAATGTTAGAACCCTTTTCTGGACACCCTGCAAATGAAAACCATTTTAAAATAAAAACTGGCAAAAAAGTGTTGAAGAGACTGAGACAATCAAATACCGTACAACAAAAGAAAGAAAATTTTCATTCTACAGAAAGGCAGTTTCATACATATGCTCAATAAAAGCGCTCTCTCTCTCTCTCTCTCTCTCACTCACTCACTCACACACTCACACACACACACACACACACACACACACACACACATAAATATCCCCTCCATTCATACTCCAACACAACCCTCTACTCTCACGCACTACAGCTCCCATGATCCTTCAGTCAGCCCTAACACATACTATTAAGACTGTTTGCAGTGTGCTACAGTACAACTTATGTTCAGTGAAATGTTCAGATGTGACCTATCTGTTGGAAGAAACCTGTACTCTGTGCATCTAGTACATACCCAGTACATGGATACATGTAAATGACATAAAAATTAATGTAAGAGTATAAAACACAACCATAAATTTGTGAATAGTTATATAATTTATAAAAAGATGGCAAGAGCTAACAAGTGTGAGAATTATCGAAACAGTGGCGTAACAGCTCATGCGTCCAAGTTGTTGATAAAAATAATGCACAGAACAATAGAAAAGAAAATTGTGGATCTGTTAGATGAGGATGAGTTTGGCTGAGGTAAAGGAACCAGAGAGGCAGTTCTGACATTGTGGTTCATAATGGAAGCAGGGCTGAAGAAAAATAAAGACATGTCCATAGGATATGTTGACCTGGAATTAGCATTTGTCAATGTAAAATGGTGCAAGATGTTCGAAATTCTGAGAAAATAGGGCTAAGTTATAGAGAAAAACTGATAATAAGCATTATGCACAATAACTAAGAAGGAACAGTAGATGGGACGACAAGGAACAAAGTACTCGAAGTAATGACAGAAATAAAAGAAATGTTCAAGAGTGGGGTTAAATTTCAAGGTGAAATGATATCACAGAAAAAATTTGCTGTTGACATTGCTGTCATGGTGAAAGTGAAGAAGAATTACAGGATCTGCTGACTGGAAAGTTAAGGAATTCTGCTACCCAGGCAGCAAAGTAACCTATGACGGGTGGAACAAGAGGGACATAAATAGCAGACTAGCAATGGCAAAAAGTGCATGGTATCAACTATACATCTTAATTTGAGAAAGAAATGTCATCTTTGTGGTCTGGACTCATGGTGAATAAACACTCCTTAATTTCCTCCATAATCTCAACTCCTTTTCGAATCTGAATCTCACCTGGTCCTTCTCCAAAACCCAAGCCACCTTCCTGGATGTTGACCTTCATCTTGCTGAAGCTCACGTCCACACCTCTGTCCATATCAAACCCACAAACAAACAACAGTACCTTCACTTTGATAGCTGCCATCCATTCCACATCAAACGCTCCCTTCCCTACAGCCTAGGTATTCGTGGCAAACGTATCTGCTCCAGTGACGAATCCCTCAACAGTTACACCAATAACCTGACCAGTGCTTTCCTATCCCACAACTATCCTGCAGACCTTGTCCACAAACAGATCTCCCGAGCAATACATTCCTCCCCATCCAACAACAATGTTCCTACCCCCAGACCACACAGAAGCATCCCCCTTGTCACCCAATATTATCCTGGCCTCGAATACATCAACAAATTACTCCGCCAGGGATATGACTTTCTCAAGTAAACCCCTGAAATGAGATCATCCCTTGACAAAATTCTCCCCACACCACCCAGAGTTGCCTTTTGTCACCCCCCTAACCTCCATAACATCCTTGTTAAACCCTACAATATTCCCAGACTACCTTCTCTACCCAGCGGTTCCTACCCCTGTAACCGACCCTGCTGCAAAACCTGCCCCCACAACCACCTACTCCAGCCCCGCTACTGGTAAAACATACACAATTCAGGGCAGGGCCACGTGTGAAACTACACGTCATTTATCAGCCGACATGCCTGCACTGCACAGCCTTTTACATCGGTATGACAACAACTAAACTGGCGGAGTGCATGAATGGACACAGACGAACTGTCCGCCCAGGAGATGTCCAATACCCAGTAGCGGAGCATGCCCTCCAGCATAATTCTAGGGACCTAGGAACTTGCTACACCATATGTGCCATTTGGCTTCTCCCACCCAACACCAGTCCCTCTGAACTGCGGAGATGGGAACTTTGCACTCCAACACATACTTTCATCCCGCCATCCCCCTGGACTGAACCTACGTTAAACAACCTCACTCCCATTTACTCTTAAGTCTTCTCCTCTTTCCCTTTCCTCTTTAGCCATTCACACATCTTTTCATCCTACATAGTTGTGTTTATCTTTATACTATATACCTCTTTACTTCTGTATGCATCCTCTTTGGTTTGAAGCTGGCACAGTGCTTACAGTAGAATATCTTTGGCTTCCCTCTGACAACCATGCCTCCATCCTTGCTACCCTCCCTGTTTTCCTTTCCCTGTTGCTTCATAACCTAGGTTGTGAGTAACTGAATCCACTTTCCCGTCTTCCCTTTCTTTCCCCTCTCTCCTCCCTGATGAAGGAACATTTGTTCTGAAAGCTAGGAACGTAAATTTTTGGTTCTGTTTTTTGTGTATCTATCGGCTGTACTGAGCTGAGGTAAGTACTGGCCAGCCCCTCTATCTCTTTGTTAATAAATAACTGAGTATGTAGGATGCAAGTGTTGCTCTCAATATGAAAAGGTTGGCACAGGAGAGGAAATTGTGTTGGGCCACATCAGACCAGTCAGAAGACTGATGACTCAAAAAAATCACTTAATCTGTTATCAAAATACCTGTAATTTATTTTCTCTGCATTACAGGCCACTGAAGGTAGCTAATATGAATAGGTGAAACATGTTTGGCACACTGAGTTGCAAAATATGGATTTTTATCGTATCTGTATGATAAAACATAATGTTCTGTTTGTGTTTAGTATGCTTTCCATCCTGGATATATTCCTTCACATGCAGTGTTCATTTATGTGGCATCTTTATTTCAGTAAATCTGTATCTGATTCAAAGAATTTGGAGTGTACTATGTTCAGTCATTCTGAGAGATTATTTCTTATTGTAGAGTTTATCATGTAATTCTCTTCCATTTTTTATCAATCCACTTTCTTCTATTTTCATTTCCATGAAGCCTCCTTCTTCTCTTCTTTTATTTAGAATCCATCACTGCAGATTTTCATAATATTTATTTGACAGCTGACCTTGTTACCATTACTTTTTAACTGACTTTCTTGTATTCAGCCTCAGAACATTCATTTACTAACAACTGCATTGTCTCAATTTGATTTGACAAAGGTACCTCTGTTGGTAGGATTTCAATGCTTATTGCTTCCTGTATAAATTGGAAAGCAAAATTTTCTCTACTGTGTTCCAAAGCAAACAGCTTACCAGCAACAGTTGCTTAGCCAACTTTTAGAAAAATTTGTATGAGAAGAAAAGGATACATGAATTGTGTGGATTTGTTTCTTGGTTCTGATCTTCATATAGTTAATTTCTCTTTTTTTTTCTGAAATGGATATGTATGGAATGGCGAACATATATAAATACAGGGTGTATCAAAAAGAATCATCTGAATTTTTAAAAAATCATAATTATTATGTTATTTAAGATATGTACATGAACAATGTACTGTTGGAAAGAGTGAACTATTGAGTTTTACACGGCTCCCATTAGGTAGCAGCAGTGAGTGACCACTTCAGTTCTAGTAAGAATGGTGTCGGGACTACAGAAAGTGTTTTGTGTTCTATGTTTTGCACAGTGCAGTTCAGTAATAACTGTTCAGTGTGACTTTCGTACTAGATATAGTCTGGATCCTCATACAGCACAGAGCATCAGATGATGGCATAAACAGTTCTGAGAAACAGGTTGTTAGTGTAAAGGAAAATTGCTGGGCCATCCCCAAGTGTCTGACACAGACATCGAACGCATCCACCATAGTTTCACAAGGAGTCTGCAGAAATCCTTTTGCCATACAGGTTGACAGCTCAACATGCCCTCAATGTCCATCTGGCATGGACTGAGTCGAAATTTACACATGAAACATTGCAAAATTCAGCTACTGCAAGCTCTTCTTGAAGGTGACAAACAACAATGTGTGGAGTTCTGTAATTTCATTCTTGGCAAGATGGAGGATGACATTTTTTTTCCATGCTTAGTGTTTAGCGATGAGGCAACATTCCATTTAAATGAAAAGGTGAACCATCATAAAGTGAGAATATGGGGTACTGATCAACCACATGAAGTTGTACAATGTGAGGAGGACTATCCAAAACTTAATGCATTTTGTGCATTTTCATGGGAAAAGGTGTATGGTCCATTTTTATTTGCCAAGAACTCTGTCACAGGAAGCACATATCTCGATATGCTTGAGAATTTCTTTTCTCACAGTTGGAGACTGATTCAAATGACTTCATTTACCAACAGGATGAGGCACCGCCACACTGCCATCTGGAAGTGCAGAAACTTTTAAATAAAAGGATTACTGAACGATGGCTCAGTCACGCTGGACCAAATCATTCAGCCTTACATTACTGGCCTCCAAGGTCACTGGACCAGACTGTATGTAATTATTTCATGTGTAGGTTCATAAAAGACTTTGTTTATGTGTCTCCATTACCAACAACAATGAATGAACTGAGACATCACATAACAGCAGCTGTGGAAGTTGCAACTCAAGGCATGCTCACTGCAGTGTGGGAACAATTTGAATACTGCATTGACATATGTGTGCATCTCAAGGAGGCATATTGAACACCTATGAGAAGATATGAAAAAAAACCTTTTTGAGTTTCCTGTTCATCAAAAAACAAAATTCATTGTATATGTTCATTAGTTTCAGAAATATAGATGTGCGAAGTTGGATGATTTTTTTTATACACCAGGTATGTTGTCAGATTGTCACATATTACAGTGAGAGAAGAAGTTAAACACATTAAATTTTAATCAACCAAAGCTATGTGCTGGCTACAAACGTCATGAACAAAATTATAGAACAGACTAGTCCACAAATTATGAGAAAACGTTTTGTTCAATAACAACAAAATCTACACCAATGGCCCTTAAGAAAAAAGGCACTGATGTGGTACATGTTAGTACACTGTTAAATATATATGTAGGCCTATATATCAGTGCTACAGTATCCCATAGGTCTCATTAGGACAGTAGGTAATTAAGAGCTGAAAGAGGGATCATGCAAGGAGTTTCCGTATCACCCAGTTTATCCTCAACAACCGTACAGGAAGTTTTCAGGGTGCAGATAAACTCGGAAATGAATGGAAACACAGCCAAGGACGTCCAAAAGTAAGCTTGAAAAAATATCTGATTACATTTCAGACAGCATATACGCACATCAAAAAGACAACCAATAAAAAAGCTGTTAAATTCGACAGAACTGCTGGCCATTATTTACCTCCAGCAAGCAAAATATTTAGTACTTCTGATACACATATAGAAGTAAAAGTAACTATCCTGACCTGTAGAACTTTAAGTTTCTTTCCCAGAGAGAAGGGAGGGATAGGTTGAGGGAATTTCAAAATTAGAGCAGGCCACTCAAACCTGAGCATGAGGTCCACATTTAGAGCAGAAGAGAATGGATCTTTGTTCAGGAAAGGGCTTTATTTAGCAGCTAATTCCAAACAGCAGATGAATATGACAAAGATGAGAATGTGTGACAATGACTCAAAACTCTTGCTATTGCGCACTTTAAACACACTGATGGCAAAGAAACTGAAGATTATAATTTTAGGATGATGCAAGTTATAACATCAAACCTGATTGTGAACTACCTCCAATACAAAAAGGAGTTCAGCTCTCTCTGTTCTAAATTTGAATATTACAGATGGACAGCTGAAATTTTGGGACGATGTAAGGGTGAATTGATAATAACAATGATCTTTTTCAACTTTTCTTGAAGCCAAATGAGTCATTTGTATTATCCTGAAATATGAATTGAAACGGAAGATTGTGAGCTACTCCATAGTGTATTAGACGTATGTGCTTCAAGAAATCTCTTGAGTCTAGAAGGATATATCAGTAATCAAAAAAGTGTTTGAAAAAGTAATTGAAGCTTTTGGTACAAATGCAGAGATTAAGCTCTCTGGCTGTGTGAGTGTTCTGCCTACAGTGCAGGTAATTCCATTTTTGAAAAAGAAATACTGTTGTTCAAAGGAGAAAAACATTTCTTGTCAGTTAAGTTGTACTTAAAAAAAATAATAAAAAAAAAGGGCATGCCAAAATAACACCTGTAATAAATCTGGATGGGCATTATCTACATTGCATGTTTGTTTCCAAGAATGGATATGGATCTTCAACCACAGAGAGAGAAAGAGAGAGAGAGAGAATAATGTGCTGTACAAAAATTCTTGAGAGATTGATCAAATTCTGGATAAATGAGAAAGGATTACGTTGTATTTTTCATGTGTCTTGTTTTCTTCTGTTTTGTGGAGGAGATCCCTTCTCTCCTTAATCACTGACCCAATAAAATCTGACAAGGAAGTACACATACTGAACTTCAGATTCCACTTGATGTGGAAAAGAGATCTTTCAGCAATTAAGCCAAGACATTTTCTATCTGTGTAAGCAACTTTACAGCCCATTCATACAGAATAGACAGATCACTACAGTTTCAATTGCACCATCTTTCAAGATTATCTCTCTTCAGAATGAGAATATGATTTAATAAGTGTGGCATTCATAAAAATATACAGATATGGTAATAATAATTTCATGTGGCTCAACAGTCTGATGAAAGTCTTCCAGTTGGATGCCAATTCAGCAACTTGCATGTTCCCAACCTACTCCAGCAATCTTACCTGGGAAATAGAACCTCAGTTTAATGTGAATCCAAACCATTTCCTGGCAGATCTTCACATCATTAAGAGGTGAAGGCTAAGTTGAAGGCAGACTGAAAAATTTCCATAGTTCAATTAGGATTCAATCCTGCAAACTTCTGTTTTCAGGCATGCACTTTACCACTAGACCACTAGGCCTGATGTAGGTATGGTGGAGTTAGTCATAACTCTAGCCAAGTTTTGTGTAAAAGTGCTGAAGTCTGTTTACAATTCTTAACCCTATGAAATGTTACTCAAAATTGTGAACTCATGATGCACTGGAAACATATGTTTCAATACAGAGTCACAATGAATAAATTTTAATGTGTTGCATATCTTTTTGGAAGTCTTGTATTTATTGTATGTTGTTCTCACTAATTTCAGTTCAAAACTTGTGCACTGAGTTCCATATTACAAAGCAATGAAAATATCACAGTGTTAAATAGTGTGAGAATTCAAGGTCATTCGCCAGATAATTTCACACACAGAAAACATCTGAAAAATATCAGATACTTTCACTGTAACTTACAGCTCAACAGGTAAAATTCTGCATAGAGAATTTTTAAAAAACTTGATTATTAAGAGAAAGTCAAACCATTTTTTAGACGGCAGATAGAACAATCCCTCTGCTACCTCCCCATAATTTGGATGTAAGTAGCACTGTTATCAGGAAGTAGCACCGACTTTTCTTTGTTTACTTGCCATTTTCTCCATTTGTTCCTTGATTACATTACTCTTCTCTACACACTTTCATATATAGGTTTTTGATAACTTTTCATCTTTCTTCTTCATTTTTTTTTTACCTTCAGAGATACCAAGTCATATGTTAGGAGATCCGAAATGAACTTTATTTCAATTCTGTATTTATTTCTCTTCCTTACTCCATTGAGCAGTACTTGTTTTGATTGTGTAGTTGTTCTTTGGCCAGTGATGTGGTAACCAATTACTGGGTATCAGTGCTGTATTTTCTGCATTGATTATTAGCTCTGAATTGAGAAGCTCCTCTGCTGCAGTCCGTTAAATCTGTCCAGTGCCACTTTGCATCATATTGTTCTGTTGTCTTAAAGGTTTTCATACTTACCTATTAATTTAACAGTTCTTTTTTCATATTCGTTGCAACATTCCATCATTGTGTACCTTTTTCAGTTTAAAAATTCTAATGGCTTAAAAAGTTGGAGGTAGAATTTTCCAGAATGCACCATTCTTAACTTCAGATGAGCTTGATAGTCTTACTTCCTGCTGCATGTTTTAACAATACATCTTTAGTTTGTTTTCATAATTATAAGTGTCTGTGTCTTATATTGCCGTTATAATGGCACAGTACTGCAAATGTTCATACAGAACATACTGCCTGACAGTGAA
Organism: Schistocerca americana; assembly: GCF_021461395.2. Taxonomy (NCBI): domain Eukaryota; kingdom Metazoa; phylum Arthropoda; class Insecta; order Orthoptera; family Acrididae; genus Schistocerca; species Schistocerca americana. The sequence goes on along the minus strand of NC_060119.1, from coordinate 739,033,995 downwards.
TTCATGTAATGACACTTCATATTCTGACACTTTCCCATATTACAACCATGTAATATCAGTGAAAAATCCATGATTTATAAGTGGTTGACAGAAATTTCCTGGATAAACAGTCACGTCAGTCCAGTTATACTGAAGACAGTTTACGTGAAAGCTTTAACTCATATCTCCATTAGCACCATCATTGTGAGCACTTGTTATTATTTGTTCAGGATGTACTCAAGGACATAAGATAGTTTGTTGGGGGATGTGGTTTATTTTTAGTATTTTGGAAGATGACTGGTGACTAATTGGTAGCCTGTTCGAACTCTGTTGTTAACCTGCATAATACCAACATTTAAATCATTTTATTGAAAGAAAAACACAAGAATACACCAAATTCTTTCCTTCCCCTGAGAGCTAGGGTGGGTGGAGGGGGTGCAGTTGCCCCTTACCCACGAGTACGGGTGCCTTTTGGATGTACTTCCTCTCTTCTAGGCTTCACAGATCTGGAGGTAAAAACCAGCAAACTTATTTGTGGTAGCTAGAGACTAATATAATTGGCATTTAATGCATACATTTGTTAAGTCACATGATTTTGTAAACCTGCTGTGTTTTGAGGTGCCACAATCTGTATTCCTTTCGAACTAATGACTGGACTCCAATGAGTCATAGCGGTTAAATCAGTGTCATATGATTTCCATTTTATTTGTGATATTCTGAACGCTTTTTTTCTTTCTGTTCTTGCAGTTGCTGGCCCTGTATATGCGTCCCTTACTGCACAGGATGCTGCAGAGTAAAGGAGCACTACTGTCCAGGATGCAATGCATTCCTGGGAGCATATGATAACTAATTTATATCTTGCACTTATTTTAACTTCTATATTATGATATATGTAATTCACACAATGCAACCAGTCATCACTAACTTAGCTGCTATGATTTTAACTTCCATTTGTTTCCTGTACTTTTCATACTTTTTTATATGAACAAAAGTTGAAAATTGTGCTCAGCCTTTATCTGTAATTATTCATTTTTATGACTTTTGGGGAGTAATAAAAATATTTATTCTTCACTCAGATCTTTTATTTGTTACTTATATAAATCAAATAGAAGCAATTGTTTTAACAATGTTAAGACTCTTAACATATGAAATGTGAACAAAATATTAATGACAGTTCTCCACATTTATCCTCTAAACATGCCATTTTGCAGGTCTAATATTCACACATACCACTGCAAATGTATTCATGGAAACATTAAGAGGCCATTTAATTCACAAATTTAATGCTCACTGCACTTTCTCACATAAACATATGTGGAAACAGAAAAAGAAATGTGATTTTTAAAGTGAGAGTAATAATAGTGAAACACAATTTTTTTGCTCTATGGCAGAGTATGCACTGCTTTTATAGAATATGAGAAGCTGAGCCAGGACTTTTAACATAATTGAATATGACCGAAAAAAGCTTATGTTATTGTAATTTAGATTCAGTGCCTTGGAAAAGAGAACAAGGTAACTAAGAAAAGAAATGAGATCAACTGCCATTATAAGAGTGTGCTTCATTTAGGAAATTGGTTACAATTAAACACATTTTCTGTAAAAGCTGGTGTCTTTAAAATACTGGATTCTATCATCAAGAAAGCAAAAATCACATACTGAGCACCAAAAATAAAAAAGGTTGAATATGGAACTACATAAAAATCACTGTCCAGTTCGCATACTAAATTCATTCACATTATGAAATAAATCATAGAAATAAAATAATCCCAGGTACAAATCAAAAAATGGAAAATTCAGCGTGTAATGTAACAATATTACGAAAAGTAAAGTTGCTACTCACAATATAGAGGAGATACCGACTCACTGGGTGGGGGTAAGGAAGAGGTGGGGTGGGGAGGGTGAGGGATAGCAGGGTAGAGGTTGGTGACAGTGAAAAGTGCTGCTGGGGAGCATGAAAGGAAGAGGTGGAGAGAGGATAGGGCAGCTAGGTGTAGTTGGGAGGTTAGACGGTGGTCAGGGGAGAGGTGGGGGGGGGGGGGGGGGGGTTGCGGAAAGGAGAGAAGTAAACAGACTGGGTGCGTTGGTGGAAGGAGGGCTGTGTAGTGCTGGAATTGGAACAGGTAGGGGGTTGAATAAGTGATAAAAATGACTAACAAAGGTTGAGGCCAGGAGGGTTATGGGAACATAGGATATATTGCAGGGAGAGTTCCCACCTGCGCCATTCAGAAAAGCTAGTGTTTGGTGGGAAGGATTCATGATGTGAAGCAGTCATTGAAATGATGGATGTTGTGTTGGGCAGTGTGCTCAGCAACAGGGTGGTCCAGTTGTTTCTTGGTCACAGTGGCCATTCATGCAGACAGACAGCTTGTAGGTTGTCATGCCTACATAGAATGCAGCACAGTGGTTGCAGCTTAGCTTGTAGATTATATGACTGGTTTCATAAGTATTACAGGGATATGAGCCATGAGATAAGGGGTTGGGAACAGGGGTTGTGTAGGGATGGAGGAGTAAGTTGTGTAGGTACGGTGGACAGTGGAATACAGCTTTGAAAGATGTGAGAAGGATAGTGGGCAGGACATTTATCATTTGAGGGCATGATGAGAGGTGGTCGAAACTCTGGTGGAGAATGTAATTCAGTTGCTCCAGTCCTGGCTGATACTGAGTTATGAGGGGAATGCTGTTCTCTGGCCAGACAGTGAGACTTTCGGAGGTTGTGGAAGACTGGAAAGATAAGGCACAGGAGATTTGTTTTTGTACAAGGCTGTTTGTGAAGGCCTGAGTGAGACCCTTGGTGTATTTTGAGAGGGACTGCTCGACACTGCAGATGCGACAACGGTGGGTGGCTAGGCTGTATGGATGGGACCTCTTGGTATGGAACAGGTGGCAGCTGTTGAAGTGGGGATATTGCATTTGGTTAATAGGTTTGATATGGACAGAGGTACTGATGTAGCCATCTTTGAGGTGGAGGTCAAAATCTAGGAAGGTGGACAGACATTTCTTATTTCAGGGCATGATGAGAGGAAGTAAAAATCCTGGTGTACAATGTCATTCAGTTGTTCCAGACCTGGGTGATAATGAGTTAAAAGGGGAATCCTCCTCTTTGGCTGGATGGAGACTTTGGGAGGTGGTGGGGGACTGGAAAGATAAGGCATGGGAGATTTGTTTTTGTACAGGGTTTGGAGGATAACTACAGTCTGTGAAGGGAGGTCAACACCTAGAAAGGTGGCTTGTTGGTTTGATAGGACCAGGTGAAGCAAATGGGGGAGAAGCTGTTGAGGTTTTGGAGGAATGTGGATGGGGTGTCCTCATCTTTGATCCAGATTGCAAAAATGCAATCAATGACTCTGAACCAGGTGAGGGATTTCGGACTCTGGATGTTTAGGAAGGATTCCTCTAGATAGCCCTTGATTAGGTTGGCATAGGATGATGCCATGCGAGTGCCCTTTTCCATAACCCGGATTTGTTTGAAGGTAATCCTTTCAAAGGAGAAGTAATTGTGGGTGAGCATGTAGTTGGTCATGGTGATTAGGAAGGTCCCATCCATACAGCCTAGCCACCCACCATTGTCGCATCTGCATTGTCGAGCAGTCACTCTCAAAATACACTGAGGGTCTCACTGAGGCCTTCACAAACAGTAATTATCCTCCCAGCCTTGTACAAAAACGAATCTCCTGTGCCTTATCTTTCCAGTCTTCCACAACCTCCCAAAGTCTCACTGTCTGGCCAGAAAACAGCATTCCCCTCATAACTGAGTATCAGCCAGGACTGGAGCAACTGAATTACATTCTCCACCAGAGTTTCGACCATCTCTCATCGTGCCATGAAATGAGAAATGTCCAGCCCACTATCCTTCCCACATCTCCCAAAGCTGTATTCCATTGTCCACTGAACCTACACAATGTTCTCATCCATCCCTACACAACCCCTGTTCCCAACCCCTTATCTCATGGCTCATATCCCTGTAATAGATCTAGATGCAAGATGCAAGACCTGTCCCATACATCCTACCACCACCACCATGTTATGTGACCTACTGCTGTAACGTAACACAGCAAGTTATTACGAGATGACATTCATTGCAGTAAGGCACACAGCCATCTACGAGGGCGGTTCAGAAAGTAACCTCCGATTGGTCACAGTGCGGGTTGTGGGGGGAGTAGCGACGCCATCTGTGCGTTCACGCACTCAACAGGTCAGTCGGTATCAAGCCGTGGTCGAGTGAACGTCGTACCTGCGCTAGTTTAGTTTTTGTGGCAGTTTGAAATGTGTGCTGCAATAGAAAACCCCGCCAAATGTGAAGTGCTTGCTGTCATAATGTGAGGAGTGGTAGACCATCATTGGTGACTGACGAACTCGTTCAGACAGTTGATGCAAAAGTTCGTGAAAATCGACGTTTCTCAATGTCGGAGTTGTCTACTGGTTTTCCACAGATTTCTAAGACTCCCTTGTACGAGATAGTGATAGCAAGATTGGGTTACCGTAAGTTCTGTGCACGATGGGTGCCCAAAATTCTTACCGACCACCACAAAACTCAAAGAATGGCCTCTGCATTAGACTTTCTGTCACGTTATGAGGACAAAGGAGAACCATTGTTAAACAGAATCGTGACCGGTGACGAAACCTGGATTAAGTACGTGAACCCTGAGACAAAAGAACAATCAAAGATGTGGGCACATTCAAATTCGCCTACCAAACCAAGAAAAGCCTCGCAAGATTTTTCTGCCAGAAAACTGATGGCAACGGTGTTTTGGGATGCCAAAGGGGTGTTGTTGGTTGAATTCATGGAATGTGGTACGACCATTAATCAAGACGTGTACTGTGAAACAATAAAAAAGTTACGACGGGCTATACAGAACAAACGCCGTGGTATGCTGACTTCCAGTATTGTTTTTTTGCACGATAACGCCCGTCCTCACTCTGCTCGCAGAACAGCGGCCCTTCTTGAGTCCTTCAAGTGGGATGTTATCAACCATCCACCTTACAGCCCAGACCTGGCGCCAAGTGATTATCACCTCTTCATGCATTTGAAGAAATGGCTCGGGTCACAGCGGTTTGATGACGACGAAGAGCTCAAAGATGCGGTCACAGGCTGGCTCCAGGCACAAGCGGGTGATTTTTATGCAGAAGGAATTTCAAAGCTTGTGAAGAGATACGATAAGTGCCTCAATCGCTATGGAGACTATGTAGAAAAATAGTGCAAAGATGTAGTTGTAAGATGTATATATTAAAATATTTTTATTTAACTTGGTGTATTTTTTTAAATCAACCGGAGGTTACTTTCTGAACGGCCCTCGTAGTATGGTGGCTGCAGGATGGCTATGTTGTTGTTGTTGTTGTTGGTTTTATTTTTTATTTAGTCCCCCCCCCTCACAGCAGAGCTGAGCTGCCTGCTGTGAGAATTGCATAGTCTAACATTCAGTCAATACAAAGTTTCATACCCTCTACAAAACTAAATAATCCATATTACTTATTATCCAATTTTGTTCGAATTTGGTACACAGCCTTTTGTTATTAATGGAATGATGCTACCAAAATTTCAGGTTTTTATTTATTATAGTCCTGGAGATAAAGTGAATTACCTAAAACTCCTAAAACCTACGCTTGTTTTTTAAAACCAAGTTAGGAACAACAACAGATTGAATTTCATTATCATTTGAAGCCATTCCAAAGTTATCAGTGCATAAAAAACAATTAGAATTTTCTTTTTGAAACTTCAGTCACTGTGCATTATGTAATACAAAAATTGGTCAAAATTATTATTTGATTATATTTTGCCATGTGAGTGCATAAGAATGATTGAGTGTGTATGTGTGACATATGCTATAATTTAATATTTCATTTTACGTAAAAACTTGTACAAATGAACCGTGGGAGAGTTATGTTGCAACCACGATTCAGGTGATGTATGGCGATGTGTGCTTGCTTTCGTATAAAAGTAGCCAGAATGGGAGTTAGAGGCAGAATAAGTTTATTTATCAATGGTCAAGAATGATCTGGAAAGAATGTTCTGATTGGCCGTTTAGATCAACAGCCAATCAGAATTAAGCTGTTCCCACGTGAAAAGAGGAGTGGGCATATAGGAGAGTACCTTGAAAGGAGTCTCTTGCTAGCATTTCTACAGATAACACTGATTGCTCCTTAAAAATATTATTCCCCTTCTGTGTAGGATAGTATTGTATGGTAGTGAAACATGGACTATGGGGAAACTGGATTGGTAGAGAACTGAAGCATCTGAGATGTGGTGCTACAGACAAATGTTGAAAGTTAGGTGGACTGATCAGGTAAGGAATGAGGAGGTTCTGTGAAGAACTGGAAAGGAAAGGAATATGTGGGAAACACTGACAAGGAAAAAGGACAGGAGGATAGGACATCTGTTAAGACATCACAGAATGATTAGCAGGGTACTAGAGGCAGCTGTAGAGGGCAAAAACTATAGAGGAAGACAGAGATAGGAATACATCCAGCAAATAATTGAGAACATAGGTTGCAAGTGCTTCTCTGCGATGAAGAAGTCGCCACAGGACAGGAATTTGTGGCAGGCTGCATCAAACTAGTCAGAAGACTGAAGAAATAAAAATTACCAAGAGACAAAGAGAAATGAAATACATGGATCAGTGTACACTTCACTACAGATCTACTCTGTTGGATTCCAGTTTCTGCATAACAACTAGCAAAGTTCATGGTAAAAATGTCTTTATTTCCATCATATGTAGACAGCTATTGTTACATGACAAATTTTCAGTGAAGTCATGTAGACATTAAGCCAACAGTATGAAGTAATTGGCATCTGTTTAATACAACAAAGGAAGCACCAGCTTTTCTTCAAAGTAACAGCTATCCTTCTAACTTTTCTTTGTTAAATTTAGGCTGAGTAAGGACAAATAATCGATAGACCTTTAAAACATTACTTAACTGTTAACACATCCTAACAGTTGCTTCTCTTCGTCAATGAATAACTTTATAACTTTTTGGTTACACATCCTTGAAGTTTCTCCTACCAGTATAAAAAGTGGTTTCTGAAGGCACACCTGTCAGAGCAGATAATGAGTCGTTCTTAGATAGCCCATTTAGTACAGTAATTTTCCATGAAATGCAGAGGCCCCATGTTTAATTCCCAGTCCAACACACAGTTTTAATTTTCATGAAAATTTCAAATAAATTTTTTGTAGAAAGTACCCTTCAGCAAGCAACATAAAATTATCCATGGGAGTAACATGACAATGTCAAATACATTCAGACCCCCCCCCCCCCCCTCCCATGTATTTCTGATCATGATGAAGATAGCCAGTCTTACTGGAAACCAACTAAAACAGTTAAATGAAATTGTAATGGTCTTACACAGGTGATAAAATGGAAGACTTGCTGTGATTGCTTCCTTTAAAACAGTAGTCTAACATTCAGATGGTTGCTAGAATTTTCTCTCCAAAGAGCAGAGTACAGTAATGAGAATTTCAAGGGCTATCTAACTACATCGCCTGAGCCTCTCCTGAAAATTCGTTAATATAAATTAAAACTGGGCACAAACAAAGTGATAAACAGCTTTAGAATTGCAAAGGACTGGATCCAAATTGTGATGAAATCCCTTTGTATGAACTTATTGCTCTGCATTAAAGTGCATAGAAAATAAATACCACTGAACTAAGGAGCACAGGATGAATGATTGTTTAAATGCCTCTGCACGTGCTGTAATTCATCTAATCTTGTCCTCACAAACCCTGTGGGAGTGATACATAAGGGGTTGTAAAACATTTGTATAGTCATAATTTAAAGCTGTATCTTGAAGCTTTGCGCTTTAAGATTTCTCAGGATAGTATGCATCTATCTCCAAGAGTCTCTCAGTACAGCTTCTTCAGCATCTCTGTGACACCCTTCCACAGGGCAAACAAATCTGTGACCATTTGTGCTGACCTTCTCTGTGTGTGTTCAACATTTTCTGTCATCCTGTTTGGTATGGGTCACACTATATATTTTAGGATGGGTTGCATGAGCAATTTATGGCACAATCCTTTGTAGACTGATTGCATTTCCATAGTATTCGCTCAATAATTTGAAGTCTGCTACTTGGTTTCACTATGACAGAGTCTATGTACTACTTCCATTTCATATCCTTACAAAATGTTATGTCGAGATAGTTTTGTGAGTTATCTGATCTCACTTGAGGTTTGTTGGTATTAAACTCTTAGGGTACTACTTTGTTGTTTTGTGAAGTGCACAATTTTACATTTCTTAACTTTTAAAGCAAGTTGCCAATCTTGGCACCACTTTGAAATCTTATCAAGCTCTGGCTAAATATTTATGCAGTTTTTTAAGACAGAGTTTTTCATTACAGATAACTGCAACTGTATGAGGTTAGCGTTAATATTGTCTGCAAGGTCATTAATACACAACATGAACAGAAAACGTCATAACACACTTCCCTGGGGCATACCCAAAGGTACTCCTACATATTTTGATGACTTTCCGTCCAAGATAATGTGCTGCATCCTCCATACCAAAAATTCTTCAGTCCAGTCACGATTTGTATGCAGTTCTTCACAATTCTAAAGCTGTTTATCAATTGCTGTGCCCAGCTTCACTCTGTTTGAAATATCTCATTATATTTGAGCTCACAATATGTTGTGAGATTCTGCAGCAAATTGATATCAAGGATATTGGACGACACCATTATGGATCACTTTTGCTACCTTTCTTGTAGGCAGGTGTGTTCCATGCTTTCTTCCAGCTACTAGGCACAGTTTTATAGATTATAGTTAAAAGAGGGTCTAAATCAGCTGCAAATTCAATATAGAATCTGATTGGGATTTTATCAGGACATGGAGCTTTGTTCAGTTCTAGTAATTTCAGCTGTTTCTCAACTCTACTGATGCTAAGATCCATATTATTCATCTTTGTACTGGTGTGAAAATTATACTTATGCAATATCCCTGGATTTTCATTTTTAAAGGAATGTTTAAGAATTGAGTTCAGTGTTCTAGCTTTTGATTTCCTACCCTCAATTTCATTCCGTGTCTCATCCATGACTGTCTATACACCTAAAATTGGTACTACTAGCAGCCTTTACGTATGACCAGAATTTCTTTGGGTTTTTTAAAAATCCCTCAATAATATTTTGCTGAGGTAGTCATTGTAGAATTCATGCACTGACTTCTTGGCAGCCAAAGACATTTCATTTAGCATCTCCTTGATCTCCAGCTCCATTCCTTATTTTACACCTATTATTTAGTAGTCTCTCTTTGTTTAGAGGTTTCTTTACAGTGACTGTGTACCATGAAGGGTCTCTCCCATCATTTCTATTGTACCAGGTACTTATCTATCATACCTGAGCTGCAGTTCTTGTATATTATCCTTTCCATAGCTAAAATTTTGAGTTCCTTTCTGCTCCATTATTTAATTTGTTGAAAACAAAAATCCTTCAACTTGTTTTGGTTGCCCATCTCAGAGACAGAAGACAAAACAAGCAAAAATGTGTGAGAGCAGAGATAAACAGATGCATAACAATCACTTCTGGAGAAAGCCTCTGTGACAGTGCAAAAGTGTTACTTGTCACTTGCAACTGCTTATGGATGTTTGAAGGTGTATGAGCAACTAATTGTAAGACTTGCCTCTTAGTGGTTTTATGTGTGTTTGACTGTCTTTATTCCCAATGTTACTAGCTTTCAAGGAGATGTAACACAGAAGATGTTGCACATATTTCTGCTTTTTCCCAGGAGTTCACTGACTTCATGTTGTCTGTGAAGTTTTAATTATCATAGACTAGATGGTCAATCTTGACTATGGAGGTGCGTTTTAGATAGTTAATGCAGCCATCTGTGTTTGAGATTGTAGTTTCCCATACAGGGGTGAAGGGTATGCTTGAGTGTTTGGAGTTTGTGTACTGTTGTGATGTAACTTTCTTTAATTCCTCTAGAAAAGACTCTAGGAGGAACTCAAGATGCACATCTATGATGTACAAGAGTAACCCTTATTGTACATTCCCACCACACATATAGATATCACTACCCCATGAACCACGGACCTTGCCATTGGTGGGGAGGCTTGCATGCCTCAGTGAAACAGATGGCTGTACCATAGGTGCAACCACAACGGAGGGGTATCTGTTGAGAGGTCAGACAAACATGTGGTTCCTGAAGTGGGGCAGCAGCCTTTTCAGTAGTTGCAGGGGCAACAGTCTGGATGATTGACTGATCTGGCCTTGTAACCCTAACCAAAACGGCCTTGCTGTGCTGATACTGCTAACGGCTGAAAGCAAGGGGAAACTACAACCGTAATTTTACCCGAGGGCATGCAGCTTTACTGTATGGTTAAATGATGATGGCGTCCTCTTGGGTAAAATATTCTGGAGGTAAAATAGTCCTCCATTTGGATCTCCGGGCGAGGACTATTCAAGAGGATGTCGTTATCAGGAGAAAGAAAACTGGCGTTCTGCGGATTGGAGCGTGGAATGTCAGATCCCTTAATCGGGCAGGTAGGTTAGAAAACTTAAAAAGGGAAATGGATAGGTTAAAGTTAGATATAGAGGGAATTAGTGAAGTTCGGTGGCAGGAGGAACAAGACTTTTGGTCAGGTGAATACAGGGTTATAAATACAAAATCAAATAGGGGTAATGCAGGAGTAGGTTTAATAACGAATAAAAAAATAGGAGTGTGGGTAAGCTACTACAAACAGCATAGTGAACGCATTATTGTGGCCAAGATAGACACGAAGCCCACACCTACTACAATAGTACAAGTTTATATGCCAACTAGCTCTGCAGATGATGAAGAAATTGATGAAATGTATGATGAGATAAAAGAAATTGTTCATGTAGTGAAGGGAGACGAAAATTTAATAGTCATGGGTGACTGGAATTCGAGAGTAGGAAAAGGGAAAGAAGGAAACATAGTAGGTGAATATGGATTGGGGCAAAGAAATGAAAGAGGAAGCCGTCTGGTAGAATAACTTAATCATAGCTAACACTTGGTTCAAGAATCATAAAAGAAGGTTGTACACATTGAAGAATCCTGGAAATACTAGAAGGTATCAGATAGATTATATAATGGTAAGACAGAGATTTAGGAACCAGGTACTAAATTGTAAGACATTTCCAGGGGCAGATGTGGACTCTGACCACAATCTATCTGCAGATTAAAACTGAAGAAACTGCAAAAAGGTGGGAATTTAAGGAGATGGGATCTGGACAAACTGTTTAAACCAGAGGTTGTTCAGAGTTTCAGGGAGAGCATAAGGGAACAATTGTCACAAATGGGGGAAAGAAATACAGTAGAAGAAGAATGGGTAGCTCTGAGGGATGAAGTAGTGAAGGCAGCAGAGGATCAAGTAGGTAAAAAGACGAGGGCTAGTAGAAATCCTTGGGTAACAGAAGAAATATTGAATTTAATTGATGAAAGGAGAAAATATAAAAATGCAGTAAATGAAGCAGGCAAAAAGGAATACAAACGTCTCAAAAATGACATCGACAGGAAGTGCAAAATGGCTAAGCAGGGATGGCTAGAGGACAAATTTAAGGATGTAGAGGCTTATCTCACTAGGGGTATGATAGATACTGCCTACAGGAAAATTAAAGAGACCTTTGGAGAAAAGAGAACCACTTGTATGAATATCAAGAGCTCAGATGGAAACCCAGTTCTAAGCAAAGAAGGGAAAGCAGAAAGGTGGAAGGAGTATATAGAGGGTCTATACAAGGGCGATGTACTTGAGGACAATATTCTGCAAATGGAAGAGGATGTAGATGAAGATGAAATGGGAGATATGGTACTGCATGAAGAGTTTGACAGAGCACTGAAAGACCTGAGTCGAAACAAGGCCCGCAGGAGTAGACAACATTCCATTAGAACTACTGACGGCCTTGGGAGAGCCAGTCCTGACAAAACTCTACCATCTGGTGAGCAAGATGTATGAGACAGGCGAACTACCCTCAGACTTCAAGAAGAATATAATAATTCCAATCCCAAAGAAAGCAGGTGTTGACAGATGTGAAAATTACCGAACTATCAGTTTAATAAATCAAGGCTGCAAAATACTAACGCGAATTCTTTACAATCGAATGGAAAAACTAGTAGAAGCCAACCTTGGGGAAGATCAGTTTGGATTCCGCAGAAATATTGGAACACGTGAGGCAATACTGACCTTACGACTTATCTTAGAAGAAAGATTAAGGAAAGGCAAACCTATGTTTCTAGCATTTGTAGACTTAGAGAAAGCTTTTGACAATGTTGACTGGAATACTCTCTTTCAAATTCTAAAGGTGGCAGGGGTAAAATACAGGGAGCGAAAGGCTATTTACAATTTTTACAGAGTCGAGGGACATGAAAGGGAAGCAGCGGTTGGGAAGGGAGTGAGACAGGGCTGTAGCCTGTCCCCGATGTTATTCAATCTGTATATTGAGCAAGCAGTAAAGGAAACAAAAGAAAAATTCGGAGTAGGTATTAAAATCCATGGAGAAGAAATAAAAACTTTGAGGTTTTCCGATGACATTGTAATTCTGTCAGAGACAGCAAAGGACTTGGAAGAGCAGTTGAATGGAATGGACAGTGTCTTGAAAGGAAGATATAAGATAAACATCAACAAAAGAAAAATGAGGATAATGAAACATGGTCGAATTAAGTCAGGTGATGCTGAGGGAATTAGATTAGGGTAATGAGACACTTAAAGTAGTAAAGGAGTTTTGCTATTTGGGGAGCAAAATAACTGATGATGGTCGAAGTAGAGAGGATATAAAATGTAGACTGGCAATGGCAAGAAAAGCATTTCTGAAGAAGAGAAATTTGTTAACATCGAGTATAGATTTAAGTGTCAGGAAGTCGTTTCTGAAAGTATTTGTATGGAGTGTAGCCATGTATGGAAGTGAAACATGGATGATAAATAGTTTGGACAAGCAGAGAATAGAAGCTTTCGAAATGTGGTGCTACAGAAGAATGCTGAAGATTAGATGGGTAGTTCACATTACTAATGAGGAGGTATTGAACAGAATTGGGGAGAAGAAGAGTTTGTGGCACAACTTGACAAGAAGAAGGGACCGGTTGGTAGGACATGTTCTGAGGCATCAAGGGATCACAAATTTAGCATTGGAGGGCAGTGTGAGGGTAAAAATCATAGAGGGAGACCAAGAGATGAATACACTAAGCAGATTCAGAAGGACGTAGGTTGCAGTAAGTACTGGGAGATGAAGCAGCTTGCACAGGATAGAATAGCATGGAGAGCTGCATCAAACCAGTCTCAGGACTGAAGACCACAACAACAACAACAACCACCACATTCCATCAAAGTCAAATAGTTCCCTCAACATCTTGTCTGAATGTTCTATGAGTCCAGTCAAAAGAGATGTCCTTGTGCATTCTGTGGTTGTTTGTAATTAACAATGTCATAAAATGTCCTTTGATTGTGAAACTGAGCAAGGTTGCACAATGGTAAGACACTGAACCTGAAATTAGGAGGCCATCCAGATATAGGTTTCTGTTATTTCCCCAAACACTGGCATTGTTCCTTTGAAAAAGACATGTCTGACTTTCTTCCTGTCCTGCACCAAACAAGTCCTTGTGCTCGATCTCAAATGACCTCATAAATGATGGTTTGCTAAACTCAAATCTTCCATATCTTATGACCGTAAGGTCAGTAGTGTCGTTCAGTTTTCCAATGCTCAGAAAATGAAACAGAAATTTACCATCAATTGAAGGGATACAATAATGAAGGAAAGAAATGTGAGGAAGGGGTATGAAATGTTCAACAATGGACAAATAAATGTGCACAGCAAAATTTTTCCTGGACATCTGTCACTCATCACAGATAATGTTGAAGGACCAAATGGAGGGCAAAATTGTACAAGAGGCTCAATGAGTTCCTCAAAAGGAAAAAAATTGGATGTGATGCAAAAGTGAAGAATTCAGTGAACAACTGACTTAGTGTACTGTCAGCAATCGACTACAATGTGAAAGTTCTGAAGTTTATATGCTTAAATAATTATGCTATATCCTGGAGTAGCTGTATATCGGTGCACACATCAGAAAAACAGATGATGATGCAAGGTGGGAAAACCACCCTGCAGACAGGACTCAAACCCATGCTAGAACTGAGCAACAGGGCTGACTGAACAGTGGACATGACACATGTGCAGGTCAGCAACAACCTGTGCAACCTCAGAATGCCAAGAACCTTCAACACAATGCGGTCAGTGGTCAAGCACAAGCCACAGTCCATATTGAGATCAAAGAGGAACCAGTGCCAAACTGAAATTATCAACGATAGATAGTAGTAAGGTGGAAATAGTAATGAATGTTATCAGATGAAATATATGACTGACTGAGTGTCAAGGTGTTACTGTATTTATTTCGGGCATAAGGGACACTTTTGGCCCGTGCGTTCACGTGGCAAGACGGTGGTGCACTCGCAAGACAAGTGCAGTGCTGCAGCAACACTACCCTCTATTATCCATCGAGATACATTTGCACTAGTGAGTATTCGACTCGTGTGCAGCCCAAGACCAGATCTTCTCTCCCCCCCCCCCCCCCCCCCTCAAAAAAAAAAAAGAAAAAAAAGAAAAACTGGTGCATATGGAATGAAATGCCCCTGAGGTTCTGTGGAAGGTATGGGCAAAGGTGCAGTCTCATAGACTGTAGGCTTTGGGAAGGAGTGCGGTCGGCAGTGTCCATTGGAACAGTGCTGGTGATGGATGTGCCAGGGGGTACTACTGATCCACAGTGAGCCTGGGGGAGGGCCGGGGTAACAATGGGACATCCACAGCAGCTGCCTGGTGTTGTGGCCGTTGAGTCACATTGGCACCAGAAGGTGGTGGAAGAGGGGGCTGTGGAGTGGATACTTGTGTGCAAGGCCAAAGCTGGTTGTGGTGATGGTGCTTGAGCCCCTTCCATGTCTGGACTCATTGCCCATCGGTGGATGCTACTGTTGCTGGTGTCCAAGCCTCAGCACTCCCACAGGAACATTCCCACACCATCATGTCAAGGCTGTAATGTTGGAAGGGACACAAGCGAGGTGATGGTGTCAGCAGATGAAGCAAGCTCCAAGGTTGGTGACCATGTAGGAGCTCCACAGGGCTATGATTGTTAATTGGTATGGTGCAGTAAATGCTCAAAAACAAAGCCCACTGGGTGGCAGAGGATTCGATTGCCTTCTTCATCTGCTGCTTAAAAGTTCAGACCAGATGTTCAGCTTCACCACTGGAGGAAGGGTGGAGCAGTGGGCTACAGATGTGTTTGATGCCATTGGCAGCACTGAAGTCGTTGAAGGCAGAAGCCATGAATTGTGGGCCACTGTCAGAGACCAATGTGCGAGGCAACTCTCTGATGGCCAAAATTTGGGTTAAGCCAGTAAGGGTGGCCTTGGCTGCGATGGATGCCATGCATACAACATAGGAGTACTTTCAATAAGCACCCACAACAAGCAACCACATAGAACCCATGAATGGGCCTGCAAAATCAAGATGAATGTGGTACCAAGGGAGGCGAGTATGCCAGGGGGCAAAGGATTGATGTGGCACTGCATGGTGCAGGGTGTATGCTGTGCAACTGCGGACCATCTTTTCTATGTTGCTGTTGATCCCGGCAGTGTGCCAGTGTCTTCACGTGGGACATGGCCCAATGACCCCAGTGGAGCAAACTCAATACCCGACAATGCCATTCTGCCGGCCTGATCACTCGATGTGCATCCATCTCAGTATCTAAAAGGATGAGATCCTCCGCAACTGAGATTTGGTGAGAAAGCTGTTTCCAAGAGCAGAGCTATGTTGTCACCTGACAAGTGAGATAACGGGGCCAGCCATGGACTACACAGTGAAGTATCTGTTGCCAGGTAGTCCCGGCACACTGCAGTGACAGCACACATGGCTGTAAGGGAAAAAGCGTCAGACATATGTTGTCCTTCAGCATCAATGTGGAAGTAGAGGATCTCTTGTTGGTCAAAATGAGGGTCCAGCCCAACTGGTAGATGGGACAATGCATCAGCATTGGAATGCTGAGCTGTCAGCTTGTATCAGATATATATAATTGTAGACACCGAGGAGTAATGCCCAACACTGAAGGCATTGCACTGTTCATCCTGGGAAGTTGTAACGTGGCCTGCTACCAGTGGCTTGTGATCTGTAATCAGACAGAACTGCATCCCAAAAGGTTGACACAAAGTTTATTGACTGCGAACATCCCTCTCAATCTGGGAATAACTGCATTGTGCCAGGGTTAAGGTTTTGGATGTGTATGCTATATGCTCTTTGGAACCACCCACATTCCTGCATGCCATGATCACTCATACACTATAGATAGATATGTCGGCTGCTACAACGAACAGGTGACTGTGAGAAAAGGGAGTGAGGTATGGTGTAGATGTCAGCATGGTTTTAAATTTTTTAAAAGTGTGGTTGCAGACAGGGCTCCAGGTGTAAGGAACCCCCTTTTTTATGCACTGTTTGAGAGGTTGTGCAACATGAGCTGCCTGTCGTAAGAATTTAGCATAATAGTTGAGCTTGCCCACAAACACTTGTAATTCAGGTAAGGTAAAGTGATGGCGGGAACATTTTGATTAGTAGGCTGGATTCCCTCTTTAGAGAGCCATTGCCCCAAGTACTCCACTCCTGGCTGAAACAAATCTGTGCTTCTCCAAACTATAATGCAGGCCCACACCCCGCAGGGTCGTGAACAGTGTGCAGAGTTTTTCCAAATGCTCCTGGTGGGAGGGTCCTGTGACAATATCATCCAAGTAAATGATGCAAACTGGAACATGCAGAGCCATGAACAGGAGATGGAGATTTTCCAGATGCTCCTGGTAAGAGGATCTGTAACAGTAAGGTCATCCAAGTAATTGACACAAGCCGGAACATGCTGTATCAACTGTTTCAGAAATTGCTGGAATATTGCAGGGGCTGAGGAAATGCCAATGGGGAGTCACTTGTACTCATACAACCCAAATGGCATATTAAGGATGACAATGTTCTGAGATGCCTCATCCAAGGGTAGCTGGGGGTCTGCATGGATGTATGCAGGGAGGTCAATCTTCGAAAAAAATTCCCTGCCTGTCAGTTTGGTGAGAAGATCTTCTTTCTGGGGTTAGGCAGCATTGAGGGTCACCTTGAAATCCCCATACAAGTGAAGAGACACTTTTGGCTTCTGGGTGATAACAAGGGGCATGGTACATGCCCTAGATTTAACAGGTTCAACAAATCCCAGCTGCCTGCATTCGATCAAGTTCCTGCTTCACAGCAGCCCATAAGGCCATCAGAATTGGTCTGGCAGAGTAAAAAAAAAAGGTGTGGCATCTGGCAAAAGGGTGATGTGTGCCTGGATGTCTGAAGCATGCCTCAAATCTGGTTGAAGGAGAGATGAAAACACCATGCAGAGGTCATCCAGTTACTGGAAAGGGATTACAGTGGAAACAACATTGACTTCATCTGAGATAGAAAATCCAAATGTCATGAAGGTGTCAAGGCCAAAAATGTTGGTATCCAGTGGATGGTCAATGACAGAAAACATCAAAAGCTGAGTAACATATTTGTAAGTTACCACATTCGAGAATTGCCTATGAATTGGAATCGCATTGTCTCCATAGGGCCACCAAATTGCACAAGAGTGGGGACAAGTCAAGTGAACCGTTTCAGACATAAATCACCTGATTGATCAAAGAGATTGTGGCCCTAGTGTCCACCGAGCGAGGTGGTGCAATGATTAGCACACTGGACTTGCATTTGGGAGGATGACTGATTTAGGTTTTCCTTGATTTCCCTAAATCACTTCAGGCAAATGCCAGGATGGTTCCTTTGAAAGGGCATGGCTGACTTCCTTCCTCATCATTTCCTAATCTGATGGGACTGATTACCTTGCTGTTTGGTCCCCTCCTCCCAAATCAACCAACCAACCAACCCAGTGTCCACCTGAAAATGGATGTCCTGGTCAGACATGCAAAGCTTGAGAAACAATTTCTGTGATGTTTCTGAGGTACTACTGTCTACAGCACTTGTACTGTGACATGGTGTGGTCGCATTGCTGGGAGGGGCCAGGTCATGCAACTGCAACATACTGAGCATAGGTGCCCCTCCTTGTCACACCAAGTACAGGATCCCAGTGGTCTGCAAAGTCTGCTCAGGCGTGAGTGGAAAAACACTGTGGGCACAAAGGGAGTGGCCCCTGTAGCCATCATCAAAGGACCAACAGGAGGCTCAGAACTCATAGAGACATCGGACAAAGACTAATCACGATGTTGCTGCAACCTGGTTGTCATCCTACATTTTCATTGAATGGAGGAAACGATGGAGGATGGAATGTGGTGTCAAGTGCAGGGGGCACCTGAATCTGGGGAACAGCGGCCTCCTGCACACAAATGTTGTCCACCAAGAGCTGAAGCACCTTTTGAAACAAGTCCGTCTGTATCTGCTGCTGGTATATCAGCTGCTGCTGTTGCTCAAGCAGGCTAACCAATTTAGCTCTCATGCTATGAAACAACTTCTTTTTTCCTCATTGCCAATTGCTACATCTGAGAGCAGCCGGATGCCAGTGCACATGTCAGAAAAAACAGGAGAGAAACAATGACGATACAATACAGGAAAACTGCCTGCAGACAGGACTCGAATCCATGCTGGAGTTGAGCAACAGGGTTGACTGAACGACAGATCCAGCACAAGAGCAAGTCAATAACAACCCATGCAACAAGGAGGTGCAACAAACCTTTGACACAACACTGTCAACATGTCAAGTATGAGCTTATAATCCAAATTGAGACCAAAGAGGAAAACCATTACCAAAGTGAAGTCATCGATGAGTAGAAAGTAGTATGCTGGAGATAGCAGTGAACGCTATCAGATGAAGTGCATGACTGACTGAGTGGTTGAGGTGTGGCAGTATTTATGCTGGCCATGAGGGACATTATTGGCCAGTGTATTCACATGGAGGGACCGTGGCACACTGATTAGGAGAGTGCAGTGCTACAATGGCACTGGCCTCCATCGTCCATTGAGAGCCATTTGCTCTGATGGGCATTAAACTTCCCTGTAGCCTGATACCAGAAATGGAAATATTGTTTAGCTTCAATTTTGTCAGTGACATGTATTTTGTTAACAACATATATTTCTTAATCTTTTTAAAGCTAAACAATCATTACTTCCTGGATTGCATAGAAACAGACGGATTGCATCTTGCTGAGACAGAAATTCTAAAATCAGTTACTGGATTGTTGGATAGACAGAAAAAGATATTGACTCAGATCACAATATAGTAATGATGAAGATGAGGCTGAAGTTTAAGACAATCACCAAGATAAATCAGCATGCTAATGGCAAGAGAAACGACAAACAAACAATTATTAAAATTCAAGTGTAGAATTTATGAGATTGGAGACATGCCTTTGGACTTTCGTGTTATCCACATAAACCCAAAGATAGGAAAGGCAGATGACTGTGAGAGCTGCAACACAAGCAGCTTCACAATTCATGCCTCCAAACTGCTGACAAGAATAATGTACAAAATTATGGGAAAGAAACTTGAGGATCTGTTAGATGATGACCAGTTTGAGTATATAAATGGCAAAGACACCAGAGAGGCAGTTTATTTCATTAGACGTCGCTGCTTCTTGCTACACAGTGCCAGGAAAGTGGTTGGTTTTGTACATGTTACTCATGATGGATGATTGTGGCTATTTGCACATGTACTGGTTGTATTATGATTAAATACTTACAAAGAAGGTCATGGTTTCATAATAGATGTCATGTCTGGAACTAGACACTGCAAACAAAACATCTCTCTCATTGCAACTTTGACAGAATTACAAATAGTAGTTTTAATGTACATTTAGTGGAACAATATTAAACTTGTGTCAACATCCAACACAAGTCTCTACATAGAATGAATGAATATTAATGTAATGTTGCATTTGTTTGAATCACAATGCCAACTACTGTAGAATAGTCGATGACAACTTGGTGCTTCCCCAAGGGTAGGCCTGTGATACCTGGAACTTCTATATTTGCATCCATGCAAATACTTCAGAAACAAAGCAGAACAGAATAACTCCATTTGCTATAGCCCTACTTTTTAGTTAACATTTTTTTTTCTTTTCTCTGTTATACTGATAGTGAACACAATGGCAGTATGCCATTATTGGCTGGGAGACCTGATCTGGGATTTTCAGCTGCCTGGTGTTTGTCTCTTTATTTGTCACCACGTCAGTGGCTTGCACATCAATAAAGATGAGATAAAATAATGAGGACAACACAAACACCCAGTCCTTGACTGAACAAAACCTGTGACCTACTTGTGAATCGAACCCATGACCTCATAATCTTGAAGCAGTGCTGCTAACCACTAAACCACAAGCTGTGGACTATACTGGTAGTAACTATACCTGATTTACTTAAAGTATTGAAATTCTTACATAGGCCATATTTCATTAAGATGTATTATTTACTGAGTTAACTGAGTTTTGATAATTCTGGTGATACAATTTGTTGTCAGGAAACATTTTCTCTTAAGAGATACCTTTAAATTATGACATTCAAAAACCATGGGCTCATAAAAATGGTCCGCAGCTCGTGGTCGTGCGGTAGCGTTCTCGCTTCCCGCGCCCGGGTTCAATTCCCGGCGGGGTCAGGGATTTTCTCTACCTCATGATGACTGGGTGTTGTGTGATGTCCTTAGGTTAGTTAGGTTTAAGTAGTTCTAAGTTCTAGGGGACTGATGAATATAGATAGTTGTTAAGTCCCATAGTTCTCAGAGCCTTTTGAACCATAAAAATGTAGTGAGCTAATGATTGTTTATTTCCAAAATAATATAGTTCATTTGAAAGCAATCATTTCCCCTTTTCAAGTAAACCTTTTACTTTTTCTTAAAAGTCATTAACTACAAAATTATTTGTAATTAAAGTTTCTGCCTTCCAGAAAATATTTGTTATGTTAAGCAGTAAGCCTGTTTGATTCCAAGAATTAATGTTATAGTTTGTTGTCATAATTTTTCTGACCTAGGAAATAACTTTGGTTATAACAGTTATGTATTAATTAAGAAATTAAGCAAATTAGGAAAATTAACAACCCATAAAATTTACAAGAATCTTGGTAAATTCCCATGCACAAGACCATTGCATTGTCATAAAAAAATGTAACAATGAAAATAATCAGTTGATGATAATATAATGTATAAGGTTCATTCAAATGAAACCTGGTCAGTGCGTCTACCTTTGCCTTACACATAAGGTGGCACCTCATAAACACGGGTATGGTGGCGCCATCTGTTGGTGGAGAGACTGATGTGTGTGTGCACTGTTTGATGTTGCATAGCGCCAGTGTGATTTCATACCGAAGAGAATGTGGTCACACAAGTTATCGTCCACTACCGAACATGCAGGCAAGTAAAGCAGGAACAACGAGGAGTGATTCACTTTTTGGCAGCGGAGGGAGTTGGAGAACCTTAGACGATTCGTCAAGTCAATGGTAGTATCCTCCTGCATGATAATGCCTGCCCACATATGGCTAATGCAGTGAAGATGATATTGCAGCAGTTTCGGTGGGAAATGGTGGAACATCCACTGTACACTCCCGACCTTTCACCATGTGACTTTCATGTGTTTGGACCTCTAGAACAAGCTACTTGCAGACATTGATTCACAATGGACGACAAAGTGTGTGACTGTGTACAGGCCTGGATCCGACAGCAGCCTACTAGCTTCTTCAAGGATGGAATCGACTGGCTAGTATCAGAATGGGATAAATGTGTCAACAGTTTTGACGACTATTTTCTAGTATGTCTACTATGTATAACTACATTTTTGAGTTAATAAAATCATTACCGTTACTTTAAACTAGTGACTGGGTTTCCTTTGAATGCCCCTTATAAATATAATGTAAATGTAATTATTGACATTTGATTATTTAATTAATCATGAAAATAATGAAAAATCCATTTACATTATAAAAAATGTGTTCTTCAATTCATTTTATAACTATCCAGGGATCATTTAAATCAGTTAATGTCAGCCTCTACTTTGTGTATATGAGGCCTATATTTACTGTATTTTATCGTATTTTTAAAAATGTAGTTAAGTCAGAAATCCATATTTTCTGGTTTCCTCTACTCTGTTCCAGTACAACTAGGTGAGGACCCCCTAGATGATAATCTGTCCACATCCTTCAGGCATTGAGTTAAGGCCCTTGTGAGTTGTTGTAAAATGACTAAAAAAGATGTCATACTATGTATCAATCAGTCGTTCAGTGTTTGGTATTGATGAAGATAAGAGTAGTGAAAAATATATTTAGAACTTTCACTTCAGTAAATCTGTGCTGTGTTTCACTTGAGACAATATCTGTAGTAAACATGTTCAAGCAACTTGTAGGTAGTCTCCTATAAAGTGTAATGTTGGGTAGCAAGTCCAATAACTGCTGGTAAATGAACCACCATGTAGTACATAAACACTGATGTTCGAGTTTTCAGAAATCATCATGTTATGTCACATGTTAGCTGTGAACTGTTTTTATAACTTTCTGCATTAAAAAAACACCATACCAGCAGTCGGTCATTACTAAAACCGATATGAAACTTGTAGTGTTGCTAGTGATTTATGACTTGCCAATAGTAAAGTGAATGAAAATATGAAGTGCTATCAATGTACATAAGTTACTGACCTGTGTTTTGTTGAGGACTTTAAATTAATGCTCCAAGCTTTCTCTTGTGAATTTACTGCAGTCACCATCCCAACTTGAAGATGTGCATTGTCCTTGGCATGATTCTCCAGATGTAAGTAAAATAACAGATCCATACAATGTTTGGTTTTTCTTCTAGGATAATTTATTTTATGGTTTTGATTCATGAGTATCATTCATTGGTAAGAATATGTAGGGATGCATTTCACTCCTTTGGAGTTACATAACACTTGATAACGGAAACCAGACTTAAGAAAAATCAAAACACTTTTAGGGAATCTGTTGACCTAGAGAAAGCTTTTGACTATGTGAAATGGTATGAGATATTTCAAATCTGTGATATCATACAAAATGTACAAGAATGAAGATGAAACAATAAAAATGAAAAACAGATTGAAAAGGATGTAAGATGTTCAACTCACCCAGCAAATAAGGAAACAACAAAACAGTTTCAGAAGTGGTATCAAAATTCAGGGAGAAAGGATAGCAGTGATAAGATTTGTTGATGATATTGTTGTCCACAGTGAAAATGAGGAAGAATTAAAAGATCTGTTGAATGGAATGAACAGTCTACACAGCACTGACTATGGACTGAAAGGAAGATGAAAGTTATCATTTTTCTGTTTTTCGTCTTTCCCTTAGTTGCTTTAAGTTCATGGAGGTATGTACTGTCTATGCAACTAATTGAAGACAGTTTGTTTATTGCCAAACATGTATGGCAATAAACAAACTGCCTTCAGTTAGTTGCATAGATGGTACATATCTCCACAAAGATGAAAGTATTGAAGAGTAACAGAAAAGAGATTAGCAACAAACATATCATCAAAATTGGGGCTCACATAGCACATGAAGTGAGGAAATCCTGTTATCATAGAAGCAAAACAGTGGAGTACCACATGAAAGGGAGGAAAGTCTACTAGTACCAAACATAGGCCTTAATTTGAGAAAGAAAGTTTTGAGATTGTACATATGCTGAAAGTGAATGATGGACTCTGGTGAAACTGGAAAAGAACTGAAGCTTTTTAGGGGTGCTGTTACAGAAAGGTGCTGAAAGTTAAGAGGACTTACAAGATAAGAAATGAAGCAATTCTCTGCAGAACTGATGATGAAAGAAATATGCAAAAAATAATAACAAACAGAAGGGACAGGGTGGTTTTGTCCTATGCAATATCCTGGTTGATTCTTGGCATATTTCATCTGCAGCTGATTTAGGTAAAAACAGATTCCAGCTTCATTACTAGCAACAGTGTTTTCCATTGGTGTTCTAGAAGGTACAAGCACGTAGTTTCCTCCTTTGGAAAGCGCATTTCTTATAAAGAAAACTGGTAAAGCATATTAATGGACTCTTAGCTGAAGGTAAGAAAGTCACTCTCTTCTTTTACAATGTATTAAATTGTTTCTTCTGTCTGTTAATTGATATTGCAGAATCTACTTGCATGATTTGATATGTTAAGCTATTGACACTGGCCCAGACATCATACGACAGCTTATTACTGAGGAAAATGTGTATCACAATTAACTTACAGTTAAAAGCAGCCAGGTTGAATCACATGTAATGGATGCACTCTTAGAGCAGTGCTGACTCTGTGCAATCATAGATGATATGTGCAGCTGCCAAACAGAAGTTTATCTGCACCACAGAAAATTTGGGTTTTTTTGAGGTGCCTCTGCATCACAGCAAAAAGACAAGAGAACTAAGTAAACAAGATCTCTTCTACTGTGCCTTCCAAAAGTTTATCTTTTCTTGACACATACTACCCATAAAGGCATTTAATAATATAATGCAGGCTTTCAAGATTAGTATTTGTATTTTGGGTGATTCTTGTTTTATGGGAGTTTGGTTTCAGTACAAAGGCATAATTCTTCGCCTAACATCTCATCTTCCAATACTTGAGATATCATCAAAGGCTATAATAACTCAGAAAACAGTTACAATCTCACACACACTCAGAAAGCCAAACTGTTTATTTGTATCCACATAATGGGACATTTGTGTTGTCATCAGGCCACTACCTATGACTGCGTAGCTGCATTGATATGTGTTATGGGGAAGAGTTGATGCTGTTTGTTTTTTTTTTTTTTTTTTTTTTTTTTAGCATTACCACAACTTGTCTACTTTCAGTCCTCCTCCACTTCTTTTCTGTTAAGGAATGGTACCAATTCTACTATAAAGAGTTCACATGATGGAAAAAGAGAGGAGATCTAATTTTATTTTTTAATGTACAGATACTTAGAAAACTTGATGGAACTTTAGGCACAAATTTACAGAAAGCCCACTCACTTGGTTGAATGCTGTTTTTCATTCTTATTGTTCCCTCTTGGTTCTTGTACATTTTGTGTCAACCATATTTCATGATCTTGAAGATTTTAAATATCTCACAGCATTTTAGAGTCAAAAGCTTTCTTTAGTTAACAGATCCCCTGAAAGTGTTTTATTTTTTCTTAAGGCATATTTCCACTATCAATTGTAAAGTTAGAACTTGTGGTGCTATACACCACTTCAAAGGAGTGAAATGTGTCCCTGCTTATTCTTACCAATGAATGATAGCTCAACAGAAATCCCAGTCACCATCCCAACCAGAAAAGAGGAGTGATCAAAACATTGGTGGCCTGGGCTAAAATAATCTGTGAACCACAGTATCTGGATGATGAGTATGATCATTTAAAAACTACCATCAGAAGAAATGGTTACTCTGACAAAGAGACACCCCAAAATATTTGGAGCTTTTACTAAAATGAGCCAAATAACAGGAAGATTATCCTCCCATTTGTAAAAACCGTAAGTTGCATCAGCAGAGCACTGAGAAGACACAATATTGATATAGTGTTTAAACCAACAAAATAAGTATGCAAGTATTTGAACACTGAAAATAACCACTGCCTGATTTTGAGCTGAATAAATTACAAAATTTTTCATCCTCCACTTCAAATACCTGATTTCAGGTTAAAGCAAAATGGTGACAAGCTCATTTATTTTTGCCCTAAGCCATTTTGTGAATCCAGCTGTTTCTTTTGATATGATAGGCAAAGATGCTGACAATTTTTAGCTCATGAGACAGAAAGTAATTTTATCATCTTGGTTGTATTTCAAAATAGTAACTGTTCTCGAAATAACAGGTACCATTGATGACTGTGCAGCTTCTCTAGAATAAATGATAATTAATTGAAACCCCAGCTGCCGACAGGTGTTGTTGATATACCTCGATAGGGGCAGCTGAAAATGTGTGCCCCTACCAGGACTCAAACCTGGGATCTCCTGCTTACATGGCAGATGCTCTATCCATCTGAGCCACCGAGGACACAGATGAATAACGTGAATGCAGGGACTCATCCTTTGTACTCCTCACTTGAGACCCAAATTCCAAACTGTCCACAATCTACATATGTAATATTCCTGATAGATATTTGCCCATCGACTCATTACTCACACCAACTAAGGTGACAATTCCCATATGAGTTCTGGCAACCTGTGCGCATTCACACAGACAATGGTCAATGGCCGGGTAGCCTTTAACCATATATGAAGATAGTAACAGTTCTCTAGAACAAATGATAATTAATTGAAACTCTCAGCTGCTGACAGGTGTTGTTGATATACCATTGAGGTATATCAACAACATCTGTTGGCAGCTGAGGGTTTCAATTAATTATCATCATCTTGGTTGTGTTCCATGTTTATGAATGCTACATTTTGAGTGCTGGTGTACGGTCCTGGAAAATCTATTATATCACATTTTCTGTGCCTTAACTTAATCACTTGATTGAAATCTCAGTGACTTTCCACTGTTTTGTAAAATTCTAGTTAGGCTTAGTGATTACTGACTTCTTAGTTTTGAAGGTTTACTATATTTTAACTTCAACAGCTGGTAATGGGAATCTGAATGCTGGTCTAATAATTCATCAAAGCTGAATCCTAGTTCACAGCACACAAAATTTAGTAAGTGCTTAAAATTCTTGTCAAGGGTTCGTAATTTCCTGTGTTACTGAATGTAATTTTTCACATTTTAACCTTTTTAATTTTTTTAAGGCACAAAAGGTAATTTTTACTTATATCTTTAGTAGATTTTACCAGGTGATCAAAAAGTCAGTATAAATTTGAAAACTTAATAAACCACGGAATAATGTAGATAGAGAGGTAAAAATTGACACACATGCTTAGAATTTCAGTTAAAATGGATTGCCAAAAAAATTACAACAACAAGAAATCGATTTTGGCCTCATTATGTCATGAATGTTACACCTTTACAGCTGCCCCCAACCAAACCTGCTCAGATAAGCCATCATTATCATCTGATTTCAGCAAGTGCTTTTTATGAGAGGAAGAGGTTATTGAAGAGTATAGATGAAAACAGACTAAAGACTTAAGGAAATGCACTGTCCCATGGTCAAAGTCATGCTTTCAGAGCTAGCAAGCATGGTTTTGCCATATGCAAGACTGTAAGGTGATGAAGATGGACAAGAAATTCTTACTGCATGGGGGAATATCATCAAAATCATACTCACTGTGGGTACATAATACCTGCATGTGTCCACAAAAGGCTGGGACAACCTACTGCCAACATACATGAAGCCATGTAAATTATATTCACCTTTCTCAAGGAGAACAGTGGCCAGTGCCAGCTTTCCCTTGGATATTTGCTTGATGAGGTACCTTAAAATTCTTCTCCACATGTTCAAACTGAAAAAAAAAATGTCTGGAGGAGAAGTATAAACATGACATAATTGTCACTGATTCACCCAACGGAGGGAGTATAATATGTTTCAGCACTCGAGATATTCTCTTCCCTTACGCAGTGTGTGATTGTGACACTACTTTAACACCTTTTGGAATTGAGAAGAAGAAGGTAATATATGTTTATCAGAAAAACTTTCACTCTCAGATGTAGTTAGTGTTTCCAAAGTCCTGGAGCCAACACCACACCAAATTCTGAGATAGGAGAAGACACTGGTGAAATTATGCATCTAATTTAATTTCAACTGACCAGATGACCAGCCATAAGTGATGTTGCCAAGTACCACTCCTTGAGGACGTACCTGCAAGTACAAACATGGCTGGTGAATGAAGGGAGCCCACAAAAATTATCAACTGCTAGGGCTGGAACCTGGCTGGATAAGGTCAGTATTGTCCTCATTCATAGTATTTGCCATTTGTTAAATTTTCACTAAACCTGACTGTTGTTTGGTGATTGCTCTACTTTGTAATAATTCATTGTACTACGTCAAAATAAATGTACTTGTTTACTTATTTTGACTATTTATTCACAGGTGTGATCTGCATTACCACAACCATGGATACTGCTCCAGACCACCACCTCAGCATCATTCACTGCAAATGTACTACAACATGTATCACAGGGGCCTGCTGCAGCTGTAAACAAGCTGGACTCTGGTGCATCGCTATCTGCAAGAATTGTGTTGGTACTACGTGCATAAATGTGCCAGGAACAGATTTCAGTGAGGAAGGTACTGATGATGAATGTGAAGAATGGGCCAACCTCTGGTGAAAATTATAGTCAAGGAGGAAGAAATCGATGACAGCATAGATGACGACATGTCATCAGTGCCAAAGAGGTCATAGTGAACAAAAGCCTGATGTTTATTTTTAAGTGAATGATTTTCAATATATTATGTTATTACCATTTTATTCTTCAGAGGAATGATGTTTGATTGTTAGGTTAATGATGTTTTATTTTATTAGGTTAATGTCTTGTATGTATCCTGGATATTTTATACATTTTAATTTAACGTTGTAATTTATTATTTCACTCAATAAATATTCATTATTCATATTTTTCAGTTATTTTACTTACATTTTTTTCATGTTAGGCCATTGAAATTTGAAGCAAATTCTGGCCAGAAATCAGATCACACGTGACCATGGAGATGATTCTCATGAGAGCCATGAAGAGTTGTGGTATGCCCACACATATCTGTGGTTGCTTTCTTGATGGATTGTTTCTGCATCTCAAAATTTATTAGCACTTCTCATGATTTACATATAAATATTGACAAATGAAAGTTGTAAGGAAAATGCTGCATTCTGCTGCCACTTTTGATAATCTGAGAAATTTATTTTATTTTTGAAACACTGTATCTCTGTAACTTTTAGATAAAAAATTCCTTTTGACCAGAAAAATAAGCAGGAAATTTAATGCTCTTCATTTTAGCATGTAAGTGTGTTCCACTAAAAATGCATTGTTTAGAGGCTATATGCAAAATAATGAAAAAAAAGCAGGAAATTTTGAGATTTCTCCCCTCTACATTAATACAGAGCCCTGATGTCAAAATTTCAGATTCTACTCCACAGAGCACCACAAACAACATACCAAAATATCATTTATTTCACAATACTTTCTAAGCAGAAAGTACCTGAGTGCTGGACTTTATTAATTTATGTGATAATTGCTACCATTCTATCACAAAGCACACATTGAAACAAACCAAAAGAATACCATAAATACTTGTTTTTCTGTAGCTACACACCAAAAATAACAGAAACTGATAGTTTTACTTGATAATAGTCTACTGGTTAAGAAATGTAACATGAACATATTTGTTAAAGACACATTCATCAGTATACTGAATTCAAAAATAATTTAATCAAGAGACCCACTAAGCAGTTGTTGATCTGGTAAAAACCTTTGTTAAAGTTAACAGAGAAAAATTCTGGAAGCATAATGAAGAAAAGAGGATACCCACTCCCAAGGCAACTGGAAACAATCAGGTAGCCAGAATGAGATTTTCGCTCTGCAGCGGAGTGTGCGCTGATATGAAACTTCCTGGCAGATTAAAATTGTGTGCTGGACCGAGACTCGAACTTGGGACCTTTGCCTTTTGCAGGCAAGTACTCTACCAACTGAGCTACCCAAGCACAATTCTCACCCCGTCCTCACAGCTTTAATTCCGCCAGTACCTCGTCTCCTACCTTCCAAACTTTACAGAAGCTCTCCTGCGAACCTTGCAGAACTAGCACTCCTGAAAGAAAGGATATTGCAGAGACATGGCTTAGCCACAGCCTGGGGGATGTTTTCAGAATGAGATTTTCACTCTGTAGCAGAGTGTGCACTGATATGAAACTTCCTGGCAGATTAAAACTGTGTGCCGGACCGAGACTCAAACTCGACCCTTTGCCTTTCACGGGCAAGTGCTCTACCAACTGAGCTAGCCAAGTTGGGGTGTGAGTCGTGCTTGGGTAGCTCAGCTTGTAGAGCACTTGCCCGCGAAAGGCAAAGGTCCCGAGTTTGAGTCTCGGTCCGGCACACAGTTTTAATCTGCCAGGAAGTTTCAACAACCAGGTAGTCCATTCTGGGAGGTTGCACTGCTGTTCGTTAGTGCATGTGATGACATCAGAAATACTGTTCTATCAAGAGTGTTTGGCATCAGCCTCATGAACTGCATGTTGATAGGTGCTGACACACATTATTAAGCATCACTTAAACGTAAAATTATAAAAAATAAACACTTGTACATTATAATCAGAGCAACCTTCAAAGACGTAATGTTCAGCACTAGAACATCTAACTGCATTCATAAATACTCACTGTAGACCAGGAAGGGATTCAATGCACTGAAGATTTTTTCCTCATGGCAATTTTTTTTCTGTTTTACCTTTTGGGTTCCGATGCCTCATTCTAATGAAGATTCTTGTCCTTACGTAGAGAGAAACCAATTCGTGATTCAATTTGGTTAACTCTGTTGTTCTTGTAGAAATTAGCTTTTGCATCATTCCTCCCCCCCCCCCCCCCCTCCCCCCGCAATCACCTCACTTAGCTACATGCAAAATATTACTTCAAATTTCTTTATTTATTGAAACAGTCAGTTGAAGAAGGAGTGAGCCCATATCTAGAGATTACAGAGATCCAGTAATTACTGATGATGTAACCTGAATCTGGAAGAAGTTTTGCTGAGACTGAACCCAAGGAATTGTCAATGGGCTAGCATTTAAATGCTATGTATCCCTCCAAGACACACATCAGAACATCTTGAGATTTGCAGTCATCACTGCTTACATGTTCATCACTAGGAAACTGCAAAAAGATCTAGTTCTTGTTCACTGAAATTAGTGCAGTCCAAATCACCTTGTATTTCTAGTTACGTTTATACACAACATGCATGTGATGAACTTCATGAAGTCCCATTCAGTTTCTTCTGTTGGAGAAATGTGACAGCACCTCACTAGTACTCTCTGTAATGGATGTCTTCTGTATTTTGAATCAGTAGTAGATGACATATTCTATATTTCACTTCAAAATGTGTTAGGTTGTTGCAAAATGTGCCCAGACCACAAATTTTAGAAAAAAAGTTCTTCAGTCTTGGTTTACCCTGGAAGTCAAGATGTAAGAAGCTTCTGTATTCTTTGTGTCACTGTAAAGTCCAAAGCGAGTTGAAATTATAAAACCCTTCTAGAATGAGAGCAGGCATTGCTTTCCTCCACGACATCTGTTAGAATAAACCTCGAGGAAACTTTTTAGTGTGTTTTCCCGTCTTTCAAAATTAAGGCCATAGTCACTTTGAAGAAGTGCCTTGTCATTCCTAGAATCCCTTGAGTTCAAAACATCGAATGTGTCATTGATCAGTTCAGTTAAGGGAAGGTTTACTATCTTTGGCCCAAAAAAAAGCATTTTCTTTGAGAATTTTCTTTTTGGGATGTGTTATAGATATCAATGTCGAATTTAGTTAAAATGTTTATTGATATTTCCTCTAAAAACAGAATTTTTTTCAACCAGAAAAGTCAAAGAGCAAAGGCGGAAGTGCCATCGAAACGAAACAAAATTTCGATGTAGACTTCCACAAGCGGTATGTCACAGGTCAGCTGGTTCGTCTGAAGTCAAAATGGAGTTGATGTTGTTGTTGTTGTTGTGATTGTTGTCTTCAGTCCTGAGACTGGTTTGATGCAGCTCTCCATGCTACTCTATCCTGTGCAAGCTTCTTCATCTCCCAGTACCTACTGCAACCTACATCCTTCTGAATCTGCTTAGTGTATTCATCTCTTGGTCTCCCCCTACAATTTTTACCCTCCACGCTGCCCTCCAATGCTAAATTTGTGATCCCTTTATGCCTCAGAACATGTCCTACCAACTGGTCCCTTCTTCGTGTCAAGTTGTGCCACAAACTCCTCTTCTCGCCAATTCTATTCAAAACGTCCTCATTAGTTATGTGATCTACCCATCTAATCTTCAGCATTCTTCTGTAGCACCACATTTCAAAAGCTTCTGTTCTGTGCTTGTCCAAACTATTTATCGTCCATGTTTCACTTCCATACATGGCTACACTCCATACAAATACTTTCAGAAACGACTTCCTGACACTTAAATCTATACTCGATGTTAACAAATTTCTCTTCTTCAGAAACGCTTTCCTTGCCATTGCCAGTCTACATTTTATATCCTCTCTACTTCGACCATCATCGATTATTTTGCTCCCCAAATAGCAAAACTCCTTTACTACTTTAAGTGTCTCATTTCCTAATCTAATACCCTCAGCATCACCCGACTTAATTTGACTACATTCCATTATCCTCGTTTTGCTTTTGTTGATGTTCATCTTATATCCTCCCTTCAAGACACTGTCCATTTTGGCGAACCTCAACGTTTTTATTTACTTTTCTTTTGTTTCCTTTACTGCTTGCTCAATATACAGATTGAATAATATCGGAGACAGGCTACAACCCTGTCTCACTCCCTTCCCAACCGCTGCTTCCCTTTCATGCCACTCGACTTTTATAACTGCCATCTGGTTTCTGTACAAATTATAAATAGCCTTTCGCTCCCTGTATTTTACCCCTGCCATCTTTAGAATTTGAAATAGAGTATTCCAGTCAACATTGTCAAAAGCTTTCTCTAAGTCTACAAATGCTAGAAACATAGGTTTGCCTTTCCTTAACCTATTCTCTAAGGTAAGTCGTAGGGTCAGTATTGCCTCACGTGTTCCAACATTTCTGCGGAATCCAAACTGATCTTCCCCAAGGTCGGCTTTTGTCAGTTTTTCCATTCGTCTGTAAAGAATTCGCGTTAGTATTTTGCAGCTGTGACTTATTAAACTGATAGTTCGGTAATTTTCACATCTGTCAACACCTGCTTTCTTTGGGATTGGAATTATTATATTCTTCTTGAAGTCTGAGGGTATTTCGCCTGTCTCATACATCTTGCTCACCAGATGGTAGAGTTTTGTCAGGACTGGCTCTCCCAAGGCCGTCAGTAGTTCTAATGGAATGTTGTCTACTCCCGGGGCCTTGTTTCGACTCAGGTCTTTCAGTGCTCTGTCAAACTCTTCATGCAGTACCATATCTCCCATTTCATCTTCATCTACATCCTCTTCCATTTCCATAATATTGTCCTCAAGTACATCGCCCTTATATAGACCCTCTATATACTCCTTCTACCTTTCTGCTTTCCCTGCTTTGCTTAGAACTGGGTTTGCATCTGAGCTCTTAATATTCATACAAGTGGTTCTCTTTTCTCCAAAGGTCTCTTTAATTTTCCTGTAGGCACTATCTATCTTACCCCTAGTGAGATAAGCCTCTACATCCTTACAATTGTCCTCTAGCCATCCCTGCTTAGCCATTTTGTTGATGTTAGCGAAGTATATAAGATTCTTTAGGGGTCGTACCTCGCTTAAGTTATTTGGACCATAGGAAACAAAACAGCAACCGTTTGAAAACAAATAGGGTTTTTGTGATTGATTTTTCGACTTTGTCGGCCAAGTAAAAATATTTATAGTTGATGGATCGGAGTAAAAGTAGTACATCTCCTAGACAATTTAGTTAGCTTCATCAGAAACAGAGAATCATGCCAATCAGTTCAATAGATTTGAAGTTACCACACCGCGCGATAAAAAAAGAGTCATTTCGAGGAAAACGCGTTTGAAGTTTTGAATACATATAGATGCAATATTATGCAATTTACATTCAATCTGCTATTCCTGGTCGATAAATTAGTCCTTCCTCTTCCTCATAGAGGGTGTTCTGCTCGATCTGGGCCATCCTGCACTGTTCCAGAGCCACTTGTATGACCGGTGACAAGTGGTGTTCGGCCGCTTGAATCCGGTGGTCATCTGAATGGTTGGCAAACTACATCGAATAGAATCCCAGGGTGACATCCATCATTGTCATGGTCTTCAGAATTGCTGAATACCCTTCGTTGAAGCTGCTCACTGCCAGGAAAGTTGCAATCTCCACAGTCTTTGCACCAGAATGCAAATGCTTGGGGGCTAACTTCCAAACACTCACGTTCAAACTTTCATTTTAATTTTGTATTTCCTCCCAAGCACCACTACAATAACTTATCCTCCAAAAAGACCGCATAGATCAGATGAATCACTTTTTGAATTTCTTTGGAGAGTGGCTGGTCATGTTGACATTCATCCAGATGTCCGGTAGCCTCTGCAATGCGCCACTTGCATCAACTAGTTTCCCCAACCGGACAATTTTGGTGTTGTGGGTGGTCATCTGTTGAACACTTGTGGAAATACATTGCCCAAATTGCCTCCTTCATCTGTCCCACCAAATTGGAATGCCCTCAGATTGCCAAGCCGTAGTACATCGTAGGCTCCTTGATCACTTTATCAGTAAGCTTGTCATGTCCTTTTCCTCCAATGCCTTTGTTTTGTTTCTTCACATTTCTAAGCCGTGTGGCCGTTCTTTTCTCTACATGTCCTATGCATTCCTTCTTCTCGATGATCACATCTGTGTACGGATTCAAATCAATGAGGCCTTTGAAAGTTTTTGTATCGCCATCCCCAACATAGTACTTGCACTTCACGCCAAATGACAAAACGTCTCCTTCACAGCATCAACCTCCATTTTGTCCACACTTCGGATTGATTTGTGCTCCATTGTTCTTCATGAGACTTGTACCATTCTTCATACTCCGCAGGATCTAGCAACTCTCTCTTAATACAACAACTCTGACAGAACAATGACTTTACTTGACAATCTAATACTTTCTTGGAATAGTTACCGATTAGTGAAGTTATTCCAAAATCCATGATCCATCGCCTGAGACTGATAAATGCGTTCGTTCCTTACTCATCTGTCTGTTTAATTCGACTTCCTCAGATACTGCTCTTGTCTGAACGACCTCAAATACAATCTTCGCAGCAATGTACACATTTTCCAGGCAATTGTAGTACAGAGTGGTAGAGAAGCCAACTGATACATCCATGAGCCCACAAAATAAGTTCAAGGGACCGATGACCGTCGCAGTCTGGTCCCTTTAATCCCACAACCAACCAACCAACAAAATAAGTTCATGCCACACACACCTTGTCCTAACAGACGTATAATGAACGTAAGGCAATGATTAATTTCATATGACTGGTTCACCGTCAGAAATGATTTGGCATGACATACAGGACACTTGCATCATATAGTCAGCTTGAAACCAAGGCCTCGTTCACTGGCCCGGGTGAATCTGACATCACCGTTGCAGGTCTTGCACTTTAATATTGTTGATAAAAAGTTGAAGACTGCCAAAAAGTCCAGCATCACGTAGGAAAATACAGGATCAATCTCGATGTCATCATAGTCAGTGAACTTCACCATTTTTGCAGATGTGCTCACGAACATAGTCTTGTGCTTAGCCATGTGCTGGTTCCCTTTGAATTTCCTTGGCCTCTCAATTGAGCAACTGTCTCTCCCGGGTTTCCGTGGTATTTTCGTCGCACTTGTCACACGTGTGCTTGTTTACATGCCGGGAACACAAGCTAAACTGATCCAAGAAGTCAATCTTATCTAGGAATCTATATTGCAATATTTCCCAATGGTTGGTAAATGAAGTAGACACGCAATGCCGTCTAGCAACTGCTCAAGTCAGTCATGGGCAAGCACACAGAATAATTTTTTACGGCTACAAAGTCAAAATTCCCAAAAAAAAAGCAGGTGTGTGAAAAAGGCCGATTTCAGGCAGGTGCATTTTTTTGTTCAACCGGAAATAACAAACATTTCCATTCCATATTCAGAAAAACCGTTTCAGGGGTGGATTCTAAACACTTTTATGGATCCAAAAATGCAATTTTTAAAAAATCAATTTTTTGAACTAAAAGATAGTAAACCTTCCCTTAAATTTCCTACCTGTTCTTTGTCTAGCTGGTATTTGACAGCTTGGGCATGATGGTGTGAAAACAGCTGTACTGTCATTCATATAATCTGCTGAGCTCAGCCTCTTACTTTTACATGAGCCTCCATAATATGATGTATGATGCTTAAATTCCTGGTCTGTGTTGCTAATAGATTTTCGAAAGGCTTCTTCTTCCGGACTGTGATGTTGGGTAGAGTTACTCTGTCATCTGAAACGTGGTTTCTAAGCAACTTTAGCAAATGTGGGACATCACAGAAAACCCACTCTCTTGTCACTTGATCCATGGGATCTGGAAAGCAGATTTTTGCTATGGAAACTTCATACTCCTTCCAGAACTTTGAATTCTTGCCTCCCATATTACAAATTACTGCTGCAGTTTCGGTTCCAGCTCCTTCCAACTGATTTATTATGTTCAGGTGTAACTCACTTGTCATGGCACTGTCAAAGCCAAAATACACAGGTTGTTTTTGTTTCCATGATGACAATAAACCATGACCACCATAACATTTTTGTTTGGTCCTAAAATTATATCATCTGATGAGTCACAGCATATGTGATCATCTATATTGATCTCATCGGAACAAAGGACTCAAATTTTGCCTAGAGATTTGAATGTTTCTGTTTTAGCCTTCATAAGATCCGGCACTTCTTTCAGTATTCCACCAGAACTAAATTAAGCTTTTGGTAAGTAAGCTCTTAAGAGGAGAGCGTTAGCAAAATCTTTCATGTCCCACCTCACTCTCTCTTCATTACTAAGTAAATAAGGCTGCATGTGGTCTGATGTGAAACACTGAGACAAAATGCTGTTATATTGTCTTTAATTAGTTGTTCTGTTGTAGTTGAAGCACACCTATTTACTTCCACAACACACTTTGAACACTTGGCTTTCAGGACCTTGTTACTTCTTTCCAAAGCATAGTTTTCTTCCATCGGCAGTCGTATTTCAGTTTTTAATCTATCCCCTCTTTAGCAGTAATTCTAGATCAAGAACTCTTTCTGTGCTGGTCAACTGGTGAAATTTAATTTTCTTCAGAGGCAAAGCTTCTGAAGTAGTGGCATTCTCTTTCATACTCTTCTCTTTTCACATCATGTTACTATGAGAGTCTGGAGGTGCTTTGCAACAGTGTAACTAATGAAATAGTCAAGTATTTTAATGAAAGCCATCTAAATGTAAGTGCTTCAAAGACTGCAATGATGGAATTTAACACAAGGAAACAAATAGAATTTGACATGAAATTATCCATAGGAAATGACATTGTAAAAAAGGAAAAATGGACAAAGTTCTTGGGAATTACAATCCAGGACATATTGTAAGGACATGTGTGTACTAAAAACTGCTTATCATGCCCTATTCTCATCAAATTTAAACTATGCTGTAGAAATATGGGGTGCAACAACTCAAGCCAACCTAAGCACATTATTAATACTACAGAAAAATGTTATCAGAATTATTTGTAGTGCCAAACCTCAAGAATCATGACGGAATCTGTTCCCAAAATTAGGTGTGCTTACATTATAGGTGTATACATATTGCAAGTTATATTGCTTGTGAAAACAATAAATCCAAATTTCAACACCGAGCGAGGTGGCGCAGTGGTTAGACACTGGACTCGCATTCGGGAGGACGACGGTTCAATCCCGCATCCGGCCATCCTGATTTAGGTTTTTCGTGATTTCCCTAAATCACTCCAGGCAAATGCCGGGATGGTTCCTCTGAAAGGGCACGGCCGACTTCCTTCCCCATCCTTCCCTAATTCGATGAGACCGATGACCACGCTGTCTGGTCTCTTTCCCCCAAACAACCAACCAACCAACCAAATTTCAACTGTGACCTGCACCAGTACGATACACGGCAAAAGTTTAGAAACCATGTAAACAGCCACAGAACACCTTCATATGAAAAAAAAAAAAATGCACTTCATGCTGGGCTGAAGCTAGCCAATGCCCTACCAAAAAGTCTCACAACCCTTCCTACTAACAAATTAAAAGATCAGCTAAAAAGAATTCTAATTGAAAACCCTTTTTATTCCCTAGATGAGTATTATATCTGTATGAAAAGTGCTTCATAAGTATGTCAAGCTCATAGTTTTAAGTAACCTACAAATAATATAATGTTGATAAAAACAATATTTGTAATATTGTGATTGTATACTACCAAATGTCAAATGCATCAAAATGTAAAATTTATTAATACAAACAAATCTTTAGTTTGTAATTTTTAAACTGACGTATTCAGAAGAATAATCTCTATGATGTCCTTAAACTGTATTATTTCTAGGGATTGTATTTGATTATTCAATGTTGAATAAATATTATCATCATCATCATCATGATGTTACCTATTAATACAACAAATCTATTTTACACTGCAATTATAATAATTATTATTAAACAGAACCAATAATACAAAGAAAAGAGTTTCTCGAGAGAACGACTATCTGACAGTTACCTGTAGGCCCTATATTTTCTCCGCTGGTGCTTGCGACAAACTCAGATGCACCTCCTTGCCAATATTTAATTTTCTGATAGCACAACGCCATCCTTTAATTTTCTTTTTAAACACAGCCCAAGAAGTCTTGATCATAAACTTCAGGGGAGGAAATAATATGAACAGATACTTACATTATTCACATTAACAGGTTTAGCTCTTTTATGGAGTGACACCCATTTGTGCTGCAGTACTCTGTCTTTCGAAAATCAATCATAATTGACATCCACAGTTTTATATGAAGCATTTTTGCATTCATTAGTAGTACAATGATTTCTAGTTTTGCTCATACCACTGCAAAATGGTGCACAACGAGAATAGCTAACAAGCAACTGAATTCTACTTATTTCAGCAAAGGGATTTAGGAATTTGCTTGAATTAACAATAAACAATGTAGTGTTCTTGCTGCTTGCATTCCTATTGACATCATGCCATTTTACCATGAGTCTGCACGGAAAGCCACTATGGCATGCCCTGATGCACTCCATTTAATAAACATCTTTAGAAGCCTATAAAAAACACAGCAATCATGTTATATATAAATGGAGAGCTGGCAGCAACTTTAGTCACTCAAAATTACTAACAGATGGGGGTTGAAGGGGGGGGGAAGGGCAGACAAACATGGTTCTAGTATTTCACCCGAACTTCTTACATTCAAAACCCGCATTTAGTTAGGATGCATTCTTACTAGTTATAACCGGATTATACTGAATACCTTTTTCAGAACTGAATACTGGTACCTTTGTTGCAACTAGAATTCATAGTTGGTCAAAAATGAATGTCAGTTAAAAATAATTTTAACTAGACAAAACTTGTTTTAATAAAATAACTCAGATAAAGCTGTTTCAGCCCAAGTAAACATTCATTTAGTTGTCACGTGACACATTTGAATGATTGTGATTGGCCGAGTGGCATCGCCTGACTCGTGCAGGTCGAGTCAGTCAATAGACCGTCTGCCTGCATACATCTACTCAGTCTTCCAAATTCAAATGGTTCTGAGCACTATGTGACTCAACATCTGAGGTCATCAGTCCTCTAGACTTAGAACTACTTAAACCTAAGGACATCACACACATCCATGCCCGAGGCAGGATTCGAACCTGCGACCGTAGCAGCAGCGCGGTTCCGGGCTGGAGCGCCTAGAACCGCTCGGCTACCGTGGCCGGCTCAGTCTTCCACTAAGCACGTATAGACCAACATGTATTCATTTCTCATGGCAGACCTAAATCAAGAAACACAATGCAAAGAAGAATTTTTAAAAAGCGTATTACAGATTGATGAACAAGGGGGAAAAACACTTTAATATGATGACAAAAGAAATTTACTGTAAATTAGTGGACAAAATTGAAGAACAATCAGCTGGAAAAAAAGACATAGCAACGATACAGAAGATTAAATCGATTCAAGGTTATTAATATTTGTGGGATGTGAAAGTTAGTGACACAAAAAGAGCCTGTGAAGTACTACTTATGTGTAGTTGCAATTTTCGATATTATTGAAGCAGATCACGGGTTGTAAGTCATGGATGTTGAGACAGACTAAAAACTGAAACTTCAAAACATGCAAAAATAACAACTGGGATGGCAAATATTTATCTTTCTAAGTACGAAGTTTGTCAGCAGAAAACCAATGGGAAGAAAAGGGGGCTTGTTTCGAAACCTACACTCTATTCATGCTCAAAGTTAAAACTAGTTTTATCTAAAATTCAAACATGTATAGCACTAAATTCTATTTATAGCTAGGAAATTCTGGTGTACAAAGACATTCAGTATAAACTAGTTTCAACCAGAGAACACACATAGTAACTGGCTCTGAGCACTATGGGACTTAACATCAGAGGTCATCAGTCCCCTAAAACTTAGAAC
Source organism: Schistocerca americana (assembly GCF_021461395.2). Classification (NCBI taxonomy): domain Eukaryota; kingdom Metazoa; phylum Arthropoda; class Insecta; order Orthoptera; family Acrididae; genus Schistocerca; species Schistocerca americana. Next base: position 738,993,969 of record NC_060119.1, on the reverse strand, counting down.
TACCTAAACCTAACTAACCTAAGGACACCACACACATCCATGCCCGAGGCAGGATTCAAACCTGTGACCATAGCAGTTGCGCAGTTCCAGACTGAAGCACATAGAACTACTTGGCCACAACGGCCGGCCATTCTAACTAAAAACTGGTTTTGACAGAAACACACATACACAAACAACTACATGAATGTATAACCAAGTTTCATGTTGGTATTAGAATAGGTAAAGAGATTACTCTGAATTGTGTTTTATATTCAGATGGTGTCACAAGTTTAGCAGAGAAAGAGGAATTTACCTTCTAAGTAAGGTAGTCAAAGAATACATCATGATTATGTCTACAACGAAATCTAAAACAATAGTTTTTATAAGATGTGACCCCATAAGAACAAAAACAATCGTGAACAATACAGTAATAGAACAGGTCATCCATCTGAATTATCTGGGGCGTTATATCTCGTACATGTATGACAAAGATATAGAAGAGAAAGTGGGAAAATTTAGAAACATATATGGAACGGAAGAGAATATAAGCTTTCGAAATGTGGTACTACAGAAGAATGCTGAAGATTAAATGGGTAGATCACATAACTAATGAGGAGGTATTGAATAGAATTGGGGAGAAGAGGAGTTTGTGGCACAACTTGATTGGAAGAAGGGATCGTTTGGTAGGACATGTTCTGAGGCATCAAGGGATCACCAATTTAGTATTGGAGGGCAGCGTGGAGGGTAAAAATCGTAGAGGGAGACCAAAAGATGAATACACTAAGCAGATTCAGAAGGATGTAGGTTGCAGTAGGTACTGGGAGATGAAGAAGCTTGCACAGGATAGAGTAGCATGGAGAGCTGCATCAAACTAGTTTCTGGATTGAAGACCACAACAACAATACAGGTACTTTAGAAACAAGACAGGAAAATAACACAAATGAAGTTTTATAAAATAATGACCATTCCCATATTACTCTATGGAAGTGAGTGACAAAAGTCTACAATCCAGGCAGCTAAAACAAGATTTCTGATGGCTATGACAGATTTTATTAGGGTATAGAGATTAAGAAACAGCGACATTATGAAGGAATTAAACATATTTACTATGCTGACTGCAGTGTGGCCAGCAGCGGCCACGGTAGAGGCTCACACCTAGCATCTTGTGCTTCCCATGGTCTGGCAGTGAAATAACATTACTAAGTGTGCTGCAGTCAACATGTTAATGTAAGAAACAAAATTGAAGATAACAGAAGAAAATGGGGTGGACATCTTGACAGAATGAACAGTGGTAGACTGCCTAACAAAAGTCAGAAATTACAATCTGATGGGCAAAAGAAATCTGGGGATGCCAAGGAAGAGATGGGCACAATAACAGGCAAAGGCAATATTTGAAGTGCAGAAGAAAAAGGCAACGAAAAAGAAGAAGACGAAGAAGCCATTGGAAACAGAGCATGATTGCATTTAATTGCGGCCAGATTAAGTGTACCTAGCACATAGGACACTCAATCTCCAAGACTGTGTAGTCACTTGACTTTTCAAGTGCTACAATGGCTAACAGTGTGTTGATAACAAGAAACACTTTTGGCTATGAAGGAAGCAAATCACTTGCCAATTTAGTCTTCGCAAAAGAAGAGAAAGAACACCCAAGTCATACACAACCACCTGTCCACTTTTAAGAAGGGCAAAACCCAGCACCTAATATGTTTGCCTCTGATCAACACAATTCAAAAGATGAAGAGATTATACTCTCATTAGATACTCAAAGTTTGGAAAAAGATCATGAGAACTGATAAATCATGGTACACATGAACAATTGGGTATTGGCAAACAGAAACTGCAATGCATCCTGCTGCCTAACAGAGCACCAATTGGACAGATAGTAGTTATTTCCACATCATGAAATAGGACTTCTAATGTGTCAAATAACTTTCCCCACTGGCAAATGATACAGGAACCTTTGTCCCAGCATTTGCATCCATCCGTCTATTCTGCAGTGCCTTGCACACAACTTCAGAAAGACAAAGTACTCACAGTATGGGTGAATTTAAGGCAAACAGTGAAATTCACAACCCCAGCACTATAAATACAAATAATTTCCAAGTACACAATAATTTCCAAACAGTTTTATATTCTGATGAAAAGTCTTTAAATGGTTGCCAGCAGACATCAGATAGGACACTGAAAACCTGCAAACATTCAAAACTAAAGTGAAATGGATAACACCAACTGGCTGTCCAGTACAGCAATGGACTGTTCACTCATGACAGCCACCATGCCCCCTAATTCTACTAGCCACCTATGCCTGAAAAACTCAGTACAGCTTTGAGCTATTCCGCCACAAATGACTCTCTTTAAGCCTATTCTAGAGCCTAGTGTGCTACTGTATGGTACTCATTCACTGTTTGTTACGGGCCACAGAGTAAAGACACAGATTATGGTTGATGTAATTATGTCAGTATAGCATGCAAGTTGCCAACCTCAACACAAAACAGATGATACTAACCTACATGCCACTACAGTATCTGCTATCAAGACATACACTTATGTTACTTCACTTGATGAAATTTTGAACAACACTATGGTGCTGCGAGTATTTCATACACTATAGCTAGCACAGACATTTATTTTACAGTTGATAAAAAAAAAATTGAGAACACAGGTTAGTAACAAAACCTTCTAAAGGTGCTTTGGAATTAATGACATACAATCCCTACAGTAGGCCTACACCACAAACTCACAAACAACACCACCGTTGGAAGTGCTGGTGCAAGCTACTCACCAATTTCTGCACCCATTACAGTGCAAGAATTATGATGATTTCTAGATTTAATCATTTTTATCAGTGTTTTGTATGAATCCATCATTCCATGATTTCTTAAAGTGTCACCAAGATTGGAGGTTGTCCTACACTGGACATTAAATGATAACACCCTTTTTATAACAATGAAAATGCAAATGATAGAAACTGCACTTCTCACATACACAGAACTGCTAATCCTGTCTTACTTTGATGGTGGATGCAAATGCAACAGTAACTATGAACTTAGTGTCACCCACAAGAAGATTATGCACAAGTTAAACTTCGTAAATCTCTTACATTTGTGGCCATCAAACTACCTAACACAGCTTCACAGCACCAACTAAGAAATTTAGATTTCATGGTACAGTTCACACTGGATATTAAGCATGTGAGTAGTGAGCAAAATGAGCCTGCAGTTAATATAGTCTTCTATAGAATCCATCACAGGATATTCGTTTACAGTTGCACATGAAACTGGTGAGTTGTAGCCTCTTCTTACAAATTTATCCAACCTGCTTTTTCAATTAACTATTTCAGATACAATGGTAACCAGGAACTGTAATGCCTCTGTAAGTCAAATGAACTCATAAGTAACAGCATATAATGGGTCACCTCCCTATAACATTACCTTCTTTTGTAGAAATAACTGATACCATGTCATCATCACCATTATCATCATCATCTTGGATAGTTTCCAGCCTCTTGCCGGGTCTGTATTGAACATAGGCCTCTCCATCGTCTTCTGTCTTGCCACCATCTCTCTGTCTTCACATTGGTCCAGTCTTCTCCTTTCTTCTGGACACATTCCTCTAGTCCCTTCAGTTATCTGTCTCCCAGTCTTTCTCTTGTCTCTTTCCTTCCAGTTTCATCTTGTGTATCCTCCTGGGTATCCTCTTCTCCTCCATTCTCTTAACATGCCCATACTATCTCAGCCTTGATTTCTCTATCTCCTCCTGTAATGGTTCCACCTTCATTAACTCTCTGATCCTCTCATTTCTTAACCTGTCTACCTTGTCAATCCAACACTGTTTCTCATGAATTTCATCTCACTAGCTTGTAATTTGCTTTTCTCTCTTCCTTTCATAAACCAGGTTTCTGATGCATATATCAGGATTGGGAAATAGTATGACCGGTATATAACCTTTCTACTGATTTGGGGTACATCCTTGTTCCATCAGGCTTCTGACACTCTTCCCCGGTATATAACCTTTTTACTGATTTGGGGTACATCCTTGTTCCATCCGGCTTCTAACACTCTTCCGAAATTCTTCTGCTTTTCTCCCTCACTCGTTTACTTCTCTTTCATTTTTTCTATTTTCCTGTATCAGGCTTCCTACGTACTTGAAACTCTCCATTCTCCTCAATTGTTCCCCACCAACTGTTATTACAGTTGTTCCTCTCTTCTTCTTTCTTGTTGTGATAATCCTCTCACTCTTACTTACACTAAATTTCATCCCATATTCTTGTACTGTTCGTTCAAATACGTCCAACTGCTCTTGAATTTCCTCCTCCTTATTCCCCCAAACCATCAGATCATCTGCAAACACCATTGCTTTCATCTTCCTTTCACCAATTACTTGCGCTACTGTACTCATTGCATCATCCATCACTACAATGAAGAGTAATGGCGAAAGTGCACTTCCCTGCTTCAAGCCATTCTTCTGTTCAATACAAGCTGATCTCTCTCCTCACACTTTCACACAGCTCACACTTCCATGGTACATTTCCCTTATCCTACAAATAATCTGTTTTGCTACTCCTCTGTTCTCCAGGGCTTTCCACATTTTGCTTCTACATACACTATCATATGCTTTTTCAATGCCCAGGAAGGTCATTAGTACATCTATTCCATATTCATAGTGCTGTTCCTGCAGTTGTCTTAAAGCAAAAATTAGATCTCACATGGACCTCCCTGTTCTGAAGCCATGTTGCTCTTCTCTCATTCTTCCTTCTAATTTTGCCCGAATTCGTGCTTCCAAAATTTTCTCAAAAACCTTTGCACAGTGACTGTTCAACGTTATCCTCTGATAGTTCTTGCACTCTTTTCTATTTCCATTCTTAAAGATCAGGACAATTATTCCCTTCTTCCAGTCTTCTGGGATCATCTTCTGTCTCCACACGATTTTCATTACTCGATATAGCCATTGTATCCCCACCTCTCCTGCTGCTCTCACCATCTCTACACTTAGATCATCCAGACCTGGTGACTTCCCTCCCTTCATCTTGCCCAATGCCTCTTCCACTTCTCCCCATGTAAGGTCTTTTTCTATTTGCTGTTCCTCCTCTTTTTTCTCCTCGGCTTGTTCCTCCTCATCCAGATCTCGGTTTGGGTTCAGGAGTTCTTCGAATTCCCTTCCACATATTCTTGAGTTCCTCGCTATTCTCTACATCTTGTCCACTTCTGTTGGCCATTCGAGCATAATCTGTTGTACCGTTCTTCCTCTTAGTTTTAATCATCCCACATAACACCTTTTTTGAACCTTCACTATCCTCCTCCATCATTCTGGTCCACTGTTCCATCCACTTTCTTCTTTCATCTGCCACCACTCTTTTTGCTTCTTTCTTTCTTGACTGATTCTCTTCTCTTGTCTCTCCTGTTCTCTTCTGGAACCATACCCTAAAGGCTCTATTCTTCTTCTGTACTATATCCTTTGTTTATCATTATACCAGGGTGTTTCTTTCCATCTCTTTTTGTTGCTTGTCCTCCTACATATTGCTTCCACTGCACTTTCTAATGTTCCCTTGAATGTACCCCATTCCTCCTCTACTGTTTTTGGTTCATCCTTTGGGATGCTTTCCTTTACTACTTGTAGGGACCGTAGACTCCCTTCTTCCTTCTCCAACTTCCATTCCCTTATACGCTTTTTCAGGTTTTCCGTCCCTTTATTATCCTTTGTCCCTCTCAGGTTCATTACCAGCAAACGGTGGTCACTATCCAAGGCCTCTGATGGCATTACCTTAATGTCAATGATGTTCCTATTCATCTCACTATCGTACAGGAAGTAGTCAACTGTCAACTTTAAGTCTTGATAGTACCAGGTAATCTTGTGGCTCTCTCTTTTCCTGAACCAAGAGTTCCCAACCAGCAAGCCATTCCTTTGACAGAACTCTTCCACCTTCCTCATTTCGGCAGCCCCAACCCTCTGGTCCAAGCATACATTCACAGCCTTGTCTTTCTCTTCCAATGTGTGCGTTTGAATCCCCCATTACAATCATATTCTTCCTCCTCATCTGTTTCTGCATTTCCTCTTCAAACTCTTGCTTCTCCTCAGAAATGCAACACACCTGCAATGCATACACTTGTATTACCTCTATGGTCGTCTCCTTGAGTGATATTCATCCTATCACTTATTCTCTTCACTCCTCTTTTAATCCATCTCTTACTACTATTCGGACTCCATTTCTCCTTCCCTCCTCATTTCCACTCCAGTACAGTTAGTAGCATTTCCTCAGTTCTCTCTTTCCTTCTCCCTTTCATCTCGTTTCAGCTATCCCCAGTAGGTCTAACTTCCTTCTTTCCATCATGTCTACTGTCTCCTCCACCTTTCCAGTCAATGTTTGTATATTTAATGTTCCAAATCTTAGTCTTTGTTTATAGCCAGTTCATCGTTTATTAAATCCGTCCTTTCTGAGGCCTGTTCTATTTTTGAAAGCAGAAATCATAATCCACTACTGGCTTGCTGCGCCTATCGTAGTTTCAACAGAGTCCTGTTAGCCGTCACTTTTCAGGGTTCCTGTAGGACCTTCACAGCTACCGTAGCAGTCCCGGGGCACACACAGTTTCCACTGTACCTCGCTCCTACAGTTAATCCACTGCTTCATGCCATTGCCCATCTCCCATGACTTGGACGAGGAGTTGGACTTTTGGGAGAACAATACCACATATACTGTCAATTCTTGTATAGGTGAACATTATATCAGCTGTCTAACTGAATGAACTCCAAATGATTTTGCATATGATGTGCTATGTTTCAGGCTAAAATATGTAAAAAGAAATCAACTTGTTAGACCTCTGTGCATGCAGTTAAAATTGCTCTTCTTTTAGAAATATTTGAAATTGCGAAAGTTCTGGCATGCTTAAAATTCATATTATTAATTGCACAATCTAACACAAATTATTAAATTTATTTCTGGATCTGTTTATAAAATAATGTTATATCGTGCTGATGATTCTTCTTTTATTATGAAAGTTTGTAAACTCTTTGGAACAATGTGAGTACCACAGAATGTAAGTAGATGTGGACATACCTCTGAAGGAATGAGATGTGTTTTTGAGTGTGTCACACTAATAATGTAATTCGTGGTGTGATAGAAGTGAAAATTGTAAAGTTGGTGTGATTTAGAAGAATGGGATAAAATAAAAAGATAGTCATAGTAACAGGCAAATCTTCATCAGTTATTTCGTCTTCAAGAACCCGCAACATTACAAAATTACAGCCTCAAGAACGCACCCCTATAAAACAAGAACTAGAGCCAACAACAACGACGGCGAGATAATGAAGATAAGTAAAAAGTTTTTCTTTCATATATCTTATGCCTCTTGAAGCTTTTGAAAATAATGAACAGACTAATAGCAGTTGCATCGGTCTGCCAATACTTTTCACTTTAGTCTTTCTTACACAGGGATGAGGCAATATCATATACTCCAATGTGCTTGTTTCTACCTAGACCTTTCAGTGCCATCAAATTCCTCTTGAAGAAAAATATTTCCCATCTCACCTACTTCCTCTTCCTTTTCTATAATATTGTTGCCAATGTCATTTCCTTTGTACAGTCCTTCTATATATTGCTTCCAACATTCAGCCTCCCCTTCTCTTCTTATTACTGGCTTGCTATCTGAGATCTTGATATTCATACAGCTGCTTTCTTTTCCCCAAATGTTTCTTAATTTTCATGCAGACTGCATCTGTCTCTGATAGTAAGATGTAAGGGTAATGTGCAAGGCACACAACTTCCATGGTCATATCTTACTGAGAGGTCTTGCTGACAGCCCAAGAAAATTCTGGTCATATGTAAAATCACTAGGCAGGTCAAAGGCTTATATCCAGTCACTCACTGGCAAGTCTGGGGTTGCAACAGGAACAGCAAAAAGATAACTGAAGTTTTAAATTTCATGTTTGAGAAATCATTCACGCAGCAGGATTGTACAAACGTATTGCCGTCCGACTGTAATACAGCCTCCTGCTTGGCGGAGATAGAAAGAGGCATCCATGTGTCAAGACGCAACTGAAAGAGTAGAGAACAAGTAAGTCTCCAGGTATAGATGGAATTCCAATTCAGTTTTACAGAGATACTTGTTGCATTGGTCCCTTTCATGGCTAGCATGTGTTGCAAATCTCTTGCCCAATGCAGAGTCCCAAGCAACTGCAAAAAGCATAGGTGACTCCTGCATATAAGAAAAGCAAAAGAACAGATCTGCATAATTACAGACCAATATTCTTAACATCAGCTTGCTGCAGAATTCCTGAACACATTCTGAGTTCGAACAAAATAAATTTCCTTGAAACAATAAAATTTCTGCCCACAAATTAGCACAGCTTTAGAAAACAATGCTCATGTGAAACTCAGTTTGCTCTTTTCTCACAATATTCTACAAGCCATGGATGAACGACAACAGGCAAATTCCATATTCCTTGATTTCCAGAAAACGTTTGACAAGGTGCCGCACTGCAGACTCTTGACGGTCCAAGCACATGGAATAGGTTTCAACATATGTGAATGGCTCGAAGACTTCTTAAGTAATAGAACCCAGTATGTTGTCCTCGATGGGGAGTGATTATTAAAGACAAAGGTATTGTCAGGAGTGCCCCAGGGAAATGTGAGAGGTCTGATCTTATTCTCTATATACGTAAATTATTTGAGGGACAGTATGAGCGGCAATTTATTGCTGTTTGCACTGTGCCCTACAGGAAGATGTTGCCATTGAGAGACTGTAGAAGAATACAAGATGACTGTCTGCCATTGAGTGACTGTAGGAGAATACAAGATGACTTAGACAGAACTTCTAGTTGGTGTGATTAATAGCAGCTTGCTCTAAATGTAGAAAAATGTAAGTTAATATGTATGAGTAGGAAAAACAATCGTATAACATTCAAATAACAGTATTCATAGGGTGCTGCATGATACAGCTGCACTGATCAAATATCTAGCATTGTGAAGTGATATGAAATCAAATGAGCACAACAGGTTGCTAGCAGGGAAGGCGAATGCTTGACTTCAGTCTAGTGAGAGAATTTACAAAAAGTGTAGCTCACCCATAAAGGAGATGGCATATACAATGCTAGAATGATCAATTTTTGAGTACTGTTGGAAGTGTCCAGGACCTTCACCAGGTCAGATTAAAGAAAGGCATCGAAGCATTCAGAGGCTTGCTGTTACAATTTTTACCTGCAGGTTTGTTCACCAGGCAAGTGTTATGGAGATGCTTTGTGAATTCAATTTGGAATCTAACAAGACACTATTGCAGAAATTTAAAGAGCTGGCACTTGAGGACAACTGCAGAAGAAATCTACTGCCACCAACATAGATTTCAGCATAAGGACTACAAAGATAAGATGCAAGATATTAGAGCTCACATTGAGGCTTTAAAACAACTGTTTTTTCCTCTCTCTATTTGCCAGTGGAACTGGAAAGGAAATGACTAGGAGTGATATGTTGCATCCTCCACTATGCACCATACTGTTGCTTATGGAATATGTATGTAAATATTTTCACTGCTTTCCTACTTTGCCAATTTGTACCTTCTGTCAGTCTCATTTCTTAAGACAGTTATATTCTGTTTTGCTTGAAACATTTCCTACTAGTTTATATTTGGTGCTTTCATGAATCAAATTTAGTGCTCCATGTGTTGTGCAAGCATTTCTACTAGGCCTTGCATTCAATGTTTCATCTCTCAGGATTATCCATCCGTTTTCTATTGTTCCTTACCCCTGTGTCAGTCAATTGTTGCTAAATGCTGCCTTTGAGACTTTTGACAACCTCCAGTTCTTTCAATTTATCCAGTTCTCAACTCATTGATTTCCTTCTTTTCTGCTATTTCTTGTCTTAATCTGCATTCCATAACCAATAAATAAAAGTCACAGTCCACATCTGCCCCTAGTAATGTCTTTTAAAGTCTTGTTTCAAAAGCTCTGTCTTACCATTATATGATTGATCAGAAACTTTCCATTGCCTCCAGGTCTCTTCCACATACAGCCTTTTCCACAATCCTTAAACCATAATTCAGCAATGATTAATTTACTCTGTGTGCAAAATTCTGCCACCCATGCACACCTTTCATTCATTTGCACCTGTCTATGTACTCGTAGTATTTTTCCTTATCTTCTCTTTGCCACTGTCAAATTCCAGGTCCCTCACAATTAAAATTTGTCTCCCTTGACAAACTGAATCTAATTCTCTCATCTTCCTGAAACATTTCTGTTTATGCAGGTCACTCACAAAGCCTCCTCCAATCTTTCATTATCTACATTTTATTGTTCAGTGTGTCCTGCCACAGGGGTCTTCTCCAATTCACATCATCCTTTATCTGGTCTCTCCATATTGCTTCAGATTCTGTCCATTCCAGAGCTCTTCTTACCCATCTTTCTTTTCCCATTCTTTTAAAGTGTACAAACCATTTTGGCCTATTTCTTTCCTTATTTTCTTTTAGGGAACAGATCTGAAGCATGTTTGTTTGTGTGTTTTTTTTAATCCTTTATCCTGGCTCTTCTTGTCTTATCTGAGATTCCTCATAGGAAGCAGATCTCTGTTACTTGCATTCTATTCAGTTCTTTTTTTGTCAAAATCCAACATTCTGATCCACAAGTCAAAATTGATAAGATAATATGATATGCATATCATGACTCTTGCTTCGGTCATAAGAATAAAATTTTGAGCTATTTTCCATCCTCTTTGAAATTTCTTCCTTGATGTTTCCTTTCCTGGTTCTCTCACTTCCTAAATATCTGAAAGCATCAAAGTCTTTAAAATGTTCTCCATTACAATTTATCATTAATTTTTTCAATTTCCTTGCTGACTGATTACCTCAATTTTTCGTTAAGCATATTACCATGCCTTCTTCTGCAACTGCCCTCCACCAGGCAGTTAGTTGCTCTTCCAGCTTCTTCCTACGAAGATATCCTCTGCAATCAGTCTCGCCAAGTGTTGGTGGGTAAACTATAAGCCTTACTGATATTAGGAAATGCATGTCACACACTGACACTCTACTGCACCAGTTACTAACACAAAGATCCACGATAAGCCTAGCAAGCCAGTTACCAATTGTTCGCTAGACGTATAATCATTGGATTCAACAAACAATGTGTGTCATCACTGCATTCAACGAACCTCAGAAAACAAACTGAATAATTTCTTTTATTTCATAACGTAATTTGGCAACCACCTCATAATCTGCAGAGATAGTAGGCATACACTTTTATACAATTGCTGTGTGTGCCTGTTTTCTATTTCGGCCACAGTAATGCATTCACTACACAGTTCATAGTAGCTCAGCCACATTCCTATTGTCTTATTTATTATTAGAGTTACTCCTTTATTACCCCTATCACATTTTGGGCCGATAACCCTTTACTCATTCGAGCAGAAGTCTTGTACGTGCTGCCACTGCACTTTACTGTCTTGATTCCACAGTATCTAACTTTAGCCTATCCATGTTTCAAGCTCTGTAACCTATGAATCTGATTCAGGAATCTACTCACCAAGTGGTGGCAAGAGAAAACACACAAAAGTTAGGGAAATCTGCACGCTTTGGGAGCCAGCAGCTCCTTCTGGCAGAAGGGCATGGAAGAATGGTAAAGGAGAGGAAGTGGTGACATTTACAAAATGGGGAGTGTGACGCAAAAGTTGCTACAAATCCAAGGTCAGGTGAGACTTGCCACACGGGACGAGAAGCAGTCTTTCTTTGGCATTACCAGTCATTCTCCTTCAGTCCTCTTCTTCCCCCTTAAACCCTTCTGCCAACAGAATTGACCACTGGCTCCGACAGCTTGCACATTTCCTTAACCTGTGTGTGTGTGTTTTCATCTGAGCCTGCTTGGCGAGTAGGTTTTTCTTATCTATCCAATTATATTTTCTAATCAAACAATGGAAAACCCAGGATGGAATGTAACAATACAAGAGAAGGAAAGTTGCCACTCACCATATTGTGGAGCTAGGCACAATAAAAAGATTCACACAATCAAATCTTTCACCCATTAAGGCCTTTGTCAGCAGCGCGCACACACACACACACACACACACACACACACACACACACACACACACACCTGCAGTCTCAGAAGAGAGAGAGAGAGAGAGAGAGAGAGAGAGAGAGAGAGAGAGAGAGAGACAGAGAGAGAGACAGAGAGTGTGTGTGTGTGTGTGTGTGTGTGTGTGTGTGCGCACACACGCGCCTACTGCTAATAAAGGCCTTAATGGCCGAAAGCTTTAATTGTGTGAATCTTTTTATTGTGCCTATCGCGACTCAGCATCTCCGCTATATGGTGGATCGCAACTTTCCTTCTCTCATTTTCTATAACTGATTATTTTCTATTTATTGAGGTATTTAATAGTCTACATTCTGATCTGTAGAACACCAGATTTTTCTTAAGTAGTTCTCAAACAGATATTGGTATTGGGGGGGGGGGGGCTGCAGAGGTGGTGGTGAACTATTTCACACCTGCAATATTTTACTTAAGAGGATTCCATCTTCATTAAATCATGTGGTTTAGCTGTAAGCCATTAGAAACACAATAGCCATAGCTTCTCCTCAATTTCTACTGTTTACAGTACCAACATAGCAAATCTGCTTTGGTTAAGGTTACAATTGCAGATCAGTCGCCCAAGATCACAGATATGGGAATACACGGTAGGGGTCCCAAGATATGTCAGAGTGAACCCAATCGCTGCTCATTAGTCCACAATTGCTGTAATGTATTGTGTTGTAATTGCATTTATGAGCAAAAACAAGGTTGTTTATGGCAGCATGAATTTTTGTAAGTGGCAATTAGCAGTTTACTGAGCAATTGTCAGTTGTATTAACCTCAGCAGACAAATAAGCAAGCCAGGAATTAAGTTTCATATATTTTCTAAAAATAATCAGACAAAATAAAAATTGGTAAATGCTTCTAAATGCTCAGATTCGTTTTCAGTTGAAAATGCTCATGTCTGCTCAATATATTTCACTGATTTGGATTATGAAAGGGATTTGAAAAGTGAACTGTTGAACATTCTTTTGAAATGCAAGCTGAAGACTGATGCTGTTTCAACTGTAACTCTACCATCCTCCAGAGCTGATTTATGGTGTAGTAATGAATATAACAATGAGAGAAATAATCGGGCACAAAAACCAAGCTACCACAAAGAAATAGAAATTATGGGAACAGAAACTAAACCACTTACGCAAAAGAAAGCAGGTTTACAGGACTGACTTTCTTGATGTAGCACTAAATTACTCAAATTAAATTATGTTCAAAAAGTAATTCAGGGCTCTTTTTCTGTCATAACCAAGCAGTTATGGAAGGACAGTGCACTAACTGGTCATCTGAAGAAATAGCAGTGGTGGCAATTTCACGTTGCCTCCATTACAAAGTGTTGCCTTTTGTCAGGGACATATTTAAAATATCCTCTTCCCAGTTAAGTCACTATTAACAGAAGACTAAGGCAGTTTACATTTCACCAGGACTTGATTTAAAACTTAGTATTTTGAAAACTCTGTCAAAGTTATTACCAAACTCTTGAAGATGATATAGTTCTTAGCTTTGATGAAATGAAAGTAAACAGTGTTTACATTTAGATCAGGCAGAGGGGATTATCAGAGAGCTGCACAATAATGTTCAAGTTATGATCACCAGAAGTTTGAAAATCGACATGGCCCATTTATTTAACTTTGATCCAGCCATTTCTAAGCACTCCTTCACTCAAACGATTCATGTAACAGAGAATGTTGCCATTTGCATGTGATATGAGACCAAACAGAAAATTTGTAGGTTATCTGAAGGTTACATTCAAAACACTGTACTCTAAAATCCATCAGATTAAAAAAGAAAAGCATAAATTTTCTGTGATGCGACTCATGCCTTATAAATGTTATGGAATCATCTGCTCGATGATAGTTACTGACTAAAATCTGGTAGTTTGTTCACAAAAGAAGCATTCACTAAGTTAGTTGAACTGGTGTAGATTTACAATATGCCCATTAAGTACCCATGAACCATTTGCTTGTGGCTGGTACAAAAAGCAGCTGAGCTGTTTTCTCCAACTGTAGAGCAAGTCATTCATCACAATCTTCCTAAGTTCAGTTAAGTTGGTGAGGCTGTCAAAGTCATAAACAATAGATTTGATGTACTAAACTCCAAAACTCTGTTGATGGATATGAATTAAAAAGTGTTTAGAGAAATTATTTATCAGAGCAAGATAACGCGTTAGAAGGGCTATATGATTCAATTCCCACAACGACAATAATACGGAGAAAAGAAGAGGGAGAAAAAGCTGATCAGATAATCCATATGGAGGCCTTTCTGGCCAAAAGCTTACTTGTTTGACAGTCTTTTCATTGTGCCTATCTGTGACTCAACATCTTTTATATATGGTGAGTAACAATCTATCCTTTTCATAACACTGCCATTATTCCATCCTGGATTTTCCATTGTTTGATCAGATAATTTGTCTTATACAGGAACGACTGATTTGCTTTATTTCCAGAAAGGGTTTCTGGTGTCTGAACTGTCTATGCCCTTTGTTTAAGGATTTAACACAGGAAGGCTACAAGTATGTCATGTCTTCAAGATATTATTGAGAGCTACTTTTCCAAAGTAAGAGAACTGAGGAGATTCTATGACTATCCTTTGCCTGTCATGGGCTCCCAAAGAATTAAGTATCTGCTTTTGAGCCAGAACGTGTGCGAAATCTTGTAACAGAATACATGCCAAAATGAGAAAGAATATGATACTGTAAGTACTAATATATTGCTGGAAACTGTACAACCATCATCGTCTGAGAAGCAAGACATTTATTGCCTACAGGAAAGTGAATGTGACAACAAGGAACTTTAACAGATTGTTTCAGAGATGGGAGAAATTTTTGAGAACTGCACCAAATACGAAGATAAAATGTCCCAGGTTTCAGGATAATGTTAAGCTGTTAGAGATGATTGCAGAGTCTGTTCCTTTAGAGTTAAATGCAAACACCTCAATTAAGCACATTTGTGTAGTAAACTAATTAATCATGCAAGTGTTTCAGGAAAGAACTGGCTACAAAGAATTTAAAGAGGGTCTTTAATGAAGCCAACTGAAAACCAACTTTGGAAATGGGATGATAATTTCAACAATTCCACAGCAATTTCATTGATCATAACCCAAATTTTTTGTAAGGTTAAAGAACATTATGAATGAGAAGTATCTAGGAATGGAGGACCTTGCTGTAATGTGTTTCATAAGGACTTTCATCAGACTGGTGGGAAAAAAACCATCTGACAAAAATGAAAAATGGTGTAATGTAATTTTCTGGAATAGAAACAGGAAACCTGTTAATATAGTTGAAGAATTTAAAATGACATTATACGGGATTTCTCTGTACTACACATCTATGTGGTCTAAGTGTATGTGAGATCCCCCTCCTCCCTCTGCAAAAAAGTAATGCCCTCCGAGATAGAGATTGGAGTCCTTCAGAGGCTTTACACTATCATTTCACTGACCATAGAAAAACAGTCTAATATAAAGCTTAACAAGAACAACAGCATCAACAAAAATGACAATAATACACTAAACCATGGAAAACCCTGATAACATTCATGACTACAAATGAATTAAACATGGGCGCCATGTGCCTATGTGCTTCAATGTCCTGCAGGGTGGTGAGAGGGTTCATGGTGAAATCACTACTCCCAGCCCACGTGTGCTTGACCCCCACCTTGTATTTTCCTGTTCGTGATCTGGACTGCTCACCCTGCAACCACTGAAAAGACTGCTACTCCTGTTCAGGAATCATAAGTTACTCTGGTTTGTCTACAGATACCTTTCTGATGGGGTTACATGAAATGGTTATCTTTACCACTGAGGCACGCAACCTATCTCTCAGTGGCATGGCCCATGATTCCCGGGGGTCATTTGTCAATTTCTTCAATCATCTAGACGATTCACTTGCATTTACTAGAAATGTGCTTTCACTTACTTGTTTATTGCACTTTATTCTCCTACAATGAGCAACTTCAGTTCTAGTTATTCTACAATACGCAATGCAAGTATTTTTCCTGTGAAAGACTAGTGATACATAAACATTTTGGTTTAAAACAAATTCAAAGTTTTCACAAACGACACCACCGTGGTCCACACAAAGAAGCATTTTATTTCTTTACACTGGTATTTCATTCCACATAAATATCTTTCCTACAAGATTTTAAAACAGCATAGGTAAGTAGAATAATTTAACATATGGGGCACATAAAACTAAGTAGACCATCTGCAGTCATACAGCTTTTGTGTTATTTATCCATTTGTTGAACAAGAGACTTGGAACTTATACCACTGGATTTCTTTTATAAGCACCACATCATCACATACTAAGCTGAATTACTGACTGTCATGGTAACTAAGTAATATATCTGACCTAGAAATTTTTACAAAAATAGACATATATCTACAGCAATAAAATTATAGGTATCTACAAATCACAGCTCTGAAAATAGAAGTGTAAATATCAACTAGAGTTGTTGCATTACATACTGAACACTGAAAAGGTGATACCTTTTCTATAAATAAAAGCCAACAGCATCCACAATTGTATACAACAATAATTGAAGTATGCCAATGAAATGTCCTTTAACTTTTTTATGACTTAAAATTACAATCAGTCATGTAAAAATATTTACAGTAATTAAATATAAAATACGGGAAAATGAAACCATACATGGAAGACTTAGAAGGAAATATATCAAATGGAAACAAAGTAAATAGATAAATAGAACTGTAAAATTTAAATGCACATATATGGAACTATAGTAAATACAGCAGTGTTACAATGATGTCGAAAGCTTATAATATGATGGGGGATACTTAACAATAGGCCATCATGTCATGAACGTAAATTTTACACAGAGAAGCCTGCAATTTATGTACATTTTGTCTGTAAATATAATGCTTAGAAAGGGTGTGGTATATTAAAAAAAAAAGTACTTTGTCTCCTCCTTCAAACGGGAAGAACACTTCATACCTTTTTATCAATTTCATTAAATATGATAGCACAGATAAAAAAGTTACCTTGTATCTAAAATCTATTTCCTCTGTCATTTTCAATATTATCTGTATGACATGTGAGTCAATTGGCACAGATTATATCCTTATTCCCACATAAACAGCCAAATAAGGTGGCTTACAAACTTTTGATAATGGAAAATACCAACATTTTAACACAGATACCCATTCTGTAACACCACACACATACTGTAATGATAAATGGAAAGTGATTACTTTTACAACCTTTGATGTTAACATGACAATCATCACACATTTCTCATAATTGCAGCACACCTGCTTCACTGTCACATGTGAAAATCATAATCACAGGAATGATCTAAGTTCTAATTTAAAAGAGTATACCTAGCAAGCTGTGTTAAAAGAATATGGCATAAACAAACTGAAAAATATGTTTGTACAGTAAACATAAATATTAGAAACATGAAATCTGAAACTTATAAACGAGTATACTTTGGCTGTGACCATATGAGGCTGAATAATCTACCACAACTATTTTGCAGGTATTGTTACTTTGCACAACGAAACAAAGACAATGAACAACTGATTATTACTTACAACACTTCATACCACTGTCCATATTACATGCAGGCAGATCTTATCCCTGACATATTATAGCTTATAACATATATACAAGGGAAGATTCATCACTGGTCTTCCTCACACATTTACTTACGAAGATCTACACAACATCCACACCGTTATGTGGCATAAATTTTGTCATGCTTTTACACAGTATTCCTGGAACTTAGATAAAATTCTACATGAAAAACAAAAATTTACTTGCACACAAGTTTAAGTATTTGGCATTAAGATTATTAAGAAAAATTATGAAGTTTGCTCTTCATCTTCGCAGAAGACTGAACTTAGTCTTATCTTTTTTTTTTTTTTTTTAAAAAAAAATTACAGTGCAGAAATGGCAAGACGACAACAACAGATGTAGTATACAACATTGAGATTACAATGTAACAAGAACATATAATGGAGTATCAAATGCAACGTTCCTCATAGCAACCATGAATCACAGAGCACCGGTGTTGCAAGTTGCAGAATTTGTTTAGCCCTTATAGGTTCCAAGATAACTCTTGCAGACTGGACACTTGTGCTGGACAATCTTGCAAGAATCCATGCAATATGGAATACAGCTACACAGAAAGCACCTGTGAAAGAAAGGCTGCTCTGTATTTCCAATTTATTTGTGCAAAACAAACAGTATGGGGTAATTGCTGAAGTAACAGTAGCATTATTAATGCAGAGAGAGTTGCAACACATGTCCTTACTGTAAATTTCACATAAAATGAGTCTGTTATATGTCAACAAAAAATAGAAACCAGATTAAAAGGAACTGTTACGGACTGCTGAATCAGTATGAACCAGAACCCATCAATGGGTGGCATCACCACCACCACCACCACCACCACCACTTAGGGTCACAATTCGAACGGCTGTTAATGGAATGGTGGCATACAAAGTACATGACACATTCAAGTACAGGTAAGGTGGCAGGAAATATGATTATGTGACTTGTGAATGATACCTGCTGAAACAATTTTTAACTTAATTATTATGAGCATAACAATTCTTAATATTTGGTGATTATGAAAAGGCCAGATTGCTACTCACACTGAAGATGATATACAAAGTTACAAACAGGCACAACAGACTGTTACACACTAGGCGTTTGGCCAAGGCTTCTTCAGAAAAGAAAGGAAGGCCACCAGAGATGGTGGTCATGTGTGTGTGTGTGTGTGTGTGTGTGTGTGTGTGTGTGTGTGTGTGTGTGTGTGTGTGTGCCTGCTTGTGTGAATGCGTGTGTGTTTTTTTCTCTTTTTCTGATGGAGGCTTTGGCCAAAAGCTTAGGGTGTAACAGTCTTTCCGTTGTGCTTGTGTGGAACTCAATGTGTTATCTTTACAGTGAGCAGCAATCTATCCTTTTCATAACCACTGGTGATCCATCATTGGCTTTCTGTTGTTTAATATCTGGTGGGAAACTCAGATGCTTTTTGGGCACAAAGATATCTTAGAAACAGACCATATATCAGGTTTTTAACTAATTTGGTTGGATCTTCTTCTTCAACTACCCTATCATTTAGATTTAATTTAAATAATGCCATAATTGTAGTAGCACAAAGTAAATCACTTGTGTTCATTCAAACATTTACATGTGTAATGTGCAAGCTCTTCTTCATAGCTGGCAAAGTGTGTGGTGAAGAGTACAGTGACTAAGGTTAGACAGAAAAAAAATCATGCGCCATATATCTATGACAATGCAACCAAAAAGTGCAGAACTATGAAGAGTGCATAAATTGTTTATATGGATGAGACTGGAAAGAAAAGATGGGGATATTTTCCAGACCTCTATTATCCTTCTGATGGGCACTATCAAAAAGCTTATTTTTAACGATTAGAAGTGAAATGTATATGTGTTAACATTTACTCCAATAGACAATGTAAATGGCAACAGACGTTAGTTATGTGTTTCTGATGGCGTATAAAATATTTTGATTACCTTGCAATGACCACCTAAAAAGCAACCTTTGTAATCAGTCAACAATTCTTTTCATATTTCCTTAATAATTCAATATGCAATCTTAACACCTCTCTGTCTAATTACTGAAAGACTTCATTCCTTCCATCATTTCCAATTTTTTTTGCGTCATTAAGCACATAATAAAATGTTGACTCACTGGAACTTTTCCCTCATGTGATATTGTCATATTTTTAGACTGTGTGTATTATAAAATTCTACTTGAAGAAACTAAAATGACAGTGCATTAACAGCTTCAGTTTTATATAGATTGGATTTTTATCTTCTTAACAGAAAGCAGGACTTTACATTGAGTCAACACAGAATGGCAGAGAAAAGGGTGTGAAATTCCATAAAGTTTATTGCTGTGGGTACTCTCACACTTCACCTATACAACTGATCTTCCAAGACAATAAAGGACTGTTCACAAAATAATGTTTGCCAATGATGAGGATGTTAATCAACTGCCAAACTCCACCATACAGTCCAGGTGACGGTTAAGCAAGTCTACAATTGTGACTCTTCAAACTTGCCCAGCAGACATGTTGTAAATAGTTTTCATGGGTTTGTCGCCAGATGACGTTGTGCAAATTCCACAATATTTCCTCAGAGCAACTGTCCGACATGCCATCTTCAAGTCGTTCAACTTTGCTGGTGGCTAGGTACGACTGTCGTACCTAGCCACCAGTAAGGTTGAATCACTTGAAGATGTCATGTTGGACAGTTGCTCTGAGGAAATATTGTGTAATTTGCACAACGTCATCCGACAGCAAACCCACGAAGACTATTTACAAGTCTACAATTGGTCCAGATCAGATGGTTTCAATGTTAACCTCAGTTTCAAATTAACAAAAATCATCCAATGGTATCAGAAATGGAGATTAATGAGCACTGAATGAAACACTACATACAAAATTCCTTATTTTTCAGCAGGGTAACACACGAAACTTTTACTTTTAAGTAAGGTCTACAGAATACAGTTAATGAATCAATTATTTAAATTTTGATTATTTTGTCGAACATACAGCTATTAATTACCTGTACTTCTAATATGGGTCTACAGCTTCTATATATTTTTAAAATTATGTCATATTCTGTTTTAGCTGTTACTGTTTTTATTTCGCTATTGCAATTTCAGCATTTGTGCTGTTTTCAAGCACAAGATTTGATGTTATATTAAGTTAATATTGTTGCTGTAGAACTGAGTTACACTTTATCATATTACAGTAATATGTTGTTATTAAAAAGATACGTTGATTTGTTATTGATATGTAGGCTGAAGTAAGTCAAAATTAATTTCTTGTAATAAGAATATACAGCTTCTCTAAATCTTTTATTACGCTTTGCAAATGCCTGAAAAATGGCACAAATGCGAGAATTCCAACAGTGAAATAAAAACACTAACAGATAAAAGCAAATATGATGTAATTTAAAGTAAACGTTGTCCTCAGATAGAATACGTACGCAGGGGATGAGTTGGGGGATGGGGGTGTGGGGAAGAGCCACAGGAGTAGAAAGTAATCAATGCAGTTTGAGTTATTTAAAGAAAAAAAACACTATCCAGTGCAACAGACATGATATATTAAAAATTATGAAGTAAAAGCAAGCAAGGAAAATCTTACTAGATAGAAGTTGAACATGGGATTTTGGAGATAAAGATTATGTGCAGTAACATATTACTCTAAACCAATACTCCACACCCAATCGGAGTATCGGATAAAAATTTACTTTCCATTTACAAATAATGGATAAGTATTCACTAGAAGCAACATGAAAAATTGTTGGTCTCTCTCTCTCTCTCTCTCTCTCTCTCTCTCTCTCTCTCTCACACACACACACACACACACACACACACACACACACAGGTGTACATATATAACAACATATATTAATAAAAATACGAGAGAGAGAGAGAGAGAGAGAGAGAGAGAGAGAGAGAGAGAGAGCGGCAGGCTTACACGAATGAAATAGTAAGTCAGAACAAATTACAGTGACAAGCTACTACGAAATGTAACAAACAACAACAATAAGCTGTATATTAATGTGGATGAATTAGAAAGTCTTTGCCCCTATTTTTCTTTCAGTCAAATTACAGCAGCAAATGTGAAGTTGACATATCCATTCCCAGTGGTGAACCTTTCTTGTACCAGACCGGCCAAGACTGTTTAGGTACTTAGCACATAAGAAGTATCCACTGTGCATGTTTCAATTTTGGTTTGTGCAAAAATGATGTGAGAAGCACAAGCACAGGAAATCGTCACGGCGTGATGCTGTCTTCAGTCTCTACCTGCTCTGGAGGCAGCGTTAACACTTTGGCAGCACAGCTTGGCAGTGTTTCGGAAGGTGTGGGGGAAGTACCTCTGCTGCTGACAATGTGAACACTCACTTCAAATATGTTGTCCTGAGTACTACTAGGTTTGTCACCATTGAATATATTGAATAAGAGAATGACTAAATACAGAAGAGTTCTCTAGAAGACAGTTTCGCAGAAAGACTTAAGCACTCTTCCAGCATCTGCACATTGCAATGAGTATTCCGAAACAGTTCATTTGGCACCCAAGGTGAAGGATACGGATAAGAGGCACTGAAATGAGGGAGCTTTTGAGATATGAAAAAGCAGTTTTCAAGAAATATACAATGTTGCCCAGAGCAACTGAAGTCAACAATGGAGAAGATATACATGAGCAAATGCTGTAGTGTTGTCCAGTGTATTTACAATATTTACGAAAAAATAATTCTGTGATTTGGGGAGGGGGGCCTAAATAACAGAATTGTTACAACAGAAGTAGTAAATAAAATTAATTGACCACAGCACCGTGGTCAACTAGCAATATTCAGTGTTGTAATAGCTGTTGACTTGCCAGTGAAGAAATATTATGTTGATGAAAAAGCAGATTTTTGTCATGCCGATTCCACGGCTAGGAGGGCATCAGAAACCTCAGAGCGGCTTGCAGCAACCAACCAACACAACAGCAGCATCCCTATGCTTCACAGTATGACAGCTGGTTAGCTGAATACAGCAATGGCTACACAACAGTACAGCAAGAAATCACTCTGTCTCGTCCACACACAACGAATCGGCCAAGCTGTGCCCCCTATTAGTTGCAATTTTTAATTTGGTGTGTGAAATTATACATAAACACTCTTCTATGTTGTGCAGTGTTGTACAAATTGCCTAATGATAATTCAGTGTGATTTCACAGGCATACTGTTGTTCTTTACTAAAAGCTCTTCACCACAGGAAAGATAAAGGCAAATATAGCAGTTTTATTTGCTAAACTAGAAGAGTTGTCAAACAGTAGTACAGCTCAAATGAAGCAGTTAAAAAATTAGACAGGATATTAAACAATATTACAAGGACAGACCTCAGAAGAAATATCTACAAAAATAGACTCTGCAAATAGTAAAATTACCAATATAGACATAACGTTAGTCAAATTACATAAGGAGTTACAAACTGAAATACATAAACAATGTGATTTAGTTCAGAAGGAGGTAACAGGACAATTCAAAGAAGTTTAAAGTAAAATAACAAATACAGAGGAAGAATCCGCACAGGAATTCAGAGATACACATAACCAAATCTCAGTGACATGACACCAAGAAGAAGTACTAGAGCAGAACAGAGATTCTGATGATGTAATTGGTGGTACAAACACTTCAGCTAGTTTGGAGGAACACCTGCAAGTAGATGAGTCAGAGGTACATGAGAAACTTTAATTCACTGACGCTAACACAAATTCTTTGGATGATACCGTAGTACACCAGAAGGAATTAATAAAGTTCCAACCAGATGGGTTTGTACATCTTCTGTACATCCCGTTGAATTTTTAAAGCAATTTAAGGATGTATTACCCAAAGTCTGGGCAGATATGACTAAAATGAACTTTTATTCTTAAACATTTACAACAGGAAGTGATATATTAGAGTGCCAAATACCAGTGTACACTTAAAACTGTGTCCATTTGAAGCAGCATTTAGAAGATACTTTTTGTGTCCTAGCAAGCTTACTAAAGTCTGACTATTGTAAACCTCAGCATGAAAAATATTTGTGCTGTACTAATATGTAAGTGAAAAATTGATCTTTGATTTCGGTATGTCAGAGAAGTAAGCTTATTAGTAAAGATACGCACAGGTATATTGAATTTAAGCACTGCAGTAATCAGTTTAGAAATGCAAATCTGTATTTAAAGGAAGCTTTAAGCTATAACGAGTTTTCAAATGACGATTTTCGCATGAGATACAGTGAATGTCAGGAAAGTGGCACTACGTGTGGAGATACTGAAATATTTACTAATTTTAAGCTTTATTTCAGCAAGCTTATGACTTTGAATGAACATATGGATGAGTTATTAAGTTATGGACATATGGTACATGCAATGACATGCCATTTACTGTTAGCTGTGAGAATAAGGTTTCATGACAGACAACACTCTGTGTTGTATAAGGCATTTCTATGTTCTGCAGATATACTGAATTTAATCACAAGAAGATAAAGATTTACAATATATTTACAGCCCAAACTCAGGAGGTGATTAGGTGAGCTTCTATTGAGTGCACGTAGAAGCACTGTGGATTTTACTTACCTGAGACAATTATTATTTATTGGTTTGTAAAAGGAAAGAATAGCAATGAGAAAATTTACTTATCATTAGTTAACATCAAGTATAGATTTAAATGTCAGGAATTCATTTCTGAAAGTATTTATATGGAGTGTAGACATGTATGAAAGTGAAACATGGACAATAAATAGTTTAGACAAGAAGAGAAAAGAAGCTTCCAAAATGAGGTGCTACAGAAGAATGCTGGAGATTAGATGGGTAGATCACATAACTAATGAGGAGGTACTGAATAGAACTGGATTTGTGGCACCACTTGACTAGAAGAAGGTATCAGTTGGTAGGATGTGTTCTGAAGCATCAAGGGATCACCAATTTAGTACTGGAGGGCAGCGTGGAGGGTAAAAATCGTAGAGGGGGACCAAGAGATGAATACACTAAGCAGATTCTGAAGGCTATAGGTTGCAGTAGGTACTGGGAGATGATGAAGCTTGCACAGGATAGAGTAGCATGGAAAGTTGCATCAAACCAGTCTCTCGACTGAAGACAACAACAACAACAACAACAATTAATGTTATTGTGTGTTCATCTGTTTTTGTTTGCTGTAACATAGAGTTAAGTGTTAAATGTAATAGTTGGTTCAGCAACAGAGCATAAACTCAATACTGAGAAAAAAGTTTCTTGAACACTGAAATGACAAATGAAAATTTATAGCAAGGCCTGGATTCAAACCTCCTGCTAACTAGGCAGATGTGCTAACCACTATGCCACCCTGACAATGTGGTTTTGACCTAATGCACGGACCATCCTAGCATGCCTCCTCCCCCAATGCAAGTGGGCTGAGGCCTGAATTGGAATTTGGGTTAAGAAGGGAGTCACGCCAGGATAGTCCGTGCAGCTGTGCAAAGCAACTTTGTCAGGTTGGTGTTCTGACTAGTGAGCAGGAGACCTAGGTTTGACTCCTGGCCTTGGTACACATTTTCATTCATCACTTCAGTCTGTATGTACACATCACAGGTGTTTAAGACTTCAAAAGAACTCTGGAACTAGTTTCATTTCATTAAAAATAAATTTCACTTCTTGCTCGCAACCAGATGAAAGATATTCATGTAAAGATGTTGCTCAGGCAATTAACATGGAAAGAGTATCACTGCGCGCACTTCAATTTTGGTTTGTGCAGTGATGGTGTAAGAAGTGTGAGCACAGGACATCAGCAAGGTGTGATGCTGTCGAGGGTCTCTACCTGCTCTGTAGGTGGTGTTTATACTTTGGCGTAATCGCTTGGTGGTGTTTTGGAAGGCACCTCCGTTGACAAAGTAAACACCCAAAAACAGTCGATAGAAACTGTTGAGGAATGTCACTCTCTTATAGGCTGTTCTAAGACCCACTTCAGCTACGTTGTTCGAGTAATGAGGCAGTTGTCCCCACAGACTGAATATATTGTATGTGAAAACAACTAAATACCGAAGATTTCTCTAAACAGTAGTGACATCATTTTGTAGTGAGTTGGGATTGTTGTGAGCTCTCTTACAGCCCTTGACCCTATGCAGCTGGAAACGAAGTTAGTTGGTTGGTTGGATTAAAGGAGGGACAAAGGAACCAAACTACGAGGTCATCAGTGCCTTGTTCTGAATAAAACAATGCCCCAAGTGTGAGAATAAAACAAAAGAGACTGGCAACTCAAAGCAGAATGAAAGGAAAAATCACAAGAACGATGAAAGGCAACAAGCATGTAAATGGACAAAAGGGGACAAGAAAACCACAGAAATGCAATAAACTGGATGAAGAGATTAAAACAACAAAGCAGATTACCATGGATGGCTGACCATGAGAATAAAAAGGAGAAGCCAGCCACTCTGCAACACATTAAAACCTCCATCCTAGAAGCACTAGGGTGGAGGACACAGAGCAACAAAGGACATGCACTAAAACTTTGATCAAATGATAAAACCCACCCTCACGAATAAAACGTAAAACTAAATCAAACAATGAGTCGTCGTCAGATAAAATTAACGGCAACGAATCCAGTAACCCACGATTTTGTTGGTGGGCATTCAATGTGGGACAGTGTACCTGAACGTGTTCCCCACCATCAAGGGGGGAGGTGTAGTCTCCCGGTTCGGAGGCGACAGGAATTCAAGGAACTGATGGGGCGACAACTGTTATAGTGGCGGTGTATGAAGTGGTCATAGCCACATGATGCAGGCGCTCAAATTTTCTCTTAGCCTCATTTGTAGGTCAGTCAGTCCAGGGTCTAACATTCCATGATTTTCCTCTCTTTCTACAAAATCCTGCACTCTGGTGAGCAAGGTGAATGATGCTCTCTGCAGTTGACACTGATGGGAGGCTGGGCACATGGAGTACTGGTATGCGACGGACGTCCACAATCTCGACAGATGGGACTGGAAGTACAGCGGGAAGACATATGGCCGAACTTCCAGCACTTAAAGCACCGAATCAGGGGAGGGATATATGGCTTGACGTCACAGCGGTCACCATCACCTTGACCTTCTCAGGCAATGTGTGACCCTCAAAAGCCAAGACGAAGACACTGGTGGCAACCTGGTTATCCCTCGGACCCCGATGAATGCGCCAGACGAAATGAACACGTCACCGCTCTAAATTGGCGCACAGCTCATCATCAGACTGCAAAAGAAGGTCCCTGTGGCACATAATACCTTGGACCATATTTAAGCTCTTATGGGGCATGATGGTAACAGAAACATCTGCCAACTTGCCACAAGTGAGTAATATCAGTGACTGGGCAGAGGATGCTGTTTTTATCAAAACCAACCCAGAGCGCATTTTGGACAAGCCCTCCACCTACCCTAACTTGTCCTCCAAATGCTCCACAAAAAACTGAGGCTACATGGAAATGAAAGATTCCCCATTAGCTCTCATATTTGAGGTACCGGGGCAAATAAGCTTCACTGCCATCCTTAGTCTGGTGTTCCTCCCATGGCGTGACCAGGAAGGAGAACGACTTGGGGTCATATTTCTTAGCACTGAAGTTGGACTTTGCCCACTTACAGACTGCTGGCGGCGTACCACCAGCAAGAGATGACGTACTACACTTCATGGCGTGTCATCCGCCCTGATGCCACCCACTCCGACCAGGGGCCCTCCCCACATGTGCCATCCAGCCGCAGCAAAGGCCACCTTGCAGGATGGCCATTGCCAGGAGTCCTGATGCCCCAGGGTGATGGGCATCTACTCCTTGACATACGTGGGAAGTTAATGGTGCAGGCATCAGCAGAGCGATCCCTGCGTTGTCAGAGGGCTACAACAAACACAGTACATGGCAGCCCCACCAGAACGGACTGGCTACTGTGCTGGATATGAGGTGCAAAGAAGTCCAAGGTCAACGTCGGTACAGAAAGTGACACTGCATAGTGCATGGTGGAAAACACATCCCGGAAGGTGTCCTCACTGAAGATATGGAGAATGAGCGGGACTGCAATGCAACGATGTGACAGTGGGCTATAGATCTCAATGCATGATGGACACGATGCACCGTGTAAGGTACCCTTCCCCAATTGGCTCACTCTTTGGGAAAATTTTAAAAAATGAAGGTGAAACCCTACTGGGGACCATCACATAAAGGCCGAAACATGTGAGACTCCTTTTAGTCGCCTGTTACGACAGGCGGGAAATACTGCGGGCCTATTCTAACCCCCAGTTGCATGGCACAACCAGTGGCACAGCACTGCAGGTCCACAGCTTCAAGAAAGCATGAGAAGGCAACTGTAAATCTTCAGTAACGTACAAGTGGTCTTGAATAACATCAGGTAACAGATCAAATGAGAAGTGAGAACTGAGTTATACTTGTAATCAGAGTTTTCTTTGGAGCAAGGGACAAATGTCCATTGAAATCAACAGGAAAATGCAGCCCACATACAGGTAAAAATGTCTCGGCTTAAGAAGTTTGAGGTGGTGGTATGTGAGTGCACAAAAGGCCGTGAAGACTTGCACGACACTTTGGATTCTGAGAGGTTGCATTTGTCAGTGAATGACAACAACATTTCCTGCATGGATGAAATTGTGAAAGCAGATTAGTGTGTATAACTCGAGTACATTTCCAATTGGGAGGAAGTGCCGAGGCATCCTCAATGTGGTCAACGTGGTTATTCTCCATGACAACACCAGTCCACATGCGGCAGTCATGATCGCTGACAAGCTCCAATCATTTCACTGAGAAAGTTTGGACCACACGCCATACAATCTGGATCTCACCCTAGTCATTTCCAAGTTTTCGGTCTGCTGCAGAAGTTCCTGCCAGGACAGTCATTGATATGCAATGAAGCAGCCAACACAGAAGTCCGATGGTTGTTACGCTGTCAGTTGGATAAACTCTACCACAGAGGCACCTCAAATTTAGTACTGTGAGGGGACAAATATCTGAACCAGTATGGAAAAATAGACTAAAGTATGAAGAACATAATGCACACTTGTAATTAGCTGTAAGTACCTCCTTTCAGTTAATAAGAAATAGTGGAAAAGACTTTCTAATTTGCCATCTTATTGGCTTCATCAATACATAAAATGATATTGGTAGGACATCTCTAACACACGTTACATAAATTTTCTGCCCCTAACTTTTCTATTACTTTTCCTGAAAGTGTGGTAAGCAATACCACATTTTATAAAGCTAAAAGCAAGTTCACACCAACCAAGACTAACACATTTTCTTTTCCAATTACACAATAATGGCAGCTCAGGACTTTTCTGGTAACTGTGCTTGCAAAAATGTGAAGGACTTTGGTTATTTCACACTTACCCAAGAAGGCAAAGAATAATACAAGCGATGTGAGCCCCAGCCTGGTTTTCAGTGACTGTGCTGGTTTTAATGTCTGAATGGCACATAGGACACCGCAGTCTGCAAGGTTTTGGTCCTACTGCCACAGGTCCATTAACAAACACTGTCAATTTAAAAAAAGGTTCTATTAGGAAATTCATTATTAAATTTTAGAACAAACAAGGAACGAGAGCAAGACAAATGCATAAAGGTTGATAATACAATTATATTAAAGTCTAACACAAAAGTTGCATTATCTACATTTTTAAACAACTTCTGGAAACAAACTTTGCAAGTTGTGCAAAAAAGCAGTAAGGTTGTTTTTGATATTCCATATCTGAAGTTATGTCTCGATAAACGATGCACTGTCTTGAAATAAATGAATAAATTACCTGCTGTTGTTACTGATGTCTGCTGGGGTGCGGGAGGCTGAGGTGGTGGCATGTTCGTTTGTGGAATGGAATGTGGCTCACCACTTGGAATAACTGGGAAGAGAGAAATCCTTTATTTCAAACACAAGAATAGAACATGTAACATCAAAACATCACTCCAGGTTATTTAAGAGTTGCAACATGCATTACATTGAGAATTAGCTTTTCCCATTAGTGTAAGTAACAAAAATTCCACAGTTAGCACTCTATGCAGTCTGGAATTTCTATACGAGTTCTCGTTGTCCTGGCTGCTGCAGTTCCTCTCACTAAAATGTGAGAAAGCATAGTTTGTACAATTCTGCACAGTAAATGGTGTAACACCATTGATAAAAATAGACTATGAGCAGAAGTCTGTTGCTAAGGCAGAATATTCAAAATTTCAGGGTGTGTGCACTGATGAGAAATTGAACTGAAAGAAACACATCAATGATCTGCTGAAACGGTTAGGTTCAGCTACTTATGATATTGGGGTTATTGCAAATTTTGGTAATAGACATATCAGTAAATTAGCCTACTATGCCTATTTTCATTCACTGCTTTCACATGGCATCATATTTTGGGTCAATTCATCATTAAGAGAGAAAGCATTCTTTGCACAAAAGCATGTAATCAGAATAATAGCTGGAGCCAACCCAAGATCACCTTCAGACATTTACGATATTCGAAGTACCTTTGCAATACGTACATTCACTTATGAAATTTGTCATTAATAACCCAACCCAATTCAAAAATAACAGCAAAGTGCATAGCCACAACACAATAACAGAGGATGATATTTACTATTCTGGATTAAATCACACTTTGGCACAGAAAGTGGTGAGCTCTGCTGCCACAAAAATCTTTGGTCATTTGTCAAATAGCATTACAAGTCTGATAGATAGTCAACAAACATTTAAAAGCAAATAAAAAGAATTTCTGAATGACAACTCCTATTACTCAATAGACGAATTTTTAGATATGAAGTAGTAACAAAAAAATTATTTTGTATATAGAAAACTTATGTTAAAGTGACACGTTTCACATCATTACGAAAAGTTGTATTCATGATATATGGAACAAGGATTAATGTTATGCATGTATTTATGTATGTATGTATCTGCCCGCAACTTATCTCTTAACTTCAATATTCTCAACAAACGTAAACATCTTGTCTTAGCTTGAGACTGTCAGAATAATTGCTATGCAGCAGTTTTACAGTACACGATAATGTGAGATATGTTTGTGCTACACATATAGAATGAAAGCCTAGTAGGATTATGAGTTGTCATAATATCAGAAACTCTATCTGCTAATTCCAAAATCTTCTATAACTTCCTATTCTGATAAACACTTATTTATATCACAATTCTTCAGCAGCAGACAAGGACAAGGCAAACACTTCAACCATCATTTCACAGTAAAGTATTCCAATAATGTAGAGTATGTATATAATACATCAAATAAAAATAGTTATAAGAGCAACGGAATAAATGTGCTATCAACCCGAGCATTCCTTTTGAACATCCAATTTACATTAACAGGCATGATCTTCTGAAGGCAGTAGGTCTTTGCCTTCCGCCAATCTGAGCACCCATTCACCTACTCATTTAGAAGAGGTCTAGAATCATAGCTGTACTGTTGATCCACCCCTCCACGTTAATTTTCCAACCAAAACTTGAGATTAAGTGACAGAAACTAGCCAGATTAGTCATTACCTGAACAACAGATTTCATGATTATGGTCTGACACTCGTATAGTCAGCCACATAATGACATTGTAACATAATAAGAAGCAGAAACAATTTCTATATACTATGTGACAATGAACAAAGTTACATATACGCCTAATCACAAAATAATGAGCAGAAACAGAAGCTCTTTATCTTCCTACAAACGTGAAAGGTTTATATATAATTTTACCAATAATGGACTACATTATAAAAGAACCACTGAAGAGCACGTATAGATCTTACAGGGATGGAATTTTACCTTCGTAACAGAAAGCATGTCGCCAAAGTTAAAATATGTGTTGCAAGAACAAAACTAGCTTCAGAAAAGGGGAACATAACATTGAGCATCCTGTAGGAGCGTACATAATATTCCAACGACTGGTAACAAGTGTGCTAATCAAGGATACAAACCTCAACATTACTAAACTTAGATCAGATGGTAATCAAACAGGTCAGTAACTGAGTCACAGCTAACAGTTTAAGCCTTCATCTTCCAAAGCCTTTTATTATGCAATTTCAAAGAAGAAAGAAAAAACAGCATTTTTGCATCAGAACTAGTCATTATTAACCACAGAATACATGAAACACTGCGTGAAGAAACACTTAAGGGTCCAGCCGAGTGACTAGTTAAATTGGAGTCAACACGCAGACAAACTTGCCAAGAAATTGAGTTTAGCATGTTATGACTTTAAAAGTGTCTCTTGTTTGAGTTCCAGCTTATACCATCTATTTTCAATTCCTGTTATCTTACCAAATCGTTTTGTGGGAAAGTGCACCTAAAATAATTTTTCAGCAGAAACTAGCTCTGGGAATATTATGTAGACAATTCAGTTCACATCTAGCTGAGGCTTCATTTAACAATGGGAAGGCCAGGATGGAATGACAACAATATTATGGAAAGGACAGATTTCCTGCTCACTCTATAGGGGAGACATTTAATTGCAGCTAGGCACAGTGGAAAGACTGCTATACATTTTAGCCTTTGGCCAAAGGGCCTTTTCCTGAAGTAGGAAAGAAAACAAACAAACAAACAAACAAGCAAACACACACACACACACACACACACACACACACACACACCCTACCTATGCCCAATATCTGTATCACTCAGTTTTAGGAAACTGAACAAGGAACATGTTTGGTGGCACTATCTCTGAGAGGCTGCTTAAATCTGCGTGTACAATGGCCTGATTGGTTAATGTCAACACTAATTAATTCTGAAATGGCGCAACACATCGAATTTTTTTCTTAATTATTATTTCTCAGCACAAGCTACCCAGCAACACCCTTACAAGTTTTTCCGATTGTTTCTGACCGTCCTGTATACAGCAGAACTACTGCACCATTACTTAGGGTATTTAAAGTGGGGAACACATAAAATGAAGCACATATACAGAATTAAGTCCCAGGTAATAGTGCAACGGTGCAACAGAACAGAGCAGAGCTGCGCATCGGGCAGCTGCCGTGGTGCTGCTTCGCGTTCAGGTTTAGTGGGGCAGAGAGCAGTGCAGCAGATGGCAGGCTCGCTTCACTGCGTGGATGGCAAATGTGCAAGCTGGCTGATCTGCAACCTTCTTCAAATGATTTTAAGAAACTATTTGGTAAAAAAAAAAAAAAAAAAAAAAAAAAAGAATCTTTCACATCTCATAGCCTTAATCGTCAGCTTTTGGTTAACTGCTTATCATTGTGTTGATCATCATAGTTGCTGTGCTATTACAGGATTAAGTGAACTACTGTGAGAATTACAATAGGTTTGCATTGAAAAACAGGAGTCACTACGAATTTCTGTTTGGGGCACATTAGGTCATACGTTTTAATGTATGAAATGAAGCTAACATAATGAATTATTCTTTAAACTTAGACGGATATCGCCACCTATTGCCACTCTTGAGAAAATTGATCATATGTAAAGTGCTTCATCCTGAACGTATGTGCCAGTAAAAAAGCCAGAATGAAATATTTGTGACATTCCTCGTATCTCAAACAGTTTGAGATACTGAAACGAGATTTTGGCAAATGATAGTACACAATAAGAATATTTTACCACCTGAGTAACAGGCAAAACTTCCACATATAACCAATATTCAAGCAACCACAGATTTTTCCAATGGAATAATGTCATTTATACGGGCAATCGATAGCTGATGAAACAAGAATTGTTATAGGTTCCTAGAAAGCATTGTGGAGTCAACTACTAAAGTGTTATGGGATTACCTCCAGCCACTCCACATATGAGTGCCTTTTTCCAGATACTGTTATATAACATACAGAATTTTCCAAACAAAGTCAGTGATGTTGACGGAAAACACATTCATCTTAAATGCCCAGAAAATTCTGATCCAATGGTTTACAGTTACAGAAATTCTCATTCAATCGTACTACAAGCAGCTGCAGATCCTCAGGAGATACTCATTATAACTGATGTTGGGGGACATGGGAAGGAAAGTGAAGGTAGTACATTTTATTTTTCTAATGTGTTTAGCTTGTTGCATGAAGGGGAGCTTAATATCCTGCCAGACTGTTGACTACCAAAGATATAATTTGTGTTGCTTTTTGTATTCACTGAAGATGAGGCATATCCATAGTTGCAGCATTTTGTGAAACCTTATAGTCGATGGGTTTTAGATCCATGGAATGAATATTTTAACAAATGTTTTTCCACAACATGGTGATTAACTGAATGTCCTTTTGGAATAATGAGCACAAAGTGGAGCACATTCTGGACGCCAATAGAAACTTCACCACAATTTGTTGATGGTATTGCGAAGTGTACACATTCCCACAACATTGTCTTTGACCTACACTGACCTCTGAGTGTCGATGAGCAACATACAGTAGACATCAAGCATTCTATGCAAAGCATTTATTGGAGAGGATGAAATTGTAATAGACCTTCAAATGGAACTGTCCAAAAATAGATGGTTTTGAAAACAATTTCTCACATAATATCCAAAATTTTCATGTGGTTCTCAGCTATTCTATTTCAACTTTATTATCGATTCTCATTTTAAGACAATGAAAGAAATAAGAGATTAATGAAATGTATCCTGTACTTGCAGTCTGTACTTCTGCTGTCACCTCATCACATAACTTGTCCTGAACGAATCAGTTGTAATGATAGTCATTTTGTTGGCTCCATAAAGGATGCCGAGTAAAAACAACTGCTATCAAGGATTTCACTGATGCCCTTTTCTCAACAGTACAACAAAAGAAACCCAAGTGTCAGCAACAGTACTGTCTCTGCACCTGCAGCAACAGACGAATGCTGCCACTGGAGTTGCCCGAATGCAGCTAGGCTCATTTGAATACTCTGGTCACCGTGCTCAGAAACAAATGTTTGATTCACTCGGCACTTCTCTGTGCCACTCTGCTCTGCACTGCTGTGCTTGCAGTGCTACTATGATCAAGTGCACTGACCAGCACTTGTTTGTTTTGACAGTGCTGCTCTGCTTGCTGCGCTGCTCTGGTCAAGGCACAACACTCCACTATAACTGCAGCCTAAGAAAAAGGTGCGGCCAAACTTTTAGAAACCATTTCTCACACATAGAGGAAGAAAATACATTGTATGACCATGGACCCGGAAAAGCTTTACTTCCCTGTTAGAGCTCAGTTTCTACAACCGTACAACATATTATCCACCTACTTTGAAATGAAGCCTTCTCCATGAACAGCACACTAGCACTACGGCAAAGCTTGGCTCACTGTTGAACGAATCTTAAGCAGAAGTGTATCTGCACATGAAAATCAGTTGCTGATAGTGCTGTAAATGAAATGGATAAAGCAGCTCTTCCTGTGGCACTCCCCAGACAGTCACATGGTCAACATTACGTGTTGCAGCTAAATGTCACATTGAACCCAGCCTCCTCCAGCTGATGCGTCGTCATTCTTTTATGTCCCCCACTCATCAGTAGTAGGTGTAAACATCCCACACTCCTTACAACACTGGTCAATTGCTTCAAATATACTCCATCACAACATTTTTGTTCTGGAAATCTCTCCTAATACAAATATGAAACACCACAGCCATTAACATCTGATAATCCTTATAGCCACCTCCACATTTGAATACTGCACTGTACTGGAAGCTAAGTTCACAATGAACACCAACCAGTTGATGCTATGTGTTTGATACCAGAATGCAATGAAAATAGTCACATGTCAGCACAAACAATGAAGAGTGTCACATGTCAACATTATCTTTGTTCAACTGGAAAAAACAAAGCACTACAACTTATTGTACATTCTAATCAAATGTAACCAAGAGGATTACTTGAACATTTCATTTAAGGAAAGTTTCAAGTAATGCTGGTACCTTCTGTTTCTGCATTTTTTTTCCATGATTAATGTGGTTATGAAAAGAAGTAGAAAAGGAAGTGATTATGGACCCATCTCAATATAAAACATTTTTTTAATGCTATTTGCAAGGAACACTTCCTGACTGTCTGGCCATATCTGTTTTTATACTCTGTATTTATGCACTACTGGAACTTCGTGTAGGACTCATGGTGTACAGGCGGCATGGCTACTAATCCAAAGTTCCTTGATCCTGAGTTTGATACCAGTCACAGCTTAGAATCTGAATAAACGACCATCACATATGATGATACAAGAAGTCACCCTCATTCTGCAATTGGCCAAGGTTGTCAAAACAGCAGGGAGGAGAGGTTAGAGCTTCAGGGCACCATCTTGCCCTGGAGGTGGAAACTACTTCTAAAGGTGTAACTATCAGAAATAATCAACTGCATTAGGCTGCAGAAGGCAATTGAAACCACTATGTTGAAATACAATGTGTGTCCACAGGGCAAACAGTCTTCTAAAAAATCTTTATCAACATTTCTTTGGAAATAATTCTGCAGACAATGTAGTTCCCCACTTGAATTTTCAGGTGGAAAATGCCAAGAGGAAAAAACTAAAGCTAACATTGTATGAATTGGAGCATGGAATGTTAGAAGTCTTAATGTTGTAGGAAAGAATCTAAAGAAAGATGAGCAATCCAAAGTTATAAATTCAGGGAAATATAATGGAAAGTGGGCAGGTATTTTTGGTCAGATGATTACAAGATAAATCGACAATGTCTAGGAGTGATGTACAGATGGTGGTTTCTTTATGAATATAATGTAGGTATCAGGGTGAATCACTATGAGCAACAGAGTCACCAAATTATTATTCTGAGGACTTGAACAAATCCAACACCTATCATCGCTGTAAAGGATTGCATGCAAACATCATGAACTGATGAAAACGAAAGAGAATATGTGAGGAAATACGGGAACTGATAAAGTACATGAAGGAGGATGAGAAGTTGATAGTCCTAGGCAATTTGAACTTTGTGATAGGGAGGGAATGGAAACTGAGGTAGCTCAACAATACGGGCAGAGTGAAAAATGAGACTGGAGAAAGGCCTTTGAAGTTATGCCACAGGTATCAAATGGTTGCAGTGAACTCAACCTCCCGAAATCACAGCAAAAGAAAAAATACTTGGTAAACAACAGGTGATGCAGATGTAGATATCAACTTGAACAAATCATGGTCAGTTGGTTGTTTCATGTCCCATGCATCATTTTTATGGTCAATCATAATAATGTGCGATATATCGTTTTACATTCACACAACACATATACTTGTAAGTATGGCTACAAACTGCTAAATTACAAGCTTTTTTTTTATCCAGATTTGAGTTGGTAATTTCTATCCACTGCCTTTTTCAGATTACAAAAATAGAAATTATTCTATGGAATAGCGGAAGTTGTCAAGGAGACAATGTTCATTTGGTTTCAAATTTAATTTTGTTATCTCTCAGACCTGTCTAACAGTTTATATCACTGGATAAGATATCCAAAATTTTTGTTGCAGCGTTGTGCTAAAGACAACCTTACAATGGAGTAATAATGTCAGTTTTTTTCTAGTATTGTAATTATGCACATCATAGTTCCTTTTGAACTGTAGTGGATTACTTACAACAAACTTCATGAGAGATTAAATATAGTGTGAAGCAGTAGTCAAAATGTTTAGCTCCTTAAGCTAAGATCTAGAAGATGATCATTGGTTAGTACCACATAATATTCTTTCAGCAGATGTTGGAGCAATGGAGACATCTTTCTTAAAGATGAGTTACTGCAGAACATGTTTCCATATAACATTATTGAATGAAAATACACAAAATATGTCGACTTAACTGATTAGCCCTTCCCCCACATTTACAATGATTCAAAGTGCAAATGTGTGTCATCCACAAAACTAATTAATTCTGCTTGTTATTTACATTTTTAAAAACAATAGTGGACTACAGACAGAGTCTTATGGAACTTCATGAGTGATTAGTGGTAAGACAAAGATTTAGAAATGAAATTCTTGAAATGAAATTCTTGATCATAAATCACACCCATAACTGAGTAGTAATAAGCAATAGGCTTAAATTCATGGCAATAAAGAAAACAAAGTGTTAATAAAACAGGAACACTAAAAATTTAAGACACACTGATATGAAGTCTCAGACTTTCCCACAATAAGTGATCAATGGCTTAGTGTCAAAGGAATGGAATGTAATAAAGAAGGAAAACAGAGGCAAAGAAGACATGGATAACACAAAAACATTTGAGTTTATGGGTAAAAGAAGAAAATGTAAGACTCATAAAAATGGGGCATCAAGACAGAAGTGTCTGTTGCTGAGAAACAAAATTAACAGGAAGTGCAAAGAGGGTACACAATGAATGAGAGAAACCTGTAAATATACTGAAATAGTTATGATTAAGAAAACCTGGCGCAGTGTACACGGTGATTAAATGTAGCTTTTGAGAATTAAAAAGTATAGCTGTTAAACTACAAGATACAGATAGAGATTTGGATTAAATGCAGAAGAAAGGATATCCATACTGCAGGAATATGTTGAAAATTAATACGATGTATAGAAACTGTCCCTAAGTGCGACATTAGAGGAGCATATTCACATGAATGAAATAAGTGACCCAGAAAGGCAGGTAAGAATAACAAGAAGGAAAACTGAGAGGACAGAAATTAGTTTGATTTGAGAAGGCGAAAATTTACCAGAGAAGTAATGTCGATGTTGTGCTTACTACTTGAGGCAGACTGAAGAAAAATCAAATACCTTCAAGGTATTTGTAAACCTAGAGAAAATATTAAACAATATAAGGTGAAATAAGATATTCACATGCCTTAGAAGACTGGTGTTGAAGTGCAAGGACAGACAAATAATCAACAACCTCTGAGTGCGAGCAATAAGAGTGAAATATAAAGACAGACAAGTTCGTATTAAGAAGAGTGTCAGGAAGAGGGGAAATGTTATTACAACTGTTTGTTTTATTATATATTCACACAGGGAACATCCCACAATGATATAGGATTTATCATCATAATACTCATTTTTATTCGTTTTCTTTGTAAGTCAAAAATGCAAACACCCACAGAATATGTAAGTATGCTTTTCTGAAGATAGGCCAGTTGTTTGGCTGTGATCTTGATGAAGAAACCTGAAATGATTTAGAAAAACCACAGAAACCTAAACCAAAATGGTTGGGCACAACAAATTCCATCATGCCGAATATGAGAACAGTGTATTAACAACTGTTCTGTCTCATTTGGTAGGTCCCTATTGTGCGGAGTTATCTGAACTACAAACAATCTGCTCTAGAACCATAACTTAACATCCAGATCTGCAAGCATCCAAAATGACATTGGCAATGTTCTACAAAACTAATAGGCTCTGTTTCAAAACTAAATGATTCATGTTGACTGTAGCATAGTTGGGAACTTGTAACAAACGGCAAGAGTAACAAATGCCATGAAGTACTGAAAATGAAACACTATTAAAGAACATAATACAAATCATCGACATAAAAGGCTTACTTACATCCCTGAGGCTGCTGCACAGGATATGGCGGCTGTGTTTGTGTTCCCACTGGGGGATATGGCATCTGTTGTCCAGCTGGTGGGTAAGGCATCTGTTGTCCTGCAGGGGGGTACGGCATCTGAGAACTTGCTGCTGGGTAAGGCGGCTGTGCCACAGCTGGTGGATAAGACATCTGTGCCGCTGTCGGCGGGTAGGGCAACTGCTGTGGTGGGTAGGGTGCGTGTCCACCCTGACGTGCTTCAGGTACTGGAGGTGGATAAACAGACATTGCTTGATCATATGACGGTGGAGGTGGGTGGCCCTGAAATTCATTGCCTTCAAACTCTGGCATTGGTGCTGATGGTGCAGAGGCTTTATTCATTTTTCTGCAAGTTGTTCTTAATCACTGCAAACAAAAAAATAGACCACTTTGTGAAACCTTTTACATCCATGGCATGAGCAAGAAATTGAAAAGAATCTTCACTTTCTCTCATGACTGTGTTTTATAAATAAATCATTAATCTAAATCTGTGGAACAATTTTGAAATAGTTTTGGAATGACAATTCCAGATGCGATTCTTCATATTTACCTTTCACGAATTCCTCTCTGCTAATTTAACAATGTCTCAATATCTTGTTGACAGTAAGATCATCAACAGCAGTTACTACAACAAGAGGAGGCACTTACCAGAAAATTCAGAAACTGCCACAACATTTGCCTATAGTGGCCTACTTATACGAAGAAGGTCCTAAATCATTCACGGAGAGGTTGGATGCCATGAGAACTGCCCGGGAAAGGCAAGGACCCGAGTACGAGTCCTAAGTCGACAGCCACACCCATTACCATTATCAAAGATGAAATGTTTTGCAGAACAGACAACATAGGATTACGAGTTATGTATTCTAGATTGACATTTTGTGACACCTGATGGTAACTGTATGCTGAGTAGTAAATAAAATTTTTGTTGTGCAGTTAGAGAGCAAAAATACAGCTGGGAGTAAAACAGTTTAAAAAAATAAAACATACGGAAAGCTGTAGAAACCTGTATGTTGTCATCTTCAGTCCAAAGACCATTTCGACGCAGCTCCAAGCCAGTCTACCTTGTGTACACCTCTTCACCTCCAAATAACTACTGCAACCTACATACACAAGAGACCCTCTGGGAGTTTCACCATCCACAGTTCCCTACAATAGCAAACCAACAATTCATTGATGCTTCACATTGCGTCCTATCAATTGATCTGTTCTTTTATCCAAGTTGTAACAAATTTCTTCTCTCCTCAGTTTTACTTAGTAACTCCTCATTAGTTATTAGATCTACCATCTATTCTTTCGTATTCTTGTATAGTACATTTCAAAAGCTTCTATTCTGGTCATATCTGAACTGTTTATTGTCTGCATTTCACTTTCGTACAACATTACACTCTGTACAAACAACTTTAGGGAAGATTTCCTAACTCTTAAATTTATATTCAGTGTTGACAAATATTTCTTTTCCAGAAATAGTTTTCCAGCTATAGCCAGTATGCATTTTACATCCTATCTAATTGGGCCATCATCCATTATTTTGCTACCCAAATAGCAAAATCGACCTACTAGTTTTAATGTCTCATTTCGTAATCTAATCCCCTCAGAATCATGCAGTTTAATTCTACAACATATTACTACCCTTATTTTAATTTTTTTGATGTTAATCTTACAACCTCTGCTGAAGATCCTATCCATTCTGTTCAACTGACCTTCCATGTCTTTTGCAGTCTGTACCAGAATTGCAATGTCAGTGGTAAACCTTAAAGTTATTGTAATTCTTCATGCTTTCCCGGCGATCTGTTGACATCTTGGATATTTGGGAATCCAGCCGGATGTTCGCATCGTTCTTGCACGATATTTCAACAGCGTGCCTCGCTGTTTTCTTCAGGTGCTACCTGAGACGTCTCAGGTAGCACCCGAAGAAGACAGCGAGGCACGCTGTTGAAATATCGTGCGAGAACGACGCAAACATCCGGCTGGGTTCCCTTAAAGTTATTTCTTCTCCCTGAACTTCAATTCCCTTTCCAAATTCTCCCCAGTTTCCTTCACTGATTGCTCAGTGTACAGACTGAATACCACCAGGAAACCTTTTAACATCACAATTAAATTTTCCTCTCCTTCTAGTATGTGAATAATAGGCATAAGCCTCCAATACTAAAATGACATCCAGAGCTAATAGTCTTCAGTCTTGAAACCTACCAGAGAGACCAAGAGCTCAATGACCAACAAGATGTGCACTGTTTGTACAAGGAATGGTTTCACAGTGTCATTTGTCTATGCTGATCTGCAAACTGATATTCAATAGCAGTGATGATAATATTACAGCAATGACATTGCATAAAGAACTCCATATGTCTACAGTGTGATGCATGTGGCCTGGAGTGTAAGATCATAATGAACATTCAAATGGAATCAAAAAGCCACTATACATTGATGTCACATGACCAGGGGTAAAATCACTACAAGATAAAGATCTCGCAGGAAAAATTTCCTATGGCTTGTCCCAGAGAAGTTCCATTCAGCCTTGCCTCCAAAATCATTTTCACAATAACGTAAGTTGATGAAGTCATTGGAATTCTTTTTATTCAGGAGCAGAACTAGCACTAAAATAACAGAAATAGTTTATTTCTGCAGTTGCAACCTTCAACTGCTCAATCAATCTTGTCAAATAAACATGCACAGCAACAATACCATGCCTAAGGGAATAACTGATTATGCAAATGTTCAAATTTTCAACATCAGTACCTCAGTAATATCTTACCGATAAATATATTTAAAAAAATTTCTCCTATTTGCAAACTGTCTTTTATCATTCTCAAATGACAGCTTCGATGCTTTTCGATGTAGCAATGGCATGAATGGCTTCGTATTTTTCCTGTCAATTCTGAAATAAATGAATTGCCAGCCGTTTTGTGTCAAATGTTTCTGTCAGTGTGAAACCACTGCTTGAATTTAATATTACTGTCAAGATGGCTATTTCTGAAAGCATCTGTCAAAAACAGGGCACTTTTTGCAATGATGGAGCAAGCAATCTTTTGATTCTATGCTACAGACAGTTTTCCGAGTACGTATCTGTAATCTTCTTGGACTGGATTTCCATTGATCATTAGCTTAACATTCATATGTATTGTACATACAAAAACTGAATATGTTCTAGAAAAACTGAAAGGCACATACAATGTTGGACATAATACACAAAATTCCGAGAATCTAATTTCAGGCCCATTGCAGTCTTGTTAGATGTTGAATAGTTCTTTCAGGTTGCAAAGTAACAGTTGTTTCTCCTTACTGATCATTTGTCCTTGAATTCTAACAGAAACACAATCTTTGATCTCAGGACACATCCTGCTATACTCATCACATTCATAAAATTTTATAATTTGTGACTTTATTTGGTCTTAAATATTTTTTCCGTGCTTCTATTCAGGAAGTGCAAGAATTCTTGTTCCTTCCTTCAGCTTTCTGGTAATGTTCACCACATCTGCTCAGACATTAAATGTGGATGCTAGTTTTCCCACTGTCCATATCTGTAGCTGTTCATCTTCACGTGCTAAACCTTACTTCCCTTTCAGCTCTTTTATCACACAATCAAAGTAAATGCAGAATTTGCACAAAGGGCTTGTACCTGGTCGCATCACTTTATCTAGATCAAAGCTACCAGCAATTGCAATTTTATTACTGATGACATCCTGTGCTTCAAGGATCTTCAGTGTTGTGTGGCAACTGGTGCTAACTTTCTGAAACTTGATGGGGGAAGCAATACGTATTGTCAAGCTTGCGTTCACTGCCTCAGCCACTTCCGTATCTTCATTATAATTTGATTCCGATATTAAGATTTCTATTAACAATTGCTTCTATTCTACTTGCTGCACTAAGCTTCTGGCCTGACTTCACACAATTCTTCAAAGTTCTAGGCATTAGGATCATTGACTGGCAGTTCTCCTTTGAAGAGGATTGCAGGAAACAGTTTGTTGAGATTCATACCTTGTTAAAAATACAGTTTTGTGATATTAGCATCGAATTCACTAATTGGCTTCAATCGATTTTGCCTTGAGTAAAATACTTTCGAATGAAACTTTGCTGAGTTACCCACTAGTCCATTTCAACATGGATCTATGGCAGATTTACTACTATACCGTGTGGCAAGTAAAATGCAGGTACGATGATTGAGCTTCCTAAACTAGCATAAATTATCAATCAAAATTTGAAGGGAAATGCCTGCCAACTAATAATAATAATAATCATTATTTTATTTGTCAGATCAAATGCCACAAACAGACAGGAGTTTGAAGTTTACAATTTATTTACTTTCAGTTTATATGCCCTTAAAAATGAACTGATTCTTGGGTATCCATTTACATCAAATATGCACTTGTCACAACAAAATTGCCTGCATTTGAAGATAAATGTCTTTAAGGAACACGTCACCATTTGATTGTTTTAGTTTTTACTTATTAAATATCAATTATTGTTTACTTATTAAATGTTACCCCTTAAACAAAAAATACAAGTGAAAACAAGCATCTAGGAGATGAACTCTGCTCTTACTATTGGAACTAGTTTAAAAACCTTGACTGACCACCAATTTGCGATATTTTAGCCCAAACATTGGTAAAATTTGATGATTAAATTTAAGACACTCAGTCTAGGTCCAGATGTCTCAGTAACTAAACAAGCTTGAAAAGCATGTATTTATCAATTTTTTTGATGAAAAAAAATAAAAAAAGAAACTGTAACAAAAAATATTTTAGGCTGAAGATATCAGTAGCTGAAACTGGGTTGGCACAGTAACTTCTTTTTGTTCACTTTAAGCAACAGTAGAGGAAAATGTGTTACC
Organism: Schistocerca americana; assembly: GCF_021461395.2. NCBI lineage: Eukaryota > Metazoa > Arthropoda > Insecta > Orthoptera > Acrididae > Schistocerca > Schistocerca americana. The sequence continues at coordinate 738,950,228 of NC_060119.1, read as the reverse complement.
TCACTGATCTTGTCCATGTTGCATTCGAACTTAGCACCACCAAGTCAGTCAGATTAAAATGAGTTGTTAAATGTGATGATTTATTTATGATATACACTCATTGGCTAACTGACCTCCAAGCTGATAGTCCTGGTGCCAAAAGTACAGAACATCTTGATCTAAAACTTTTTAGAATTTCCTCTGAAACGTATCTGCAGCTACAGCACAAGCTTTAACAAAATTGAGACAGTCAGGTGGCGGCCTCTGGTTGAACTGAGATGGAAAGCTACTCATGTAGTATATTCTGCTTTTTACAGTTACTATAGCTTCATATTTGCTACAACCCAATACCAAATATTTTTGCGTACAGTACCTAAAGCTCAGTTATGTAAATAACATGTTTATTGTAACTACAACACTTCATAATAGCCTGGCTTTCAGCTGGAAAAATTCATGATAATCCATCTGAATGAAAATCAGAGAGCTTTGTCAAGTTCGCTCACCATGAAAGTCTACAGAATCAATGGTCCTCTTACTCCACTGCTGTATTTTTCATCCCTTCAAAATATTTAACCTATAATACTACTACATTTTCATGATACATTTCAACCTCGCAAAATAACAATTAAGTTTCTTGAATAAACAGTGATAGTTAAAAGCTGCAACGAACAAGTCATTCCCTCTGCCCCTGGAAAAGTATTTCCACTGATCCATAGGCAGCAAGATATATTCAAAGGCACATTTAATTGTTACATACAGTAATGCTTCTAACTGAATGCTCTTCTGTTGTCACTAACAATAACCAAAATTTAATGGTTTGATCACAAATTCTGAATTACACTGACAAATATATATATATATATATATATATATATATATATATATATATATATATATATGACCATCAAGCTATATATATAGCTGTGAGATTTTGAGACAACGAATTAGAATCAGACCCAATTTTTGTATTACATAACTCATGAATAATTACGAACAATAATATATATCATAACGTATATATCCCCCCATGAACCATGGACCTTGCCGTTAGTGGGGAGGCTTGCGTGCCTCAGCGATACAGATAGCCGTACCGTAGGTGCAACCACAACGGAGGGGTATCTGTTGAGAGGCCAGACAAACGTGTGGTTCCTGAAGAGGGGCAGCAGCCTTTTCAGTAGTTGCAAGGGCAACAGTCTGGATGATTGACTGATCTGGCCTTGTAACAATAACCAAAACGGCCTTGCTGTGCTGGTACTGCGAACGGCTGAAAGCGAGGGGAAACCACAGCCGTAATTTTTCCCGAGGGCATGCAGCTTTACTGTATGGTTAAATGATGATGAAAAAGCTTGCACAGGATAGAGTAGCATGGAGAGCTGCATCAAACCAGTCTCAGGACTGAAGACCACAACAACAACAACAACAACATATATATTTCTAAATCCTGTGGTAGCATTGTTAATATGACTTGAATATGTGTATTATATATTTTAAATAATTATGTACTATTACCTACCATCTAATCTTTAGGAGAATCACATTACACAAGCTACTATTCACTTTGTGCCCATACTGTTTATCTCCGCCACTTCATTTCCATATGATCTTTCACAAAATATGTCCCACACAAAATATGTATTTGGTAGACTTTTCTGAAAGTGTTTGCAGTGCAGCCTTATATGGATGGGAAATGGGGACAATAAATAGTAGACAAGATGATAATGAACCCTTTTGAAATATGGTGTTACAGACGTATACTTAAGATTAGATGGGTACATCATTAAGTACACGAAGGGGTGCTGAGAAGTTTCTCAGGCAGTCAGAAGCAAAATCATGGAGCTGTAACAGAAGTGGGACAGTGCCTCATGATCATGACCCTAAGGTCATGTGCAAGTGCATACAGTGAAAAGCACTGAGAGACAAAATCAACAGTGTGTATGCCCTAATTAGCTTTCATGTTGAGAAATGAGAAGGAGTGATCCGTTTTACTTGGTAAAAAGCTTCCTGTATCACAGCCGAGATCACATATATACTTCTGGATTTTCGACAACCGGTTTCAACAGACTTTGCTGTCATCACCCGCTCTTCAAAAATTCTTATTATTGTGAGATGGAACCTCATGCCAAGTTGTCATATTTAGTGGATAAAATGTAGCACATTAGACAAAGGTTTGTCAGAAAAGGAACATTTACAATAAAGTATGTTCCTTATGCATGTGGCCACTTCCATATATGTAGTGTTCACAGTTTTAAGTCACAATATACAGTAAAAGCAGATTTCCTGGGTCATCACATCCAATCCTGGTACGCTGATTCCTCAAAAAAACTTCCGGGCACATTACTTGTCACCCAGTATTATCCTGGTCTTGAGTGTATGAATCAGCTACTTTGACAAGGCCATGAAATCTATTCTGTCAGAGATTTTGCCCACTACACCTAGAACAGCTTTTCATCCCCCCCCCCCCCCCCCAATTTCTGTAATATCCTTGTCAGACCCTATGCTCCTTCTGCACCAATCTCTCTACCCTATGACTCCTACCCCTGTGACCGTCCCTGCAGCAAGACTTGCCCTATGCACCCGCCTAACACCACATATTCCAGCCCTGCCACTGGTTTTTTTTTTTTTTTTTTTTTTTTTTGGTAGGGTTTAAGGGCGCTCAACTGCTGAGGTCATTAGCGCCCAGTCACTGGTGTTAGAGCACAAGGAACCTGCTAAAACTCAAGGGGATGGGGGGACATCAAAAGGACCTGACAAAGATGCAGATGAAATAAGTAAAAAGGTTAAATGTCTTTGGTCAAGCCAGTTAAAGTTATAAAACGCAGAACACGAGCAGCTGCTCGAGCGTCATCAGCTAAAACATCCGGTAAGGTAGATGGCAGGGACAGGACAACACGAAATTGACTAAAACGGGGACACGACAATAAAACATGGCGCACCATTAATGCCTGACCACAAGGGCACTGCGGGGCTGGGTCACCAGAGAGCAGGTAGCGGTGGCTAAACCGGCAATGCCCAATCCGCAACCTGGTCAGAAGGACCTCCTCGCGCCGAGATGGTCGGGAGGAAGTTGTCCAAGCAGTTGGGAGCGGTTTTACTGCCTGGAGCTTGTTTCCTTGGAGGGATGACCAAGCATCCCACCACAAGGACACAAGCCTCTTACATACATCCCCACAAACGTCAGATGACGGGACACAATGGGAGGCTGGCCGAGGCTGGAGGACTGCAGCCTTGGCTGCAGCATCCGCAGCCTCATTCCCAGGCACTCCTACATGTCCGGGGACCCACAGAAAGCTGACAGAACCGCCATTATCAGCGAAAGAATGGAGGGACTGCTGTATTCGTTGAATCAAGGGATGGACCGGATAGGGAGCCCCAAGGCTCTGAAGAGCACTGAGTGAGTCAGTGCAGAGTACATACGATGAATGGCGGTGGCGGCGGGCATACTGAATGGCCTGATGGAGAGCAAAAAGCTCGGCCATAAAGCTGGAACATTGGTCAAGGAGCCGGTATTTAAAGGTGGCGGTCCTGACGACAAAGGCACAGCCGACACCATCGTCAGTTTTGGAGCCATCGGTGTAAATAAAGGTGTGACCAGCAAGTCGAGCACGAAGTTCGACAAACCGTGAGCAATACACTGCAGCCGGAGTACCCTCCTTCGGGAGTGAGCTGAGGTCGAGATAAATACGAACTGGAGCCTGGAGCCAAGGTGGTGTCGGGCTCTCACCCTCTCTGAAGGTGGTAGGGAGGGCAAAATCCAATTGCCGAAGCAGGCGACGGAAGCGGACTCCGGGGGGCAGCAGGGCAGACACATACAACCCGTACTGACGGTCGAGAGAATCGGCGAAGAAGGACTTGTAAGAGGGGTGTTCGGGCATAGACAACAGCCGGCAGGCATACCGAAACAGCAGTATGTCGCGCCGGTAGGTCAATGGTAACTCGGCAGCTTCAGCGTAAAGACTCTCGACAGGACTAGTGTAGAAGGCTCCGGTCGCAAGACGTATCCCCCGATGGTGGATGGAGTTGAGCCGGCATAAGAGGGATGGCCGAGCGGACGAGTAGACGAAGCTCCCATAATCCAGCTTCGATCGGACTATGGACCGATACAAGCGAAGCAGGACAGTGCGATCCGCTCCCCAAGATGAACCGCTAAGAACTCTGAGGACATTAAGGGAACGTGTACAACGGGCCGCCAAATAAGAGACATGTGGAGACCAACACAGTTTCCGGTCCAACGTGAGCCCTAGAAACTTAGTTGTGTCCACGAATGGGAGAACAACGGGACCGAGATGTAAGGATGGCGGAAGGAACGCTTTATATCGCCAAAAGTTGATACAAACCGTCTTCTCTTCAGAGAACCGGAAGCCATTTGCCACGCTCCATGAGTAGAGGCTGTCTAGACAACGCTGGAGGCAGCGCTCCAGGAGGCATGTTCTCTGGGCACTGCAGTAGATCGCGAAGTCATCGACAAAGAGAGAGCCTGAGACATTAGGTGGAATGCAATCCATAATTGGATTGATCGCGATGGCAAAAAGGGCTACGCTCAAGACGGAGCCCTGAGGCACTCCGTTCTCCTGGAGGAAGACGTCGGACAATACGGAACCCACACGTACCCTAAACTTTCGATCCGTTAAAAAGGAATCAATAAAAAGGGGCAAACGACCGCGTAGGCCCCACTTGTGCATAGTGCGGAGGATACCTCCTCTCCAACAGGTATCATAAGCCTTCTCCAAGTCGAAGAACACGGCTACCGTTTGGCGCCTTCGCAAAAAGCTGTTCATGATGAATGTCGACAAGGTCACAAGGTGGTCAACAGCGGAGCGGCGGCGACGAAAGCCGCATTGGACATTAGTAAGTAGTCGTCGAGATTCAAGAATCCAAACTAACCGAGCATTAACCATGCGCTCCATCACCTTACAGACACAGCTTGTAAGAGAAATGGGGCGGTAACTAGAAGGAAGGTGTCTATCCTTCCCGGGTTTGGGTATAGGAACAACAACGGCGTCACGCCAACGCCTGGGGACCTGACCTTCGGTCCAGACGCGATTGTAGGTACGAAGAAGGAAGCTTTTGCCCGCCGGAGAAAGGTGTGCCAGCATCTGAACGTGAATGGCATCTGGCCCCGGAGCAGAGGACCGGGACAGTGCAAGCGCACGTTCGAGTTCCCGCATAGTAAAGGGGGCATTGTAAGTTTCCAGATTCAGCGAGTGGAAGGAAGGTCGCCGAGCCTCGTCTGCCTCTTTCCTGGGAAGGAAGGCAGGACGGTAATGGGCGGAGCTTGAAACCTCCGCGAAAAAGCGGCCAAAGGCGTTGGAGACAGCCACAGGATCAACAAGGACCTCATTATTTGAGGTCAGGCCAGGTACCGAGGAGTGGGCCTTAATGCCCGACAGCCGGCGCAGCCTACCCCAAACGACGGAAGAGGGAGTAAAACCGTTAAAGGAGCTCGTGAAAGAGGCCCAACAAGCTTTTTTGCTGTCTTTGATGACTCTACGGCATTGCGCTCGGAGTCGTTTGTATTCAATACAATTCGCCACCGTAGGATGGCGGCGAAAGGTGCGTAAAGCACGTCGTCGAGCACGGATAGCGTCCCTACAAGCCTCGTTCCACCAGGGGACGGAAACGCGATGTGAAGAAGAAGTAGTACGAGGTATGGAACGTTCGGCAGCATGGATAATAACAGCCGTGAGGTATTCGACCTGACTGTCACAACTGGGAAAATCGTGGTCCGGAAAGGTCGCCAGGGAGGAGTAAAGTCCCCAGTCAGCTTTCAGTATGTTCCAGCGCGAAGGACGTGGGGATGGGGTGTGGTGCAGGAGACGAACGACACAGGGGAAGTGGTCGCTCGAATAGGTGTCAGAAAGGACATACCACTCGAACCAACGGGCAAGAGTGGTAGAACAGATCGAGAGGTCCAAGTGGGAGTAGGTATGAGTAGAGTCCGAGAGGAAAGTCGGGGCGCCGGTATTGAGGCAGACAAGATTGAGATGGTTGAAGACATCCGCCAAGAGTGAGCCTCTTTGACAGGATGCAGGAGAGCCCCAAAGGGGATGATGGGCATTGAAGTCGCCAAACAATAAGAACGGCGGGGGAAGCTGATCGATCAGGTGCATCATGTCAGCCCGACTAACAGCAGATGACGGTGGAGTGTAGACGGTACAAACTGAAAAAGTAAAAGCAGAAAGAGTAATGCGGATAGCTATTGCTTGGAGTGGGGTGGTCAATGGGATGGGATGGTAATAGACATCGTCCCGAACGAGCAACATGACCCCACCATGAGCTGGGATACCGTCCACAGGGGCGAGGTCATACCGCTCCGAGGTATAGTGGGAAAAGGCAATACGGTCAGTCGGGCGCAACTTGGTTTCCTGGAGACCAAGGACGAGCGGACAGTGCAGGCGGAGGAGCAGTTGTAAGTCCTCCCGATTAGATCGAATACCTCTTATGTTCCAATGAAACAACGCCATTGCTAGTCAAAAAGTTGGGGGAACGAGACGGGGAAGAGCTGGTCACCTCGATGGCCGCAGAGGGCCAGGTTGCGAGGCAACAACGCTACAACTGACGGCAGGCGGATCCGGTTCCATCGACTCGTCGCCAGCTGCGGCCGCTGTCCCTGATTGTGTAGGAGGGGCCGCATCATTTGCCGACAAAAGGCCGGCGGAACGCCTGGCAGCAGAGCGTCCCGGCGAAACTGAGGACGGCCGGGAGCAGCGACTCACGGATGAAGCGTCAGATGAAACGCGCCGGGGTGGAGAGGAGGATAGAGACTTCTTCTTGGAGGCCTTCTTGGAAGGCCGAGGAGGCACAGGGATGGTGGGCTGGACCCGAAGAAGGTCCTCACGCGCGGGGTCCGTTTTGGAACGCCGGACCTCGGAAGCTGGGGTCCAGAACGTTTCCCCGATGGACGCCTGAGAAGAGGATCGCTTCTCAGGTGGCGTGGGGGGAGGAGGAGGAGGAAGGGTGGCCCCTGGGGCAGGGGGGGTGGGGGCCGCGGGGGAGGAGGAGTTGGAAGGGAGGGATTTGGGAGGCGGAGGCAGAGCCCCCTGATGGGCAGAGGAGGCGGAGGGGGGACAGGATAGAGGTGAGGATACAGCGGAAGGAGTGGACACAACTGAGGCAAACGAAGTGGCCAGTGACACGGGATGAAGGCGGTCATACTTCTTCCTGGCCTCAGAATAAGAGAGCCGATCCAAAGTTTTGATTTCTTGTATCTTTTTCTCCTTCTGATAGGCGGGGCAGTCTGGGGACCTAGGCGAGTGGACGCCAGGACAATTAGGGCACCGAGGTGGTGGGGTGCAAGTATGTTCCTCACGAAGAGGACGTCCACAGTTACCACAAAGGGGCTCAGCCTCACACCGGGACGACATGTGCCCAAAGCGCAAACACCTAAAACAGCGCATAGGAGGCGGGACGTAAGGTCGCACGTCGCACCGGTAGCACATCACCTTTACCTTCTCCGGGAGAACGTCCCCCTCGAAGGCGAGGATAAAGGCCCCGGTGTCGATGCGACGGTCTTTGGGGCCGCGCTGGACTCGCCGGACGAAATGCACGCCGCGGCGCTCCAGGTTGGCCCTGAGCTCCTCATCAGATTGTAGCAGGAGGTCACGATGAAAAATAACCCCCTGCGTCCTATTTAGTGCCAGATGTGGGACAATGGAGACTGGGATGTCCCCTAGGCAGTCGCACGTCTGGAGTGCTGCCGATTGTGTGGCAGAGGTGGTCTTGATAAGAACGGACCCTGATCGCATCTTGCTGAGAGCCTCGATTTCCCCGAAGACGTCCTCAATGTGCTGAACAAAGAACATGGGCTTGGAGGTGGCGAACGTCCCCCCATCTGTTCGAGAACAGACCAAATAGCGGGGGAAGTACTTCGCCCCAAGCCGGCGGGCCTGTCCCTCCTCCCATGGAGTGGCCAAGGGGGAAAGGGCAGGAGAACCAGAACTAGAAACGGTACCTTTTCTTTTGGAAGACTCGGCCGCATAGCGACCTGATACGTGTTGACGTTTCATGTGCGAAACGTCCGCCCCGATACCACCCACTCCGACCAGGGGCTCTCCCCACGGGCGCCACCCAGCCGCAGCAAGGGCCACCTGGCAGGATGACCATTGCCGGGAGTCCTGATGCCCCAAGGAGACGGGCATCTACTCCTTGGCCAACGTGGGGAGGGTGCAGCTCAGGTATCGGCAGTACGATCCCTGTGTTGTCAGGGGGCTACAACCTAGAGGGTACATGACGACCCCACCACAACGGGCTGGCTACCGTGCTGGATTTCTGGTGCCATGGAAAGTCCATCATGATCGCTGGTGCAGATGGAGATGCACTATGGGCGTAACTTGGACAACCCATCAGGCGTTTAGGCCCAATTTGAGGAATAATGGGTATGGTGACAACGCCGGTGCAATGCTGAGTGCCAAGGTCTTAGTGCACTTAGGACCAGTGGTACACCATGTAAGGTGTCCTTCCCCAAAAGGCTCGTACTTCTGTAGAATTTTGAAAAATGGAGGTCAAACCCCAAGGGGGACCATCACATTAAGGCCAAAACATTTGAGACTCCTTTTAGTCGCCTCTTACGACAGGCAGGAATACCGCGGGCCTATTCTTACCCCCGAACCCGCAGGGGGGGCCCTGCCACTGGCAAAACACATACTATCATTGGGAGAGCCACCTGTGAAATGACACACATCATATACCAGCCGTTATGTAAACTCTTCTCAGCCTTTTACATCAGCATAACTAACACCCAGTTATCAATCAGGTATAGGCAGAGGGTGTATACCGGCAACACAATATCCTGTTGCAGAGCATGTTGTACAACGTAAGAGTCGTGACTTCAGTGCCTATTTTACCACATGCGCCATCTTCCACCAGACACCAGTTTCTCAGAACTCTGCGGGTGGGAACTAGCATTAGAACATGTCCTTGGTTCTCACCACCCACCTGGTATTTATTTACATTAATTCCTCCCATACCAGCTTTTCTTCACTGTAACTACTCCTTTCTTCATTGCATTTTAGTTTTCTACATCTTTCATTTTCTGACGTGTCTATTTTTCACCATCCCCCTCTCCTACTCTGTTACAAACAATGCACTTAGCTTTTCACTCTTATTAACTCGTGCATGGTGTTATAGTAGTAATCTCTGACTTGCATATTATCTTGTCTTCCACCTTTGAGCTCTCAGGTTTTCAAATCTCATCCAGTGCAGTTCCCAACAATCAGTCTTTCCTTCTAATCCCGGCCAGTATGTCTCTCCCGACTTGGGGTTTTGGGTGATTTTTCTGAACTGTATCCCTTTCCCTAAACTACTCCAGTCCTTTTCCTTCACCCCTCTTCCCGAAAATGATACATGTGTGACTGCTGTGTGACACACAAAGACATACGCTAGTATGAAATCGGAGAAATGAAAGGGAGTTTACCATGAAATGAACATAAAAACAATCACACATTTCAAAATATGCAATACAAAATGGGAGGGACAAAAATCAGGTGTGAAAAAGTACATTTATTACTTAAACACAAACTGACCTCTGGTATGCATCAAATTAGAAGTTTGTACTTTCTCTATAATTCCTAATGCCTTCCAAAGATCTGTCTTCATTTACTGTTCAAATCCAATTAGACAGTGTAGTGTTTTTTTAATCATGCAGCACAGCCACCGGAAAATACTTTCACATGCTGAAGATTCAGTCATTTTTTCCTTTTGGTTCTTGAAGCAAGAATATTTGTTATGTGACAAATCATCACTTATAATGGCATAATTATAGGCAATACCACATTTTAACCAATCAACAGCACAGAAAATAGTAGTTTGTTGACGATGCCAGTGAGTACTTTGAATTTGCTCTGGGGTCACAGCTGTGTAGTTTACTGTAAAATCCACTGAGCAACTGAATCATGATTAACAAATGTTTTCTTTACATATTCAAAGTGCGAAGACTTTTCTTTTCACATAACAAATGTTGGCAACTGCATCTGCATTTTTTCACACAGTCAGATACAAGCCAGTTTGGGGATGTCTATCAATATGTTCCCACTGAGGCCATTGTATTTCAGTATGAATTACTTCATCATTGAAGATATTTTGCACAGAGTTACAGCAACATCTTTCTGACATGCACTCAAAGCTTTAGGGGTCACACAGGAGGGGGGCTATTAATTCTTGTATCCTGTGTGGAAATACTCCCTACTTCCTTTTCCTATACTATCCACCAAAAATAATGTGTTATTACGGTGTCTACATACACATGTGTTACAGAATAGAGGAAACAGGAGACACAAATGATGGGCAAAGCTAAAAAACTTGAACTTTTTTAATCACATAGTCTGGCTATTCCTTCACAAACTCTTCCCAGTCTCAAGCAAATAATCATCATTGTGCATTCATGCACCACTTTTTTCTTCCCAGTTTTGGCCTTCTTTATGCTAACTTTGCCCTTTTTATTTTGTTCTGTCCTGCTAATGTCACTATGAAAATAAAATCATAACATCTTGGATTTTCTTTCTTCATCCAAACTTTTGCCTCCCTTTTCATATTCACAAGTTTGATTCAAATTTCTTGCAATGTCTGGTACCTCATCAACAAACAATGTTTCCTCGAGTTGTTTGCCAACCCTTGATCTCTTACTGTCATAAGAACCCTTTCATGGAGACACTTTGCCTGTCTTACTAATGATTTTCACTTTTCTTTGCCCTGCTTCTGTCTTATGGTATCCTGCTCACACTGTAGTGTTAACTTCTTGCTAGAAGTCTGAAGTCCTGCTTTTTCATCCATCCTCCATGATTTAAACCTTTTGTTCTCTTTTGGTTGATATTCTGCGTACTTCACTGGGCCTTGTTTAAATTTTTCCCTAAAAATTTGTGATCACTCAGCAGGTTACATTCTTAAACTGAGAAATAGTTGAGATACCTATAAAGCAAATAACGATATAATTGTTTAATTTACAAAGTGTGTAACATTGAATTAGAAATGTTAATATAATATGGTAAACTGTTGTCACATGATCAACATAGTCTTAGTCACAAGAGTCATGACCTTACTTTCAGGAGCTTTTAAATTAATAAGTTCATTACTTTTGCTACAACATAAGTAACATCATGTTTCCTCTTGTGTGTGTGACAAATCATCATAACATTTTGATCTGATACAGAACACATGGAAAAACATACCTGACTGACTTCAAAATTTCCTTGAAAATCTTGCAACATCTGAAAAGCTAGTGTGGCAGATCATAACAATGAACAAACAAAACAGCATGTGATCAGGGTAGTCAACCTACAAGCTGTGATCTCTCTTTACCAATCAGTTGTACAATAGCGAAATTGAAATACCTATAGAAATACAATAGTAGTGATATTTTTTGAAAATGAGTTGTTTAATTGTGAGAAGGGATCTTCTACTGTAGAAAAGTTGTTGTTCAAGGTACTTTGAACTATTTTAATTTTTTGGTATAGAGGGTTCTCTCACATAGAATGACTTATGCTCTATCTGGCTACCTTAAATAAAGTTTTTCGTATGTTTCTTAAATAACTTATTCAAATGCCAGGCCATGGCTAACCACCCACTCTCTACTAGTTAAAACATAATTTGTATATGTTTATCTCTGTATACATGAATTATGTTTTTCCTTATATTAAACCAATAGATCATTGTAAAAATATCCTCAGATGAATCATAAATACTGTAATGTCAACTGGAATACATTCTTATAACGGAATAAGGATAAAATACTGTCTTACAACCTGTACAGGAACCAGACATCAATTATACGACCAAAGGCACGAAAGGGGAGCAGTAGTTGAGAGGGGAGTGAGACAGGGTTGTAGTCTACACCTGCCATTATTCACTCTGTACATTGAGTTTGCAGTAAAAGAAATTAAGGAGATATTTGGAAATGGGATTAACCTTCAGGGAGAAAAAAAACAGAAACTCTGAAGTTTGCCAAAGACACTACAATTCTGGCAGAGACCATAATGGACCTGGAAGATCAGTTGAACAGAATGGATGTCAGCTTGAGATGAGAATATAAGATGAATATAAAAAAAGGTACAACAGGAGTAATGGAATGTAGTTGAACTACATCAGGTGATGTTGAGGGATTAAATCTAAATTAGGGAATGAGACAAAGTATTAGATGTAATTTTCTATTTGTGCATTAAAATAACTGACTATGGCTCATATACAGATGATATAAAATGCAAACTGGCAGCAGCAGGAAAAGTATTTTTGAGAATGAGAAAGTCATTAACACAAACATGAATTTAAGTGTTAAGAAGTATTTTCTGGAGGTATCTCAGTTGTAACTTTGTACATAAAGAACACGTGGACAATAAACAGTCCCGGCAAGAGAAGAGACACTTTTAAAAGAAGAACAAATAAATGGTGAAGATTAGAGGGATGGATACAGTAACTAACTAAGAGTTGGGACTACTGAGTCACATTCGGCAAAATAGAAATTAATGACACAACTTGGCTAAAAGAAGAGATTGGTTGACAGCACACATTCTGAGGCATCAAGGATCGGTCAATTTGGTAATGAAGCTTGGGGGTCATTCCATGTCATATCACCCAGGCCTTGACACCAACCATGTCAGATTTTGATGAAACTTGGTACAATTACTTCTTTTATCATCCTGAAAGCACTTGTAAAATTTTTTTGCTCTATCTCTTATAGCTTTTTTTAAATAAATTTTTAAAGTTTTTAGATTTGGCTTTGTTTCAGCAGTCAGAAATTGTAACTTAAACATGTCCTCACAACTAAAAAAATTTGTATATTAAAGAACACTCAAGATATCAGTATGAAATTTTGGAATAAGTTTGTGTATTATATCTAAATGTTAAAAAAAATTACCATAAAGATACATTAAATTCTTCCAAATGAAAAAAATTTATAAGTGGTTTTTTTTTTTTTTTTTTTTTTTAGCTAACGGATGTTTAGTTTTACAAAAACTGCAATATCTAGAGTCTCAGACCTGATAGAAAGCTCAAATTTGTTTTAAAATACTCTTAATTGTATAGGCTATTAGATAAAAGAAAAATTATGTTGGCTTTTTAACCTGTTTAATAGTTATCTAATTTTTAAAATAATATTAATTATATTTTAAAAATAAAAAATGCCAAGTGACTTAGACACCGAAAATAAGTTTTTGTCTTCTTGGAGTAACAATGTACACTTGGATTTTGTATTGTTACTCCTGTGTTTTGAAGTAAAAAATTATTACAGTGTTAAATAGTGCTTGGATAGTATTTTATTAAGTTTATTCGAACTCTCAGTAAGTACTGTTGCTTAGTTTACAGAGATTCTTTTCCAATATCCTATAAAAGTAACCAGAACAGTAATCAGACCAAAAGTGAAATCAGTACGTCAGATATTCAAACCTGTAGTGTAGGGTTATTTAAAAAATCTGACTGTTTCCAAACAACCTACACACCTTCAAAAAAGTTACAACCAGTATCAGAATTGAGTGAGGAAGAAAAAGACTTGATCCACTTACGATCTGGAATTAATCTGTGTGAATTTAAGAATATATGTTCACACCACAGCTACTACTTTTTAAATGTTTTTGAAAAGTATCAAACAACATGTGTAGACCCACTAAAAAACACAAAACGCCCATCAAAAAATCGTTGAGAAGTGTAGGCTTGGATCTTTCTAAACAATTACTGACAAAAAATATTAGCATAAAACCTGGACAAAAGCTTTGCTGAACATGCCATAACTTTTGTGAGGAAAAATTAAGAGTTGAAGTCAATGAAAGTGAAAGAGATGATGAAGTCATAGTTGAATTAGAATCATTGGAATCCAGAAATGAATACCTCGTACAAACAAACATTGCTCTTGATTATTTAGGTTTAACACCGATAAAGCTTCATGGCTTGTCAGAACAAAGTAATGGGTCTCATTTTAAAAGGAAGGTTAGCAGTATTGAAAAGACTGCAAAAAAGGCGGTTTCAAAAGCATTAAAATATGATGCAGTTCTGATGATGACGAAGAAGATAAAAGTGTGGTTGAGAAAGCAAAGGATTTTGATGTAATGATTTCTCTTATGAAAGAGAAGATTTCATCTGTAGGGAGGTCTTTAAAAATCCAGATTCTGACCTTGGCTCCAGATTCTTAGACTCGAAATAAAGTGATGAAAGAATTTAATGTAAGTGAGTACATGGTGCGACAAGCTAGAAAGCTAAAATCCGAAAAGGGTATTTTGGAAACTCCTGGTCCAAAAAAAGGTAAAACTCTTTCTGAAAATACAGTAAGCCTTTTAACAGATTTTTATGAAAAGGATGAAAGTTCCAGAGTGCTACCTGGAACAAAAGACAAAGTAAGTGTTCAAAAAAATGTGTACATGCAAAAAAGACTCATTTTGTGTAACTTGAGAGAACTCTATTATTCTTTCAAAAGGGAGAATCCCGAGGTAGAAGTAGGATTTTCAAAATTTTGTTTCTTGAGACCTAAATGGTGTATCCTTGCTGGTGCTGCAGGCACACACACTGTATGTGTATGCAGTATCCACCAGAATGTTAAACTATTACTGGATGCTGTGAAAATTGAAGAATCTTATAAAGACCTAAATTAAGATGCTTGTGTGCAACACAGAAAACCAAAACTGCATGCTACATCATTGCAACAGCTGTCCTGCAAATACTGCACTAACAGAGTGCTTAACTGAAAAACTAAGTGAAGATTATGATTTAGAAGAAGAAAGTGTAATCAGTCAGTGGGTTAACACAGACAGGGCAGAAATGATCAAACAGTCTATCAGTGTTGAAGACTACATTTCTTTATTGGTTAGGTCATTGGAAAAGCTCACCCCACACTCGTTTATAGCAAAATCCCAATCAGCAGCCTTTAAAAGATTGAAAGAAGACCCACCACCCAAAACAGCAATTATTGTGATGGATTTCGGTGAAAATTATTCCTTTGTTATACAAAATGAGATCCAAAGTTACCACTGGAATAGAGGTGGTGGTACTCTACACCCAGCTGGAGTTTTTCTAAGAAATGAGGAAAACAATGTTTTTGTTTCCAACCACTGTTTTATTAGTGATGACCAAGAACGTGACACTGGTTTTGTTAACTTTGTACAAAAAGAAATTACAAAGTGGCTGTCATTACATCATACTGACATTGACTCAGTTCACTACTTTACAGATGGTTGTGCTGGGTAGTACAAAAATAGAAACAGTCTTAAAAATTTGAACACTTGAGAGACTTTAATTTGTAGGCCCAACACACTTTTTTTGCAACAAGTCATGGGAAGTCAATTTGTGATGGCCTAGGAGGAACTATTAAAAGAATTTTAAGGAAAGCCAGTCTACAGCTTTCAGACAAAGAACAAATAATGACAGCAATCGATGTGTATAAGTTTTGTGAAAAAAATATTGAAAACATTCATTTTCACTTTATTGACAAAAAAGAAGCCGATTTGCTACGGTTAAAACTAGAAAAACGTTTTTCAGCAACCCGAACCATTCCTGGAACTAGAAGTTTTCATAACTTCAAACCACTTCCAACAAACAACCTTGAAATTAGAAGGACTACAGATAGTGTAAAACCCTCCTTAGTCTTTTCTTTCCATTCTTCTTCTGATTGGGTTCGTGTTGAACCATCCATAAATTGCTATGTGGCTGCAAATTATGATGGTAACTGGTACTTTGGACTGGTAAAAACAATGTTCAATGATGAAGAAGATGCAGAAATTCTATTTCTACATCCTTCAGGACCCACTGCATCATTTTATTGGCCTGAAAGATAAGATTCCTGCATAGTGCCTTTGGAGCACAGTCTGTGTAGTAGACGCACCTCAATCAAGCGGCACTGGGAGAATGTATTACTTCAAAAAAGACTGTATCAAAAGAACTGAAAGCTCTTGGATGAAGTGGAAAAACAGTTTGAATCATCATTAATGTTTATTAAAAAGACAAAATTACTCAAAAAATTCAATGTTTCAAGCAATCAGTTGGGTTATACATAAGTGCCGTAAGTAAACTATCTTTGTACATAATTCTAATGTAATCTACTATAATTAATAAACATGTTAAAAAGCCATCATTATTTTTGTTTTATCAAGTAGCCTATATGTTTAAGAGTAAATTAAAACAAATTTGAGCATTCTATCAGGTCTGAGACTCGAGATATTGCAATTCTTATAAAACAAAACATCCGTTAAAAAAAAGAAAAAAAATATATATATATATATATATATATATATATATTTTTCATAGCAAATATTAATATATTTTAATAGCATCATTTTTATCTTCAAATATGTATAATAAATAAACTTGCTGCAAAAATTCATGATGTTATCTAAAAGAGTTTTTAAGATTAGCAAATTTAAAGTTTTGAATACAAATTAAACTGACCATTTCCGAAGGTTCAGAAAACGCAAAACATAAAAACTTTAAAAATTTATAAAAAAAACTGTAAGAGATACAGCAAAAAAAATTGCAGGTGTTGTCTGGACGGTATTAGAACCATTTGAGCCAAATTTCATGAAAACCTAAGGAGGTGGGTGTAAAATTTATTTTTTATTGGGTGATTTGATATGGAATGACCCTTGGGGAAGACGTAAAACGTTTTGGAGGGGGACCCACACTTCATCTTCAGACTGATAGCAACAGGAAATCAGTTGTTACATTTTGTGTAACACTGCATGCTCTATATTATGATGTGTACAGTTTGTAGACTATTATACATTCTGATACACCTTCTTTAAGTTTGTATGCATAATGCCTCATTTCATATTGGTACAAAATGTTATTTACAGTATCATTGAAATCACAATCAAAGTTACACTTTTAAAGAGGATTCATTTAAAATTTTCATCACAGAAGTTTATGTTCCATCTGCCCCCCTTTCCCTCTTCAAACCTTTCATTCAACATACTACTGAGGAGTTTGACTGGTCTGTAAAGCCAGTGTTGCAGCATTTCATTTTGATAGAACCATCACAGTTCACAACTGGTAGCTCGCACATCCACAAGACTTCAGCTATATAAGATTCAACCACGTTCTATTGAAATAATACTCTACAATCAAGACAAATTGCTAACATATTCCACACAAAGAGAGATATGTATCAAAACACGCTGATCTTTGTGTAACAAGAAATTCAGTGTTGGGGCGAGGCCCTTAACAATATCGTTTCGGCTCTTTTTTTAAGGTGGCTTCTGCAGTTGGTGAACTAATAAGGCACTTGGGAATGTATTGAAAGTTACCTCCAGACTCGTCATTTTTTCTATATTTTACATAAATAAATGAGGATAGCATACAGGCTTGGCACTCATAACATTAGTCCTCTCCATGACATGTGGGAAAACCTTATTTGAATAATGAAGTTAAGGAAATTAAGACTTTTGTGAAACTTCTGACTGTGGTGGTCGTCACTCAACGCAGTGGGATTGGCATCATACCAAGATATTCAATAATGCACTATTTGCACTTTTATTTATTTACTGCTAAATATAATGGGCTGTAGCACCCAAAAACCAACTTTTGCGACGAAGCTAAGTTTCATTAGAATGCGTATTCAAACATGCTGTGCTTTTAACGTAATATGCTTATTTCCGGAGCTTTACATTTATCTGTAGGTATCCATAATATAAATTTACAGGTTCAATTAAAATAATTTCCCGTACCTACAAAATCTTGACAATACGTCTGAACCATCTACCATTCAATTAATGCTATATGTGTAGAAGTTCTTTCATCAAGTCAGAAAAGCATACCTTCAGCTGCCTGTACAAAACTCCTTCTTCTACCCGGCTACTACCGACCAACAATCAACCAAACTTATAAGACACCACCCGCCAATAGCTTTTTCACGGCACTACACACCTCCGTTCTCTAACACACAACACAACGCTTCCTACCTTCACTACTCTCTCACTGCGTGCTTTTCCTTGTTGCCAACCTTGCCGTAGCGTTGGCATACATGTACAACGACAGGAAGAGATAAAGCGCGAGTGTAGAATTAAACTTCCCATGTGACGCTTTTGCTCTGCTATTAGTGGAAAAAAATATCATCGTCGTATAATTTAACCGCAGTTTCTCTTCCACGTAAAATTCAATCATTTCCTTTAGAGAATATTAAACCTTTTGGTTTGTATTCTCTGTCAGTAATTGGTAAAATCTTAAGCGACCATTATTTTCATCTATGGTCTAAGAGCCGCAGCGTAAAATTTCGATTGTTTTAAAAAGCCCATTATCGTAAACTTCGTGATGTCATATCTACAAAAGTGGTATCATAATGCGTACGAAAGCACATTAACTCTTCGGAGCTTCTTGAAGACTAACCGTACGACAAACACTCGTACATGTTCTTGAAATTTAGTCGTAATGTGGAACATAAATTCCGACGTCACAGGAAGGAAAGAACTTTATTTAACGCACAATGAAGAATGCAATTGAAGACATGTACAGAAAAACGGGCTAACCTTCAAATGTAAAAACTAGAGATAAGTGTTGCTGGGTACGGGAACTATCAAAATTGACATTTCGTGTCATATTAGGATATTTAGGGATAGAACCAATGTCAATTCTGATAGTTCCCGCACCCAGCAACAGATGACAACACTTACATCTAAGCTTTTACGTTTAAGTGTTAGCCTGTTTTCCCGCGCATGTCTTCAATTAATCTCGTATGGACATTAATATTTTTAGCAACGGAGAAGTGAAAAGCAATATGCGAATTGTCTCTAAGGACAACAGTCAAGGAAAGTCATATTAATCAAGGAACGCTAAATCAACGTAAATACAGCGCCTCGCGTGAACTCTCTGACACTTGTCGTATGTACGTCATCTGACAGCAACTAACAATTTAGTCGCTAAAACAGTCTCCTCCAGGAAAATGGAGTGTCGTCCAAAGAGTGCGCTGGAAAATGGACCCGACGCGTCTGTATTGTCGTAAGGCTGCTTGCGATGGCTGATGGTATAGCTGGTGTTGACGCCGGTGCTCGGGCGGATGTTGCAGCAAATGGGTGCCATGGTACGCAGTACAGCAGTAGGTTGTTCTGGGAATACGTATGAAGGCTTCACTCAGTCCAGCGAGATGGTACAGGACTTGCTGTTGACAAGGACATTGTGGCTCTTTCGTCTCTACCTGTTACGAGATGAGGGGCTGTATGTGGAAGTGGCAGCTCTGATTTCACTCCACTCGCACGTAACATGTCAATACCTGCATGATTGTAGCTCGCGGTGCGCAAAGGTGGGCTAAATGCCACGCCTCGATGCTTGATGAGGTCGGATTTGAATGATCTGTTCCCTGAGGCGAAACACAAAATTTGCCTGGTAGGAGTCATTAATGTGGACTGCATGTGGATCAATAAATTCGCCTGGTAATTGAAGTGTTTCTCGATTAACCAGTTCAGCTGGTGAAGAGTCCAGGTCCAGTTTGTATGTCTTCACAGACCAAGCAACACCAATGGTAAGGCTGTTGTCCAGTCTGAACTATGACACCTCAGTCTGGCCTTCAGAGAACGGTGCCAGCATTCTATAATCTCGGTACTGCTTGGGTTTTATGGTATATAGTGCTGCAGATACAGAAGAATGCTGAAGATTAGATGGGTAGATCACATAACTAACGAAGAAGTATTGAATAGAATTGGGGAGAAGAGGTGTTTGTGGTACAACTTGACAAGAAGAAGGGACCGGTTGGTAGGACATGTTCTGAGGCATCAAGGGATCACAAATTTAGCATTGGAGGGCAGCGTGGAGGCTAAAAATCGTAGAGGGAGACCATGAGATGAATAAACTAAGCAGATTCAGGAGGATGTAGGATGCAGTAAGTACTGGGAGATGAAGAAGCTTGCACATGATAGAGTAGCATGGAGAGCTGCATCAAACCAGTCTCAGAACTGAAGACCACAACAACAACAACAGTGCTGCGGAATTTGTTAAGCTGTGCAAACAGTTTAGATTCAAATGGACATCCCTTGTCCATCGCGACAAGCAGTGGACAGCCAAAACCGGCCGTTCACATAGATACAATGCGGAAGCTGAAGCCTCTCCTGAAATGTTATCGACTAGCACTGCTTCCGGCCATCTAGTGAAGAGGTTGATCATTGTCAATATCTATTATTGGCCATTGGACGGGGAGAAGGGTCTACCACATCGATATAGATGTGTGCAAAACAAGTAGTTGTGTCCACAAGTCACCTATCGGTGAATGCACGTGGCGGTTAATTTTGCTACGTTGACACTGATGCACGCTCTTGTTTATTCCCAGCAGTCTTTACGACTGCCAGGCCACACATGGAGTCTGTGTGAGTTCTTGATCGGGTTCCATGTCACAGTATAGCTTGACATCAGCTCCAGGTACATTGATAATTGGGGGTCTAATGCTGAAAATGAATCCTTGAACAGACTGTGTAGTTCTTCTGCAAGTAGTGAAGTCGATTAGCTATGACTACGAGATGCTGTTAACACGGGAAAGGTAGTCAGCTACAGCGTTTTCGATCCCAGAAATGTGCCTAAAATTTACACTCGACTGGGCTATGTAGATCAGCTGACTGTGATGTCAACGTGAACAGTCGATGTTGTTTTGGCGTAAGGCAAACGTCAGCAGCTTGTGGTCAGTATAAACAGTGAACGCTCTGGCCGCGCAGGATTAGCCGAGCGGTCTGAGGCGCTGCAGTCATGGACTGTGCGGCTGGTCCCGGCGGAGATTCGAGTCCTCCCTTGGGCATTGGTGTGTGTGTTTGTCCTTAGGATAGTTTAGTTTAAGTAGTGTGTAAGCTTAGGGGCTGATGACCTTAGCAGTTAAGTCCCATAACATTTCACACACATTTGAACAATTTGAACTCTCTGGCTTCAAATTGAGGTCTGAAGTATTTAATGGCCTCATAAACTGCCAGAAACTCTCTATCGTAGGCACTCCATTTTCGTTGTAACGTCGAAGGTTTATGTGAGAAGAAAGCTAGCAGCTGCCATGTGTTAATACAGTGTTACTGAAGCGACCCTCCAATCGCTGCCCTGCTCGCGTTGTCCAATAATGCCAAAGGAGCATTTGGGTCAGGGTGTACGAGCAATGCACCATCTGCTATGCTTTATTTGGCTGCCTCCAATGATGAGGTCATGCTACTCGACCACAGTTGAGTTGCCTCCGCTCTTAGGGCCAATGAGTGCAGCCTTTAATGCTTCCTGCAATTTGGCTGCGTGCTGCAGATGTTGACAGTAAAAATTAAGCACGCCGAGGAGCCGCCATAATTCTTTAAAAGGACATGGCCATGAATGTTGTAAGATAGCCTTAACTTTCGAGGGTAACGGTAGTGAACCTGACAGCGATAGTTGTAAGTAGGCTGTTTAGGTTTTTTATTGGTAACGCCACCTCTGTATGAAAATCACTGGCTGTGCTGTGTGCAGTCTGTGGCTGCTTTGCATTGTTGTAATACTCGCCATTGTAGTGTTAGGCAGCTGGCTGTGAACAGCGCGTAGCGTTGCGCAGTTGGAGGTGAGCCGCCAGCAGTGGTGGATGTGGGGAGAGAGATGGCGGAGTTTTGAAATTTGTCATGAACTGCTATATTTATATATGATGATATCAAGGTAAATACATTGTTCGTTCTCTATTAATATCTTTCATTTGCTAACTATCCCTATCAGTAGTTAGTGCCTTCCATAGTTTGAATCTTTTATTTAGCTGGCAGTAGTGGCGCTCGCTGTATTGCAGTAGCTTGAGCAGCGAAGATTTTTGTGAGGTAAGTGATTTGTGAAAGGTATAGTTTAATGTTAGTCAGGGCCATTCTTTTGTAGGGAATTTTGAAAGTCAGATTGCGTTGCGCTAACAAAATATTGTGTGTCAGTTTAAGCACAGTCATGTATAATTGTTCAAAGGGGACGTTTCATATGTCGACCCTTAGCCGAGGATACCTCACTGGAATCTTCTGATTTTTTCTTGTAGTTTGTGTAATTAGTGTAGCCTTTGTTTATTGCCAGCGCGCAATTGTAGAGAAAATCTCCTTTGTAGTTGCAGTCTTTCATTGTTGTACAGTAAAACAGTTGTGGCATGCATGTAGATTTGCACCAAGTATTTCGCAGCTGCAATTAACTAGATATTATTTTCAGTGTTATGTTAATGTGTTCTCTTATTTTTGCTCTTCAAATTGTGCTTTTCTGTGTTGTCGTGTGAAATATTGTGACAGTAATGGCGTGTGAAAAACGTAATACTGGGCTCCAAAGTAAACTGAGAAATGACAGTGAAGACGAAAGCAGTGTGTTAGCGCCGCAGAGTAATGAATTAACAGACATTCAAAGTAGTGGTTTGGTAACTGTGCATAGGGAAATGGGGCGGGCGGCAAACAATGGCGTGGACAGTGAAACAATTAGTGAAGAGGGACGCATTATCGATCGATCGGTCGGCAACAGCTCGCCTCAGGAATCGGGAATGACAGAACACAATATTGCAAATACTGCAGACTCAGGTTTTGGGTTCCCACCGTTTTCTCAAATGAGTCAAGACACATTTTCCACTTGTCAAAATGTGAATGTTGCCGGTGCAACTTCACTGCCGAAAAGCACTGAGGAACATGTTTCAGACACCAGTGCATTGTTATTACAATTAACGCAACAAATGGGACAAAAGCTTGAAAAGTTAGACACACTGGAACAAAATCAGAGACAAACACAACAACAGCTTCAAAAGTTAGACTCATTGGAACAAACTCTTGAACAAACGCGTGAACATTTAACTACTGAGTTACATAACATTGAATCGAAATGTCAAAAAGTCTTTAATGATGTAAAAACTCAAATTTGTGAGCATTTTCAACCTATTTTTTCGCGGCATGAAAATGCATTACAGAATCACGAAGCAGCCATAAAAGAACTGCAAATTATTGTTCATGAAAATCATGAGACCTTGCAAGCTAAATTTGACTCAGTTGCATCTACCGATTCGGTTACGCAACTTGCAAAAACTCAGGAAAACTTTAAGGACACAGTAGATACTCTGAAACTTGGTTCAGAAAAACACACTGAAGAAATAAGTACACTATCGGAGAAAGTAGCCGAACTTTCGGATCAGGTCACTAACTTATCTACAAAGCTAGATGATGATCTGAATGACACAAGACCCATAGCCTTCACTGACACAGGAGAGTATGAACAAATAAGAAAATTCAAACAAAATCAGAATCAAATTAATACACAACACCAAAGAGAAATCCGGGAAGTACAAGATCAGCTGACACAGGTAATACAAGAATTACGTATTTCAGAGGACACTCGCGCTCCAACACGGGAAGAGGGACTTAGAAATACGGAAAAGCCGCAAAATAATAACACAGGGCATTTCGGAAGTTATGAAAGAAATTGGCAATGTGCACCGAATTTTGAGGTGGAACGGCCGACACGACCTAACAATGACCGATATGCGACTCGCCGACATGATGATTTTGACTATAAGCTGTTCATTACTACACGTAAATTCAAAACATTTAAGAATTCTGGCAACGACATTCATCCACAAGCATGGCTCCATCAATTCTCTCATTGTTTTCCTCCCAACTGGTCGTTGGAACACAGATTAGAATTTATGTGTGGCTACTTAGAGAATGAACCAGCTGTGAGAATGCGATCGGTCATTCACGATTGCCACAGTGTAGGAGAATTTTACCATGCCTTCCTCTCAGCATATTGGTCTCAAGCCACACAAGACCGAGTAAAACATGGTATCATAATGATGAAACATTTCGAACAATCTGAATTCTCCAGTCTTGTGAAATATTTTGAAGACATGTTGCACAAGAATCAGTACCTGTCAAAGCCATACAGCCCCTCAGAACTTATCCGCATTTGCTTAATCAAATTGCCTGAACATTTACGACACATTATTTTGGCAGGACGTTGCAAAGACGACATTGAAGCTTTTCAGGGACTGTTACAAGAATTGGAAATTGACACTGACAATCGCGGAATGCGGAAACAGGAACACAACAATAAGTGTAATAACTAAGATATCTCTACGCAAAGCATTTCACTTTTGTTTATCATGAGGTAAGTACATTGACTTCTGCAGAACTTAGCTTTCGGAGGACGATAAGTACGACACTTCCACAGAATTATCTTACAGCAAGACGCACATTTAGCGCTACAGGACACGTATTTGAGTGATTAATTTTGTACTTAAAACATTTATTTTTAAAGATTTTTGAATTACAAAGAAAGTTTTCCGTGATACATTTCATTCCATTGCTGTAATCTGTAACACCTGAGGCTATAATTACATTAATCCTCAGGGGGGTACACGCTTACTTTGTGTACCATGTGTGTGGCAACCACAAGGAACCCTAGCTAATATGGTATTTGCTTATACAACTTTACACATCGGTACCATATTTCTCTAACACACAAATTACACAGCTATCTGATCATGTAACTGAGAGATAAACTTTTTTTATTACATCAGTGACAGATGTTTACGCAATTACACAGTTGGATAACTTCACACTTATGAAATTGTATTTTGTCTGTACTTTGTGAAATGCTCATATTTTTTTGGAACCATTGTGATACTATGAGAGCTTTGAATGATATATTTGGTAAGGGAGCATGATTTTAAAGTACGTTTGAGGTAGATGACACTATTGAAATGAGCAGAGAATTTTTTTTAGGTTTTGAAATTATTGCAGAAAGCTACGACGTTTTTGAGATTTGACTGAGGTGTTATGCTGTTATTACTACGACGACAATGTGTATTACGCTGTTGAGATATGATCAATAAGATGATCCTACCGTATATGAGGAATAAAAAGTATGTTGGAAACCAAGAATCGTACTTTAAGAGTTATGAAATGTGCGTAAATGCGTGACTGTATCACAATGCTGATGAATAATTTATTTGGACACTTATATTTATAGGATTTTCTTTCTACAGATTTGCAACGCTAATTATTGACCTGTGAAATATTTTTATGTGAGACTGTCACTGTAGAGGAAACTGCTGTCACTGTGGAGCTCGTAATTTATGATATTTACTGAAATGCCTAATGAAATGACGGGAAATATTCTTACATCTGCAAACCTGATAATGACAAGTGTCTTTCTACGAGAGTTGAGAGAATTTCTACTAACTTATGAAATGTCACATGACTATTGAATGATATTTTTATGCTTTGGTTTGCTTAATTGCTTATTTCATTTGACATCTGTTTTCCAGCTGTGTTGCAGCATTGGTTTCATAAAATAAAATTAAATGCATTTGCTAATGTGAACACTTTCTGTCAACAGATCTATTAAATAATAATTTTGTGACCCACATTCTTCAAAAAAGGAGCACTTGGAAAGGAAAGAACAATAAGAAGGGACTAGTAACAGTAACTGCATACATAATATTCTTTTCAAGTACATGGTAATATTTTTTTTACAATAAGTTGTTGTGGTGCACCACTTTAATTACTTAGACATTAAGATGTGATTATGCATTTCCCTTATCTGCATTGTTATCTTTAGTGTACTATTTTTTCTGCTTGAGCTATGTCATGTTTAGATATAAGCTGCTGTTTGCTAGGCATAGTGCTACTGAACTTTAATTTGTGTTACTCTGCTAAGCCAGATTTATTTTTTTGTTTGCTGCGCATTGCCTCATATTAGTTGTAATGTTGAATTGCTTGGTAATTTAGATTTACTGTAGCTTGCTTTGCGATTTTCCATTTTTTTATTGCTGTTTATATTAATTGTTTTATGTGCTGCTGCATTGCCTCGTCCCTTAGTTTAGCATCTGAGCTCAGTAGATTTAAGTTAGCTTAAGAGGGGGTAGACTATATAAGAAACTGACTATGGAGAATAGGTAAAGAATGCATTGCGAAGTTATATGAAAAAGATTTGGGCCCAAATGAGTATTGTACAATCAGAAATAATTATTTTGAAAGAAATATGAACAGAATACAGAAAGCAGGCTTAGATAGGACTTTTTGGGAATAATGATGAACAAAGGGAGATCTCCATGCAAAATACTGCAGTAAAACAAACCCTGTCCTTTCCCTTTTGTGTTATCCCACTATATGTTTGTGTACCCTTGTGTATTTGTTTTCTTCCTGTCTCTGTGTACTGTTTCATAGAACTTTTTTCTCTTCTAATACTAAGTTACATTCACTATGATGAGGAATACTTTTATCCTCGAATATAATTGGCATTAATAATATGTTATTTACTTTGTAAAGATGTTAGACATTATTAATTCTGTTCTGTTTAATGCTCATGTGTAAAGTTGATGTTTCAAAAGTTATTGTGATCTTTTATGTATGTACTTATGTCATAATTCCTGTAACACTGATGTATATGTTTATTTCTATTCTTTTGTAAAGCCCCTATTACTACAAATGTTATCTGTATTATTATGTTTTTAATGATGTGTTTTGTACCTTTGTTATTGTATTCTTATGTTATAAAATTGTATAGACACCAGTTCTTCAAATTAAGTTACATTTCACTGCACACGTTTCTGTTGGTCATAGTATATGGACAATATGTGAGAAGTAGGGACTGCTAGTGTTTGCACGTGTGTTAATGATTCAGCAAGGGACTGGATAACAGCATTGCTGGTTCTAAGGACAATTCCAGAAACTTTGTGAGTGCACAAGTTGTGGTTTATGGACTTGCTATATTCTCCACAAGACTCTTCGATGGTGAATGTGCACCTGCACAATCGCAACAGATGGCTGCTGGCCATCTCTACAAGGACTACAGTGGGTCTGCACCTCTGGTGGCCCACCAATACCATTATCTCTACAAGGACTACAGTGGGTCTACATCTTTGATGATCCATCAATACCATTATTTCTTCAAGGACTGCAGTGGGTCTGCACCTCTGGTGGCCCACCAATACCGTAATCTCTACCAGGACTACAGTGGGTCTGCTCTGTGATGACCTACCTACCAATACTCTTCAAAATTTCGACTGCCTGTGCTGTGGGTTTGCTCTGTTGTGGCCCATTACCTGTATGCATGTCAAGAGTCAGCACTGTCTTTCCGTTGGAAGGACAACACTACTTCTTCAAGACTGCATGGAAATCCACTACTTCCGTGTGCATTTTCTTCTACTGCTCAGACTTTGAGAAAAACACTACTATTTTACCGTAATGAACGATCAGGACTGTCTTTATGGACTGTGAGAAAATTTTAGCTTTTGACCAACATTGTATCAATAAGTGTGTGCATTTGATTTCTTTGTTATTGTAATTATGAAAAATTTTTTCAAATCTGTATTGGCCACTGCCCAAGCCAATTTGTAAGATTTTTTTGTGGGGTGCATGGGGGCTATGTAAGTAGGCTGTTTAGGTTTTTTATTGGTAACGCCACCTCTGTATGAAAATCACTGGCTGTGCTGTGTGCAGTCTGTGGCTGCTTTGCATTGTTGTAATACTCGCCATTGTAGTGTTAGGCAGCTGGCTGTGAACAGCGCGTAGCGTTGCGCAGTTGGAGGTGAGCCGCCAGCAGTGGTGGATGTGGGGAGAGAGATGGCGGAGTTTTGAAATTTGTCATGAACTGCTATATTTATATATGATGATATCAAGGTAAATACATTGTTCGTTCTCTATTAATATCTTTCATTTGCTAACTATCCCTATCAGTAGTTAGTGCCTTCCATAGTTTGAATCTTTTATTTAGCTGGCAGTAGTGGCGCTCGCTGTATTGCAGTAGCTTGAGCAGCGAAGATTTTTGTGAGGTAAGTGATTTGTGAAAGGTATAGTTTAATGTTAGTCAGGGCCATTCTTTTGTAGGGAATTTTGAAAGTCAGATTGCGTTGCGCTAACAAAATATTGTGTGTCAGTTTAAGCACAGTCATGTATAATTGTTCAAAGGGGACGTTTCATAGTTTATGGCCCAGAAAGTTGATCTCTCTCTGACCAAAAATGTCCTTAGCGGTGTTCAAAGCTATACTGCTGTAATAGATGAAAGAACTCAGTTAGATGCTGCTAATGTTGTTGTGGTGAGGCTGAGAAAACCAAAATGTGGTCCAGGTTTGCAAGACAATATGGGAGTCCCAGTAACACAGAGTCTATAAACCTTTGCCATGTTTGTGCCGCATTACAAAGGCCAGGTGGCATGAGACACCTCTCGAATAGGCCAAATTGAGTGACTATGGCCAACTCTGGTATGTTTTCCTCGGTTATCATGAATCTGAGTATAAGCCTTGCACAGTTCAGGATGCAGAGTGAGGTCCCAAAACTCAGCGTGTAGCTATAGTCTGGGTATGGGGTAACGATCTAGAGCGGTTCTGACATTATGGGCTCGATGATCTCCCTGATCTCCCCATGGCCTTCATGCACCGCACTTCTTAGGTACCAAATAAAGTATGGATGACTAAGGACAACTCGACGGTCGCATAACACCTTCAGGCAGCAAACTGTCGAATTCTGCTTTTGCTGTGGCCAGGCGGTCTCGAAGCAAACATGTAGGTCGACAGAATATGGGTGGACCATCGGTAATTTTAAGGTAATGTACGTATCTCTTTCAGCGCTCCAAGTTGTCGCTTCAGGGCTGCGAACTTCTGAACGCTGCTTGTGGCTTGCATGAGCTTGGCCATGTGCGTGCCTGCATTTATTCAAAACCCTGATGTTCATAAGCCGGTGACGCTGTCCACATGTCATGCGTTTGCCATATCGGGCAACATCTGGTAATATGCTAGAAAATCTACTCCTATTATGGTTATATGATCGTAAAATCCCATGATAGGTCATGTTCCAGTTCAAAGTCAAGCTTGGTACGCAGTGAGCTGTACATCACTACTGTTGAATTAGCCCTTGATTGTTGGACCAAAGGCATCTCAATTGGTGGGAGAACTATCAACAACATTTGAATCACATCTGGGCTGACAGAGCAGCAGCCTCATCAGCAATCGAAGGCTGGTATGTGCACAACTTGCCATTTCTACAGGGAAGCGTCACATGGCGGCTATTGGCTCACAAGGTGGCCAGCGACTCGAGGAAACTGGCGGCCTCCAGCTATACATATCGATCTCCAAAGTGCTCT
This sequence comes from Schistocerca americana, assembly GCF_021461395.2. Classification (NCBI taxonomy): domain Eukaryota; kingdom Metazoa; phylum Arthropoda; class Insecta; order Orthoptera; family Acrididae; genus Schistocerca; species Schistocerca americana. Next base: position 738,921,293 of record NC_060119.1, on the reverse strand, counting down.
CTTGGACCTCGATGATTGCATTCGGGAGTCATGTCCCCAGGTCAACCTGAAGTACTCACTGACTCACAAGTGTTAACTCTCAGCCTCCATTTACGAGACAGGAGCTGACAGCATCCCGTCTGCCACAGGCGTTTCCCCCTAGCTGGCAGTTTATTGGTCATTGACACAGGTGGTTCGGCTTCCAGGAGCTGCCAAGGTAAAACTTGGACGAATTTTTAAAGTCCATCATGGATCTATCTTGGGGAGTAAAAATACTACCATTATTTTTGACTACACATTTATGAACATCTTGTGGTATTTTAACATCTTTAGTACCTGCCGGTATATCTGGAGAAATGATCAAAGAAATGGGACAGGAAGGTGTTGATGTGATGCGTTCATTGTGTAAAAGAATATGGAAAACTGGGGAGCGGCCGGGTGGCTGGTCAAGTCTATCTTCATCCCCTTACATAAGAAAGAGTCTATCACGAACTGCTCCAACTACCAAACTATTGCCCTCGTATCTCACGCAAGTAAAATTTTGATCTGCATCCAGACCCAACGTTTGAAGCCGTACATTCAGCCTCATATATCCACAGAACAAGCAGGTTTCGTGGAAGTGAAAGGAACTCGAGAACAAATCCGCAACATAAGACAAGTAACAGAAAAATCGCGAGAGTTCTGTGTTCCTCTTTTCATCTGCTTCCTTGACTATGGGAAAGCCTTTGACTGTGTTGTCTAGGAAAAGTTGTGGCAGGTACTTGCAGAGCTCGGTGTCCCACCCCACTTGATACCATTGATCAGAAGTCTATACAATAATCACTTCTCAGTTGTAAAGACAAGTGCTACGTCTGATTCCTTCAGAGTATCAAAAGATGTGAGACAGGGTTGTGTCCTATCCCCACAACTGTACAACATCTATGCAGAACACGTCATTAGGAAAGCCCTTGATTGTTGGACCAAAGGCATCTCAATTGGTGGGAGAACTATCAACAACCTCCGTTTTGCTGATGACACAGTGCTTTTAGCCAACAGAAAAGATGAACTTAGTGAGCTACTAACAAGAATAAAGGACGTTAGTCTGGCATATGGATTATCATGAGTCCAAACTCATGATAATTGATCGAGAAGAACACATCCATCTCACAGGTCGATTTAAGGAACTGGAAGCCGTGCATTCCTTCATCTATCTTGGGTTGACCATCTGCAGCACGGGAAGTTGTGAAGATGAGATAAGAAGAGGGATCACGCTAGGGCGAGTAGCTATGAAGAAGCTCACCAGGATCTGGAAAAGCAGAGTAATAACAAATAGCACAAAGATCCGGCTAGTTGAAACACTCGTGTTTTCTATCTTCTTTTATGATTGCGAAACATGGACAAACAAGCCCAGAGACAAATAGCGCATTGATGTGTTTGAGCTTTGATGCTGGCGTAGGATGCTATGCATAAAATGGACCGAAAGAGGAACAAATGTGTCCATTATTGAACAACTCGATATCTCCAGACGCCTTTCTTTTCGAGTCACCGAAAAAATTCTCCAGTTCTTTGGCCATATTGTGAGAAGAGATGGAGAAAATCTAGAGAAAATAATCTTGAAAGGAAAGATCGTGGACACGAGACCAGGCCATACTGCATCGCAAACTGATATGGCCTTCGATGCAGTGGCAGATTTAGTGAACAAGATATTCGGCATGAGAACGCCTGCACCGGTAATCGCAGTGACTGCATCATGTAACAGCTTGTCGTCCCCAGATTATGACATTCTGCTATCAAGGACGATTTGTTGATCTAGCAGATTGGCGAATTGTTGAGCCGTCAGGACCACAACAAGGACAAAAATCGTTACAGGTGGCACTTGAGGAGCTGCTGTTCCACTACTTCCACAGTCTCTGGGATTAGCCAACCTACCGTCAGCTGGCATCGCAAAAGATTTGGGAACCTGGTGTGTAAATGCAACATGTCTTTGCTCATCCAAACGCCAGAGGCAGTCGGACGTAAGCGCATCAACCAATTGCATTTGTTTTAGCACTTATTTATCAGTGACTGTAAACCAGGGCAGTAAATCAGATCTTTGTGTTTCTGTGCACGCAGCTACACAGCAAGTGACCATCGACTGTCTTCTGCCTGACTGCGGCGTTTTGGAAGAGAATCCTTTATTGCTGCTTAATAAAAGTGTTATTGTCATTTATGTTTTCTTGGCGCTCTCAAGTGTAGCTGGGTCCCCACCACTGCATCCTGCCCAACTCTCTCCAGATGACTGTAGGAGTCTGGGACTACTGGACTCCTATAGTATATTGCATCAAAATATTAATGGATTAAAAAACAAAGAAGATGAGCTTTTTGTTTGTTTGGTAGATTTAGCAACTGAGGATGTAATAATTGTACTACCCTTGTCCGAAAATCATGTAGTCACAAATATGGAAAAGGTAAGGTGGATATAATCTTTCAGCACATGAAAGTAGAAACAAAGTGCAAAAAGTAGGAGTTGCTTTATAAGTTAAAAGTTATTAACATGTGAAAGAATTAGAAACTAGAAAAATTTTTTGTATAGGGCAACATTTAGAAGCATTTCACTGTGAGTTTAAAATAAATAATGGTACTTTTATTACTGTAACTGTGTGTAGGTCCCCACTGGGAAATCTTCTGTAACTTCTGAAAACTAGGTTTCTTTGTTATGCTGTCAGACAGAGGGAAGCAAATGTAGATGTTTTGACAGTCTAATAGGAAGGATGACCTTGAGATATTACTTGGTTCTTTCAATTTGATATCACTTATTGATTTTCCTACTTGGGTAGTACAGGAAAGCAGCACACTGCTAGATGTTTTCATAAACCAAGATAGATTCAATAAAAATAAACTTTTATTTTGTTAAGAATGATATTTCCGATCATGATGCACAGTTAGTTACAGTACATGACATAGCTCCATACAGTAATGCAAAACAGTCCGCCAAAATGGTGCATTCAGTTAATGATTTGATAACTGCAAATTTTAGAGGAAGCTTGCAGCAGTTACACTAGGATGAGGTGTATTAGGAACCTGATAATAATTTAAAATATTTCATGACGCATTTGTAGGTATATTTGAACACCGTTTCGCTAAGAAAACAGTGGAATATAATTATAAGAAACCATTTAAAAAACTGAGGCTTACTGAAGAGATAAAAATATCTTGTAACTGGAAAAAGGAAATTTATCTGATAACAAGAAAGAGTAATGACCCAGAAACAGTCAAATAATATGAAAACTACTGTGTTACATTTAAGGAAAGTTATTGTTAGTACCTCTGATACCAAAATTCAAAGAATTTGGAATATTGTTGAAAGGTAAACGGGGCAAACAAGAGCACATGAAGACTGTACAGAATGAAAAGATTATTAACAAAGTCAGAAGTTGAAAATATTTTTAATAATAACTTTTCAAATGTTCTGGAGAAAATAGGATCCAGATGTTCATTTGAAATGGCAAAGCTATATATGGAAGAGGTAATAGCTATGCAATTTGAGAAAATTGAAATTCTACTCACCTCTCCTTCTGAAATTTTTAAAATAATAAACTCACTCAAAAGTAAAATATCACATGGAATTAACGTCATTTCCAACAGAGTACTAAAACTTCATTCCCAAGAGGTAAGTAAGGATCTCAGCTACAAAATAGCTCACAGAAACTGGGTGTTTCTCCTGCTAGACTGAAATATGCTATTGTTAAACCATTGATTAAAAAGGGGGGTAGGTCTCATGCCAACAAATATTTCTGTCTCACTTCTGACAGCTTTATGCAAAATTCTTGGAAAAGTAATATGTTCAAGAGTAACCTCACATAGTTATAAATATAAAGTACCAACAAAATATGAAATTGGTTTTCAGAAAGAATTCTCAACAGAAAAATTGCAATAATGCATTCATTGATCAAATATTAAATGGTCTGATAACCAAACATCACCCATTGGGATATTTTTTGTGATCTCTCAAAGGTTTCTGATTATGTAAATCACAGAATTCTTATATAAGCTTAACTATTGTAGTATGAGTGGGACAGAGCACAAATGGTTTAATTCATATTTAACTGGGAGAGTGCAGAAGGTCGAAATAAATAGTTCACAAAATACGAAAAAATCATCAGATTCCTTAAAAATGGGAGGTAGCAGGAATGGGGTTCCACAGGGTTCAGGCTTGGGTTTCTTATAGTTCTTAATGTATATTAAATACTTGTCACTCTATATTCACAAAGATGCAAAGCTAGTTCTTTTCGCTGATGATACAAGGATATTATTCATACACAATAAAGAAGAATTATCTGAGGAAATCGTAAATAATGTCTTTTAGAAATTTATTAAGTGGTTCTTAGCAAATGAACTCGCATTAAACTTTTACAAAACACAGTACTACAGTTCTACAGAGTAACTGACATAAAACGATTAATACATATAGAATTTGAACAGAAATCTGTAACTAGGGCAGAATATTTCAAATTCTAGGTGTGTGCACTAATGAGAGATTGAACTGAAAGTAACACATTGATGAACTACTGAACGGCTGACGTCAGCAACTTCTGCTATTAGAGTTATTGCAAATTTTGATGAAAAAAATACCAGTACATTAGCTTAGTATGCATATTTTCATTCACTGTTTTCATATGACATAATATTTTGGGGTAATCCGTCATTGAAGGAAAAAAGTATTCATTGCATAAAAGTGTGTAAACAGAATAATAGCTGGATCCCTTGAAGGATCATCTTGCCAACATTTATTTAAAGAGCTAGGTACATTCACAGTAGCTCCACAATTCACTATATATACACTAAGGTGAAAGGTTGATATTCGCTATGATGGGCTAAATCAAAACTTTTGCTCAAAAAGGGGTGAACTATGCTGCCGCAAAAGTCTCTAGTTGCTTACCAATAGAACCAAAAGTCTGATAGATAGCCAACCAGCACTTAAAAAACAAATTGAAAAGAATTTCTGAATGACAACTCCTGCTACTCAATATGAATTTTTAGATATAAATAAGCAATCAAATAATTATTAATAAGTTTAATTATGACACGTAAATAAATTTTTGTTAGGCTTACACATGCCACATCATTACAAAGTGTCGTATTCATGATATGTGGATGAAGTATTAATGTAATCTATCTACAACTTGCATATAAACACAACAGTATAAGAATCAGGGGATGTGAAATAGAGGCATTTGTTGAGAAGGGAATGAAGCAGGTTTATTGTCTGTTCCCCAATAATATTCAGTTGATATGTTGAAACAGAAGTAAAAATACTGAGGAAAATTTGGAAAGATAATTAAATAAAACATTTAGATTTGTCGATGACATTGTTGTCCTTTCAGAAGAGTAAAATATTTGGAAGATTAATTATATGGAATGGATAGAGTTTTCAAATGTGATTATAAAACGAATATCAATAAGTGTAAATCATGGGTTATTTCACTTGAATTAAGTCAGTTGATGTCGAAAGAATTAGATTAGAAAATGACACACAAAGTACAAAACTAGTTTTTCTATTTCGTCCATGTTTCCAAGTCTCTTTCACTCAACTGATGCACTATCTGCACCTTGTGTGGATGCAACTTAAGGTGACTGTGGAGGGTTCTTTTAACACTACTTGCAGATAATCCAAGTAAAGCGACATGATTATGAACAGAAGGCTTGGTGGATTGTGAACTAATGCCCACACTCTATCCACGTTTCCAAGTAATACTGACATCCTAATTCGTCCTGGTGGTTTTCTTTTCAGTGCAAAAGATGTTGCCCTAAAATTAGATGCCCAATACCTAATTATTGGTCCAGTGAGAATGGGATCATGACAACCAAGAGCAAAATGTGTATGAAACACACACTGTGTTTTGATCATAGATCCGATATTTTGTATAAACTCTTCCATCATGAACATACAATATTGTACTGACCAAGCCATTACATACATTAAAAATTGAATGTTATGGTGCGTCTAATGATGTCATACACACCACTCTAACCCGTCCCACATTCAGACAATGACCTTGTGAAATTGCGAAGTTTAATATGGCACACCTTCTGTTTTGTAGTATGAACAGTATGGCCAAGAGCAGTAATTTTTTTCCAAGAAAAAAATGAAAGACATTATGAATAACACATGCATAAATAATTCCCCCAAAAGTGTATAAAACTAAAAGGAAATAGTAAGTCCGTGGGCCGTACTGTTCCTTCCCAATCCCTATATTGCTTGGTGAGAGCTGTGTCAAATAATGGAGTTGTGTAAGCTTAATTTCATATCATGACTAGGGGTTTGTAGTTAAGCTGTGAGTTGTTCGTGTATTTATAAACGATACCAGAAAATTCTTTCGTTTGTGACGTCAGTATGCAGGAGCCGTATTACTTCTGTATGTATGAAGCCCATATGCACCAAATGATACTAGATATGAGCAGCAGCAGCCGGTTATAAAATCCTAATATGCTACAGCACACTGTAAATATCACACTGAAATTACGCCATTTCTCTTTGAATGCGAGCTGGGGGTCACATTAAAATCGTGCCATTTCTCTTCGAATTGCACAAAAATTACGCCTTATCTCTTGAAATCCGTAATGACATATAAATAAAATGGATAAAAACACGTTTTGAAGCACTCTCCCCTCGATAAACGGAAACCAGTATCAGGTGCTGAAATGATGGTCAGCCATTCTATGATCAACTCAGAGAAGGAACGCAGTTGCCTGTTTTCGACAGCACATGCTCTGATGTTACGTCATCCTTTATAGCACTATGAGCGCTGTGTTGCTCACAGCACCAGATCAGATTTTTCTTTGAAATTGCACGTAACGTTTTGTGCTAGCGTAGGGCATGAGTGATTTTAGAGGAGCAGTTGTCATAATGGTGCCATGACTGAGTCATCAATCCCACTGATTGACAATTCATCGGCTCAGGTTCGATCCCTGCCATTACTAACATTTATTTGTTAGTTTCTTCTTCATTTTATTTTATTCCTCACACTGATAAACTACTGATTATAAAATGTAAATATATTTAAACACTTCAATTCATATATGTAAAATTAATACAGCCAATTTAGTTACTATTACGACCATTGTAAGTCAAAAGGCTATAGGTCACCACATTGTAGCACACTGGCAAAATTTTACACGAGCAGCCATTGGATGAGAACTTGAAGAACTTTCATCAGGCCTGAGGTATTTGATGGTGAGATAGCATCGAGAGATGTCGTAATGTAAGAACAAGGAGCAGCAAGCAATGTTGTTTGATGCAATTTTTTTCAAATGCCTGTTATGGATCAATGTTTGAAGGCAGCGCAACCAACATTTGATGATATGAGAGATGACCAACAGCTGACCATGATTTTAAAGGAGTTTTAAGAAAGATTTAGTTACATTTTCTTGAAATGGGTGACAATGGAGACATAAATATAAAAACTAGCATACTTTGCTTACTTTCGCTCTATGTAAGTCAAATGATATCGCATTTTTGGGTGACTCCAAAAACTGAGAAAAAGTTGTTAGAGAGCAAAGCAAAAGTGTGTAATGTGACTCGTTTTTTGCGTAACTACAAGAACAGCATGCCAGAACTTACTCAAAGAATTGTATGTACACTAAATACGGCTTCTTAGAATATCTATTCCTTAATGAAGTTTGTTTAAGTAATATGCCTCTTTTTCGCATTCTCTTGAGCGAAACCATCTACTTTCCGTGGAAGCACGAACAGAAAAAAGCAGTATACATAGGAAATAGTATCGATTATCATACGAAAACTTTTCGACATCTGTTGGTCAGGGAATTTGAACTATCCATAACACTTCGCGAGATTAATATTTATAACAATGATTACTCACGAAATATAGTAGAGAAACAGGGGGTCAAGTAGGGAGCTGAGAGGATTAAAAATGATTTCTATAATACAGGAGATCCTGGGAAATAAGGGAGAGTTAGTTGCCCTGCTTCAAGGGAAGACCTCGACAGATTGAAGCAGACTGTTCACACCGCTCAGTCACTTAGAGAGGGATTCAGAGTCACAAATGGATAGTTCCCTCTCAGGTCGCCTTTCTTCATAGCTCACTAAAGAGAATACCACTGCAGTTGGGAAAATAGCGTTCAAGACTAATTTTAAAGGATGACCTTGTTCTGTGGATGAAGAACTACTGAAGTTCAGGTGACGACCTTGTGCCAAGGTGCCTTAAGACAGCTGGGAAAATGCTCAACTGGATGCTTTTGGAGAACAAAGAAATGGATCATATGAAAAGAAAATTTCCTGAAAACTATAGCTAGTCGGGCTAAACTTTCCAGTCCCTATAAGAAAAATGGAAATATGTTTAGTGTTTCACACCAATCACTTGTTGATACCAAAACTGACTTGCTTAGTCTATTTTAGTGGTTCCTGAACTTTTCTAGTTGGTGCCCCTCTTAGCAATCCTAGAATGCCTTATGCCCTTATTTGACAATAATCCGCAATTCACACTTAAGTAAAAGAGTGTTATCAAATGTAGAGTAATACAATATTATAGTGTCTCAAAGAATGTGATAGCCAAAATAGGGGAGTCTTTATGTCTTACTTAAATACCTAACATTATTGTTTTCACTTGAACAACACTTTTCATATCAAACCTTTTTCTGTGATGAAAGTCACAAGAAAAATCCAGAACATCAATGAGATGGTTTAAATTATTTTACTTTAAGCAGCTCCTGAATGTTTGGTTTCAAACTTGTTGGAGCACACATAAGGTCACTCACCGCATTTAAGTGACTGTAGTGTTTTGTTTTAATGATGATTAGTACCCAGTCTCACATAAATATGTAAATGAGAACTTTATGAGGACCTTTAAGGCTTCCTTTTCCAATTCCATTTGTTGAAACTGTTCTTTAGCGCTCAAATCTCATTTCAACTCAGCTGTGACAGGTGACTTGGCTTATTCACACTGCCAATGCTCTGAGACGAAGTAGGAAAATAAAGTTTGAATGCTGTGTCTTTTTCAAAAGGTCCCTTATGCTATCACTGGCATCCATTACTGTAGTTTCCTACCTTGTAGTTTCAAATTTAGATTATTCAGGGCTACAGAGAAGTCTACAAGGTATGTTAGGGAAAATATAAATCTGTCATCATTGAATGAATGGTGAAGCTCAACTTTTACTTGATTCGAAAGAGATAGTTCTACCTCTGATTTCAAGTCACGCAGTCTGCTAAGCGTATTACCCTTCGAAAGCTACTGGAGTTGCGTATGAAGTATTAAAGATTGGTGTTCAGCGTTGAGATGATTACATGTGACTCAGGAAAAAGCGAATATTTCCAGCACATGACTTAATTTTATGGATTACCCCGACAGCCACTTTCAATGCAGTGTTCAACTTCTCGTGTAAAGTTTTAGAAGCTAGGGCTTGTCTGTGGATCATACAACGAGACCCAATAAGATAACATTTCTTCTTTGGCAGTAATTAGGAGCTCAGAACATGAAACTAACATACTCCATCAGCAGAGGTCATGCAGATGTGGTGGCCAATGCACAGTGACCAGTTTTCATCCGATGTGCTGGGTGAGTTCATTCGCTTATTCAGAAGGGAAGGCCGACATTGTTATCCTGTTTCCGACCGGTCTTCGACGCACTGCAATGACACAAACGATGGGTACACCCTGCAAAATTTCTCAAACGATTTTACAGAATCAGCTCCATGATGATGTGCCTATCATTTCATTAATCGTCATAGTTATTGTAATATTTACATTTAAGGAAGACACTGCACGAAATTGGAAAAATGTTTGCTATGGAAACAGGGGTCACTATGATTTTGCGTTTGGTGCGTGTTACATAAAATGTTGCTGTGCATGAAGTCTAACAAACATATTGAATATTTCTTTAGAGTTGGGTGGAGGTCTCTGTCTGTCAGTAACCTTGAGAAAACAGACCTGACGTCACACACTCATTGGCAATTGTGTGGACCAGCGATTCGGCTAGAATGAAATATTCTCAACGTCCATTATATTTCATAAAAGGTTTGACATGGCCAAACTAGATTTTGGAAATAGATAGCACACAAAAAGGAGAGTATTTTATCCTATGGTTATTATGCAAAATCTTATTAATCACTGTGTTACTTCACTAACTACAGACTTTTTCGATGAAAGAATGTAATTTCTAAGGGCAATCTATAGCTGGTGAAACGAGAAATGATAAGGCTTTTGGAGCAGCGTAAGTGAAGACATGACACGTTCTTTTGCGTAAGCTATTCACCTTACATAAAATGTTGCTGTGTATGAAATTTAGCAAACATATTGTATTTTTCTTTAGACTTGGGTGAGAGTCTCTATTTGTCACCAATCATGAGAAAACTGACATGATATCACACACTCATTCGGAATTGCCTGGACCAGCGATAAGGCTACAATGAAATGTTCTCAGCATTCCTCACTTAATAAACTTAATAAACAAAAGTGTCAGAATTCTCTCACAGTTGCATCCACAAAACATGTTAGTGGGGTGACATTGTGTAAAGTCTGTTGTGTTTTGGCAAAAGAAACAAATTTTAACGTGACAACAAGAAAAATGTAGGTTTTATGCAGAATTTGCCACTCATGACATTTCTCTGGAAGTTACAAATGATTAACAAGCCAGGCGAAAATAATTCGCTGCTTTTGTTGCATTTTCAGCGGAATTCATTTCAGATACTAACTAAAGCACAAGTGACAGTAGATCTTTTTGAATGTTACCATGCAAGTGTCGGCGTGGAGGGACTCCACTTACTATTTACAAAACATATCATTGTAGGCTTCAGTTTAGAATGGCACTTCTCCTCCAGCACTCGTCATTCCCCCTACAGTACCTGCCAGCGACCCCCACCACTGTTGCTCTCCCCATGGGTGCACTACCAATTGCGCGTTCTGCCGGCCACTTTATTTTGCATGCACCCTGCAAATTCCAATTACTCTGTCCCAAGACAAATCATTTTAAACCAAAAATTCATTAACCGCAGAAAATGTATCAGAATCTTTTGACTTTGTTTTCAAGTTTTTAGAAAACAGTAGTTCTTCTGTTATTTTCTCTTCATTCACAAATCGGCAGTATGCTATTTAATGCCATTGTTGAGCTATATCAGTACAATCTTGACACTGCTAGCCAAATTGTGGATACATTTTCAGTGTTTTAACTAGCTGTTGTTTCACGTTCAGCGCCATTTCTTCGATCCTATGTTGCACATTGTTGTTCGAAGGAAGTATCTTGTTCATTTTTCTCTGAATATCTTCTCCAAAAGCAATTCTGGTTACTTTGAGAATGGAGGGCTTGACTAAAGTCTCATCAACAGTAGGATGTTTTTTGTTTTTTGCTGCCAAGAGAGAAATTTCATATGAAGACACAATAAAATTCTCATTTCCGTGCTGAAAGATCGCATTAGAGCCCAGTTTCATCCGACTTAAAGAATTTTTTTCCAACAAAACACTCTTTTGGTTTATTTTTCAACACCCGGTGAGCTGTTGTTAGATGACGGTCCAGACGGAGTCGTTACTAAGGACATCATTATATACACAACACTGTGGCAGCTGAACATACATTCTTCATTGCGCAATCTTTTTTTAGTAGACATATTCACTCAGCGTACGAGACCAACAAAAATACTATTCATTTCTTCAGATCAAAACAGGTATAATACTGAATTAAGAACGCAGAGTGCAGTTTGAGGAATGTGTCGTGTCAGTAACAACTCGGTGACGTACGAAGCAATGCTGACGCTGCCAACTCTACTAAAAATGCACTCGCCAACTGTAATAAGAATATAAAATTTTTCACCTGTCTTACGGCATGTTTCTTCCTTCTCAGCTGTCTGCACCCTCGTCCTTGTAAATCTCTTACGCAAGCTCCTCCTCCAAGGGGGGCGTACCCCCAGTCGTGAGAATCGGAAACCACTGATCTATTTGAAGATGAAACAGCTTTTCGAGGTATCCGCGAAGTACTTTTGACGGAGCAAGTCCCGCTTCATTACCCATTTTACAGAAATCACCCAAAATTAGCCAACTCTTGTATCTCACTCATCTCCTTCCCCACCAGTTTAACAACTAAAAAGCCGCTATTTTTGTATCCCTCAACCTGGAATATGCAATTCTAGTCTCTCTTTCAAGTCCAGACTTACGGACTTCTAATTAACTTTATTCCCTTATTGCATCTATCCTGCCTAAACGTTCATCCTTTGTCTCTATTAACAATACCAATTCCCATACTTTCATCCCACTGCAGGAGTGCCCCAACGCTTTGTCCTCTCTCCTCTACACTGCCGATTTGTCAAAGCCAGTCCACTCCACACATCTCTTTCTGTGTGCTAATGACACTGCTCTCCTAGCTCCCAACTCTCCATTTCAGAAATCCAAACAATCCTTCCAAATCTACCTCAGCCAGTTAGCCTACGGATGCAACTAATGTCTCCTCATGGTCAAACCCTCCAAATCCAACGCAATATTTACAGCAAGAACCACCGAAACTTCCGCCTCCATGACTTCTACCTCACCATTTACAAGCGTCCTATCCATTTAAGTAATACCCTAAAATAGCTTGGACTAACCTCGATCAGCAGCTAAAATGGAAACCTCACCTACTAACTATCCCACAGAATGCCCACAATAGACGAGAACTATTAAAACTAATAATTAGTCGCACTTGGTGATTATATTCATTCAGTATCATCCTCATCTACAAAAGCCTGACACGTTCCATCCTTTTCTATGTAAATGTTGCATGGATATCCGCTCCACCTAAGTTCTATCAGTCCCACCAAATCCTTGAACGTTATGCACTCCGCCTTACTTTCCCCTTCCGTTTAGCTTCCTCCACATGAATCCTTTACCATCTCATAAAATTCTACCATTCTTCGTACTGACCACCTTCGAAGAACCTGCACCATCCGCAAACTCGACTCCACCTGTTCTGTTCCTCCTAATTTTTATTCCTAACAGGCCGCCGCGCCTATGCAGATACATTCAACCAAGCCTTCACCTGCACTCCCTCCACATCATATCTCAAAGAAATTTCAAGTCTCCCTCTCTCAGACGACGAAATCCATAACGATATTTACCCAACTTACGCACAATAATCCCCACCCCCCACCCCCGATGTCCCCCTCATCAGGGCTCCCTTTTCATTGCCTTCGTCTTTCCTTTCTTCTTTACCCTTCACTTCCAATCTTTCTCTACCGCTTTTTCCACTTCATATCATGGTCTTAGCGACATCACGAACTACACCTCCCTTCTTGTCTACGCAAAAGCTAATCTGTCTCATTTATACTACCCATCAGTCGTCCATACTCATGCCTACACACTCCTATTCCCTCCAACAACAGATCATTTTTCCCAGGACGATCCTTCAACTTACAGTGGCAGTGCAGTTCTTCATTTTCAAGTCAGTGTTTACATCGTGTTTTAAATATGTTCTATTTTTTCGTTTTACTATTTTGAATTTAACAACCTAAGAAAATCGAGTTCCATTATATTCATCGTTGCAAAGTTTAAAACCATTTGTAAATATCTCACCCTCTAATTTATAATTTTTCGTCTTGTGTGTGTCACATATCCTTTGGCTGAAGAGCGGGTTGATTATACAGTCCACCCTCTGCCTACGTGGAGCGAGGGGGATGAAATAACAAGAAAGAAAAAAACAACGTAGCTCAGCAGTGGATTCGTCGTACATGACGACGTCGGTCAGTTGTGCTAACGAAATGTTGTGGAAATTTCACAACGACGTGTGACATCTCGCCCGAGTATATTTTTGCAAGATAAATTTACATCACCCATCAGTTTTACGTATTCCACTCTGTAATAAATCAGTAACCCCTTCAATTTTACTTTTGCCCTTTTCTTGTGTTTAAAATCGTTTTGTGTTTCTCGTTGAGTGGCTGTAACAAAGACGTATTCACAGATCAGTGTGGTACTCTTAGTTACGGCTGTAACTTGTTTATTGTTTGTCTTTATGTACTAACAACTCATGAACGTTTGCAACTCATACCGATTACCAGCTGTGGTATAAATTTTGATAGGAAAGTAACATGGATTCGTGAATGCCCAGTACAGAGCCCGTCATCTTCAATTGCGGTACTTATTTTATTTGTCGCAAGGAATATGAAGTTAAATGAAGACTGTTGTAATAGAAAGCAATGACAGAAGAAAAATGACATTCAAAACATTTAGTAAACATTTATGACCGTGTCTCATATCGCATAATGCATTTATATGTAAGTAAAATCAGTTAATCATCCCCTCACACAGACAACACTACTTTGTGAGGCAATTAGCGCCACAACTTTGGGGCGGCAGCAATCTGAAACAGCCGACACGAAGTGTTCACAATGGTGCGCGACTTTTAACGATCGCCGCGCGGAGTGGCCGTGCGGTTTGAGGCGCCATGTCACAGATTGCGCGGCCCCTCCCGCCGGAGATCCGAGTCCTCCCTCGGGGATGGGTTTGTGTGTTCTTCTTAGAATAAGTTAGCTTAAGTAGTGTGTAAGTCTAGGGATCGATGACCTCAGCAGTTTGGTCCCTTAGGAATCCACACACAATAGAACATTTTTTTTAACGATCAGTACTTGGGATCCGGCGACCAACTTACCGCACCCTTTCCATAGCTGCTCTGTTTTTGGCTCATAACGTATTATTTTATGTACGTTACCAATTAATAGTAAGCTAGATACATGTGCGGCCTCAGGTGGTGTCCCACAATGTCAGTATTAGCTCATGAGCAGAAAAGCTTGGCAGCTCCTGAGTTAGAGCATTATACCTGTTAGTCGAGGTCTTAAGAAATACACATCGTCTGTAGTAAATCAAGTGATTGACCTGCTGACACACAAGCGTTAAGGAGGACCATCCCTTAAATACGAACTGAAGAGTTACAGTGTAAATGAGGATGTATATGTAGCTACTGAGGATGACTCTTTTTTTTTTATTTTTACAGTAGATGAATTTGAGGCTTCAAATAAATTGTCATATGCTGATACTTTATACATTATTCATTCTCCTTCTTTTTCTTTTGCAATCTTTGGTTTGGCACTTTCGTTTTCAAGTTTTTCTTCTTTTTATGGCGACGAGCTTGTAATTTTTGGCAGTTCATGGTAATAGGTTATTGGGTCAGTATAAAAAAATACTTATTACAGTGATAATCTTACTTCGCTGCTACCTTGTTATTCTCCCACAGTTAACAGGTACAGCTGCCAGAGCAGTTTTACGTATTTTGCTGAAGTAGCACGTACTGCTGTAATAATACTGTAATGGCAGTGTTCATAAATTTTTGGACTTGTTTGCAACGCGAATATTTACCAAGACGAATATATTTTTGATAGAAATAGATTAATATGTTTTTTAACGCATCTCATTATTTGACTTCTAAATCCCGCGCTAAAATGGTCACGATTTTCGCCTGACCCAGCTACGAAGTAACGAATCAGTAAGCTGATTTATCAGACTCCATGATTCTTAATACATCTAGTATGTTTTCCGAATGTGGCTAACGAATAAAGTTATCTGAAAATAGTTTTACTAGTTTCCAGAGCTCAAGAATTTGCGTCTGACGATAAAATTTAAAAACAAAATTAATAGTTTCTAGTTTGGATGAAATGCAATATGGCTTTCCGCGAAGTAACTCACATCAAAGTGGCAAAGTCTTAGCGATTTTACCTAGATATCCAGCACGTAAATATGACCCCAATGAGAGACAGCAGTAATCTGAGGAAACGGTGGAAGAGAAGGGATAAAAAGAAATAATTGTGACTTTCTCGGCCGGCCGGAGTGGCCGAGCGGTTCTAGGCGCTTCAGTCTGGAACCTCGCGACCGCTACGATCGCAGGTTCGAATCCTGCCTCGGGCATGGATGTGTGTGATGTCCTTAGGTCAAAGTAGTTCTAAGTTCTAGGGGACCGATGACCTCAGAAGTTAAGTCCCATAGTGCTCAGAGCCATTTGAACATTTGACTTTCTCGTGTTATTTTCGCGGGTACGCGCTACTTAGTCCACGCAGCTTAGTAAGAACTGTATTTCACTCTTTGGGTATTACACCAACTATGAGGCTTAGACAGAAGCCCGTACCCCTGAAGAACCGGTTCGAGTCAGCGTGGTGGTCATTTAGTGCTTTGTCCGGGTCCACACATCACAGCCTGCTGCGTCCCGGCTACACTCCGGGTCGAACGACTGCAGGTATAGAACAGGGCCACCAACTTCGGAAGCGTTGAACTCGTACTGCCTGGCAACCGCGGGGAATACCCGTGCTATCTACCGCCTGTCCTTGGACGCCCTGCCAAAGACACCAGCGTGTTTCGCCGCCGTTGCGCTACTGGAGACATTCTGCCTACAGTGGCGCTCTCGAATTCGTGTGCACCAATCTGTTACCATCGTAGCGACATTTGCTACACATCAGTCTTTATTTCTGGTGTTTATATGTACAAATAAATTTGTTATTCATTTCTGAAATAAATGACGAATTCAGACATCCATATGGCTGACCAAATGAGTAAGGAATATGGCAAGCAAATCACACAGCATACGTTCAGAAGGTATATTGTGCTTTACAAGCATGTAAGTAAAGAAGACACTACCAACAGATAAACTCATTTCAACTCTTTGCTTTAAGATGACCAGGCTGTAAAAATTTTTGAAGGCGTGGTCACTTCAGGTCAGACTAACGTGTGGTAACTTCTCTTCGCCACCTTAACTCCTAGGGGTTCCAAGGGCCGATTTTCCTCCACGGCACTTTTCTCCAGATAGTAAATCACCAGTAATCTGCCGCTGTGTTATCAAATATCAAATACTGAATGAATGTAGCCTTCGTAATTTGAGCTCCGTTTTAAGAAAATACTAGTTCTTCACGTACGTCAAAGTTATCGTGTCTCCTGAACTATGTATCATTCAGCGACATAATTTTGCAGGTACATTCAGCAGTATATGTGGATACTGTTCGCAAATTGTGTTGCGAAATGAGTTAGTACCAAATAAGTAATACTCTACTGGCCATTAAAATTGCTACACCAAGAAGAAATGCAGATGATAAACGGGTATTTATTGGTCAAATATATTATACTAGAACTGACATGTGATTACATTTTCACGCAATTAGGGTGCATAGATTCTGAGAATCAGTACTAGAACAACCACCTCTGGCCGTAATAACGGCCTTGATACGCCTGGGCATTGAGTCAAACAGAGCTTGGATGGCGTGTACAGGTACAGCTGCCCATACAGCTCCAACACGATACCACAGTTCATCAAGAGAAGTGACTGGCATATTGTGACGAGCCAGTTGCTCGGTCACCATTGACCAGACGTTTTTAATTGGCAAGAGATCTGGAGAATGTGCTGGCCAGGGCAGCAGTCGAACATTTTCTACATCCAGAAAGGCCCGTACAGGACCTGCAACATGCGGTCGTGCGTTATCCTGCTGAAATGTAGGGTTTCGCAGGGATCGAATGAAGGGTAGAGCCGCGGGTCGTAACACATCTGAAATGTAACGTCCACTGTTCAAAGTGCCGTCAATGCGAACAACAGGTGACCGAGACGTGTAACCAATGGCACACCATACCATCACGCCGGGTGATACGCGAGTATGGCGATGACGAATACACGCTTCCAATGTGCGTTCACCGCGATGTCGCCAAACACGGATGCGACCATGATGATGCTGTAAACAGTACCTGGATTCATCCGAAAAAATGACGTTTTGCCATTCGTGCACCCAGGTTCGTCGTTGAGTACACCACCGCAGGCGCTCCTGTCTGTGATGCAGTGTCAAGGGTAACTGCAGCCATGGTCCTCGAGCTGATAGTCCATGCTGCTGCAAACGGATTCGAACTGTTCGTGCAGATGTTTGTTGTCTTGCGAACGTCCCCATCTGTTGACTCAGAGATCGAGACGTGGCTGCACGATCCGTTACAGCCATGCGGATAAGATGCCTGTCATCGCGACTGCTAGTGATACGAGGTCGTTGGGATCCAGCACGGCGTTCCGTATTACCCTCCTGAACCCACCGATTCCATATTCTTCTAACAGTCATTGGATCTCTACCAACGCGAGCAGCAATGTCGCGATACGATAAACCACAATCGCGAAAGGCTACAATACGTCGGAAACGTGATGGTACGCATTTCTCCTCCTTACACGAGGCATCACAACAACGTTTCACCAGGCAACGCCGGTCAACTGCCGTTTGTGTATGAGAAATCGGTTGGAAACTTACCTCATGTCAGCACGTTGTAGGTGTCGCCACCGGCGCCAACCTTGTGCGAATGGTCTGAAAAGCTAATCATTTGGATATCACAGCATGTTCTTCCTGTTGGTTAAATTTTGCGTCTGTAGCACGTCATCTTCCTGGTGTAGCAATTTTAATGGCCGGTAGTGTAAATTAAAATGTCATGCCTGATGCTGAAATTGTACTGCATGAACAGCGAAATTGTAGTAAGCGATAAACGTTTTTCCTTTCGTCATTTTGTGGGGTGTGACAGCGCGAAAAAGTTTGTTGGAAGTCGCTAAGTGCTCTCATTCTCAAATGGTTCAAATGGCTCTGAGCACTATGGGACTTAACATCTGAGGTCATCAGACCCCTAGAACTTAGAAGTACTTAAACCTAACTAACCTAAGGACACACACATATCCATGCCCGAGGCAGGATTCGAACCTGCGACCGTAGCGGTTGCGCGGTTCCAGACTGAAGTGCCTAGAACCGCTCGGCCACACCGGCCGGCCTCTCATTCTCAAATACTCTATGAACACAAGCTGGGTAATTTGCGCGTCGTGAGTCGTTCTGCCTCAAGACGTATGCCCAGTTTCTAGCTGAAATACTTGACTTAATGTGTTAATTCCTTAACATATGATTACAGCTCTTAATGAGTAGATTATGATAGCATTTTAAATTAGGTCAATAACTATTTGAAATACTGAAAATACACTGAAGCGCCAAAGAAACTGGTATAGCCATGCGTATTCAAATACAGAGATATGTAAACAGGCAGAATAAGGCGCTGTCGTCGGCATGTTGCCTGGTCGGACGAGCCTCGATTCAAATTGCATCGAGTGGATGGACGTGTACGGGTATGAAGACAGTCTTGTGAATCCATGGATTTTGCATGTCAGCAGGGGACTGTTCAAACTGGTCGAGGCTCTGTAATGGTGTGCAGCTTGTGCAGTTGGAGTGATATGGGACCACTGATACTCTAGATACGACTCTGACAGGTGACACGTACGTAATCATCATGTCTCATCATCTGCATCCATTCATGTCCATTGTGCATTATGACGGACTTGCCAATCCCAGCAGGACAATTGCTGGACACACGTCCAGAATTGCTACAGAGTGGCTCCAGAAACACTTTACTGAGTTTAAACACTTCTGCTAGACATCAAACTTCCGAAACATGAACGTTTCTTTAGCTCTTCAGTGCAATATTTTTATTGCACCTGGGAGCTGTTAGATAGGCAACCTGCAACTAGGACCGGGTGCCATAAACTGGGTAAGGGATTAGCAACATGGGTATGTGTAGTAAATTTGGTTGGAACTTTTCCGGGCAATCTGGTCGGCTGTGGTCAGAGCACGGAGAAGGCTCAGCAATCCGTTTAGTCAATGGCGTTTATTGTTTATCAGCTTGTAACGCCGGAAATGCGTATCCTCGTATTTCCATCTATTGTACTATAACTTTTTTTCCTTATTTTGTTACCTGAATATATGACGTTTCTGTGTCTTTGTATATTGTAATTGTTTTACTATTTGTATATATATATATATATATATATATATATATATATATATATAAAAACAAAGATGAGGTGACTTACCGAACAAAAGCGCTGGCAGGTCGATAGACACACAAACAAACACAAACATACACACAAAATTCAAGCTTTTGCAACAAACTGTTGCCTCATCAGGAAAGAGGGAAGGAGAGGGGAAGACGAAAGGAAGTGGGTTTTAAGGGAGAGGGTAAGGCGTCATTCCAATCCCGGGAGCGGAAAGACTTACCTTAGGGGGGAAAAAAGGACAGGTGTACACTCGCACACACGCACATATCCATCCACACATACAGTCTGTATGTGTGGATGGATATGTGCGTGTGTGCGAGTGTATACCTGTCCTTTTTTCCCCCTAAGGTAAGTCTTTCCGGTCCCGGGATTGGAATGACTCCTTACCCTCTCCCTTAAAACCCACTTCCTTTCGTCTTCCCCTCTCCTTCCCTCTTTCCTGATGAGGCAACAGTTTGTTGCGAAAGCTTGAATTTTGTGTGTATGTTTGTGTTTGTTTGTGTGTCTATCGACCTGCCAGCGCTTTTGTTCGGTAAGTCACCTCATCTTTGTTTTTATATATAATTTTTCCCACGTGGGAAAATATATATATATGCATTTATGTCGATGTATAATTGGTTTGTTGTGTAAAGATTATTTGTATTTTTGCGCTGGGTCTGGCCTAGGGAAACTATGCTATCGAACCATTACATCGATAGGTCGTGTGGAGAACCAAAGTGTTTAGGATCTTTGGTAGTGTTAACTCTGTCGCGTGGAGCGCGGGCAGAGGAGAGTCTGGCTGGGGTGGTGCAGTGGAGCAGGTGTGTTGTGTGAAGCTCCCGCGAGTTGCCGCGCTTTCGGGGTTTGGCAGCATGTAATTGCGCTCGACTTGCGATGATAGTTTCTGACATGGTGTCGCGGACGGGAAGCATTAGCTGGCGCACATCAAGAGCCCGTTTCGTCTGGTGACCGTGTCGAGAAGAAGGCGCGCCAACATCCAGCTTCTGCAACAGCGACGGCCGACAATGAGTGACTGTCGCCACCTCCTCGATCGACGGCTTCAAACCTTCAATCAACCAACAAGGAAGACTGGAAGCACGTAAAGTTTTAGAACTGTATGGCAGACCTCAGCTTTTCAAACTTTTAAAATTGTTGCATCACAAAATTACAGCAACTTAGCATGAAACTGTGTTGCTCATTGTCCCAATTGCATTGCCAAGCAGGGCTCCTTCCTTTTCCAAAATGAACCCGAGTGTCGTTGAAATTCAAACGCCAGCATTAAAGTAATATAATTCGATTTCACTGCTTTAATTTCAAAGTTCAGTTAAGGCATTCATAGCTGGCTACAATATTTAGATTACACAAGCACAAATTAAGAGTGCGAGTTTTGTTACTGTATTTTAGCTTACCTGTGACTGCAGCTCAGCTTGGTACGTACTAAATTTTATTATTGTTAATTGTTCAGAATCATTTAATTCAAGTTCAAAGTTAAATCTCTTATTTCTAAATTGCGTAGATTCAGGTAGCTTTTGAAATGATTGTTGAGGTAGTCCAAGACTAACCGTATTTTACTGAATTTCGATGTGCTTCAGAAAGAAAGCTCACTATTAACTTCAGTCACTAAGTTAACTTTCGATCTTCCGGTTTTATTAATTCTTTTGCTAAATTAAGTCAGAGTGTAGCGAAATTTTTTTCTTCTGACAAACTTTCAGTTTTCACACTACATGTGGCAACTGAAGGTTGCTAATGCTAATTATATGTGTAATAATCTTTCTTTTTCAGTTACTGTAGTAATTGTCCTTAGGACTGGCGACCATAATTTCCTCCAAATCTCAAATATCTAATTACCGCTAGTTAATTGTTAGTGTAACGGCCGCACATTTACTTTCCTTATTAACTTTACCCCTTTTCAAAATTAATTTCCACCAGTTTCATTTGCATTTTTCCTTTCATTTAGATGTAACCCTTTCCTCCCTCTTTACCAACAAATTGACTTCGGTGACAATTGCTTTTCCCACATTTCCATTAGGCACACGTGGTTTAATTTATCACTGTCACTAAGGTCGATAAGTGAGGGGGAGGTTACAAGCTGCCGTGCTGTAACCATGGGAAGTAGTCCCTATGACGACCATCTGTTGATTTTATTTGCGCCCTCGTCGAGGAAGCAAAACAAAAAAAAAAAAAAAAAAAAAAAAAAAAAAGGTTATATGATATCAATACTAAACAAGAAGAAAATGTTGAATTTCGTCTTCTTTGCAAGCGATTGTGGTCTTGAGAAGGTTGTTTCTTCCGATATTTTCGTATATTTCTTAAAAAATTCGCAATGTTTCTCCCACTGATATAAAATTCTAGACTAATTCCAACAGTGCAGTGTTTATCGTTTAGTTAAAAGACAGAAATGAAAATGATCCTGCAGAATGAGATATTACGAGGGTGAGTCAAATGAAAACCTTAAATATTTTTTTTAATATTATTTATTTTGCAGTAGTGGTACAAAGCTGTATCACTTTTCAACATAATCTCCCCCACGCTCAATGCAAGTCCTCCAGCGCTTACAAAGTGCATAAATTTCTTTAGAAAAAATTCTTTT
Organism: Schistocerca americana; assembly: GCF_021461395.2. Lineage (NCBI taxonomy): Eukaryota > Metazoa > Arthropoda > Insecta > Orthoptera > Acrididae > Schistocerca > Schistocerca americana. The sequence goes on along the minus strand of NC_060119.1, from coordinate 738,899,003 downwards.
GGTAGTCCGCACAGGCACTCATGCACCGTGTGGCGTACCGCTTCGCCACAACGGAACTTCTTTCCTCCCTTAGCTCCTACAAAAGTTATAGGTCCATTTAGTAGCTCTTCTTGTGCTACATTATTAGGAGTAAGACTAAATGTATCCACAGTCTTGTACACAGGCATTCTTGATCTTCTTGCATATCTTCTCCTACTGTACGGCATGGCTGTGTGCTCAGTGCAGCTGCCTCGAGTCGAATGAGCGTTCAGCTGCCTGTACAGCGGAAGTTCACACTGATAAGCTGGGCGCGGCAGGAAGTAGCGCGCTGATAATCCAACATGGCACCCACATTCTGTATTTTTAACTGCGGATCGCGCTTAGTTAAAACTATAGCGCCGAGCTCTAGCGGCGGCCGAGCGAAACTCGTTCAAGGTCACCCGCCAATATGACGGGGCACACAGCCGTATAGAACTTGGGGCAAGGTCTGGTGAGTATGGCGGATGAGGAAGACACTCGAACTGCAGGTCTGTGATTGGTGCAACTGTTGTACAGGCAGTGTGGGGCCTTGCATTGTCATATTGCAAAAGGACACCTGCTGACAGTAATCCACGTCGCTTTGATTTGATTGCAGGCCACAGATGATTTTTTTAGGAGATCTGTGTATGATGCACTGGTGACAGTGGTTCCTCTTGGCACGTAATGTTCCAAACTGACGCTATTTTCGTCCCAAAAGAGAGTCAGCATAACCTTCCCTGCTTCTTTGGTTTTGGTGATGAGGAATGGCGCCATTCCTTGCTCGCTCTCTTCGTTTACAGTTGGTAGAAGTGAACCCAGATTTCGTCCCCAGTAACGATTCTTGCAAGGAAGCCATCACCTTCTTGTTCAAAGCGCCAAGGAAGTTTTTCACAAGCATCAACACATCGTTCTCTCATTTCAGGAGTCAGCTGCCGTGGCACCCATCTTGCAGACACTTTGTGAAACTGGAGCACATCATGCACAATGTGGTGTGCTGACCGATGACTGATCTGTAAACATGCTGCAATGTCATTCAGTGTCACTCGGCGGTTTTCCTTCACTATGGCTGCAACTGCTGCAATGTTCTGTGGGGTCAAAACCTGTTGTGCCTGACCTAGACGAGGAGCATCTTCCACTGAAGTCACACCATTTGCGAACTTCGTACTCCATTCGTAGACTTGCTGCTGTGACAAACAAGCATCACCGTGCTGAACCTTCATTCGTCGATGAATTTCAATAGGTTCACTACCCAAAAACCGAAGAACACAACGCTGTTCTTCCCTGGTGCAAGTTGCGAGTGGGGCGGCCATCTTTATACTGATACTGCGACAATATGTGTGGATCTACACTATGCTGCCACCTACAGGCCATTCTGCACGCTGTTTGTAGCACGCTTACCAACTTACAGGATAACGGCGCGAAATTTCGATTTGTTACTACAAATTTAAGGTTTTCATTTGACTCACCCTCGTATTATTAACTATCTGAACACCTGGCGTTGCTCGGGTATGTATTTATTCCAATACAGTATTAGTGCAGCTCGTCCTTCCCCCCCCCCCCCTCCCCCTCCCCGTCCTTATCCATCTCCTCTTCCCCATCTCTCTGCCCATCCCATTCACCAAAACTTCTGCTGCCCCACTCTCTGTCCATCTCCTCGTCCGTCTCTCTGTCTGACCATCTTCTCCTCCTCCTCTCACTCTCCTTGTCGATCTCCTCCTCCCCTTCCCCTTCTGTTCATTTCCCCCTCCCCCTCTATGCCCATCTCCTCGTCTTTCCTTTCTCTGTCCAACTCCTCCTTCCCCCTCTCTGCTTGTACACTCCTCCTCCTTTCTCCCTCCATGTTATCACTGCCACTGCAGTGGGTGGTCCCAGTATTTATTTACAGATAGTATGTAATATACGCAACAAGTATAAGTGAAACAGTTTCAGGAGTTTAGGAGAAGCTTTCTATCCGTGGCTTTGCCCACATGCGCACGTCACACATAGTTCACAAAAGGGTGTACATAAAGTCCGGGAACGCTTTCAGTTATTTATTGCACAAGAACCAAACATTGTACAGATATCACACATATGTCATTTTGAAGAGAAACCCTGAAAGTTTATTTCATGCATACTGCCACAGCGTAGTTTAGTAATTTGCCGATAGTCAGTGCTAGCCGCAAACATGGCGAATTCAGGTGCGAGATCACTTCGTCGAGAGCACTGTCACTGGATGTTCCTACTTGGACATGTTGCAGCAATGACAGCAATCGTACTCTCCGTTCATCTTTCAGCAGGATGGGGCCCCACCCCAGTTTCATCGTGAAGTTCGTGGGTTCCTGAACACGGAGCTGCCGCATCGATGGATCGGACGTGCTACAGAAGGGGACAGATGTTTCACGAAATGGCCTCCCCAATCTACAGATCTCACTCTGTGTGACTTTTTTCTGTGGGGACACATTAAAGATCTGGTGTATGTACCGCCTCTACCACGTGATGCAGCAGAGCTCCGGGAGAGAATACTGGAAGCAACTGCCACAGTCGACGATGCCATGCTGGGTCGGCTATAGAAAGAATTCTATTACCGTATTGACGTCAGCCGGCTCATCCATGGTTCGCATATCATATGTTTGTAAAAAAAACGTTCAGAGCTTCTCTTCAAAATGCAATGTGTATGACGTCTTTGCAATGTTTAGTTCTTGTGGAATACATAATTGAAAGTGCTCCCAGACTTTATGTACACCCTGTATTTCACATATTTCACACATATTTCACCTGCACCTCTAGCGAATTTCGCCCTGCGGTTTCGTTTTGACGCAGCTCAATGTTTATGATGTCATATCTGCTGAACTATGTGTACTGCATTGACATATTTTGCAAGTACATTGATATACTTGTGAATATTGTCTACAAAATGTGTTTCAATGCAGTTAGTAGTAAAGAAGTAAGAAATTTAAAGATGATGTGGCAGTTTTATTGCCTGAACAACGAAAATGTTTTAAGCCATAATTTTTTTTTTATTTTCACCATTTTGTGGGGAAAACGTCTCGTAGAGGTTTCAAATTAGGTGCTCAGTTGGTTGCTCTCATTCTCAAATACTGGATGAATATAAAACTTCCTGGAAGATTAAAACCGTGTGCCGGACCGAGACTCGAATTCGGACCTGTGCCTTTCGCGGGGAAGTGCTCTACCATCTGAGCTACCCAAGTACGATTCAAGCCCTCTTCCACAGATTTACTTCCGCCAGTACCTCGTCTCCTGCCTTCCAAACTCCACAGAAGCTCTCCCGAGTTTGAGTTTCGGTCCGGCACACAGTTTTAATCTGCCAGGAAGTTTCATATCAGCACACACTCCGCTGAAGAGTGAAAATTTCATTCTGGATAAATGTAGTCTGGATATTTCCGCATCGTAAGCTACGCTTATTTTTCACCTCCAACCCGCTGAGAGGCAGGTGATTCTTACAACCACAGTGATTCTTTCCATCCAAAAGTGATACGTGTACCAAGTTCGGTTAAAAGCGATCCAACGGCTTAGGAGGAGATGTGGATCATAAATACGAATACATCCACTTCTATAATATGCATGGGTATTTGCAGGTCTAGTCTCTGCATAGAAATAATTATGATGTGTAGTAGTTGGCTCTGAGTTCGTACCAGCCTTTTATTATATCAGCTGAATTCTATTTTACACATTAATATCCATGACGTAGAACATATCATACAATTATGCACTTGGGAATATATAGAAGAAATTAACAACACGCTAATTGAAGCCATAGAAGCATGGTCCTCTTAGTATTTACTTACCTATTTGATTCAGGTGTGCACCTATTTCCTTCCATGCCAACACCTGTTCCAAGAAACTTTTGTATTCAGTGTGACCCGTTCTGTTCAAAAATAGGATTGCACGCGTCAAACTGATATGTAGTTCTGTTCCATTCGACGTTTCTCAAGCTTTCCGTCACGAGCAAGTGTGTTCATTTTTTTCCCAAATAGAGAATCATATGTGTACCAATCCACAGAATTATGATGGAACACACGTACAACAACATATGAATGAGGATTAGAAAAATCGTCAAGGGTAGATAAGGCTGTCAAATCCATATGTTCACTCCTTGAAGCTGTGAGTATCCAAAGTTAGCGGTCTTGATGAATAGCCTTAAGAGGAGCAAATGTAGGTGGGATGCTCTCCTATCAGTCCAGCAGACAGCGTGGTAAATCGGTGTCTGCCTGCAATGCCTTAGGAGCTACACAAAGACTGACTGGCAGCAAAATGATAGTACTGACTTGTAACTTGAAGTTCCTATTAGAACGTGATCGTCATGCCAACGGCTTGAGTCAATCCCGAGGTCAGCGACCCAGGTGGGGTGTGAGTGTTCAGTATAGCCAGAGCTCTGTAAAAATGTGCCGCTGAACTCTTCAAGTCATGGCAACCAAGTGGATCATGGATAGGGCTGTCGGAAGTACAACAGTCACTCGCAACTTCCTGGGACGTTCGTATGCGGCTCGGATGAAAAAAGTATTGGGAGCATTATACCGAAAGAACTCAGGTAATGATTTCAGACGTTGGGCACGTCCCATCTACTTCTGTGTTACACGAAGCTGGGCTAAGTAACAATAACATGGCTCTCGCAAACCCAAATGATTCTTATGGGTTTTATTTAGGGACAGTAAACTGTAGATATTTAGTTTTTCGAAAGCACCTTTGTTTTGCTAATTAAAATCTTCTGTTTGCCTCTCGCGTGGACAGACTTCCATAACGAATGGTAGAACTTAAGAGATGAAGTTCTGAAGTAGGACTGCAAATGAATTATAGGACGACTAAAATAGTGTACTGTTGACACATAGATAAGAAAATGAGGTCACAGAGCCAAATGATCTAAGGCAGTTGGACGGCGAAAGAATTAAAACAGAAGAGATAAAACTGCATGGAGCGATTGTGATAAAATAGAGTTTTCAAAATGAAACTTCTGATGAGTCTGAAACGAGAAGTTCACCATCACTGTATTTTACCAGTTATAGCTTAGGGGATGTTGCACAGGCACTTTGAATGAGAAAGCCGTTCAGAACGGTCCTCTTTATACAAACAACAGATTCTAGCAATTATACCCACAATGTGATTGGTAGAATAACGCGAAGTTTTTACGAGATCTGCTCAGTTTGTCGTACATGTTCGACTCTGGCGTGTTTCTGAGTGTTGAGCAGAATTTGTATTTCCATTTTCGTACAATATTACGACGATCGACCAAGACATCTTCTACAGGTGCTGCGAGTTTATGCTGTTAACGTGTACTCGCTGTCTAGAATCCAACCAGACTATGAACTATTGTCGCTCTCGCGTCGCCGCTATTTATAACTGACTAAGCTTAGCACCCGATGCGGCGCTCGCATAGACTGTATGGTCTGCACAAATCTTTTTGTTTTCTTTTAACAGAATTTTCGTGATGTTTACAGATCGCAACATTTTCTAAGCTTTGGACGCTAATTAAGGCCATAAGTACGGTCAACTCCCAATTTACTTTTGACTAAAAGCGATTCTGCCAGCTTTAGTCGGAGATCTTTGTTAATCCAGCCTTTTGAGTTCTTATGGCGATATTTCGCTAGAAACGTTCATCCCCTAACACATATGTATGTAGGGGTCAAATACAAATTTTCAAATATTTAGCTATAAAAATGTTTCAATATAACGAAATAATTTCATAAAAATTTTCATCCCCTTTTTCTCCGCCTCGGGAATCGAATTTCTGAAAACACAGAAACACACATTTTTTTCATTTCTAACCGAAAAGTCAAATACCGATTTTCATTCACTTACTTTTAAAAATGCTTTAGTAGCTCTTTAATAATCATTTGTTTTGAAAGTAAATTTCACCAACTATTTCCCACCCGTAGGGGTTTAATTTCTGAAAATGCTGAAACACGAATTTCTTTATTTCTGACTGTGAAATCAAATACCAATTTTGGTAGCTATAACTTAAAAACTGCAGTGATAGTCACATTTCTCAAAAAGCCTTTCATTTCCTATTTAACCCCTTACGGGTGGAATTTCGAAAAATCGTTTCTTAAACGACGCCTACGGTACAGGATCAACAGCCTTTTTGAAATCTCAAGTTTCTGTCTTTGGTTGTGTGGACAGGGCGATGATGAGTCAGTGACTGTGTCAGTCAGTCGGGACATTGCCTTTTATAAACGGAGATTGAGAGTTCGACCCCAACACCCACTACCCCCTATGATGCTTTTTCTTTTTTTTTTTTTTCAGAACCCACACTGGTATTCTATGAATCTTACATACTCCCAGCGTTTCCCTGCTTTGGTGTATGTGATGGCCGGCGAGATCTTAAAAATACCCACGCTTTCTTTATATTGAAACGTCCATTGTTTTTCGCTCCCGTCAACAACGGTTAAAGACTATCTGGGTCTCCGAAAGCCGACTGTGTACCATATTCCATGTGAACGTGACATGTCTCATCTGGGGCACACCAAAAAAGTCTCGGAAAGGTGCAAGTAATATCGGCGGCACGCCCAGCTAAAACAACCAAACAAATCAGCTCTCGCCGTGTATTGCCTCGAGTGCGATCATGAAATAAAATACCACGAGACAAGTATGTAATGCAAACAGCGTAACGAAGTACTTTATCGAAAGAAAGGTGTTGGAAAACATAATAAGCCGGGACGGAGGTTTCAAATTTAGCAGTTCTTGCGATTCGGTCCTCACTTCATTAAGAGCTCTCATGTCTAACAGAGAAGGGTAACGCTGAGAGAATGTGGATTTCACTGAATATCAGTGCGGGCTCCGAAAAACAAACCAGCATCAAGGGGTGTAGCAGCCGTCGGAAGCGAGCTCACAATGAATTTAATACCGGCGCGAGACCAGCAACAGGGTACAGTCTGGTTGGAGCCCAGTTAGCGAGTACACGGAACAGCGCTAACTCGCAGCACATGGAGAAAACGGCTGAGTCGGTTGTCGAAATATTGTACGTAAAATAGAAATACAAACTCGGCTGAACACCACATGAAGTACATTATTAATCAATGACGCCAAGAAAGTCCGAGAGATCGTTCCGGAAAGGAAATTTTTAAATACACTACTGGCCATTAAAATTGCTACGCCAAGAAGAAATGCATATGATAAACGGGTATTCATTGGAGAAATATATTATACTAGAACTGACATGTGATTACATTTTTACGCAATTTGGGTGCATAGATCCTGAGCAATCGGTACCCAGAACAACCACCTCTGGCCGCAATAACCGCCTTTCTACGCCTGGGCATTGAGTCAAACAGAGCTTGGATGGCGTGTACAGGTACAGCTGCCCATGCAGCTTCAACACGATACCACAGTTCATCAAGAGTAGTGACTGGTGTAATGTGACGAGCCAGTTGCTCGGCCACCATTGACCAGACGTTTTCAATTGGTGAGAGATCTGGAGAATGTGCTGGCCAGGGCAGCAGTCGAACATTTTCTGTATCCAGAAAAGCCCGTACAGGACCTGCAACAAGCGGTCGTGCATTATCCTGCTGAAATGTAGGGTATCGCAGGGATCGAATGAAGGGTAGAGCCGCGGGTCGTAACACATCTGAAATGTAACGTCCACTGTTCAAAGTGCCGTCAATGCGAACAACAGGTGACCGAGACGTGTAACCAATGGCACACCATACCATCACGCCGGGTGATACGCGAGTATGGCGATGACGAATACACGCTTCCAATGTGCGTTCACCGCGATGTCGCCAAACACGGATGCGACCATGATGATGCTGTAAACAGTACCTGGATTCATCCGAAAAAATGACGTTTTGCCAGTCGTGCACCCAGGTTCGTCGTTGAGTACACCATCGCAGGCCCTCCTGTCTGTGATGCAGCGTTAAGGGTAACTGCAGCCATGGTCTCCAAGATGATAGTCCACGCTGCTGCAAACGCCGTCGAACTGTTCGTGCAGATGGTTGTTGTCTTGCAAACGTCCCCATCTGTTGACTCAGGGATCTAGACGTGGCTACACGATCCGTTACAGCCATGCGAATAAAATGCCTGTAATCTCGACTGCTAGTGATATGAGGCCGTTGGGATCCAGCACGGCGTTCCGCATTACCCTCCTGAACCCACCGATTCCATATTCTGCTAACAGTCATTGGATCTCGACCAACGCGAGCAGCAATGTCCCGATACGATAAACCGCAATCGCGATAGGCTACAATCCGACCTTTATCAAAGTCGGAAACGTGATGGTACGCATTTCTTCTCCTTACATGAGGCATCACAACAACGTTTCACCAGGCAACGCCGGTCAACTGGTGTTTGTGTATGAGAAATCGGTTGGAAACTTTCCTCATGTCAGCACGTTGTAGGTGTCGCCACCAGCGCCAACCTTGTGTGAATGCTCTGAAAAGCTAATCTTTTGCATATCACAGCATCTCCTTCCTGTAGGTTAAATGCCGCGTCTGTAGCACGTCATCTTCGTGGTGTAGCAATTTCAATGGCCAGTAGTGTAACTATAAAGCTGTGTATCCCAAACTTTTGAAACTATTACCCATGAGTGCAATCAGATATTGGCTAGTACCGCCCCCTCCATCCTCTCATCACTGCCACCATCACAATCATCATCATCGTCATCATCATTATCATCATCAGGGCCTACCTGAACTTCGCAATGAAAAAGAAATTTCTTTGTACACTTCCCTTTTCAAAATGTCGAGAGATACGTGATATATAGTTTCTCTGAGTGTTATGTTAAACCACAAACTAATGAATAAATGAACCAATTGTTACTGTTTATTTCCAACAACCTTTTTGTTTACATAAAATGCTGAAGCAATTCTCAGCGCATAGCGAGTGCCGCCTGTAACTCTTTCTCAGAGAAGAAAGCTGACTATACACATTGAGAGGAGACACCTGTTACAAAACTGTTTCCTCTGCGTCGATGTTCTCTTTAGCGACAGTTGCTTCACCCACACCCACACACAGATTAAAATGTGTGCACTCTACTTAGGCCTACTGTTTGTAATCACGTGATTGCTGCACTTCTTACTACTGAAGTGGCAGAAACTTGAAGACCCTAGGCTGCCCATGCTTTGTGTTTGACCACTGCCACTCCTTCTTCCTGGCCTTTGTCCCGTATTTACACGAATTGAGCATATTAACCGAGATTTGGCAATGTGAGTCGTATAGGATGGCCAGATATCCTTTCTGTCGCCAACCTTCGTCCTCCCCCTTCTCCCCCCACGCCTCGGAGAGATATTATATGTGTGTGTGTGTGTGTGAATTCCTAAGGGACCAAACTGCTGAGGTCATCGGTCACTAGACTTACACACTGCTTAAACTAATTTAAATTAACTTATGCCAAGAGGAACACACACATCGATGTCTGAGGCAGGGCTCGAACCTCTGGCGGGAGGGGCCGCTCAATCCGTCACATAGCGCCTCAAACCGCGCGGCCACTCCGCGCGGCACAGAATTGTGCACCCCATCTGTTTACTTATAGTATTATTCTTTGAAAGTGTGAGAATGATTTCAAAGTATTTGCGAGTCGCGTAATTGACGCGGGGCGTGGGTACTTGGCATTTGTTCACCCAGTCGGATGTGGGAAACCATCTAAAAACCACATCCAAGCTGGTCGGCACACGGGCGTTCATCGTCGACCCGTCGGGTGGATTCGTTCCGGAGCCGGCGCGCCTCTCCAAAAGTGGCGTGCTAACGCGCGTGCCTATTCGGCGGGGTTGACGAGAGCCATTAACAACAATAACAATAATAATAATAATTGTAATAGCAATAGAAATACAGTGTAGAGCCTACAACAGTTTGGTAGGTATTGCATACTTACTGTTTCGTTGTGCTGTTAATTAGTTCGTTTATAGTTGCGGAGTGCATAATGAAGCGATTTCTGGTCTATTGAGGGAACTACCTACAGTTTGGAAAATTTAAGCACATGTGATGCATATGTCTCAGTTTTACTGTCATAGATGCATAGTAAAAAGTAGGTGGATCACGTGCGGAAGCTGTTATCCATGCATTCATTTCACAAGCTATAAGCTCCACGGCACTCTTTCACAAGTTAATAATACAGGGCGAGCACAAAGTCTTGCCCTGATTATAACAATTTATTACAGAATAACCGTTTGACATAATAAGTTACATTTGATGCCGTTACATAGGTTAGTGTTACTAGTTTTTTTTAAGACCACTTACGTTAGTAAACCTCAATGTGTAACTCGGAGAATGTCGAGGCGGTATTCCAGCTCCCGCCAGGTGTTTCGTAACATTTGTTCTGTCACAGTACCCACAGCGTGTTGTATCCTAGCCTTCAGTTCGTTGACGTCAGCAACTGGTGTGACGAAGACTCTGTCCTGATATTCTTCTAACTGTGGGGCAATGAACTGTTGCAAAACGTCTAAGTAAATGTTAGCGGTAATGGATTTTTCCGCGAAGAAAAACGGTCCAAAAACCTTGTTACGCGTGACGCCGCAACAAACATTCACTTTTTCGCTGTCTCGCTATAACAGTACAGTAGCATGTGGAGACTCTGAACCCCATAGACGGACATTATGCCTATTTACCATTCCACTGACATGAAAGATGGATTCATCGGTAAAGCATATGCGATTTAAGTAATCGTTAGCGCCATCAATCCTGTTGAGAATCTCAGTTGCAAATTCAGCACGTGTCAGCAAATCACTCGGTTGCAAAGCCTGCACGATTTGCACTTTGTAAGTATGCAACCTAAGCCTTTCATGAAGAATCTTTACCACACTTGCTTGCGGTATTTGAAGTTCACGTGATGCTTGACGAGTTGATTTAGACGGACTCTGTTGAAACGATTGGCGGCCGGTGTGGCCGAGCGGTTCTAGGCGCGTCAGTCTGGAACTGCTCGGCCGCTACGGTCGCAGGTTCGAATCCTGTCTTGGGCATGGATGTGTGTGATGTCCTTAGGTTAGTTAGGTTTAAGTAGTTCTAAGTTCTACGGGACTGATGACCACAGATGTTAAGTCCCATAATGCTCAGAGCCATTTCTAGGGGACTGATGACTTCAGATGTTAAGTCCAATAGCGCTCAGAGCCTTTTTTTTTTTGTTTTTTTTTTGACACGATTTCCGAACACGATCAACAGTTGCATCACTCACACGAGGCCTGCCACTTCGAGGACGATCTTCAACGCTGCCTGTTCCGCTAAACGTTGCATACCATCGCTTTATTGATTTCACGTTAGGAGAGATGCGTCCATAAGAGGCCTGAAATTTACACTAAACACTGACGGGCGATTTAGTTTCGTGAAACCATAGCATACATTACGCTTTCTCCCGCTTCGACGCTATTTCACTAGCAACTAACGTGACAACTAACGTGACCTAACAGACCGCGTCGCTGTTGTTAGAGAGCCTGTATACAGAGAGAGTCGCCATAGGTGAAGTTGCCCGTGATTGGTTGATTAGCTTTGGCGCCATTTTTCTGCCAAACGCCTCTCGCGCTTCCTGTGTCCGCCGTGCTTGTGAGTTGAATTGAAGTTCAGAGGACTTTTGGAAACGATTAAATGGTATTTGAATTATTGAGAGACTTGTTATGCGTTGTGCATGCATGTTCGATTTAGTTGTATATCGTTTTTAGTACGTAATTAGCGTTTGCGATCTTAAATACGAGTTGAAATAATGAAGCGTTTTGTGCTGAAGTCGCCGGCCGCGGTGGTCTAGCGGTTCTGGCGCTGCAGTCCGGAACCGCGGGAGTGCTACGGTCGCAGGTTCGAATCCTGCCTCGGGCATGGGTGTGTGTGATGTCCTTAGGTTAGGTTAGGTTTAAGTAGTTCTAAGTTCTAGGGGACTTATGACCTAAGATGTTGAGTCCCATAGTGCTCAGAGCCATTTGAACCATTTTTTTTGTGCTGAAGTCAGTAGGCCTACATGTTTGAAGTAAACACGTTAGTAATTGTACAGTATTCTTTTTGAAATCTGTAATCGTTCTGCAAACGTTCGTAAACGATGCCAGGTTGTGCTGTATTCGGTTGTTCCAATAGAGGCGAAGATGGATTTCGCATGTTAGCATTTCCACGCAATGAAGAAAGACGAAAGCAGTGGGCAGTACATGAAAGAAAGTCGTAAGCAGTTGTTTACTTGTGACATGCAAAAAGTTTGAGGGCGTGACAAGAAGTACTAATACGTCTCACACTTTTTGCATGTCACAAGTAAACAACTGCTTACGACTTTCATTCATCTGACGTAATACAGGTACGTTAAATCTGTAGCGTTATGCACTTCTGATATAAAACAAATGCTATACACGATATTTTTTTTATTTACGTTACTTTCATTGCAATATGTCTAGTAAACGAACTTTAAAGGCGATAAATGGAAGTAACGAATAATTTTTATAGCCACTGTATCAAATTTTCCTGTGCTGTACGTAGTAGGCTACTATGAGTATATTATAGCTGTAAAGAAAGGCATTTCTCGAATGATTTCGCCATATTGTCTTGTGCTTTTGATTCGGTGTGTACTCGACTACTCCACTACTGGCCATTCAAAAGTCCCTCCCGCAGTTTGGCAGAAAAATGGCCGCCGTATCGTCCGGTTGGCCACTCTCTCCCTATACAGGCTCTCTAGGTGTTGTGGAGCACTAGCGCCATCTATTGGTCACAACAGCTAGTAACACTGACTTATGTAACGGCATCAAATGTAACGTATTATGTCAAACGGTTATTCTGTTCAAAATGGTTCAAATGGTTCTGAGCACTATGAGACTCAACATCTGAGGTCATTAGTCCCCTAGAACTTAGAACTACTTAAACCTAACTAACCTAAAGACATCACACACATCCATGCCCGAGGCAGAATTCGAACCTGCGACCGTAGCGGTCGCGCGGTTCCAGACTGTAGCGCCTAGAACCTCTCGGCCACACCGGCCGGCGGTTATTCTGTTATAAATTTTTATAATCAGGGCAAGACTTGGTGCTCACCTTGTAGTGTTTGAAATAAAATAGTGTTTTTATAGACAACTTACGTTGTCAGTATCCCAGTCTTACGAAGTAGTGATAATAAAAATAAAAAACTGTGATATTAAAAATTTTTCGTGACCGAAACACAATTGAACCGTTTTGTTTTTACCCCTCAGAAAATAACATTTTGACCCTCGGGGGTAATTATCCGCAGGTTGGGAACTACGGCTCTAAAGGATTCTGACGACCAGTCCTGAGGGGATGCATTTTTGCTTTTCCTCCAGATTGTTTTGCTACGTCTGCATAGCTGCTAACTGACTGAAGGGAACAAAGTAATTGGACGCCTTACTTGTGCACTCCGGCAGGGGAGACGCTACCGCGTGGCCGCGGGCTTATTTGCTCCAGCGCCGCTGATACACACCCGGCCCGCCAGTGCCGTAGAGCTTTCTTAGCGTGTTTACAGGAGCACTGGCGGGTGACACGGGCCAGACGCGTCTGTGGCGGCGTTGCGTAATATTGTGCGAAGCTCGCCGGGTCGCCGTTGCCAGCGAGCCGCTCGCTGCGTGCCCGGCCTGATACACACAGAGGGGATGCCGCCGAGCAGCACCAAGGCCACTTACGACCGCACAGTAGCCACAGTACGCGGAACTGTAGCAAGTATCCGTTTGTTGTTATCACGGTAGGTGAGGAAGATGGTTCAGATGGTTCAAATGGCTCTGAGCACTACGCGACTTAACTTCTGAGGTCATCAGTCGCCTAGAACTTCCAACTACTTAAACCTAACTTACCTAAGCACATCACACATATCCATGCCCGAGGAAGGATTCGAACTTGCGACCGTAGCGGTCGCTCGGCTCCAGACTGTAGCGCCTAGAACCGCTCGGCCACTCCGGCCGGCAGGTGAGGAAGAGCCCACACGCAATGGAAATATCTTAGACCTTGTAGCTACAAAGAGGCCGGACTATATCGACATTGTCGGTACTGAAATGGGGATTAGCGATCAATATCATTATCACAACAATGATTACGAAGACTAGGAGAGTGTTTTCGCTAGTATAGCCGATAAGCAGCCACTAGTATCTCACTTAAGTAGTGTATTGACATCACTTAGTAGTTCCAGTAAGATGGATGTAGACAAATTAAGAGCAAGGTTTAAGTGCCGGCCGGGGTGGCCGAGCGGTTCTAGGCGCTACAGTCTGGAACCGTGCGACCGCTACGGGGACTGATGACCTCAGATGTTTAGGCCCATAGTGCTCAGAGCCATTTGAACCATCTTAACTCATGAAAACCTGATAAATTTTGACGTAAACAGCGCTATGCCATTGCCCTGTGAAATCAATCTGAACCTGTCCGTGAAAAATATATTGAAAAATTCTTACGTCGTGATGGTGTCGCCGCATAACGCTGTCTATATATCTGCTCGTAAATGGCACAGCTTAGTGCAGTGCTGGCCTATCTACTAATACTGGATAACATCTGTCTGAGATCTGAATTACTAGAAAAACTGACTTTACTTAGTGACAGCCGCACAGCCGGTCGTCTGATTACTAAAGAACACATGACTGTGATGTAACAAAAATTCTGGAATATTTTAATTTAGATAAATGACTGGATAAGGACTGGCAATAACTTAAGGGGAAATTATACATTTATGGTTGACTGGTTCAAAATGGTTCAAATGGCTCTGAGCACTATGGGACTCAACTGCTGAGGTCATTAGTCCCCTAGAACTTAGAACTAGTTAAACCTAACTAACCTAAGGACATCACAAATATCCATGCCCGAGGCAGGATTCGAACCTGCGACCGTAGCGGTCTTGCGGTTCCAGACTACAGCGCCTTTAACCGCACGGCCACTTCGGCCGGCAGTTGGCTGGTAAAAGCAATTATATTCAGGAAATTTTTTACGTTACTGATAAAGATCTACAATCCATTATACGGGAAAATTGAGTATATTACAAATCTGGGTCAACTGGTGCTGGCTAATCACAAAAGAAAAGATTGAAACAAATTCATATTAACAGCTCAGACAAGTAACTTAACTACGCGCATGCCAATCAAAATAATAAAATTTACTTTGCAATAGGTGGTTGACTTAATTACACTGTTGATTTTTCATTATATTAACAATTATTCATTTGTTCATTATCATCTCGTTCTATGGTATCATTTAGCTCTGCGACTGATCACAATTGTTATTCAGTTCCATATAATAAAATTTTACAGTTTGTTCTGCACTGTGACTTTAACAACTATTAACTATAAACTGCGCTGTCCCAGCGACAGACTACAACTACACTGTAGTAGCGAGCCAGTGTTGCCAACTCTAAAAAACCCGAGTCGCTAGATTCAATATCAAAAGTCGCTAGAGAGTCGCTAAAACTGATTTTACTAGGGTGTACTGAAAATTTCGTGCTGTGAATGGTGCAATAAGCCGGTGGGGGGGGGGGGGGGGGAGGGGTAATAAAATATTAATATAAATTGTCTCATACGTCATTGCTATATTGTCTTAATTAAATGATGCATCGCTTGCAACAACATACATATAAAATACGCTAACGTTTAATTAAACATGTTATCATAATTGGCGCAACACATAAATTGTTGTTTCAATCACAGTAGTCAAATATACTAGAAATATACAACTACATTTGTAACAAAAGAAAGCAAGAACTCAAATTAGGTTACAAAATATATACATACCAGTATGTGAGCTATTCATCGTCGTCACGCAGAAGATCGAATAACTCTTCTGTTTCATGCTCTGACAGAACTGTAGTTGATGTAGAGGGTTGAACGACGCTCAAAGGATGATGTTGCCATTCGACTGGTTTTGTCGCAAAAGAATAACTTTTCTTCGTTCCAATTAACTCCAATACGTCTGACGGTATGTCAAAAGATGCACAATCTTTATTTTGTTTCTTCACCTGGTCTCTAAATATGATCAAGGCATTAATTGTCTTTAACGATAACCTGTTACGTTGTTTAGTTTTTATAATGTTCATTGCACTGAATATTCTTTCCACTTCTGCATTTGAATGCGGTAGGCATAGAACAGTCATTGCTAGCTGTGAAATCAAAGAAAAAGGATTCTCCCCTGCGGCATTTTTATACTGCAAAACCTCACTCCAAAATCGAACAGTGTTAGTAGTGTTATTCCACCTAATGAAGTTGATATTATGCCATTCTTGCAGCATACCGTCCATGAAATCGCCACTAAAACCCAATTCTTTGGCTACATCCACTACAGCATTTTTTTATTCACTTTTAGTGTTTCTTCAACATTCAGCATTGACTTTTTTTAGGATCGTTACGTTACTTGGCAGTCTTTGTTGAATTTCTTTTATGAGTTTCAGACTAAACTGAAAGCATCTCTTCTTCAAATAAACTTTATTTTCTTCAGACAAACTTGACTCAGACAATTTCTGTTCAAACATAATGCCAAGGTTCGGATTTGCGTACATACATTCGCTTGGAACTGGTGTCGTCAACAAATCAATTGTGGTCATTGTCTTCTCCTTCAAAAGCTTTTATTGCTATTTGTACGTCTTCTAAAGCATGTTTAAGGTAAAACATGTAAAAATGATTTGAGTCGTCACAATACATCTTGTACAAAAGATTGCCAGTGTAACAATTGTCTTGAACCATGGCAAGTGAAAAATGTAGCTTTAGTTCTTCCCACTGCTCCAGAATTCTTCGTATTGCTGGTTCAATTGAAAGCCAACGTGTTGCACAGATCTTCAAAATTTTTAGTGGCTGTTGTCCACAATTTATAGCCTCATAAAACTTTTTATATTCCTCTTGTCTTTTGGCTGAAATGGAGAACCAATTGTAGGTTTTGCGTACAAGAGACTCTGTGTTTCTAGGTATGGTATTCAGTGAGGCGTGCGAAACTGCAAGCTGAAGAGAGTGACAAATGTAACGGATCAATACCAAATGCTTCAAACCACATTCTCTCTCGAGTTGTTCGAAAAGCCCATTGTTTATTCCAACCATTGCAGAAGTATTATCTGTGCCAGTTCCTACCATATTAGCGACTGGAAGTTTGAGATCTTTCAAAGAATTCACAAGGACAGCAGCCAGATTACTTGCATCTGCAGTTTCTACTACAGCGAGTTTGAGAAATGCTGATCTAATAGTTTGGTTGTTTACACCATAGTACCGTATAACGACACCTAGCATTTTAGATATTGATACATCTGTGGATTCATCTACTCGTACACTGTATTTTTGGTTGCCTATATCTTCAACCAATGATTGTGTAAAATATGGAGTCAAAACTTCAGTTCTAATGTTAGTGCACTTTGTACGATGTAATTGCATGTTTTTAGCGCCCTCATCACCGGAAAACACCTTCTTGCACAGTATTCCTAAATGATCTACAGCTAAAATAGAACAATGTTCAGCAATAAATAAAGAAAGGGCGCCTTCCGCTCTGCTTGCTATTCTAACTGTAGTTTTCGGAATAATTTTCACAGATAAGGTGGATTGTGTTTTTTTAAATCAATTTTTTGTTTATGCTTAATAATTTTCGAATGCTTTCTAATATCACACAATTTAGCATAAAACTCTGTTGCACATACTTGACATCTTGCCTTGGATAAGTCTCCAACGACTAGTTTCAGCCACCCATTGAATTCAGGTTCTGCTTCCCACGCATCCCGATATTTTTGAGCGTACTGCTTCTTCTTCTGCGGTAAGTCCATTATGTAAGCCACCACAACATAAGTTTCACCAATTTATAATCACTGAAAATACATTAAAACTCAGCCGAACTAGAGATCATGAAACAATCTACTCACTCGGTAACTCGATATCTGTCCTATTGTTCATTGTTTAAAACGTAATAATGTCTGAGATACCCCCACCGAATTGTTCTTGCGTTAACACTGTGCATGTGGTAATAATTTGACCGCGAGTTAACATTTCGAAATATTAGAGGTTGCTGGACAGAGATGTATTTTATTATACTTAATATTACGTATGTTTTTTTTCAATTCGAAAAATAAAGGGAGTTAAAAAGTTGAAGAATTATAGATCGATACGCTACCGACGATAACAGGGTGGTGGGTAATGAAAATGAATTGTTCTATAGTCAAGGTATTCTTACTCTGTAGCCAATTCCCACATTCAGGTTTACTAAATGCTGAACAATGCTACATGATCTGTTAAGAACTTAATTTAACTTAGTAAATCTGGAACAAAGTCAGTGTAGCACCCATTCTATAGTTAAAATCTTAGTTTTGTTAATGAAAATACTGGCCAAAAATAGTTCTGATTTGTACTTCAAAAGTCGTCAGTACTCCAAAAGTCGCCAGATAAGTCACTAAATAATTTTTGTCGCTAAAAAGTTTTTTTTTTTTCGCTAAGACGAAGGCAAAAGTCGCCATTTCTAGTGACAAAGTCGCTAAATTGGCAACACTGCAGCGAGCGACTGCAACTGCGGCAGAGACTGCTCTGACCTGCGACTCTATTGCAGCTCTCTTTTAACAGGGGCAAAGATATTTTATGTCTCAGGCATCGCCTGTGAATTGTAATTCTGAATGACAAAGAGAAGCAAACCCGTATCTGAATGGCTGGACGGCAATTTGAACCGTCACATTCCTCAATACGAGTTCAGCGTCTTACTGCTTAGACACCTCGCTCGATCATTTTGGAATAGAGCTTCTACTTTACACATGGGAATGTAGTCCATAATTTGCTTGCAGATTTTGTTTTAGGTAACGATACAGGATGTGTCAGACGTTACTAAACTTTCATTCGCAAATTTCACACAGAATGGTGAGCAGAGACACTCAGTGTCGCCTTCAAGTTGGTTCAACCAATTATTCAACCCAAGCAGGCGTTCGATCCTGCCTAAGTCTCACTCTATGAAGCATGTGGTTGTCCCGTCGTGCAGTTGCGACTTTTGTGTGCCGTCTTATCTTTTTGTAGGAAACTTTGTAAATCACACATTTCTCACAGTCGCGAAGAAAACACGAGACGTTCGTCTTCACTGCCCACCCTTCTGAGCTGTTGACACAAATAGAAATAAAAGCTGAAGTGATCAAAAGAGTAGCCTTACGAAATTCGTGGACCTGTAGAAAATACTGCTTCGCGCAAATGTAATAATTTAATTTGAATTAATTGGAATAAAAGATAAAGTACAGAGACGGTAGAGTGACTTCTAGTGTCGACAAACAAAAAGTAAAGAAATTATTATTCTGTGCAATGTGTTAAGACTTCTTGTTTGTTGTGTTCATGTTTCGACCATTTCAAAAATGGTTCATATGGCTCTGAGCACTATGGGACTTAACTTCTGAGGTCATCAGTCCCCTAGAAGTTAGAACTACTTAAACCTAACTATCCTAAGGACATCACACACACCCATGCCCGAGGCAGGATTCGAACCTGTTACCTTAGCGGTCACGCGGTTTCGACCATTTCATTGGCTTTCGTCGCCTTGGCTATACACTGTCCAGTCACATTAATGTGACCACCTGACAAATGCCTGAATAACCACATTTTGCACACCGGACCACTGCGAGGCGTGAAGGACGAGAGTCAGTGTGATTATGGAAGTTACCTACAGGAATGCGGAGCCATGACGACTTCAGTGCCATTGCCAGCTGGGCTAGGTTCCTCGACTGAGCATCCATGGCGCGAACAGACCGATCGCGTTGGTCCCACAGATTCTCGACTGGGTTTAAATCGGTGGAATTTGGTGGCCAGGGGAGTATGATGAATGCCTCATGGTGATCGTCAAACGAAGCACGGACACGGCGAGTTGCACTGACCTGGTGTTAGATGCCATAGTGCCGAGGAAAAACAAACTGCATATAACGGTGGATATGGTCCCCAAGGATGGATTCTGAAACTTCCCCATGAAAAATTATGAATGACTGTGCTGGTAAACTTCTACGTTATTTGATTTTCAAACAGCTGAGCAAAACTCAACGTACACAAACAGTTTTCTCTTTACTTATTCTGATCGTCACTAAACTTACACACAATATTTTTAGCGCAACGCAATCTGACTTTCAATAGTCCCTATAAAATAATGGCCCTGACTAACAATAACCTATACCTTTCATTAATAACTTACCTCACAAAAATCTTCGTTACTCCAACTACTGCAATACAGCGAGCGCCAATACTGCCAGCTAAATAAAAGACTCTAACTGCTGAAGGCACTAACTACTGATAGGCATAGCTAGCAAATGAAAGGTTTTCATAGAGAACAAACAATGTATTTACCTTAATAATATTCAGAAGTCATCATATTAATCTATCAATTCATGTCAACCATCTTTACAAATGACCTTTTTCTGGTGGACACACGTCCAGATCGTCCGCTTACAGTAACCTCTCAAAACTCTGGCATCTCTCTCTCCATATCCACCACTGCTGGTGGCTCACCTCCAACTGCACAACGCTACGCGCTGTCAGGGTTGTGATATCCAGACAGCGCAATTCTCGTACCAACCTCATGAAATTCTCGTATTTTAGTAAAAATTCTCGAACGTTTTGAAAATTTTTTATTCGTAGTACAAAACCTTATTTACAAATGAATAAAACTATGAACAAGAATTTGTAATTATGAAACAAATTCGATGTCTACATCTTCTTCCTGTTTCGTTTTATAAAGAGTGTCCGACGTCATTTTCTCGTACATTTCGTGTGTTGGCTCAAAAGTTACACATGTTCCGTTGTTTCCTGGTCGTTCTTTAATGCATTCAGAGGCAAGAAGTGCTCCATTCAGTGTACTGGTTTGGAGTCTGTTCCTAATTTTGATTTTCATGAGGTTTACCTGAAGCTGAACATGAAACTTTAATAACCTGACAAGTAAGAAATCATATTATTAACTAGTTATTAGCTTCATTGATTTACATACCTTAGAAAAAACTCTTTCGCAGTCTGCATTTGGATGAGGTAAACTCAAAATTGAGAGAGCGAAAACGCTCAATTCCTTAAATTCTTCAGATTCGTTATTTAATATATTCCACATTTCATCCGGTGATTGTTCCTTTTGTAGTGAGTCTGGGAGACAAGCCAAAACCAGAGGGAGGCGCCTCCACTGGTCATCTGTAGTTTGTGCTAAATCGAGATCTGAGGGAGGAATTATACGTGGCAACAGTTCCATTAAAGGCATGAGTGAAGGTGTTGTATCTCGGAAACTTTGTGACAGGGCATTTGTAGGTTTGAGTGCCGCTAGTTTGGACAGCACTTTATCTTCCATATCATACCGTAATTTGATCTGGCACGAAGCTGTCTAATATTTGAGAATTAATAGTTCTCATTAGGTATGCCACACATAAACACACAAATGTATAGAAAACAATAAAACACAAATTATATATGATTTCAGGCAAACGAGGTGTACTCACCACAAGAAAGTTCCTGCATCGATTATAAAAATCCTTGATAAGATCTGGGTGATTCTTTATCTCTGGTTTGCCAACGTTCTTCAGAATTTTCACACCCAAATACAGTTGTGAACCTTCCAGATTATGAACTGCATTTTTTGGGTCAACATCACTGAGATTTTTTCCCATGACATAAGTGCATTTCATGAAATACAAAAGTATTTCTGTATAGAGAGCTCTAATCTTGTCATGAAGGTCAACAATTACTACTGATCTAGACTGGAAATACTCGATGAAAGTAGTAAATTTTGGTAGAATCCACTCTAAGAACATACACTCCTGGAAATGGAAAAAAGAACACATTGACACCGGTGTGTCAGACCCACCATACTTGCTCCGGACACTGCGAGAGGGCTGTACAAGCAATGATCACACGCACGGCACAGCGGACACACCAGGAACCGCGGTGTTGGCCGTCGAATGGCGCTAGCTGCGCAGCATTTGTGCACCGCCGCCGTCAGTGTCAGCCAGTTTGCCGTGGCATATGGAGCTCCATCGCAGTCTTTAACACTGGTAGCATGCCGCGACAGCGTGGACGTGAACCGTATGTGCAGTTGACGGACTTTGAGCGAGGGCGTATAGTGGGCATGCGGGAGGCCGGGTGGACGTACCGCCAAATTGCTCAACACGTGGGGCGTGAGGTCTCCACAGTACATCGATGTTGTCGCCAGTGGTCGGCGGAAGGTGCACGTGCCCGTCGACCTGGGACCGGACCGCAGCGACGCACGGATGCACGCCAAGACCGTAGGATCCTACGCAGTGCCGTAGGGGACCGCACCGCCACTTCCCAGCAAATTAGGGACACTGTTGCTCTTGGGGTATCGGCGAGGACCATTCGCAACCGTCTCCATGAAGCTGGGCTACGGTCCCGCACACCGTTAGGCCGTCTTCCGCTCACGCCCCAACATCGTGCAGCCCGCCTCCAGTGATGTCGCGACAGGCGTGAATGGAGGGACGAATGGAGACGTGTCGTCTTCAGCGATGAGAGTCGCTTCTGCCTTGGTGCCAATGATGGTCGTATGCGTGTTTGGCGCCGTGCAGGTGAGCGCCACAATCAGGACTGCATACGACCGAGGCACACAGGGCCAACACCCAGCATCATGGTGTGGGGAGCGATCTCCTACACTGGCCGTACACCACTGGTGATCGTCGAGGGGACACTGAATAGTGCACGGTACATCCAAACCGTCATCGAACCCATCGTTCTACCATTCCTAGACCGGCAAGGGAACTTGCTGTTCCAACAGGACAATGCACGTCCGCATGTATCCCGTGCCACCCAACGTGCTCTAGAAGGTGTAAGTCAACTACCCTGGCCAGCAAGATCTCCGGATCTGTCCCCTATTGAGCATGTTTGGGACTGGATGAAGCGTCGTCTCACGCGGTCTGCACGTCCAGCACGAACGCTGGTCCAACTGAGGTGCCAGGTGGAAATGGCATGGCAAGCCGTTCCACAGGACTACATCCAGCATCTCTACGATCGTCTCCATGGGAGAATAGCAGCCTGCATTGCTGCGAAAGGTGGATATACACTGTACTAGTGCCGACATTGTGCATGCTCTGTTGCCTGTGTCTATGTGCCTGTGGTTCTGTCAGTGTGATCATGTGATGTATCTGACCCCAGGAATGTGTCAATAAAGTTTCCCCTTCCTGGGACAATGAATTCACTGTGTTCTTATTTCAATTTCCAGGAGTGTATAATACATTTTTGCAAGGGAGTCATGTAAACAGTTAAAAATTTGCTCAGCACTTAGAACTCGCTCAGGAAGCCATTTTTGGTTAAAAAACAGCATTAGAGCATCCCAGTTTTCCAGCACTGTCCTAACAACCGCGATCATTGACAGCCAACGTGTCTGTGAAGGATGTAGTAATTTGTGTGGTTCCAAGTTTAAAAATACCTGGAATAAAATATAATGTTTAGCCTAGTTCCACACGATCGGACGTAAAATAAAGTCTATGAGATATAAAATGCTACAATACCTGAAATTTCTTGAACTCTGCCTGCCTCTTCGCACTGAGTTTGAAAAAACCATAAATATTCCTCGCGAGGTCCTCACAAGCTCTTGGAAGGTTCTTGCACGCCTCGCTTGAGCATAAAAGCACCGAATGACAAACACACTTCATTACAAAAATTCCCGGGCAGCTATCTCGGAATCTGCTTGCTACAGAATTACGAACTCCCATCATAGTATTGCAACCATCTGCTCCAAAGCCAATAATATTGGCAAATGGAATGTTATGCTGTTGAAACGTTTTTACTACACCATTGTAGAGATTTTCTGCAGTAGAAGCTTTCTCAACATTTAAGTATCCATCTTCATAAACTTTATATAGCTCCCAAAACTTACTTTCAATACAAGCTGTAAAAGGAGAAGTGATACAAAGTGGTAACTCAACAGGAAAATTTATTTTAGAATAAATTTGGTTATTCTTTCAAAACTAGCTCTTATTATTACTCACCTGAATCTTTGTCATAAAAGCGGATCGGCACGCAGGAATTTTTCACAGTTCCGATATCGGTGGACTCGTCCGTCATTATGCTAAATTTGGCGTGTTGTAATTTTTTCGCCAACACTTCTTTGTGTGACGTCCCAATAACATTATAAACAACGGCACGTGCTTTGTGCCGTTTAAGAGTCATTGCCCTTGCAATATCCGAGTCTGGAAAAATATCTTTTAACAAATCGGATAAATGGTCAGCAGCTAAAAATGCCACATTATGTTCTGCTAAGAATGTTGATAATTTGATTTCAGCTTCAGCAACCTTCCTCTTAACTGGTTGTGCGTTTGTGACAAATAGAGCAACTGAAGGCTGTCTCACGGTAGCAGACTGCACCATGTTTAGGTGCTTCTTACTTCTGGAATGGTTTTTAATATTCTGGATTTCGGAAACCATGCTGGTATTGCAATATCTGCATCGCGCCCTGAGCGGATCACTATCGCGCACCAGCCAATTACATAAACCTGGTATATGTAGCCACTCATCACGAAATTTTTGCTGTCGATGGACAGGTCGTTCTGTCATCGAGATTTCACCTCTTTTTAGACGTTTTTTCTCCGGCGTGCACGAAAGTTTCGTGCTTCTGTTTTCATATTCGCTGTCACTTCCCATTTTTCCACTCACAGTAACACACAGTAACCCGAAACACTTACAAAAAGAAACTACACAGTAAATGAATTCAGCTAAACGTACTCGTAATGACTATGCGCGAAATACGCATTGTTAAGAGTATCGTTGGTTGAAGACGAAACAATACCGTCTGATGATATGTCTTTCGTTTGTACTTAACAATTCCACAGTATTGTAGGGTAATTAGGTCTACTGTTAATTGCATTCCAATAATATTCGATTAAAGTTCCATTTAGTGCTTTGAGATTCTTTGGCCGCTCTATTTCTGAAACTTAACAATTCGAACTGAGTGAAATATGTCATGCAAAGCAAAGTGATTCTTTATTGTTAGCTTATTTAATTTATTTTCCAGGGCCAGGCTTTGAACTAAGCCTCATTCTCGACTTTAATCGTTTTGTCATGTCGGTAGTTTGGCGCTCTCTCTCCTGCCTGAAATTTGTTGATTGACAGTGACTGCATGGATTCGTAACAGTTTCCAATCATTTTTTAAATATAACAGATGAATTGATTATTTTCCAAACAAATGTGTATAATGTATATTTGGTAAAAAATTTGGACCCGCCTCCATAGCCACACGACTTGGTGTGGTGTCACGAGCCAAGAGCCCGCAACTACTAAGGTTCGAGTTCCCCCGTGGGCATGTATGTTTCTGTGATGTCTGTAGACTAAGTTAGGATAGGATAGGGTAGAGTAAGTCGTCTTTAACGACTCCAGTTATCGATCGGATTAAACGCTAAAAAAAAAAAAGTTTTAGGCAGAATTCTCGTATGTTCGTGTACGATATTCACTTTTGCCTCGTACATCGTACAAATGACGAAATTCTCGTATGCGTACGAGAATTCTCGTACATATCACAACCCTGAGCGCTGTTCACATCCAACTGCCCAACACTACAATAGCGAATATTCCAACAATGCCCACCAGGCACAGACTGCACACAGCACAGTCAGTGATTTTCATACAGAGCGCTACGTGGAGTTACCAACATAAAAACCTAAACAATCTACTTACATTGCCCCCATGCTCCCCACAAAAAATTTTAAAAAATTGTTTTGGTAGTGCCCAATACTGATTTGAAAATTTTTTTCGTAACTACAATAACAAAGATATCAAATGCACGCACTTATTGATACACTGTTGGTCAAAAGCAAAAATTGTCCTCACAGTCCATAAAGACACTCCCGATCATTCATCACAGTAGTAATTGCAGTTTTTTTTTTTTTTTTTTTGCACAAAGTCTGAGCAGTAAAAGAAAATGCACACAGAAGTAGTGGATTTCCATGCAGTCTTGAAGAAGTAATTTTGTCCTTCCAACGGAAAGACAATGCTGACTCTTGACATGCAGACAGGTAAGGGGCCACAACGGAGCAAACCCACAGCAGAATCAGTCGAAGTTTTGAAGAATATTGTTAGGTAGGTCATGACAGAGCAGACCCACAGTATTTCTTGTAGAGATGATGCTATTAGTGGGCCACCAGAGGTGCAGATCCACTGCAGTTCTTTTAGAGATGATAGCATAGGTGGGCCAGAAAGGTGTAGACCCACTGTAGTCCTCGTGGAGATAATGGTATTGGTGGGTCACCAAAGGTGCAGACCCACTGTAGTCTTTGTAGAGATGGCTAGCAGCCATCTGTTGCAACTGTGAGGGTGCACAATCGCCATTGAAGAGTCTTGTGAATAATATAGCAAGTCCATGAACCACTGCTTGTGCACTCACAAAATTATTTTTTGAAATGTCCTTAAAACCAGCAGTGCTGTTAACCAGTCCCTTGCTGAATTATCAACATACGTGCGAGCACTAACGGTCATCTTTTTTAACTTCTCACATATTGTGCATATTCTATGACCAACAGAAACGTGTGCAGTGAAATGAAACTTAAATCGAAGAACTGGTGTCTATACAATTTTATGACATGAGAATACATTTATAAAGGTACAGAAAACATCATTAATGAATATAATAATAAAGATAACATTTGTAGTAATACAGGCTTTACAAAATAATAGAAATAAGCATATTCATCAGTGTTACAGTAATTATGACATAACTAAATATATAGAATATTCAAACATTAATTTAACATATGATCATTAAAGGAAAACATAACAGAGTAAATAATATCGAAACATTTTTCCAAATTATTTGAGAATAACAGTATTCCTCATCATAGTGAATGTAGATTAGTGTTAGAAAAATTCTACAACATAACTCTTATCAAATAAACATACAAAGACAGGAAGAACACAAATACACAAGGGTACACTAAAACAGAGCGGAATAACACAAAAGGAAAGGACAGGGTTTGTTTTCAGTGTAACATTTGGTACTGCAGTCCAACCCAAAACTTCATTCTATAGATCTTTCCTCTTATTTCAACATTTGTTCCCGCAAAAGAAATCCTATCTAGGCATGCTTTCTGTATTTACATGTTCACATATTTCTTACCTCATTATTTATTTTCCATTATATTACCTCATCATTTGTTTCCAAGGATATCCTACCTAAACCTGTTGTCCCTAAACCTTACTGTTTTGTTCATATCCTCTTTCAAAATAATTATTCTTCATTGTACACTACTTTTTGGCCAAACCTTTTTCTTATAGCTTCTCAATGCATTTCTTCCAATCCATCACAACTCATTCTCTTATATAGCCTACCCCCTCTTAAGCTAATTTAAATCTAACGAGGCAGTGCAGCAGCACAAAACAATTAACACAAACAGCAATGACAAAAATGCAAACTGGCGAAGCAAGCATCAGTATATCTAAAGTAACAAAGCAAATGCAACATTACCACTAATACGAGCCAATGTGCAGCAACAAGAAAAATATCAGTATTAAAACTGGCTTAGCAGAATGATACAAAGTGAAATACAGAAGGACTACACCTGGCAAAAAGCAGCAGCAAATGTAATAATTTATACCTAAACATGACAAAGCTTAAGCAGAAAAAATATTACACTAAAGATAGGAAATGTCTAAAACCTAGGTCACATCTTAACACTAGAGTGATGCATCACAATAAGTTACTCTACCAAACAAGTTACCAAATCATTGAAAAAAATTATGTATGCAATTCCTGTGAAGGGAAATGTCTATTTGTGCTCCCTTTTTTAAGAAAATAGGTCATAATATTACTATTTAATGAATCTGTAGACAGACAATATATATTAGTACATCTGTTAAATTTTATTTTAACCAGTGCTGCAGTGCAGCTAGAGACTAGATATGAAACAAAATAGACATATATATATATATATATATATATATATATATATATATATATATATATATATATATATATATAAAGCAAGGCATGAAATGTCATTCACTAGCCCTATGGCAGTAAAATATCTCTCAACTAGAAAGACAGTAGATGTAAAATATTTATCATCATTTAATTAGGCTTTCAGTAAATATCAGAAATTACGAGCTCCAAAGTGTAATCATATGTCTTCAAGTATGACCGTGTCGTATTTGCGGTGCTTTCTACAAAGAAATGTCAACAGCGAGGTTAATGGCCTCTTTTTTATCCACCTGTGCCTCTGGAAGGCCCACATTTATGGCTTTTTTTTAGGGAACTTTCACGCAACTGGTCGCCCACAGCGCACTATGTCAAGGTCAACTACCTTCCTTACCGACAGCAGTTTCCACTACAGTGACAGTTTGATACCAATAAAATTTCACAGGTCGAAAAATTACAGTAGAAGTGTGTAGAAACAAAATCTCATATATAATAGTGTCCAAAATTTCTGTTACTTTAGTGGTACTCACATTCACGCACGCACTCACCCTTCATAATGATTACAACCTCACCTCGATGTCACAATACACATCGTCGTCGCAATAATGTCATAACACCTCAGTCAAATCTCAAAAACGTCGTAGCTTTCTTCAATAATCTCAAAATCACTAAAAATGCACTCTGCTCGTTTCAATAAAGTCATCTACCTCAAATGTACTTAAAAAATAATGATTCAATACCAAATACATCATTCAAAGCTCTCATAGTATCACAATGGTTCCGAAAAAATTTGAACAGTTTACAAAGAACAGACAAAATACAATTTTGTAAATGTTAAGTTATCCAACTGTGTAATTGCGTAAACACGTGTCATTGATGTAGTAAAAAAGTGTTTGTTCTCTGTTAAATAATCAGATAGTTGTGTAATTCTGTGTTCGAGTAATATGGTACCGATGTGTAAAGTTGTATAAGCAAATACGATATTAGCGAGGGCTCCTAGAGTTTGCCACATGCTTAGTACACAAAGTAAACGTGTACCCCCTGAGGATTAATGTAATTATACCCTCAGGCGTTACAGATCACAGCAATGGAATGAAATGTATCACCGAAAACCTTCTTTGTATCTTTGTAATTCAAAAATCTTTAAAACTGTTTTAAGTACAAAACTTAATCACTCAAATGCGTGTCCTGTAGCGCTAAACTGTGCATCTTCTGGTAAGATGCTTTCTGTCATTACTTAACGGTAAAAATGTGCAAAGTGTCGTAATTATCGTCCTCCGTAAGCAAAGTTCTGCAAAAGTCAATGTACTTACCTTGTCATAAACAAAAGTGAAATTCTATGCATATAGATATCGTAGTTATTACGTACATTACCGTGACCAAGAAAGTACTGTACTGTAATGTATTGTTGTGTAACGTAAAATACCTATCTCACTGTAGCTAACCACAAAAGTTTTTACTAAAACAAGTTTTACTTTCCAGAACAATACAGAAAAACTGTGCAGATACAAAACAGATACAGAACAAAAGCAACAATGTAAATTGTGTCACTCATTAGTAGCATCATGATATAATCGTGTAGCTATCAAACAAAGCAAATACTAAGTCATCTGTAATCTCACAGAAAGTACTTCAAATCCAGAATGTATTTTAAGTAAACCAAAATGTTGCATTAAAATGTCATTAGCAGTACATGTTCCAAATATATAATCCTTATAGTCGTTATGTAGTCGTGCAACTAACAAGCAAGAATGTACACACAATAACACTGTGTCGTCTGTTCACTACAAAAATGCAATCGTAATTACTGTCTGAATAAGTTCCCTAGGTTCTTGCCTGGATAGTTGACTTCAAAACATTGTTGCATGTTAACAGTTTCTAAGTGTGACAAAGCGTACTAGTAACGTGAAGTGAAAAATTTTATGGCAAAGACAAAGTTAAAAAGCAGATTATCTGTCAATAAACAGGTTTACATGTGAAATGTGGTGTAAACCTTTACTCTTCCTAGTACACAGAGTTTCAGCGTCAACGCAATTATCATGTGGTATATGTTGGATTCTGTAAGGTCTATTGTAATCAGAAAGAATTTGTGACTCAAGTGTTTCGTCTTATGTGAGCTTTAATGAGAACGTTCTGACCAATATATAGTTTCTTTGCACTTGCTTTAGCATGTAGTTTTCCCCTTTTGTCTGCAGCAGAATTTATATTTTTGATAGTCAAATCAATTATGTCTTTGTGTCGAAGTTTACGCGTATTCGGAAAAGGTACAAGCTCTCTGATTCCGTTTGGTGGTTCTTCATTCTTCAGTACAAGAATAGGTGGTAAAGCAGTGGTGTCATGAGGCGTTTCATTGAGCACGTTTTGAAATAAGTGTAAATCTATGTCCCAATATTGATGCTTTCTGTGATGATAAAGTCTGTTCAGACAGGTTACAATGTGGTGAGTACAATGAATAAAAACAGGTTTGATTTTATTATTCCGAAGCATGCGTGACCAAACAGCAGATCTGAATTGCAGTCCATTATCTGAAATGACTTTAGCAACATGTCCAACTTCACGTAAGAAATTTTTAACAAAGGCGTTGGATACAGACGGTGCAGTGACTTTACGCAACGGTGTGAAAGAAACAAATTTTGAAGGAAGTTCGACAGCGACTAGAACTTACGAAAATCCATTCCATGTTCTGACAGGGGGTCCCAAGAGATCAACAGCAGCAAATTCTTTTAATTTGGAAGGAATGATAGGAAACAATGGAGCGCGATGTGAGATGGTAGATGGTTTGGCCTTTTGGCAAAGTTTACATATAGACAAAACTCTCCAAATTCTCTTTTCCATATTGTTAAAATAACAAGTCGTCCGAAGAATATGATAACATTTTCGTGGACCAAAATGTGTGTAGCTCAAATGAATGTACCAAATGAGCTTATTAACAAAATCGTCAGGAATGCAAAGTACCCATAGCTTGTCATCAACAGTGCCATGTTTGAAGATTATGTTGTTTCTAACCAGATAATAATGCTGAATCTGTGTGTGTGTCTTTTCATGCCATTTACTTTTAATGTCTTTCCAAATCGAATCTTTATCTTGTTCATGAGCAATGTCCTTTAAAGATGTGGTGATTAAGTTTTCAAAGGCGAATTTCTGAATGTAAAGAATACTGAAATTTTTCTCGAGGTTGCCTTCTGTGTTACTGTTCTCAAGCCCAGCCGGTGCACGTGACAGTGCGTCCGTAACAATGTTCTCCTTGCCAGGAATGTAGACTATTGTGAAGGGGAATACTTGCAAAAACAATGCCCAACGTTTTAACCTGTCACGATTTAATTTTGAAGACATAGGAAATTGTAATGCACGATAATCACTATATACTTTTACGTGTTTACCGGAAAGAAAGAAACGGAATTTGTTAAATGCCCAAACGATAGATAAAGCTTCTAATTAAGTGATGGAATAATTATTTTCAGATTTTGTTAGCACGCGGCTAGCAGAAGCAATGGTTGCCTGAACAGTAGTGTCATTTTCTATGGCTTCTTGAAATAAATGGGCACCAACACCAACTTTAGAAGAATCTGTGCTAAGGCAGAAATCTTGTGACAGATCTGGATGAGCTAGTTTTGGCGCGTTAAGTAATGCTTCTTTCAAAGAATTGAATTACAACTGTGCCTGTTCGTCCCAATTCCAAATAGTATTTTTTTCCAGTGAGAGAACAAAGTTTTGGTGTAACTAGAATTTGCATATTCAGAAAACGACGGTAAAAATTTACGAGACCTAGAAAACTGCGGACTTGTTTTTTTGTGGATGGAATTAGAGTGGCTCTGATTGCTTCTAACTTTTCATGATCTGGCTGAATGCCTTCAGAAGAAATAATGTGTCCCAAAAACTTCACCTTTGACCTACCGAATTCAGGCTTTTCAAAGTTAACTGTAATTCCAGATTCTGCAAAAATACGTAACACACTGTTGAGGATGCGATTATGTTGTTCCCATGAGGCTTCTGCTATTAGAATATCGTACACATATAAGGTGTTATGACGTTTTAAGAACTCAGGTAATATGGAATTTAGCCCAGGAATGAATGCTGCTGAAGAAATGTTTAAACCAAAAGGAAGTTTCCGAAATTGATAACAAACGCCGAAACAAAGAAAAGCTGTGTATTTTCTACATTCTGGATGAAGTTCGATCTGATAAAAGCTGGATCTGAGATCAATAGACGACAACACTTTGACACCATTAAAATTTTGAAGAAGTTATTCCAGCGTTTACGGCCTGTCTGTTTCAGGAATGATGATAGTATTGATTTGTCTCGAATCTAAGATAAGCCTGATCGATCCATTTTTATTCTCAACATGTAATGGATTGTTGTGTGAGCTTACTGCGGGCTCCATAACGCCCTCGTCGAGCATAGATTGTATTTCTGTTCTAACACGGTCCCTATAAAGTACCGGAATTACGTATGGTCTAACACAAAATTTAGTACGCTCACGAACACGAAACTGGTATTGAAATCCGTTGATTGTTCCTGTTTTGTGAGTAAAATCTGTAGAATGTGCTTGTAAAATGTCAAAAAGGACCTGCCTATCAGTGTCATTACAGTTCTCAGTTGTTTGAATTTTATTCTGAATTAAGTCATTAGTGTCAAATACGTCGTCGATATCATCCTTGTCAATACTTGCAGAGTGATTGTTAGTGTCAAGTTCCATCGAAAATTCCGAACTGTTGTCAAAGAAGAGGTAAAGCCAATTAATTTCCTCGTCAGGGTTTCAAAGCTATTGACTTACCATCTTTCTCGAAACTTATTTCAGCATCGTGAAAGTTTAAGATTGCTTCGTATTCATTCAAAAAGTCTACTCCAAATATAATTTCTGTTGACAATAATGGAACGATAAGTAAGTTCATAGTGAAACTGTGGCTTTGACAAAAGGATTCTAAGTTGGTTTGTTGGCGTACATCTACACTTTTTCCAATGATTACACCTTGTAATTTAATCTTACGTAACGGAATTGTGGGGCAATTGTTCGATTTGTTGCATTTGCTAAAGGCTGTTTCACTAATTGCTGAAATGGAACTGCCAGAATCAAGTACTGCCGTAAATTTTACGTCATTTACTGTAATGTGAATTACAGGATATGCAATATTGTTCTGTTTTACGCCGTGTTCCTGGAGTAAGATGTCCGTAATGTCTTCCATTTTTACGTAATTAATAGACACGGCAGCTACGTCGTCAGCTTCATAAGTACGTTTTGTGGCTGCCAGCGGTGTGGGTCATTGTCTACTGTCTCTTTGTTGTCACACATCGTTATCGCGATTTGGAGATCTAACCTCTACAATTTCAGCATGTCGAGAGGGCCCTGTCCTGTTTGAATCCCGCCAGTTCTGATTAAATTCTGGTCTGTTGTTAAGATTATATCGTCTGTCGTCATGTCGGTGGTTTCTGAAATTTCTTTCTTGTCGGTCACATGGTGGAGAATTTCTTCCTGAGTCGTAACTGTGTGGTGGGCTGTTCCATATGAAATTGTTCTGTCTCCCTTGATAATAATAGTTCTGGTTCCCATACTGTCTGTTTCTATGATTGTGTCTGTCATTGTCATTACCGTGGAGAAGTGATTTTTCCCTGTAATTATTACTATTCTGCCAACAGTTGTCATACGGGTGGTGTCTGTTTTGATCACGATTTGCACTGTAAGACTAACCTTGCCGTGTCCGGTTATTATTTCTGTCATCGCGGAATTGTGAAGGACGTGACCTGTAATTGTTGTGTTCCTGTTTTCGCGTCCCACGATTGTCAGTGTCAATTTTCAATTCTTGTAACAGTCCCTGAAAAGCTTCGATGTCGTCTTTGCAACGTCCTGCCAAAATAATATGTCGTAAATGTTCAGGAAATTTGATTAAGCAAATCCGAATAAGTTATGAGGGGTTGTATGGGTTTGACAGATGCTGATTCTTATGCAACATGTCTTCAAAATATTTGGCAAGACTGGAAAATTTAGATTGTTCGAAATGTTTCATCATTATGATGCTATGTTTTACGCGATCTTGAGTAGCTTGAGACCAATATGCTGAGAGGAAGGCATGGTAAAATTCTCCTTCACTGTGACAATCGCGAATGATCGAACGCATTCTTACAGCAGGTTCATTTTCCAAGTAGCCACACATAAATTCCAATCCATGCTCTAATGACCAGTTGGCAGGAAAACAATGAGAGAATTGATGAAGCCACGATTGTGGATGAATGTCATTGCCAGAAATCTTAAATGTTTTGAATTTACGTTTAGTAATAAACAACTTATAGTCAAAATCAACATGTCGGCGAGTCGCATAACGGTCATTGTTACGTCGTGTCCATCTCAGAATTCGGTGCACCTTACCAATTTCTTTCATAATTTCCGAAATGCCCTGTGTTATTATTTTGTGGCTTTTCCATATCTGTATGTCCCTCTTCCCGTATTGGAGCGCGAGTATCCTCTGAAATATGTAATTCTTGTATTACTTTTTCCAACTGATCTTGTACTTCCCAAATTTACCTTTTGTGTTGCATATTAGTTTGATTCTGATTTTGTTTGAATCTTCTAGCCGGCCGTCGTGGCCGAGCGCTTCAGTCTGGAACCGCGCGACCGCTACGGTCGCAGGTTCTAATCCTGCCTCGGGCATGGATGTGTGTGATGTCCTTAGGTTAGTTAGATTTAAGTAGTTCTATGTTCTTGGGGACTGATGACCTCAGATATTAAGTCCCATAGTGCTCAGAGCCTTTTGAACCATTTCTTGAATTTTCTAATTTGTTCATACTCTTCTGTGTCAGTAAAGGCTACTGGTCTTATGTTATTCAGATCATCATCTACCTTCGTAGATAAGTTGGTGAACTGATCCGAAAGTTTGGCTACTTTCTCCGATAATGAACTGATTTCCTCAGTGTGTTTTTCTGAACCAAATTTCAGAGTATCCATTTCTGTTGAAAGCGTATCTGCTGTGTCCTTTAAGTTTCCTTGAGTTTTTGCAAGTTGCGTAACCGAATCGGTAGATGCAACTGAGTCAATTGTAGCTTACAAGGTGTCATGATTTTCATGAACAATAGTTTGCAGTTCTTTCATGGCTGCTTCGTGATTGTGTTATGCATTTTCATGACGCGAAAAAATAGGTTTAAAATGCTCACAAAGTTATGTTTTTACGTCATTACAGACTTTTTGACATTTCGATTCGATTTTAAGTAGCTCAGTAGTTAAACCTTTACGTTTTTGTTCAAGCGTTTGCTCAATTGTGTTTAACTCTTGAAGGTTTTGTTCTATTGTGTCTAACTTTTGTAGTTCTTGCTGTGTTCGTTCCTGATTTTGTTCCATTGCGTCTAACTTTTGTAGCTGTTGTTGTGTTCGTTCCTGATTTTGTTCCATTCGTTGCATGAATTACAATGACAATGTATTAGTGTCTGGTAAACTTCTACGTTATTTGATTTTCAAACAGCTGAGCAAAACTCAACGTACTCAAACAGTTTTCTCTTTACTTATTCTGATCATCACTAAACTGACGCACAATATATTTAGCGCAACTCAAATCTGACTTTCACTAATCTCTATAAAAGAATGGCCCTGACTAACAATAACCTATACGTTTCATGAATCACTTACCTCACAAAAATCTTCGTTACTCCAACTACTGCAATCCAGCGAGCGCCAATACTGCCAGCTAAATAAAAGACTCTAACTACTGAAGGCACTAACTACTGATAGTCATAGTTAGCAAATGAAAGATTTTCATAGAGAACAAACAATGTATTTACCTCCATAATTTTCAGAAGTCATTATATTAATCTATCAATTCATGTCAACCATCTTTACAAATGTCCTTTTTCTGGTGGACACACGTCCAGATCGTCCGCTTATAGTAACCTCTCAAAACTCTGGGATCTCTCTCTCCACATCCACCACTGCAGGTGGCTCACCTCCAACTGCACAACGCTACGCGCTGTTCACATCCAACTGCCCAACACTACAATAGCGAATATTCCAACAATGCCCACTAGGCACAGACTGCACACAGCGCAGTCAGTGATTTTCATTCAGAGCGCTACGTGGCGTTACCAACATAAAAACTTAAACAGCCTACTTACAGTGCATACTTTTGTTGATCCATTGTGCCTCCCGCAATGACGAGATCATCCAGGAAATGACCATCGACCTGGTCCTTTTGACGATTTGCTTTCAGATGTTTCACGCCGTACAAGCCAATGGCCTTCTGTCTGATGGAGCATAAAACGTGATTCATCTGGAAAGGACACATGTCGCCAGTTAGTGCACGTCCAGTTGTGGTACTGGCCTCCGTCACCAATGAACTAGGTGCCTGCTGCAGGGGCCACACGCAGCAACGTTCGCAGAACTGTCGTCGAGGAGACAGTGTTTTGTTAGCTTCTCGGTTCTTCTGGGCAGTTGCTTGCTCAGCAGCTGCACGTCCATTCTCCGTACTCACCTCTGCAGCCGTCGTTGATCCCTGTCATCTATGGCTTGTGGTGCACCATAGTTGCATCATAGTTGTCATGCACTCTATACTTAAACCACAGTGAACGTTAACGGTTTACAGAACTTAGCCATTTCGGAAATGCTACCACTCTTGGCCCGAAAGCCAGTGATCATGCACTTTTGAGAATCAGATAAATCGCTACGTTTCCGCATTACGACAACGACTGCACTGTTGTCCACGTCCCCTCGACACGTTTTATAAATCCTCCACTGTTAGTGATGCCCCCTGCCGTCTGTGAGTGGTTATTGCACGTTGACGTCGAACATAGGTGGTGGTCACACTAATGTGACTGGACCGTGTATTTTGAGAATATGATATTATCTCATTTATTTATCCATTCTGTCTTATGACAACTCTTATACGTAGTATTTCTAAATTTACTTATTTGTCTCTTCTCTCAACCTTGCTATTCTTCTCACAAACCTCGTTTCTGTTGTCTAGAACTTCCCTTTTCTTTAAAACTCAGACTTAACTTTGGTACTTCAGAGCACGAGTAGCCATGTTTAGTATAGTTTAATCATTGTCTCTCTGTTCTTACGCATTGTTTAATTTCTCCGAAGTGAGCAGTTACAGAAACTAAAACTTCGTACATTTTTC
Source organism: Schistocerca americana (assembly GCF_021461395.2). Taxonomy (NCBI): domain Eukaryota; kingdom Metazoa; phylum Arthropoda; class Insecta; order Orthoptera; family Acrididae; genus Schistocerca; species Schistocerca americana. The sequence goes on along the minus strand of NC_060119.1, from coordinate 738,862,233 downwards.
CGGCGATTTTTTTCCTGTAATGAAAAGGGGTGTTCTACAAATCTTCTTTGTATTTGTTTTTTCCTACTTGTACTATGTGCCATTTAGTAGATTCTGGTCTTCTAAATACCAGTATTCTGGTGATGTTAGTTCAGATTTCAGGATTTTGCACCATAGCTGCAATGTGGCATTTATGAGCAACTGTTCGTAAGTATCTTCACTGACACTCGTGGCGATTATCGCCTGGTCTTCAACAAATAAAAGTCGCTACATATTTAGTGATGCATGTATCGTATGAGTAGTTCTTAATCTTCTGTATCCATTTCTGGTACCATCGAGCTAAAAACCTTTACAAAGGAAATGTTTCCCTCTGGAGGCTATTTTCTGTTTAAACTGTATCGAAAGAAAACTAAAAGAGAACTGAAGGTAAGCATCTGAGAAACAGATACCAACGTTGCAACTAACAAATCGCAGTGATGATAAGAATGACAATACGAATACATAGAACTATTAAATGGAAAGAGAGAAAGAACAATAAGGGTGTAACGTACAGTCGATGACAGGGTCATCAGAGATGTAGCATCAGAGATGTAGGATGGGGAAGAAAATCAGTCGTGTCATTTTCAGAGGAACCATATACAGGGTGTTACAAAAAGGTACGACCAAACTTTAAGGAAACATTCCTCACACACAAACAAAGAAAAGAGAATCCCTCTGATCAATGGGATTCGAACCCGGGACCCTCGCTACAACTTTCTCACGCTCATCCAACTCACCCACGACTGCCCCACTTTTTAAGTGCTCATAGAGACACTTTTCCTGCGCTCTGGTGGTTCTTGTGTTTCTTTTAATTGACGTTTACGCCCGTTCTGCTAGACAACAGCAAATAGTACGAACTAAATCGGAGTTTTGGTTGGTACCGTAACAACATATAACGTTTGGTACAGATCTGAGTGTCTGACACCTGGAGGTTCGGATTTTAGTCAGGACGGGAATTTGAAGTCCGCTCTTCACCCGTTCAAGCGGAGTTGCTGTAAGCACTGTGCCAGCTCGTTCGGTATACTTGCTCCTGCATTGCGCAAGTGTTAGCTTTCATAATACACGTGTATAGTGTAGGATTTCAACGCACGGCGTGTTTGCCGTTGTGGACATGCGTGTGTGTCAGGTAACTGCTGCTAACTTACAAACCGATTCCTGAGAGGCCACTAGCTCTGCGTCTCAATACGACAGTTAACCACAATGGTACACCGCGAATAACGTTGACCTATACATGCACGGGTTGTCCCAAAATGATATTTACAACTTTGATCACACATATTTTAGAAATGAGGATAGAAAGGTGAGGCTTCCTTCGCAATATTCACACACACACACACACACACACACACACACACACACATACACACACAAAGACACACTTACGAACCTAAAGTTTTTCGTTTTGTTTTTGCAGATTAGTTATTGACGAAATGGCCACCTCCCAGCAGACGATACTTTGTGAGGAATGGTTTATAGATACATTCACGTTCAGCAGAGCTTCCAGACACGTTACGAAGGCACACCGCCATTACGTGGAATCTGCAAGTGTCACGAAGAGAACGGGTTCTGGGCGTCCGAAGGCAAATGATGCTGCTGTGGAACGCTGCGACAGGCATTTCTCTGGAGCCCAACCGAATCAATCCAGCGTCTCGACAATTGCAGCTACCATCAATCACGGTGCACAGTGTGCTACACGAGACACTGAAGCTTCATTCCTATAAGGTGGAGCTGCTGCATACACTTCAACCTGATGACAGGGCAGAGTGCAGAGCATATGCACCTGAGATTCTGAGTCTTATCAACAATGACACAGATTATCTGAAAAAGGTGATGGTTCAAATGGCTCTGAGCACTATGGGACTTAACATCTGAGGTCATCAGTCCCCTAGAACTTAGAACTACTTAAACCTAACTAACTTAAGGACATCATACACATCCATACCCGAGGCAGGATTCGAACCTGCGACCGTAGCGGTCGCGCGGTTCCATACTGAAGAGCCTAGAACCGCTCGGCCACAACGGCCGGCTTGGATCAAAAGTATCGGGACAAAAAGGGTATGTTCATGGACTAAATTTACTTTCATGTGTCCAGGAAGATGAGCCGACGCAATGTGAGGATCTGGAGCTCTGAGAATCCACACGTCAGAATGGAAATTGTGCACGACAGTCCAAAGGTACACGTGTGTTGCATTCTGGTTCATGGACGTGTGGTGGAACACTTTTTCTTTGCAGAGTGTCAACAGCCTCGACTGTTTATCTGGACGTGATGGAATATTTCCGCACGTTAAAGAACTGGAAGGCGACATCATGCTGCAGCAGAACGGAGCCCCTCCCCACTGGACCCGGATCGTTGGGAAGTCTTTGGACGAAATGTTTCCAGGAATCTGGATTGGCATAGGAGAACCCATTTCGTGGTCCCCAAGGTGTCCGAAGATAACCCCATTACATTTTTTTCCCCTTCTGTCTTTGTGAAGGATGCTGTCCACCAGACGCCGGTGTGCGACCTGCAGGACCTGCGAGTTCCCATCAGAGCAGCAGTTGCACACGATGGTGCTGACGATGAACTGTGTTAAAAGGCCATTAAAACTTCACGTGTGTTTGAACATTTTGCATCAAACCACGCATTTCTACCTATCACCGTTTCCGAAACATATGTGATCAAAGTTGCAAAGATTACTTTGAAACATTCTGTATATTTCCTCCAATAAACTGTCGTTTCTGCTCGCTGCATATCGTCGATGATAATGATAATCAAATTCAGAGCTACATAAAGAATCTTGGAGTAATGAATTTCTGTAAGGTTATCCACTTAGACAAGAATATTGAGCAAGGGTGTTCAGTTACAGCACGTCAGACTTACACCTACTTGATTATTTTGCAACTCACAATATAGTTTCTTGCAGAGGGTTCATAGAACCACTCTCAGATTATATATGAAGATAGTAACTGTTCTCGAAAGAACAGATACCATTGATGACCGTGCAGCTTCACTAGAACAAATGATAATTGATTGAAACCCTCCGCTGCCGACAGGTGTTGTTGACATACCTTGATAAGGACAACCACCGAGGACACAGGTGGATATTACGTATGTAGATTGAGGACAGTTGGGAATGTGGGTCTAACGGGAGGCGTGCAAGGGATAAATCCCTGCAGTCGCACTATTTATCAGTGACCTCGGTGGCTCAGATGGATAGAGCGTATGCTATGTAAGCAAGAGGTCCCGCGTTCGAGTCCCGGTTCGGACACATTTTCAGCTGTCTCCATCACGGTATATCAACAACACCTGTCGGCAGCTGAGGGTTTCAATTAATTATCATTCACTCTCAGATTATTTATCGACCGTTCCACTCTTGAATAGAATGTAGGAAAAATGAACGTCTAACTCTTCCCGTTAGGGCTATGATTTCTGTTATTTTATTACGATGGTTATTTCTACCTAAGTATCTGCGATCAAAAAAGTATTCTGGCATTCGTAGAAGAAAGTTGGTGATCGCAGTTTCTTGAAAACTTCTCACGGCAACGAATACCTTTTTTTGAATGATTTCTACTCTTAAGTCGCTTATCATATCTGTGATATTCTCATGTCTATTTTGCGATGGTTAAAATGAGTTGTCCTCTGAATTTTTTGGGATACCCTCTGTCACTCCTATCTGGTAAGGACACCACTAGTGCCGGCCGGGGTAGCCGAGCGGTTCTAGGCGCTTCAGTTTGGAACCGCGGGACCGCAGGTTCGAATCCTGCCTCGGACATGGATGTGTGAGATGTCCTTAGGTTAGTTAGGTTTAAGTAGTTCTAAGTTCTAGGGGCCTGATGACCTCAGAAGTTAAGTCTCATAGTGCTTAGAGCCATTTGAACTATTTGAACTCCACTAGTAAGCAAGGTTGTCATCAACCTGATGGTTGGATTAAATACACAGTGCTTGATTAAACATGGTCCTACTGAAAGTGATGCGTCATTGTCTTCCTCCGTTCTTTGAAATGACTTACCCACCATGTTATAGAGGGACCAACAGTTTATAATAGACGCGGTACAACTGGAAGTCCATACCGCGCAACAATATTGGAGAAGAGGACGGAAAAATCTAGTATAGGGCACCGTTCTTCTGTGTACGCAGCCTCCCTAGTAGATTTGTTGCATCCAGTAAAAGGCAATCTTTGGTTCTCCTTCCCCACATTTTCTGTATAATGGCCACCACTTAAGTTGCTCGTAAGCCATTGAGCTGAATAGACAACCTTTAAATGTGTGTGGTTTATCGTGTTTTCTGCATTCTTCTTTAACAATGTAGATCAAGCACTCGGATTCTCTTGTTTTCCTGTTTACCCAGACACAACGATTAACTTCCATATATTCTTGTGTTCAAACGTACATTATCAGAACATTTTTTTCTTAAATTAAGGCCTCTCTATGACATCAGTACACTTCCTTTAGCGAGTAATACTCTCTTTGCCTGTACTAGTTAGCTTCCGATACCCTCCTTGCCTTCGTTAGTTATGTATCACTGTGTAAGTAGGCTGTTTAGGTTTTTATGTTGGTAATGCCATGTAGCGCTCTATATGAAAATCACTGACTGTGCTGTGTGCAGTCTGTGGCTGGTTTGCATTGTTGGAATTTACTATTGTAGTGTTGGGCAGTTGGCTGTTAACAGCGCGTAGCGTTGCGCAGTTGGAGGTGAGCCGCCAGCAGTGATGGATATGGGGAGTGAGGTGGCGGAGTTTTGAGAGCGGATGATCTGGACGTGTGTCCATCAGAGAGAGTAAATTTGTAAGACAGGATGTCATGAACTGATATATATATATATATATATATAATGATTTTTGAACAGTATTAAGGTAAATACATTGTTTGTTCTCTATCAAAATCTTTCATTTGCTGACTATGCCTATCAGTAGTTAGTGCCTTCTTTTATTTAGGTGGCAGTATTGGCGCTCGCTGTATTGCAGTTGCTTGAGTAACGAAGATTTTTGTGAGGTAAGTGATTCATGAAAGGTATAGGTTATTTTTAGTCAGGGCCATTCTTTTGTAGGCATCATTGAAAGTCAGATTGCGTTGCGCTAAAAATATTGTGTGCCAGTTTAAGCACAGTCATTTATAATTTTTCTAAGGGGACGTTTCAACTGGGCTTCCAACGCAAACTGAATTCTTACACTTCATCTACTTTTATGTTAAGTTTCTCGATAATCTCGTTCCTGCTACTCCTCATTCCTTTCGCCTTTCCTATGTTTACTGTCAGTGTATACTCTGTGCCCATTAGATTGTTCATTCTGCTCATCAGTTTCTGTAGTTCTCCTTCACATTCACAGGGAAAAGCAATGTCAGCAGCTAATCTTATGATTTATATCCTTTCACGTGCCGCTTTTAATTCTGTTCCATAATCTTTATTTCATTTCCGTCGTTTCTTCTTCTATATACTGAATGAACTGTACAGGAGATTGGCTGCATCTAGTCTTCGGTAATTTTTAATCCGAGTGCTTCATGCTTTGTTTACTATTCTTGTTTTCCCTCTTGGTTCCTGTAGATATCGTACGACCATATCGCTCGTGTTTCACAATAAGGAATACCAATTTTCCTGAGAGGTTCGAATATCTTGTACCACTTTACGTTGTCGAATGCTTTATTTTGGTCGACAAATCAGACGACTGTTCTGAAGACCTCTGTTATCTCGTGCAACATCAGGACTGGTTCTATGGTAGCTTCACCCTTCCTAAAGCCAAACTGATAGCCATGTAACAGATCATCTCAATATCCTTTCCCATTCTTCTGAATATTATTACAGGCAGAAATTTGGATTCATGACCTGTCAAACTGACTGTGTGATTGTTATCACGTTTATTTGCTTTCCTTATATTCGGAGTTGTGTTCAGAAAGTCCGATTGTATGGCTTCACGTATGATCATCAAACAAGCAACCCGTTATACAGAATCTGTATTCGAGTACATCGTAGCATCAGGAATTATCAATAGCCTCTGCACCTCTGTGATGCCATTGCCTTGCTCTCAGGATCCCTAAATGAATTATATGGTAAAAATATTAGATTTGTTTTTATAAATCTTGCCCATTCCTAATTCTCAATGATCTTCCGTGACAAGCTAAAATGGCTCTGAGCACTATGGGACTTAACATTTGAGGTCGTCAGTCCCATAGACTTAGAACTACTTAAACCTAACTAACCTAAGGACAACAGACACATCCATGCCCGAGGCAGGATTCGAACCTGTGACCGTAGCAGCAGCGCGGTTCCGGACTGAGGCGCCTAGAACCGCTCGGCCACAATGGCTGGCGACAATCCAAAACTTTCTGCTAGATCGAGGCACGAACTCGGATCCCTGCCTTTCGCGGTCTGTGCGCTACCCTTCCTTTCCCGTGAAAGTAAGTCATGCATAAGTTTTGTATGTTTATTTAACCACCTTCCGGCAAGAGAACGTTGTCTCTCTTCCAACGTCTCCATTTTAGTTGACTAGTGTACCTCTGTACAACTGTAATACTAAGTATGACAGCCAATTTACATCGTCAAGTTTCCTTTGGTACTTCCTTTAGTCCAAATACTTAGGCGATACAAAAGAATATGCCTCATGCGCCTTGTACGTAGTCTCCCTTATACGAACCGTACTAGTGTAGATTTAATATGTGAAGTTTACCTTTTATTCAACTCCCATACAGCTGTTTATGTATTCAGTTCGCTTCCCATCGATTCGAAATTTTACTCGGTGATATTTCATAGAGCTATCAGTTTGTATGTAAATCGTTAATTAGTATGTTAACGGAATAGCCCCAGTTTTAGTTATCTCGCCAGATGAAAGATCCGTTCCTAGAGACTGGAAAGTTGCGCATGTCATACCAATCCATAAGATAAGAAACAGAATTGACCAGCTGAATTGTATACTCACACGAGACATTGATTTGTAGAAGCAATTTGAAACATATGCTATGTTCCATCATTATGCAATAACTCGATGGGAACGATCTTTTACACATGACCAACACGGATTCAAAAAATATCGTTCTTGTGAAACACAACTGTGTCTTTCTCCACGCCAGGTCATGAGTGCTATCGACAGTTGATTTCATATTTGTGGATTTCCCCAAGGCTTTTGACACTGTTTCTCACAAGCGACTTGTAATCCTAATGCATACATATGGAGTATCGTCTCAGCCGTACGACTGGATTCGTGATGTCCTGTCAGAATGTTCACAGTTCGTAGGAGTTGACGGAAAGTTATTTGGTGAAACTGAAGTTGTATCTTGAGTTATCCACCTAAGCGCTATAGACCCTCTGGTTTTCTTAATCTGTGTAAGGGATTTAGGAGACAATATGAGCAACCCTGGCCATGCTGTCATTCACATCATAAGATCAAAACGAGCTGCAAAATTATTTGGACAAGATACGTGCATGGTTCAAAAAGTGGCAAGTGTCCCTAAACAATAAAAGATGTAATTTTCAACATATGAGTGCTCAAAGAATTCCGATAATTTCGGTCTTTAAGGCACTGATAAGAGAAGGATTGATCTGAAAACTTAACGTGTGTGACTTCCTAAAGAGGGAAATCAATTTCTTGCACTGTATTCTTACGAAAGAATGTGTTAGAAAAGATCCAACAAAAGGGGAAGCCATAAGAAATTATCCTGTACCCAAGACATGAAAATAATTGAAAGTCTTTTTAAGCATGTGTCCTATCTATTGCTAATGTGAAAATCATCAAGAATTTAACTTGTGAAAAAGGGCAGCCCATTTTCGTGAATCCAAGAATTTGTTGTAGCATTCATCAGATTAAAGGAGAGTCCGTCAGAAAATGGTCTTATATCATCCAAATTTGAATGAACCTGTAAATATATAAAATTACAACCGGTCACTTTTTTGAAACAGTTATTTATTATTCCATGAACCGGTTTTTGAGCCTTTTCAGGCTCATCTCCAGATGGTTTTCCGGATGTTAGATATCAATTTCAAGCATAATGCTGGGTGATGGCTCAGTGACAAGAAGATGGAGCTTGAGAATTGTTTATCTGTAGATTTGGATCCAGAACTTACTTTTGCACTTACTGCTACAATATGGGCGGCTTTTTTGTTAGTATCCGTCTGCTTCCATTGTGATGGCCGGTCGCTGTGGCCGAGCGGTTCTAGGCGCTTTAGTCCAGAACCACGCTGTTGCTACGGTAGCAGGTTCGAATCCTGCCTTGGGCGTGGATGTGTGTGATGTCCTTAGGTTAGTTAGTTTTAAGTAGTTCTAAGTCTAGGGGACTGATGACCTCAGATATTCAGTCCCATAGTGCTTAGAGCCATTTGAACCATCCATTGTGATGACCAGCTGGTACCACATCACACACTTTTACATAGAATGTAATACTTAACGGATTACTCCCACCAGTTTCCCACAGACATAATATAGGCCATACGCGAGAAACACCGGGTGTACCGTGAATGGCGGGTCACGAGACAATAGGCAACCAAGAACCTGCTAAACCGACAGCACCGCAACACCAGAGGTGCCCACGCTGGCCTTGGCGTCAGGTTCCGTTATGACGTTACGACCAACTTGCAGTGGCGGGATTCGCTGGCGTCACCGAAATCAAGACTGGGATGGGAAAACTGGCACGCTCAGACTCGATGACGGTACAGCAGTTCTTGTGTCGACGCCAGCGAATCCCGCCAGAGGAAGTTGGTCGTGACGTCATAACGGAACCTGACGCCAAGATCAGCGTGTTGGCCGACGTGTTCCCACCCAACTTTCCGCCGGTAGAAGACGTCATCGACGACGAACACGTCCGTCTGGTAGACGACCGACTACTGGTCTTCATGGGTACCAGAGAAGAAGGAGACTTCATAGAAGACATATCTGAAGAAGAAGTACAGTGTCAACGCACCTCGAGCCCAGGAAAGCAGGGGTGTGTGACAACGTTGGTAACGACATACTACGGCAGCTGCCGCCACAAGCTGTTACCAAGTTAACCATGATCTTCAACACCATCACGAGGACCTGCAACTGTCCCTCTGCACGGAAACATGCGGATGTGGTAGCCATTCCTAGGGCTGCTGAAGACAAAAGGTTATCGCAAAACTACCGGCCCATCAGCCTGCTGCTTGCAGTCTCCAAGGTGTTCGGGAAGCTGTACGCCGAGTGACTGTGGCGCCACGTTAGGGATGAAGGCCTGCTCCCTGAAGAGCAGTTCGGCTTCCGCAGAGGCCACTCAACACAGCACCAACTCCTTCGCCTGGTGGAGCATGCGATGATGGCACTGGACCGACGCAAGTACCTTGGGGCGGTACTCCTTGACGTCTCCAGAGCCTTGGACAGCGTGTGGCACGACGGACTCACGTACAACTTGTGGTACATGGGTTACCAGTGTCGGACGCCCACCTGCTCAGATCGTACTTCACTGTACGCTCCGTCCACGTTCGTGGGCAGTTCACAGCACGTCCCATCAGAGCGGAAGTGCCACAGCGGACAGTCTCGGCCCCTTCTGTGCTCCATTTCCACGGCAAACGTCCCTAAGGTACCGAGGGTCGAACTTGCGCTCTACGCGGGTGACACAGCCCTTTGCGCGCGAAGCACGAACGCGCAACTGATGAGACGCGCCGGCAGCTGGCCTGCAACAGTGAGCTGGCAGCATGAACTACCAGACAACGGCCTTGCCGCAGTGGTAACAGCGGTTCCCGTCAGATCACTGAAGTTAAGCGCTGTTGGGCTGGGCTGGCACTTGGATGGGTGACCATCCGGTCTGCCGAGCGCTGTTGGCAAGCGGGGTGCACTCAGCCCTTGTGAGGCAAACTGAGGAGCTACTTGACTGAGAAGTAGAGGCTCCAGTCTCAGAAACTGACCTACGGCCGGGAGAGCGGTGTGCTGACCACATGACCCTCCATATCCGCATCCAGTGACGCCTGTGGGCTGAGGATGAAACGGCGGCCGGTCGGTACCGTTGGGCTTTCATAGCCTGTTCGGGAGGAGTTTTAGTTTTAGCATGAACTACCAAATGGCGGCTCAAATTCAGTGAGGGCTAAAGTCAGGCGGCGATTTTCAGCAGGTAGAAGATTCCGCTAGAGCTGCAGCCGCTGCCGATCATGGGAGGCCCCATAGCTTGGTCCGATATCAGCATGTATCTCGGTGTCAGACTAGACCGACGCCTTAAGTGGAAGCCACACGTCAGCGAGACGAGGATAAAGCGCTAGGAAGAATGCGCGGACTTTACCCCTGTTGAATCCCACGAGGAAGCTGCTTTCACACTGTGCCATCACACCGTACTAACAGGGCAGCAGTGCTGGAGCACGCCACCGTAGTGTGGGGAAAGGTCGTAGTCGTGTAGATCAACACACTGCAGACGATTCAAAATAAAGTGCTGAGACCTGCCGCCCGACTTCAGCGCTGCGTAGGATTGCCGGAATTCCGATGCTAAGAGATCGATTTAAGTAATTTGCTAGAAAATTTTACGCGTCTGGGCGTAATTCCGAAAACTGTCTTGTCAGTGCCCTTGGAAACCAGATGCACAGGGGAACGTCCACGAGATGGCCGGACATACTACGTGAGGAGCTGCGAACAGCCCATGCTAGGAAGAAAAAAAGTCAAGAAAGAATGCAACGAGAAAACATACGACGAAAAGAAGAAACAACATCCCCAAAAAGAAGCAGGAAAAGCAGATCCTGGCGGCACTGGCGACCCAGTGGTCTGTCCTGCGCTCGCTGGCGGCACCTGTGCTGCTACTCCGCCTGCCCCCCGAAGTCATTTCGTTGTCTAGTATCTCATTCCTCTTATTGTCCATTCTAATAGTGGGGTCCCATGCCTTGCTAAGTACACTATGTGATTAAAAGTATTCGGACAAACCCAAAAACACACGTTTTTCATATTAGGTGCATTGTGCTGCTATCTACTGCCAGGTACTCCAAATCAGCGCTCTCAATAGTCACTAGACATCGTGACATCGTGAGAGAGCAGAATGGGGCGCTCCGCTGAACTCACGGACTTCGGACGTGGTCAGGTGATTTGGTGTCACTCGTTTCATATGTCTGTACGCGAGATTTCCACACTCCTAAACATCTCTAGGTCCATTGTTTCCGATGTGATAGTGAAGTAGAAACGTGGACACGTACAGCACAAAAGCGTACAGGCCGACCTCGTCTCTTTTCTGACAGATACCGCCGACAGTTGAAGTGGGTCGTAATGTGTCATAGGCAGACATCTATCTAGATAACCGCACAGGAATTCCAAACTACATCAGGATCCACTGAAAGTACTATGACAGTTGGAGGGGAGGTGAGAAAACTTGGATTTCATGGTCGAGCGGCTGCTCATAAGCCACACATCACGCCGGTAAATAACAAATGACGCCTCGCTTGGTGTAAGGAGCGTAAACATTGGACGATTGAACAGTGGAAAAACGGTGCGTGAAGTGACGAATCACGGTACACAATGTGGTGATCCGATGGCAGAGTGAGTGAATGGCGAACGCCCGGTGAACGTCATCTGCCAGCATGTGTAGTGCCAACAGTAAAATTCGGAGACGGTGGTTTAATGGTGAAGTCGTGTTTTTCTTGGCTGGGGATTGCACCCCTTGTTGTTTTGCATGGCACTATCACAGCACAGGCTGATCTTTTAAGCACTTTTTTGGTCCCCACTGTTGAAGGGCAATTTGGGAATGGCGATTGCATCTTGCAACAAGATCGAGCACCTGCTCATAATGCACGGCCTGTGGCGGAGTGGTTGCACAACAATAACACCCCTGTACAGAGTCCTGACCTGAATCCTACTGAACACATTTGGGATGTTTTGGAACGCCGACTTCGAGCCAGACCTCACCGACCGACATCGATACCTCTCCTCAGTGCAGCACTCCGTGAAGAATGGGCTGCCATTCCGCAAGAAACCTTTCAGCACCTGATTGAACGTAAGCCTGCGAGAGTGGAAGCTGTCATCAAGGCTAAGGGTGGGCCAACACCATTTTGAATTCCAGCACTACCGATGGAGGGTGCTACGAACATGTAAGTCATTTTTCAGCCAGGTGTCCGGATACTTTTGATCACATAGTATATGCGCCAGCTATCACGATTTATCAGTGGTTCCCTTACTCGAATCTCAATAGACTCGTTAATGACACAATACCAGAATTTGGACGTCTGTGTCAGAACCTTGTAGTGGTGGGGCCGATCAGAGGGACAGGGGGAGGAAACAAAAGCGCGGCGCCCCCCCCCCCCCCCCCCCGCCCTCAATCAGTCAGTTCATTAGAGCGCCTGATGATGGGAACCTGGTTGTTTGTCGAAATATTGTGCCCGTTGGGCCCCGACACCCAAGTTCATCCGCGAACTATTTCGACATGATGTACGCCGCGAGAAGCTGAAGAAACACATCATATACTTCTATGGGAGGAGATGTATCGCAGCACGAAAAGACTTGAAAAGCTGCTCCACCAGAGAAGCCGTTTGCTGAGTGAATTTGATTTCCTATAATGTGCCGTGAATGGATGTAGTACCGAATTTCGCAAAAGTAATGCATCATATCAACTCTGCGGCACCCAGATGAATCAAGAAATATGCCAGCCTAGCCATAGTACATTTGAGAGTCGGCTTTACTCTCTGGTTCCTGGACTCGAGCAATAAAAAACTTTTCAAATTACAGCTACAGCTGGCCAACCAGTTCAACTCTTGAACGTGGGACTGGATTGATGGTGTCACGTGGAACGCAGCAGACTCCTGACAAAGAAAGGACACCGGATGGAAAACATCGAAATTCGAGGGTGTATTTGAGAGGAAGCCTCATGATGTTCCCTGAAAGCCTATCATGAATCTCACGGACAAGAAATGGAATTTTTCACCCACTCTAAATCCACACCTATCACGAATATCATCATTCAGCTGAACTGGTAGCAGCACGATTTCCCCCTGAAGCAGCTGAAGAAGTACGTCGCGAAACCTGTCGTGTTCTCACGCAAACAAAACCTATGAAACTGAACATATGTAGCAGGGAGAGGGCAATCATAAGGAAACTAAGAGAAGATCCTGACTTTGTGGTCTTACCAGCTGACAAGGGCAGCGCAACTGTGGTCTTACCTCATCAGGATTACATGGAGAAAATGCAGGGCCTGCTAGAAGACAGAGCATACCTCAAGATCGACACTGATCCTACCAAGAGGGTGGAGAGAAAGACGACGGAGCTTCTCCAAGAATGCGGATTGCCAGACGAGTTTATTAAGAAGCTAAGACACAGAGCATCAATTCCACCAACACTTTATGGACTGCCAAAGATTCACAAGGCTGGAGCCCCTTTACGTTCCACTGTCAGCAAAATTGGTGCTCCGACATACTCGCTTGCTAAATACCTAAAGGATTTGCTTAACCATTACGTGGGGAAGTTCTCGCAAGACATACGCAAATCTGTGGATTTTATTGGACGCCTCTACAACTTTAAGTTTAAAGATATCGACGTCCTTGGTTTTTCTTTTTACCAGAGTGTCTTTACAAGAATCATTAGAAGTTATTGGCCAGAATTTTTAAGCAGAGACGAACAACCTTTTTAGGCACGTCTTGACGTCGACGTACTTTCTTTTGAACGGCACCTACTACGAGCAAACTCAAGGAATGGCCACGGGGAGTCTACTTTCATCAGTTGTCGCCAGTAGCCGGCCGGGGTAGCCGAGCGGTTCTAGGCGCTACAGTCTGGAACTGCGTGACCGCTACGGTCGCAGGTTTGAATCCTGCCTCGGGCATGGGTGTGTGTTGCATGTCCTTACGTTAGTTAGGTTTAAGTAGTTCTAAGTTCTACGGGACTGATGACCTCCGAAGTTAAGTCCCGTAGTGCTCAGAGCCATTTTTGTCGCCAATATGTACATGGAACATTTCGAAGAGGAAGCTCTGGAGTCAGCAGAAAGGAAACCTATCTGTTCTTGCGGTATGTACATGATACATTCGTCACATGGCCACATCGAAGAGACAAGCTTATTGATTCCCTTACACATCCCAGTTCCATAAACCAGAATATTAAATTCACCATGGAAGTCGAGGTAGATGGAGTGCTCCCCTTTCTGGATGTTCTGGTCATAAGAAGAGCAGACGGCACTTTGGGCCACAGTGTGCACCGGAAGAAGACGCACACCGACCTATACTTACATGCTGACAACTGCCACCACCCGGCTCAGAGGAATGGCGAGCTCAAAGCATTGGTACACAGGGCTCGCGCAATCTTTGACAACGAAAGTATTAACGAAGAACATGAACATCTAAGGGCTTTTTCGCGGAAGAATGGCTACAAGGAGTGGCAAATTAGGAGAGCCCTGCGTTCTACACCCTCTTGACGTTCTTCCGACCACCACCCAAAACACAAGCACTACTTGATGGTGTGGATGATGACCTTGGACTACGAAAATTCCGGGTCTATCAGATACACTGCCAATGTGGAAAGACTTAGATAGGTCAGACGGTGCATGCTGTCGAAGATCGTTGCCGAGAACACGAACGCCATATCAGACTGAAGCAGCCTAACAATCCGGCAGTCGCAATATATTAACTGACGGAATTGTTTGGAAAGGATGATAACCACACCAAGGTTCTGACACAGACATAAAAATTCTGGTACTGTGTCGTGAAGGAATCTATTGAAATTCGAGTAAGGGAACCGTTGATAAATCGTGATATCTGGTACATACTTAGGAAGGCACGGGACCCCGCCATTAGAATAATCAATAGGAGGAATGAGATACTAGACAACGAACTGACTTCGGTGGTAAGCAGAGAAACAGCAAAGGCCCCGTTAGCTCTCGCGCATAGCCTCGAACGTAGGACAGAACACTGGGTCGGTGGGAGCCGTGGGGCTAGGGATTGCTGCGCATGGACTACCGATGGAGAGGCCGATGAGAGGGAGAGGGGGAGGGGGAGGAGATAAAAGCGCAGAGTCCCCCCCCCCCCCTCCCTCCATCAGTCAATTCATCAGCGCCCCTGATGACGGCAACGTGGTAGTTTGCCGAAATATTGTGCCCGTTGGCCCCCGACATCCACCAGTTCACTCATGAACTATTTCGACAAATTAATTGATTACTTATGGGCTTGCGGTGCAAGAAAGTGCTTTGGTAACACGTAGGAGAGCATCGCCTTTAATAATTCAATGAGGAAGGTAGCAGAAAGAATAAAACTTATAATCTATGCCAGACAGCAAAGTTGCAAATGCTACTAGTAAATTGGATCTGTAAGGTCTAGTACCGAAGGCAGCTGGAAATTTTGTGAGCAAGCTAGTGGTATTAGAAACTTTAAATCGGCGGCGCTCTGATTCACAGTAGACTGTCGATCGCCCCGTATGACTGCGGACGCTATGTGACGTCTGGTCCTCAAATTTTTCTTGTCGTCGTGTGTGGCCACCAATTATATCCTACATTGTGAGCAATATGGAGTTTTTATGGCTCATGTAAACGTACCTTAATAGAATGCTCATGTATCGTCTACATTCATGCCATTCTCTGCATCCAGTCAAAATGGTTCAAATGGCTCTGAGCACTATGGGACTTAACATCTGTGGTCATCAGTCCCCTAGAACTTAGAACTACTTAAACCTAACTTACCTAAGGACATCACACACATCCATGCCCGAGGCAGGATTCGAACCTGCGACCGTAGCAGTCGCGCGGTTCCGGACTGCGCGCCTAGAACCGCTAGACTGCATCCACAGTACACATTTCTCAAATGAGATAGCCCTTCACGTCAGTTTTGGTGGCCATTCACTTTATAATGAGTGGGTGAAATTCAGGAGAGACTGAATATAGTGATGTAGAAATCACCGTTCAAAATAAAAACAGCGGCCTAAGTGGGAATTTCGTGAAATTGACCGAAGCAGTCAATCTTCAATTTATTTTTTATTTATTTGTAGAACTCACGGACAATAAGTTCCCAAAGTTTCAATGATGAAATCGCATCCGAAGTGCCTGAAAAATAATTAAATGTGTGACACGACCTTTCTGCTACGCTTACGCTTCGAAGCAACGCTTCAATACTAGCTCAGTGAACAACGATACCGTGGATTACTTTCAAACGAACTGGCACGGGATGCATCTCGAAGGTTGTGATATATACTCTTTGTTTTTATAGGTCATGCGTGCCTTTGCTCCATATTATAGAAACAATAAAAGACCAGCTGCTTTGTTTATGAAAATGCACTTCTTGTTTTGCCACATTTTCATCTTCTACTGTTAACAGAATTACAACTTATGAAGCAATTCTTCTATTTAATGATTGAAACGTAAGGTGGATAAAGCTGTTACAGAGAATGTGGTTTAAGATAGGAAATTTCACTCGAGATATCTGTCTGCAGCAGGAAAGGTCAGCTGAAAACCTGGTAAAGAAAGGAAGGCAGAAAACAAGTAATCAGAAGAGGAGCCTTGAAGGGAAAGAGGATTTTGAGTACAAGTCTGTGGCTTTGTGAAGAGGTGACTTAAGAAAATGTGATAGCTTGAACTTTAAATTCCATTTTCTGAAAATCATATTATTTTAAGTTTTTGTACCTTTTTCTCAGACTCTGTGAAGGCTAGAATTATGAAAACTTGTACACTTACGTTAATAACCTATGAAATTTTGTACACTTGTTTCTATAAACTGAAAAAATTCTGTATCAAGAGGAAATTTTATTACACTTAGCGTACTGGAATTAAAAAGATATTAAAATTCTCCCATTCGATGTGCTGAAACTGTCTTATGACAGATGCTTACTATATGCGAAGAGATTAAATAGAGATAAGTTTGTAAAAGCCTCTTGAACAGTTTCTGAGAAGAAGGTACAGATATAATTTTTGGAAAATAAAATTTTTAAATCCCATAAAAAAGTCGAATATTTATAATCTAAGGAACTTAACAGTAAATGTGTTAATTCCACGTAAAGCATGGTACAAAATTGTATTGCGGTATCTTCAAATTTGGATTTGCTGCATCTTTTAAATAGTATGTATTTTTCATGAACGTACCCCCTAAAGACAATCACGTAAACGGTCAGCACGTAACCATATTTAACAAGAAAGTGCACTGCAATAGTAAAAGTGACTCGTTCCAGAACACAGCGAAAGATCACACTTACGAACCACAATTGGTCGTTCACTTTTTGTGTACGAGGTTCATTCACCAATGTGTCCTGGTATGATTGTGGGAAACCGACGCCCAGGTACACAGCGACTTTGCGTGTAGCGGAATTTTTCTTATCTGTAGTTGTCGGGTATCCACAGTAACGTCAATGGCGGTCATGAATATTTTATGACTCAAGTTTCAGACGGAAGTTAAAGCGAATGTACCGTGGGTACGAGTGACATTATAGTCTAAGTGCACACATGGCTGCATAGACAAATGTCTTACATCAAGAACGTCGTGTATTTGTGAACTTTCTGAAGTGAAAGGAGCTTGCAACGGAAGACGAGTGGATACTATTTCAATGAAAGAACGTGAAAAAGCAATGTAAATGCAAGCTCATATGAATGGCCTCCTTTTTGCAATTCAGAATGTAGGAAACAGCGGCGGTATGCATCTACTTCACTGCTGAGCGGTGTCCCTGTGTTATTCAGGCTGACTGTGGTGTTGATAAAGAAGTTCTGGGACAAATAACTGACCATCATTAAAATAATAATAAATAAATCTCAATCTGAAGTTGTCGCTTAATACACTAATGTCCAAAATTTGAGGAGAATCAGCAAATGGGAGCATATTTTGCGAACAGATGTCAGAAGGGCCACAGAACAAGGCAGACGTAAATCACAAGATATTTCGCGAATAGTGTTGTACAAAACGCTGACTTAGAAACAATCTGAACCAAGAGATGCTTTTTTAAAAACAGTTACAAAACACCAGGAAACTCCTCTGTTGTTGTTGGTTTTGGTCATCAACCCAAAAGGTGGTTTGACGCGCTCTCCAACCCTGTCGCTTGCCACCTAAGCTCTTGACTTTAGCGTAACTGTTGCAGTCCACATCATCCACGATTTGCCTTATATCTTCGTATTTAGTCATGCCTCTGTAATTCTTTACCTCTACTTCAGTTCCTTCAAATATTGTTTTCAGCACAACTCATGTCGTAATATATGCCAAACCATACTGTCTCTTCGTTTCATTACGTTCTTGAATAAAAATTTTTCAATGGCTCACTGCAGGATGTCTTCATTCTTTACCCCATCAGCAGTAGTCTTGTGTAATGTCTCATGGTAAGAGGTTGTAATTGTTTCCTTTATTGTATTGTCCACAGCTGACGTGTCTTAACCATACAAAGGTTCAAACAAGCACGATTTCTGTTTGGTGGGAGGGTGGGGGTGGGAAATCATGATGATAAGTAACTTTGATTGTACGGAATATGTTCAGTTCTTATACACATTACTGCCCACTGAGCAAAAATACGCAGCAGAAGAGCAAAACAAAAAACAGTGATTTTTTTTTCTTCAGTTTTAAAGCAATTCTCGTTATAACAGCGCAAGTGATAACACCTGAATTACGTAAGAGTGATTCCGTTAATGACGGCTATAATATTCAGGGTTTCGATTTCAAAGTATGTGAATCCTCGCAAGACTGAAGCCATTTTAGTGCCGTAAAGCATTTTTGGTATCTGCTGACTTTTCGGCTAGTTTTACGTCATCCTCCTACACTGTGCTGCTTCCTTAAACCCAATATACCTACCACTCCCAATATCCTCGGTCTAGTCTTCTAGTCGAAAAGAGTCAGCAGACAGAAATGAGTGATTGCTTGGCTTACCACATAGCGGATTTCTTCTGAGAAGTACCTCAGTTTTGCTGTATATCAAGGCACGCGTTTGCCGTTACTACGACATGGAATCGTCAGAGAAGTCCATGATGGACGCATCGAATTCTAAGCCGTACTCTACCAAGAAATTCTCGGATATCCTTGTCAGATATGTCGCTGGACTTCCGTTACATATCAGAAGCAAAGCTCGGTGCTAGGACGGTCCACTGAGGGGTGTCAAAACTTGGTTTTCAAGAGCATACTGCTGCTCAGACACCATTGATTGAGAGAAAGAATTAGAAGTATTGGTTAGGGTGGTGAAGACAACGTCATCATTTATCTTTAGGCTAGTGAGATATCACGCTACATGATGTGCCTCTTAGATGTGTGTGTGTTTGTTTGTGTGTGTGTATGGATCTATCATATTGTCATATGTCTGACTAACAGTGTTCACCTAGGGCTTAGTAGTGACAGTGGAAGGCGGTG
The DNA here is from genome assembly GCF_021461395.2 of Schistocerca americana. NCBI lineage: Eukaryota > Metazoa > Arthropoda > Insecta > Orthoptera > Acrididae > Schistocerca > Schistocerca americana. Next base: position 738,843,059 of record NC_060119.1, on the reverse strand, counting down.
ATACGCGGCCCTTTCCTTGAGTTTTTTTGTGACTTTTGGTTTGAAGGTCGTACGGCCATCCTTCAGTGTTTTGGAATTTTACAGAGTAATGTTACATTTATCTGGAAATTCGTAATTAATTTTAAAATTACATATTACAATGTATTTTGATGAAGGAGAGTTGCTATATTAGTTGCCAATGGTTGATGAGGTATGATTAACTGCTGTATGAAATCAATTTGCTGGTTTGCATACCGTTTACATTCGAAAAAAATGAATGTTGTCTCCTGCTGTTATTCCATCGCATTGAGAATACTGATAATCCTGAACGCGTATTCGCTGAAGATGGCTATGGAATGACTAAATCTCCTTCGAATTGTGGAACTTATAAATTTTCATTCACCTTAGCTGCATGGAAGCAGAGATTCGAGGCAATACCTGGCTGTATTTGTCCATAACATTTCGCTTTATTGTGAATCGATGATTGTTATTCCTATTCCTAGTTGCGTCTTGTTCTGTTATATAATACAGTTTTCAAGTATGACCTCGGTAATAACAATATTTTTAAAAGTGGCTTTCTGAGCGGCCGTTACCGATAATTTCTCGACCATTTCATTACATGTAACGTTTGCGTGCCCTTTCAGGCAAGCAATTTTTTTCTTTATTTCGGAGATTTTCGTTTTCGTCGGTAGCTTTCATGATGTCCATTACCAGTGGATTAGTTTCCTCGAGAAAGGCTGGTGTCTTCATATCTTGGAGCAGTCTTATACAATCCGTTGAAATAAAAATATTTCTTACTGTTAGATTCTGTAAGTGATGTAAAGCTGCGAGTATAGTGCAGTTTCTGTAGAAAAACTGAAAGTTTCACTGCGAAGCGAAATCAATTCCTTTGTAATCTGTGCTTGGAAATAGGAACGCGCAACCCACTCTGTCATTATCCATGGCTTTGGAGCCGTCGGTATAAATATCGAAAGAGACAAAAGGAGAGATGATGTAAATGGAAATAACGGAGGAAGAAATAGAAAAAAAACAAAGAAACACACAGGGCCAATATGGACAGAAGAAAGAAGAGAACAATATAGGGAAAGAATGAAAAACAGAGGAAGGGGAAAATAACAAAAACATAACTTATTTCATGCGCTTCTCAGTAGCTAAACCAATAAAAAAAGTTGTTCAACAGTCTTCTCACAATTTTAGGGTCAGACGTCCCTTCTAGACTTACCATCTCGGCAATTATCATTTTGCAAGAGCGCAAACACGTTAAATACACCGAAAACATGATATTGCGATGCCAGTTTGCATTTTACGTCCTCCATATTTCAGCCTTCGCCAGTTACTTCACTGTCAAAACAGCAATATTCGTATACTACTTTCAGTGTCGCATGTCGTAGTCTAATTCCGTCCTCATAACCTGATTTAATTCTACTACACTTTTACCCCTTGTTTTACTTCTGTTAATCTTCTTACTATCAATTTCGTTCAACTGAGCTTACAAATTTTGCGTCGTCTTTGAGAGAATTACAGTGTCACCAGCAAACCCTAAAGACCTTAATTCTCCTCCATGAACTTTAATACACTTTGCAAATTACTCCTGTTTCCCGTACTGCTTGTTCATCGAATGGGTTAATGGCTTCGATAACTTGGCGGTGGGGGGGAGGGGGCGGGGCGAAGGGTGTTGGATACACTCCTGTCCTTTCTCTTTCTTAAATAATGCCTTCTTTTAATGTTCTTAGATTCTTATAACGGTAATGTGTTGTACTTAACCTTTGTATTACTGTATTTTACCTCTGCTACGTTCAGAATTTCAAAAAGTGCACTCCAGTTAACCTCCTCCAAGCCTACAAATGCTACAATCATTGATTGGCCTTTCTTCAGACTGTCTTCCAAGATAAGTCATAGAGCCAGTACTAGCTCGCGTACTCCTATATGCCTCTGGTATTCAAACTAATCTTCTCCTAGGTCTGCTTCTATCAGCCTTCCATTATTTTGTAAATAATTCGAATCAGTATTCAGCAATATTGACTTCTTAATCATATTCTTCCCTTCCTGCCACCGAACATAACTAATTTCCACTATGTCTGATTTCAATCTATCCATTTCTCTTTTTTTTTTTTTTTTTTTTTTTTTTTTTTTTTTTTTTTTTTTTTTTTTTTTTTTTTACTTCTATAACCTACGAACGAAATTAAGAGATCATACATTCCACGCTCAGACCCTTAGAATGCTGTATTGTGTTTCATGACGGGAACTTCGTAACAAGTACTTCCCGCTCATAGAAACAAAGCGGAGACTAGTTTACCTCCGAAATATCTTACCCACGAAAAAATTTACGCAACAGGATGCAATTTTCATTAAAGTATGCAGCAGATCTGTATGTCCTAGGGAAATAAAACGGTGTTTCCCCTTGCTTTCAGGTGTCCGCAGTGCCACCATAGCATGATATGATAACTGTCTATAGGCCCGTGTCAGTCAGTCACTCAGACTGTTACCCGCCCCATTTTTATCATTACGAATACTCGTAAGCCAGGGGAGATGTTAGTAGTTTTGGATTTTTCATAATTAACCGAATTTTATGCAGCATGATAAACTTAGATTCTGCCCCCCCCCCCCTCCCCATTTCATCCACCTGTAATGATGTTCCTTTTAGTCAACGAATCCCATGTATCTTCCTGTAATGATGTTCCTTTTAGTCAACGAATCCCATGTATCTTCCTGCTGTAGCTTCTTGTTGGTTGGTTCAAATGCTTGGATACTAGGTATGTTAGCGCATATTTCATTCCAAAGCACATCCACGATTTATCCCCTCTGGGTAAACATTCCTTGCTGCTGATGATACTGACTGAAAAAACCACCCAACTTTAAGGGAGCGTATTAATAAGTTCGTTCTATTTTTTGGTACACGATGAACAAGTTAAGAAAGGGCTACTAACGAGGTTATAAATCGTTATTTCATGGAACATAATTTGATTTTTGTGTTCCTCCCATATGAACTCCGTGTTATAATCCATTCTCTGTACCGTGTGTTGAATTCATGAATAAATTTCCGTTGCATACTTGTTGTAATTTAATGGGCCACATTCTTTTAACAATTTCACACGACATTTCACTCAGCGCAGTCAGGTTATAGCAGGGCTTTACCTACTCTTAACAGTCCAAAAAAGAGAATAAGTGAACGCCTTTTAACATAAGAATCACAACAAGTATATAAAAATAAATCTATCGATGTCAAAAAAGATAAGAAATAAATGGAATTTTCAAAATACAAATTTACTAAATATTAATAGGAAATGAACTGCCTCGAGTCTGGAGTTTCATATGTATAAGCTTTTTTCCATTAATTTAGACGTAGCAGTTGCAAAATAAAGTCCCAGTTGACGAAAAACTGCTTGAATGACCCCATACTGCGTGGGTATTAGTGCGTGGCATGTGTAAAAGGAACTGGAGCATGAAATTCTGTCAAGCATCTAGGTAAGTTTCTACGATCCCAAGTGTCAAACTAAACATCACACAGTTGAAATATTCTGGGACATTCCAGTTATTCCCAAAGTTTTATAAACGGACGGAAAAAATCTTAACACCAAAAAATTAAATTATGGGTACACATTTGTCTTTGTAACATACAATCATGTCCAGAAAGAACAGAACACCTTGAACGACTAGAGATAAGATCTTCATGTTCACAGGACATATACATTAGTATGGTCTGCAGAATTGGTTAGCATTTGAAGCATATCGGCCAGCTGGTTCAAGGGCAACATCGATATCGCGACGCGGCTCTCTTTGTCGCCGTAAACCGGTCACGGAATAGTGTGACTTGAGCAGTCGCGCAGGATGCCTTGCAGACGTATTTATGAACCGTACCATCAAATCGGTGAGCTTGAAAGAGGGCGCATTAGTGTCAGGAGAGAACGTGATGCATCCATGCGGAAAATTGCTGCTCTTGTGGGACGAAGTGTATCGGGAGTGGAACGGGTGTGTGAAGAATGATTCACGGAAGGGCATAGAACACGACGAGATGGGTCAGATCGCACTGCAGGACATGCTCGTATCTGGAGCAAAAGTGGAACAGTGTAACACTTAGTACACTATCAGGAGTGAGATCCGTCGCCGTTAATTACGGCATGGGTTGCGTGCGTGTCGTCCACTTCTCCGCCTACCTTTAACGAAAGTGCAATAACATGCTAGACGGCAGTGGTGTGTGGAAAGACGCCACTAAGAACAGGAATGCCATCAGATAGTGTTTTCGGGAGAATCCAGGTTCTGTTTGTTATAAAGTGATGGTCGGATTTTGGTTCGCAGCAGACAGGGACAGCGCCATCACAGTGATTGTATTCGCAGAAGCCATACAGCGCCATCTGAAGGGTATGTCTACGGGTCACTGGATATCATTCACGTAGGCCACGCACCAACTGCGGGGCTCTGAGCACTACGGGACTTAACTTCTGAGGTCATCAGTCCCCTAGAACTTAGAACTACATAAACCTAACTAACGCAAGGACATCACACACATCCATGCCCGAGGCAGGATTCGAACCTGCGACCATAGTGGTCACGCGGCTCCAGACTGTAGTGCCTAGAACCGCTTGGCCACTCCGGCCGGCGTACCAACTGTGATTTGTGGTTGTACCAATAGCGCTCCACACCATCCCGGACAACAGTTTTCGGCAAGACCACATGTTGCTGCATGAACATGTGTTTTCTTTGTGTCACAGTATGTCAGCCTTTTGGCCTGTCGCGCCAAATCACAAGACTTGTCGTCAGCCGAAAATGTGTAGGATGTGGCGAAATGACGGGTGCAGCGCTGTGACCCAGTGCCGACCACCACAGATGAACTTTGGAAGCAGGTGAATGCAGCATGGATGGCTATACCACAGAGCGCCATTCGCACCTTATATGCGTCGGTGCCATCACGCAGGGAACAAGTTATCGCGGTCCATGGTGGACCGTGTGCCTACAAGGCAACAGGTAGCATGCTGAACCGAGGTGACTGAAATGCTAATCATTTCTGCAGAACATACTGATTTACGTGTCCCGAGAGTATGAAGTTCTGTCTCTAGTAGTTAAAGGCGTTCTGTTCTTTCTGATCATGAGTGTATTTAAGCGACTGCAAGATTATAGGTTCATGAAAACGCGAGATAAGCCATTTGAAATGTGCAATTCTGGTACATTAATAACCGGTATAGCCGCCAGACTATTGAATGCAAGCATGCAAATTTGTATGCATTGTGTTGTGTTGGTGCCAAATGTTAGTTTGTGAGACAGTGTTCCATGCCTGCTGCACGTGGTCGGTCCATATAGGGACAGCTACTGCTGTTTTGGATGACGCTGGAGTTGTCATCCGATGATGTCCCACATGTGCTCGATTGGAGACAGATCTGTAGGTGGAGCAGGTGAAGGCAAAATGTCGACCCTCTGTAGCGCATGTTGGGTTACAACAGCTGTATGTGTGCTAGCGTTATTCTGTTGAGAAATACCCCCTGGAATGGTGCTCATAAATAGCTGCACGACAGGTCGAATCACCAGACTGAGGTACAAATTTGCAATCAGGGTGGGTGGGGCAACCACAACAGTGCTCCAGCTGTTTTACGAAATCGCGCCCCAGACCATGACTCTGGGGCCATTGGCGTCTAGGACGCTGACATGTTGGTTGCGGACCCTAAACTGGCCTTCTTCTAGCCAACACAAAGCCATCATTGACACCGAGGAAGAACCATATTTCATCAGAAAACACGACAGACCTCCACTCTGCCCTTCAGTGAGCTCTCGCGTGTCACCTCTGAAGTCACAAATGGCGGTGGTTTTGGGGTCAGTGGATTGCACGCCACTGGGTGTCTTACTTGGAGCTGTCCTTGAAGTAATCGGTTTGTAGCAGTTCAGTGTGTCACTCTGGTATCAAATGAGACTCAAACTGCTGCTGAAGACGCGGTACGATGAGCCACAGCTACACGCTGAGCACAATGGTCCTCCGTCTCGGTAGCGCCACGTGGTCGTCTGAAGCCCGGTCTTCTTGCGACCGTATATTGTCGTGACCGCCACTGCCAGCAATCATGTATAGTGGCTACATTCTTACCACGTGTTTCTGCAGTATTGAAGAAGGAACAACCACCTTCTCGTAACCGTATTGCACCTCGTTCAAACTCAGCGAGTTGCTGATGATGACGTCTTTGTCGCCTTAAACGCATTCTTGAATGACATCAACTCACCACGTCCAGTCTCAAAAGTAACTAATATTCACGACCGCCGTTGTGGGGCTATTAGCGCCACTTTCATGCGGCTGGTGTGAAATTTGAAAATACACTCCTGGAAATGGAAAAAAGAACACATTGACACCGGTGTGTCAGACCCACCATACTTGCTCCGGACACTGCGAGAGGGCTGTACAAGCAATGATCACGCGCACGGCACAGCGGACACACCAGGAACCGCGGTGTTGGCCGTCGAATGGCGCTAGCTGCGCAGCATTTGTGCACCGCCGCCGTCAGTGTCAGCCAGTTTGCCGTGGCATACGGAGCTCCATCGCAGTCTTTAACACTGGTAGCATGCCGCGACAGCGTGGACGTGAACCGTATGTGCAGTTGACGGACTTTGAGCGAGGGCGTATAGTGGGCATGCGGGAGGCCGGGTGGACGTACCGCCGAATTGCTCAACACGTGGGGCGTGAGGTCTCCACAGTACATCGATGTTGTCGCCAGTGGTCGGCGGAAGGTGCACGTGCCCGTCGACCTGGGACCGGACCGCAGCGACGCACGGATGCACGCCAAGACCGTAGGATCCTACGCAGTGCCGTAGGGGACCGCACCGCCACTTCCCAGCAAATTAGGGACACTGTTGCTCCTGGGGTATCGGCGAGGACCATTCGCAACCGTCTCCATGAAGCTGGGCTACGGTCCCGCACACCGTTAGGCCGTCTTCCGCTCACGCCCCAACATCGTGCAGCCCGCCTCCAGTGGTGTCGCGACAGGCGTGAATGGAGGGACGAATGGAGACGTGTCGTCTTCAGCGGTGAGAGTCGCTTCTGCCTTGGTGCCAATGATGATCGTATGCGTGTTTGGCGCCGTGCAGGTGAGCGCCACAATCAGGACTGCATACGACCGAGGCACACAGGGCCAACACCCGGCATCATGGTGTGGGGAGCGATCTCCTACACTGGCCGTACACCACTGGTGATCGTCGAGGGGACACTGAATAGTGCACGGTACATCCAAACCGTCATCGAACCCATCGTTCTACCATTCCTAGACCGGCAAGGGAACGTGCTGTTCCGACAGGACAATGCACGTCCGCATGTATCCCGTGCCACCCAACGTGCTCTAGAAGGTGTAAGTCAACTACCCTGGCCAGCAAGATCTCCGGATCTGTCCCCCATTGAGCACGTTTGGGACTGGATGAAGCGTCGTCTCACGCGGTCTGCACGTCCAGCACGAACGCTGGTCCAACTGAGGCGCCAGGTGGAAATGGCATGGCAAGCCGTTCCACAGGACTACATCCAGCATCTCTACGATCGTCTCCATGGGAGAATAGCAGCCTGCATTGCTGCGAAAGGTGGATATACACTGTACTAGTGCCGACATTGTGCATGCTCTGTTGCCTGTGTCTATGTGCCTGTGGTTCCGTCAGTGTGATCATGTGATGTATCTGACCCCAGGAATGTGTCAATAAAGTTTCCCCTTCCTGGGACAATGAATTCACGGTGTTCTTATTTCAATTTTCAGGAGTTTACATCATGTTTCAGAGCCTACCAACTTTCGTTTATGTCGAACAACTCTTTCTTTGTGCTGAGACTTTTTTCCGTCAGTATATTAGACGAAGTTACACGAGGGGAGATCAGTATGAATCTGAATTTTTTGTTGTGAACTTTTCTCAATCAACCAATACAAAAATAGACTCACCTCATTTTTCTACACACGCTCCTTAGTTTGCCACACACTTTTGCTATCGAAATGGCGACTTTTTGATGCCATCCTCGAAGAAATATGAGAGACGTATGCGCAGCCACTTATGCACGAACCCGTCTACTTCAGAATTGTCATCAGACTAGTGTCCTCCAAGTTGTAGTCGCAGGGTGACGAATCTGGACTGTAAAGAGGATATTCCAGAGCTGCCCATTGGCTTTCCTCAGGTTTTTCCCCTCGTTCAAGCACCAGAGTGCGGTCCTGCATCATCGAAGAGAAGAATCATCAGCAGTGACGATGGCTTGAGTATTACCATAGTTTATTTCTACCGCCGAAGCGATTTTGGAAAGATTTATGGTCCAATCTTCTGCAACAACGTCATATACGGCACGAATGTTGTCTTGTGTGATGTCTGCCGATGGTCGGATTTGGTCCAGTACGTTTCCACAGCTGCCACTATCGTTTTGTCATTCATACACTTGGGTCAGCGAAAGGATTTCTTCCCCAGAGTGTGCACGGAGCCTCCTGAAAATGTCCGCTGGTTTGGTGCTTCTTTCGCGAGAAACTTGATGATCATGCGCTGCGCAACACTCTTGTGTACCTCTTGCTCTCACCACGATGCTATTCCAGACATCCCCGCCAACACTCTGTCAAGGTCGCGCTCCATTTCCGTCCACAATCACAGCCACCAGATTTAAATTCCGTTACATATTTGGTACGCCCTCAGATCTTGTCTGTCTCTCTGATTCGACATAAAGCAGATGGTAGGATGGTTCCTTTGGAACGGACTTGGCCGAGTTTCTTCCCCATTTCTTCGTAATCGAGCTTGTGCCCCGTCTCTAATGACGAGCTGCCAACGAAAAGCTAAACTCTAATTTTCCTTCCTTCCTTTTCTTGTTCGACAGTAGTAACGTACAGAAATCCGGAACGCATGAGACTGCCCCTGCTGTCTGCCTGCTTAGCTGGAAGCTACCATGCTTGCCTCCCAAGCAAGCGGGCCGGGTTCGATTCCCGGCTGGGTTGGAGATTTTCTCCTCTCGTGGACTGGATGTTGTGTTGTCCTCTTCATCATTTCATCCCAATCACCGGCGCGCAAGTCGTCCGACGTGGCGTCGAATGAAATAAGACTTGGCACTTGGCGGCCGAACTTCCCGGAATGGGCCCTCTCGGCCAACGATGCCATACGCTCATTTCCATTTGCCTCTATTGATTGCACCTGCTTTGGTGGTAGAACTCACTGACGTTTGAAACTGTAGTTCTCCCTATAGCTGACTGCATACGTTAGTTCTGAGGCCAATAAAGGACTGTGATGTTCAAATCAGTCTTCGCATTGATAACGTCTTTGCTATTCATCCATAACAAATCTTATCGCAACTATCCACACGACCTTAGTACACATAACACTTCAGTGGTTTTGTAGGCCCCACGAGAGTTCAAATGGTTCAAATGGCTCTGAGCACTATGGGACTTAACATCTGAAGTCATCAGTCCCCTAGAACTTAGAACTACTTAAACCTAAGTAACCTAAGGACATCACACACATCCATGCCCGAGGCAGGATTCGAACCTGCGACCGTAGCAGCAGCGCGGTTCCGTCCCACGAAAGAAAATGGAAATAAAACATAGTCTTCGAATTTCATCTATTAAGAAAATATCAATTGGTCTCTTTTCATTCTTTGTAGAGAAACGTAAATTAAATCCTCACTAGGATTCATTCCTGGAGGTAGAAGGAAACAGTAGTTTGTAACAGACGAAAGCCCGATAAATATTGTGGAGTTACCAAACAAAGCTCACTGCTTTCTTTTTTATATATAATCGATTCCCTTTCTTTAGTGCTGTGGTTTAATTACATTCTTATATGCGGGAAGTATCCTTTTCATAAGCACAGCTAGAGCTATAACTTTATCTGCCAAGTGGCAATGTTCGTGACATCAGATTAATTACCAATTAAAATGCAGTACGATGCTACTTGTGAGGTTCTTGACACTAGATTAATTATCAAATTACGTGCAGAAAGGCGTTACTAAATGCGTGCAGCTCTACTCCAAAAACCAGTTTCACTTCGGTTAACGGCGGAACGCGAAGGTCGCTTGTGTCGGTAGAGAATGAACACGATTATGAAGCCTAGCTGCGCACATACTGTAATGGTCTGTCAGCTGTTGCAACCAATTCAAGAAAATAAACAGCACACAACAGAAATAGTTGTAAGACACCTGAATATATCGAACAAAATGACAAGTCGAAGGGAGTTTCATCTGTACTAACGGACGAAGTTTTCTGTTGTTCCCCAATACCGATGAATAAACTGAACTCTGGCTATCCTCGTCATTTTACAATATTTTACTGATCTTACTCACAGGCGTACGTACGGCATGTCTGATTTCAGTTTTGTTTTGATAGTATGCTAAAAATTATTGTGAGTATTTGAAAAGATTACTAAACTAAAACTGCACTTGTACAACACCAAGAGTTGGTTTCCAATGTTGGCATCAACAACAACTTTGTCAAGGACTGACTGCGTATTCCTGTAAGACTGACTGCGTATTCCTGTAACTTTTCTTTGATAGCAGACTAACCGCAGATACCTGCATCATATGTGAGAGAATGAAAATGAACGCTACTAAAGGCGAGTCGGGGAAACATATTTGCAAGGGGAATCGCCAGCGGGTGGCGTGGTAGGTGCCGTGTGCGGTGTAAGATCAACTTTCTTAATATAGGAACACTGTGCCCATAACAAGTGTATTTCCCTTGCTAAAAGAGTGTTCTGCTGCTTCTGGGATCGAACTCGTAAAATAAATTGTAGACATCTCGGGAAGAAGGCTACGAACATTGTTAGTGCTATTACCTCAGTTTTAACGAGGTCGTATTGGTGACCTGCGAAAGCTGGTTGATTCTTATGGACATACTCGTATGTTCAATACGTTAGTCTTACTGTGTGCAATAGGGCGTACATTCTCGCCATCTTCATAACCTAGGCTTACGGATTTCCGCCTTGACCGCAGTATCAAATGAGCAGCCGTTGATAAACTACGACGACTATAGCATAAACTGCTGGCAGAGTTGCACTCACAGTGTCCCCTGTAGCGCGTTTGGCGTGAGATGGCCCTCGGCGTGGCTGCTTGGTGCATCCACCATGACAAACCACGTATCGCAACGACTCAGTGTTGCCCCATTTTTTGGCGACTACGGCTTTCAGTCTGTGTTGAGGCGCGTTTTTTTTTTTTCTTGTCTGGAAAGATTTGTACAGGGCTATTACAAATGATTGAAGCGATTTCATAAATTCACTGTAGCTCCATTCATTGACATATGGTCACGACACACTACAGATACGTAGAAAAACTCATAAAGTTTTGTTCGGCTGAAGCCGCACTTCAGGTTTCTGCCGCCAGAGCGCTCGAGAGCGCAGTGAGACAAAATGGCGACAGGAGCCGAGAAAGCGTATGTTGTGCTTGAAATGCACTCACATCAGTCAGTCATAACAGTGCAACGACACTTCAGGACGAAGTTCAACAAAGATCCACCAACTGCTAACTCCATTCGGCGATGGTATGCGCAGTTTAAAGCTTCTGGATGCCTCTGTAAGGGGAAATCAACGGGTCGGCCTGCAGTGAGCGAAGAAACGGTTGAACGCGTGCGGGCAAGTTTCACGCATAGTGATGTGAAAGATTCAGTGTTTAAACCTCCTCTACCAAGAAACGTGCCAGAACTGCGAGCTCGCATCAACAATGCTTTCGAACTCATTGATGGGGACATGCTGCGCCGAGTGTGGGAGGAACTTGATTATCGGCTTGATGTCTGCCGAATCACTAAAGGGGCACATATCGAACATTTGTGAATGCCTAAAAAAACTTTTTGAGTTTTTGTATGTGTGTGCAAAGCATTGTGAAAATATCTCAAATAATAAAGTTTATTGTAGAGCTGTGAAATCGCTTCAATCATTTGTAATAGCCCTGTATCTACATACACCACGGATTTTGTAGATGAATTTCTTCACACCTCGGAGCTCGGGAAATAAGTATGTTCCTCTATAGCAGCTACGCTGAAACGTCAAGCATTCCACTTTATACATAGATTATGTGTTTCCTTTGAAAGAGAAATAAACAATGCCCGTCCTTCGAAACCGTCAGTAAAGTAATTGACAGAATTGTCCATACGTTGAACATTTCTACACCGCCAGTGAAAAGAGTGTCAAATGGGATAAAGAGCGCTAACTCAGTTGAAAGTTCAGTTGTTCCGACGCCCAGAAAAACAAGGAAGAGATCACGATATGACAGGTATTGACAGCACTGATGAAAATGCAGCTAATCAGCACGTACATGGTATTGGCTTATGAATACCAATTTGTATGCAGGTAGTACGATTAGCTTCTCCACTATTTTCAATTAGGAAACGTTTAAGGAACAAATGTATTAATGGAAATCGGAGACATTGTTGCTTGGAGACGTCGTTTCCTTCGTGAGGCAAGAGTAGATATGAGCTCGAAAAAGAAGCCACTGATATTAGTTTTGTGGTAAGGGGAGGGACTGGGGAAGTAAAGCACAATTTCTTACAAAATAAGACTCAAAACTATTGAAAATCTGTTTATCAATCACTAAACATATTAACACTACCCCTTTATATTGGATAGTTACTATCTATAATTTACTTAACTGCAAGGTATAGCTTGGCTTGGATTTGTACTTATTCATTGATGTCAAGCAGGTAACGCTCACGTACATGTGGAGACTTTGTATGTACGCATTTTTCTTGCTTTTTGACCTTTAATGGTAACACAATGAAGAAACATCTCTAATTGAAGCTATAACCATATTGGTAGTTTTTAAACTCAGAAAAATTAAATGGACACCTTAGCTGCAAACAGGCGTTGATGTACTTCATTGGGGACATGTTGAAAATGTGTGCCGCCACCGGGACTCGAGCCCGGGATCTCCTGCTTACAGGGCAGACGCTCTATTCTTCTGAGCCACCGAATGCACAAAGGATGGTGCGCCTGCAGGGACTTATCCCTTGCACGCTCCCCGTGAGACCCACATTCCCAACATGTCCACACCACTACATTCGTAGTGCGCCTAATAGATGTTTGCCCATCATACTCGTTGCTCGTGGCAGATTGATCTATGAAGTCCCGTACGAGTTCGGATATAGCATGTGCGTTCGCACAAGAAGGAAATGGCCGGGAAACCATATTTTAACTATATATGACGGTAGTACCTGTTCCCGAAAGAACAGTTACCGTAGATGGCCATGCAGCTTTGCTAGAAAGGAAATGATAATTAAATGGACACCCTAGCTGCAAACAGGCGTTGATATACTACATTGGGGACATGTTCAAAATGTGTGCCCCGATCGGGTTCGAGTCATGGTCGTCTACGGTAACTGTTCTTTCGGGAACAGATACTACCGTCATATACAGAACTTAGGTTTTCAATAGCAATAAGAAAGGCGCCGAACGGCGAAATGGTTTCCGATTTCACGAGAAAGAGCTTTGGTTGCAACTGCCGATAGTCAGCGTCCATTCGTTATTCAGTCTTTCTTGAAACTGATGAACTGATACGTCAGTCTCTGCGTGTCAAAAAGTAAATCCGTATTTTCCTCTAATTATTTAAGAAAACTACAAAATAAACGACAGATGGCAAAGGACTAGGTGCAAAACTCCAGTTCCACTGTTTTGACAGGCATGAAATGCCCGCTCTGGAATGTCTCAACGCTTGTAGCTTTATGTACGGTATATTACTCAACATGAAATGTGTATTAAAAGTTTCCCTTCAGTCATGAACTCTTGCTTTCGCAACTTTATTTTCTAACGAGTTTACTCAGGTGCTCGTCGCATGTGCGGAGGTGTCGTTTACACTACGCGGCACCAGTCTGCAACAAGTGATATTATCGATCTGATAACTAAGCGTGTTGCATGATATCGCTGAAATGTTTTCCCACAACTCCAGATAACAACTGTCACCCCTTAACATCGCAGTCAGTGCTCTAATTTCCAGCTGTCATCGCGAGACATCGGATCAGAATATCCATTTATAAGACCAGGAAACTGGCAAAGCGTTGCAAAGTATTGGCGTCATAATTGGGACATCGTCGACTAACAGGAGAAAACTTTCCGGGTGTGGCGACGCCCCACACGCCGGGGCCATTCTAAATAGAGAGAGGGAGAGAGCGGAAAGGGCTGGGGTATCCTGGTGACTTTGGAATGTTTAAAATGCTTTCGAGCAATCTGTTGATGACCACCTATTTTATAAAAATGTGAGTAGAAGAGAGGGGGGCGGGGGCGGAGGGGTTCATAAAGGGAACAGTGAAGAAAGCAAACGTTGGAATAGGCGACGCAAAGACTGTAATAAATTAGAAAATTGTGGGGAAACTTGCGATGGAATAAGGCGCGTGCATTAGGGGCTTAAATGCTGTTGTATTATGCTTGTGCGTACGAATTACGTAACGTCACAAACCTCCAGCCTGAGGTCGACTTCGTACTACTTAAAATGGACACTCACCTATACCTTTACTTCTGTGACCTGCCGCTCAAAGCATACAACCAACGCTCTGCATATAGAATATGAAACGACATCAGAAGGAAGTAACGCCAAGGTCGCCAGCGGGTTTCCAACCCACAGTTAGTGAAACTAAGTTAGGATAAGGCTGTTTTCTCTCTTAAGTTGTCACACCTGGTTACAATACATCTTGATTAACTTTGCAGAAGCATTATTAGCACTAAAACGAACTGATCCTGAATAGGCAAAACCAACGCCAATGGAGCAACGTTGTTGGTACACAACATCTCATCAGTGATATACAGTACTATAGTCAAACCTGTCCGCCATTTCGCGAGTGCCTAAGAAATTTTGAGCGCCCACCGCTTCGCGTGCCAGGATGAAGTACTTTTACATTCGGTATCGTCCTATGAACAGCTCACACAGCACAATTTTTGTGTCAGCTATGAGGGGCTGGTACCTACTTCCAAGCTGCTTTAATTTTTGATGTAATTTTAACTGTGACTTTCAAAAAGTAATTATTCTATCAAGATGACTTTGTGGTAGACTGACACTTTCTGCCTGTATGTCTTGAATGCAGGAAATATTTTTTTTTTAATTTTCGTTACAGCCATCTATGGGATACGTTTACACAACTTCCCTCACTTTCTAAAGTTCTGTTCCTTCCTCGCCGGCTGTGGTGGCCAAGCGGTTAAAGGCGCTACAGTCTGGAACCGCGCGGCCGCTACGGTCGCAGGTTCGAATCCTGCCTCGGGCATGGATGTGTGTGATGTCCTTAGGTTAGTTCGGTTTAAGTAGTTCTATGTTCTAGGGGACTGATGACCTTAGAAGTTAAGTCCCATAGTGCTCAGAGCCATTTGAACCATTTTTTGTTCCTTCCTCTTTCGCCAATACTCCTTCATCCGTTGGTTCACTGGTGCAGGTTCTTCTGCCGAGAATACTCTGTTCTTCCTCGTTTTCTCCTTGAAGAAATCCTTCACCTCCGCAACCTTTTTCCTAAAGATCTGCCTATTCACAATTTCTTCTGCCGTGATCCCACATTCTTCTATATGCCAGTGCACATCTTTAACCCATGGAACTTGTGTCTTCCTGATCTCCTAGAAGAGAAGAATCTTGTTGGTAAGCCTCTCTGATTCCATTCTTTTAATATATCCACAGAAATACAGTCTTCTTTTCTTCATTGTGGTGATGATATTTTCAAATCGTTGATAAAGTTCTTGATTTGATCTTAGGTGAACCGTAAATTCATTATATATTTTTCTGGGCCCAAGAATCTTTCTAAGGAATTTCCTTTCTTTCTTTTCCTAGTCTGAAAGTCCCTTCCTGGCTATTGTCTCTGATGCACATAAACATTCAGGTTTGACGACTGTGCCGTAGTGTTGGAATTTGGCCTGGTATGGAGTGATTTAGATTTGTTTGTGTTCTGACACAATCTGATTGTTGTTTCCATTTTTCTTGCCCGTTCTTCAGTTGCTGCATTTTTGTTGTTGTTTGGAGTCAAAATCTTACTCTTTTGATGTCGCCATACTTGGTCCTCACTGTCCAGAAAGGATCAGTGGTATTTATGTTAATATATTTTGTCTTCTCAAAAGATTTTTGCAATCTTGCTTTCACTGCTGTTTCCTTGAAGACTGCAATCTGTTTAGTTGCAATTTGAAGATTCTCTGCCAACGCGACGCATTGAAATGTAAGCCCAGACTGTTTGCGGCTTAGCCTAGTGCCATTTGGAAAGCTGAACTGACTTTTCTTTTCGCCATTCCCTGATAACTTTTTCTAAAACACAGTTGAACAAGATCGGAGAGAGATTGTCTTCTTGTCTCAAACCTGTTTTGATTTCAAACGGCTCTGACAGTTCTCCTAAAAATTTCATTTGTGATCGGTTGTTTGTTAGTGTTTGCTGAATAAGCCTCGTTGTCTTATAATATATTCCAAATTCTTTCACCACTTCTATTAATGTGTCTCAATCTATCGAGTCGTACGCCTTTTTAAAGTCCACGAATGTCGTGATCACTTTCATGTCAGCTGCTAGTGTCTTTGTTTTGATTATGGTTTTGGTGGTAAAGATCTGCTCTGCAGACGGTCTTCCTGTCCTAAGGCCGGCTTGATAATCACCTAGTTGTTGATCTATGTGCTGTTCTGTTCTATGTTTGAGAGCAATGGCAAGGATCTTGTATGCTACTGGTAGAAGTGATATTCCTCTATATTGAAATCAATCCGACCAGCTACAAATCCCAAATACTCGAGCAGTACTGAAGAATAGGTCGCACCAGCGTCCTATATGCGGTCTCCTTTACAGGTGAACCACTCTTTCCTACAGTTCTCCCAATAAACCGAAGTCGACCATTCTCCTTCTTTACCACAACTCTCACATGCTCGTTCCACCTCAAAGCTTTCCTAGATATTTACTAAAATCCTTTCAATTTGATGTGTTTATAGACATCCTTTCTGCGGGAAACAAACCCAGCTGAAAAAGCCACCAGATATATAAAAGCAATGGGAGTCTTTAGTAATGTAATGAGACCTTCCCTAGTCTAGAAGCACACCAGGAAATGCCTCTACAAGAACTTTGCAAGGCCTGTGCTGAGCTATGGCAGCAAATCTGGATAATAAAGGCAGAAGTCTAAAATACTAACAGCTTGTGAAATGAAATTCTTGACATGAGCAGCTGCTTACATCAAAGGGAATCAGAAAGTGAATGCACATGTGCCGAAGGAACTTAAAATGAAATCCATCACATATTATATACAGAGTTACCAAAATAACTCGAGGAAACGTCTACAGCGAAAAAACTCAATGAGGATTCCAAAATCGATGCTACACTGCCACCCAACTGTGTAACATCGCTAGGTCGACCAATGAAAATACGGCAGGAGAACGTCTCGACGAGACCATAATTGGGTCAGGAGGCCTAATACTTGGAAGATAGTTGATGATGATGATTTAGGTGCTATCAACACTGTAGGGGCTTTTGGTTTTGAGAGGATTACGTGCATTGATAATTTCGTAGTCAGATCAGGGACTGACTTTAAAAAATGGTTCAAATGGCTCTAAGCACTATGAGACTCAACTGCTGAGGTCATTAGTCCCCTAGAACTTAGAACTAGGTAAACCTAACTAACCTAAGGACATCACAAACATCCATGCCCGAGGCAGGATTCGAACCTGCGACCGTAGCGGTCTTGCGGTTCCAGACTGCAGCGCCTTTAACCGCACGGCCACTTCGGCCGGCGGGACTGACTTTGATTTGGCTATATGACCGTGGGATTGCTTCCAAAATATAGTCTGTTTCCTTATCCCCTGAACTCTCCACATCAGTATTTTGAACTTATAAGAAATGATTGCTAAGGATGTTAGGCCTATATCCCCACTACTGCTTATATGGCTGACTTATTTGACAACTCAGTCGTTACGTTACTCAGCCGATTTTTTTGTTTCTATTGTATTCCTCACTAACTTTAATTTTATTATGGAATTTTTTAATTTCATACGCCACATAAAGGCTTTTGTTTTCGTTCGTTGATGCTGTATCATACTCCTGCCTCTTTGCTAGTACTGACCATTCCAAGCTTTTTTTGCGTAATGACATTATAAGGCGTTTGGCAACTCAGGGTAGTTTGGTATCAAATTTGTTCAAAGGATTTGTCGACCTGGCGCTCGAGAATGTACGATCGTGTAACATGTTGGAAATTTTCAGGAATATATGTGTAAGCTATAGGGAAACACGAGTAATTTACAACACAGGGTGAGGCAGCTAACTCATAACACCCTTTGTATCTCCCCAACCGTAATAGATACAAAGATGCCGTTTGGACAGTGAATTTCAGTGACAGGGGCTACTTGAATACATCACATTTCATGTTTGTGCTATTTTTTATTACAGAGATATGAGGCCATCTTTGGTTTTTTAAAATGAAACCCTATGTTAAATTTTAGTGTAACTTGATGGGCTTAAAAAGACGGTTTCAAATATGCGTATATCATAATATTTCGGCGAATAGTTTTTGAGACACTGATATGTCTCGTATCGTGTTCGTCCTACGAAGCGGCGTTGTCCAATGCGACCTGTCCTGTTGTGTAGAGTACATGGTAAACGTCGCGAGTCCGTCCTTACACAAAAACGCCCATTTACCCGACAATAGTAATACATACTGCGATATTTTCCCCAAAAATTAACTGATGATGTCGCTCAAATATTATTCAGTTATTTGACAACAGTGATACCAAAATAGTAGCCAACATACGGTATTAAAATACTACAAGATGTTAATAGATTTTAAGTAATATAAATACAAATGTAAATGAAAAGGCCCTTATTGGTCACAATTATTTCGTACGTATTTCTTTTATAATTGAAAATATTTACTATTGATCAGAATACGAAGCAAATACACACAAAGATGCAAAATACATACTGTACATGATACAAAACTTTACTGAAGCATGTGCTCAAAATGCTTCCCCTCTGCTGCAATGCACATTTAAAGTCGCCGTTTGAATGATTTGTGAACGGCTGCGAGGGTGTCACGTGAGATATTAGCGCACGCTTCGATGATACGTTGCTTCATATCGTCTGGCGTAGTTGGTATTTGAGCATACACTTTATGTTTGATTTCTCCCCGCAGAAAAAAAAAAAAAATCAAGAGGGGTCAAATCAGGAGACCGGGCTAGCCGCTTCAAATGGTTCAAATGGCTCTGAGCACTATGGGACTTAACTTCTGAGGTCATCAGTCCCCTAGAACTTAGAACTACTTAAACCTAACTAACCTAAGGACATCACACACATCCATGCCCGAGTCAGGATTCGAACCTGCGACCGTGGCGGTCGCGCGGTTCCAGACTGTAGCGCCTAGAACCGCTCGGCCACCCCGGCCGGCCCCGGCAACTTCACTTTAGCACGTCGTCCAATCCAACAATCCGGGAACTTTTCGTTTAACAGCTCTGTAGCCACACAAGAAGAGTGAGCAGGACAGCCGTCAATGTTCGAACCACATGGTTCAAATGGCTCTGAGCACTATGGGACTTAACATCTATGGTCATCAGTCCCCTCGAACCACATGCACTGACGCGTTGTTAGTGGTACCTCTTCCAGCAAAATGAGCAGATCGTTTCGCAGGAACTGTGCCTAGATATCGCCATTTAGTTTACCCGGAATGACGTACGGCCCCACAATGACATTTCCGACGATGCTGCACCACACGTTTACACTCCACGGTTGCTGATGCTGTACCTGTCGAAGCCAATGAGGGTTCTCTATCGACCAGTAATGCACATTATGCAAATTCACATTACCGTGGTTGGTGAAAGTCGCTTAATCAGTAAAAAGCACCCGTTGAAAAAACGTTGGATCATCTTGTAGGCGCTGCGGAGCAAACCGGCAAAATTCCTGGCGCCGTTCGAAATCCACACCGAAGAGTGCTTGATGTAATGAGAGGTGAAACGAGTGAAATCTATGCCGGTGCAATATGCGTAGACCACTTCTATGACTTATACTACATTCCGAGGCGATACGTCGCTACGAAACAGTAGGGTCGTTATGCGCCAACGCTAGAACGCCCTATTCATGTACAGCGCCACTTGCAGTTTTCTGCGTTGTCCTCTGTATGGCGTTCCATGATCCCGATTCAAGTAGTTTCTTGCAAATACGTGCAAGAAGCTGGGGTGCAGGACGCTCACGATCAGGATACAGCTCTCCATATCGCTTTATTGCTCTAACAGCATTTCTTCTGCTTTCACCATACACTAGAAGCGTATCTAACTTTTCTTCGTTGGTGTACACGTCTGCTCCAAGAAACTGTGATGGAAATGCAATGTCTCATTACCCCAGCAGCACATTTATACCCTTCTCTCCAGCTATCTCGTGCGTAACTTCGCCGCGTTTTCGAGAAGCAGGAAAACAACGCCTTCCCTGTTATTCCTCAGTGGACAACAGGAAAGGTCGCACTGGACAACGCCGCTTCGAAGGACGAATACGATATGGGAACATATCTGTGTCTCATAAACTGTTCGCCTAAATGTTATGATACAAACATATTTAAAACCGTCTTCATGTTACGCTAAAATTTAACATAGGATTCCATTTAAAAAAAAACACACACAGATGGCCTCATATATCTGTAATAAAAAATAGCACAAACATGAAATGTGATGTATTAAAGGAGCCAATGTCCGAGAAATTCACTGTAAAAAAAAAAAATAATAAAAAAAAAGTTCAAGTGGCTCTGAGCACTATGAGACTTGCCTTCTGAGGTCATCAGTCCCCTAGAACCTAGAGCTACTTAAACCTAACTAACCTAAGGGCATCACACACATCCATGCCCGAGGTAGGATTCGAATCTGCTACCGTAGCGGTCGCGCGGTTACAGACTGTAGCGCCTAGAACCGCTCGGCCACTCCAGCCGGCGTTTACTGTCCAAACGGCATCTTTCTAACCCTGTACATACAAAGGACCAAGAGAGAAAAACAAGTGCTCGGATTAGAAAGGGTATAAGACACGGATGTAGTATTTCGCTCCTCCTGTTCGACTGATCCATCGAAGAAATAATGACAGAAATAAAAGAAAGGTTTAGCAGCTGGATCAAAATTCGGGGTGAAAGGATATCAGTCATAAGATTTTCAGATAATATTGCTATCCTCAATGTTAATGAGGAATAACTGCAGGATCTGTTGAATTGAATGATCATTTTAATGAACACCCACTTTAGTCTGAGAGCAAACAGAATAAAGAAGTGAGGAGTAGCGGAAATGAGATTAGCGATACGGTTAATATCAAAGTTAGGATCATGAAGCAGACGAATTGCAAGAATTCTGGGACTTTAGAAGTAAAATAACACAAGAGGGATGGAGGTGGGAGTACATAAACAGCAAATTGGGACAAACAGAGAGGACATTCAAGGCCAAACATCGTCGTTAATTTGAGGGAGGAATTGCTAAGAATGTACGGCTGTAACACAGAATTGTATGGAAGTAAATCATGGATTGTGGGAAAACCGGAAAAGAGGAGAATCTAGGCATTTGAGATATGGTGCCACAGAATAATATTGAAAATTAGGTGAAGTGGTAAGGTAAGGAATGAAGAGGGTTTTAGCAGAATCGGCGAAGAATCGAATTTATGGAAAAAAATTGATAAAGAGAAGGGACAGGATGATAGAACATACGCTAAGACATCCCGGAATAGCTTACGTGGTACCTGAGAGAGTTGTAGAGGGTAAAAACTGTAGTGAAAGGCAGAATTGGATTATACTCAAGGCGTAGGTTCCAAGTATTATTGTGCGATAAAGAGGATGGCACAGGAGAGGAATTCGCGGCGGACTGCTTGAGACGAATCAGAAGACTAAAAAGTATCAGGGTCAGAGAACCTTTGGAAAACGTTTATTTTATTCATTAGGTCTTTACCTAAAACACAATTTGAAGCGCCCAAGAAACTGGTATGGGCTTGCCTATTCAAATACAGAGAAATGTAAACAGGTAAAATACGGCGCTGCAGTCGGCAATGTCTATATAAGGCAACGAGTGTCTTGTACAGTTGTTAGATCGGTTACTGCTGCTACAATGGCAAATTATCAAGATTTAAGTGAGTTTCAACGTGGTGTCATAGTCAGCGCGAGATCGATGGGACACAGCATCTCGGAGGTGGCAATGAAGTGGAGTTTGTCCCGTACGACCATTTCACGAGTGTATTGTGAATATCATGAATCTGTTAAAACATCAAATCTCCGACATCGCTCCCCAGATTGCTGCAGAATTCAATGCTGGGCCTTCAACAAGTATCAGCGTGCAAACCATTCAACGAAACACAATCGATATGGGCTTTCGGAGCCGAAGGCCCACTCGTGTACCCTTGATGACTGCACATCACAGAGATTTACGCCTCGCCTGGGCCCGTCAACACCGACTTTCGAGTGCTGATGACTAAAGCATGCTGCCCAGTCGGACGAGTCTCATTTCAAATTGTATCGAGCGGATGGACGTCTACGGGTATGGAGACAGTCTCATAAATGCATGATCCATGCATGTCAGCAGGGGACTTTTAAAGCTTGTGGAGGCTCTGTAGAGGTGTGGGGCGTGTACAGTTGGAGTGATATGGGGCGCCTGATACGTCTAGATACGACTCTGACAGGTGACATGTACACTCTTTGACATAAAACTCGACCGGGGGCCGGCCGCTGCAGACGCCAAGTCCGCGCCGATCGCGACATGGGACAAATAAACTGGCCAACTCGCTAATTCTCTAAGTCCGGCAATCTGCACAATCTGGCAACACTGTAGGCTGCGGCACTTCCTGGAGGAAGTCTTGGCACATATAAGAGAAACCATACACAGATTTCGCCCGTGGTATAGCGGTACCGTGCGTTGTTTCTGTTTACAATGTCTGTGGATCGGAACTAGCTGCCACAAAAAAAAATGTTATAGCCTCTTCCAACTGAATGTTGACGACATGAATGTAATGGTAATGCAAATTCAATCTATTTCACTTTCTATCACACCGATAACAAACTTTTATCCAGTAACCATTTTGCGGCAGATTTCTTGCAGAGTGTCCTCCTCTGGACATCGCATGCAGCAAAGCTCCGGCATCCATTTGCTGGCTACTGGCAGCGGTCGTGGCGACAGCAGCGGCACAGCACTCCCCCGTTCTTTATCAAAAGCGCCTGCTACTGCTCATCACTTTTGATAATTTAAAACACTTTATTATTATTAAATGATGCTCCATAGAAGATTTCTACGATTTCCATTCACGCCCGAAAGCAACATAAACTGACGCCCTGATTAGTAGATGGGTACTGTATTACATTCAAAAATGTTCAAATATGTGCGAAATCTTATGGAACTTAGCTGCTGAGGTCATCAGTCCCTAAGCTTACACACTACGTAATCTAAATTATCCTAAGGACAAACACACACACCCATGCCTGAGGGGGACTCAAACCTCCACCGGGACCAGCCGCACAGTCCATGACTGTATTACATTAATCGCCAAGAGCTGCGTATGGTTCGAAATTAATTTGACAGACTTAGACGAAATTAAACCATCTCACAACATTCGATGAATTTATAAATGATTCATACCTCTTTCTTTTCCTTTCAAAGTCCATTATTTGTGCAACTTTTGGCCAATATTCGGATGTTTTCGTCTAGCCAGAGTGAGCGTTTGTGGTGTAAAGTGTCTTACAGTTTTTGTTTCATTTCTTATGGTAAGTCTATGCGATAAACTGTGTAAATACCTTGCAATGCATGCTCTGTAGCAGTGCAGGAACACTGAACATGTGGAGTTCCATGTATGGATTCATTAAGTATTTAACGTTGATCGGAAGTGATAGTTAAGGTCATCAAATTTAAACCAGAAAGAGTTATCGATTTTGAGGCTTCATAGAATGGAAAGGAATTACTAACGCCGGTGTCAGCAAACGTCTACAGTTAAATGCTATTACAAAATTTAGGAGGGAGGAAGTATATTTATCTACATGTTCACTTCATAGACAACCTCCTGACATGTTAGACCTATATGACGAACAAAGCTCAAATTCGAATCGTTGATAGTAGGTTTGAATCTTTTCGGAAACTATTTTACAGTGAAGCACCTTGGCATTTGCAAAACAGACATTCATGATATTAACATAATGTACTAAGTCGAAATTGCAAGAAGATTTATCTGTTAAGCTTTCTTCAGATTTATCAGTTTGCAACTTTATTAGTTAAAATGGAAAATAAAACGTTTTGTGCCCCGTCCGTCACCGAGATTGGAACTGTCATTTCATATAGCACCAGCATCGCAACGCATAAGGGAATTGCTGAGCCAACGAGACACTGGCGGCAACAGGTGGACTATAGTCATTGCGATATTGCCTGAGCCTCAAAACGCAACATTAAACACACAAACAGGTGTTACTTATGTGAAGAATGCCGTTCTTGGAGTCCAGAAATTAAATATACTTTGTGTCTCATCTTACAGTGGATTATATCGTATGAGTCTTCGATGTGAAAAACGAATTCCAAGTGAATTTAGCTACGTAATGCCGGCCTACACCCGGAAGTAAATGCACTCTCTCAGTGTTGACAAATAATTGCTACGACGCTGCCAATTCTCATCTCTCTTACGAGACAGCTCTTTAGCGAAATGCTTGTCGTGATTGTCCGATTCGGTTCTTCAGAGGGGAGACGCGCGCGCACGTTTGGTTTTTTAGCGGCGTTCTCCCCTGATAGTTTCTGACGTCGCCTTGTGGACTATGTATACATTTGAGGCATTCAATTATCATTAATCCAGAATGAATTAAGTTTCAGCTTCCGGCGTGGACGGAGGCTGTTGACGCCGACATTATATCATTACAACGCAGGGAAAGTAAAACGGATGATTCAGTGTTTCTCATTCAGCATAAAGCATGTGAAATAATTTTCCGTAGCGTTCATAATCATTTCAAAATACAAACGAAGTAAAAATACATCGAAATCTTATTTTAATTGAATATAATCTAAGATATCAAACACCTTGCACCTCGGTGTCGAATGTGTCCACGTGCAATCTTTTGCAGCATACATATAGAATATCATGATTACCACGAGTCTTAATAAATATGGTAGTATCGATGGAAGCAAGAAGAGAAGCAATCAACAAATATTTGATTCCACATAGCATTCATTTCATTTGAGATTTAAGAAGAGGTAAAGCGGGATATTACTTTCGTTAACACGGAAGATATGCCGCACATGGACAACGAGGAAGTCTGTGCCTTCGTAAGTTTCCTCCTTGAAATGTGTATGCACTATTATATACTAAGTAGCCTGATCATTGTTTCCGTGGTGATGTTATCCTCTTGTTTGGCCCCTAAACGATAATTCATGATGCAGACCGCTGTCCCCCCCCCCCCCCCCCCCTCGAGGTTTAGGTCTCCAAACTAAACCGCTTATTATCCACTGGCATAATATATTCAGACAGCATCAGCACAAGACATCAAACAAAGCCTCCGTTTAATATCTTGCGTAATGACTGTCGTTTCTTTCTTAATAGTGGTCCTCGACAAAGCATTTTAACGAAGTTTATATTTGTGTGTGACAGATAACTGAAAAAAGATATTCTTTTATTTTGTCAGTCTTCCTTTCTCCACTGAGTTGTAAAGTGTTCACTTTATAAAACGCGTAGTAGTGTCACAAAGGCAACTGTCGCTATTCAGTCGCAGTGGAATCGAGAGAGTAGGGTGCGTGTGGTTGCACTGATTGAGCATGGCAACTATTCAGCATCAGAACCTGGAGAAAAGTGTGGAGTACCGGCAAGAACAGCTAGACGCTGGTAGAAAGGATACAAGGATAGTGGCTATATAGGGCGGAAAAGAGGAAGTGGACGGCTCCGTGTGTCTACCGCAGCAGATGATCAACGTGTTTTGGAGAATATACGTGCTAATCCATTCCTCAGTAGCCGTGCCCTGAAAGATCTATCTCAGTTTCCCGGCAGCGGAAAGACTGTTACGAGGAGACTGAAAGACGTCGGATTATATTGTCGGAGAGCTGTTGTTGTTGTGGTCTTCAGTCCTGAGACTGGTTTGATGCAGCTCTCCATGCTACTCTATCCTGTGCAAGCTTCTTCATCTCCCAGTACCTACTGCAACCTACATCCTTCTGAATCAGCTTAGTGTATTCATCTCTTGGTCTCCCTCTACGATTCTTACCCTCCACGCTGCCCTCCAATGCTAAATTTGTGATCCCTTGATGCCTCAAAACGTGTCCTACCAACCGATCCCTTCTTCTAGTCAAGTTGTGCCTCAAGCTTCTCTTCTCCCCAATCCTATTCAGTACCTCCTCATTAGTTATGTGATCTACCCACCTTATCTTCAGCATTCTTCTGTAGCACCACATTTCGAAAGCTTCTATTCTCTTCTTGTCCATACTAGTTATCGTCCATGTTTCACTTCCATACATGGCTACACTCCATACAAATACTTTCAGAAACGACTTCCTGACACTTAAATCTATACTCGACATTAACAAATTTCTCTTCTTCAGAAACGATTTCCTTGCCATTGCCAATTTACATTTTATATCCTCTCTACTTCGACCATCATTAGTTATTTTACTCCCTAAATAGCAAAACTCCTTTACTACTTTAAGTGTCTCATTTCCTAATCTAATTCCCTCAGCATCACCCGATTTAATTTGACTACATTCCATTATCCTCGTTTTGCTTTTGTTGATGTTTATCTTGTATCCTCCTTTCAAGACGCTGTCCATTCCGTTCAACTGCTTTTCCAAGTCCTTTGCTGTCTCTGACAGAATTACAATGTCATCGGCGAACCTCAAAGTTTTTACTTCTTCTCCATGAATTTTAATGCCTACTCCGAATTTTTCTTTTGTTTCCTTTACTGCTTGCTCAATATACAGATTGAATAACATCGGGGAGAGGCTACAACCCTGTCTCACTCCTTTCCCAACCACTGCTTCCCTTTCATGCCCCTCGACTCTTATAACGGCCATCTGGTTTCTGTACAAATTGTAAATAGTTTTTCGCTCCCTGTATTTTACCCCTGCCACCTTTAGAATGTGAAAGAGAGTATTCCAGTCAACATTGTCAAAAGCTTTCTCTAAGTCTACAAATGCTAGAAACGTAGGTTTGCCTTTTCTTAATCTTTCTTCTAAGATAAGGCGTAAGGTCAGTACTGCCTCACGTGTTCCAGCATTTCTATGGAATCCAAACTGATCTTCCCCGAGGTCGGCTTCTGCTACTTTTGCCATTCGTCTGTAAAGAATTCGCGTTAGTATTTTGCAGCTGTGACTTATTAAACTGATAGTTCTGTAATTTTCACATCTGTCAACACCTGCTTTCTTTGGGATTGGAATTATTATATTCTTCTTGAAGTCTGAGGGTATTTCACCTGTCTCATACATCTTGCTCACCAGATGGTAGCGTTTTGTCAGGACTGGCTCTCCCAAGGCCGTCAGTAGTTCTAATGGAATGTTGTCTACTCCCGGGGCCTTGTTTCGACTCAGGTCTTTCAGTGCTCTGTCAAACTCTTCACGCAGTATCGTATCTCCCATTTCATCATCATCTACATCCTCTTCCATTTCCATAATATTGTCCTCAAGTACATCGCCTTTGTATAAACCCTCTATATACTCCTTCCACCTTTCTGCCTTCCCTTCTTTGCTTAGAACTGGGTTGCCATCTGAGCTCTTGATATTCATACAAGTGGTTCTCTTCTCTCCAAAGGTCTCTTTAATTTTCCTGTAGGCAGTATCTATCTTACCCCTAGTGAGACAAGCCTCTACATCCTTACATTTGTCCTCTATCCATCCCTGCTTAGCCATTTTGCACTTCCTGTCGATCTCATTTTTGAGACGTTTGTATTCCTTTTTGCCTGCTTCATTTACTGCATTTTTATATTTTCTCCTTTCATCAATTAAATTCAATATTTCTTCTGTTACCCAAGGATTTCTATTAGCCCTCGTCTTTTTACCTACTTGATCGTCTGCTGCTTTCACTAGTTCATCCCTCAGAGCTACCCATTCTTCTTCTACTGTATTTCTTTCCCCCATTCCTGTCAATTGTTCCCTTATGCTCTCCCTGAAACTCTCTACAACCTCTCGTTCTTTCAGTTTATCCAGGTCCCATCTCCTTATATTCCCACCTTTTTGCAGTTTCTTCGGTTTCAATCTGCAGTTCATAACCAACATATTGTGGTCAGAATCCATATCTGCTGTTATAAAGCAGCAATTAACCGATTATCAGAGGGCTGACCGCATGGCTTTTTCAGCAGAATATATCGACTTTGACTGGAGTAGAGTAATCTTTTCGGCTGATAAAATATTTTCTTCCTGTAGTGACGACCCTGTTCAAGTGAGACACGAAATTTTCTCCACAAAATTATCAGTTTTTGCTGTTAGTGACTTTACATTTGTAGTAGGCACAAAATAATAAATATAAACAGTTTCCTATATCATGATTTTAGTAGTTCATTCCTCATCTGATAAATAAATGTGACCCTTGAATGTGTGAATATTTGCATTAACACGCAAATGTTTTTAGCGTTTGGTATACCGCCCAGGAGGACAATGCTTCCAGCCATTACATTTACTCTTCTTAGGCTTCTCTCCACAGTTTATTCTTATACGACTCTGCGATTCGTTTCTATCTCCTTCTACCTTGTTTTGGTCATTTTCCGCTACATTCAGTATCCTGTGACCTGTAGGCGGACCATACTTTATTTTTTCAGATCCCATCTTTCACTTCCAAAGAAAAGAGTATTCCACATCATCCATTTTGCAGTGTGTCTCTATATTTCTATCACTTGTATGTTTACTTCAAGGAATATTATTCGTAAACATAAATGGTTTGCTATCGCTGTTCTTCGCTTTACTTTTGTTAAGCATCTGTTTCTCTTTCATTCTGGTCCTGAAGTGCTGTACTTTTAATGCCATCAGTTTTTATTGCTGTGTTCATATGTTTATTACTTTTTCTCATTGCCATTACCATTTGTTGTTGTTCTCACATTCCAGTGTTATTCTTTTCTCGATTTTCGGATAATATCTGCAAAATGTTGTTTATTCTGTCTAAATCTGGAACTATTAGGAAATGTGATGCAGCGTATCTTTTCACAATAGAATTTAACTGTTAATGTTTCCTGTTCCGTTGCTTGTATTGCTTCTGTAATATATATATATATATATATATATATATATATATATATATATATATATACAGTGTTAAGGAAAGTGGTATTCCATACTTAGCGAGTCGGTAGTATGGACTAAAAGAAGACAACCTGCATATTGTAGGAGCTACACGCAGTTCTTCAGTACAAGAGAAGTATTTTAAGTAGAACAACAGTTGTAAAAGTGAAGAAGTGCTCATTGCTCTTAAGATATTGATTTCAGACTCATTTCTCTTGTTTAGTGGATATGTTTGTCTTTTTTCTGTCCATCCTATCAGCTCCCGAAATGTGGATTACTTGTTTTTAATACCCTGTATTCGAAGCAGATATGTAGACAAAGAACTCCATACTCATTTCCAGACTTTATATTCCTATTTTATTCCATTTGTATTTGTTATTGGGCTCTAATGTATTCAAAAATTGGAACCAATCAACTCAGTCCAGGCCAGTTTTTTATAATAGTAAAATTATACCTCCCATTTCGAACCATTCCTATGTCAATGAAGGAATTATTTCTTTATCGGTTCATTTCTTTTCTTTTAACTAGCAGCACATACAAACCTGTAACTGATTTAGTTATTCTTATTTTGTTCCCTAATAAAATGGTTCAAATGGTACTGAGCACTATGGGACTTAACTGCTGAGGTCATCAGTCCCCTAGAACTTAGAACTACGTAAACCTAACTAACCAAAGGACATCACACACATCCATGTCCGAGGCAGGATTCGAACCTGCGACCGTAGCGATCGCGCGGCTCCAGACTGAAGCGCCTAGAACCGCTCGGCCACTCCAGCCGGCTGTTCCCTAATAGGCCTGCCCCAATAAACCGATCTATATTTCCTTTTATTAAAATTGTACGATATTCGTATGTTTCTTGGAGGCATGCTGTACCTTTCATTGTTGAATGCCTTGGCTGATTTTTCTTTTAAAGTTAAGCATAAGATAAAATATACTTTACTAAATTTACAATCATGAACTCTAACGTATCCCCCAAGGTATACACTTTTTCTCCAGGTAACTTCTCGAAACTTAGAATATAATTGCGCAGTAATGTCAACATGTAAAATTAAAATGTGTTCAACGTTTCGTAAGTGTATTTCCTCAGCTCCTGGCATGGGTGAATGATAACACATCTCTCAAACAGGAGACGCGAGGTCTGTATCACCTAATCCCAGGTCGTTCGCGCTCGTTTCTGCCATCCACTTTGACATGGGAAGGGCCTGATGACGGTGTTAGGAATCGGAGAGTGGACGTACTGGTGACGTAGTTTGTGGTTCCTGGTGTCTCAACCTAAAGCCGTTTACCCTAGTGTGCTTTCTGTCAGGAAATATCGTCCTCGGAAAGTGGACAGGATAGTTTTCTCTTCCTTTGAAATTGTGAGATAGCCGCATCAGCATGTTTCCAAGATAGTAAACAGTTGTTCATGAGATTTGTTTCTTGTAAATCTTTTTCTTTATTCCTCCTTTACATTCAATTTTGGTATCAGCTGACAACTGCCTGCATTGCCTTGACTAAAAATTATATGACAAAGAAACAAATTGTTTTCATGTTTAATATTCCGTAGGCGCCTTGCAAATATATGAATTGGGTTACGATTTAAAAATTTTGTGATCTTAGTCATAACAGCAACGCTGCATACACGAATTGTTCTTGAGCAATGAGCATTACATAAAGATACGTACTCGTAGTGGTATTTAGTTCTCACTAATATGAAGGAATGACTTATTTCACTAACATTCATGAAATCAGCTGTTTATCTCAACTGTAGCCCGCATCTCGTGGTCGTGCGGTCGCGTTCTCGCTTCCCACGCCCGGGTTCCCGGGTTCGATTCCCGGCGGGTTCAGGGATTTTCTCTGCCTCGTGATGGCTGGGTGTTGTGTGATGTCCTTAGGTTAGTTAGGTTTAAGTAATTCTAAGTTCTAGGGGACTGATGACCATAGATGTTAAGTCCCATAGTGCTCAGAGCCATTTGAACCATTTTTATATCAACTGTAGGCGTTTACTCCGAGCGCGGGCCGCGTTGACACGAGGTGTGAACAGGCGACGTCAGCGGCCACGATCTCCTTCAGTAAATGCAACACATTGAGCGAACAAGCACATGTAAAGTCCATAGAGAATATCTCGCTATAATACAGTTTTCTTTCTTCTATATATCTTTCTCAGTGGAAAGATAGAAAAAAGAATTGTATAGTGAAGGCCAGCAATCGTTTTGAATAAGCGAAGCAGATTAGCTTTACAACCATGCAACCGAGTCCAACAGTTCACAGACTGCTGCACTGTTCGGTTGGGTTGTTTTGGGGAAGGAGACCAGACAGCGAGGTCATCGGTCTCATCGGATTAGGGAAGGATGGGGAAGGAAGTCGGCCGTGCCTTTTCAGAGGAACCATCCCGGCATTTGCCTGGACCGATTTAGGGAAATCACGGAAAACCTAAATCTGGATGGCCGGACGCGGGATTGAACCGTCGTCCTCCTGAATGTGAGTCCAGCGTCTAACCAACTGCGCCACCTCGCTCGGTCTGCTGCACTGTACTGAACAACTTACACCCCACCTCATCATTACGAAAGCATAGGAGGACGGCATATTCTGAAAGAAGTCCTACCTGCGTCTTATAACTAACACAAACTATATTCTGATCCCCGTCCTAGCACCCTCCCCTTGTCAATGTTGGTTTTTGTCAACAGCTATCAGCAAAGGATTTTGCAACGTGGAATCCTACGAATAATTTATAAACCTGTAGCTTAGACTACACAGCCAATGCAGTTGTCGAATTTTTTCACAGTATGGAAATTCATAGTATCAGTCAGAAGTATTTAATTTCTAAGTTAATGGATGATCATTTCTTTACAGGACCATAGCCCGGTTCATAATAGCAGAGCCGTCCAGAACTGGTTCCAAGGTAAGCAGAGAATAAAACTTCTTCCTTAAGTGCCAAAATCACCAGACCTCAACCCCACTGAAAATATATGGTTCAAAGATGGCTCTGAACGCTATGGGGCTTAACATCTGAGGTCATCAATCCCCTGGAACTTGGAACTACTTAAATCTAACTAACGTAAGGACATCACAAACATCCATGCCCGAGTCAGGATTCGAACCTGCGACCGTAGCGGTCGCGCGCTTCCAGACTGAAGCGCCTAGAACCGCTGGGCCACAACGGCCGGCAAAAATATGTGGGCCGACGTTACGAGGTCGTTACCACCTGGGTCAAGGAATTCAGAAACTCTGTGGGAAAATATAGAGAATACATGGTGGGAGATAAACGATCATCACAATCTCTCGATGAATTTAGCCTTATCATTTCCCCGACGCCTTCGAGCAATCATAGACAACGAGGGAGGATGGGTAGGGTACTGAAAGAAAAATAAAAGCCAAACCAGTTGCGAGGTCCTAAAGTGTTCCGGAAACGTACTAATGCTAAATGGTCCATGTGTATTCTCATTAAATGTGTCACTACGTGATTCTTACACATAACAACTACTAATTAAATTCTTTACTCAAAGAAATAAATAAACAAATGTACGCCGGCCGCGGTGGTCTAGCGGTTCTAGGCCCGCAGTCCGGAACCGCGCGACTGCTACGGTCGCAGGTTCGAATCCTGCCTCGGGCATGTATGTGTGTGATGTCCTTAGGTTAGTTAGGTTTAGGTAGTTCTAAATTCTAGGGGACTGATGACCACAGATGTTAAGTCCCATAGTGCTCAGCACCATTTGAACCATTTTTTTGAAACAAATGTACGCGCAACGGATAAATGTTTAATTTTGTAGTATTAACCCCAAATTTGGTACACTGTTAATCACCCGACTGTGTTTAAAGAAAATACTTAAGTAACAGGAATCGTAACTGGGCCTGTATAATAACTCCTCCTCCGTTCTGTAAGCTTTTTCTTTTCATTCTGTCTTACTTTCATCTCTCAAAACATAATAACGGTATTACCAGTAACATACAGGATAAAATTTCGTAACAGCTGATCTTGTAACAGCACATATGATGATATTTTACTTCCTATGGATTCCCACCCACGGGAAGGAATGGAGGATAGCTCACAATGCTTGATTCATAACGTCACAGCAACACACTGTCACTCTTATTACCATTGGGCAAAGCAATGATCGTATCTCCACGCGGACCAGTACTAGAAAAAGTCTAACTTCTTCAATCAAACCTCTCATTTATTTACGTGCCTCGATGTTAACTAAGTCCCGAGTGGCTGGAAAGTTCACGCAGTCGCGATTCCGAAATTTACGTTCCCCTCATATTCGTGGGCGGCACGTTTTTCAACTGAAAAAATGCCCTCCACAAGTTACCTAGACTGATTTCCTAATTACATGCCGGCACCATTAAATAATATACCATCCAAAGCCTCCCCTCCAAAAGATACATAAATACACACACAGAACTTTTCACAGTACTTACAGTTCGTGTATAGCGTGGATAGCTTGGCAACACGAATTACTATTATGGTGTTTACCCTTTTTTTAATTCAGGAAAGCGAACTCAATGATTCCCACGTATCTTTCAAATCCAGTTGTTCTAAAAATCAGCTTCACACGTAAATTTCTACTGACTCATTCCACAAAAGGTGACTTCTTATTCTTTAATATTAAATTGGCAACCTTGCCTTTATCCATAAATTTCAGAAACTCATCAAATTACAAATTAAAACACACGCAAGCTACAAATGGCTTCTTTGAAAACTAATTCTGTCAGATCAAAATTAAGAGCATTACTTCCTTCCATGATTTCTGTTAGCAGCTTGATTAGTTAAAGCCACGAGATAATATTTTCCTACACTTCCAGATCAGATTTTGAAACAAACTGACCAGAATCATCAATTTAACTTGACCATTACTAAAAAGAATTATGGTAAATCAACACATTCCTACTTATAAAATGGTTCAAATGGCTCTGAGCACTATGGGACGTAACTACTAAGGTCATCAGTCCCCTAGAACTTAGAAGTACTTAAACCTAACTAACCTAAGGACATCACACACATCCATGTCCGAGGCAGGATTCGAACCTGCGACCGTAGCAGTCGCGCGGTTCCAGACTGTAGCGCCTAGAACCGCTCGGCCACCGCGGCCGGCCTACGTATAAACTAATGGTTCCTAGCACTCAGTCATCCACTCTTCATCATTTTCATCATCAGCCCCATGTGGTGAGTGCCAGGTCTTTAGACTATAATAGCTCGTCACATGTATCTTATTTGTGTCGTACCTGCTTTACAATTGAATTCTAGCACTTTACTGTTCACCGAATTATTCAATCGAAATATCAAATTCCGTTAACTTTCAAGTTACTCTCCGCGGTCGCGACATGGTATTCTCACATTTGTCTATCTTTTACCTGTCTATAAACAAAAATATTATATTAAATTAAATATACTCTGAAAGAGAATGTTACCACGTAAGGTGGAACATTAGAGCCTTAAATAACTCATTTCCTTTCCCTTTGCGGAGAGCATTTTGCTCCGCCACTTCCTCAGACCATCCGGCTGCTTCAGTCATCCCCAGGCAATTGCATTTCTCTTACCACGCTACCGCTCTCCCCCTGCCTACGGTGAGGGCGGTGTGCACCCTGGCCAATCAAGGCTCCAGAATTTCAAGCATTTGAAACTCCCGTCTGTCTTCTTCCCAGCACACAATGAAATCTACCCGCGCTTTTCTACTCAATGAGCTTAACGTAAGAATACAGACAAACCTAGGCCCCTTCTCTCCAATGTCAGAGACAGACCTTTACCTCAGAAAACTCTCATGTCACTGCATATCGATACATCATTGCCTTCCCATGATTCTAATAATTTCGTTTCAATATTCACTCCCATTCTATCCACAATGCATACTATTTGCCTTGCTCTCAACCCAATCGTGGACTATTTAGGGTAAGATAAGTGGGAAAAGTGGGTTTTCATACATTATACCAAAATAATAAACTCATCCAGTTGCTCTGATCAATTTCCTAAACACAGCAGGTTGGTTCAATAAAAATCAACAGCTCAGATCGAGCGTCTGATAACAGATACCTGATACCTGACGTAGCAATATATTCTAGCAATTACATGTGGATAGTAATTCCCGTGCGAATAGGTTGATCTTTTTGAAGTACAGCACCTTTGGGCTATCAGGAAGTAAATTCGGAGAAATATGGCCAAATTCAGGGCGTTGCGTGACGGTGCCCACGCTCGATATGATGAGCCTGCTGCTCTTACTGTTATTCTGTTTCTTTCGTTCTGAGGTGTAACACGAAATATAATTCTCACCCGCTAAACGATTTTCGCTTCTATTCGAAAAGCTTCTTGAGTAATCCCGCAGTGAACATTACCTAGAGATGATACTTGTAGTTTTTGAAGTAAAGGCATATGTTTAAGGACAACGAACTGTAGTCGAAGTTAAACCAGATGATAGGTTAGGTTTTGACATGTGATAGCGAGAGTGGTAGCCATTGTTTGCTATGTGGGAAGCAAGAAACCTGAGGCCTTCAGTAGTAAAATGTATATAAAAATCGTTCAAATGGCTCTGAGCACTATGGGACTTAACATCTTAGGTCATCAGTCCCCTAGAACTTAGAACTACTTAAACCTAACTAACCTACGGACATCACACACATCCATGCCCGAGGCAGGATTCGAACCTGCGACCGTAGGAGTCCCGCGGTTCCGGACTGCAGCGCCAGAACCCCACGGCCACAGCGGCCGGCAAAATGTATGTAAAATTCAATAACAAGAATTCCTTTTTGATGTGGTAAGGATGCTAATATTATATATATCTGACGCTCAGGAAACCTTATCTGAAAGTATATGACAGGCTTCCTGCTATTATGTTATGTCGCTTGCTTTCAGTTAACATATAGATAATCCATGGTAGAGCTTTCTCGTCATCCGAATCACATAAATGGGAATAACAGTTAGAAGGTTATTACTAAATTATAGGCACATGGCCACACCACATTTGTCAACCCTGTTGCCATAACAATCATTTGCAGCTGTGGGACTGATTTATCCAGCTAAATTGGCCTAACATTTTCTTGTCATCTGTATGAAATACTGTGAATATTCCCTCTGATAATATCTTATTGAGTTAGTAATATTTTGTGAATACAAGGTCATTTCATGCAGAATCTATCCCTTGTCTCATCCTTCACATTGTGAGTTATCAGTTATCTACTGCAGCCGCGATTATGGCAATGAGTGAGTTTATGCCGGAATTCCTTGGCATCGTATTTGTAAAGTAGTGACTTTATAAAACGGTAGTTGCCTCCGAAAGCAGTACCTGGTTTGCTGCAAAAGATGTATCTTATCAATTCCTTTCGGTAAGTTTTAAATCAGATGCTACCTGTCACATGTAAGTGTGTCCTAGCAAACTGGCAGGAGTTGCCATGATCGTAGACCTCACTAATCTTAAGTCACATCAAAATTACTGATAGAATTACTGAACAGATTCGAAGCATCTATGAGAGTCACGAATTTTACTTTGTTCGTCAAATCGGTCTGAAATAAGAGGGCAAAAATTACAGGGACAATGACCAAGTTTGTTAGTTTGCATTATCTGTAGTAGATGTGGAGGTGAAAACGTACGAAAATGCACAACTACACTTTTGCGAACTTGTGTTTTATTTTTGCATCAATATTGTTGTGAACCCACCATCTGGTATCAACGCTTTACATTAGCAACCATTATATTTAATCATTTTGAAAGTACACCTGATAATATAGATGAGTAGGACACAAGACAGAACGTAGATAATGTCCGTTTGACGTCAACAGTGTGTAACATTTTACTTTTTTGAATAGGACAATCATTTGAGGTTTAGTTAAAATAAGCTTACGCTGCAAGAGAATTCGCTTGTGTTTTTCAATCCGTGGTCTGTTGACAGTTTGAAGGCCTTCAATTACATCGGCAACTTAGTGCACCTCCACCGAGGGCTGTCTGGAGTGGGGTGGAGATAGTAATGTGAAAGTGGCGAGCTGTCGAAAACGATCTTCATATTATTAGTGCGATTGAGACTTCGTATATTCCTGACGACCCAATTTCAGATTTCATGTTGAATAATCCTGCTAAATTGTCATAATATTGTCTTTTTATATTGATGAGTCATCTGGTTAGTCGTCATGTTCAAGTGCCATCTACAACGCAAATTTAATATTACGATCCTAGGAACTAACCTGCAATATGTTTTGTATTTCGTAATCAGAACTATCTACATTAACCGTCATCAGAACGATGTCAGGGAGCAGAATGCAGCAGTACCTTGGTAACTAGGTGGGAACCTGCTTGAGTCGTTTTCTAAGAAAAGGGTAGTTGCTGGTTCACTTATGTTACACTAGCGAGAAGTACCGAATTTTCCTTTTTCTCTGCAAACATCCAGAACTAAATTGGGTAACAAAATGCTAAGAAGATATTTGCATTGTGCCAGCTCAACGATCAGCCTATTTTTATAGATTTTTATTTTCACAGCTATTCACGTTCTCCATTGCAATAAACTTCATTCATTACTTGCTTGTTCTTGTTACGATTATTATTGTCATTCTCTCACTCGCAAGAGTTTTCACATCCCTATTTGGTATCGATGCACATAAAGAGTGGCTATGAAAGAAGGGAATAATGAATGTTACGTCATGCAGAATACACTCATTTACTTCTGCACCTCGTGATCAACGCTTCAGGAGAAGTGAGATACATAAAGACGTCAATAGGAGGACAGATACGCTGGCACAACTCTGCAACTACTCCTGTTGATTTAACAGTGTTACCAGATAAACTGGTGCTGCGGAATCAAAAATGTGGTACAGAGTATGCCACAGTAGGAGAGAGCTGCTAATTTCGGACCATGACCGTGAATTACTCTTGGGTCAGCTGCTGGTTAGAGTATTGCATCTGTAAATGGAACTCTTTGTTTGATGTCTTGTGCTGATGCTGTCTGAATATATTATGCCAGTGGATAACAAATGGTTTAATCATAGTGTGTAGGCTTTCACGGCCGGCGTCGTCTGTAATTACAACTTCCGGGCTAAGAGGCCGTGGTCCAATAGTAGAAATACTTCTCCCTGACGTTTCGTTGCCAGCTGCGGGCAACATCATTTGAGGTGAGTCTACGACTGGCTGCTAGGCCGTGGAGGTCCTGTTTATATAGAGCGCGTAGAGGGCGCCACCACTCGTCACGTGTTGTCAACAGTAAAACTATCTCTGGCTGGCGTCATTACTCTCGATCGAAGGTAATCGATTGTCACATCTTTGGTACAAAGTCGGTCGCCATATCTTATCTAACTTCAAGCCTTCTTCTTTCCTCTTAAAATTATTGTGGTGTTTAAAAATCTCTACAGCCTCTCTATACATAAGTGCATAACAATGCGATGTCTTAGCTAGCACGCTCGTCTCACTAAATTTTATTTATAGACGAGCGTGCTAGCTAAGACATCGCATTGTTATGCGCGTATGTATAGAGAGGCTGTAGAGATTTTTAAACACCACAATAATTTTAAGAGGAAAGAAGAAGGCTTGAAGTTAGATAAGATATGGCGACCGACTTTGTACCAAAGATGTGACAATCGATTACCTTCGATCGAGAGTAATGACGCCAGCCAGAGATAGTTTTACTGTTGACAACACGTGACGAGTGGTGGCGCCCTCTACGCGCTCTATATAAACAGGACCTCCACGGCCTAGCACCCAGTCGTAGACTCACCTCAGATGATGTTGCCCGCAGCTGGCAACCAAACGTCAGGGAGAAGTATTTCTACTATTGGACCACGGCCTCTTAGCCCGGACTTTTTTATTACTAAAAAATGGTTTAGTTTTGAGACCTAACCCTCAAGGGGGTCTGCTTGATGAATAAAACTCAGGAAGGGTTCGAACAACTACTTTCATCCAGAGACATGCATTTGGAATCTGTTCATCGTTTAGGGGCCAAAAAAGAGGATAACATCAGGGAAACAATGATCAGGCTACTTAATATATAATAGTGCATACACATTTCAAGGAGGAAACGTGTGAAGGCACAGACTTCCTCGTTATCCATATGTGCGGCGTATCTTTAGTGTTAACGAAAGTAATATCCCGCTATACTTCTTCTTAAATCTCAAATGAAATGAGTGCCATGTGGAATCAAATATTTGTTGATTGCTTCTCTTCCTGCTTCCATCGATACTACCATATTTATTAAGACTCGTGGTAATCATGATACTCTATATGTATGCTGCAAAAGATTGCACGTGGACACATTCGACACCGAGGTGCGAAGTGTTTGATATCTTACATTATATTCAGTTAAAATAAGATTTCGATGTATTTTTACTTCGTTTGTATTTTGAGATGATAATGAACGCTACGGAAAATTATTTCACATGCTTTATGCAGAATGAGAAACACTGAATCATCCGTTTTACTTTCCCTGCGTTGTAATGATATAATGTCGGCGTCAACAGCCTCCGTCCACGCCGGAAGCTGAAACTTAATTCATTTTGGATTAATGATAATTGAGTGCCTCAAATGTATACATAGTCCACAAGGCGACGTCAGAAACTATCAGGGGAGAACGCCGCTAAAAACCAAAACGTGCGCGCGCGTCTCCCCTCTGAAGAACCGAATCGGACAATCACGACAAGCATTTCGCTAAAGAGCTGCCTCGTAAGAGAGATGAGAATTGGCAGCGTCGTAGCAATTATTTGTCAACACTGTGAGAGTGCATTTACTTCCGGGTGTAGGCCGGCATTACGTCGCTAAATTCACTTGGAATTCGTTATTCACATCGAAGACTCATACGATATAATCCACTGTAAGATGAGACACTTAGAAAGTATATTTAATTTCTGGACTCCAAGAACGGCATTATTCACATAAGTAACACCTGTTTGTGTGTTTAATGTTGCGTTTTGAGGCTCAGGCAATATCGCAATGACTATAGTCCACCTGTTGCCGCCAGTGTCTCGTTGGCTCAGCGATTCCCTTACGCGTTGCGATGCTGGTGCTATATGAAATGACAGTTCCAATCTCGGTGACGGACGGTGCACAAAACGTTTTATTTTCCATTTTAACTAATAAAGTTGCAAACTGATAAATCTGAAGAAAGCTTAACAGATAAATCTTCTTGCAATTTCGACTTAGTACATTATGATAATATCATGAATGTCTGTTTTGCAAATGCCAAGGTGCTTCACTGTAAAATAGTTTCCGAAAAGA
Source organism: Schistocerca americana (assembly GCF_021461395.2). Taxonomy (NCBI): domain Eukaryota; kingdom Metazoa; phylum Arthropoda; class Insecta; order Orthoptera; family Acrididae; genus Schistocerca; species Schistocerca americana. The sequence goes on along the minus strand of NC_060119.1, from coordinate 738,802,889 downwards.
TTCAAACCTACTATCAACGATTCGAATTTGAGCTTTGTTCGTCATATAGGTCTAACATGTCAGGAGGTTGTTTATGAAGTGAACATGTAGATAAATATAGTTCCTCCCTCCTAAATTTTGTAATAGCATTTAACTATAGACGTTTGCTGACACCGGCGTTAGTAATTCATCTCCATTCTATGAAACCTCAAAATCGATAACTTTTTCTGGTTTAAATCTCATTACCTTAACTATCACTTCCGATCAACGTTAAATACTTAATGAATCCATACATGGAACTCCACATGTGCAGTGTTCCTGCACTGCTACAGAGCATGCATTGCAAGGTATTTACACAGTTTATCGCATAGACTTACCATAAGAAATAAAACAAAAACTGTAAGACGCTTTACACCACAGACGCTCACTCTGGCTTGACGAAAACATCCGAATATTGGCCAAAAGTTGCACAAATAATGGACTTTGAAAGGAAAAGAAAGAGGTATGAATCATTTATAAATTCATCGAATGTAGTGAGGTGGTTTAATTTCGTCTAAGTCTGTCAAATTAATTTCGAACCATACGCAGCTCTTGGCGATTAATGTAATACAGTCATGGACTGTGCGGCTGGTCCCGGTGGAGGTTTGAGTCCTCCCTCAGGCATGGGTGTGTGTGTTTGTCCTTAGGATAATTTAGATTACGTAGTGTGTAAGCTTAGGGACTGATGACCTCAGCAGCTAAGTCCCATAAGATTTCACACACATTTGAACATTTTTGAATGTAATACAATACCCATCTACTAATCAGGGTGTCAGTTTATGTTGCTTTCGGGCGTGAATGGAAATCGTAGAAATCTTCTATGGAGCATCATTTAATAATAATAAAGTGTTTTAAATTATCAAAAGCGATGAGCAGTAGCAGGCGCTTTTGATAAAGAAGGGGTGAGTGCTGCGCCGCTGCTGTCGCCACGGCCGCTGCCAGTAGCCAGCAAATGGATGCCGGGGCTTTGCTGCATGCGACGTCCAGAGGAGGACGCTCTGCAAGAAATCTGCCGCAAAATGGTTACTGGATAAAAGTTTATTATCGGTGTGACAGAAGGTGAAATAGACTGAATCTGCATTACCATTACATTCATGTCGTCAACATTCAGTTGGAAGAGGCTATAAAAAAAATTTTGCGGCAGCTAGTTCCGATCCGCAGACATTATAGACAGAAATAACGCATGGTACCGCTATACCACAGGCGTAAACAGTGTGTGGTTTCTCTTATATGGGACAAGACTTCCTCCAGGAAGTGCCGCAGTCTACAGTGTTGCCAGATTGTGCAGATTGCCGGACTTAGAGAATTAGCGAGTTGGCCAGTTTATTTGTCCCATGTCGGGTTCGGCTCGTACTTAGCCTCTCCAGGGGCCGGCCGCCGGACGAGTTTTATGTCAAAGAGTGTACGTAAGCATCCTGTCTGATCATCTGCATCCATTGTACATTCCGACGGACTTGGGCAATTCCAGCGGGGCAATCCGATACCCCACACGTCCATAATTGCTACAGAGTGGCCCCAGGAACACTCTCTTGATATATGAAGACAGTCACTGTTCTCGAAAGAACAGAATACTGTTGATGACCGTGCAGTTTTTTCCTGAAATAAATGATGCGCACAGGTTGCCCAAACTCTTACGGGAATCGCCAAAGCGTACGTGAGTAATGAGTGGATGGGCAAATGTGTATAAAGTACATTACATATGTAGAATTGTGGACAGTTGGGAATGTGAGTCTCACGGGAAGCGTGCAAGGGATAAGTCCCTGCAGTCGCGCTATTCACCTGTGTCCTCGGTGGCTCAGATGGATAGAGCGTCTGCCATGTAATCAGGAGATCCCGGGTTCGAGTCCCGGTCGGGGCACACATTTTCAGCTGTCCACATCGAGGTATATCAACAACACCTGTCGGCAGCTGAGGGTTTCAGTTAGGTTCAAATGGCTCTGAGCACTATGGGACTTAACATCTATGGTCATCAGTCCCCTAGAACTTAGAACTACTTAAACCTAACTAACCTAAGGACATCACACAACACCCAGCCATCACGAGGCAGAGAAAATCCCTGACCCCGCCGGGAATCGAACCCGGGAACCCGGGCGTGGGAAGCGAGAACGCTACCGCACGACCACAAGATGCGGGCAGTTTCAGTTAGCCAACACTCTCTTGAGTTTAAACACTTCCGCTGGCCACCAAACTCCCCAGACATGAACATTATTTTGCGTATTTGGGATGCATTCCAACGCTGTTCAGAGGTGATCTATATCTCCTCATACTCTTACGGATTTATGAACCGCTCTACAGTATTCATGGTGTCAGTTCCCTCCAGCACTACTTCAGCCATTAGTCGAGTCCATGGCACGTCGTGTTGCAACACCTCTGTGTGCTCGCAGGGGTCCTACACGATATTAGACAAGTGTACCAATTTCTTTGGCTCTTCAGTGTATTTTGTCTAGCAAATGTTCTTCTGTCGCACGTAATTCTCATTTTAAGTTAGAGTGACATTTGCAAAGCGTTATTTCATGTGAATTGTTCAATAATTTAATAATAAAATTTTCGCAGGTTTCTACTTACTTTCTTTTCTCTGACAAATGGCAGAAATAGCTCAAAATATTCTAGAATGATACGAAAATTTCTAGTAGAGAACTATACTGTGTAATGTTTGTCTATGAGATTATCGATAACAGTATTTTGCATGGTTCCAAGTGTTGAACTAAGGAGAATTTACTTGCTTCAATAGATTTGTTATCTTGCAGAGAAAAGAGACTGCAACCGTAAGAGTCGAAACGGAGCAGGTAGCAGTTGATAAGTAAATGGTTATGAAAGTAGGAGATCCCACATCGTATAGCCGGCCGAAGTGGCCGTGCGGTTCTAGGCGCTACAGTCTGGAACCGAGCGACCGCTACGGTCGCAGGTTCGAATCCTGCCTCGGGCATGGATGTGTGTGATGTCCTTAGGTTAGTTAGGTTTAATTAGTTTTAAGTTCTAGGCGACTGATGACCTCAGAAGTTAAGTCGCATAGTGCTCAGAGCCATTTGAACCTCATCGAATTCGCTGTGTGCATTGAGCAAACAGTTAAGGAAACCAAGGATGAAGGGAAAGAAAGTAAGTTTGATATTGTAATTTTGTTAGAGATAACAAAGGACTTTGAAAAGTAGTGGAATGGAGTGAATAATGTCTTGAAAAATGATAATAAGATGAAGACCAATAAACGTGAATCAAGGATATGTGTAATTGAATTAAGTAATGCTGAGCGAAATGAGACACTAAAAGTACTAAAAAAGTTTTTCTTATTTAGGCATAGAAATAACAGACAACGTAATAAAATGCACACAGGCATTAGCAAGAAAACGTTTCCTGGAAAAGAGATATTTATTAACATGGAGTATGTGATATACTGCAGCAACTAGATTACTCCAGGAGGTCGAGCAGATACTACAAAAGAACAAACATTATTAGCAATTTATTATAACTTGAACATGGTAAATACTCAACTTTGGAAAGAAAGTGTTCCCACAGTTGACGTGTAAAGAATACTATCGCTGACTCTCATAACGTCATCACCTTATACATTGCAGAGTGAAAGATTCAAATCAGAATACAATTGTCTTCAGCTAGATATGAATTCAGAACAAGTGTTCTACTCGCACACAGCAGGATCTGTGCTATGATGGTACTGTCGTTGTTAGCAGCGATTACTGGTGGTCGTTGATTACGTAGAGACTGAGCTATTGCATAGAGACTCGGCCGAGTGGCACAGCACTCGGACTTCCTGGCTGCGGAGGCGTAAGAAAACACGTGATTGCGTATCTACATCGACGTCTCCGATCTGCGATTGTCTTTACTTGTGGTGCCGTCGTAAGGAACCAACTTTTGCATGGGACCTCGTTCTGCGGACGACACCACAGAATATTTAAAATTGTCTATTTTTCAAGAGTTAAACCAACACGAAGTCACTCGGTTGCCAGCCTTGCCAACAACTCACGGAACCAAAACGTGTGCAGCAACGAGAAACTGCACGGAGACCGGTGGGCCTGTACACGGAAAACATTCAAGGTCGCGAGTCAGCAAGCGAATTTCCCACTCCGTGCGTCACTGCAGCGGCGAGGCCGTCAGGAGCCGGCCTTCCTGCGGCTTCCTGCAGACACGGGTTCTCGGAAGGGAAGAGTTTCTACGGGCAGGGTCTCTTACCGCGAACCGTGAGGCAGTCTTACAGAGACGTTTAAGCTCTGTTATCTCCGGATGTCAGTGATTGCAAACGAGAGCATTTTATCGATTACACACATCTACAAAAGGGAGCTACGGAAACTGTTGAAGTATCTCGGGAAAAATTATATCATCCACTCGACTGCCAACTTGGAAATCTAGAGATTTTAGTCTGATTGTGTTTAACTGGAATTTGTGTCTCGGGTAAGTCAGTTTACTGGGCACTATTTTGTAACGATGCGATTCGCAGGTGTTTTCTTAGCTCCAGATTCCGTTCCCTTATACCGCATTTGCTTTGTATAGTTTGCCAGGTGTTACTTCTTTTCACAGAACCTGGATACTGAATTAATTTTCTAATACAAGGTTAAATTAGAGAAGAGCCAGTCTTTCATTTTCTCGTACTTGAATTCTGTAATGAGACGAAACGACCTAGATAGCTCGTGGAAACAAGAGTTCCATGATACGACGCATCTTAACGCTAAGAATAAAACTTTTCACTAAAACACCCACGTGAGAGGCTGAATTGCGAGCAGTTCTTTTAATGGGGATTTAACAGTGCAACGGCGGCTGACGTGGACCCATTGCGTATTACAACTCGTGGTAACCATTTCAGCGATATCTTGAGTCATTTATGTAACTTTCAGAGAACCCTTGTGACTTGAGCCACCCTGTTCATGACGATGTATTTCATTACTTATCTACTTGTTTTATTAGTTTGGCATACTGCGAACGCCATGAAGTAACTTTCTGTTTTTACTTCCCAGTAGTTTTCCATTCATTCTCTGTGTTGCTCCCTTATTTCTTCTGTCTTTATTATGCCTGCCTTCTTCTTTGTTTCCTCCTGGAAACCCTTGAAATATTTTGTTTTTGCCCTAAACTTTTCTCTTTTTCCTATCTCGTCCTCCGTTATTCCCGTTTACCTCTGGCCTGCTTTAACTTGTTTGATCTATGTCACTGATGTTTTTTGTGTTTCTGTCAAAAACGTTAAAAATACTTTTTATTATTCTTTTCTCATACAGAGTTTTTAGGTATGACCTTCTCTTCCAAGTGCCTAATATTCGTCCTAGTCTTTCACAAACTTTTTTATTACTTCTTAATTTCCATTTTCCATTGCCATATTTTGGTCCAAACATTTTCCTGTCTACCTCTCCTTCTTTTCTCTTTCACCTAATTATTGGTTCAAATGGCTCTGAGCACTATGGGACTTAATTCTGAGGTCATCAGTCCCCTAGAACTTAGAACTACTTAAACCTAACTAACCTAAGGACATCACACACATATGCCCGAGGCAGGATTCGAACCTGCGAACGTAGCGGTCGCGCGGTTCCAGACTGTAGCGCCTAGAACCGCTCGGTCACCCCGGCCGGCCCTAATTATTGGGTGGTGTGTTGATTTAGGGGAGGGGACCAAACAGCAAGGTCATCGGTCCTATCGGATTAGGGAAGGTTGGGGAAGGAAGTCGGCCGTGCCCTTTCAGAGAAACCATCCCGGCATTTACCTAAAGTGATTTATGGAGATCACGAAAATCCTAGATCAGGACGGCCGGACGCGGGTTAGAACAGTCGTCCTCTCGAATACGAGTCACCTAATTGTGAGCTAGTCTGAAGCATAAAGGCTTTCTGGTCTAATGATAACGTTACAATGCCAGATATTTAGTAAGGATAAAGATTTATTGTTATACCAGCTTTATTAAAAAAAAACAACTGAAAAGCCACTTCCATTTTCCTTGCTCTCGCTGAGTTAGATTCTTTGCTCGAAGCTTTTAGTTGTACTATTTTGCCTAGATATTTATATTTTGTGCCAATGGCCTTGCAGCAGTGGTAACACCAGTTCCCGTCAGGCCCCCAAAGTTAAGCTCTGCCGGGCTTGGCTAACACTTGGCTGGGTAACCATCCGGTCAGCCAACCGCTGTTGGGAAGTGGGGTGCACTCAGCCCTTGTGAGGCCTATTGCGAAGCTACTTAGTGGGGAAGCAGTGGCTCCGCTCATGCGAAGTGACAACGGCAGGGAGGGCTGTGTGCTGAGCACGTGCCCCTCCATATCAGCATCCAGTAATGCCTGTGGGCTGAGGATGACGTGGCGGCCAGTCGGTACCATTGGGCCTTCACGGCCTGTTCAGGGCTTAGTTTAGTTTTTAAATTTTGTAGTCTTTATTTGTCTACCATAATTAGGTTGCATTTATTTCGGTCTCTATCGCTCCTGTCATATACTCTGTTTTCCTAAAAGACATTACATAGTCCTGCTTTTCAAGCTGTCTCTTGTAGGAGATTTATCTACATTGTTGCATTTTTGTGCATTCAGCTGTATGATTTTTTAAATACCTTCTTTTCTTCTGCTCTTTTACTCCATTCCCCCATTACCACTTTTAGTTCACAATGGAACACCAGAGTGGACAATCCATCTCCTTATCTGACACCAGTTTTAATCTAAAATGGAGGTTTCATCTAAACACTTAATTTTCCATTTTGTATTTGTTACTCTAACTTTTATGATTCTAACTGATTTTTGTCGGTCAGAAACTTTTTTAAGGTGTTAAATAATGTTTCTCTACCAGTCAAATCATATGATTTTTTAAAGTCTGCTCATGTTATAAAAACGCTTTTGTTGCTCATTCTTCAATGCTTAATTATAAATTTGAGATTTGAAATTTGTTCCACACTGGAACTCTTCTAATTGCTGATTCAGTTGGCTTTCCAGTCTGGTCAGTAATGGTTTTAAAAGTATACTGTAAGTCACTCGTGGGTGAAAAAATTCCTCTATGGTTATTAGGACCAGTTTGGAAATTCCTGTGTGGTTATTGGCGCCAGTTTTATTGGAATGGGCAATTTGATGGCAGTTTCCAATCTTCTGGCATACCTTCTGTTTCCTAAACCTTTTAAAAGACTCCATGTACCTTCTTTATAATGTACAGTCCACTTTCACCACCTTCAAGGGCAGCAGATAAGGTGAGAGTCCATTTCATCACCTTCCATGGTCATCTTCCCGACGAGACAATTCGAATGATATATCACACGCTATACTTTAGGCGTAACAGACTTAATTTGCATATCAAATGATAATTGAAGTGTACCTGGCTGACTGGAATATAATATTAAGTAATCCCTAGTCCCAGTTGCATGTACATACATTTCGGTAGCAATGCAGACCTGGAACAGAGATGAGGGGATGAGTCATGAGGCAACATTTCTCTTTAAAAGCCTCTTTGAGAACCTTGTCGAAAGTTAAGGATGGGTCATAAATGCCTTGGCTGCAAGGGACTCAGCGTGGGTCTTGACAGGGTAGCATAGCTTGTTTTGCTACAGGAGGCCAATGGCGCATTTACTGCCTCAGGTATCACAAGGGAATTTCTAAGGAAGTGATGTTTCACCCTTTATCTAATTTCGTTCCGCAGGTGGAGTTAGCTAATAGGATGACTGAAAATAATATTCTAAGAGTGGGAGAAATAATTCGTGTATGTATTTGTTTCTAACATTCTGCGTGGTGTCTGTTTGTTCTAAGTCGTGTCTCCCTACCACTTTCGCGCAACGACGCTCTGAGCGTGTTTTTTAGGGAATTGACTAGTTTGAACCTGGGACCTGTTGCTGATAAGGAGACGCCAGATCACACATGACATGTAGAGTTCAGAAGAGTTCAGTGAGACTAGCGATGATATAACCAAATAGTTAATGATTTCAGCGTCAGCTCCACTGCACTCCCTGTAAAAGAATCTTAATACTAACTAAATTTAGTGGAAGGGGTCCAAGGCTTTCCTATTTTTAGTTCGCTGGTAAAATAACGTCGAAAAAGCAGTTAAGTTTACCATTGGAAATTTTATTCTACTCACAAAACATTGTTTATAAATTGCACTAGTGATAAAAGGAAATGTTTTAATACAGGATGATAAAAACCAACTGCGTTCAACAATGCCATATCACATCTATAATCTAGATTCAAGTTAAGTTTCATAAAAGAGAAAACTATCAAAATGGTCTACAGTGACCCTCAATTATCTTTAATTACTTATCTAACTTGTCGTAAATTACAGTGGCTGATATGGCTTCTCAATAATTATATAACAGAAAAATCATCGCGTTTCAGATATTAACTTCACGTAGCAAATGTGAATACCATGAGATTGAATTGACGATCGACACTAGTATTACGTAAAACAGGGGGTGTAACAGATGAGACTTCTGCAGTTATGAGTGAAGCTTTATGCACTGTTATGCGGCATCGCGTGCGTTCATTACCTTGTCGTTGGTTAGACAGAGTCAGGGGGCGGCGGGCAGTGCAGCTAAATACAGCTCGCCGTCTCGGAAGCAACTCTCCCCTAACTTCTCCTTACTACAATTTACCGAAGTTGGTTTTAAAAAAAGCTGTCTGGCTGTGTTTTCATCTGACCAATCAGGGTCTCAATGTTAACCTTAAGCTCCGCCTACAAAAATTCTGTCTATCCAATGAGAAACGTTATACTTTTCGTGGTGGGGCAATGTTTTTAACGTTTGCAACGTAACAGAGACGCGAAAAAGTCTCACGCTAAAACTCGCAGCTGGTGTGGCCCTTTTAGTGTTATCGTAAGATCTATACTGTTCTTCTGGAGGGCTCTATCTTTTAACATGGGCTGGGGGGTGGTCCTGGCGGTTAGCTGGCGACGTGGGTGTCCGTCCCTTATCGTAGGGCCTTCTAGCTTAACACGGTTCTGCTCTCGGCTTCTGTTCTCGTTGCTCCCCTCGGAACTGCGTCTGTCTCACGGTGGGAAGGTATGACATGCATTTAGGCATTCTTGTGTTAGTCTGTGGTATTCCATTTGCTCACTCGTTACTCGTATTACTTTGGTTAATTTAATGTCACGATTTATCCGGAGCTATGTGACATACTGCTGGTTTTCCTTATCATGTCAGGGTTTTCATGGAAGGTGTTGGATTTGTCTGACACCTTACATGTTTGGTTGGCAGACTCCTAATTTGGAAGGAAGCAATTTTCTTCACAGAGAAGGTAGAGGTAGCTCGATATATAAAATCTGTAGGCAAGAAAGTGCTCTCTCTCTCTTTCTCTCTCTCTCCGAAATGTTGTATTGATACACTGAGTGCTTAATGCTCCATGGGACATGGAGAGAGATTCTTCTGTGCTCACTTTGATCACGATGGACTCTGAATCGATTAGTGTGAAGTAAGGTGGGAGTCTCCCATATTCCCCAAGTGGAGAGACTGAGAAGAGTCGTGTTAGTTAATATGTTCTTGTGGGAACTGTGATGGCGTTACTGCGCACGTCGCACCATCAACCAGGCGAGTATACACAGCCATTATAGAGAGACTAGGGACAAACAGTCTTCTGCTTCACAGAAGAACTTGATAAGAATATATGAGTCACATTTCAGTCAAGAATAAGTAGTTTTATAGGTCGACAGGCAGCGCGGAGCAGATGCAGTCGTCTGGCGTTCCACACATCTAACGACACACCGTGCAGCGAAGATAAATAATGCAGTGCAATCGCGCTGGGAGTACGTTACATGTGATGTTGTCACAAGCGTGCTTCTTCGTCTATTTCCGTGTGTAGTTCGGACTAGTATACTAAACCCTCCTTCGTGCTCCATTCAGCCAAGCATGGCTGTAATGCTGAATGTCAGTTAGGAATGTCTGTCTGACTACATTAATTGACGTTGTTTAAGTATAGTACATTGCAGAATCTATCTCTGTAGAGTTTACCTCTGTTACTGCTTATTTGCTTTAACTTAATGGGTGCCAGAGCATTGTTATCTATAGCTATCTGATACTTGTATCAAACTTCGTGTGTCGTTTTTAAAATTTAATTATCAGTAAATCATTTCTATGCTGAATCATTTTGTAAACAACATGATAATGAGCACGTTATAATAGTACAGGGATCGGGTTGTTTGTCCTAAAGGTAGGCAACCTACTCTTATTACATTAAATTACTTGGAAGGGAAACTCTTTCAGGAATCCACAATTGAACGTTCTTCTGATGCCTAACCAATTCCACGACTCATACTCACTACCTCGTAGGGGCAGAATACAAACACTTCTACACACATCAGAGCGATCGTTGCACACTAAGTGGTGGGGAGCAGATTGTAAAAATCATCGGTATGTTAGACGACTGTCTCAGCATCCCAAATCTTCCACATATCAACAGTTATTCAAACTCCCCAGCAAGGATTATCCTTCGTTTGATAGTATTTAAATACGACGTTGATAACGTCACTGACCTAATTATTTTCTTATCTGACATAAAACTTGACCACTGTGCCATCCTAATTCAAACTGGCGTTTGATGTTTCGTGTCCCTGCCGCCAGTATACACGTAATTTCCAGACGGTTCAAATGGCTCTGAGCTCTATGGGACTTAACATCTTAGGTCATCAGTCCCCTAGAACTTAGAACTACTTAAACCTAACTAACCTAAGGAAATCACACACATCCATGCCCGAGGCAGGATTCGAACCTGCGACCGTAGCGGTCGCGCGGATCCAGACTGTAGCGCCTAGAACCGCTCGGCCCCCCCGGCCGGCCGTAATTTCCAGACTACGCTAGATAATGTTGCAGGAAGTGGGAAATACTTCACTTCGATATTTATACTTACAGGTTTCTGTGGTTTTCCAAAATCCTTTGAAGCAAATTCTGAGAAAAGGATAATATTCCTTTCTTCCTCTGTACCACATTAATGAAGCGTACAGTGTGCATGTAATGACCTCAGCGTCAACTCGTTTCTTCCTCTTATAAATGATCTTGACAAGTCGGAGACTTCTCGTCTGTAGAGGATATTAGGAAGTGATACAATAACATCTTCCACGATGCCAGCAACGACAGAAAACAATACAAGATCGAAGGAAGAATGGTAGAGATTGCATGCGAGATGACAAATTTTTCCTATGATTCTTATGAAGAATGTGCTGTGTACCGCAAAGCTGCGTCTGCATCACGCCGCAGACGAAAAAGAAGAAACGACAACAGTATGACAGGGGACCTACAGCAGTCTACCATGCCCAACGAAGAGGGATTCACCAGCCACGGGAGAAAAGGCCAGCCAGCTAAACGGAAGCAAGTCACTTGAATGAAGACCTTTAGCAGATACGAAGTTATTCAATTTGATTTCAGAAAAGATGAAGAAGCAACTGCGTAGCAACAGCAGTGTATGCAACAGAAGATTCCTCTTCGTAGTACCCAGAGAAGTATAGAAAAAACTACATGTATTGCTCAAGAACAACTGTAAACATCCTTTCACCTCAGGACAAACGGGTGAGGACAAGCTGAAGTTAAAGATCACATTCACCCACGATTGCGTATGTATTACGGACATGGTTAGAACAAGAGCAAGTCTTAACATTTCGAATGGGGAAGCCATTGTGCTGAAAGTGGGAACCTATTGCAGCCTGACACCATGACCAATGCTGAAATTAATCAAGAATTGTTAGACATTTCCTCTGTCGCAACAGTAGTTCACTGCCCAGACATTAACACTTCGGCGAGTAGCTGTGCTCCAGCGGGAGACCGTGAGAATGTATCGCCTGACGAGGTTTTTGTGTGCTTTAGCCTAAGTTGAGAAGCTGAGAGCGTGAAGAGGGCTAACACATTGTTAGACTTGCCAAGATTTCAATCATATGGGTAGCCATTGCACAACGCTGTCTTTGTGCGTCAATTGCAGCGGGCCATATGACGAAAGACAATGCTCGCAACTCAGAGAATCACATACTGAATGTGAGCTGTATTGTTCAAATCCCCAGCCTGCTGCTGCGGCTGCGGGGAGCGCAGGGAAGCCAGCAGGTGCCAAAGAGGACTCACAATCAAGGAACCAAAGCAGAGCTTCCCAAACCGCAGCAGGATGGGGCTACGACAGAATACCACACAAGACAGGAGACCCATGACGCATCTGCGAGCTTCAAGGATGCGAAATTACTTTCTGGCACTAGACGTCGTCAAAGGACTTAGAAGATAAGACCATACCAACTGAGACAACTTTTCAGCTCTACCAGCACAGCAGCAACAAGACCCAGACGGCTATAGAGAGACGACAAAGGTAAACAACGAAGACAGTTGGTCCCCACAGAACAGACACACAATGCTCGACTGCTCAAGACTATAACAAAGGCTGTCGCAAAGCAATCGTAAATTTACCTAGAATCACAGCTATGGTATTTGGAGCAGCTATTCGAAGCGTTACGCAAGCAGGAAGCAACTCCACACCATCCCAATATGAGCAGGATCAAACGACTTGATGGTCAGACGTATAATGACAATGGTATGATTCACCAAATATTCTTAAGAGCAATTCTTAAGAGACGAAAACATCGACATTTGTCTAGTGACAGAGATTCACTTGAAGCGTAGCCCATGAGTAAATTTAGCCAGTTATCGGTGCTGCGGGAATGACTGACAGACTGTTTGAGGGGGCACAGCAATATATGGGAAGACTTAGGTCCTCCAGCACTGAACCTAAAAAAAATCGAAATAATGGCTGCACCATTAGAAAGAACTATGGGGACTGTCATCTCGATCTCCGCTTACACAATGCTTTGAGGCTGTCTCAACATAGAATTCAACAGCAGCGAGGGAAGCTCTTTGTGGCTAGAGATCTTAATTTCAAACAGGCGGAGTGGATTTCACAGATTACGAACCGCAGGGGACAACCCTTACTGCAAGTTGCCGAACGACTTCATGCTCAAGTTTGTGGAAGTGCAGAGTCGACTTGTGACCAACACAAGTGTTTCACATAGAGATCCATAAAGAGAGATAATTCAACTCATGACAACTAACGTTTTTCAAGCGTTAGCTTCCGACCATTTGCCAACGATTTTCAGATTAAGCATGGAATCAAGTTCAACATAAATAATAATCTCAAGAGGTGTGATTAGAACAGTTATCGTGACTACGTCTCGCACTCCCTGGCTCATGCGTTCAACATAACGACTCAGTTGAGATCTTCAGCATCACAGCGACTGGTGCCTTGCCGACTTCCACACAAGAAGGTCCGAACGCCCTGTACGCACTCTAACCAGAGAGACAAAAGACACGAGAAGAGAAAGGAATCTCCTCTACAAGGAGAATGGAACTTGACGAGGGACCCCAACATCAGAAGAAGAGTGAACCTAATCGGGAGGCAGATAGGCAGATCTCATCAATTACAAGAACTTTCCTTAGTGTACCTGACGCTACAGCATGGGATATCGTCCGATTATTCACAAAATCTAGAACACGAGTCCCACTCAGGAAGACAACAGCAGGAGTAGTTCATGTGCCTGCATGAGAAAAAAAAAAATAGTTCTTGTGGACGTCATCTGCAACATCAGACCCGACAAAGAAACTGTTCAGGAGAGTGTGGCCACTGTCCTAGACAAGGACAATCGCGAAGAGGCAAATATACCACTCATCACCAAAGATGGTTTCCAGCACCAGTAAATCTCATTGAGTAATAAAGCATCTGGACTGGTTGAAATACCAGGAAGAGCTCTGAAGCTAATCCCACAGTATGCCTTCTCTATGTGACGGAAGTCTTCAACAACTCTGTAAGATACTGAGCATACACAAGAAGCTGGAAGCTAGTAATAGTAGTAGCTGGTTCCAGATCCAGTAATGCCGTAGGGATCGTAAGTATTACCGATCGGATCAGTCTCCTGCCAACAAATAAGTAAGTCTCTGAAAGTCTATTTCAAAGGAGATTCGAGGTAGTCTCGAAGACCGGGTAATACAGCCCACGAAATAACTGGTGTTCCAAAAAGGATATTCTGACGCCCAACAACTTATAAGGGTGGTTATTAACATCGATTATAACAAGGGAGAATACTGTGAAGCAGTATTCCTCGACATGTCGGTAGCATTAGATAGTGCGGCATCAGGGGCTGATATGGAAACTTAGGATTCCTGGGAGCCTATGTGAAGATGTTCACTTGCTATATTATAGACCGAACTTTGGTGATGCATCTCAGAGAGGGATATTCCCTCGTAAGATGAATTGCAATTGGAGTTCCACGGCGATCGATCATGGGGCCAAGACTGTTTTCTCTCTACACTTCTGACTTTCCCAAATCTCTACGAATGAAATGTTCTATCTAAACAGACGATACTGTAATCTGTAAGCGCAGTCGATGGCACCAAGTCATGCGCAGTGGACTTGCCATGAACTTGAGAGTTGATCAAAAGAAAAAGGAGAATAGCTTTCAATGCGATGAAGAGCCAGGCTGACATCTTTACTGGAAGGAGATCCCGCTGCTGCAGCCCTTCACTGAACCAAGGGCACTGAGAAAATCAACTAAAAATTTTGGAGTGCTACTGGTATTAGTGTGCAGTGTGCTCACCTGGCAAAGGCACACGGCAGAAGTCCAGCAGAAGCTCGACAAGTGACTGGGTACTCTGAGTCCGCTTCTTAACGAAAATTCATAAGTAGAGCCAAAGACTAGACTCACAAGTTAGTGATCGTTTACACAACCCGTCACGGATTACAGATGTGCTAAATGAGGTGCAGCAACTAAAACTTAGCTAAATCTACTGCAGGCACAACAAAACAAGTCACTGCGATAAATCTTCGATGCACTGTACAACTTCCATGCTAAATATCTGCACGAAACAGAAAAGGAACTAAAGGTATTTGAGCGCTCAAGAAGGCAGCACCTAATCTGATCCACAACAAAGTGTCTGGGTTGCAGAACCCATTAATTACGTACCTTGACACCATGCTTGACCACCGAGGTCGTTACAAACGACCAACAGAACTGTTACAGAGGCAGTAGGCCTAAATTAACGTAGCTACAGACTTTTCGGCAACAGGTGACAAATAAAGTTAAGTCCTGATATCATATCTTGTTCATAGATTACAATAACAGTAAATCACTTCAGGTAAACACTACATTAACGGAAAATCCGAGAAGATAGTGGGAGTCACTGGAGAATCATTCTAGTGATAATAGCTGCCAGAAGTTGGGAATAGCATAAGCGACATTGACAAAGCGCAGATTTTTGTGGCCTGGTGCCTGGGAATGAGGGTAGGTCATCAGTGCCGGTACGAGATATAGTGGACACTGAAGATAAGATACGGACTTCTGGTTTCAGGTTACCCATATGGGCGACTTATATTCAAGGTCAACCCTCACTGCTCGTCCCTGGGGAACCATCGTGAACTGATCAAGGCCATCTACCACACATGTTAGGCAATTGTATGAGTTATATTGAATGTCATTCAAGGGGAATCCTCTGCCCTAACCACGCACATACCGACACATGTAACTCAGTACTGGTCAAGTGATATAAAATCGGCGGAAAGCCGTCACTGCCACTCTCAGCCAAATAGGGCACCATAAAATGCTGGGAAAACCAATGGACCAGTAAGATTCGAGCTCCCCCTCCTCTCTCTTATCATCCTGTACAAGTAGCTCAACTGTGAGTAGCCCTCATCATCTGAAGTCTGAGCAGCAGGAAAGAGAGACTCAGGTTTCTTATAAACAATTGCAAATTAAGGTGTGTATTGTCAACAATACTTTTTTCTCTCTCTAGTTCAACTATTGCATGAGCCTAGTCTTAACGGATACCGTAGTGAAAGGGTTTATAAACGGTATCACTGGTATAAAGAATAACATGGTTTACTATTGGCAATTTTTTTCTTTTTGTTGGCAGATTTTTGTACTTTATTAACAATAAAATTTTCTGGTTTATTTACAAGTTTATTTTAGAGTAAATTATTATTTTTTTATTTGCTTATACAGTCGCAGGTCTGGTTGCTGCATGGCTGCCTGTGGGTACATCATTCACAGACCGGACTGCTGCTCAGCTGGTTGTGGGTGCATCCACAGACCAGGTTGCTGCACCACTGGATGAGGGTACACCATGGGTGGCGGGGTGGGCTTCTGCACGTCCAGTTACAGGTACATCGTTTGCGATGATGGACCAGGCTGCTGCTGCACAGTCAGCTGCTGATACATAGCGGGCAGCACAGCTGGCTGCTGGAATATCAGTACAGATATTGCTTTGTGCTGCTGGTGCACGATCACCATTTGGTCAGCTGCTGCCGCTGCTGCTGTTGCAGGTGCAAAATTGCGACCCATAATCTCCTCCATATCATCTGCACAGACATAAGGAAGTAAAAACAAATAAACAGGTATATGTAGGCAAAAAAATGGTTCAAATGACTCTG
The DNA here is from genome assembly GCF_021461395.2 of Schistocerca americana. Classification (NCBI taxonomy): domain Eukaryota; kingdom Metazoa; phylum Arthropoda; class Insecta; order Orthoptera; family Acrididae; genus Schistocerca; species Schistocerca americana. The sequence continues at coordinate 738,786,558 of NC_060119.1, read as the reverse complement.
AGCACTATGCGACTTAACTTCTGAGGTCATCAGTCGCCTAGAAGTTAGAACTCAATAAACCTAACTAACCTAAGGACATCACACACATCCATGCCCGAGGCACGATTCGAACCTGCGACCATAGCGGTCGCTCGGCTCCAGACTGTCGAACCGCACGGCCACTCCGGTCGGCTATGTAGGCACCTACAGTGTTTCTCACAGCAGACTTTGAAGTTCAAAAAATGGCTCTGAGCACTATGCGACTTAACTTCTGAGGTCATCAGTCGCCTAGAACTTAGAACTACTTAAACCTAACTAACCTAAGGACATCACACACATCCATGCCCGAGGCAGGATTCGAACCTGCGACCGTAGCGGTCACGCGGTTCCAGACTGAAGCGCCTTTAACCGCACGGCCACAATGGCCGGCAGACTTTGAAGACAGGGCAGCCACAGCCAGGGTGTATTATTTTAAAAAGATAAGACCGCTTTAGCTGTAAGTCCTTTATGCATGGGCACAACGCCGACTGCTCTGACCGAGCGGTTCTAGGCCCTTCAGTCTCGAACCACGCGACGGCTACGGTCGCAGGTTCGAATCCTGCCTCGAGCGTGGATGTTAGTTAGGTTTAATTAGTTCTAAGTTCTAGAGGACTGATGACCTCAGGTGTTAAGTCCCATGGTGTTCAGAGCCATTTGAACCATTTATAGGCACAACCAGCTTAACAGAATTTGTTTGTGCTTTGATGATCATTTCGGCATATGGCGAACCCGTTAGCTCACCAGATACTGTGACTCATGGTATCATGGGAGAACTCTCTGTTACTTTGTTCTTGACATCTGCTGCTTAGCGGAAATTTGCCGACTATTATCGCTATGTCACCCCATTCTCTCTTTTTCGATCTAAACATGACTTAATATTAACACACAAAGGAAATATACACGTGGTGTCTGTTTTTTTCGGACAAGTCTAATGATCCTACAGTCCGACTGCTAATGAGACATGAATCGTGGGCAGACACTGGCGTCTGCTTATTGGGGACGCCGGGAACTTGGAAATCAAAACATTACGCATTATCAACTTCAACAACAAGAGCAAAGTCATTATCTCGATCGAGGCCCACATTTACTCTCTTAGATTCACATACAGTAACGTTATATGCGCTGACAAACAGTAGCGCTCTTGATGGTGACTTGCCTGCAGTTCCGTGAACCTTGGCAGCTCCAACGGTGGCGACTGCAGCTGCTACTGATGCTACTGCTGCAGCGGTGGTCCAGTTTAGTTGAACGACGCTGCATACTGCAGCGGTACAGTATAGCTGAATAACAACAGTAATAATTATAATATTATTAGATACTTACTTTCTGATCAAACAGCCCTATTCCTCTTGTGGCTGGGGGCCGCTGATCCCTGCTGCTGCTGCTACTGACACGTCATCAGTCGCTCACTACGAATATCAGACCTCAAATCAAGGGGGCTCACGCAGCCGGATTCATAGCACAATTAAGGGAGGGGAGAGCGCGATTCCTATTGGTCAGTTGGTTTTCCTGCTATTTTATTTTCCTTGTATTTGTTGAGGGAGATAGGGAGGGACTTCTCTTCAATTTTCTATCACATGACAAGGTTGAGTTATAGGTCCACTTGCCATAGGTGTGTAGTTAGAGCTGCGAGTACTTCCCCTGGATGACCTAAAACATAGCTTGCATAATTGCGTGGGAGGTTTTCTCTGGGTGACCTTGGTCAATTTCTGGTGGTACCCGATGGTGAGGAGACTAGGGAGGAGTGACTTTGAATATAACTAGTCCTTGTGGGTAACGTGACACTGGAATTCCTTATCAGTAACGAAAATTATATATCGTACCGACACAGATAATCTACTAACGAGCACCATGGAATCGGTGGAGCCTGTCGGTTTCTCTCGTGCTATTGTTGTAAGTACCTATGGAAACTGGTTGAACGGTGGTGAAACGACGAACGAGCAATACGGCGTTTGACGTCCTCACCTCATCGCAGAAGGACGGCGGAGACTTGGCTGCTCTTTATAACAGTACAGGTGGCAATCGGTAGTAGATATGACAGAGTAAAACTCCGGTGCAGGTACAAGTGGTTTGGAGCACACGTTCAGCACACGTTCTTGAGCATGGGCTCTGCAGCAGACGACACATACGTGTTCCCATGCTGACAAAACGACTTGTCAGTTAGGACTGAAGTGGCCTTAGATGGTCGGGATTGTACGGTATCAGCGGGAGCTTGTCGCCTAAGCGTGTCGGATAAATCACGTTTCTTGTTATACTAGGCTGATGGTCATGTTCGGATTCATCAACATCCAGGGGAACGGCTGCTCGAAACATGCACAGCGTCATGATCGCAGGCTATTAGAGGTAGTATTACGTTTTGGGGGACATTAACCTAATCTATTTCGACAATGGATATCACTTAGTTCCAGTATGTCGCACATAGAGGAATTATGGCCAAAATTTAAACAGATTGAAAATCACCCTCTGGAGAACTATGTGCCGCGCTGTGGATTAAGGACGAAAGGCCCTGCTGTGGTTTAACAACAAAATTCGCGGAATGCTGAGAAATTAGTGTTTGTTGCACCCTCGGGTCAAGAAAGAACGTGGAAATATCGACAGTCAAAAGTTAGTAGAAATTCTTGTGTCTATAAAAAGATCAACGGGCGAAGCATACAACGTCAATCGTCATACCTTAGCGAAGGATCTTGCTGAGAACCAAAGTAAATTCTGGTCCTACTGAAAATAATTGAGTCGAACACTTCAATCCAGTCGCTCGTGGACCAATCCGGTGTGGCAACGGAAGACACTAAAACGATAGCTGAAGTTTTCAATTTCTCCTTTAAAAATCATCCACACGATAGGATCGAAAAGAATAACGTCGTTTGACCATAGTACAGGCTCCTATGTGGAGGACTTAGAAAAAGGCATCCCTGGCGTTGAGAAGAAAGAGTCGAAAACAAATAAGTCGCCAGCTCCGCACGGAAATTCCAACCCGGTTTCACGGAGAGTACTCTGCGGCACTGGCTTGCATTTGTCGGGAATCTCTCGCCCAGCGCAAAGTCCCAAGCAATGGAGAAAAGCGCAGCTGACTGCTGCATTTAAGTAGGCCAAAAGGACGGACCCGCAAAATTACACAACCGTATTCTTTAACATTGGTGTGCTGCAGAATTCGTGAATATATTGTAGATGATACGCTGATCAGCCAAAAAAATTATGACCACTCAGTCAAACCATTACGACCACCGACGTACTACTGGTATAAACCCCTCCAGGAGATAGAAGTGTCACCTCAAGAGGAATGATTGCTAGTCAGACACACGCACGGTGCACGTAATATCTGTGAGCGCGGTGTTCGTGTGTAGAATGCATAAGGCGCGCCATCTGTCTGATTTTGACCGGGGGCAGTTTGTGATGACCCGGAGGTTCGGTACGAGCATTTCAGAAACTGCACGACTTGTCGGGTGCTCTAGGAGTGTCTTCAACACGAGGCGAAACCAAGATGAAACCACATTCAGACGTCGTTGGCTTGTGTCGCCACCCCTCATTAGAGATGTCGGACGTCTTAGACTGGAAAGACTTGTAAAACAGGACAGGCGGTGAACTGTGGCGGAATTATCGTCAGACTTTAATGCTGGGCGGAGTACAAGTGTGTCTGAACACACAGTGCACCGAAAACTTCTAATGTCTGGCCTCCTCAGCCGACGACCGGCGCATGTGCCAATGTACTAGGGCAGTTCAATAAGTAATGCAACACATTTTTTTTCTCGACCAATTTTGGTTGAAAAAACCGGAAATTTCTTGTGGAATATTTTCAAACATTCCCGCTTCGTCTCGTATTGTTTCATTGACTTCCGACAGATGGCAGCGCTGTACGGAGCTGTTAAAATGGCGTCTGTAACGGATGTGTGTTGCAAACAACGGGCAGTGATCGAGTTTCTTTTGGCGGAAAACCAGGGCATCTCAGATATTCATAGGCGCTTGCAGAATGTCTACGGTGATCTGGCAGTGGACAAAAGCACGGTGAGTCGTTGGGCAAAACGTGTGTCATCATCGCCGCAAGGTCAAGCAGGACTGTCTGATCTCCCACGTGCGGGCCGGCCGTGCACAGCTGTGACTCCTGCAATGGCGGAGCGTGCGAACACACTCGTTCGAGATGATCGACAGATCACCATCAAACAACTCAGTGCTCAACTTGACATCTCCGTTGGTAGTGCTGTCACAATTGTTCACCAGTTGCGATATTCAAAGGTTTGTTCCCGCTGGGTCCCTCGTTGTCTAACCGAACACCATAAAGAGCAAAGGAGAACCATCTGTGCGGAATTGCTTGCTCGTCATGTGGCTGAGGGTGACAATTTCTTGTCAAAGATTGTTACAGGCGATGAAACATGGGTTCATCACTGAAACAAAACGGCAATCAATGGAGTGGCGCCACACCCACTCCCCTACCAAGAAAAAGTTTAAGTCATACCCTCAGCCGGTAAAGTCATGGTTACAGTCTTCTGGGACGCTGAAGGTGTTATTCTGTTCGATGTCCTTCCCCATGGTCAAACGATCAACTCTGAAGTGTATTGTGCTACTCTTCAGAAATTGAAGAAACGACTTCAGCGTGTTCGTAGGCACAAAAATCTGAACGAACTTCTCCTTCTTCATGACAACGCAAGACCTCACACAAGTCTTTGCACCCGAGAGGAGCTCACCAAACTTCAGTGGACAGTTCTTCCTCATGCACCCTACAGCCCCAATCTCGCACCGTCGGATTTCCATATGTTTGGCCCAATGAAGGACGCAATCCGTGGGAGGCACTACGCGGATGATGAAGAAGTTATTGATGCAGTACGACGTTGGCTCCGACATCGACCAGTGGAATGGTACTGTGCAGGCACACAGGCCCTCATTTCAAGGTGGCATAAGGCCGTAGCATTGAATGGAGATTACGTTGAAAAATAGTGTTGTGTAGCTAAAAGATTGGGGAATAACCTGGTGTATTTCAATGCTGAATAAAACAACCCCTGTTTCAGAAAAAAAATGTGTTGCATTACTTATTGAACTGCCAACACCACGACATCGGCAGTTACGGCTGAAACGGGCACGCGATCAATAGCACTGGACGTTGACGCAGAGGTTGTGCTTTGCGTGGTCTGATGAATCCCGATACCTACTTCATCGTGCCGATGGGAGGGCGCGAATCCGTAGTCTTCCAAGGGAACAGCATTTTGACTCCTGTACTGTGGGACGGAGACAAGGTGGCGGCGGCTCCGCTCTGGAGAACATTCTCGTACACACTCGTGAGTCCAATGGACCTCGTGCAGGCGGCTTGATGGCCAAGGAGTATCGTACACTAGTTGCAGACACGTACACCACTTCATGACGATCATGATTCCCGACGGCTGTCGCATATTTCAATAAGATAAAGCGCCATGTCACAAAGCCAGGAATGTGATGGAATGGTTAGAGTGAGTTCCAGCTGATGTGCTGGCCGCCCAACTAGCCAGATATGAAGCCGATCGAGCATATCTGGGATGTGATTGAACGTGGCGTCTCCCCCTCCCCGGAATTTAAGGGGTTGGGGTTGGGTTGTTTAGGGGGAAGAGACCAAACAGCGAGGTCATCGGTCTCATTGGATTAGGGAAGGACGGGGAAGGAAGTCGGCCGTGCCCTTTGAAAGGAACCATCCCAGCATTTGCCTGGTGCGATTTAGGGAAATCACGGAAAACCTAAATCAGGATGGCCGGACGCGGGATTGAACCGTGGTCCTTCCAAATGCGAGTCCAGTGTGCTAACCACTGCCCCACCTCGCTCGGTGGAATTTAAGGGAATTAGTTTACTTGTGTGTGCAGATGTGCTGCCATATACCTCCAGCGACCTACCATGGCCTCATTGCTGGTATGCCACGACGTGTTGGCGATGTTATTTGTGCCAAAGACGGACATACCGGCTGTTAGGTAGGTGGCTGTAATGTTCTGCTGATCTGTGTAATACATTTCCTTGAGAGAGAAAAGCTTCTGTCCGCAAATCAGCAACGGATTAGAAAGCATCAAATTCAAATGTGCGTGAAATCTTATGGGACTTAACTGCTAAGGTCATCAGTCCCTAAGCTTACACACGACTTAACCTAAATTATCCTAAGGGCAAACACACACACCCATGCCCGAGGGAGTACTCGAACCTCCGCTGGGACCAGCCGCACAGTCCATGACTGCAGCGCCTTAGAAAGAAGCATCGCTCGTGAGGAATTCGGTTTGCCCTTTCCTCGTTCGATATCCTGCAAATCATGGACTGAGGGTAACAGGCAGTTTCCGTACTCCTAGACTTCTGAAAAGTGTTTGACACGGTGCTTCAGTGCAGACTGTTGACGAAGGTCCGAGTATACAGAATAGGTTCCCAGACAAGTGACCCGGGTACGTTGTTCTCGACGGCGAGTGTTCATAAGAGACAAGGTTATCGTCAGGAGTGCGCCAGGAAAGTGTGATGGGACCTCTCTTGCTCTATGCACATAAATGATCTGGCGGACAGAGTGAGGAGCAGTCTGCGACTGCCCGCATCTCGTGGTCGTGCGGTAGCGTTCTCGCTTCCCACGCCCGGGTTCCCGGGTTCGATTCCCGGCGGGGTCAGGGATTTTCTCTGCCTCGTGATGGCTGGGTGTTGTGTGCTGTCCTTAGGTTAGTTAGGTTTAAGTAGTTCTAAGTTCTAGGGGACTTATGACCACAGCAGTTGAGTCCCATAGTGCTCAGAGCCATTTTTAGTCTGCGACTGTTCTGCTGGTCACGCTGCAGTATACTTGAAAGTAGCGACGTTGAATCACTTTAGAAGCAACCAGATGGTTCAGACAGAATTTCCAGTTGTTGTGATGAATGGCAGCTTTCTGTAAACGTAGAAAAATTGAAGTTAACGCTAATTAGCAAAAAAAGTCTGTTATGTTCAAATACAATTAGTGATGTGCTGTGTGACAGGCACGTTGATTGAATATCTAGGAGTGACGTTGAAAAGCTATATGAAACGGAATCAGCATGTAAGGACGGTAGGAGTGAATTGCGTACACATTTGTGCATCCACACTCTAGAGTATTGTTCGAGTATTTGGGATCCCAACCTGGTCATATTAAAGAAACGCACTGAATCAGTTCAGAGGAGTGCTGCTACATTTGATTCCTTCTATCCTGATTATGATACTGATAGTGTCAGCAGGCTAATGTGCTCACGCTGTGGACATCTATTTATCTGTATGAAGATGGTACCTGTTCTTTCGGACGTGTGCGAAGGAACAGATACCATCTTCATAGAGTTAAGGCTAACTGACCATTGACTTTCTTCTTCTGTGCTGATTGCACACGCATTGCCCGAACTCTTACGGGACTCGGTAAGATTGTCTGCCGCGAGTAATGAGTGTAATGGGCAGGGGCACTACGAATGTAGTGTGTGGACATTAAGTTTGGAATGTGAGTCTCACGGGGAGCGTGCAACGGATAAACCCCTGCAGTCGCACTATCCGCTGTGCCCTCGGTGCCTCGGCTCGATAGAGAGTCTGCCATGTAAGCAGGAGATCGCAGGTTCGACTCCCGGTCGGGGCACAATTTTTCAACTGTTCCCGTTGATGTATGTCAACGCCTGTCGACTGCTTAGGGTCTTGATTTAATTATCAATTCATTCTATTTAATTGTGTCCATTATGGAGGTTTTCAATGCGGTTATCTGGTTACCGAATGAGTACCGTGTTAGAAACTGATAACTATCAAAAGTACGGTACTCGTAGTTGATACATAATATCATGAACAAGGAAAATCACTTTACTCGTATCATTTTGCAAGATAGCCTCGGTGTTTCATCTTTGATGGCTGTGTGCATCAATAAAGTAATCCCCGATAAACAGTCACACTATCCTAACCATCCCAAGAAAAAGTGCCTAATTGCTTTAGACACTCCATATTGATTTTCGTGACACGTGCTTTAGAGCCAAGAGGAAAATGTACCGATGTGGGAACATTCCGACACTCTGCTTTTCCTTTCCCCTAGATGTTTTTTATCTCTCTACACGGCGCGCATTATCTTGTGTTTATGTGTGATAAGATACGTGACCTCCGCTGCGCCTTACGAAGTTTGTTTGCTATATCAACTGATGTTTGCGTCTTATTACACACAGATGGTGTTATCCAGTTCCGTTTATTCAGACAATTACTGCTAAACTTGGCATGTTTCCTGCGAAGTATTTGAAAGACACGAATATACCAGTTCGATGTTCGTAAAAAAATCTTACAGGGGAAATGGCTTTTTTGCAAAGCTACGTAACTTACTTGGACGTAGGAATAAAGCTGCCAAGAGTTTGGCAGTTCGATATTAGCACGGTATTGTCCATACTCAGGAAAGAATGTGTGTACCGTTAGGTCCGTTGAAACAGTCCCAAAATGACAGCGCCATACCGTGAAACCTATGAACTGTTGGAAATAATTTGTTTTTCATTGAATATCAAAATACCTCGCCTGGCAGGGTATGTTTTCTAACTTCCGTATCGAACTGAGTCTCTTATTTGTAAATACAGAAAACTAAAAGTTTTTTTGAAATTTCGTCGGTATTTAACTTGTAAGAAGTACGAAATTTAAAGGCACTATCTACTACTAAAATCGTATAAGAAATCAGAAATTAACGTGGTACTTCTCTAAGAATTTTAAAAATGTTCTTGATTTTAAATAGGGTCAGAACTAGCATTATTCTTGAATCTAGTGAAATTTCCACCTCCGGTTACGCTTTTTGATTGAGAACTGTCAGAAATCGGCTACACAGTGAGACGATGTCACGCGTTGCTATGGGATCAGTCCAGACAGCCATATTTAGATGCCAGGTAACTTAAATCCGTGCTAAGTGACGCATGCTAAAAGACTGTTGTCATCAAGGGCGCGTCTAGTATGCCCTAGGGCCTAGAAGGTAGGTTGAAGCGTTGAGTCTAAAGTTTGCTTGCCACCCAATACGCGACGAAGTCCACGCATTCTTAGGAATATTTGTGACTTCTAGACAGCGGAAGAATGCAATGTCCCTATACGATTGTAATATTCCGGCTGCGAGTACCAGCTATAACGCGCTACCGTAACTAAGACAACGCTCTTTGCTACGACGATAACGCCCTTGCTATGAATAAAAAGCATCTATGTTTTCTTGTAATTGTTGGAGATAAGAAATGGCGATTGGACATTGTGCCTGTTTGAGGTCAGATAAGTTTGCGTATAGAAGTAATTTGAAGTTCAGAGGTCAACTTGTAATCACAGTCATCAAGAATAAAAAATTTAATTTGTGAAAAAGAAGGTAAATATCGTTTACGAACTTTTATTCGGTGGTGATGGATCCCCGGACCTTCACAAAACGATTTGTATGTTTAGCAATACAGTATATAGTGATTTCTTCGCAAATTAACAATTTTGGGCGACTGCTACTATCATGGTCCGAACGACGCACAGTATTTCGCCGTTAGCTTGTGTGTTGGAGACTTTCCCTAAGCGACTAGTTTGCTGATCAGAAGATATCGTACTACCACTGTTCATTCTGAAAGCGTTCCCAGAAAATCTTATGGCGACTGTGGGTACCTTAGTGACCAAGAAAGACAGAGTCTTGATCACAAGCAGGAGCAGTTTTTTCCGACTTTGCGTGGCGTTCTCTGACAACCAGAGAAACGGAAACCTCCGACCGCCAACTCGTCCTGTACCTAACCCATTCTCTCCTTACAGCAGCCACAAAGAAAACATATTCATCTATAGTCAAATTTTTTCACACTTTTTTTATATAAGACGGGTAAAAAATTTAAAAAATCTAGGAAAAAGAATCAAAAGAGAGTTTAAATCCAGTACCTCTCTTATCTGTGTGACAGGTCAAGCAAAATATTAATTAATTAATTTTTTCCTTTTTATAACGTAGCAGAGTTCACTTTAAGAGGAATCAATGGAATGCGTGCATCAAGTCCAGCATACGAGGAACGACATCGAAGGATCGGAGCAGACTAGAATAAACCATGTGCGACGTTCCAGCGTTGAGTCGAAACTTTGGGCTGCAAGGTCCGCCACGCCCGGTCACACAAAAAGACGGTCACATTGGTTGGACCGGGACCCATTATCCTCTGCATAGGTTCCTCTCTTCGGGTCTGCCGTGTTTTTTCTAAGCAAAATTGGTACGCGATACTTGTAAATTAAACAACATTATTTTAACTGAATCAACTGTGGGTTCTTGGCGAAACATTGTAAATTAATTAAACAACTTTGCCTTATTCCACAAATTTTATTATTAATGTTACCGGTACTGCACAGCCTAGGTCTCGGGTTATAAGCCCATTTTCAAGTGCATTACTGATTCCCCGAAGATGATAATGCACAGATAAACATGATGATAAGGCAAAGATAGTCGTTTCAACTTGTTAATTACTTCAATGACCATTTTCAATAATTACATATGGAATTACACAATTCAGCAACTACACTATAGTTCAATTCTTTTATCTTGGCGGCTCGCGCATGCCCGCCCAGACGCGGGAGATTGCTGCGTTGCCAGTTGCACACAACGCACGCGTCAAGAGAAGCAGCGCCATAGTATAGCATAGTTCGCAAGCTTACGTTTAGGGGGGAGCACGCAGTTCATGAAGTAAAGCCTTCAAGGCCGCATTAACCCTTTCGCTGCTACAAAGGCGTGCTCGCTGCATTCCGCACTGTGCCCGATTTTGTCACTGCACTGCTCGCCTGTGCAGACACATGGTGTTCCGACTGCTTCGACACTCTTCTCATTCGATTCCACAAAAAGTATTTGACCCAGAAATTTGATTTTTACACATCTTCTTGGCTGATAACTGCCCCCCATAAATGACTTAATTTTGTTTCGATGTTCAATGCAGTAATTATGCACCATTAAATATAGTAAACCATTGCACGAAATTTTGAAGAGTTTGCAGAGGTAAAAGTCCATAGAGTATACTTTCCATATGGTCGATTTTAGTTACCACAATGTTAAGAATGAAATGTGGACAAGTGCTTTAAAATAAAGCCAAAAGCGCACGGTGTAAATAAAACTTTTATTACAGTCGCGAAAGACGGAATATTTCTCAATATTACATACGACACCTATGTGGTACTTAAATTAAATGAGATATTGTTATACGGTAAATTTTATATGAAATTTAGGTATCTTGTCCACATTTCATTCTCAACATTGTGGCAACTAAAATCGACCATACGGAAAGTATACGCTATGGACATTTACCTCTGCAAACTCTCCAAAAATTTCGTCCAATGGTTAACAACATTTAATGCTGCACAATAACTGCGTTGAACATCGAAACAAAATTTAGTCATTTATGGGGAGAAGGTATCAGTCAAGAAGATGTGTAAAAATCAAATTTTTGGGCCAAATAGTGTTTGTGAAATCGTATGATAAGTGTGTCAAAGCAGTGGGAACACCATGTGTCTGCACAGGCGAGCAGTGCAGTAATGACAAAATCGCGCACAGCGCGGAATGTCTGCAGCAGCGAAAGGATTAATGAAAAGACAAAGCACTAGAAATTTCAAAAATCTGCATTCAAACGAATAAAATTCGTGAAGTAAGACACTTCGATATTGTTTTTAAATAAAGAAAATATTATGCACTACATAAGGTTTTTACTCATAACCTTTCACTCAGTGGCCCAACACCTTAACCGTTACACTAACGCAGCTCGTCTCGCGAAGTAAGTCCATGAGGAGTATAACATGTCACGCAAAATACTGACAAACACTATTGGTACGACTATGAATTACTCATGCTTCGTCGAAGTACAGTAGGAAATAAACAATTACCGCTGTTCTTTATTTCGAAAAAGCGGTTCGTGAGATTGATACAAACACCTTTCCTTGCTATCGCCTGAATTAGGAGTCTTATTGCTTGTTTGGTTTAATTAATTAATAGAATATGAAGCAATTGATATAAAGAATGCTTTTTCCAAACTTTCTGTAAAAGAAAGTCTGCTATCAAGACACTGCTTTTGTTCTATTACTTTATTTATGACTGAATGTTTCTAAAACTGGAGACACTCGTCCGAGCTCTGCAGTGCAGTCGAGATCTGGCAACGTCGTTCTCTGTTCATTGGCTGACTGTGTTTTGTGACGTCAGATGCGCAGAACGAACCTAAACTCGGCCGCCAACATAAATGACGCGCACTTTAACATGACGGGACTAAAGCTATACACAAGGCAAGAACTTTTTCTCTACTGATGGACTGAGGTCCAAAGTTTACTTCTGTCCTGGAGAAGTGATATCAGATATCACATCTGGGCGTCAGTCCATCAGTAGATAAAAAGTTCTTGGCCTGTGCATAACGTAAGTCCCGTCATACTAGGGTAATTGCTGAATTATGTAATTCCATATGTAATTGTTAAAAATGGACATTGAAGTATTTGAAATCAAACCATGCATCGATATATTAAAAAGTTGAGTCGACTATCTTTGCCTTATCTTCATGTTTATCTGTGCATTATCTTCTCTGGGGAATCAGTAATGTACTTGAAAATGAGCTTATAGCCAGAGACCTAGGTTGAGCAGTAACATTAATAATCAAATTTGCGAAACAAGGCAAAAAACAGTGTTTATTTTGTTAGTTAAACGAAATAACATATTTTTTCGAAAATGACATCACAAAAGCTAGAATTAACACTAAAAACTAAAGTAAACTCCGCCCGAACAGGCCATGAGGGACCAATGGTACCGACTGCCGCTGTGTCATCCTCAGTCCTCAGGCGTCGCTGGATGCGGATATGGGGGGGCATGTGATCAGCACACAGCTCTCACGGTCGTATGTCAGTTTTCGAGGCCGAAGGTGCTACTTGTCAATCAGGTAGCTCCTTAGTTGTCTCACAAGAGCTGAAAGAATTGACAGACGCATACCGAAAATTCAGATATGCGCAGCATTACAAAAAGTGAAGTAGCAAGAAAACACTGTCGGATGGCACTGTAATTTCGTTTACGTATGCAACCCCGGTGGATGCATGAATGGTCAGAGTTGAAGTTCTTTGTAGTAGGTAAAGCGGCCACCAGAGTGCATCAGTGTTGTTAACGTTTAGTTTTGTTACCAGGCGTGGTAGGGCATATAAGAGGCGTGAACAACGTCAATGTTGAGTGATCACTGTAAAGGACACGGAGATGCCGCGTACTCATATGAGACAGCGTTATCAGCGCCTGACAGAGTTTGAAAGGGGCTTCATTTCAGGTCTCCATTTGGGCGATTGGTCGAATTGGGCAGTAAGCAAATTTGTGGGGAACTCTAGGATGACAATGGCACGATGTTGCATTGCTTGGAAACGTAACGGCAGGCACACTCATCGTCAAGGTGCCAGTCGATCACATCTGACCACCGCAAGGCTCTGCACTGCCCTAGATGAACATCGTTGAGGAGTATGGCGGCGACCTAAGGAGAGGTCCCATTTTTCAGTGTTTTGCAGAGTCACAACTGCGTTACTCTGTCGTCACGGTGTGGGCAGGCATTGTGTGTGACTTCTCGTCACGGCAATGGTGATAGAGGGAACTCTGACGGCAAAACGGTACGTCGGAGACATCCTGTGTCCTCATGTGTTACTACCCTTGCGACAGTATCGTGTAGTCAGCATAACGTTCGGGCCCAGATGCACTGTCTACGTGATGTTGAGGTAGTCTCCTGGTCAGCAGGGTCCCCTGACCTGCCCCCATTAGAAGGTGCGCGGAACCAGGTCGGACGTCAGCTCTGTCCCAGTGCCAGTATGTGGGATATCAAAGGAAAGTGATAACACTTGTGGACCAGCCTGCCTCAGGAGAGGTTTATGACAGCCTTCCCAACCTCATCAGTGCATGTAGCCAGGCCAGAGTGTGTGCAAAGCCATACTGATAGCTGCGCTCATACTGTCAAGCTTTTTGTAAATTTTTATATATCGTACAATTAATGGTTTATTGAATGAGATTTTCACTCTGCAGCGGAGTGTACACTGATATGAAACTTCCTGGCAGATTAAATCTGTGTGCCGGACCGAGACTCGAACTCGGGACATTTGCCTTTCGCGGGCAAGTGCTCTACCAACTCCGCGAAAGGCAAAGGTCCCGAGTTCGAGTCTCGGTCCGGCACACAGTTTTAATCTGCTAATGGTTTATTGTTTTCAGTCGTTCAAGTGTTACAGCGACATAGATCACACAATATAAACGAGTCTTAACTAAAGCGCTCCAGTTTACCGAGGTGGTACTTCTGCTCACTTTTAAAACTCCATAATAGAATATTGTTAATATCTGCAGCCATTCTGCCGCAGTTGATATTTCAGTTATGTTTGTAATGTAGATAAGAGCAAATGGCTTCCATCTTTTATAACAGAATATTTTTTTTGTTTTTTACTAAGTACGCTTCATATGTCAGACGTAGTTGTCTGCAAAACAAAATAAAACTATTTAACTACACATATATTGTCAGGAGACACGTAGTTTCCTGGTAGCGTATTTAAATTATCTAATTATTTGGTTGCTTGGTGCATAAATTCGTAGCCTTGTTATGTTTTGCGTGTTGGTATTGCAATTGCTATGGGTTCATTTATGAATCGTCATTTTTATTTGTAGTTAACTGTTGCTATTTCAGTTCACATATTGTCATTTTGTCATTTGGAGATAGTGAATGGAGCTGTGGACGCTAGAAAATGTAGTGCCCAATGGAGAAATCGGAACATTTCCGACATATTCCTCTGTTTTAGTTGAATAGAAGAGTGAGAATAGTGGAGGCAGCCAGAATGTCAATCGATAGAGTGCGGAAAGAAAATGGTTTTCTAATTTTAATGAGGATCGGTTTCACACTATTTCTGGACAGTTGGAAGCTATTTTCAATCACACCCCGGGGGCATCGATGTACACTTGTACGTCATAAATGTAAGTCCAGAAATTACGCTATACACACTATACAATTCTTAGAGACAAATATGAATGATGAGCTTGAAGTATGAATAGGGGAAGGAGCCAATGTAATTGTTGTTGTTTCTGTTGTGGTCTTCAGTCCTGAGACTGGTTTGATGCAGCTCTCCATGCTACTCTATCCTGTACAAGCCTCTTCATCTCCCAGTACCTACCGCAACCTACATCCTTCTGAATCTGTTTAGTGTATTCATCTCTTGGTCTCCCTCTACGATTTTTACCCTCCACGCTGCCCTCCAATACTAAATTGGTGATCCCTTGATGCCTCAGAACATGTCCTACCAACCGATCTCTTCTGCTAGTCAAGTTGTGCCACTAACTTCTCTTCTCCCCAATCCTATACAATACGTCCTCAGTAGTTATGTGATCTACCCATCTAATCTTCAGCATTCTTCTGTAGCACCACATTTCAAAAGCTTCTATTCTCTCCTTGTCCAAACTATTTATTATTATGTGTGTGTGTGTGTGTGATTTCCTAAGGGACCAAACTGCTGAAGTCATCAGTTCCTAGACATACACACTAATTAAACTAGATTAAACTCACTTACGCTAGGAACAACACACGCACCCATGCTGGACTCGAACCTCCGGCGGGAGGAGCCGTGCAATCCGTGTAATGGCGCTTCAAACCGCACGGCCATTCCACGCGGCAGAATAAGTTCTGACGATAAGCTGTTTAACGTAATAAATCTGATCCGTGAGTTTACATTTGCCTTTAATTTGTCCACTACATTATCAGTCCTTATTATTTAGATGGTGCAATCTTGAAGGATGTGCCTTCTGCACATGTCCAGTAGCAAAAATTAAGTGTGAGATTTTCACTATGCAGCGGAGTGTGTGCTGATATGAAACTTCCTGGCAGATTAAAACAGTGCGCCGGACCGAGACTTGAACTCTAACACTTGCCCGCGAAAGGCAAAGGTCCCGAGTTCGAGTCTCGGTCTGGCACACAGTTTTAATCTGCCAGGAAGTTTCAGTAAAAATTAAGTTGAGGGTGGTCTCCTTCAGTTTAATTCTGATCGAGTAAATGTGGTATTACCAATCAAAGGTCACACTAAGGACAGCAGTGGTTCTTGGAACATGATAGATTCGACCGTCCTTCAGGCTGTCCAGAGGTTGAATGATCAATTCGAGGTACTGGGGACAAAATTTTTCCTGTGGTTGCCCCACTATCTACCTTAAAGAAGAAATCTCTATCTGTAAAACTTTGAATAGAATAAGGAGAGTTATGAACTGCGGCAAGCATTTAACATACTGGTTTCATCAATAATGAGAATATGGTATTTACAATATAAGGACGACAACAGGGAAAATCTGTATAATGAAAGTTATTGATACTACAAAACACGGGGAATAGGCGTAGGGTACCCTGTGTAATTGACATGTCCCTCTTTATTACGCCGGTGACGGTTTTTAATAGATTATGAATGATTCATCTACATCTACATCAACATGGATACTCTGCAAATCACATTTAAGTGCCTGGCAGAGGGTTCATCGAACCACCTTCACAATTCTCTGTTATTCCAATCTCGTATAGTGCGCGGAGAGAATGAACACCCATATCTTTCCGTAAGAGCTCTGATTTCCCTTATTTTATCGTGGTGATCGTTCCGCTCTATGTAGGTCGGTGTCAACAAAATATTTTCGCATTCGGAGGAGAAAGTTGGTGATTGGAATTTCGTGAGAAGATTACGTCGCAACGAAAAACGCCTTTCTTTTAATGATGTCCATTCCAAATCCTGTATCATTTCTGTGACGCTCTCTCCCATATTTCGCGATAATACAAAACGTGCTGCCTTTCTTTGAACTTTTTTGATGTACTCCGTCAGTTCTACCTGGTAAGGATCCCACACTGTGCAGCAGTATTCTAAAAGAGGACGGACAAGCGTAGTACAGGCCGTCTCCTTAGTAGGTCTGTTACATTTTCTAAGTGTCCTGCCAATAAAACGCAGCCTTTGGTTAGCCTTCCCCACAACATTTTCTATGTGTTCTTTCCAATTTAAGTTGTTCGTAATTGTAATACCTACGTATTTAGTTGAATTTACGGCTTTTAGATTAGACTGATTTATCGTGTAACCGAAGTTTAACGAGTTCCTTTTAGTACACATGTGGATGACCTCACACTTTTCGTTATTTAAGGTCAACTGCCACTTATCGCACCATTCAGACATTTTTTCTAAATCGTTTTGCAGTTTGTTTTGATCTTCTGATGACTTTATTAGTCAATAAACGACAGCGCCATCTGCAAACAACGGAAGACGGCTGCTCAGATTGTCTCCCAAAACGTTTATATAGGTAAGGAACAGCAAGAGGCCTTTAACACTACCTTGGGGGGCGCCTGAAATCACTTCTGTTTTAGTCGATGCCTTTCCGTCAATTACTACGAACTGTGACCTCTTTGACAGGAGATTGCAAATCCAGTCACATAACTGAGACTATATTCCATAAGCACGCAATTTCACTACGAGCCGCTTGTGTGGTACAGTGCTAAAAGCCTTCCGGAAGTCCAGGAATACAGAATCGATCTGAAATCCCTTGTCAATAGCACTCATCACTTCATGTGAATAAAGAGCTAGTTGTGCTTCACAGGAACGATGTTTTCTAAACCCATATTGACTGTGTGTCAATAGACCTTTTCCTTCGAGGTAATTCATAATGTTCGAACACAATATATGTTCTAAAATCCTGGTGCATATCAACGTTAACGATATGGGCCTGTAATTTAGTGGATTATTCCTACTACCTTTCTTGAATATTGGTGTGACCTGTGCAACTTTCCAGTCCTGGGGTACGGATCTTTCTTCGAGCGAACGGTTGTATACGATTGTTAAGTATGGAGCTAAAGCATCAACATACTCCGAAAGGAACCTAATTGGTATACAGTCTGGACCAGAAGACTTGCTTTTGTTAAGTGATTTGAGTTGATTCACTACTCCGAGGATATTTACTTCTACGTTACTCATGTTGGCTGCTGTTCTCGATTTGAATTCTGGAATATTTACTTCGTCTTTTGTGAAGGCATTTCGGAAGGCTGTGTCTAGTAAATCTGTTTTGGCAGCACTGTCTTCGATAGTATCTCGATTGTTAACGCGCAGAGAAGGTATTGATTGTTTCTTGCTGCTAACACAGTTCACATACGACCAGAATCTCTTTGGATTTTCTGCCAGGTTTCGAGACAACGTTTCGTTGTGGAAACTGTTATAGGTGTCTCGCATTGAACTCCGCGCGAAGTTTCGAGCTTCTGTAAAGGATCGCCACTGTTGGGGATTTTGCGTCTGTTTAAATTTGGCATGTTTGTTTCGTTGTTTCTGCAACAGTGGTATAACCCGTTTTGTGCACCAAGGAGGATCAGCCCCGTCGTTTGTTAGTTTATTTGGTATAAACCTCTCAATTGCTGCCGATACTATTTCTTTGAATTTAAGCTTCATCTGGTCTACACTTATGTTATTAATTTGGAATGAGTGGAGATTGTCTTTCAGGAAGGCGTCAAGTGAATTTCTATCTGCTTTTTTGAATAGGTACATTTTTCGCTTTTTTCCGAGGATTTGGGGATTACAATATTCAGTCTCGATACGACAACCCTGTGTTCACTAATCCCTATATCGGTTTTGATGCTGGTTATTAACTGAGGATTATTTGTTGCTAAGAGGTCAAGTGTGTTTTCACAACCGTTTACAATTCGCGTGGGCTCACGAACTAACTGCTCGAAATAATTTTCAGAGAAAGCGTTTAGCACAATTTCAGACGATATTTTATGCGTACCTCCGAAATTAAACATGTATTTCTGCGCCGGCCGCGGTGGTCTCGCGGTTCTAGGCGCGCAGTCCGGAACCGGGCGACTGCTACGGTCGCAGGTTCGAATCCTGCCTCGGGCATGGATGTGTGTGATGTCCTTAGGTTAGTTAGGTTTAAGTAGTTCTAAGTTCTAGGGGACTGATGACCACAGCTGTTAAGTCCCATAGTGCTCAGAACCATTTTTTTCGTATTTTCGCCAACGTATCGAAGGTAAATTAAATTCTGGAGTGCGTGCGAATGTGCAGAGCAGTGGACTTGAGACAGAGCAACAGTAAATGCTTCTACCAAGCAGGATGGTGATTGGTGGACGGGTGGACGGGACCACAGCCTGGCTGGGGTAAGGTTCTTGGAAGTGAGGGCGACCTGGAACACAAAGTGGGCGACAAGCAGTCCTCCCACATGACTGCTTGTGGCCAAGTGACAGCCATGGGCGGCACGGCGCTGTCTGCGGTAATGCGTCCAGGTCGACTAGGCCGTATGATGTGGAAGTGTACGGTTCGACATTCCAGTAGGACGCGAGGGTGTCCTGATTGAGTTGGCGTAACAGCATGGTAGAGGCTGCTACATCTCGGAATCCCGCAGCGGTGCTGAGCACTCCCATCTTTGTGATGGGGCCAGCACGTCTGCAGCGCACGCCTCAGCACCGCCCAGCCATACTTAACGGTGAGCGTAATTCGCAACACCAGCTGAGTAGTTCAGTCTCATTTCTCAGCTGTTGCATCCAGGACGATCGCCTGTCTCATCTCCTTTTGCACTGGTAATGAATGCGTGGATTTCTGGGTTTTCGTTGCCAGCTTCTAATCACTGTTCTCATAGAGAGTTGCAGGGTTAAATAGTCGCAGTTGAGTTATCGTCGAATCTCGGGGGACAGTAAATTTTTAAAAGGGCAAGAAGTAACTTAACTGATACGAGAGTGACACTGCTTTCCATTTCATTTTCATGCAGATTTGGATAAAGATAATTATCACAGGTTTTGATTACTGATTTATATGTTGATCCCTTAATGTGGTTACAAATAGATGTGAGTATTGAATTTGATCATTGTTTCTGTTCGCCCTCTTCATATACATTAAGTTATAGACTTTTAACCTATACCCGAGAAGATATTAGCAATCAGGTCTAAATCATAAGCAACTTACTATCCAGTCAGATAGCGATAGAGTGAAATTTTAAGCAAATTGCCCGTTTTAAGAGCTACGCCCAGGGCCATACTTTCCGCATTATTGATTTAGCTTAACGCGCAGACATTTAGAGGTTAGTTCTTAAATTGGTGGCGAATCCACAGGTACGCGACAGGGTTTTGCAAGATGACAAGGTAACCAAGGAACCGGATCCGTCACACTCAAAGGGTAATAAAAACAAAATCACCTTCTTTACAATAAAACATACAAATTAAAATCACTGTCAAGGCGAATAATTAACAAAAGCAAAATGGCTCTCGCCTTTAGAGAACACGCTCACACGCCCAGCGTGCCATCACACAACTGTAACACACTGCACTATAACCATGGAGTTTTTGTGAGTGATATTACTTGTCGACCAATGCACTAAATGCACCGCTTGCAGTCTGCACTGTACACCATATTGGATCTCTTGACTGCCATGATGTAGCTGTCTGTTATTAAAACACACAGATAGGTCTCCTCTTGAAATGTAGAAGCCCCTTTCTCCACCACCACTAGAATCGTCGTCTTCCGACTCGAAAGAGACACGAACTACTCCAGTGGGTTGTTTGTGTCCAGACAGTGGCTAAGACCTGCAGTGACTGCAGCGATGTTCCATAGACGGCTCATATGCGTATCAGCTAGGAGAGTGCTTCCCGTTCTTAGCCCGTGTACCAGCTGACTTCCACCCCGCCCGCCGCTGTTCTACCTTGGCGCCAGAAGCGCTTCCGGCAGGCGTGCGCGTGCAGTCTGCCCTCTCGAGGCACTGGCGCAGCATGCCACCAAGCATGACTCTCTGACAGCGGGCAAGGCAAATTTTCTGCTCGACACGGCACAGACAAATCGAAAAGTCAAAAGCAAAACATCATGCCTGGTGTTGAAGTTCTCCTTCATGGACAACAAACATTTAGTAAACTATAAACTGTTTTCCGTATATTACTTTGTGGGGTTGTATATGAGAAAAGGTTTGCAAATGGTTTGAAATTACGTTAAAAGGTTTCTACACTCCTGGAAATTGAAATAAGAACACCGTGAATTCATTGTCCCAGGAAGGGGAAACTTTATTGACACATTCCTGGGGTCAGATACATCACATGATCACACTGACACAACCACAGGCACATAGACACAGGCAACAGAGCATGCACAATGTCGGCACTAGTACAGTGTATATCCACCTTTCGCAGCAATGCAGGCTGCTATTCTCCCATGGAGACGATCGTAGAGATGCTGGATGTAGTCCTGTGGAACGGCTTGCCATGCCATTTCCACCTGGCGCCTCAGTTGGACCAGCGTTCGTGCTGGACGTGCAGACAACGTGAGACGACGCTTCATCCAGTCCCAAACATGCTCAATGGGGGACAGATCCGGAGATCTTGCTGGCCAGGGTAGTTGACTTACACCTTCTAGAGCACGTTGGGTGGCACGGGATACATGCGGACGTGCATTGTCCTGTTGGAACAGCAAGTTCCCTTGCCGGTCTAGGAATGGTAGAACGATGGGTTCGATGACGGTTTGGATGTACCGTGCACTATTCAGTGTCCCCTCGACGATCACCAGTGGTGTACGGCCAGTGTAGGAGATCGCTCCCCACACCATGATGCCGGGTGTTGGCCCTGTGTGCCTCGGTCGTATGCAGTCCTGATTGTGGCGCTCACCTGCACGGCGCCAAACACGCATACGACCATCATTGGCACCAAGGCAGAAGCGACTCTCATCGCTGAAGACGACACGTCTCCATTCGTCCCTCCATTCACGCCTGTCGCGACACCACTGGAGGCGGGCTGCACGATGTTGGGGCGTGAGCGGAAGACGGCCTAACGGTGTGTGGGACCGTAGCCCAGCTTCATGGAGACGGTTGCGAATGGTCCTCGCCGATACCCCAGGAGCAACAGTGTCCCTAATTTGCTGGGAAGTGGCGGTGCGGTCCCCTACGGCACTGCATAGGATCCTATGGTCTTGGCGTGCATCCGTGCGACGCTGCGGTCCGGTCCCAGGTCGACGGGCACGTGCACCTTCCGCCGACCACTGGCGACAACATCGATGTACTGTGGAGACCTCACGCCCCACGTGTTGAGCAATTCGGCGGTACGTCCACCCGGCCTCCCGCATGCCCACTATACGCCCTTGCTCAAAGTCCGGCAACTGCACATACGGTTCACGTCCACGCTGTCGCGGCATGCTACCAGTGTTAAAGACTGCGATGGAGCTCCGTATGCCACGGCAAACTGGCTGACACTGACGGCGGCGGTGCACAAACGCTGCGCAGCTAGCGCCATTCGACGGCCAACACCGCGGTTCCTGGTGTGTCCGCTGTGCCGTGCGTGTGATCATTGCTTGTACAGCCCTCTCGCAGTGTCCGGAGCAAGTATGGTGGGTCTGACACACCGGTGTCAATGTGTTCTTTTTTCCATTTCCAGGAGTGTATAAAACTCTGTATACGTATATCTTGGCAATACGCGACCTGTTTTAAGAAAAGCTAGGGTTTCACGCATCTCCAAAGAAGGAAGGAGGGAAGATTGGGTTTAACGTCCCGTCGACATCGATGTCATTACAGACGGATTCTGGGAATGATGCCATATCCACAGAACTACGTGTTGTACAGTGATGTAATTTTGCAGAGGTACTCGGAGATACGCGTACATACTGTCTGCAGACCGCGTTCCCAGTAGAGGTATTAGTAAAACAATAATTAAAAAAAAATCAAGCAGTCATGCCCGACGCTAAAGTTCTACTGCACTAACAACGAAAATGTAGTAAGAGGTAAACTTGTCTCTTTTCATTGCTTTGTGAGGGTGACAGCGAGAAAAAGTATCATAAAAGTTTGAATTAAGTGCAAAATATTTCGGGAGCTGCAAAGCGCTCTAATTCTCAAATACTGGATGAATGTAGTCTGGGTAATTTGCACGCCATTAGTTACAGTGTCTCCAGATGTACACATAGTTTCAATCTTTAATACTTGACTTGTTGTGTTAAACCTTTAACGTAAGATTATGCCTCTTAATGAGTAGTTTATGACGAAATTTTAAATTTTTAATTTGGGTCAATAATTATATGAAATACGGGAAACAGTATATTGCCCCTGGAAGCTATTAGATAGGTAACCTGCAACTTGGACTCAATGACAATTTTACTCGTAGTAACAGAGCCCTCCGCGACTGTGTTTTTAAAATAGTCTTTGCTGTCTTACACTGTAACAACAAAGTGCACAGAGTGCTCCCACTGCAACACCTCCCACACTCCTTCCCTCCCCATAATACAAACGTCATTCAGTCGGTCAATTTCGGTTGAAAAATGCGGAATTTTTTTCTGGAGCATAATGGAGTATTCCCGTTTCAGCCCCTATAGTTTCGTGAAGTTCTGATAGGTGGCGGGGATGTACGTACCCTTCAAAATGGCGTTTGGGTGGGTGTCAAGCAGACAGCTGTCATTGAGTTTCATTAGGCGGAAAACCAGAGCAGCGCAGATATTCATGGGCGCTTGCACAATCTCTATAGAAACCTGGCAGTGAACAAAAGCACGGTGAGTCTTTGGGAGAGGCGTCTGTCATCATCACAAGAAGATAGCGCAAACCTGCCCGAACTCCCACTTGCCGTCTGCCCACACTCAGCTGTGGCTCCTGCAATATGTTCATCGCCACAAAAGTGCAAAGGAACTTACGCTACACCATGATAACGCTAGACCTCACACAACTCTGCTTACCCGAGAGGAGCTTACAAAACTTCATGGGACTGTTCTTTTCATCCACCCTACAGCCCGGATCTCGGACCTCCCGACTTCCATCTATTTGGCCCAATGAAAGATGCTCTCAGCGGGAAGCTGGGGATGTTATTGATGTAGCAAGACGTTGGCTCCGACGTCGATCAGTAGAATGGTACCATGAGGGCATACAGGTCCTCTCAGTAAGGCGGCGTAAGGGTGTCGCATTGAACGGAGATTATGTTGAAAAATAGGGCTTTGTGGCCAAAGGAGTGGGGAATAGTACGGTATACTTGAATCACGAATAAAACCAACGTACTTTCAGAAAAAAAGGGTTACATTACTTACTGAACGCCCGTCGTAACACCAAACTTCACCATTACCCTCTACAGCTCCCAAGATCCCTTAGTTAACCGTCTAGCAACTGATCAGTGTGATGTGCAGTGTGCAGCAAGAAAGGTTGGGTGTAATGAAAAGCATAAATGGGAGATACTATCAACTGGAAATCTGTGCTGTGTGCATCAGTGCTTACAGAAGAACCAACAGACACACAAAACGAATAGGAAAATAACAAAATATCAGCGATCCAAGAAAGTGCTTTAGACGCAATTTCCAAACTTTGTTAACAGCCTCATTTGTAGGAGCTATGTCAATTCTAAGTTTGGCTCAATAAACCTCAATATGCAGGAAAGTACGCTAGGTAGTCCTTAGAACTGGTTTCAAAGATGGCAGTGTTATGGAATCATTACACAACTGACTCCCTGCTATTTACCTAAGGAATGCCAAGTGTCCTAGTGAAATTGCCGAATGGAACAAATAACGGACGTGAATGAGTAGGTGACTAAAGTTTACTGATGTCAGTGCACCTTTAAGCAAACGACCTTTCACGAGATATATGACTTAAAGTGAAGAATAGTAGATAAAAGACACTGGAAGTACAAGTCTAGATGTGTCGCGTCAAGAGTAATTTTGTGTGTTTAAAATTATGGAAGGGAAAAACAATTTAGAGAGTCGACACTAATGTAAGCAATACTAGCACAGTTCTTTCCACACTGTAAAACTTTTACAAACTCTCAAAGATACCTTGACTTCTATAATGTTTTGCTTAACATTGCAGGTGGTACACCACCGCCTTTCTAAGAACATCACAAGTATCCATCAAACAGATTATCTGTACTGAACTACAGCAGCAGCACTAATGGAACTACAAATTACGCCTTAAGCTACTGAAAATAATTTCCACAATATTCATGTCAGTGAGAGAGACAAAACATTAATAAATTAATAAAAGAAATAATTAATGCTAAGGTGTAGTATATCTATGTACAAGGTGACTTATAGTTCATGTTTCCACCCACAGCATTGCTACTGTGGCGCTTTAGTTGCTGGTGCTGGTGGGAATTAAAAAAGAAAAAGTGATGGCTGCTGGGAAATTCCCCTCCCCCACCCCACCACCATCGCTTCTCTCACTGCCCTCATCTCCCTTCTCCATCCAACTGTATCTCATTACTTTACACTCCATTATAATGAAAAAGCCACTCACAATGTAGTCCCAGAGCTGCAATCTTGGCTGTTCTCTAAGCAGTTCAAATGGTCTGAATTTTTTTGTGTCAAGTTCAATAGCACTGTTCCAAACAATTACGTAAAAGGTGTTAATTTAGATATTTTCACATCTAAAATTCATCATACAAACACACACACACACACACACACACACACACACACACGCACACACATTCACACACCACCTAAAACATGATTGTAAACTCTCAACCTAAATGTCCCAAAGGTATTTTTATGTCTAAACACTTGTGACTTTTTAGTTTTTAGGCAGTTAAGCTTCTTGTTTAGGCTTCATTGAGGGAATGTAGTATAACTAACATGTCTAAGATTGTAACTGAAGAAAACACGTTTCATCTAAAATACTATTCGAAGCATGCAAGCATGAAAATAAATGGGCAGTCTGAATTACTGTGAGCTGGTGGAAGAACGTAATTAACTCCTGTTTTCAGGCCTATATTTGGTGTGAGGCACAACGCATCATCAAATTAAATATTTCCACGTCTGAATTGTTCTATGATGCTTATCAAGCGTTACAATGGTATCTCCACGTCTAAAATAGGTAAATTGTATTGGAATTTCAATCTGAGGCTGTTTTTACTGCTGGTTTTTACTGCCCAGTGTTTTAGACTCAAAATCGTACATATTTTGAGAAATAGTACAATTTTATTATCTATTATTTATTTTCCGTTCATGATCAGAAATTTATAATTGTACTTGCGTATTACTGTAAGCTACCAGCATGTGTTTTGTACTTTCGAAATCATTACTTATTATGATAAATAATTTTATTTCGATTGGAAAGAATGTATTTCCAGGTGCTGACTTTTCATCTTTGATATGTTCCACTATTGTCTTCGGACATATTTCATCTCTGTCTTGTTCCAAGTCTGTTTTTGTTCATGTTGTGCGTTTAGATCTCATATTTGGAGCATTACAAAATCATATTTCTGTACGAAGAAAATATTCAATTTAAGTGATACTTTGCAGTCAAGATATTGACTAAAGACCTTCTAACCTCCCTCCTAAAACGGTGTTTCATCAGTTTATTTGCCATTTGACTATGTTGTGTATGAGTGTATGTTTTTATATCATGTATTTTGATTAGGTTTTCGTTGCTAGTTAGTACTTGATTATTCAAAATACAGTCTCAGAGAGCTTTGGGTCTGTACTACCAGTTATTGATTATTGCAACATTTCTCAAAATTTCAATATGTACATCACCTCTTGCAAGTCTATTGCAAGTGCAAATTAATAACATCGGTTGTATTTTCTAGTGTTGAACATGATGCTATGTTTATCCCCACTAAAATGATGAACAGGTGATGACAGTTCGCCCTAATAACTTAAACTCTTATTGAAATACTACCACCTTTTACGCATTTTGGATGTGGAAAGTTCATGTTCACGTTTTAAAAACAATTTTGCTGGATACGTTTGTGTGTGGGGGCGAATAACTTTGTGACACTTGACATAAAAATTGCAATATTTGTGTTTCTCAAGTCTTTTTGCTGACATTTTAGATTTGGAAAAAACACTGTGATATTTGACAAACACTACAGAACAGTTTAGATATAGCAAGAAGCCTTTTAGATGTGGAAATGTTGTAAGATAATGTTTTCGACCAATAATTTTGAATGTGACCAAAAAGACTGAGATCGGTAGCACTTTCTTCAGCACAGCCGACATGGCGACTCTGGGGCTACTTTGTGATTGACTGTTTCATTTTAATGGACTGTTAGATAATGATATGAGGATAGAGGAGGGGGATTGGGCGGGGGAGGAATTACAACCCTGAACTCGGCTGGCTCTTCCAGCTTGGATTTTATGAGTTCTTAAATCTTTTTTGAAGTTTTTGAAAGTTGTATTGAACTTTTAATTTCCCTTCATCTTCCATTTTTAAATTTCTTGCCAATGCCATCTTGCATTTTTAAATTTCTCGCCAATGCTATCTCGCGGTTTTGAATTTCCCGCCATCCGACACCTTGGGTTTTTTAATTTCCCGTCTGTGACTGCAGTGCAGCAGCAGTAGCAGTGTCGACCAGCAGCGTCGGAAACTTGAACTATGAGTCAGCTTGCCTATAGATATACTACTCTAAGAGAAGGGTAAGCAAACAAGCTAAGAATGACACAATAACAAGAATGAAGAAACACATTAAAATGGCCTTCAGATGATGAGAGATAAGACGACAGTTGCAAAACAAAGGACGAATTACGGAGGTAATGTAGAGCATCTCAAGCCGTATGACTGAAGGGAAGGAAAAGAAATATTAGGATTTGACGTCCTGTTCACGAAAGAGTAATTAGAAATGAAGCACAAGCTCGGACTGAACAAGGCAGGGTAAGGTAAGCGACCGTGTCCTTTCCAAAGACACCATCCTGGAAGTCACCTCAATCGATGCAGAGATGGAAAATTTAAAAGTGCTTGGCTTGACGATTTTTTTAATCTCGCTCCACCCAGAATCTGAGTCCATTGTCTTAACTGCTGTGTCACCTCCTTTGGGCTGAATTACACAGTAACAGAAAATCAAGCAGAATACTAGTTCAGTGATTTGACAGCGAAACATCAGATATACGAGGGCCACTGGCAGAAGGAGCTAAAGGTAATAATTCGAAGCTACGCTAAATATTGTGCATGGAGTGGGAATCAGTTATTGAAAATGCACTGAGTCTACTGCGACTTTATTTTGATGTACTTGTTCTTTATCGTCTCATATTCTTTCTCGATTACCGTCTTTACTAGAATTGTCAGTCGCATGCTTTATTAAATATGCAGATTTTCCTTCTGCTGTTTGGCTTTATCCATATCACGTAGATTGCATACTAATGTCGCCAGCCTCAGTTTGCATACAAAACCTAGTGAAAGAAGGGCACACTGTATTAGAAATTCTTAGTCCCACTGATTAAACATCGACGATGTACGTTTGTTGACAAGTGTGACAAGTTTGACAAGGCCACCCGTCATCGTGTAAGAGCTACCAGTGCCAAGTGGCTTAATTATTCATGTAGCGCCACACTACATATTTTTATTCATGTTTATATGCCCTCATGGCACTTCCCAGATCTATTAACGTAACAAGTGGGGAATTGAAATGTTCTTTGCATAATTATCAATATTACCTAGGGTCAGGCTAGGAATCGAATTAGCTGTTCACTTCCGCCTGTGAGAAGCTGTATATTTTCGTTTATTCGGCAGAGCAACATAGCAGAAATACAAGGCGGAGGGAGGCAAGCATTAGACCTGCACTACGGCCATAAATGTGTGTCTATAAGCGAGTTTCAGGGCGATTTGGCCTCCACCCTCTCGCTTCCCCCGAGTCGGGGCTGGCCTTTTCATTGCCATCGGAGGCAACGTGCCGGGCGGCCAGAAAGTGCTCGTTCAAAGACACAATGCCTGCATGGAGGAGTGTCTCCTTCAGTTAGAAGAAATTTACCGTGGGACATAGTGTGCCAATGACTGCTTTAGAACATGGCTAGATAGACAGTTAGCTTCTGCCCCCCCCCCCCTCCAACCCCCGCCCCCCCCCCCCCCCGCTCCCACCGCTCACAAAATAAACAAAAAGTTTGAAATTACATTGGGGTGGTGGTCGCAATTTCAGATATATATTGGACAGCGGCCGTAATCATTACCGTCATTGGTAGTCGTTTGGAGCTTTTCCAAAACTTGAGAGGTAAGTTACGATTTTCTCTTTTAGGCAGATGCGGCCTTCTGCCTCCACGAAAGACGGTCTTGTTGGCATCCTCCCGGATCACACACGCGAAGATGGGGCCATTACGCTATTAACTACCGGTCACAGCTGGCGCGCGTGGAGCCGAGTACTGGAAATTAATTTGGTCTTATTCGGTCAGCAATGCTTTTCCGTGGAATAGTTCAGAGGGCGCGGATTTGTTAATTTTGCGGAGTTTGTCTATTCTGTGATTGATGACAGCGCCTAGATGTATGATTTGCAGGACGCACGTTGCAACAGTGAACAGTATTTGTTCCTCCAAGTTCACTTTTGATTAGCACTTTCTGATACGCTCTTCCCTTGGCGATTGGCAATATTCATTGTGTTCCCTAAAATTGGCGCCAAGATCGGAATGAGACATAGGCTAATTGTCTCTTTAACTTTGCATTCGTAGTTATCTTGCTGAACTTTTTCCCACTTGAATGCACGTTAAAGGAAATACACTACTGGCCATTAAAATTGCTACACCACAAAGATGACGCGTTACAGACGCGAAATTTAACCGACAGGAAGAAGATGCTGTGATATGCAAATGATTAGCTTTTCAGAGCGCCGGTGGCGACACCTACAACGTGCTGACATGAGAAAATTTTCCAACCGATTTCTCATATACAAACAGCAGTCGGCCTGCGTTGCCTGGTGAAACGTTGTTGTGATGCCTCGTGTAAGGAGGAGAAATGCGTAGCCTATCGCGATTGCGGTTTATCGTATCGCGACATTGCTGCTCGCGTTGGTCGAGATCCAATGACTGTTTGCAGAATATGGAATCGGTGGGTTCAGGAGGGTAATACGGAACGCCGTGCTGGATCCCAACGGCCTCGTATCACTAGCAGTCGAGATGAGAAGCATCTTATCCGCATGGCTGTAACGGATCGTGCAGCCACGTCTCGATCCCTGAGTCAACAGATGGGGACGTTTGCAAGACAACAACCATCTGCACGAACAGTTCGACGACGTTTGCAGCAGCATGGACTATCAGCTCGGAGACCATGGCTGCGGTTACCCTTGCCGCTGCATCACAGACAGGAGCGCCTGCGATGGTGTACTCAACGACGAACCTGGGTGCACTAATGGCAAAACGGCATTTCTTCGGATGAATGCAGGTTCTGTTTACAGCATCATGATGGTCGCATCCGTATCTGACGACATCGCAGTGAATGCACATTGGAAGCGTGTATTCATCATCCCATAGTGGCGTATCACCGAGAGTGATGGTACGGGGTGCCATTGGTTACACGTTTCGGTCACCTCTTGTTCGCATTGACGGCACTTTGAACAGTGGACGTTACATTTCAGATGTGTTACGACCCGTGGCTCTACCCTTCATTCAATCCCCTCGAAACCCTACATTTCAGCAGGATAATGCACGACCGCATGTTGCGGGTGCTATACGGGCCTCTCTGGGTACAGAAAATGTTCGACTCTTGCCTGGCCAGCACATTCTCCAGATCTCTCACCAATTGAAAACATCTGGTCAATGGTGGCCGTGTAACTAGCTCGTCACAATACGCCAGTCACTACTCTTGATGAACTGTGGTATCGCGTTGAAGTTGCATGGGCAGCTGTACCTGTACAAGCCAACCAAGCTCTGTTTGACTCAATGCCCAGGCGTATCAAGGCCTTTATTATGGCCAGAGGTAGTTGTTCTGGGTACTGATTTCTCAGGATCTATGCACCCAAATTTCTTGAAAATGTAACCACATGTCAGTTCCAGTATAATATAGGTGTCCAATGAATACCCGTTTATCATCTGGATTTCTTCTTGGTGTAGCAATTTTAATGGCCAGTAGTGTACGTAGCATCTCTTGTAAGTGTGCATTATCATTCGGTAGATAGATGGCTCCCTTAACTAAAATGTGCTATCATATGGCGGTTGACCTATGTGTTTCATGCATGACTTTTAACTTTTAATGTTGGGCGTATCCTTGTTAAATTCAGATGTAATAAGACCTTTTTCGAAGTGCGACTGTTTTATTACCTTTTAAAAGCAAATTCGCGTGATTGCTTAGGTAGTCTTCACTCCGTTTTCCGATCACGGGGGCTTTAATTTTGCATCTCAGGGGTATGCGCTATTACAGCCACAACCCCCCCCCCCCCCCCCCCCCCCTTGCACAAGGATTCGCTATGCCGCAGCACCAAACCGGCCAGGGTCTTTGCAAGCTCTCCGTGATCTCTCTCTTTCCTAGCTTATCTGCGAGTTCCTGAGAACACTATCTCAACAGGAGACACATGCCGAAAATACCCATGCCATCTTGTTTACACTTTTCAACGATGGTTTCTTCTGAATTCATCAGGCAGCAGTTTATTTATTTTTTTTTTTTCATCTTGCATACACACTGACGGAAATCGAGAACATTACGGTATGAAACACCTGTTCCATATTTTACAAACTTCGTAGAGCAGTTCAACACATAAAAGATATTTAATGATGGAACTTTCATTCCGTTCGGAACTGACTCCTATCATCATCAATATTAGGTATGATACCGACGGGAACAAATTCATCCTAGTACTTACCGTTGGCTGGTAACAAATAGCCTCCGAGTGCCATCTTAAGAAATT
The DNA here is from genome assembly GCF_021461395.2 of Schistocerca americana. Taxonomy (NCBI): domain Eukaryota; kingdom Metazoa; phylum Arthropoda; class Insecta; order Orthoptera; family Acrididae; genus Schistocerca; species Schistocerca americana. Next base: position 738,755,143 of record NC_060119.1, on the reverse strand, counting down.
TCTTGCGATGTCTGAATGACATGCTGTGTCAGTTAATGACGATTACTGGCTGGGTGCTGGTGTAAAACTATACATCTTCCCATTGCATCCAAGACATGCTATGGATAGCAAAACCCAACCTGGGAATGTCAGTGAAGGAGCTGTATGATCCTCAAGGCGTTTGTGGTATCAACTGCAGTTTCAGGTTTTTCATTATCCTGCTGTCCGCCCGCTGTAGCTGAGTGGTCAGTGCGACGGAGTGTCGTACCAGCGGGCCCGGGTTCGGTTCCCGGCTGTGTCGGTGATTTTCTCTGCTCAGGGACCGGGTGTTGTGTTGTCCTGATCATCACCGTCTCATCCTCATCGACACGCAAATCGCCGAAGCGGCGTCAACTCGAAAGACTTGCACCAGGCGAGCAGTCTACCCGACGGGAGGCCCTCGCCACACGGCATTTTGTATTATCCTGCTGGAATACGCCACTTGGCATCCTGGTCAAGAAGGGCACAACAACGAGGTTGGCGATCTTGCCACATTCAGGTGAGCATTCACCTTTACTTCAGCAACTACCAATGCAGGCTTGTCTTTATATAAAATAGCACACCACACTATTGTTGCAGAAGAGGTACGGGTGTAGAGAACCGCGGCTTCCTGTGACTGTTCACCAGGTCATCTACGGAGACGTTGATCTCTACCAGGCCGCCACAAACAGAAGCGAGACTCATCGTTGAACGCTGTAAAACGCCACTCAGTATCCCATCTGACTCTGACTTTACTTCATGCTTGTCTCTGTTGTTTGTGATATGGTGTCAGCGATAAAAGACTTAGAGCAACTCGAATTCTCAGCTCGGCTTCCAGTAATCTGTTCCCGACGTTTAGTGCCCTGGACTTCAGCTGATGTCATCGTCCGTTCGTCACAGCCAGTCGGTCAGTCGTCTTCTCGTGGTGTGCTCCTTCCTGAATGATCCGTGCCTACACTTCTGCCACACTGCTGTGCTCAGTCCATCTCGTCTTCAATCGTTCTGCGGCCTGTGCTCTACTATTATCTGCCCGTGAGATTAGTCGGTATGCTGCTTGCATGCCTCTCATGCTTACGACTCGACCTTTCTCAAAGACCGAAAGATGGTAGCTGCACATGCCTGGACCGTGGCTATGCTGTGCTGCTACCTCCACAGGAAAAGTCCCAGTAACAGATGCACCCAACAGCCATCACCTATTCACACTATTCTTCATCCTTAGGAATGGATTTTATATATACTGAGATTAAGCTCAGTTACGAATAAAATTTTAGTCAACATACGCCATAATCATGGAATAATCGGGTATCAGTCTGGCAGCACTCAGTCATGGTATTCACTGTGTAACATTTTCCATTCGCAACAATGTAATAAAATTAGATTCAAAAATGTTCAAATGTGTGTGAATACCTAAGGAACAAAACTGCTGAGGTCGACGGTACCTTGACTTACACAATATTTAAACTAAGTTATGCTAAGAACACCACACACACACACACACACTCATGCCCGCGGGAGGACTAGAACCTCCATCGGGAGGCGCGCGCAATAAAATTAGGTACTACACTATTTGAAATGCTGCTGCGCCAGGTCTTCGCCAGACACCGCAGTTTATTAGAAGTTGAGTGATTCGTGATATGTTGTTTCATTTACTTGTTACATTCTATTTGTTTTCTTGGTCAGTCTCTCGACCCCAGCTTGTTCGTCTGTCTCCCGTCCGCATTTGTTAGGCAGTTAGTGTCTGTATGCCTGTCTATCGGTCTGCCGTACGTTAATAGCTACAGGGTGTTTCAAAAATGACCGGTATATTTGAAACGGCAATAAAAACTAAACGAGCAGCGATAGAAATACACCGTTTGTTGCAATATGCTTGGGACAACAGTACATTTTCAGGCGGACAAACTTTCGAAATTACAGTAGTTACAATTTTCAACAACAGATGGCGCTGCAAGTGATGTGAAAGATATAGAAGGCAACGCAGTCTGTGGGTGCGCCATTCTGTACGTCGTCTTTCTGCTGTAAGCGTGTGCTGTTCACAACGTGCAAGTGTGCTGTAGACAACATGGTTTATTCCTTAGAACAGAGGATTTTTCTGGTGTTGGAATTCCACCGCCTAGAACACAGTGTTGTTGCAACAAGACGAAGTTTTCAACGGAGGTTTAATGTAACCAAAGGACCGAAAAGCGATACAATAAAGGATCTGTTTGAAAAATTTCAACGGACTGGGAACGTGACGGATGAACGTGCTGGAAAGGTAGGGCGACGGCGTACGGCAACCACAGAGGGCAACGCGCAGCTAGTGCACCAGGTGATCCAACAGCGGCCTCGGGTTTCCGTTCGCCGTGTTGCAGCTGCGGTCCATATGACGCCAACGTCCACGTATCGTCTCATGCGCCAGAGTTTACACCTCTATCCATACAAAATTCAAACACGGCAACCCCTCAGCGCCGCTACCATTGCTGCACGAGAGACATTCGCTAACGATATAGTGCACAGGATTGATGACGGCGATATGCATGTGGGCAGCATTTGGTTTACTGACGAAGCTTATTTTTACCTGGACGGCTTCGTCAATAAACAGAACTGGCGCATATGGGGAACCGAAAAGCCCCATGTTGCAGTCCCATCGTCCCTGCATCCTCAAAAAGTACTGGTCTGGGCCGCCATTTCTTCCAAAGGAATCATTGGACCATTTTTCAGATCCGAAACGATTACTGCATCACGCTATCTGGACATTCTTCGTGAATTTGTGGCGGTACAAACTGCCTTAGACGACTCTGTGAACACCTCGTGGTTTATGCAAGATGGTGCCCGGCCACATCGCACGGCCGACGTCTTTAATTTCCTGAATGAATATTTCGATGATCGTGTGATTGCTTTGGGCTATCCGAAACATACAGGAGGCGGCGTGGATTGGTCTCCCTATTCGCCAGACATGAACCCCTATGACTTCTTTCTGTGGGGACACTTGAAAGACCAGGTGTACCGCCAGAATCCAGAAACAATTGAACAGCTGAAGCAGTACATCTCATCTGCATGTGAAGCCATTCCGCCAGACACGTTGTCAAAGGTTTCGGGTAATTTCATTCAGAGACTACGCCATATTATTGCTACGCATGGTGGACATGTGGAAAATATCGTACTATAGAGTTTCCCAGACCGCAGCGCCATCTGTTGTTGAAAATTGTAACTACTGTAATTTCGAAAGTTTGTCCGCCTGAAAATGTACTGTTGTCCCAAGCATATTGCAACAAACGGTGTATTTCTATCGCTGCTCGTTTAGTTTTTATTGCCGTTTCAAATATACCGGTCATTTTTGAAACACCCTGTACCTTTGTCATGTTTCTCGGATTCGGTCTTAACGAATTTATTGCTTAAAGGCCGAATTCTTGAAATACGTTTTTATCTTGCCTATCATCTTGCGAGGTGGTATATGTGTAATGTAGAGCATGTTGTACATTTTATGTAAGTCTGCATTTTATGGGTTTTATTGAAATAGTCATTTTAGTTTATAAGGTTGCCACCCTTCGACAGTAAGAGTCCTTTAAAAGAAATTGCACTTTCGGTGGCAAATAATTTGAGTGTTGTACCATTTCCATCCCTCTTATGGGGCGCATAGTTTACGTGTTTGTGTGAGTTGTTAAAAAAATTTTAGTTTAAAATAATCTGGTGTGTTGCAGATTTGCACCAGCGTACTCTTTCAGAGGTTGTTGTGAGCGGTCGTGACTACGGCCGTGTTGAGAGGGAGCAGGCAAGCTCCTCAGCCCGAAGGCTGATACTATTAATACTGTTCTTTCTGCGTCTAAATAAAATTGTAACTTTATATTTCGAGGGTGCTTTTCTGCTTATAATTTTAAATCTGACTACTACTCTTTGAGTAACTGATGGAATTATAGTTGTACTTATTTTATAATTTAGTAATATTTCGCTTTGGCCAAGTGACTGTTTAGCTGCATGTTTCAGGTTGTCCTGGTGGCCAGAGAATGTCCAGGATTCGGCCTGCTGCGCAAACAGCAAATATTATATGAGTTGCGTATTCGTAATATAAACAAACAAGGCACTGTTCCTGAGTTGCTTGTGGATTTAAAAGATGGCTTGCTCAATCCGGTCCAAATTTCACCGGAAGTTATTGGTTCGTTTCAGACAGCCATACCAGCGGCGGCAGGAGAGGTCGGTGAGTTCCAACAACATTTAGACTGGTTTTGTGTTGATCAACCGAGTCGCAAGCAATTAGCTACACTACGCGTGCATTTGGTGCACGTGTTTAATCGGGTCTCTGATTTAGAACAACTTGTTGTAAACGAGGCTGATCGTAAGGAGGTGGTTGAGTTGCAGCGAAAGGTGGCTGCGTTGCAGATTAGGTTAATCGGGTTGGAGTCTAGCTCCGAAGAATCTAGTGGGCACGTCCAAGTTGATACGGCACGGGCAGGAAGGAGTGCCGATCTCCCGTCTCACGGCGTCGCAGCTCGCCCAGGCCAGACCGATGTCGTGGGTTGACTCCTGTTGCTCCCGTGTCGGCCACGAAGCCACCAACCCTCGCTATACGGCACGGCCGACTGGACTGACGTGGCGACCTGACATGCGCCGACGCTGAAGATGGACAAGTCATTTTGTGTCCCAGTGCGCGACCGACCAACCGATCGATCCAACCGCCAATGCCCGTTGCCTGAGCAAACTCGAGCAGACTGGCGGCCTAACACATACAAGCACTCCGAACGACAGACAAGCACTGACTGCCCGACACTGACCACACTTCCCACTTCACTGCTGGTCCGTCTCCAACTGACCGACTGACGAGATTTTTTTTTTTTTTACTTTATTGTTATTTTAACACCTGAACAATCAGGTAGGCTGGCAGCGGCATGCTACGCCGCTCTTCAGCCATAGAGTTGACAATCACAGTACAAGAATGGAGAATGAAAATGAACATAGTGACGGGCAAAAAATAGTGGTCACAGTCACACAAAAAACACGGAGCCGTTCACACTCGACGAGAAAGACACTGAAAACACGTTGACACGGCGCACATAACACTGATGAATCCGATGGCACAAGTGAACGGAGAAGCGTGACGGCGGACACTAAAAACACTAAACGACGTCACACACACGAGACACAGATGGCGATGATCTCCAGCGCGCGAAAGTCCACGTAGCGCGTGCGAGTCCGGGGACCTGCCAAGAGGGGAAGAAGGGTGAGGGTGGGTGGAGAGGGGAGAAAAGAGATGCCAATGGCTGAGGAGAGGGAGGAGGAGTAGAAGGACAGGGGCGGGGAGGCCCGGGGGAGAAGTGGGGAGAAGGGGGGGGAGGGATGGAGGGTGCCCAAAGGAACAGATACAGGAAGAGGGAGGGAGGATTAAAGTTGGTAGGAGGGGTAGATGGAGGGGAGGAGGACATCATCAGGGAGGGGGAGCTGGCGGAAGCCACCTCGGGAGAGGGTAAGGAGGGTGGAGAGATGGAGACCGGGCGGGACGTGGGAATACAGGCGCGGCAGTGGGCGGGGGTGGGAGAGAATCGGGGAGACGAGCGGGTGAGGAGGATCGAGTTTGCAGGAGGTGTACAGGATCCGTATCCTTTCAAGGAAAAGGAGGAGGTGGGGGAAGGGGATGAGATCGTACAGGATCCGCGTGGGGGAGGGGAGACGGATGCGATAGGCGAGGCGGAGAGCATGACGTTCAAGGATTTAGAGTGATTTATAAAAGGTAGGGGGGGGCGGAGATCAACTGACTGACGAGCTCATAGCGCCCCTTAAATGCACGTGAACAGGCAACCTTTTCCTCTTTCCCACCAGAGGGAGACACCAAAGGTGCAATTGCCACAACGTCGCCACCGCCAGAAACGGAGGGCGACTGCTTTACACTACCCGCTGCGGCGCGCTCTTCAAAACAGCAAATTTTACCACGGCTCAGCTGCAGTAGATGTCTACCGTTTCGACCATCGGGCCGCGGTATTAAACATTACAGACATGCCTGTCAAGCGTCGACGCGTACAGTTCATGCAGGTAAATGCATTTTAGTAAAGTCGCCCTGTGGTGTTAAGCGAGGATCGATAGCCCTCCTGAGATGCTGTGAAGTGAGCTGGACATGAAGTATCAGCTCTTTCAGGTTTAATGCCGCTGATTCAAGGGTACTACACTAGTTGATCGTCTGTGTTCCGAGTACCAGTGCCATACAGAGTAATGCCAGTACCGTGGTGTCATACAAGCAACTGTTTCTCATATCAAGGCGCAGTTTATATCAGGGCGAAATTTGATCCGGGGGTATTAGCTACAACCGTAAAGCACTGTATTTTGGAGGCTGTACAATGTTAAAGGGTGCCACTCGGAAGCCTTCGTCTGACGCTTCACCACCGTGCGAGCTAGTTACGTTTCTGGATGGATGAGCGACACTGTCACTAGAGAGCGGAGTAGCTTTTGCTTTGACATCAGTGACCGTAATTTGTGAGTGCGGCGTCGGTCGAGATAAGAAAGCTGACTTTGTCCTTGGAAAGCCAGTTAGATAAACTTAGAGAGCCTGAATTCGAGGAAGAAAGCGCAACAATTATGTTTGTGTATCGCTTGTAGAGACCACGTGCTACAAGATAGGAGATGGAAATGCATGTACTACCCACACAAACAGTCGTTTTCCCCCATTTAATACGCCCTCACTAAACGGAGGTTTGCAGAGTAAGTATCTACCGAGCGGCAAAAAGTCGCATGTATCAAGCATCGATATGCGAGATCAACTTCAAGGATCAGTGTGTGGGGAACGAAGCTTACAGAACGGTACATCTGTATTTGTCTTGAGGGAAATGATGCTGCAGTATACAGAGAAGTTGCAGCATTAGAAAATTGCAGCGAAATGAAGGAAGATCTGCAGCGGATAGGCACTTGGTGCAGGGAGTGGCAACTGACCCTTAACATAGACAAATGTAATGTATTGCGAAAATATAGAAAGAAGGATCCTTTATTGTATGATTATATGTTGGCGGAACAAACACTGGCCGGCCGGGTTGGCCGCGCGGTTCTAGGCGCTACAGTCTGGAACCACGCGACCGCTACGGTCGCAGGTTCGAATACTGCCTCGGGCATGGGTGTGTTTGGTGTCCTTAGGTCAGTTAGGTTTAAGTAGTTCTAAGTTCTAGGGGACTGATGACCTCAGAAGATAAGTCCCATAGTGCTCAGAGCTATTTTGAACAAACACTGGTAGCAGTTGCTTCTGTAAAATATCTGGGAGTGTGCGTACGAAACGATTTGAAGTGGAATGATCTTATAAAATTAATTGTTGGTAAGGTGGGTGCCAGGGTGAGATTCATTGGGAGAGTCCTTAGAAAACGTAGTCCATCAACAAAGAAGGTGGCTTACAAAACATTCGTTCGGCCTATACTTGAGTATTGATCATCAGTGTGGGGTCCGTACCAGGTCGGGTTGACAGAGGAGAAAGAGAAGTTTCAAAGAAGAGCGGCGCGTTTCGTCACAGTGTTATTTGGTAAGCGTGATAGCGTTACGGAGATGTTAAGCAAACTTAAATGGCAGACTCTGCAAGACAGGCGCTCTGCATCGCGGTGTAGCTTGCTGTCCAGGTTTCGAGAGGGTGCGTTTCTGGATGAGGTATCGAATATATTGCTTCCCCCTACTTATACCTGGCCGTGCGGTTCTAGGCGCTTCAGTCTGGAACTGCGTGACCGCTACGGTCGCAAGTTCAAATCCTGCCTCGGGCATGGATGTGTGTGATGTCCTTAGGTTAGTTAGCTTTAATTAGTTCTAAGTTCTAGACGACTGATGACCTCAGAAGTTAAGTCGCATAGTGCTCAGAGCCATTTGAACCTACTTATACCTCCCGAGGAGATCACTAATGTAAAATTAGAGAGATTCGAGCGCGCACGGAGGCTTTCCGGCAGTCGTTCTTCCCGCGAACCATGCGCGACTGGAACAGGAAAGTGATCTCAGCCACACACCGTTGGGTGGCTTGCGGAGTATAAATGTAGATGTAGAAGATACATTCAGAACATCATCTAGTTTATCACCCCTTCTCCCACGCCCGCCCCTCCTTTATGTGTATCTATGACATCTGGGGATGTCGTCAAGTAGGGCTACTGTCTAACCTATAATCTTTGCTGAGTATTCCACGAGACTCGAGACATCATTCTGGTCTGAAACGTTTCATTACTAGCATGCTTTCTTTTCCGCACGCAATTCGTGCCCAACTCGGGCCAAGTCGGTAGTCTTTGTGCTCCTCTAACGGAAACATTTCGTTACCCGCTTGTCTTCTTTCCCGCACGCTCGTGCCGAATTCCTTAGATCTCTTATTCTGATCGCAGCAAATCGTTATTGACACGGAGTACCGAAATGTTTGACACCCGCCACGTTTTACACCGCCGTATGCAACTCGTGTCTGACTCTGGAGGAATCGGCAGTATTGGAAATCCTCCAGCTCCGTGTTGCCACATGCTACGGTTTCTGCTTCCCGTCATATTCCCGGCTTTTCGATAGGTCACAGCGATAGCGAGCTTTTAATAGGGCCACGGCGAGTGCTGTGATCATAGCTCCTGCCGTCTGGCGACGTTATGCCTCGGTACGTGTGTGTGTGTGTGTGTGTGTGTGTGTGTGTGTGTGTGTGAAATCTTATGGGACTTAACTGCTAAGGTCATCAGTCCCTAATCTTACACAGTACTTAAGCTAAATTATTCTAAGGTCAAACACACACACTCATGCCCGAGGGAGGACCTGAACCTCCGACAGGATCAGCCGCACAGTCCATGACTGCAGCGCCCTAGACCGCTCGGCTAATCCCGCGCGGCGCCTCGGTACGTCTCCGCACCTTGCCGCTGCGGAGGCCGGCCACCGCACGGCAGAACTGCCGTGTCTGCCTGTACTGGCCTACTGAGACAGTGGCGTGTCGACTCAGTTTTTAATTATTTTGATACGACAACGATTTCAACCCTTGTAACTTGAGCTCTCACCATCAATAACTGAACAAGCCGTAGTGGCCGTTTATCAAGAATCAGCACGTAGAAGCGAAAAATCTATACACAATCCCACGTAGGTGGCACATTCACGAGCAAACTTATATCCACAACTCGGTAGATCAGCTAAAATGTACGAGTTTTTATGTATTTAGGCTACATCAGTTATGAAGTTCAGTCAGGAAAATAACGAGTAACGAATAGCTGGCAGCGGATACGTACCAAATGGTTCAAATGGCTCTGAGCACTATGGGACTTAACATCTGAGGTCATCAGTCCCCTAGAACTTAGAACTACTTAAACCTAACTAACCTAAGGACATCACACAACACCCAGTCATCACGAGGCAGAGAAAATCCCTGACTCCGCCGGGAATCGAACTCGGGCGCGGAAAAATGCAGATGAAAAAGCGTTTCACAGTGACGCAGATGAAAAAGCGCTTATAACTCTCATGGTATGCATTATGGAACCCATGTTTACTAGACGTTTGGGCTTCGAATGATCGTTCCCGTCATATCCTTCAGTACTGACCATTCCTCCTGGGACATCCTGCATGTTTATCTATTAACATAAACTCGCATTAAGAAATTAAATAACTTGCAAGATACACGATGGAAAACCTTATTTTAGGTGAGTCATTTAGGCAGCAAAATAAATATGACCATCGTACTATGTATTTGACCTAGATTATAAGAGTTTTTATTCAAAAACTTTACGACGAGTAGTTTTTCGAACCCTAGGAAACAAAATAATCTTTATAGCATTAAATATGGGCACAGTTTTGTGTATTTAACTTCATCCCACACATTTAGGACAAGTAGTCCTTTTCGTACCCGGAAATATGACATTTTACGCGCCGAATCAATCCTGTGTCCGTGCTATGTCGTCCATACTCTATAATCCGAGTGATGGGGTCCGCGATTGCCTTGTATTGTCTGACTTCCAAACTGAACGGACGCCCATAGTACTTTTCAACCATCGTATGATACGCCTCTACTCACGAGTTAATTTTGTTGTTTCTTTGTTGCAGAAGAATCAGCAACCGGCAATGGCATGAGGATGCAGAAGGCAATGGAAACCACTGCACTGAGTCGCTCCGGAAAGCCCTGTCTTTCCAATGTTAAAATAGCGCCCATAAATTACATGTTTTCTCAGAAAGTATTTGTGCTAGGAAGTTGAATTTTTTACAGGATATTTATTGGAGTATTGAAATGTAAATGTAACTGTCGTGTGACTAGGGCCTCCCGTTGGGTAGACCGTTCGCGGGGTGTAAGTCTTTTCCATTTGACGCCACTTCGGTGACTTGCGCGTCGATAGGGATGCAATGATGATGATTAGGACAACACAACACCCAGTCCCTGGGCGGAGAAAATCTCCGACCCAGCCGGGAATCGAACCCGGACCCTTAGGATTAACATTCTGTCGCGGTGACCACTCAGCTACCGGGGCGACGTTGAAGTATTGGATACAACTTAACGGAGGGAGTTTTAAACATTTGAATTCAGTTGTTAGAGATTAATTTTTTCTATTGTAATGTAAATTCACTACCTTTTTGTGTCGTATTTCATTTAGAAATTTAACAATATAAAGGTTTTTTGAAAAACGTTGTGTTAAGTTACGCAGAATGGTCTGTGCAACATTTCCTGAAGATCTGAAGCAAATTGGTTTGGTGGATACTGAGAAAACATGTAATTTGTATGAAAAATTGAGCTTTTGGGAATCGAGCGACAAAGTTTTGATTACCTTCTTAGTACAATCCAAGTCCATAGGATGGATTATCTTCATCTTCTGCAAACTGCTGCTCCAGCTTCCTCTTTGTCCACCTCCTGTTTACTTTCGCATATATTTCTAGGCTATTTACAGCCTACTAAACAGCCCGAAGACGCTCCTTGTCTAAAGCAAGCACCGTTCGTACCATATTGAAACCTACCTTCATTCCCATATTTCGAAATACTTTGCACCTTACAACGTTGCCGTCATTGAAAGTAGCAACGGCATCACACAAACCAATGTGAAGTGCTTCCATTCCAACAAATACAGTCTTGGGTATTCTTGACCGTATAACACTATTTATAATTTCATTGAGGTTCTGAGTTTTTCCACATTTTCAACATTTCAGGTGCTGCTAAGTCTCTGAAAATAGAGCTTATCACCTCCATTACCGCATCGGGCAGATTATGTTTATGAGTGCACACTTCACCAGTTAGTAATCCCTCGCTGTACTTACACCAACTGTTTTCTCCTTTGGTACAAAACTAGTGATGGGGACTTTCATCGGTTGAAAAAGTATGAAAAAAGAGTCCAAATAGCCTTCTTCATTTCATAGACACTGGTTGTGTTTTGCCTAGTAGCCATTCCACAATAGTTCTGTATTTTGTCAACTATACTGTCAGTTAACCTTCTCTACCCATCCAACCCTATACTATCATTGAGTTTTTGTTTTTTGTACGAGGCTTTCAGTAGCTGAAGTCTTGATCCCATTCGTTTCTGTACGTGTCCAATACACTCAAATTTCTGTGCTACAACGTCATCACCATAGGTCTTAACTTTCTGATTGTGTTTGTACCTTTTAGAATCACCGTCAACAAGGTGTCGCACTTTGTCACACGCAACAAAACGTTGAAATACACCACTTCCATTCCTCCATTACTGCCGCTATAGTTAGCTGTGCCATTATTTTCATGTGTATCTTTATTTTTTTTGTGGACACCGACAATATTTAGATATTTCATCTAAAACTTTCCCTGTATACGTACTGGAGACAGATATTACACCACGAAGAGATGTGTGTCCCCATTTATGCCAGGTTCCATCGAATGCTGCAATCAAGTCTCTATTACCCCTATTTATCTATTACAGCCTCTTCCATAGCTTTATTCACAGATTCTATGCAGACATTTTCTACTTTACAACCTAAAAATCTGTTATAGTTCATAAACGTAGTTGGGGATTTGGAAGATTTATCATACCACAGAAAACTGCACCTGCAGTAGTACCCTTACCAATTGCACGCAAGGCATAAACAAATCTAATGTTGAGTTCATAGATTTTGCTACCATTTTCTCCATTTGGAGTTACTGCAACACTGTTCCAAAAGGTGCTCGTGTTTGAACACTTACCGAAATTCAGTTCCATTTCACTAGCAAGTCCTACATCGCCTTTTTATAGAGATTTCCAGACCGACTTAACCACAATTTGAAAAAAAATCCATTGAGAACTGACATATAAAATATTTCATTCACATTCGATTCGCCCATAAAATATTCATACTTTTCACATACTTTTCACTAACAGGACCAAGCTTCCTCTGCGAAGTACTTTCCTTCTCACTTTTTTTGCGATGGGTAGGTGTACCGAGAAGATCAGGTTCATACACTTTAATGTATACGGTAATAACATCTACCTTTGGCTTTCCAACATTTCTCCTTTTCTTAAAAGCCTTCAGAGGATTTCTAGTCACTTTACGTTTACCCATGATTATCCTTCAATAAAACAGAGGCTTCAAAAATGGTTCAAATGGCTCTGAGCACTATGGGACTTAACATCTGTGGTCATCAGTCCCCTAGAACTTAGAACTACTTAAACCTAACTAACCTAAGCACACCACAAACATCCATGCCCGAGGCAGGATTCGAACCTGCGACCGTAGCAGTCGCGCGGTGCCGGACTGCGCGCCTACAACCGCTAGACCACCGCGGCCGGCACAGGGGCTTCAATGAACGGAATTCACTACGAATATTTTCAGGATTACAAAAAAGTAATCAACATGAAACATATGACAATCGAGCGAGCGACATACATCGAACTATAACATGTTAGCCACAACACTTATTTTACAGGAGTTCAACACTACCACTGTGGGTCACTCCCATGCAGAACATATTTAAAAAATATTTTAAAAGTAGTTTTAGTTTTCTAAACTGAATAAATTATATATCAATTAAAAGGGGAAAATCTGTAGATTTTTAAAATGAAAAAAAGAAAAAATTGAACATTTCATGATTTTGAACCTTTCCGGAGCCCCTTAAAGAAACACAGTGTGTATCCACAGGACTTGTGCTCTATAATTGAAAAAGTGTCATGGTGATCATTCCATTGACAAAAGATACCGGACTAGTCAATCATTCGGATCTCTGAGAGGGGACGGCCAAGGGGGAAGTGACCACGAGAAAAAGACTGAATAATAAACGAAACGGCAACGTTCTGCGAGTCGGGGCGTGGAATTTCAGAAATTTGAACGTTTAGGGAAGTTATAAATCCGAAAAAGAAATGGTAAGGCTCAATGTAGATACATTGGGTTTCAGTGAAGTTAAATGGAAAGAAGGATTTCTGGTCAGGTGTGTAGGGTATAATCAACAGCAGTAGAAATGGTATAACGGGAGTAGGACTCGTTATGAATAAGAAGTTGGGCAGAGAGTGAGTTACTGTGAACAGTTGAGTGATATGGTCGTTCTCATTAGAATCGAAAGCAAACCAACAACGACAACAACAGTTGAGGTAAACATACGGACGTCGCAGCCAGAAGATGAAGAGATAGAAAAAACATATGAAGTTATTGAATGGGTAACACAGGCCAACGATGGAAAAACTTTTTTGCTTAAAATACCTTATTCTTATGTTTTTTAGGGTGGAAAATCCAAATATGATACTTAAAAAGCTATATCACCTACCATATCTTCACATTTTACAGTTAAATTTATTAAATTAAGCGATGTTTTAAAGAATTTAACAGTTTTTATATAGTTAAAATAATTTAAAAAGGAGGTGTAATGAATGTAGATGACGTTGGTAGCACAAAAAAAGCTTGATTCTGTTTTTGTGAACAGATAGTGTTTTGTTTACCGTCAACCTAACCTCACTTTCCCGTTTCCTGTATATGTGCTCAGTACAATGTCTAGTCATGGTTGTAAAAACTCTTCTGACAGTTTTTGTTATATTTGTGGTGAATTTGTGACTAAAAAACATCAAAGAAACATTACAGGCTTTGTGAAAAAGGTTTATCTATCATACTTTAGATCTAAACTTGGTGATCAAGACAAATCTTGGGCGCCAAATAAGGTATGTTATGTGTGTGTTAAAGATCTGAGAAAATGGTCCAAAAAGCATAAAAAAGCCTTCTTAAGATCTGCTGTTCCTATGATATGGAGTGAGCCAAGACATCATTCCGATGATTGCTACTTTTGCAGTGTTGATATTACTGTTCATAATTCGAAAAACAAAAAGGTAATAAGCTACCCTTCCGTCCGCCATCTGACCAGTAGGGCATGGTGTAGATTTTCTGGTTCCTGAACCGCCAGATGACTTAAATCCTATTCCAACAGAAGTATTTGCTGATGTATAATCTGATTTAGGTGAACCAGATGATGCTGAATTCCATTGTAATACAGTAAGTCTAGAGCCCAAATTGTTTACTCAGGCCGAGCTTAACGATTTGGTTAGGTATCTGGGCTTAACAAAAGAAAAAGCTGAATTGTTTGGCTCTAGAGTAAAAGAAAAGAACTTATTGGCAGTTGGAACCAGCATATACGTGTATAGAAAGAAAGAGCAGCAATTTTCCAAGTTTTTTCAACAAGAAGGTGATTTAGTGAACTGCTTAGACATTCCCGGTCTGATGAATGGCCGGCCGGTGTGGCCGAGCGGTTCTAGGCGCTTCAGTCTCGAACCAGAATGGCCGGACGGTGTGGCCGAGCGGTTCTACGCGCTTCAGTCTGGAACCACGCGACCGCTACGACGCAGGTTCGAATCCTGCCTCGGGCATGGATGTGCGTGATGTCCTTAGGTTAGTTCGGTTTAAGTAGTTCTAAGTTCTAGGGGACTGATGACCACAGATGTTAAGTCCCATAATGCTCAGAGCCATTTGAACCATAAAGCACATCAGTGGCAAGACGCGATGACAACACTGAAGTCACTGATGACAGTGCCACTAAAGCAGAGTTATTAAACACGGTTTTCCGAAACTCCTTCACCAAAGAAGACTAAGTACATATTCCTGTATTCCAATCAAGAACAACTGCCAAGATGAGAAACATAGAAGTAGATATCCTCGGTGTAACAAAGCAGCTTAAATCACTTAATAAAGGCAAGGCCTGCGGTCCAGATTGTATACCAGTCAGGTTCCTCTCAGAGTATGCTTATAAAATAGCTCCATATTTAGCAGTTATTTACAACTACTCGCTCACAGAAAGATCCGTACCTAAAGACTGGAAAATTGCTCAAGTCACACCAATACCCAAAAAGGGAAGTAGGAATAATCGGATGAATTACAGGCCCATATCACTAACGCCGATTTGCAGTAGGGTTTTGGGACATACACTGTATTCGAACATTATGAAGTACTGCGAAGAAAACCATTTATTGACACATAGTGAGCACGGATTCAGAAAATATCGTTCTTGTGAAACACAACTATCTCTTTATACTCATGAAGTAATAAGTGCTATGACAGGGGACGTCAAATTGAGTCCATATTTTTAGATTTCCAGAAGGCTTTCGACACCGTTCCTCACAAGCGTCTTTTAACCAAACTGCGTGCCTATGGAGTATCGCCTCAGTTGTGCGACTGGATTCGTGATTTCCTGTCAGAAAGGTCACAGTTCGTAGTAATAGACGGAACGTTATTGAGTAAAACAGAAGTAATATCCGGTGTTCCCCAAGGAAGTGTTATAGGCCCTCTATTGTTCCTGATCTATATTAACGACATAGGAGACAATGTGAATAGCCGTCTTAGATTGTTTGTAGATGATGCTGTCATTTACGGTCTTGTAAAGTCATCAGATGATCAAAAGGACTTGAAAAATGATTTAGATAAGATATCTGTATGGTGGGAAAAGTGGCAATTGACCCTGAATAAAGAAAAGTGTGAAGTTATTCACATGAGTACTAAAAGAAATTAGTTAAATTTCGATTACGCGATAAGTCACACATATCTGAAGGCTGTAAATTCAACTAAATACTTAGGGATTACGGCCGGCCGGAGTGGCCGAGCGGTTAAAGGCGCTACAGTCTGGAACCGCACGACCGCTACGGTCGCAGGTTCGAATCCTGCCTCGGGCATGGATGTGTGTGATGTCCTTAGGTTAGTTAGGTATAAGTAGTTCTAAGTTCTAGGGGACTTATGACCACAGCAGTTGAGTCCCATAGTGCTCAGAGCCATTTTTTGAACTTAGGGATTACAATTACAAATACCTTAATTGGTACGATCACATACATAATATTGTGGGTAGAGCAAACCAAAGACAGCGATTCATTGGCAGAACACACAGAAGGCGCAACAGGTCTACTAAAGAGACTGCTTACACCACGCTTGTCCGCCCTATTCTGGAGTATTGCTGCGCGGTGTGGGATCCGCATCAGGTGGGACTGACGGATGACAACGAAAAAGTACAAAGAAGGGCAGCTGGTTTTGTATTATCGTGAAATAGAGGAGATAGTGTCACAGACATGATACGGAAATTGGAGTGGCAATCATTAAAACAAAGGCGGGTTTCGTTGAGACGGGATCTTCTCATGAAATTTCAATCACCAGTTTTCTTCTCCGATTGCGAAAACATTCTGTTGCCACCCACCTACATAGGGAGAAATGATCATCACGATAAACTAAGAGAAATCAGGGCTCGCAAAGAAAAATTTAAGTGCTCCGTTTTGCCGGGTGCCGTTCGAGAGCGGAAAGGTAGAGAGACAGCTTGAAGGTGGTTCATTGAACCCTCTGCCAGGCACTTTATTGTGAATAGCAGAGTAATCACATAGATGTAGATATAGATGTATACATACCATTTGACTTTCGGAAAAACATCGCCACACAATTCCGAAGACTGCAATAGCCTACTTGTGTGAGAATTATCACGCAGTCAGCTTGACTGGTCGTGCATCCAAGTTGCTAACAAGAATAATACACAGAAGAATGGAAAAGAAAATTAAGGATCTGTTACATGACGACCAGTTTGGCTTTAGGGAGGGTAAAGGCAGCAAAGAGACATTACTGACGTTGCAGTTGGTAACGGAAGCAAGACTGAAGGAAAATCAAGACACATTCATAGGATTTCTCGATTTGGAAAAAAGCGTTCGACAATGTTAAATGGCGAAATCCTGAGAAAAAACGGGCTACAGAGAAAGACGGATAAAAAAACAATATGTGCAAGAACCAAGACGGAACAATAAAGAGTGGAAGATCAAGAAAGAAGAGCTAGGATTAAAAACGATGTAAGAAAGGGGTGTAATCTTCCACCCCTGCTGCTCAGTCTGTACGTTGAAGAAGCAATGGTGGAAATAAAAGGAAGGTTCAAGAGAGGGATCAAAATTCAAGGTGAAAGGATATAAGCTTTGTGATTCACTGATTACTTTGCTATCTTCAGTGCAAGCGTTGAAGAATTACAGGAGGTGTTGAATGGAATGAACAGTCCTATGAGTACAAATTATGGATTGAAAGTAAATCGAAGAAAGACAAAAGTAATGAGGAATATGAGAAATGATAAGAGCGAAAAACTTAACATCAGAATTGGAGATCATGAAATAGATGAAATTAAGGGATTCTGTTACCTGGGCTGCAAAATAACTAATGATGGACAGAGCAAGGAGGACATAAAAAGGAGACTAGCACTGGCAAAAAGAGCATTGCTGTCCAAGAGGAGTCCACTACTATCGAACATAATGCGCTGATTTGAGGAAAAAAATTCTGAGAATATACGTTTGGAGCACAGCAGTGCATGGTAGCGAGACATGGACTTTGGAAAAACCTGAACGGAAGAGATTTTAAGCATTCGGAACGTGGTGCTACAGAAGAATGTTGAAAATCTGGTGGATTGATGAGGTACAGGATGAAGAGGTTCTCTGCAGAATCGGCCAGGAAAGGAATGTATGGAAAACATTGACAAGACGAAGGGACACTGTTAATACATGAAGGAATGACTTCCATGGAACTAGAGGGAGTTGTACGTGGTAGAAACTGTAGGAGAAAAGAGAGATCGGAATACACGCAGCAAATAATTAAGGACGTAGGTTCCATGTGCTACTCTGAGATGAAATTGTTGGCAAAGGAGAGGAATTCGTGGCGTGCCGCATCAAACCAGCCAAAAAGAAAAAAAAGTCGCGTATTTTCTTTCGTAAATAAGTAGTAATTTATAAGTTATAGCTATAGTAATTTACTTGGTATCCGGCTTTAAACACTTACTGCTATCCCCATGCAGCCGGAGCGGTTCGCGGTTACCGATTAAATACGATACAAAACTTAGTGGTTTCCCTTAAAGCCCTACTGCCCTGCTTGAATTACCAGAAACACCTGTTACCATCCGAGACGAAGTGTAACCTCATGAGGTAACTATCAACACTTCGTTTCTGTGCACTATTGTGAGACTGCATTGCAGCTAGGAGTAAAATATATACCACTTACTGAAATGATTGTCTAAAGTAATTTGCCCCTAAGTGAGCAGTATTATGATTATCGTCGTATACGACGTACAGTCAGTATATTACATATATGACTTCTACATCTACATGTAGGCAACTCAAGAAGTGCACAGCAGTGGGGCCCCAACCAAAACACAAGATTTTTAAATGTTGTACCATATGGTGAGCAATCAAAACAAAGTAAATGTTCATTTCATAGTCTTAGGCCTGAACTGAAAACCAGTCAAAGGTTTGTAGGGGACTATTTTGTGGCACCTAAAGTGCCCTCCGCCACACACCGTTGGGTGGCTTGCGGAGTATAAATATAGATGTAGATGTAGATGTAGACTTGAAGAGAGAAGCGTACTTCGAGTGACATTACCCTTACCTCCTTTGTTGTTCCAAGCTGCGAATGGTGAGTTCGACTCTCTCCAACTCTTATGGTCTTTTCGCGAGATATACGGCGTGTGGCACCTATGTCAGACTACTTCAAATATAGCAAATGACATGCTATCAAGTCAAGAAGTGCACAGCAGTAGGGCCCCAACCAAAACACAAGATTTTTAAATGTTTTACCATATGGTGAGCAATCAAAACAAACTAAATGTTCATTTCATAGTCTTAGACCTGAGCTGAAAACCAGTCAAAGGTTTGTAGGGGACTTTTACAGAGATAAAAGAGATTTCCAAACAATATGAAATATTTAGGTTAAAAATGTGTTTATTAAGTAAAAAAGAAAAATAGTTTTATGCTCTGCAAAAGTTTTTTTTCGAACTATATTTTTTTTTAGCTTCATCTAAATTTCATAGTTTTAGACACTTACTGTATATTCTTTTTTTGTTATTTCTTACTTTACACTAAAAATGCTAATCCACATCTTGATTACATACGAATTGACAGAACACTTTACCCATGTGGCCGCAAATTAATAAACAAGATAAATTAAGAAGGAAGAGAAAGGGGCCGGCCGATGTGGACGAGCGGTTCTAGGCGCTTCAGTCTGGAACCGCGCGACCGCTACGATCGCAGGTTCGAACACTGCCTCGAGCATGGATGTGTGTGATATCCTTAGGTTAGTTAGGTTTAAGTAGTTCTAGGGGACTGATGACCTCAAATGTTGAGTCCCATAGTGCTCAGAGCCATTTGAACCATTTTGAAGGGGAAGGAAGGAAGATTATTGTTGCCCCGTCGGCAACGACGTCATTAGACACGCACCACAGACTCAGACGAGGAAAGGATAGAGAAGGAAATAGGCCGTCACCTTTCTAAGGAACCATACTGGCATTTGCTTCGAGCGATTTAGAGAAAACCTGGAAAACCTAAATCTGCATGGCCACACGAGTATTTGAACTGTCGTCCTCCCGAATGCGAGTCCACTGTGCTGTCCACTGCGCCACCTCGCTCGGTAAATTAAGGAGAAGAAGAAAGTAGAGAAAGATATGAGATGGGTTCTAATCAGAGAAAGCACTCACCGCGTCAGTACAAAAAGTTTGAGACTGCATTAATAACGTAAAGAAAAGTCGGGATGATGCTTTTAATGCCTCAGATGTTATACGTAGTCTCCCTCCCACGTCCCCCCCCACACACACACAAACACACACACTTGAGTACACGTGAAACTGTCAGAAAAGTTCTTCTTTGGGATGTTGTTCAATTCACACATTGCACTGTCTCGACTGTGGTTATGTCGCTAAAGCTTTGGCACTACATTTGTATTTCCTCACTTTTGCATTTTGTATTAGACTCGTTTTGCCAACACCAAGTCTCGTCACAGGCGCTGATTTTTTTTTCAGAAAAAATTGTCAAAATTCTGCCTTTCAATCAACTCGCGGCAGGCAAGCACGCGTCTTTTTGTTCGGGAGTCAAAGTGTGCGTGACAAACTTTGCATACACTTGTCTCATTTTCAAAACATTCTGGAGAGTCTCTTGAAAAGTTGATTTAGAGACGTTGCTCAAAGCAATTTGTGGTACAGCAACGTTGTCACAGTACGGTTGCACGTGCACTGCTTAACACCGCCTGCCCAAAACTGGCTGGTCGAATGCATATTTCATATTTACAGTTGTTAGTCCAAGCAGTCACCGTAGATAATGCGGTGACGTCGCTTGTGCGCCACGAATAAAATCAGTCTCGAAACTACTTGAATGCACGGTGTATTTCAGCAGTGGGCGATCTATTATTTACTACTTGCTTTCCTGATAAATAACTTAGTACACAGAACATTAGCGAGAGTGCACGAAGCCTCGTAAATAATAATAAAAATAATTCTGTCTTGTATCTGCTTTCATGCAAGTGTTTCAGTACGTAAATACTTCAACGAGTGAAGTCTGATCCACTCTTGTATCGTGGAAATGTGTGATACTCGTATATTGGATTTATGCTCAGAAGTATTTATCTTTTGATTTACCGACTAGAATGTTCTCTTGTACCTGCCTCATAATTAAGACGAAATATGCGCTGTCTGCTTAGAGCTGAACGAATTTTCTATGCAGGTGAATGAGTGTTTTGCTTAAGCCACGTGCTCACCGACAGCAGCTTTAAGGAGTTGAGTGAGACAAACAGATTGCAGTGCGTCGGTGTAGTCTCCAACCGGTACGTGGGCTGACTCATTTAGACGTCTCGGTTCTTAAAGGGGTTGACTCATAGTGTGACGAAGCACGACACGCGCTTCATGCTAAGTGAATCGGCTCAAACTGTGGCGAAGACAAGTTACGCTGCTGCGTGCGGCATGCGGCATTGTCATCCTGCACACTGGGGAGAGAATGCTACGACTAGTCGGGACTTGGCCAACCAGTGCTGTGTGAACCACCGTTCGTATTCCTGCGTTCGTGATTCATGCGTATGTGGAGTATCGCCTTGTCAGATACCTGAGCTGTGCACATCCATTACCTTCACAGTTCTTGCGTTTTCTACTTATAAAAAGGATGTGTGTAGGATGCTAGAAACTACCATCACACTTATGCGGGGTGATAAAAAATGTCTAAGATAGACACGTGATAATCACAGAAAAGACATAATTATTGGAAGACCGGAAAGTTCACTGGACATACGAGAAAGAAAGAGCCATAGCAAATAACTGAACGCAGAGGAAAGGGGAAAAAAGAATCATGTAATTGCTCTCTTGGAGAGGAGAAAGATAACCGCGGAATACGGGCATTATTCATTGCTACGAATTATGGCCATGGTGATTTGCCAGATTTGACTGAAAGAAAACAGTTCAAATGGCTCTGAGCACTATGGGACTTAACATCTGAGGTCATCAGTCCCCTAGACTTAGAACTACTTAAACCTAACTAACCTAAGGACATCACACACATCCAAGCCCGAGGAACCTGCGACCGTAGCAGCAGCGCGGTTCCGGACTGACGCCCTAGAATCGCACGGCTGCAACGGCCGGCAAAGAAAACAGTAAAAACTAATGCACGAATTTATGTTTACATGTTATGAAGAATTGGATTATTATTTCTTCAATAACTCTGACCTTAGTAATAGCCCTTTTCTGTTTGTATTCGATAACATTTGTATTATCAAAACTAGACATGATAGTCTTATTGGGATTGCCGCGATCGTTCTTTGAATAAAAATATGGCATTTTAGTCTTTGATCGCTATTTTTTATTTTCAATAACCAGTTTCAGGCTAGCTGCCCATCTTCAGACCTGTTAGATAAAACTAAAAATATAATTAACAAGAGAGATATAGTCATTGATAGAACTCTCTTAGTTTACAACAAAGAAGTTTTGAAATGTATTAAATGTCAACATACCATATATTGCAGTTACAGAGTAACCTGTCAGTACAGAACTATTGGTTCGCTGTCATAACTAAAGTAATTTTTAATCAGTTAAAACCTTATATCACAGTTTAGAGAAACCTGATTGGTAAAAGTAAAATGTGCCTTCTGTCTGTAAGAATTGTGTATATGTACTAAGATGTTATTTTTTCACCATACATATTAATGTCGAATATACTTTTTAATAATAAGACAATTTTTAAAGAAATGACATTTAAATAATCTTTTTTGAGTGGATCATGAACTAAAATAATTTACACGAATTTAAAGATTTTTAAAGGCATAAAAATACAATTAAAACAAGTCCTCTTCCGCCGCGCCCAATTCACCTCGCCGCCAGTAGGCTGAGGGCCGTTCCGCTTCAGCCAGTTCTTACTGGAGCGTGCTGTTGCATTCAAGCGTAAGCCTAAAACATGTCTTTGAAAATCTCGTAATAACTCCTGTGCATAAAATCACTTTACGCGTTAAGTAGTAAATCTGGGTTTTTCATTTAATGAGCGTTTATTTCAGTCTCTTCGAGCACGTTGAGATAGAGACCTCTTGGAGCTTTATGTAGCACCTCCATTTATTAATTTATATTGCTCACTTCATGTGAGCAATTGTGATTCTGAAACACATAACTTTATACTGGAAATAGTTTTAAAAAACACTGATGTCGAATTTATGTATCACTGTTTGGACATTGTGATTTCTGCCTTAAAGTTCGTCAGCCAGAGTACCATGAAGCAACATAAAGCCAAGTTATACACCGAGGGCAAATCGAATTCACTCTCTGTAGTCAAAAAACAACTACAAAACTAGGAGAACCTTGCGAAAATTTCGCACTTTTAGCGTTTTAAATAATGTCATTTGGAATCATCTGAAGGTGTTCAGATAAGGGCAGTTGTGGGAACAGAGGGAAAACATCATTAAAATTGAACCGAACGATGTGAAATAGTATTTAATGAATTTATGATACATCCTTGTAAATACATTTCCATGTGTTCAAAAACATGTTTAGCATTTGGAATGTTTGTCCCGGCTCGTACGACGGGCAGGGACCAGAGGCTGTTAGAAGGACCACGTAACCTGTAACTTTAAGTAGCAGACATTTTCAATTACAGTAGGCCCTTAGGCTGCAGTAGCAATAGGTAAATCACAATTCAAGGCGACAATGACAAATACGTTTGTCGTTTCGGAAAAATGGTTCAAATGGCTCTGAGCACTATGGGACCTAACTTCTAAGGTCATCAGTCCCCTAGAACTTAGAACTACTTAAACCTAACTAACCTAAGGACATCACACACATCCATGCCCGAGGCAGGATTCGAACCTGCGACCGTAGCGGTCACGCGGTTCCAGACTGTAGCGCCTTTAACCGCTTGGCCACACCGGCCGGCGTTTCGGAAAGTATATTCGTTATAAAAGTCAGGTTGTACGACGGGCAAAGATAATGGATTACGGCAATGGTTATCTCCACTGATGAGCCAAAACCTTATGACCAATGCACAACGCGAGTTTGAATACCTCCTGGTGGCGTTCCGGGTACGTGACGCAGTAAGGAAAGAATGTAAGCGGAAGAGAGACGAATGGGCAGTCTTTCGTCAAAGGATACACTGTTGTGGCGCTGCGGCTGGAAACGAGAATCTCTGAAACGGTGAAGCTGGTCGCTTGTTGGAATACTACTGTCGTCGGCACCTATGGAAAGTGGTTGAAGGACGATAAAATAACGAGTGGGCCGTATGGTATTGGACCGCCACGTCTCGTCAGAAAACGTAGACTTTGGAGGATTCCTCATTGTGTAATCGAGAATAGGCTGTGATCTGTGGCAGATCCGACGCTGGTGCGGACGCAAGTGTTTCGGAGCACATCATTCAGAAAAATGGTTCAAATGGCTCTGAGCACTATGGGACTTAACTTCTGAGGTCATCAGTCCCCTAAACCTAACTAACCTGAGGACATCACACATACATCCCCGAGGCAGGATTCGAACCTGGGACCGTAGCGGTCGCGCGGTTCCAGACTGTAGCGCCTAGAACCGCTCGGCCACTCAGGCCGGCGCATATCATTCAATGACCATTGTTGAATATGGATCTCCACATCAGGACCCCTATGTGTTCCTCTGTTGACCCATTGCAATGGGCACAGCGCCACTGAGTTTTCACCGTGGGTCATTAGAAACGTGTCGCCTATCGAATGAATCGCATTGCTTGTTACACCAGGTCGATGATTGTGTCCTTACACGCCGTCGTCCAGGCGAATGGCTGCTTGAAACGTTCACCGCGCCACAGGTGCTGGCCTGTGAGAGCAGAAATTACGCATGGTGTACACCCGTGGTCTAAGGACAGTGCGGCTCTCGCAGCCGAGCGAAGCAGACGTGCGGTGTGTGCTCTCCGCTGTCAGAGAGAGCCCGCGCGCCTTGTTTACCTTCTTCGGCCGACACTAACGTGACGCCGTAGCGCTACAAGACCATGGCAAACCAATACAGAAGATCCACCTTGAAATTCACATTTCGGAACGACTTTACCCGACCAAAGGCGCTCGAAGTCGAACGCTTTTTAAAAGAGGAAGCCAAGATCCCGGCTGCCGACATTGTCGGCATTCACTTTTCGATCGTCAGTAGCACGGTCTATGTAAAGCTCATAAACGAAACTACATGCGACAAGGTGCTTCGTGAGATGAAACAAGAACTCCGCTTCTGCCACGCAGATGGCAATGTTGGCAACGTCGAGGTCGGCCATGCTGCAATGGGACTGCGGACTATCCGCATATTCGAACTTCCATTTGAACTCCCGGCGGCAGAAGTTGTCGCGGCGCTCCGCCCCTACGGCACGGTACACGAACACGTGGCTGAAAAATGGACCCAGTTTAAGACGTATCCAGTACTCAATGGAGTACGCCAAGTGCGCATAGATCTCCAACGACACGTGCCATCCTATCTACAGATAGGAGGATGCCGGGCCATAGTTATTTATGACGGCCAGCCGAAGACGTGTTCCGGATGCGGCAAAGAAGGACACCTTCGTTCCGAGTGCCTCCAGCGTCGGATCACACAACTACCACCGAAGGACGTTGCACCACCAGCGGCGAAGACTGTTCTACCCGTGACTTACGCGGCGGCGCTCACGACGTTCTCCACAAAACAGACACGGACGACCGCTTCAGCGGTACAAGAATCACTTTCCACGGACAAAAACCTGGATGATCCGCCGACCTGGCCAGTGGTGGAAAATAGTACTACGACTCTGGAGCTACCGAACGCGACAGACATTGACGCCGGCAAGATGGCAATTGACTCCCTTATTGTACCGACCGAAGCGTTTGTTCCGGCGGAGCGTGAGTCAGTGCCGTCTTCTGACAACGAAGGCCATGTACGGAAACAGCGATCACCGAAACGCCGAAAGCGCCGTCGTCGGACCGTGTCGGAACACAGCGGTTCCCATTCGGCCGGGGAAGAACAACTGACCCCTCAAGAAGCCAGCCGCGAAGCTGAGGCTGTTTCCACTGACTCCAACCTTGCAAAACAGACAGAAAAACATGCAGCTTTCGAACATCAGACCATTGACAGAAACAATGAGCAGCGGGAAGGTACCAGTGCAGGCAGCGACGTCGCCCGGTCCCTTACTACCAACCATTCCGAGGCTATGGAACATGAACAGACATCCGCGCCCGCTTCGTGGGCCGAGGACGTCGAGACACAAGATCCCGACCCGCGGCCAGCTGAGGCGCCGCCGGATCATGCAGCATAAGCAGCGCAAGGAGGACCGCGTTTGGCGGGGGGTGACGTCACTTCCGATGTTCGCTTCTCTCCAACTTCAACATGGATAACCTCGCCCAAACAACGCGTTGCCAGGCTTACCGCCTGGCGACAATGAATATCAACATGATCTGTTCTCCTGTCAAGATCCAACTTTTGAAAGAAACCATACGAGCCATGGGAGTTGACTTTGCTTTCCTACAAGAAGTGAAAACGACTGCACTCCCGCACTTTTACGGTTACGCCACACATGTGACGCCCGGTAGCCCTGCAGACACCGGAGTGGCAATATTAGTGCGTGAAGGTACTGAAGTTACCGACGTCACGTTTCTTCCCCTCCGCGCGAGGAATAGCATTTACGGCACTCAACACCCGATTCATTAATGTTTACGCGCCGTCGGGGACCACAAGACGTCACGACCGCGCCAGATTCTACTCCACAGATGTCGCTCCCCTTTTCCTTGGACGATACGACCACAGCGTCTTCGCCGGCGATTTTAATTGCGTACTTCACCCCAAGGACCAAATCCCCCATTACATGCCTTGTCCGGAACTGGGTGCGATGACCCAAGAACTTCACTTGTGCGACACGTGGGAAAAAGTCCACGGTAACCGCTCTGGCCACACTCATCTTACCAGTCATTCGGCCAGCCGACTTGACCGCATATATGTGTCACAAGATCTCACACAAGGTGTGGTGGACGCCGAATTATGGCCTCAAGCCTATTCCGATCACAGTGCCTATATCTGCACTATACACCTGCGCCCCCAACACGTCTGGCGCAGCAATGGATTTTGGAAGCTCAACATAACTCATCTCCAGGACCTGGATTGCCGTCGGCAAGTTGCAGCAACGTGGACTGACTGTGAACGCCGCCACCCACGATACACCTCGACCCTGGAGTGGTGGCTCCTCTGTGCCAAACCAGCAATCCGTAGGACACTTATGCGATATGGCAAGGACGTGACTGCGTGGCATCGACAGACCCTCGATTTTTACTACGCGGCACTCAGGGACCTCGACGCCTTACCCCCTTCCCCGGAGAGACAACATGACCAAAGCAGAATCAAGGCTCACATACTATCATTGACGAAGCGTCGACTAGAAGGTGCAGTAGTCCGCTCGCGACGGCACGACCGAACGGTTGCAGAGGAACCCACTATGCACCACGTTGTGGCGGATAAGCGCCGACAACGTCAACATTTAATCACACAACTCAGGACACACGACGGTCGCTTATGTACGACCCAAGCAACCATAGTAAAGGCGGTGGAGGATCATTTTCGTCATCTTTACAAGGAAAGAACCGTCATTGACGAGGCCACTACTGAAGTGTTACAGCAGATAACACGTACTATCGACGAGGCTACCGTGAATGCACTAACAGAGGAAATCTCACTCGAAGAAGTCGAAGACGCCGTGGACAAAGGTGCGGCCAATAAATCTCCTGGACCTGATGGATTGCCCATCGAATTCTACCGGACTTTCCGTGACATCATGATGCCTCGCTGGGTTATAATGTTCCGCGAACTTATGTCTCCAGACTGTGTTGTGCCGCCAGCGTTTGTAGAAGGTCTCCTCATACCAATACACAAGCCAGGTGGAGGGCTATCGATTAACGACTATCGGCCGCTTACAATGTTGAACGCCGATTACAAGATTTTCACCAGGATTATGGCGAGCCGTATTAAGACGACTTTGCCGATGATCCTCGCTCCAGAACAGACGTCGCAGGGGGGAGAAGCCAACATACACATGGCCACCGGTGACTGCAGGGACTTAATAGCGATCGCTTCTGCGTGCCGTCTGAGAGCGGCGATCGTCTCCGTCGATTTCAACCGCGCCTTTGATAGAGTGCACCAAAACTTCCTCCTACGAGTGATGGACTGTATGGGATTCCCCCCGGGCCTCATCGACACCCTACGGCGTCTTTGGACCGCAGCCAGCTCACACGTCCAGGTCAATGGAAGGACGGTAGGACCAGTACCCATTAAGAGGTCTCTACGACAGGGTTGTCCCCTTTCTACCTACCTTTATGCAATCGCACTCGAGCCACTCCTAGGGGGCCTTAACCACCGCCTATCTGGTATCACGCTGCGGGACGTCACCTTTCGCTATAGGACATACGCTGACGACCTGCTACTGCTGGTTCGTTCCAATGACGAAGTTCAAAGTGTACTAACCTGGATTGAGCGATACGGACAGGCCGCAGGCAGTCTTCTGAACATCAACAAGTCGGCGGCGTTGGACATTGGGCGTGGTCTCGGACCGGAAGCCCTCGCTCCCCTCCCACCAGTTTCTGATCTGCGATATTTGGGCATCACGTTCAAGAAAGATGTACGTAAAACAGCTGCAGCAAACTACCGACGGTTATTACATATCATACGCGCAATGGTGCGACAGAACCTGCTCCGGGACTTGAATCAGCTACAACGTGTTGAATACTTGAACCTCCACGTAGCCTCCAAACTCAACCACGTGGCACAGGTCCTCCCACTACCGCTGCAGATAGGTCGCCGGCTTCAGGCGGCCTTCAGTTACTACGTTTCCGCAGGTCATATCTTTAAAGTACGATACGACACTCTTACCCTCCCAGTGCACAAAGGAGGTCTGGGACTGGTCAACGTCAGGGCGAGAGCAGCTGCCCTTTACATGAGCAACATGAGGAAACGATGGAAAAGTCAATATGCCTCTCTCACGGGTCGTTTACTACAGGTTCTGATGCCAGCCTCCAACGTCCCGCCGGTATCGGTTGCGCACGTCGCACCACAGCTCTCCCATGTGTCGACCTTCATTCTTGATTACAGCTATGTCAGCTTGAACCTCTCCGCCACACGTCCACCGAAGGCGAAAGATTTTTATACCAACCTTCTGCGGGCTGTTCACCATAACGTGGTGGAAAACAAGTACCCTACGGTTCACTGGCCAAGAGTGTGGAAAACGATACACCACCACTTTCTGTCATCCACGGTGCGTTCGAAGTGGTATCAGATCGCCAACAAAAAATATGCCACACGCCAGCGACTTCACACTATTGGACTGGCAGACTCCCCTTATTGCCCAGATTGTCACCTTTTGGATACCGATGAACATCGTTTTACTTGCGCATCATCGTCCGGAGTTTGGCGACTAACACAGAAGATACTGGCTTGTTACCTCCGGGTCACACCTGATACGATTGACCCGCAGACCCTACTCTGTCCCGATGAAACTTACTTTCCGGCTGCAAAATATCATGCGCTTACATGGTTCAAAGGACTTACCGTCGCCTACATCTTTAGCGACGGAGAGAAAGAGCAGCTTGATTACTGGTGGTTCCTACAAAATGCTCACAATGCCCTCGAACGCACACCGAAATACCGTACGCTCTTCGCAAATTATTTACGCAGCGTTTTCGTTAACCCCCCACTCAGCTGGGGAGTGCCAGGCTGTGGTTAATGTGCTGTGCCGCATCACACTAACGGCTCAACGTTCTGTCTTGTCAGCCATGACCAAAGGAAGAGACAAGTTGCTGCAAGGATACTGTTTTCCTTGCGGCACTAGCGAAGCAGAATGCCTCCGTTGCAGATGCCCCTCAAAGGCGCTATTGGAGATTTCAGATAACGATGGCAAGGCTCCAAGTGGAACCAGTTACATTATTGAAGAACCTTTTAGTTAGAATTCCATCGGTGGTTTATATTTTTATTTTTTTGATTACTCTTTTATGCCACCTTTGTTGTTGTAACACTTACTTGTAACACTTAGTTACTAGAATTCTCATTTGTACACGCTCCCTAAATGTAATCATATATAAAAAAAAGAAAAAGTGGCAACGAATAGCCCTAACCTTGACTCCCATACTTCCCCTGGTCTATAGGCAGCTCTCTGGGGTGGGTTTACTCAGGAGCCAACGCCTGAAGTGGATCAGATTTTTTTTGTTATAGGATGACAAGTGGCGGTGGCACTTAGTTTTTTTATTTTTTATTTTTTAAATATTTATTTTTTAGTTCCATTTTCCTAAGGGGCTTTTTAAGGGAAAAAAGTGGTCCAAAAAGGGGGTAGCGTCTAAACTAAAACAAAAAAAAAAAAAATAAGAAATAAAAAAAAACAAAAAAAAAACAAAAAAAGATGGATAGAGTGTCGAAAAAAAAGGGGGTAGCGTCTTTAAAAAAAAAAAAAAAGGGGTAGCGTCTTCAATTCATAATCAAAAACGTCTTTGGTCCCGGGTTCGAACCCCGCCACTGCCTAAATTTTGATAAATAATCAGCATTGGCGGCCGAAGACTTCCGGCATAAGAAGTCAGCCTCATTCTGCCAACGGCCTTGTCAAAGAGGGCGGAGGAGCGGATAGAGGTTCAGGGCACTCTCTTGTCCTAGGGGTGGGAAATTGCCCCTAAAGGCGGAAGAATCAGCAATGATCAACGACATGAGGATGCAAAAGGCAATGGAAACCACTGCATTAAAGACACGTAACGTGTATCCAGAGGACATGTGGCCTGTAATTGAAGAAGTGTCATGATGATCTCTCCATTGGCAAAAGATTCCGGAATAGTCCCCCATTCGGATCTCCGGGAGGGGACTGCCGAGGGGGAGGTTACCATGAGAAAAAGATTGAATAATCAACGAAAGGATAACGTTCTACGAGTCGTGGCGTGGAATGTCAGAAGCTTGAACGTGGTAGGGAAACTAGAAATTCTGAAAAGGGAAATGCAAAGGCTCAATCTAGATATAGTAGGGGTCAGTGAAGTGAAGTGAAGTGGAAGGAAGACAAGGATTTCTGGTCAGATGAGTATCGGGTAATATCAACAGCAGCAGAAAATGGTATAACAGGTGTAGGATTCGTTATGAATGGGAAGGTAGGGCAGAGGGTGTGTTACTGTGAACAGTTCAGTGACCGGGTTGTTCTAATCAGAATCGACAGCAGACCAACACCGACAACGATAGTTCAGGTATACATGCCGACGTCGCAAGCTGAAGATGAACAGAGAGAGAAAGTGTATGAGGATATTGAAAGGGTAATGCAGTATGTAAAGGGGGACGAAAACCTAATAGTCATGGGCGACTGGAATGCAGTTTTATGGGAAGGAGTAGAAGAAAAGGTTACAGGAGAATATTGGCTTGGGACAAGGAATGAAAGAGGAGAAAGACTAATTGAATTCTGTAACAAGTTTCACCTAGTAATAGCGAATACCCTGTTCAAGAATCACAAGAGGAGGAGGTATACTTGGAAAAGGCCGGAAGATACGGGAAGATTTCAATTAGATTACACCATGGTCAGACAGAGATTCAGAAATCAGATACTGGATTGTAAGGCGCACCCAGGAGCAGATATAGACTCAGATCACAATATAGTAGTGATGAAGAGTAGGCTGAAGTTCAAGGCATTAGTCAGGAAGAATCAATACGCAAAGAAGTGGGATACGGAAGTACTAAGGAATGACGAGATACGTTTGAAGTTCTCTAACGCTATAGATACAGCAATAAGGAATAGCGCAGTAGGCAATACAGTTGAAGAGGAATGGACATCTCTAAAAAGGGGCATCACAGAAGTTGGGAAGGAAAACATAGGTACAAAGAAGGTAGCTGCGAAGAAACCATGGGTATCAGAAGAAATACTTCAGTTGATTGATGAAAGGAGGAAGTACAAACATGTTCCGGGAAAATCAGGAATACAGAAATACAAGTCGCTGAGGAATGAAATAAATAGGAAGTGCAGGGAAGCTAAGACGAAATGGCTGCAGGAAAAATGTGAAGACATCGAAAAAGATATGATTGTCGGAAGGACAGACTCAGCATACAGGAAAGTCAAAACAACCTTTGGTGACATTAAAAGCAACGGTGGTAACATTAAGAGTGCAACGGGAATTCCACTGTTAAATGCAGAGGAGAGAGCAGATAGGTGGAAAGAATACATTGAAAGCTTCTATGAGGGTGAAGATTTGTCTGATGTGATAGAAGAAGAAACAGGAGTCGATTGAGAAGAGATAGGGGATCGAGTATTAGAATCGAAATTTAAAAGAGCTTTGGAGGACTTACGGTCAAATAAAGCAGAAGGGATAGATAACATTCCATCAGAATTTCTAAAATCATTGGGGGAAGTGGCAACAATACGACTATTCACGTTGGTGTGTACAATATATGAGTCTGGCGATATACCATCTGACTTTCGGAAAAGCATCATCCACACAATTCCGAAGACGGCAAGAGCTGACAAGTGCGAGAATTATCGCACAATCAGCTTAACAGCTCATGCATCGAAGCTGCTTACAAGAATAATGTACAGAAGAATGGAAAAGAAAATTGAGAAAGCGCTAGGTGGCGATCAGTTTGGCTTTAGGAAAAGTAAAGGAACGAGAGAGGCAATTCTGACGTTACGGCTAATAATGGAAGCAAGGCTAAAGAAAAATCATGACACTTTCATAGGATTTGTCGACCTGGAAAAAGCGTTCGACAATATAAAATGGTGCAAGCTGTTCGAGATTCTGAAAAAAGTAGGGGTAAGCTATAGGGAGAGACGGGTCATATACAATATGTACAACAACCAAGAGGGAATAATAAGAGTGGACGATCAAGAACGAAGTGCTCGTATTAAGAAGGGTGTAAGAAAAGGCTGTAGCCTTTCGCCCCTACTCTTCAATCTGTACATCGAGGAAGCAATGATGGAAATAAAAGAAAGGTTCAGGAGTGGAATAAAAATACAAGGTGAAAGGATATCAATGATACGATTCGCTGATGACATTGCTGTCCTGAGTGAAAGTGAAGAAGAATTAAATGATCTGCTGAATGGAATGAACAGTCTAATGAGTACACAGTATGGTTTGAGAGTAAATCGGAGAAAGACGAAGGTAATGAGAAGTAGTAGAAATGAGAACAGCGAGAAACTTAACATCAGGATTGATGGTCATGAAGTCAATGAAGTTAAGGAATTCTGCTACCTGGGCAGTAAAATAACCAATGACGGACGGAGCAAGGAGGACATCAAAAGCAGACTCGCTACGGCAAAAAAGGCATTTCTGGCCAAGAGAAGTCTACTAATATCAAATACCGGCCTTAATTTGAGAAAGAAATTTCAGAGGATGTACGTCTGGAGTACAGCATTGTATGGTAGTGAAACATGGACTGTGGGAAAACCGGAACAGAAGAGAATCGAAGCATTTGAGATGTGGTGCTATAGACGAGTGTTGAAAATTAGGTGGACTAATAAGGTAAGGAATGAGGAGGTTCTACGCAGAATCGGAGAGGAAAGGAATATGTGGAAAACACTGGCAAGGAGAAGGGACAGGATGATAGGACATCTGCTAAGACATGAGGGTATGACTTCCATGGTACTAGAGGTAGCTGTAGAGGGCAAAAACTGTAGAGGAAGACAGAGATTGGAATACGTCAAGCAAATAATTGAGGACGTAGGTTGCAAGCGCTACTCTGAGATGAAGAGGTTAGCACAGGAAAGGAATTCGTGGCGGGCCGCATCAAACCAGTCAGGAGACTGATGAAAAAAAAATCAGAATTGGGCCTCCATGCGACCTGTGCTAGTACTCGAAGACACCAGGGCAGCAGTGAACTACGTGAACATTACTGGGGACCATCTGAATCCCTTCATGAGTAAAGTCTTCACTGACGGCGATGACATTGTCCAACTGGTTAACTCTCCGTGACACGAGGCCAGAATCGTGCTGTGAGGAGCATGACAGTGAACTCACGTTGATGTCATAGCGTGTAGGTTTTCACGGCTAAGAGGGCGTGGTTGAACAGTAGAAGTTCTTCCTCCTGACATTTCGCCATGCAACAACAGCAGTCGGCTGGAAAAGTTTTTCTCCATTTACCCACAATATTACGGACGTATTGGAAAAGTTCTGACCAAGTTTCGAGTTGAAACAAACTTTAGACGCACCAAGAAGATCAGTGATTATTTAAGATAGGCGAAAGACGTATGACACCCTTTTGCAACCGCTGAGGTATAAGAAATTCCGTGTAATTGTGGGAAGGTTTATACTGGAACACTGGAAAGAAGTGTTAATACACAAAAGGCACTGTCGTCTGGGACACGCCGACAAATAGGCTGTAACGGAACATGATTTTGAAGGCGGTGATGATGAAATAAAATTTAGAGGGACCAACGTGCTAGCTAAGACATCGCATTATTATGCAAGTTTGTGCAGAAAAGCCATAGAGATCTATAAACACCACAGTAATTTTAACAGAAAAAAAGAAGGCTTAAGTTAGATAAGATATGGCGGTCGACTTTGTACCAACGGCGCGACAGTCGATTACCTTTAATCGAGAGCAATGACGTTATTCAGAGATAGTTTCATTGTCGACAGCAGGTGACGAATGGTGGCGCCCTCTATGCTTTCTATATATACGGGACCTCCAGTGGCTA
Source organism: Schistocerca americana (assembly GCF_021461395.2). Lineage (NCBI taxonomy): Eukaryota > Metazoa > Arthropoda > Insecta > Orthoptera > Acrididae > Schistocerca > Schistocerca americana. The sequence goes on along the minus strand of NC_060119.1, from coordinate 738,720,941 downwards.
GAAATGTGTGTGTGAAATCTTATGCGACTTAACTGCTAAGGTCATCAGTCCCTCCCAGTGGCTAGTAGCCAGTCGTTGGCTCACCTCGGAAGATGTTGCCCGCAGTTGGCAACTAAACGCCACGAGTACTAATTCCTACTGTTTGACCACGGCCTCTTTGCCTGGTTAGACAGCAAATACCCCTGATCTGTACCCATTGCAACACATATCGGGCGCCAGCTGCATGCCCACAAACCATCGTCCCGTAATTTGCGGGAATTTAGTCATCTCGTGCCACAAACTTCTGGGAACCTCTCAAAATATGGAAGGCAAAGACCTCGCAATAGAAGAGATTTTTTCCACAGTACCGATGACGAAGAAGCGGACAAAGCTCTTAAAGCATACAATTTAGAGCCCAAGTTTACTAGAGTTCTTTGCTTCGAATAATCGTTACTACCATAGCCCTGAATACTGACCATTCCTCTTGGGACCGTCTGTTGGTTGTAGCTGGGATCAAGGCACGCACATTCGCTCGATGGTCTCCCATACGTGTTTAAGACAGCTGAAGTCTGGTGACCTAAAGATGATGAGAGGGACACAGGGGTACCGTTCCCAGAAAACGTCCGTGTTAACAGACTTTGGCCGCGGAAACGCACGAACTAACGTGTGTCAGGACTGTCTGAGAAAGCACCATGGGCATGAAAATGCTATTGCAGGTGTAGTGGAGCGGTGTGGGACGTGACTCGTTCGCCGTGAAATCTGCAGTAGTACTGGCCGCCAGTGTGAGAGTCGTGTGCACCACGGGAAAGACGCGCTGCGTCTGCGGTATGGTGCCCCCTCGCATTGTCAAAACTATCAATGATGAAACCAACGATCAGACCACGGCTGCAGTGGCCTTCTTCTAGTTGTAGTGGCGTATTTTGTTGTTGTTCAGAGTCACTTGTACTTCGTCATGACTGTTCTGCTGAGCATTAGCACGATCTGTGGCGTAATGTCATGTTCAGCAGAGCAGGTCATGACAAAATATAATCTCTGGTCAATAAAATAATCTGATTGTCTCCAAATATCGGTGGCGTTGGCATGCAACGCGACAACCCTGAGGCTGTGCAGACCCTGCACTTTTCATGTGCCAGGATTTAAAAGTTGTACTGATAGTAACTCGATTCAGCGACAACCGTCGTCACCAAACTGCAGTGGGCAACAGCATGTTAAGATTCGTCTTCGACTATCGTGGGTGGCAACTGTGAGTAGCTAAGATACCTTGCAACAAGTCACTCGACAATTCAATGCTGATCAAATTCCATATAATTCATACCTCCACAGCATTAGCGTTATTCTGTAATTTCATTTAGGTTTTTAGAGAAAACTCTACCTTAATTTTATGTGAATTATGACAGTCGTTAAAAGCAAATAAGTATCTTTCACTCTCAGTCTTGACTTATATTTCAAGATCTCTTTCCCTGCTACAAGTTTGCCGTGGTTAGGCGATTCACAACTAATAAATATTATTCCTAAGCTGTCGATGTTACTTTGACGCCGTTTCTGTTGTCCACAGAGGCCAAAATCAGCGATCAGTTAGTTACAAAGTTCAGCGAGGGAAACGAGAATTGCACTCACTATTCTCGTATGATCATATGCATTATTTCTCAAGTCAACATCCCTTTTTCTCAACACATACTAATCGCACAGGGATGAGTGAGGTAAGTTGGAAAGGTTTTTTAACCAGCTCCTCACACAGCATACCGATTTTTTGCTCTGAAACTTACAGTTCGTGGAAAATTTTATCGTAAAAAGAGACTTTAACAGACATAGATAAAAGGGCATCATGGGTGACCAGCTTCATACCTATATTTTACGAAGCTAACTTATTAATCACGAATAAGGCACTCCCTTTTCATATTATCTTATTAGAAACACCATTTCATTTTTTTAAAGTACTTATTAAGTGGATAACTTATATACAGCATTATTATACACCGATGATCCAAAGCATTATATCCACCTGTTTAATAGCGTGTTGGTCCACTTTTAAAACACAGTGAAGTAGCGATTTTGCTTGACATGGGTTCTACATCGAGAAAGAAATGCCCAGTAAACATTGGATATAAGTGCATACTACAAAAAGGTATTGAAACGTCCCCTTGGAAAAATTTGTGAATGACTGTGCTGATTAAACCTCTTACATTATTTGTTTTTCAAACAGCTGAGCAAAACTGAATGTGCTCAGACATTACTCTCTTTACTTATTCTGATCAACACTAAACTGACACACAATATTTTTAACGCAATGCAATCTAACTTTTAATAATCCCTACAAAAGAATGGCCCTGACTAACAATAACCTATACCTTTCATGAATCACTTACCTCACAAAAATCTTCGTTACTCAAACTACTGGAATACAGCGAGCGCCAATACTGCCAGCTAAATAAAAGATTCTAACTACTGAAGTCACTAACTACTGATAGGCATAGTCAGCAAATGAAAGATTTTGATAGAGAACAAACAATGTATTTACCTTAATAGTGTTCAAAAGTCATAATATATATATCAGTTCATGACATCCGGTCTTACAAATTTACTGTCTCCGATGGACACACGTCCAGATCATCCGCTCTCAAAACTCCGCCATCTCTCTCCCCACATCCACCACTGCTGGCGGCTCACCTCCAACTGCGCAACGCTACGCACTGTTCACAGCCAACTGCCCAACACTACAATAGCAAATTCCAACAATGCAAACCAGCCACAGACTGCACACAGCACAGTCAGTGATTTTCATACAGAGCGCTACGTGCCGTTACCAATAAAAAAACCTAAACAGTCTACTTACAGTATGAGTGTATGAGCACATTTTCATCTTCACTACTCTGAAATAGAGCTCTTGTATTGCACCACTGGAAACGCAGCCGTATGTGTGGTAGTGTTAATGTCAGCCTACGGCTGGGAATGTTATCCTATAGTCCTGCTATTAGTCTCCGACCAATGCTGCAGGGTGACTAAAAATGTTGCGGACGTTTAATACTTTTTCTCCAATGGCAGGTGCAGAAGAAAGGTAATTGCGACGAAGTTATTGGATTACACTGCGGCGAGTCTCTCTTGTGGTGGTCAGAAGTGGTCGACCGGAACCTTGGCGACGAGTAATCGAGCATTTCCGGACACATGTTCACATAACATATTTCTTTCTTTGTGCGTGAGGAATGTTTCCTGAAAGTTTGGCCGTACCTTTTTGTAACACCCTGTATTTATAAGCATGTACTCTAATGTATTATATTGCACTGCTGGCCATTAAAATTGCTACACCAAGAAGAAATGCAGATGATAAACGGGTATTCATTGGACAAATATATTATACCAGAACTGACATATGATTACATTTTCACGCAATTTGAGTGCATAGGTCCTGAGAAATCAGTATCCAGAACAACCACCTCTGTCTGTAATAACTGTCTTGATACGCCTGGGCATTGAGTCAAACAGAGCTTAGATGGCGTGTACAGGTACAGCTACCCATGCAGCTTCAACACGATACCACAGTTCATCACGAGTAGTGACTGGCGTATTGTGACGAGTCAGTTGCTCGGCCACCATTGACCAGACGTTTTCAATTGGTGAGAGATGTGGAGAATGTGCTGGCCAGGGCAGTAGTCGAACATTTTCTGTATCCAGAAAGGCCCGTACAGAACCTTCAACATGCGGTCGCGCATTATCCTGCTGAAATATAGGGTTTCGCACGGATCGAATAAAGGGTAGAGCCACGGGTCGTAATGCATCTGAAATGTAACGTCCACTGTTCAAAGCACCGCCAATACGAACAAGAAAAGGTGACCGAGATCTGTAACAAATGGCACCCCATACCAAAACGCCGGGTGATACGCCAGTATGGCGATTACGAATACACGCTTCCAATGTGCGTTCACCGCGATGTCGCCAAACACGGATGTGACCATCATGATGCTGTAAACATAACCTGCATTCATCCGAAAAAATGACGTTTTGCCATTGTTGCACCCAGGTTCGTCGTTAAGTACACCATCGCAGGCGCTCCTGCCTGTGATGCAGCGTCAAGGGTAACCGCAGCCATGGTCTTCGAGCTGATAGTCCTAGCTGCCGCAAAAGTTGTCAAACTGTTCGTGCAGATGGTTGTTGTCTTGCAAACGTCCCCATCTGGTGTCTCAGGGATCGAGACGTGGCTGCACGATCCGTTACAGCCATGTGGATAAGATGCCTGTCATCTCGTTGGGATCCAGCACAGCGTTCCGTATTACCCTCCTGAAACCACCGATTCCATATTCTGCTAACAGCCATTGGATCTCGACCAACGCGAGCAACCATGTCGTGGTACGATAAACCGCAATCGCGATAGGCTACAATCCGACCTTTATCAAAGTCGGAAACGTGATGGTAAGCATTTCTCCTCCTTACACGAGGCGTCACAACAACGTTTCACCAGGCAACGCCTGTCAACTGCTGTTTGTGTATGAGAAATCGGTTGGAAACTTTTCTCACGTCAGCACGTTGTAGGTGTCGTCATCGGCGCCAACCTTGTGTGAATGCTCTGAAAAGCTAATGATTTGCATATCACAGCATCTTCCCCTTCCTGTCGGTTAAATTTCGCGTCTGTACCACGTCATCTTCGTGGTGTAGTAATTTTAACGGCCACTAGTGTAGTAAAGAATAAATGTATGAAAGTTTCATGCGTGATGTGACAATTTTCCACGCGTCTCAGTGTTTGTGACATCATATCTCCTGAACTAGTTGTCGTACGTTCAGCGGCATATACACCGTCTGCGAAATATGTTGCGAATAGAGTTAGCAGCAAAGGAGTAATAAACTTAAACGTCAAGCACGATGCAGCAGTTTTTCGCGTATCACATCTACATCTACATGATTACTCTGCAAGTCACATTTAAGTGCTTGGCAGAGGATTCATCGAACCACAATCATACTATCTCTCTACCATTCCACTCCCGAATAGCGCGCGGGAAAAACAAACACCTAAACCTTTCTGTTCGAGCTCTGATTTCTCTTATTTTCTTTTGATGATCATTCCTACCTATGTAGGTCGGGCTCAACAAAATATTTTCGCATTCGGAAGAGAAAGTTGGTGACTGAAATTTCATAAATAGATCCCGCCGCGACGAAAAACGTCTTTGCTTTAATGACTTCCATCCCAACTCGCGTATCATATCTGCCACACTCTCTCCCCTATTACGTGATAATACAAAACGAGCTGCCCTTTTTTGCACCCTTTCGATGTCATCCACCACCCCACCTGGTAAGGATCCCACACCGCGCAGCAGTATTTTAACTGAGGACGAACGAGTGTAGTATAAGCTGTCTCTTTAGTGGACTTGCTGCATCTTCTAAGTGTCCTGCCAATGAAACGCAACCTTTGGCTCGCCTTCCCCACAATATTTTCTATGTGGTCTTTCCAACTGAAGTTGTTCGTAATTTTAACACCCAGGTACTTAGTTGAATTATCAGCCTTGAGAACTGTACTATTTATCGAGTAATAGAATTCCAACGGATTTCTTTTGGAACTCATGCCCATATGATGGCTTGTATATTGAACTGTTGACGACGTCATATCACCTGAACTAAGTTAGGTGTGTGGCTCTCTACCAGACAGCGGTTGTTTCGTAACAGTAAAGGATGTGTGTACCAAGTTTGGTTGAGACTGTGCCAGTGGTGTAGGAGGAGATGTGTTCAGTATAACCACACACATTCAAAATGGTTCAAATGGCTCTGAGAACTATGGGACTTAACTTCTGAGGTCATCAGTCGCCTAGAACTTAGAACTACTTAAACCTAACTAACCTAAGGACATCACACACATCCATGCCCGAGGCAGGATTCGAACCTGTGACCGTAGCGATCGCGCGGCTCCGGACTGTAGCGCCTAGAACCGCTCGGCCACACCGGCCGGCAACACACACATTCATTTTTATAATATGTGTAGATTTATGGTCGTGTTCCATTGCGGAGAGGCGCAGAGCTGCACACAAACGGTGGGGACTGCGCAGTCCCTTGTGCCAAGTCCGCTGTGAGCCACTGCGGCCGGCTTCTGCAGACAGTGACTGCTTCGCCGTGCTGGTTTGGCTGGGGTTACGCAACAGCCGGCGGCGGAGGTTTGCTCTCTCCTCGCGCCGCCTCGGCGATTCAGCAGCGACGCACTCCACTTAACTAACACTTGCTTCGTCATTCAGCAGAAGCCCATAACAGGTTACACTGTTCACAGAAAAGGAATGAGGTGTGTCGCTGCTATTACGCTGGTACACTGGAACGTCCCTGGTTAGCACACTACACTCGCATTTTGGTGGACGACGGTTCAAATCCGCGTCCGACCGCGCAGATTTAAATTTCCTCTGATTTCCCTAAATCGCTTCAGGCAAATGCCACGACGGTTGCTTTGAAAGGCCACGGCCGATTTCCTTCCCGATCACTGAAACAGTCCGAGCTTGCACTCCGTCGCTAATGACCTCGATTTCGACAGGACGTTAAATCCTACTGTTCCTTCCCATTTCGCAACGTCCCCTATTGTCTGAAGCTGTGCGCCTGACTGGTAGTCGAAAAAGTGTCTTTCAGCTTCCCAATACTGTACACAGTTTTCATCTAGCTGTGTGTTTCATTTCACCACGAGTTAGGCTGCAGAGTCGTTGTTTTTTCTGGCTCCGCAGTGTTGTTTCTATACTCCACGCTCTATAATATGCGAAGTTCAGCTGTGAAAATACATTCAAGACACAACAATCTCAGTAGAATTACGATTACCTTCGCCGAAATAACAACAGTTTGCTTCTTTTTCATACAGTCCTAGATCGATTCGTATAACTGTCCATATGATGGCTTGTATATTGAACTGTTTCCTGGATTATTAAAATGTTACCATCCATTTCTTTCCATAAGGGCAGAGTTTAGTTGTGTCGCCTATACTTTTCCTCAAGTGAAAACGATCAGCCACTGCTTCCTAAGACTTTCTTAAAAGTTTTCTTGAATTGAGTACTTCATTGCTGGGGTGACAAAAGTTATGGGATACCTCCTAATATGGTGCCGTTCTCGTTTTACCAATAGTAGTGCAGCGGCATGGACTCAACAGGTCGTTGGAGGTCCTCTGCAGAAACACTGAGCCCCAGTACACGGCCATAACTGCGATAGCGTTGCCGGTGCAGGATGTTGTCCACGAACTGACTTCTCGATTATGTCCCATAAATGTTCGATGGGATTCGTGCTAGGTGATCTGTGTGCCCAAATCGTTCGCTCGAATTGTCCAGAACGTTCCTCAAACCAATCACGAACAACTGTGGCTCATTGACCAGTCATCGCTGTTTGGGAATATGTAATCTATGAATGGCACCAAATGATCTCCAAGCAACCGAAATAACCATTTCCAGTCATGATAGGTTCAGTTGAGCCAGAGGACTCATCCAATTCCGAGTAGACATAGCCAATACCATTATGAAGCCCCCAAAAGCTTGCAAAGTGCCTTGTTGACAACCTGGGACCATGGGCTCGTGGTGGCTGCGCCACACCCGAACCCTAGCATCAGCTCTTACCAACTGAAATTGGGACTCATCTGACAAGGCAACCGTTTTCCAGTGATCTAGGGTCAACCGATAAGATCACGAACAAAGGAAAGGCGTTGCACGCGTGCTGTTATCAAAGGCACTCGCGTCCGTCGTCTGCTGCCATAGCCAATTAATTCCATATTTCTCCGCACTGTCCTAACGGATCCGTTCGTCGTACTTCCAATTATGTGGTTATTTCACGCAGTATTGCTTGTCTGTTAGCACTGACAACTCTACGCAAACACTGCTGCTCTCGGTCGTTAAGTGAAGGCCATCGGCCACTGCGTTGTCCGTGGTGAGAGGTAAAGCCTGAAATGTGGTATTCTGGGTACACTCTTGACACTGTGGATCTCGGAATATTGAATTCTCTAACGATTTCCGAAATGGAATGTCCCAAGCGTCTAGCTCCAACTACCATTCCGTGTTCAAAATCCGGTAGTTCCCGTAGTGCAGCCGTAATCATGTCAGAATCTGTTCACGTGAATCACCTGATTAAAAAAGACACCTCTTTTATACCTTGTGTACGCGATACTACCGCCATCTGTGTACATTTCGCTTCCTCATGAGTTTTGTCACCTTGGTGTATTTGAATGATAACATCTAACCACTATGTCTACTGCCCTTTATTTTGTCTTATATATAAATAATCCGCAAGCTAGCATACGGTGCACTGCGGTATGTACGTTGTACTGTTAGTCATTTCATTTCCCTTTCCAGTCGCAAGTGGAAAGAGGGAGAGACGGCTATCTACGACATCCGTACGAAACCTGATTTCTCTTGTTCTTTCTACGGGGTCCTTGTGCGGTATGTATGTTGGAGGCAGTAGCATCGTACTGCAGTCTGTCGCAAATTACGTCTCTCTCAACTTTTTCGTTATTTTCAAATGATGTCAGTTCGCTTTCAGCTGTCATTCTTTTCACTTCATGGTTGTAATTTCGGAATGTCTGCCATATTAAAGCATTTTAAAAAATGGCATATATGTACAACCAATTTTTAAAATTTGTTCACATTCACATACTTGCTGCGTTGTCATAGAAATAGGTTAAAAATAACGTTTTTGTACAACTGTGTTATTTTTGATGGTATCAGAGTCACTGGTTTATTAAAGACAAAACTAGGTTTGTTATTGATGTACAGGATGACGTCAGTCAACGTGGGGCAGAGATAACAACGTAAGACGTACGCACTTGAAACAGTAATTAGTAATAGGTTAATTATCGATCATGATACTCCATTTACATGGTAGTGGACCAGTTATGTCACGACAGGGGTTTACATATTTACAAGTGTGTGCTTCTAGTATATTAGAGTAAACTCCTAAAATGATAGTAGGTAAAACGTGTACAATAAAATTACAGAACAAAAACGACAAACCGATAAAGAAATCACATAGGCACTAGAAGCAAACACAGGAAAAACGAAGCACATTGCTTTGCCTTTTTATGGTGATATGTCAGCTCGAATAGTCCGTAATTTTCGTAAAACTAACGTGCGAGTCGTGTTCTCCACGCACGACAACGTAAGGAAAACAGCCAGGCAAACTACCCGCCGGCAGCGGAGACCGAGCGGTTCTAGGTGCTTCAGTCCGGAACCGAACGACTGCTATGGTCGCAGGATCGAATCCTGCCTTGGGCATGGATGTGTGTGATGTCCTTAGGTTAGTTAGGTTTAAGAAGTTCTAAGTTCTAGGGGACACATGACCTCAGATGTTAAGTCCCATAGATCTCAGAGCCATTTGAACCATTTCAACAAACTACCCATTAAACCATTTACGCAATCAGGAATTTATAAATTCACATGTAGCGAGTGCGATAATTTCTATGTGGGGGCAAACAAGTACATGTTTCTCCACCAGACTCAGTGTGGCGCAGAAAAACATAAGCAGAAATTATAATCCTCACTTAATGCACATCTGCGAAGCTGCTATCATAACATCAGCAGCTTTGCAAGGAATCTTCGAAGGTACTGCATAGTGTGGACATGGGGAGATTAGGGGGCACACTAGTAGAAATTGACGTTTATAGTACCTTCAAAGAATAACCAAAATATATATTCAATGGACAAACAGAACTCAGAGATTAAGATTTTTCTATACAGGGTGCTACAAAAAGGTATGGCCAAACTTTCAGGAAACATTCCTCACACACAAATAAAGAAAAGATGTTATGTGGACATGTGTCCGGAAACGCTTAATTTCCATGTTAGAGCTCATTTTAGTTTCGTCAGTATGTCCTGTACTTCCTCGATTCACCGCCAGTTGGCCCAACTGAAGGAAGGTAATGTTGATTCCGGAGCTTGTGTTGACATGCGACTCATTGCTCTACAGTACTAGCATAAGCACATCAGTACGTAGCATCAACAGGTTAGTGTTCATCACGAACGTGGTTTTGCAGTCAGTGAAATGTTTACAAATGCGGAGTTGGCAGATGCCCATTTGATGTATGGATTAGCACGGGGCAATAGCCGTGGTGCGGTACGTTTGTATCGAGACAGATTTCCAGAACGAAGGTGTCCCGACAGGAAGACGTTCGAAGCAATTGATCGGCGTCTTAGGGAGCACGGAACATTCCAGCCTATGACTCGCGACTGGGGAAGACCTAGAACGACGAGGACACCTGCAATGGACGAGGCAATTCTTCGTGCAGTTGACGATAACCCTAATGTCAGCGTCAGAGAAGTTGCTGCTGTACAAGGTAACGTTGACCACGTCACTGTATGGAGAGTGCTACGGGAGAACCAGTTGTTTCCGTACCATGTACAGCGTGTGCAGGCACTATCAGCAGCTGATTGGCCTCCACGGGTACACTTCTGCGAATGGTACATCCAACAATGTGTCAATCCTCATTTCAGTGCAAATGTTCTGTTTACGGATGAGGCTTCATTCCAACGTGATCATATTGTAAATTTTCACAATCAACATGTGTGGGCTGACGAGAATCCGCACGCAATTGTGCAATCACGTCATCAACACAGATTTTCTGTGAACGTTTGGGCAGGCATTGTTGGTGATGTCCTGATTGGGCCCCATGTTCTTCCACCTACGCTCAATGGAGCACGTTATCATGGTTTCATACGGGATACTCTACCTGTGCCGCTAGAACATGTCCCTTTACGAGTACGACACAACATGTGGTTCATGCACGATGGAACTCCTGCACATTTCAGTCGAAGTGTTCGTACGCTTCTCAACAACAGATTCGGTGACCGATGGATTGGTAGAGGCGGACCAATTCCATGGCCTCCACGCTCCCCTGACCTCAACCCTCTTGACTTTCATTTATGGGGACATTTGAAAGCTCCTGTCTACGCAATCCCGGTACCAAATCTAGAGACTCTTCGTGCTCGTATTGTGGACTGCTGTGATACAATACGCCATTCTCCAGGGCTGCATCAGCGCATCAGGGATTCCATGCGACGGAGGGTGGATGCATGTATCCTCGCTAACGGAGGACATTTTGAACATTTCTTGTAACAAAGTGTTTGAAGTCACGCTGATACGTTCTGTTGCTGTGTGTTTCCTTTCCATGGTTAATGTGAGCTCTAACATGGAAAGTAAGCGTTTCCGGACACATGTCCACATAACATATTTTCTTTCTTTGTGTGTGAGGAATGTTTCCTGAACGTTTGGCCGTACCTTTTTGTAACACCCTGTATTTATAAGCATGTACTCTAATGTATTATTAGTACACTACTGGCCATTAAAATTGCTACACCAAGAAGAAATGCAGATGATAAACGGGTATTCATTGGACAAATATATTATACTAGAACTGACATGTGATTACATTTTCACGCAATTTGAGTGCATAGATCCTGAGAAAGCAGTACCCAGAACAACCATCTCTGTCCGTAATAACGGCCTTGATACCCCTGGACATTAAGTCAAACAGAGCTTGGATGGCGTGTACAGGTACAGCTGCCCATGCAGCTTCAAAACGATACCACAGTTCATCAAGAGTAGTGACTGGCGTATTATGACGAGCCAGTTGCTCGGCCACCATCGACCAGACGTTTCCAATTGGTGAGAGATGTGGAGAATTTGTTGGCCAGGGCAGTAGTCGAACATTTTCTGTATCCAGAAAGGCCCGTACAGAACCTGCAACATGCGGTCGTGCATTGTCCTGCTGAAATGTAAAGTTTCGCACGGATCGAATAAAGGGTAGAGCTACAGGTCGTAACACATCTGAAATGTAACGTCCACTGTTCAAAGTGCAGTCAATGCGAACAAGAGGTGACCGAGTCGTGTAACCAATGGCACTCCATACCATTACGCCGGGTGATACGCCAGTATGGCGATGACGAATACACGCTTCCAATGTGCGTTCACCGCGATGTCGCCAAACACGGATGTGACCATCATGATGCTGTAAACAAAACCTGGATTCATCCGAAGAAATGACGTTTTGCCATTAGTGCACCCAGGTTCGTCGTTGAGTACACGATCGCCGGCGCTCTTGTCTGTGATGCAGCTTCAAGGGTAACCGCAGCCATGGTCTCCGAGCTGCTGCAAACGGCGTCGAACTGTTCGCGCAGATAGTTGTTGTCTGCAAACGTCCACATCTGTTGACTCAGGGATCGAGACGTGGCCGCACGATCCGTTACAGCCATGCGGATAAGATGCCTGTCATCTCGACTGCTAGTGATACGAGGCCGTTGGGATCCAGCACGGCGTTCCGTATTACCCTCCTGAAACCACCGAGTCCATATTCTGCTAACAGTCATTGGATCTCGACCAACGCGGGCAGCAATGTCACGATACGATAAACCGCAATCGCGATAGGCTGCAATCCGACCTTTATCAAAGTCGGAAACGTGATGGTAAGCATTTCTCCTCCTTACACGAGGCATCACAACAACGTTTCACCAGGCAACGTCGGTCAACTGCTGCTTGTGTATGAGAAATCGCTAGGAAACTTTCCGCACGTCAGCACGTTGTAGGTGTCGCCACCGGCGCCAACCTTGTGTGAATGGTCTGAAAAGCTAATCATTTGCATATCACAGCATCTTCTTCCTGTTGGTTAAATTCCGCGTATGTAGCAGGAAATCTTCGTGGTGTAGCAATTTTAATGGTCAGTAGTGTACATACTTAGAGATTTGTAGACCCCGTTGTGATGTCCATGGTCCACTCAAGATTACAGTATGTAGTGTGGAGCATAATGAGCGGTAATGCAGTGGCCATTAATTCCTCTTTGATTTACATAGTTATTACGTTGTTATCTCTGCTCCACGTTGACTGACGTCAACCTACATGTCAATGATTGCAAAAATGGTTCAAATGGATCTGAGCACCATGGGGCTTAACATCGGAGGTCATCAGTCCTCTAGAACTGCTTAGATCTAACTAACCGAAGGACATCACACACATCCATGTCCGAGGCAGGTTTCGAACCTTCGGCCATAGCAGCAGCGTGGTTCCGGGCTGAACCGCCTACAACTGCTCGGCCAAATAATAGCAACCAATGACTATATTATCAAGAGTAACACAGTCCCGCAACAACGTTATTTTTAACATATTTCTATAACATAATGTAACATCAAATCTTGTAAGTATGACTGTGAATTTGACAAAATACAAAACCTGGTTCTACCGGGTTTTTATGATTAAAGTGCAGCTACTCATCGAGGTCCATTGTAGGCCGAAATTATCGTATGACAGAGAAACTTGGTATCAATGCTAATGCGTTAACGCGGAACAGATTCACGCTGAAAAAAAAAATCAGTTCTTTTTGCCGCCAGGTGCAAATCTGACGCCGTACAGCATCTCGACAACGTCTCCTGTGGTCGTATTGAATAAATTGTGTAGGTAGCAGTTAACGACAGTGTCAACATTTTGCCTTTCGGCGCACTTCCCTTTCCTAATCTATTACAAATTGGAAACATTTCTAAACGTCTTCCTTGCATCTACAGCACCATATTTGCACCTGGTGGCCAAAATTGGAACCAATTTGTTTCCAGAGTAAATCTGCTCCTCGTTAACGCCTTAGAGGATCTGCCAAGTTTCGCAGCCGTATGATAGTTACAGCCACACCTTGAACCTCTATTAATTATAATCACCCGGTACATATTGTTAATATCATATTGTGTCTTTCTCAGTACGTTGTATTATGCTTTGTAGATGCTTGAAAGTGGCACAAATGCCGAAATTAAAATCGTGGAATGGAACCATCTAAAATCGAACATGATATCATTTAACAAAATGTAGAAGCTATGGACCCATATTATAACAAATTAATTTTTCAATTGTGTTTCGCGGAAAGAACTTCTTCTTCCCTTCAGAAATTTCCATTTGCGTTCACCTAGCATTTTCACAATATTTGCGTGTTCATCGAGCCTACCGGTAACAAATTTAGGAGCACTCCTGTAATTGCTTCGATATCTTCCTTTAATCCAGCCTGATGAGGAACCCAAACACTCGAGCAGTACTCAAGAACTGGTCGCACAAGTGTTCTGTATGGTGTCTCTTTTATATGTACATCTAAACTTTCCTAGAATTCTCCCAACAAACCAAAGTCGACTGTTCGCCTTTCCTACAACCGACATTTACGTGCTCACTCCATTTATGTCACTATGCACCGTTACAACTAGGAATTTAATCGACATGTCAAGATGCGCACCACTAATACTGTATTCAGCATAATAGGATTGGAACTCGAACCCTGTACTTTAGCCTGTCGCAGGCAAGTGCTCTAACAATTGAGCCACTCAAGCAAGACTTAGACCCTTTTTCATAACTTTACTGCCTCCAATATCTCAGAGCCTACGTTTTAAATTTCGCAGTAGTTCTACTGTGGGCCTTGCAGGACTGGTTCAAATGGGTCAAATGGCTCTGAGCATTATGGGACTTAATATCTGAGGTCATCAGTCCTCTAGAACTTAGAACTACTTAAACCTAACTAACCTAAGGACATCACTCACACACATCCACGCCCGAGGCAGGATTCGAACCTGCGACCGTAGCGATCGCGCGGTTCCAGACTTGCAGGACTGTCACTTCTGGAAGAAAGGATGTTGCGGAGACCTGGTTTAGCCACTGCCAGGGAACTGTTTCCAGGAATGATAGTTCCGCAGGATTTACAGGAGAAATTCTGTAAGTTTGGAGGGTAGGAGATGAAGCAATGGCGAACGTAAAGCTGTGAGGCTGGGTTATGAGTTACGCTTTGGTAGCTCAGTCGGTAGAATACTTGCCTGCGAAAGGCAAATGTGCGAGCTTCGAGTCCTGGTCCGGTAAGCGCTTTTAATCTACCAGGAAGTGTTAGATCAGTTCATTCTGGAAATAAGAGGGTTGTTTCTACCACTCATCTGCATTAATTTAATGTATGCTGCTGCCGCCCGAAAAGGTCAGTCTATAGTTGACGTCTCGGTGGTATGGCCTTAATGCCAGTCGGCATATTATTGTGCTAAAGCTGGTTTCAGTGAGGGCACTTTGGAAAAGTGCTGTCCGGAGTAGAGATCAGTTCCGAGAGGCTACACGGCCACACTTGCGTTTTTTGAAGCTGGACGCTCAGCGTCTAAAGAAGGAGCTTCAAAAGACGCCTGGTGGTGACCAGATTCGACCTTACGCAACGCGTACTAGCGACCAAAGACGTGAATGTGGCCATATGTGGCTCAGTAGCGTTTCAGACCTGCCTGGTTGACATCGCAGCATTGAGAAATGAATGTGTTAAGTAAACAATCTGCAACAATATTATGTGCTGCATTGTTACTGATTCGACGGAGACGACGTAGACAAAAAAGACGTTTTTGGACTCAGCCAATAATTGAGGACGCATCAGAGAGGGGAACCTTCAGTCTGCTACACAACTAACTTAAAGAAAACCCTGAAACGTTTTTTGAGTGCTACAGTCTATTAAGCCATACGAAACGCTGCTGTCTAACGTGTCGAATGCTATTACTGGAAGAAACACTCGACTACGTGATTGTATAAGGGCTGAAGAAAAACTATCAATTACTCTGAGGTAAGTGAAGTTTTATTACTTATTGTATTATTTCTTTGCAATGCATCAAAGGACAGAATTGAATATTCTGATTTTTTCTCGAAGATCATTGTAGGTGTACTGTTTGTGGACTGAGATGACTGTTGGTCACTTTCAGATGTAATTCTGGACGGCTGTGCATGTGTGTAGGACTGAACCAATTGTAAATATTTCAACTCAAAATCCATCTTGTCAGCTGGGCTAAAGTTCTTAACAAGGGGCATTTGCGAAAGTAAGAACATTTCAAAAATGGTTCAAATGGCTCTGAGCACTATGGGACTTAACTACTGTGGTCATCAGTCCCCTAGAACTAAGAACTACTTAAACCTAACTAACCTAAGGACATCACACACATCCAAGCCCGAGGCAGGATTCGAACCTGCGACCGTAGCAGTCGCGCGGTTCCGGACTGCGCGCCTAGAACCGCTAGACCACCGCGGCCGGCTAAGAACATTTCATCTGGATCATGAGTTCTAGGTTCCTTTGTATGTGATTATTGCAAACTCGTTTCCAAAACGCCCAGCAACTTTTTTTCAAACTCGTCCTGTTTTCATTTCTTCGGAATTGGACTTTCTTTCTCCCTTTGCGCTGTGCGAGCAGGGGGAGAGGCTTTGGATGCAATATGTTGTATTTCAGGTGTCGTGTTTCTTTCATGTTGTGCAGTGTTGTTGTCAGCGTCTTGCGTACTTTCTGTTAGACCGACAGCCATATACACAGATTGGTAAAAAGAGGAAACTGTAACTGTCCGCAGTAATATTTTATAATTTGTGGCCATGCATGGCTCATTCTGGAACTTAAAAATGCATGAACATTATAAATATGGAATACTCACTCTCTTTCTACACATAAAGATTGGAGAAATGACAACTGTTTGTGATAAATGTAATGTTTCCTGGGTTTGATGAATCTCCACTTTTGCCATCGTGCGTTTTTACATTTTTGTAGTAGCTATCCTTAATGCTCTTCCACTTCTTTTGCACATCCTAATGGTTCTATTTTAACCCATTATCAATGTTTCATTGTAGGTATCACGCAACTGGCAATTCCATCAGATCTCTACACTTCCGTTTTGTACTTGGACGTTCAACAATTTCAAAGATTATTCGAGAGACATGCTCAGCAATCTGGGAAACAATGCAAGGCCAATATATGAAACAATTAACTACATCTACATCTACATTTATACTCCGCAAGCCACCCAACGGCGTGTGGCGGAGGACACTTTACGTGCCACTGTCATTACCTCCCTTTCCTGTTCCAGTCGCGTATGGTTCGCGGGAAGAACGACTGTCTGAAAGCCTCCGTGCGCGCTCTAATCTCTCTAATTTTACATTCATGATCTCATCGGGAGGTGTAAGTAGGGGGAAGCAATACATTCGATACCTCATCCAGAAACGCACCCTCTCGAAACCTGGCGAGCAAGCTACACCGCGATGCAGAGCGCCTCTCTTGCAGAGTCTGCCACTTGAGTTTGCTAAACATCTCCGTAACACTATCACGGTTACCAAATAACCCTGTGACGAAACGCGCCGCTCTTCTTTGGATCTTCTCTATCCCCTCCGTCAACCCGATCTGGTACGGATCCCACACTGATGATCAATACTCAAGTATAGGTCGAACGAGTGTTTTGTAAGCCACCTCCTTTGTTGATGGACTACATTTTCTAAGGACTCTCCCAATGAATCTCAACCTGGTACCCGCCTTACCAACAATTAATTTTATAGATCATTCCACTTCAAATCGCTCCGCACGCATACTCCCAGATATTTTACAGAAGTAACTGCTACCAGTGTTTGTTCCGCTACCATATAATCATACAATAAAGGATCCTTCTTTCTATGTATTCGCAATACATTACATGAAGATTGGTTGAATATTAGTTTACAGTTCGAAAAAAAAATAATTTTCCACATTGTGTGGGTTGTATTGATGGTAAACATATTAGAGTGATCAATCCATGGGGATCGAGTAGTGAATAACTACAAGAAGCATTTTTCAATAGTTTTAATGGCAGTAGCTGATGCAAATTACTGCTTCAGATATATAGATGTTGGAGCCTTTGGACACGACAACATCCTGAAGAGTACTAATTTTGGGAAGAAACTCTGTTCCAACAATTTACTATTACCACCACCAGGCCCCTTACCAAACGATACATCTGGTCGATTACTGTCATATGTGTTTCTGGCAGATGAAGCCTTTGCTTTGTGTGAAAATATTCTGAGACCATACCCCGGTAAGGAAATTACTAACATGAAAAGAATTTTTAACTACCGTTTATCGAGTGGAATGTGCATTAGGTATTTTAGCCAATAAATGGCGTATATTCCACCGTCCGATTGACGTCAGTATCGATTTGGTTGACATCTTTGTTAAAGCCATTTGTGTACTGCACAACTTTGTGACGGAAAACGATGGGTACAACTTTGAAGACACGTTATCGTGTCCTTTGGACAGCATTCCGCCCTTATCATGTCCTTTGGACAGCATTCCGGCCCAGGGGCAAGAGGGACCGTGAAAGGAACACACACAAGAGACCAGTGTGCTGAATGTTTCTGTTCTACCGTAGGTTCTGTACCCTGGCAAAACCAAAAATATGCATACATCGCTGAGTGAAAAAGACTGCTGGCAGAACAAGACACCTCTAATATTCTGCAATAAAGCATATATATTGTGACTTGTTGTACTTACTTAATTTAACAAATGTAATTCACCAAATGTCTTTCATAAAATTTAAATATTTTATTGTATTTTTGATCTTTTATTCTACCCGAATTAAATGTTTTTACTGCACTTACCTAAGGCTTCTTTTGTTTATTTGTCCGTGTTGTCCCAACCTTCACCAATAACATTAGATGCCACACCTGGCCAACCGTCTCTTCTTTTTTTGTCTGTTTTTATAATCCGCATTTTGAATGTCGTATAAAAAAGGTCGAGTTTGAACTTCTGAAATAATACCTTCGGTATCAAGTTCAATTTTTGCCAGCTCACACATCGGAAAAACGGCAATGAAACACTTGACTACACACACTACTTTGTGTTGACACACTGCAAAGCTACTACTTACAAGGGAACCTCCCCATCGCAACCCCCTCAGAGTTAGTTATAAGTTGGCACAGTGGATAGGCCTTGAAAAACTGAACACAGATCAATCGAGAAAACAGGAAGAAGTTGTGTGGAACCACGAAAAAAATTAGTAAAATATACAAACTGAGTAGTCCATGCGCAAGATATGCAACATCAAGGAACATGTAAGCTCAGATGTGCCGTAGTCCCGTGGTTAGCGTGAGTAGTTGCGGAACGAGAGGTCCTTGGTTCAAGCCTTCCCTCAATTTAAAATTTTACTTTCTTTATTTTCGCAAAGTTATGATCTGTCCGTTCGTTCATTGACGTCTCTGTTCACTGCAATACGTTTAGTGTCTGTGTTTTGCGACCGCACCGCAAAACCGTGCGATTAGTAGACGAAAGGACGTGCCTCTCCAATGGGAACCGAAAACATTTGATCGCAAGCTCATAGGTCAACCGATTCCTCCACGGGAAAACACGTCTGATGTATTCTATACGACACTGGTGACGGCATGTGCGTCACATGACAGGAATATGTTGTCGACCCACCTAACTTGTACACTTAGCGAATGGGTAAAAAGGTTCTTCTACCTTGCCCGATTTAGGTTTTCTTGTGGACGTGATAATCACTCCCAAAAAAGTGATGAAAACATAAGAGTTTGTTACATAAACTAAAAATAAAAAATTAAACTTTTCACCCGAGGGAATACTTGAACCAAGGACCTCTCGTTCCGTAGCTGCTCTCGCTAACCACGGGACCACGGCGCTCCTTGACTCCCAGTGTCCTTGATGTTACCTATCTTCGCATAGACCACTCAGTTTGTATATTTTGCTTATTTTTTTCATAGTTCTACACAACTTCTTCCTGTTTTCTCGATTGATCTGTGTTCAATTTTTCAAGGCCTATCCACTGTGCCAAATTATAACTAAATATGAGGGGGGCGCGATGGGGAGATTCCCTTGTTAGTTCACGTGGGAACGCAATGTGAGAAGCGTCTTTTGACGCAGGGAATGGGCCCTAGCCCATCCGACTAACGTCTGACCTTGAGGATGCGCCTTCCAGTCGGGACGTCGGCAGAAAAAGACGCTGTGTGTGGCCACTGCCGGCCTTATCCAGCCTGCCTATAACTGTGGCGTCTTTTGACGCTGAGCGTCCGTAGCCTGAGGTTTATGGGATCTTTTGATTCTTGCGTTGGCACTCTCCCACGAGTGTACCGTGAAGTGAAAGTTCTCTTGTTGTGGAGTGCCAAAGAGTCCACGATAGAATCTGAATCCATCCCTCGTACAAGTTATTTTGTTTTGCGGTGACAATAACGACTGTTTTTCTTTTTTCTTTTTTTTTGGTCGTCTAGCTGTAATAGTCTAGAACAGAACTCTGTAGCTAACTGCACTGCTCGAAAATGTCATCACTGCATCACTGGGACCATCATTCGGTGTGATAATGTATTCAGTGATACTAAGGCTACATTTTCGATACACCAATGAACCGTTATTTCGGGCGACTGCTGTATTCTGTTCTCCAGCCACACATCAGCCGATATATTGGTGTGTTTCATATATAAACATGAAAGTATTATTACGCGTTTGTAGAGGTGCAGTAAGAATCCTCTCTACAGTAGGGGCGTGCTGAGCGCTATATGCACAGCTGTCGACGTTAACAGCCGTGTTCCAGGAAAATGAATATATCACACTTCCTCTCTCGTAAGAGGCGCAAAATCAGGCAACAGCGCATGCGTGGAGTTTATCACGCGACGCAGATACGTACTGGATGCTACGCTCCGACTGTTGCAACATGCGCTACAGTCTGAATGTTCTACAAGATTTAACTTCCGCCGTTCTTTTTAAAATGCAGCTTTTCGCTTTTAACGTAAGAAATACGTTACATTCTCAAGACGGAAAAGCTATCAATTAAAGACACTAAGTCTGAAAATGAGTCCGTGATCATATTTTTGGCACTGTAAAATAAAACGAAAAAGCTACCTTATTAAAGACTTTGCCACATACGCGCTAATGCTACTATCTGTTATCGAATATGATATTCAAACTGAAGCTATTTTTCATCAGCAACCTACCGAGCCTACTGCCGCCTCACTATAAAATATTTAAAATACTAAGGTGCTGAAGTAAGCGACTTTTCGCCTGTGTTGCAGCAGCCATCCTCAGGGCATAGACTAGTTATCTGACGGAGTGGCTGCTTCAGTTTGTTGGATTCCAGATGGTGTCATACGACCATCGACGTCACATTACCACATAAATGTGACGACTGTCGTCTTCGAACACGGTTAGAAATGAAATATACGTAACCATGTACTCTCCAGCTAAATAGGCCAACGAACGGCAACCAGCCAGTTCGTCGACTAAGATTTGCTTTGTGGTGTGCGGAGCCAACGAAAGGGTTCGCCTTTCGTTGCGGTTCCGGCTGCAGGCGGTAACATTAATGCGTTGCCAGTGGATTGGCCTTGGGAACCCTCTCCTAGTGCGGACGCCAGGTCGAATGTTGGTTGGTTCAATAGCGATGCGCAGTGTCTGTTGGACGGGTGTGTATTTACGTGTTTAAATGTGCTGGAGAATGCATTTGAATACAGAGATGCAATGAAGATGATAGAGCTTTATCGTGAACGGGATGTTTATAGGACCCTACGAACTGCGATTCAAAAGCAAATTGAAAAGATTAGACGCTTAGAGGGAAACAGCTGATCTACTAGAAAGCGATGTACACAATGTAAAAAAGAAAATGGAGTCTTTATCGACCCCTTTTCGCTATGAACTTTACATATTCCTGTGGACTTAGAAATCAGCCTTGCAGATGAGCTGTTTTGATAAAGTTATACATTAAGCTTGCATATGAATCACCAGTAGCTTAATATCTCAGAGTGACCATTAATGTGAAGGAGTTGTTAGGTTTGGAAATTTCACGACATACACAGTTCAACGAAAATTCGAAATCCGTTGCTTTCATTCGGAAAAATTATACAATAGCCGATATCAATTCAGCTTTAAGATAAAACATTAACTTTTCCCTTCACACTGCTCCCTACTCTGTAAAAGAGAAGAAGTCCACCATCGCCGGTTTTCCTTCTTATTTTTCTGATGATCAGTTTCTTCCAAAAAAATGAATGCTGAACATATGACGACTGCATAATCCTCTTCTTCCCTTATGATATCGGCCGGTGAAACTGCAATTAAAACGCTATTTTATAAAGTAACAAAATGGAAGGAACCTCGACAGGTTATCAGAGCCAGCTGCGATTCCACATAGCGAAATCCCTTGGCCGCAACTTCTTGGTTTGATGAGGATGAGAGGCCGAGCACCAATGCGCTGGCGAACAACTTTCGGCCGAATCTATTGGCTGTCGCTCGTTGGCCTTCGTTGGCCGCGCTGAAGAAAGGCTGCTGCAATATGGCCGAAAGTCGGTTGCTTCAGTATTTTGTAATATGATGCGGCAGTACACACAGAAGGCTTCTAATGAAATTGACACCGATTGCGGAAGTTCAAATGGCTCTGAGCACTATGGGACTTAACTTCTGAGGTCATCAGTCCCCTAGATCTTAGAACTACTTAAACTTAACTAACCTAAGGACATCACATACATCCATCCCGAGGCAGGATTCGAACCTGCGACCGTAGCGGTCGCGCGGTTCCAGACTGTAGCGCCTAGAACCGCTCGGCCACCCCGGCCGGCGAAGCAGAAGTGTATATGAAGCGCAAAGAGCATACAAAATAGTTCTCTTCTATTTAAATGTATAGCTTAATGTAGTATTTTATTTGTGTAGATTATGCTGACACAACGCAGTACTGTGTCGTAATATTTCTGTTGCCTATCGTAGTGTCTGGTCTTAAACATGAGAAACGTTTGTTCATACCGATGCTCTACTAAAGTCTATTCTCGAGCATTACAGTAATCTAGCCCAATACAATGAAAGTATATTAGAACTGTGTGCCGCATAGGGAGTTTATATTGGAACTTCGCGTCGAGCAATGACAGTTGAAACGCCTTCACTTCTACCAACACCTCTCCCCTACTTTTCAAACTCAACAAAGATTTCCCAGCATACGCTGCTGGACTAGCACTCCCGGAAGATAGGTTATGTCGGAGAAATAGTTCAGCTGCAGGCCAGAGACCAATCTCAGAATTATCTCTCACTCTGGAGCAGAGTGCACGCTGTTCGATACTTGATGACAGATTAAATGTCTGTGCTGGACCTGTTTAGAGTTCGAGTCTTGGTCCAACAAGCAGTTCTAATACGTCAGCGAGTTGCAGGCTAGGCGCAAATTGAGACGCGCATAGCACGTGTGACGTGACACGACACTACAGCGCGACACGCACGTGCCGCACGAGTCGCGCGGGTCCAGCGCATATTGCGACGCGTACACCATACTTCGCACGCGCCGAGTGGCGACGCTCTGCGCTGACAGAACCGAAGCGCGCGCAACCTGTTATCTTTGTCAAACGATTTTACAGAAACTACTCACTGAAAATATTTGATTTTTGACTTAGTTGTAGCGTTATATGTCAGCTTCGTGACGAAGTGCCCATCATCTCGCTAATGGCCATTCTTATTGTGATGTACACAGTTAGTAAGACACCACGCAAAACTCAAAAAGTCTGCAACGAAAATTAGGGGCCGCTATGATTTTGTGTTTGGTGCGTATTACACTTTATGTTGCTGCGTATGAAATTTAGCTAACATGTTGAATTTTTGTTTAGACTTGGGAGGAGGTCTCTATCTGCCTCCCATCTCGAGAAAACGGATTCTTTGTAGCGCGCTCACTTCCTATCTCACGCCCGCGAGGATGAAATACTCGCAACATCTCTCATATCTCCTAAACCGCTCGAGACATCGAAACCAAAGTTTGGCGAATGATAGGACACAAGGAGGAGAGTGTTTTTCCAATTATTAAACACGCGGAACTTTCTTATCTAAGGCGATATATCATTACTTATACTACCCTTTTTATTTATTTCAGTCCAGTGATTGTAATTTTTTAAGAGTTGTCGACAGCTAGCGAAACAAGAGCTTCCTAGTATGAAAATAAACATGAAATTTCTTCTTTTATGTTACTACAAACCTACACAATGAGGTTTATCGTAAGCTATTGAGCTCTGTGATTGTCAATTACTTGTTTAATGAGGCTCTCCGTTTCAGAATTCTGTCGCAATATCTGCTGTGAAATGAGTTTGGCAAATTACACCTGTGACAACCAGTCACCAAGGGAAATATGGCAGTTACTCATAAACGGTGATACTTCTTCGAATGAGAAAAGTTTAACAACTCACACAAAAATAGATTACCAATTCTGCTGGAATTTTGGTTGAATCCCTGTAACTAGGGTGACCAGATGCAATTGTTTAAAAAGGAGGACAAACAGCTTCAAAAAGGAGGACAAAGGAAGAAAAAAAAGGGCATATCAAACGAGTCAACTGCATATGAGGATACCACCCGTCAGTTTTGTACAAGTCACGTGACTGTCGGGAATTACCGGTAAAACTAGTAGTTAATTATTACTGATGGTCATGTGGGGATTCCCAGAGCAATATTTTTTATTTTAAATTGAAAACATTGATTGTGGTGACAGTGTGGCATCAATTGTTTTTATATTTACGCATAGGTTTAAGATATAACAAAGACGGCTGCCTAAATGCCCCTCGTGATTGGCTACCTTCATGTGGCTTGTCCAAAGCTGACAGGTGGTATCCTCATCTGCAGTATTCCCCATCAAACATACGTTCAATTTTAATAAATGAGTTTATTATTTATAGACGTAACATACATACATTCCTTAACAATAATTGATACTTCTACAAATAAACTGAATGACTATGAAACAACGAAATACAACCATGACAGTTAATCTGTCGAGTTATTTCTTGCCTTTATTGGCCACTGAGACTTACCTCCCAGCTCCACATATCTTACATTCCGCTTCAAATTCATTTCTCCGTTTCTTGAAAGCCAGATATTTGCAGGAAAGGACATCAGAAAATGCACACTTTCGTTTAGGCGTAGCCAAATATTTTACGTAACTCACTCGGTTAAAAATTACACTCACAAATCACACGTGCACTGCAGGAGGCCAAGCCAATACAAAGCGAAGATACGAAACGAAAATTTTAAATACTCGATCTTTGTATTCGCTTATAGGTCGATCAACGATAACATCACCGATCCTAATGCCACCTACTAACACCGCCTTGTGCGTGTTTATCACGAAGGCTGTGCCAATAGTTAAAGTATTTAAGAAAAGAGCAATAGAACGGGACGAATTGTAAATTTAACTGTATTACGCTCAACTTTACGAAAAAGCCGGAGACTGTAAAAATCCGCCCGGACCCCGGACAAAGAGCTAAAAAGGAGGACATGTCCGGATTAATCCGGACGTCTGGTTACTCACCTACGGCTTGCCAAACTGACAATGTGTGATCGCGAATAAAATAGTTGTTACTGAGAAAAATAAACAATTGATCTGTCGCAGAACACAATGGTCAGTGTATTGTCAGCAGCGGAGGATAATGTGCGCGACAAGAATGCAGAAGCTAGCCATGTTTGCCTTGTGAGCTGGAGTTCGAAAAACATTGTCATAAAAGCAGACCTGCCTTTGTCGGCAGTACATTTCAACAGATTAAATCTATCTAATCATCACACTCTTTTAGGATATTTCTATTTTCATAATAACACCGACCATTTTTTCCTTTGTGTAGCTTGTTGTATAATTAGTTTATTAAGGCTGATAATGTGCATGCAACAATTGAAATGCTTTTTATCATCACGGCGAACCAATTAAAACATTGTTAAAACTTCCTGGCAGATTAAAACTGTGTGCCGGACCGAGAATCGAACTCGGGACCTTTGCCTTTTGCGGGCAAGTGGTCTACTATCTGAGCTACCCAAGCACGACTCACGTCCCATCCTCACAGCTGTACTTCTGACACTACCTCGTCTCCTACCTTCCTAACTTCACAGAAGCTCTCCTGCGAACCTTGGAGAACTAACACTCCTGGAAGAAAGGATATTGCGGAGTCATGGCTTAGCCACAGCCTGGGGGATGTTCCCAGAATGAGCTTTTCACTATGCAGCGGAGTGTGCGCTGATATGAAACTTCCTGCAGATTAAAATTGTGTGCCGGACCGAGACTCGAACTCGGGACGTCCTGCACACAGTTTTAATCTGCCAGGAAGTTTCATATCAGCGCACACTCCACTGCAGGGTGAAAATCTTAAAACATTGTTATTTGTGACCACTTTTCGACTGTTTCTAGCTTGTAGTGGAAATGTGATGTTCACATGCATGTAGTACAGTGTGTCGAATCACATTATTACATCCATAGCCAAGTAATCACAGTGAGACTTTTATACTTCAGATCTTGGACGCTTTTTACCAGGAGCACTAAGAGGTCACACCTGTGGAGATTATCCCTTTCCAAATTTTTGTAACAGATCGTACAGATACGCCACCATACTAGGCAGCGAGAAGATAACCTTGTTTTACTTTCCTGCCTTGCTTCTTAATCACATGATTTTATAGTGTTGCTTGCTTCTTTATTCTCTACCCTCTGTCACTTCTTACGATCGCAGAGCCATATGATACAATTCCAGCGGCCAATGGCTAACCAGTTACTGAAGTATGCATTTTTCTTGACAGAAGAAAAACAAAACTATACAGATACAAATAACAGAAAAGTATAATGTACTAACGAAAAAAGCTGGAGCGTTTAAATGAAGAAAAACGAAACACTACACAAAGGCAATAAAATTTAGTATATAGTAAGGCAATATTTATCATATGGGCAATACTACCGCTACTCATATGCGCCTTGCTCTCCCCACCTCAAATTTCCCACGGTGCTAGCGAGCGAGGCATGCGCTACGCGCGGCGCGAGAAACTGTGCCACAACCACAACAACAAAAATTCCGTCCCAGAGTGTTATCGTGACAACGTACAGTCTTGGCAAAATTTTTATTTCTTCTTGGACTCTAATTTACCTGACGACAGAGGTATTTGATTCAGTTAATGAAATAATATTTTTTAAACCACAGCTCACTAAATATACGACAGAAAACCGCCCACTCGCCTGAATTCCTTGTACGCCATTTACCGACCGAATGGGTCACTATTTGTGTCATAAAAATGGTAAATGTCCGTTTGTCCAAAATCGTACATATCACGGAAATTCTTCACCGATTGCTTTGAAATTTTGACACAACATTGCATTAGAATATGCGCGTGTTTTTATATACAAATTTTTAAATAGAGGTGGTATGAAAATAAATGTGTAATGGAATTAGATATATACACACAGTACATACACTGATGAGCCAAATAAACTGGTACATCTGCCTAGCCGCGCGGGATTAGGCGAGCGGTCTAGGGCGCTGCAGTCATGGACTATGCGGCTGATCCCGGCAGAGGTTCGAGTCCTCCCTCAGGCGTGGGTGTATGTGTTTGTCCTTAGGATAATTTAGTTTAAGTAGTGTGTAAGCTTAGGGACTGATGACCTTAGCAGTTAAGTCCTATAAGATTTCACACACATTTGAACATTTTTTGAACTTCTGCCTAATATCATGTAGGGCCCCCGCGAGCGTGCAGAAGTGCCGCAACATGATGTCGCATGGACTCGACTAACGTCAGAAGTAGTGCTGGAGGGAACGGACAGCATGAATCCTGCAGAGCTGTCCATAAATCCGCAAGAGTACGAGGGCGTCAAGATCTCTTCTGAACAGTACGTTGCAAGGCATCCCGGATATTGGAAGTGTTTAAACTCAGAAGAGTGTTCCTGGAGCCACTCTGTAGCAATTCTGGACGTGTGGGGTGTCGCATTGTCCTGTTGGAATTACCCAAGTCCGTCTGAATGGACAATGGACATGAATGGATGCAGGTGATCAGACAGGATGCTTACGTTCGTGTCACCTGTCAGAGTCGTATCTAGGCATATCAGTTGTCCCATATAACTCGAACTGCACGCACCCCACACCATTACAGAGCCTTCGACGGCTTCAGCAGCCCCCTGTTGACATGCAGGGTCCATGGATTCATGAGGTCTCCATACTCGTACACGCCCATCCGCTCGATACAATTTGAAACGAGACTCGTCCTATGAGCAACATGTTTCGACTTATCTACCGTCCAATGCCGGTGTTGACGGGCCTAGGCGAGGCGTAAAGCTTTGTGTCGTGCAGTCATCAAGGGTACACGAGTGCGCCTTCGACTTCGAAAGCCCATATCGGTGATGTTTCGTTGAATGGTTCGCACGCTGACACTTGTTGATGGCCCAGCATTGAAATCTGCAGCAATTTGCGGAAGGGTGGCACTTCTGTCAGCTTGAACGATTCTCTTCAGTCGTCGTTGGTCCCGTTATTGCAGGATCTTTTCCGGCCGCAGCGATGTCGGAGATTTGATGTTTTACCGGATTTATGAAATTTACGGTTCACTCCTTAAATGGTCGTACGGGAGAATATCCACTTCATCGCTACCTTGGAGATGCTGTTTCCCATCGCTCGTGCGCCGACTATAGCGCCATGTTCACATTCACTTAAATCTTGATAACCTGCCAGTGTAGCAGCAGTAGCCGACCTAGCAAGTTCGCAAGTTGCTTGATGTCTTATATAGGCGTTTCCGACCGCAGAACCGTATTCTGCCTGTTATGTATCTCTGTATTTGAACACGCATGCCTGTACCAGTTTCTTTGACGCTTCAGTGTAATTGTGAAACAGGGAAGTTGTATTTACGGCTTATCGGCTTCTGATTAGCATAAAAATTCAAATTGCTCTGAGCACTATGGGACTTAACTTCCAAGGTCATCAGTCCCCTAGAACTTAGAACTACTTAAACATAACTAACCTAAGGACATCACACACATCCATGCCCGAGGCAGGATTCGAACCTGCGACCGTAGCAGTCGCGCGGTTCCAGACTGTAGCGCCTAGAACCGCTCGGCCACCCCGGCCGGCGATTAGCATACTACCAGTATTACTACTACTACTGAATCTGAATTTGTAGTAATAATAAACTAGGCTGAAGGTGAGAAAGACGGGGAGAGGAGGCAGACACAGGGGTGGGAGGAAATGGACATAGAAAGTGGAAAGGAGAAGATGGACAGAGAGAGGGGACTGGACGAAGGAAGTAGGTGGACATATAAAAGCGGAAGAGGTGATGGACAGAAAGAAGGGGAGAGATAGGGGGCAGGAGGAGATGGAGAGAGTGGGGAATGGAGAAGATGAACAGAGAAATGGGGATGAGGTGATGGGCAGAGAGAGAGGGTGAGAGAGGGTGCAGAAGGAGATGTTGAGAGAGGGGTGAGGAGATGATGGACAGAGGAGACTGACAAAGAAAGGGGGAAGAGGAGATGGACAGAGACGGGAAGGAGAAGGAGATTAGAACGTATATCCAATTCCCATACATATTAGAAATATGTATTAGATTGAGTCACACTGTAAATTAGACTGGGTTAGCATAAGATCAACTAGAATGAGAAGTGTACAAAAATGTAAAGATTCTCATAAGAAGTACCAGTCCGCGAAGTGATACAGCAGGTCTTCCCAAACCGGCGTCCGCAACTTGTGGCACTTGTAGCCGAGCGAGCCAGAAGCTGCACTTTGCTGCCAAAAGCTGAATAGTTGTTGACATGATGAAAGTGCGCATTCGGACACTGAAGCAAGCCAGTTAAGCGTCTAGCCCTGCTGCTGCCGCCGGGTCTGAAACACTGCCGATGCAGGATGATGCGGAAGAATTGGCGCCACTGTGGTGACATGGATTACACTGTGTCAGGTCCTGGCGCTGCGCCGCTTCCACTGTCTGTGTGAACGAAAGTAACGTCCTGTCTCAACAGCGCCAGGACGAGCGGCCATAAATATCCCCCGCTCCGGATGCGCGGTATCTGTTACAGACCACAGCCTCCTGAGTACTTCACGCTAGTAGCTGCATGATGAAAGCCACCGGCGTCAACTAACAGGCGCTGCCTCATCTAACCACGGGTCTAGGGACTGCGCCTAGTCCTGATGCTGCTGGGAGCTGAACTGGTGGCTTCCAGCTGTGGGGTCTACTGCTGGTTGACTTCATCTGTGTCCAGGACGCCACCCACTGGCCATTGCCTCACCCACTGGACCTGAGGGTGCCGCGTTTCTATTGCCATTGGTTGTTGGAGTTCGGACCTTCCGCGCCTATATCTGCCAGCAAGACGTTGGCACTATGGGGCCTGAACACGTTCAATATTTATTGACAGTACTAGTTTTTCAAACCTTCAGTATATTGTCTGTCAGAGACGGCAGAGGACTTGGAAGAGCAGCTGAACGGAATTGATAGTGTCTTGAAAGGAGGGTATAAGACGAACATCAACAAAAGCAAAACAAGGATAATGGAATGTAGTCGAATTAAGTCGGGTGATGCTGAGGGAATTAGAGTAGGAAATGAGACACAAAGTAGTAAAGGAGTTTTGCTATTTGGGGAGCAAAATAACAGATGATGGTCGAAGTAGAGAGGATATAAAATGTAGACTGGTAATGGCAAGGAAAGCGTTTCTGAAGAAGAGAAATTTGTTAACATCGAGTATAGATTTAAGTGTCAGGAAGTCGTTACTAAAAGTATTTGTATGGAGTGTAGTCATGTATGGAAGTGAAACATGGACGATAAATTGTTTAGACAAGAAGGGAATAGAAGCTTTCGAAATGTGGTGCTACAGAAGAATGCTGAAGATTAGATGGGTAGATCACATAACTAATGAGGAGGTACTGAGTAGAATTAGGGAGAAGAGGAGTTTGTGGCAGAACTTGACTAGAAGAAGGGATCGGTTGGTAGGACATGTTCTGAGGCATCAAGGGATCACCAATTTAGTACTGGAGGGCAGCGTGGAGGGTAAAAATCGTGGAGGGAGACCAAGAGATGAATACACTAAGCAGATTCAGAAGGATGTAGGCTGCAGTAGGCACTGGGAGATGAAGAAGCTTCCACAGGATAGAGTAGCATGGAGAGCTGCATCAAACCAGTCTCAGGACTGAAGACCACAACAACAACAACAACAACAGTATATTGAAGCGGCCTCACACTATCAATAACATTGACAAAAACTGTCAGTTGTGAACGTGATTTTTCAAGTTTAAGATGTCGGAAAAAAACAGCGAAAAAGAGGAAATAGGTCCGAGATTGGTTGAGAAATGGAGCCACTGGCCACATGTTAATTTACTGACTGAAATCAGAGTCTCAGACCTGA
Organism: Schistocerca americana; assembly: GCF_021461395.2. Taxonomy (NCBI): domain Eukaryota; kingdom Metazoa; phylum Arthropoda; class Insecta; order Orthoptera; family Acrididae; genus Schistocerca; species Schistocerca americana. The sequence goes on along the minus strand of NC_060119.1, from coordinate 738,690,156 downwards.
AAGATTTTATACATTATTTTCCGATGGGTTCTGCATCTTACGACACGTTATTAACGTCTGTACGAGATAATATAGAGGAGCAAAATGCGTTAATGACAGAGGCAATCGCATTCGACGAGAGATTAGGAGTAACTTATAGATGCCTGGAGATAGCACAATCAGTAACATTTTGTGGTACCCTATGAAGCAATTACATCTGCCAGGCAAAGACCTGTTCAGGAAATGCTTCTTTTTTTGCGCTTTGTGATAATTTTGTGAAACACACACATTTCCCAGACCTCTTACTAGTCACAGAAGATATACGATGTATTTTCCGAAATAGGAGCGTTTCTTAAAAGTGCAATGTAACATAACAATCTATACTATATTTTCATATTAATGAAGTAAGCAATGCCATAAAGAATCCTCAGTTAACCATCCTAAAGTGTCATATACAGTGATTATCCTAGGAGAGGCCTATTAAAATTATTTTGTGTTAAAAGGCGACTTCAAAATTGAATCTAAGGTATGATATACACAACGATGAATTGAAAGAAACAAACAGTGCACCCTAATGCCGTGTGGCTGGTTCCTGAAACTCTGTCAACATCTGAATGGAGAATATTGTCAAACAATCAATATATGACCTCACACGTTCAGTATGTATTGACAATATTGAGCATATTTTCAGGTCCATCAATACTTATCATGAGAACTGCATTGGCGCAGTGGATACACCGGTTCCCGTGAGATCATCGAAGTTAAACGCTGTCGGGCATGGTCGGCACTTGGATGGGTGACCATCCAGGCCGCCATGCGCTTTTGCCATTTTTCGGGGTGCACTCAGCCTCGTGATGCCAATTGAGGAGCTACTCGACCGAATAGTAGCGGCTTCGGTCAAGAATACCAGCATTACGACCGGGAGAGCGGTGTGCTGACCCCACACCCCTCCTATCCGCATCCTCCATGAGGATGACACGGCAGTCGGATGGCCCCGGTAGGCCACTCATGGACTGAAGACGGAGTGCTTACATCAATACTTATCATCAATATTTCTAGGACTGACAGTACGTCAAAACGCGCCGTTAGAGAGTCAATGTATTGACAGTTTGACATTATCATTGGATGTGTGAGGACACCTTAAGTCAGCCATACGATCGCTGACACAAGAGACCACTGGCAACGGTGAGGGGCCAGCACGCCACCAGTGTTGTGCTCACGTGGGTTCGTCTCCCTGAAGGCATCACACAGCATCAAGACGATGCCTTACGCAACACACGGTGGCTTGCTAGTAGCTATGTAGATGTAGATGCCTTCGGCTGCTGTATGAGTTCTGTTAATTAAACTTGTTATTCCCATTGCCTGTATCATTCATGTATTGCCGAGGAGCTGGTTCACCGTACCTGCTGTCCTATCGGCTATCCTACACTAACACTGTGGCCTGTAACGAGGTGAACAACACTCGGAACCATCCCGACCCCACTACACTGGATAAGAGCATAGGTGTAAATTACGTCTTTTGTTTCTTCCTACGTTACTACACAGTACTGAAAGGTGACAGTAGTCATGGGATACTTCCTAAAAACGTTGTCGGATCATCTTTTCCCCGGAATAGAGCAGCAACTCGACGTGGCATGGACTCAACAACTCGGTGGCGGTCCTGTGCAGAAATATTGCGGCATGTTGTCTCTATAGCCGTCCATGATTGCGAAAGTGTTGCCGGTGCAGGATTTTGTGCACGAACTGATCCCTCACTTATCCTATAAATGTTCGATGGGATTCCTGTTGAGCGATCTGGGTGGCCAAATCATTAGCTCGAATTGTCCAGGATGTTCTTCAAACGCGAACAGTTGTGGGTGACCTGGTACATTGTCATCCATAAAATTCCATCGTTGTGTGGGAACATGAAGTCTATGAATGACTGCAAACCGTCTCCAAGTGGCCGAACATAACCATTTACTGTCAATGATCGTTTCAGTTAGACCAGCGGATCCAGCCCACTCCACGAAAACACAGCCCACACCATTATGGGGCCACCACCAGCTTGCACAGTACCTTTTTCACAGCTTGGGTCCATGGCTGCTCTCGGTCGTTAAGTGAAGGCCGTCAGCCACTGGGTTGCCGTGGTGAGGGGTAATGCCTGAAATTTGGTATTCTCGCCATACTCCTGGCACTGTCGATTTGGGAATACTGAATTCCCAAAGATTTCCGATATGGAATGTTCCATGCGTCTAATTCGAACTAGCGTTCCGCATTCAACCGACAGAAGTGGCGCAGTGGTTTCTTCACCAGACACATTCTGGAGGAGGACGGTTCAAACCCGCGTCCGGCCATCTAGATTTAGGTTTTTCGTGATTTCCCAAAATCGCCCTAGGTAAATGCCGGGATGGTTCCTTTCAAAAGGGCACGACCAATTTCCTTCCCCATCCTTGACTAAATCCGACCTTGCGCTCCGTCTCTAATAACCTCGAAGTCGAGAAGTGAAACTCGATCTTCCTTCCTTCCTTCCATTCCGCGTTCAGAGTCTGTTAATTTCCGTCGTGCGGCCACAATCGTATTGGAAACCTTTTCATATGAATCATTTGAGTACAAATGACAGCTCCGCCAATGGAGGGTCCCCATATACCTTGTGTACGCGATACAGACTAGCACTGCCAAAAAAGGGGATTAATGACTAAGAGAAGTCTACTAGTATCAAACATAGGCCTTAATTTGAGGAAGATATTTCTGAGAATGTGCGTTTGGAACACAGCATTGTATAATAGTGAAACGTGGACTGTGGGAAAATCAGAAAAAAAGAGAATCGAAGCACTGGGGATGTGGTGCAACAGAAGTATCTGGAAAATTAGATGGACTGATAAAGTAAGAAATAATGCGATTTTCCGGAGAATCGTGGCGGAAACAAATATATGGAAAACAGTGACAAGAAGAAGGGATGGGGTGATAGGACATCTGTTAAGACGTCAAGGAATAACTTTTATGGTAACAGAGGGAGGTGTAGAGGATAAAAACTGCCGGGGAGGGCACAGACTGGAGAACATCCAGCAAATAACTGACGACGCGACACTACTGTAATATACAGGGTGAGTCACCTAACATTACCGCTGGATATATTTCGTAAACCACATCAAATACTGACGAATCGATTCCACAGACCGAACGTGAGGAGAGGGGCTAGTGTAATTGGTTAATACATACCATAAAAAAATGCACGGAAGTATGTTTTTTGGCACAAACCTACGTTTTTTTAATGGAACCCCGTTAGTTTTGTTAGCACATCTGAACATATAAACAAATATCTAATCAGTGCCGTTTGTTGTATTGTAAAATGTTAATTACATCCGGAGATATTGTAACCTAAAGTTGACGCTTGAGTACCACTCCTCCGCTGTTCGATCGTGTGTATCGGAGAGCACCGAATTACGTAAGAATCCAAAGGAAACGGTGATGGACCTTAGGTACAGAAGAGCCTGGAACAGCACATTACGTCCACATGCTAACACCTTTTTATTGGTCTTTTTCACTGACGCACATGTACATTACTATGAGGGGCGAGGTACACGTACACACGTGGTTTCCGTTTTCAATTACGGAGTGGAATAGAGTGTGTCCCGACATGTCAGGCCAATAGATGTTCAATGTGGTGGCCATCATTTGCTGCACACAATTGCAATCTCTGGCGTAATGAATGTCGTACACGCCGCAGTACATCTGGTGTAATGTCGCCGCAGGCTGCCACAATACGTTGTTTCATATCCTCTGGGGCTGTAGGCACATCACGGTACACATTCTCCTTTAACGTACCCCACAGAAAGAAGTCCAGAGGTGTAAGATCAGGAGAACGGGCTGGCCAATTTATGCGTCCTCCACGTCCTATGAAACGCCCGTCTAACATCCTGTCAAGGGTCAGCCTAGTGATAATTGCGGAATGTGCAGGTGCACCATCATGCTGATACCACATACGTCGACGCGTTTCCAGTGGGACACACTCTATTCCGCTCCGTAATTGAAAACGCAAACCACGTGTGTACGTGTACCTCACCCCTCATGGTAATGTACATGTGCGTCAGTGAAAAAAAAGGTGTTAGCATGTGGACGTAATGTGCTGTTCCAGTCTCTTCTGTACCTAAGGTCCATCACCGTTCCCTTTGGATCCCTACGTAATTCGGTGCTCTCCGATACACACGATCGAACAGCGGAGGAGTGGTACTCAAGCGTCAACTTTAGGTTACAATATCTCCGGATGTAATTAACATTTTACAATGCAACAAACGGCACTGATTACGTATTTGTTTAAATGTTCAGATGTGCTAACAAAACTAACGGGGTTCCATTTAAAAAAACGTAGGTTTGTGTTAAAAAACATACTTCTGTGCATTTTTTTATGGTTTGTATTAACCAATTACACTAGCCTCTCTCCTCACGTTCGGTCTGTGGAATCGATTCGTCAGTATTTGATGTGGTTTACGGAATATATCCAGCGGTAACGTTAGGTGACTCACCCTGTATATTTGTGCATATCGCTATAACATGACTTGTCACCTCTGTGTACAGTACTTGATGTCTACAAGCTGTGACAGTTTGCGCGCTCTCACAGTATTTTGCGTACTGCGGTCGTTCCGCCATCTTTTACAAGATGGAATAGGCAAAATCTTAGTGATATACTATCTCTGCCGGAGGAAAATATTGCCAGTAACATATATATCTTATTCTGAGTACTGACGCTTTTTGCTTTTCAGGTGTCTTATCTAATGCTGTCAGAAATGCGGAGGTTATTACAGTTGTTATACAGAAATATTGTACACAGATGGCTGAGTTCTAGGGGCTCTCTCCGTCAATCACGGTCCTAACAGCTTGTCTTACTGCTATTCTGCGTAGGGTGATTTTTCTTATTCGGGCTATCAGTGCGTACAAGAGTAACGCACATGGCAATGCGCGAAGACGAACTTAAACTGGCGGGTTGACATTCGTTGAAACAGCAGGTAAACAGACCAATCCCCTCACAGACTGGCCATCATTAGCAAGCAGCAGTCTACCGCAGTTGCCAAGCCTGACGTTAACCAAGTCAGCGGACGTGGTTTATAACATTGCTATTTGAAATGGCGAGCACGCTATGTATAGAAGCTTCTTTGTCCTAAATAGCTCTGCTCACCGTTTCCTACGAAAGATAGAGCGGTATAAGTATATTCATATAATGTAATGCGGTTAGATTGTCTTGTCAATAAAAATATAACCTCAATTTTCCGTTCGCATGGAGATGGCATTAATTGAAGTTGATACAACTGCCACATGTAAGCGGGAGTCTGAAGGAAGGAAATTCAAGGTTCTCGTCTACAACGAGGTCACTGCAGCTTAGATTAGGGAAGGAAACCGGCCGTGCGTTTTTAAAGGGGCGAATCCGGCATTTCACGATAAATCTAAAACTGCATGGCTGGATAGGGATTTGAAATTCCCTAGTGGGAATCGAGTGTGCTGACCACTGAGCCCTTTAAAAATGTTCAAATGTGTGTGAAATCTTATGGGACGTAACTGCTAAGGTCATTAGTCCCTATGCTTACACACTACTTAACCTAAATTATCCTAAGGACGAAAACACACACCCATGCCCGAGGGAGGACTCGAACCTCCGCCGGGATCAGCCGCACAGTCCTTGACTGCAACACCAAAGACCGCGCGGCTAATCCCGCGCGGCTGAGCCCTTTAGCTCTCTCGCATAAGACCGAAAGAGATGAGTAGCACTCGTGACCGTAACATCCGAGGACTACAGTTTCAAGTATTCAAATGATGAACGCGGTGACGTTGCATTTAGTTACATATTTTGCTACGCAAATATTCTTGCTGTTGCGGAAGACTAGATTGTTTTCTAACAACACAGTATCGCAAATGTGTGAGGCTGGTGTTCGTCCCAGTTCACACGTTCGTTCTGAATGGGCAACCGAACAGTACTTGTATGAGGTAGCAACTACACTAAAGAACGTAGTCGTACGAGAAGTATCGCAAGAATTTATCGATACTCCATTTACAAAGGCAAGCTAATGAATCACGTCGTATTCTTTCGACCATCAGACGTTTTCATATAGATTTCGAAGACTGAGATTTTGGCTTAGGGCGTTGCAAATCGCCAATTTATACCATTCATATTGTTCACTAATGTAACTACTTACACGCCTCCCAACTTGTGTAAAATATATAGCTTAAATTAGTGGTGCGATGACACAGTATCTAACATTATGGAATAATATTATTTACATCGCCAGTGTGTTGAGTGCTATTATTGGAAATCTGTTTTATCAAGTGTGTTTACTCATCGAATCTTTTTACAGGGCACATGACTTTGGATTACTGACAAAAGTGAATTACTCCTGAGTCATTATTGCTGGAGAGGTTCCTTAAAGTACAGAACTAACCACAGTCAAGTAGTATGATTGAGTCCCCACACGATCTATAAGTAAGGTAGAGATTCATCTAATGATAACTTATGATATCTGAAACACCGACTACGTTTATGGAGAGCGAAGACTGCGAGAACTAGAAGAATTAGATATTTTCCGTGGTGAGAAATGAATATTGATGCCACAAGTAAGCAAGAGGTGTTATTAATCTTTCGCCGTATGACTTTTCATGCAAACACATGAATAAGATGACTACAGAGGAATTGCAGGTAATATTCCGAATTGGGATGAATATTGAATTAAAGTATTAAGATTTTCCGATATTGGCAGCAACTGAAGGCGCGATGACAGTGATGGACTATATGAACATTGAAGCGGGCCGTCTTCTCTCAGGGCGAAGGCATCTTTCGTCAGGATAACTATCCATTTGAAGACCAATAATAGCACCAGTTGCAACTTCATTTTGTGATACAGCGACCGCTTTCAGCCGATAAAGCCATTTTCAAGTTGTTATGAGTCTGTTGTCGTGTAGGCATACAGACTCACTCGTTCATGCGGACGCTGAACCAAGAGGGTGGAAAAGAAAATGACTGTCCGTGTCACAAGGTCAAGATCGTGGTACAGTGGTTTGAGAAGCGAGGCGGCGAACTCAGGTTGTTGTTTGGACCACCAGATGCGTCTCATCTGAACCCAACGGGACACATTCGTGCCGCTGTAGCGCGTCAGTTCCGCTCCGACGAACCACCGACTGGATATTTGTAGGAATTACCTGACCAGTAAGTAGGCATCTGGTGCCACACCTCCAAAAACGTGGCAAAGATTCCTCGAATCCATGCAACACAGAATCGTCGGCCCAAAGGTAGACCAACACGCTTTTAAGGAGATGGCCGTGTCGTTTTGGAAATTGGAAATTTGTGCTAACATTTTATGGGACCAAACTGCTGAGGTCATCGGTCCCTACGTTTACACACAACTTAACCTAACTTAAACTAACTTACGCTATGGACAACACACACACCCATGCCCGAGGGAGGACTCGAACCTCCGACGGGGGGAGCCACACGGACCGTGAGAAGGCGCCTGTGGTAACAAGTGGTATTCGATGGTAGTGATGTTTGATTCTGGTTGGTGAACGGCCGCTAACATACTTGAACTTCTGAAGGGACTTTATATTTCGGGACGCTCTGAAAGTTCTCCAGAAGAGAACTCTAATTCCGCTTGATTTACGGAACTGAGAATAGACAAAGTATGAGTTATTATTCTTTGTATCGCATGTGTTAATTTGTGAATCATCATGTTTGAACTGATATGAGCTGATGAATATTTCGTGTACTGTCATCACGAAATGGACTTCGCGTGTCTTTGATAACAATGTAGTATGGGAACTTTGCTACCAGTCTTGTAACGCACCTAACGCAACTTTATCGTATTTGGTAACGGTATTTTCGGTCTGTATTTTAGCTATCATAAGACCTTCCCGCTTATTTCAGCTGTCCTTTCATGAATAAAAAGTATTCAACATATTTCTCTGTAATCTACATCAATTACAGACATTAGAATAGATCCCTTGTTACTACATCTTTTACCTTTTATTTATATTTCTGTTTATTTTATTAACTCGCAGTTATAGCCACTGCACAGTATATCTGACTGCAGGATCACAGGTACAGGTTATTATTTGCAGCGAATTAAGTGCGGGGCATGAATGCAGACGTGCGCGGCTCGACACTACGACTGTATCGAACTATTATTTTTAAACAGAGCCGTGCATAAAAAATGGTTCAAATGGCTCTGAGCACTATGGGACTTAACATCTGTGGTCATCAGTCCCCTAGAACTTAGAACTACTTAAACCTAACTAACTTAAGGACATGACACACATCCATGCCCGAGGCAGGATTGGAACCTGCGACCGTAGCGGTCACGCGGTTCCAGACTGAAGCGCCTAGAACAGCACGGCCACAACGGCCCGCAGAGCCGTGCATAGCCCCAGTACCTAAAGTACGAGTACCCGAAAATAAAAATGCATCTCGTCTGCTCGTATGGACTGCTGTTTGGAAGAGCAACTACACTCAGTAGCAATAACCTTTAGGTACGGTCGCATCTTTGACACTTTTGTAGGCAGGCGGTGCGGCAAAACACAAACACACACACACACACACACACACACACACACACACACACACACACACACACACACACAGAAATGCCATTTACCTGTATCCCATATGCTGTTTAAAATTCTTGCGACCGAGCGAGCTGGCGCAGTGGTTAGGAAAAAAATAGCTCTGAGGACTATGGGACTTAACTTCTGAGGCCATCAGTCCCCTAGAAGTTAGAACTACTTACTAAGGACATGACACACATCCATGCCCGAGGCAGGATTCGAACCTGCGACCGTAGCGGTCGCGTGGTTCCAGACTGTAGCACCTAGAACCGCTCGGCCACCCCGGCCGGCTGCTAGGAGTGATTTCCCTAAATCACTCCGAGCAAATGCCGGGATGGTTCCTCTGAAAGAGCTTGGCCGATGTCCTTCTCCATCCTTGACTGAATCCGCGTTTGTGCTTCGTAACTAATAACATCAGCGTCGACGGGACGTTAAACCCGATCTTCCTTCCTTAATATCTTACGGCACTGCATGTGTGTGAAGATCCAGAATGTAAATCATAAATTGGTGCTGTGCGGCTGGTCCCGGCGGAGGTTCGAGTCCTCCCTCGGGCATGCGTGTGTGTGTTTGTCCTTAGGATAATTTAGGTTAAGTAGTGTGTAAGCTTAGGGACTGATGACCTTAGAAGTTAAGTCTCATAAGATTTTACACACATTTGAACATTTTTGAACATAAACTGTGAAGCTATAGCATCAAATCTTTCCTTTTCGTGTCAAGTGATTCCGAATGTAAAATTTCTGTGTAGACTTACAGGTTACAAATCTCTACAGATTGTGATATCGATTGCGAGCATTTCTGCTGGGACTTAGCACTGCGCGCATTATGTGGTTCTTGATATTCAGTGACATGCACCTGCTACTTATTCCGCTATGAGCAGTGCATGAAGACCGAGCTGCGCTAGTCCTTCGCATTGACCTCGGATGCCTCGTGTGGCCCCGACCCAAGCTGCCGGTGACGTCACCTGCTGCTGGCGGCGGAAGGGCCAACAAGCATTCGCTTGTCACGGCCGACTGTTTTCCGCCGTCGAAAATTGTCATATATCATACTCCCCAATGAACATAATCTGATGATAACTCTTAAAATGTAGGCGATTAGTGGCGATTCGCTATTGAGATGCGATCATTTCAGTAATGGTCCGAAGATTCATAACTACCGTCTTGTACCACTGAAACCTGTAGTAGAATTGTAGAAGGTATTCTGATTACCAACATCACCTTGTTATTGAGGGGGAGGGGGGTTCATTGTTCTTACGATGAGTTTGATGCGGCCCGCTACGAATTTCTCTCCGATGCTGACCTGTACACTTCAAAGTGATACTTATACCCAGTTTCTCAGTTATTCGTTGGGCGTAATGATTCCCTCTATAGCTGCCCGTAGTACGATGGCTTAACACATTCTATGATTTTGTACCTTCTCGTCAGTGTTTTCCACATGTTTCTCTCCTCGCGGATTATACAGAGAACCTTCTCGCTTGTTAACTTATGAGTCCACTTAATCTGTAGCATTCTTCTACAGAATCACATCTCTTGGGCTTCGATTCTCTTCTTTCCTGGTTTCCCCACAGTTCATGATTCACTTCCATACAGGCGTACATTCTCAGAAACTTCTTCACAAACCAAAGTCTCTTTTAGTTACCAGTAGGCCTTCAGTCCGGAACCGCGCTGCTGCTACGGTCGCAGGTTCGAATCCTGCCTCGGGCATAGATGTGTGTGATGTCCTTAGGTTGGTTACGTTTAAGTAGTTCTAACTGAAGGGGATTGATGACCTCAGATGTTAAGTCCCATAGTGCTTAGAGCCATTTGAACCATTTACTAGTAGACTTCTTTTAGCTCCGAATGCCGAATGTGCTCATTTCCTGTGCTAGTGTCTACTCCCACCTTCGTCAGTTACATGTTGTTTTGCTTCCAAGATAAGAGAAGTACTTCACTCATCTAATTTTTGTGCTACGTTTGTCGTTTGACTCGTTTCTGCTGCTCCTCATTACTTACGTCTTTCTTTGGTTCAATTTTAATCCATGTTCTGTGCTAAGACTGCTCATTCCAGTCTACAGCTCCTGTAATTGTTCTTCACTTTCACCGACGATCGCAATGCCATCAGTGAATCTAATCACTGATGTGTCATGGACGTGGGATCTCAAGTTGATTCCATATTTCTATATGTGTAGAAGACTTCTGACACCGTTCCTAAGAACTGGCTTCTAATGAAGTTCCATTATCATGTAGTATCGGCTCAGCCGTGTGACTGGATTTGTGGTTTCGTGTCGGAAAGGTCACAGTTTGTAGTAATTTACGGGACTCCAACTAGTGACACCTAAGTGTTACCGCCCCTGCTGTTCTTAATATATACAAACGACCAGCGGAAAAAAGCTCCTACTGGAGCACAAAAAAGACTAAGACTAATATGATCCTGTTTTAGATTAGATTAGATTGGATTTACTTTCATTCCAATTGATCTGTAGTGAGGAGGTCCTCCAGGATGTAGAACATGTCAGAAAAACAAGAATACATGAAAAATATTTACAGCTTAAACAAATAAGCTAATGTACCATTCCACAGGTCCCAAATGGAATGATCGTCATTTTCTAATGAACACTATATGGAAGAATCATTTTACAAAAACTAATGCATTGAATTTAAAATAAAAAAGTTTTTTTAAATTTATTTATAACGTAATAAACGCGTAATACAACTACTATAATACTTATTTACAATGAACGCATTACTGCGCTGAATGGTGCAGAAGTTAGATTGCACTTACACACTTATTTAGGATGAACACATTACTGCACTCAAATTGTGCAGAAGTATACAGATCAGTTGGTTCTACTGAGAAATTCGTCAATGGAGTAGAAGGAGTTGGCCACCAATAAATCCTTTAGGATTCTCTTAAACTGAATTTCACTGGTTGTAAAGTTTTTTATGGCTGTTGGCAAGTTATTGAAAATGTGTGTTCCTGAATAATGCTCACCTTTTTGTACAAGACTAAGTGACTTTAAATCCTTGTGAAGATTATTCTTACTTCTAGTATTGATTCCATGAATTGAGCTGTTGGTTTGAAAAAGTGATATATTTTTAATGACAAATTTCATTAAAGAATAAATATATTTGGAAGCAGTAGTTAGTTTCCCTAGTTCCATAACAGGTTTCTGCAGGATGTTCTTGGGTTCACACCACATATAACTCTTACTGCGCGTTTTTGTGCCCGGAAAACTTTAGCTTGGCTTGATTAATTACCCCCAAAAATAATTCCATATGACATTATGGAATGAAAGTAAGTATAGTACGCCAGCTTTTTCATTTTTATATCCCCTATGTCTGACACAATTCGCATTGCAAATAGAGATTTGTTAAGACGCTTCAGAAGTTCTGTGGTGTGCTTTTCCCAGTTGAATTTATTATCAAGCTGCAATCCCAAGAATTTAACACTGTCCACTTCTTCTATCTGCTAGTCATCATATGTTAGGCATATACTCGTGGGACACCCCTTACAATTTCTGAACTGCATGTAGAGTGTTTTTTCAAAGTTTAGTGACAAGGAATTGGCTAGGAACCAGTGATTAATGTCCACAAATATTTTATTAGCTGATCTTTGTAAGACTACACTTGATTTGCTATTTATTGCAATGTTTGTATCATTGGCAAACTAAACGAGCCTGGCATCTGGTAATGTTACTGATGAAAGGTCATTGATATACACAAGAAAAAGTAAGGGCCCTAAAATGGAACCTTGTGGGACCCCACATGTAATTAGTTCCCAGTTGGATGATGCCTGATAGCTTGATAAATGTCTCTTTCCTAATAAAATAACACCCTTTGTTTCCAGCCAGAGATATAAGATTTGAACTATTTTGCAGCATTTCCTGTTACACTATAATGTTCTAATTTACTTAAAAGGATATTGTGATTTACACAGTCAAATGCCTCTGACAGATCACAAAATATACCAGTTGCCTGCAATTTTCTATCTAATGAATTAAGCACATTTTCACTGTAAGTGTAGATAGCCTTCTCAATATCAGAACCCTTTAGAAATCCGAACTGTGACTTTGACAGTATGTTATTTGAGATAAGATGGTTATAAAGCCGATTGTACATTACTATTTCTAAAAATTTTAAAAGACTCTGATTGGGGTGCCAGCTGCCTCATTCTACGTTGCTCAGCAACTTTAAACATTTCTCAGAAAATCTTAGCACGCGAACATATTCGTGCTCTTTTTAACATGCAACTCACAGCTCACTCCCATTAGTTCTCTTAACTGTTAACTCGCTCACAGCGCTGTAAGCTGCTTATACCCATCCACTCCTACTTGCCAATTCTCACTAATTCAGCCTAACACATTATCATTATCTTTCTGTGTCTCTCTAACCGTTACTGTCTCCTGTCTCACAGCCACATTCTCCTTATTTCTGTCCTACTACTGCTATCTCCTCTCACAGTCACTGTCTCCTTCTTGCTCTCTCTTACTGCTACTTCTCATTCACTCCTTCCCACTGCTGTTGTATGTTCTCACTGTCTCTGACTCTGTCTTCCTCGTTGTTATTGTCATACACTCTGTCTCTCATCATCACTGGCTCCCACCCACTACCACTTTCTTCGCTTTATTCCTCTCCCACTGGCACTGTCTCCTTCACTCTTTTCCTATCATTGCCCTGTCACTATGTTCCACTGCCAGTGTGTCTCTCTCTTTCTTTCACACTGCCATTATCCCTTCGCTCTTTCTATAACACAACAACTGTCTACTATCTTGCAGTATTTATTACTTTTCCGTCTCTTTCACGTTGCCACTGACTCATTTTCTCTGAAAATGGAAAACAGCAAATATATTTGCATACCAAACATTTTTGGGAAAATTTTTAAAGGTGCTCAGGAAGATAGAAAGAGGTAGCTCATACCCCCCTTTTGAGTCAGAGTCTTGTGCAAGAGGATCATATTAGCCTTTTTTGTGCTCCGATAGGAGCAATTTTCCACCATGTTTTTCGGGTTTTCTCAGAAACCGCCCATGATCTAAATGGTGCCTTCATAAGCCCCTGAAGGTGCACCATAGACCGCATAAAACGCAAAAAGCCTATATAAGGTAAAAGTCTAAACTGGAAGAAGAATATAATATTCAAACTGACTCTGTGGTGTAGGATAGTTACAGTAAGACCTTACAAATGGTCCATACCCCAAGGGATATCAAAAACACTTGATCCTACCTGTCTATTACCAATAGATTCCGAAGAAGGAGCCCCGGAAAAATCCCGTTTTTGTGCGCGGTATTTTGGAACATATTGATTAGCTCATGCTTTCGCAAGCTTACCTACGAGTATTTAGGTGACAATCTGATCAGCCTTCTTAGATCGCTTGCAGATGATGCTGTAATTTACCCTCTAGTAGAGTAATGAGAGATCAAAATGAATTGAAAAATGATTTATAGAAGATATCTGCAAGATGTGAAAAGTGGTATTTGACGCTATACAATGAAAAGTGATGTGTCCTCCACATGATTACTAAAAAATTCCATTAAATTTCGGTTATACGATAACACAAATGTAAAGGCTGTAGTTTCAACTAAACAGATTATAGCTACGAACAACTTAAACTGGAACATCACATAGTAATGGCGTGGCGGACGTGAAACTAAGATGGTGTTTTATTGTCAGAACTTTTAGAAAATGCAACAAATATTCTAAAGAGACTGCCTGCGCTGCGCTTGTGTGCCTTTCTATGGAGTACTGATGCGCCGTATAGGAGCCTTACCAGATAGAACTGACAGAGTCTACCTAAAGCGATCAGAGATGAGCAGCTCGTTTTGTATTATCGCGAAATAGGGGAGAGCGGGTCACGAACATAATAAGTGAATTGATGTGGCAATAATATTCGTTGCGGCTAAATCTTTTCACGAAATCACATACGATCTCATCCAGAAGGCAAAATATTTTGTTGACTTCTACCTACATCAGGAGAAATGATCATCGTAAAGACAAGAGAAATTGGAGATTACGCGGAAAGAGTTAGACGTCCATTTTTCCAACACGCTATTCGAGAATCGAACGGTCTAGAAATAAGGTAGTTCTGTTAACACTCAGTCAGACACGTTAGTACAAATTAGAGATTAGTAGCCGCGCGGAATTAGCCGAGCCGTCTAAGGCGCTACAGTCATGGATTGTGCGGCTGGTCCCGGCGGAGGTTCGAGTCCTCCCTCGGGCATGGGTGTGTGTGTTTGTCCTTAGGATAATTTAGGTTAAGTAGTGTGTAAGCTTAGGGCCTGATGACCTTAGCAATTAAGTCCCATACGATTTCACACACACAGAGATTAGTAATGCATCTGTAGATGTCCTTTTATGCAAAATTTTTATGTCGCTCCTGAACCTTACTTTCATTTCCTTCATTATTTCTTCAGTATAGAGGTTGAGCTGCAGGTGAGTAAGACTGTACACCTGTCCCACACCTTTTGTAATCCGAGTGATTCGTTCTTGATCTTCCATTCTTCCTGTTTCTCCCGTCTCTCCCGATAACTTACAACAATTTTTCTGAGAACTCCGAACATCTTGCACAGTTTTACATTGTAGGACGCTTTACTAGGTCGATAAATGCAACGATTTGCCTGAAGTCTCGCTCCCATTATCAAGCGCAGCGTCAGAATTGCCTCCATGGTATCTTTACCCTTCATAAGGCCAAACCGATCGCAGTCTAACCGACACTTCTTTTCTCTTCCATTCTTCTGTGTATTATTCTTGACAGAAACCTTGAGGCGTGAGCTGTTAAGCTGAGTGTGCTATAAGATTGTGATTGTGTGGATGCTACTTTTCCGAAAGGCTGATGGTATGTCTCTTCATATCAAGTAGTCGTTTGGTTGGTACTTTTACAATGATTACAGAAATTTCGAAAGAGTGCTGCCTATGCATTCTGCCTTGTTTGGTGGCACGTCTTCCAAAGCTCTGTCAAACTCTGACTACACTAACCGTCCAATACGTGTTCCATACTGTGTCTCGTTTCTGCTTCTGTCAATGTCCACAGACAGCTTCTCCTTCTCGTAAAGACCTTAAATTTACTCTTTCCATCTATCTGCCATCTCCTTTGCGTTCGACAGTGGAGCTCCTTTTTCACTCTTAATTTTGACGCCTTTGCTTTTAATTTCACGAAAATGCTTTAACTGTTCTATATGATGAATCTGTCCTTCTGACGAACATTTCTTTTTCGATTTTTCATCATTGTCTTGCAACCCTTTCGCTTTAGTTTCCCTACACTTCCTATTGGTTTCATTCATAGTGACTTATGCTGCTGTATTCCTATTTTTTCCTGGCCGTCTTTGTACTCCTTTTCTTCTTTGGTCAATTGAAGTATTCCTTCTGTTATCCAAGATTTCTACGCCGTTACCTGTGTTTGTCTGTCCAACTTTTGGAATTCCCATTTTTGGAGATATCTGTTCATCTTCAGCTGAGCTGCGTGCCGTAGTATTAATTATCATAGCACCTACAGTTTCAGACAATATCAGATGCGATTCCTCAATACTACATTACAGCTACATGAAATGGCTATCTTCATGCAAACCAGCAAGAAGTCCTAAGACGTCAATCATGCAAAACCCAAATCACGTTCTTCACACATAAAAAAAATGTTGTGTGGGGTAATCCTTTCAACTCGCCGCTACTTTCAGAGCGCTGCATATGGAGAATTTTGTTTACACTCCCATGCTATTCTAGTGGCCGTGAACTGTAAATGAAACTTTAACCTGTGAAGCACTTGACAATGGCCACAAAAAAATCATTTAATGACGCCCAAGTGAATGATGGAAATGAAGAAGTGTTCATTTTAAAGCTTTTAGACAACTGAAGGTAAAGAATGGTTTTACCCTGTAAAAAACGTTGTAATTTCAGACTTTTTGCAAAAAAGAAACGCGATTTGGAAGCGTAGAAAATGCAGAATTATCCAGTCAAATATTTATAAGATCGAGAAACTTGTAGTTGTGCACTTCGTGAAATGAGAAAACAAGAAGCATTCGAATCAACTGCTAACAAAATACCAATGCAATTATTCATGTCACCCAAACGCGTGGAGGAAGCAATGAATAATAAAAACTCACATCGTCAGTCACATAAAAAGTAATGGTAGGTATGGAATTTTTGGGAGAATACTGTAAAACTGATGTTTGCTTACGAAAGAGATTATCCATAAAATGCATGTACTGCTTAACCTTATGATATCTAAATATGGTTGCAGTAAAAAAGAACGACGAATTGTAGTCACAGGATTGTCTGGTTCACGGAAGAACGTCAGAGAAATGTCAAAAAATATAGATTAACGGGTATTTAAAGAAATACCTGGATTTATGATCTGATAAAGGATTTCTTGAAAAACGGAAGGTACTACGTGGTACTGGATGAGAAGTCACGTAAATTCACTCTATCTCGGATGTGATTTAGTCAACTCTGTATCAGTTCTACTACTGTTCCTCGGAACTACTAACTCTGCACTCGTTTTTGTCATCTGTCACCGAAAACGACAAAAATCTCAAAGAAAAAAATGAACAAAATTAGGATAAGACTGTTTTGATACCCTCCACACTAGTTCACTCTTTACGAAAGTATTCATTGCTTATAACTACCGCAACCTGCATCCATTTGAACCTGCCTACTGTAGTCAAGCCTGGGTCTCCCTCTACAGTTTTTATCCTCTTCACACTTTCCTCCATTACTGTACTACCTATTTCTTGACACCACACAATGTGGTCTGATCCTTTCTTCCAGTCGAATTGTGACCTAAAGCTCTTTTGTCCCCAGTTCGCTTCATTATCTCTTCCTTAACTCTTCTACATATACATCTAATCTTTGGTATTCTACTGTAGCGTCACACCTTGAAACCTTCCGTTCCCTTATTGTTTCAACTTTCACTACGATATAAATATTTTCTGCATATTTACATTTGTAAGTAATCGTGTGCTACTTCAGTTATGTGTATCAGGTAGAAATGAATATATACAATCCAGCTTTTGTAACTAAATGATTATTGTTGTTTTTAATCAAAAATGTTTCATCTGTTAATATTAGGCAATATCGGCGATTTTTATGTATCCTATTCTTTTCGTGTGCCCACTGGCTCTTGTGCTGGAACCACGTGAATACAATACACGTTTTCAGTTAACTGTATGACACGGTTTTGCGTTTCTCTCGAATAGAACAGTAAGACAGAGAATATTAACTGCGAACAGCTTAGTGGTAGGGCTGTACTCATCAGAATCGACAATAAACTAACACCGACAATAATAGTTCAGATATAAATGACGTCGCAAGCAGAAGATGAAAAGACTGAGAAAGTATATGAGGATATTGAACATGTATTTCAAAACGTAAATGCAGATGAAAATCTAAAAGTCGTGGGGGATTGGGATGCGGTTGTAAGGAAAGGAGTAGAAGAAAGGGTTACGGGAGAATATGGGCTTGGTGGTAGGTATGGGAGACAAGAAAGACTAATAGAGTTCTGCAAAAAATTTCATAGGGTAATAGCGAATACTCTGTTCAATAATCACAAAATTAGGAGCAGTACTTTCAGTTAGGTGACATCATGGTCAGGCAGAGATTCCGAAATCAGATATTGGATTGTAAGACGTGCC
Organism: Schistocerca americana; assembly: GCF_021461395.2. NCBI lineage: Eukaryota > Metazoa > Arthropoda > Insecta > Orthoptera > Acrididae > Schistocerca > Schistocerca americana. The sequence goes on along the minus strand of NC_060119.1, from coordinate 738,672,026 downwards.
CAGGGCAAATACAGACTCAGGTCGCAACTTGATAATGGTGGAGAGTAGACTGAACTTCAAGACACTAGTCAGGAAGAATCAATGTGTAAAGAAGTGAGATACGAAATTACTAAGGAATGAAGAAATGCGCTTCAGGTTCTCTGAGACTACAGGTATTGCGATGATAAATAGCTCAGTAGGCAGTTCAGTTGAAGAGGAATGGACATTTCTAAAAAGGGCAAGTATAAAAGTTGCAGAGAAGAACGTCGGTACAAGGTATGCGGCTGCGAAGAAACCGTGGGTAACAGAAGAAAAGCTTCAATCAATCAACGAAAAAAGGAAGTACAAAAATATTTCGGGAAATTCAGGAATACAGAAGTACAGGTCACTTAGAAATGAAATAAACAGGAAATGCAGGGAAGCTCAAGAAAAATGGCTACATGAAAAACGTGATGAAACCGAAAAAGAAATGATTGTTGGAGGGAGTGACTCAACACATAACAAAGTCATAACAGCCTTCGGTAAAATAAAAAGCAAGGGTAGTAACATTACGAATGCAATGGGAACTCTGCTGTTAAGCACAGAGGAGAGAGCGAATATATGATAAGAGTACACTGAGGGCCTCTATGAGCGGACGGGCTTTTCTGATGACGTGACAGAAACAGGAATCGATAGGGAAGAGATAGGGTATCTAGTATTACTATCAAAAATCAAATAAGACAGTAGGGATAGATAACATTCAATCGGAATTTCTAAAGTCACGGGCGAAGTGGCAACAAAACAATTATTTACGGTGGTGGTAGAGTGTATGAGATATGCCATCAGACTTTCGGAAGAAATATTATCCAAACAATTCCCAAGACAGCAAGGGTTGACAAGTGCAAGAATTATCGTACAATCAACTTAACAGCTCATGATTCCAATGTGCTGACAAGAATAATGTGCACAAGAGCAGAAAAGAAAATTGAGATTTGTTACATGACGATCGTTTAGCTTTACGAAAGGTAAATGGACCAGAGAGGCAGCTCTGACGTTGCGGTTGGTAAGGACGCAAGACTGAAGAAAGATCAAGACACATTCATAGGATCTGTCGACCAGGCAAAAGCGTTCGACAATGTAAAATGGTGCAAGATGTTTGAAATCCTGAGAAGAATAGGGGTAGGATGTAGGTAAAGACGGGTGATATAAAATATGTACAGGAACCAAGAGGGAACAATAAGAGTGGAAGACCAAGTACGAAATGTACGGATTAAAAAGGGTGTATGACAGGGATGTAGTCTTTCTCCTCTACTGTTCAGTCTATACTTTGAAGAAGAAACGTTCAAGAGTGGGATTAACATTCAAAGTGAAAGGATGACAATGTTAAGATTCGTTGATGAAATTACTATCATCAGTGAAAGTGAAGAAGAATTACAGAATCTGTTGAATGGAATGAACAGTCCAGTGAGTACGGAATACGAACTGACACTAAATCGAAGAAAGACGAAAGTAATGAGAAGTAGTAGCGAGAAACTTGACATCAGGATTGGTGAACACGGAGTAGGCAGCAAAATAACTTGTGAGGGACGGAGCAAGGACATAAAAGGCAGACTAGCACTGGCAAAAAAGACTTTCCTGACCAAGAAAAGCGTACCAGTATCAAAAATAGGTCTTAATTTGAGAATCATATTCATGAGAATGTTAAGTTTGGAGCAAAGCATTGTATGGTAGTGAGACACGGGACTGTAGCAAAATCGCAATAGACGGGAATGGAAGTATTTGAGATGTGGTGCTGTCGAAGAATATTGAAAATCAGATAGACTGATAAGGAAAGAAATGAGAGGGTTCTCTGCAGAATCGGCGAGGAAAGGAACATAAGAAAAACATTAAGAAGAAGAAGGAACAGGATGATAGGATATTCGTTAAGACATGAGGGAATCATAGTACTCCAGCGAGCAGCAGAGGATAAAAATTGTAGAGAAAGACAGAGATTGTAATACATCCAGTGAATAATTGAGGTCGTAGCTTGCAAGTGGTACTCTGAAATGGAAAGGTTGGCAAAGGGGAAGAATCTGTGGCGGGCATTGCCAAACTAGTCTGAAAAAAAAAAAACCTAACGCGTACAGAATTAACTCTCTATCAACATCTGTTCTACAATACTGGTTTAAGAGAGATTCACTACTGGGTGTTTGGAATAATGGCTCTGAATGGACCTGTTAGAAGTCTTCTTTAGTAATCTATCAATTATGACGTGCGAGCCATTGTTTGCTTCTTCCTTAATAAACTACTGAACAAACTGTTTTCGATGCGGAGGTCTTGTTAGTGGATAAATATTGGAGGTCGGGTTAGATAGCGAGGGCGTCTTAGGTCTCAGTTATGACGGAACTGCCTGTTTCGAAGGGAAGTATCAACGATCTCGAGACTCCGCATCCTATGTCATCTATAGACTTTTATTGTGTCAACAGGTAATGATTCCATGTGCCATGAGCACGCTGACAAGCCTTTCTTCGCGATCGTTTCTAAGTCAAGAGACAATAAGCCTGTTCTTCTGCACTTTATGCAAGAGTTCAGTCAGCAGCGTGGCCTAGTAGCAGTTCCATTGGAAAGGCCGCAATATGAATAATAAAATCAACGGAGTCAATTTTACTGATATTTTAACCAATGAAAGCATTTTTCCAGTCGCCTTCCTGTACCACTTTGCTTTCCGCATCGGAAACAATTTTATCACTGTCGCTAGATGTATGACACTAGATATTTGGATATGACTCGGACGCTCCAGCGTAGTCGCTGTGAACCCTGCAATGGCAACCGCAATAGAAGACATCGCTTCATTATGTCTGTTGGACCTCAAGTCTCCTGAATACCTTAACCACTGAGACATCTTGCATGGTCATCATCCGGAACAGAAATAAATCTTTCTGTCTCTGAAGTGAATTTTTTAGTGTTGATAACAGATACGCTGCCCACAATTTTTAGTCCTAAACATTTAAAAGTGAAATAAACACTTAAAATCGAAAGAAACTGAAAGACTGACGAAAATTTGGACATGTAAATAAACCGAACAGAGCGAAAACTGTACTTCCAGCAAAAGATCACATTCCAAAAACAACGCAAACGATAGTGCCGACCATAACCGCAACTTCAGTGGACTGTCGTATCGGGCGAAGTAGGGAAAAGCAGCAAAAGTGGAGCCACGCCGGCACAAGAGGGGCATCACATGCGCCGTGCAGTCTTTAAATAGCAGACTGGAGATATTTACATGCAAAAATTTCGTTTTGTAAATTAAACTCGTTTAATCACGCAGAAGAAAGCAGTCCCCAGTGCAAAATTAAATGGCGTATTTAGGAGTACAAATAACAAAAAAATCGCTCTTTTCTTCAGTTTGCACTACACAATACCTTTAAAGCAAAATTGAAATGATGGATTTAATGAGTATGCTACCAGGATGCTGCAAGGATCGTTCAATAATTCACTGAACAACAAATTTGAAGTGAAAGAGTGTAAACTGCATGAATTTGAGTCAGTTATGTTTATTTCAGTATAAAATGATACAAAATCATCATTTTCTTAAATATTTAGCTCCGGTTTTTTTAAAAAAGTAATCTACATATTTGTGTAAATAACTCACTAACTAAATATGCATTCATGTTCCAAAATTCAGCATTACAAATTTTAAGTGAATAATTACTTGAATTATGTTATGTGCTATGCATTGATAAATTTCAGTGCCATTCTGCAAGTACAAAAGTAATATATTAAGAAAAAATGAAGATAATATTACATGAATGAAAATACTTTGTAAGTCTGCTTTGTACCAGAACTACGTAAAGCACAAAAGAAAATATAGAACTTAATTGGTCACAAAAGTATATAAAGAAATGTTAAATGTTCATATGTACATTATATACAGTTACATATTTTGTTCGGAGATAAATTCAGAAGATGACCGTTTTCGCTTGGCTTGACGTTTATACACATACTCGAGAACATCCCTTATAACAGTCCAGCAGTAATATGTTAAAATTGTACGGCTCCACTTTCTGGCATACCACTTCTCAGGTGTGACAATGTCTTGATAAAATCGCTCCCCATGTTCATCATTTGCTGCACCACAATCTTTGGGGAAGAGGTCAAGATGCATATGTAAGAAATGCATTTTCAACGACATGTTTCAGCCAAGTTTTTCATAAGATGACAACATGTTATCTACAATCTCCTTGCAATTTATTGCTCGTTTGTTCCCTAAGAAATGTAAACAGGTTGTCTTAAAACATTCCCATGCACGCTTCTCATAACCTTGCATGATTTCATCAAGAGTATGGTCTCCATAAAGCTCTGGAATCTGTGGTTCTACAAAGATGTCCTCCTTTACTTTGGCATCAAGTAAGGGAATTATTGCCTTAAGTACTTCAACGCGTCACCATCTTTGTTGATTCTCTTAACAAAGTTTTTCATGAGACCCAACTTGATACGCAAGGGCGGGAGCAGAATCTTTATAGGGTCTACTAGAGGTTCACTCTTAATGTTCTTTATACCTGGTTGAAGAGATTTTCTGGTGGGCCATTCATGTTTCCTGTAATGAGATCCACGAGCTCGGCATTCTTAATCAATTCATTCTTAATCAGTTCAAGTTCTGCGCGAGCTTATTGTCACAACTCTAGGGGTACCGAACGGATTAAAGTGATTTACAAAATTTTAATACCTACGGATAAAAGACTTACGAGTGTGGACGACATTCTTCTTATCCACGCAGACATCCAGCTATAACGTAGTTACAAAAGGAGCTCAGGTTCGGAGTGGAGGAAGCCATAAACGGAAAGAGGCCTTAGCCTTGTGTCCTGAACCATTCCAGAGTTCATATAAAATGCTACACGGAAAATGTCTGTGTGGATGGCTAAACGAACATCGCTCCTTGTGAATCCGAGAACTCTGTCAGAACCGTTCCCCTACCTCCTTCTGTTCTTCAAAACTGCAGTGTGACAATGAAATCTTCGCCGTCACTGCTCGTATTAATATCAGCGTAACGTCCGTTAACGTTCAGTTACAGGAAAATGTTACGGATCAAAAGTAAGCCGCATCAATCACAGCCAAGAGAAAATCTCTCTTCTCTTCCTGCTTTCCTAAAGGGAATCGGATGGATCACGGTCAGAACTATTCAAAGAAGCGATTACTTCCTTTCCAAGTATCTACTTGGTGGACACGGGGTTTCAACGTTGGAGACCGTATTTGACAAAAAAAATCATGTTAATATGTCATTCCTTTTATTCACAAAAATATTTTCTTTGAAACAGCACCTGAAAGCTGCAAATTTTCTTATCTTTTTGTTAAAAAAGTAGAGAGAATTCTTCAGGTTCGAATCCCATATCGTGGTCGTTCTCTTTCTGGATTCCGTGAATCATTCCATATTTGCGTAACTACTACACGAGGAGATTTCCATTTTTGTTCGTACAGTTCTTCTTCTGCACAGCTCATTGCTGTATGAAATAAATTATTTCAGGAAGTATTAGCACACATCCCATGTTCTTCGTCTTGCAGTCAGTGTTACATTACTGAAATTACCAAGAACAAGTGTGTATTGGTGTATCTGGTAGTGTCTAAACGAGACACCACCGCTCTTCTTGACTTCGCAAAACTTGGGTTCGGCTTCTATTCACATCGAGAAGATTCCGGGTGCAGACTATTGAGATATCAACCCCGCTGTATGATATTTTTCTACAATATTGTCTCAGATCTACGTGAGATGGACATAATATGGTTTTCCATGCTTATGGATGATTCCTGTTCGTCAGAATGTACTGACGCTTCACCTGACAACTTCATTATGTTTCGTAGACAACTGTTTAGATTAAAATAAATCTCGGGACCCATTTCTATCAGAGGGGTGGAGTGAAAACTTCTTTCCACCTTTATTGCTTGTTAGGTACTTTACGAGATGTTACATAAATCTTATTGCACAGTTATTTCTGATCTTTTCACTTCGTCTTTGAAACAATTAGAAGTTATGTCGATAACTACTTGCACAAACAAAAAACTTTATTATTCTCAAGTTTCGCTTGGGATAATTACCGTTTAATTTTATTTTAAAAATACAAGTAAATTCAACTTGCCTCCTAGCAACGTACACAAATTGCACTCACACTGCCTGAAAAATAAAGAAAAAACCAACTTATGTACCTAGAAGGAGAAATTTCGCTGGTATGTGTTGCTATCTCTGTGATTAGAAAACAAAGAACAGTATGGATATACACAGAAGAACCAAAGAAACTAGTACACCTGCCTAATATCGTTTAGGGCCCCTGCAATCACGCAGAAGTACCGCAACACGACGTGGCATGACTGTATTAAAGTCTGAAATAGTACTTGAGGGAACTGACACCTTGAATCGTGCACGGCTGTCCATAAATCCCTAAGAATACGATGGGGTGGAGATCTCTTCTGAACAGCACGTTGCAACGCGTCCCATATCTGCTCAATAATGTCCATGTCGGGAGTTTGCTGGTCAGCGGAAGTGTTTAAACTCAAAAGAGTGTTCCTGGACGTGTAGGGTGTCACACTCTCCTGCTGCAATTGCCCGAATCCATCGGAATCCACAATGGATATGAATGGAGGCAGGTGATCACATAGGATGCTTACGTGCGTGTGGCCTGTCAGAGTCGTATGTAGACGTATCAGGGGTCCCATATTGCTCCAATTGCACACGCCCCACACCATTACAGAGCCTTCACCAGCTTGAACAGTCTCCATATGACATGCAGGGTCCATGAATTCATGAGGTTGTCTTCACACCCGTACACGTCCATCCGCTCGATACCATTTGAAACGAGAATCGTCCGACCAGGCAACATGTTTCCAGCCATCAACAGTCGTGGTGAGGCATAAAGCTTTGTGTCGTACAGTCATAAAGGGTACACGACTGGGCCTTCGGCTCCGAAAGCCCATATCGATGATGCGTCATTGAATGGTTCGCACATTGACACTCGTTGATGCCCCAGCACTGAAATCTGCAGCGGTTTGCGGAAGGGCTGCACTTCTGTTATGTAGAACGATTCTCTTCAGTCGTCCTTGGTCCCGGTCTTGCAGGATCCTTTTCCAGTCGCAGCGATGTCGGAGTTTGATGATTTACCGATATCTGACTTTCGTAGGTTCTGTGACCCATTGCTCGTACGTCGACTTTAACACCACGTTCAAACTCACATCTTGAAAACCTGACATTGTAGCAGGAGTAACCGATCTATCAACTGCACCAGACACGTGGTGTCTTTTACAGGCGTTACCAAACGCAGCGCCTTATTCTGCCTGTTTACATTTCTCTGTATTTGAATACGCATACATATACCAGTTTCTCTGGCGCTTCAGTATGACGTTGTATGCCCTCTGGCCTGAATGCCAACAAAGGATGGAAAGGAACTCTAGAAGGATTCAAGGTGTATGTTTGGGAGCCTCATTAAATATGCTGAAGAGGCTATTGCGGGTGCTATTGAGGGAACAGGGTGCAAGCAGCTGCAGATTGTGGCGCGTATTGGAAGAAACGATATCTGTCACCTGGGCTCCGAGGTCACACTTGGATTATTTCAGCGACTGGCAGAGCAAGTACAGGTTGACCAGCCTTGTTCACGGAGTTTCAACGAAGCTCAGAATTCGCAAAAGTGTCCCCAGAACTGATCGTGGCCCTTGGTTATGAGTTGAATGAAAGAACTGAAGCAGAGACTACGAAGGCTCTGATACAAACTAGGCAGCGTCTTCCTGGACTTGTGTCACAGGGCTCTGAACCCAGAAATGGGTCAGTGGGTCAGGTGTGCGCTACACATCAGAGGCTGTTACCCATGTAGCTGACTGTGGATGGGGTGCCGTCAGATTTTTTTTTTTTTTTTTTTTTGGGATTAGATAACTCAGCGCCAGTCCAGATAGCGACAGCTGTAGAGGATCCAGATGTATTCATGTAAGATCCAAAGAAATGCCGCTAACGGCGAGAGCATAAAAGTACTAGTGGTCAATTGCCCAAGCATACATAACAAACTGTCAGAGCTTTAAATGCTCTTAAAAAGCACTCGTAATACCACGTACAGAAATCTAATACCACGTACAGAAAGCTGGTTCGAATCCAAAATTGATAGTGAGATTTTTGGAGAAAGCTTAAGTGTATTTCGAAAGTATAGACTAACGGTAAATGGAGATGCTGTATTTGTCGCAGTAGACAAGAAACTCAAATCCACGAAAATAGAGATTGAAACTGAATGCGAAATAGTTTGGGCAAGACTCAACATCAGTGGGGAGCATAAAATTGTAAGTAGATCCTTCTGTCGACCAATACACTCACCTCCTGATGTAGCCAAAAACTTTACAGAAAACTTCAGTTCGCTTGTACGTAAGTTTCCAAATCATACTATAATCTATGGTGGAGACTTTAATCATCCAACAATCAACTGGAAAATTTACGTGTGTTTTAGTGGTGGCATGATGAAGCGTCCTCTGAAACATAACTAAATGCCTTCACTGGAAGCTAAATAGAATAGAAGGTACGGGACGACACCATGGAATATATATTACTAGATTGGTGCAAAAGTTCGTGTCGTTTTCTCATAAGTTTGATAATGAACACAACAGAGAGACATAACAGAGAATTTGGTATTCAATAACACACACATAAAAAAAAGTTTTGTTTCACCCCGGTTCCCAGAACTCCTGAAGATAGATGTTGACTGTGGATATTGTATCACAGACACAGTCCCTTTGACTGTTCAGAGATGTCACTAACCCCGTCCAAAGATGTAAACAACCATGCATGAGCAGCGCCTATTAGACATACGGCGTCCGACAGCCGATCAGTTCGTCATTCCACCAGGAAGGAAGTATACGGCTCGTATTGTCTGTAGTTCAACCATGCCTAGACGGTCAATACCGCGGTTCGATCGCGTCCGCGTTGTTACTTTGTGCCAGGAAGGGCTCTCAACAAGGAAAGTGTCCAGGCGTCCAGGGCTGAACGAAGGCGATGTTGTTTGAACATGGAGGAGATTCAGAGAGATAGGAACTGTTGATGACATGCCTCGGTCAGGCCGCCCGAGGGCAACTACTGCAGTGGATGACCGCTACCTACGAATTATGGCTCGGAAGAATCGTGACAGCAACGCCACCATGTTGAATAATGATTTTCGTGCAGCCACAAAAAATGGTTCAAATGGCTCTGAGCACTATGGGACTTAACTTCTAAGGTTATCAGTCCCCTAGAACTTAGAACTACTTAAACCTAACTAACCTAAGGACATCACACACATCCATGCCCGAGGCAGGATTCGAACCTGCGACCGTAGCAGTCGCGCGGTTCCGGACTGCGCGCCTAGAACCGCTCGGCCACCACGGCTGGCTCGTGCAGCCACAGGACGGCGTGTTACGACTCAAACCGTGTGCAATAGGCTGCATGATGCACAACTTCACCCCCGACGTCCATGGCGAGGTCGATCTTTGCAACCACGACACCATGCAGCGCGGCACAGATGGGCGCAACAACATGCCGAATGGACGGCTCATGATTGGCATCACGTTCTCTTCATCGATGAGTGTCGCATATGCCTTCAACCAAACAATCATAAGAGATGTGTTTGGAGGCAATCCGGTCAGGATGAACGCCTTAGACGCACTGTCCAACGAGTGCAGCAAGGTGGAGCTTCCCTGTTGTTTTGGGGTGGCATTATGTGGGGCCGACGTACGCAGCTGGTGGTAATGGAAGGCGCCGTAACGGCTGTACGATACGTGAATGCCACCCTCAGACCGATAGTGCAACCATATTGGCAGCATATTGGCGAGTCATTCGTCTTCAAGGACGACGATTCGCGCCCCCATCGTGCACATTGTGAATGACTTCCTTCAGGAGAACGACATCGCTTGACTAGAGTGGCCAGCATGTTCTCCAGAAATAAACCCTAACGAACTTGCCTGGGATAGATTGAAAAGGGCTGTTTATGGACGACGTGATCCACTAACCACTCTGAGGGATCTACGCCGAATCGCCGTTGAAGAGAGGGGCAATCTTGACAAACAGTACCTTGGTGAACTTGTTGATAGTATGCCACGACGAATACAGGTATGGATCAATGCAAGAGGACGTCCTACTGGGTATTAGAGGTACTGGTGTGTACAGCAATCTGGACCACCACCTCCGAAGGTCACGATGTATGGTGGTACAATATGAAATGTGTAGTTTTCATGAGCAATAAAAAGGGCGGAAATGATGTTTATGTTGATATCCATTCCAGTTTTCTGCACAAGTTCCGGAACTCTCGCAACCGAGGTGACGCAAAACTTTTTTTCGATGTGTGTATGTTCTCCTTCACTATTTACAGCAGTCTGGCTTCGCTGGGGTAACTTTTCGATTACACGACTGTAGAAATCACGTGGATTTGAGGCGAAGAACTTGTCGAGCGATGCTAGGAGCGCATTTTCATCTTGAATGGAAGCTCCATTTAGGTCGTTGGACAGAGAGCGGAAAAGGTGAAAATGTAAGGGCGCAAGATCATGTGAATAAGTTGGGTGCGGAATGACTTCCCACCGCAACTCTTGAATAGAGTTTCTCTTATTCTAGTACAGGGCCAGCCACGGCGTGCCAAACTTCACATGCGTGCAGTGTGAGCGGGCCGCGGGTGGACATGTCACTCGGCTTTGCTCGGACCTTCCCGGAAGTAAAGGGAACAGCGCGTCACTTCATTTAGCATTGTGGTGCGGCATTTTTCGGTCAGCATAGGTCTCTGAGTTCGGCAGAATCGTGGTGTGAGCGCTGTTTATCGTTCGCTACTTGTTCGTGGTAGGAAGCGCGCTCAAAGGTGCAGCGGCCGTTTGCATAAAAAGAGGCAGTCTAGCGATCTATCGTTACAATCCTTTTAAATGAATGGGAATGAAAGAACAAGAGCGGGATGAGAATTCCCAATTCGCATAAGCGATGGGTACTGCTTATTTCTTACGAAATAACATTATGGTACTATGTAGAAAGAATTTAAACTTTCAGATGACAGTGAAAAACCAAAAAATTACCACGCTCGATCGACAGACGGGATTCATTGTCTTGTACACAAAGAAGAACTTTGTGGTAAACTTGTAGATATGGGGCACTTGGGGGAATTGATGGTATGAATAGTAAAATTTTTGAAGTCTCATCCATTATTCCATTTCCAGTTGCAACAGTTTTTAAACGAAAAGAATGAAGTCCATGGAGTCTTCATATATAATGCAAAGTACTTTGGTTAAGCCAAGGGGCATGTCTGGAATGACTTTTCGAGTTAAAACTCACTATTGTTGAATTTAGGGAGGAGAAAGGAGAGCAGGAAGGAAAAAAAAGAGCTCTGGAATGGACTGCAGACTTTGCACTTTAAATCGACTTGATCACACACTGCTCACAGTAAGACACTGCGAGGTAACTTCTTTCTGATTGGATGGAGATGCGTTTAAGAAGTAAATCTGGCGTTAGGGAAAGCGCGAGATCTCATGAATTCATTGTGGCCTTGCGAGAATTATAATGATAGATTCATAAAGATTTTGAGGACACTGTCAACCTTACATCTGTTTTCGAGCTGTTTTCGAGACAGTTTGCCCTTTCAATTGCAAGCGCCACAGAGCATGTACAGATGTAACTCATTGACCTGCAAAGTAATTCCAGTTCTAATTACAAATATTTTTACGTTAAAACTGTCCAGGATGTTTATATTGCTTTTCTCAGGTGGATTTTCCAAGTCTGCACAATCAGGCTGGAAAAGTGCTACAATATATCGATTGTCATATTTGTATGAAAGACTTTTTTTCGGTTGTGAAACTAAATAAGTGACGATTATGTGTAAATCGAGTATGAAACTGTGAAATTGTCTGCATCTGAGCGTAAGCCGACAGTTCGTACCAGATAAAAATTATATTTTGACTTCAGTGGGCCAAAAATAATTAATAAATACTGAAAACGTATTTTGTTTGTGATCTATGTTGTTGAGAAATGTGAAATATAAAACCAAGTCATATGCAGTACGACTGTACTGCCAGTCAAATGCAGCATGTTCACTGTTTTCCCCTCTTCCCCTCCACGCGCTCAGACAGCGCTGTGTGGCAATGGAGGAAACGTGAAGTGAGCCTGAGAGCTTTGTTACTCGGATCTGGACATGGCCCTCGTTCCCGAAATCTTCGCCACCCCTGGTCTAGGAGAATGTGGAGGGATGTTATCGTGGTGTAGCATCACTTCCTGTTCGTTGTTCTTGGACTGCGTGTGCAAGACGTCTCAGTTGTTGACAGTACATGTCAACAGTGATCGTTACACCTCGGAGAAACAATTCATAGAAAACCATACCGTCAAAAACGTTACCTCTTGTGGGTGCATGCAGGTATTTGTACAAGGAGTTGCTGCTTTGTTTGGGTGCCACAATTCCTTTATTTGACTTTGTTCGCATAAAGACATCATTTTTTGTCACCGGTAACGATACAAGACAGAATAAGTCGGTGTTGTTCATGAGCCAATTGATGATGAGCAAGCAGAGAAGCTCATATTGCGACCAGCTGATTTTTGTGATTTTGGCTTAGAACGTGTCGTACCAGTATACTCGATTTTTGAACCTACCCCGTCGCTTGCAAATGTGGCACGATGGTGAAATGACCGCAGTTCATCACATTTGCCAGTTCTCGAATACACTGACGTGTACGAACATCATTGTGGATAAATGTGTTTAAACGATCTTCATCAAACCCCGATGATTTTCCTGAATATGAAAAGCCACTAATGTCAAAACTATCCTCCTTAAAACGAAAAAACTATTTTCTTACCGTGCTCAATCCAATGGCATTATCCCATACACGGCGCAAATGTTTCTGACTGCCCCCGCTTCTGTCACCCTTCTACTGAACTGAAAAGGAAGAATATGTCGGAAATGTTCAGATTCCTCCAATTGGCACTATTTTCTAAAGTCCACAGCTTCAATAACTATCTCCAAATGACAAAAAGACAATATGTAATCTCAAATAGCAACAGTGAACTACAAATAAAAAATGACAATCGATAAATATAGCCATAACAACCGGCATGCAAACAGGCAAAACAAAAACGCTACGAACTTACACACCAACCTAATACTGTAGATCTAATGGCAACAAATAGATCTGATCTCTTAAAGGATGTCCACATCGAAACTGCTATTAATGATGATGAGGCTCTCTGGCAATAGTTTACCAAAGTACAAAGGGCAAGTAAAACAAGTAGAAAGATATAAGTGTTCAATGAACTAGATATAAAAGCAGTGTTGTCATATCTCGATGAGGAACTTGAAAATTTTATCTCAGGACAGGAGCTTATAGAGGAACTATGATTCGCCGGCCGTTGTGGGCGAATTGTTCTAGGCGCTTCAGTCTGGATCCGCGCTGCTGCTACGGTCGCAGGTTCGAATCCTGCCTCGGGCATGGATGTATGTGATGTCCTTAGGTTAGTTAGGTTTAAGTAGTTATAAGTCTAGGGGACTGATGACCTCAGATGTTAAGTCCCGTAGTGCTTAGCACCATTTGAACAACTATGAATCAAGTTTAAAAGTTGCGAAATGGATTCGAAAACTGCGAATACAGTTTGACGTCATCTTTACATTTGTCAGTGAGACATTAAAATTTGTGCTGGTCTAGGACTCGAACTCGGATTTCCCGACTATCGCGTGCGTTCGCATTATCTACTTCGGCTATCTTTTTTTAAATATTGAAAATGTTTATTTATATTGTACGTTATAAATACAGCCATAATGTCATAAAACTTCTACAGATATAAGAAAACCATACAGACACATGCGTCTTATGTAAACAGGACCACAAAAGATTTCCCGCAAGGTCTATAGTCAGACATTGGAGTCCCACGCTACATATCTATTTGGCCACACAGCTAGTAAATATGTTTTAAGAAAAACGATCGATGGCGTATCTTAATTCCTGAAACGTTCATGCCATTACTTGCAAGTACATGTAAACATGTGGGTGATTACACACAAAAAATAAAAAAAGGGCAGATATAGTAGTCATAAACTAAAGAATGAATTATATTTCCACTCAATCAGAAAGGGACTCCCTGGATGCAGTATGATGTTCTTGAAAACCTTTCATTACCTTATCAAACAATGGAAAATCCAGGATGGAATGTAGCAATATTATTAGAAGGAAAGTTGCTACTCACCATATAACGGAGATGCTGAGTCGCAGATAGTCGGCCGGCCGCTGTGGCCGAGCGGTTCTAGGTGCTTCAGTCTGGAACCGCGCGATCGCTACGGTCGCAGGTTCGAATCCTGTCTCGGGCATGGATGTATGTGATGTCCTAAGGTTAGTTAGGTTTCAGTTCTGGGGGTCCGATGACCTCAGATGTCAAGTCCCATAGTACTCAGAGCCATTTGAACCATTTTGTGCAGATAGGCACAACAAAAAGATTTTCACATTTAAAACTTTCGGCCATTGGCCTTTGTCAACAAGAGACACACACATACGCGCGCGCACACACACACACACACACACACACACACACACACACGCACACACACACACACACACACACACACACACACACACACACACACACACATGCAAACCGAAACTCACACACACGACTGAATTTGTAGCGGTGAATAGAAAAAGGGTGCCTGTAATTCACATAGTCGCTCGTGTTCCATTCCTCTCAGTGCATAACACAAAGCCCTTGCAACATCCTCCGCATATTATTTCTTTTCTTTTGTATTTTGAAAATACTAAAAACAGTTATTTATATTTTAGGACAGACATACAGCTATTACAGCGTACAACGTTTAAAGACGTAAGATAACCATACAGTCACAGGTCATGTGCTTATGTTTTGTCCTCTTATGGAATCAGGACCACAAAAATGTACCCTGGGTCTGTGATCAAACATTTGAACGTCACCCGCTAAATAAATAAATATTTTTAAGGAAAGTTATTAATGGTACAATTGTTCATGCCATTAAGTTGCACATTGGTACAAATAAAAATGGCTGTGAGCACTATGCGACTTAACTTCTGAGGTCATCAGTCGCCTAGAACATAGAACTAATTAAACCTAACTAACCTAAGGACATCACACACATCCATGACCGAGGCAGGATTCGAGCCTGCGACCGTAGCGGTACAAATAAAGTATGGACGGGGAACACTCAGATCCTTGTAGAATGAACAGAGAAATGCACGCCTTTGGAGTTGTTAAACCTTTTCTACGATAACGCAGATCCTTAAAAATAAAAGAAAAATCTAGTCTAGCAATAAAAAACAACAAAACTGATTTTACTTCCGCTCAAACACAAAAGGTTCCTTAAATGCAAAACTATATTTTTGAAACTTTATCACCGACACTTACATTCACTGTTGAGATAGTCACATTGAATAGAGAAAATGTGCCTGTATTTCACATATTCACTTGAATTCCATTTCTCTCGGTGCATAACAGAAGCCATTTCGGTATCATTCATATTTTTCTGCGTCATAATATCATTACTTTCTATTTAACAGTCGAACTTAGGCTTTATCCGGTGGATCCGGTGGTTCGTCTACCCAGGATGCAATATTCCGCTCGCCAGTCTTTTCTTGCAGCTCATGTAATTCCTCGGCATGCAACACAGACATTGACACGATTTCACTTTTGTACTTTTCTTGTTTATGTTTCTTGAGATTAGAGACTATAGTTTGGATTTCTCTTCTCTGTCTCTTCACTGTTTGCCTTATCTACACCGATGGATCGCAACACCAAAAAAATAATTAATGTAGAGTAATGAAATTGCGGAATACATACGTCTAGCTACCACACTTAAGTGACTAACATTGCAAGATCACAGGTTAATGGATGCGCGAGGTACATCAATGTACATGTGAATTGCTGGTACATTAAGAATCAGTGTAACCACCAGAATGTTTCCAGAAGGAAATTTTCACTCTGCAGCGGAGTGTGCGCTGATGTGACTCTTCCTGGCAGATTGAGACTGTGTGCCGGACCGAGACTCGAACTCGGGACCTTTGCCTTTCGCAGCAAGTGCTCTACCGGCTGAGCTACCCAAGCACGACTCGCGACCCGTCACCACAGTTTTAATTCCGCCAGTAGAGAACCTTCTTGAGAAAGGCAAAGGTTCTGAGTTCGAGTGTCGGTCCGGCACACTGCTTTAACCTGCCAGGAAGTTTCTCGCCAGAATGTTGAATGCAAGCGTGCAAACGTGCATGCATTGCGTTGTACAGGTGCCGGATGTCAGTTTCCAGGATGGAGTTCCATGCCTGTTGCACTTGGTCGCTCAATACAGTCACGATTAATGCTGTTCGTAGATGACGGTGGAGTTGGCGTTCGATGATGTCTCTTGTTTTCGACTGCAGACAGATCTGGTGGTCCAGCAGGCCAAGGCAACATCCCGACGCTCCGTAGATCACGTTTGGTTCAAACAATGATGCGTCAGCGAGAGTTATCCTGTTGGAAAACATCCTCTGGAATGCTGTTCATGAATTGCAGCTAATTGGTCGAATCATCAGCTTGACGTACAGTTTTACTGTCAGGGGGAGTGCTCCTATTGTCATAAGAAATCGCACACCTGACCATATCTCTAGATGTAGGTCCAACGTGTGTAGCAAGCGAACAGGTTAGGTGCTGCTCCTTAACAGGCTCTAATTACTCTGCTATTCACAATTAAGTGAATGGTAGAGGGTTCAATGAACCACCTTCAAGCTGTCTCTCTACCGTTCCACTCTCGAACGGCACGCGGGAAAAACGAGCACTTACATTTTTCTGCACGAGCCCTGATATCTCTTACTTTATCGTGATGATCATTTTTCCCTATGTAGGTGGGTGCCAACAGAATCTTTTCGCAATCGGAGGAGAAAACTGTTGATTGACATTTTATGAGATCCCGTCGCAACGAAAACCGCCTTTGTTTCAATGATTTCCACAGCAACTCACATATCATGTCTGTGGCACTATCTCCCCTATTTCGCGATAATACAAAACGAGCCACCCTTCTTTGAACTTTTTCGATGTCATCCGTCAGTCCCACCTGATGCGGATGCCACACTGCACAGCAATACTTAATAATAGGGCGGACAAGTGTAGTGTAAGCAGTCTCTTTAGTAGATCTGTTGCACCTTCTAAGTGTTCTGCCAATGAATCGGAGTCTTTGATTTGCCTTACCCACAACATTATCTATGTGATCCTTCCAGTTTAGGTAATTTGTAATTGCAGTCCTTGAGTATTTAATTGAATTTACAGCCTTCAGATTTGTGTGACTTATCGCGTAATCGAAATTTAGCGGATTTCTTTTAGTACTCATGTGAATAACTTCACACTTTTCTTTACTCCAGGTCATTTGCCACTTTTCGCACGACACAGATATCTTATCTAAATCATTCTGCAATTCGTTTCGGTCATCTGATGACTTTAGAAGACAGTAAATGACAGCAGCATCTGCAAATAATCTAAGAGGCCTCTCGGATTGTCTCCTATGTCGTTAATATAGATCAGGAACAACAGAGGGCCTATAACACTTCCTTGGAGAAAGCCGGATATTACTTCTGCTTTACTCGAAGACTTTCCGTCTATTACTACGGACTGAGACCTTTCTGACAGGAAATCACGAATCCAGTCGCACAACGCAGTTTGGTTAGAAGAGGCTTGTGAGGAACGGTGTCGAAAGCCTTCTGGAAATCTAAAAATATGGAATCACCTTGATATCCCCTGTCGATAGCACTCATTACCTCATGAGTATAAAGAGCTAGTTGTGTTTCACAAGATCGACGTTTCCTTAATCCGTGCTGACTATATGTCAATAAATCATTTTCTTCGAGGTAATTCATAATGTTCGAAAACAGTATATGTTCCAAAAGCCTACTGCAAATCGACGTTAGTGATATGGGCCTGTAATTCAGCGAGTTACTCCTATTTCCCTTTTTGGGTATTGGTATGACTTGAGCAATTTTCCAGTCTTTAGGTACGTAACTTTCTGTGAGCGAGCGGTTGTATATAACTGCTAAATATGGAGCTATTGCATCGGCATACTCTGAAAGGAACCTGACTGGTATGCAATGTAGCCGGAGGCCTTGCCTTTATTAAGTGATTTAAGCTGCTTTGCTACACCGAGGATATCTACTTCTATGTTTCTCATCTTCGCAGTTGTTCTTTATTGGAATTCAGGCATATTTACTTCGTCTTCTTTGGTGAAGGAATTTCGGAAAACCGTGTTTAATAACTCTGCTTTAGCGGCACTGTCATCAGTGACTTCACCGTTGTTATTGCGCCGTGAAGGTATTGATTGCGTCTTGCCACTGGTGTGCTTTATGTATGACCAGAATCTCTTTGGGTTTTCTGCCACATTCCGAGACAGAGTTTCGTTATGGAAATTATTAAAATAATCTCGCATTGAAGCACGCGCTATATTTAGAACTTCTGCAAAACTTTGACAATCTTGGGGATTTTGCGTTCTTTTGGATTTGGCATGCTTTTTTCGTTGCTTCTGCAACAGCGATCTGACCCATTTTGTGTACCTTGGGGGATCAGTACCATCACTTATTAATTTATGTGGTATATATATCCCTCAATTGCCGTCGATACTATCTCCCTGAAATCATTCCACATCTTTTCTACGCTTACGTGATCAGATCGGAAGAAGATTGTCTCTCAAAAAGGCGTTTTAAGAGCATTTTTATCAGCTTTTGTAAGATGATGTCCTTGAGGTAACCGATTTTAACAGTTCATTGTGTGACTGGGGTGCCAGCTGCTGTTCGGATTGCTGCTGCAGATTCAAATGCAGTACGATTCGACAGAGTCATACGCCGAACACAATGGTCTTCCCTCTAGGTAGTGCTACGTGGCTGTTCGGAGCCCGATCTTCTTGTGACCGTACATTTTCCTGATCCCGCTGCCGTCATGTACAGTGGCTACATTCCTGCCAAGTATTTCTATAGTATCGTAGAAGGAACACCAGCTTCTCGTAGCCCTACTGCACGACATCGTTCAAACTAGGTAAGGTGTTGATAATGGCGTCTTTGTCGACTCAAAGGCATTCTTAATTAATATCAACTCACCATGTCCAATCTCAAAGGTAGGTAAAATTCACGACCGTTACAGCGTGTATTTGAAGCAAACCTGATTTACATCCTCATAGTGGCGCTGCCAGCGCCACTCTTACGCGTCTGGCGCGAAATTTAAATAGAGATTATCTTTCAGATGTGAAAACACAACTACCAACTTTCGTTTATGTCGCACAACTCCTTCACGGTATTGCGATTTTTACCGTCAGTGTATTTTGAACAAGGTGCTCTTGTTGGCTTATACCTGCGCAGTGAATATTTTGAAGACTGTCACAATGTAGAAGAGGCTTTGGTATCGCCTCTATTTTCGACAGCTTTTTCAACATGGTTCCTTCATCGGTCGTAGATTAGTCGACACGTTTGTTTTCTCTGTGTTCACTATTTCTAATTTCGCTGTGTTTCAAGTTTCATTACATCCAGTAATGCTTACTGGCATCTACACATCCTGTTCCACTTCCAGAGGCGCATTCTGATGTTTCTGATCCTGTGCGGTGACAGTGACCATGACAGGAATTTCGTCTATTGATTCACTTTGATTGTTTCCTATACCGCTCTCCGTTCCCTTCCCTTACTCTGCTGCTGTAGTTTCACTAACTCTTGTTTCCATCTACAAAGGCTCTTTCACTTCCTCATCATGTGGGTCATCAGCGCTTCTGATACCACCATTCTCCGTTTAGCCTCAGTGTATAGCGCTCGTGAAGGCCTATTTCGCGAGCCATCACAACCCATCTGCGGCTCAAAGGAAGTTTGTGACCGAGTTCAAGCTGAAGACAATTGGTCCAAGTGCGCAAACAATAAAAAAATTTGATTCGGAACTTTGAGAGAACGAGTAGTGTTCGTGATGACAATGTCGGTCGTCAAAAAAAGATGAAAACGCCTGAAAACATTGAAAAGACACTCGCTTTGTTTCAAACCAACCCCATGAAATCGATCAGACGAGCTGCAAAACAGGTGGAATCAATTGGGAGACATTGTAACAAATTGCTGTTGAAGACCTGCATCTCTTCCCGTTAATATTCAAACCCATCAGCCATTAAGCCGCAGGGGCATGGAACACCAGTTGTGTTTCGCCAACGCTATTGCTCACAGAATCGATGAACAGGACTTTGGTGCGAATATGGTTTGGTTTACCGACGAAGTCCATTTTCATTTGGATGGGTTCGTCAGTAAGCAAAATTGGCATTTTTATGGGACTGAGAATCCGTATTTCGCGGCCGAGAACTCTCTTCACCCTCAACAAGTGACTGTGTGGTATGCAGTGTCCAGTCACGGAATAATCGGCGCGATGTTTCTTGATGGCATGGTGACTACCGAACGATACGTGTAGGTTTTGGAAGATGATCTCATCCCCATTATCCAAAGTGACACTGATTTCGACAAGATGTCATGCAAGAAAGAGTCCGACCCCATCGAAGCAAATGAGTGATGTCCTGGAGGAGCACTTTGGGGACCGCATTCTGGCTCTTGGGTATCCAGAGGCCACTGGCCTGGATCTCGATTGGCCACCATATTCTACGGATCTTAACACACGCGACTCCATTTTGTGGGGTTATATTAAAGATAATGTGTACAGCAATAACACCAAAACCATTGCTGAGCTGAAAACAGCCATTCAGGAGGTCATCGACAGTATCCATGTTCCGACACTTAAGCGGGTCGTGCCGAATTTCGTCATTCGTCTGAGCCACATCATCGCCAATGATGGCAGGCATACGAACATGTCATAACGTAAATCCGAATATCTATCGTGAAGTTTACGTGTTGCATAACGTGTGTGCACGCCGTAGTTTGTAACTAATTCACATATTTTTCATACTGTTCAATAATTGTCACCCTATATGTCCTAACACGGACATGATACCAATCCCAAGAAAGCGGTTGTCCTCGGACTGGCGAGAGGAATGGTCGCAGACATCTAAAATCGAGGACAGTCACTATGCACCTAGCTCATCCCGCGATTCCCAGAGTACCATGATATAATAAGGCACAAACATCAAGGAGCTTCACGCCAGTTATAGCACGGCTGAAATTTAATCACTGCAAGTTCAACAAACACCTTTATCGGCTCACATTAAGCGCCAGCCCTCTATGCCCTCGAAACACGTATCACATAAATGTATATGAGAGCAAGCTTCAGGCTTTTGATCGTTAATCCCCAGGCAGCCTCTAAACCTTCTTAGCATCCAGCGACAGAGCATGATATAAGCTACTGCACTAGTCCGTCAGCAGTGCTAATATCAAGATGTAGCTCCCTGCACTACTTATCTACTGCTCTTGGTACTTAGATTACCAGGGGAAGACCAAAAGCTCAATTTACTATACGTATCCTCACTTGCTGCTCTGCGGAATGTGGAACGCTCAGCCTATAAACGAACGTCACTATATACCTCTTACATGTATATGTCGGAGCACTGGTGTAATTGCATGTGTGGCTGTAATACCCAGATCTGGATCCTGTAAACTGTTCTCCTGCTCTGTCTACATGAGACTTACGGACCTGCACAAATTTTCAGTTCTCTGTCCGTAGTTTTTGAAACAATTTTCACAGGATATACAAAGGATATTTTATTGTTAGGCCGGCCGAAATGGCCGAGCCTTTCTAGGCGCTACAGTCTGGAACCGCGCGACCGCTACGGTCGCAGGTTCGAATCCTGCCTCGGGCATGGATGTGTGTGATGTCCTTAGTTAGGTTTAAGTAGTTCTAAGTTCTGGGGGACAGATGACCTCAGAAATTAAGTACCATAGTGCTCAGAGCCATTTGAACCATTTTTTTATTGTTAATTTAGATATATTGTCAGTAATATTAACTGAAGTGCGAATATCTCAAAAAGTACCAAAGGCGATTTATCATTTTTTATTGCTTTACCAAAAAAAAAAGGCTCTGAGCACTATGGGACTTAACTTCTGAGGTCATCAGTCCCCTAGAACTTAGAACTACTTAAACCTAACTAACCTAACGACATCACACACACCCATGCCCGAGGCAGGATTCGAACCTGCGACCGTAGCGGTCGCGCGGTTCCAGACTGTAGCGCCTAGAACCGCTCGGCCACCTCGGCCGGCTATTGCTTTACCAGTAGGATTTTTATAGCATGTTGCCACTATGTTTCATTTTCGTATTGTTTACTAGTTTTAGTATACTCTAATCATAAAGCTTGTTTTATATCGAATCAGGCCTTTCTCAGTCCTACGTGACTTCGTACCAGGATACGACTTAAAATAATGTCTACCATGAATTATCAAAACAAATCGTATTGATATGACCGTATGGGCACGTTCCGAAAGACAATTTTTTTTTAAGGAGCATATGTCTTATGATCGCATAAGTCACATAAGAGGTTATGTGCTTTTGTAATTCTACTTTAGCTATTCGAGTGCCATAGAGTTTGCCATTCAAAAAGTGTGCTGACCACACTTCTTCTCCGACATAGTAGACTGACCTGTATAAACTAGACACTTCTGTGGGCCTCTCGAGCGGCACTTCAATCGGTAAATTACAGACTATCACAGATCTGTGCTGCAGAACCTTCATCATGCTTAAATTTTACGCTGCCACCGGTGTTCCTGACTATTCTCCCACAAATGTCGTTAGATGTACGCTTTGAATGTACACTATTCTCATCATTGTTAATTTCAGTGCCTGTCGCTTCCTCATCAAGCACCATTACTTCAGTAATCATCCATTGCTGAACAGCAAGAGGGATAGGATTTCGATGTGCCAGTCGAAACCAACTTTCAAGATTTCTCTCCTCGGAGAAGGTATAATATTACCCGGCAAGGCGAAATGGTAATGGGACGAAGCAGGATCTAACTTGCTCAGGTGACTAGGTACAGCCTGGTGGGAGCATTGAAGTTGAGTGCTGAAAACGTCTTCGCAGGCAGGCGTACGACTTCTGGTTAACGCGACTAAATTTACTGGCGATGAGAGAGAGATTAGATTAATCGTTAAGGTGGAGAAGCCGATGGAACGTCCAGCCATATTATTGAAGTAGAGTAACAGGATGGTTTGCAAATTACGAAAGGAAGAACAGGAAGCCGAGCAGAGTGATTTTCGAGTTGCCCACACTAAATATTCCGTCGGTGATACGGATAACTGTATTATCACTACCAGTTTCTACGCTGTTGTGGACAACGTAAAGAAATAGCAACCCAGCGGAAACAGCTTTTGTCAAATAGAACTTCAAGACTAGCAAGGAAACTCTGAGAAAAGTTGTTCTGGCTGTGGGATTTAGTTTTAAAATGGTTCAAATGGCTCTGAGCACTATGGGACTTAACAGCTATGGTCATCAGTCCCCTAGAACTTAGAACTACTTGAACCTAACTAACCTAAGGACATCACACAACACCCAGTCATCTCGAGGCAGAGAAAATCCCTAACCCCGCCGGGAATCGAACCCGGGACCCCGTGCTCGGGAAGCGAGAACGCTACCGCGAGACCACGAGCTGCGGACATTTAGTTTTAAAAGTTACCAAAATAAATGTGTTGTTTTGTGCGAACGAGAGGACGTAGGAGAAAAAAGGGCATACTACGTTAGGTTTTACGCGAGAATAAAGCATCGGAATAAAAGCAACCAGTGTTTTACTTAGATGAAATGCGGAGTTACACACATTACAACGTCAATAAATGTTATCGAAGTGCAAATATTTGGCAACTTGTTTTAAAAGTTGAGCAATGGTAAACTGTGTACTTTACAATACGAAAAACAGTACTCTATGACTACAGTATCAGCAAGTCACAGTTGGACTCGGTCAGCCCATACAAACACCGAGGTATAACAATTTGTAGGAATATGAAATGGAATGGTCACAGATTCATTCGTTAGTAAAGCAGGTGACAAACTTCGGTTTATTGGCAGAATTCTAGAGAACTACAACCAGTCTACAAAGGAGATCGCTTACAAACAACTCATGTGTTCCATCCCACAATACTGGGCAAGTGTTTGGGACCCTTACCGATTACGACCAATAGGGGATACTGAAAGCATACAGAGAAGGGCAGCACGAATGGTCACAGGTTTGTCTGGCCCATGGGAGAGTATCACAGAGATGCTGAAGCACGGGCAACTCTTCAAGACACGTCCAAACTCCCTCCCTCCCCCTTTGGCTACATCAAATGGTTCAAATGGCTTTGAGCACTATGGGACTTAACTGCTGTGGTCATCAGTCCCCTAGAACTTAGAACTACTTAAACCTAACTAACCTAAGGACATCACACACATCCATGCCCGAGGCAGGATTCGAACCTGCGACCGTAGCGGTCACGCGGTTCCAGACTGTAGCGCCTAGGACCGCTCGGCCACTTCGGCCGGCTTTGGCTACATCTTTGATGGTAAAGCTGCAGCAGCAGTTACCACTTTGTCCTGGAATTCACCTTAACGTTGTCATTATCTGTCATCGGGAAACCCCAAGTGCTACTATAGTAGATGAATACGTCTATTAATTTTCCTTTGTCGTTTTTAAGGCGAAGTGTTATGAATCGTGTTAAAATACGCAAATTCCTCAGTCTTGCATCATCTAGTAACAATTAGTCTTCCTGAAAGAAACGTATTAAACCGAAGTAATCATGTCACGTCATTAAATTTAGGAATCCAGTAGTCATGTTTTTGTTGCTCCGTATTTTAGGACTGTTCTCTTATAAGAATAAGGTTTGCCGCTGCGGATGAAATTGCACGAAATAATGACTTTTGAAGCAGAAACTAATGACCTCTGAAGTTTGTCATCAAATGGCAAGATGAGATATGCAGTAAATACTGGAAAGAAATTTGTAATACTGAACAAAAACGAAGGACTCGCACTAACGGCGAAGAAACTGGCGAAATGATGGGACGTTTTAACGAACAGCATACAAAGCCAGAAAGAAAGAGAGAAGTAGCGATTTCCATTTACCTGTGAGGTTTCTCAAATGTGGTGAATAAGAATGCAGTGTAGCTTATATCAGATTGCGTAAATCACTTTCGTCAATGAGTTAATTTCTGTACAAACACGGCGCTTTGTTAGATGTGTCAGTGTACAGAGACTGCACAATAGTTGCTTGTTGCTCTTAAACTCTCAGAAATTCCTTTTGCAGCCAGTTGTCCGCAGAATAAGGCAGAAGTGAAAGACATCGCTGAAGAGAGAGCATCGTTTATGCTGCCAGAGATACTACACCTTTCTGGATTTTAGTTACAATGTGCACGCTGGGAATTATTGTGCAGTGACTTGTCTCCCTGTAATGTCTTCTACAAATATGATTTCTTCAGTGTCAGATTTTATGTGGTAAAAAAGAATCTGCGCTTGCTGTGATCCTGCTTTCGCGTTCTTTTTCTCTTTTTTTCGTTCATTTTCCCAAGGTTCAGGACGGGGATGTGGCATCAACAGGTGACTATTCTTCAGTCGTACTCTTTTCTAAACAAAAATTAAGAGGTGAGAAAGAAGCTGTAATATTTTTGAAACAACTGCTCACGTGGCAATTTTGGCTTGCATAGCGAACATTGTGCCTTTGATGTTTGTTGTGTTCGATGATGATGACGTGGAGCTTCTGTGGGTTGGCTGCAACGTGACGATCAGAGGTTTTGTGACCATGTCCCGGAAACAAGTGTAAGAAATGGGGCCAAGAGATCATGGGGAGGAAAGTGAGGGAGGAAAGACGTGGCAACTTGATGTTACTGAACCGCAGGAGGGGGAGGTGCTAGAAAAGGTAATTCGACAGGCGAGAATTTGTGAAGACGAAGGGACTGAGTGCAGTTGCAATCTGGTTATTGCATGTGTGATGTGGGAGTGGTATTAAACGGGATATCTCGATATCAGATGCAGTGAAACAGAAAGCTTGTTTTAATTGGTGGAATAGGGTACGGCTGGCAGATGCGTGTTTCTCTTTAAAAGCTGAGTAAGCAGTACATAAATCGTAGCCTGTTTACACTAGTTTTTGCTTGCGCGTCTTACTTGATACAAAGTGCCTTTCGCCCATTACGGGCTTCCGCTGCGTTACTGCACGCAACGGAGTTCTGCGCCATCTGTTGTCGAGCCTCTTTCGTGAGCGGACACTGGCACTCTACAGCAGCGCCTCGAGCAGCGGTGCGGGGTACTAACTATCCAACGGTCAGCTCTCTTGTGGAAGTTCGGTGAACTTGTAGAGGACAGCACAGTCGCAGTGAGACCCAATATCAACGCTTCGTGTTCGTCTTGTAAAATACAGTTATAAAAAAAAAAAAAAAAATTAAAAAAAAATCCGGATAAGTGCGAGTAGGACTCGCACACTGAGTGTTCCGCGCAAACCAAATTATGTCCACAGACGGTTCATCTATCTCGGGAATCAAGGATCTCGACGATTTTTGCCTGTTATCGATATCGATACTGACAAGGTCTTACAATATGACATAAATGACCGTGCCTTTTGACTGGGTTGACGTAGAATCTTAAATATTTTACACCGCCAGGGAACTGAAGCCTTTAGCATGTGACATAAATTTGAATACGTCTAACTGTACGTGAGCAGCTGGAGTCTTCACCCACTACAGCAGCGGATGCCATGACAAAAATATTTTTTCTTTGTGATATAATTACAAATGAACAATTTTCGGATCTTTTCCTTCACTTGCACTGTCAAACTTTGGTTCTTGCCAAATTTCATGATTCTAGGTCAACGGGAAGTACCCTGCAAATTTTTATGAGTGAGATTTCGAGTGTCAACATATGTGACATTAATGGCCGTATCGTTTGACTGCATTGACTTAAAAGCAAGGGCGGTAGAAAGGGGGGGGGGGGCTATGAGGGCTATAAGCCCCCCCCCCCGCCCCAATGGAGTATCATATTACACTGGATAAAATGACTTCAGAAATGAGCGAATATGTTACTCCAACAGATTCGAACTTTTTTTTTTATAATTATGTAGCAATATAGGTTGCAATGTATTCCAAACACATATTAACAACAGAATAAGAGGGCCAATAGCTTACTACTTAAACCAATAAATATCATTTACTTAAAAAGGCGTCGTATTATTTATTTAATACACATTTTTTTACCCTGAACACCAAAACAGTTACCAAAAACTACTTTAAGTAACACCAAATTTTACCAGTTTGTTGGTAGAGGACCCCAACTCTCCTTTTGTTAAGCCATCTTCCATTCACTCAAACCCCTTCCCCGCCCCCCCCCCCCTGCCTCCCCTCGACCGACTTCTAGAATCGCCCCTGCTTTAAACTTAAAGCTTTTACACTGACAAGGGGTCGTAGACATTAGCATGTGACATAAATTTCAGGCTCATACGTCTCACCGTTCCTGAGAAAAATGGTTCTTAACAGACGAACAGTCAGACAGACAGATGGACAACAAAGTGATCATACAACACAGGCATGGACAAACTTCTGAGACGTACGGGCCTGATCGTATATCTATTAAAGCTTTCGGTCCGCCCCACCACGTGACGTGACAGCAGCGCTCGCAGCACATAAAGTCAGAACTATAGCGTCCGTGACATCAATATTTAAGGGGTATTGCAACAATAAGAATGGCACCCATTTCCAGACATAACAAATTATGCTTCAAAACAAGCATTTTTGATAGTACATTCATTTTATGATCGTCCTTTCAGGAACACTATTAGCAACCGTTTTTAAAACATTTGTCGTAAATTCATTTGATGACTGATCACATAGGCACAAGTTGTTCTCGAAGCGCTAAATAAATTAAAGCATTTCCTTGTCCTTTTCAAGAAATTTAAAAATTAAAATCGCTGAACTTAGCATACATCGGCTGAAGTATACAGCAGGCAAACGGAAAAATGCGAACTTTCGCTGGTCTGCGTCATGAGCTGCAAACCCGAGGCGAGCCGAGCGTCGGCGGAAATATCCGAAAATGCGTCCCGGGAGTACTCGAGCGCCCCCCCCCCCCCACCAACCCCCTTACTCACTCTCTCTCTCTTCCTCGCCGATGCCGCCAGCGCCTGATTGGTCCGAACGGGGCCGAAGATGCAGAGAAGCCCTCAGTCCAGTGGCAATACAGACCCGGACGACATGTGAACCCGACACTGCGCCTGAAGATTTCAAGTAAGAAATTTGCTGAAACGTTGCCGGTGAACGACGCATTGACTCAGTTGTCAACCCGAGAAGATTTTATCAGCTTCAGGTCGTCTAGAAATGCATAAATACAGGTTATGGATGGTTTTCAAGGGAATCTTATTCCATTCCTCCTACAAAATAGTGGCAAGTTCATGTAATGACGAGGAGATGGATAGTGAACAAGTACCATTCTCTCCAAAGTGTACTGCAAAAGATCCGTAAATATTGGTGGCCAGGGGAGACGCTGTAATTCACACTTCTGTTCACAAAACCAGTTCACGGCGATGCAAACTGTGTGAAAAGAAGACAGCATCCCCATTAGGGAAAAAATATTGTACTATGGGATGGACCTAATAAGACAGAACGATTACATAATCCTTGGTAGCAATGCGAACTTGCAGAGTAATCATGGACTTTTTGCCATACAATGATAAGGCTACCCAAATCATCACCGGACCCCCGTCGTACATCACTATTGGTAAGTAAATTCAGCCAGCAGTTGGAAACTGTCTCTCCCCCCATTGGAGGTTCGAATCCTCCCTCTGGCATGGGTGTGTGCGTTGTCCATAGCGTAAGTTAAAGTTAGATTAAGTAGTGTGTAAGCTTAGTGACCAAGCTGTTTGGTCCCATAAGGTCTTACCACAAATTTACATTTTTTTGGAAACAGTCTGAAGCAAGACTCATCCATCCCAAAGGTTATTGTTCTGTTGCTTCGTAGTCCAGATTTTATGGCTTCGGTACTACGTTTTCTTGTTATGGCCATTTGCATCGTTGACGAATGGGTTTGCAATTCCAGCTCGCAGTACAACTCCGTTCTTGTGGAGCTCCCTTCCTGTTGTTATGGCGCTGACAGGATTCGCGAGTGCGACGTTTGGTTCTGCAGTGATCTTTGCAGTTGCCATTGTCTTATTTTTCGTCGAAGTGCTCTCCAATGACTGTCTTTCACGATTACTCAACACACACTTTCGTCCGCTGATGATGATTTTCTGCTTTCGTGAATATGATATAAATTGTGCGATCAAAAGTATCCGGACACCCCCAAAACCATACGTTTTCCGTATTACGTGCATTGTGCTACCATCTACTGCCAGGTACTCCGCATCAGCGACCTCAGTAGTCATTAGACATCGTGAGAGAGGAGAATGGGTACTTCAGTTCTTCCAGATCTTGACACTGGTGACGCCACTGTTGAATACCTATCAGATGTGGTCCACTTAGTGTCGTCCGAGTAGGTTCTAACAAAATTTTATTCCTACACTTAATTATCATTCTGCTGTGTAAGAATAGATTTCAAGAATGCATATCTCCAACTACTGTCTGATAAGGCTTCATGGCAATTGCTAGTGTTAAATGTGCCACTCAGCTTCCACAGATATAATCGCTTGCTGTCTGGCGTTGTGGCTGCACCCTCCATTTTCCATTCCGCACTGTGTCGGTTATTTCGATGATATCATCATTATGGAGTGCGGAACATCACAAGAATCTCGAAACCCTTTTTAAACAGCTCAATGAAAATGTTTTATGTTGCCAGTTGGACAAGTGCAGTTTCTTACCCCTGCATCAACTATCTGGAGCACATTCTTAGTCACATCAATGCTCGACCATGTTGAAATGGTCATAAAGAAGTTGATGCTAACAAACCTTAAACATTCGCATTCGTTTCTGGGGAATGACATATTAGGGGAATTTATTTCCCAAGTGGCTCAGATCACACATCCTTCCAATCAGCTGCCCAAGGAGGGCGTCAAATTCGTGGGATTGGCTGCTTTTTAATAGGCTTTTCGGTGATTTAAGCGTGGCAAGATGGCTACATGTCTGGGCATTATATACTTGGTCCGCTGTTGACCCCGGCTACAGACATGTCCCAATATGGCATTGCCACGGTTTTGGTACACGGTTGTCAGATGGTTCAGAGTGCCCAATTGCCTTCACCTCCAAAACTTTAAATGCTGTGCAGCTCAGCTATTCCCAAATTAAGAAAGAGGCTTTAATGATAATTTATGGAATCATGTATGTTTGTATGGCAACAAATTTCATTTGTTGATTGCCGGCATGGCCTTGATTTCATTGTTCAGGCATTGGCCTAACCTCCAGTAAAGACGGCACAGCATCTGCAACACTGGGTTTGTTTTTAAGCGGGTACCATTACGAAAACCATTTTCGCCACACTATCCAACACACCAATGCAGATGCCCTCTGTCCAGTCTCCCTCTTGGCTCCAACGTGAAATTCCATCACCAGGAAATTATTCGTTTTGCCAGGGTTAACAGGTGCAAACAGCCTAGGAAGATATAAGTTCATAGGCTTCTGGGGCTAGTAATTTTGATTAAAATAATTTTGAGTATTAGGCCATGTCGTTACAAAACACTAAAAAGCCTTGGAAGAAAGCCCACTGACAGTACTCGAAGTCACTGCAGCATCATCCTGAGACCCAGTCCTGCTCAAGGTATAGTCGACAGTTCGGAAGGGGTGGCCAGTGGCCAGAACATGTATATCACCAGGCCAACCCAGTTTTTTGAAATTGCTTCGCACTGTGCCACTGGCTCAAAGCCAGATGTTGTCCACGAAGTACATTGAATGCAGGGTCGTAATTCCATGCCCGATTTCACCCTGCGTCCTCCTCCTCCTTCATGTATCACATTAGAGGATTTCATGCATGAAGGCCTTGGCCACAGGGCACATTTATTGGCCTGACATAGATGCCAACACTGAACAAGCCTGATGCTCCTGTTCCCTTAGTCAAGTCTCCCAATTCAACGTGTTTTGCTGTGACCCTATCCTAACCACCATTGGGAAAGGTTCCTCATTAATTCTACAGGGCCAACATAGATTGCTATGAAGTTGCTGGTGATAGATAACTGTTCAAACTTTCCATATGTCACATGTGTGCTGTCCACCACTATCCCTGCTAACTGCTACCATCTGAGAGAGTTTTTGCTGT
The DNA here is from genome assembly GCF_021461395.2 of Schistocerca americana. Classification (NCBI taxonomy): domain Eukaryota; kingdom Metazoa; phylum Arthropoda; class Insecta; order Orthoptera; family Acrididae; genus Schistocerca; species Schistocerca americana. The sequence goes on along the minus strand of NC_060119.1, from coordinate 738,641,039 downwards.
TGAGGGTGCATCTTGATCCTGGTGTCGGACAATAGGCTCACTTCCAGGTCAGTTGCCACAACAGAAACATCTCCTGAGTGCAACACCTTCTGAGTACAACACCTTCTGATCTTCACCCCTTTTCATCCCCATCTCAAATGTGGATACTGGTCAGCACCTTTGAGACTAAGAGGCGGCAAGCCTTGTAGTCATTATTACCGAAGGATGCATTGCACAGCTTCCTTGCAGCACATTACTCCACCCCTATCAAGTGGATTACTTTGACTGAAGTCCTCATGGATTCAGGCATCACACCCCATGCAGCAAGCCCATCCTGTATGCAGGTCCTCCTACACAAGGGGCACCTGTGTCTGAGCATGCATATTTAGCCAACGTCTGGGGTGGAACGAACAAGTCATAGCAAGCCACAGGTGTTGCCAACTGTTTGCCCCCGTGACTGGGTATGTTGGCCTGTCCTGCGACTGAGTATGTTTGCCTGACCCGCTACCGTTGCCAGCTCTGGCCACCAGCGCAAGTGGCGCTCTGTCCTTGCCTCTGCCTCCAGTCCCTGAACCGAACAGCGAGGTGTCCACTACCTGTGTCTCTCACTCACCCTCCACACCGGCACACGGCACATTATGAACTTCCTCGCAGCTGCTTTCACAAATACATTGACAGTATTTGGCTCAAACAAAATGTAAAACACACATATAAAATAATTGCACACATAACACCAACATCCTCTGTTCCTGCACTCCTGCTCGCCTGTGGGTGAATTACAGGACCTCTATTTGGAAACCTATATTTGCAGAAGCATTTCTGTCCACAGAACCACATCTGTCCCTCATCCCAGTGGAACTTGAGCAGTCTCATGCTATGGGTGAACTGTCACCTCTGGCCCGCCCACAGTCTTCATCTGGGACTCCTGCCGAAACTGGATCTGAGCCGACTGTCCCCTCATAGTAGGAAATGAAAGATGTAAAAGAGTTATACACTGCCTGACAAAATAATGAGGCATCCAGAAGACATGGTTGGATGTCAGTGTTTTAGTATCCTCAATAGCGGACATCACTAATAGCGGTGCAGAGGCACTATATCTAGTGTCTGTCAGGTGTCACCAGAGGTGCAATCATAGGATTATAGGTGATGTGGGTGAGATCGAAAGGGCAGCCATGAGACAGGCTTGTTTTAATATGCTACGTAAGCTCAGATAAATCGCACGTAGCTCTTAAGCGGATTAAGTTGGTCTGCTTTAATGACAGCCTGTGCTGATCTGGACGTGGAAGGATTGTGGACACAAATCCAGAGGCAACACAAGACACCCATTTATTTCTGAGTAAATTACAATAAATCTGTAAGCGACAACAACTTACACCAAGTGCTGGTTGGCACAATTAACAACAAATTCAGATGAAACTGGTGCTGCAAACACAACAGATGGTGCAGCTTCCACAACCAAACGGCACCTTATGAACTTCCTGGCAGCTGCTTTCACAAATACATTGACAGTATTTGGCTCAAACAAAATGTAAAATACACATATAAAATAATTGCACACATAACACCAACAAATGAAGCGGTCAACAACGCCTCAATTGTGTTTCATCCAGTGTTGCCGTAATGAAGAAAACTTCAGCTAATACATCTCAGCTATATAATTCTATGGAAAAACTGCAGCTAGAAGGGCCAAGATCCTTTAAAGAAACTAAAATTCTTTAACTAAGCTAATTCCAAGGAAGTTTCCTTTTTCTCAAAAAAAAAAAGGTAGAAACCTAATGTTAAGCGAACTTAAAAAGATAATAACTCTTATTCTTGGCTCACCCCAATCAATCAGTGCAAACCAATCAGAACAATTCAACTCCTATCCCCTTGAAACGCGTTCACAGGAAAATAATGTGGCGCAAAGAAATGAGCCAGCATACGAACAACATATCACACTAAACAAGCCAAATTAGGACATAGACAACTGCTAAACATACAGGAATTTTAAGCTCTGGAAATGATGAAAACTTGAAGGCGAAGTCATTCGCCGCAATTTCAGTCAAATAAGTGTTGCACTTGTCTCGGCACAGGCCAAAAAATCTTTTCATACAGACATAACGCTCACCATTTCATGCATTATAGTATTGATGATTTCCCACCATTATAATCCATCAGCAATGTATGGGAAAGCATCCACAAAACACACGTGGTAGAGGCAGGGCCCATGAGATCCGTCTGTTGCACCTGTCGACCAACACATGACACATCTGTTAATGGACAGTGTTCGCCAACATACACTATGGCTGCCCGGCAATCCCGTTCGAGGTGCAATGCATCGACCACCATATAAAGGGCAGTCAATGCTATTACCTTACAGTGTATAATGGTAACGCCTGCCGCAAGCAGTGACGGGTGTGTAAGAGGGCGGAAGAATATGAACGATGTTTTGATTTCAAACGCAGGGAAAACAAATATTGCATTTTTCACAACATCCTTTGGCTTCGTCCGTATAATTAGTGAGATGGAACTTTAGTTTTTCAGAGAAACACGAATACACAAAAAAAAACACGTAATAAATGATCTAACACAACTGGTATCATTATAGTCTCGGAGATGTGACCTGTCTATGGAACAAAACAAGATTTTATTTTTATCGAACGCAGGTTCGCTTCTTTGTACTTAAGGAATGCCATGTACCACAAGCCGCAAATGACACTTCGTAAATAAGAGGAAGCGAAACGCGTATGACAAAAACAAACGGATTTTTATTTAGCTACAGAGACGGACCACATCTCCAAGAAAATAAAAGTGTAGAAACAACGAAGGAATTCCAGAAAAACATAAAAATAATAACACCATGATTTTTTGATTCTAGTACATCACACTAGGGCTTGTACACTGTTGCTGCACTCTTCATAAATAAGTTCTACTTTTGAGAGTACCTTTTGCGCGACACGTATTCTAACAATTAACTGTCGAAAAGTTTTTTGGACTGTCTGGTGCAGTGGAAAGATCGCCTTACGGCTGACCAGGTGCCTTCAGTACTATTAGTGTGTGCACCCGTTTCGGGATCCTTAAACGTCGCTTTATGGTTAACTACAAAATGCTTGAATTCTTCGGAAATGACAGTCGTTCCTGGAAGAATGGACTCCTTTATGACAACGAGCAGCAACTCCTTCGTGCGTTTGGGAACAACTTTGAAAAAACACTTGTGGGTTCTTTTAGGGTCCTCCGAAAACCCACCTTCCTGTTTTTTTGTTCCTTCTGCCGTAATTTCTTCTCCAGAACAAAGTCTTTTCGATCTCGACAACGACTCCATCGCCACCAAGTTTCTCGCTTTCGTTGACACACATTTCAGTACTTACTTCTCTGCAGAAGCTTTTCCAGTCTACTGCTGTCTTATGAGATAACTGCAGTTCATCGGTAATAAAAAAGTTCCTACACATTCTGGCCCGGAGACAATTTAATTGCAGAATTTTTCAGGTACCCAACTTGCTGCCATCAAACCACGAATTTTTTTCTGTTGCTGCAACTAACTCTATGATCAGCCTTTTTACACCCTCTTTGGCAACCATTTGGCTAGAATTCCGGAAAAAATAAAAGACAAAACATGATATGAAGAATAAAGAGTGGTTAAATGAACAAAAACATTATTCCTGTGTTAACTATTTGTGGTAGACACGCTATGGAAACCATCACACAGTGCTGTTGATTTTTCTTCTCTCTTTCTCCATGTAATATTGTGTTCTTTGACTTGACCCACAGTGCAGTACAACCCTTGTACAGAATGCAATTTAACAGAAGCAAATAAAAATTAAATCAGACGATATCACAGACAGATGCTTGCATAACCCTTCCTGTTCTTGATACTCACGATCAAGCATTTACACGCTTGAACGCTTGCACAAGCATTCATAATCAAAATTCGATCGACCATCTAGCTGCTTGTACCGCCCTGATGCTAGCGCAAAATTATCCTGGCGCAATCGTGCTTGCCAAGCATGCTGTTACGTGTGGGGCCGCCTTGAGGTGATTACAGACAAACACAGACAAGCTGTTGTTTCCTGCCAGAATGAGATTTTCACTCTGCAGCGGAGTGTGCGCTGATATGAAACTTCCTGGCGGATTAAAACTGTGTGCCCGACCGAGACTCGAACTCGAGACCTTTGCCTTTCGCGGGTAAGTGCTCTACCATCTGAGCTACCGAAGCACGACTCACGCCCGGTCCTCACAGCTTTACTTCTCCCAGTATCTCGTCTCCTACTTTCCAAACTTTACAGAAGCTCTCCTGCGAACCTGCAGAAAAACTGCATGTGGTGACAGACTGACCTGCAGGAGAGCTTCTGTAAAGTTTGGAAGGTAGGAGACGAGATACTGGGAGAAGTATAGATGTTGTTTCCTGGCTTAACCTAACTCTCGGGCGACGCTACATGTCACTCTGTAACCACAACCGGTAATTCTGCTTTCACATTCGTTGGCTTTGCCAACTCTCAACGAAATTCTTGCCTTCCAAACTAACCTAGGCCTCAGGCTGCGCTACAGGTCAGTCCGTCACCACATACAGTTTTTCTGCTTTCACATTCGCCAGCTCACAACCAAACCGTTGCCTTCCAGCCTACCTAGGCATCGTGCTACGCTACGGGTCAGTCTGTCATCATGTCCCGTTTTTCTACTTTAACATTTGTTGGCTTCACCAAATCAAAACCAGACTGTTACCTCCCAACCCAACATAGGCCTCGGGCTACGCCACAGGTCAGTCTGTCACCACATGCAAATGGTTCAAATGGCTCTGAGCACTATGTGACATAACTTCTGAGGTCATCAGTCGCCTAGAACTTACAACTAATTAAACCTAACTAACCTAAGGACATCACACACATCCATGCCCGAGGCAGGATTCGAACCTGCGACCGTAGCGGTCGCTCGGTTCCAGACTGTAGCGCCTAGAACCGCACGGCCACCACATGCAGATTTTCTGCTTTCACATTCGTTGGCTTCGCCAACCCACAGCCCTGCAAGGTAACCAAGACCTGGGGCTACGCTACAGGTCAAACTGCCACCACAACCACGTTTTTGCTTTCTCATTTGTTGGCTTCGCGAACTCACAATAAGATTGGCACGTTCCCACCTAATCTAGTCATCGCTAGGTTAAAGGTCATAATAAAAACACCAATATGCTGTAACAGTAAAAACTAAAGAAAGGGTCACCTACTCAACGCATGTAATTTATCTCTCATCGCAACCAAAATTCACTAATGTGTACAATCTTCTTCTGATCAGAATGTCACAAAACAAAAAATATCCGTAATTCAGACGTATGTCGTAATAACTTTTACATAAAAAACGCCAGACTGCCTACGTACATCGATAATAGAAACGCCAAAATGCAGCAGCAGTAGAAAATTAATAATGGGCCGTCCATAAAACGTGAATTATCGTACCAGTTCGTCACCAACTAAGCATTGCATATTCCGCAATTAATTATTAACAATATTTCACCTTAAAACGTACTGTATACACGAATAATAGAAACGGCGATATACCGTAATAACAGAAACGGAAGAACGGGCCGCCTCATAACGTATGTAATTCGTCTTTCATTGAAACAAAAATTCACTTTGTATGCAAATTACTTGCGGTCACACTTTCACGTAATAAATTTCCGTAATTTAGGTAGACCCTGAAATAACTGCTTCAACATAAAAAACGCCAAACTGCCTATACACATCGATAACAGAAACGCCAAAATGTTGCAGAAGCGAATTCTTAATGGGCCGTCCATAAATGTTGGTATTTGGAGCATTCCGTTACCAACACCACATTCCACAATGTGTTATTAATAATATTTCACCATAGAAAGTGCTACATGTATGAATAAAAGAAACGGCAGCATACTGTAACAGCACAAACGAAAGAACGGGCCATCTACATAGCTTGTGTAATTCGTTTCTCATCGGAACAAAAGTTCACTACTGTATACAAATTACTTGTGATCAGTTACACGTAACAAATTTCCGTAAGCTAGACAGACCAAGTTATAACTGGTGCAACACAAAACACGCAGAACTGTTTACAATATGTTCAACTATAGTGGCAGCACCAAATGCGGGATAAGTAAAAAATTAATAACGGGCCGTCCATAAAACGCGAATAATCCATTGCTGTCAATCCACATTTAAGAAGAAATCATCAGTAATATTTCACCATAAGAACTGCTAGATGTAACAATAACAGAAACGCCAATATGCTGCGACAGAGAACCTTAAAATAAGGACCATCTACACAATGCGAATAATTCTTGTGCTTCCGTTACTGCAAGTGAAATATCTTACTCTGATCTTCATTTACACCATAAAGGTAGATATCCGACCAGCAACGTATGTGTAAAAATGACGCGATTCATTTTATCATTTTCTGGATAAATAATTACACAGTCTAATAAATACAACCACGACACTCCTTGATGCGAAAGTTGTTATCGTTTGACAACTGGAGCGACCCTAGCGCTGCAAGCGGTGAGAAAGCAGTCACACGCGTCATAAGCACAACAGCATAATATTTGTTTTTAATTATTTTCTATTTGATATATTTTTTGCATACTGTATGTAAGTAAATTACCGAGAGATATGAATTTTCACGAAATACATGTAAAAGCAGTCGATTCACACTGATCAATGACAAAAGCTACAACTTGTTCACGATGAAATATTTGCGGATGGTGTATATTTGCATCTTATTGCGCTGAAAGCAAGAGCATATAAACAACTATTTCATGCAAGAGAAGCATCTATTTCTGGTGTTGTTTGTCGTTATTATCATAGGTACTTTCCTTGACACTTTTTTATGGTCTCTTATGATTTGCCTATTTTTACGCTTCAGTCGACTTCCTAATTTACGAATATTTTTATAAATGTAATTAGCTTTGCTTGAAAAGCGGATATGTTGAAGATTCTTACCGTTTGTGGCTCAGATTTAGCAACAAGTGTGGAATTGGTTTCTTCTGTGTTGGGAAAGAGTTTCATTGATTTTGGCGATTTTTATCACACCTGTGTCGTTTTCATTAAGCTACAGGTGTGGTGGCTTCTTAATTACGTTAAATAATGTTGGTATCACAGTCCGTATAGGTTATCTACATTCCACATTCACTGAACAAAACTTCGCTTTGTTGGGTAGGTATAAGACATCTTTCTGTAAAAAGACAGGTCTTCTGGTGTTTATTAGCAATTTTTTGTTATTAGAGGAAAACGATAATCCTCAGTAAATTTCTGTACGTTAGAAGACAATCGTAAATAAACTATCCCGTAATGTAGCGTTTCGTATCTCCCTGGGTCCTTAGGACACTAAATAATTACGAATGTGGTGTAATTTTTTAGTTATTGTCGATTTTTATGGCACTACATAATTTCCTATTGTAAGAATTATGTTACAAATGAATATAAACGTTAGTATACGCACGCATCCGAGATCGCATTCCCAAGCGTCGCGTGCTGGCCGCTTGGGGCACCGCTATCGCTGGGGGTAACAAAAACGAGGCGGAGTGTCGCGACTTTTATGTTAGACAGTGCTAATTAGCTCTACATTAGCTTGTCTCCAACTGGCTGACACCAATGACACAAGGATAGACGTTGCCAGCATTTACACTATACCGCGAACATGAGTAGCGCTTGGGCGGCCAGTACTAAAGTTCAGCCAATGAGCCAGCATATAAATAACATATGACAGTAAACACGCCAAATTAGTACAGAGACAACTGCTAAACATGCAAGAATATTGAGCTCTTTGTTAATGATGAAAACTTGAAGGCGAAGTCATTCGCCACAATTTCAGTCAAATAAATGACGCACTTGTCCCAGCTCAGGCTAAGAAATCTCTTCATGCAGACGCAACGCTCACCTTTCATACACTGTAGATTGACGACAATCCATCAGCTATGTATCACAGAGCATTCACAATCTACACTTAATACATGCAGGGCCCATGAGAGCAGTCTGTTGCACCAGTCAGCCAACACGTGACACATCTATTAATGGACACTATTCGCCAACGTACACTGTGACTGCCATGGCCGGTCCCGTTCAAGGTGCAATGCATCGACCACCAAGCAACTGAGTGTCCATCAGCTAGAGCCAAGCCACACAGGCCACAGTAGTTCTTGCCTCGAACAAAGTCAACAACAACTCGCTAGCTGGAGAAGCCCCTGCTAGTCCGGCCTCTCGAACACAAGCCATACGCAGACGGGGCACACTCCGCGTCTCCCTTCTCAGCCAGGCCTCGTGCCCCCTTGATCTGGACTCACGCACCCCCTATTCTCCGCATGGCGAGAAAAGAGCTCTGAACACTAGTAGCGCAGTTGCCAGTATTCGACATGGAAGTGCAGTGGGCCAGCGACTGGCGGAGCGTGGAAGAGGGTGGCAAATGTTCGCCTGTCACCCTTCGGCCCCAAAGCAACCAGGGCTACAAAGCCCAACAATGCTGCACGAGTCAATGCAGAAATCTTGTTGGCAGCATTCTACTAAGGAATGTGTTCCTAAATCAAATGTCTTTTCTCATGCACTAGCAGCGTTTGCCACCTTACACAAACGCACACAAATATGTTTTAGACATTAACAAGGTATGGCAAATTGCGTAAATGTTACATGTTAAAATGCCGAATAAAGACGTTACCTTCATTTTTCCTGTAGAAGTACGGAAACACAAAGATCATCATTTGATTGATCATCTCTAGCCACAACTACATAGGCTTCGTTACCTTCGCTGCTGTTGTCCTGATAAAATACCATATTTTATATGGATTCTTCTTTTGCGCCTTCTTCCGTGTTTGACCTTGTAATCTTTTTCCAAGCGTGGTTCATAACGTTATTACAGTTTTCTGGCGTTATTCGTTTGCAGCCTTATTTACCAGCTTCTCTGTGCCTAGCAAACGGGACATATACACTGAAGAGTCAAAGAAACTGGTACACCTGCCTAACATCGTGTAGGGCCCCCGTGAGCAGGCAGAGGTGCCGCAACACGACGTGGCATGGACTGGACTAACGTCTGAAGTAGTGTTGGAGGGAAATGACTCCATTAATCCTGCAGGGCTGTCCACAAATCCGTAAGAATGCGAGGGGGTGGAGATCTCTTCTGAACAGCACGTTGCAAGGCATCCCAGATATGCTCAATAATTTCATGTATGGGCAGTTTGGTGGACAGTGGAGGTGTTCAAACTTAGAAGAGTTTTGCTGGAGCTAATCTGTAGCAATTCTGGACATCTGGGGTGCTGCATTGCCCTGCTGGAATTAACCAAATCCGTCTGAATGCGCAATGAACATGAATGGATGCAGATGATAAGACATTATGCTTACGTACGTGTCGCCTGTCAGAGTTGTATCTAGACGTGTCAGGGGTCCCATATCATTCCAACCATACACGCCCCATACCATTACAGAGCCTCCACCAGCTTGAACAGACCCCTGCTGACATGCAAGTTCCATGAATTCATACCCGCACACGTCCATCCGCTCGATACAATTGGAAACGAGACTCGTCCGACCAGGTGACATGTTTCCAGTCATCAATAAACCAATGTCGATTTTGACGGGCCCAGGCGAGGGGTAAAGCTTTGTGTCGTGCAGTCATCAAGGGTATACGAATCGGCCATCGGCTCCGAAAGCCCATAACGATGATGTTTCGTTGAATAGTTCGCACGCTGATACTTGTTGATGGCCCAGCATTGAAATCTGCAGCAATTTGCGGAGGGATTGCACTTCTGTCTCGCTGAACGATTCTCTTCAGTCGTCGTTGGTTCTGTTCTTGCAGGATCTTTTTCCGGACGCAGTGATGTCGAAGATTTGATGTTTTACCGGACTCCTAACATTCATGGTACACTAGTGAAATGGTCGTATCGGAATATTCCCACTTCATCGCTACCTCGGAGACACTGTGCTCCATCGCTCGTGTTCTTATATACGCATTGCCGACCGCGGCGCCGTATTCTGCCTGTTTACATATCTCTGTATATCAATACGTACATGCCTATACCAGTTTCTTTGGTGCTTCAGCGTAAATTTGTGGCCTTGGTCATCTGCTAACGTAGCAATTTATTAACGTGTTTTCTGCCTCTTCATTCCTCATGGTAATCGACAGTCTTTTTTTCCATTGAAACATCATCATAACGTCGGGCAACATGAACAATAATTAGTCGCCAGTCATTACCAGATGGCACACTCATACTCCCGTGGGTCGTGTCGTCTGTCCACGCGACGGATCGTGTTTGATGCACGTTGACAAATGGCTCAAATGGCTCTGAGCACTATGCGACTTAACTGCTCAGGTCATTAGTCGCCTAGAACTTAGAACTAATTAAACCTAACTAACCTAAGGACATCACACACATCCATGCCCGAGGCAGGAGACGAACCTGCGACCGTAGCGGTCGCTCGGTTCCAGACTGTAGCGCCTAGAACCGCACGGCCACTCCGGCCGGCTGCACGTTGGCACATGTTTCGTCAATCCATATTACATTCTCTGGACTCGCTGCTAGCAGATCACGCGGGAAACGACAGCTCCACGCTACAATGTCTGCGCATATCATTAGGAGCTTTCTTTCTGAGAACTTTTTCCGCAGGAAGCCAATTTCTTTTAAACAATGGAGAGACTTGTCGTTCTGATTGTGAACAAACCACTGTCCGAAAGCGATACCATCAACTTTTTTAGTGTCGGGTACTCCTTCCTGCTGTAGTGCACATATGTATATTGTCTGATAGCACTTTCATCGATGTGATCTGTTTCCGTCACACGCCACGATATCTTCCTTGACTTTCCATGTGTCACAGTAACAAGGCTCCCAGCTGAATTGGCAGCCTCTTTATCACTTTTGTGACTCCCTTCACTGTTGCTGTAGAGATGTCCAGTGCTTCTGCCGCCCTGTCAATCACCACCATCGTCCATTTCCTTTCAAAGTAAACACGCAGTCTGTATATAAATTCGCGCGCTTGAGATTACAGCGTATCTCCTTTTTCAAAAGCCTCTTGCTGCGCTACAGGAAGCCGTTTTCCACAATAGCGCTCCATGCGGCGAGTAAGGTGAACATCAGACGCGTCGTAAGCATAATGTTTGTTTTGCATCCATTTCCTATGTAATTTACGAAATATTTGAGTTATTTTCTTGCCTCCAAGTAGTATCAGAAGGCATATATGTTTCTAAAAATGATTCTAAAATAAGCGCAAGTATGGACAAAAACCATGAATCGAGTGGCAAGCTACAACACATTCGTGAAGAAACACTTGTGACGTTGGATAGAATTGCAGTTTACCTCATTTATATCAAAAGAATATAAAGACACAGATTCACACGTAAGAAGCACAGACATGTACCTCTACATGCAAAAGCGATCGTCAGCTCATTTATCGTTCGGTAGGCCTACTTTGTTTGTAATTGTCCCCTGTTGCCACAAGTACTACCTTCATCTTTATATTATTCTAAGTGGGACAAGCAACTGCCAAATAGTGGGTGAAATACGTTGAAAACAGTATTATGAGCTGATTACATTACATTTCATGCAAAGCCAAAAATTTGAATAAAAAGTACGACCTTCATCTTTATACTATTCTAAGTGGGACAAGCAACTGCTAAATAGTGGGTGAAATACGTTGAAAACAGTATTATGAGCTGATTACATTACAATTCACGCAAAACCAAAAATTTGAATAATTTTCAAACAATCTGTCAGTGACAAACTGCCTATTGGCTTCTGTCTCGGGTTCTTCGACCGACGTTCATCTAATGATTTTTCTGACGTTTCGCCAGCACTAGTGGCTGGCATTGTCAAAGCTTCACCCTCCTTTGCCGGTGATGAACTGGAGCCGAGCTCGCGGCCGCAGACTATATGTACCTGGCGCGCCAACGTCCGAGGGCTTCTCCGCAGTTATTTCCGGTGCGGTTCTCCTCTTGCTACCTACGACGGTCATTCGCTGCACTACGGGAAGCCAGGATCCATTTACCTTAAGGCTTTCGTCTTTCTTGTTGAAACTGGTCGCGTGTTTTTGTATTTCTACAGCTTCTCTGAACAAGCGCGTGTGATAGTGCTTCTCTACAGCCAGAACTTCCGTGTCGGCGAATTTTATTACGTGGTCGGTCTCATTCAGTGCGTGCTCTGCCACGGCCGATTTCTCCACCTGCCCCAACCTGCAATGTCGCTTATGCTCTTTGATCCTGGTGTTAATTGATCGTCCAGTCATTCCGACATAAACTTTTCCGCATGTGCATGGTATACGGCATATTCCCGACATTGCAAGTGGGTCTCTTTTCTCCTTCGCCGATCTAAGACACTCTTTGATCTTCCTTGTCGGTTTGCAAATCGTCCTTACGCCATGTTTGCGCAATATACGGCCGATTCTGTCCGTCACTCTGGGAATGTATGGCAGAAAGGCCTACCCGACATTTATTTTTCTGGTTCCTTACTTCGCCGAGTGTTTGGCTCTGTTACACTTCTAATATAATTTGTGGAGTACCCATTGCTCCTCAGAACAGTTTCCAGGTATTGCATTTCTCGTTTGAGGTGTTGCGGCTCACATATTCGTCCTGCTCTCGTTACGAGCGTCCTGATCATGCCTCTTTTCTGGCTCGGGTGGTGGTTTGACAGTTTGTGCAGGTATCGGTCCCTCTATTTGATGAATAGATGGCGCTGTAAGCGTCAGACTGTGCATCCAAACAGACACGCGACACATGGCTGTTCCTTAGTTTGCATCCGAGAAGGCCAATGTGACTGCCTCCATGAAGGGTAGTGTGCCGCTGGTAAAGCTCTTTTACAGGAACGGTGACTGTGCCCCAGCAGCCCTGCAGAAGTTCCCGATACTCAAGGGTATGAAGAAACGCATTGGATCGATGTCTGCTAGTGGTCTGGAGAAGATTCAAAAAGATGGGTTCTTTTGACGTGCAGTGTGACAGAGGGAGGAAAGCAGTTAATCTGACGTCTGTCCAAGATGTAGCCACAGCATTGCGAGAGGGGTCGAGTGGTTGTGAGCAAACATGCAGAACACGGGGAATTAGCCGAACATTGAACACACCTGCGAGCACGGTGTATAAAATCCTACGATACATCCTGCATTGCTATCTATACAAAATCATCCATGTGCAGGAGTTGGTTCCCGCTGACCTGCCAGAAACACAAACGTTCACTCTGGAAGATCTTGCTCGCATGAAGGTGGTGAGTGAACGCCATGGAACATTCCGTGGACAGACGAAGGCCATTTACATCTCCAAGGAGATGTCAGTACGCAAAATTACAGAATACGGACAACGGAAAATCTGCATGCACATCAAACGGTACCACTCGATTCTGCGAAGAGGGTTGAGTGGTACAGGTTGACGGCATCGTTTGTCATAGAGCCGTATTTTTTCAAAAAGATGAGTCTTTCGAGCCCTATTACTTGGACCATTAGGAGAGTCTTTTGCGAACCAATGTCATTCTCACCCTTCAACACCGCACATGTGTGGACAGCATGATTTTTATGCAAGACGGCGTTTCTCCGCACATTGCACGGAATTTTGAAACTGGAATTGCCAGTGAAGCGGCTGTTGCAGATACATTTCGAGAATGCTGGAATTACCAACCCTCATTTTCCTGTAGCCTGGACGTCCAGTTCACCAGATCTTAATACGTATGACTTCTGGCTGTGGAGTTACCAAAAAGATGTTGTGTTCAGTGCTTCAGTTACGAACGTAACCGAATTGAAGGCATGCATTGCGCAACGTATTTTGAAAGTGATCCCGCGAGACATGTCCGAAAGGACACCATATCCATATAAGTATATAGTTTTGGCAATACCGACCATGACTTTCTTCTTCTGTGTGGATGCACACATATTCCCCGAACTCTTACGGGACTTGGTAAGAGTGTCTTCCACGAGTAATGAGTGTGTTGGGCTAGGACACTACGAATGTAGTGTGTGGACATACAAGATGAGAATGTGGGTCTCACAGGAGGCGTACGCGAGATAATCCCTGCACAAGCTCTCAGTGGCTCAGATGGATAGAGCGTCTGCCTTGTAAGCAGGAGATCCCGGGTTCGAGTCCCGGTCTGGGCACGTGTTTTCATCTGTCCCCGTTGATATATATCAACGCCCGTCAGCAGCTGAAGTTCTAATTTCACTCCGATCTGTTGCGGAATATGCTGTTTCTCGATTTCAACTTGTGGCAGACAACGGTGGACAGCTTATTGCATATTCTTGCGCCAGTGTCACGACAATTACAGAACGTTGTCATTTTGCTTTCTACGCGGTTTTTGACCTCAGGACAGTAAAAAACGATTTTTTCCATCCGTTGGTATTCGCCCTTGGCATGGTGGACTGGCTTAGGTAACCAACAGAACCGCAACTCTTGACAGTCGCAGTCATGCACATTCAACAGCACGGATAGTGTAATGTGCAGCTCAAACTACAGTCGTCGTACAGCGATTCATCTGTCATTTGTAGCCGATCCCTTTTACATTAAGACGCTTACACCGCCATTTACTGGTAAAATTTTCGTTTTTTTGTTCCATGCCGTTTCCCCCTGTGTATATCATATACTGTTTAAATTCGACGTCATTCTGAACAGTGGTTTTCCTTCTACAGCGTTTTGAAACTGGAACTTTAATTACGGGCACTCTGCAGACTTTGATTAACTACGAATTTACTCAGTTTAGTCGATTTTGATGCACTGCAAAATGCCATTGGCTTACATTAGCCATTGTCTGAGAAAGATCTGCTTGTCTTGATTGGTCGGTTGTTTCGTAATTCATTTGTTTCACTATGTGTAATTTTAGCTTACGTATGGCCACCCATGAAAGTAACGGGTGTTTAATCTGAATACACAGATACTGAACTTTGATCCTCTGGATGGGCTACATCAGTATCCTGAGGAGACATTATTTATTTCCTCTACCTAAGTATTTTCTTATTTACACTACTGGACATTAAAATTGCTACACCACGAAGTTGACGTGCTACAGTCGCGAAATTTAACCGACAGGAAGGAGATGCTGTGATATGCAAATGATTAGCTTTTCAGAGCATGTATACAAGGTTGGCGCCGGTGGCGACACCTACAACGTGCTGACATGAGGAAAGTTTCCAACCGATTTCTCATACACAAACAGCAGTTGACCGGCGTTGCCTGGTGAAACGTTGTTGTGATGCCTTGTGTAAGGAGGAGAAATGCGTACCATCGCGTTTCCGACTTTCATAAAGGTCGGATTGCGGTGTATCGTATCGCGACATTGCTGCTCGCGTTGGTCGAGATCCAATGACTGTTAGCAGAATATGGAATCGGTGGGTTCAGAAGGGTAATACGGAACGCTGTGCTGGATCCCAACGGCCTGGTATCACTAGCACTCGAGATGACAGGCGTCTTATCCACATGGCTGTAACGGATCGTGCAGCCACGTCTCGATCCCTGAGTCAACATATGGGGACGTTTGGAAGACAACAACCATCTGCACGAACAGTTCGACGACGTTTGCAGCAGCATGGACTATCAGCTCGGAGACCATGGCTGCGGTTACCCTTGACGCTACGTCACAGACAGGAGCGCCTGCGATGGTGTACTCAACGACGAACCTGGAAGCACGAATGGCAAAATGCCAATTTTCTGGATGAATCCACGTTCTGTTTACAGCATCATGATGGTCACATCCGTGTTTGGCGCCATCGCGGTGAACGCACATTGGAAGCTTGTATTCGTCATCGCCATACTGGCGTATCACCCGTCGTGATGGTATGGGGGGCCATTGGTTACACGTCTCGGTCACCTGTTGTTCGCATTGACGGCACTTTGAACATGGACGTTACATTTCAGATGTGTTGCGACCCGTGGCTCTATCCTTCATTCGATCCCTGCGAAACCTTACATTTCAGCAGGATAATGCACGACCGCATGTTGGAGGTCCTGGAAGGCCCTTTCTGGACACAGAAAATGTTCGACTGCTGCCTTGGCCAGCACATTCTCCAGATCTCTCGCCAATTGAAACCGTCTGGTCAATGGTGGCCGAGCAACCGGCTAGTCACAATACGCCAGTCACTACTCTTGATGAACTGTGGTATCGTGTTGAAGCTGCGTGGCCAGCTGTACCTGTACACGCCATCCAAGCTCTGTTTGATCAATGCCCTGGCGCATCAATGCCGTTATTACGGCCAGAGGTGGTTGTTCTGGGTACTGATTTCTCAAGATCTATGCACCCAAATTGCGTGAAAATGTTATCACATATCATTTCTAGTATAATATATTTGTCCAGTGAATATCCGTTTACCATCTGCATTTCTTCTTGGTGTAGCAATTTTAATGGTCAGTAGTGCATTTACGTGCAGTACAAGGCAGTCAGAAACAGTCTGAAAAGCTTGTAAGGGGGTTGCAGGGTAGCTTGTGATTAGAAATAATTGTTTTCTAATGACAAGCTACCCTGCAACCCCCTTACAAGCTTTTGAGATTGTTTCTGACCACCTTGCATACAGCGCATCCCAGGAGGTATGGGCAGTATTTAGGGGCATAACAGGAACGACCATTCGAAGCAAAAAATTCTAGTAAACGTGAGCTGGACATATCTTCCATTCTGTGGAGCAGATTTCTTCTACTGCAAGCTCTTTGCGTTCCGTATTTTGAGAGCAGGTAGTTTGGCCTAAAACAAGAAAATATCCTGTACATATGGGCTCTGAAGTGCATATTTTAAGGGCTGCGAGCATTTTTGCATCTCTGCTACTGTGAAACACATCTACTGGAGAGGTGCCCACAGCTCTTAAGATATACATTTTAGATCCCATATTTAATAGATGTTTTCGCTTCGAAATATCGGTCTTGTCATATATCTAATTACCGATCATTCCTCCTGTGTTATCCATTGGCTTTTCATTAGGCTGGTCATATGGTGAGTGGATGCTTCATTATGGGAACAATGCACCAGTGCACAACCGAATTCAAATGGTTCAAATGGCTCTGAGCGCAATGGGACTTAACATCTGAGGTCATCAGTCCTCTACAACTTAGAACTGCCGTATTTACTCGAATGTAAGCCGCACTTTTTTCCGGTTTTTGTAATCCAAAAAACTGCCTGCGGCTTAGAATCGAGTGTAAAGTAAGCGGAAATTCTGAAAAATGTTGGTAGGTACCGCCACAACTAACTTCAGCCGTCAAATATATGTAGCCCTACACAGGCATGCTTTGCAGGCACAAAGATAAATACTGGCGCCCAAACCTCTGCGTCAGTAAATAAATTAAAAAAAAGGTGGAAGGCGAGCTTTTTTCTCCACCCCGAGTTTCGACGACTGCATTTTCATACATTATCCAACGAAGTAAATACAAATTCCGTATTGTTCATCTTCGAATGTAGCAGCATTTCAGTGGTCCGACTGGCAAGACTGTTTGGGATGTTTGTCAAGATGGCGGTAGCGCGCACAAAAGCAAGCCATGCCGCGAGCGGCGACAGGTCGTAAACACACATTATCAGATGGTTCAAATGGCTCTGAGCACTATGGGACTTAACATCTATGGTCATCAGTCCCCTAGAACTTAGAACTACTTAGACCTAAATAACCTAAGGACATCACACAACACCCAGTCGTCACGAGGCAGAGAAAATCCCTGACCCCGCCGGGAATCGAACCCGGGAACCCGGGCGTGGGAAGCGAGACACATTATCAGAATGCGACAAACAATGCATGACACAGTACAATAACGCATTTTCAGCTTAGAGTGACGTAAACACCTATAACGAAGAGAACGGAACTTATCAGATCAAAGAAAAATAAGCAATCGATTCAAACCAGACGAAGCAGGTGAAAAAGGAAGGGTACCCGTATAAATACGGGCGGAGCGTCTGACGCATAGCAACGGCTACCTGGTGAAGCTTAACTGCTAAGTTTACGACTCGAACCATACTACTGTAGCTGTATCGTCATTCATTAGACCTAAGTTGTGTCTTATATTACAATGGACCAGTTTTGTTTGGATTTGAAGGTGCGGCCTAAAATTTTTCTCTCCCCTTGAATTTCGAGTCTGAAATTTCAGGTGCGGCTTAGATTCGGGAAATTTTTTTTCCCTTGATTTGGAGTCTCATTTTTCAGGTGCGGCTTAGATTCGAGTGCGGCTTGTATTCGAGTAAATATGGTACTTAAACCTAACTAATCTAAGGACATCACACACATCCATTCCCGAGGCAGGACTCGAACCTGCGACCGTAGCGGTCGCGCGGTTCCAGACAAGCGCCTAGAACCGCTCGGCCACACCGGCCGGCAGTGCTCAACCGAACCCCTATGTTAGTAAACGAGTCATAAACAGGTTTGAGGTAGTATGCTCGCTCTCTGGTGGTTTTCTGACAACAAATTGTTTTCAGCTGGCGATCGATCTCACAAAAATTGTCCGTCAGCGTTTAAAACTCCGGTACGTTGGGTGCTCCTCAAAGGTACAAAGACTATCATTGACCGTCGTTAATGAGGTGTAGGCACAGGTGCGCTGCCTCCGTCCAGACGCTCACATTGTAAGGCTCAGCCGTTGCTTTGTTACCGCGTACCAAAAAGCGGACAATGGACTCTCGGCGACCTTTCGCTTCATTCCGAGTCACGACTGTTACGGAGCGGTGTTTCGTCCTGCACGGCTTCACGGAATTGCTAATGCGTTCCGAGATCATTTACGACCGTGTCGAAATGAGGCACCCTGTCTTTATGCTGTCGGGCAGTGCGCGCGTCGTTTGAGCACGGAGGGCCGCGGTGCCTCTAATTGGGCGGTATTTCTTCCAGCCTTTCTTGCAGGCACTGCGCAACCGCCGAACGGCTTCCAGCGGGCCACGGACTGCAGCGCGCCTTCTGCAGCTACCAGGAAGGGCCGCGGCTGCATTCTGACGCGGCTCCCCACTCGGCAAAGACGTGCCGCCCGTCCAATTAGCTGTTATTTATGCGCCGTGACCGACGCCTTTTGCAAGCATTACTGTGCATTCTGGATTTATCTGCTCTGCGCGTGCCTGACGATTTACGCAGACTTCTTTTGTCCTCCGCCGCTCCTCCGCACGGTGCTCCAGTTTTGGAGAGGTAACGAGGACCGGTTCCAAGTGCAGCACTCGCTGCGACCTTATACACGTTTCGAAAGCGGAGATCGTCGTTTAGCGATTCGAAAAGCGGCGACACTGCGTGCGGGACGAGTAGTGCGTCCGTATGTGTGGCAGTCCATTGTTTGAGTCCACTTGGAAACGGGAGTGTATCTCACTCGCTGTCATTTAAACAGGGGCTAGCACTTATCCCATCGCGGTTGACCGCGCTCTGAGGCACATCACGATTTTATGGGATGTGTTTCGTAAGTATTAGAGGGAATATAGACTGTGGGGTAGAGATGGACAAACTGAAACACGTAACTGTTTCGAAACAAATGAAACAGTACAATGTAATGTTTCGACACGCGGTTTCGAAACAGTGAAACAGTTTGTGTTTTGTAATCTAATAAACCTACACATTTTATCACCTTGAATGTCTACTGTATAAGTACAGGGTGTTTCAAAAATGACCGGTATATTTGAAACGGCAATAAAAACTAAACGAGCAGCGATAGAAATACACCGTTTGTTGCAATATGCTTGGGACAACAGTACATTTTCAGTCGGACAAACTTTCGAAATTACAGTAGTTACAATTTTCAACAACAGATGGCGCTGCAAGTGATGTGAAAGATATAGAAGACAACGCAGTCTGTGGGTGCGCCATTCTGTACGTCGTCTTTCTGCTGTAAGCGTGTGCTGTTCACAACGTGCAAGTGTGCTGTGGACAACATGGTTTATTCCTTAGAACAGAGGATTTTTCTGGTGTTGGAATTCCACCGCCTAGAACACAGTGTCGTTGCAACAAGACGAAGTTTTCAACGGAGGTTTAATGTAACCAAAGGACCGGAAAGCGATACAATAAAGGATCTGTTTGAAAAATTCAACGGACTGGGAATGTGAGGGATGAACGCGCTGGAAAGGTAGGGCGACCGCGTACGGCAACCACAGAGGGCAACGCGCAGCTAGTGCAGCAGGTGATCCAACAGCGGCCTCGGGTTTCCATTCGCCGTGTTGCAGCTGCGGTCCAAATGACGCCAACGTCCACGTATCGTCTCATGCGCCAGAGTTTACACCTCTATCCATACAAAATTCAAACGCGGCAACCCCTCAGCGCCGCTACCATTGCTGCACGAGAGACATTCGCTAACGATATAGCGCACAGCTTATTTTTACCTGGACGGCTTCGTCAATAAACAGAACTGGCGCATATGGGGAACCGAGAAGCCCCATGTTGCAGTCCCATCGTCCCTGCATCCTCAAAAAGTACTGGTCTGGGCCGCCATTTCTTCCAAAGGAATCATTGGCCCATTTTTCAGATCCGAAACGATTACTGCATCACGCTATCTGGACATTCTTCGTGAATTTGTGGCGGTACAAACTGCCTTAGACGACACTGCGAACACCTCGTGGTTTATGCAAGATAGTGCCCGACCACATCGCACGGCCGACGTCTTTAATTTCCTGAATGAATATTTCGATGATCGTGTGATTGCTTTGGCCTATCCGAAACACACAGGAGGCGGCGTGGATTGGCCTCCCTATTCGCCAGACATGAACCCCTGTGACTTCTTTCTGTGGGGACACTTGAAAGACCAGGTGTACCGCCAGAATCCAGAAACAATTGAACAGCTGAAGCAGTACATCTCATCTGCATGTGAAGCCATTCCGCCAGACACGTTGTCAAAGGTTTCGGGTAATTTCATTCAGAGACTACGCCATATTATTGCTACGCATGGTGGATATGTGGAAAATATCGTACTATAGAGTTTCCCAGACCGCAGCGCCATCTGTTGTTGAAAATTGTAACTACTGTAATTTCGAAAGTTTGTCTGCCTGAAAATGTACTGTTGTCCCAAGCATATTGCAAGAAACGGTGTATTTCTATCGCTGCTCGTTTAGTTTTTATTACCGTTTCAAATATACCGGTCATTTTTGAAACACCCTGTATGTCCATATAAACAAAAATGAGGTGCGAGAGCGATAATTATATCGCAGAAAGTATGAAACTGTCACTTAGGCGTCTTGCAGTTTCGTATTTCCTGCAGCAAATGCGCTGCTTTCATGTCGTGTGGCTTTCATACTTTTCAATTGGCTGAGGACAGCCGTAGCTGAAGACAGAAGACCCACCACGAACGGAACTGGAGGTGAGAGCAAACTGCAGAAACAACGGATATACTACTGGGATTCCCACATTCCGTTAGTATGGATAATATACCCATCCTGCTAATTTCCATGCACACAAAGGGAATCATTGTGGGTAATAGGCACAGTGACTATAGACTCACAAATAACGCGAAATAATTCGAATAAATAACAAAATATAACAGAAAAAATTTTGTCTTTCAAGGTGTTTCGAAGCGTTACTATAAATTCACCATGCTTCGCAGCCCTTCCCGTTCACCATTACACTATCAGTGATACGTCAAACAGATTGCTTGCAATTATACCTACATCAAATTTATGTATATGTCTAATAACTGTCACTCTACGCCTTTTTTAATTCAAAATGTTGTAGGCTTACTTGCGTTTCTTAATATGATTACTGTACATGAACAGAGAAGCGTATGTTATAAAAAAAGTGTAATTTCACTGAATGATTTTCATATATTTATTATTTTTAATGTGAATAGTATGCGTTGTTTTATTGTTTGGTTAGTGTTTATAAAGTAGATGTTACGCCATTTCGAAATAGGACAGTCAGCTAGAAACGAAGCTTTATTTTCGGATATCTTAAGCTTCATGCTATTGCTTGTCAAAAAGATTTCGACGCTCTTGAAAGTGTTTCATGAAGTGGTATGTTGTGTTTTAGTACCTGTGCCGAGCCCGAATCTCGTCCGACACAGAGCGGAATGAAACATGACTGTTTCGATACAATTAGCCGGTCCAAGCACAGGTGGACTGAAACAGCCTTATTTTGAAACAACGATACAGTCTCTGTGTCTGGCTCGAGATCGAATCTGGTCCGGTTATCGAGACAGGGACGGAATGAAACACCACTATTTCGAAACAGTGAACCACAGCCGTTCCGAAACACTGAAACAGTTCCACGTATCGATATACTGTATCGAAACATAGAAACAGTGGCCAAGTCTACTGTGGGGCAAACGGAAAAGAAGAGAGGCGAAATGTTTGAGATGTGTTACTCCTGAAAGGGTGTCGAAATTTCAGTGGCTGCTATTACACTGAACTCACAAAAGTGATGACATGGCGATATGCACGTATACAGATGGCGGTAGTATCGCGTACACAACGTACAAAATGGCAGTGCATTTGCGGAGCTGTCAATTGTACTCAGGTGAGTCATGTGAAAAGATTTCCGACGTGATTATGGCCTCACGACGGGAATTAATAGACTCTGAGTGCGGAATGGTAGTTAGAGCAAGACATATCGCATAATTCATTTCGGAAACTGTTAGAAAATTCAGTATTCCGAAAACCACAGTGTCAAGAGTGTTCCGAGAGTACCGAATTTTGGACATTACCTCTCACCACGGACAATGCAGAGACCGACGTCCTTCACTAAACGACCAGGAGCGGCGCTGTTTGTGTAGCATTGTCAGTGCTAACAGACAAGCAACACTACATGAAATAACAGCAGAAATCAATGTGAGATGGACGAAGAACGTTTTCGTTAGGACAGTGCGGCGAAATCTGGTGTTAATGAGCTATAGCAGAAGATGACCGAAGCGAGTGCCATTGCTAACAGCATGACATCGCCTGCAGTACCTCTCCTAGACTCGTCACCATATTGACTAGACCCTAGACTGGAAAACCATGGCCTGGTCAGATAAGTCCCGATTTCTGTTGGTAAGAGCTAATGGTGGGGTTCGAGTGTGGCACAGACCCCTTGAATCCATAGATCCAAGCTGTCAACAAGACACGGTGTAAGCTGGTGTTGGCTCCATAATGGTGTGGACTGTGGTAACATGAAATGGACTGGGTCCTCTGGTCCAATCGAACCGATCATTGACTGGAAATGGTTTTCCGGCTACTTGAAGACATTTGCAGCCATTTATGGACTTCTTGTTCCCAAATAACGATGGAATTGTTATCAATGACAACGCTCCATGTCACCTGGCCACAACCGTGCATGATTTTTTTGAAGAATATTCTGAACAATTCGAGAGAATGATTTGGCTACCCAGAAGTAGTAGGGTAAGGGTGGCACGAGGACAATTTTGATATCAAATTGATATTCAAATTAATTAAATTTATCTATTAATTATCCCCCAAACAACACCCACACACTGTTTCACGTAATCTACTCACACATCAGAAAAAATACTATCGTCTCATGGTTCCACAACGAGTTATAATTCAAGTGTTGTCTACTTATTAATGAGGTGTTTAGAAGTAGCAAATAACATAGAATTTGTGGTAACACCTACTTTTAAACATGTAGTTGTGACAATAATAATAAAAACAGTCGAGATTTCACAAGAATGGATACAGCCAAGTTCTATTAGTTTTATGAGCAAAATTGGTGTAGCTTTGAGAGAATTGTATGCATCCAAACTTTAATCAAATGGTTCAAATGGCTCTAAGCACTATGGGACTTAACATCTGAGGTCATCAGTCCCCTAGACTTAGAACAACCTAAGGACATCACACACATATCCATGTCCGAGGTAGGATTCAAACCTGTGACTGTAGCAGCCACGTGGTTCCGGACTGAAGTGCCTAGAACTGCTCGGCCACAGCTGCCGGCAAACTTTAACCAGTTACAGCACTCTTTGTAATAGTGCCTCCTATAAGATTTTACCTCATCTCTCTGTTTTTATACATCAGAAAACAGGTACCATATGCATGTTGACATCAAGCATATTACATATATGCGCATTGCTCCTCATCAGTTTGTGGCCAGTGGTCAAAGTCGTTTGTGCAGACCTGCATAAAGTTTTGTCGACTGTACTGGGGAGAAGAACATATCCAACACACAGTCATTCACAAGGCAGGGTTCTTAATAAGCAGTTTAATCTATTGTTTTTCTACTGTAATACATCCAAGCAGTGTACAACTACAGCTTTGCAGACCGCCACACACTTTGTTTTTCTACCATGACTTCGGGGTCTGTGTCAGGTGCTAAACTGGCATTAACACGTTTGGATCCCTTGGCTCTCACAGGAAGCTGATATTGCATGGTGTAAACTATGCAACTCCCACAACACATAGGTTGGTAGAAATTGAACACAGAGGCGATGTTTCTCATTGACAAAAATGTGGAAGACATCGCAACATATGGAAACAGGAAGAGTTTGCGGCACTGTAGAGTAGTCCCAACAGCTATCTGAAGGTGATGGCCTGTACAGTTAATCTCATATTTCACAGTGACGGAGTAGCAGATGTCTTGGTGTTCTGTTTCAAAGAGCATTGTTTCATCATTTTGCAGTCATGTACATGATTATTGATTACTATTCCAGTGTTGATCATCGCCAGAAGGGGCTATTCACAACACATGTGATGTACTAGAAACAAAAAGAGGTGCTATTATCTTATTGGACAAAACAAAAAACATGAGGAGGCCGTCACAGCATGAAGAAATAGGATGAGTCTGCAGCATTGAGAAACGCTTCCAAACAACTGTCTGAAGGTGATGATCTCTGTATTTAATCCCATACTCCACAGTGAAAAGTAGCAGATATCCAATGTTCCGCCGAGGGCCCGTCCATCTCAACAAAGTGGTGTCAGCCAATCGTTCTATGGTAATCAACAGCGTACCAGTGGATGGATGGCAAAGACACTTTTGATATGGGATGATTTACTGTAATACACACTGCAGTTGATGGAGTGCTCAATTTTAGTAATTTTACCAGTTGTTCCCTAATTTCTACTCCTGCCAATGACACAGTAGATTGCTTACCAATTTGTGTATCATCACTAAATCACCCCTCCACTACTTTGAAAGTAGCATATACTACATTTTGAATTCAGATAGATGGCTCTGCAGTATGTCCACTTGGTCATATACACCAAACTATACCAGACAGCATCCTATACCGATGAAATTAGGTTATCTACATATTTTCAGCACAGTGATCGTAGTGCAGAATTTACGATTACGACTGGCCACCATTTCCTGTGTGGATGGGCATCACATTCTTGCATTCGTAGGATAAAGTTGGGGGTTGACGGATTGCTCCCCCATTGCCCTTGTCTAATCCTTCCTGCAACATGGTCACTATTTTAATATGGAAATGACCAGAAGTATGAGATTCCTACGCCCACTACATTCCATGTCTTTTGAAGAAACAGGGCTAGTTGTGTATGTAACTGTTGTTCAGTGAAGACTGTTCTTCACCAATCTTACCCATGGCACCTATGCCGACCGGTGTGGCCCAGCGGTTCTAGGCGCTTCAGTCTGGAACCACGCGACCGCTACGGTCGCAGGTTCGAATCCTGCCTCGGGCATGGATGTGTGTGGGATGTCCTTAGGTTACTAAGGTTTAAGTAGTTCTACGTTCTAGGACCTTAGATGGTAAGTCCCATAGTGCTCAGAGCCATTAGAACCATGGCGCCATCCAAATGCGCAGTATCTCTCAAGATGCATGCATGTCGAGGACTGTAGCACCTCCTATTGGTGTATATTAGACATGAGAGTGTTGCGGTGGTATAACAGATGGTTAAGAAGAAATGTGTGTTTTATACATGGTGGCGCTCCAGATAGATGGAGTTTGAAACATTTCACGTAAATCAACTGTGCCATCAATTCTGAAGTATTATTCCGCTGTCTGGAATCAGTACCAGAAGGGTACTGGAATGAGGGAAATGATCGTAGAGTATAAACACACACTCCTATGGATACACGGCTCTGCACCTACAAAATAATATAGTGTTAAAGTAATATGGTTTCTGAAGTATTAGTCATGAGGAATGTAATGTTCTTAAAACACTAATGAAGGATAAATTTTCCCAACATCAGACTTCAACCATCCTGCAAGTTTCCTAACCCAATCACTACTGTGACAATCTTTAAAATGATAAAACTACTTCCTTCTACATTATTGTGATGTCTTAGGAAGGCATAATCAGTGTATATCCGCCACTCGAGTTGCTTATAAACCAACTAGAATAAAGTCAGGAGATTGCAGTTCTGTCTCTTAGGAAATTAATGGATTTTATACGTCTTTATAAGTCGAAAACGTATGTATCCTTAATCTCACTTCCTGTATCTGTTGTGCCTCTTATTAGCAGTAGTATCGGTTGGATGGTTGTGGCTATGTCTCACTAGGAAATAGAGTGAGGAAAAAAAACGACATGGAATATTTTCAATAGCTGATACATTGAGATGCCAGCTGCGCCCTACTTGCCGAATATATATATATATATATATATATATATATATATATATATATATATATATATATATGAAGAACCAGTAACTTCTTACGAGCCGGCCGCGGTGGTCTAGTGGTTCTAGGCGCGCAGTCCGGAACCGCGGGACTGCTACGGTCGCAGGTTCGAATCCTGCCTCGGGCATGGATGTGTGTGACGTCCTTAGGTTAGTTAGGTTTAAGTAGTTCTAAGTTCTAGGGGACTGATGACCACTGATGTTAAGTCCCATAGTGCTCAGAGCCATTTTGAACTTCTTACGAGTGATATGCGCCATCATCAGTAGCCAAATGATTACTGATTACTGTTGCATCAACATGGCTCTAGTAGCATTCCTCTCTGGACTGACGTTAGATAGTTTTTCTCAAGTGTAGGGTAATACAGCAATTTAGTCCTAACACCACGTCCCTCGAGTACATCACCGTCAGCTATTAAAGGTAATATACGAGGCATCGGTCCATGCTCCTACAGAACACTCTAGGGAACGGCTGAAGTCTGATAAAGAAGAACTGCAACACCACAAGATGATTATCTGATAAAGGCACTGATTCTTCTCCTTAATACGTAAGGAATAACATTGCTTTTGAGAACCAACCGTAATTTGGTAATATCTATATTTGGCTAAATGTATGAGACGACGGTTCTGGATTGGGATACATATGTTTTATATCCTTTAATTTAGCGTCTCTGTGTAATACTTATAGTACGTCTGTTGAAACATGTGTCACGAAAACCCATGTAGTTTACAGGGGGAGTGTTAAAACTGCGTGCAGGAAGAGCATAATTTTTCAGCTTTTCTCGGTATTGAGCGTCTGGGTACCCCGAACCTACCTCCATTCCCAGCTATTCATGGTACCTTTTCTCTAAATTTATGTATTCTCACAAAATTTACATAAGTTTTGCAAATTGTTTCGTGATTTTACATATTTCGTCGCTTTAGCCTCAATTTTATTTGTTTCCCATCAATTTCTCATAACTATTTCAGGTTTTCCTGGTTTTTTACCGATTTTATGTCGTTTTTCCATATTTTGTGAATAGTTTTCCATATTTACAATGATCGTATTGCTGGCATCACCATGCCTTGTCTGATATTATATGAGGATATTAGCCTATCCTATACACCAGTCTAACAAAAAATCCTAAGAATGCACCTCTTTCTGGTAAAGTGGAAATGCCATGTGGCTAGGGCCTCCAGGCGGGTAGACCATTCGTCTGGTGCAAGTGTTTCGAGTTTACGCCACTTCGGCGACTTGCGTGTCGATGGGGATGAAATGATGGTGTTAAGGACAACACAACACTCAGTTCCTGAGTGGAAAAATCTCCGAGCCAGGCGGGAATCGAACCTGGGCTGTTAGGTACGACATTCCGTCGCGCTGACCACTCAGCTACCAGGGGCGGACCCTTTTTGTGGTGATCTATGTGCATGCATTTTGGATAGACAGATCATGAAAAGCATAGTAACACTCGCCTCGTACCTAGATGAGGCTCAACGTGTGGTGCAGATTGGAATCTAGTAGTCTGGAAGCAAATTCGTGTACTGCTAAGACACATCAGAGAGCTTGTCTGCAGACTCCTGTACCTTTGCACTTCATGGAAACTCAAAGGCTGAAACAGTTCTACACATTCATTAGACTTCCAATCTACCATGTAGGTACCTGCAAGAGCTAGTTGACTTTTGAACAGAGTTGATTTCTGCTGTTGCTCTGCTCTGATATTTTTCCCCCCCCTAAGTATATGCTGTTATTGCTGAGCCTCGCTACTTTTGTTTATAACTTCTAACACACAACCACGTAATGACATTTAAAAGCTGTAGATTTCGGGGATTTTGTTTGTACTATTAATAAGTTATTCGTTAGTTGACAGCGTGTCGACTGCACTTAGCATTCTCGAATGTGCAAGTTCCCCTTCCCGTATCTACTTGTACAGAGTGTGCAGCTCCAGTAATGGAATTTATAGACAAACAGCAAATTATGCATTCGAACAACGATTGTCCACTGTTGACAGCTCTATGTACATACGTATAGAGACTATGCATGCATATTACCAGTGGCGAAGTATCGACTTCAATCACTTGTACGTCATCTCCCACAGTCCTACACCCCCGGAAGCAGTGAAGTAGCGAAAAAGTCTTCACAAAACGATTCGGTAGGGAATGTAAGCACATTTAAATTCATCCTGCTAAAGAGTATAACATCTTCGATGAAAGCTATATTACCAATATTTCGTAACAATATTGTGTAGATTCTCCAGTAATAACAACAAACTAAGGCATCCTGCTGCGCCTATCACAGCCGGCCCCGATGACCGAGCGGTTCTAGCCGCTTCAGTCCGGAACCGCGCTGCTGCTACGGTCGTAGGTTCGAATCCTGCCTCGGGCATGGATGTGTGTGATGTCCTTAGATTAGTTAGGTTTAAGTAGTTTTAAGTTCTAGGGCACTGATGACCTCAGATGTTAAGTCCCATAGTGCTCAGAGCCATTTTGGGCCTATCACACTTTCTTTTATACTCTTAATGATCCATGATGACGGCACATGATCATCCAAATTCCGCTGTTTTGGGTTAGAT
Organism: Schistocerca americana; assembly: GCF_021461395.2. Lineage (NCBI taxonomy): Eukaryota > Metazoa > Arthropoda > Insecta > Orthoptera > Acrididae > Schistocerca > Schistocerca americana. Next base: position 738,612,148 of record NC_060119.1, on the reverse strand, counting down.
GTCCGTTGGAAGCATGGGAACAGTCCTTCACGATTATTATTCATATGTACGAGATAGAACAGCACAATAGTCGAACTATGTAGTATTGCAGTATACCCGAATGCACCCAGTCACTCACATACATATATTCTACAGATACAATGGATTGGACCGATGACCATCGCAGTCTGGTCCCTTTAATCCCACAAACCAACATACAATGTATTTGCTCTGTTTCCTGTATGTCTATGTTCATGCGTGTGTCGTGAATAGTTCCAATAAACCAAAGCAAGTCCTTCCACTGCTGTATCCACCACACATTGTATCCGGAATGGTGTCTAGAGGATGGTCGGCAATATAGTACAACTGGGATAGGGTTAGAAGGTGGATCCACCAGCGAGGGGACTGGGTGAGGTTTATGGCAGCCGTCCATGACACTCGTAAAGATATAGACATACAGAAAATAGAGCAAAGGCACTCCTTCTGTAGATTATATGGTTGTGAGTGGCAGGGAGCTTTCGAGTGCAGTGCTATGCTATACCATCTGACTAATGGGTTGTTCTATCTTTACATAAGAACAATACTCATGAAGGACTGTCTTCATCCTTCGAACGGGCATCTAGCACACAACATGCGAACTGGGATGGTGATGTGCCATCATCGTGAATCTTCAAGAGTGTAAAAGGAGGTGTGACAGGCGCAGCAGGATGCCTTGGTTTGTTGTTAGTACAGGAGAATACAGACAATACTGTTACGAAATATTGGATGTATACTATAACTTGCATTGAAGATGTTATGCTATTTAGCAGGAGGTGCAGACTCTGTAGGTATAGCGAAGGGAAACTCTCGCGTTCCAGAATGCTAAGTGCAGTCGACACACAGTCAGCTAACGAATAACTTATTACTAGGATTAAAAAAAATCCCGCCATCTACAGTTTGTAGATGTCCTGACATGATTGTGGGGACGTATCAGAGTTGGAAGGTGTAAAAAATAGTAGCGAGGCTCATCTGGTAAGAAATAAAGCATATACTTACAGGGAAAAAATATCAAAGCAGCAGCAGAAATAATTTCTGTACACATGTCAACTCCCTGTTGCAGATCCATACATGGTAGAGTGGAAGTCAAATGAAAGTGTAGAGCTGTGTCAGCCTTTGAGTTTCCATCAAGTGCATCGGTACGTGAGTTTATAGACAAGCTCTCTGATGTGTCGCAGCAGTACACGAATTTGTTTCCAGACTACAAGATTCCAACCTGCACCACACATTGAGCCTCATCTAGGTGTGAGGCGAGTGTTACTACGCTTTTCATGATCTTTCCATCCAAAATGCATGCACACAAATCATCATGAACAGGGGAATTCTTAGGACTTTTTGTTAGACTGGTGTATAGGATACGCAAATATCCTCGCATAAAATCAGACAAGGCATGGTAATGCCAGCAATATGACCATATACATGCGGAAAACTATTGACAAAATATGGAAAAACGACATAAAATCGGTTAAAAAAACCGAGGAAAACCTCAAATAATTACTAAAAATTGATGGCAAATTCGTAAGATTGAGGTTAAAGCGACGAAATATGTAAAATCGCGAAAATACTTGCAAAAATTACGTAAATTGACTGAGAATATATAACATTAGAGAAAAAGTACCATGAATAGTTGGGAATTGAGGTATGTTCGTGGTATCCGGACACTCAAGATCTAGAAAAGCTAAAAAATTATGCTCTTCCTGCATCCAGTTTTAACCCCCCTTGTAAAAAATATGGGTTTTCGTAACACATGTTTCAACAGAGGCACTATAAGTATTACACAGAGACGCTATATTAAAGGATGCAAAACATATGTATCCCAATCCAGAACTGTCTTCTCACACATGCAGTCGAATATAAATATTACCTTACGGTTTGTTCTCACAAGCAATGTTATTCCTTATGTATTAAGGAGAAGAGTCAATGCCTTTACCAGACTTAAGCCATTCCTAGAGTGTTGTACAGTAGTGTGGATCGATGCCACATATATAATCTGTAATAGTGTGAGGAGAAAAACTACCTAACGTCAGACCAGGACTTCTATGTGCAAGAGGAATGCTACCAGAGCCGTGGAGATGCTACTGTAAACAGCAATATGACCGTTACATCTCCTTTGGCTACCGATCGTGATGCTTACTCCGTTGTAAGATGTTGCTGCTTCTTCAAGTGTATTTTCATGGAGTGCGGCGCGGTTGACACCTCCGTGAATCAGCTATCGAAAATATTCCTGTTGTTTTGTTTCTCGCTGTATTACCTAGAGAGGCACAGCAGTATCTGTCAAATCCGATACTGCTACTAATAAGAGGAACAACTGGTGCGGGAAGTGTTATTGAGGGTACATAAGACGTATATAAGACCTATAAAATCCATTAATTTCCTAAGAGACATAACAGAAATCTCCTTACTTCGTTCGAATTGGTTTACAAGCAGCTCGAGTGGCGGATACATACTGTCGATGCCTTCCTAGGACACCAGAATAATGTAGAAGGAAGTAGTTTTATCATTTTAATAATGGTCACTGCGGTGGTTGGGGTGGGAAACTGGCTGGGTGGTTGTATGTCTGATGCTGGACAAATATATCCTGGCTTAGTGTGATAAGAACATTGAATTCCACACGACGATTACTTTAACAATACAGCATTTTGTAGGTGCAGAGCCGTGTATCCACAGGAGTGTATGTTTGTACTCTACGATCATTTCTCTCATCCCAATACCTTCGTGGTACTGATTCCAGACAGTTTAATAATATTTCAGAATTGATAGCACAGTTGATTCATAAGGCTGTTTTTATTTCCGTATACATCGATCCACTCGATACAATTTGAAACGAGACTCGTCTGACCAGGCAACATGTTTCCAGTCATCAACATTCCCTTGTTAGTGTTGACAGGCCCAGGCTAGGTGTAAAGCTTTCTGTCATGCAGTTATCACGGGTACATGAGTGGGCCTTCAGCTCTGAAAGCTCATATCAATGATATTTTGTCGAATGGTTCACACGTGACACTTGTTGATGGCCCAGCAATGAAATCTGAAGGAAACTACAGAAGGTTTGCACTTCTGTCACATAGAATTATTCTCTTAAGTCGTAGTTGGTTCCGTTCTTACACGATTTTTTCCCATCTGCAGCAGTGTCATAGATTTGATGTTTTCCTGGATTCCTGATATTCATAGTACACTTGGTAAATGGTTTTATGGGAAAATCCCCACTTCATCGCTACCTCAGAGATGCTGTGACCCATCGCTCGTGCACCGACCATAACATCGCGTTCAGTCACTTAAATCTTGATAATCTGCCATTGCAGCAGCAGTAACCGATCTAACAACTGCGCCAGACGCTTGCTGTCTTATATAGGCGTTGCCAATCACAGCCCCGTATTCTGCCTGTTTGCCTATCTCTGTATTTGAATACGCGTGCTTGTACTAGTTTCTTTGATGCTTAGTGTATGATCGAATGGATGTACTGCACAGTCATCTATCTGCGTTCACAATTTATTATATGGTACTTTCAAAGTAGTGAGAGGGGGGAAGGTGATTTATTGATGATACAGAAATTGAGAAGCAATCTGCTGTGTCATTGGCTGGTACTGAAATTACCGAAGAACTGGTAAAACTGCTAAAATTGAGTGTGCCATCAACTGCAGTGTATTACAGTACATCATCCCATATCAATGGTGTCTTCCCCATCCCATCTGTCCACTGGTACGCTGCTGATTACCACATAATTATTGACTGACACCACTTGGTTGAAATAGGCAGAGCATTGGCAGAATATTGGTTATCTGCTACATGTCGATGTGGAGCATGGGATTAAATATATACCTTCGGACGGTTGTTTGGAAGTATTCCTGAATGCTGCAGACTTGTCCTATTTCTACTTTCTGTGATGCCCTCCACATGTTCTTTTTTTTCACTAGTAAGATAGCAGTACCTATTTTTATTTCTACTACCTTATGTGTGAAGAAAACAGCAGTTTCCGACGATGGTCAACATCAGAACAGGATTCATGTACATTACTGCAAAACGAGGAAACAATGCTCATCAAAATGGAACACTGAAACATCCGCTACCCCATTGTGTGGAAGATGAGTTTGACTGTATCATTTTTGGATAGTTGTTGGAAGTGCTCTGCAATGCCACAAATTCGTCGGGTTTCCATATGTTGCAATGTCTTCCATATTTTGTCAACAAGAAACATTCCGCCAGTGTTTAATTTCTACCATCCTATGTGCTGTCGGAGCTGCATAGTTAACAAAGTGCTATGTTCAACTTTCTGTGAGAGATAATGGACCGAAATGGTTTAGCATGTCACCTCGAAGTCATGATAGAAAAACAGATTTTATGACACTGTACAAAGCTGTAGTTGTACATGGCATGGATGAGTTAGAGTGGAAAAAACAATGCATTAAGCTGCCTATGAAGTAACAATACGGGAATTTTCTCTTGTGGCTGATACAATGTGTCAGATATAGTCTTACCCCAGTACAGTCGACAAAACTTTACACTGGTCTGTACAAGTGACTTCGACCACTGGCCACAAGCTTCAAAGCTTCAATGGGGCAATATATGTATATATAATATGCTCGATTGCAACAAACAGACAGTACTTGTTTTTCAGTATATCAGAAGACAGCGACGAGGTATATCTTATAGGAACTTCTGTTACAAGGAGTGCTATAATTGTTTAAAGTTTGGATGCATACAGTTATCTCAAAACTACACTGATTTTCCTCATAAAAGTAATAGAAATTGGCAGTATATATTATCATGGAATCGTGGCTGTTTATACTATTATCGTCATGATTGCGTATTTAAAAATAGGTGTTACACAAGTCTTACATTATTACATACTTCAAAACCACTAACTATGAAATAGACACCACTTGATTTACAGGTTGTTGTCAAACCACGAAATGATTGTTTTTGCTGACATGTGAGTAGATTGTGATGATCAAATTGCTTACAAAACTGGAACACGAAAAATCTGCTGCTATTGCGATTGATTATGTGCTGTATGATAGAAACTTTACAGACAGGTCGACACAGTGGAGTTATGGAGCAAAAATGCCAAATATAGGCACACAGACATTATTTGGTTTCGATGTACTGCAAGAGAGAGATGTGGTAAAATCCTATAGGAGTTTTGTTACAAGACAGACTCCCACAATTTATTCGATAAACGCCAGTGTGAGCGTATGGTGTGAAAGGTTGTAGTTTGTAATGTTATTTCATGTGTGTATGAAATGTTTGTGATATACACATGCTTGACAGTTGATTTACAGACACTGATTTGAACATGAGAGACGTTCTCAGGTCGTGTAAATTGTCCATCAAGGTGAAATACACGGTTAACATATATGTTTTTCCTTTAGATTTTAAATTCTCACTTTTTCTTTACTCCGCTGATGGTTTCGAAATGACGAGGACATTCTGCTGTGATTGGTAGTTGTTGCAGCAAAATAGTCCAAGTTTTTCTCTTAAGTTTACGCAGGGTGGACATGTACAGATGGTGTATAGCCCAACCTTTCCAGTCCGGTCAGCTGTGATTGTGGCGGTGTGGTAATTCATTTTATGTCCCAAAATAATTAGATGTGAATTGTATCCTGCAGTCGAAGGTAAATACCATATTGATTTAGTTCATAAAACTAAAATAAAATGGACTGCGCCTATTTTTGGGGAAAGTGGACATATATCATTGTCGCAACTGTGTTTTCCTTTTTAATGTATGCTCGGAGGTGCGTTGGCGGTAAATACAATTGTTACAGTGAAGTGTTTTCCCCCGCAGAACGCCGTGGACTTGTGGGTGGAGCTACTAGAGATGCGATGGACTGGTTCCATAGGAGGTTGCATCTGCCTTTTCAGACAAACAGTCCGTGGGCAGGATAGATATCATTTATCTTGCTTTTGTTCTGAGGGACACTGGTGTCACAGTCTATTGTATGTGTAGCTTTTGTCGGCGTCGATAGCACTGACCACCCAGCCACGTGCTTGTTGGGGACGTATCATGCTGAAGATTCCGCACCACATCGGCGGAAGGCTGCGGTCGGCATAGGCAGTGAACTGCTTGTTCTCCAAACAATGGACGTTTGAAAATGCGATCTGGAAAGTTCTACAGAATTTCGTTGTTGTTCCAGGGGGGACCAGTCTTCCCGAAAAATACATTAAACAGATTGCATGAAACGTCCTGTTCTTGTCTTTTATCTATCTGTGACGATCTCCGCAGACTGGAGACAGTATATCAATGCCACCACAAGGATCCCTTTGTGGACCGTCAGCGACAAGATAGAAAAGGCCTCTGTCACTACCTATGGTGAGGAGAAGGAGGGATGAGGGGTGGTAGGGAGTCGTTAGCTCGTGGGCCCCATCGAGTAGAACAAAGCTGCAATCGCCACCCCTCTCTCCCGCTGCAATCTTTTGGACTGACGATTTTCCCCAGTACACACGTTGAATTATGACCCATTGATTACTGAGTGCTGTTTTTTTTCATGACAATTTCGATATTTAATTAGAACAGTGAAGCAATTTCGATCAATTATGCTGAGGTGTCTGTAGCGAATTCTGATGTCAATAATCGATAGACACAGTCCTCAGCTGTATGCTTACAGGTATAACTCTTATTAAACTCCTCTGTGTATAGCACCATCATCTCGTCACTTGAACATACACTGTGTGAACAAAAGTATCCGGAAACCTGGCTGAAAATTACTTACAGGTTCGTGGCGCACTCCACCACTAATGCTGGAATTCAGTATGGTGTTGACCCACCCTTAGTCTTGATGACAGCTTCGACTCTCGCAAGAATACGTTCAATCAGAAGCTGAAAGATATGAATTCGGCGTTCCAAAACATCCCAAAGGTGTTCTATAGGATTCAGGTCAGAACTCTGTGCTGGTCAGTCCATTAGAGGGATGTTATTGTCGTGCAACCATGCCACCACAAGCCGTGCATTATCAACGGGTGCTCGATCGTGTGAAAGATGCAATCTTCAACAGGGGGAAGCGTGCTTAAAACATCAGTGTAGGCCTGTGCTGTGATAGTGCCACGCAAAACAACAAGGGGTGCAATACCCCTTCATGAAAAACACAACACCACCGCCTCCGAATTTTACTGTTAGCACTACACACGCTGGCAGTGACGTTCACCGGGCATTCGCCATACCCACACTCTGCCATCGGATCGCCACAATGTGTGCCGTGATTCGTCACTCCACACTGTTCAATCGTCCAATATTTACACCCCTTACACCAAGCGTGGCGTCGTTTGGCATTTACTGCTGTGGTGTGTGGTGTATGAGCAGCCACTCGACCATCAAATCCAAGTTTTCTCACCTCCCACCTAACTGTCATAGTACTTGCAGTGGATCCTGATGTAGTTTGGAATTCCTGTGTGATGGTCTGGATAGATGTCTGCCTATTACACATTATGATCCTCTTCAAGTGTCGGTGGTCTCTGTCAGTCAACAGACGAGGTCGGCCCGTACCCTTTTGTGCTGTACGTGTCCCTTCACGTTTCCACTTCACTGTCACATCGGATACAGTGGACCTAGGGATGTTTAGGAGTGTGGAAATCTCATGTAGAGACGTATGAGACAAGTGACAACCAATCACCTGATCATGTTCGAAATCTGTGAGTTGCGCAGAGTGCCCCATTGTGCTCTCTCGCGATGTCTAATGACTACTGAGGTCGCTGGTATGGAGTACCTGGCAGTAGGTGGCAGCACAATGCACCTAATATGAAGAACGTATGTTTTTGGGATGTCCGAATACTTTTGATGGCATAGTGTATTTCCATCCTTTTCTCCGCCAGCTTGTAGGCGAAGGGCGTTTGTCACTAGTTTCGAATGGAACTGTGAAATTTTTTCCCAGCAGGATAACACCGGATGGATGGCATCGTCAGTTTTTGAGTTGTACTGTGATTTTAGCCTCTCCTTGTGTAGCGCTATGCATTTTTTATGTAATTAATACAGATCTTTATGATTAATTACATAATTAGGGCCAATATTTACTTCAGTTTCCCAACCAAAATAAACAAAGTACACTAACATAAGCTTTTCTCGCCCATCTGGAGAGTTTCCATGTGTTTGGGGGTGAACTTGGGCTTTCTGTCCAGAAGGACTAGGATTGGAGTCCCAGAAAGAGCACCACCATTTTTAATTTTGCACCACTTCCTGGGTGGGTGTTGGGTGTGGGACGTCAGCACAGCCCTGGAATACAGAAATTCCCACCAAAATTCGAAATTTCCGCCAAAATTCGAAATTTCCGCCAACAGCGTAGGTGGTGGAGTGAGTAGAGGGAGAGGGTAGCGAGGAGAATGGAGCAGGGTCCAACGTGCAGGTTGAAGAAAACACATGACCTCATCCAGGTATAGGGATAGTGGTGAGTGTGGGTAATTAATGGATCAATTTAAATAATTTGCATATCAATACGATATCATAATTGTCCTAATGGCTCTCTTACCCTAATACTTCCAGTCTGCCGTACATGAATCCTGTGGAACATTTATGGGACATAACCCAGAGGTCAATTCGTGCACAAAATCCTGCACCGACAACACTTTCGCAATTGAGGGTGGCTATAGAAGTTTTTGGGGCAGTATTTCTGCAGGGGCTCCCAACGACTTGTTGAGTCCATGACACGTCGAGTAGCTGCACTAAACCGGGCAAAAGGAGGTCCGACACGGTATAAGAGCTGTTCCATGATATTTGTCACCTCTGTGTATATTTTATCAGAAAATGAAGCTATAAATTAAAATAAAGAAAATCCATCCGACCGATTTTGTGTGTATCTTCTCGAGACGAGAGTGCGATGAAAATTCTTAACGTTATTCTCTCTGTCAAGAAGTAATTTTGGACCTAGTTGGTTTAAGGCAACGCCTTTCACGCTATAATTCCTAGTGCTCAACAAGCGACCGTTGGAGAAGCTCCTTCGTTTGAAGAAGGACGTCAGGACCGCAGGGACAGATTCCTGGGAGGTAGATGGTGCGACTAGTCAGATAATGGCATGCTAATAGATCTTGAAAGTTCCCTCGGATGTTGCTGGTAAGACAGATATAGCTTTTTGCTGTAACGGACCTTCACTGTGGCAATAGAAAATAAAAATACCCTGATATTCTGCTTTTCTGTTGCTTTTAAATAGGTCCCAGCAAGGTGTAATGGAACTGATCAATAGGTCATCTTCCGCTGCAGATATAGTACTTGTCAGTACAGTTAAATAAAAGAGCCACTGAATACTCCCGCTGCGGTGCAGACAAGATCAAAATAGTAATTTCACATTTCGAATAGTTTTTGCGACAAAAATAAAATAGTTTTTTACACCTGTATCCAGAATATGTGTTCAAACAAGGATGTAACATAAACAATATTAATATTATTGTTTTTCAAAACACTTGATTATTTCTCTGAAATTGGATTTATTTCGAAATTTACTTATTCAGTTTTACTTCTATTAGAAGTTATCAACATTAAAAGTGTAAATAAACTTTTTAAAATAACTTCTTAAAATAACTTTTTAAAATAACTTCAAGGAAAAGAATATTGGTATGTAACTTATTTGTCATGTAAAAGAATTTCTTTGATAGTTGTACAATCTTTGTTTTTCTGACTTTTTGTGTGAAGTTGTGTAAAGTTGGCAGGAGTTGGGTGCTGTGTGTGTCATGTCATATTGTGACTTGCACACGTTTTTCACTGTTAAAATCATGAGGTCTCGTTATGAAGAGAATTAAATGCTCTGTGTGAAAGATAAAGTGCCTGCAAAAAGTAATTACAACGTAGACATTTTAAAGCAAAATCCGAAGATCCTCCTACAACCATAAATATACCTGTAGTTGTTGAGCTAACAAAGATGTCGAAATACGTCGACTGAACACAATAAGTATCGCAGTGAAAATAACTAAACCAAATTTTATCACATTCTTTATTTTATGAATGATTCAATCTCTGCTCGTATTTGTTCTCCCGCACAGGAATTCGGTGCTCAAATTGTGTTCAGAAGCTTTAGGTACCACTGTGATTAGGATGATGAAAGTATTCAATTGTGTTACTAATAATTTGCCCACTATCGGTCTTTAAATATGTACATGGAGTTCCTCAACAAATTGCATTAAACAGTGTGCATAATCGCAACAGGCACATTTGGCGAAAGTAAATTCAGTTCAGCGACATGTGTGGGAGTATTGTAGCCTAGTGTTTGTCGGGAGTGTTGAAGCGTAGGCTGATACACTGGAGCAGGCAGCTTGTTATGAATAATAGAACGCATTTCAATAACCATCCAAGAAGATGTACATCTTGTAATGAAAAATTCATTTGACACACTATTACACAGTCAATATAAATGGAATGTTTTGACTTTTGGTTTTTTAACCGATAGATTGTCATTTTCCAACGCTTCAATATTGTGATAGACGAATAAAAACAATTAAAATCACATGAACGAAGAGTCCAATCTTTCTTTAATACAATTATTAAAATGTTGTGAGAAAGGATCAGAAATTTGTAAAAAATTGCAGTGAAGTCATTTCAATAAAGACGTGAAAATAAAAATCTTTGAAGCACCTGACGAGATCCGAACCCACAATCTTCTGTGTGTTAGTAACGTACCTTAATTCCCATGGAACAACACCGCTCTGTGTACTGTTATTATTTTTAACCGTCTACAATATTACAAGAAATTAAGAATTTCAAGGCCCACCAGAATGAATGGCTGCAGGATGTCATACCTGGGACCTTAACCTACATCATCGTATGGGTGGTTTCAAAAAGTCTATTCCATCCCTGGTGACCTCTCCTTGTCAGTCTAGAAATAATGGATTATCTGAGGAAAACCCAAGGTAAATTACAAGAAGAAAAATTTTGATTATTCACGAGAGAAAGATTTCTGAAAAATTCTTCAACGGCGCAAAGCAACACGCTAACGCTTAAGATAGAGGACATTGGGGTGTGTCCACCAGACCAGATGAAACGTGAGGCATTCGAATGCTAAATGGACGGGGAAGGAGACAGAGAGAGTGTTCAAGAGAAATACGGCGCCATTAGAGGTGCAATCTGTCCCGTATTTCGCGAGCACAATGTCAGCGCAAAAACACGCCGGTACCGCTTCACGTACTTGGAACTGTCCCCGATTCGTATTCCGCAATTTACAAACAAAATGTCGCAAGTGAAGGCCAGTACACCGAGTAAATAACGAATGTTGCATCATATGGACTGTGTTACATTCGTTTTGTGTGTGATTTAGTGTCCGTAATGTATCCATTTTCAAGTAGACAGTATCGACCAATTATCCAGTGGATGATGTAGCTCTGTTCTTCTGTCGTAGAAGAGTAATAGCGCCTTTCTTTGAAAAACGGTAATTCTTATAACAGCTTCGGTGTTCGCTTTGGTACATTTGTGGCATTGTTACTGAGTGAAGATTTATTTTTCTGGAAAAATAATAATGTCGAATATAATTTGAACACAGGCTGCATCCGCAGCATTAAAATTAGAAATCAAGGCCTTAAAAATAATTATATGTCTTATTCAGGTAACATCGACTTACTTTGTGTTTTGATATTCCAGGCATTACCGATTAACTTGAAATTTTGAAGAGCTTAACTCGTAGCCATTTATTTATACGCAGAGATGCCACAAAAACGTTTTTACAACCGACGGAGCTCAACACTAAAGTTTACTATGATCGTCATTCACTAGTCTAGTCATTTACACATTCCAGTCTCAGTTGCAAACGAGTGTTGCGAATCCGTTCATTCGTTTATCTTTGCAAATAATATTACAATCAACGAAAACCTGCATTTTTAATTAAAAAAGGACTTCTCTCAGTATTAAAACTGTTGTGCCTCCAGCAGTCTCTTATTGGAACAAATCACGCAAATCGTTAAAGTGGCGAACAATTGAAAAATTTGCACCAGGCTGTGGAGTCAAACGAAACTAGTGTTTTGATAAAGAAATTGAACAACATACAAGACGAATTTTTGAATTCAAATTTATCTTCCTGAGGTTGGTGTGGAAACATACCCTAAGCGAATGACCCACTCGAGGTCACAACTCCCGCTTAGGTTATTACCAGAGCGTGAATTTTTATGCAAAAAACCAATGCCAAAATTAGCATGCAAATTGTTGTTGTTATGGTCTTCAGTCCTGAGACTGGTTTGATGCTACTCTATCCTGTGCAAGCTTCTTCATCTCCCAGTACCTACTGCAACTACATCCTTCTGAATCTGCTTAGTGTATTCATCTGTTGGTCTCCCTCTACGATTTTTACCCTCCACGCTGCCCTCCAATACTAAATTGGTGATCCCTTGATGCCTCAGAACGTGTCCTACCAACCGATCCCTTCTTCTTGTCAAGTTGTGCCACAAACTACTCTTCTCCCCAATTCTATTCAATACCTCCTCATTAGTTATGTGATCTACCCATCTAATCTTCAGCATTCTTCTGTAGCACCACATTTCGAAAGCTTCTATTCTCTTCTTGTCCAAACTATTTATCGTCCATGTTTCACTTCCGTACATGGCTACACTCCATACAAATACTTTCAGAAACGACTTCCTGACACTTAAATCTATACTCGATGTTAACAAATTTCTCTTCTTCAGAAACGCTTTCCTTGCCATTGCCAGTCTACATTTTATATCCTCTCTACTTCGACCATCATCAGTTTTTTTCCCCAAATAGCAAAACTCCTTTATTACTCTAAGTGTCTCATTCCCTAATCTAATTCCCTCAGCATCACCCGACTTAATTCGACTACATTCCATTATCCTCGTTCTGATTTGTTGATGTTGATCTTATATCCTTCTTTCAAGATACTGTCCATTCCATTCAACTGCTCTTCCAAGTCCTTTGCTGTCTGACAGAATTACAATGTCATTGGCGAACCTTAAAGTTTTTATTTCTTCTCCATGGATTTTAATACCTACTCCGAATTTTCCTTTTGTTTCCTTCATTGCTTGCTCAATATACAGATTGAATAACATCGGGGAGAGGCTACAACCCTGTCTCACTCCCTTCCCAACCACTGCTTCCCTCTCGTGTCCCTCGACTCTTATAACTGCCATCTGGTTTCTGTACAAATTGTAAATAGCCTTTCGCTCCCTGTATTTTACCCCTGCCACCTTCAGAATTTGAAAGAGAGTATTCCAGTCAACATTGTCAAAAGCTTTCTCTAAGTCTACAAATGCTAGAAACATAGGTTTGCCCTTCCTTAATCTAGCTTCTAAGATAAGTCGTAGGGTCAGTATCGCTTCATGCAAATATGCACTTTAAATTCATGAAATATGCATAATCGATATGAAAAGAAAAAATAGTACGATTAACAAATATTGTAATCAATTCATCACAGTTTAATTATTAATACTCAGTTACTGTAGAAAAGCGGTGCTGTTCTTTAATCTGAATCTTAAAGGGAAATGAGATAAGAAATATTTTATTTTTGAAAACATAACTGGTAATAACAGCAATCCAAATAAAATATTTGAAAATAATTATAACAGTCTAGATCGAAAGAAAAATTTATGGAAAGGTGACTGGTTTCGATAATCACGTGATCATATTCAGACCTGCAGTCATTTTGATGGACAGTGGCCTTACACAGCCACTCATTGTTCGTCAAAGTGGTTGTAGGTCTGAAGACGAGAGTGTGATGATCGAAACCGGCCACTTTTCAATAAATGTGCATTGCTATCTAGACTGTTACAGTTATTTTCAAAGAATATTATCTGTTAGAAACTCACCCTACTGTCCAAGCTGCCGCAATAGAAGAGACATGCCATTGTGAGATTTTATGCAGTGGAACGTCTTCGATTTTTTACAGAACAGGGTTTTGTAGGAAGAGAAAGAGCTCTTTACGTACATCGCAAGATGTCTCCGGTACACGAAAGAAACTCCAAATCTCTTCTTTAGCGAGTGCTTCTTCCACTTCGCAAATTTCGGCCGCCAGGTATTTCATAATATAGGAAACTGTTTACCAGGAACTGCATCTTATGAAAAGCACGTTTTGTGAACCGGTGTGTTTCAAAGGGCAGTGCCAACAATATCTGCTTCAATAGGGACATTAATCGTAGAAATGAATTATTACTAGCCAGCAGTTTCTGGAAGCTTTGAAAAGCGATTGCATATGTACTGCAATTTATTTTCTGTATCACATGAGTTGAAACAGTCTTGAGCTATCTCTTTAGAACTGCGTCTTCGGTATATCTACATCTACAGGGTGTTACAAAAAGGTACGGCCAAACTTTCAGGAAACATTCCTCACACACAAAGAAAGAAAATATGTTATGTGGACATGTGTCCGGAAACGCTTACTTTCCATGTTAGAGCTCATTTTATTACTTCTTTTCAAATCACATTAATCATGGAATGGAAACACACAGCAACAGAACGTACCAGCGTGACTTCAAACACTTTGTTACAGGAAATGTTCAAAATGTCCTCCGTTAGCGAGGATACATGCATCCACCCTCCGTCGCATGGAATCCCTGATGCGCTGATGCAGCCCTGGAGAATGGCGTATTGTATCACAGTCGTCCACAATACGAGCACGAAGAGTCTCTACATTTGGTACTGGGGTTGCATAGACAAGAGCTTTCAAATGCCCCCATAAATGAAATTCAAGAGGGTTGAGGTCAGGAGAGCGTGGAGGCCATGGAATTGGTCCCCCTCTACCAATCCATCGGTCACCGAATCTGTTGTTGAGAAGCGTACGAACACTTCGACTGAAATGTGCAGGAGCTCGATCGTGCATGAACTACATGTTGTGTCGTACTTGTAAAGGCACATGTTCTAACAGCACAGGTAGAGTAGCCCGTATCAAATCATGATAACGTGCTCCATTGAGCGTAGGTGGAAGAAATGGGGCCCAATCAAGACATCACCAACAATGCCTGCCCAAACGTTCACAGAAAATCTGTGTTGATGACGTGATTGCACAATTGCGTGCGGATTCTCGTCAGCCCACACATGTTGATTGTGAAAATTTACAATTTGATCATCAGAATCGAGGAAGTACAGTACATACTGACGAAACTAAAATGAGCTCTAACATGGAAATTAAGCGTTTCCGGACACATGTCCACATAACATCTTTTGTTTATTTGTGTGTGAGGAATGTTTCCTGAAAGTTTGGCCGTACCTTTTTGTAACACCCTGTACATCTACATGGATACTCTGCAATAGTGCTGATCGTGTGTAGAATGTGGACGAGACTGGGCTCTCTGTCGTCCAGAGCAGAATACCACATGTAAAGGGACTGAAAGGTAAACGTCAAGTAGATGCCCTCACATCAGCAGAGCTAGGATCCCTGGTGACTATCATATGCTGTATCAGTGCTGGCGGTACTTAGATACCACCAATGATGATGTCCCCCAGGAAGAACTGGACTGATACTCTACTGAAAGGAGCACCACCTGGAACAATTGGTAAATGCCATCCTTCAGGCTGGATTCAAACTGAGCTCTTCTTCGAGTGGTTTGACCACTTCATTTCTAAGGCACATCCCTCAAAAGAATCACATGTGTTGTTAATTCTTGATGTGCATAACAGTCATGCAAACTTTCAAGTTATAGAACATGCAAGGGATGACCATGTTACAATCGTGAGCATCCCACCTCAGACCTCTCATAAAACTCAGAAACTTGATAAGACCTTTATGGGCACTCTAAAAACCTATTACGCTGAGTATGTTCGCCAATGGTTGCGGCACAGCAGCCGGCCCTTAGGACCATATGACATATCTGAGTTATTTGGGAAAGCCTACCTAAAGTGCCAGACTGGCTCTATTGGTGCAAAAGGATTGGAGACTGGAATTTTCCCATGTGACAGGACTGTTTTTGCAGAAATCAACTTTATAGCTGCCGTGTGGGCTTTAGATGATGCCAGACGTCTGAGAAGAACTTATGAGAATGCAGCATCTCGAGGTGGAAGTAATGACCTCAGACAAGAAGACACTCAGAAAACATTCAGACCTGTGACAACTGACAGCCCAAGTGATGATGGCCAAAGAGGATGCAGAAGGTCAACATCGTTGTCAAATACCTCATCAAACACGTGTGTGTCCCCACAAGATATCTTGCCAATCCCTCCTCTAAACAGGTTGGTCTCCAACAGAGGTCGTAAGCCAGGTTCATCAGCTGTTTTGACACCTTCGCCTTATAAAGCACTCTTTGAAGACTCCATACTCAAGAGTAAACAGAAGCTTCCTTAGGCACCTGCCAAAAGCAAGAAAAAAAAACGTGAAGCTCCTCCTAGAAAACCATGCAGAAAACGGCTTAAGTTATCTGAGGATTCAGATGAAGAGCCCGATGCACCAACTGTCTCTTCAGGCTGGTCAGATTTGGATCTCCCAGTTGGGGAAGAAAAACCTACTGAAGAAGATGCCATTTGTATTTTTTGTGGAGGCGCATTTTCCAAAGACGTTCGAGGAGAATTGTGGATTAAGTGTGTAGTGTGTGTGGAGTGAGGACACTCTTTGTGTGCAGGAAATGAAGGAGATATTTACATATGCAATTTCTGCAAGTGAACTTCGCTTATGAAGCATTTTTCTGTTACAGTTGCGTTTAAAAATATTTTTGTATAATTTAAATTTAATATAAAATAAAATAGTTTCCAACATTTTTAATAGTTTTCGTTTGAAGTAGTCAGTTTTTCATAATTTTAAGGCGTTTCCACATTACCTGCACTTCTTGAAAAATTAATGAGTTATTGTGCAAGCAGAAAATGTTTTTTAATTTTTAACATAATTAGTTTTTGTGTTTCATAATATTACATTCATTGCTAAAATATTATGAATATGCTTTGGCTAATTTTTGAAGGTGAATGAGAAGTAAACATTTCTTTTATGCAACAAAAACAAACTGGGTTTCCACATTTGAACCCCTACCTCTACGGTTATGACAAAAGTATGTTTGTTAGAAGCTGGTTCATGCTTAGGGAATTTGTATTTGTAACATGTAAACGCCGTAGGGAAGTCCCTCCCTAGCGAAAGTGGCATGGCGTGATGTAAAAGGTTGGGTTTGGCGGTCGAAGTGAGCGGCTCATTTGTATGAACGGCACACAGTGTATGGCTAGCCTTAGCACGGTACACCTCGACGGTGCTAAAGAGAGGCACTTGGAGAATGCATTAGAAGGAATTTGCCTCTGATGTGGATTTGGCTATTATTTGGTATTCACCCAATAATGGAATGGCTCTAATTTGTTGAAAATCCGACGCGAAGAAGAGATTTTATAGAGCGTTCGCACATCAAGAGCCGTGAGTACAATTAGCCGCCATTTCGCCTGCCACTAATTTTCCGCTTGATTCATTGACTTCGTATACTCAGTTACGTAATTTATATTGGCATGGACCAGTTTATTTGTATGTTGTTTCAATAACAATCACATTAAACGTCAACTCGTGCTCGAAACCATAACTTCGATCTTGATCACGAACCTGCGCAGGGTCCTCACCTAAGTGCTACTAAAACCGAGTATCCCGATTCAAATGAACAATTCTGGCAGTCATGTGTTTAGAAATGATTTTTTGTCTTAATTAAAAGAAGTAACAAAAGTTAGAGTAAGAGTAAAATTTGGATGCTTTGTTTATGGTCTGTTGTTGTGGTCTTCAGTCCTGAGACTGGTTTGATGCAGCTCTCCATGCTACTCTATCCTGTGCACGCTTCTTCATCTCTCAGTACCTACTGCAACTACATCCTTCTGAATCTGCTTAGTGTATTCATCTCTTGGTCTCCCTCTTCGATTTTTACCCTCCACGCTGCCCTGCAATGCTAAATTTCTGATCCCTTCATGCCTCAGAACATGTCCTACCAACCGGTTCCTTCTTCTTGTCAAGTTGTGCCACAAACTCCTCTTCTCCCCAATTCTATTCAATACCTCTTCATTGGTTATGTGATCTACCCATCTAATCTTCAGCATTCTTCTGTAGCACCACATTTCGAAAGCTTCTATTCTCTTCTTGTTGAAACTATTTATCGTCCATGTTTTACTTCCATACATGGCTACACTCCATACAAATACTTTCAGAAACGACTTCCTGACACTTAAATCTATACTCGATGTTAACAAATTTCTCTTCTTCAGAAACGATTTCCTTGCCATTGCCAGTCTACATTTTGTATCCTCTCTACTTCGACCATCGTCAGTTATTTTGCCCCCCAAATAGCAAACCTCCTTTACTACTTTAAGTGTCTCATTTCCTAATCTAATTCCCTCAGCATCACCCGACTTAATTAGACTACATTCCATTATCCTCGTTTTGCTTTTGTTGATGTTCATCTTATATCCTCCTTTCAAGACACTATCCATTCCGTTCAACTGCTCTTCCAAGTCCTTTGCTGTCTCTGACAGAATTAAAATGTCATCGGCGAATCTCAAAGTTTTTATTTCTTCTCCATGGATTTTAATACCTACTCCGAATTTTCCTTTTGTTTCCTTCACTGCTTGCTCAATATACAGATTGAATAACATCGGGGAGAGCCTACAACCCTGTCTCACTCCATTCCCAACCACTGCTTCCCTTTCATGACCCTCGACTCTTATAACTGCCATCTGGTTTCTGTACAAATTGTAAATAGCCTTTCGCTCCCTGTATTTTACCCCTGCCACCTTTAGAATTTGAAAGAGAGTATTCCAGCCAACATTGTCAAAAGCTTTCTCTAAGTCTACAAATGCTAGAAACGTGGGTTTACCTTTCCTTAATCTTCCTTCTAAGGTAAGTCGTAAAGTCAGTATTGCCTCAAGTGTTCCACCATTTCTACCGAATCCAAACTAATCTTCCCCTAGGTCGACTTCTACCAGTTTTTCCATTCGTTTGTAAAGAATTCGCGTTAGTATTTTGCAGCTGCGACTTATTAACCTGGTAATTTTCACATCTGTCAACACTTGCTTTCTTTGGGATTGGAATTATTATATTCTTCTTGAAGTCTGAGGGTACTTCGCGTGTCTCATACATGTTACTCACCAGATGGTAGAGTTTTGTCAGGACTGGCTCTCCCAAGGCCGTCAGTAGTTCCAATGGAATGTTGTCTACTCCCGCGTCCTTTTTCCGACTCAGGTCTTTCAGTCCTCTGTCAAACTCTTCACGCAGTATCGTATCTCCCATTTCATCTTCATCTACATCCTCTTCCATTTCCATAATATTGTCCTCAAGTACATTGCCCTTGTATAGACCCTCTATATACTCTTTCCACCTTTCTGCTTTCCCTTCTTTGCTTAGAACTGGGTTTCCATCTGAGGTCCTATTTTTTCCAAAGGTCTCTTTTCTGTAGGCAGTGTCTGTCTTACCCCTAGTGAGTTAAGCCTCTACATCCTTACATTTGTCCTCTAGCCATCGCTGCTTCATGTCGATCTTATCTTTGAGACGTTTGTATTCCTTTTTGCCTGCTTCATTTACTGCATTTTTATATTTTCTCCTTTCATCAATTAAATTCAATATTTCTTCTGTTACCCAAGGATTTCTATTAGCCCCCATCTTTTTACCTAGTTGATCCTCTGCTGCCTTCACTACTTCATCCCTCGGAGCTACCCATTCTTCTTCTACTGTACTTCTTTCCCCCATTCCTGTCAATTGTTCCCTTATGCTCTCCCTGAAACTCTGTGCAACCTCTGGTTTAGTCAGTTTATCCAAGCCCCATCTCCTTAAATTCCCACCTTTTTGCAGTTTCTTCACTTTTAATCTACAGTTCATAACCAATAGATTGTGGTCAGTGTCCACATCTGCCCCTGGATATGTCTTACAATTTAGTACCTGGTTCCTAAATCTCTGTCTTACCATTATATAATCTATCTGATACCTTCTAGTATCTCCAGGATTCTTCCAGGTATACAACCTTCTTTTATGATTCTTACACCAAGTGTTAGCTATGATTAAGTTATGTTCTGTGCAAACTTCTACCAGACGGCTTCCCTATCATTTCTTACCCCCAGTCCATGTTCACCTACCATGTTTACTTCTCTCCCTTTTCCTACTCTCGAATTCCGCTCACCCATGACTATTAAATTTTCGTCTCCCTTCACTACTTGGATAATTTCTTTTATCTCATCATACATTTCATCAACTTCTTCGTCACCTGCAGAGCTAGTTGGCATATAAACTTGCACTACTGTAGTAGGCATGGGCTTCGTATCTATCTTGGCCACAATAATGCGTTCACTATTCTGTTTGTAGTAGCTTACTCGCACTCCTATTTTTATTCATTATTAAACCAACTCCTGCATTACCCCTATTTGATTTTGTGTTTATAACCCTGTAGTCACCTGACCAGAAGTCTTGTTCCTCCTGCCACCGACCTTCACTAATTCCCACTATATCTAACTTTAACCTAGCCATTTCCATTTTTAAATTTTCTAACCTACCTGCCCGATTAAGGGATCTGACATTCCACGCTCCGATCCGTAGAACGCCAGTTTTCTTTCTCCTGATAACGACATCCTCTTGAGTAGTCCCCGCCCGGAGATCCGAATGGGGGACTATTTTACCTCCGGAATATTTTACCCAGGAGGACGCCATCATCATTTAACCATACAGTAAAGCTACATGCCCTCGGGAAAAATTACGGCTGTAGTTTCCCTTTGCTTTCAGCCGTTCGCAGTACCATCACAGCAAAGCCGTTTTGGTTAGTGTTACAAGGCCAGATCAGTCAATCATCCAGACTGTTGCCCCTGCAACTACTGAAAAGTCTGCTGTCCCTCTTCAGGAACCACTCGTTTGTCTGGCCTCTCAACGGATACCCCTCCGTTGTGGTTGCACCTACGGTACGGCCATCTGTATCGTTGAGGCACGCAAGCCTCCCCTCCAACGGCAAAATTGTTAAGGTGGGTGTTAAGGTAGGAAATTTAAGTACTTAAATTCAAAGATCAATCAATAGGACAGTGAAATTATTTAAAGGTAAAATCATAAAAGTGAACTTGGATAGGCTTTTACTAAAGTATCCTTAGTTTATTATAAAATATAGTTTTGTATTATTACAGTGCAAGATTGTGTAAACATTACTGCCAAGAATACCTGCTTCACAGGTGATTAAAGTACAAGTACATATAAATCTTTAATGAGCCGATTTGCGGTAGTACTGTTAGAAGTGAAGTTACGCACATTTTCAAAGATAGTGTAGTTTTGGTACCCATCATGAATGGTTCCTTTTGAAGTTAATTAAGCCCAGTGTTGCATTATATTTCCTTGCAAAGTAATTTAAGTGATCATTAGCTTTTTGAGATAGTTTTTACTTTTGCAATAATCAGAGATTGTCTAATGAAATTATACCAATTTATGGGTCCCCATAATATTCTCCTCCTATTAAGAAAGAAATGAACTATTACTGTAACTAAGGAAAATTTCTATATGCAGATGAGCTTAAACAGTGTATTTCACATATTATTAATCTTTATTTGTGTTAGTCAAGCCCACCATGCATAAAATTAGTTCTGTACTTCATGCAGTGATGTTTCAGTATTTTGATGAAGTAATGCTATTGATCGTGGCCGTCATTAGTATGAGTTCGGTGCAATTTTGGTCTCTAAGCCCTATGGGATTTAATATCTGAGGTCATCAGGCCCCTAGAACTTAGAACAACTTAAACGTAACTAACCTAAGGACATCACACACATGCATGCCTGAGGCAGGATTCGAACCTGCGACAGTAGCAGCAGCGCTGTTCCGGACTGAAGCGCCTAGAACCGCTTATCCACAGCGGCCGGCGGGTGGATTTTTGCTCCCCATAATTTACTGGTGTGTGTGTTGTTGGTAACTGCTGCTACACACAGTACAGAGTGCACTGTGTCAGTTTGTATCCTGTTTGCTATTCAACGGGAAATCTAAACAAAAGTAATTTCAATAACTGATATCCAATTTCCTCAAATATATATTTCCAAATTATGTGCCTAATTAAGTTGGCGACCGTTCATTTTTTTCCATTCACTTATAATTTTAGCACTTCTGTTAACTCCCAAAGTTAAGGCACGTTTGGTTTTACTGTTAATTTCACAAAATTCTAAATTATAGTGTGATACCCTTTTCCGTTAGGCACACGCACGGTTGAACTTTGAAATCCTCTCAGAGGGTAACATTAGCGTGTTTCACGGCACGTTATAAACTGATTTACTTCTTGGTATAATTCACCACGTACGTCACTCCCATCATTATTACAGAGCTTTTCACATTATTGTCACTGCCTACACTCCTACTTATGACCATCGCTTTGAGGGTTGATGGGGCAGCTATTAGTTTTCCTGTACAGAGACGCTAGGAAAGTCAAAAACTTCTTCACCCTCATTCTGGAGCACGACTGTTCCATTTATGATGTTGTGGCTGCTGCATCCTGTGATCTTGTCCTTCGCTTGAATTTTGATAAGCAGAATAGTATCTCTTACCTCACCATTTTACCACTTTCGTTTGTCTGGGCAGAGCGATCTAGATGAACTGTGGATGAGTGGCTGATATCACAAGTTTGCTTCACCGTCAACACGAGATTCATGGTTGTCATTACCATTACTAATAGCTGATCCATCATTTTTGTTACTTTAATGACTGTCTTTTGAAAGCGCTGACGCACATTACTGTCTTCGCCTCACCTTGTATGACGTGATGGAATCCAACACGGATATAAATTCCTGATTTGTGAGACACTGAACAGTTTTTCCCTCGGTTCAATAGCCAACACCAGCTTAAGTATTCGCAAAAGTCTCTGTCTGAGATTGGTTCATTCCAGTATTTGTTTTTATTAACATGCTGTTGAAGTATTTACTGAGATCGCCTTGCTTAGTCTGTAGGGCTGTGAATTTAATACCTCCTTGCAAAGTCTCCCCTGAATATACTTGGACTAGTATCTTTTTAGTAGTGCCTTCGGCTCTGTCTTCATTTTTGTGGATAACAATGAGCAGCCGCATCAAAACAGCTCACGTAGAGGAGTTTCCGGAACAAGAGGATATTGGGTGAATGGACTGTCTTGCCCATTGATCTATCTTAAATCCTAATGGGTGTGTGGGATGCGTTGTGGGGACATATCCACATGCACCAACGATCTTATACCAGTTGTCTGCCATGCTAGTGGAGAAATGGAATGCTCCTTACCAACTTTGTGGCCAGCATTGGAGCAGGTCACAGACCATGCATTGCTGTCTGTGATGATCACAGATGTTAAAAACCATTTCCCGCCTTTTGTAGAATCTATGGGGCCATCATGAGTTGTGGTGACTTCAGTGTAATAATTGTCTTTGAATAAAAGTGTTTATGTATTCCATTTAGTTACCTTCTGTACTATACAGAGGCAGTTCCTTTTATTTAGGGTCCAATCTTCGTTGAGCTATGTTACATGGCATAGACACATGATGGGAAAGTTATTACGTTCCTTACGTTTTGCACACCATCGCAGTGGTGTATATTTATGGCGTGATCTGAAATTTAGATGCTATAAGGTAACATGAAAGATTTTTTTCATTTAAGGTAACGCAGTGACTGAAGTTATGAAGTATGAAATTGCACATACCTATGTACACTAATCAAGTACTTTTCGTGGACACTGTGATAATTTTAGTGGTCAGTAAACATTTTTCTAGAACATTAGAACAGAGAAGAGTTACTAATATATCTACATATCTACGTGTGTTCCTGTGTGTTGTAGCTCTAAGAATTTAACTGCTTTTAAAGCATGATTTGCGACAGATGATAAGTAGTCAGTTTTTTTTTTTTGGTCAACAACTGAAAAATTTTAGCATGTAGGTTCCATCTTATGTTGTTCATATAAATAAGAAAGTAAAAAGAAAAAAAGTAATGCTAAACGAAAATGTAAACTATCAGAGACCTATTTGAAAAATAGCGATATGCTCAGCTTTGAACGTTGTCATGCATGCAGATTACCTTGTGCTTAGGTTGCGTTTAATTAGTTTCCTTCCCCTGTGATATCGATCATTTAATTGATCAGAGATTTATGAGAAGGTGGCATAATTGCTGAGCCTCGGTGCGCGTTTTCGCATGACAGTCTGCCAATAAGTACAGGTTTTATGGCTTTCGTACCACGTTTTCCTGTTACGGTCATTAACATCGCTGAAGAGCGGTATTTTAATTCCAGCTCGCCCTGGAGTTTCCTACAATGAAGCTCCTTCCGCGTTGCTTTGATGCGACATTCAGTTCTGCATTGGCTTCTGCAGCTTTCGTACTCTTATTTTTCGTCACAGTGTTCTTCAATGATCGTCTGTCACGATCTCTCTACACATACTTACATCAGCGTCGGGTCTTAGCTTGCTCTGCTTTTCCTTTATGGCGATAAATATTTGATATGATGGCTATTGAAATACTAAACACCTCGGCTACGTTGGTGACGGAAGCATCCGCCATATGACCACCAGAAATAAGCCCAATTTCGAAACCACGTAGCTCCCATGTATTGCAGTCATGTATACACAGAACATTGGTCTGACCACGAATGACACTTGAAACATATTGAGGACATCGCACAAGTGCCGTCAAAAACAAGCTGCAGACTTGTCTAGCATCTGCATTTATTTTGAAGCATGCATTTTTGGAATGTTTTCATATTTTTTTCCAACCCCTGCAAATCGTCTGCATAAATGTTTTTAAATATGATATAGTTGAACGTTCTCAATAACTTTGTCTGGAAGTTGAGATTAGTTTCATTTATTCTCGTTCTTTTTGTAACTGCAGTTTGTTCTGCAAAGTTGCAGACCTTTTCAATGTAACGGGTAGGTGTACGAATTTGCAAGTGCTGAAAAAATAGAAACGGCTATAATAAAACGCATTACTTTAAACACATTATGGAGATTAAAATAATACATATAGGGCATCTCAAAATTCCTATTACAGGCTCGTATTGTTATAGAGGGGGATAAGTAGATAAAGCTTTCACAAGGAGACTAATTTCTGAAATGCTCCGATTGGATAGAAAACAATTCTGAAAATCAGATTACTTTCAAATCTCCCGCTTCACGATGCGCACGCAAACCGAGAAGAGAGCGCCGTCGTCAGTTCCTGTGGCGCGAGTAATTATAAAATCAGATACAATTCTTCGTCCGTTTACAACAGCGGCTGCAATGAATTGGTACGTTCAAAACTAGGGGGGGGTTGACCTTTGTGCTCCACGGTTGCACCGCGCTCTTGATTTTGAAGAAAACGTCCTTTTTTTAATTTATCTGTTTTCGGTATGTGGTCATACAGTCAAATGAACAGGGCAAAGACGATACAACAGCGTGCTGCAACAACTCACAATCTGCATTAGGGTCTAGCTGTATCACTGGTGCTAAGTTATAAAGGCTTAGGCTTGTCATGTGACACCATGCAGGTGATTCTCATGTCAGTTGTGACGGTACTTAGATACGACGAACACAACACACGGTTCCCAAGAGGAGATAATCTCCGACCCAGACGGGAATCGAACCCCGACCCCTTCGGTTAGCAATCTGTGTCGCTGACACCGCAGCCAGCGAGGCAGACGGGGACGCGTTTAGTCACATAGGAAAGCATCGAGACCCACGAGAAATACCGGCCGCTTCGCTTACGTCACAGCACGAGACACTGCAGGTCTTATGAGTGCCAGCACCCGTCTCCAGTGGGGAGTGGGTAACTTACTTCAGATAAGTTTCATAAATCGTGACTGCGCGTTTAAGTGTATGGAAGCCCTTGAAAGCACATGACAGAGTTAAAACCTTCAGTGGGTAACTTTTTATTGACATACTGACATGGGCCTTCCACTCAGCGCCCCCCAAGTATGGTGGACAAGGCCACTAGCGAGACGTTACAAGTTCGTTTTAGCGTATTTCCCGTTTGTCTGGGGAGAGAACCACATGACGATCACCCAAAACATTGCTCATGCCATGCTCTCTTGTAGAGCACACAGGACAAAGCTCGCTGTTTCTGCTGTAATCGTGCCGTGAAGCAGGAGATTTGGAAGTGAACTGATCTCAAGCTAATGCTACATCCAATCTGTACATTTTCTGACATGTATTCCTTATCAACACTTTATACACAAAGTCCTCTCTACAACCACTACGTGTGTGTAATAGGAATGGTGAGACATTACACAACACAACATACTCATTGGCGTACATTAAATACCTTGAATGTAATCGCAGTTGCCAATATGCACGACCATCAGGTGTGGAATGGAATGACCACAGTGAAAATTTGTGCCGCACCGGAACTCGAGCCCGGATTTCCCACTTATTGGGAGCAGTCGCCTTACAATTTGGCTAACCGTGCGCGACTCACTGCCACACCCGTACTTCCATACGTCATCGTCGAGTATTTCATAACGGCTGTAGTCGCCGCAGTGCCTGTTCCTTTGCACATGAATGTATGTCCAAAAGAATTTTGCATCGTATCCCCAATAACACAGGCGCTGCAATATCGTACTCATAGACGTATCAGAAGGCAATGGAATTTTATTATCGCCATGCTACGACAGCAATTAAGATGATTTTAGTGATATTACCCATTATCACTTAACCACTGGGTGTGTGAACTCACTTCCGCTGTCCAACGAATTGTAAGTAAGGCGTAATTTTGGGCTGGGCTATAGGTCCAGTTGTCCGTCATTTGCATCGCACGAGTGTTTCAGTTTCATGAATGTAGACAAGAGCGGATGTAAAAAACCATTATACGAAGTGAAAGAATAGAAGAGGATAAAGTGAAACGTCCCATAGCAAGAACATTAGTGTCGAAGGAGTATATCGCGTGGAAAAGAACTGTGGAGAAACCGGTGTTGGGATGGTGAAGTACTGTACGAGATTCAGCCTGATGTGTTTCACAGGAACACATTTATCAGGGCGGCGCTGGTTGGAGGTATGGCGGGCACTGCTGCACCCAAATACAAATCTGTGGCATCACCAGGATCGTTGGAAAGTTGGAGAAAATATTTGTGTCGCCATTCGCCCCGGCTGCAGCCAAATGTTCGCCTCGGTAGCTGCGCGATCAGCGCGGCGGATAGCTGATTGAAGGGCACCGAGTTCAAGTCCCGACCATGTCAGAGATTCTCTCCGCTGGGGGACTGCGTCGTGTGTCTCTCACATTGGTTGGTTGGTTGGTTGTTTTGGGGAAGGAGGCCAGACAGCGTGGTCATCGGTCTCATCGGATTAGGGGAGGATGGGGAAGGAAGTCGGCCGTGCCCTTTCAGAGGAACCATCCCAGCATTTGCCTGGAGTGATTTAGGGAAATCACGGAAAACCTAAATCAGGATGGCCGGACGCGGGATTGAACCGTCATCCTCCCGAATGCGAGTCCAGTGTCTAACCACTGCGCCACCTCGCTCGGTGTCACTCACATGCTTATCGTCATAACTGCCATTAAAATGATTAAGATAGCATTATGGAGGCGTCCCATAAGCCAATAAAAAAAGAAACTGCAGCCGAAGATAGGGGAGAGGAGAAACGGCCGCCCGGGGTTACCCGAGCGGTCTCAGGCGCTTCAGTCATGGACTGTGCGGCTGGTCCCGGCGGAGGTTCGAGTCCTCCCTCGGGCATGGGTGTGTGTGTTTGTCCTTAGCATAATTTAGGTTAAGTAGTGTAAAAGCTTAGGGACTGATGACCTTTGCAGTTAAGTCCCGTAAGATTTCAAACACATTTGAACATGTTTTGGAGAGGGCAAACCGTAACACTTCCTTATACAGGAGTGAAACGGTAAAAAGCACCGGCGATAGCAAGGGTGCGCCATGCATACTGTACTCGTACTTTTAAATGAAGGTCATGAGGTAGGCGCAGCAGAAGGCGGAGTGCAGAGAACGAGAAAGAAATGCGAGGACCACCGCCAGCCAAGAAATACTGCCCAATTAGCAGAGGCAAAAACAGTCGCAGTACTTTGCTCGTGTTACCTGCTGCATAATAATATTCTCATTACACTGATCTCCAAAGCGAGAAATACGTGATGCCTACAATCCGGTTCTGTGATATATTCAAGTCTGCATCCTCGGCACGAAGTATTTAATGGTAAGAAGTTGCAAAAAGAAGAACAACTTATAATGCTCCGAAATCCCCGTAGCAAAAAGATCGATCAGGATATGTACTTCGTATCTGTAATACTGTCGTAAAAGAGAGAATCTCTGCAATGCTTCTGCGATAGAGTTGACAAGACAAGAAATTGTATCACAGACATTTGTATGTTAATATATCATAGTTGTGAAAAGAACATTAACACGTTGACACACGATAAATGCACAAACAAAATGTCCACTTACGATCCCTTCGACTAGCGTTTTGAGAGTCTCTCTCCAATACTTGTCCGTTGGAGTTCATCCTTTATGGCGACTTTAACATCGACGATCCAGCAGACTATACACGTAAACTGCCTTTCCCCTTTTCGGGTTGCAGTAAAGGAGCCTACTGGAAACTGGTTACATGTTTTACAACTTTTGTTACTGGAACTTGTCAGTAGCATCAGCTTCTCATATATTTATTGTTCCCTTGCAAGCACAAATTATAATTAGCGATGTTGGTTGCTGAAGTTTTTAATTCCATATTTCATGTTATTCTAGATCGCTCCCTCACTTGAACGATGTCAAGCCTATATGATATTTTGCCTAGCACACTATTGGGGAGTTCCATGCTTTTTTGAAAATTAATAAGGGGGTAAGCAAATACCAGCTACATATCCACTTCAATGAGAAATGCATGAAGTATAATATAATTGGATTAATAATAAGAATTCTTTGAAACTTGCTAAAACAATGAAATCCAAATCAGAACTCATATCGATCAAATTACTAATTATAGAATTTTGTGATATCATCCAATCTTTATCTAATGAACTGAAAATATTGAAGCCTCTGTAAAGAGTTAACTGACAAATGAACTATTTTAGAGATGATGAATTTTACGTATAAGTCTGTCAGCAAAATTTCAGAGCAAATTCAGTTTAGACATTGTAAAAAATTTAATGCATACTGGAAGAGCTTTCAAAGCCACTTGCTATAGATCTGACGAATACAGTGTCTTTCTCAAAAGAATTGAAGGAGGAAAGATATTGTTTTCACTGATTTAGAACAAGAATTACTGCACAAAGACTAACAATACAACATCCATGATATATGTATGCAATGTGATATTAAACAACTAATATCAGTTACAAAAATTGCAACAGACATGGCAGGGATGAATAAGAGTCACAGTATTGCTACTGCTGTTAGTACTGCTAAAATTTTAAAAAGTGAGCTAGATGTGCTATTGTATAGGAGCAACAAAGCTGATGCTTTAAATCTATTAATGTAAAATTGCATGATAATAAACTATAATTGCAACACAAGCAGACAAGACTAATGTTATTGTTATTATTCATGATCAGGATTACAAAACTAAAACTGAAGGTCTTTTTTAATGAGAATAATATTGTTCAAGTTATTAAACATCCTGCTAAGTAACTCTACCTTGCTATTAGAATTAAAATTAATATATGTAGTTCACATTAAATGGTAAAGCAAAATAAATACGAATATACCCAGTCTACACTCACAAATCAAAACATAGTAGCCAAATAAAACAATAAGCCTTATAGTCGATAGTAGAGCATTACCAAATTATGAATTAAATAATATATTAAATAAGAAATTAAAAGAGGAATTAGTTTTTGAAAACCCCATGAATATAAAAAATAGCCAGGAACTTTCCTGAAAGTACTTAATATACCAAATGGTTCAGTGTTAACTTCTTTCAATGTAACTATCCTCTATACAAACAAGGCAGTTGGTGAAACTCTTGAATCCATCACGAATAATTTGGTAATTCACTAAAAACTATGTCAGAGAGAAATTGTAGAATTAATTAAGCTTCTAAAATTGTCACTTTCCTACAATTATTTTCAGTTTAGTAATAGATTTTATCACCAAAGTTAAGGGTTATGTGTGGGTACTGCTTGTCTGTGACCATGGCTGTTAACTTAATCAACAACCAAGAACATGTTTTTCTTATTTGAATAATGACCTCAGAGAAAAAACTATGCATGTAGATGATATCATCATCTTGATAAAGAGCAACAAAAGTGATATTCAGAATTATATAACAACTCTGAATAAAATTCATAATAAGATACAATTTACTTTAGATAAAAAGAAAGACAATGCCATTAATTACTTGGATATAACCATTAAGAAGCAAAATGGTAAGCTGGGCGTTAGCATTTTTGGGAAACTCACAAATACCAATATGATTATTAATTTCATCGAGGACTACGAGTACATATCTTAATATGGTGTTGTAGTTAAAATTAAGATTACCATTATGTGTTAAAAATATAGAACAGGAATTCACAACCTTACAACATATTCTGTTGTAAATAGCTACTCCTGGGTTGTAGCTGAATATCTTTAGGTGAAACTGAAGAGAAAGCTCAATAAAAATAACAAGAAAAATAATACTTCAAGTCAACAAAAAAGCTAAAACAAAATTTAAAATACATTTTCATGTCTTACAGAGGGCAGGTGGCTGACAATACTGAATGGCGTTTTTCTGAAATCAGATGCAGTCCTTGCTTTTAGCCCCCCTACTACGCTAAATACTACTCTAAGGTCCAATATTGAGGAGTATGATGAGAAATATGGTAAAACAGACATTTACAAATTAAATTGTGGCGAGTGCAGTGGTTTCTATGTCAGACAGATGGGGAGGTCGTTTTTTGCCACATTTAAGGAGCACACAAGAACACATAATAAAACCACTTATGGCAATCACTTGCAGTACAAGAAACAGTGGTACCGATATTTGCTGTAACATAAAAGTATTATTTAATGTTCCTAAAGGTCTCATGAGCCACTTGTATGAATATCGAGAGCTCAGATGGAAACCCAGTTCTAAGCAAAGAGGGGAAAGCAGAAAGGTGGAAGGAGTATATAGAGGGTCTATACAAGGGCGATGTACTTGAGGACAATATTATGGAACTGGAAGAGGATGTAGATGAAGATGAAATGGGAGATATGATACTATGTGAAGAGTTTGACAGAGCACTGAAAGACCTGAGTCGAAACAAGGCCCCGGCAGTAGACAACATTCCATTAGAAATGCATCATATTTGATGTAGATCTTGTCTTGCCGATATAGCACTTTCTTCATGTTCCTGGAATGACGTGTCACGAGTTGACACGATATATTGCATTTATGATGGAGAGGTATTTAATGTAGGGTGTGGTGTATATATAAATTTTGTGAAAATATGTATCCCAACTTATTATATATAACCTAATTATGCTTGTAATTTGCGATCTACAAGCTTCACAGGTTCTAATAGATTTGGCGAAACCTATGATGAAAATAAATTATAATTAGCGGTCTTGCTTTTACTTTTGTATTTCTTAATTTATCACGTCAATTATTGTGAGATTCAGGGTTCAACATTTATTATAGTGAATTACCATGGCTCGCTCGTTAACTGCCTTTGCACATATTAATTCCGGTGTATGTCTAACTTCTCCTTGGTACCATGGATAACACAGTTATTTCTGCGACATCATTTAAAGTCAGTTCTTTAACAGTCTTTGGCAGTAACGTCTCTTTTATACTGTGTTTCCAAGTACCTTGCGGTCCCATCACTTGTGTATTACTTGCAACTGAGACAGGTTAATACTTCATCTGTGAATGAAGACGTTCGTTGTGTTTAGTTTTTCCCATGTGCGTAAATTTTTCTAAAACAAATATTAGGTTAGGTTAGGTTAGTGGTGTTTAACGTCCCGTCGACAACGAGGTCATTAGAGACGGAGCGCAAGCTCGGGTTAGGGAAGGATGGGGAAGGATATCGGCCGTGCCCATTCAAAGGAACAACCCCGGCATTTGCCTGAAACGTTTTAGGGAAATCACGGAAAACCTAAATCAGGATGGCTGGAGACGGGATTGAACCGTCGTCCTCCCAAATGCGAGTCCAGTGTGCTAACCACTGCGCCACCTCGCTCGGTGACAAATATTATTTCGATAGTTAGTTAATCCCATGCCACTTGAATAAAGATCAACCAAGGACATCAGCCATGCTTATAGAAGATGGTCTTATGACAATTCCGCAGTGGAAATCTTTTTTAAATAACAAATAGCTTATAAACAGTCTACAGGTCATAGTATATATTTCTTCACTATCGTATTAATCATTGATGCTCAGGCAAGTGGCGACCCTTGTCATTAGTAGAACCAGTCAGCACCATACATAGTCCCCCTATAGTAACAGACCACCTTGAATATTACTGTACACAGAATTGGTAGTGAAATAGACGTTCTGTAGACTATTATGTCTGTTGGCATTTATTATTCAACAGTTCTTCGGATGTTTCGATAAGGACGCCGGAGCCTTCTTCAAGGGTTGGTTTGCACGCACTGCACCACACAGCACTGCAGCTGAAACACAGCTGCAAAAAGATTTTAGCATCGCTGTTGAAACGTTAGGAGAAGACAAAGACTTAATGATGCTATTCGAGTGCCTTAGAAGAATCTGCTCTTGAAGTCCAGTTAACTCGGACTTGTTATCGATTGAATTCATAACAAGGACGACAGTTAAGAAAACTAAATGCACAAGTCAGGTAGCAGCAACCGGCCGAGGGAAAAGCAGCAACAGGAAGTAATCAGTTTTGTGACTTTCACAAGTTCCTAACCAGGAGCGAATCGTATAATTTCATCTGTGGGCTTTGTTTGCTTTGGAAAGTAACCCGATTTTGTGACATATTACAAGTTCATAATCAGGGGCGAATTATTTAGTCTAACGTGAGTGCTACGGTAGTTCTGTTTTTGCATCTCTGCGTATTAATCTACTTTATTAGACACAGTTCTTGCGTTTCTGCCAGGGTCTACAATACAATTTGCAGCATGTGTCAATAGTCTGTTTGTGGGAGTAGTGTAGTTTTCGCCGATCTTTAGCATAGACAGGAACTGTGGCTGTTGTGTGTGGATGCATGCCGAGTTGGTGACACTTCGCTCTCAGCTCCAGGCGGTGATGGCTTTGGTTACACAGCCTGAAGCTGCAGTGGATGTTCATCACTGTTCTTGGCCGGTTGTGGCGATGCAACTGACATCCAGCATGTCGGACTCCTCCGATCGGTCTTGACCGGTAGCCAGGCCAGTTACTGCTCGCACTGAGGTTGATCCTCACCCTTGGTCGAGCAGGAGGTCGCCTCGGGACATGGCAGGTGGTGAAAGAATTTCCAGGGGGCCACACATAAGGCCTTCCTGGTCAGTCTGACTACCAGGTTCCAGGTGGTGTCTTCGGCTGACACTGTTGCTCAGCCAGATGCAGTCGCCTGTCCTGTTTCAGAGGAAACATTGCAGCCTGCAAAATCCAGGCAATCACAGAGGGTGGGATTACTGGTAGTTGGGAGCTCCATTGTTAGGCGCATTGTGGGACCCCTTAGGGACATGGCTGCCAAGCCAGTGTGCACTCCGTATGCATGCTGGATGGAGTCATTCCAGATGTGGAGAAGCACACGGTGCAGCCAGCTGCAGATGGTGGCTCATGTCGGTACCAATGATGTGTGCTGCTTTCTGTCAGAAGAGATTCTCTCTGGTTTAGAACAGCTAACAGCAGTGGTAAAGGACACCAGTCTTGCTTGCGAGTTGAAAGAAGAGCTCACCAGTTGCAGTATATTCGACAGGACCGATTGCGGGCCTCAGGTACAGAGCCGAGTGGAGGGTCTGAATCAGAGGCTCAGACGGTTCTACGACCGTGTAGGCTGCAGATTCCTCGACTTGAGCCATAGGGTGGTTGGGTTTCGGGTTCCGCTGAATACGTCAGGAGTCCACTATGCGCGGGATGCGGCTACACGGGTAGCAGGGCCTGTATGGCGTGGACTGAGCGGTTTTTAGGTTAGAAGGCCCAGGGAAAACGCAAAAAGGGCTTCAGTCTCAAAGGGTTGCGGCCAATCAAAGGAAGAACATAGATACAGTGAGCCCGGCTATAACAGTTGTAAACTGTCGTAGCTGTGTTGGGAAAGTACCAGAACCCGAAGCGCTAATGAAAGAACTGATGCTGAAATCGTTATAGGAACTGAAAGCTGGCTAAAGCCGGAAATAACTAAGCCGAAATTTTGCGAAGGACCAAACGGTGTTCCGAAAGGATAGACTAAACACAGTTGGCGGTGGCGTGTTTGTTGCTGTTAGAAGTAGTTCATCTTGTCGCGAAATGGAAGTAGATAGTTCCTGTTAGTACGAACAGAGGTCATTGTTTGCAACCGAAATAAAATAATAATTGGATCTTTTTACTCACCTTCCAATTCAGATGGTACAATTGCTGAAAGGTTCAAAGAAAACTCGAGTTTAATTTCAAACATGTACCCGATTTATACAATTACAGTTGGTGGTGACTTTAATTTACCTCGATATGTTGGCGAAAATACGTGTTCGTATCCGGAGGTACGCATAAAACATCATCGAAATTGTGCTGAATGCATTCTCTGAAAATTATTTCGAGCAGGTAGTTTATGAGGCTACTCTAATAGTAAACGGTTGCGAAAAAAAACTTGACCTCTTATCAACAAATAACCCTGAGCAATAACAAGCATAAAACGGATACAGGGATTAGTGAACACAGGATTTTAGATTCGAGATTGAATATTGTAACACCCAAATCATCCAAAAATAAACGAAACATTTACCTATTCAAAAATAGCAGATAAAAATTCACGGGACGCCTTCCTGAGAGACAATCTCAACTCTTTCCAAATTAACAGTGTAAGTGTAGACCAGGTGTGATTTGAATTCAAAGAAATACTATCGGCAGCAATTGAGAGATTTATACCAAATAAATTAACAAATGACGGAGCTGATCCTCCTTGGTACACCAAACGGGTCACAGCACTGTTGCAGAAGCATGCCAAATTTAAACGGACGCAAAATCTCCAAGATTGGCAATCTTTTACACAAGCTCTAAATTTGCCGCGGACTTCAATGTTATTTGCTTATAATAGTTTCCACAACGAAACTTTGTTTCGAAACCTGGCAAAAAATCCAAAGTGATTCTGGTCGTATGTCAAGTATGCTAGCGGCAAAACACAATGCCTCTCGGCGCCATAGTAATGCAAATACTATAGACGACAATGCTGCCAAAGCAGAGCTACTAAACACAGCCTTCCGACATTCCTTCACCAAACAGCTGCCAACATGAATAATATAGAAGTAGATATCTTCAGAGTAGTGAAACAACTTAAATTACATAACAAAAGCAAATCTTCCGGTCCAGACAGTATATCAGTTAGGTTCCTTTCAGAGAATGTTATACAATAGCTCCACACTTGAAAATCATATACAATCGTTTGCTCGACGGAAGATCCGTACCGAATGACCGGAAATTTGCACATGTCACACCAATATTCAAGAAAGGTAGTTGGAGTAATCCACTAAATTACAAGCCGATATCACTGAAGTCGATATGCAGCAGGATTTCGGAACGTATATTGCGTTCGAACATGGTGAATTACCTCGAAGAGAACGGTCTATTGACACACAGTCAATACGGATTTAGAAAACATCGTTCTTGCGAAACGCAACTATCTCTTTACTCACACGATGTGTTGAGGCTATTGACAAGGAATTTCAAATTGATTCTATCTTTTTAGATTTCTAGAAGGCTTTTGGCACTGTAGCACACAAACGGCTTGTAGCGAAATAACGTGCTTATGGAATATCGTCTCAGTTATGTGACTGGATTCGTGATTTCCTACCAGAGAGGTCACAGTTCGTAGAAACTGGCGTAAAGTCATTGAGTAAAAGCCAGAGCGTTCCGCAAGGTATTGTTAATAGGCCCTTTGCTGTTCCTTGTCTATATAAACGATTTGGGAGACAATCTGAGCAGCCGTCTCAGGTCATTTGCTTATGATGCTGTCGTTTATCGATTAGTAAGGTCATCACAAGATCAAAACAAATTGCAAAATGATTTACAAAAGATGTCTGTGTGGTGCAAAAATTGGTAGTCGGCCCTAAATAACGAAAAGTGTCAGGTCATCCACATGAGTGCTAAACGGAATCCGTTAAACTTCGGTTACACAATAAATCATTCAAATCTAAAGGTCGTAAATTCAACTAAATACCCGGGAATTATTGTTACGATCAACTTAAATTGGAAAAATCACGTAGAAAATGTTATGAGGAAGGCAGTCAGAGACTGCTTTTTACTGGCAGGACACATAGAAAATGTAACAGATCTACTAAAGAGATTGCCTACACTATGCCTGTCAGTCCTCTTTTAGAATGCTGATGCGCGGTGTTGGATCCTTACCAGATAGGATTGACAGAGTACATCGAGAAATTTCAAAGAAAGGCAGCACGTCTTGTGTTATCGCGAAGTAGGGGAGAGTGTGTCAGTGAAATGATACAGGGTTTCTGGTGGACATCATTAAAGCAAAGGCATTATTCGTTGCGGTGGAAACTTCTCACGAAATTTCCATCACCAACATTCTCTTCCGAATGCGAAAATATTTTGTTGCGCCGACCAACATAGGGAAAAACGATCATAATAATAAAGTAAAGGAAATCAGAGCTCGCACGGAAAGAAATAACTTGTTTTTCTGCATGCTCTACGAGATTGGAATAATAGAGAATTATTGCGAAGGTTTTTTTATTTATTTTTATTTATTTATTTATTGTTCCGTGGGACCAAATTAAGGAGAAGTCTCCATGATCATGGATCGAGTCAATACATGAAATTATAACACGATATTAGAAACAGATAAAATGAAATATAAAAAAACATATTCAGGTGACAAGTCGTAAGTTTAAATAAAGAAAATCAACAACGTAACACTGGAATTTGCTTAATTTTTTAGATCTTCCAGGAGCTCCTCGACAGAATAGAAGGAGTGAGCCACGTGGAAACTCTTCAGTTTAGACTTAAAAGAGTTTGGGCTACTGCTAAGATTTTTGAGTTCTTGTGGTAGCTTATTGAAAATGGATGCAGCAGAATACTACACTCCTTTCTGCAAAAGAGTCAAGGAAGTGCATTCCACATGCAGATTGGATTTCTGCCTAGTATTAACTGAGTGAAAGCTGCTAACTCTTGGGAATAGGCTAATATTGCTAACAACAAACGACATTAAAGAAAATATATACTGTGAGGGCAATGTCAGAATTCCCAGAGTACTGAATAGGGGTCGACAAGAGGTTCTCGAACTTACACCACATATAGCTCGAACAGCCCGTTTTTGAGCCAAAAATACCCTTTTTGAATCAGAAGAATTACCCCAAAAAATAATACCATACGACATAAGCGTATGAAAATATGCGAAGTAGACTACTTTTCGTGTTGAAGTGTCACTTATTTCAGATACTGTACTAATGGTAAATAAAGCAGCATTTAGTTTCTGAACAAGATCCTGGACATGGGATTTCCACAACAGCTTACTATCTATCCGAACGCCTAGGAACTTGAACTGTTCCGTCTCGCTTATAATATGCCCATTCTGTCTGATCAAAATATCGGTTCTTGTTGAATTGTGAGTTAGAAATCGTAAAAACTGAGTCTTACTGTGATTTAGCATCAAATTATTTTCCACAAGCCACAAACTTATTTCATGAACTACATTATTTGATACTGTTTCAATATTACACACAAGATCCTTCACTATCAAGCTGGTGTCATCAGCAAACAGAAATATTTTTGAATCACCTGTAATACTGGAAGGCATATCATTTATATAAATAAGAAACAGCAGTGGCCCCAGCACCGACCCTTGGGGAACGCCCCACTTAACAGTGCTCCATTGGGACTGATCATCACTACCACTCTCAATATTGCGGAGAATTACCTCTTGCTTTCTGTTCTTAAAGTAAGAGGCGAACCAATTGTAAGCTACTCCCCTTACTCCATAATGGTCCAACTTCTGCAGTAATATTTTGTGGTCAACACGGTCAAAAGCCTTCGTTAAATCAAAGAAAACACCTAGCGTTTGCAACCTTTTATTTAATCCGTCCAAAACTTCACAGAGAAAAGAGAATATAGCATTTTCAGTTGTTAAACCATTTCTAAAACCAAACTGAACATTTGACAGCAAATTATGTGAATTTAAATGCTCCAGTAACCTTGTATATACAACCTTCTCGATAACTTTAGCAAACACCGATGGCATAGAAATAGGTCTAAAATTGTCAACATTATCAATGTCTCCCCTTTTATAAAGTGGCTTCACTACCGAGTACTTTAATCGGTCAGGAAACCGACCACTCCTAAAGGAAAAGTTACAGATATGGCTAAGTACTGGGCTAACATACATAGAACAATACTTCAGTATTCTGCTAGATACCCCGTCATATCCATGAGAGTTCTTGGTCTTTAGTGGTTTAATTATTAACTCAATCTCCCTCTTGTCAGTATCATGGAGGAGCATTTCAGGTAACAGTCTCGGAACACTTTTTTCTAAGAGCGCTATATGATTCCCTGTTGGGACTCGGTTTCTATTTAGTTCAGCTGCTATATTCAGAAATTGATTATTAAATACTGTACATATATGAGACTGATCAGTAGCACGGACATTCCCACTATGCACTGATTCTATATCCTCGACCTGTCTCTGCAGACCAGCCACTTCTTTTACGACTGACCATATTGTTTTAATTTTATCTAGAGTTAGCTATTCTATCTGCATACCACATACTTTTTGCCTTCTTAATAACATTTTTAAGCACCTTACAATACTGTTTGTAATGGGCTGCTGCATTTAGATTTTGACTGTTTCTAACGTTTTGATATAATTGCCACTTTGTCCTACAAGATATTCTTATCCCTCTAGTCAGCCACCCAGGCTGCCTGTTTCCTCTGCCAGGCACTTAAATGTGATTTGTGGAGTGTCCATGTAGATGTAGATATACATGTAGATGCAGACGAATAAAATAGGACTCTTTGAAAGGTATTAATTCCATACGTATTGGATGAGAGGAACCTCAAATATCAGTAAGAACCAGTAAGTCAGCAGAACCAGATACGGTCACCACATAGCTGGTACCCTCCCAGAATCTCAACTGATTCCTTCTTGCACTTGTTTCACGTTCATACCTCGTGATATCGAGAACATACTTTTTTCTCGTTCTGAACGCTACTAGGCTAGTTGAGTATGATGGAAACTTTATTTTCTCCTTCGTTTCTGCTTCTCCTCAAAAATTCAAACAGGGCTCTTAGCCCAGTGAATACATTCAACCAAGAAGTCCCAAAATCATAAATAAGAGCGACGGTGCAGAGGTTAAGACATTAGGCTCAAAATCGCGACAAAGTGAATAAAAATTCCCTTCCCGCAAATCTGATCGAAGTTTTTGTGATTTATCTAGGAGAATATACGTTTGGTTCCAAAAGTCGGCGACGACGCTTGGATTCCCTCACCCTTCTCCAGCTGAGATAGTCTACTACATATAAGGAACTCGAAGTCGAATATACGAAAAGATCCTGCCTCATTTTTACTTTCTAAAGTTTTTCTGTAGATCAGTGATGACAGTCTCGATCCTATGGTCGTTCCTTTAATTCTCAGTGGCGGAAGTGACAAAGGTTTCAAACGAGAGGAGAGTTTGATACGGAAGTCACTATTTTCCTAACAGAAAGCGTAGCACGACTTCTGGACATGTGAACTAAGATGAGACATTAAACTCTAGAGCCCTCGGTCGTATCCATAGAAAACTGCTCTGACAAGTTTAGCACAACTCATATCACTTGCATAGTGTTTTTTATCAGTAACATCCATCTCACTATTCTTTTCACCACAAGAAATCGCCACACATGAGCCGACATTATAATGGAGGCAAAAGTAACTTGTATTCCCCTCGCAGTTCATTTCGCTCGTCGATTCGTCAACACCGGCCGGTGTGGCCATGCGGTTCTAGGCGCTACAGTCTGGAGCCGAACGACCGCTACGGTCGCAGGCTCGAATCCTGCCTCGG
This sequence comes from Schistocerca americana, assembly GCF_021461395.2. Lineage (NCBI taxonomy): Eukaryota > Metazoa > Arthropoda > Insecta > Orthoptera > Acrididae > Schistocerca > Schistocerca americana. The sequence goes on along the minus strand of NC_060119.1, from coordinate 738,572,349 downwards.
GCATGGATGTGTGTGATGTCCTTAGGTTAGTTAGGCTTAAGTAGTTCTAAGTTCTAGGCGACTGATGACCTCAGAAGTTAAGTCGCATAGTGCTCAGAACCATTTGAACCATTTGATTCGTCAACGGGACAATGAAGCTTGTGTGTACAGTTCCGTCAGTTAGCATACCTCTTAAGCGTTATTTCAACCTAGACAGCGCATGTCACTTTACGGCGAGAAGTGTTGTCAACGCAGGAAGTTGCCACCAAACTGGTCTACGTTACATCGACATCATTCGAACATTCGACCGCTAGTGTACAGAAGAATGCTGGAGGAGCGTATCGTTCCCAGTGATCAGAAGAAAGCGCAGTTCAATCTCGTTTTCAAGAAGGGTCGTCGAATAGGCGCAGAAAACAATCTCTGGCGCTGGTCCGTAGTAGAATTTTGCAACAATCTCTATGCTCGCGTATTATATTTTTGGAGACCGAAAATGTCATTCGTGGGAATCAATGTGGTTTCCGAAAACAACAGCTGTGTGAAACACCGCTCGCTCTGTTCGTCTACGAGACCAAGCAAGCAGTAGGTACAGGATGTCAGGTTGATACCTTGCTCATTAGCTTCGGGCAGGCGTTCGATATAATTCAGTACTACCACCTAGCGTACAAAACATGAGCGTACGGAATATCAGACCAGCTGTGCGTTGGATTGAAGAGTTTCTGGTGGACGGTACCCAGCGCGTCATTGTCAACGCAGAGAAGCCTTCAGACGTAAGAGTAACTACGAACGTGTGTCAAGGGAGAATTATAGGAGCGTTATACTTCGCAGTATACATGATTATTCAAAAAGAAGGAACAGATTTCAAATATTTATTACTTCCAAACTACAAAAGATATAAACACAATTCCAAAGTCCCTGGAAAGAGAAAAATTCAAATTTGTATGAATTCATGTTTTACACGACAAATATCAAATCAGTGGCTGATTTCATGCTACACACGAAGCAGCTGGTCTCTCGTTATCGAATTCATTGCTTCAACAATGCGACATATTCGAACCGTATATATATACCGTAGAAATATATGCACTGAAGCGCCAAGGAAACTGGTACAAGCATGAGTATTCAAATACAGAGATATGTAAACAGGCAGAATACAGCGCTGTGGTCGGCAGCACCTTTATAAGACAACTGAATAGCGCAATTGTTAGACCGGTTACTGCTGTTACAATGGCAGGTTGTCAAGATATGGGCTTTCGGAACCGAAGGTCCACTCGTGTACCCTTGATGATTGCACGACACAACGCTTTACGCCTCGCCTGGGCCCGTCAACACTGACATTGGACTGTTGATGACTGGAAACACGTAGGACGAGTCTCGTTTCTAATTGTATCGAGCGGATGGACATGTACAGATTTGAAGAGAACCTCATGAATACATGGACCCTGCATGTCAACAGAGGACTGGTTAAGCTGGTAGAGGCCCTGTAATGATGTGTGGAGTGTACGATTGAAGTGATATGGGACCCCTGATATGTCTAGATACGACTCTGACAAGTGACACGTACTTAAGCATCCTGTCTGATCACCTACATCCATTCACATTTCAGTTCCTTCCAGCACTACTTCAGACATTAGTCGGGCCCATGCTACGTCGTGTTTCGGGACTTCTCCGTGCTCTCAGGGGCCCTACAAGATATTAGACAGGTGTACCAGTTTCTTTGGCTCTTCAGTGCATAACGCTATACCGAAGAAACGTATAGATGAGGTCGGAAGTTCCACGACGCTTCTCGCTGATGATGCTGTCTTATTAGTGAGATACAGGAAGATGTTCAGACGATACACGGTTCACGCAGTGATTGCCGATTGATCCTCAACATAAACAAATGCAACGTTTCGGGCATGAGTAGGCATAAAGGCCCTTATTGTACGATTACACGATTATAGAAGAATAATTGGAAGCAGTCGCATCCATAAAATATCTAGAGGTATGCATACGAAGGGATTTGAAGGGGAACGATCACATAAAACCAGTCGCACGTAAGGCAGATGCCAGAATGCAATTCGTTGGAAGAATCCTCAGAATATGTAGTCCTTCCACTTAGGAGACAGCTTACAAAACCCTTGTTCGACCACAAGTTGAATATTGGCCGACCAGAGTGGCCGAGCGGTTCTAGGCGCTACAGTCTGGAACCGCGCAACCGCTACGGTCGCAGGTTCGAATCCTGCCTCGGGCATGGATGTGTGTGATGTCCTTAGGTTAGTTAGGTTTAAGTAGTTCTAAGTTCTAGGGGACTGATGACCACAGCAGTTAAGTCCCATAGTGCTCAGAGCCATTTGAACCATTTTTGAATATTGCTTGTCAGTGTGGGACCCTTAAGAAATAGGAGTGTTAGAGGAAATGGGAAAGTTCCAGAGAAGAGAAAAAGTGTCACGGAGATGCTCACCTAAGTCCAGTGGCAGACGATACAAGAAAAGCCGTATCATGGTGTGGTTGACTGTTAAAGTTCCAAGAGCGTACGTTGCTAGAAGATTCAACAAGCATGTTACTCCATCGTACGTATATCTTGCAAAAAGACCATGACTGAGACTTGCCAGGGCAGAAGAAATATGTCTATTGATTATACACTGAAATATTGTGTGTCACATAATGGTATACTTCAGTGATACAAGCTGCAACTGACTTTCATAACGAGCTCTTTGATGCTACAAGGTGGCTTGGGAGCTATTGATGGATCTACAGACTACTTCAAGCAGATACTACGACATTTTACTGTTCGTGCATGTGTGGGGTTGTCAGCTGAGAACAGAGCTTAGTCTCGCTGAGTCCACTTCCACATAAATGCCCACACCAGTGATATTAGCGCAACGAGATAAATAAAGTTCGGTCGTTCGTGACAAGGACACTCTTCTACTACTTTCATCCTGCAAATTAATATTACCGTACGTGACTGTGCTTCAGAAATGTAGGCCTTGTGTGATATAGACACTGTAACCTACTTCCTGCGTGCTAAAAAAACAGTGGAAATCACCAACACAAAATGTGACATATGAACTTTCAAAATAGTCCTGTGCGGAACATTCTCACAGACATCATAAAAAAAAACTTGAACCATTGGTGATTAACCACTCACATGTTCCTGGGTTTGGTATAAATTTTTTACTTATCTCTCTTATCCATCATCTACCAAACTTCAACTAGAATGTATCAGACTGTGCAGAGGCAAATACTGTGCCACGAAAAGACCAATGATTGTTTAACAGTAATGTAACTTGGTCTCTTGCTGACGTGTGCATCGATGACATACAAAAACCAAGTGACATGACTACCTTACATATCCTCCATCTTCCCCCAGCAGAATTTTGTACGAGGGTCATATCAAATAGGAATGGGACGAGGACAATATTCTAAACATTGTGGATAGGAACATACAAAACATATTACAAAGAGAAAAATAATTATACAAGAATATGAGTTAAAGAACTATAATTTTACATAGTTCTGTACATGGAATACACCTGTAGTGTAATGATAACACCGATTTCTCTGTCTATATAAAAACTACTTAAAAACAGCGTCATGGCTTTACCGTAATGAATTACAGAAACATCAGACAAATAAAACATGTGAAAGAATGTACTGTAATAGGCATGACAGCCCTACAGAAAATTCCAAATCCACTGAGACAGCAATATACAATTTCACTGTCCGCATAACAGAGTCTTTAAATAGTAAAATGTCACCAATAGGAATTTTCTGTGACTTGTCCAAAGCATTTGATTGTGTGAACCATGACATTATGTTACAGAAATTACAATTTTACAGTATACATGGAATAGCATATGAATGGTATAAGTCATACGTACAAAACGTTTCCTTATATGGGTCAAGTGATTTAAATATGTTTGCTACTTCATCTAACTGGGATGAAATTACATTAGGTGTTCCACAGGGTTCAATCATGGGTCGCTTCTGTTCTTGATATATGTGAACGACCTCCCTTCCTACCTGAAACAGGAAGCTGAACTGACACTGTTTGCTGATGATACAAGCATCATTATTGATCCAGTAAAAGAAACTCCAATTGAAAATAATACAAATAAGGTCTTTGGGAAAGTCATTAATTGGTTTTCTGCAAATGGGCTTGCTCTAAACTTTGAAAAAACACAGTACATCCAATTTTCTGCTGCGAAAAGTACAGTTTCTTCAATAAATATAACACATCAACAGAAGTCATTAGACAGGGTAGAGTTTACTAAGTTTTTGGGTGTACATATAGATGAGAATCTTAATTGGAAAATTCATGTTTTGGATCTTCTAAAGCGAGTAGGTTCAGCAACTTTTGCAATTAGAATAATTGCCAATTTTGAGGATATATAAATTACTGAGCTAACATACCTTGCATACTTTCACTCTCTGATGTCATACAGAATAATATTTTGGAGTAACTCAACATTTAGACAAAAAGTATTCACTGCTCAAAAGAAAGTGGTTAGAATAATGTGTGAGGTTCATAGCCGCACATCTTGTAGGCATCTTTTTAAAAGACTGGGAATTATCGCAACAGCCTCACAGTATATTTACTCACTAATGAAATTTTTTCGCAACAACATGGACCAGTTTAAAAACAACAGTGACATTCATGATTATAATACCATAAAAAAGAAAGAGTTACACTATCCTTTACCCAACCTATTTTTGGCGGAGATAAGGGTAAAATATGCTGCTATAAAAATTTTCGACAAATTACCAGATGAAATAAAATATCTGACAGACAGCGGTAATAGCTTCAAAAATAAATTGAAATTATGTCTCCTTGACAACTCCTTCTATACCACAGATGAATTCTGGAATAGGAATAATCCCATTTAAGGGAATGGGGTAAATAATAGACAATTAATCTTTAATTATGTATTATAAATCTTGTTTCGTCTGTGCATTGCTTGTGCACTTGAGACGTTCCACATCATAACGGCTACCGTACAGTGTGATCAATGGAACACGTAACGAACTAACTAACTAACTAGAATAAATAAGTGTGCATACAATCCGTAACAAATTACACAAAAATACAAGGAGCCTCTTAGTGGTCGACAGTGGCCAAAAACACCAATTGATGGCTGCTACCTATAAAAAATACGTCGTAAGTACATTGAGGAAAATTCAATCAACTGCGCACTGCCATTTTTGCATCTTCGTCACACACAGTATACTATCGTTCCCACGCTGTCAATCTGGCATCCAGATTTCTATTATGAAAAACAGTACAAAACCCCACAACAACGAGGTGCATGAAGAAGGTGGGTACTGGATCATCTAGAACGAAATCTTGGAATGAAATCTGAATCTGTGGTGTCGGTTTGTCTTCATTGGCGACTGCAGGACTAGTCTGACGCCTCAAGACCATCGCAGGACAGAGTAGAGGCCATCAGGTTCCAACACACCACTCAGGAATGTGTTCCCACCACTTTAGCTGAGAGGTGGGACAATTCTATTGTGGGCCGGTACCACGTAAGTATGTCGGACGTCTCTCATCGCAATCTAGGATATTTTGAGGGCTGTGTAACTTTTGGTTCAGGGTCGTCCAGCCTATTGTCCGACCCTGATGTCGACATTTCTGCGACGAGTTCGTCTTTTAAGAGCATAATGCTCGAAGACACCAGCGTCCATGGCCTAAACTCCTTCCTCCAGAAGGCAGGAAGCGAATGAATGAGTTGAACTGTGGTACCTGCTGACTTAATCATAGGAACTCTCTTCACACACAGAATGTCTTCAGAGGGACCGCCATCGAAGAATTTGGGAGATCTGACCAGCAACGACTGAAACACCTTGCGGGCCGCATACTAAGGAGTGTCCAAACAAGTCACTATGTACATAGTGGAGAAAAAGGTATTGAATGATATCCAGAAGTAGGCATTGATATCACAGATGCATAGAGCCGAGTTTTTTCGAACAGACTGTTCTTATTTTGGTTACTGAGTTGATTCTATTTAACAATATTTCCTTTAGTTTCATAAGAATAATTGCGTAAGCTACTATATCGATTATTTACAACTGTTCATGCAAAATAGTGAACACATTTTAGGCCCCGAAATCTCTCCCCAGACAGAGAATATGACCCCATGATAACGCGATCTGACCTTTTGCCTGATGATAGTAGATGACAAGATCATGCAAAGCGCAATGAAAAGCGGGAAAGTTACTATGAAGTAACACAACTGAGTACACACGTACATACATTGAAGCGTTTCTCCCTCCAGTCTCTGGATGAGAGCCAGATGAGGCAATACTCAAAAAGGGTGACAAGAATTAAACTGTTTACGAATGGAGAAAGAAACAATAGAACTGCCACGATATGGATGGAAAGTTCATTAAGGATGGATGATTTTACTAAAAAGTGCACAATGTAGAAAGTCAGGGGAAAATTCCCTACTTTAACACACTTAATTTACCTTATTGAATTCCACCCTCTCTACTTTTGTCTGCAGGTCCACGTGGTGTTAAGCCTTTGAGTAGGCTGGTTGACGTCATCGTTCGAAAACGTAATGTGGCAGACCACATCGAAAGGGTGTTCGGCACTAATTATGTCCGACCGTCCCTATGGAACAATCCCCCTCCAGCTTCGCCTATTGTGCCTTTAACTTGTGAAGAAAACAACATAAATTATTAGAAGATAAGGAACTGGCTTGAATTAATAATGCAGCTGACACAACAGACAGATTTAAAAAACATTTATCACACAAATATTAATATACACTTCCATCCGCTCAGCTCGAGCTTCAACGACAAAGAGGTGATAGGACAAGCAGAAGATGAAACAGCATCACTCTTTCCAGCAACAAGACTGCCTTGTCCACCACAAGTAGTCAGAACATTATGCTGGCGCACTGGTATGATTTTGCGAATCTTTGAAAAACTGTTTGCTATAATGGGCTGTCTACGTTACGAGCAAGGAAGAAAAGTCTTTGCGTAGAAAAGCGTGGTGAAAGGTAAACGAATTGAGCCGCCTAGCGTTCTTATTGGCTGAAGCAGGTCACTGCTCGTATCTCGCAGCAAGAGAGGGTTGCAGTTTCTCGCTTTGACAGACACTTCGCTCTAGCCACTGAGTATAAGGCAGGGCACACGTTCCAAATCGGTAGTCTTTCGATTCTTTCATTTCCGCGAATCAAAGTCCAAATTTGTTCATAGATATACAGGAGTTGTTTATTTTCTGAAGAATGTTTTACACCAGTCTTTTGTTTGAATCCCAATTGAATCCCAACATGGTTGGAGTTTTTAGTGAAATTGAGCGAAGTTGTGGATTGACTCTCATTTGGGAGGGGTCAAGGTTCAGTACTGCCTAGACATACAGTTTTAGATTTTCCGTGGCGCCTGAGAATCGCTCCTCCCTCTGCGAGAGGAATCAGATCTTGTGTTTAATGGTTTCGACGTTGACGTGGCGTTCGTTCTCTCCTTCAAGTTAAAAATTTTAAATACTCTAACATCCTCTATTTATAGTTTTGAAGAAGTAGTCTGAATATGGAGTCCAAGACGAAATACGTCATATGAGCAGAAAGGCGTAGAGGAAAGGTGGAAACAATACCTTGGAAAACTGTATGCAGGAAATGATAAAGATCTGGAATCGATCCGGGAGAAGAGGGAGACTATACCTTGCATGATGAGCTCGATCTCGCAGTCAGGCAACTAACACATGGGAAAGCCCTGGAGCTGATGGTATACCATCAGAACTCATCAAGGCTACTGGAGAGTAGCTCCACCTCATACAAGTTATGTACGAAATTGTGAAGCTCCCAACAGAATTGAAAAGCTGTATGCAATGCCAATACCAAAGAAAGCATCTGCAAGGAAATGTGAACAATGCAGAACCCTCAATTAGGCAACACACGCCTAGATGATGTTGATGTCTGTCATTCTACGGCGGATTGAGGGCAGGTTGGAAGCAATTATCACGGACGACCAATTTGACATAAGGAGAAGTGTAGGCACACGAGAAGCAATACTTTTCTAACGATTAATTCTTGAGAAAAGACTTGAAGGTGGGTCAAGACAAATATATTGCCTTCATAGAGTTAGAAAAAGCATATCAGAGAAAAGACTGGCGATAGCTTTTTAAGTTGCTGGGAGAGATTGGCATAAAGTATAAGAACAAAAGAGTGATGCAGAGACTGTGTAAGAGAGAGGTGGCTGTGATAAAGTGTGGGAAACATCAAGAAGAAGCTGATATTAGGCAGGTGTATAACAACGCTGGTCACTCTCTCCTGTTTGTTCAACGGATACCTTCAGAGGGGAATACATGAAGCAAGGGAGAATCAGGGGGCTATAGGAGAAATTGAAGTTCATGGCAAGAAAATAGACAGGTTGAGATTTGATGATGATATCGCAGTGTTAAGTGAAAATGCAGAAAGAAGAGATTCTGGCCCTCAGCCTTTACTATAGTATGAAAATTATTAAAGACAGAACAAAAATCTTAGTGGTGAGCAGACAAAACACCGTTGGCCAATGCTTACATAACAATGAGCCATTGGGGACTGTCAACTTCTTTGCCTGCCTAGGGGATAAAACTACATCGGACGGAAGGTCAAGGAAGGAAATTTCAAGGCAAGCCGAATCCACCAAGAAAAAGCTGCTTTTAACAAGAAAAGAAACCTTTTCACTTCCAGCAGCATAGGCAAACATGCCAAGAAAAATCTCATAATGTTGTTTGTTTGGAGTGTACTGCTTTACGAAAGTGAAACATGGACACTTGGAAAAGCAGAAAAACATAAAATAAAAGCCTTAGAGCCGAGTGCTAAAGATTTCCTGTGTAGACTAGATGTCAAATGAAGAAGTGCTCCGCAGAGTGAAGGAAGAGAAGCCTTGTCTCCTGACGGTAATCGAATACAGAAAGGGCGGCAATCTGCTGAAACATGATGGTATCATTAAAACTATCACTGAAAGGACACCAGAAGGGAAAAATAAAAGAGACAGACCAATACTAGAATACATCAACCATAACATGGATGGTTCCTTCTCCATCACCTATCTCCTCTCTAGAGGAAGGCTGAAGACAGAAATGTATAGTAAACTTCTGCTAACCAACTTGACGACTGAAGACCTAAGAAGAAGATACGTGGATTAACACCACTCTGTTGGAGACCGAAGTAGACTTCTCTTGCAGTTGTCCAGTACTTGACAGATCTAAGTGTAGCCAATGTTTATTTCACTAATTGTCAAGCTTGAAACAGACAATTTCCTTTATGGAACTTAATTTTGTTACGAGAAAAGAATTTTTGTATGGAAAGCAGAATTTTCTTGATTGAAGAGCACAGGGTGGGAGGGGGGGGGGTCTTCTTTAAGACAATGAAGCTGAAGCACTCTGCAGTGATTGCTTGTGTCCAGTTTCTCTTCTTCGATGTCGGCAGCTTGTGGTCTGGTGGTTAGCGTTGCAGATTCTCGATTGTGGCGGCCCTAGTTTCGATTCCAATCCGGGTCGGTTATTTTCTCCTCTCGGGACTGGGTGAGTGTTGTCCTCATCATCATTTCGTCATCATCGACGTGCAAATAAAAAAAAATTGCCTCAGGCGGCCGAACTCACCAGCAGGGAACTTCCGGCTTAATACTCGTAGACTGTAGGTCGATTAATTCGTCGATGCCCATTGAGCAAGGGTATATATTACGAAAAGGCATAGCTGAAGTCATATAAAGTTACGCAATTCCACACCAGTGCACCAAGATAATGTTCTGACTACTTGCGGTGGACAAGGCAGTGTTCCTGCTGCTGTGGTCTTCAGTACGACGTCAGGTTTGTCGCAGCTCTTCAACTTATTCTACCTTGGGCAAGCCTTTTTATCTCCGCATAATTACTCCAACCTACATCAGTCTGAATGTACTTACAGTGTTCATCTCTTCGTCCCCTAAACAATTTTTATCCCCCCCCCCTCCACTTCCCACCAATACTAAACTGGCGATCTCTTGATGAGTTTTATCAATCGATACCTTCTGTTAGTCAATTTGTGGCACAAATTTCATGTCTTCCCAAATCTATATAGCACCTTCTCATTGATGCACTGATATATTCTTGTGTTGCCGTCCATGTTTCACTTCTACACACGGCTACACTACAAATAAATACCTTCAGAATATACTTCCTAAAGCTTAAATCAGTATTCGTTGTTAATAAATTTCTCTTCTTCAGAAACTTTTTTCTTACAGTTACCAGTCTACATTCTCTCTAGTTTGGCCATCATCAGTTAGTTTGCTGCTCAAATACAAAACTCATCTACTACTTTTAGTGTCTCGTTTTATAATCTAATTCCTTCAGCATCACTAGATTTAATTCGAGTACTTTCCATTATCCTTGATTTGCTTTTGTTGATGTTCATCTTATATCTTCCTTTCAAGATCCTTTGTATTGCGTTAAACTGCTCTTACAAGCCCTTTGCTGGCTCTGAAGGAATTAGAAGATCATCGGTAAATCTCGACGTTCTTAATTCTTCCTCCTGAGCTTTAGTTCTTACTCCGATTTTTTCTTTAGTTTCCTTTACCGCTTGCTCGCTGTAGAGATTGAATAACATCGGGAATAGGCTGCAACCCTGTTTCCCTCCCTGATCAACTATTGTTCCACTTTCATGCCGCTCGACTCTTATAACTGCGTCTGTTGTCTGTACAAGTAGTAAATAGTCTTTCGCTCCCCATACTTTACCCTAATCCCGTCAGAATTTTAAAGAGAGTACTCCAGTGAACATTGTCAAAAGCTTTCTCAAAGTCTTCAAATGTTGAAAAGCTAGATTTGCCTTTCCTTAACCGATCTTTTAAGAGATGTCGCAGGGTCAGTATTGCCTCGCATGTTCGTACATTTCTCCGGAATCCAAACTGATCTTCCACGAGGTCGGTATCTCCCAGTTTTTTCATTCTTCTGTAAAGAATTCAAGCTAGTATTTTGCAACAATGAATTATTAAACTTATAGTTAGGTAATAGTCAAACCTGTCAGCAGGTGCTGTCTTTGGAATTGAAATTATTACATTTTTCTTGAACTCTGAGGGTATTTCGCCTGTTTCATATATCTTGCACACCATATGAAAACCTTTGACATGGATGGTTCTCCCAAGGCCGTCTACTTCAGGGGCCTGCAACAAGGCAGTAATATTTAGTTATTCATCCCCCTCCTTGCACTTACGGGTATGTTTAGTACTAATTACTTTGGACTCAGATGGTATACACGTTGTACATCGTTACATACAAAAATACACACTGCAAGCGGTTATCAAAATAATGAAACCTACAGATGATGGGCTGCGGTCTAAGGCGCTGCAGTCATGGACTGTGCGGCTGGTCCCAGCGGAGGTTCGAGTCCTCCCTCGGGCATGGGTGTGTGTGTGTTTCTCCTTAGGGTAATTTAGGTTAAGTAGTGTGTAAGCTTAGGGACTGATGACCTTAGCAGTTAAGTCCCATAAGATTTCACACACATTTGAACATTAGATGAGGACTACGGGAGGAGAACATGGTGGCCTAATTGCTCAATAGATTTCACTTTCAGTAACGAAAGTTAACTGGAGACAGTATTACATGGGAAACGACAAAATAAGATTAGGATGCACCTAATATGGTAAAGGATTACCTATCCCACCCCATCCTTGAAGTGAAATAGTTCACGTTCTTTGACTGTGGGAAACTGTAGGGTATTCTCTGTTGTTTCCCAAAACAAATCAGGATGGTTTGAACATATTTAATTCCTGCAGTTGTTGAGAGTCGGAAAATCGTGTTGTGTCATCCTCACTCTTCTCAAACAGATCATAGACATTACCAGTTCTGTGAGGGACACCACCATCTTGGAAAGTGCAGTTCCATGCTAGGGACAAAATCTAAATGGTTGCGTGCTCGAGATGTGGAACAGTAGCATAGAATACAGCCTCCATCTTACCATTCAGCGCACCGTTGACGACAGTTATAAATTCATACAAGAGTCTACGTCTACATTTATATGGTTACTCTGCAATTCACAATTAAGTGCCTGGCCGACGGTTCATCGAAGCACTTTCAGGCTTTTTCTCTGCCGTTCTATTCTCGAACAGAGCGCGCGAAAAATGAACACTTAAATAATTTTGCGACTTGTTTTGATCGTCTGATCACTTTACAACACGATAAATGAGAGAATCTTTTGTAAATAATCTAAGAGGGCTGTTCAGGTTGTCTCCTAAATCGTTTATGTAAATCGGGAAAAGTAGAGAGCCTATGACACTTCCTTGGGGAACGGCAGATATGACTTCCGTTTTACTCGCTGACTTTCCGTGAATTATTACGAATTGTGACATTTCTGACAGGTAACCACGAATCCAGTCGTACAACTGAGATGATACTCCGTAGAAACGCAATTTGATTGGAAGTCACTTGTGAGGAGCGGTGTCAAAAATCTTTTGGATCTCTAAAAATTTGAGATAAATTTTGCGTCTCCTGTTGACAGCAGCCATTACTCTATGAGAATAAAGAGCTGGTTGTATTTCACTAGAAAATATGTTTCCTGAATACTTATTGGCTATTTATCAAGTTTATCCTCAACAACTGGGAGAGAGCAGAATGAGCATCTTTATTTCCTTAGTAAAGATGTGCTACGCTAGGTAACAGTACAACAGTAGACTCTTCAGAACATTTTACATGTTCTTTTGTTTGATAATCCAAATTTTACATTGCTGCTGCTCTGAACACTGGTTTTTAGACTGAACTTATTTATGAGATATTTAAGAGTACCATCAATATTTCTCTCATGCTGTTCCCTTCGCACAATTTTCGTTGAGACTGTGCTAGGTGAGTATCAAGTTTGTTGCTTACTGCCCAGTGATGTTCACATTAGAGGCACTATTTATCTTTAGTGTACGTACTTCAGTTGCCTCTAGCAGATGATGTTGTCTGGTAAACGCTGCTACGAAAGTAAATACACAAGTTACAATTCCCTCGGCAGCTTTGCAACATGTGTTACCGTTACAGAAACTGCTGGAACATAGAAGGTCAGCCCTTTTACGGAGTTTCTAATGACCGAAACTGGGCTAAAAATCCTGTAGAGGATGTTCAAAAATGCAATGCCATAACCAAGAGGGATGGTATAGGAAAAAAAAAAACAAATATATCTCGTAAAGCGACGATGTGTCGGGAACCGAGACTGCTTGAGCACTGAGCATGCGTAAATAATACACGAGTGGAGTAGACAGAAGTCGTTTCGTCTAATGTTGTTACACCAAATGTTAGTTTGATATGCGTAGTATGTTGTGATGTCATGCTCTTCAGCACCTGAGTCAATAAACAGCGCGTAGCACTAGTGCCTGCGTGACAATTCCAGTGTCAAGATGGAGCGCCAGATTTGGGGAGAACTGCGAGACATGGACTTTGTTTACAGTGCGGCTGAAGGCAGATGGCAGGAGGAGGATCTGGTTTCAGCATGACGGGGTCCGGCGCGCATTGGAGTACCTACCAGAACAGTAATAACCATACTTTTGGCAATCGGTGGACCGGCCAGGGAGGACCTGTACATTGGTCAGCATGATCCCCGGACCTCACGCCTTAGACTTCTTTCTATGGTTCTACATGAAAGCTAAGGCGTAATCAGCCACCGTTGGCTTAGAGGTGGAATTGATTGCAATAACTCTTGCATCAGCCACACGAATACAGAACACGCCACGCATTTTCCAGGAAACATGGGACTCCCTACGACACCCATACCGGCTATGCGCTGACGTTAATGGTGCTCAAATTCAAATGGCTCTAAGCACTATGGGACTTAACATCTAAGGTCATCAGTCCCCTAGACTTAGAACTAAAACCTAACTAACCTAAGGACATCACACACAGCCATGCCCGAGGCAAGATTCGAAAATGGTGCTCATTTTGAATATTTATTGTGATGTAATAGTGATCAGTACAATAAAGCAATGAAAAACATTGAACACTATTTATTCAGAATCACACACAATAGTTTACTTCATACCCAGTACTGCAACAATATGCGTTTCCAACACTTGGCTGTTTTACAAAATATATTTGTTTTGTCTCGGTCAACATACGTGTTAATTGTTAGTTTGGTCGCTGAATTTTTGAACATCCTGTATGCGTGACAGACAACACCGGAAACAAAGCACCTGAAATGACTCCCCAAACTCGTTGTTGATGTTATTTTGAGCAACTCCTGTGTTTGTAAACTTCCTTGCCTTGCCTTAACAATGTGATAAACACGATAACTCTTGTTTCGGTGTGTCTCTCGCATAATCGATGCTCCGGTAAAAGCGCCTAGATTGGTTATCACCTCCGTGGAGCTACGATAAATCAGTCCGTGCCGTTGGCTTAATCTGGCCACTTAGCAGGCACTCTGGTGATCCGTTTTATTAACACGTCGCTTCCTAAAATAATTATCGGTGACGCTCCCAGTGGAAGCAACGTGCTACTACGACAGGAGACGCGGTCGTAAATCTTGCACGGATGCAAGGGTAGGGGTCTGCTGAATATGGAACAGTTGCAACAACACAGCGGGCTTAGCGCTGAATGGCTCACCTCCGCAGTCCCAGCATTCAAATAATCAGTAAATAGCCGTTAATCATGTACATTAGTCATTCCGGATTATAATAAGAGAAGAGCACCTTGTGTGTTCGTGCACCATTGATTCTCTTCAGGTACAACGTGTGCCAAATTAACATCGATTCCAGATATTTGATCATCATTCAACCACCCAGCAACCCGTATGTGTCACGTGGGCTTACTCATATACAATGAGATGACAAAAGTCACGGGATAGCGATATGCACAAATACCGGTGGCTGTAATATCAAAAAATGGTTCAAATGGCTCTGAGTACTATGGGACTGAACAGCTGAGGTCATCAGTCCCCTAGTACTTTGAACTACTTAAACCTAACTAACCTATGGACATCACATACATCCATGCCCGAGGCAGGATTCGAACCTGCGACCGCAGCAGCAGCGCGGCTCCGGACTGAAGCGCCTAGAACCGCTCGGCCACTCGGGGCGGCGGCTGTAATATCGCGTACACAAGGTATAAAAGGACAATACATTGGCGGAGCTGTGATTTATACTAAGATGAGCAATATGGAATTGCTATCGACGTTATTATGGCAGCACGACGCGAATTAACAGACTCTGAACGAGGAATGTTACGTGGAGCTAGACGCTTGGGAGATTCCATTGTCAGTGTCAAGAGTGCGCCGGGAGTTCCAAATTTCAGGTATTACCTCTTATCAGGGACAATGCAGTGGTCGACGACCTTGAGCAGCGGCGTTTGCGTCTAGTTATCAGTGCTGACACATAAGCAACATTGCGTGAAATAATTGCAGAAATCAATGTGGGACATACGACGAACGTATCCTCCAGGACAGAACGGTGAAATCTGCCGTTAATGGGCCATGGCAGCAGACGACCGACGCGAGTACCTTTGCTAACAGCACGACATCGACTGCAGCGCCTCTCCTGGGCTCGTGACCATATCGGTTGGACCTTACTTGACTGGAAAACCTCGCCCTGGTCAAAAGAGCTCAGATTTCAGTTGGTAAGAGCTAATGGTAGGGTTTGAGTGTGACGCATACACCATGAACCCATGGACCGAATCTGTCAACAAGGTACTGTGCAAGCTGGTGGGACTCCATTACGGCGGGGGCTGCGTTCACTTGGAATGGACTGGGTCCTCTGGTCCCACTGAATCGATCATTGACAGGAAATGGTTATGTTCGGCCACATGGAGCCATTCGTGGACTTCATGTTCCCAAGAAACGATGGAATTTTTATGGGTGATAATGTGCAGTGTCACCAGGCCACAGCTGTTCACGGCTGGTTTGAAGAACGTTCTGGACAATTCAAAATGGTTCAAATGGTTCTGACCACTATGGGACTTAACATCTGAGGCCATCAGTCCCCTAGAACTTAGAACTACGTAAACCTAACATAAAGACATCACACATTCCATGCCTGAGGCAGGATTCGAACCTGTGACCGTAGCGGTCGCGCGGCTGGACAGTTCGAGCGAATGATATGCCCACCCAGATCGCCTGACATGAATCCCATCTAACATTTATGGGGAGTTATGGAGAGATCAGTTAGTGCACAAAATCCTGTACCGGCAACGTTTCCACAATTACGGACGGCTGTAGAGGCAGCACTGCTCGGTATTTCTGCAGGTGACTTCTAGGACTTGTTGAGTCCATACCACGTCGAGTTGCTGCATTACGCTGGGCAAGAGGAGGTCCGACACGATATTAGAAGGTATCTCATGAATTTTGTCACCTCACTGCAGAGAGTGTAACAAAAAAGATTCATCTGAAGTCATAGAACTATACCTTCTATAAGAAACTAGGAGTAAATTTTAGCCGGCCAGTGTGGCCGAGCGGTTCTAGGCGCTTCAGTCTCGAGCCGCGTGACTGCTACAGTCGCAGGTCCTGCCTCGGGCATGGATGTGTGTGATGTCCTTAGGTTAGTTAGGTTTAAGTAGTTCTAAGTTCTAGGGGACTGATGACCTCAGAAGTTAAGTCCCATAGTGCTCAGAGCCATTTTTGAGTAAATTTTAACGTGCGTGTGGAAGCCAAAGTTTACTTTGGAACCACTTGTAAGTCTTCTGTCGATATGTTAACCGGCAAGAACCTCCCATCTAGTTCGCTTTCTCATTTCCCTATGTGGGCTGAGTCGAGATGGCGGCAACATAGTAACAAAACGCGTTTAGTAGTTCAGCGGTGCAGCTTGATTTTTCTTTTATGGTACAGGACTACACCTCCTACAGCTCTAAGCATTTAACGCAGGCACCAGTTTATTTATTGGTTATTTTATAAGCGGAAACCCAAGTGTCTCTGAAATCACAGGACATAGGGATCCGCGAGAGGAAACGGTTGAGCCCATAGTAGCAGATAGAGTAACAAATTTTATTTCTCAAGTATTGTGTACACGCTAGGAGTAAGCACTATTGACCATTTAAAGGTGAAACAACGTATATCTCAGAGAAAATAACGTGTCATAATAAGCTTTAAAACTTTTCCTTCTGATATAAACACGAAGTAATTAATTAACTAATTAATCCTTTCTGATAAAGCAATCCCATGACTAGTACCAGTACCAAAGTTGTTTAGTTAAATCTTTACACCCACCAGCGCATTCAACATCCAAAGCTTAAGCTTCGCCTTTATGATCCAAAATCTCAAACATTATTAAGAAATTACCCGCACAAAGAGCACCGTGGGTAAACCATTTAATATCTCATGAACAATGCAGGTGAATCCATCAATCAATTTATGAAATAAACATACAGTAAAAGAAATTACACGTCCGCCCACCAACCGGCCCACACAACTGAGACTCAAGTGGCCCGGCTCGCGCCCCCACTGGGCGCCATTGTATAGTCGTGCTCAAAAGTATCCGAACGACCAGAATTGCATTTCGCCTGATTCGCGTACAATCCTCATAACGCAGCTGTCTAGCAGGTCCTCTAATCGCTCCTCGGTACAGTCGTTCGACTATTGAAAATGGTTCCAACAAATCACCACTAGAAAACACTGCTCTGTATCGCAATAACTCAAGATGTAAAGTAATACCACGATACTACAAATATCAGGGAACACCTTATCACAGATAAGACTGTCCTTAAGGCTTGTAAGCTCACATTTATTACAATAAATGACATGCGTGATATGTTACCACCCTCATTATTACGTCAGATAGGTAACGCACGTAGTAATTTCGTCGTATTCATGATTTCCTCTTCAGAGTAACATACCGTACTTATTATTTAACACAGAAGAACATTAAAAATTTAAGTTTTTTACGAGCTGCTAGTTGAGAATATGTATGAACTTCAAATGACACGACGAACCCTCTCGTTCTGCATATGGATTCAAACCCAGGTCATGCAGACCAAGCAAAGATTTTGTGACTGACGGAAACTAACAGTCATTCCTGACTAGGCATACAGAGAGTGATATTCCTCGATTTTAGACAGTATCGGTTAGGAAACATCGTCTTTAAATTACATAAAGTAAACATTTTTAACAGACGCGAATTCCTACCTAGCATCTATTGTCCCTGTTAACGAACTACGAGAGTTGTCAAATATTGCTTCTTCACAAGTAACTTACTTGAAATGTCGTGAGGTAAAGCTTTGTGTAGGACAGGGATTCCAACCCAGAAACTAATCGGATTTTTATCGAAGCACAATCAACTGTGACATATCGGATTTTCTCGGCAGTAGCAACATGTTTTAACTGAAATGACGAGACGAAAAATTAATTTTTTCCTTCCCAGGACTCCACCCCGGCACCTATCGCTGTTACATTCTAGAAAAACGAACGTTAAGTATAGGTTTGTTACATCAGAAGCGACGTGTGAGCACGTTTGAACTAGAAATAATATGACGAAGAGTTCAGTGCTGACTGGTAATCGAACCCCACACATATCGTTGCTGACTACACTTAAAGAGACGTCAGCTACCGAATTTTTCTCCACCAGCAGGTCCTTGAACTTACAGTGATATCGCAAATAGTTCTGTGTCTCACTGGGAGTCAAAAACGTCAGATATCGTTAGTGTTGACAATGAATGAAAATACATTGAAAATCAAAATTATTATCCACCAGCAGATAGGTGTTCTCATGCTAGAGCTTGATAATACATAATGAAATCTTTAGTGCCGGGCCAGGATTCCAAACCATTCACGCGCAACATGTGGAGATGTTGAGGAATCTGCAGTTTTGAACAAACAACAAATTGTAGTCGAGATGTATTGTCACGAAGAGATCAAATTCCGCGTTAAGGGCCGTCTGAGTTGTATTCCCAGTTCAGAACTATTTTTATCGACATACAGAAGCTCAAATAAAAGATGGAATAAGTGTCCTGTGACCCTACATAGCGTTTGTTTCGTCACTAGAAATAAATAACTAGTATAAGAAAGGTTACTAGTGGTTACTATGGTTCAACCTAATGTCCACTTGGTAGAGAAGGAATATCAAGTTTAATGTGAATTTCGGACCACAATGCCATTATACCTTCTTCACTTGGCGTAACCAGAAAAGAATAGAATCTGTCTCTACCTATCAAATATCATCGGCAGAAGTTGGAAACGAACCCAGACCATGAGCATATCAACCTATCAGCAACCCAACAGACCACCAGATCCTCTTCACGGTAGCTTATTTTTCTATTGTAACGCCGTTATGCCACACTGGATGAGAATTCTGACACACAGGCGCCCTGCAGTGGTTTGCAGCACGTTCAGTGTCTCCCAGTGAGACACAGAACTATTTGCGAGATCACTGGAAGTTCAAGGATGGTATTCCGAGTTGCCCGTGGAGAAAAATTCGGTAGCTGACGTCTCTTTATGTGTAGTCAACAAAGATATATGTGGCATTCGATTACTAGTCAGTACTGAACTCTTCGTCATTTTATTTCTAGTTCAAACAAGCTCACATGTCGCTTCTGGTGTAACAAACCCATATTTAACGTTCGTTTTCTCTAGAATGTAACAGCGATGGGTGCCGGGGTGGAGTCCTGGGAAGGAAAAAATTAATGTTCCGTCTCGTCATTTCAGTTAAAACATCTTGCTACTGTCGAGAAAATCCGACATGTCAAAGTTGATTGTGCTTCGATAACAATCCGATTGGGTTCTGGGTTCGAATCCCTGTCCAACACAAAGCTTTACCTTACGACTTTTCAAGTAAGTTACTTGTGAAGAAGCAATATTTAACACCTCTCGCAGTTCGTTAACACAGACAACAGATGCTGAGTAGGAATTCGCGTCTGTAAAAAATGTTTACGTTATGTAATTTAATGTTGATATTTCCTAGCTCATACTGTCTAAAATCGAGGTATATCACTCTGTGTATTCCTACTCAGTTAGTTAGTTTCCGTCAGTCACGAAATCTTTGCTTATTCTGCATGACAAGGATTGTATCCATATGCAGAACGAGACGGTTCGTCGTGTCATTTGAAGTTCATACATATTCTCAACTAGCACCTCCGAAAAACTTAAATTTTGAAAGTCATTTTGTGTTTAATAATAAGAACGGTATGTTACTCTGAAGAGTAAATCATGAATATGATGAACTTACTACGTGCGTTACCTATCTACATCTACATCTACATTTATACTCCGCAAGCCACCCAACGGTGTGTGGCGGAGGGCACTTTACGTGCCACTGTCATTACCTCCCTCTCCTGTTCCAGTCGCGTATGGTTCGCGGGATGAACGACTGTTTGAAAGCCTCTGTGCGCGCTCTAATCTCTCTAATTTTACATTCGTGATCTCCTCGGGAGGTATAAGTAGGGGGAAGCAATATATTCGATACCTCATCCAGAAACGCACCCTCTCGAAACCTGGCGAGCAAGCTACACCGCGATGCAGAGCGCCTCTCTTGCAGAGTCTGCCACTTGAGTTTGTTAAACATCTCCGTAACGCTATCACGGTTACCAAATAACCCTGTGACGAAACGCGCCGCTCTTCTTTGGATCTTCTCTATCTCCTCCGTCAACCCGATCTGGTACGGATCCCACACTGATGAGCAATACTCAAATATAGGTCGAACGAGTGTTTTGTAAGCCACCTCCTTTGTTGATGGACTACATTTTCTAAGGACTCTCCCAATGAATCTCAACCTGGTACCCGCCTTACCAACAATTAATTTTATATGATCATTCCACTTCAAATCGTTCCGCACGCATACTCCCAGATATTTTACAGAAGTAACAGCTACCAGTGTTTGTTCCACTATCATATAATCATACAATAAAGGATCCTTCTTTCTATGTATTCGCAATACATTACATTTGTCTATGTTAAGGGTCAGTTGCCACTCCCTGCACCAAGTGCCTATCCGCTGCAGATCTTCCTGCATTTCGCTACAATTTTCTAATGCTGCAACTTCTCTGTATACTACAGCATCATCCGCGAAAAGCCGCATGGAACTTCCGACACTATCTACTAGGTCATTTATATATACTGTGAAAAGCAATGGTCCTACAACACTCCCCTCTGGCACGCCAGAGGTTACTTTAACGTCTGTAGACGTCTCTCCATTGATAACAACATGCTGTGTTCTGTTTGCTAAAAACTCTTCAATCCAGCCACATAGCTGGTCTGATATTCCGTAGGCTCTTACTTTGTTTATCAGGCGACAGTGCGGAACTGTATCGAACGCCTTCCGGAAGTCAAGAAAAATAGCATCTACCTGGAAGCCTGTATCTAATATTTTCTGGATCTCATGAACAAATAAAGCGAGCTGGGTGTCACACGATCGCTGTTTCCGGAATCCATGTTGATTCCTACAGAGTAGATTCTGGGTTTCCAAAAACGACATGATACTCGAGCAAAAAACATATTCTAAAATTCTACAACAGATCGACGTCAGAGATATAGGTCTATAGTTTTTCGCATCTGCTCGACAACCCTTCTTGAAGACTGGCACTACCTGTGCTCTTTTCCAATCATTTGGAACCTTCCGTTCCTCTAGAGTCTTGCGGTACACGGCTGTTAGAAGGGGGGGGGGGGGCAAGTTCTTTCGCGTACTCTGTGTAGAATCGAATTGGTACCCCGTCAGGTCCAGTGGACCTTCCTCTGTTGAGTGATTCCAGTTGCTTTTCTATTCCTTGGACACTTATTTCGATGTCAGCCATTTTTTCGTTTGTGCGAGGATTTCGAGAAGGAACCGCAGTGCGGTCTTCCTCTGTGAAACAGCTTTGGAAAAAGGTGTTTAGTATTTCAGCTTTACGCGTGTCACCTTCTGTTTCAATGCCATCATCATCCCGGAGTGTCTGGATATGCTGTTTCGAGCCACTTACTGATTTAACGTAAGACCAGAACTTCCTAGGATTTTCTGTCAAGTCGGTACATAGAATTTTACTTTCGAATTCACTGAACGCCTCACGCATAGCCCTCCTTACGCTAACTTTGACATCGTTTAGTTTCTGTTTGTCTGAGAGGTTTTGGTTGCGCTTAAACTTGGAGTGAAGCTCTCTTTGCTTTCGCAGTAGTTTCCTAACTTTGTTGTTGTACCACGGTGGGTTTTTCCCGTCCCTCACAGTTTTACTCGGCACGTACCTGTCTAAAACGCATTTTACGATTGCCTTGAACTTTTTCCATAAACACTCAACATTGTCAGTGTCGGAACAGAAATTATCGTTTTGATCTGTTAGGTAGTCTGAAACCTGCCTTCTATTACTCTTGCTAAACAGATAAACCTTCCTCCCTTTTTTTATATTCCTATTAACTTCCATATTCAGGGATGCTGCAACGGCCTTATGACCACTGATTCCCTGTTCTGCACATACAGAGTCGAAAAGTTCGGGTCTGTTTGTTATCAGTAGGACCAAGATGTTATCTCCACGAGTCGGTTGTCTGTTTAATTGCTCGAGGTAATTTTCGGATAGTGCACTCAGTATAATGTCACTCGATGCTCTGTCCCTACCACCCGTCCTAAACATCTGAGTGTCCCAGTCTATATCTGATAAATTGAAATCTCCACCTAAGACTATAACATGCTGAGAAAATTTATGTGAAATGTATTCCAAATTTTCTCTCAGTTGTTCTGCCACTAATGCTGCTGAGTCGGGAGGTCGGTAAAAGGAGCCAATTATTAACCTAGCTCGGTTGTTGAGTGTAACCTCCACCCATAATAATTCACAAGAACTAACCACTTCTACTTCACTACAGGATAAACTACTACTAACAGCGACGAACACTCCACCACCGGTTGCATGCAATCTATCCTTTCTAAACACCGTCTGTACCTTTGTAAAAATTTCGGCAGAATTTATCTCTAGCTTCAGCCAGCTTTCTGTACAGATAACGATTTCAGCTTCGGTGCTTTCTACCAGTGCTTGAAGTTCCGGTACTTTACCAGCGCAGCTTCGACAGTTTACAATTACAATACCGATTGTTGCTTGGTCCTCGCATGTCCTGACTTTGCCCCGCACCCGTTGAGGCTGTTGCCCTTTTTGTACTTGCTTGTTGCGTGTAGTGGACTCCTGACCTATCCAGCGGAACCCAAAACCCCACCACCCTATGGCGCAAGTCGAGGAATCTGCAGCCCACACGGTCGCAGAACCGTCTCAGCCTCTGATTCAGACCCTCCACTCGGCTCTGTACCAAAGGTCCGCAGTCAGTCCTGTCGACGATGCTGCAGATGGTGAGCTCTGCTTTCATCCCGCTAGCGAGGCTGGCAGTCTTCACCAAATCAGATAGCCGCCGGAAGCCAGAGAGGATTTCCTCTGATCCATAGCGACACACATCATTGGTGCCGAAATGAGCGACCACCTGCAGATGGGGGCACCCTGTACCCTTCATGGCATCCGGAAGGACCCTTTCCACATCTGGAATGACTCCCCCCGGTATGCACACGGAGTGCACGTTGGTTTTCTTCCCCTCTCTTGCTGCCATATCCCTAAGGGGCCCCATTACGCGCCTGACGTTGGAGCTCCCAACTACCAGAAAGCCCACCCTCTGCGACCGCCCGGATCTTGCAGACTGAGGGGCAACCTCTGGAACAGGACAAGTAACCATGTCAGGCCGAAGATCAGTATCAGCCTGAGACAGAGCCTGAAACCGGTTCGTCAGACAAACTAGAGAGGCCTTCCGTTCAGCCCTCCGGAATGTCTTTCGCCCCATGCCACACCTTGAGACGACCTCCCACTCTACCACAGGTGAGGGATCAGCCTCAATGCGGTCAGTATCCCGGGCAACCAGAGTCGTAGTCCGATCGGGGGATGCGTGGGACGAGCTGGCCGTCCCCGACAAACCCCCATTCGGACCCCCACAGTGATGCCCATTGGCAACAGCCTCAAGCTGTGTGACCGAAGCCAACACTGCCTGAAGCTGGGATCGAAGGGATGCCAACTCAGCCTGCATCCAAACACAGCAGTTGCAGTCCCTATCCATGCTAAAAACTATTGTGCAAAGAACGTCTGAACTGATCTACAGAGAGCGCAAACCGATCGACACAAAATTTAAACGGTTATTAAAATACAAGATTGCCTAGTAAATGCAGTAATGCTGCTACTTGCGCTCTGCTGACACACTGCTCGGCGGCGGAAGGAGACTACGCGATTTTACACTATTCAGGTACTAAAACGCGATGCTACAACTCTCAAATACTAAAATACGCCCGAAATTTTTGAATTAGACACGCAAAGAAATTAAGAATTTGGTTCAAAATGGCTCTGAGCACTATGGGACTTAACTTCTAAGGTCATCAGTCCCCTAGAACTTAGAACTACTTAAACCTAACAAAAGGACATCACACACATCCACGCCCGAGGCAGGATTCGAACCTGCGACCGTAGCGGTCACGCGGTTCCAGACTGTAGCGCCTTTAACCGCTTGGCCACACCGGCCGGCAATTAAAATATGCAACAAATGAGTGAGCTAGGAGTATACGACTTGCTGCTGCAGCTGCTTATCCAACGGCGGCAGGGAGCACACTGCTGACGTAATAATGAGGGTGGTAACATATCAGGCATGTCATTTATTGTAATACATGTGAGCTTACAAGCCTTAAGGACAGTCTTATCTGTGATAAGGTGTTCGCTGATATTTGTGGTATCGTGATATTACTTTACATCTTGAGTTATTGCGATACAGAGCAGTGTTTTCTAGTGGTGATTTGTTGGATCCATTTTCAATAGTCAAACGACTGTACCGAGGAGCGATTAGAGGACCTGCTAGACAGCTGCGTTATGAGGGTTGTATGCGAATCAGGTGAAATGCAATTCAGGTCGTTCGGATACTTTTGAGCACGACTGTACAAACAGGCCGTCGTTCCACAGAACGAGCACGTAAGGAGCAGAAAATAAACTTTCTCTGAAATTTCACTCCCTAAGTAAAGCTTTTGTGATTTCTAATTTTATTTTGTCATTCTATGTAAACGGCCAACGGCCGTGCCGCGGTGGCAACACCGGTTCCCCTCAGGTAGTCGAAGTTAAGCGCTGTCGGGCTGGGCTAGCACTTGGATGGGTGACCATTCGGTCTGTCGAGCGCTGTTGGCTATCGGAGTGCATTCAGCGCTTGTGAGGCAAACTGAGGAGCTACTTGATTGAGAAGTAGCGGCTCCGATCTCGTAAACTGACATAAGGCTGGGAGAGCGGTGTGCTGACCACATGCACCTCCATATCCGTATCCAGTGACGCCTGTGGGCTGAGGACGACACGGCGGGCGGTCGCTACCGTTGGACCTTCAAGGCCTGTTCGGGTGGAGTTTAGTTTTTAATCTACGTGAATGGCAATGATAAAAAAGTCCTTACCTCATCACCTAACTATAACATCAGTTAATTATGCATCACTTGAGTAATGCAATACTCTCCTAAACAAATGTGGAAGTTTTTCACTAATGCAAAAGACTAATGTTATGTGGGCAAACTAAGGTAATGTGTTACAGTACTTCATTTCTTCCATTTGTCTAGCATTTTTCTCATTAATCCCTCCTAAAGCAGTTTTCTCGTAAAATCGAACAACTGCGTCATTCTGTTTCTGCTGGGTGAAAAACAGAAGAAGACTTAACGCCAGGGGCGGCTCCTGCTTAGGTTTGCAGATTTGCGTTATCCTCAGAAATAATTTTGTTCAATCGTGTTTGCTATTTGAGCTTTCTTTTGCAAGTGCAACAGTAGCGCGCCATTTATCTCTTTTGAATTTCCCGGGCCCGGGCTCTAAGCGCAGAAGGCAGCAAGCGGGACGGAAAGCAACCCAGAGCGGCGGATATGCGCCGAGGGCGTCTTGGGCTTTCAGTGGGCCTGCAAACGCGGGCTAGGGTGTCTCAGTGGATGCGGGGTGCGGAAGCAGTGCTTGACAACACTGTGCTCGTATATGGGCCTCGTGTGTATAAATACTTCACATGAGCCACACTGGCAGCTGTAGAAATACGGTTCAAATGGCTCTGAGCACTATGGGACTTAACATCTGAGGTCATCAGTCCCCTAGAACTTAGAACTACTTAAACCTAAGGACATCACACACATCCATACCCGAGGCAGGATTCGAACCTGCGACCGTAGCAGTCGCGCGGTTCCAGACCGAAGCGCCTAGAACCGCTCGGCCACACCGACCGGCTGTAGAAATATGATTGGCACTCTTCCGAAGAGAACCGGAACTGTCACATCCTGGAACTAAGCGGGTCTCGCGCTTCCCTAATGGCTGACGCGTAGCTTCGAGCGATATAACTGTTTCCTGTGAGTTTTCTGCATTATTTTAGCGTATGCTGTAGTGAATTTTGAGGCTCTAGTAGCAAATGAATATGTGAAATAATGAATCAGTAATTTCCTTGCACTCTGAACCACTCAATTTACGCAAGTTTGAAGAAAAGTTGGAAATCAAGAAGCTACATAGACCGACTCCTACCTCGACAGTTTTGCAGACAGTTAAAACGAAACGTCGTCATTTCAACAGAAAACTTAACTGTACATCAAGCATGAATGGCTGTGCGGATGTGATTTGAAAAACGCGTTATTTTCTTTTCCTTGCTCATTATTTGGAGGAGATTTTTCGTGACATTTCACACCTGCGTGATAAAATTATGAAACACCAACTTTCTTCGGTGCATGTGAACAACGCTTTGAATCTGGGAAGCCTAGACAATGTAAATATGGCTACCCGATTAGACAGTAGGTACTGAAGATCTGTGTTTGGCTGTAATGTGTAACGAAACCAGTGATGTAGCCTGTGTTTTCCAGATCGTTATACACTGAAGAGCCAAAGAAACTGGTACACCTGCCTAGTATTGTATAGGGTCCCCGAGAGCACGCGTAAGTGTCTCACTACGACGTGGCATGGACTCGACTAATGTCTGAAGTAGAGCTGGAAGGAACTGACAGCATGAGTCCTGCAAGGCTGTCCATAATTCAGTAGGGGCACGAAGGATGAGACCTCTTCTGAACAGCAGGTTGCAAGGCGTCCCAGATATGCTCAGCAATGTTCATGTCTGGAGAGTTTGGTGGCCAGCGGAAGTGTTTAAACTCAGAAGAGTGTTCCTGGAGCCACTCTGTAGCAATTTTGGACTCGTGCCGTGTTGCGTAGTCCTGCTGGAATTGCCCAAGTCCGTCGGAATGCACAATGGACATGAATGGATGCAGGTGCTCAGACAGACTGCTTACGTACGTATCACCTGCCAGAGTCGTATCTGTATGTATCAGGGGTCCCATATCACTCCAGCTGCACATGCCCCACACCATTACAAAGCCTCCACCTGTTTGAACAGTCCCCTGCTGACATGCAGGGTCCATGGATTCACGAGATTCGCTGCATATCCAACACGTCCATCCACTCGATAACTATTTGAAACGAGACTCGTCCGATCAGGTAACATGTTTCCAGTCATCAACAGTCCAATGTCGGTGTTGATGGACACAGGCGAGGCGTAAATCTTCGTGTCGTGCAGTCATCAAGTGTACACGAGTAAGCCTGCGGCTCCGGAAGCCCATATCTATGATGATTCATTGAATGGTTCGCACGCTGACACTTGTTGATGACCCAGTATTGAAATCTGCAGCAATTTTAGGAAGGGTTGGTCTTCTGTCATGTTAACGATTCTCTTCAGTCGTCGTTGGTCCCGTTCTTGCAGCATATTTTTCCGGTCGTAGCGACTTTGGAGATTTGATGTTTTACAGGATTCCTGATATTCACGCTACACTCGTGAAATTGACGTACGGGAAAATCCCCACTTCATCGCTACCTCGGAGATGCTGTGTTCCATCGCTCGTGCACCGGTTATAACACCACGTTCAAACTCACCTAAATCTTGATAATCTGTCATTGTAGCAGCAGTAACCAATCTAACAACAGCGCCACACACTTGTCTTATATAGGAGTTCTGCTTGTTTACATATCTCTGTATATGAATGCGCGTGCCTATATCGGTTTCTTTGGTGCTTCAGTGTCCATCGTTAATAGAAGCCCAGTTGAAAGGTTTTGGGAGTTCAGAGAATCAGAAAAGCATGATGCTCAGTCTTTGGCAATGTACATCGTAGAACAGATAAATCACCACTTTGAGAATTGTCCACAGAAACTAAGAGCAGGCTAGTGCCTCATACATTTATTGTTTCATAGCAATCTCATTTCGCTTAAAGCCGCTTCGATTAATGAAAATGTAAAAAAACATTTATTACTAATCTTCAAGGACCTCGTAGCTTCTTTTCACCATCTCCAGAAAGAACAGTAGTTTCAAACGAAATAATGCGGAAACGACTGCCACGTTCAGTGCCTGCTTAATGGAATTTCCAGTCAAAGAGTGTTAATACTATTTTTGAATATAGGGAAGATATGATCAAGTGCTTGAGTAGTATGAGCAATGTAGAAAACTGTGTAATGAAAACACCATCGCACGAGCCTGTGATATAGCAGCGATTTTAGAGGATGAAAGGTTGACTTTCTGCCTCTCGTTCTTTCATCAAATTATGATCCTTGTGGATGTTTTGTGTAATCAGTATCAGAAAAGGGATATTGGCCCAAATTATCCACGAAATCAACTGACAGCTTTTGAATGGGAAATTGCAGAAAAATAGAGGAGTGAATGAAATTTCAACATATTTGCACGAGTATCACAAGAGGGAGAACTGAAGATGGAGGAGTGATGTGCAATGTACTGCGAGAGGCCAAAGAAGTATGTGATGTTATCAATTACAAGGCGCAAGGACGATTTAAATTCACTGGGAACCTAGTCACAGCCTCTCCTTTTCTACCAGAGAAATTCACAACTAACTCTTCAAGTATTCCATAAACTTCCTTCAGAGGTGAACTGAATGCTGTTCTTTTTTGTAAGCATAGAAACTTCGAACGGAGCTCTCTGCTATTTATGGAAGAGAGGAGTTCAGAAGTATGTGTGGGGCTTTGAGCTTGTTGGATTACTTAACAGATACATGTGATGCGTAGACACATGTGATACATTGAGTGAAACAGTGAAACTCTTGAAAGCGATAATTGCAATTACAATCACCACATTAGAAGCAGAATGTTTTGTTTCTTCACCGAATCGCATCAAAACCTTTTTACGGATTGCTACAGACCAAGACAGACTATCAGCGCTCGAAATGCTCTCTATTGAACGAGATCTGACTTCATCAAAGATTGACTGAAAAATTTGCAAACATGAAGGAAAGGAACGGAGTTCCTACTCAATTGATCACCACCACGTCAAAATGCAGAGATACATTCGAACGGTGTTAAAATCGGTCCTGCTGGAAGAAGTTTGCTACGGCAGGCCTTTGTGGCCGAGTGGTTCTAGGCGCTTCAGTCCGGAACCGCGCGACTGCCACGGTCGCAGGTTCGAATCCTGCCTCGGGCATGGATGTGATGCCCTTAGGTTAGTTAGGTTTAAGTAAGTCTAGGGGGCTGATGACCTTAGATGTTAAGTCCCATAGTGCTCAGAGCCATTTGAACCATTTTGAACATCGATCTGGTTGTACCACGCATCACAGAAACATGAACAGTGAGTTAATTCTCTCTCCTTTGTCAAAATATTTCTTGGTGTGAAAAGTGCACCATCATCCTTTTTGGTCATGGGCCGCCACTCATTTTGTCCACAGAGACCTTGAAAACGGAGTTACAGTTCCTAAGCGCCTTAGACAGTAAGTACAAAATAACAATATTTTGACTGACGACATAATACTATTAACTGATATGACTCTAATATGTAAGTTACAGTCATGCAGCTCTCCACCTTTTCCTTCGTCTGCCTAGTGGTGTAGTTCGGCAGCTGTAAAACCTATGGCTGTCAAAGGCCATCGATGTTTGACTATTCGATCGCCGTGTCCTGCCCACACCAGCATCACGTTCTCATCAGGACTACAATCTTTGGTCTACGGTAGATTTCACCCAGTTCACAGTTATGCCGTATCCTCCAATCTACAGTGATGTTACCTTGTACCAGACCATTGATTTTCTTTAAGACTTTCCTCTCGCAAACTAAAAGATTATTAAAGTCTTTTTTCAGACACTCCAGC
Organism: Schistocerca americana; assembly: GCF_021461395.2. Classification (NCBI taxonomy): domain Eukaryota; kingdom Metazoa; phylum Arthropoda; class Insecta; order Orthoptera; family Acrididae; genus Schistocerca; species Schistocerca americana. The sequence goes on along the minus strand of NC_060119.1, from coordinate 738,542,454 downwards.
TTTCGCTATCATATATGAAAATATGTTGGATCAGTGTTTTGTACAGCAGTATTTTGAAATTCCTTGAAAGACTGAGTGATTTAATAAGCTGACTCAGACTGAAGTTACGGTCGGTCTGTGGCTTGGATCCTCTCTATCATATCTCCACACAGGATGTGGTCTCTATAAAGGTAACCTCCAGGTATTTAAAATTATGAAACCTTTTTTAGGATCGGGTTGCGACTACCAGAGACTGGAATGTTTGGTATCAATTCGGTTTGGTATCAATTCGGTGCTAAATAATAAAATGGCTATCTTTTTGATATTCATTGTAATTACTCCAAGGGAGGCGTCGTTTGCCTTTTACAGGCGTGATATGTGGCTTATGAGCAGCCGCTCGACCATGAAATCCAAGTTTTCTCACCTCCCGCCCAACTGCCATAGTACTTGCAGTGAAACCTGATGCAATTTGGAATTCCCGTGTGATGGTCCGAATAGATGTCTGCCTGTTACACATTACGACCCTCTTCCACTGTCGGAGGTCTCTGTCAGTCAACAGTCGAGGTCGGCCTGTACGCTTTTGTGCTGTACGTGCCCCTTCACGTATCCACTTCACTATCACATCGGAAACAGTGGACGCAGGGATGTTTAGGATGTTGCAAATCTCGCGTGCAGACATATGACACAAGTGACTCCCAATCAGCTGACCACGTTGGAAGTCCGTGAGTTCCGCGGAGCGCCCCATTCTGCTCTCTCACGATGTCTGATGACTACTGAGGTCGCTGATGTGGAATACCTGGCAGTAGATGGCAGCACAACGCACCTAATATGAAAAACGTATGTTTTTTCGGGTGTCCGAATACTTTTGATCACATAGTGTATCACTATGCTCCAGAAGTACGTAGCCTCCCCGCAAGTAATTCGAATAATTATTGATATTTGAGACTTGAGTCATTAGGAAAAACAACGAATTTCATGGAAGTATTGCGACGCCATGTTTTATGTCTCTCCTTCCTCTTCGTCCCGTCTTTTCACGCTAAAGGCTGCTCTCCCTCCGCCGTCGCCCAACACCAATCCCTCTCTGACTAAAATGCGACCTTATTTATGGCTCAAATGGCTCTGAGCACTATGGGACTCAACATCTTAGGTCATAAGTCCCCTAGAACTTAGAACTACTTAAACCTAACTAACCTAAGGACATCACGCACACCCTTGCCCGAGGCAGGATACGAACCTGCGACCGTAGCAGCCTCGCGGTTCCGGACTGCAGCGCCAGAACCGCACGGCCATCGCGGCTGGCCCTTATTTATGGATAGGGCCATTGAAGGTAATGTTCATTTGCATTTCATGTTAATTTTAAATCAAAATTTTATTCAATTTCATTTTTCCATAAAATAATTATTTTTGTTACAACAGTGGTTAATGAATTTTTAATTAATTCACTCTTAAATTAGATTGAAAACCACACACCTTGTGAATTTTCATCGAAAACTATTTTGAAAAATGTTGTCCTCTTGCGTTTTCATAATCTTTTTGAAAATTAATGAAGCAATACTTAGCGATATTCTGTGGGTCACGTTAATGCAAATATAAAGTATTCGTGATCTAATTTGTTCTACGTACCTCTTTCAATGAAACATTCTCTTCTTGATAAAACATATCTGTTGCCCTAATTCTCGTAATAAAAGACAGCTGGCAACAAACGGAAATTGATGAACCAGACAACTTTTAAGAGAACAAACAATTATTCTCATCCTGGTCTCACGTGCTGCCGACACGAGCTGATTCGTAACGTGAAATGGGAGAGCTTTTTCTCGACTTTGGTGTTAAATACTCTAATAAGGGGAGACCGCCAATTGTGAAATTCAGATTCGATTCATACTATGCATAATAAAAGCTCATGGCCAGAGGTGTAATGTGGCAAAGCACCAAGATGCACTTCTCAGCCGTTGTCGAGAAAATCGACAGTTAAAAGAAACCGTTGCGGTGAAATACTCTCTACGCTTAATAATTTTCTACAGCGTCGTGGCGCAGCGATAAGCGCTAGGGTTCGTAATCCGAAGGTCGCCGGATCGAATCTCGCTCCATGCAACTTTTTTTTTTCATTTGTTTTTTTTGTAATTCAAATGTATACACACACACACACACACACACACACACACACACATATATATATATATATATATATATATATATATATACTCCTGGAAATGGAAAAAAGAACACATTGACATCGGTGTGTCAGACCCACCATACTTGCTCCGGACACTGCGAGAGGGCTGTACAAGCAATGATCACACGCACGGCACAGCGGACACACCAGGAACCGCGGTGTTGGCCGTCGAATGGCGCTAGCTGCGCAGCATTTGTGCACCGCCGCCGTCAGTGTCAGCCAGTTTGCCGTGGCATACGGAGCTCCATCGCAGTCTTTAACACTGGTAGCATGCCGCGACAGCGTGGACGTGAACCGTATGTGCAGTTGACGGACTTTGAGCGAGGGCGTATAGTGGGCATGCGGGAGGCCGGGTGGACGTACCGCCGAATTGCTCAACACGTGGGGCGTGAGGTCTCCACAGTACATCGATGTTGTCGCCAGTGGTCGGCGGAAGGTGCACGTGCCCGTCGACCTGGGACCGGACCGCAGCGACGCACGGATGCACGCCAAGACCGTAGGATCCTACGCAGTGCCGTAGGGGACCGCACCGCCACTTCCCAGCAAATTAGGGACACTGTTGCTCCTGGGGTATCGGCGAGGACCATTCGCAACCATCTCCATGAAGCTGGGCTACGGTCCTGCACACCGTTAGGCCGTCTTCCGCTCACGCCCCAACATCGTGCAGCCCGCCTCCACTGGTGTCGCGACAGGCGTGAATGGAGGGACGAATGGAGACGTGTCATCTTCAGCGATGAGAGTCGCTTCTGCCTTGGTGCCAATGATGGTCGTATGCGTGTTTGCCGCCGTGCAGGTGAGCGCCACAATCAGGACTGCATACGACCGAGGCACACAGGGCCAACACCCGGCATCATGGTGTGGGGAGCGATCTCCTACACTGGCCGTACACCACTGGTGATCGTCGAGGGGACACTGAATAGTGCACGGTACATCCAAACCGTCATCGAACCCATCGTTCTACCATTCCTAGACCGGCAAGGGAACTTGCTGTTCCAACAGGACAATGCACGTCCGCATGTATCCCGTGCCACCCAACGTGCTCTAGAAGGTGTAAGTCAACTACCCTGGCCAGCAAGATCTCCGGATCTGTCCCCCATTGAGCATGTTTGGGACTGGATGAAGCGTCGTCTCACGCGGTCTGCACGTCCAGCACGAACGCTGGTCCAACTGAGGCGCCAGGTGGAAATGGCATGGCAAGCCGTTCCACAGGACTACATCCAGCATCTCTACGATCGTCTCCATGGGAGAATAGCAGCCTGCATTGCTGCGAAAGGTGGATATACACTGTACTAGTGCCGACATTGTGCATGCTCTGTTGCCTGTGTCTATGTGCCTGTGGTTCTGTCAGTGTGATCATGTGATGTATCTGACCCCAGGAATGTGTCAATAAAGTTTCCCCTTCCTGGGACAATGAATTCACGGTGTTCTTATTTCAATTTCCAGGAGTATATATATATATATATATATATATATATATATATATATATATATATATATATATATATACTTGAAATAAATCCAATCCATGGTCCACCACCAATTGTCTTCTCCGATTTTTGCCGATATGATACAACACGCGTAGTATGCATCAGACATGAAGAACGATAGAACAATTATTCAGAATAAAAAACAATTGTTCTTGTAAAAACGCATCGTTTATTGTGCTCGATGTCGTGCTGTTTTCTGCTTTCGATCTTTCTATGATAACTATCACTCTGGTTCGTGCGATACTCCTGCTACTTCTGGTCACTAATTGTTAATTATGTGCGAGTGTATACCGAACTTATCAATAAATTGTATCCACTTGAATATTATTTGTGATATTGTGTTTTATTTCAAGTTTTATTTTTCTATGACAAACGACTTTCAACAACTTATTATATGCATAATTGTTGCAACTGATTGCTGGGAATATATTTATATGAATTACAAAAAAACAAATAATAAAAAAAAGTTGCATGGCGCGGGATTCGATCCGGCGATCTTCGGATTACGAACCCGAGTGCTTACCGCTGCGTCATGACACTGTAGAAAACTATTAATCGTAGAGAGTATTTCACCGCAACGGTTTCTTTTAACTGTCGATTTTCTCGACAACGGCTGAGAAGTGAATCTTGGTGCTTTGCCACATTACACCTCTGGCCATGAGCTTTTATTGTGCGCAGTATGAATCGAATCTGAATTTCACAATTGGCGGCCTCCTCTTGTAAGACAGTTTTCGAGAACACCGAGAAGACGTTGGAATCGAAAAAATATCAGTTCTCGGTTCTAGGATTGCCCGAACCTACTCCGGAATAATGTGTATCACAGACACCGTGAGTCACTAGCATGCAGTTTTTGTCGTTGAAATATCCATTACAGCAGGTCGTCAGGCTTTAAAAAATTCGGCCGGCCGAAGTGGCCGTGCGGTTAAAGGCGCTGCAGTCTGGAACCGCAAGACCGCTACGGTCGCAGGTTCGAATCCTGCCTCAGGCATGGATGTTTGTGATGTCCTTCGGTTAGTTAGGTTTAACTAGTTCTAAGTTCTAGGGGAGTAATGACCTCAGAAGTTGAGTCCCATAGTACTCAGAGACATTTGAACATTTTTTTTAAAAAAATTCACAACAGCATAGCGTATACAAAAGTGAAGTCAAAATTTGAAAAATATCTGTTTTCACAACAACTGATTTCATAAGCCCAATGTTTCAAAAAATGTTCCAGCCTTACTATAGAGGAAATCAGTGCGTTCTCGCGAAAGCAACGTTGCGTGGAGTGTAGTGCTCCCCTATGAATTGTCCTTGAATTTGTTTCAGAGTCTAGGAAACACTCGTCTAGAGACTACCCAAGGACACTATGTATTTCACCTGTTGCATTACTACGCTTGAATTACGCGTTCATGTTTGTAAATATACAACAAAACTTTGGAAATAAAAAATAATAGCAAATGGTAAATTTAGGTTTGGAATCGATCTTTCACAAGACAATGTGTGACTGGATTTACGCAACCTTATCAGAGAATGGTGAATCGAATCCTTATGCGGCGCACAGATGTAACTTGTCAAAATTATTATACGTTACGAGGTACAGTAGTTTCTTATATGACGGCAAGAATCAAAACTCGAGACGGTCGGATACGGTAATATATTTCCCATACAGCATAACGGCAGCAGGCTCAGGGGACTGCAGCTGAAATGTTGCGAAACAATGAAGCTGCTCCTCAAGTAGAGTTGAAACTGCGTTTGCAGTCAGCGAATGCGATTCGGTAATGTCTGTGGTGCAACACAAATGGCGTAATTTTCTAACAATTTCATGAAGTTTCCTCACTCAGATAACGCTGTGACGGGAATATTGCTGCAGCGAGAGCGTGCTATAAATACTTTGTTATGCGTGCTACGCAAGGTGTTACGTGTCACCCACCAGACGGGCGAAACGTTATATGGATAACAGCGCTGTAACTGTGCCACTCGGGCAGAGAAACTTTGTGTACCTTTTTACTCTTATCCGTAACGCCTGTTAATGCTTATTATTCTATAGGGAATCTGATATGTTTTTTCTGTCAAGAGACTAAAAGCAGTAATATTTTTGCTCCGAATTGTTTAGTTTATCTGAAACTGAAATTTATTATTTTATTTTTTAATTTTACTCCAAAGTACAAGTCACGAATCTGATCTAGTGTACATTGCGTTTTCATCGTTACACCTCGCTTTAAAGTGAAATATGTGAGGATGTATAAGACGTATTAGGGGTAATTATAGAGGTAAAAGGCCTTTGATTGTGAAGCCGTGAAAATATGTTCGTGGAGGTCCGGAACTGAAAAACCTGTGGCATGTTTCGATGAAGTTACGCCATCTCGGAGAGTATTTGGTGACAAATTTGGTGACCATAAATGTAATGATCTTAAATGGTATTCGAAAATCTTGCTTATTTCATAAAAAATAATAAAATGGTCATACCATGGCACAAGGCCTTGATAACTGTATGTTGTTATTTTTATATGTCACCATTCATGAAGAAGTGAAATATGCGGGGGCTTCTTTGTGAGATAAAATTATGTCACCTGAAATTATAACGATATACTGAGTCGATAAAAAAGCTGTAATTTCCATTTAGTCCTCACAAAAGGAGAAAAATCTCGGACATTTATAAATTCTTTGGAAACTATTCTGAGTGAGAATGTAACCATGGATGTTCCTAACGGGCTGTGGAGAGGTTACGCTTTAAACACTAGACATTTACAACGATTATTTCTCTATTGTTTTTCAATTTGAGTCAGCAAGCTCTCCTCCTGCAAGTTTCTCTGCGAATTGTGTTTTTTGACATTTGAGAATACTCCACGATATCTTCGTATATTTTTAGCTCTACACTGTAGCGTTTATGTCATATGACTCAGTTTCATTTATTTGCCATCTTTTTCTGTCCGTTGGCTTTACTGATATCTGTCAAATCCCAGTACTGCGTTTCATATCTTAAGCATTACAACTGTGATGCTGTGAGGCAAGGTAGTGATTTGTTGAACGCACTCTAGAAAGCTCTATGAAAATTGAATTACTAAAAGATGACAATAAATTAGTTTAGACTGTAACGTCCTATCGATGGCATCGTTATAAGAAAGCACAAATTTGGATTGGAGTAGGTATAGGGAAGAATATCGGTGGTGTCGCTTTCCATGGAACCGCCGAATTTGAATTAAACGGTTGAGAGAAACCACGGAGAACACAAATGACCGGAGGAAAATTCGAACTGCCGGCTCTCGCATGCCAACTCATTGTGCTAACAAGTGCTCCATAACAGTCGGTGATTATGGAAAATCTACAAATAATACGAATCCTAGGTGGCTTACGAAACAGGATACGAGCTGTAAGTGGTTACAGAGCAGAAAGGAAGTTCTGACGTTGCGCTGCATAATGGTAGCGAGGCTTGTGGCTGTGCAACTGTACGGAGGTGAATGTTAAAATGTTCTTGGCATGACGGCCAAACATAAAACCTTTTCGATTATGGGTGCATAAGAACTATGAAGTTCGATTCAGGCTCAGTCACCAAAACAGATCTAAAACATATCCTCAATATGGTGTTCAGTTTAACAGTTCAAACTGATTAAAACCATGATCTGACCGCGTATTATTTATTAACAGGTAGCATTCATCTCACAAATCTTCCAGCAAATGTGTCGCCATTTTGACGTTACAAGCAGTATCGACTATCGATGCGACGGGCGCCATATTCATTTTGGCATATTTAGGTGTTTTGAATTATAACTTGGAGTATGCCATTTCACGGCAACGGTGCATTGAAAATTTATCACACACACTCACGTCACCGTTATCATTAAATGACGTTAATAACGCATCAAAGATATAAACCGTCAAGAGGTACTATGATGACCAATGCAAGATATGAATACCATATGTTCAAACTGTAGCATAATGGATTATATCGTGGGTTACATAGCAAAAGGAAGTAGGTTCGCATTGCACTACATGTTAATTTTTTTTCCACTTTAATGTTGTTATCACATTCTGGGACTTTCTTATGACTGTAATACGTGTATACTCTACAATATTTGTTTTTATTTACATTTCTGTCTGATCAGAGAACGAAGAATGAAATAAATATTTGACTTTATTTCCGAATATGAGGCGATTTCCTACACTAGAGAGTGCTTAGGCAGAAACCTAAGAGGATAGGTGCTGCGAGTGAAACGAGGCACAATAACAATCGTATTCTTTTTTGTCACAAATATTTTGAATGTTTACATCCCAATGTACGCAAAGACCATGAACAGACACGTACTTCACATGTTACAGCGGATGGCCCTTCCGGTTGGTATGTTTCTGCCATTAACGACAATTGTGGGGTGTTAGTCGTGTGATAGAGCCCCGCATCGAAAGCAAACGGAATTCGCTAGCACTTCCTGCGATTTTGATATTCATTGTTGCGTCTAAATGACGTCAACTTTGTAAGAAGTCTTGTGAGATGAGTGTTATCTTTGATTAACCTGCTTCACAGCCTTGGAAGTAAAATATAAGGAGACTTGCGTTTAAGTTACAGACTTGAAGCCGACATTCGCCGGTGGTGCAAACATTCTTGTTTATTCGCAATATACAGGGTGTTACAAAAAGGTACGGCCAAACTTTCAGCAAACATTCCTCAAACACAAATAAAGAAAAGATGTTATGTGGGCATGTGTCCGGAAACGCTTAATTTCCATGTTAGAGCTCATTTTAGTTTCGTCAGTATGTACTGTATTTCCTCGATTCACCGCCAGTTGGCCCAATTGAAGGAAGGTAATGTTGACTTTGATGTTTGTGTTGACATGTGACTCATTGTTCTACAGTACTAACATCAAGCACATCAGTACGTAACATCAGCAGGTTAGAGTTCATCATGAACGTCGTTTTGCAGTCAGTACAATGTTTACAAATGCGGAGTTGACAGATGCCCATTTGATGTATGGATAAGCACGGGGCAACAGCCGTGGCGCGGTACGTTTGTATCGAGACAGATTTCCAGAACGAAGATGTCCCGACAGGAAGACGTTCGAAGCAATTGATCGGCGTCTTAGGGAGCACGAAACATTCCAGCCTATGACTCGCGACTGGGGAACACCTAGAACGACGAGGACACCTGCAATAGACGAGGCAATTCTTCGTGCAGGTGACGATAACCCTAATGTCAGCGTCAGAGAAGTTGCTGCTGTACAAAGTAACGTTGACCACGTCACTGTATGGAGAGTGCTACGGGATAACCAGTTGTTTTCGTACCATGTACAGCGTGTACAGGCACTATCAGCAGCTGATTGGCCTCCACGTGTACACTTCTGCGAATGGTTCATCCAACAATGTGTCAATCCTCATTTCAGTGCAAATCTCTTTGCGGATGAAGCTTCATTCCAACGTGATCAAATTGTAAATTTTCACAGTCATCATGTGTGGGCTGACGAGAATCCGCACGCAATTGTGCAATCACGTCATCAACACAGATTTTCTGTGAACATTTGGGCAGGCATTGTTGGTGATGTCTTGATTGGGCCCCATGTTCTTCCAACTACACTCAATGGAGCACGTCATCATGATTCGATACGAGATACTCTATCTATGCTGCTAGAACATGTGCCTTTACAAGTACGACACAACAAGTGGTTCATGCACGATGGAGCTCCTGCACATTTCGGTCGAAGTGTTCGTACGCTTCTCAACAACAGATTCGGTGACCGATGGATTGGTAAAGGCGGACCAATTCCATGGCCTCCACGCTCTCCTGATCTCAACCCTCTTGGCTTTCATTTATGGGGGCATTTGAAAGCTCTTGTCTACGCAATCCCGGTACCAAATGTAGAGACTCTTCGTGCTCGTATTGTGGACGGCTGTGATACAATACGCCATTCTCCAGGACTGCATCAGCGCATCAGGGATTCCATGCGACGGAGGGTGGATGCATGTATCCTCGCTAACGGAGGACATTTTGAACATTTCCTGTAACAAAGTGTTGAAGTCACGCTGGTACGTTCTGTTGCTGTATGTTTCCATTCCATGATTAATGTGATTTGAAGAGAAGCAATAAAATGAGCTCTAACATGGAAAGTAAGCGTTTCCGGACACATGTTCACATAACATGTTTTCTTTCTTTGTGTGTGAGGAACGTTTCCTGAAAGTTTGGCCGTACCTTTTTGTAACACCCTGTATAACAAAATTAAATATGCGTTTAAGACCAGAAAAACGTTCATTCTTAACAGAATTTGTTGAAGTGTCACATACTTCTTTTCTTGGTTATTCAAAATGTATAACAAAAACTGAACTAAATAAGCATTTAATACCAGATGAACGTCTGAAAATGCCTTCCTGGTGCTGACGAAAGCATTGTGATATTTTCTACTTAAAATAAGTGTTGCGTGCACACAGCAGAAATTAATAACAAACAGTACTCATCTGCTAACGTTTTGAGCTTCAAGGTAGGGGAGACCGGGAGTAGTTGTTACACGGGGCAAGTTGTTACTTGACAATAAAAATTTCCGCGCTAGAGCAGTTTACTCGTTGCTCCGCCAGATGGTAGCACTAAGAGATCCCCTCCTCCCATCCTACCTATATCAGCCGTCAGTTGGTAATAAGGCGCTAGTGACAGAAAACGTGTTTTTCCTGTGCTGGAGTAATTTTTTTACTCTCTGTGAATTTTTTCATAGTTCACAGGAAATTGCTGATTTCATTTTAAATTTTGCAACATATCAGCGTCCAACATTCAGGTACGTAGTAGTATACGTTAAACTTCCAAACAAAAAGTTTATATTGTTGATTTAGACAATAAGAGAAAATGGCGTAGCATGGGGTCAGTTGTTACAAAGGCTGGTCACAAGGGACGGCGAAAACCTGGGACACAGCATGTATCGAAAACCGACACACACGGACCGATACCTGCACAAACTATCAAACCAGCACCCGAGCCAGAAAAGAGGCATGATTAATACGCTCGTAACGAGAGCAGGACGAATATGTGAGTCGCAGCACCTCAGGCGAGAAATGCAACACCTGAGGCGCAATGGGTACTCCACAAATTGTATTAGAAGTGTAACAGAGCCAAATACTCGGCGAAGTAGGGAATCAGAAAAAGAAATGTCGGGTACGGCCTTCCTGCCATACGTTCCCAGAGTGACGGACAGAATCGGCCGTATATTGCGCAAACATGGCGTAAAGACTATTTTCAAACCGACAAAGAAAGTCAAAGAGTGTCTTATATCGGCGAAGGAGAAAAGGGACCCACTTGCAATGTCGGGAATATACCGTATACCATGCACAAGCGGAAAAGTTTATGTCGGAATGACTGGAAGATCAATTAACACTGCATAAGCGACATTGCAGGTTGGGGCAGGTGAAGAAATCGGCTGTGGCAGAGCACGCTCTGAGTGAGACCGACCACGTAATAAAATTCGCCATCACGGAAGTTCTGGCTGTAGAGGACCACTATCACACGCGCTTGTTCTGAGAAGCTGTAGAAATACAAAACCAGGCGAACAGTTTCAACTAGAAAGAGGAAAGCCTTAAGGTAAACGGGTCCTGGCTTCCCGTACTGCAGCGAACGACCGTCACAGGTAGCAAGAGGAGAACCGCACCGGAAATGACCGCGGAGAAGCCCTCGGTCTTTGGCGCGCCAGGTACGTATAGTCTGCGGCAGAGAAGCAAATTACCTGAACCTCTTTTTCGCAAACACGAAAGGAATAAAAACCAAGCGCCCCATACTGATGCACATGCTCCACCAAGAAAAAATACACGTCGCTGCTTTCGCCGAAACATGGCTCAAAGACGGAGCCAAATGCGACCTCCCCAAATACAATACGTACAGGAAAGACAGGCAGGACGGCAGAGGAGGGGTGGCATCTACGTCAGCAACACAATTGCGGCGAACGAGGTCACCCTACCTGCTGCCTTCGACAACACAGAAGCTATCGCGATCGAAATAAAAGACAGCAACAGGCGAACTCTCAAAATAGTGTGCATGTATAACCCCCCAGGGACTGCGCTGCAGGTCCAGTTCATTCAATACTTCACTTCCCCGATCTATCCTAGTAGGAGACTTTAATGCCTGACACCATAGACTCGGTGACAGAGTAGACAACGGAAACGGACGCAGACTATTTGACCTTCTGACCACAGACCCGATCCTCCGACTCCCACTAAATGAACTACTTTCATAGGACACCAAGGTACCTCAGCCCAAGACCACATACTACACAGCCCCGACTTACACAATTCACTCCACCTACCCCGAATCGGAGACTCCATTACCAGCGACCACCTACCCATCCTCTTTTCCACATCCGCCAACCTCCCCCCCTCCACCCCACCCTCACAGAAGAATAATATGCTAATACAACAGAGTAGACTGGGAAAAATATCAGGACACACTCAACCACGAACTATCCATTCCTATAACAATTACTGACGAAGACGACCTACATCTGGTCACCAACAAACTCGAAACAGCTATCACCAAAGCAGTACAGGAAGCAGTCCCCACCAAAGTAGTAGAAAACTGGAAACCCACCATTCCAGAAGCAGCACTAGAACTAATACGACAGAAGAAACGACTACAGCGACAGATGAGACGAGATGACAATCCAGACTTAAAAAGACAATGGAACAGAATAAACGCCAGAATCAAGAGACTAATATCTCAACACAGACAACGACAGTGGGACGACACATGCAGCAAACTGGACTACAGGAATGGGGGCAAATTCTGGAATAGATTCTAAACACTCACAGGGCAACGCCAGACACACGCCAACACCCTAATAGTAAACAATGAACCTTCAACAGACTCCATCGAGCAAGCAACAGCCTTTAAAGAAACATTACAAGCTGTATACTCATTCCCGAACGACAACAGATTTGATGACATATTCAGACAACACGTAGACATGCAACTAGAAACCCTGATAAACGCCCCAACAACTGAAACCGAAGAACAGCAGGCCCTCACCAAAGACATCACAGACGTAGAAATAGAAGACGCAATCTTCTCAGGACGCAACTCCGCCCCCGGACAGAATGAAATCAGACGCATTCACCTACAAAAAGCCCCCCCTCCACATCATAATCCCCATCCTATCCCTTATCATTAACTACTGCCTACACAATGAGACAATACCAACAAACTGGAAGACAAGCAAGACTATCATGATCCCTAAACCCGACAAACCTAGGACAGACCCAAAATCATACAGACCCATATCCCTACTGCACGTGATAGGAAAAACATACGAACGAATAATAACTGACCGCATAAGGACTTACGTCGAGACGAAAATCCTACTTCCCCTCACACAAGCAGGATTCAGACACAACCACTCGACTAACGACCCCCTCCTCAAACTGACAGACAGCATCACCAAAGGGTTCAACCAGGGACACTGCACACTCGCAGTGTTCCTGGACATAGAACGGGCCTTCGACAAACTATGGCACCAGGGCCTGCTGTTCGAACTAATCAGCATCGGCATCCCAACCAAAGTAGTCGGGATTATCCAATCCTATATCACCAACCGGACCTGCAGGGTGCATGTCGCCAATCAGGTGTCAGAAGCCTTTACCCCACAAGCTGGCGTCCCCCAAGGTGGCATCTTGTCCCCACTACTGTACACACTTTACACTGCTGACATACCTACCGTAACAAGTGCCCACGAAGAAATCGGACTATATGCAGATGACACGGCTTACTGGTGTACGGAATTACGCACAACGACACTGCAACGAAAAACGTCCACATACCTCCACCGTCTAGAAGCCTGGATGGCAAAATGGAGGATACGACCTAACCCAACCAAGACACAGAGTGTCCTCTTCAGACACAGACACTTAACAAAATAGAAACAACAGAACGAACATGACATCCGACTAACCCTCTGGAATAGCCCCCTACAACTAAACGACACAGTCAGATGCCTCGGAGTATACCTAGACAAATATCTCAACTGGAAGACCCACCTGACGTACCTCCTTAACAAAACCCGACTAAGACAAAACGTAATACGACAAGTGCAAGGACGCTTCCATGGCTGCAACACTCAAACAGCAATACATACGTACAAAACCTTCATTCGTCCAGTTATGGAGTATGCATCAGCCCCTCTGGGAGGCATACATGCACCGATCGCAAAAAGACTGTTCAGCAAGGCTACCGTATATAACACCCAGCAACGAAGTATATGAGGCAACCAGAATGGAGCCACTACAAACCAGATTAGCCAAATGGAGAGCCAGATACGGAAATCACATCTTAAACAAAAGACCAGACATGGAGGACATTATCACAGTCAACCACAGGACAAACAGGAAACCTAAATTCAAATACACAACACCCTTCTACACAATCGCTCAAAACTCAGCAAAGACGTACCACGATCTCGCCCCAATCCTATGACCACTAACAACAAATACCACCATCCTCCCACACCTAGACGATAGAACTCAAGAATAAAACACAAACACCACCAAGCACACAAGAACATGGCCCACAAAAGAACCACCAAAACATACCTAACCCAACTCCCTCTACTCCCCCTCCCTCGCTCTGCACACTAAATAACAAAATGGAAAATAAATGCACATGCATAGTAGCATAAGTAGTTACCTGTATTATAAAATATCTGTAGTTATAAACTAATAATGGCAAAGAATAAATTGCATTGTAAAATGAATTGAAGGAAAACGAAACTGTAATGTAATATTAACAACAAAAAAAACCAAATTGTTAAAATATCACTGAAATTGTTAAAATATCATTGTAATTGTTAAAATATCACTGTAAATGTTAAAATATCAAAATACCATTGTAATTGTTAATGACCAAAAGAAAACTTGCACTGTGTAGCAAGAGAAATGTAAAAATTGTCAAAAAATAAAGTGTATAAACCCATGGCTGAAGAGGGCAAATAGGGCAAATAGCAACCCCTAAAGCAGCCCACTCTGTCCCCTCGGGGCAGAGAATGAAAAGTGAAAAAAAAGGAGAGAGAGAACTCGGCTACAGTTCACCACTGGCAATGGAGGGTGAAGCTTTGACACTGCCAGCCACTCGTGCTAGCTAAACGTCAGTAAAATCATTAGACGAATGTCGGCCGAAGAACCCGAGACAGAAGCCAATAGCCAGTTTGTCAACAAGTGCCCACGAAAGCCTTAACAATTTTGTATCTACAGCCTTTCATTTGTCCTATAGACATTCCTGCTTAGCCATTTTGCATTTCCTGTCGATCTCACTTTTGAGACATTTGTATTTCTTTTTGCCTGCTTCATTTACTGTATTTTTATATTTTCTCCGATCATCAATTAAATGCAGTATCTCTTCCGTTACCCAAGGATTTCTACTAGCCCTCAACCTTTACCTACTTGATCCTCTGCTGCCTTCACTATTGCATCTATCAAAACTACCCATTCTTCTATCACCGTATTTCTTTTCCCCGTTCCTGTCAATCGTCGCCTAATGGTCTCTCTGAAACTCTCTACAACCTCTGGTTCTTTCAGTTTATCGAGATCCCATCTCCTTAAATTCCCACCGTTTTGCAGTTTCTTCAGTTTTAATCTACACTTCGTAAGCAATAGATTGTGGTCATAATCAACATCTGCCCCTGGATATATCTTACAATTTAAAACCTGGTTCCTAAATCTCTGTCTTACCATTACATAATCTACTTGAAACCTTTCGGTGTCTCCCGGCCTCTTCCACATATACAACCTTCTTTTATGACTCTTAAACCGAGTGTTAGTTGTGATTAAGTTATGCTCTGTGCAAAATTCTACCAGGCGGCTTCCTCTTTCATTCCTTACCCCCATTCCATATTCACGCACTACTTTTTCTTCTCTTCCTTCTCCTGCTTTCGAATTCCAGTCCCCAGTGACTATTAAATTGACGTATAAACTGGTACTGCTGTGGTAGATGTGGGTCTCGCGTCAGTCTTGGCTACAACAATGCGTTCACTACGCTGTTTGTAGTAGCTCACTCGTCGAGCGGTCTAAGGCGCTGCAGTCATAGACTGTGCGGCTGGTCCCGGCGGAGGTTCGAGTCCTCCCTCGGGCATGGGTGTGTGTGTTTGTCCTTAGGATAATTTAGGTTAAGTAGTATGGAAGCTTAGGGATTGATGACCTTAGCAGTTCAGTCCCATAAGATTTCACACACTTACTCGCACTCCTATTTTTTTATTCATTATTAAACCTACACCTGCATTACGCCTATTTGATTATTTTTTATAAACCTCTATTCACCTGACCAGAAGTCTTGTTCCTCCTGCCACTGAACTTTACTGATTCCCACTATATATAACTTTAAGGTATTCATTGCCCTTTTTTACATTATCTAACCTACCTACCCTATTATGGGATCTGACATTCCACGCTCCGATCCGTAGAACGCCAGTTTTGTTTCTCCTGATAATTACGTCCTCCTGAGTAGTCCACGTCCGGAAATCCGAATGGTGGATTGTTCTACCCCCGGAATATTTTACCCAAGAGGACGCCATCATCATTTAGCCATACAGTAAAGCTACATGCCCTCGTGAAAAATTGCGCATATAATTTCCCCTTGCTTTCAGCAGTTCCCTCTACCAGCAAAGCAAGGCCGATTTGGTTAATGTTACAAGGCCAGATCAGTCAATCATCCAGGATGTTCCCCCTGGAACTACTGAAAAGGCTGGTGCCCCTCTTCAGGAACCACACATTTGTCAGAGCTCTCAACAGGTACCACTCCGTTGTGGTTGCACCTACGGTACGGCTATCTGTATCGCTGAGGCACGCACGCCTCCACTCCAACGGCAAGGTCCGTGGTTCATAGTTGATGGTTCTGAGTTAATTGAGTTAATTAGCATCGGAATTAGCCGATCAGGCCGTTGCGTGCGCAAATTCACGCGGCCCGCGAGAGACGGTGTCGCCAAACGTTTACATCGTTTGATTTCTTACAACCGAACAAGAGAGCGATACACAAATTGGACGTGGGCCGATAGTAAGGACTGAACCCGAACCAAAGAATAAGCAGTCTCGCGCACTATCATCTACCCTATGGGAACAACTGACGCAAACTGTCTCTGGGAGGCTGCTCGAATTTGCGCTCGCAAAGGCCTGCTTGGCTAACTTCAGTGCTGTTTAACTCGAAACGGAACAACGTATGGAATTTTTTTCTAATCAGTTATTTCTCAGCACAACCTAACCTGTAGCACCCTTACAAGCTTTTCAGACTGTTTCTGATTATCGTGTAGAAGCTACTCGCGGACAGTGGGAAACCCAGCAAAAGAAGAGAATCGAAGTGTATTATATGTTATGTTATGGAATTAGACTGAATATGAAGTGGACTGCTAAGGTATAAATGAAGTTCCCCAGAGATTTGTGTGGAAGGGAATATGTGAAAATATTAGTTAGAAGAAAGGATAGGTTGTTTGTTGTTGTGGTCTTCAGTCCTGAGACTGGTTTGACGCAGCTCTCCATGCTACTCTATCCTGTGCAAGCTGCAATGGATAGGTAAGCAGTATATTTGTTAAGGGGGGTAGGACGTCAAACGGGCCGACTTGGAGCAGGAGAGGCATCACAGGACATTTTAATTTCCAGTGTCTACAATTTTAGAAATAAATTCATAAAACTTTGTCAGTAAAACTAGGAAGGATTCAGAATTCACACTCATTGCAGTGGAAGTTCGAAAACATAGCATAATAAATTTTTTTATGTGCTAAATTTCATCATTTTTGCTATTTTGTTGCTATAGGTACACTTTTCTCCCATAAGTTAGAGAGATTCTTCGATGACTTTTGCACAGCATACATACCATACTCACAGGTGTATGAAACTCTAGAATTTATTTAATTGATGAAAAAACGAATAAACTGTTATATTTTAAACTTCATGTTTAGAAAAAAACACAAATTTTATAGTTAATCACCTCAATTTTTACCACAGTTTTCAATAGATTTGGAAAATTCTAGAGTTTCATACATCTTTAAGTATGGTTTGTATGCTGTGTAAAATCCATCGAAGAATCTCTCTTACTTATGAAGAAAAGTGTACCTGTAGCAACAAATACTGCCATTAGTAAGTCAAAAAAATGATGAAATTTCACATGTAAAAAAAATTTCATTGTATATCAACGCAAATAAACGTTCGTTTTTGAGAATTTTCGGAAGCTACCATTCTCCTTTAAATATTCTATGAGCTATTTGTAGCAAATAGACGTCTGTGATGTACTTACTGTTGCAGATATTCTAACTAACATATTGTGAAACATCTAGTTTTCCCTTAAAGAGTAGTAGCCCTATGTGTTGACTCCATTTATCGTAAATTAACACTGTCTTCAAGTCTGCAAACAACTATAATTTACCTCAAAACGTTTTAGGAAACTAGTAGTTTTTACCAAGGGTTTTTGTGTTGTGTTAACAGAAATCTCGTTTTTTTAAAATTTGTTTCAGTTCTTAGCTCAAGGGTTAAAAGATAATCAGCGGCCTTAATTTAAAGTTGTTTGTTCACTGCCTTATAACACATTGCAGCAGTTAAAATGCAGTCCCACTGTGAATGCTGTTCTCGAACATGGGATGAGTTGATCGACGTTCGTAAGCAATTGGAAGTCTCTCTGACTACTGTCAAACGATTGGCAGCTGCTGCGAATCTGTGTGTTGGAAGAGCTCCCGAGACTCGTGTACCTGCGATACCTGTACCAGAGGTGCCTCAAGTACTTTCCTCTCCCATGGATCCTGTCTGCTCTGCTGTAGGATCTGCCATTGCTCGTCCACTTCACTGCGAGTGGCGTGTCCACGGTAGTTCTAGCCGTCCTGTACAGGGTGGACGGCCACCACGAGGACTCAGGGTGTTGTACCAATCCCCCTAACCAACAAGTCTGAGGTGCTATCTTTCACTGAAACTGAAAATGAGCCACTGGGATTCACATCACTTGTCTTGGGGAAACCTGTTTTGTCCAGTGTCAGGAGGAGGGAAACGCAAAAGGCTAGGCGTCTATTAATCGTCGTCAGTTCAAACGTACTGCGAATCTGGATACCATTTAGGGAAATGGCAGCAAGGGACAGGGAAGGATACCAGGTGCACCCAATGTATACGCCTGGAGGCCTCATTTAACATGGTGAAGAGTCTTTTCCGGCCGCCATTGACGGAACAGGTTGCATCCAACTGCAGTTTGTGGCGCACGTTGGAACAAATGTTACCTGTCGTCTGGGCTCCGAAGTCATTTTTGGGTCATTCCAGCGATTGGCAGAGAAGGTTAAGAAGACCATCCTTGTGCATGGAGTTTCACGAAGCTCAGAGTTTGCAGCATTGTCCTCAGAACTGATCGTTGCCCTCTGGTTCTGAGTCGAGTAGAAGGACTGAACCAGAGACTTCGAAAGTTCTGTGACCAGCTAGGCTGTGACTTTCTACATCTACATCTACATCCATACTCCGCAAGCCACCTGACGGTGCGTGGCGGAGGGTACCTTGAGTACCTCTATCGGTTATCCCTTCTATTCCAGTCTCGTATTGTTCGGGGAAAGAAGGATTGCCGGTATGCTTCTGTGTGGGCTCTAATCTCTCTGATTTTGTCCTCATGGTCTCTTCGCGAGATATACGTAGGAGCTAGCAATGTACTGCTTGACTCTTCGGTGAAGGTATGTTCTCGAAACTTCAACAAAAGCCTGTACCGTGCTACTGAGCGTCTCTCCTGCAGAGTCTTCCACTGGAGTTATCTATCATCTCCGTAACGCTTTCGCGATTACTAAATGATCCTGTAACGAAGCGCGCTGCTCTCCGTTGGATCTTCTCTATCTCTTCTATCAACCCTATCTGGTACGGATCCCACACTGCTGAGCAGTATTCAAGCAGTGGGCGAACAAGCGTACTGTAACCTACTTCCTTTGTTTTCGGATTGCATTTCCTTAGGATTCTTCCAATGAATCTCAGTCTGGCATCTGCTTTACCAATGATCAACTTTATATGATCATTCCATTTTAAATCACTCCTAATGCGTACTCCTAGATAATTTATGGAATTAACTGCTTCCAGTTGCTGACCTGCTATATTGTAGCTAAATGATAAGGGATCTATCTTTCTATGTATTTGCAGCACATTACACTTGTCTACATTGAGATTCAATTGCCATTCCCTAATATCTGTACTTGCGCTATTGGGTTGAGAACTGTAGAGTCTGCCTTAATGGGTCACGTGTGCATTACACATCAGAGGCCGCTACTCAAGTAGCTGACTGTGTGTGGGGTGCACACAAGGGATTTTAGATTAGGCGATTCTCCAGTCCAGATAGAGACAGCTTTAGAAACCCATAAGTATCAGTCTAAAATCGAAAGAAATGGCTCCCACAGATGAGAGTAGTAAAATCCTAACGGGAAAATGACGGATTATTCGCAACAAAGTGCCAGAGTTTGAAGCGGTCATGAAAAACCGCGAAGCTCACATAATACTCGGTACGGAAATCTGGTTGAAACCTGAAATTTGTAGTAGTGAGATTTTTGGGGGAAATTTAAGTGTATATTGAAAGGATAGGCAAATGAGAAATGGAGGTGGTGTATTTGTCGCATCAGACAAGGAACTCTAATCCACCTATATAGGGAAAGACTCAGTATAGGGGGTGGGCATAAAATGATGGCTGGATCCTTCTATCGTCCTCCAGACTCATCCCTGATGAAACAGAAAACTTTAAAGAAAACCTCAGTTCACATGTATGTAAGTTCCATAGTCATACTGTAGTCATCGGTGAGACTTTAATCACCCAAAAATTAATTGAGATAGTTACTGTTTGATTAGTGACGGGCTGGTGAGACATCCTGTGAAACTTCACTAAATGCCCTCCCTGAAAACTGTCTAGATCACATAGTTAACAACATCACTCATGATGGAGATTTTTTGTCTCTAATGACAACAAATAGACCTGACCTCTTTGAGGACGTCCACATTGAAACTGGCAACAGTGACTACGACACTGTTATGGTATTATGGTAACAACGATTACTAAAGCACAGAGGACAACTAAAAGAAGCTGAAAGACATACATGTTCACTAAAATAGATAACAATCAGTAGTGTGAAATCTCAAAGAGGAACGACAGCTTTAAGCACAGGGCAGGTGCATGTAGAGGAACACTGGCACAGGTTTAAAGGAATAATTGACCATGCACTAGATATATACGTACCCAGTAGGATAGTTCATATTTGGAGGGAACCTTCATGGTATACAGTCAAAAATGGTTCAAATGGCTCTGAGCACTATGGGACTCAACTGCTGTGGTCATAAGTCCCCTAGAACTTAGAACTACTTAAACCTAACTAACCTAAGGACAGCACACAACACCCAGCCATCACGAGGTAGAGAAAATCCCTGACCCCGCCGGGAATCGAACCCGGGAACCCGGACGTAGGAAGCGAGAACGCTACCGCACGACCACGAGATGCGGGCATGGTATACAGTCACTGTAAGGAAAGTTCTAAAGAAACGGAGATTGCTGCATAATAGGTGTAAAAAAAGAGTAGGGCTACAGCCAGAGAGATGCTGATTGAAACGCGTTTGGCTGTCAAGAGACCAATGCTTGAAGCCTTCAATGACTGCTGTAGCAGAATGTTGTCAAGTTATATTTTACAGAACCCAAAGAAATTCCGATCGTATGTAAAGGCTGTTAGTGGTACCAAAGTTAGCGTCCAGTCCCCAGAAAATGAAACGGGAACTAAAATTGAAGGTAGCAAAGCAAAAGTTGAAATGTTCAACTCCATTTTCAAATTTTTCTTTACAAAGTAAAACCCAGGAGAATTTCTTAATTTAATCCTCGCGCGACTGAATAGATGAATGAATTAAGTATTAGTGTCAGTGGTATTGTGAAACAGCTGAAATCGCTGAAATTGAACATATGGCAATGTATCGATCACATAGAGATCGTGAAGATAAGATTAGAATAATTACTGTACGCACAGAGGCATTTAAACCATATTCTATAATGAATTTTCAGATGTGTTAGCCCATCTTCTAACTATAATCTATCGTAGAACCCCCGAACAAAAAGGCACAGGTTACACCCGTCTACAAGAAGGCCAGTAGAAGTGATCTATGAAACTAATGTCCAATATCCTTGATATAGAACTTTTGTAAAATCATAGAACGAATTCTAAGCTCAAACACAAATGATGTATTTTGAACAGAATGACCTTCTGAGTGCCAAGCACCATGGATTTCGAAAACATCGATCGTGTGGAACCTAACTCGCACTTTTCTCACGTGACATACTGAAAGCTTTGGATCAAGGGAATCAATTAGGTGCTGTGTATCCTGATTTTCGAAAAGAATTTCACTCAGTACCACACCCACGCTTATTCTTAAAAGTACGACCATATGAGATATCAAGTGAAATTTGTGACTGAGTTGAGGACTTTTTTGGCAGGGAGGACAAAACATATTATCGTGAGTGGAGAGTCATCGTCAGATGCAGAAGCAACATCGTCAGATGCAGAAGCAACTTGGGGTGCGCACCAGGAAGCGTGTTGTCACCCTTGCTGTTCATGTTGTATATTAATGACCTTGCAGAAAGATTAATAGTGAAATCAGGCTTTTTGCAGATGAAAAAAGAATTGTGGTAATATCTTATGGGACCTAACTGCTGAGGTCATCGGACCCTAAGCTTACACCTACTTAATGTAACTTAACGCTAAGGACAACACACACACAGCCATGCTCGAGGGAGGACTCGAACCACCGACGGAGGAAGCCGTGCGGATCGTGACAAGGCGCCACAGACTGCGCGGCTACCCCGCGCGGCCTTGCAGATGAAGCTGTTATCTACAGTGAAGTACTATCTGAAAAAACCCGCATAAATATTCAATCAGATCTTGATAGGATTTCAAAGTGGAGCATAGACTGGCAACTAGCTTTAAACGTTTAGAAATTTAAAATTTTGCGCTTCACAAAAACGAAAAAAACGTAGTATCCTATGACTATAATATCAGTGAATCACTGCTGGAATCGGCAAACTCATACAAATACCTGTGTGTAACACTTTGTAGCGATATGAAATGGAATGATCACATATGTTCAGTCGCGGGTTAAGCATGTGGTAGACTTCGGTTTATTGGTAGAATACTGGGGAAGTGTAATCAGTCTGCAGTGGAGATAGTATACAAATCACTCGTGCGACCGGTTTTAGAATATTGCTCAATTGTATGGGGCCCGTACCAGATGGGACTAACAGGGAATATTGAACGTATATGGACAACGGCAGCAGGAATGTCGTTCCACGTATTGCCAAATGCATTGAGGTTGACGGACATCATTTTGAGCATTTATTGCATTAATGTGGTATTTACAGGTAATCACGCTGTAACATAATGCGTTCTCAGAAATGATAAGTTCACAAAGGTACATGTGTCACACTGGAACAACCAAAATAAAATGTTGAAATGCACCTATGTTCTATATTTTAATTTAAGAAACCTACCTGTTACCAACTGTTCGTCTAAAATTGTGAACCATATGTCAGTGACTATTACAGCTCCATCTATCACAAAGCGAGAAACATTCATATTTGTTTACGTACTACACGAATATGTAATAAAAAATGGGGGTTCCTATTTTAAAAAAACGCAGTTGATATCCGTTTGACCTATGTCAGCGCCATCTAGAGGGCCAACCACAGCGCCATCTAGTTTCCCCCTTCAAGCTAGACAACTTTCGTTCTTTGTAGCTTTTTCGTTCGACGCTTATTTCGTGAGATATTTGGCCCGGTCACGATCAATGGACTACCCTGCAAATACATCTAGCGGGCCAACCATAGCGCCATCTGGTTTCCCCCTTCAAGCTAGACAACTTTCGTTCTTTGTAGCTTTTTCGTTCGACGCTTATTTCGTGAGATATTTGGCCCGGTCACGATCAATGGACTACCCTGCAAATACATCTAGCGGGCCAACCATAGTGCCATCTGGTTTCCCCCTTCAAGCTAGACAACTTTCGTTCTTTGTAGCTTTTTCGTTCGACGCTTATTTCGTGAGATATTTGGCCCGGTCACGATCAATGGACTACCCTGCAAATACATCTAGCGGGCCAACCACAGCGCCATCTGGTTTCCCTCTTCAAGCTAGACAAGTTTCGTTCTTTGTAGTTTAGCCCGGTCACGACCAATGGACCACCTTGTAAATACATCTAGCGGGCCAACCATAGCGCCATCTGGTTTCTCCCTTCAAGCTAGACAAGTTTCGTTCTTTGTAGTTTTTTCGTTTGACGCTTATTTCGTGAAATATTTGGCCCGGTCACGATCAATGGACCACCCTGTACATTACGTGTAAATGTTGAAATACACTGCAGGTTATGGTTCTCTTTTACTGGAGCACATCGAAACGTCTACTACGTTTAAAGGAATTTCTAATCGAATTCAAAATAATCTAATGCAAGCCGTATATTCGACCGCTTAATCAACCATAAAGCGGGAAATCGTTTCTGTTCCTTTTGTAGCCGTCATGTCAAATAAAGCACAGTTTTCAGTTGTCGTGTGTTATGTATATAAAGGAGATACAAAGGAAAGATTCTTGACGTTCTGTGATATAATTAGTGCCAAACATGCGCTGGATATTGCAGAACTTATTGGAAACTTCTTGTCAGAATTCTGATGTAATGAAAACCTGATTGCACACATGTTTGACGGTGCGACGACTAAGAGAGGGAAATCTCAATGGGGCTCATGCATCACTAAAAGCCACACATCCGGATGCCATATGTTTTGACTCTTATGCTCATGTACTAAAATTCGCTTTGTCTCCAAGCGTCACCCAAAAACTGGAGTGTAAAATGTTATTTAGTTCGCTTAATAGGTTTTTTTTTCTTCAAGTTCTCCTAAGCGTGCTAAATTTTTGAATAATTTTTTGCAGCGGCTGTCCATAGTGGTGGAATTATTCGTCAAGATTGGTAAACACTGTGTGTAGCAACAGCACTAAGCTAAACTTCGTGAAGTGTTTAGTGGTATGCTAGAACATCTTCAAGAAAATATTGAAGATACTTTAGCACCAATTAATGAATGGCATTTAGGCACTTTTAGGAGATTTCAAGTTAGTTTTCTCTTGAAGACTTTCGACAAAATATTTACGTTCACCGATGTATTGTAGGATATCCTTCAGAACCAAGCAAATGATATTTCGTACTGTGAAGAGAAAATCCTACAAACTCGTTGCTCCTTAGCCGCACTAGGTGGCGACTGTGAATACGTTTTGCAAGAAGCCGTGCCTCAAGTAGGAGAACCTTTGAAGAGGAAAATATTCGACTATAAACGTATCTGTTGGGAAGTGTTTAATTAATAGGCACTGTTGGGAAATGTTTCATTAATAGACACTAGGATTCAAGATTTCAAGATTATCCTAAGTTGAAATTTTTAGATTTATTATCACATGAAAACTGTAGACAGTATTCTAACCACTTTCCGAAAGTAGTTCCAGAGCCTCTTAGATGCATATGGAAATTTCTTCAACGCCATCTGATTGAAATATGAGCTGACTGTAGTGTATAGTACTTAAAAGTTTAGAAATAAAATGATGGGCACACTTGTAAAACTACTGTGTACTAATTCAGTGCTAAACAAAAATTTTCGAGTGCTTCGTCTCTTAGAGTCGTTACCGTTTACAATTCCTGTGTGTATGTCTTCGGTAGAATGACCGTTTTCAGCGCTGAAGAGAATCAAAAGCTACACTATAAATTCTACTGGAGAAGAGAGATTATCTCATCTTCGAATTATTTCAATTAAAGCTTGCCTACTATGTGAATGTTGAAAGAAGGAACGTTTCTTTGAGGAGGTTGTCACCAAATTTAGTGCCTGGAGAGAAGAACGTAATTTAAATTCCGTTGATCTTACAAATGTGATCTACCGAACTGTAAAAGTGAGTTTAAAGCCAGAAAGTAGTTACTTTCTATAAAAGTTTGGTTATATTAAAGTATGAATTGTATTAAATTATATTATTAAGTTATCTTATATATATTGTATATGTTATAATATATATATTAATATTATATTAAAATCTGAAGATGGATCCACAGGGTCCAAATGGCATCGTGTACTGAATAAAACACGAAAAATTGTGACTGAAGGCGTTTTTTAATTCATACCTCGTGTGAACAGATATCATGGAATAGCGACATGCACATATACAGATGGCGGTAGTGTCGCGTACACAAGTTATAAAAGGGCAGTGCATTTGCGGAGCTATCATTTGTACACAGGTGATTCATGTGAAAAGTTTCCGAAGTTATTATGACCGCACGACGGGAATTAACTTTCAATGCGGATTGGTAGTAGGAGCTGGACGCTTCGGACATTCCATTTCGGAAATCGTTGCAGAATTCAATATTCCGAGATCACAGTGTCAAGAGTATGGCGAGAACACGAAAACACCAAATTTCAGGCATTACCTATCACCACGGACAACGCAGTGGCCGACGACGTTCACTAAACGACCGAAAGCACTGGCGTTCGCGTAGAGATGGCAGCACCAACAAACAAGCAACACTGCGTGAAATAACCGGAGAAATCATTGTCGGACGTACGAAGAACATGTCCGTTAGGACACTGCGGCGAAATTTGGCATTAATGGGTTACGGCAGCAAATGGCCATCGCGAGTGCCTTTGATAACAGCACGACGTCGCCTACAGAGCCTGTCCTGGGCATTCGGAAGGCCGACGGTTCAATCCCGCGTCCGGCCATCCTGATTTAGGTTTTCCGTGATTTCCCTAAATCACTCCAGGCAAATGCCAGGATGGTTCCTCTGAAAGGGCACGGCCGACTTCCTTCCCCATCCTTCCCTACTCCGATGAGACCGATGACCACGCTGTCTGGTCTCCTTCCCCAAACCAACCAACCAACCACCATGTCCTGGGTTCGTGACCATATCGGTTGCACCCTTGACGAGCGAATAACCGTGCTCAGATGAGTCCCGGTTTCAGTTAGTACGAGCTAATCATTGGGTTCGAATGTGGCGCAGACCCCACGAAGCCATGGTCCTAAGTTGTCATCAAGGCAGTGTGCAAACTGGTTGTGGCTCCATAATGGTGTGTTTGATCGGAATGGACTGGGTTGTCCAGTCCGACTGACCGATCATTGAGTGGAATTGGGTTATGTTCGGATATTTGGAGTCCATTTTCAGCCATTCATGACCTTTATGTAGCCGTGCGGTTAAAGGCGCTGCAGTCTGGAACCGCAAGACCGCTACGGTCGCAGGTTCGAATCCTGCTTCGGGCATGGATGTTTGTGATGCCCTTAGGTTAGTTAGGTTTAACTAGTTCTAAGTTCTAGGGGACTAATGACCTCAGCAGTTGAGTCCCATAGTGCTCAGAGCCATTTGAACCATTTTTGAACCTTTATGTAGTCAAATAACGATGGAACTTTTATGGATGACAATGCACCGTGTCACCAGACGACAATTTTTGCGATTGGTCTGAAGAACATTCTAGGCAAATGGAGAGAATTATTTCGTTACCCAGATCGCCCGACATGAATCCCATCGAAAATTCATGGGACATAATCGAGAGCTCAGTCGTGGACAAACTCCTGCTCCTCCAACAGTTCCGCAATCATGGACGCCTAGAGGCAGAGGTCTTAAATAAGCCTCAAACGAAAAAACTACAAAGAACGAAGCTTGTATAGCTTGAAGGGGGAAACCAGATGGCACTATGGTTGGCCCGCTAGATGGCGCTGCCATAGGTCAAACGGATATCAACTGCGTTTTGTTAAATAGGAACCCCCATTTTATATTACATATTTGTGTAGTACGTAAAGAAATATGAATGTTTTACTTGGACCATTTTTATCGCTTTGTGATAGATGGCGCTGTAATAGTCACAAACATATGGCTCAGAATTTTAGACGAACAGTTGGCAACAGGTAGGTTTTTTAAATTAAAATACAGAACGTAGGAACGCTTGAACATTTTATTTCGGTTGTTCCAATGTGATACATGTATCTTTGTGAACTTATCATTTCTGAGAACGCATGCTGCTACAGCGTGATTACGTGTAAATACCACATTAATGCAATAAATGCTCAAAATGATGTCCGTCAACTTCAATGCATTTGACAATACGTGTAACGACATTCCTCTCAACAGCCAGTAGCTCGCGTTCCGTAATGTTCGCACATGCATTGACAATGCGCTGACGCATGATGTCAGGCGTTGTTGGTGAATCACGGTAGCAAATATCCTTCAACTTTCCCGACTGAAGGAAATCCGGGGACGTCAGATCCGGTGAACGTGCGGGCCATGGTATAGTGCTTCGACGACCAATCCACCTGTCATGCAATATGCTATTCAATACCGCTTCAGCCGCACGCGAGCTATGTGCCGGACATCCATCATGTTGGAAGTACATCGCCATTCTGTCATGCAGTGAAACATCTTGTAGTAACATCGGTAGAACATTACGTAGGAAATCAGCATACATTGCACCATTTAGATTGCCATCGATAAAAAGGGTGTCAATTATCCTTCCTCCCATAATGCCGCACCATACATTAACCCGCCAAGGTCGCTGATGTTCCACTTGTCGCAGCCATCGTGGATATTCCGTTGCCCAATAGTGCATATTATGCCGGTTTACATTACCACTGTTGGTGGATGACGCTTCGTAGCTAAATAGAACGCGAGCAAAAAATCAGCCATCGTCCCGTAATTTCTCTTGTGCCCAGTGGCAGAACTGTACGCGACGTTCAAAGACGCCATGAAATTCCTGGTGCATAGAAATATGGCACGGATGCAATCGATGTTGATGTAGCATTCTCAACACCGACATTTTTGAGATTGCCGATTCTCGCGCAATTTGTCTGTTACTGAGGTGCGGATTAGCCGCGACGGTAGCTAAAATACCTAAATGGGCATCATTATTTGTTGTAGGTCGTGGTTGATGTTTCACATGTGACTCAACACTTCCTGTTTCCTTAAATAACGTTAACTATCCGGCGTGCTGTTCGGACACTTGGATGTCGTTCAGGATACCGAGCAGCATACGTAGCACACGCCCGTTGGGCATTTTGATCACAATAGCCATACATGAACACGATATCGACCTTTTCCGCAATTGGTAAACCATCCATTTTAACACAGGTAATGTATCACGAAGCAAATACATCCGCACTGGCGGAATGTTACGTGATACCACGTACTTATACGTTTGTGACTATTACAGCGCCATCTATCACAAAGCGAAAAAAGTGGTGCAACTAAAACATTCATATTTCTTTACGTACTACACGAATATGTAATAAAAATGGGGGTTCCTATTTAACAAAACGCAGTTAATATCCGTTTGACCTATGGCAGCGCCATCTAGCGGGCCAACCATAGCGGCATCTGGTTTTCCCCTTAAAGCTAGACAAGTTTCGTTCTTTGTAGTTTTTTCATTTGATGCTTATTTCATGAGATATTTGGCCCGGTCACTGCCAATGGACAAACCTGTATATATATATTCCTTAGGCTATCTGAATGATGACCGCAAGCCACTGGTTCCAGTACATTTTTCCGTAACGAGTTCGTGCAATGTTTTTCAAATTCAGAAAAATGTAGTGACTCAATCGTATGACCTTCTGGCACTGTATCTTTATTTTCATTTGGTCTAGTTCATTACAGGCAATTACAAAGCATCTGAAATAATTTATTCCAGCTAATCAGAAGGCATCTGAAAGTATTACTTTCATGTTATTGCGTTCTTTTTTGATTCAGTAACCCATTTTATATTTTTCATTTCTAATCACTGTACTCCTTGTTAAGTGCTTTCTTCTCTGCTTGTCAACGATCTGAACTTGTGTAGAGGCAGCAACATGCCCGTGTTAATTGAACGAATCCTCTGCCATGCACTATTTAACAGCTGTAGTGAGACGTACAGATAACAAGGTCCCAGATTTCGGTACAGACCTTCCAGTGCCTGGGAGACATATCCCTCTCAACTAGCTATTGGGTGTCTTGCAAATCAACAGTTTTCTTGGATACCCGCAGGTAGTAAAAATTTATACGATTCGGCCAGGTACGTCTTCACAGATCACTCGCTGCAGGACACTTTAAATTTTCAGATGGCGTTTCAGATCAGTTGATAACCACTTGAACAATTATATACTAAGATGGTATCTGTTCTTTCGGACATGTCCGAAAGAACAGATATCATCGGTGACCATGCAGCTCGTTAGAATGAAATTACAATGAAATGAACACCCTTAGCTGCTTACAGGCGTTGACGTACGTCAACGGGGACACATGAAAATGTGTGCCCCGACCGGGAGGCGTGCCAGAGATCAATCCCTGCAGTCGCGCTATCCTCTGTGTCCTCGGTGGCTCAGATTGATAGAGCGTCTGCCATGTAAGGAGGAGATCCTGGGTTCGAGTCCCGGTCGGGGCACACATTTTCATCTGTCCCCGTTGACGTATGTCAACGCCTGTAAGCAGCTACGGGTGTTCATTTCATTGCAATTTACTTGAACAATTATTATTCGAAAGGATTTATCCTAGTGTTTCTACGGATAATTGTATCAAAACACTGCGTCGTTGCTGTCATAAATCGCTTCACGTTCCTTCACGCCAGGGAAGGGGTACTTTCCTTGTGTCCACGGTGAGTCACAATGTAAGCAATGACGTCACAACAGCTGGCGCATGTGTGTTGGTATCACAGTGAAGGTCGAGCACTACGTAACCGCCTGTCAACTTCCGACGGGTCCACGTCATACGCGTCGTCGCTTTCTCCAGACTGACTGACAGGAGGCGTTCAGACGACGTGCTTTCGTCACTGCGAGCAAAGGCGGCGAGGTTTGCGTGAGAGTTGCGTAACGCAGCGGGACGGGGTGGCGTGCCGGCCGCACGTGCTGGGGCGTCACGTGGCAGAGGAGGCGCCCCGCGCAGACACAGCCAGCCGGTCGGCCAGCCAGGGCCGCCCTAGGGACGCAGGCCGCTTTCCGGGAAGCGGCGCCTCCCGCGAATATTTCAGGACCACAGCTCACTATGCGCCGCTCTCAGGCTTTGAGACTGCTTTAACAGTCTGTGAGGTTTCACAGATTACTTTATCGCTGTCTTTCTAGGCATTCCAAAGAAACCTTCGCCACGTAAGGCTCGACCGTTGCTAAGAAACGATAAGATACTACTATAAATACTCATATGTGGGAATCTGAGAACAGAATGATTGCTTTCGTTTTGTAATTGTTTTTATATTTTACAAAAGACCCAAAATAATCTTATTCAAACTATTAGGTTTGGTGCATATGTTCGTAGCGTTTTTGTTTTGCCCTTTGGTATTCCAGTTGCTACGGGTTTATTTATCGACTGTTATTTTTTATTTGGTAATTTCCAAGAATGTTTGCCTATCGTAGCTGCGGGCTCCAAACGATAGATATCGAACGTGCGATTCTAAATTGATCACTCGACTGTGGTGGCAGAGTTGTGAGATGCTAGGAGAACCCATCGATTTATGACGGTAGTGAGTGGAATGTCTTGTATTGTAGACGTTTCTTCAGCTGATTGCCTCACGTGGAAGAATCTAATTCCATGCTTATGCAATGTAGAGAATAGTTTGAATTTTTGTCGGAAATGTGACACTCTACCCATATTTTTGCGTGACATTGACGGAGTCTACCCAGGTTACGACAAAAAGGATATGCGTCCCGTAGCACACACATCAAATGGACTTTCTCATGACGACATCGACGACCACGAGTGAGATAAGTCGTTTCCTTTGTAATTACAAGTATTTAAGTAACGCTCTTCTTTTGTCATTGCTGTAATGACCACTACAAACATGCTCATAACGCCCGACACCACAGTCGCGTGATCGATTTAGAATCGCACGTTCGATATCTATCGTTTGGCGCCCGCGGCTTCGATAGGCAAACGTTCTTGGAAATTACCTTTCATTTGTATTTCACTGTTGCTAGCTGAGTTGACATATCGTCCTTTTGCATTTGGAGATACTAAGCGATGCTATGAACGCTAGCAAATGGAGGAATCAGAACATTTCCGACATGTTCTTCTGTTTGATTTCAGTAGAGGAGTGATAGAAGCAGAGTGAGCCAGAAACATTTGAACCTCGTATGGGGATAACTCCACTGGATAGAGAACGACAAGAAAATGGTTATCTCGTTTTAAGTTGCGTCGTTTTCACATTAGTAATGGTTCAAATGGCTCTGAGATCTATGGGACTTAACATCTGAGGTCATCAGTCCCCTAGAGTTAGATCTACTTAAACCTAAATAACCTAAGGACATCACACACATCCATGCCCGAGGCAGGATTCGAACCTGCGACCGTAGCGGTCGCGCGGTTCCAGACTGAAGCGCCTGGAACCTTTCGGCCACATCGGTCGGCCGACATTAGTGGCTCTCTACGTTCAGCAAGACCTTCGGAGATTGATGAAGACCGTTTAAACGCATTAATCCACAATGGTCCGCCTCTGTCTACTCGAGAGTTGGCAAATTTGTTGAAGTGTGGTCATTCAGCCATCGTGCGACATTTGCATGCAATGGGGAAGGATAAAAAATCAGATGTATGGGCTAACGACTGCTCTACGCCAAAATCACAAAAAAAAAGTCGACGTGTCGCCATGTGTGCATCTCTGCTTGCTGGTTTGTGAACAACGCCCACCTTTCCTAACGCGTACCTTTACTGGTGACGAGAAATGGTGTCTTTATGTTAACATAACGAAAAGAAAGCAATGGTTGAGTCCGGACAAAGCAGCAACTTCCTGTACAAAGACGTGCGCTCATCCTCGAAAGATAATGTTATGCATCTGGTGGAACAGCGACGGTGTGCTGTACTATGAATTGCTTCCTCGAGGTGTCACCATTTCTGTCGGTATTTATTGCCACCTGCTGAGACGTCTTGCTGACACTGTCTAAGAACATAGATCAGGAAGTCTGCGTGAGGTGATGCTACTCCACCAGCATTCTCCTGGACTGACAAAAAACACTATACTGATGTTGGGTTGGAAAGTCGTTCCACATCCACCTTATTCATCTGATCCTGCGCCCTCAGATATTCACATTTTGCTCACTATGTCGATCAGTCTTCAAGGGACTTCCTTTCCCGATGAAAATGCACTCCGAAAATGGCTCGTCGAGTTCATCGCCTCAAAACCATGTGATTTCTACAGTCGCGGAATCTAAAAGTGACCCCAGCGTTGGCAGACAGTTGTAAATGGTGAAGGAAGGACAATGTATTATTGATAACTAAAGTCTTATTATGTGTATCTGTTGTGTTATTAAACTGGTGGAAAAACACTGAGAACCTAGACACTAACTTTATAGATAGAGAAACATGAGAATCTTGTCGTCATTCTGAATAAAGCAGATGAAATGACTTTAGTCAGAAATGAAAAAAAAGAGAAAATTGTGAATAAATACAACTAATAAGCAAAGGTCGTTTTGGTGGGCGAGTTTTGTATGCCACCACCTTCTGATGAACACTGAAATTTCCTATTAATTCTCGTGCCACACTAAGTGTGCTGCTGCTGATCACTAATATTTGGATTTTTGCCTTTCAAGTGTTACAGTGATTTGGAGGGTATTGTCTGAGTGACACTTCCTCCTTACTGGTATGTTTGGTGTTCTTACCGTTCTGGTTTGCCGCGGCATTTTAGTAGAGGCTATTATTTACTATGGCGGCTAAAATAGCCGTTTTAAATTTACTTATTTTGTTTTCCTTGTTTTATTTATGTTTGTTGTATTTTTTTTTTTGAAAACTTGAAAACAGATTAAAACTGTGTGCCGGTTCGAGAATTGAAGTCGGCCTCTTTGTCTTTGGTTGGTAAGTGCCCTACCAATTGAGATACCCAAACACGACTCACGTCTCGTCCTCACAGCTGTATATTTCCACCAGTACCTCGTCTCCTATTTCCCAACTTCACAGAAGCTCTCCTACGAAATTTGCAAGACCAGCGCTTCTTGAAGAAAGAATATTGCGGACACATGGCTAAACATAGCCTGCAGAGTGTGCGCTGATACGAAACTTCCTGGCAAATTAAAACTGTGTTTTAATTTGTTTTTTATTGTTTTATTATTAATCTAGAACGAGTACTTTCTTTCGCTATACTTTCTTTCGCTCGCATCTTAATTGCATGGGATCCTGTTACTGTATACCACTGACAGTTCATTTGGGGATCGATGTGCCTGCATGGAAAATGCCTTTGATTGTACTCAGGATTTTTCTGCCAATTTCTCTACTCCTGTGACGTCTTGTACGTCGGTAGTTGGGAATCGGGAATGTGTTTGTAATGCATTCTTCAGGGCCTGTTTTGAACTATTTTCAGTCTTTTCATGTGTGTCTTTGCTGAGCATCTCCACACGGGACACACATACTCTAATATGGATGACATGAGGCTGCAATACATCCTAATTCCTACAATTGTAGGTTACGTACTATTTGTGTTTAATGTATTGAGTTTGTAGTATGCTTAGCCTAGCACTGGCGAGGAAGAGAGTCCATAGGTTTATTCATATCCAAATGAAGCCACTCATTGATCATTAGATCATAAGATGCTATTAAACTACCAAACAATGGGGATGTTAACTGTTGCTATCATATGCTGTTCCAAATAGTCCCAGACATTTTATGTTGGATCAATAACTGAAGAGTTAGCAGGCCAGTCGAATGCGTTACAGTGCCTGCCTGTTTGTGAAACTAGAAACGTATGTGTGGAGCTCTGTGAACATAACTGTTGTCTCGGAAGATGGGAGTGTCTACAGTAATATCTTTATAAAGCTGTAGGCAAAGGGCAACACATAATCACCGAGAATATTGAAATAAACATCCCGATTCATGGTCATGGTAACCTAAATAGGTGGGGATATGTTACGTCTGCCGCAGACGGCCCCTGTCAGGCAGACTACACTCAAGACACCCCTGTGTACCATATAACATACACAAGCACTTGCAGGTGCAACCAAGAGGAAAACAATTTTTCAAAACAAACAGAACTTGCTAGAGACTAATGCGAACCTTTTTCTGCAGAGGTCGCCTCACAGATACAGGGAAAGTTGGAGTACTCCACCGGCCTCTGCCGTCTTTATAAGGCCAGCGCAGCAGCAGTACAGCAGTTCCTCGACGAGCTAGGACCAGCTCTGACGGACTTCACCAATGCTGTTGATGAATGGTCGTCTAAAAGTTATTTGTTTTTGTATGTATATTGAGATTGTTCGAGAAGTGTAGTTCAGTTTTAATAAACGACGTTATACTGAGTGTTCTACAATACTGAGTATTCTACAGTGTTTTGAAGAATTGTTTTCCTCTTGGTTGCACCTGCAAGTGCTTGTGTATGTTACAGGGTGTTTCAAAAATGACCGGTATATTTGAAACGGCAATAAAAACTAAACGAGCAGCGATAGAAATACACCGTTTGTTGCAATATGCTTGGGACAACAGTACATTTTCAGGCAGACAAACTTTCGAAATTACAGTAGTTACAATTTTCAACAACAGATGGCGCTGCGGTCTGGGAAACTCTATAGTACGATATTTTCCACATATCCACCATGCGTAGCAATAATATGGCGTAGTCTCTGAATGAAATTACCCGAAACCTTTGACAACGTGTCTGGCGGAATGGCTTCACATGCAGATGAGATGTACTGCTTCAGCTGTTCAATTGTTTCTGGATTCTGGCGGTACACCTGGTCTTTCAAGTGTCCCTACAGAAAGAAGTCACAGGGGTTCATGTCTGGCGAATAGGGAGGCCAATCCACGCCGCCTCCTGTATGTTTCGGATAGCCCAAAGCAATCACACAATCATCGAAATATTCATTCGGGAAATTAAAGACGTCGGCCGTGCGATGTGGTCGGGCACCATCTTGCATAAACCACGAGGTGTTCGCAGTGTCGTCTAAGGCAGTTTGTACCGCCACAAATTCACGAAGAATGTCCAGATAGCGTGATGCAGTAATCGTTTCGGATCTGAAAAATGGGCCAATGATTCCTTTGGAAGAAATGGCGGCCCAGACCAGTACTTTTTGAGGATGCAGGGACGATGGGACTGCAACATGGGGCTTTTCGGTTCCCCATATGCGCCAGTTCTGTTTATTGACGAAGCCGTCCAGGTAAAAATAAGCTTCGTCAGTAAACCATATGCTGCCCACATGCATATCGCCGTCATCAATCCTATGCACTATATCGCTAGCGAATGTCTCTCATGCAGCAATGGTAGTGGCGCTGAGGGGTTGCCACGTTTGAATTTTGTATGGATAGAGGTGTAAACTCTGGCGCATGAGACGATACGCGGACGTTGGCGTCATTTGGACCGCAGCTGCAACACGGCGAACGGAAACCCGAGGCCGCTGTTGGATCACCTGCTGCACTAGCTGCGCGTTGCCCTCTGTGGTTGCCGTACACGGTCGCCCTACCTTTCCAGCACGTTCATCCGTCACGTTCCCAGTCCGTTGAAATTTTTCAAACAGATCCTTTATTGTATCGCTTTTCGGTCCTTTGGTTACATTAAACCTCCGTTGAAAACTTCGTCTTGTTGCAACAACACTGTGTTCTAGGCGGTGGAATTCCAACACCAGAAAAATCCTCTGTTCTAAGGTATAAACCATGTTGTCTACAGCACACTAGCACGTTGTGAACAGCACACGCTTACAGCAGAAAGTCGACGTACAGAATGGCGCACCCACAGACTGCGTTGTCTTCTATATCTTTCACATCACTTGCAGCGCCATCTGTTGTTGAAAATTGTAACTACTGTAATTTAGAAAGTTTGTCTGCCTGAAAATGTACTGTTGTCCCAAGCATATTGCAACAAACGGTGTATTTCTATCGCTGCTCGTTTAGTTTTTATTGCCGTTTCAAATATACCGTTCATTTTTGAAACACCCTGTATATGGTACACAGGGTGTCTTGAGTGTAGTCTGCCTGGCAGGGGCCGTCTGTGGCAGACGTAAGAGGATACGTCATGGTACACTATAACCCTCTGTCCTATATCATATCCTCCACGCACTGAAGGTTAAAAGCCTCATTTGACCAATGGTACAGTTTTTGCCTTGCAACATTTGAAAAGAGGCAGTATCGCAACTCGTCCCACCATACTACGCCCCTCCAGTCAGTTTCTGTCATGTTTGATCCATTGAAAACGAGCAGGTTTGTGTGTCACTGTGAGCAGAGGCCTTTTGCGGGCCATCGAAATCCAAGTGTCCACTTCAAGCAGTTTCTGCACGATGGTCGCTCAGAAACTAGTTGAAACGGACCTGCTTTCCCTACCGTTACCAGTTCCCGTCGTGTCTAAACTGAGATAAATACGAAATAACATTCATCCCCGTTCCTTGTCAGTTTTGATCTTATTGACCACCACAGCTCTTAGGCTGTAACTCTACGTTGACACAGTCACAAACAGGGCAGCTTTCTTGACGACGTGGTCATGGACACGTCCGAATGCCATAGCTTCTTTCTGCTGTTCCGTCATGTCTCCAATTTGACAGATACCATACAACAATATGACTACCAACAACTTCAGTGACTAGCGGTCTGAAATGCACATGAACGGTAGGTATCGCAAAACGGGTTGAACAGAAACAAGGAGTGAATATATACGAAACTTCCCACAAAATCCGTGCTATATTGTCGCAAAAAACATGTGAATATCTTTCAAAGATTTATTTGTCTGGATTGGTAGTGAAACACTCTAACGGGAAAGTTACGAATTCCTTTGGCAACAGTGTCAGTTGATGTTTTGTTCACTCTTCGGCAAACACCCGAGCTGGATCTCAATATGATTACTTCGAACTTTATTTTAAGAACCATTCTAAATTGTGTTATTCTAATTTAATTGCATGGTAAGCAAATTTAGAATTACAGGGCGTTAAGCAAACATTAACTTTTTAGTATGTTGTAATCTGGCTTTTATTTCAGCTAATTGAAAATTTGGGACTGTGTTTCCGGAATTTTTTGGGTGTATAGAAACAGTAATCGTCAATGTTTCTTCAGAAGAAGAACCTCCCAGCACTGTTGTCAACCCAGGAGGTTATACTGTGATTAAAGTATATAGAAAATGTAAGAAGTCGTTTAGAATGTATGCAGGTAAAATTTGTTTTTTAGAATTCGCCTTAATTCACTTACTCGAATTTTCAAACTTTATATGAAATATGAACACAATAGTCAACGAATTTACATAATACGGTCGTTCACATTGGACTTACTATCATTCCCTATAATCTCTTTCAACTTTAGGCCTAATTCATATATTTACATCTACATCTACACAGGTACTTCGGAAGCCACCCTAAAGTGCGCGGCGGAAGACACCCTGCACCACTACTAGTCATTTCCTTTCCATGTCCACATGCAAATAGGGCGAGGGAGAAACGACTGTCTACATGCGTTCCCTATAATCCCTAATTTCTCTGTCTTATCTTCGTGGTCCTTAAGAGCAGTGCACGTTAGTGGCAGTAGGATCGTGTTTGTACGAACAAACCGGTAACAGATCAACCATCCCGCCTCTGAATTGCTTCGATGTTCAAGGATTCTGTAGCAAACCGAAGTTCTTCTTCTTCTTCCTCTCTTCAGGTATTAGGCAGGAATTGACTGTTACGGTACCCATCTCTGTCGGGGGTTAAGGATATTGGTCAGTAATTTTGCGGGACCGTTCTATTACCCTTCTTATGTACTGGAGTCACCTGCGCATTTTTCTAATCACCTGGTACGGATCTCAAAAACTCAAGCAGTACTCAAGAACAGGTCACACCAGCATCCTATATCGGTCTCCTTTAGGTGAAACACTTGTATGTAGGCTGTTTAGGTTTTTATATTGGTAACGCCACGTATGAAAATCACAGACTGTGCTGTGTGCAGTCTGTGGCTGGTTTGCATTGTTGTTGGCTATTGTGGTGTTGGGCAGTTGGCTGTTAACAGCGCGTAGCGTTGCGCAGTTGGAGGTGAGCCGCCAGCGGTGGTGGAAGTGGGGAGAGAAATGGCGGAGTTTTGAGTGCGGATGATCTGGACGTGTGTCCATCAGAGACAGTAAATTTGTAAGACTGGATGTCATGCACTGCTAGATATCATGACTTTTGAACACTATTAAGGTAAATACATTATTTGCTCTCTATCAAAATCTTTCATTTGCTAACTATGCCTATCAGTAGTTAGTGCCTTCAGTAGTTTGAATCTTTTATTTAGCTGGTAGTAGTGGCGCTCGCTGTATTTCAGTAGCATGAGTAACGAAGATTTTTGTGAGGTAAGTGATTTGTGAAAGGCATAGGTTAATGTTAGTCAGGGCCATTCTTTTTTAGGGATTATTCCGTTGCGCTAAAAATATTGTGTGTCAGTTTAAGCACAGTCATGTATAATTTTTCTAAGGGGACGTTTCACACTCTATCCTAATATTCTCCAAATACACCGAAGTCGACCATTTGCCTTCCCTACCAACTTCTAATTAGCTCGTTCCATTTCATATCGCTTTGCAAAGTTACGTCCAGATATTTAAACGATTTGGCTGTGTCAAGCAGAACACTAGTAATACTTTTGTCCTTTCTACTCACAGGCGTGTTCTGTTTCTCTACTTTTAGAACTGGCTGCCATTCAGCACACCAATTAGAAATTTTATCCATGTCTTCTTGTATTTTCATACAGTTCATCAACTCCGACGCCTTACCGTACACCACAGCATCATCAGCAAACAACCCCCGAATGATGCCCACCCTGCCCATCAAATAATTTATGTGTATAGAGAACAGCAGCAGTGGCCGGCCGGGGTGGCCGAGAGGTTCTAGGCGCTACAGTCTTTGCTCGCGCGACCGCTACGGTCGCAGGTTCGAATCCTGCCACGAGCATGGATGTGTGTGATGTCCTTAGGTAAGTTAGGTTTAAGTAGTTCTAAGTTCTAGGGGACTGATGACCACAGATGTTAAGTCCCATTGAACCATATCCTTCCCTGTCTCTTGCTGCCATTTTCCTAAGAGCACCAAAGTTAGCCGTACATTCGATCTACCGACGATTAGTAGACCCCTACCCTTTTTCCCTTTTTACGTTTGCCTCCTCCTGATGCTTGACGAAACAGATTTCCCCAAACCCTTGTCTCTGATGAACACTCGCCGTCGAGGACAACATACTGGGTTCTATTAGTTAAGAACTCTGAGAGCTGCTCATATACCAGGTGATCCAAAAGTCAGTATAAATTTGAAAACTTAATAAACCACGGAATAATGTAGATAGAGAGGTAAAAATTGACACACATGCTTGTAATGACATGGGGTTTTATTAGAACCAAAAAATAAACAAAGTTTACAAAATGTCCGACAGATGGCGCTGGACAGCAAAACGTCAGTGCTACCGTGACGGCTGAGAATCGCATCATCCCCAGCCTGGCTGATAAACACCTGCTGGAATGTACGATGTTTATGCAGGATGGCGCTCCACCCTATATTGCTAGACGCGTGAAAGATCTCTTGAGCGCTTCGTTTGGTGATGATCGTGTGCTCAGCCGCCACTTTCATCATGCTTTGCATTCCAGGTCCCCAGACCTCAGTCTGTGCGAATATTGGCTTTGGGGTTACCTGAAGTCGCAAGTGTATCGTGATCGACCGACAACTCTAGGGATGCTGAAAGACAACATCCGACGCCAATGCCTCACCATAACTCCGGACATGCTTTACAGTGCTGTTCATAACATTATTCCTCGACTACAGCTATTGTTGAGGAGTGATGATGGACATATTGAGCATTTCCTGTAAAGAAAATCATCTTTGCTATGTCTTACTTCGTTATGCTAAGTCTTGCTATTCTGATCAGATGAAGCCCCATCTGTCGGACATTTTTTGAACTTTTGTATTTATTTTGTTCTAATAAAACCCCATGTCATTCCAAGCATGTGTATCAATTTGTACCTCTCTATCTACATTATTCCGTGATTTAGCCGGCCGAAGTGGCCGTGCGGTTAAAGGCGCTGCAGTCTGGAACCGCAAGACCGCTACGGTCGCAGGTTCGAATCCTGCCTCGGGCATAGATGTTTGTGCTGTCCTTAGGTTAGTTAGGTTTAACTAGTTCTAAGTTCTAGGGGACTAATGACCTTAGCAGTTGAGTCCCATAGTGCTCAGAGCCATTTGAACCCACGTTTGAACCGTGATTTATTCAGTTTTCAAATTTATACTGACTTTTTGATCACCCGGTATTTGTGAATTTATTCCATACGCTCGTATCTTCGTTAACAGTCTGGAATGGGGCACCGTGTCAAATGCCTTCGGAAACACAGAAATATGGAATCTGCCTCTTGGCCTCCATCCATAGTTCGCAGTGTAATCACGTGATAAAAGGGCAAACTGAGTTTCTCACTAGCGATGCTTTCTAAAACCATGCTGATTCGTGGACATAAGCTTCTCAGTCTCAAGAAAGTTTAATATATGTGAATTAAGAACATGTTCAAGGATTTTGCGGCAAACCGAAGTCTTTAATTCTCCTGGTCCGTCTTATATACTGGAGTCTCCTGCTCATTTTTCTAGATACTTAGGACTTTGTGCTGGGATAGAGATTCACCCTGTAAATGACATTTCAACATTTCCTTCCTTGTATGAAGTTACTGTCATCTGTCCACATACACTAGAGAAATACAGCAAAATATTTCTTCGGTAATTCAGAAAGACTGTCGTACAATAGCTAATATTTTACTGCATACATTTTTAGGCCAATGTTCCCAATGTATTTATAAACAGTGCTCAAAAAAGTGTCGAATACTTTGAGAGGTGGTAGTACCCATCGAAACAAGAAAAATAAGTCCAACAAACATGGCTCCGGAATCCCATACTTTCCGAGATAAACACGTGTTAGTAAGAAGGGCTGCGCAATGCGTCGTAGACGGCGGTTCTGTCAGTGGCTGTCGCAGAAGTGTGCTGCACATCCACTGTTCACATACAAGATTTTTTATTGACCGATAAGGCAGGGTTCACGAGAGATGGTGATGTGAATTTCCATAACCAGCATGTATGGGCAGATGTAAATCCCCAAGCAATTCAGGAAAGAGAGCATCAGCAGCACTTGGCGATAGATTAATAGGGCCATACATGCTACCACGACGGTTAATTGGAGCGCTTTATACGGAGTTTCTCGTTAATGTATGGCCTACCTTGCTGGAGGCTGTGCCATTGCAGCAACGAATATAAAAGTGGTTCATATACGATAGCGCTCCAGCATTCGTCACAATGTTCGTGAATATCTGACGCAGACATTTCAGGACAGCTGGGTTGGTCAGGGGGTGCCACACCTTGGCCTGATAGTTCCCCAGACCACAATCCCCTAGACTTTTGGTTATGGGGACCTTGAAGGCACTGGTCTACGTCACGTCAATCAACGATGAGCGGACACTACAGAGTCGCGTCTTCAGTACGTGCAAGCAGGTACAACAACAA
The DNA here is from genome assembly GCF_021461395.2 of Schistocerca americana. Lineage (NCBI taxonomy): Eukaryota > Metazoa > Arthropoda > Insecta > Orthoptera > Acrididae > Schistocerca > Schistocerca americana. The sequence goes on along the minus strand of NC_060119.1, from coordinate 738,500,506 downwards.
TCGAGTTTACTTCAAGGAGAGTGTTATTCCTTACGCTGGAGGGCAGAGGGCTGCATTGTCATGAATGGACTCCACGTTGAACACTTCATGTAACCACATGTTTATCGCAGAAAGTATGCATTTCTGGATCCATGTTTATAGGTCTTATCTCAGAAAGTATGCATTTCCGGACCCTTGCTTATTGGACTTATTTTTCTTGTTTCGATGAATACTACCATCTCTCAAAGTACTCGACACATTTTTAACACCTTGTATAGTGAAAATTGTACTAATTCCATTAGAAAGCTAATTTATATGGTGAGCGATTAATAGTTCAGGGTGGGGAAAATGAAAGTGGGCCGGACGAGTGGATACGACTGGACGTGAATATATGCATGCAACCAAACCTCTTGATGTGCACACCACGTGTACGCCCGTATCGTGATCCACACCAGTTCAGAGCGTAGTGCGGGCTGTGTCAGTGTAAATGGAGCAGGGTAAAGGGGACGATGGTGTTCACAGTGGAGCAATGGGTGTTAGTTTTGGAAAGTTACAAACAACACAGTAGTGGAAACGATGTGGTCAGTTGTTTGCTGAGAAGTTTAATGACGTCAAAGTGCCAGCAAAGAGTGCCAGGCAACGCTTAGTTTGAAATTGGCGTCAGACAGTAGCAAGTGAAAAAGCATTCGTAAAAGTGCCCCCATACCAGAAAATGTGGCTGCAGTTCACCAGAAAAGCTTCAGATTCCTACCAAATCAGCTTGACGCCTGTCGTAAGAGACCGGCGTACCACGTCGAACACGTGGACGAATACTCCACCTGGACTTGCACATGCATCCCGACCGAGTGTTTATTGCTGATGCATGGAAACCAGCAGATGATCCTCAGCGCCTCCAGTTTTGTGAGGCGCTGTTCACTGAAATAACAGTGAACGGCTTGAACACGGATCTTTTCTTTACGTGTGACAAAGCGTAGTGTCACCTGAGTGGTTATGTCAACTCACTGAATCACAGGTTCTGGCCAACGGAGAATCCACGTAACTTCCACGAAACACCATTACATGGTCAGAAGGTTTGGCTTTGGTGTGCAGTGTCTGCACGCCTCATTGTTGGCCCCATCTTCGTCCATGAGACTCTGACTTCGGCCCATTACTCTGCCAACATTTTGAAACCATTTGTGGCAGCATTAACGGAGAAGGAAAAGACATATAGTTACTTCCAACAGGACGGAGCAACTGATATACAGCTGGCCGAACCTTGGGGCACATTTGCACGAACTGCACACTGGACAGAGTTGGTAGCGGATGTCAGTCTGATCACGGCCCTAGATGGCTACCCAGGTCATCTGACCTTTCAGTGTGCGATTACTTTATGTAGGGAGCCCTCAAATCTAAGGGGTATCAATACAACCCCATAGTCTTCAAGAACTGCAGAAGAATGTTTCGGACGAGACTGGAGCAATTCTAGCAGTCCATCTCCGATCGGCCTTCAGAAACTAGCTGACCAGGGCCTAAAAGTATCAAGCGATGAATGGTGGTCGCTTTCGACATCAGTTGCAGCCAGGTTATTACTGTATTTCCCTTCCTCTGCTGTGGTTTTTTGTACTCTAGAACTCCGTTGCCTGCTCCACTTTCCTTTGCCACACCCTCTATTATCCATCTTGGGAAGCTGATTTGCATTAATTATGTTTGTCAGTAAATAACAATAAATATTTTAAACAGTGAACGGCGACTATGTTGTCTTGTAAGAGACAAATACATTAGGTGCGGCAGTGTAGGAATGTAATTAAAGCACATCATAGTCCTTTTATTTTGGATTAGGGTTCAAATGATAGTATATATTGTTTATAAATCTGCAAAATAATATACTGAAGCAATTAGCATCTTTACATTATACACAAGTATTAAAAATAAAATAATAATTTGCCGGTTATATTAACAATTATTACAGAGTAGCCTTCCTAGGTGCTGATTACTACTTTAAGACACGTGGAACGTTGGCAAGTGGACCTTGTGACAGTGGTTTAGAGCCTCTCATTGCCAGGTAGTGGTCAATCTGTTAACAGCGTTGACTCTTGGATGTTGACCGTTACTCCTTTACTCATTACACAAGGTGAAAGACAGAGCTGTATAGAATGACGTAGAATCAAGTCGTACCAACTTCTAGGTCGCTCTTTAGGATAATGCTTCCGCCGAGACAAATGCATTGTGTAGAAAATGCAGGGAGCAGTCCTTTTGGATTAATGAACATGGTCAAAAGAGAAAGTCCAGGGAAATCAAGGAAAATGTGCGTGGGTTTAAATAGAATTTGAAGCAAGTCGTCATAAGAAACATGGCTAATTTTTTTGTAGCTTCAGACACAGAAATAAAAATCATTGTAAAAAATGAATAAGAAAAAATTACGTCCTTAAATAAAGAGCAGGGTGACCATAAAAGAAAGAATGGCATGCCGAACTCTGTACTTGTTGTGGGGCAGTGCCCACATTGTGTCTCTCGCCAGTAGCACACCGCTCCGCCTCGCACGGCAAAAGCACTGCACAGCCTATCCATATGCAGTAAGAGTCTATGGATCTCTGTGCAGTGGTTGTTGATTTCCATGCCGCATCTGCAGCGTATTCAGGTAATCTGCAGCTACACCGATCTTCCGGTCTGGTTTGAAAGGCTACAAGCGACTATACATTTATGCCCTGATATTAGTCACTTTAAGCTGTAGGACTTCAACGTCTACCTGGCCATATGTGTTAAACTGATTCTGCCATCCGACAATGCCTGTTGTTGCTAGCCTACATTGGAGATTATCACTTTTATCAGAATCTTACATGAAACTTGAATGCTGAGGTCTAAACTGTCTTTATTGTAGTCAATTGGTGATGGGTGATTAACATTTCAACACAGAATTAATCTTTTATAAAAAAATAGTAAGAGGTTATTAAAATAGGGCAAACAACTCAAGTTAAGCGAGCTGACAAATAAATCATTAACACTTGGCAAAACGAACAGAAACCACAAGTAACTAGCATTCCACTGGATAGCGTTTGGCAGGTAAAGACTATGATTTATGTGTTTAATCTGTTTACTCTGGCTCAAAATATGACTAACGCAACCTGACATTATCTAACGCTGAAAATACTTTGATGGATTTATTCTGCCCAGAAGTTAAACTACATTGTTGCAGCTGGGAACAATTAGCGAGATTGTGATTCTATTTCCCCCAACAAGCCAGAGCAGTAATATTATACCCCTTTCTCGATGCGTAGCGCTGTCTCTGGCGACGGTAGTGATGCAAGCGTCTTCAGAGCAGCTATGTGCGGTGCCTTTTAAGTCATTATTGCGTACACAAAATATCCAAAAACGGCGGGTTGGCGATCTGATGGAACTACGAAATCTCAGCGGATTCCAGTATGTGACACTCCCACTCGCTGGTAATAACATGGACCACTTTGACTCACAAGGAGATCAAATGTCAAGGCGGCAGACCTGACATGAGTTAACACGAAGTTAAGGTTGTTGTATTTCGTTTCTTTTTTTCATTTAAATATTATCTTATATTCTTCTTTTATGTTACTTCTTGATGATAGCGATCTATTGACATATCTGGCTTCTTCTCGTGGTAAAATGCTTGGTAATTATTTTCGTCTTCTTGATTTTCAGTCCTCAGTTTAATCTCCTTTCTCTCCAGATTGTTTTAACTCCAGGGTTGCCGATGTGCGAGAGTTCGGTCAGTAGGTGTGTTACTAATCAACTACACATCTGCTCTGTAGTAATCATCGAACTCCTGCCCAGATGAAATTTTCTTAAGCCTTGATTCGATGCCAGTGTCTACTAAATCAGAATTTCAACAACTTAGAGTTGGAATCGGAAATTATTTTCAGTGGTGCTTGGTTATCATATGCTAATGTGGTGCAGCATTCTGTAGACATCACTATAAAATTATGCCATTCCTTTTCAAATGCGTGCCAGAAGTTGCACTGAAATTACACCATTTCTTCTCGAATTCATGCTGGTATGCAAATATTACCGGCAAAAACATGTTTCGTAGCAGTATCTTCACGATAACTAAAAACCAGTGTCGAGAACTGAAATGATTATCAGCTATGCAACGATCAACTCAGAGAAGGGACGCAGCTGTGTGTTTTCGACATGCTGTGATGTAACCATGCCGTTTGGCACTATGAGTGCTGTTTTGCTCGTACCACTATTTCAGTACTTTTCTTTGAAAGTGTTTAGAGTATGAGGGGTTTTTGAGGGTCAGGTGATGTGACAGCTCTGGGGTCGAATGGTATTGCCAGCACTGTAGCTTGGCGTGTTCAGTCACAGGATTGGCTGCCCTATGTAATAAAAATAACTGAGTGAGTATACAACGATAAACCTGAATGGGTGTCATTTGACGTCAAAAGAAACTGATGAAGCGCAATGACGAGCTATTTGACGTATCAGATTCGATTCCCGTTGCTACCATTTTTGATTTTATTCCTCACAATGTTAAAAGATTAATCATAAAATTTAAATTTACTAAGTAGTTCAATTTATATGTGTGAAAGTAATATATTCAATTCAGATATAGTTACTACCCTGGTAAGTCCAAAGGCTATAGGCCGCCACATTGTAACACATTGGTAAAATTTTGCATGAGCGGCCACTGTTTATTACGCAACGACTATAAATTTTACAAGAGATTAGTCTTTATGTGATGCTAACATCTAGTTCAGAATCTGGCATTCCACCAATTAAACAAAAAACTAATACTATAATGTTTCATATATATTGATGTTACTGCAATTTCTTATGTTCAAATCGCTGATATTTCCTGGAGCTGCATACAGCACAGCAGTCTCTTTATCGTGCTTGCAAATGAGGCCAAATGCAGCACCACATTTCTCGTCGCCGCAAGGAGCCCATAAGGAATACCTCACACAAATAAATAGAACAATCATTACGAATTTGGTCTGTAATAAATCTCCGTGCATAATTTAGATAGTTGTAATTTTCGAAATGATCTTTCTATCCAACTCAACCAAAATCCACAAATATATACGCTTCCTCATTTCTGCATCAAACTATTATTTGTTTTCCTATGAATAAAATGGTTTTTTTTTGACATTGCTTCCAGTAAAATCCCGTACGCTCTTGTAAACAGATACACACACACACACACACACACACACACACACACACACGCACACACGCACACACGGGATGCATGGTTTGATGAAGTCCGCCTTGAATTCCTCTCCTGTACCAACCTCTTCATCTCAGAATAACACTTGTACCCTTGTAACCTATATTCTAAATTATGTGCTGGATGTATTCCAATCTATTCCTCTGCAGTTTTTACTCTCTAAAACGCCCTCTGATACCGCAGAAGCTATTTAGTGATGTCTTAACAGATGTCCTACCATTCTGTCCCTTTCTCCTTGTCAGTGTTTTCCCGATATTCCTTTCCTTGTCAATTCTGCGTAGAGTCTGCTCATTCTGTACATTATCAGTCAACACAATTTCCAAAACTCTACTGTAGCCATGTCTTGACGCCATACAGTGCTGTGCATCAAATGTATATTTTTCCAAATTTGTTCCTCAAATTAAGGCCTATGTTCGATACTAGTAGACTTCTCTTGGCTTGGCCAATGCTAGTCTACTTTTATGTCCTTGTTGCTTCGTTCGTCATGGGTTGTTCTGCTGCCTGGGTAGCAGTATTCCTTATCTTCATATACGTCGTTATCCCCTATCCTGATCTTCAATTTTTTGCTGTTCTCATTTCTGGTACTTCTCATTACCTTCGTCTTTCTTCTATCTACTCTCAGTCCATATTATGTACTCATTAGATTGTTCATTCCTTTCAACAGATATGTTACTCTTCTCCACGTTCACTGAGGACAGCAGTGACATCAGCGAATGAGTTAATGGTTGATATCCTGTCACCTTGAATTTTAATTCAACTCTTGAACCTTTCTTTTCTTTTCATAATTGCTTATTCGATGTATAGAATGAACAGAACGAGCGAAAGACTATATGCCTGTCTTACACCCTTCTTAGACTTCCACTCTTATTGTTTCCTCTCTGCTCTTGTATGTATTTTCATTGCCAGACTTTTCCTATAGCTTACCTCTCTTTTTCTCAGAATTTCGAACTCTTACATGATCTGATATTTTCAGTGACTTTTCCAGGTCTTCAAATCCTATGGAAGTGTCTTGATTTTTCTTTAGTCTGGCTTCTGTTAGCAACCGAAACGTCAGAACTGCTTCTCTGGTGGCTTATCCTTTTCTAAAGCCAGTCTGATCGTCATCTAACACATCCTCAATTTTCTTTTCCATTCTTCAGTATATTGTTCTTGTCTGTATGTCGTTCTTGTCAACAACATGGATGGGTGTACTTCTAAGCTGATAGTGCAATAATTCTCACACTTACCGGCTCTTGCAATCTTCTGAATTGCGTGGATGATGTTTTACCGAATGTCTGATGGTAAATCGCCAGACTCATACATTCTACATACCAGAGTCAATAATTATTTGTAGGCACTTTCCACAATTATTTTAGAAATTCTGATGCAATGTTATCTATCCTTTATCCCTAGTTGGGTCTCAAGTCTTCCAAAGCTCTTTTAAATTGTAATACTGGATCCCCTATCTTTTCTATATCGACTCCTGTTTGTCCGTTTATCACGTCATCTGACAAGCCTTTCCCGTCATAGAGGCTTTCAATGATCTCTCTCCACCTATCAGATCACTACTCTTCATTTAACTCTGAAGTTAGCACCGTTGCTTTGCAATTACTAGCATATTTAGAAAACACCGTCTTGGATATTTAGGGTATATGAGGAGTCCTGATAGCCGCGTGTGATCAGTCTTCTGTGGTAGTGGGCAGTGTCAACATGGGTTCCTTCAAAGTGCTAAACATTCCCCAGCTATTAGGGAAGAAGATTTGTCCACATCAGACAAATGGTTTGTGCTAAACATTCCCCAGCTATTAGGGAAGAAGATTTGTCCACATCAGACAAATGGTTTGTAGTTACTACTGGAGGACCTGATCAGTCTTGCTACTGAGATTGGTAACATAAATTACACCGAAAATGGCGCGCTGTTTAGAAAGAACGGTTTATATGCTCTTACAACTAATACAGGACCATTTCGTGACAAAGATTATGTTGATTAAAATCTGCGGTAATTTGGACTGTCGAGAACTATTAGAAAACGGATGGTCTGTAAAGTTAAATAAAGATATGTATGATGTATTTAACAATTATTTATTTCTCAAGTTTTCCAAGTTCACCTTTATGAGATATGGCGTCAAGGCTAATCTACCAATATTTCTAGAATGTCTTTTAAAATACATAGTAACGTCTGATAACATTCAGGCCAGTTTTACAAACTATATATGTTTCATAGGTTGCCGGATTTTTCCTAAGCAGGGTAAGTGCCTTTTCGACTGGATATTTTTGGTCATTTAAGACAATCGTCTTGACTCTTGACTGTAGCATATGGTCGACTGTCTTGTACTGTCGCTGAATGTTTCCTCTATTTTGTAGTCTTTTCCACACACAGTACTACGGGCGACATCAGTTTCAGACCCACTATAGCAGGCATCTGATCTAAGAACTGTCTGACCACGTTCAATCTTGCCCCAATGTGCTCACTGTGCCATCCTGCCCCCCCCCCCCTAATGACGATAAGAATACCAAGTGCTTACAATCCACAGTCAGAACCATAATACTTAATACCGGTGTAACATCAGATTCATTTTCAGAGATAAAGCAAATGTAAACGATTTGTATATAATCACTGCAGGAATGTCGTTACCCATTTGTGTTGCTCCTCTCCGTTTTCTCTGGTTGGCATCTGAGCGAACGGGTTGTATTCCAGTGTTACTCTATCGGTCTACTTGTTACTACAAGAATGTCATGGGAATCGCTGCATGGCTTGGCTAGGAGCATAGGGAATTTACTGCATGAAATACTATATTCGCATAAGCAAGATTAAAGAACAAGGTAAAAACTCTTTCTGAGTAACTCATTTTTGGATAGATAATACCTAAATGCAATCACAACTTCGTATCTGATTTGGCTGGTCAAGAATACCATTATATGTTTGTGTATACTGCGTGTGGCGATCCATGTCTTACCAAAGAGGTGGAGTGTATACATCCAGAATGGCATATTTTCACGAATCATGCACCTCCATGAGGTCATTATTTTTTATTGTTGTAATCCGAGCGACACTAATACGCAGTCTTCGATGACATTAATATTTGTTCTTATTATTTAATTCTTTATTTAGTAATAAACTCTTTGAAATTTAACTCAACGTTATAACATAAAAGTAACAGTTAAGTACTGCATTGTTAGTATTGAACAGCATTGACCAGTCAGAATTTTAATTTAATATCTTTGTTTCTTTACGCAGACGCTACACCGGTTGCGCCATGTGCTGCAGCAGGTGTCATAACGAACTGCTGGTTCCAGGTCGCCATGAGGTAATGCAGTTTTTCGCCGATCTTGAGGAACCCGTTACGTTGGGAAACTTTTCTGAGAGAGTCTCTAGAATACTTTGTCGATATTGGGTCTGAAAAGCTGACTTTGAAGTTACGGGTACTGCTCAATATGTGGACATCAGTAATAATTATGTGAGGAATTCAGTAATCATATGTTTTTTCAATCCATATGAGCCGGCCGGTGTGGCCGTGCGGTTAAAGGCGCTTCAGTCTGGAACCGCGTGACCGCTACGGTCGCAGGTTCGAATCCTGCCTCGGGCATGGATGTGTGTGATGTCCTTAGGTTAGTTAGGTTTAATTAGTTCTAAGTTCTAGGCGACTGATGACCTCAGAAGTTAAGTCGCATAGTGCTCAGAGCCAATCCATATGAATTTAATGTGATTATACGTACTTTGCATGTAAACATTCTTCGGTAAGATGTAATGAAAATCTTCCTTTCCATTAGTTATGAGATAATGTATGGGCGTAAAGCAGACTGTAAGTTTCCAGAATGATTGTTTCAGATTGTGAGTTTCCAGGACCACAGGACGTATACTGGAACTAAACAGTGCAAACGTAGTGAGAACATAATCCCGAACAAATTCCGAAGCTACAAAGGCCACAACTTCAGCTGCCGAAACGGACGCTGACAGCTCAGAGTGACGTTCCGTTACGGGCAGATGCAGTGGGCCGTGATGCGCGGTTTACCGCAGAGCACAGTCTTGCGTGTCTGAAGCTGCGGCCGCCGTCGCCGCCTACTCGGCTTACCGCGCGCTGACTAGCTGCTGCGGTGCGGCGTTTCGCCCCCTGTCAGCTGTCAGCCGTCAGCAGCTGCTGGTGACGGCCGGCTCTAATTGGACAAGCCGGTCAATTAGCGCGTCGCGGCGCTGGCGCTAAGCACAGCGGGAGGCGACGGGGATTCCCCGCCTGCCGCGTACGCGTTGACGTCTCTGGGACCCGCTGGGAGCTGCCGCGCCTCCCATGTGCTGATGCCTCTGACGTTCTTAATGGCGTTCTTATAAGTTTAGATTTATCGACAGACATCCAAGAATTACTAGGAACGCGTTCTCTCAATAATCCCTAAGATACAAATGATTTTTAGAACAGCATTTTCCATAGGCGGTGTATAGGCTAGTAATGTAGTAATTAAAAATCAACACCACTTGTGAAAGAGTAGTGTTCGTACCGATCGTGTTAGACTGACAGCAGTTACGTGTGTGGGATGAACTTCATTTCAATAAACTACGATCTCCTTAGAGGGTGTCCTGCTCATCTGTTTGTCTACTCATAATAGGAGTAGTTCAATTATGCGATGGCGTACCCTTTTGTTTGACATTCAGATCTGAATTTCCTATTAACATGATAAGCAAAAAGAAAACCTTGATCCCAATGCAGGTGCCACAATTTAATATCTTCATACTACAATGAAACTATACGGGACGGCTCACAGGCGCCTACCACTGCCGTTTTATGCAACCCGCAATGTTATACTGGCCTTCACAAACCACGCGCGAGAATTTCATAGTCTCTCGCTCGTTACTCGCAAACTGTGTCCTATACACAAAAAACTAACAGGATTTTTTTGTAGGAAATTTCAAGTAGTTAAATTTTTTACTGGGATACATTCTCGCCGGAGGCTACAGTTTTCGAGTTACTCAAGAAAAACGCACTAATGTGATCTTAAAAGGCAGTCTGCCCCCCCCCCCCCCTCACGCTCATCACCCACCAGTCAGGATTTCTAGTATGTTGTTTTGTGCCACAATCTCCTACCAATGTACAAAAGTTTCCCACTACACAAACCATTCCCGATATTCGACCTTTTTTGATCTCTGTCGATTGGGCCGGCCGCGGTGGTCTAGCGGTTCTAGGCGCTCAGTCCGGAGCCGCGCGACTGCTACGGTCGCAGGTTCGAATCCTGCCTCGGGCATGGATGTGTGTGATGCCCTTAGGTTGGTTAGGTTTAAGTAGTTCTAAGTCCTAGGGGACTGATGACCACAGATGTTAAGTCCCATAGTGCTCAGAGCCATTTGAACCATTTTTTTCTGCCGATTGGGGTATTACACCATCAGCATAGTCGGTTATTTGTTAGCATGGTTAATTTAAACGTGCCTGTGAATGTAATGAAAGCAAAACGACTTTTTTAAACCTTACTCTAAGACTAATTCCGCTGAGAGTTCGATCCAAACTTAACCCTTACAAGCACAATACTTTCGTAGTGAGAAAAACTGACGAATACAACGACGTAATTGTTTATTCTATGCTATTAAAATTAAACTGTTAGATAAAATTTAGATAAACGTAAATTTTACAATTTGCAAGTGCTTCACTAAGCCAGTGGCGTCGTAAAGCCAGTCAACAAAGACTAAAAAATATCGAACGCAGAAAATAATTCGCGCAGTCGCAAATTTCTATACAGTGGAAAGAGGGAGTGCCTTGAATAACATACCAGAACCATGAGCGGCTGGGGCTGAAGGAGTGGAGGTGCGTTTGAAGGCCACTCCTATACATAACTTAGAAACAGTCTTGATCGCTTATGTTTTTTAATGGTGACCTGTTTCGATCTTTTTATCAGATCATCTTCGGACGATGAATGTCTTCCGGAGGCGGTGGCGCATGGCAATCTTCTTGTTTGTGGCTGTGGTGTACTGCAACCATTAAAAAGTTAAGCGATCAAGACCGCTTCTAAGTTATTTATAATAATTACAGATCGCTGTTTTCCTATATAAGAACTACGTTCTTTAAAATGTTAAACCCAGTCTTATACGTTTTTCTTCAATAATTCATAACGACGGCCTCTAACGAAAACGTATCCCAGTACAAAATTTAAGTAATTAAATTTCCTACAAAAAGATCCTGTTCATTTTTTCTGTTGGACTAATCGTCTGCTCGTAGCGAGAGAGAGAATATGAAAATCTCGCACATGGTTTTTGAAGGAGAGATATAACATTGTGGGCTGCATAAAACGGAAGGGGTACACTAGTGACATTGATGTATGTTGCCGTTCAAAAAGAGGCAAAAGTGAATCTTGAATACATTTAACTACTAATCCCTGTTGTCTTTTTATCACATCCTCTGATGAAGCTGGCGTGCTATGGCTATCCTGATGTTAATTAAAGTAGGAGGAATTCTTTTACAAAATTTCTTTACAATGACGCAACGCAAACAAGCAGCATATTATAGCCGAACCCTACGTTTAACTGTACCTGACGTACAGGGTGTATCTGAAATGATTGTAGAAAATGACAGGGATGGTAGAGTGGGTCATAACAAACGTATTTCACGTAGCAACCCATGTCCGCGTCTCTTAGCGTAGACGCTGGGCATCTTTGAAGAGCATCGCGCGCTGCCAAGAGGGTAGGCACACAGCATGGCGTCCGAGCCGTCAAGGTAGCAGGTCTGCAGTACAACGATTTCAGTGTATGAGACATCAAGGTAAAAGAGACATCGATAAAGTTCAAAGAAGGGCAGCACGTTTTTTATTATCGCGAAATATGGGAGAGAGTGTCACAGAAATTATACAGGATTTGAGCTGGTCATCATTAAAAGCAACGCGTTTTTCGTTGCGACGGAATCTTCTCATGAAATTTCGATCACCAACTTTCTCCTCTGAATAGTCCGCCCCCAGTAGCTGAGTGATGCCGGCACGGTAGCTCAGCGTGTTCGGTCAGAGGGTTAGCTCCCTCTGTAATAAAAAAAAACTGAGTTAATCGATCAACAACGAACTTAAACGGATGTCTTAAGAGGTCCGCCCCGAGCAGATGCAACGAACAAAATCGAACAAAATGAGAAAAAAAAAAAAAATGGTCAGCGCGACAGAATTTCAAACCTACGGGCCCGGGTTCGATTCCCGGCTGGGTCGGAGATTTTCTCCGCTCAGGGACTGGGTGTTGTGTTGTCCTAATCATCATCATTTCATCCACATCGACGCGCAAGTCGCCGCAGTGGCGTCAAATCGAAAGACTTGCACCAGGCGAACGGTCTACCCGACGGAAGGGCCTACTCACACGACATTTTTTTTTCCTCTGAATACGAAAATATTTTATTGACACCGACCTACTTGTAGATGAGTTGAAGTTTTATGAACTTTATTTGCAAACGCTGTAGTCGACATATTGTGGATGTTCCTGACGGAAATCACTACGGGTTTTCCGCCTCTTTATGGGATGTGAACGCGTTGCTTGGCTGTGCAAGTGTCTGTTTAACAGGTGTTGCATAGAGTGCAGCACCTGTTCACACTGCGGAGTCTGGTTCTCCCTGCGTCAGTTTGTCATTAAATGGGAACACTCTTGTGTTTGATAGTGTGTGGAGCGGACAGGAATTGGAGCGCTATTCTTGGGACGGCGGATTGAAATGCTCACATTTACCAACGATTGTACGTTCGACGGTTTCGTACCGTCGGGTGCCAGATCCACGCACATTTACTGTCATCCATAGGTCCCTACGAGATAGAGATTCACTTGAGCTACATTTTCCACTGGCATGTTTTCTTAATGGCACATGTGCATTTAAGGCTTACTTTGAAACCCGGTTTATTCATTTTGTGTTACAGGTGCGATGACCTGACGGACGGGGTAATCAATGTACAGCGCGTACACCATGGCTTGAACAGTAGGCATTGTCACTGCTGGAGAACACACCCTCAACATGCTCGCAGCGTGTTGCACGGGAAATGGGTGTAAGCCGTTTCACAATTCGGCGCGTGTGGCATGTAGATGATCTGCGCCCCTACCGCCTTCAGAAGGTTCACTCCCTTAACCCAGACGACTTTCCACGTCGAATAGAATTTTGCCAGTGCTTTCTGCAAAGGTTTCCCATCCAATCGGACTTTCTGGACCGTGTGCTTTTTACGGTTGTAGCATCGTTTATCCTAAAGGCTACGATCAACAACCACAATAAACACGTGTGGGCACGACAAGATCCGCATCCTACCTTTGTTCTTGATCACTAACAAGGGGAAGGCCTCAGACACGGCCACCTGATCCGGCACAAATTTGGCAGGTCTCTTGTGTACAACCTAGAACGAAGGACTCTAACATATTTAGGGTCAACACCCCCGAAATGTTGAGAAAATCACCCCTAAAGATTATGACGAGCAATCGACCCAAAATTGGAGAGATCGATAGATAATTGTAAATAGAGCATTTTTAATCATCAGGTGCGGGGTCCGCAAACGCAAACTTTTCCAGAAATCGAGGAAAGAAATTTTTACAACTGACGCTTCTGTACCCACATGGTAAACGCTTTTCGCCGATAGCGCAACGGCCAAGGCACGGTAGCTCAGTGTGTTCGGTCAGAGGGTTTAGCTACCCTCTGTAATAAAAAACTGAGTGAATGGATCAACGAACAACCTGAACGAGTGTCATTGGATGCCCGCCACGAAGAAAGTAAAAAAAAAAAAAAAAGTAACTGACTGGGAATTGGAGAACCCGGGTTCGAATCTCCAAGAAACATAGCGTATGTAATTCTTTTCGTTTGTAATTTTTTCACATCGCAATTGATAGGGGTTAATAAGATAAGCAAATCAGGGAAACTGACGAATGCGATTTACAGAACATTTCTTGATAATGTTTTAAAACCATGCGTTTCTGATAACAAGTTTTGTCTAATATTGGATTCCTGGAGTGGACAAATTAATACTACAATATATGACACAATTTTATACATGGCGAGGGTCAGCCGACGTGCACAGTAAAAGTAATACCGCCAAACTGCACTCCTGTGTGCCAGCCGTGTGATGTTTATTTCTATCGCCAGGTTCAAAACTTTATTTCCAGGCTTCAGAATTCAGTGTGCTTCTGGAAACTCAGCGGGAATTGCACAACCGCATGGATGCAATAACTATTCACAGCATAATTCATAACCCACTTTCAGCACCGATTTTTCAGGCAATGATATCGTATGCGTGGTACACATCAAAATTAATTCCCGAAAAAGACATATTTTTAAATGGAAACCAAGTTTGTTTTCCGCCAAGTCTTCGGAAGGAACAGTGTAGCTGTCGAAAGATTGCATTCATTGGATGTTCTTGGTGCCGTGAGTATATTTGTTTCGAATGTTTATATGACAAGTACCATCCATCTAGTTGTTCGAAGAAAAGTGAGGGCACGTAACAGTGACTGGAAGAGCCATTGTGAAGTGACCTGGAGTAACATTTTAGTTGTTTACTATCCCAAGAGGTTTGAGAAATGTATTTGCCTACCTTGTAATTATCATTCCTTATTGATTTACTTACCTTATTAACCCTCCTATCCCTATCAATTGAGATATGGAAAGATACAAATGAAAAGAACAACATCCGCTAGCTTTCTTCGAGATTCGAAGCTAGGTTCTCCGATTTCCAGCCACTTAACTTGCCCGTTGCGCTATCCATGCCGTCGGCGAAAACCGTTTACCATGTGGGTACAGAAGCGGCAGCTGTAAAAGTTTCTTACCTCAATTTCTGGAAAAGTATGCTTTTTCGGACCTCATACCTGATGATGAAAAATGCTCTATTTACAATTATCTATCGATCCCGCCAATTTTGAGTCGATTGCTCGTCATAACCTTTAGGGGTGATTTTCTCAAAAACGCGGGGGTGTTAACCCTAAATAGATCCCTTCGTTTTAGGTTGTACACGAGCGACCTCTCAAATCTGAGCCGAATCGGTTGGCCGTGTCTGAGGCCTTCCCCTTGTAAGATCGCTTTGCCGTCAACATTTGGGCCGGCTTGGAAGGTGTTAATCTGGTCGGTCCATACATGTTCCTCCGACGAGAAACTCTGCCAGAGTTGTTGGAACAAGTTACACTCAACGTGCGACAGCGAATGTGGTTCCAACACGATGGTGCCCTTGCATACTTCGCACATGCAGCGTGAATGCATTTGTATGAGTCCTTTGCTGAGAACTAGATAGGGCGCGGTGTGCCGGTGGCATGGCCTGCACGTTCCCCGACTTCACGCCCGCTGATTTGTTCTTCTGGGGCCACCTGCAATCTGTTGTGTATGAAACACCCATTGGAACTGATGAAGAGCTGACAGTGTGCATTCAGGCAGCCTCCGATGCAATTTCGACCTTGCCAGGAGTGTTTGAAAAGTGAGACAGACGCTTCAGCGGACATACAAGCAGAAGGAAGTAGTTTGCAACACATTTTATAGCTGTTTTCAGATAAAGGTTATAAAACTTCACTCTGGCTTCTCATTTTCCTTGATACCATAGATACATTTAAAACATTGCCCTGAAGACCTGCTACCATGACGTCTCGGACGCCATGTTGTGTGCCACCCTCTTGGCGCCGCCCGACACTGTCCAGCGAGAACTAGCGCCGTACGTTAAGTGATACGGACGTGGGGTACTGGGTGAAATATGCTTGTAATGACCCACTTCACCAGCCCATTAATTTTCTACATACATTTCGGACACACCCTGCACAATTTGGGGCTCGTAGGTGGAACGATGTTTCTCGCCGATTATACAGGGTGACAATTATTGAATACACACATCAAAAAAAGTTTTGCATCACCCCAGCTCCCAGAACTCCTGAAGATAGACGTTGACTGTGGATATTAGATCACAGACACAGTCTCTTTGACTATTCAGAGATGTCACTAAACACGGCCAAAGATGCATATAACCATGCATGAGCAGCGCCTATTAGACGGAGGGGGTCCGACAGCCGATCAGTTCCAGTCATTCCACCAGGAAGGAGGTACACGGCACGTGTTGTCTGTAGTTCAATCATACCTAGACGGTCAATACCGCGGTTCGATCGCATCCGCATTGTTACTTTGTGTCAGGAAGGGCTCTCAACAAGGGAAGTGTCCAGGTGTCTCGGAGTGACCCAAAGCGATATTGTTCGGACATGGAGGAGATACAGAGAGACAGGAACTGTCGATAATATGCCTCGCTAAGGCTGCCCAAGGGCTACTACTGCGATGCATGACCGCTACCTATAGATTTTGGCTCTGAGGAATCCCGACTGCAACGCCACCACGTCGAATGATGTTTTTCGTGCAACCACAGGACGTTGTGTTACGACTCAAACTGTACGCAACAGGCTGCATGATGCACAACTTCACTGCTGACGACCATGGCGAGGACCATCGTTGCAATCACGATACCATGCGGCGCGGTACAGATGGGCCCAACAACATACGGAATGGACCGCTCAGAATTGGCATCACGTTCTCTTCACCGATGAGTGTCGCATATGCCTTCAACCACACAGTCGTCGGAGACGTGTTTGGAGGCAACACGGTCAGGCTGAACGCCTTAGACACACTGTCCAGCGAGTGCAGCAAGGTGGTTCTCCGCTGTTTTGGTGTGGCATTATGTGGGGCCGACGTACGCCACTGGTGGTCATGGAAGACGCCGTAACGGCTGTACGATACATGAATGTCATCCTCCAACCGATAGTGTATCCATATTGGCAGCATTTTGGCGAGGCATTCGTCTTCATGGACGACAATTCGCGCTCCCATTGTGCACATCTTGTGAATTACTTCCTTCGGGATAATCACATCGCTCGATTAGAGTGGCAGCACGTTCTCCAGACATGAACCCTATCGAACATGCCTGAGATAGATTCAAAAGGGTTGTTTATGGACGACGTGGCCCACCAGCCACTCTGCGGGATCTACGCCGAATCGCCGTTGAGGAGTGGGACAATCTGGACCATCAGCGCCGTGATGAACTTGTGGATAGTATGCCACGGCGAATACAGGCATGCATCAGTGCAAGGGGACGTGCTACTGGGTATTAAAGGTACCGATGTGTACAGCAATCTGGACCACCACCTGTGAAGGTCTCGCTGTATGGTGGTACAACATGCAATATGTGGTTTTCATGAGCAATAAAAACAGCGGAAATGATGTTTATGTTGATCTCTGTTACAATTTTCTGTACAATGATGTGGCGCAGATGAATAGCGAAATTCTGCATGAACCGTCTCGCGTGATTATATATATTACGTACATTAATAAAATAATGTTTGAATGGTGTGCGATGGGCCCTTTAAAACGGTTGAAATTTGGTTTTGGTTTGGAATTAAATTATTTTTTGAATTTGATTTTTATGGTTTTCTCAACTAGTTGGTCGATAATGATTAATCATGAGCAAACTTTTTGTTCATGTTAGTTACCGTAATACGAGCCAATCTTGAACACATTGCATTTCAGTTAAGAACTGAAATAATATTTTTGTATTTTGTCTCGGCTAATATTGTTGACAAGCATGAGATCTTTGATTATCATTTGTAATTGCCCATACACGCTAGAGAATTGTTCTTATCACTTTTAACAATTAATTGTAGTCCGAGTCGTGACTCTGGATCCCGGCCAATAGCTGAAAATGAAAATCTTAGAAACTACGTCTCGTCCATTGCGTCGGACGGCTGTGGGAAGAATATTTATTATATTATAAGCGAGCGATTTCTTCGCTTCCGAGAATTTCATGAATTAAGATTGCCACGTAATGACGTCTGTAGCTGCAGCGGCGGCTGTAATTGTTGCCCTGAAAATTACTCAGATATTGATATTTAAAGGAAACGGACATGACACACGGCTCACCTTCTACAAATAAAAGTGAACAATAACATTAAACTATTATGTTGTCAAATTAATATTACAAATGCGCTTAGATTCAACAGCAGTGAACCAAGATATCCTACTTGTGGGATTAAAGGGATCTGACTGCAACTGTCATCGGTCAATCCTACTTCTAACACGGCAGACAAGAGAGAGAGTGAACCGATAAAAAGAAGACAAGTGAACACAGTTCTTCTTTACGTTAACTTTCATTGTTGGTGTGGTGCATAATTATTACTCTTTGCACTCGAAAGTTTATATCAACATTTTATGTAATAATAATACAAATGATACAAATTATCTGCCACTTGAGCGGCCAGTATCGCACTCAGTATAATATTTAGCATCGAGATAAAAGCTCTCGTCCATATTAATTGTTTTAAATATTTGCGCTCGAGTTTTTTCCAATACTTTCACTGGGGACGGCACACCCGCTGAAGTGTCAGAACATCGATGCTGTCGATGACCTCCTGAATTACTTTTTTCAGCTCAGCAATTGTTTTGCAGTTATTGTTTTACAAACCGTTCAGAAGTTACGACGATTTCATATCATATATTTCAATATATATATATATATATACTGATGCATCTGAAAACGATCAGGGAGGCTTAAAATAAAATACTAAATTTAAACCTTTGGATTAATTACAGTTACTTTTGACATGGAGGAAGTTTAATTCCATAAAAAATAACGTTCTTAAATGCTTCTGACCCTTAAAAAATGCAGACTAGACAATAACTTAGCAGACGAAGTGATCAGTATGGGGGAGTGTCTTATGGAAGCAACGGAAAGGATTGTAGAAACTTGAGCGTGATCCAACATGTTGCAACAGGGATAAGCATTGCTGAGGGCAAAGAACAAGAGAGAAAGTTTTATTACTCATTCACAAAAATTCGGGGTGCTGATAAACTTACAACCTTGCTAAGCGATTTGCACGGGACAAGAGCAGAGCGAGAGAAAAATAATGAATGCTAATTACAGTCACTGAAATAAAAGAGCGAACACACTATACCTAAAACAGGGTCGTGTAAAGAATTTAGCTTATGACACACATGGTAAAGACTTCAAGTTTGGTACAATATATTGTTGAAACTAAATGCTATTGCAGGCGTATTCGGTTGATGAACTCTTCTCGGGTGAACAGCCGAGTGGTGGCGGCGTCTTGTCGCAACGTTTCAGTGAGTTTCGTACCCATCATCCGCGCTTGAGAATGATGGGTACGAAACTCACCGAAACGTTGCGACAAGACGACGCCACCACTCGGCTGATCACCCGAGAAGAGTTCATCATTGTTGGGACTATTAACCAGCTCTGATCACGAATTATCTAACGGTAAGCCAGTAAGCAGTTGCGTTGCGTCTCAGCTAGTGGTACAGCCGCACAGCGTGTCCCCACCGGCCAACAGCATCTCCAACGCGTCCAGCTTGTAGTAGCTCGTCTCATCTTCAATTGTCTCGTTTGTTGCCATACACCCGCGACAGGACGCATTTTTATTTTATTTTATTTTATTTATTTATTTATTTTTTTTTTTTATTTTTTTTTTGCGCGCGCCTACCAGCCAGTCGCAGCTCCAGCTTCCGGGCGCAACACGATGCCCCAATCAGCTCGCTTCAAAAGTGCGGCATATGGATTATGGGTTCCTTGTTCACTTGTTTCAACTGTCAGACTATCTCGAAAAATCTTGAAACTTCTACTGTGAACTTCCAGCATCCATTGGGAACACACACGAATTGGGCATGAAAGATCGTTTCACCTTCATGCCCCAATTCATGTACGCCCAGACAGAGAGGGCTGGTGTTCTCTCCCACGATCTGTCTGTTCTTGTTCGTCGATTTCACCTCCCCCCCCCCCCCCCCCTTATTATCTTGTGCATTCTAACGGTTCAGCCCTCTGTTTCTGAACTTGGAGAGCGAGAAGAAAATTCGTCTTAGCCCACGACCAAACTGACAGAATGAATTTCATGCAAGACAGGGAGTGTTCATGAAAGGCTGCTGATCATAAAGGGGAACTCAGGATTAAAATAGAACACATACCCCACAGATCACTTCCCATGAGCATTGGGCCGAGTAGAAAATGATAAAGATGGCATTTGTAAATGATAAAATACCGTACCTAGTTATAGGCTGTAATCTAATGGATGACGTACTAAAATAAATGGAAGCCTTTCAATGGTCCTACACCTTATATTGGAGTGCTTATGTTAGGGAAGTATTTTTTGTAACTATGAATACTCAACACGTTGTAGTATGAGTATGTCAAAGACGTTTGTATGATGAAACCAACGTATTTAATAGACTCAGTAGTGAGCCATCCTGCAGTGCGAGCCTGAATCTGTGACCTCTTCCCAGTGGAAGCTAGTGAAAGCAGTCATCTGGTATGATCTTAGCTTGCAGTGAATCAGTGTACATCTCCCAACGAAATTTTCATCCAGCAATGCAGTGTGTGCTGATATGAAACTTCCTGGCAGTATAAAACTGTGTGCTACGCCAAGAATCGAAATCGGGAAAGTGGTCTACCGACTGTACCACCCAAGCATGACTCAGGACCCATCCTCGCAGCTCCGCTTCCGCCAGTACCTCATCTCCTTCCTTCCCAACTTCACAGAAGATGTCCTGCGAAACTCGCAGTACAAGCACTACTGGAAGAAAGGAGATTGCGGAGATATGGATGTGGAGGGACGGGCCATGAGTCTTGTTTGGGTTGCTCAGGTGGTACTGCACTTACCGCCGAGTTCGAGTCTCTGTCTGACAAATAGTTTTAATGTGCCAGGAAGTTTCATAATGGCGTACACTCCGCCGCAGAGTGAAAATTTCATTCTGGAAATATCGCTCCGGCTGTGGCAAAGCCATATCACTGCAGTATCCTTTCTTCTGGGAGTGAAAGTTCAAAAATGGATCTGAGCACTATGGAACTTAACATCTACTGGTCAACAGTCCCCTAGAACTTAGAACTACTTAAGCCTAACGAACCTAAGGACATCACACACATCCATGCCCGAGACAGGATTCGAACCTGCGACCGTAGCGGTCACGCGGTTCCAGACTGAAGCGCTTAGAACCGCACGGCCACACCGGCCGGCGGAAGTGCCGTAGGTTCCCCAGAATAACTACTGTGAAGTTTGGAAGATAAGAGATGTGGTACTGGTGGAGGTAAAGTTGTTAGTATGGATCGTAAATCGTGCTTGGATAGCTCAGCTGGTAGAGAACTGGTCTGCGAAAGGCAAAGGTCCCAAGGTCGGCTCTCGGTCCGGCACATAGTTCCAATCTGTCGGGAAATTTAATATACATCTTGTCTGACGAATTATGCCTTGTATTAGAATGTACACTGTTGAAAATCCAATGGCTGTATAGAGTCATTTAACTTGATTAGGTCTTTTATAATAGGGTGATAGTGGTTGTTACATGGCTGTTTATGCCGATACTGGCAGGTACCTGCTTTATAGTTTAATATACAGATCTCAATAGCCAATAATGTCACATCATTTATGCTGTATGAAAACTGCAATCATTACTCCTAATGATTGCTCTGCTAATTCTTTATTTTTCTCCTTTCCTCTTGATACGGCGAGGTATTCTTATTATTTTGGCAGCTTTATGGAGGGCTTCCCCCCCATGAACCACGGACCTTGCCGTTGGTGGGGAGGCTTGCGTGCCTCAGCGATACAGATAGCCGTACCGTAGGTGCAACCACAACGGAGGGGTATCTGTTGAGAGACCAGACCAACATGTGGTTCCTGAAGAGGAGCAGCAGCCTTTTCAGTAGTTGCAAGGGCAACAGTCTGGATGATTGACTGATTTGGCGTTGTAACAATAACCAAAACGACCTTGCTGTGCTGGTACTGCGAACGGCTGAAAGCAAGGGGAAACTATGGCCGTAATTTTTCCCGAGGGCATGCAGCTTTACTGCATGATTAAATGATGATGGCGTCCTCTTGGGTAAAATATTCCGGAGGTAAAATAGTCCCCCATTCGGATCTCCGGGCGGGGACTACTCAAGAGGATGTCGTTATCAGGAGAAAGAAAACTGGCGTTCTACGGATCGGAGCGTGGAATGTCAGATCTCTTAATCGGGCAGGTAGGTTAGAAAATTTAAAAAGGGAAATGGATAGGTTAAAGTTAGATATAGTGGGAATTAGTGAAGTTCGGTGGCAGGAGGAACAAGACTTCTGGTCAGATGACTACAGGGTTATAAACACAAAGTCAAATAGGGGTAATGCAGGAGTAGGTTTAATAATGAATAGGAAAATATGAATGCGGGTAAGCTACTACAAACAGCATAGTGAACGCATTATTGTGGCCAAGATAGATACGAAGCCCACACCTACTACAGTAGTACAAGTTTATATGCCAACTAGCTCTGCAGATGACGAAGAAATTGAAGAAATGTATGATGAAATAAAAGAAATTATTGATAGTGAAGGGAGACGAAAATTTAATAGTCGTGGGTGACTGGAATTCGAGTGTAGGAAAAGGGAGAGAAGGAAACATAGTAGGTGAATATGGATTGGGGCTAAGAAATGAAGGAGGAAGCCGCCTGGTAGAATTTTGCACAGAGCACAACTTAATCATAGCTAACACTTGGTTTAAGAATCACAATAGAAGGTTGTATACATGGAAGAACCCTGGAGATACTAAAAGGTATCAGATAGATTATATAATGGTAAGACAGAGATTTAGGAACCAGGTTTTAAATTGTAAGACATTTCCAGGGGCAGATGTGGACTCTGACCACAATGTATTGGTTATGACCTATAGATTAAAACTGAAGAAACTGCAAAAAGGTGGGAATTTAAGGAGATGGGACCTGGATAAACTGAAAGAACCAGAGGTTGTACAGAGTTTCAGGGAGAGCATAAGGGAACAATTGACAGGAACGGGGGAAAGAAATACAATAGAAGAAGAATGGGTAGCTTTGAGGGATGAAATAGTGAAGGCAGCAGAGGATCAAGTAGGTAAAAAGACGAGGGCTAGTAGAAATCCTTGGGTAACAGAAGAAATATTGAATTTAATTGATGAAAAGAGAAAATATCAAAATGCAGTAAATGAAGCAGGCAAAAAGGAATACAAACGTCTCAAAAATGAGATCGACAGGAAGCGCAAAATGGCTAAGCAGGGATGGCTAGAGGACAAATGTAAGGATGTAGAGGTTTATCTCACTAGGGGTAAGATAGATACTGCCTACAGGAAAATTAAAGAGACCTTTGGAGATAAGAGAACCACTTGTATGAACATCAAGAGGTCAGATGGAAACCCAGTTCTAAGCAAAAAAGGGAAAGCAGAAAGGTGGAAGGAGTATATAGAGCGTCTATACAAGGGCGATGTACTTGAGGACAATATTATGGAAATGGAAGAGGAGGTAGATGAAGATGAAATGGAAGATACGATACTGCGTGAAGAGTTTGACAGAGCACTGAAAGACCTGAGTCGAAACAAGGCCCCGGGAGTACACAACATTCCGTTAGAGCTACTGACGGCCTTGGGAGAGCAAGTCCAGACAAAACTCTACCATCTAGTGAGTAAAATGTATGAGACAGGCGAAATACCCTCAGACTTGAAGAAGAATATGATAATTCCAATCCCAAAGAAAGCAGGTGTTGACAGATGTGAAAATTACCGAACAATCAGTTTAATAAGCCACAGCTGTAAAATACTAACACGAATTCTTTACAGACGAATGGAAAAACTAGTAGAAGCCGACCTCGGGGAAGACCAGTTTGGATTCCGTAGAAATACTGGAACACGTGAGGCAATACTGACCTTACGATTTATCTTAGAAGAACGATTAAGGAAAGGCAAACCTACGTTTCTAGCATTTGTAGACTTAGAGAAAGCTTTTGACAATGTTGATTGGAATACTCTCTTTCAAATTCTAAAGGTGGCAGGGGTAAAATACAGGGAGCGAAAGGCTATTTACAATCTGTACAGAAACCAGATGGCAGTTATATGAGTCGAGGGACATGAAAGGGCAGCAGTGGTTGGGAAGGGAGTAAGACAGGGTTGTAGCCTATCCCCGGTGTTATTCAATCTGTATATTGAGCAAGCAGTAAAGGAAACAAAAGAAAAATTCGGAGTAGGTATTAAAATCCATGGAGAAGAAATAAAAACTTTGAGGTTCGCCGATGACATTGTAATTCTGTTAGAGACAGCAAAGGACTTGGAAGAGCAGTTGAACGGAATGGACAGTGTCTTGAAGGGAGGATATAAGATGAACATCAACAAAAGCAAAACGAGTATAATGGAATGTAGTCGAATTAAGTCGGGTGATGTTGAGGGTATTAGATTAGGAAATGAGACACTTAAAATAGTAAAGGAGTTTTGCTATTTGGGGAGCAAAATATGATGATGGTCGAAGTAGAGAGGATATAAAATGTGGACTGGCAATGGCAAGGAAAGCGTTTCTGAAGAAGAGAAATTTGTTAACTTCGAGTATAGATTTAAGTGTCAGGAAGTCATTTCCGAAAGTATTTGTATGGAGTGTAGCCATGTATGGAAGTGAAACATGGACAGTAAATAGTTTGCACAAGAAGAGAATAGAAGCTTTCGAAATGTGGTGCTACAGAAGAATGCTGAAGATTAGATGGGTAGATCACATAACTAATGAGGAAGTATTGAATAGGATTGGGGAGAAGAGAAGCTTGTGGCACAACTCGACCAGTAGAAGGGATCGGTTGGTAGGACATGTTCTGAGGCGTCAAGGGATCACCAATTTAGTATTGGAGGGCAGTGTGGAGGGTAAAAATCGTAGGGGGAGACCAAGAGATGAATACACTAAGCAGATTCAGAAGGATGTAGGTTGCAGTAGGTACTGGGAGATGAAGAAGCTTGCACAGGATAGAGTAGCATGGAGAGCTGCATCAAACCAGTCTCAGGACTGAAGACCACAACAACAACAACATGGAGGGCTTTTAGCTGGCTCACGGAAGGGAAGTGAACAAAAGCTGTTCTTCGCAAAGGTACAGAGCAGGGAACAACAGTGTGTCGTGTCCACGAGTATGGAGCTTCCAGAATCCTTGATGGCTTCTCATAAAACTGGCTTGTACAGGTGGCTTGAAGGAATTCTTTTTGGCTAGATAAGAATCTGAAGGCCAGGTGAAAACAAGAAACTTTGTTGCATGGGAACAGCCATTTAGCTCTGGCATGCCTTGCTGGAATGTTTGTGCAAATTCTAAAAAGGTATTTTCTGACTGGTTCATAGCAATTATTTTGGTAGAAGGGGCAATTTCTTGCATGTGTGAACGTGCAGGCCTTTTGGTCATGTAGTGGAATAGATTTTCTACCTTCTCCTGCATGTCATACCTTACTGGTTACTCATGACAAAATTCAGAAGAGTAGGAAATTTTTAAAATTGTTTATAAAATTATTATTCGTCAAAATTGGCAAGGTCTATCGCAACTGGCCAATGAGATTCCACCGCTCACAGAACCAGATACGTTTTCATGAGTAAAGTGTAAACACATTTGATTCGGGGACGCTGCAGACAATACTTTTTTCAGGGCTCAAGGCAGAGCTGCGGAGACAGAGGGACATGTATCCAATTTAGATAAGGGTACAGAGGCCGAACTGGAAGTACTGCAGCCACTACTGCAACCGTCCTCCATACCAACACGCCAGGATTTTCGAAACCTTGCGCCTTCTGATTTACACAGTCATACTTTAGATCAATAAAAAGGAATTTTTCAACCGTTGCCCAGGACTTATCCTATAACTGGCAGTTCTCTGATATACACACTCGGTTTAAAAGTCGCCAAATTAGGAATCTAGTAGATCCTGTACAGGACTTATTTTCAAAATTCTGCGAACCTCTGATTTTCATCATCATTTTTGTAGGTCAGCACACAAGTACTTATCTCCTACTGTTTTAATCAATTGTTTATTGATCATTTCAATCAGAAAATTACACACGAACACCATCATAATGAAGAACTTCATGAATTTGAAATAGATGTAAGTTGCACATTTTATGTAATGTGTGCTTGTGTTACAGCAAGGGAAGGCAGATGAATAGAACTAAATGTCCTGAGGGTCGACGTTGCACAGATGGATACATTTTATGTGTTTGTGGTAGGATATCATTGTGTTTCGGTGCTTGTCTAGGTTAGGAATTTGGAAAATAGGGGAAAGTGTTTTGTTTGTATCACTGCTTGGATATGTCAAGATTAAACCGTGCTCGAACACTTAATTTAGAAAATGTGAGTACGAAGCTAGTCCATGAGTAACAGCTGCAAACAGCGAATTTAACACGGAAGTCGAGCAAGACATTAAGTAGATTATTGAAGTTAGCCAAAGTCGTTTAGCGATTTGGAAGGGTTGGCAGCGACAGATAGAGTCAAATAACGCGTAGATAGTACTCACGCAATAAACTAAAAATAACTCCACTGTGTAAACACAAGTTCACTGATATTATTTGTCTGCTGACGTTATTTGTCTATTTACATAAGAGACTTGTACAACAAAAGCTGCGGAGATATAGTCTGTTTGTAAACTGAAAAGTGAAGAACGCTTGTGGTGAAGCAAGTTGCCTTTCGTGGGAGAACACTGCAACTGCCGTACAGGATAAATGAAAATCGGTTTCCGCTGGAGCAGTGTAGTATAATGTGCAGAGAGTTACGTAGAATCTGTCCATATGCTTTTATTACGTTCGTATTATTACCGGCTCATATATGTATTCACTGTTGTGTTAACACATTTTGTGGAAAATAAACACTCCCATGGATGGCTCCACACTGCCTCGCTAGTGATTCATAAGGCGAACTGTGGAAGGGTCGGTATGTCTTTGTGAAATATCCTGTAGTTCCTTTTTGTGACGTAGTGCGGTATAGAGAATGGGGAATTACCTGATCACTCTTCGTTTTGCAGGAGTATGAAGGAGGCAAGTCCACGCCACAATATGGCGACCTACCTCATGCTTCTAACCTCCAATCCACCTATCCACCCTGTTACATAACCAGTTAGTGTGGAAAACTTTTAATTTCAGAGTGAGTGGATAGCGCAAAATCCAGCGACTCACATAACATAGATGATCCTCCAATGTAGTATTACGGTTGGTTATCTAAGCAACGAAAAGAGTAAACCATTAAATTACGACGCCTTCTAATAAAGACTATTGAAAGGAACCTCCAAAATATTTACAGAATTAAGGATATAAAGAGTCCAGGGGAAAAACCTAATAAGTGACAGTTATTATTTTTTTTTCGGGAGACAAAATTTAAAGTTTGAAGACTATTTCAGTCTCTCTTTTTACTTTCTTTATTTTATTTAAGGCGATAATATACAGGGTGGTCCATTGATAGTGACCGGGCCAAATATCTCACGAAATAAGTATCAAACGAAAAAACTACAAAGAACGAAGCTCGTCTTGCTTGAAGGGGGAAGCGAAAAAAGTGGTCCAACTAAAACATTCATATTTCTTTTACGTACTACAAGAATATGTAATAAAAATTAGGGTTCCTACTTAAAAAAAAAAAAAAAACGCTGTTGATATCCGTTTGACCTATGGCAGCGCCATCTAGCGGGCCAACCGTAGTGCTCTCTGGTTTCCGCCTTCAAGCTAGACAAGTTTCGTTCTTTGTAGTTTTTTCGTTTGACGCTTATTTCGTGAGATATTTGGCCTCCTCACGATCAATGGACAACCCTGTATTTTGCAGAGAAACATTACTATTGAAATTATATACATCTGATTAAACTGTACAACGATTAGATGTACTTTTGTCATGGATATGGCAAGTGTATGACATATAGTGAGTAGTTTCTAGATTTCAAACACTTACTAATTACTTAATTTCTCATTACAATAAATTATGAAATGTAATCTTATAACAGTAGAAAATGAAATATTATTCTTTCCTTTTTTCCGTGGGCAGGACTAATGCGGAAGATGATTGAAATACACTTCCAATTCACTACAGCAAAATCTTTTCAAGTCCAGCAAATCTCTGTATTTCTCAGTAGATATTGCAAGATCATGTGTAAAATAATCAGAGTAACTTAAGACAAATAGTTACAATACTTAAACAAAAAGTGATTGCTCGCTTTGCGAAATGAAAAACACTTCAATACGTATCATTGTAAAGCAATTAATGTACATTCATATCGAACAGATTCAAGGTAGATCTCACCTCCTCTTATGTTGGTAACTCCTCTTTTCTTTCCATGATAAAGTAACGGAGCATTCTCATAAGTTCCGTTGTAGCTACTTCTAAACCGAATCATTGCTGCATTATATTCTGTAACTTCCAGCTCTCTTATTGGTATGGACTGGATAGGGAGATTCTTCTCGTATATTGTGTTATTCGGATACGCTGTGCGTCCTTTGATTATTTCTGGCTCCTCCTCTGTGACAACAAATGACGAAGGCTCCGAGCTTGAATTCCGGAAAACTTGACACCACTGCTTCGGCATTTAACATTCCTGAACGTGGTCAATCATATCAAAATTTGTATCACATTCGAGATAGAAATGATCAATTAGGGAATGTCGTCTTTACAGAGTCCTGTTGTTTTTCTATATCGACTAGATGGTGAAGGAATCAGAACACAGTGGCATGCTTGTTTTTCTCTTCGCAAGAGTCTCAAAAGATCTCCAGATATCTGACTCTGCGATTTAGAAAATTATGGTGAGAGAACGTTGAAACATCGTCTTATCCTTTTCGGCTTGTGCTCTCTGGATTAATATAAGAAAACTATCCCCTAGTGCAAAAACATGAACTAACATAGACATTGTCGTTTATAATTAATTTCATTTGTCTTTGTATTTGGCAAGGGAACTTTTTACTGTAATCCATGGTTACTGCAGCCTTAGATGGATTCTTTTGACAATCCTTCTGTTTCTTTTCTTCCTGCATAGAACTCTTTTTGCTTTCTAGCAGGCAAGTCATTGCATCGAAGCTCAGAATGAATCCGTACTTACTTTTCAGCAAATGATGAAGTCGATACCTTCTCCAAATTTTTATTCTTGGCAAGATACTGATCACAGGAAAGACAAATACCAGATCGTGAATATCCAAAATTTACATTAAAGTCTGAGCTGAAATTATGTTTTATATTTCATACGATACATTATCACCTTTAAAATTTTCATTGAATATACTGAACAATTTTTTGACATTCAAGGAGTCGGATAGGTAAATTTTTTTCTGGATTTGTCAAACTGTAGTGGCTATTGCGATCTTTAAATGAACTAATGTTTCCTTTTAACGTTTCACGTGTTTCATTTGTTAAAGCCTGTGGGCTGG
The DNA here is from genome assembly GCF_021461395.2 of Schistocerca americana. Classification (NCBI taxonomy): domain Eukaryota; kingdom Metazoa; phylum Arthropoda; class Insecta; order Orthoptera; family Acrididae; genus Schistocerca; species Schistocerca americana. The sequence goes on along the minus strand of NC_060119.1, from coordinate 738,471,279 downwards.
TTCTATGTTTTTCCCTGCCGTCTCCAAATTTAAGTCTCTTGGTTAAGTGATCCATCTTGGCCTTCTTTTTCAAGCTGTTGAAATATGTTTCAGTTTGTCACATGGTTGCTCAGTTTTTTTACACCATCTAAAACTACACTGGCTGATAGAAACATTGAATTTTTAAGACGCATCTCGTAACTGTGTCGCCTTCTCTTTTCTTCTGGGACGCCTACGCTGCACAGGGACTACTGTGGTTAAATCACTAAAACAGCGGTTTACTCCATCATGATTTTCAAGTTGGTTATCTTCTTAACAAGATTCCTTTTATTTTCATCGTTGAAAATATCAAAACAATTGTTTCTACACTGTCATGATTTTCCTGTTTCTTGTGATTGCAGTCTGAAACGTTTTGGAGCGTCCAAACTTCTTCCATTACTTATTCAGCTTCTTCCAAGATGTACTATATTTTTCTTTATGAATAGACGAGTCACTGTCTTCTTTATTCGTATACTTGGACAACACTGTGGTAGATAGGATTTCCTTCGTAAACTCCACAAAACAAACTCAAATGGTCAGATTAAACACAACAATGACTGTGACAACAAAGGTAATGTTAGCTGTAACAAACCTGCACAGTGTAGGAATCATTACGTCGTTAAATTTTTCCATTAAATTCCCTAGGCTTGTCAGAATATTCCCCTGTTTTGCATGGACTTGTAAGGTTTCCCCTGCACACTTTTTCAAGCTGTTGAAATATGTTTCAGTTTGCCACATGGTTGCTCAGTTTTTTGACACCATCTAAAACTACACTGGCTGAATTACTGAATTACAGAAAAAAATAAAATCTAAATATCTGCAGTTTTGGACTCTTCATACACAATCAGCAAAAAGTAAATATCAGAGCAAGGCAAGTTTTGGTGGAGACGAGACAGCACTCGGTCATTTCATAATATTAATACGTGTAAAACAGTCACGTTACATCAGAGGAGCCAACCAGAACAAAACTATTGCACCTAATATACAAGATACTCGTATATGAGATACACTATATACCCTCTGAAGACCATAAGAATTAAGATTCGAAAAAAGCGGGTACTAAAATGTAGGAATATTACCACACCTTCAGTATAACAGTAGTGTGATAAAGGGGGTTGAAACCACTCTGCATTGTTGACAAATTCAATCAAGATGGTGGCTGTCCCCCCCCTCCTCGCCCTGGGGGGTAGATGTGGCACTGTCACATGATGTCACCACCACATTCCTCCCCTCATTTCCCCTCCCCTCACAGACTTCTCCTTTCCTCACTTCTCCTCTCCCCTCCCCCACTTCCCCTTCACTCCACTTGTGTGCAGTGCGTATGATTAATGAGACTGAGCATCGAGCAGAAAGGATTTCAACAACAGAGATAGTTGCTAGTCCTAGAACTTCCAACCACCTCCTTTGAAGTATTGAAATGGTTTGTAAAACTGCCTCTTCCACTGCACAACAGGCGATTGCCACCAGTCCAGCAGTCAAGTGATTTTATTCCTATATGCTATATTTTTGTGGTGGGCAGCACACCGATAGTAGTAATATACTGAAGTAATGAATGTTTTCCCTGCAGTAAAACAGATAGGTCTGCAGCGGCCTGTCCTCTTCAGCCATCCCAGTCCGACTAGTCTAGTTGATAATTCTGCCACCATAGAGTGCTTGAAAGTGTGACATCGTGGGCGAAAAATTTGCAAGAACCAATAGGATCGCAGCATTACCCCCTTCCCCACCTGAGAATTGGAGGGGAGGGGGAGCAATAGGAATGCTGGAATGCTACATCTAGTCAAGTGATCATGATTTTTGGGAATACGCTTGTAAGTTAGCTCCTTGTCTCTGTTCAACACCATCTGAACCTTACGTCAGTCAGCAGACGAGCTCTGAATATTGTGCATCTCATCCACCCCTGGACATTTATGGTGCTAGCCTGACATTATCTATAACATCATTGTATGATGGTGCAGCTCTCTTGGTGAGATTTGGAGGCTGATTCATTTATCTGCAACACTCCGCTACTACAAATTTGTTTAGCCTATGGATGGTTCTATCTTGTGTTGGAAAGACTGAACTATGGCCTGCCGTGTGTTCAAACTGAGGATAACGACACAATGAACTACTTTGACATGTGCTGTGTACACGCTAACGATTTTGAACACTGCATCAATACAGTGTCAAAAGCAGAAGCTAAACGAACACCCATCAGTTTTAGAGAAATACACGCTGAATTCTGTGCATACAATAAGCTTTATTTGTTAAATTCTGTACAGATGTGAATCCAATGAAAGAACTAGTTTATCTTTTCTGATGTAGTTCACCCTAAGTGTGGTTGTTGAATAAAAAATATGTATATTGCCACAAATGGTATTTTTATTTTGTTCATAATAATGTTACTTCCATCAGTATTTTTTACTGTAATGTCTAGAATGGTGCAGCGGCACCAAACTCTCTGAATCACCTCATCACCACAGTCAACGTCTTCAGTCATTGTTGAACTGAATGATATACCAAACGTTCATTTGTATAAGTATCATGTGAGCATTGCATCTCAGTTTTATATAAGCGCATTGGACAGCAAATGCTGATGTAGTCTGCACCATTGCAGGGTGGGTGAAGCATCCACAACACAAAAGACTTTGTTGTTAATTGACTGATGCTGTGATGGTGCTGAAGAATACCAGAAGAAGAAGAACGGGATACTTCTTCTCGATAATTTACAAGCTATAATTGTAGGTTCATCCAGGTGTAGCAAAACATGTCCTAATGTCACACCCAGATGGAATATGCTTTAAGCATGTAGGTGTATTTTCAAAAACGCTTTTTTCAGCCCAAGTACCAGCTGCTGCAAAAGATACTAGAAGGTATTGATGGTGTAACATAGACGACATTCAGTTACAGCAGTGAAAACCCTCAACCAGATAAAGTAAAGCCGAACATGCTGTTCATACTTGATAATGTTGCTGTGGAAAACCAGGATCAGACTCTACGACATTTCTGATTTGTCATTATATGGGCGCTGACGTATTTTATTTGAGTCATACATATTCCAGAATTCTGAAACAGTTGGTGCAGGATAATGGAAAGCTCATTATAGTTTTCAAATACAATTTGAATTTAGGACGCATTTGCCAGACACATGCAGGAACCGACTAGTCATTCAATGAATGTGTAAAGATATACACAGACCGCTGGAATCACACACATTATCACACTACGAGTTTCTCGTTATTGATAAATCAAGAAAACCGATACACAGTAGGTATAGATGGAACTTTCAGGACTTTCTTTACACATAGTTACGAAAATAGTGATGAGTTAGTGAGTTTACATCACAACATGGACAAGTTTACATGTATGTCAGGCACTCAGCCTGAGAGGATAGGTGTGCATAGACAGAGAATGCATCTATACATACAGGGTATTACAAAAAGGTACGGCCAAACTTTCAGGAAACATTCCTCACACACAAATAAAGAAAAGATGTTACGTGGACATATGTCCTGAAACGCTTAATTTCCATGTTAGAGCTCATTTTAGTTTCTTCCACCTACGCTCAATGGAGCACGTTATCATGATTTCATTCGGGATACTCTACCTGTGCTGCTAGAACATGTGCCTTTACAAGTACGACACAACATGTGGTTCATGCACGATCGAGCTCCTGCACATTTCAGTCGAAGTGTTCGTACGCTTCTCAACAACAGATTCGGTGACCGATGGATTGGTAGAGGCGGACCAATTCCATGGCCTCCACGCTCTCCTGACCTCAACCCCCTTGACTTTCATTTATGGGGGCATTTGAAAGCTCTTGTCTACGCAACCGCGGTACCAAATGTAGAGACTCTTCATGCTCGTATTGTGGACGGCTGTGATACAATACGCCATTCTTCAGGGCTGCATCAGCGCATCAGGGATTCCATGCGACGGAGGGTGGATGCATGTATCCTCGCTAACGGAGGACATTTTGAACATTTCCTGTAACAAAGTGTTGAAGTTACGCTGGTATGTTCTGTTGCTGTGTGTTTCCATTCCATGATTAATGTGATTTGAAGAGAAGTAATAAAATGAGCTCTAACATGGAAAGTAAGCGTTTCCGGACACCTGTCCACATGACATTTTCTTTCTTTGTGTGTGAGGAATGTTTCCTGAAAGTTTGCCCGTACCTTTTTGTAACACCCTGTATATGAAAAATTTAAATCTCTCGAACATAAAGTTAAGGAGCTAGAAGAACATAAAATTAAGAACATAAACACATTTGCCCAGATCCTTCTGAGAAGTTACAACGATTTAGGTGGTAGGGTTAAGGAACTAAAGATGTACACCTGCATCATTCTGAGAAAGAAAGTAGATGACTTAACTGTAAAAGTTGATGGAACTGAAATGAAAGTACATTACTTAACTGTAGATGTTAATAGAACTTGACGGAATGTATATAAGGTGCACGCTGAGAAGGGGTCCGCTTTGTATACCACTTGATGTCGACTAAGTATAAGTTTATCATGGTATGGAAAGACGTCGAGAGAAGTTATGACTGCTAAAGTTAGGACATTTGGATGGAGAGCAGATACTGAGACAAACCTTTAAACCAGTTACTGAAACTCTCGATGAACTCTCAGCGAAATTACACAATGACGATAGTGTTGCTGGTTTCATTAACCATCACAGTGATGCTAGGACACGCAAAACACTCAGTGTCAGTAGCGTAAAACCATATGCGTTGGGCATGCTGTCTACAGTTACAAAAGAAAAAGCAACACAGATGGGTGACAGGTATATTTCAAAGACCAGACTTAGCTGAGGTAAGTTCTGGCGATATGTAGGAGCACACAAGGTAAAACTCATCCTCTGATTTAGACCAGAAAATATATCAGGGAGAGCGTTGTACTTAGAGGATAGTGTACCTAGGAACACATGATGTTTTTTGACTGGTATTCCAATCCAATGATTGATTTCAGAATTATATGAAGGAATATGAACTAGAGGTCACCATGAGCAGTTTCTGCCAATACCCATTTTTTTATGTTAGACATGAGGTTGTGATTTGTGTGTCATTTGTAAATATTTTGCGTTATGCTCATTTAAACTGTTGGACTTTCTTGTTGATTTTTCAGGTACAGAATTTTATGGTGAACAAAGGGTTAAAATATATTATTTTTAGAACTATTTATATAACATGTGGGAAGTTAAGCCGTATTTTATCAGTTGTGCACCATCTTGTGCCTTTAAATTGATAATGAACTGAGTTTCTTTAATGTATCGACAATTTAATGTGTCTTGGAAATGGTAATTTCTGTTAGTTTCCAGTAATTTCTGTTTCAAAATGTATTTAACTTGTGACTGGTTTTTGATAATACTTCTGCCTAATTTGATTTCACTTACTTATTATCGATGTGTAGGAGAGTAATTATGTAACACGTAGACTCTTAAACAGCAATGACAAGATTCCCTCGATTGTAATACATTTAATTTGAATTGAAGATTTGTGTCCTGGTTCATGACAATGTTGTACCTTAGAACATGTCCTCAGATTTCCAAATATCTTAATTTTCCGGTGCTACTTTATGCAAATTTAGTGAACGACTGCAGCACATAAAAAAGAGTGCTATCGTTTTCAAATGGAATAAGGAAATATATTAAACTTCTATTGCAGGACTGGCTAGAGGTGAAAGTCTAAAAAGCGTACCATACTGCAGTATCCTCCCTTACCGCGAATGTGGCCATATTGTGATTGAGGTACGGTTATTACTGTGAGACAACGCTGTGCTGTACATTTTTAGCCTTCAATACTGCAACCCAGGTTAACATTCAACATATACTCCTGCTGAAGAGAGTTCTTGCATTAGTGATGGGTGCTGCAAGCATGTGCATTACAATCCGAGCTGGTCAAAAACATTTCGTTTGGCAGCAGAAAAACTTGTTTGTAGATTTCTTTGACACTTCCTGCTACTGCCGTCAACTGTGAAGAGCTGATAACGGAAAGTAAGCTGATATAGATAAGTAATATGTGCTGTCCATTCTGCTTAAGAGTTATATTACAAGAATTTCTTCAAATACTGAAAAAAACTTTATTTCCGTAGATTATAAGGGTAACTGTGTGACCTCTCACCTACCTGTAGACACAAGTGTAACAATTTAAACTGTAGAAAACAAGTTTCGTTAATGAATATGGAGACATTTAAGAATGGTTTGGTTAAACAGACAAAGTTTTAATTCGCTTTAGAACTTTGTTTCTAAATATAACGTACAGTTGCTTAGAAGATTGTATTAAATGTATCGTGACTCATTTTCCTCCCGCCACTGGGCTTGTAAACAAATGTTCAAATGGTTCAAATGGCTCTGAGCACTATGGGACTTAACATCTATGGTCATCAGTCCCCTATAACTTAGAACTACTTAAACCTAACTAACCTAAGGATATCACACAACACCCAGTCATCACGAGGCAGAGAAAATCCCTGACCCCGCCGGGAATCGAACCCGGGAACGCGGGTAAACAAATGTCTTACAGTTTGAACTAATTACCTTGCCTTCAGGATATTGTGACTTGTTCCTTTCTCACATGGTTCCACTGATCAGATACGTAAATAAGTGTGCGAGAGTTTTGTTAAATTATCTTGCTTAATGCTATTTAGTTTTATTCATTCTTATTTTGTTTCAGTGAAGGTGGGCCTATAAGTACATGGATGTCTGAGAGGAATTCGTCAGATTATTCTCATATATCTTTCTGCTTTTCTCGGTTGTCCATTTACTTTGTTCCCCGCTACCTGTTTGCGAACGTAGTAAAGTCTCCCGGAAGGAAGTGTGTCCTTGTAATCTTTAGGTTTTCACGATCAATAAAAAATGATATTGACTCGAACTCCATAAACTTTCCCACGCCAGCTTATGTGACAAATTCATCCGACAATAGATAACAACGAGAGGAATTAAATAAGTGAACGTAAGAAGATGATGACGCATGTCCACTATTTGCACCTTGAGTGAGACATCCCCTTGCTGTGACGAATCATCATTTAAATTCATTTCAACAAGTTACGTCAATGTAAGAATAAGCAGATATGAGTTCGAATAGAAGTAATTGCAATCAGCTTAGTAGATTGCTCCTTTTACTACCTTTTATATATAGGATGGTCAGCCAAAAAGTAAATCCTCCCACATTTTTTTTTTATTTGTCAGATATCAGAAATGCAACTATATAGTTTCAAAACTACAACATCGACGATTAATTTACAACTTTTTAACAAGGAAAGGTATTCCTGTGTGGTGAAACGGACATCCTTGCTTCTGCAGCCATTGACGCGCAAGGCCTCTTCATCTTCAAAGTGAATCCCATGATGGGCTTCTTTTAGCGGGCCGAACAGAGGGAAGTCTCATAGTGTAAGATCAGGGCTGTATTTGGAATGAGTCAAGACATTCCAAGCGATTTCCACAATCTCTTCAGTGGTGTGACGACTGGTGTGCAGTCTTGCATTGTCATGCAAAAGAAGAACATCCGCAATAGTCTTTGCTGGAAGAACTCACTGGGAGACGTGGTTTAAGCTGTTTCAGGGATATGACGTATTGGGCAGCATTTATTGTGCATCCTTGCTCCAAAAATAACAACCATATTCACATTCTACGTATCTCAGAAAGCAGTGGCCACAACATTCCCTGCCAATCACACAATTTTGAACTTTTTCTTCTTCTGTGAGTTTCTGTGATGGTATTCCGCTGACTGCTTCTTTGATTCCGGTTAAAAAATACCAGTCCATGTTCCTACTCCAGTCACATTTTTTTCCAGACACTCCTCTCCTTCCAAACAGAAGCGTTACAGGAGGTGGGAGGCAATCGCTGTTCTTGTCTCTTTATTCTGGTCAGTTAACATGTTTGAGGGACATGAAAGGGAAGCAGTGGTTGGGAAGGGAGTGAGATAGAGTTGTAGTCTCTCCCCGATGTTATTCAATCTGTATATTGAGCAAGCAGTGAAGGAAACAAAAGAAAAATTCGGAGTAGGTATTAAAATCCATGGAGAACAAATAAAAACCTTGAGGTTCGCCGATGACATCGTAATTCTGTCAGAGACAGCAAAGGACTTGGAAGTGCAGTTGAACGGAATGGATAGTGTCTTGAAAGGAGGATATAAGATGAACATCAACAAAAGCAAAACGAGGATAATGGAATGTAGTCGAATTAAGTCGAGTGATGTCGAGGGTATTAGATTAGGAAATGAGACACTTAAAGTAGTAAAGGTGTTTTGCTATTTGGGGAGCAAAATAACTGATGATGGTCGAAGTAGAGAGGATATAAAATGTAGACTGGCAATGGCAAGGAAAGCGTTTCTGAAGAAGAGAAATTTGTTAACACCGAGTATAGATTTAAGTGTCAGGAAGTCATTTCTAAAAGTGTTTGTATGGAGTGTAGCCATGTGTGGAAGTGAAACATGGACGATAAATTGTTTGGACAAGAAGAGAATATAAGCTTTCGAAATGTGGTGCTACAGAAGAATGCTGAAGATTAGATGGGTAGATCACATAACTAATGAGGAAGTATTGAATAGGATTGGGGAGAAGAGAAGTTTGTGGCACAACTTGACCAGAAGAAGGGATCGGTTGGTAGGACATGTTCTGAGGCATCAAGGGATCACCAATTTAGTATTGGAGGGCAGAGTGGAGGGTAAAAATCGTAGAGGGGGACAAAGAGATGACTAAACTAAGCAGATTCAGAAGGACGTAGGTTGCAGTAGGTGCTGGGAGATGAAGCTTGCACAGGATAGAGTAGCATGGAGAGCTGCATCAAACCAGTCTCAGGACTGAAGACCGTAACAACGACAACAACATGTTTGGCACCAAAGTTGCACAAATCTTTGAGTATCGCAGCTGTTGAATAATCGTCATCACACTGCCTTTACTGAGGGAGGTAATGCGACACATATCATTTGCAATCACCCGGGGGACTCCATAAATGATGTTTCCGACTCGGCTGAATTTTGTGTGGAGTCGCCGCTGTCAGAAGCCTGCCGTTCCGCGTATTCGTGAGAGAACGGTGTTTGCTCTTCAGCTTAGTTACAGCTACTAAATCATCGTGTAATAGTACTGCATCAGGGTACAAATTTTTCAGTTTTTCAAGAATGCGAATGGACGTTTCACCTTCTGCGTTCAAGAATTTAATCAAAGGAAACTGTCTAATTCGAACATCGATGTCGGCTATTTTGCATGCGACTGCAGTAGCCATATCGTCTTCTATTGATGCAGAAAGTTACTACGAACGTGGATTGGAGAAGAAACTTTGCGGGAAAGCGTCAAATTCAGATTTTTCACTTAAAAACCTTTATATAAGGAGAAAAGAAAAGGAGGCACTTCTTTTTCACTGAACCTCGTAACTGTATGCTCCTCTTAACATGGCAAGGGAAAAGCAAGTCAGAGTTGGTTAAAATAATAGCATTTTCCGTGTGGTGTAATGTTCACATGATATGGCTCTCACTTGAGTGGTGTACCTCCTGGGGGACTATTCCGTTTGTTCCGCAGACAGTGGAGACTTCTTCCACGCCGATGGTGCATTGCGAGGCTTTTAATGCGAAGCAGGGGGCCTACACGCAAAATTTTAGGCTGGAATGGACTGGAGAATCCAGTTTCCTGAATTTCTGATTAACGAGAGTAACGCCTATGAGCGACTCGGCAGTGTCATCAGCAGCGGTTTCCTGTGCACCGCATGAACCAACACCACGTGGACTACAGGTCTGCCTACATCCTAGTGACGTCACACACAGATGACCGAGTCTGTGTAGGAACTGAACTGTGGTGTACGCTGCAGCTATACGGAATTTTAGGTCTCAAACAGCACCGGTTAGGCATGAGGAAACACTGTAATTATAAATTCGTTCTTTGTCTCTCGCCTCGGGGATGTACCTCTTCCGGTAATAAAAAACCACTCATATGCACCAACAAACAAACTTTCCCCTTTTGTAATCAAGCAACAGAGATCCTACAGCATATGAGAACTCATTTTCCTGGAAATTTTGTAAATTTTCGTCTTCACTTATTTTTCAAAATGTGCTGATTGCAGATAAAATCCATGTCATCTCCCAAACCCATAACATCTCCTGAGACATTGTTCATTAAATCAAAAAACACGACAAAGATCCTTTATTTCTCTGACTTTCCAGGCCTGTAGGAACATTGAACACGAAGATGGTTTGTGTCTTTTATATGCTTTGGTGAAAATTCTGTCAGAGAATGATATTAATTTATTCATAAGGCACTTGTCTCTTAATTATTCTTCTTATATTTCGTAATCTGTGAAACACTGGCTTCAATAAAACAAGTCTGAAAGATAACTTGAGTTCAAAATTATTTTGAAAATGCATGTATTTGTGTAAATGGCCAACATAATTCTGTAGATATCTATATCATTTTCCGAAATGATACTGTAATTATTTGAAAAAAAAAACTCCGAAACATAAAAATCTGTTAGTAGTGGTAAGGAGAACTAAATATTTTCGAGGCACTGAGTGAAAGAAAATTGATTCTTCAGCACAGATAAATTTTATTGCAATGAGAATCAGTAAACCAGTTACATAATACACTCAGCAATACACTGCAAGATACTGTGGAAACAATGTATTTCTTTAAATCAGAACATAATTAACATGGAGACAAAATATTTTATTTCTTAAATCCTAGAAACACAGCTATGGTCACAAATCTTGCTCTTTGTACATACCTTCTTATAAAAACAATAGTGAGATGTCGTACAGCGGGAACAAAATAATACATTGCAATTTCGTGATCATTTACTTACCTTCGAACCATGTGAGAGCACAAAACCCGTTCTGGATATTGCAACGAGTCTGTGATTTCTCAGCTTCTCGCATTTGGGAAATCTGAATATTTACACTTCCATTTTTTTGGAATTTATAATTTCCCTGGCTAGAGGGAACACAGCAGTTGCATCCGATGCTTTAAACAAGAACTACAGGTGTATACTGTATGAAATATAACACTTTCAAGTAGCACACACTTTCAGCTCAACACGTTCGCTAACTGAAACTTCATGTAACAAACGGTGAACAGCTAGTAACGTCATGGTACAATATGGCCGCTGTACATAGGCCTGTGTATCTAAAAGGCGTTGTGTGAACGCAAGCCATATTTTGTAGATCGTTAGTTTGGTCATGGTATTTCAGAAGTAGTCAGAATGGAAGGAGAAGGTGCAATCATTTCCTCTTGTCTCTTAGGCCAACAACGAACCTAGAGGTCTGACAGGCCGCTAATATTATGGCGTAGATTTTCCTCGCGGACGTAACAGGAGGGGATTCGAGTGGAAAATTCCCTCTTTTCTGATACGTCAATAAATAACCACAAGCCATGATTGTCTACTGGTACCTTTGGCACAATCTTTTTTTCTGTAGGACGGCAGCAGTAAGTTAGAAAGAAGGGGTTCTAAGTGGACATTCAGACCCCGATTTTGGTGATGAGGCAACTTGGGAAGAGACGCTCAGTTCTTGAAGCAATTTATGGTCCAATTCTGGAGCAGTATGAGTGGGGTTCCGGCTCTGGTACTATGAGGACTGGTAAGTGTTCAGGGTTTGGATTTAACTGACTGTAAAGGATGAAGTTGATCAGGCATCGTGTGAATTTTGGAAATGTCCCGACAACACTAGATTTCGCTTTAAGCCCTATTCGTGTTCTTGTTTTTGTTATTTCAGTTCTTTTGAGATTCGAGAGTGGATAGCTATTAAGGTGAATCTTTTACTATCATCGCTTGCTCATTACCTTGTCAAGTGCACGTTTTAGTTCCTGTACTTATCTTAATAGCGTCTCTTCTTGCATCATGGGTAAAGAAGTTACTTCTACCGCTACGGTCGAAGGTTCGAATCCTGCCTCGGGCATGGATGTGTGTGATGTCTTTAGGTTAGTTAGGTTTAATTAGTTCTAAGTTCTAGGCGACTGATGACCTCAGAAGTTAAGTCGCATAGTGCTCAGAGCCATTTGAACCAATTTTGGTTTAGTTTGCTACAGAATGAGGTTTACAGTGAGACTTGACAACCCACGACAGACTGGAAGAGACTTCCACCAATGTATAACGACCCATTCAATGCCTTCAGAATCAATTCCCACAAGCGATTTAAGAATCTGTCCCCCATTTAGCAGCGTAAGAATAGACCTTGAGATACCCTGTACACGGAATGAAGGAAAAGAAGCATTGTACGGACGGTTTGAAATATTCTCTAATACTTTTAAAAACCGGTAATATCGTTGTTTAAAAAAGAAACCGCAATAACTGCAAGAACTATTGAGGACTCAGCTTACTGGGCACCGCAAACAAAGCCTACGCAAGAGCAGTGAACTCGAATTTAAAGTTATAGCTGATAGTTTAGCAGGGGAAGAATTTCGGAGGCGCAGGTCGACAACAGGTGCAGTATTTGTAATTAAAGAATTAATCGGGAAACAGAGAGAGTATAATAGGTAAGCCCATTAAGCATTCATTGATTTTAATAAGACATTCGGTAGTTTTGATAAATGGAAATTGTGGAGAATTATGAGGAAAAGAGGATATCCAAAACACATAATAAACATTTTAAAGGGTCTGTAAAAACACGCGAGTGTAACTGTAGATATAAATGACACTCTAACACAACCTATAGCCACACAAAAAGGAGTAAGACAAGGGTGCAGCATTTCACCTACAATTTTTAACATTTATTTAGGTGATGTAGCCGGCCGCGGTGGTCTAGCGGTTCTAGGCGCGCAGTCCGGAACCGCGCGACTGCTACGGTCGTAGGTTCGAATCCTGCCTCGGGCATGGATGTGTGTGATGTCCTTAGGTTAGTTAGGTTTAAGTAGTTCTAAGTTCTAGGCGACTGATGACCTCAGAAGTTAAGTCCCATAGTGCTCAGAGCCATTTGATTTTTTAGGTGATGTAACCCGGAAATGAGCAGAGAATATCAATGGGGGAATAAATATTATCTGACATTACCGCTTGAATATCCTTTTATATGCGGATGGTGCCACACTGTTGGCGGAAAATGATTATATACTGAACAGAATACATTTATTAGGAAACCTTATTGAAGAGCACCATATGATGATTTCAGAAAGAAAGACCAAATTAATGACTTCTAGAGGAAAATATCCCGTAAGGACAAAAATTGTAATTATCAACAGTAAAACAGAACAGGTCAAACATGTTAACTACTTAGGTTGCGACGTCACATATGAGTACGACGAAGACATAGAGAAGGAATCAGCGAAGTTTGGGAATATATGTGGAACAATAAACAGGCGTGAAAAAAATAACTATGAAATTAACAAACGATCAAATGGTTGAATGAAAAATTTGAAGACGACTCAACCAGCGTCCTATGTAAATGAACCAAACGCAATTCACAGATTGACTCTCAGGACGATCCTTCCTTTAATCCCTGTTCGTTAAGTAAACCTTGATCCGCCATCCTGTATCTAAATATCTACATACTGTCACATGTAGACAGCCTCAAAATTGATATTGTGAGAAAGTCGTGGATGTGCGTACCTCAAAGCAGCCATTTGCAAGTACATACACTGAAGCGGCGAAGAAACTGGAATAGGAATGCGTATTCAAATTTAGAGATACAGGCAGAATACGACGCTACGGTCAGCAACGCCTATAAAAGACAAGTGTCTGGCGCAGTTAGTAGATCGGTTACTGATGCTGCAATAGCAGGTTAAAAGATTTAAGTGAGTTTGAACGTGGTGTTATAGTAGACGCACGAGCGATGGCACACAGCATCTCCGAGATAGCGATGAAGAGGGGATTTTCCCGTACGACCATTTCACGAGTGTATCGTGAATGTCAGGACTCCGTAAAACATCAAATCTCCGATATTGCAGCGGCAGGAAAAAGATGCTACAATTACCGGACTAACAACGACTGAATAAAATGGTTCAAAGTGACAGAAGTGCAACCCTTCCGCAAATTGCTGCAGATTTCGGTGTTGAGCCATCAAGTGTCAGCGTACGAACCATTCAACGAAACATCATCGATATGGGTTTTCGGAGCCGAAGGCCCACTCGTGTACCCTTGACGACTGCACGATACAAAGCTTTACGCCTCGCCTGGACCCGTCAACACCGACATTGGACTGTTGATAACAGGAAACATGTTGCCCGTTCGGACGGGTTTCGTTTCAAATTATATCGAGCGGATGGACGTGTACGGTTATGGAGACAACCTCATGAATCCATGTAGCCTTCATGTCAGAGGATCTGTTGAAGCTGGTGGAGGCTCTGTAATGGTGTGGGGCGTGTGCAGTCCGAGTTATATGCAACCCCTGATACGTCTAGATGCGACTCTGACAGATGACACGTTCGTAAGCATCTTGTCTGATCACAAGCATCCATTTATGTCTATTGTACATTCCGACGGACTTCGGCAATTCCAGCAGAACAATGAGACGCCTCCCACGTCCACAACTACTATAGAGTGGCTACAGGAAAGCTCTTCTGAGTTTAAACACTTCCGCCGGCCACCAGACTCCCCAGAATAAACACTGTTGAGCATATCTGAGATGCCTTACACCGTGGTGTTCAGAAAAGTTCTCCAGCCCCTTGTACTCTTACGGATTAATGGACAGCCCTGCAGGATTCATGGTGTCAGTTCCCTCCAGCACTACTTCAGACAGTAGTCGAGTCCATGACACGTCGTTTTGCGGTCTTTCTGCGTGCTTGCGGGTGCCCTACACGATAACAGGCAGGTGTACCAGTTTCTTTGGTTCTTCAGCGTAGTTGTGGCCACTTTAGTGTCTTACGTGTCGATGAGGATGAAATGATCACGGAGACAACGCAAGACGCAGCTCCCGAGAAGAGAAAATCTCTGATCAGGCTAGGAAACGAACCCGGTCCCCTTACAAGACATTCTGCCGCGCTCTCCACTCAGCTGTGGATGCGAACACACCGACGGAGACGTTGTTAATAAAAATGTATGGAACAGAAAGCATAACTAAAAGATGTGTTTAGGACTGCTTCAAACTGCCAAAAATCTGTTGCTGCATGCGGGTAAAGATTGTGACGTGAAGCAACTGCAGTAGGTACCCACAAAATAATAGCTACGGCCGCTGAGGTCAAAACTGGAAGAACAGGTATGTTAGCAAATGTGGTGCTAACACCAAAATTCACTCTGATTGACTTTTAGGAATCTGTTCCAGCTATGAGTAGCAAATACTAACTGTTATCAAGGGATAGCACTTTTCACTAGTAATCGAGACGTCCTGAGTGCTCGGTTCGATCGCAACAATCATTAACAATGGGAGCCAAAGATTGTCGATTTAAGAAATCACCCTCATTCAGTGAAAGACACGAAAGAGATGAGAGGACCGGAAAGAGGTTTGAAGCACACCGCCCCTAAAAGCGGAAGACCAACGGTATGAGGATGCAGAAGGTAATGGGAACAATTGCATTAGACACACATATTGTATATCCAAATAACTTGTCGCCTGTTTCGGAAAGAAAACATGATGATCTTTCCAAAGGAGAAAAAAATTCTGAATTATCCCCCATTCGAATCTCCAGAAGGTGACTGCAAATGGAGAGGAGACAATGCGAAAAATATTGAACAGCCAACGGAAGGGTAACAATCAATGACAATCTACGAGTCGGAGCGTGGAACGTCAGAAATTTGAATGTGGTACGGAAGGAAGAAATAGTGAAAAATGAGATGCAAAATGATCGGTGTAGATATAATAAAGATTAGTGAAGTGATGCGAAAAGAAGATAATGATATCTATTCAGGGGAATAATGTGTAATATTAAATACCGAAAATAGTATCATGGAAGCAGTATTTGTCATGAACAGGAATGTGAGGCAGAGACTGTGCGACTGTAAGGCAGAGAGAGAGGAACTGTAAACAGTTCAGTGACGTACTAATTCCTAGGGAGGAAACACAGTAACAACAATAGTCCATGTATACATGCCGCAGTCACTAGTAGAAGATGGAAGAAGAATGTGAGGATACTAGAAGTGTAATTCAGTACGTATCGGAGATGAAACACAAATTGTCGTGGGTGATTGGAGTGCTGTAGCAGGGGAAGGAATAGAAGACAGAACTAAGGGAGGAAATGGGCTCGTTAGTAGGAATGTGACAGAACGTAACGAAACAGAGAACATATAGTTCCAATATCATTAGAGGAGGAGGTTTACTTGGAAGGGTCACGGGAGAGGATTCAAACTGGACGAAATCTTGGTCACACAGGGATTCCGAAATCAGATATCGGACTGTATGGCGCACATTACATTTATTAATAATAAAAAGTACACTGAAGTTCAAGTGAATAACCCAGGGGAATCAAAGGGTGATGAAATCGTATACTGAAATACTGAGGAGTTTTAAGAGGGGTTTGAAATTCAATAAGCGTATAGATGCTGCGATACTGAATACTATAATAGACATTTCAATGTAAGAGGAATGGACATCTCCAAAACGAGGAATCACGGAAGTTGGAAAGACAAAATACATTGATAAGCCAAAGCATTATGATCACTGCCCACCATGACATTAGATGCCGGCTGGTGCGTTGCGGGCATGTGAAGCAGTAACGAAAGTAAGCGGAGACGTTACAGACGCGGTATTATCCTAGCGAAGATTGAGCTGTAAATGGGGAAATCCATTGATCTAAGCGACTTCGACAAAGGCAGATTATTATTACACAGAGCCTGTGAACGAGGATCTCGAAATCGGCGAAGCTGGTCAAATGTACACTTGCTACTGTCTTGAACATCTGCGGAAGGAGGTATAAGGACAGTGAAACAACCACTAGGTGCTAAATGGTTGAACGTCACGATTCTTTACGGAATGTGGCGTTCGGAGGCCTGTCTGCCCTGTAAAGTAGGACAGATAATGATCTGTGGCATCTCTGCGCAATGCTGCTGCAGGCTCAAGTGTTTCGGGGCACATTGTTTATCGTTCACTGCTAAACATGGAGCTCCGCAGCAGACCACCCCTAGTGTTCACATGTTGACCCAGCAGCATCGCCAATTACGACTGCAATGGGCTTGGAAACATCGGAATTCGACCAATCGAAACATGTCGGCTCTTCGGATGAATCACTTTTTTGCTTCTCTCGGTCGATGGCCGTCTCCACAAACGGCAGTCGTCGAAGTGTATGGCAGCTCGAAACGTGCAGTGCGCCGAGGACGCAAGCTGGTGGGAGCAGTATTATGCTGCACTTGCATGGGACCTGTGGTAGTAATCGAAGACACCCTCACAGCTGCGAACCATCTGCATGACTGCATGCTTGATGTCTTCGTCGGTGATCTCATCTTTCGCAGCATAATTGTCCGTGTCCCGGAGCCAGAACCGTGTAAATCCTATGGAACTCATCTGGGTCGCTAATGGGCGCCGTCACCACGTACGCAAATCAGAGGCGTAGGCATCCGTGCGTAGACATCTAATGCCAGACACCTCCACAAACCTACCAACTAACTGTCGTATCCCTGATACGCAGAATCAGTGATGTATTTCGTTCCAAAGACGGACAAACAAGCTATTAAGCAGCTGACCATAAAGTTATGGCTCGTCAGTGTAGGTACAAGGAAGGTACCTGCGAAGATATCATTAAATACAAAAATGTGCAAGTTTGTAACCAGCACAGAGCTAGGTATACATGATTTCTTTTGTGATCGGTAAATGGTATATATAAACTTGCTCCCAAATAGCCAAGAACAATGCACTCTTTATTACTAGTAGCTTAATCTATACGTCTACGTCTATAATCTGCAAATCACTGTGAAGTGCATGTTGGAGGGTAAGTTCCATTGTACCAGTTATTAGGGCTTTTTCCTATTCCATTCACATATGGTGCCTCTGTGCGTGCTGTAATTGGTCTGATCTTGTCCTAACCATCCAGCGGAAGTGATACGCAGGGTGTTGCAGTATATTCATAGTGTCATCATTCAAAGCCGGTTTCTGAAACTTCGTAAGAGGCTTTCCAGGGATAGTTTACGTCTATCTTCAAGAATCCGCCAGTTCAGTTCTTTCAACATCTCAGTGACAGTCTCCCACAGGTCAAACAACTTCTGATACTTTGAGCAGTTATTCTATGCATACGATCAATACCCTCTGTCAGTCCTATCTGGTTTGAGTCACACATATTTGAACAATATTCTCGGATGCGTCCCGCAAGTGATTCATTAGCAATCTCCTTTGTAGACTTAATGCAGTTTTTAGTAGTCTGCCAATAAACCGAAGCCTGCTAGCTGCTTCACTCAGAGAGAGCCTATGTGATCGTTCCATTTGATGTCCCCATAAAGTGTTACACTCAGGTATTTGTATAAGTTTACCGATTCCAATTGTGACTCGCTGAGATTATAGTCATAAGATACTAAATTCTTCCGTTTTCAGAATTGCACAATCTTATATTTCTGATCATTTAAGGCAAGTTGTTAATTTTTTCACCACTTTGATATCTTATCGAGATCTGACCGAACGTCTGTGTAGTTTCTTTCAGGCTCTACTACACTGTAGGTAACTGCATCATCTACGAAAGGTCTGTAAGGTCCGTGAGGTCGCCAATATATAATATGAATACCAAGGGATCTGCTATACTTCCCTGGGGTATATGTCGATTACTCTTTATGAAAAATAGTTTTCTGCGTCCTCCCTATCAAAAAATCCTTAATTCAGCTACAAATTTCGCTTGATACCCTACACGATGATATATTCGATAGCAAGTGTAGGTGTGGTACTGAGTCAATTGCTATTCAAACAGATTTCGGGCTTGCGGCCGGTCGTCGTTTCATTCATTGCACGATATTTAAACGACGGTAATTAACCGACGGCCGGCAACAAACCGAAGTTTGTTTGAAGATTCAATTTGCCGGGAAAATTTTATAATTCATGTGAGTCAAATACTCTTTGGAAATCGAGAAATACTCATCTTCCTGACTGCCTTGATCCAATGCTTTCAGTATGTCTTGTGAGAAAAATGCGAGTTGGATTTCCCAAGACGGACCTTCCAGAATCCGTGTTGGTTGGCATGAAGGAAATTATTATGTTGGAGATATCATATTTAAGCTCAGAATACGTTCTAAGATCCTACAACAAATGTATGTCACGGATATTGGGTGGTAGTTTTGTGGATCACTTCTGCTACCCTTCTTGTAGATTGGTGTGACCTGCACTTTCTTCCAACTACTGAGCACGGTTTCTTGTTCAAGGGCTCTACAATAAATTATAGCTACCAGAGGAGTTAACTCATCTGCAAACTCCGTATAGATTCCGTTAGGTATTCCAACGGTCTCTGGAGCTTTATTCAGTTTTAACGATTTTAGCTGTTTCTCAACGCCACTGACACTGACATTTATTTCAGTAATCTTTTCAGTTGCACCAGTATTAAGGAACGTTTGAAAAGAGTGTTACAGCTTCTGCCTTCGTTTGGATATCCACAGTTTCAGCTTCTGTCTCCACATATTGTTCTCTTGACAGCCAAAGGCATGTCACCATGGCAGGACCAACAACGCAGAGACAGTGTACGTGGAAGGGGCAGGCAAGGTACGAGAACAGAAGAACAGGAGCGGAGCACCACAGGAATCCATATTTTGGGAAACTGATAGAGGGTCTGACATGTAGAGGCACAGAAATTAGAGGGCAGAGCGACCGGAGAAGTGTGAGGATCTGCGATTGATCCAGTGTGCAGGAGCACAGAAGGAGGAGAACAGAGCACTGGAAGAAACTGATTCTGCGAAGTCGCTCAAGGATCCAATGCGAAGGAGCACAGAAGGAGAGGGCAGAGGACCGAAGGAGTCCACTGTGTGCAAATCCGCCATAGCAGGTATATAAACATGAAGAGAAGATGCGTGGAGTTGGGCCTCAGATAGACGATAAGGACTGGAGGTTCCTGCAGAGAGCTAGGAAGGCTGTCAGAGCCTGGGAGGCTGATGGAGCCAGTAGAGACGTCCAAATCTGGAGCCATTCCAGAAACAGGGAGCTGTGGTGGTGTCACTCAGAGGCAGCTGTCCCTGGAGGCACTCCAGGAACGCCAGCTGGATACCTCCAGTGCCGCCGTAGTAGTGCCATCTGATAGCAGTTGACCCTGTGATCTCATATGGTGCTGTCACGTTTGGGAGCCGCACAGTGGCAACCAGGCAAACGTAACACAAGAAGTGGCCGCTGCAAAGGTGTTCCATTGCGTGGATAGCTGTGCTGGCTGTAGGTGTTGCAGAGAAACCAGAATGAAAGGGGCTTCATTGAAGCGTGTGACAAACAGATTGTAACCATAGTCAAACATTAGTGCGCCAAGGATGTGGAAAGAACGCTCAGAAAAAGAACTGTCTACCTGCGGAGCAGCACAAATAACTATCCAGACTGAAAACCTCGATGCTAACGAGGAAAATGGAACCTTGCAAACATAGGACTTCGTCACCAATAACGGAAATGTGCCATTGCAAACATCGCAGCTTAATCGGCCACTATGGAAATATCCTCGCAAACGTGGAATTCCGTCTCCAATGATGGAATTGTAACGTTGCAATTGTGGGACCTCATCGTCGGTAATGAAAAAGAAACATTAAAAACATGGGACCTTGTCTCCAGTTCTGATCGGACAAGAACGTTGCAGGAAACTTTTACCCTCATCATCATTTCCGTTGGAGCCTGCACAGGGTTAGGTGCACAATAACCAATTATGAGGGGTTCGTATAGAATAAACTGGCTCTGAAGTCGACAAAAATTGCGTACTCTTTATTAGGAGTAACATAACACTAAAAACACGCAGGACTCTGTGGGTAACATAATTAGGCTACCGTCTGATACTTGCTAAACAACGATACTTCAGAGTTCTTTGTTAGTTACAAGAAGAAATAATACTTGGCAAGTAACCACAGTTCGTTAGTGAGTTACAAGAAGAGCTAACACTTATCAAGTAACTCTGTAGAAATCGTCAAGTCCTGGCTGGTGTCCGGTTTGACGTGGAATGTCCAACAGATGAAGCCCACCGTGTGCTCCAAAGCAGGGTCACTGGGTGCAGCCGGCACAAAGCTCGGATTATATGAGGAGGGAAGTCTTGAAAGATAACCGTGTGCTCCCACTGATGAGCCACTGGGCACGGCTGGCATAGAGACTGTGACCTGACTGCAGTGAATGAGGTGCGCTCTGCTGGCGGCGAGGTTGGGGTCTCATGTGGTGGCTGCGGACACCAAGCCAGCACCTGTTGGTCGTTGTCTGGAAAGCCACATAGACGTGGAGCACATGCCGTTTGATACTGGTTTGCCGACTTCTACGCTGGTTCTAATGGACGAGGGAAGCCTGGCAATCCACCGGACACAGGTGTATGTCTGGTTGCCGAAGTGGTCGGCGAGTGGCTGTAGACATGGCAGTAAGTCACTAAGACTGAAATAAAGCCGAAATGGAGGGGAACCAACGGTGAAATATCTACAGTAAAAGTGTGAAGAACTCTAAAAAGAAAATGTCTTTCGAAGAACTGATAAACTGTATAGAAAAGTTAAACTGCAGTAAAATAAAAAATAAAATCATCAAAAACGTACAAGAGAAATGCCACTGTTAAAAGCAAAGGAAAGAGTGGACAGGTGGAAGGAGTACAATGGAGGCCTCTATAAGCGAGAGGAATTGTCTGATGACGTGAGAGACACCGAAATGTGAATCAGTATGGCAGACATAGGATACCCAATATTATTCGGAAAGTAAGGTCCGATGGGATGAAAAATGGAAACCACAATGAAAATCCGATGAAGCTTTGCACAGATGTGTTGGGCAGTGTCGCTAGTATGCCTGTCTATCGTGTCACGTCGCTCTTTTCAGTTCTGAGCGCACAGTGAGCACGTAAAGATGCCTAGAACAATAGTGTCTCCCGCCAGGAATAAGGGCCTGGTGTGAGATTTCGCCTGAATTCATGCAGCCCATAAAATATTACTGCAATACGTTTCCTTCTGCATGACAATTCTCGGCCGCATCTGATGGGGCAATGAAGATGTTCCTGCAGTGTTTTCGATGGGAAGTGTTTGATCACCCACAATAGAGTCCATAACTGACTCTCTCTTAGTTTCATCTCTGCTCACATGAACTGCTAGCTATGAAGACAACGTCCTGACAAAGGTAACGAGCTGTAGACCAGCTTAGAGGACTAGAAGGAAGCACATACATCTTCCTTATAAGACGAGTAGAGAAGTAGCTGGATTGTGTAGCTAACCGTTGCAAGTAAGACATTTTTGATTTTCACGTTGGTTTCCATTTTGCGACAGATCGGAACTTACTTTCTGAATACGCCTCCTATAGTCATAATTTAAAAATACCCGCCAGGGTCGCCGAGAGCGCTAACACCCTGCTTCCTGGACTCGGGTAGGCGCGCCGGTCCTGGATCGAATCCGCCCGGCGGATTAACGACGAGGGCAGGTGTGCTGGCCAGCCTGGATGTGGTTTTTAGGAGGTTTTCCACATCCCAATAGGTGAATACCAGGCTGATCCCCACGTTCCGCCTCAGTTACACGCGTCACATACATTTGAAACACGTCCACACTATTTCACAATTTACACTAGACTCAGACAGTTGAGGTATACTGATTCCGTTCTGGGGGGTACTGGGGTGGCGGCAGGAAGGGCATCTGGCCATCCCTAACACTAAAATTGCCAAATCCGTTGTAACCACGCCGACCCTGAGATCGCCGGGAAGAAAGCGAAAGAAAGTCATAATTTAAAAGAGCTTTGAAAAAGTTGCACCCAAATAAAGTGTAAATAAAAGAAAATGGGAATTACAGAAAAATTATAGAAAAATCATTTGGGGAACAAAAGACGATTCAAACTGGTTTGTAGAAACTAAGTCCAACATACTTTCGGGAAAATATCATACACACAATCCCGTATCTAGCAAGGGCAAATAAGTGCGAGAACTATTGCTCGATCAACTTAGCAGCTCACGCATACAAATTGCTGACACGAAGAGTATATAGATGAACTGAAATAAAAATTGACGATATGTTAGATGAAGATTAGTTTGGGTTCAGGAATGGGAAAGGCAACAAAGAGGCAGTTCTGAAGTTGCAATTCATAATGGTAGCAAAAGGCAGGAAAAGTCGAGACATGTTCATGGGATTTGTGGAACTAAAAAAAAGTGTTCGACAATGTAAAAATGATGTAAAATGTTCGAAATTATCTGGAAAACAGGTGTAAGTTATTGGGAAAAAGAGTAATCTAAAATCAAAATAAAAGGAAAATTAGAAAGGAAAACCTTGAACAATTCGTCCCTACTCTTCAGTCTATACATCGAAGAAGTAATGAAGGGAGTAAAAGATAGGATCAGGTGTGGGATTAAGACTAAAGGTGAAAGAACGTCAACGATAAGGTTCATTGAAGACATTGGTATTCTCAGCGGAAGTAGCATTCAACATACGAGCACCTGTTGCAAAAAATAAATGTGCTGGTGAGAACACACTATGGAATGTAGGTAAATAGAAGAAAGACATAAGGAATGAGAAGCAGCATACAAGTAGAAGAGATAAGTGACAACTTTAACATCAACATTAGTGACCACGAAGTAAGTCTGATGAAGTAAAGGAATTCTGCTACTTTGGAAGAAAATAACACGTGACGGAGGAAGCAAGAAGGACTTAAAAAGCAAACTGGCACAGGAAAAGTGGGCAGTCTTGACCAAAAGAACTTTACTGGTATCAAATATTGGCTTCAATTTGAGAAACAAAATTTTGAGAATATACGTTTGGAACACAGCACCGTATGGTAGAGAAACATGGACTGTGGGAAAACCGGAAAAAAGAGAACTGAAGTGATTGAGAGATGGTACTGCAGAAGAATACTGAATATTAGTCGGACTGGTAAGGTGAAAAATGAAGAAATTCTTCGCAGAATCGGTTAGAAGAGGAATATGTGCGGAAACATGGACCAAAAGAAAAGATAGAGGCTGATAGGTCATGTGTTAAGAGATCAACTAATGTGATACTACAGGGAACAGTGGAGGGTAAAAACTATAGAGAAAGACAGATTGCAGTGTATGCAGCAAATAACTCAGAAAGTTGGGTACAAGTGCTGCTCTGAGATGAAGAGGTTGGTACAGGAAGAGAATTCGTGGCGTGCAGAAGTCAGAAGACCATGAAGAATAGTTAAAGAACAGAAAACAGAGACAACAGTAATTGTTGCATATTTCATCTGCATACATGACCGAGAGACTGTTCTCTAAAGCAGATAAGGTGACTTGGTGCAATGAGCATAATGTGGAGTAAGGTAAATAATCGTTAGCTTAGAATCGTATTTTGGATATTCAGGATATTCTGGTGCTCGCCGTTAGCTGACCACCAAGGCTGTAAGCTGTTAAGCTAACCGTGATGACCAGAATATCCTCAATAAAATCCCTCTAGGAGAGGAATAACGTCGATCGTGTTGAGAAAATTGAACAAGACGCGACCAAACATTCGACAACAGTGGTCGTCAAACTGCGGCCCGAATTAATCATTCGTGCGGCTTGCGGTTCTCAGCCGTAATAATACGCATCTAGCAGTTAACTAGCCGAATCCAAGCAAGCCAACTAACGTTAAGAGCTTCTTAACAGTAGATTTCCTGTTCAGTAAGAAACACAGATACAGAGACTGCAATATTTTTAAGAGGCGCTTAATTTTAATTAACGTTCCCGAATCCAACCTCGAGCTAAGTAAAGTTGGCCCCTTTCTCAGGGGCAATGGAGTACGGGCCGCAGACACTGCAGTGTTAGAGGAGGTGAGAGCCATTGTGGTGTTGGCAGATATGAGAAGGGAGTGTTCTATTGTCTGTCTTCCAAACAACTCATGGGTGTGTGCTACTCGTACCGGCCATCTCCCTATGGTATAAACTCTGACACGGAAGTAACACGGATTCGTGACTGCAGACTATAGAGATAGTCACATTCTAATGTGGTTCATATTGAAACTTCCTGGCAGATTAAAACTTTGTGCCGGACAGAGACTCGAACACGGGACCTTTGCCTTTCGCGGGCAAGTGCTCTACCAACTGAGCTACCCAAGCATGACTCACGCCCCGTCCTCACAGCTTTACTTCTGCCAGTACCTCGTCTCCTACCTTCCAAACTTTACAGAAGCTCTCCTGCGAACCTTGCAGAACTAGCACTCCTGAAAGAAAGGATATTGCGGAGACATGGCTTAGCCACAGCCTGGGGGATGTTCCCGGTTTAATCTGCCAGGAAGTTTCATATCAGCGCACACTCCGCTGCAGAATGAAAATCTCATTCTGGTTCATATTACTTTGTAGCACAGCGTACGCAGTTACGTTAAGATTGTTGTAATACGATGCAATGAGTAGAAGCCAAATGACATTCAAAACGTTTAGTAAACAACATTGTTTGCGTGGCCATCCTTCGCGGCAAGCACAGAAATATTCGTTTTGTAAGTAAAAAGAACGCATATTTTGTAGGAATGTATTTTATTTGTTCCATACGCGTTTCGCCTTTCGCTTTAAGGCATCTTCAGTGGAATCTAGAATGATACAGTTTTGTTTTGATATGTGATATTTGTAGATTATAAAACAGTCGACGTTTTATTTTTAACGTTATTCGAGCTTTCGGCTGGCATCTGCGTCTCCTCTCGTCTGGTAACATGCCGGAGTTGGCACTATAACTTCACTTACGAAACATATGCACATTTTCACAAATTCTTAACATAACAATGTGCTTATGTTTCGTAAGTGAAGTAATAGTGCAACCTTTAGCATGCGACCGTGGGAGAGGAAACGCAGATGCCAGCCAAAAACTCGAATAACTTAGTAATCACTTATTTCCGTTGAAAAGAAATCGGTGACCTGTTTCACAATCTACACTATCTCGTGTCAAAACAAAACTGTGTCACTCAAGATTTCACAGTAGCCGCTTCAAAGTAAAGGGCGAAACGAGTCTGAAACAAATAAAATACATCGAATCAAGAAAAGGCGTTTTTTATTTACAAAACGAATATTAGTGAACATTTGTGATCTCATAAAGCAAAACGCACTTAAATATAAGTACAATTACTGTTATTAATCAATTCTTTATCCACTCGCTGCGCTTAGTGGCCACGCGGTTTGAGGTGCCATGCCATGGATTGCGAGGCCCCTCTCGCCGGAGTTTTGAGTCCTCTCTCGGGCAAGGGTGTGTGTGTTGCTCTTAGCGTAAGTTAGTTCAAGTAGTGTGTACGTCTGGGGACCGATGATCTCAGTAGTTTGGTCCCTTAGGAATTCACACACCTTTCAACATTCTGAACATTATCCGCCCACACAGATAACACAATAACCATAACACTCCGGAAGCCAATTGCAGTGTCACAACTTTGAGGTCGCTGAAGTGGTAGCCATCTGAAACAAATGACAGTCGACATGAAGTGTTCCGAATGGTGCCGGTCAAAGAACAGCAATTAACGCGCCCTTATAATAACTAGTCTAGTTGCAGCTCACTACGTGCTAATTACCTATTGGTATTGAGATCAATACGTATGCGGAGTGAAGTGTCGCCCCATAACGCGAATAATGGGTCTTGAGAAAAAATGGAAATTTGTGGTAAGGTCTTACGGGAGGAAACTGCTAAGCTTACACACTACTTTATCTAACTTACGTCAAGGACAACACACACACATGCCCGAAGGAGGACTCGAACCTCCGACGGGGGAGCCGCGCGAACCGTGACAAGAGGCCTCAAACCTCACGGCAACCCCGCGGTCACTGTTCTATGAGATTTTTTACCTTCAGTGACAACGGCCACGACAGCCTGGAGACTTCCGTAGAGATTCCAGTATCTTTCCAAGCGCTGTCAAGAATGTTTCGTGGTCAGACGATTTTATCTTGAATCTGAATAAAAGTCGCTAATATGATGTTTTCAACATTTGATTGCACCTATTGTTTATTTTACACTACTAGCCAACAAGAAAATAAACAGTAAATAGAAACGGATGCCGAAAAATTTTTCAGAAATGCTGCGCGACTGTAGTACCTGTATGAAAAAATTTAGGTAAATAAAAGCTTTCTTTGTGTTACAGCATTCACCGACTTTTTAAAACGCACTTTTACAATAACTTATCATTAAGTTGTTGCGCAATGTCCACAAGTGTGGGACATTAACGAAGACGTAGGGAGCCCCAGCTATCTGTCCGCCTGGTCGGTGCGGAGCCCCGGTAGAAATTGCGATG
Organism: Schistocerca americana; assembly: GCF_021461395.2. NCBI lineage: Eukaryota > Metazoa > Arthropoda > Insecta > Orthoptera > Acrididae > Schistocerca > Schistocerca americana. The sequence continues at coordinate 738,444,162 of NC_060119.1, read as the reverse complement.
CGCTGACAGGGAGGCTCGGCTACGTCACAGGCGCGTGTGCAGCTGGGCGTGTGACGCAGGCCATCAGCCGTCAGCTGGCCTTGCTGCGTGACGCGCCGGGTGACGCAGGCAGCGGTCACGCGACCCGCCTACACGTGACCGCGGCGCCACGCGCCACGAAACTGGCGTGCTGCGCAGCGTTGCATTCTCCGGCTACTCCCACCTTATTACGCCTGTCCGCCCATTACTTGGGGCTTCAGAATGCTGTAAGACCCGGATCTTTGCTGTCAGCAACTTATCCTGCATTCATGCCATGTTTGTTTGAAATTTGTGGCGTGCAAGACTTCGATTATGTGATGAAAATTTCCACTATCATTGGTTTATTTTTGTTGCTACCAGAGGTGTTGTATATATCTTGCGTTGTGTCTTAGCGATCAGCGATAAATATACACTACTGGCCATTAAAATTGCTACACCAAGAAGAAATGCAGATGATAAACGGGTATTCATTGGACAAATATATTATACTAGAACTGACATGTGATTACATTTTCACGCAATTTGGGTGCATAGATCCTGAGAAATCATTACCCAGAACAACCACCTCTGGCCGTAATAACGGCCTTGATAAGCCTGGGCATTGAGTCAAACAGAGCTTGGAGGGCGTGTACAGGTACAGCTGGCCATGCAGCTTCAACACGATACCACAGTTCATCAAGAGTAGTGACTGGCGTATTGTGACGAGCCAGTTGCTCGGCCACCATTGAACTGACGTTTTCGATTGTTGTGAGATCTGGAGAATGTGCTGGCCAGGGCAGCAGTCGAACATTTCTTGTATCAAGAAAGGCCCGTACAGGACCTGCAACATACGGTCGTGCATTATCCTGCTGAAATGTAGGGTTTCGCAGGGATCGAATGAAGGGTAGAGCCACGCGTCGTAATACATCTGAAATGTAATGTCCACTGTTCAAAGTCCCATCAATGCGAACAAGTGGTGACCGAGACGTGTAACCGATGGCACCCCATACCATCACGCCGGGTGATACGCCAGTATGGCGATGACGAATACACGCTTCCAATTTGCATTCACCGCGATGTGGCCAAACACGGATGCGACCATCATGATGCTGTAAACAGAACCTGGATTCATCCGAAAAAATGACGTTTTGCCATTCTTACACACAGGTTCGTCGTTGAGTAGACCAGTACACCATCGCAGGCGCTCTTGTCTGTGATGCAGCGTCAAGGGTAATCACAACCATGGTCTCCGAGCTGATACTCCATGCTGCTGCAAACGTCATCGAACTGTTCGTGCAGATGGTTGTCTTGCAAACGTCCCCATCTGTTGACTCAGGGATCGAGACGTGGCTGCGCGATCCGTTACAGCCATGCGCAGAAGATGCCTGTCGTCTCGACTGATAGTGATACGAGGTCGTTGGGATCCAGCACGGCGTTCCGAATTATCCTCCTGAACCCAGCGATTCCATATTCTGCTAACAGTTATTGGATCTCGACCAACGCGAGCAGCAATGTCGCGATACGATAAACTGCAATCGCGATAGGCTACAATCCGACCTTTATCAAAGTCGGAAACGTGATGGTACGCATTTCTGCTCCTTACACATGGCATCACAACAACGTTTCACCGGGCAACGCCGGTCAACTGCTTTTTGTGTATGAGAAATCGGTTGGAAACTTTCCTCATGTCAGCACGTTGTAGGTGTCGTCACCGGCGTCAGCCTTGTGTGAATGCCCTGAAAAGCTAATCATTTGCATATCACAGCATCTTCTTCCTGTCGGTTAAATTTCGCGTCTGTACCACGTCATCTTTGTGGTACAGCAATTTTAATGGCCAGTTGTGTAATTAAGCGTTGTAACGTGCGCGTGGGGCACACAATACTCATTAAAGCCTGTACTATAGTAAGTGAATGGGGTTCACCTTACGAGACAGGAGTTTTGTATAGATATTGACCGCGTGTACCTGAATGGAGGCAAATCAGACTTACACCTACTCTGTAATAACAATGATACGTCAAGTAAGTCCGAAATGCAACTACACGTCAGGACGGACAAGAAACAACACAGAAGATGCTACCAATTTGTCAATAATACGGTCGCCAGCCTAATTAGGCATTAACTGAGTTTCTTCCCTGTACAAGTTGGTGTATATTCATGCAAAACAACACGTAGTAACACTGCATAATATAGTAAATTTTAGAACCAGAAAATCTATTGAACTGATAGTTCCATTTTCTGTACTGATATGGAAAAACCATGAATACATAACACTACACTATAATGTTTACTACCAAACTTCGTACTGTCTATTGATTTGATTAAATTCGGGCATAGGTTACCCTGGAAATAGCACTTTGGAATCACACACACAATGTCAATTTTGATAAAGGTAAAACACTGATAAATTTTGGCTTTTATATTGACTTTAACTTTGCTGGTCAAATCAGTTTAAAACACTTCAGAATTCAAATGAATAAAAAGGGGGGGGGGTGGACCCTGAAACTGTTAGGATCACTGTATTAAAAAAAAATTTGATTACTGAATTCATTATGCGCTCAAGATTTCCACTATATGAGTTACTACTCTTTTTATCTTATTTCCTGCTTATTTAAATACCTTTTTATCTGTCTCGAAATAATTAAACTTCATTACTAAATCAATACTAAAGTTATCTTCCAACTTTGTGAGACCTTCGTCATTCATTTACTGGTTCATTAACAAAACAGTTCTTTAAACACCATTCTAACATAGTTAGGTCTGCAAGTAATTATTATTAACACAAAAAATTTAATTTTTCATTTCGGGACACTCAGATTGCACAACATTTGGAAAGGACCCTATCTAGGTTAGTTGTGAGGATAATTAAATGATAGGAAATTTCTGGTAAAATTTAAGTTGTTATTGAACAGTATGGAACAAAAGTAACACTGGTCCATACGAATACAGTACTAAAAGTTTCAACCTGTTTGTATCGATGCGGCGGTTAGCGGCGGCGAGATGGCGAGGCACAGAGCACACATACAACCACAGCTATGGCTCTTGACGTACCGGCACTTTATTTCTTCATAGCGTCGCAATACTTTTCCGTTTAGTGCCTATGGAATTTTGCCATGCTGAATGGGCGTTGGAACGGCATACCCGAGGCTCAATAAAACTACGTCTTCCAGGAGAGCCTCCTCGATCCAGAACGTGCTGCTCAGACCAATGCCAAACTCCAACTACTACTGCTGAGCCCGTTATGCCGTACAGCGGCCGCGTGCATTTTCCCGCGCTCGCCTGCTATCCACCTTTTACCGCTCCCTTACAGACAGGGTATTCACCCGAGGTTTTGCATTCTACATATTCTAACACATTGCCTACGTATGGACCAGACACACAATTACAATTTTAACATCTTACAACAGTCTCAACATTTGTTACACTTCAATTCTATTACAATATTGCTTGACATTTGACATAAACATTAATATTCACATTGAAATTTGTTTACAATTTTCTTAACACAATGACTTGAAACAAAAAAACAAATTAAACCAGAACATCAATTACTCAAGTTTAACGAAAAATCAGATGGAAAAATTATTATATATATGTACAATAGTACAGCGTTGTTGTTGTTACAGCGTCTATTTCCCGCGATGGGAATTATAATGATGATAACAGGTGACCACGCAGAGTGGTCTTCAGTTCTTCTTAGAACACATTGTCCACTCGGACTACACGGGGTGTTCAAAAAGTCTTTCCGTAGTGCCGTATGACTGTTCGCCGCGCGTGCCGTATTTTTCGTCTGCCTGGGTTACTTCCCTTCAAGTGGACTCTCCCAAACATTCCACTGTTTTGTGTATCTCAGCCAGCGTCAGAACTTTTCCCATACAAAGTGACAGTTGTGCAAGAACTGAAAAATACTGATCATGGCAAGCGAGTGCATTATTGTTCAACAAAATGGATTCTTAATGAAACTTTTATCACTGATGAGGCGTTGTTTCATTTATCCGGGTACATAAACTCGCAAAATTCTCGTATGTGGAATACTGCAAATCCATTGTGTACTCATGAGGAACGACTTCATTCTGTGAAAATAGGAGTTTGGTTGCAATTTCTAGACGTCGGATTGTAGGTGCCATATTTTTCAACGAAACAATAAACGCACAACGATACTGCAGTGATATTCTGTACCCATTCAAAGGAGAACCTGTGTTAAGTGAAATACTGAACGGTTATTTTCAACAAGATGGTGCAACCGCGCATACAGCTCGCATTTCAGTGTCACTGTTTGCTGGTGGTTTTGGTGATCGCATAATTTCACAAGGACTTTGGCCTTCACGATCGCCTGACTTAACACCAACTGACTGGGGTGCAGCGAATGCAACTGTCAATAAAAACCGTCCAAAATCCATCGATGAATTGAAAACTGCAACATCCACTTCTTTCACTGATTCTGTTACAGAAGAAATGTTTGAGCTTTCACTGATTCTGTTACAGAAGAAATGTTTGAGCTTGTGTTTGGAAACATCATTAGACGAATAGAATTTTGTATTCAACAACAGGGGGGGGGGGGCACACTTTCAACATTTAATGTGATAATTTGTAAGTAAAAATGAATATTGAATAAATTAATAACTAAGTTTCATTTCAGTATATTCACTGCGGCATACGGCACGCGCGGCTACCAATCATACGGCACTGCGGAGAGACTTTTTGAACACCCCGTACATCTGCAGCATGCGCTTTGCAGCTAGACTGCCGTCACATCTGCGAAGGAGCTCGCAAACTGCACTAGCGTTTGTAGTTCTTTCCAAGCAGGCAATTGCAGCGTAAATCCAAGGAATTCAGACGAGAACTGAAAAAACAATAAGCATCCTTTGCTGTTTCGGATTAGGTTCAGATGTAGTCGAATACTTTTGAGCGGTCTATACCGGCTCCATCCAGTATACCAAAACAAAAATTGCAGTTACGCTCCACCCCAAAGGTATCAGGTCACGTTCAGTGGGGTTATAGACCCACCATGTTTTTAGAGAGCAGTTTGAATCGTTCGAAAGGTGTCAGCGGTGTCTAAGGTTGTCAATGACGCCGTTCTGTTGCATATCACACGTATCACACTGCACGCTGCCGTTTTCGACTGCGAAGTATGTGTGAGTGAACGTCCCGTGGGAAGCAGCGGTTTTATTTGTAACACCTATTTTTCACCTATTTTGTATCTATATCGATATTTCTATGTCAATTTGTCGTATTGCTTATGTATAATGTTGTATCTGTGATGAAAATTCTTTGACTTTGTATACATATTTCAGTTCTGTGAACTTTTGAACGATGTTGTTTAAATTATGCTTGTGAATTTAAATAATTACTAAAATGATTGTTATATAATGTACTGTAAATAACTTGGCCCATAGTTAGGGAACGTAGTGTTGAATGTAAAAGATGTGGCTTGCGGAGTATGGATGTAGATGTAGATGTAGATGTAGCTAGGGAAGTAGCCCGGCGGAGTGGAAAAGGTGTGGTCGGTGCGAAAGTGGCAACTCGCCCTTTGTGACGGGTAAGGAGTCGGCGCTGAGCAGTGCTGTTGTTAACACCTTGCTAGCAGTAGCGGATCATTGTGGCTCATATGCCCGGAGTTTTGAGGCCAGAAGAGCTTAAGGGCAGTACATGTGGGCCTCGGATGCTGCACTTGGTCATATCATTATCATGACATGGTTTTTGGTCCTTGACTTCCGCAAGGCGTTCGATACAGTTCCTCACAGTCGTTTAATGAACAAAGTAAGAGCATATGGACTATCAGACCAATTGTGTGATTGGATTGAGGTTTTCCTAGATAACAGGACGCAGCATGTCATTCTCAATGGAGAGAAGTCTTCCGAAGTAAGAGTGATTTCAGGTGTGCCGCAGGGGAGTGTCATAGGACCGTTGCTATTCACAATATACATAAATGACCTTGTAGATGACATCGGAAGTTCACTGAGGCTTTTTGCGGATGATGCTGTGGTGTATCGAGAGGTTGTAGCAATGGAAAATTGTACTGAAATGCAGGAGGATCTGCAGCGAATTGACGCATGGTGCAGGGAATGGCAATTGAATCTCAATGTAGACAAGTGTAATGTGCTGCGAATAGACAGAAAGATAGATCCTTTATCATTTAGCTACAAAATAGCAGGTCAGCAACTGGAAGCAGTTGATACCATAAATTATCTGGGTGTACGCATTAGGAGTGATTTAAAATGGAATGATCATATAATGTTGATCGTCGGTAAAGCAGATGCCGGACTGAGATTCATTGGAAGAATCCTAAGGAAATGCAATCCGAAAACAAAGGAAGTAGGTTACAGTACGCTTGTTCGCCCACTGCTTGAATACTGCTCAGCAGTGTGGGTTCCGTACCAGATAGGGTTGATAGAAGATATAGAGAAGATCCAACGGAGAGCAGCGCGCTTCGTTACAGGATCATTTAGTAATCGCGAAAGCGTTACGGAGATGATAGATAAACTCCAGTGGAAGACTCTGCAGGAGAGACGCTCAGTAGCTCGGTACGGGCTTTTGTCAAAGTTTCGAGAACATACCTTCACCGAAGAGTCAAGCAGTCTATTGCTCCCTCCTACGTATATCTCGCGAAGTGACCATGAGGATAAAATCAGAGAGATTAGAGCCCACACAGAGGCATAACGACAATCCTTCTTTCCACGAACAATACGAGAATGGAATAGAAGGGAGAACCGATAGAGGTACTCAAGGTACCCTCCGCCACACACCGTCAGGTGGCTTGCGGAGTATGGATGTAGATGTAGATGTAGCTAGGGAAGTAGCCCGGCGGAGTGGAAAAGGTGTGGTCGGTGCGAAAGTGGCAACTCGCCCTTTGTGACGGGTAAGGAGTCGGGGCTGAGCAGTGCTGTTGTTAACACCTTGCTAGCAGTAGCGGATCATTGTGGCTCATATGCCCGGAGTTTTGAGGCCAGAAGAGCTTAAGGGCAGCACATGTGGGCCTCGGATGCTGCACTTGGTCATATCATTATCATGACATGGTTTTTGGTCCTATAAATATAATTCTGACGCCAACAAGATATGTAACAGGGCGAGGCCAACACTATTGCTATGACTGCATCGCCGCCAGATTAACAGCCACTACAAATTGCGCCACCAGTCTTCCACTAAATTGTTTATGTTTGGCACTCTATAAATGGACCAGCTGTTTGTGAAATTTGATTGATTTTAATAATAATCGTGGTGTTGCTAAACACTCTGTCTTGCAGCCATGATTATCCCAAATCACAAACCTGGACAGGAACCCTATCCTAGTCAGTGCCCTAATACATTGTCAGAGAGTGGCTGAATTGGAATTTAATGTGGTGTTGTCATTTGCACAGCCAATTATAATTTTGATCAAGTCAGAAGACTGCTTATGAAAGCACATTTGTTATTTAAAGAGTTATAGTTTGTTGTGCTTTCCTTAACAGATAATTAACGATAAGAATACTAACCATTTCTCATACATACTGCTGTAGTTTTGTTAACGAGCACGGTTCTTTTAACCATGAAAGTTTAAGGGCCCTCATGTACTAGGCTAGTTAATGACGAAATGCAAAGGTTCCTTCAGAGCCGGCGTAGTTAGATTTGCATTCTGTTTACTTGCTTCAAACCGAGCTTAAGAAAGAACTATTTACTGTGTTATCTACTCTAATGCAAGTTGGTTAATGCACAGGCATAGATATCCTGTACTAAGCAATGAAGTTACAGATTATGATCATTATCAGACCCCCTGATTTAAAATCAGAATCATTCAAGTTTTTCCCTGTCCAGTATTGCTACTAATTTAATGTGTGTCGTAATTGTTTTTATAAACTGTTACACCTAGTTCACTTAAGGTACGTGTTTTTGCGAAGCATATGTTACTGCTTACTATTTCAGTGACCATTCATTTGTTAGTAGCACATTTATCTGTAAGTTTAGGTTACTGTGTTGTAGTAGGAACAGATGTAATGAAAGAGTTTAGTGTGTGTGTGTGTGTGTGCGTGTCAAGGAAGGCTAGGCCAGCCTTACAGCCTTAGCACTGCCTTCTGATTTTTCATTTTGTCTGACACAAGAATGCCTCAAATGGCTCTGAGCACTATGCGACTTAACTTCTGAGGTCATCAGTCGCCTAGAACTTAGAACTAATTAAACCTAACTAACCTAAGGACATCACACACATCCATGCCCGAGGCAGGATTCGAACCTGCGACCGTAGCGGCCACGCGGTTCCAGACTGAAGCGCCTTTAACCGCACGGCCACACCGGCCGACGACACAAGAATGCCTAATGAGGCTGGCGACCGGTTTTAATACGTAATGTTACAAATTACTTTTGTGCTGGGAGAACATCTGTTCGAGACCCACGTGTTTACAGTTATTTATACTGTGCGGGAATTTTCGGAAACGAATTCCAGTTTGATTGTTCTGTTTCCATTAGGTTATCTCGCTGTTGACTTTTCAAAAATTCCTCTCAGAGATATAACGTTAGCATAGGGATAACGTTAACATCGATTACCGTTTAAGGAGGTCGGTTGTACCGTTACACATTGCCGCCCGCTATGCCACCTACGGAGGCCTTTTCGTGTCGATTCTGAGCGGCTCTGTATGTGAAATGTTTTCTTCACTCAGCCATATGAAAATCGCGTATTTTCAAAGGTGGGCGTCGTTGCTCTGACCTCCAACACAGAAGCGTCAAGAGGAGGAGTGGGATGTGGGTAAGCAGGGCAGAGTGACGACCTTCTTACCGTGCCACACGCCCACGGTGGCGTCGGACGGAACTGTGCTAAAATTTGGACTCAATGTGTTATCATGAACCCCGCCTCGACGTGACATGAACTTCTGACATCTGGACTTTTTTCTGCATGTGTAGACACCTCGCTGTTTGAAGCGTCTCTGAGCCCGATGGTGACGTCACAGGGAGAAGCTCGTAGGCTCATTGGAACCGAATTTCGAACTTCCGCGTCGCAGAGCAGGAAATGACTGTTTTTCAAAAAAGTTACTTTTTAATTGTGCTATGAGTTTAATAAGTCACTGCTGCAAAATACTAACGCGAATTCTTTACAGACGAATGGAAAAACTGGTGGAAGCCGACCTCGGGAAAGATCAGTTTGGATTCCGTAGAAATGTTGGAACACGTGAGGCAATACTGAACCTACGACTTTTCTTAGAGAATAGATTAAAGAAAGGCAAACCTACGTTTCTAGCATTTGTAGACTTAGGGAAAGCTTTCGACAATGTCGACTGGAATATCCTCTTTCAAATTCTAAAGATGGCATGGGTAAAATACAGGGAGCGAAAGGCTATTTACAATTTGTACAGAAACCAGATGGCAGTTATAAGAAAAAAAAATGGTTCAAATGGCTCTGAGCACTATGGGACTCAACTGCTGAGGTCATTAGTCCCCTAGAACTTAGAACTAGTTAAACCTAACTAACCTAAGGACATCACAAACATCCATGCCCGAGGCAGGATTCGAACCTGCGACCGTAGCGGTCTTGCGGTTCCAGACTGCAGCGCCTTTAACCGCACGGCCACTTCGGCCGGCGCAGTTATAAGAGTCGAGGGGCATGAAAGGGAAGCATCGGTTGGGATGGAAGTGAGACAGGATTGTAGCCTGTCCCCGATGTTATTCAATCTGTATATTGAGCAAGCAGTAAAGGAAACAAAAGAAAAATTCGGAGTAGGTATTAAAATCCATGGAGAAGCATAAAATTGTTGAGGTTCGCCGATGACATTGTAATTCTGTCAGAGACAGCAAAGGACTTGGAAGAGCAGTTCAACGCAATGGAAAGTGTCTTGAAAGGAGGATTTAAGATGAACATCAACAAAAGGAAAATGAGGATAATGGAATGTAGTCGAATTAAGTCGGGTGATGCTGAGGGAATTAGATTAGGAAATGAGACAAAGTAGTAAAGGAGTTTTGCTATTTGGGGTGCAAAATAACTGATGATGGTCGAAGTAGAGAGGACATAAAATGTAGACTGACAATGGCAAGGAAAGCGTTTCTGAAGAAGAGAAATTTTTTAACATCGCGTATAGATTTAAGTGTCAGGAAGTCGTTTCTGAAAGTATTTGTATGGAGTGTAGCCGTGTATGGAAGTGAAACATGCACGATAAAGAGTTTGGACGAGAAGAGAATAGAAGCTTTTGAAATGTGGTGCTACAGAAGAATGCTGAAGATTACATGGGAAGATCGCGTAACTAATGAGGAGGTATTGAATAGAATTGGGGAGAAGAGGAGTTCGTGGCACAACTTGACAAGAAGAAGGGACCGGTTGGTAGGACATGTTCTGAGGCATCAAGGGATCACAAATTTAGCATTGGAGGGCAGCGTGGAGAGTAAAAATCGTAGAGGGAGACCAAGAGATGAATACACTAAGCAGATTCAGAAGGATGTAGGTTGCAGTCAGTACTGGGAGATGAAGAAGCTTGCACAGGATAGAGTAGCATGGAGAGCTGCATCAAACCAGTCTCAGGACTGAAGACAACAACAACAACAACAACAACAACATGAGGTGTACAATAGTAGTGTCGTTGTCTTGTGTATACATTTTCGTAGTGCTTCAAGAAATATCCTCCTGCAAATACAAAATTAGCTACGTCGAACTTGTTGAACGGGTGGAAATCAAAAAAGTGCTTTGCGAAACAATGGCATAGGTGGTTCCTTGCATTAGGAACTAACGTAGCAGCACCAACAACAGGAGATCGAATGACTTGTTGTCCATCATAAACAGAGAGAAGCAGCGCAGACAAGCCATCACAGATCTACGCAGAGTAACTAAACACAGGGAGGTCGAGTTTACGCTAAGTCATAGTACACTATATGGAAAATTTTCTGGCGTACTCATATGTTTTAACGTTTGTAGCTGCCGAATGATGACTGCCACTGTTTTAAAATTGGACAATAAACATTTATTTCAGTGGCATTCGAAACAGTCGCCACAGAGGACTTCAGGGGCAGGAATTGAAAAAAGAGATCTACAGTGGCATACACACTCCGCAAGGCACTTTATGGTGCATTGCGGAGGGTACCTTGTGCCATTACTAGTCTTTTTTTTCCTGTTCATTCTGCAAATGAAGCGGAGGAAAAACGGGTCTACATGCATCTTCACGAACTCTAATTCCTCTTCTATCTTTTCTTCACTATCCTTACGTGAGATGTACGTAGGCGGCAACAGATTCGTTCTTCTGTCAGCTACAAATGGCGGTTCTCTAAATTTTCTCAATAGCGTTTCGCGAAAAGAAAGACGTCTTATTTCCAGGGATTCTCATTTGGCCGGCCGGTGTGGCCGTGCGGTTCTAGGCGCTTCAGTCTGGAACCACGTGACCGCTACGGTCGCAGGTTCGAATCCTGTTCGAATCCTGCCTCGGGCATGGATGTGTGTGATGTCCTTAGGTTAGTTAGGTTTAATTAGTTCTAGGGGACTGATGACCTCAGAAGTTAAGTCGCATAGTGCTCAGAGCCATTTGAACCATATTTTTGATTCCGATTTGAGTTCACGAAGCATTTCCGTAATGCTCGCGTGTTGATCTAACTTGCCGGTAACACATCTAGTAGTGCATCTCTGCATTTCTTCCATGTCTTCCTTTAATCTGGTCGCGAGGATCCTAAACAGTCGAACAGTGCTCAATGATGGGTCACAGTCTCTTTTATAGATGACATATACATTTCTAAATTGTCATAATAAGTCGAAATCGAGCAGTCGACATCCTTACTACCGTCCTTACGCGCTCGTTCCATTTCACATGGCTTTGCAACGTTACACCCAGGTATTTAGCCGAAGTACCAATGTCAAGTAGGGTACGACTAATGCTGTATGCCAACATTACAGGAATGTTTTTCGAACTTATTTGCATTATCTTAAATTTTTCTACATTTATAGTAAGCTACCATTCATCACACCAAATAGAAATTCTAAGTCATCTTGTGACCTGTATACTTTCCCGTACACCACTGCCTCATCAGAAAACTGTCGCAGATTTCTGCTCACCCTGTCCGTAAAATCATTTACGTATATGGAGAACAAGAGCGATACTCGATGTCGAAGACAACCTACCAGGTTTTATTACTTAAGAAGTCTTCGAGTCACTCATACACAGAGGCGCCGAAGAAACAGTTATAGGCAGATACATAAACAGGCAGAATACGGCGCTGCGCAACGAGAGTCTGATGCAGTTGTTCGATCGGTTACTGTTGCTACAGTGGCAGGTTATCAAGATTTAAGTAAGTTTGAACATGGTGTTATAGTTGGTGCAAGAGCTATGGGACACAGCATCTCCGAGGTAGCGATGAAGTGGGCACTTTCCCGACGACCATTTCACGAGTGTACCGTGAATATTAGGAATCCTGTAAAACATCAACTCTCCGACATCGCTGCGACCGGAAAAAGATCCAGGAAGAACAAGACCAACGACGACTGAAGAGAATTGTTCAAAGTGACAGAAGTGCAACCCTTCTGCTAATCTCTGGAGATTTCACTTCTGGGCCATCAACATGTCTCAGCATGCGAACCATTCAACGAAACATCATCCATAGGTGCTTTCGGAGCCGAATGCCCACTCGTGTATACTTGAAGACTGCGCAACATAAAGCTTTACGCATCGCCTAGGCCCGTCAACACCGGCACTGGACTGTTGACGACTGGAAACATGTTGCCTGGTCGGACGAGTCCCGTTTCAAATCGTATCGAGTGGATGGACGTGTACGGCTTTGGAGACAACCTCATAAATCCATGGACCCTGCATGTCAGCAGGGGACTGTTCAGGCTGGTGGAGGCTCTGTAATGGTGTGGGGTGTGTGCAGTTGGAGTGATATGGGACGTCTAGATACAACTTTGACAGGTGACGTAAGCAACCTGTCTGATCATCTGCATCCATTCATGTCCGTTCTGCATTACGAAGGACCTTGGAAATTCCAGAAGGACAATGCGACACCCACACGTCCAGAGCTGCTACAGAGTGGCTCCAGGAACACTCTTCTGAAATTAAACATTTCTGCTGGCCACAAAATTCCCCAGAAATAAACATTATTGAGCATATCTGGGACGCCTTGCAACGTGCTGTTTAGAAGAGGTCTCCACTCCTTCTTACTCTTACACATTTATGGACAGCCCTGCGGGATCCATGGTGTCAGTTCCCTCCAGCACTACTTCAGGCATTAGTCAAGTCCATGCCACGTCGCATTGCGGCAATTCTGCGTGCTCGCAGCGCCCTACACGATATTAGGCAGGTGTACCCATTTCTTTGGTTCTTCAGTGTAAAACTGGGAACCTATTCCATATTCTCGGACCTTCGTGACAATCTGTAGTGGGGCAACATGTCAAACACATTTCAAAAAACTAGTAATATGAAATCTGCCTGTTCCCCTTCATCTATGGCTCACAGGATATCGTGCGAGAAAAGAGATTGCCGAGGTCTACAAGGAAACGTCTAAAGCGCCCGAAGACGTGAAACGCGAGATAACACGGGCCTGTGTTGCGGTAAGCCAGGTGAAATTCACCGTACGGTATTGTCCGCCTGGCATCGATTTATAGCATGCAGTAGTTGTCAAGATCAGTATTCTGAGTTCTTAATATGACAGTCACAGTAATACAAACACGAATCGAACCTGAGTTACGCGTTCCCTTACATTTGGTAGAGGAGAGAGCAGACGTCTTTGGTACGTGTTTTCCTGCAGGTGGTAGTGTTTCACCGTGCGGTTACCTTATTATTTCATCAAATTCCTCATATTTGTTGAAGTCCTTTACGAAAGCTCTTTCCAGTGCCGGAGAAAAAAGCGTATTACTCTTTGAGGAAACGCAATTGGTGTCATAATTCCAAAGTTACGAACGTCAAAAATTATTCGACTACTCAACAAAGTCCCACATCGAGCACCATAACTTAGTACGGACCATACATTGATGTGCACATTTAGGTTGGCTATCTGAATCTGAACAACAGGTAGAAACGCTGGTGCTTGCAGCAGATGGGTTTCGCGCTGACCAGCACATAAGGACCTAGATGGTAGTGAACAACCTCCAAAGACTAAATCGACAGTTCGTACCCTGGGGAAAGACTCTGATGATCAACCACGGCACTCAGTTCCAATTGATGTCAGACCGTCTCTAGCAGCTACCGTCGGACATCCATCTGGCCAACGAGGAGGTCGACGCAGCATCCACAGTTCGCGTGGTAATCAAATATACTAAAAGTCAAAATGGCGCCTTGTCCTCTCACGGCTGCTAATTAACCCGTACTAACAAGAAGTCACATACGTTACGTTAGAAGAAGATCTTCAGTAGAGGGATGACCAGTTACATCACAAACGATAGCCAAAGCTAACTAACGAGCGACAACATTCGTAAAAGTGAGGGCATGCATTCGTCGGTGGTGGCCAGCGGAACAGCTCTCGGTTATCTCCATTAAAACAGATGTCGACAATCGTACGGTCATCATTCTACACTCGCTGTCCTCCTGGTCAGGGATCAGTGATGACGAGAACAGAAAACTTAACAGGTAGTGATCTGAACCTTTAAACCGCCCTAGAGCCACGGCCAATGATGGGAGCAAGTAGAAATTAACTACACTGAAACATTTTTAAAATCATTGTAGGTGTCTTGTCAAATCACCATATTTATTCAATATACATGCAATTACATTGGCAGAACCAACTATTAATGAGCTATTCGAAGTAATCTCAATCGTAAAGCTCCTTCAAAAAACCCACCTTCGACGGAGGTCAGATATAGGTATAAAATGTTGTCAAAATTTAGCATCAGATGTGTGTGGAACAGAAAGTTTGTATCTACAGTTCTGAAAAAAAGGAACGTGAACCCGCAGTTTTAATACGAAAACCATTCACCTAGCAATGAAGATTTGTACGATGGGAAGTAGAGCCAACTAGTAAACGACCGCAAAGCAAACAACAGATGACCACAGTGGAAAGGGGAAGGAAGTGAGCGAGTCATGTAAGAAGCTGAGTGGAGGTTAAATGGACCAAGGGGATTCTGTGTTGAATTCGAAGAAACATAACGAAGACCGACGTGACGACTATTGAAAACTGTGTACATGATGTTAGAAAAGTAGGCAAGTGTGTCATAGATGCATGTGGCTGAAGATGAATGCGGAAGGAGGTCCTTACTCAGTAGTGGTTGTGAAAAGGTTGATTGTGATCATGGTAACGGTGGGTCACATGATCCACCCTGGAAAGCACAGTGATGTTAATCAGTACCTTACTAAAAGAGGTAGGGTGTACAGTTATAGACTTAGTTCATAATAACAGGTTCCCATTAAACAAAACATCAACCTCGTTAATAAAACTAAAAGTAATGCCAAAATAATTCCTGAGCTTTCAGTGAAATTGTCATTTCATAATTCACATGGATGTTCTTATTTGCGATAGTTGATATTACATTTCATAATTGGTTCTTCCATTCGCTCTTCTCTCTGATTGTCGTTCTTTGAACTTTTTATGATTGCGTTGATTAACACATCAACCATGTATTCCTAGAACTACGTAGAAGACTTGTGCGTTGACGTATGTCTTGTGTGCTGCTGTTCTTTATAAAGACACAGTTATCGTATGCCACATTTAGATATCCATAACTATGGCCTCAACTTGGTACATAAACTTCAGCGAGTAGCGAAAGAAAGAAAAGAAAGTCGATATTCCTTACGTTCGGCCGTAATGTGTACACTGGAAGATGCCTTTACATCACGGTTGTACTTAACAGTTATGCATTAACAAGGAATACCAGAAAACTGGTTATGGATCATGGGTGCCACTTAGCGTAAGTAATGTACTACCCTTGGCGGAACGTCGATACAGGATGTTGCGCCATCGGTAGCAATACAGGGTACTCAGCGATGAGCATTACTGTGGATCACGTCGTCGAGCAGGTTTACACTAACGCAACCCCTTCCTTGACGAGACTTCCATGAAGGTCAGGTTTGTTCTGCGGTAGCTGCGTTGTTACTGGGTCTGCAGTCCTTTGGCCTAGACCATAGAACATGCTTTGCCAGCGCAGATGTATTTTAGACCGGACAGATGTGCGACGTTCTCTCGTCGCGAGCGCTAGTTTACATGATCAGCCCAATTTGGTCTGGTACTTTTTTACTTGTCATCGGTCTTCTTTTCATTTCAGACTAACACTTGCAGCCAAAGTCCTCGATTATTTGTTGTATATATCGCAATTTCGGTCGTCCTCTATAGTTGTACCCTCTACAGCTGCATCTAGTACCACAACCACCTGCCTTAACATGTGTTCTGCCATATCGTCCTTCATTGTTGTCTGCGTTTTGATGTGTGTGTGAATTCCTATGGGACCAAACTTCTGAGGACATCGGTCCCTGTACTTACACACTATGTAAACTTACTTAAGCTAACTTACGCTAAGGACAACAACCACACCCATGCCCGAGCGAGGACTCGAACCTCCGGCAGGAGCGGCCGCCCGCTTTGTGACGTGGCGCCTCAAACCGCGCGGCCACTCCGCGCGGCTGTCTCTGTTTTCCCCATGTTTCTATCTTCGCTAATTCTGTGGAGAACAGTCCTGCCGTAACTCATCTAGAACTGTTCGGTTCTTCTCTTTTCTAGTTTTCCCACAGTCTATGATTTACTTTCGTACAGAGTAGCGTTTCAGAAATTTTTTCCTTAAATAAAGACCTACGGTTCATACCAGTATTCTTTTACGAGGAGTTATCTCTTATCCAAAGGTAGTCTGATTCCTATATCCTTCTTGCTTCGTCGATCATGCGCTATTTTGTTTCTACGAAAGCAGAATTCCTTCATTTCATCCACTTTGTGGTCCCCAAATTTTATGTTTAGTTTTTTTCCTAATGACAATCTGTTACTGCTCACTACTTTCTACTTTCTGTAGTTTACTCTCAATCCACATTCTGTGCTCAGGATACTGTTCATTCGATTTAACAGGTCCTGTAATGCTTTTTCATTATGAGGATAACCGTGTAATCAACGAGTCTTACCACTGATATCCTTTCAGTCTGAATTTTAATCCTTCTGTTGAACTTGTCATTTACATTCATCATTGTTTCTTTGATGTACAGACTGAACAGTAGCGTCATTGTTTCTTTGATATACAGATTGTACAGTAATGGTGAAACACTACATCCCCGTCTCACAGCCTTTTTAATAGGAACACTTCGTTAATGGTCTTCCAGTTTCTTTGTCCCCTCTTGGTTCTTCTTTGTATTGTGTGTTAGCCGTACAGATAAATCTATTTTTTGAGAAGTTCCAACCTCTTCCGCGTTCCCGAACGCTTTTTTCTATATCAGCAAGTCCTATGAAAGGGTCCTGCTATGTATGAAGTATCCATTATTAAGCTAAATTCCGCCTTTGGTAGTTTTATCTTTCCTAAGTAATATTGATGGTCGTCTGGCACGTTCTCAGTTTTCTTCGACACTATGTGCATGATATTTTTCCGAAAGGTCGGTGGTATGTTTCAATCTCATAGCTTCGATACACTTACTTGAACAATCGCCTGGATGCCCCCTCCCCCAATGGATTCAAACATTCAGAAAGAATTTTATAATCCCTTCTGCCTTGTTTGTCACAAGTCTCCAAAGCTCTATCGAAACTGTATCTATCATAGACTGAAATAAAACTAATGTTTTCAAAAATAATAGAATTTTAACAACGGAAATCTAAAAAAAAAGATAGCCGTTCTCCTTACGTAATGTAAGTTCAGTAGTCAGGATGTGTTACATTATTCTATCTGGTGCTCTGTAACTGGATCGTTAATCACCAAAAATCATATCAACAGATCTCTAAATATCCTGCTTCATTCCCCCAATTATATTTTCTCCCCAATACATAATCATCGACTTCTATCTTTTGCGTTATGCAATTCCTACTTTCTTTATTTCCGCTTCCGACGCCACTACCGTATTTCTGAGTGCAGTACAGCATCAAAAGCAGCAGAAAACAAGAACTGATACCTACACACGCGTCCAGCGGGTCTAACAGTAATGGTAGAATTCCACAGAGGAGACCACTGGCTGATAACAATAAAAGCAAGAATGTCACGTACTTTGGAGTATCGGCACTGGTATATTCGCAAATGCGCGGCGGGCTGCCTCGAGCGCCTTTCAGCTCCCGGACCATCTCGCGCTGCGTCTGATTTCTTAATCTGGCCGTAACGCAGTCACACATAGTGTCATTTACACGTGTCAGCTTATTTCCTTCCTACTCGAATACTGTGAGCCAAACACATACATCACGCAGCACACTACACGTTATGTCGCATAGACGGTTGCACCAGATATACTAATAGCGGCGGGAAATTAATGTTAACAATTTCCCTGTTGCCGCCACAGTTTACAGCTCACAGTATCAGTGTGTGAGTGTCTCATATCCATAAACTGTCGAACATGAGAGTAACGTTACGTCATTTTGAACAAACATACCGCCAATATTTGAAATTAATTTACGACTTGTTCTTTAAGATTATAAAATCTGATAAAAGGCCAAAACTTCGTAATTACTAGAAAACTGTAAAGAGGAGAAAAATCGCTATTGTCAGACCGAGATGTCACAAGCTCAGACTGGACTTTCCATCTGGGTACATTCCAGTGTTCTCTTCAAGTGTTTTACATTAACAATGGAAATTTTAAATCAGGGTGGACAATGGACGATTTGCAGACCCTTAACGCCGAAAATAAATGCGGAGCCTCAACCACAACGATATCGCGGACGGTGGTTCAAAAAATGACTCTGAGCTCTATATGACTTAACTCCTGAGTCATCAGTCCCCTAGAACTTAGAACTACTTAAACCCAACTAACCTAAGGACATCACACACATACATCCCGGAGGCAGGATTCGAACCTGCGACCGTAGCGGTCGCGCGGTTCCAGACTGAAGCGCCTAGAACCGCTCGGCCACCCCTGCCGGCTGCGGACGGTGGTGTTACAGTATTTCATCATACCATCTGAGTAACTCGCCCAAATAATCGTCCTTTCCTTATAGCTGTCAGCAGAGTCGTAATATTTAGTTCAAATGTGTTTGTGAATTCCAAAGGGACCAAACTGCTCAGGTCATCGGTCCCTAGACTTACACACTGCTTACACTAACTAATGCTAAGAACAACATACACACACACACACTCACACACACACACACACACACACACACACACACACACATGTCCGAGGGAGGACTCGAACTTCCGGCGGGAGGGGCAGCGCAATCCGTGAAATGGCGCATGGCGCGTAATATTTCGTATTTAACAAAAAATATCATCACACAACGAGGTCATTTAAGACGGAGGATAAGCGGGGATTACGAAAGGAAACAGAAGGAAATAGGTCACACCCTTTACAAATGATGCAGCCTGGCATTTGCCTGGAGCAATTTAGGGAAATCACGGTAAACTTAAATGTGGATCGCCGGACGTGGATTTGAACCGTCGTCCTCCCGAATGTGCTAACCACATTACATTTCAATAACTAACGTAATCTGAAGAGAGACACATTAGCGTATGAACATCTTCCTCTCACATAGAAACTTATGGATTATACAGGGTGAGTGGCCTAGATAATAATTCATGCACCGTAAGACAGGAATCACAACTTACGTCATCCGCGACCAGAGCATATGATGCAAGTTGGTTGCATGTTTTAAGGTGCATGAAGTATTTACCGAGGCTGTTTTGTTTTGCTCGCCATGTAACGAAACTTCTCAGAATTCAATATTTAACTACCTTCATCAAAGACCCAGTACTGCTATAGGGAGGAAAAAATGGCACTATTTATCAGGTCTATTTATAATATTAATAGAATAATCAATCACGAGGTTTTTTTAGATAAATAGAATTTTCTGACCGATTAGAGTTCTTTGACTAATGTAATAATAGTTTCCTCGAATTTTTGTGC
This sequence comes from Schistocerca americana, assembly GCF_021461395.2. NCBI lineage: Eukaryota > Metazoa > Arthropoda > Insecta > Orthoptera > Acrididae > Schistocerca > Schistocerca americana. Next base: position 738,424,297 of record NC_060119.1, on the reverse strand, counting down.
AACGAATCCTACAGTTTAACAATGCTTCTCTTCTGATTTGTCCTTGTAGATTACTTTGCATGAGCTTTCTAAATTTTTAATCGAATAGCGAGTACATCATTCCGTGTGAATTTCAAAAGAAGTGAAAAGAATAAGAAGAGTAGAGAAAACGGTTTGGTGGTATTAAAAAAGGCGATCATTTAGTGTCAAATGTGCTTCCCAGCATACCTGTGTCATTTCGCCTCCACTTGCGAGCACTATACTACAGCATTACTGTATAGGTTATGAAATGCAATAACTGTGTAGGTTATTGATGAATGCAGCTACTACGAAATTCTGTTGAAAATATTTATTGTACAAAAAACAGGAAGTTATTTATCTCCATGCGACATAGAGTCTCAGATTTAACTGCAGAAAACTGTTATGGGTAACATCGTCGTCACTGTTATGCTGTAGGATGCTGTGAATGTCTCCGTGTATAGTTGCAACACTAACAATAATTTTGTAGTAATGAGCATTTCTCAAATTTCCCGCAGACAGTAAGCAGTCGGAGAAAACGGACGTATTCTACATAGAAATTTGTATGGGTCCCAAAATTATGATCCAGTTTCAGAAATGTTCATGGGATTTACCGAAACAGTTTTCTAGGGATAACCATATTCATATCTTTTCAGTTTGTCTTTTGGTGGATGATTCTGCAAGTGAGGTATTAATCCCGTGATAAAATAGATAATATTTTTGGAATTGCACCATGGAGTTTAACTAGCTTCGTATTACGCAAGTGAAGCAGCATCAATTTGTAATACGTCTCACTTCAAGAACCACTGGGGAAAGATCTGGGATTTCACTTACGGTCTCAGCTCGTATCTGGTACCGGTGATAGGTAAAGGTACGCTTCCACCTCCGTCCCCGCTGTTGGCCAAATTCTGGACTTGAAAATGCCTTTTACCGCAGAGAATCAAAGCGGCTGCCTCCACGGCGAGCGCCGTCACACAGGTGTGTGCTTCAGTACCCCCGCTACGACGGCGGTTAAAGACATGAATCCCAGGCAATGACTCTAATTTGTAGACGTCCGGTTGGGTGGCTGCCTCAGTGCGGCAGAGCAATTCAGGAAGCTATTCGTCTCGACCTCTGGCTCATGAAGTCACCGTGATTATGCAAGACAGTAGCTCTGCTAGCGCTTGGAAGACGTGGCAGCCTAAACTGCCTACTAAAAGCGGAAACGTATTGGCGATGCTTCCGTGGTTGCGTCTGGTCCCGTAGCTGCTTCACGACGACCGCTGTTATAAACTCTCAGTTTTGTTGGCGCGAACACAGTTGTCGTCAGGGTTGTATGCCACGGCAGCTACTCTGTAGAACTGTCCGCCAGGTTTGAAGGACAACGCCACCGATGTGGTACACGTGCCGCTCTTGGGGCACTGACTCTGAAGGACACGATGCTGGCGTGGTGTGATGCAAGCCACCCGCCATCCTCTATTTTTGGATATGGCTTACTGTTGTGCGGTCCAGCAACCATTAATCATTTCGTGCGACGTGCCTCTCTGTATCAATTGTCCGGACACAAAGAGCACGCTAATGCGAAGTCATCATTTTGTTCCGATGCGAACGGCTTGACGTGGCTCTGAGTAATGGATCGTAGACGAAATACCTCTGGCAGCACATACAACAGCAAGAAAGATGAGCTACTCTCGTATTTATGTCACTTCATAAGACACGACATAAGTACAGTGGGTTAGTTTGCATGAAAACCAGAATAAAACATTATCTGCGATGTTCATACATAAAGTGCTCTACTTCAATTGCACATACACAGCTCCTACGTCTTTTGCGTCAATGGCAGTGAAATTACCATGCTGTAAGTCATCATACTGTGTTTCCGCACAAGAGTGATACGGATGTCTGCTTCCAACATGATGGTAACATCACTGAGTGGTGTATCTGGTGTTAGAGTGGTCATGAATATTTGAATTACAGAAATAGTTACCACGAAAAGCTAAACGATCGAATTATTCTTCTCAGGAACACAGGTAGACGAACAGCCATTTGGTTTATACTTCCACTTTAAACTCTAACGATTCGTCACTATTATCACCTTCTTCCTCATTAGTATTAATATCATTAATCATGTGTCATCCTATGATGGATAAAAGCCTCTTCTAGGTTATCCGTTTAGTGATACACATCCATAGTGACTTTGCAACTATTTTAAGGTCGTGTAGCAATCTTTATCCTGTAATACAGAAAAAAATCATTACAAAAGAATACATAAGAAAAATGAGGAACGAGTAAATGTGTGACAGGGAAACCGGCTGTCTCAGCTGATCGCAGAACTACAACGGAGGTCAAATCAAACAGATTTACTGTAGAACATGGGTTTGGAGAAAAACAGTGAAAAACTAGAGGTGTTACCACTATTGTCACGATTTATGAGGAAAACTGTTTTCAAAAATTACAAATACTTTCCGAGAAAGAAAGAAAAGGTATTAACTGGACTACGGTACAACATTTTAGAAGGAATTAGTGATCTAGTAAAAGTATCGTGAAATCAGATAGGTTCATCCGTCTAGTTGGAAAGATTTTTCTCTATTAGCGCACCGTTGTACATCATTTTGTGACATTTCATACGAAATTGTACTGAATGCTTTCTCAGAAAATTATTATGAACAATTAGTTCATGAGCCCACACGAAGTGTAAATGGTTGCGAAAGCATAATTGACATCTTAGCAACAAGTAATTCTGGAAAATAGTGAGTATCGTGATGAATACGGGGATTAGCGACCACAAGGTAGTAGCTGCTAGGCTGAATACCGTAACTCCTACAACAATCAAAAAGAAACGCAAAGTATATCTACTTAAAAAATCGGATAAAAATGCTCTTAACACAGTTTTAACAGACAATCAGCACTCCTTCCGATCTGATCATGCGAGCATAGAAAAGTTGTGAAATGATTTCAAAGACATAGTATCGTCAGCAATTGATATATATATATATATATATATATATATATATATATATATATATATATATATATATATATATATATATATATACCACATAAATTAATAAGTGCTGCTAATGATCCCCCATGGTACACAAAACGGGTCAGATAGCTGTTGCAGAAGCAGCGAAAAAACATGCCAAGTTTAAAAGAACGCAAAATCCCCAAGACTGGCAAAGTTTTGCAGAAGTTCGAAATATAGCGCTTACTTCAATGCGAGATGCTTTCAATAATTTCCACAACAAAATTCTGTCTCGAAAACTGGCAGAAAACCTAAAGAGATTCTGGTCATACATAAAGCACACCAGTGGCAAGACCCAATCAATACCTTCACTGCGCGATAATAACGATCAACTCACTGATGACAGTGCCGCTGAAGCAGAGTTATTAAACACGGTGTTCCAAAACTCCTTCACCAAAGAAGACGAAGTAAATATTCCTGAATTTCTATGAAGAACAACTGCCAAGATGAGAAACATAGAAATAGATATCCTTGGTGTCACAAATCATCTGAAATCACTTAATAAAAGCAAGGCTTCCGGTCCAGATTGTATACCAAGCAGGTTCCTCTGAGAGTATGCTGATACAATAGCTCCATATTTAGCAATTATATACAACCACTCGCTCACAGAAAGATCCGTACCTAAAGACTGGAAAATTGCTAGTCACACTAATACCCAAAAAGGGAGGTTGGAGTAATCCGTTAATTACAGGCCCATATCACTAAAGTCGATTTGCAGTAGGGTTTTGGAACATATACTTTATTCGAATATTATGAAGTACCTCGACGAAAACGATTTATTGGTACGGGATGAAAATACAGTTAGTAGTCAAGCTGTACTTACAAGTACACGGGTAGCTCATGTAAAAAGCTCATGTAACTTTCAGTTTTTGTGAGATGACTGAACTCATTTTTGCACATGTTTTCATTATTTTATGGCTATAATCCGGATTACTTTCAACTTTTTGTTAAATAATTTATTTAAAAGTTACTATACCTATGACATTCAGAATGCAGTAGGTTACTCATAGTAATTAGATAAAAAAATTGTATGCCAACTTTAAATATCATTCTCATAAACCTCGCAACAATTTTTAAATTTATGTGTATATGACGTACAAGTTTTTATTTCACAAAAATTTGAATAAATTTGACACTACTGCACTTTGAAAAAATTTTACACCACGGGAAGTATGTACAAAGTCTGTAGCAAATTTCAGTTTCCATTTCAAATGGTTCAGCAGAAAATGTTCGTTATACACTAAAACATAGAAGTTAGGGGAAATGCAAAACAAAAATTAACTAGCGTTAGTGTTGGCCACAACCATACATTTGGTCATTTTGGTCTTCATGTAAATCTTTTCTTTTCTGGTGTGCCCTTTCGGAAAGATCCTTGAATGACATTTCACAGCAAGCAGTACATACGTCTTCAGCCTTCTTCATATGTTTTCAGTGAAGCAAACTGCATCCAATCCAGTGTTACCGTCACTAAGTGCCGGAGAAGCATCAAATGAAGAAATTTTAACAATAGTATGTTGTCTTTTGGCGTCTCTTATAAATGAGTATACTAAAACATTCCTTCGGATTTTGTGTTCCACCATGTGTGCATTTGTTTAACAAATCGTAATTAATTGAATGTTAAATGGGCTCAGAGCCTGCTATATACTGCAGGTGTCTTCTTTGGTGGAAGAAAATAATAAAATATCGCAAAAAAGACAGAGTTGTGTGGAAAAGGGGGTGCGACACTACGAACTGGTTCAACCAAAATCGCTTTTGCATCATTTACAGCACGAATTAAACTCTGAAAACTGGAGACAATATTTCGAAGATGCTACAGAACTATCTGGCGGCAAATAATTTTCAACATTTTTGACCAATTTTATGAACATCACCCCTATAAGACAAATTTGTAAGTGTGTTTGCAGCCACTTCATGTGGTTTGAAGAGTAGACAGCTACGGAGTGTAGTAAGCGTGCAAACTGTACTCTCACCTGGTTACTCGTTCCTTTTCACAAGTGAACGCTTGCGACCAGGTAGTAGTAAAATAGCAGTGCCGCCATACTAAAGCTCTGGGGACAGTTTGCGCATGAAATGTGCGGGAAGCAGTGAGTGGCTGGTAGATATTTTTGTCACGTGTTTCGTCGACGGGGTGGGCCAACAAGGTGGTGCTGGGCTAGAGAGCGCGTTGGTGATTTGTGTCTCGCCCACTAAGCACCGAGCGCGCAGCAGAGGTTCGTTTCTAAGCAGACACGTTCCTCGACCACGCTTTAAGGTCCCCGGCTGTCGCAACGGCGCCTATTTCGAGTCTGCCGACTCCATTATATGTATTCTTTATGCTCAGGTGCTGTTGCACAAGCATTTTCGTCTCGTCAGCATGGGAATTGCTGGAATAGTATGGTCGTGGGGTCTTCACAGCACAAGAGAAATGCTTCGGTCAAAAGCATTACCTGAGATTTGCGTCTGCTAGAACAACCGGTCTTTTCTTTATTAAATGTGTGGCAGTAAAGGCAGAAACAGATGTGGGAACGTCTCATATTTGGTGTCACAGATACTGGCCTTTCTTTCCCTTCAAAATTCAGATGATGTGTATATTAGTTTGGTGCATAAACTCGTAGCAGCCGGTCGATGTGGCCGAGCGGTTCTAGGCGCTTCAGTCTGGAAACTAAAGACAGCTACGGTCGCAGGTTCGAATCCTGCCTCGGGAATGGATGTGTGTGCTGTCCTTAGGTTACTTAGTTCTAAGTTCTAGGGGACTGACGACCTCAGATGTTAAGTCCCATAGTGCTCAGAGCCATAAGCTCGTAACGTTTATGTTTCGCATGTTCATATTCCGGTTGTTGTGGGTTTATTTAAGGATTTTAATTTTTTTTATTTGTTCTACTTGAGTAGCATATTGTCATTTTGTCATTTCGAGTGGAGTTATGGACGCTAGGAACTGGAGAGCCAAGTGAAGAAATTGGAACATTTACAACATATTCTTATGTTTGAATTCTACAGAGAGATGGCAGTAGGGGATGCAGCCAGATATATCTGCACTATGTGTGGGGTAATGTCAATGGATAGAGAACAGCAAGAAAATGGTTTCCTCCTTTTAAGGAGGATCGTTCTGGCATTAGTGACTCTCCGCGTTCAGAAAGACCGTCAGGGTTTGATGAAGAGCGTTTAAACACATTAATCCACAACGATCCACGTCAGTGTACTCTAGAACTGGCAAAGGTGATGAACTATAATCATTCCAACATCGTGTGAATTTTTGTATGTAATGAGAAAGACTAAAAAGTCGGGTGCATGGGTCCGCATGCTCTAGGCCAGAATCACAAAGATCAGCGGGTAGCTATATCTGTATCTCTGCTTGCTCATGATTATTTGGCTCGGAAACAACACCGATCACTCCTGTCCTGCATCCTTACTTGTGACGAGAAATGGTGTCCTTATGATGACATAAGGAAAAGAAAGGAAAAGTTGATGTTATGCATCCGGTGGAACAGCGACGGTGTAGCGTGCTACTAATTGCTTCCCCGAGGTGTACCCGTGACTGCTGACATTTGTTGCCGACAGCTGAGACGTTTTGCAGACGCAGTCCAAGAACTACGACTAGGAAGACTGGGTAAAATGATACTAGTCCACGATAACGTCCGCACGCATCCTGTCTGCAGCTCGTGGTCTAGTGGCTAGCGTTGCTGCCTCTGAATCACGGGGTCCCGGGCTCGATTCCCGGCCGGGTTGAGGATTTTATCTGCACGGGGACTTGGTGTTTGTATTGCTCTCATCATGTCATCATCATCGTTCTTGACAGTGGCTAGATTGAAATGTGTAAAACAGTTGGACTGTGTAAAATTTGGGACTTTGTACGGGTGCTCATGACCGCGCAGTTTAGCGCCTCACAAACGAAACATCATCATCATACGCCCGCATTCTGTTGAAATAAAAAAAAAAAGGCCACTATGCAAGAGTTGGGATGGGAAGTCATTCCACGCCCACCTTAATCACCTGATCTTGCGCCTTACATTTTCACCTTTTTCGCTTTCCATCGAACAACCTTCAAGGAACTTCCTTTCGGAATGAAAATGCGCTCCGAACACGGCTCGATGAGTTCTTCGCCTCAAAACCACGTGATTTCTATAACCACGGAATCGGAAATGTACCTCAGCGTTATCAGACAGTTGTAAATAGTGAAGGAGAATATATCATTATGATGAAAGTCTCTGTTATGCGTATGTGTTGTATTTAGTAATCTTATGAAGAAACGCTACGAACTTGTGCACCATCCTAATATTTATATTTTACAACCGAGCAAGTGAAATACACTTTCTAGCAGTATCGACTGCAGGGAACAGAGGTGATTCTCAACCGATTCGAATGCGCGCAGAGAAATGACGAGCATTTGTCTGGTATAATGGTCGGCCTGAGATTCGTTTTCCAACTTCCGGTTTGTTTCATCTTCGCCGTGGAAATACGAGTTGTGTTTTGTTGTGGTTTTCAGTACTGAGACTGGCTTGATGCAGCCCTCCATGCTACTCTATCCTGAGCAAGCTCCTTCATCTCCCAGTACCTACTGCAACCTACATCCCTCTGATTCTGTTTAGTGTATTCATCTCTTGGTCTCCCTCTACGATTTTTACCCTCCACGCTGCCCTCCAATACTAAATTGGTGATCCCTTGATGCCTCAGAACATGTCCTACCAACCGACCCTTCTTCTAGTCAAGTTGTGCCGCAAACTTCTCTTCTCCCCAATCCTATTCAGTACTTCCTCATTAGTTATGTGATCTACCCATCTTATCTTAAGCATTCTTCTGTAGCACCACATTTCGAAAGCTTCTATTCTCTTCTTGTCCAAACTATTTAACGTCCATGTTTCACTTCCATACATGGCTACACTCCATACAAATACTTTCTGAAACGAGTTCCTGACACTTAATCCTATACTCGATGTTAACAAATTTCTCTTCTTCAGAAATGCTTTCCTTGCCATTGCCAGTCTACATTTTATATCCTCTCTACTTCGACCATCATCAGTTATTTTGCTCCCTAAATAGCAAAACTCTTTTACTACTTTAAGTGTCTCATTTCCTAATCTAATTCTTTCAGCATCACCCGACTTCATTCGTTTACATTCCATTATCCTCGTTTTGCTTTTGTTGATGTTCATTTTATACCCTTCTTTCAAGACACTGTCCATTCCGTTCAACTGCTGTTCCAAGTCCTTTGCTGTCTCTGACAGAATTACAATGTCATCGGCGAACCTCAAAGTTTTTATTTCTTCTCCATGGATTTTAATACCTACTCCGAATTTTTCTTTTGTTTCCTTTACTGCTTGCTCAGTATGCAGATTGAATAATATAGGGGAGAGGCTACAACCCAGTCTCACTCCCTTTCCAACCACTGCTTCCCTTTCATACCCCTCGACTCTTATAACTGCCATTTGGTTTCTGTACAAATTGTAAATAGCATTTCGTTCCCTGTATTTTACCCCTGCCACCTTCAGAATCTGAAAGAGAGTATTCCAGTCAACATTGTCAAAAGCTTTCTCTAAGTCTACAAATGCTAGAAACGTAGGTTTGCTTTCCTTAATCTAGCTTCGAAGATAAGTCGTAGGGTCAGTATTGCATCACGTGTTACAATATTTCTACGGAATCCAAACTGATCTTCCCAGAGGTCGGCTTCTACTAGTTTTTCCATTCGGCTGTAAAGAATTCGCGTTAGCATTTTGCAGCCGTGACTTATTAAACTGATAGTTCGGTAATTTTCACATGTGTCAACACCTGTTTTTTCTGGGATCGGAATTATTATATTCTTCTTGAAGTCTGAGGGTATTTCGTCTGTCTCATACATCTTGCTCACCAGATGGTAGAGTTTTGTCAGGACTAGCTCTCCCACGGCTGTCAGTAGTTCTAATGGAATGTTGTCTACTCCCGGTTCCTTGTTTCGACTTAGGTCTTTCAGTGCTCTGTCAAACTCTTCTTATCTCCCATTTCATCTTCATCTACCTCCTTTTCCATTTCCATAATATTTTCCTCAATAACATCGCCCTCTATATACTCCGCCACCTTTCTGCTTTCCCTTTTTTGCTTAGAACTGGGTTTCCATCTGAGCTCTTGATATTCATAGAAGTGGTTCTCTTTTCTCCAAAGGTCTCTTTAATTTTCCTGTAGGCAGTATCTATCTTACCCCTAGTGAAATAAGCCTCTACATCTTTACATTTGTCCTCTAGCCATCCATGCTTAGTCATTTTGCACTTCCTGTCGATCTCATTTTTGAGACGTTTGTATTCCTTTTTGCCTGCTTCATTTACTGCATTTGATATTTTCTCTTTTCATCAATTAAGTTCAATATTTCTTCTGTTACCCAAGGATTTCTACTAGCCCTCGTCTTTTTACCTACTTGATCCTCTGCTGCCTTCACTACTTCATCCCTCAAAGCTACCCATTCTTCTTCTACTGTATTTCTTTCCCCCTCCTTGTCAATTGTTCCCTTATACTCTCCCTGAAACTCTGTACAACCTCTGCTTTAGTCAGTTTATCCAGGTCCCACCTCCTTAAATTACCACGTTTCTGTAGTTTCTTCAGTTTTAATCTACAGTTCATAACCAATAGATTGTGGTCAGAGTCCACATCTGCCCCTGGAAATGTCTTACAATTTAAAACCTGGTTCCTAAATCTCTGTCTTACCATTATATAATCCATCTGAAACCTGTCAGTATCTCCAGGCTTCTTCCACGTACACAACCTTCTTTTATGATTCTTGAACCAAGTATTAGCTATGATTAAGTTGTGCTCTGTGCAAAGTTCTACCAGACGGCTTCCTCTTTCATTTCTTAGCCCCAATCCATATTCACCTACTATGTTTCCTTCTCTCCCTTTTCCTACTGACGAATTCCAGTCACCCATGACTATTAAATTTTCGTCTCCCTTCACTATCTGAATAATTTCTTTTATTTCATCATACATTTCATCAATTTCTTCGTCATCTGCAGAGCTAGTCGGCATATAAACTTGTACTACTGTGGTAGGTGTGGTCTTTGTATCTATCTTGGCCACAATAATGCGTTCACTATGCTGTTTGTTGTAGCTTATCCGCATTCCTATTTTCCTGTTCATTATTAAACCTACTCCTGCATTACCCCTATTTGATTTTGTGTTTATAACCCTGTAGTCACCTGACCAGAAGTCTTGTTCCTCCTCCCACCGAACTTCACTAATTCCCACTATATCTAACTTTAACCTATCCATTTCCATTTTTAAATTTTCTAACCTACCTGCCCGATTAAGGGATCTGACATTCCACGCTCCGATCCGTAGAACGCCAGTTTTCTTTCTCCTGATAATGACATCCTCTTGAGTAGTCCCCGCCCGGAGATCCGAATGAGGGACTATTTTACCTCCGGACTGTTGCCCCTGCAACTACTGAAAAGGCTGCTGCCCCTCTTCAGGAACCACACATTTGTCTGGCCTCTCAACAGATACCCCTCCGTTGTGGTTGCACTTACGGTGCGGGTATCTGTGTCGCTGAGGTACGCAAGCCTCCCCACCAACGGCAAGGTCCATGGTTCATGGGAGGGGGGGAAATACGAGTACAATGCACAAACTGTGCTAACATGAAGTCACACAAGAAAATCTGCACGACTCGCAGAGATATGGCCCACACAAATACCCCTGCTATCTTAGGGTAATTAATGATAAAGGATGAGAGTACCGCCTGGACACTGATATAATTGTAAGTCGGACCTGAACAGTCACCGTCATGAGCGAACGTCAAACATCGAGATAACGTAGACACAACTGAGGGATTTCCTGTTACGTGCCCGCATCTCGTGGTCGTGCGGTAGCGTTCTCGCTTCCCACGCCCGGGTTCCCGGGTTCGATTCCCGGCGGGGTCAGGGATTTTCTCTGCCTCGTGATGGCTGGGTGTTGTGTGCTGTCCTTAGGTTAGTTAGGTTTAAGTAGTTCTAAGTTCTAGGGGACTGATGACCATAGATGTTAAGTCTCATAGTGCTCAGAGCCATTTCCTGTTACGTGTAGTTAAGGTGAAATATAGCTTATAAAAAATAACTGACGTCAATTTCACCTCAGCTACTTGTATTGGGCTTAGTGTCACGACTGGTATATACCTATTCTCAATTGGTGTTCGTAATACAAGAACGATGTACTTTTAACATTACATTACATTGCGTTACACATATTCCGTGTGTCCCATGGAGGTGGGTATCTGGGACGTGTAGAGTAGTCAAGATCTAAATTTTATTCTAGCGCATTACAAGGAAATGACTAAACCTTACGAAACATTACTATATCACTTTGCTAGTACTGATTACAAAATAAATCTAAATCATTAATTTCAGGAGTTTATATGAAGGTACTCTTCAGTAGATAAGAGGCATTAGGTATCGCCATGTTACCCACAAGACATTTAATAACCTCTGACAGCTTGTTGAGTACATGTGATCCCACATATAAGACTCCTTTATGTACTGATGACAGCAGCCTCGTGTTTTATAGAGGCTGTATTTGTTCGTAGCGTTAGTCATGATTTTCGCTACATCTCCTTAATTTTTTGGAAATACTGATAAAGAATATACTGTGCAACAGTTGCTAAAATACCAAGTTTTTTTGAAGAGAGTTGTGCAAGATGTTTGAGAACTAACATGAGATATAATTCACAAAACACGATTCTGTATTCTGGAGACAATGGAGACACTATCCCTGTAAGTTCAAATGCCCCCCCCCCCCCCCCCGCCATCCACCCATCTCCCCCGTAACTCATTACTGAATGGAAACATACAGAATAAACTACTTCCTTCCTTTTTAAATCACGTGTAGCAGTAATCATGTGTACTAGAACCGTACCTGGACGAAGGCGCTTCATTAATTCTAGGCAGTGGATTTTCTAATTAAGGTTGTGATTTATCTCCTGTCCATGAAACTTAACTCATTCTAGTTTTTGCATTTCACTGAATAGGCCATTTTTATAGTTTGTGTCTAACAAATAGTCAAACACGGTAAGACTCATTGTGAATTGTCGAAGCAACAATCCCTAGAAAAGTTTGTAGCAATGACATGCCACGGAAACCATCATTTTGTTATTTCCCATAAGCACGGTTACGTTCCAGAGTCGTTAAAAGTACATTTTGTCATGACTCTCTGTGCTTACATACGTATTCCGCAAGCTACTATGTTTCTAGTGGAGGACAAGTAGTACCTTTAATAGTCATTCTCCTTCCTGATTCCACTAGGAAATAGAACGAGGTAGAAATGATTGATAGTATGCTTATGAGAAAGGCCCCATCTCCCTTATTTTTCCTTACGCGAGGTGAACATTGGATACAGCAGAATCGTTCTGCAGTCTGTCGCAACTACTGGTTTACGTAATTTTTTCAGTAACATTTCGGGATAAATCGGCTTTTCTCTTCAAGAATTCCCGTCTAAGTTCACGGAGCATTCCACTTACACCCTCGTGGTGGTCGGACCCTGTTTTTCCTTCGAGAGGGATCACAATCATGTAGAACTTTTTGAAAGAAATTTCAGCCATTTGGCTGTGGATTTATATTGATTTATTTCGGTCAATCATCATTTCGGCTTTATAGCTGTTCTCAAATGCTATTTTAAATCTCAAAAAATGTCCGACGTGCCTAAATGACATGTCATAGCTCCAATAACATTTATCTGGTCTTAGAAGCCAGTCGTCATATTAAAGGATATGAGTACGAATCAAAAGCACATAATGTCGTTGAAATTACGCAAAGCAAATAAAAATTAAGGACTTATATTGCATTTTGACACTGATTACATTGCTGTTAACTGCATTGATCACGTCCATACATCGACTCGGGTAGATGAATTGTGACGCCTATAATATAGAGTGCCACCTAAGTTTTTCGCCAACTTTATGTGTTGTGTAATCGAATTATGTAAAATTGTAATAATTTTCTATTATTCGTAATGTAAATACGTCAAATGTTGTTACTTAATGTAGAAATATTAATATCAAAGATTGTAATGGTACACGGTAATTGCCAGTGATACAGGAGCGAAGTTGCAACAAAACGACTATTCACGTTGGTGTGCAGAAAGTGTGAGTCTGCCGACATACCATCTGACTTTCGGAAAAATATCATCTGCACAATTCCGACGAATGCAAAAGCTGACAAGTGCGAGAATTATCGCAAAATCAGCTTAAAAGCTCATGCATCCAAGTTGCTGACAATAATAATATACAGAAGAATTGAAAAGAAAATTGAGGATGTTTTAGATGACGATCAGTTTGGCGTGAGGTAAGGTAAAGGCACCAGAGAGGGAATTCTGACGTTGCGATTGATAATGGAAGTAAGACTAAAGAAAAATCAAGACACGTTCATAGGATTTGTCGACTCGGAAATAGAGTTCGACAATGTAAAACGGTCCAAGATGTTCGAAATTCTGAGAAAAATAGGTGTAAGCTATAGGGAGAGACGAATAATTTACAATATGTACAAGAGCCAAGAGAGAATAATGAGCGGACGGCCAAGAACGAAGTGCTCAGCTTAAAAAGGGTGTAAGACAGGGATGTAGCCTTTCGCCCCTACTGTACATCGAAGAAACAATGATGGAAATAAAAGAAAGGTTCAGGAGCGGAATTAAAATCAGAGGTGAAAGGATGTCAATCATACGATTCGCTGATGACATTGCTATTCTGAGTGAAAGTGAAGAAGAATTACGTGATATACCGAATGAAATGAACAGTCTAATGAGTTCAGAACATGGATTGAGAATAAATCGAATAAAAACGAAAGTAATGAGAAGTAACAGTGAGAGGCACCCACATGCCTTGCTCGTACTGTGGCATCAAGCAGTCAGGCCTGCAAGATCAGTGGTCTGCCAAGCGAGTGGATTCATTTTTTATTTATCAAGTAACATGAGCTCTAGTACTCACAATTAAGTTACAGATTATTCTCCTGTTTGAATATTAACCAACGGAAACGGATAAGCACATCTGACTATTAAAAATTTACACAACTCTGATTGTTCACTACGCACTGGCAATACCACATTTTCTTTCTTATTCAACGGCTTTGATCAACACGTGCCATCGCACTGAATATGAATGGCGCACACATTATAAATTCTGGGTATCGTGACAACATACTATTCGAAGGAGAAGGCCACCAATCTTTTTCTTTTCACTATCTTATTTATTCCGATAAATTCTATAACCTAAACACACAAATTCTATAACCTACAACAATAACACATGAGAAATTCCGCCCAGTGGGCATGGCTTTACATTGGTGATTCTCTATCTTATGGTCTCGTAATTATTTAACGCTACAGCGCACTTTCTGGATAGGATGATGGATCTTTTTCTATACCTCACACTTCGACTCTCACACCCATCATCGAAAATTTCCTCCAGACCGAGCGGTACAAAAAGGAACATGCATAACCCACTGCCAACCACACATACTTAAATTTCATGAAATACATCACACTGGCAACATACAACACAAAGAAATAGTCACAACTTTATAATCACATCACTTTCAACTTTCCCACTTCAATTAGTAATTACCCCAGTTTCACACGACACTGCCCCACTTCGTAACTTTTCTTTCCTACTATGAACTCTGGAGGATATATGCACGTCTTCCTGTGCAATGCAAGCCAAGTGGCGTTGCTGGATAGACGGCTGACTTACCTTGCTTCACTCTCAGAGTATTATACACTCCTGGAAATGGAAAAAAGAACACATTGACACCGGTGTGTCAGACCCACCATACTTGCTCCGGACACTGCGAGAGGGCTGTACAAGCAATGATCACACGCATGGCACAGCGGACACACCAGGAACCGCGGTGTTAGCCGTCGAATGGCGCTAGCTGCGCAGCATTTGTGCACCGCCGCCGTCAGTGTCAGCCAGTTTGCCGTGGCATACGGAGCTCCATCGCAGTCTTTAACACTGGTTGCATGCCGCGACAGCGTGGAAGTGAACCGTATGTGCAGTTGACGGACTTTGAGCGAGGGCGTATAGTGGGCATGCGCTAGGCCGGGTGGACGTACCGCAGAATTGCTCAACACGTGGGGCGTGAGGTCTCCACAGAACATCGATGTTGTAGCCAGTGGTCGGCGGAAGGTGCACGTGCCCGTCGACCTGGGACCGGACCGCAGCGACGCACGGATGCACGCCAAGACCGTAGGATCCTACACAGTGCCGTAGGGGACCGCACCGCCACTTCCCAGCAAATTAGGGACACTGTTGCTCCTGGGGTATCGGCGAGGACCATTCGCAACCGTCTCCATGAAGCTGGGCTACGGTCCCGCACACCGTTAGGCCGTCTTCCGCTCACGCCCCAACATCGTGCAGCCCGCCTCCAGTGGTGTCGCGACAGGCGTGAATGGAGGGACGAATGGAGACGTGTCGTCTTCAGCGATGAGAGTCGCTTCTGCCTTGGTGCCAATGATGGTCGTATGCGTGTTTGGCACCGTGCAGGTGAGCGCCACAATCAGGACTGCATACGACCGAGGCACACAGGGCCAACACCCGGCATCATGGTGTGGGGAGCGATCTCCTACACTGGCCGTACACCACTGGTGATCGTCGAGGGGACACTAAATAGTGCACGGTACATCCAAACCGTCATCGAACCCATCGTTCTACCATTCCTAGACCGGCAAGGGAACTTGCTGTTCCAACAGGACAATGCACGTCCGCATGTATCCCGTGCCACCCAACGTGCTCTAGAAGGTGTAAGTCAACTACCCTGGCCAGCAAGATCTCCGGATCTGTCCCCCATTGAGCATGTTTGGGACTGGATGAAGCGTCGTCTCACGCGGTCTGCACGTCCAGCACGAACGCTGGTCCAACTGAGGCGCCAGGTGGAAATGGCATGGCAAGCCGTTCCACAGGACAACATCCAGCATCTCTACGATCGTCTCCATGGGAGAATAGCAGCCTGCATTGCTGCGAAAGGTGGATATACACTGTACTAGTGCCGACATTGTGCATGCTCTGTTGCCTGTGTCTATGTGCCTGTGGTTCTGTCAGTGTGATCATGTGATGTATCTGACCCCAGGAATGTGTCAATAAAGTTTCCCCTTCCTGGGACAATGAATTCACGGTGTTCTTATTTCAATTTCCAGGAGTGTAGTTTGAATCAAGCGTCACACGGCAACACAACACGCAAAGTAATATTAAGAACATATTCATCACACACGCGAGTCCTCAACTGATACCATGGACGAGTACTTCTCTTTATCCTTTGTCTCATACACAGATTGAGACTCACACAGTACTCACCACGTGGAAGTACTCGTCTCTAATTTCAAGTCCTGCACACGCCATTTCTTAAATATTTCCAACTTATAGTACACACGCTAGTAATTCAGCTTAACTTAAGCACTCGGAAGTATTTCAACTTATTGCTAGACGTGGTTTCATTGTGACCGTTGGTCACTTCCGAAGATTACTACGATCCCCTTAATATTACCTGCCTGACATTTAATTATCCCCACAAAAGTTCCTGAAAAAGAGAATTTATTATTCCAAACTACTCTTAAGTATTCCACATGCATACCATTCTATCCACTCTTTTGTCTTTACGGAGCACACCTAAGACAGGTCTTACCAACACAAGATCCAGCGCCAGAGTGCTGAAAGATGGCCATTCTTCAGGTCATCTCGCACCTCCGTCGAGGGTGAGGGAAGACCATGCTACCCATTGGTCAGCCACATTTCAGGCGCTCAAAGCTCAAGCAAATTTCATCTCTTTGGTTCCACCAAAGGTGACCTAAGGACCGTCTCAAAGATGATCATATATTGCACATTCACTATCTGTGGTTAGCAGACGACCATACATTCATTCATTTCGCAGATCTCACCAAATTGGATGTAGGGATTTATTTTGTGGGAGTGCACATGTGATCAATTAAATAAATAAATTGTCATTTTTTCCTACACTGGTATCTGGCTTCGGTGTATTAAGTGAAATTGAATTATTATTACAAAAAATATGTTATTGTGACAAGAATAACGAAGAATGTTGTACCTATTTTCAATGTCGGGCAGTACTGTACCCTTTCAACAGAAATGAGAACAGCGAGAATCTTCACATCAGGATTGATGGTCACGAAGTAGATGAAATTAAGGAGTTCTAGTACATAGGCAGCAAAATAACCACTGACGGACGAAGCAAGGAAGACATCAAAATCAGACTAGCACTGGTTAAAAGGGCACTCCTGGCCAAGAGAGTCTACTAGTATCAAACATAGGCCTTAATTTGAGGAAGAAGCTACTTAGAATGTACGTATGGCGAAGAGCATTGTATAGTAGTGAAGCATGCACTGTGGGAAAACCGGAACAGAAGTGAGATGTGGCGCTACAGAGGAATGTTGAAAATTAGATGGACTGATAAGCTAAGGAATGAGGAGGTTTTGTACAGAATCGTGGAGGAAATAAATATGTGGAAAATACTGACAAGGGGGAGGAACAGGGTGATAGGACGTCTGTTAAGACATCAGGGAACAACTTCCATGGTACTACAGGAAGCTGTGGAGGGCAAAAACTGTAGAGGAAGATAGACTGGAATACATCCAGCAAACAATTGAGGACGTGGGTTGCAAGTGCATCTCTGAGATCAAGAATATGGCACAGGAGTGGAATTCGTGAGGGGTACCGCACCATACTAGTCAGAAAAGAAAGGAGTAAAAGATAGGTAGAGAGGATAGTCTGGTCAGTGGCACTGGACGTAAGCGAGCAAGCGAGGTAGGAGACACTCACTGGGAGCGGAGTGATGGAATTAGTTGGACGCGAAGACAGCGTGCTCTATGTGGCTGTGGTAATGCGAAGCCACTTAATATACGTGTAGGCAGATGAAGGAAAACGTATTACCTCAAGATTCTGCCCCTGCATCTGCTGCATCTGCTGTGGTTAACGCAAGTGCGCTCGCCGAAGTAGGAGTCGTTGGAGTATTGTCGTCCATGTCGACTACAGTATCTCAACGACTACAAAAAGTTGTACGGTCGCGTAAAGTCATTCACGTTGTGTAGAAACTGTGAGGCATTACCCAGTGACTTGATTTTGATCATTTTCGGGATGACAAGTGAGATGATAACATTTTCTTATCATATTCTTTAACCTAACTCATTGGGACCTAGACAGGTTCCAAATCTTTCATGTGTATGCTAATCCTGGTGTCGTGTCTGAAAGGAAAGAACTGAATAAGTGAATTAAAAGTCTGCCAATTTGCATTGCTATTTAAAAATTAATTAAATGAAACTATTAGAAATGCCTCATATAAGTAACTGTTTGTCTTGCATAACACTCAGAGGCACTGTTCACTTTGAGTCTGAGAATGAAAGCACATTTAAATTACTTGCAAATATCTTTGAACAGCAATTAAATATGAAATTTCTGGATATCATTGTCCTTGAGTGTATTGGCTTTGTTCAAAGTTCATTATCAGTGTAACAGAACAGAGTAATAGGTGAGGAATAAGTTATTTTTCGCAATAGTTTGTTGTACACATCTTCACGGCAATCGGTGTAAGATTTCTTCGGAAACGGTAGACTTATTCAAAATTTTATCATTTGTATTGGGCACACACGAAACGCGGTCAAATTTCCACAGTAACCGATTAGTTAGGGTCATTTGTAATGGGCACACACGAACTCGGTCAAATTTCCACAGTAATCGATTAGTGGGGGTGGCGGGGGACCTTACAGTATGTGTTATGACCAGGCGAAGTTACCATAGTCCGGCCATAACTGTAGGTTCTTTGATTGCTCTGGGAGATGCCTCATCGTAACTGCAACAGATGAAATATTGGTTCAGTTTATTACATGGTTGGATAAAAGGATTTACTTCATTTGATATAATCTCTTGCCACACGAGTGCTTGATAATTTACAGCTGTCATTGACTGCTAAAGCATCACTTGATGCGTAAAATCACAGCTCTTCTCTTGGAGTACAATTTCCAACATTTACATACGTACATTCCGCCTGAGACTTGAAGAACACTTTAGTCCTACTAGATGATGCTGACACAAAACGGGGCAGATGCTTTTATGCTCGACTCTATACTGACCGCCCTGAGAGGGCATTGCTGTACTGAGAGAGATGGCATGTCTTCTTCAGCCTCTCTCATTCGTCGTTGCGGACTGCAGCGAGATATAGCTGATGTCTGTGGTATCCACGCGCGTTGCCGAAGGTGATGTGGCATCGCAATCTTTGGGTGATACCACAGTATGGACATGATGAATGCACGTCACAGCAATGTGCTGCTTCTCTAAATACAATACAGTTCGTTGAAATTTATTTGCTGTGCATAATTTCAACCACATTATGTGTCTGACTTGTACTCTATCCTTTGAATAACAACTAGGTTATAAGGCCAGATAAATTGTTATTTCGAAAATGCCATGTCATTTACTCAGTTCGAACATTTTTAGAGATTTAAAATTGCACTTGATAATGGCTGTAAAGCCGAAATATTGATTGTGTGAAATAAATGAGTACACTTTAACAGTCAAATCGCGGACACTTCTTTCAAAAAGTAAGAAATCTAGCATCCTAGCTCTGTATTCCTTTGATGTCTTCCTAATATTCGAGTGACTGGGATCCGAAACACTTGAGCAGCACCCAAGACTGGGTCACACCACAAATTTTGTGTAAGTGATTTCTTTCGTAGATGCGCTTCATCTTCCAAGATTTCTCCTTATAAATCGCAGTTGGCCATTCGTATTCCTTACAACTGACCTTACATGCTTCTCTATTCAAGAAGTTGCTTGATCTGCGGTTACGTAGCTGCACTGGCGTCTGCTACTGGCAGCAGCGTAGCAGATGGCGCTGATATTGACGCTGTTGCTCTTACTGATGATGATCATCAATTACAGTTCTATGCTTGCTGTAATAAATAATTTGTGTTCTTGACAGCATTATTGTTACTAAATTGATTTTCAGAGGGAGTTTTAAAAATTCTGGAGTGTTTTTTTTTTTTTTTCAAAAATTTACTGCTTGTGAAAATATATCATTATAACAGATAATAATGTGGTTTATCGAAGCTACAATAAGCGCAAATGACAATAGTTGAACTTAAAGCCTGCGGAGTGACGATGTTAACAATGTAACGCGTCTCTGTTCTAGAGACCTACACGATACTTTCACGCATGTAACTACAGAGGCTTGTGGACCTATTTCATTACTGGTGCACTTATTAAAAATAGGTGACAAAGAGATGCTGCAGAAACATCGCCATGACGCCGTAGACATCAGGCGCCGACGTGGCCAGGCACACCTTCCACGTCGTTCGGGTTGCTGCCACGTCAGCCCTTACGGAGTAGATGCCATGGACTGTTCCAAGGTCTGATTCTGGGTGACCAGCAGAGGGCGACAGCAGCGTCCCGACCAGGCCACCAGTCGGTGATCAAAGCGCCAGCAGAGGCCGCTGGTACCACTGACCTCTTTCCTACGCCAGCTACATGACGGGAAGCAAGACCGAATGTATCCTCGAGCCGAAGGCTGTACTTAGGCCGGCGCAAGGGCACTGGGGACAGTTCACACGGAGTGACCTTCCTGGGCTAGGAGCCGAACGCTTATGCATTTTCACATTCAGAAGCTCACTTTGCAGGGGTGTCGCTAGGGTGCAATCACTGTCGGAGCCACCTTTCTTTCCCTGGATCCTGCAGGTGGCCTCTCTATAGAAGACACAGCTCCAGCGGGAAGACTGATTATTGAATTCGTAATATTTCTGTGAGTTCCTGTAGTTCAATATCGCTTGATTTAGAAAGTTCTTCTTTGGAACTTAGGCTATAACTGTTCCCTACCGGAATTTGTTTTTATGTTGGAGGTGTTTAGAGTTTCTGTCGTACTTTGTTCTTACACTACTGGCCATTAAAATTGCTACACCACGAAAATGACGTGCTACAGACGCGAAATTTAACCGACAGGAAGAAGATGCTGTGATATGCGTATGATTAACTTTTCAGAGCATTCACACAAGGTTGGCGCCGAAGGCGACATCTACAACGTGCTGACATGAGGAAAGTTACCAACTGATTTCTCATACACAAACAGCAGTTGACCGGCGTTACCTGGTGGAACGTTGTTGTGATGCCATGTGTAAGGAGGAGAAATGCGTACCATCACGTTTACGATTTTGATAAAGGTCGGATTGCAGCCTATCGCGATTGCTGTTTATCGTATCGCAACATTGCTGC
Source organism: Schistocerca americana (assembly GCF_021461395.2). Lineage (NCBI taxonomy): Eukaryota > Metazoa > Arthropoda > Insecta > Orthoptera > Acrididae > Schistocerca > Schistocerca americana. The sequence goes on along the minus strand of NC_060119.1, from coordinate 738,403,133 downwards.
CCGCGTTGGTCGAGATCGAATGACTGTTAGCAGAATATGGAATCGGTGGGTTCAGGAGGGTAATACGGAACGCCGTACTGAATCCCAACGGCCTCGTATCAGTCTAGATGACAGGCATCTTATCCGCGGCTGTAACGGATCGTGCAGCCACGTCTCGATCCCTGAGTCAACATATGGGGACGTTTGCAAGACTACAGCCATCTGCACGAACAGTTCGACGACGTTTGCAGCAGCACGAACTATCAGCTCGGAGACCTTGGCTGCGGTTACCCTTGACGCTGCATCACAGACAGGAGCGCCTGTGATGGTTTACTCAACGACGAACCCGGGTGCACGAATGGCAAAACGTCATTTTTTCGAATGAATCCAGGTTCTGTTTACAGCATCATGATGGTCGCATCCGTGTTTGGCGACAACGCGGTGAAAGCACATTCTGAACCGTGTATTCGTCATCGCCATTCTGGCGTATCACACGGCGTGATGGTATAGCGTGCCATTGGTTACACGTCTCGGTCACCTCTTGTTCCCATTGGCGGCACTTTGAACAGTGGACGTTACATTTCAGATGTGTTACGACCCGTGGCTCTACCCTTCGTTCGATACCTGCGAAACCGTACATTTCAGCAGGATAATGCACGACCGCATGTTGTAGGTCCTGTACAGAAAATGTTCGACTGCTACCCTGGCCAGCACATTCTCCAGATCTGTCACCAATTGAAAACGTCTGGTCAATGGTGGCCGAGCAACTGGCTCGTCACAATACGTCAGTCACTACTCTTGATGAACTTTGGTATCGTGTTGAAGCTGCATGGGCAGCTGTACTTGTACATGCCATCCAAGTTCTGTTTGACTCAGTGCCCAGACGTATCAAGGCCGTTATTACGGCCAGATGTGACTTTTCTGGGTACTGATTTCTCCCATGCGTTTGTTTGACATGGATGTGGTCACCCGTGACTGACTGGCCCGACCGCTACACATTTCTGTCCCCATAGTTAGATCGTGGCACGTGAGGACGATGCTTAAGGCCTCGAAAGTGGTCGAGTAATAAATAAGAAATTACTGTCAACTGAAGAGGATTTTTTATTCCAGTAATGAGTTCCTCAGATGGGAATGTTCACCTGATCAGATATTGTGCGCCAAGCAAGAAGAACGAGGAACCTCCTTCTCGCTCCATAATATAACCGCATGTTACTAAAATAGCCAAGCACGCAAGCAAAATTCTGTGTAAAAAATTGTGGAATCTCTAAAATTTTCAATGAGTACAAAATAGGTCTTTTTACGACGTACAACGGGCAAACGGGCATTTTTGGTGGTCTCCGCACGTTGGGAATCTATGAAGGGACGCCTAAAACCTGCGGTAGAGAATAATAAGGAGAACTGCAGCCAAGTTATGGAATTTATAATATACGACTGCTAGCCAAAAAATTGTAACACATGTAGAAATCAAATCTGGGAACAAGTTGATTAATAATGAACGAAATTTCTGCCGTATTACAATTCCATTCTCGGATCTCAATGTTTATTTGTAGTCAGGTTATTAATTTCTGTCAGTAATTACCATCTTCAGACGAGAGTAAAGCCGTGTTACAATTTTACTCAGGTCTGAAGATGCTCATTATCGACAGAAATTAATAACCCGATTACAAATAGACATTGTGATCCGAGACTGGAATTATAACAAAGCAAAAATTTTCCTGGATCGCTGGAAAATTTTTGGTGGATATGACAAAACTTGTAAGAATGTATTTTCAATAATTAGATTTAGGATTACGGCTTCGCGCCTCCCCATCATCCAGCAATTAACTTCTCAAGCACGATGCGCGGGAATACAAACAACTATCAGGGGTCCACCTCGGCGGCACGATAATAACAATATTTGGATAAAATTCCTTTTTATGTCACTAAAGCTATCAGTGCTCGGTGATGAACTGTAACCGGCTTACGACAAAACAATGAAAATTATCATACATACATACAGACAGTCACAAACAAGGCTCATTGTCACACAACGCTGCACTTTAGAGACAACACACTTTCACACATTAAAAACGGTCCATATTCTGAAATTGCGGAAAGCTTACACGATACGTTAGGACACAAGACGAGAAAAACATTATAAATGTTCTCCTTCATCGTAAGCACAAATCCTCACCGTTAAGCCATAAATCATGTCTTAGGGGGAAAGGAATATGTGCTTGCCTGGGAGTTAGGCAACCGACGCAGCTGTCGTGTGTGACGTGTGGACTGATATCCCGGCTACTGTCTCTGTCCTCAAGTAAATGCTTCCAAAACTGAGAATTACTGCGGGAAAAGTCCCATTTGCTTACTGTTGTATCAAGAGTCGGTAACGTCACCGGTGCTTCGACGCTAATTAGCACAGCAAGCAGGTTTCGTTACATGTCTCATGGAGCACAGCATTGAGGAACTGACATATTAATATCTCACTAACAGTCAGGTGATGCGTAAAACAATTCAGCGCGATTAATGGGTGGTTCACATTGTACTTGCTGTAAACAAATAAACTCATTGCATTCGGCATAAGTTAAATTTAATGATAATATTGGATAACTCAATACGTTTTTTGACTACCAAACACTACCACAACTTAAAAACAGACTAATTACCTTCATTTGGCTCAAACACGAATCAGTTTTCCAGTCCATTAAGTCTACACTACAATAAATCTGCAAATATATCAGCTCCTACCGCATGCACACAAATAATAGGGCTTGCTAACTTCCAGAAAAGAAGTTTATCGAACAAACAAATGCAACGTCTATCTCATCAACATGTCTTGTGAACGTTTTGTCTGTCTGCTCATATTCGTTGCGTTACCGTAAGCGGTTTTCAGTTTATCGATTGATAACATCTTTCAAGTCAGTACTTTTGTGGACGTCTTGATTTTACGAAAATCGCCTAAGAGCCTGTATTGTAAGTGTGTTTCCCTAGTCATTTTTCCTTAGAAATATGCTCCGGTTTAGCGTATAGTAATATAGATCGTCAAACAATAAGGCCTAGCTAAATTTCTTTGGCGGTAATGATAACACTTAAGTAGTAAAATCCTCATCTGGAATACTATCATGTATGATGCTGACATAGATCCCGTGGTCTAGGGGTAGCGTCTTTGATTCATAATCAAAAAACGTCTTCGGTACCGGGTCCGATCCCCGCCACTGCCTAAATTTTGATAAATAATCAGCATTGGCGGCCGAAGACTTCCGGCATAAGAAGTCAGCCTCATTCTGCCAACGGCCTTGTCAAAGAGGGCGGAGGAGCGGATAGAGGTTCAGGGCACTCTCTTGTCCTCGGGGTGGGAAATTGCCCCTAAAGGTGGAAGAATCAGCAATGATCAAGACATGAGGATTCAGAAGGCACTGGAAACTACTGCATTAAAGACACGTAACGTGTATCCACAGGACATGTGGCCTGTAATTGAAGAAGTGTCATGATGATCTCTCCATTGGCAAAAGATTCCGGAATAGTCCCCCATTCGGATCTCCGGGAGGGGACTGCCAAGGGGGAGGTTACCATGAGAAACAGATTGAATAATCAACTAAAGGGTAACGTTCTACGAGTCGGGGCGTGGAATGTCCGAAGCTTGAACGTGGTAGGGAAACTAGCAAATCTGAAAAGGGAAATGCAAAGGCTCAATCTAGATATAGTAGGGGTCAGTGAAGTGAAGTGGAAGGAAGACAAGGATTTCTGGTCAGATGAGTATCGGGTAATATCAACAGCAGCAGAAAATGGTACAACAGGTGTAGGATTCGTTATGAATAAGAAGGTAGGGCAGAGGGTGTGTTACTGTGAACAGTTCAGTGACCGGGTTGTTCTAATCAGAATCGACAGCAGACCAACACCGACAACGATAGTTCAGGTATACATGCCGACGTCGCAAGCTGAAGATGAACAGATAGAGAAAGTGTATGAGGCTATTGAAAGGGTAATGCAGTATGCAAAGGGGGACGAAAATCTAATAGTCATGGGCGACTGGAATGCAGTTGTAGGGGAAGGAGTAGAAGAAAAGGTTACAGGAGAATATGGGTTTGGGACAAGGAATGAAAGGGGAGAAAGACTAATTGAGTTCTGTAACAAGTTTCAGCTAGTAATAGCGAATACCCTGTTCAAGAATCACAAGAGGAGGAGGTATACTTGGAAAAGGCCGGGAGATACGGGAAGATTTCAATTAGATTACATTATGGTCAGACAGAGATTCCGAAATTAGATACTGGATTGTAAGGCGTACCCAGGAGCAGATATAGACTCAGATCACAATATAGTAGTGATGAAGAGTAGGCTGAAGTTCAAGACATTAGTCAGGAAGAATCAATACGCAAAGAAGTGGGATACAGAAGTACTAAGGAATGACGAGATATGTTTGAAGTTCTCTAACGCTATAGATACAGCAATAAGGAATAGCGCAGTAGGCAGTACAGTTGAAGAGGAATGGACAGCTCTAAAAAGGGCCATCACAGAAGTTGGGAAGGTAGCTGCGAAGAAACCATGGGTAACAGAAGAAATGCTTCAGTTGATTGATGAAAGGAGGAAGTACAAACATGTTCCGGGAAAATCAGGAATACAGAAATACAAGTCGCTGAGGAATGAAATAAATAGGAAGTGCAGGGAAGCTAAGACGAAATGGCTGCAGGAAAAATGTGAAGACATCGAAAAAGATATGATTGTCGGAAGGACAGACTCAGGATACAGGAAAGTCAAAACAACCTTTGGTGACATTAAAAGCAACGGTGGTAACATTAAGAGTGCAACGGGAATTCCACTGTTAAATGCAGAGGAGAGAGCAGATAGGTGGAAAAAATACATTGAAAGCCTCTATGAGGGTGAAGACTTGTCTGAAGCGATAGAAGAAGAAATAGGAGTCGATTTAGAAGGGATAGGGGATCCAGTATTGTTGTTGTTGTTGTGGTCTTCAGTCCTGAGACTGGTTTGATGCAGCTCTCCATGTTACTCTATCCTGCGCAAGCTTCTTCATCTCCCAGTACCTACTGCAACCTACATCCTTCTGAATCTGCTTAGTGTATTCATCTCTTGGTCTCCCTCTACGATTTTTACCCTCCACGCTGCCCTCCAATGCTAAATTTGTGATCCCTTGATGCCTCAAAACATGTCCTACTAACTGATCCCTTCTTCTAGTCAAGTTGTGCCACAAATTTCTCTTCTCCCCAATCCTATTCAATACCTCCTCATTAGTTACGTGATCTACCCACCTTATCTTTAGCATTCTTCTGTAGTACCACATTTCGAAAGCTTCTATTCTCTTCTTGTCCAAACTAGTTATCGTCCATGTTTCACTTCCATACATGGCTACACTCCATACAAATATTTTCAGAAACGACTTCCTGACACTTAAATCTATACTCGATGTTAACAAATTTCTCTTCTTCAGAAACGATTTCCTTGCCATTGCCAGTCTACATTTTATATCCTCTCTACTTCGACCATCATCAGTTATTTTACTCCCTAAATAGCAAAATTCCTTTACTACTTTAAGTGTCTCATTTCCTAATCTAATTCCCTCAGCATCACCCGAATTAATTTGACTACATTCCATTATCCTTGTTTTGCTTTTGTTGATGTTCATCTTATATCCTCCTTTCAAGACTCTGTCCATTCCGTTCAACTGTTCTTCCAAGTCCTTTGCTGTCTCTGACAGAATTACAATGTCATCGGCGAACCTCAAAGTTTTTACTTCTTCTCCATGAATTTTAATACCTACTCCGAATTTTTCTTTTGTTTCCTTTACTGCTTGCTCAATATACAGATTGAATAACATCGGGGACAGGCTACAACCCTGTCTCACTCCTTTCCCAACCACTGCTTACCTTTCATGCCCCTCGACTCTTATAACTGATCCAGTATTAGAATCGGAAGAGCTTTGGACGACTTACGGTCAAATAAGGCAGAAGGGATAGATAACATTCCATCAGAATTTCTAAAATCATTGGGGGAAGTGGCAACAAAACGACTATTCACATTGGTGTGTAGAATATATGAGTCTGGCGATATACCATCTGACTTTCGGAAAAGCATCATCCACACAATTCCGAAGACGGCAAGAGCTGGCAAGTGCGAGAATTATCGCACAATCAGCTTAACAGCTCATGCATCCAAGTTGCTTACAAGAATAGTATACAGAAGAATGTAAAAGAAAAATGAGGATGCGCAAGATGACGATCAGTTTGGCATTAGGGGAGGTAAAGGCACGAGAGAAGTAATTCTGACGTTGTGTTTAATAATGGGAGCAAGACTAAAGAAAAATGAAGATACGTTCATAGGATTTGTCGACCTGCAAAAAGCGTTCGACAGTGTAAAATGATGCAAGGTCGAGGTTCCGAAAAAAGTAGGGGTAAGCTACAGGGAGAGACGATCATACACAACATGTACAACAGCCAAGAGGGCATAATAAGAGTGGACGACCAAGAACGAGGTGCTCGTATTACTCGTAAAAAGGGTGTAAAACAAGGCTGTAGCCTTTCGCCCCTACTGTTCAATCAATACATCGAGTATGCGATGATGGAAATAAAAGGAAGATTCAGGAGTAGAATTAAAACTCAAGGTGAAAGGATATCAATGATACGATTCGCTGATGACATTGTTATCCTGTGTGAAAGTAAAGAAGAATGACATGATCTGCTGATTTCCACCACGCTGTATTCGGTGATATTGTGCCCGCTCTGGCCACTGATTAATTTGTTGGATCACGTCGGCAAGGTTTCCTCGAGGGTTTCATGGGCCATGTATTGTAGAATTCTTCTCGCACTTCGCATTACGCCTGGGTCAGTCGATAGGAATTACTTTTGAGTTATCACTCTTTACTCCACACAAACGCAATTTATTACCATTGCCTGATAGGAGAGTCTTGTAATGTGATGACTGAAGGTCGTTAGTTAAAATCGAGTGCTAATCGACTGCATCTGTTTTCAATCAAGTGGTTGAAATCCCAGGTCACTTTCTTAATTAATTTTATGTTCAACATTTGCATCTGGTGTTCAATAGCTGAATATAACATCAATGTGCACCACTTTTTAATTAAAAGTTGTTGTTGTTGTTGTGGTCTTCAGTCCTGAGACTGGTTTGATGCAGCTATCCACGCTACTCTATCCTGTGCAAGCTTCTTCATCTCCCAGTACCTACCGCAACCAACATCCTCCTGAATCTCTTTAGTGTATTCATCTCTTGGTCTCCCTCTACGATTTTTACCCTCCACGCTGCCCTCCAATACTAAATTAGTGATCCCTTGATGCCTCAGAACATGTCCGACAACCGATCCCTTCTTCTAGTCAAGTTGTCTTCTCTCCAATCCTATTCAATACCTCCTCATTAGTTATATGATCTTCCCATCTAATCTTCAGCATTCTTCTGTAGCACCACATTTCGAAAGCTTCTATTCTCTTCTTGTCCAAACTAGTCATCGTCCATGTTTCACTTCCATACACACTCCATACAAATACTTTCAGAAACGACTTCCTGACACTTAAATCTATACTCGATGTTAACAAATTTCTCTTCTTCCTTGCCATTGCCAGTCTACATTTTATATCATCTCCACTTTGGCCATCATCAGTTATTTTGCTCCCCAAATAGCAAAACTCCTTTACTACTTTAAGTGTCTCATTTCCTAATCTAATTCCCTCAGTATCATCCGACTTAATTCGGCTACATTCCATTATCCTCGTTTTGCTTTTGTTGATGTTCATCTTATACCCTCCTTTCATGACACTGTCCATTCCGTTCAACTGCTCTTCCAAGTCCTTTGCTGTCTCTGACAGAATTACAATGCCATCGGCGAACCTCAAAGTTTTTATTTCTTCTCCATGGATTTTAATACCTACTCAGAATTTTTCTTTTGTTTCCTTCACTGCTTGCTCAATATACAGATTGAATAACATTGGGGAGAGCCTACAACCCTGTCTCACTCCCTTCCCAACCACTGCTTCCCTTTCATACCCTTCGACTCTTATAACTGCCATCTGGTTTCTGTACAAATTGTAAATAGCCTTTCGCTGCCTGTATTTTACCCCTGCCACTTTCAGAATTTGAAAGAGAGTATTCCAGTCAACATTGTCAAAAGCTTTCTCTAAGTCTACAAATGCTAGAAACGTAGGTTTGCCTTTCCTTAATCTAGCTTCTAAGATAAGTCGTAGGGTCAGTATTGCCTGACGTGTTCCAATATTTCTGTGGAATTCAAACTGATCTTCCTTAAGGTCAGCTTCTACCAGTTTTTCCATTCGTCTGTAAAGAATTCGCGTTAGTATTTTGCATCCATGACTTATTAAACTGATTGTTCGGTAATTTTCACATCTGTCAGCACCTGCTTTCTTTGGGATTGGAATTATCATATTCTTCTTGAAGTCTGAGGGTATTTCGCCTCTCTCATACATTTTGCTCACTACATGCTAGAGTTTTGTCAGGACTTGCTCTCCCAAGGCCGTCAGTAGTTCTAATGGAATGTTGTGTACTCCCGGGGCCTTGTTTCGACTCAGGTCTTTCAGTGCTCTGTCAAACTCTTCACGCAGTATCGTATCTTCCATTTCATCTTCATCTACCTCCTCTTCCATTTCCATAATATTGTCCTCAAGTACATTGCCCTTGAATAGACCCTCTATATACTCCTTCTAATGGTTGAAATGGCTCTGAGCACTATGGGACTCAACATCTGTGGACATCAGTCCCCTAGAACTACTTAAACCTAACTAACCTAAGGACATCACACACATCCTTTCCCGAGGCAGGATTCGAACCTGCGACCGTAGCGGTCACGCGGTATACTCCTTCCACCTTTCTGCTTTCACTTCTTTGCTTAGAACTGGGTTTCCATCTAAGCTCTTGATATTCATACAAGTGGTTCTCTTTTATCCAAGGGTCTCTTTAATTTTCCCTTAGGCAATATCTATCTTACCCCTAGTGAGATAAGCCTCTACAGCCTTACATTTCTCCTCTAGCCATCCCTGCTTAGCTATTTTGCACTTCCTACCGATCTCATTTTTGAGAGGTTTGTATTCCTTTTTGCCTGCTTCATTTACTGCATTTTTATATTTTCTCCTTTCATCAATTAAATTCAATAGTTCTTCTGTTACCCAAGGATTTCTACTAGCCCTCGTCTTTTTACCTACTAGATCCTCTGCTGCCTTGACTACTTCATCTCTCAAAGCTACCCATTCTTCTTCTACTGTATTTCTTTCCCCCATTTCTGTCAATTGTTCCCTTATGCTCTCCCTGAAACTCTGTAGAACCTCTGCTTTAGTCAGTTTATCCTGGTCCCATCTCCGTAATTTCCCACGTTTTTGCAATTTCTTCAGTTTTAATCTACAGTTCATGTGGTCAGAGTCCACATCTGCACTTCGAAATGTCTTGCAATTTAAAACCTGGTTCCTAAATCTCTGCCTTACCATTATATGATCTATCTGAAACCTGTCAATATCTCCAGGCTTCGCCCATGTATACAACCTTCTTTTATGATTCTTGAACCAAGTGTTAGCTATGATTAAGTTGTGCTCTGTGCAAAATTCTATCAGGCGTCTTCCTCTTGCGTTTCTTAGCCCCAATCCAAATTCACCTACTACGTTTCCTTCTCTCCCTTTTCCTACTACCCATGACAATTAAATTTTCGTCTCCCTTCACTATCTGAATAATTTCTTTTATTTCATCATACATTTCTTCAATTTCTTCGTCATGTGCATAGCTAGTTGGCATATAAACTTGCACTACTGTGGTAGGCCTGGGCTTCGTGTCTATCTTGGCCACAATAATGCGTTCTCTATGCTGTTTGTGGTAGCTTAACTGCACTCCTATTTTTTATTCATTATTAAACCGACTCCTGCATTACCCCTATTTTATTTTGCGTTTATAACCCTGTATTCGCCTGACCAAAAGTCTTGTTCCTCCTGCCAGCGAACTTCACTAATTCCTACTATATCTAACTGTAACCTATCCATTTCTCTTTTTAAATTTTCTAACCTACCTGCCCGATTAAGGGATCTGACATTCCACGCTTCGATCCTTAGAACCCCAGTTTTCTTTCTCCTGATAACGACGTCCTCCTGAGTAGTCCCCGCCCGGACTTGCGTGCCTCAGCGATACAGATGGCCGTACCGTAGGTGCAACCACAACGGAGGGGTATCTGTTGAGAGGCCAGACAAACGTGTGGTTCCTGAAGAGGGGCAGCAGCCTTTTCAGTTGTTGCAGGGGCAACAGTCTGGATGATTGACTGATCTGGCCTTCTAACACTAACCAAAACGGCCTTTCTGTGCTGGTACTGCGAACGGCTGAAAGCAAGAGGAAACTACAGCCGTAATTTTTCCCGGGGGCATGCAGCTTTACTGTATGATTAAATGACGATGGCGTCCTCTTGGGTAAAATATTCCGGAGGTAAAATAGTCCCCCAATTAAAAGTTATCAATTCTGAATCAATTAAAGTCAACACTGCCACCGCAGTTCAATTAGGAGTCACAGGCCTTATTACATTGTTTGCGTTTTCCGATATTGCGGTAGTTTTGCACTTTCTGTTGATCTGTTAGTCAATTAGCTGGGACGAACACACGCCAAAAGCAGATAAGTGACGGGTGGGGTGTTACAGAATAATTAATAAAAAGGGATTCAGTTCTTACGTCTGAAATAGATGTAGAGGACACTAGAAATTTCTGTTTAACAATCTTTATTCATTAAATTATATATCAAATAAAAGGAAAGTTAGCCTGTTGCAACCAGTATTATTGCAGACAGTATAATAACCTTATTAAACACAGTAAAGTTGCTTTGAGAACGATACTAGAATGGTAGCAAAATCTCAAAACTAAATAGTCATCCACGACTAGCAAAAACTAAGTACGCTTCGTGATTACAATACACGAAATATTCACCAGCTCAAAATAGTTCTGAGTTCAACATGACGATATACAAATTAACACATGCGGGATAACGAGCAGGAACTAGTATTCTGTCTATTCTCAGTTCCATAAAGCAATAGGAAAAAAGTTAGAGTTCTACACTGGAGCATATTCAGACCTCGCGGGAGTTAGAATCCCTTCAAAAGTTAAAATATTGTAGCGACCGTTCAGCGCCTAGACTCAGCTACCTACATGACCGAATATCGCACTATACCACAGGCAGCTCTGCCTTTTTCAAGAGCTAACGTAAAAGTGTCCAGAATCTCTCAACGCACCATTCAAAAAGTGCGCATCTCCATTTGGCTCCAACAGTGTTCCATCTCTGTCTTATTCTTATTAGCTGAAGGCATCCCCACGAAAAATGCATCAATCTTATGTTCTACAGACATGATTTGACTCGACTACTTTATGTGTTAAACTGATATATTATAACAGTAACTAAATAAAGAAATGTTATAAACATTGTCACACTGGGATCATTCACTAAAATTTTTTTATAAATGAAGATTTGATCGTAAACAAATAAGCTAGAATTCTTGCACAAGTGCACTCATGTTAAATGTCGTTAAATTTTGTTGAAACAGTTATTTATATCTGCTTGTGAGAAGCGTCTTTTGGCACTCTTTTCAATGGTGATGTCAGCTAACACATGTGACTGACCACCTTTAAATTGCCACAGTCTTAATATAAATTGTAATCAATATTTAATTTAGGTTTCAGACCGACACTCAGCCATTTCAGGTGCATCGTCTGTTCTCCAGCTAAGCGAGCAACCGGCGTCGAATTCCCTTCACTGGGGATTTTCCCATTTCTGGCTACACTGACCCTCTTCATACCTAGGCAGGGCCGTACCAGTTGCTTTGCTGGGATGGCCGAAGTGCACCCTGTGCCCTGGGGCCGCCGGCTAGTGCTCAGCTGTACAAATCCACCTCACCTCGTACCAATTCTAAGTGGCTGACTAACTCCCCTACATATGAGAAACGTCGCAAGTCCCACGGTAGCAAAACTGTTGTGGAACCCGGCGTTAGCGTGTTGCAAGAAGATGGTTGGTTTCTGGTCTGACTGGAAATTCGCGTTTGCGGTCTAATCAGTGTAGTCTGGTAGCGTTCTTAACTGACAGTTAATTTAGGCTCCAAGATATCTGACAGCATCACAGCCTGAATATACCAGAAGATTGTGAACAGGATTGCCTGCAGGTGGCTGTCTTGAACTACTTCTTTGTTGGAGGATTCACATTGTGTTGCTTTTGGATTCTGAATAATAGTGACGTCACCGTCTCTTACTTACAGTTCAGGTGTGTGCACTGTTCCTTGGTTGTAATCTGCCGATTATTAAGCTGTTCGTCATGAGGGGTGGAAGCTGAGCATCACAGCGTGGGTCGTGGCTTGTCGTGCACATAATTTTCACCACTACTGAAAGGCAGTACCCAAGGGCTCACACTACTCACGCCTACTGTACCATTCCCGTACATTTTGAGGAAATGTCAATGAATTTCAATTGGCGCAATTAGCACAGCAGTGAGGAAATCAATGAGGCATCTCCGCTTTGTCCGAACTTCGATGTCAGGCGGCATTTTGGAGCGGTCCCCTAGTGCTACTATGTGGTGGAGGACAACAAAACCGTCAAATAATAGCGGGAAGATTAAAAAAATTTGTGCTGCACCAACAGAATGTGGCTCGGACACAGAGGGACAACACAAAAAAAGGGTATTGTATAGGACTGAACTTGTACCAAGTGTTTAGATCTGTAATTACAGTTGCTCTCTATCAAAACTACGGTTCGTTGGTGTTCATACAGTACATAAAAGACGTAATAAATTGTAGCATTACCGGTAGTATTGACAGAGAAAAAAAATAGCTGAATGTGTGAGGGAGAAACTGGGAGTCGACGATTTCTCATTGTTTGTTGTTTGTTTGTTTTGCATATAATTAGAAATGGACACCATTAAGTATTAGTCAGTTGTGTACTGCTGCGCCACGAATAAGTACAGGCGTGGATTTGGGAAATTCTTGTAAATTTCGCGCAGCTATGGCTGGAAGGCGATAGCTAAGGGACAGATTGGCACACAGGATGGTAGACAAGGGCGATGCTGATATTTTGCAAACGATTATGGGAGGCAGGTTTACGACACCGTTCGCAGGCTGGAAGGCACGGCCCTGCGGGCACTGTACACAAATGTGAAGTAATTAGGACAGCACAGGGCACCGACCTGCTGTGAACAATTCATACGCTGCAGTTACAACAGCTCCTAGTGACATGTCTGTAGGAGCCGAATCGGGATGAGGAAAGTTGGAGTCGTAATTAAAAAAGAGCACTCTATTTGTCCAGAGGAACTACGTCAGAGGCATAGGGAGAAGAAATATGAATAAGGGAGCTCGAACGCTCACAGGAGGCAGCTGTGTCGCCATTCTGTCTGCGTCTAGAATTGGAGAGAATGACGATTGCCTAAGTGGAAGGCCAACCACAACACCTCCTGATGATGGATCTCGGCGGCCAACCGGCCCGCTGACGCTACCTCCAACCTCCGCTGCACGGATGCGTCATTGCTGTGGTGAGCTACGTCGCACGTTGGAGCTACACTGTAGCGAGGAGCGAGTGGGCTACTAGCCTCTGTTCTCTGAGTGGCATCGTCCGGCGGATTGCAAGGTACCGTCGACAGGGACGGGGCCGGGGCGCGACCTGGCGGCCTCCCGGGTGCAGAGCTGTCTGCGGCCACTGAACGAGTTGTCCTGGGCGGCCGGCCAGAGCTGCTAAAGCTCATTACAACGACGGTGGTCGGCTGCTTTCCTTCGGCGTTGTGCATGGCGTCCAAGAGTCGTGCTTGAGGGTGCAGTCAGACGTGTTCTCGGCCACAGTCACAGTTCATGGATGCGGCGGCCATTTAGCCTTGGCGCTAGTAGGGTGGCTACGTCTGCAAATCTGGTCGATCGTATGCCAGCGCTGCAGATTCCGGCCTCACTGAGATCAGAGAAATGCCGGTTGTGTACGTATGGTATAATAAAGTCAATGTCAGTGTTTATCTGCACGCTGCGGAGTGAGTCACCCCTCTCTCTCAAACCGTATCTCTCGGTCGTTCTGACATATTACAACCCATGAGCTCGGAGGTTTGTAACAGTTTGGCCAAAACGTTACACCATCCTGAGCTCAGTGGTTGTGATGTGTCAGAAATACCCAGAGGTGTGGTTTGTTAGAGAGGGGTGGCTCAAGTTTATCATTGACATTATTACATCGGAGGTACACAACCGGCATTTCGCTGATCCCTGTGAAGGTGCCGTACACCATGCGTGCGTGTGTCAGCACCAATTCCAATTGCTGGAATCTGCAGCGTCGGCATCAGCTCGCCGAGTTTTGCAAACGTGGCAACCCTATAGTGCCAAGGCTAAATGGCCGCCGCGTCCATTAGCTGCCACTGTGGCCGAGAACACTACTGACTGCACGACTCGTGGACGCCATGCACCACGCCGAAGGACAGCAGCCGACCACCGGCGCTGTAGTGAGGCTTAGCAGCTCTGGCCGTCCGCCCAGGACAACTCGTTCAGTGGCCGCAGACAGCTCTGCACCCGGGAGGCGGCGAGTTCGCACACCGGCCCCGCTTCTGTCCACGGCACCTTGTAGTCTGCCGGACGAATTCATTCAGAGAACACGCCACGGCTAAGTAAGTGGCTCGGAACAAGGCTGGCTGCTCTCTCAAACGCGACTTATGGACCCCATGTAGAGCACCGAAGGGAAGCAACAAACCACCATCGCTGTACTCGTAGTGAGCCTTAGCAGCTGCGGCCATCTACCCAGGGCAACTCGTGCAGTTCGTGCAGACAGCTCAGCTCTGCACCCGGGAGGCCGCGCGTTCGCTACCCCCGCCCCTGCGGACAAGAGCTTGCAGTCCGCCGGACGTTGCCACCTAGAGAGCAGAGGCTAGCGGTGCTCTCCCTCCTTGCGCGCCCCACTGCAGCAATGAGGCGTCCGCTCAGCGGAGGTTGGAGGTATCTTCAGCGGTCCGGCTGGCCGCCGGTATCCGTCAACAGAAGGTCGTCGTGGCTCGCCTGCAAATTAAACAATCGTCATTCTCTCCGGGTCTAGACACAGACAACGGTGACACGAGTGCCCACTTTGAGCCGCCGTGCTCTCTTAAATGGTTCAAATGGCTCTGAGCACTATGGGACTCAACTGCTGAGGTCATTAGTCCCCTAGAACTTAGAACTAGTTAAACCTAACTAACCTAAGGACATCACAAACATCCATGCCCGAGGCAGGATTCGAACCTGCGACCGTAGCGGTCTTGCGGTTCCAGACTGCAGCGCCTTTAACCGCACGGCCACTTCGGCCGGCGTGCTCCCTTATTTATACGTTTCCCTACGCCTCTGACGTAGTTCATCTGGAGGGGACAAGCGGATTGCTCTTTGATAATCGCGACGTCAACTTTCCTCATCCTGCTTCAGCCGCTACAGACAGGTCAGTAGGCGCTGTTGTAACTGTAACGTATGGGTTCTTCACACCACGTCGGTGCCCTGTGTCGTCCTGGTTACTTGACATTTGTACACAGTTCGCGCCGAGCCGTACTTTTTAGCCTGCGAGCGGTGTCGCAAACCTCCCTCGCAGAATCGTTTGCAAAATATCGACACCGCCTGCACCTGACGTCCGATGTGCCAATCGGTCCCTTAACTACTGCCTTCCAGCCATAGCTGCCCGAAATTTAGAAGAATTCCCCAAATCCACGTTTGTACTTATTAGTGGCGCAGCAGTATTTCATATCATTACAAAATGCAAATTGAATTTTATAAGTGAGCCGTGCGCGGTTTGTGTTCATTTGACATCCTGTTTTTACTATACTACCACCTCGTTACGTTAATTTCAATTACTGGTCTCACTGAGTTGCCGCCTTGCCTGCCCCTGAGCGGTAGCAGCGGCGCTTATCGATATAAGCCCTGGCGTATTATCTTTGCTGACTGTTATTACTTCCCGGTTGTCGTGTGTTCGGAGTGAGTTCGGATCTGCCAATGAGTTGGAAAGTGCCAGCAGTTAGTTTGGACCTGGCAGTGTTTGAGTTGGCACTCGGCACAAGTTCAGTCGGGGCGCGGCAGCAGTGAGGTCCCGACTGCCATGACTCGCCCGACGGTTGCCGACACTCGTGATTGGAGTGGCGACGACTTCGGTTGGTCGTCGGTCGGTCGTCTTGCCGGACGACGTGTATTTGGCCGGCGATCGCTTACGGGTTGGCTGTGTGTGCCGACTCGTGATTCATCCCTGTTATTGTACAGTAACTGCCATTAGCAGTGTCTAGTTCTTCGTGCAGTGTTCGTGAAACTGCCTGTAGTTCGTGTGATTGTGATGAACAAGTTTTTTTAAATGTTGTCGGCGTACTGACTCTGAGCAGTCGGTCGGCTGGCGTGGAGCAGCGAGGAATTCTCGGCGGGGCGTAGTTCGGCCGGGGTCCGCAGGCGGTCTCCACGCGTTGTCGGAGTGTGTGGCGCTGTTCCCATTGCTACGAGGTCCGTGGCTCACCGATCCTGCGCACGAAAGCTGAGTTTTGATTTAACCTACCAGCAAGTCAAGGCTGTTCACATTGTGTCTTATGGAGTTCGTTGTCGGCTGTTGGGATATTCCCGCGAGCAACAACGTGGTTTTCAAGTTGAAAAATTGTAGCCACCCTCCGGCAGAGTTTCACTGTATTTGGTTATTTGAATTCAAGTGCACCAGCGGATTTTCTGCCTTTTGGCCGCTAACGTTCCGGTTACCTGCCCTGGCCGTTGACGTAAATTTCAGGCAGTGTGGTTTCCTCAACGTGTTGTAGCTGTCCAGCACGGTGTGTAGTTTGAAAGTTCCGTGTATGATTGGATGTGGGTGCCAATATCTTCTACGTTGTTCCGTAGAACAACCTGTTGTGCCCTGGTCTGGTGAACTGGAAGTTATATTGTCAGTGGGTCCGGTGACTGTCGGTCGGCTGGGTTGTGGTCGGATCGTGAACGGTTGTCCCGACTGCCTGTCTCACCTAAGCTAGCGTTATTGTTTGAATTACAGGCCGACCCTCGAACATCTGGGACTGCGTGTGGACTGCCTTAATTTTTTTTTTACTCTTAACGCCTTCAGCCTAGTTTAAAGAACTGTTTCACGCAAGCCCTTTGGTATTTAAAAAAATTTAATGTTTTGGAGTTTTAAGTGTTCGGCCTTCAGCCGATTTGAATTTAACTTGTTTACTTCAGCCTAACTAAAGAATTGGTTTAAGATAAGGCTTGGCTTGCCTTTTAATTTCTGATTATGCTTGCGTTTTAAGTTATTGGCCTTCAGCTGTTTTTAAATTAAAGTGTGCAGCCGGTAATTAAGTCCCAAAGATTAAAGGTATGTGTTAAAAAATTTTTTTGGGGGTTCTTTTAATGTTTGTTCAAATAATAAAGTTGAATGTTCGAGTGTAACTGACAGCCCCTTATTTTAGCCCCTTTCCAAAATTTATTCTATCTATCCTGTCCTGCCGGTTAAGCAGTTCATTTCAATAAGTAATAAAAATTTGTTGAGCGCGTAACATCTACGCATTTATGTAACCAAAGCGATTATTTGTGGTGGAAGTACAGTTTGTTTACATGCACAAATAAAAAAAACCTGTATAATTATTTTTGTTCTTTTATACACAATAGAACGTACACCATCACGGTCAAAGGCAACGTTTTTCTTTACTATTGATAAGAGCGAAAGATCGCTACTAACAGAAACATGATTTGTATAAGCTCGACGAAGTATTGGAGTGACACTTGATATGTTTTTGCTTTGCGTTTTTTTAAAAAAATTATCGGTTTTCAAGGAAATTACGCTTTCTCGCGCTATATGATGAACCTGCATTTTTTTAAAAATATTTTACGATAACATGCCTCTATTTCACGTTACAGATCAACAATTTTGCAATAAAACCTGAATTAAGTATAGACAGTTTCAGTTTGGTCTTTTTACTTTGAAGTAACGGGCAGGAGGCTAAAAATGTGTAACAGAAATGTTCCGTACGTTACCCACCATTCATACAGTAACGGAAAAAAGTCGAAACACAAAAAGTAATTAATGTAGATTAATGAAATTTCGAGAAATCGCACCCCAGACCATAAATCCAGCTATAGGTCAAGTGTGTCTAGCAAGCAGGCATGTTGACTGCAGACACTCAACTGGCCTCTGTCTCACCAACACATGGCCGTCACTGACACCAAAACAGAAGCAGCTTTCATCAGAAAACACACCTCACCTCCACCCCACCCACCAGTGAGTTCCCGCTTGACGCCACCGCAAATACAGGTGGCCCGGGGTCAGAGAAATGCACGCTACAGACGTCTGGCTCGGAGCTACCCTTGAAGTAACCGATTCGTAACAGTACGAAGCTGTCACTGTGGAGCCATCTGCTGCTCATATTGCCGCTACTGATGCAGTAAGATGGCCCAGAGTCATATGCCGAACGCGATTGTCTTCTCTCTCGGTAGGGAGTCACCCGGTCTTCTTAGGACTGTACATTCCAGTGAGTACCCCTGCCAGCATTCATGTACAGTGCCTACATTCCTGCCAAGTCTTTCTGCAATATTGTAGAGGGAACATCCAGTTTCTCGTAACCTTATAACACAACGTCTTTCAAACTCAGTGAGATGTTGAGAATGGCGTCTTTCTCGCAATAAAGGCATTCATGACTAACTTCGACAAACCACATCCAATCCCAAAGCCACTAACGCTCACGACCGCTACAGTGTTTATTTAAGGCAAACCTGCTTTGCATCTTCATAGTGATGCTACTAGAGCCATTCTTATGAGACTGGTGAGAAATCTGAATAGACATCATCTTTCATGCTCCTTGATTTTGTGATTTTTCCCCGTCCTTGTACACACATCAAAAAAAGTTTTGCGTCACATCGGTCCCGAGAGTTCCGGAACCTGTACAGAAAATTGGAATAGAGATCAATATAAACATAATTTATGCCCTTTTTATTGCTCATCAAAACCACACATTGCATGTTGTACCACCACACCGCGAGATCTTCAGAGATGGTGGTCCATATCGCTCTACACACCGGTACCTATAATACCTAGTAGCACGTCGTAGATCCCTCAGAGTAGTTATACCAGTAACCTTGGTCCATTAAGATTGTAACCGCGTTACCTACACGTTGCGTGTGTTGCATATATGTAACACATTATCTCATTTCAATAGATCTGTTTGAGTATGCGATCAGTGGATTTCTAGCTTCCCTGGAAACCGGTAGCGGGGAACCGTCTAAAAACTGAGTAAAAAACGTTTTGCATCACGTCGTCCACAAACAGCCCTTTACAACCTATCCCAGGCATGTTCGATAGGCTTTATGTCTGGAGAACATGCTGGACACTGTAGTCGAGCGATGTCGTTATCCTGAAGGAAGTCATTCACAAGCTGTGCACAATGGGGGAGCAAATTGCCGTCAATGAAGACGAATGCCTCGCCAATATGCTGCCGATGTGGTTGCACTATTGGTCGGAGGATGACTTTCAAGTATCGTACAGCCGTTACGGTGCTTCCCATGACACCAGCAGCGTACGTCGCCCCGTATAATGCCATCCCAAAACAGGAGGGAATCTCCACCTTGCTGTACTCGCTGGACAATGTATCTAAGGCGTTCAGCCTGACGGCGTTGCCTCCAAACACGTCTCCGACGATTGTCTGCTTGAAGGCATATGCGACACTCCTCGGTGAAGAGAACGTGATGCCAATCCTGAGAGGGTCCATTCGGCATGTTGTTGGGCCCATCTGCACCGCGCTGCGTCGTGCCGTGGTTGCAAAGATGGACCTCCCCATGGAAGTCGGGAGTGAAGTTGCGCATCACGCAGCCTTTTGTGCACAGTTTGAGTCGTAACACGACGTCCTGTGGCTGCAAGAAAAGCATTATTAAACATGGTGGCGTTGCTGTCAGGGTTCCTCCAAGCCATAATAAATAGATAGCGATCATCCACTGCAGCAGTAAGCCTTGGGCGTTCTGAGCGAGGCATGTCACCGACAGCTCCTGTCTCTCTGTATCTCCTCCAAGTCCGAACGACATCGCTTTGGTTCATTCCGAGACGCCTGCACACTTCCCTTGTTGAGAGCCCTTCCTGGCACAAAGTAACAAAACAATGTGGACGCTATCGAACCGCTGTATAGACCGTCTAGGCATGGTTGAACAACAGACAACACGAGCCGTGTACCTCCTTCCTGGTGGAATGACTGGAATTAATCGGGTGTCGGACCCGCTCTGTCTAATAGGAGCTGCTCATCCATGGTTGTTTACATATTTGGGCGAGTTTAGTGACATCTCTGAACAGTCAAAGGGACTGTGTCTGTGATATAATATCTGCAGTCAACGTCTATCTTCAGGAGTTGCGGGAACTGGCGTGATGAAAGACTTTTTCTCATGTGTGTATATCGTGACCCAGCTTTAGACGGTTCCCCGCTACCGGTTTCCAGGGGAATATACATTACTGGCCATTAAAATTCCTGCACCAAGAAGAAATGCAGATGATAAATGGGTGTTTATTTTATTTTTTTTTAAATGTTCAGAGGTGTGAAATCTTATGAGGCATAGCTGCTCAGGTCATCAGTCCCTAAGTTTAAACACTATTTAACTTAAATTATCCTAAGGACAAACACACACACCCATGCCCGAGGGAGGACTCGAACCTCCGCCTGGACCAGATAAACGGGTATTCATTGGACAAATATATTATACTAGAACTGACATGTGATTACATTTTCACGCAGTTTGGTTGCATTGATCCTGAGAAATCAGTACCCAGAACAACCACTTCTGCCGGTAATAACGGCCTTGATACGCCTGGGCATTGAGACTAACAGAGCTTGGATGGCGTGTACAGGTACAGCTGCCCATGCAGCTTCAACATGATACACAGTTCATCAAGAGTAGTGACTGGCGTATTGTGACGAGCCAGTTGCTCGGCCACCATTGACGAGACGTTTTCAGTTGGTGAGAGATCTGGAGAATGTGCTGGCCAGGGCAGCAGTCGAACATTTTCTGTATCGAGAAAGGCCCGTACAGGACCTGCAAAATGCGGTCGCGCATTATGCTGCTGAAATGTAGGGTTTCGCAGGGATCGAATGAAGGGTAGAGAGACGGGTCGTAACACATCTGAAATGTAACGTCCACTGTTTAAAGTGCCGTCAATGCGAACAAGAGGTAACCGAGACGTGTGTAAGTAGGCTGTTTAGGTTTTTTTATTGGTAACGCCGCCTCTGTATGAAAATCACTGGCTGTGCTGTGTGCAGTCTGTGGCTGCTTTGCGTTGTTGTAATACTCGCCATTGTAGTGTTAGGCAGCTGGCTGTGAACAGCGCGTAGCGTTGCGCAGTTGGAGGTGAGCCGCCAGCAGTGGTGGATGTGGGGAGAGAGATGGCGGAGTTTTGTAATTTGTGATGAACTGCTATATATATTATGACTTTTGATGATATTAAGGTAAATACATTGTTTGTTCTCTATTAACATCTTTCATTTGCTAACTATCCCTATCAGTAGTTAGTGCCTTCAGTAGTTTGAATCTTTTATTTAGCTGGCAGTAGTGGCGCTCGCTGTATTGCAGTAGCTTGAGTAGCGAAGATTTTTGTGAGGTAAGTGATTTGTCAAACTTATAGCTTAATGTTAGTCAGGGCCATTCTTTTGTAGGGATTTTTGAAAGTCAGATTGCGTTGCGCTAAAAAAAAATATTGTGTATCAGCTTAAGGACAGTCATGTATAATTGTTCAGTGGGGACGTTTCATATGTCGACCCTTAGCCGAGGATACCTCACTGGAATCTTCTGATTTTTTTCTTGTAGTTTGTGTAATTAGTGTAGATTTTGTTTATTGATAGCGCGTAATCATAGAGAGAATTTCCTTTGTAGTTGTAGTTTTTCATTGTTGTACAGTAAAACAGTTCTGGCATGCATGTAGATTTGCACCAAGTATTTCGCAGCTGCGCTGGCAATTAAGTAGACATTATTTCCATTGCTATGTTATTTTATTTTGCTCTTCAAATTGTGCTTTTCTGTGTTATCGTGTGAAATATTGTGACAATTATGGCGTGTGAAAAACGTAATACTAGGCTCCAAAGTAAACTGAGAAATGACAGTGAAGACGAAAGCAGTGTGTTAGCGCCGCAGAGTAATGAATTAACTAATGTTCAAAGTAGTAATTTGGTAATTGCGCATAGGGAAATGGAGTGGGCGGCAAACAATGGTGTAGACAGTGAAACAGGTAGTGAACAGGGAAGCGTTATCGATCGATTGGTCGGCAACAGCTCGCCTCAGGAATCGGGAATGACAGAACACAATATTGCAAATACTGCAGACTCAGGTTTTGGGTTCTCACCGTTTTCTCAAATGAGTCAAGACACATTTTCCGCTTGTCAAAATGTGAATGTTGTCGGTGCAACTTCACTGCCGAAAAGCACTGAGGAACATGTTTCAGACACCAGTGCATTGTTATTACAATTAATGCAACAAATGGGACAAAAGCTTGAAAAGTTAGACACAATGGAACAACACCAGAGACAAACACAGCAACAGTTAGACACAGTGGAACAAAATCTCAAAAAGTTAGACACAGTGGAACAAAATCTTAAAAAGTTAGACACAATGGAACAAAATCAGAGACAAACACAGCAACAGTTAGACACACTGGAACAAAATCAGAGACAAACACAGCAACAGCTTCAAAAGTTAGACTCATTGGAACAAACTCTTGAACAAACGCGTGAAGATTTAACTACTGAGTTACGTAACATTGAATCGAAATGTCAAAAAGTCTGTAATGACGTAAAAACTCAAATTTGTGAGCATTTTCAACCTATTTTTTCGCGACATGAAAAGGCATTACAGAATCACGAAGCAGCCATAAAAGAACTGCAAATTATTGTTCATGAATATCATGAGACCTTGCAAGCTAAATTTGACTCAGTTGCATCTACCGATTCGGTTACGCAACTTGCAAAAACTCAGGAAAACTTAAAGAACACAGTAGATTCGATTTCAACACAAATGGACACTCTGAAACTTGGTTCAGAAAAACACATTAAGGAAATGTGTTCACTATCGGAGAAAGTAGCCGAACTTTCGGATCAGTTCACTAACTTATCTACGAAGGTAGATGATAATCTGAACGACACAAAACCGGTAGTCTTTAATGACACAGAAGAGTGCGAACAAATTAGGAAATTCAAACAAAATCAGAATCAAATTAATACGCAACACCAAAGAGAAATCCGGGAAGTACAAGATCAGCTGACTCAGGTAATACAAAAATTACGTATTTCAGAGGCCACTCGCGCTCCAATACGGGAAGAGGGACTTAGAAATACGGAACAACCACAAAATAATAACACAGGACACTTCGGAAGTTATGAAAGAAATTGGCAAGGTGCACCGAATTTTGAAATGGAACCGCCGAAACGACGTAACAATGACCGATATGCGACTCGCCGACATGATGACTTTGACTATAAGCTGTTCATTACTACACGTAAATTCAAAACATTTAAGAATTCTGGCAACGACATTCATCCACAAGCATGGCTCCATCAATTCTCTCATTGTTTTCCTCCCAACTGGTCATTAGGGCACAGATTAGAATTTATGTGTGGCTACTTAGAGAATGAACCAGCTGTAAGAATGCGGTCGGTCATTCACGATTGCCACAGTGAAGGAGAGTTTTACCATGCCTTCCTCTCAGCATATTGGTCTCAAGCCACACAAGACCGTGTAAAACATAGCATCATGATGATGAAACACTTTGAACAATCTGAATTTTCCAGTCTTATGAAATATTTTGAAGACATGTTGCACAAGAATCAGTACCTGTCAAACCCATACAGCCCCTCAGAACTTATCCGCATTTGCTTAATCAAATTGCCTGAACATTTACGACACATTATTTTGGCAGGACGTTGCAAAGATGACATTGAAGCTTTTCAGGGACTCCTACAAGAATTAGAAATTGACACAGACAGTCGCCGGATGCGAAAACAGGAAAACAATCACTACAGGTCACATACGTCACAATTCCGTGATGACAGAAACAATAACTGGACACGAAAAGGCCATTCTTACAACGCAAATCGTGACCAAAACAGACACCACCTATATGACAACCGCTGGCAGAGTAATAATAGTTACAGAGAAAGATCGCATTTCCGTAGTAATGACTATCACAGAGACAATCAGAGAAACAGACAATATGGGAACCAAAACAATTATTATCAAGGGAGGCAGAATAACTTCAGACGCAACAGTTCGGCGCAGAGTTACGATTCAGGGAGAAATTCTCCACCACTTAGCCGACAAGAAAGAAACTACAGGAACTACCAACATGACGACAGACGATGTGATCGTAACGACAGACCTGAATTGAATCAGAACTGGCGGGATTTAAACAGGTCAGGGCCCTCTCGTCACGGTGAATTTGTAGAAGTTAGGTCTCCGAACCCGAATAACGACGCGCGCCAACAAAGAGACAGACAATGACTCGCACAGCAGGCAGCCGCGTGCGTCCGCTGGCTCCGAGAAAAATAACATAAGACGCTAGCCTTGAGAAGAATTTTAGCATTCTTTACCGATGTATACCACATGATAATTGCGTTGAAGTTGAACTCTGCGTACTAGGAAGAGTAAAGGTTTACACTACATTTCACATGTAAAACCGTTTATTGAAAGATAATCTACTTTTTAACTTTGTCATTGCCATAAAACTTATCACTTTACATTACTAGTATGCTTGTCAGACTTAGAATCTGTTAACATACAACAATGTTTGAAGTTAAATATCCAATCAAGAACCAAGAGAACTTACTTAAACAGAAATGACGAATGCATTGTTATAGTGAACAGATGTCACAGTGTTATTGTGTGTGTACATTCTTGCTTGTTAGTTGCACGATTATGGAACGACTATAAGGCTTACATACTTAGAACTTTTACCAGTACTGCTAATGAGATTTTAATGCAACATTTTGGTTTACTTGAAAATATATTCTGGATTTAAAGTACTTTCAGTGAGATACCAGATGGCACAGTGGTTAGTTTATGTGACAGCTACACGATTTTATCACGACGCTACTAATGAGTGACAATTTACAATGTTGCTTTTGCAGTGTTTCTGTTTTATATCTGCAAAGTTTTTCTGAATTCTTCTGGAAAGTAAAACATGTTTTAGTAGTAACTTTTGTGGTACAGCAACAATGAGATTGTCTTTTCCATAGCACAACAATACGTTACAGCACAGTACTTTCTTCATCACGGCAATAAGCGTAATAACTAAGATATCTATACATAAAGCATTTCACTTTTGTTTATCATGAGGTAAGTACATTGACTTCTGAAGAACTTGGCTTTCGGAGGACGATAAGTACGACACTTCCACAGAATTATCTTACAGCATGACGCACATTTAGCGCTACAGGACACGCATTTGAGAGATTTTGTACTTAAGCCATTTATTTTTCAAGATTTTTGAATTACAAAGAAAGTTTTCCGTGATATATTTCATTCTATTGCTGTAATCTGTAACACCTGAGGGTATAATTACATTAATCCTCAGGGGGGTATACGCCTACTTTGTGTACCATGTGTTTGGCAACCACAAGGAACCCTAGCTAATATGGTATTTGCTTATACAACTTTACACATCGGTACCATATTTCTCTAACCGACAAATTACACAGCTATCTGATCATGTAACTGAGAGATAAACTTTTTTTATTACATCAGTGACAGATGTTTACGCAATTACACAGTTGGATAACTTCACACTTATGAAATTGTATTTTGTCTGTACTTTGTGAAATGCTCATATTTTTTCGGAACCATTGTGATACTATGAGAGCTTTGAATGATGTATTTGGTATGGATTCATGATTTTTAAAGTACGTTTGAGGCAGATGACACTTTTGACATGAGCAGAGAATTTTTTTAATTATTGGAGGAAGCTACGACGATTTTGAGATTTGACTGAGGTGTTATGATGTTATTTTTACGACGACGATGTGTATTATGCTGCTGAGGTATGTTTACGATTAATAGGCTGAGACTATATGAGTTATTTGATTATGCTTCATATTTATAATGACGAAATATTGACGAGTGTCGATGGATACGTATATGTGTAATAAGGTAAGGAGTAATGAATAGTGGGTAGGGACTCTTGACTTGTGAAAAAGGATGTTGGAAACCAAGAATCGTACTTTGAGAGTTATGAAATGTGTGTAAATGCGTGAATGTATCATAATGCCGGCGAAAATTTTTTGGACAACGTTATATTCATAGGATTTTCTTTCTACAGATTTGCAACGCTAATTCTTGACCTGTGAAATATTTTTATGTGAGACTGTCACTGTAGCGGAAACTGGTGTCGTAAATATTTCCGTAAGAAAGTTAAGTGACCATCTGCACGTAATGCGTCATGGGCACGCAGCTGTGTCAAACACCTGGAGAACAAGCCATTAGGGTGTGCCTTTCCGGAAGCACAGGTAGAAAAAAAAAGAAAAAAGGCAGGCCTTTATCCTCGCCATTGGCATTCCTTTAGAGAAAATATTGCAAATGCGACACCCTCATTACTTCCATTAACCTTGCTATTGACATTCCTTTGTAGAAAGCATCGCAAATATTACACGCTCATTACCTGAAAACATATGATTACTCGTACTTTGTGCTAATTACTGCAATGCTTATGAATTGATGGGAAATATTCGTACATCTGCACACCTGATTATGACAAGTGTCTTTCTATGAGAGTTGAGAGCTACTGATTACGAAATGCCACATGACTATTGAATGATATTTTTATCCTTTGCTTTTCGTAGTTGCTTATTTCATTTGATATCTGGTTTCCAGCTGTGTTGCAGCATTGCTTTTATAAAATGAAATGCATTTGCTAATGTGAACACTTTCTGTCAACAGATCTATTAAATAATTATTTTATGATCCACATTCTTTAAAAAAGGAGCACTTGGAAAGGAAAGAACAATAAGAAGGAACTAGTAACAGTAACACATAATTTTCTTTTCAAGTACATGGTAATATTTCTTTTTACAATCAGTTGTTGTGGTGCACCACTTTAATTTACATAGACATTAAGATGTGAATATACACTTCCCTTATCTGCATTGTTGTTTTTACTGTAATATGTTTTCTGCTTGAGCTTTGTCATGTATAGATATAAGTTTTATATTTTTTATATTTTTTATATTTGATGCTGCTGTTTGCCAGGCATAGTGCTACTGAATTTTAAATTGTGTTACTCTGTTAAGCTAATTTTACTACTGACTTATTTTTCTTGCTACTGTACATTGGCTCATGTTAGTTGTAATGTTGCATTGCTTGGTAATTTATATTTACTGTAGCTTGCTTTGCAATTTTCCATTTTTTTTGCATTGCTGTTTGTGTTAATTTGTTATGTGCTGCTGCATTGCCTCGTCCCTTAGTTTAGCATCTGAGCTCAGTAGATTTAAGTTAGCTTAAGAGGGGGTAGACTATATAAGAACCTAACTATGGAGAATAGGGGAAGAATGCTTTGAAAGTTATATGAAAACGATTTGGGCCTAAATGAGTATTGTACAATGAGCCATATTTATTTTGAAAGAAATATGGTTAGAATACAGAAAAGAGGTACAGATAGGATTTTTGGGAATAATGATGAACGAAGGGAGATCTCCAAGAACAAAAAAGGTTTTCTTCGCAAAATACTGCAGTAAAACAAACCCTGTCCTTTCCCTTTTGTGTTATCCCACTATATGTTTGTGTACCCTTGTGTATTAGTTTTCTTCCTGTCTCTGTGTACTGTTTCATAGAACTTTTTTCTCTTCTAATACTAAGTTACATTCACTATGATGAGGAATACTGTTATCCTCGAATATAATTGGCATTAATAATATGTTATTTACTTTGTAAAGATGTTTAGACATTATTTATTCTGTTTTGTGTTAATGCTCATGTGTGAAGTTGATGTTTCGAAAGTTATTCCGATCTTTTATGTATGTACTCATGTCATAATTCCTGTAACATTGATGTATATGTTTATTTCTATTCTTTTGTAAAGCCCCTATTATCTACAGATGTTATCTGTATTATTATGTTTCAATGATGTTTTCTGTATCTTTGTAATTGTATTCTCATGTTATAAAATTGTACTTGACACCAGTTCATCAAATTAAGTAACTTGTGAGTTACATTTCACTGCACACGTTTCTGTTGGTCATAGTATATGGACAATATGTGAGAAGTTGGGACTGATAGTGTTTGCACGTGTGTTACTAATTCAGCAAGGGACTGGATAACAGCATTGCTGGTTCTAAGGACAATTTCAAAAACTTTGTGAGTGCACAAGTGGTGGTTTATGGACTTGCTATATTATCCGCAAGATTGTGCACCTGCACAGTCACAACAGATGCCTGCTGGCTCTCTCTCCAAGGACTACAGTGGGTCTGCTCTGTGATGACCTACCTACCAATACTCTTCAAAATTTCGACTGACTCTGCTGTGGGTTTGCTCTGTTGTGGCCCATTACCTGTATGCATGTCAAGAGTCAGCACTGTCTTTCCGTTGGAAGGACAACACTACTTCTTCAAGACTGCATGGAAATCCACTACTTCTGTGTGCATTTTCTTTTACTGCTCAGACTTTGAGAAAAACTCTGCATTTTTACTGTGATGAACAATCTGGACCGTCTTTATGGACTGTGAGAAATTTTTAGCTTTTGACCAACATTGTATCAATAAGTGTGTGCATTTGATTTCTTTGTTATTGTAATTATGAAAAATTTTTTTCAAATCTGTATTGGCCATTGCCCAATCCAATTTGTAAAATTTTTTGTGGGGAGCATGGGGGCTATGTAAGTAGGCTGTTTAGGTTTTTTTATTGGTAACGCCACCTCTGTATGAAAATCACTGGCTGTGCTGTGTGCAGTCTGTGGCTGCTTTGCATTGTTGTAATACTCGCTATTGTAGTGTTAGGCAGCTGGCTGTGAACAGCGCGTAGCGTTGCGCAGTTGGAGGTGAGCCGCCAGCAGTGGTGGATGTGGGGAGAGAGATGGCGGAGTTTTGTAATTTGTGATGAACTGCTATATATATTATGACTTTTGATGATATTAAGGTAAATACATTGTTTGTTCTCTATTAACATCTTTCATTTGCTAACTATCCCTATCAGTAGTTAGTGCCTTCAATAGTTTGAATCTTTTATTTAGCTGGCAGTAGTGGCGCTCGCTGTATTGCAGTAGCTTGAGTAGCGAAGATTTTTGTGAGGTAAGTGATTTGTCAAACTTATAGCTTAATGTTAGTCAGGGCCATTCTTTTGTAGGGATTTTTGAAAGTCAGATTGCGTTGCGCTAAAAAAAATATTGTGTATCAGCTTAAGGACAGTCATGTATAATTGTTCAGTGGGGACATTTCACGTGTAACCAATGGCACCCCATACCATCACGCCGGGTGATACGCCAGTATGGCGATGACGAATACACGCTTCCAACGTGCGCTCACCGCGATGTCGCCAAACACGGATGCGATCACCATGATGCTGTAAACAGAACCCGGATTCATCCGAAAAAATGACGTTTTGCCATTCGTGCGCCCAGATTCGTCGTTGATGGCTCTGAGAACTATGGGACTCAACTGCTGAGGTCATTAGTCCCCTAGAACTTAGATCTAGTTAAACCTAACTAACCTAAGGACATCACAAACATCCATGCCCGAGGCAGGATTCGAACCTGCGACCGTATTCGTCGTTGAGTACACCATCGCCGGCGCTCCTGTCTGTGATGCAGCGTCAAGGGTAACTGTAGCCATGGTCTCCGAACTGTTAGTCCATGCTGCTGCAAACGTCGTCGAACTATTCGTGCAGATGGTTGTTATCTTGCAAACGTCCCCATCTGTTAAGTCAGGGATCGAGACGTGGCTGCACGATCCGTTACGGCTATGCAGGTAAGATGCCTGTCATCTCGACTGCTACTGATACGAGGCCGTTGAGATCCAGCACGGCGTTCCGTATTACCCTTCTGAACCCACCGATTCCATATTCTGCTAACAGTCATGGGATCTCGACCAACGCGAGCAGCAATGTCGCGATGCGACAAACCGCAATCGCGATAGGCTTTATCAAAGTCGGAAACGTGATGGTAGCATTTCTCCTCCTTACACGAAGCACCACAACAACGTTTCACCAGGCAACGCCGGTCAACTGCTGTTTGTGTATGAGAAATCGGTTGGAAAACGTTCCTCATGTCTGCACGTTGTTGGTGTCGCCACCGGTGCCAACCTTGTGTGAATGCTCTGAAAAGCTAATCATTTGCATATCACAGCATCTTCTTCCTGTCGGTTAAAATTCACGTCGGTAACACGTCATAATCGTGGTGTAGGAATTTTAATGGCCAGTAGTGGAGTACTACACTCCTGGCCAATAAAATTGCTACACCACGAATATGACGTGCTACAGAACGTGCTACAGATCGCATACTCGAAGCTATCGAAATTAGATAACGCGTGATGTATATGGAACACACCCAACGTGTAGGTAACGCGGTTACCATCTCAATAGACCAAGGTTACTGGTATAACTACCGTAGTCCATGCTTAGTCAGTGCAATCTACAGTAGCCTGTGGTATTCTTAACACTCTGTCTGTAATGCAGCACATTACTTCGCGGAAGACTTCGATATGAACGTCTAAAACGTGAAAATTCCCGCAAAGAGGATAAGTTCCCAGAGTCGGCCTGCTACGGAGCCAGCCTGCTGGCTGCGCCGCACCTGATGGGCTCGCTTTCGCATGCGACTGGTGCTCTCGGTCAGCCACCGGGGGACTGATGAGCGACTGTGGAGTTGGTGGCGGCGGTGGGGCCAAGGCCGCTTACGGCCCAAGTCCCGCGCGTGAGCGGCGGAGCGTGCCGGCCGCGCCAGCGCGTGCGAGCAGGTAGCCGCCGCCGCCGCACACCGCATAGTAACCAGCGGCCGGCGCCCGCCAAGGCCGGCCCCTTAACGCGATCGCCCAATTACGGGAGGGGAAACCCGCCGACTAGTGGTGGAGTCCGGCTGCGCTGTATGAAGGGAAACGCTTTATTTCTTCATGATTCATCTTCCTGGGTGCAAATGTAGTGGTCTTCAGCTGCATTTCATCTATATACAGGTTGAAAGGTCTCTGTTAGATTCTTTTAATGCTATTTTCATCGATCTACTGTTGTTTACGTCATACATTCCACCTCTAAATTAACTATGGTATTTCTAAATTTATCTGGAAGGAGACTGAGCAATGGAATATGTTATATTGACACACAAACACGAACAACTTGTCATACAACACTTCCAATCACATTTTTATATGTAATTCGTATCATGCAGTTTCATATGGAACCCACAGGTGCCACCTTTACATAGTATATACTGGGTGGTCCATTGATCGTGACCCGCCCAAATATCTCACGAAATAAGCGTCAAACGAAAAAACTACAAAGAACGAAACTTGTCTAGCTTGATGGGGGAAACCAGATGGCGCTATGGTTGGCCCACTAGATGGCGCTGCCATAGGTCAAACGCATATCAACTGAGTTTTTAAAAATAGGAACCCCCATTTTCTATTATATATTAGTGTATACGTACAGAAATATGAATGGTTTAGTTGGACCACTTTTTTCGCTTTGTGATAGATGGCACTGTAATAGTCACAAACATATGGCTCACAATTTTAGACGAGCAGTTGGTAACAGGTAGGTTTTTTAAATTACAATACTGAACGTAGGTACGTTTCAACATTTGTTTTCAGCTGTTCCAATGTGATACATATACCTTTCTGAACTTATCATTTCTGAGAATGCATGCTGTTACAGCGTGATTACCTGTAAATATCACATTAATGCAATAAATGCTCAAAATGATGTCCGTCAACCTCAGTGCATTTGGCACTACGTGTAACGACATTCCTTTCAACAGCGAGTAGTTCGCCTTCCGTAATGTTCGCACATGCATTGACAATGAGCTGACGCATGTTGTCAGGCGTCGTAGGTCGATCACGATAGCAAATATCCTTCAACT
Source organism: Schistocerca americana (assembly GCF_021461395.2). Taxonomy (NCBI): domain Eukaryota; kingdom Metazoa; phylum Arthropoda; class Insecta; order Orthoptera; family Acrididae; genus Schistocerca; species Schistocerca americana. The sequence continues at coordinate 738,371,211 of NC_060119.1, read as the reverse complement.
TTTCCCACAGAAAGAAATCCGGGGACGTCAGATCCGGTGAACGTTCGGGCCATGGTTTGGTGCTTCGACGACCAATCCACCTGCCATGAAATATGCTATTCAATATCGGTTCAACCGCACGCGAGCTATGTGACGGACATCCATCATATTGGAAGTACATCGCTATTCTTTCATGCAGTGAAACATCTTGTAGTAACATCGGTAGAACATTACGTACGAAATCAGCATACATTGCACCATTTAGATTGTCATCGATAAAATGGGGGCCAATTATCCTTCCTCCCGTAATGCCGCACCATACATTAACCCGCCAAGTTCGCTGATGTTCCACCTGTCGCAGCCATCGTGGATTTTCCGTTGCCCAGTAGTGCATATTATGCCGGTTTACGTTACCACTGTTTGAATGACGCTTCGTCGTTAAACAGAACGCATGCAAAAAAAAAAAAAAAAAAAAAAAAGAAAATCTGTCATCGTCCAACAATTTCTCTTGTGCCCAGTGGCAGAGCTGTACACGACGTTCAAAGTCGTCGCCATGCAATTCCTGGTGCATAGAAATATGGTACGGGTGCAATCGATGTTGATGTAGCATTCTCAACACCGACGTTTTTGAGATTCCCGATTCTCGCGCAATTTGTCTGCTACTGATGTGCGAATTAGCCGCGACAGTAGCTAAACCACTTACTTGGGCATCATCACTTGTTGCAGGTCGTGGTTGACGTTTCACATGTGACTGACCACTTCCTGTTTCCTTAAATAACGTAACTATCCAGCAAACGGTCCGGACACTTGGATGATGTCGTCCAGGATACCGAGTAGCATACATAGCACACGCCCGTTGGTCATTTTGATCACAGCAGCCAGACATCAACACGATATCGACCTTATCCGCAATTGGTAAACGGTCCATTTTAACAAGAGTAATGTATCACGAAGCAAATCCCGTCCGCACTGGCGGAATGTTACGTGATACCACGTACTTATAGGTTTGTGACTATTACAGCGCCATCTATCAGAAAGCGAAAAAAACTGGTCCAACTAAAACATTTATATTTCTTTACGTACTACACGAATATGTAATAAAAATGGGGGTTCCTATTTTTAAAAAATGCAGTGCCATATAGCAGGCCAACCATAGCGCCATCTGGTTTCGCCCTTCAAGATAGACGAGTTGCGTTCTTTGTCGTTTTTTCATTTGATCCTTATTTCGTGAGATATTTGGCCCGGTCACTATCAATGGATCACCCTGTACACAGGTACTGGGAATTCCTTTCAACTTTCATGATGGTATTTTAATCACATGATCGATTTAGAAATTATACAATTTCAGCTTCAGATGTTCTTTTGGTCGCCCAACTCATCTGAAACAATGAAGTGGATAAAGTATACCAAAATGAAAGCACTACTGATTTTAGATATACGTGTTTATTCCTTTCTTCTCCTTTCTTGCTATTTCATGCCTCTCGCCACAGAGGCTGTCATTTAGAAAATCTAAATGAGATGAAAGTATAATAAACAGATAGGAATATATTTACAATGAATTTAGAACCTTCTAAAAGTGAAAATAAAATTTTTGTATATAAGAGACATGACTTCCTTCACTTTCAGTTAAAAACAGTGGTATTGGAAGGTAAAAATCAATAACAGAAGAAGATTACACTTAAAAACAGTTTGAAAAACACTTGGCACAGAAAAATGATGTCAAAAAGAAGCACTTCGCTGACACTAAAGCTGGAAGGATCTGCTCTGGGGTAGATAGTCCGTTGTCGAAAGGGAAAGGTTGGCTGTAAAGTAAGGTAGAATAGAGGTGTATGGATGCGGACGTATCGATGGGGTAGGAGTGGCTGTGTGGGATACAAGGTGGGGTTGAAGTAGAAGGTTCTTAGTGACTCTAAAATTTCAGGCGGAAAAGGGTATGTTGGACTACCTTATGTTCTTTGATGTTTTTATCGGACTAGACAGTCACAAGCAGAGACACATGCGATTGCTAGCCAGACTGTTGTAACATTTATAGACACCTATTAACTAGGACATTTGTACGCGGAGCGTTCAGTAAGTGATTCAACACATTATTTTCGGCCAATTTTTGTTGAAAAAATGTGGGACTAGTTGTGGGAGATCGTAATATATTCCCGATTCAGCTTCTACGGTTTCCTGAATGTGCGATATGTGGCAGCGCTATACGTAGCGTTCAAAATGGCCTCTATAACGGAGGTACATTCAAAGCAGAACGCTGTCATTGAGTTTCTTTTGGCGGAAAACCGGAGCATCGCAGATATTGATAAGCGCTTGCAGAATGTCTACAGAAGCCTGGCACTGAACAAAAGCATGGTGAGCCGTTGTGCGAGGTGTTATCTATCGTCATCGCAACAAGGTTGCGTTGTCTGATGTCCCGCGTGCCGGCCGGCCACATACAGCTGTGCTACCGTCATAAAACTGAAGAAACGACTTCAGCGTGCTCATCGCCACAAAAATGCAAAAGAACCTCTCCTTCTTTATGAAAACGCAACGCCTCGCACACCTTCCCACTTTCTTCTGCTTGAACCAATGAAGACGTTTTCTCCAATTTCGAGCAGTGGAATGGTAACATGCGGGCATGCACGACCTCCCAGCAAGGTGATGTAAGGCCGTCGCATTGAAAGGAGATCATGTAGGAAAAAAAATAGAGTTCTGCAACCAAAAGAGAGAGGAATAATATGATGTACTGGAATCCTGAATAACAATAATAATGTGTTGCTTTACCTATTGAACGCCCCACGTAGACACGTTTCGCCTCGTAGTTTCAATCACACTTGTTAAGAGTCACAAACCACACCAATCAGCCCTTTCGTTAAAGTTAAATAATCAGTTACTGCACACAAAGAAGAGATACGAGTTTTCTGTATGTTTTTCACCCTTAACATTAATGTCAAGCCTCCTGCCTCCAACTTTATACGCCTGTGCCTATACTGTTTACAGAAAAGTGCTCGAAATGTGTGACCAACATTTCCTAGTATTTTTGAGGCTATAGGGAAATCCTCGAATAGTACAAGAATGATGAATTATGATTTTGCATAAAATATTTTCGGGTACTGGGCCGCGTCACTGTAAACCACTAAAACATCTAAATATCAACGTAGCGACCGACTTTTTGCGGTACTCTTCAGTGCGGTTTACTGCAATTCGTCGGTTTAGTTGTTTTGGTAGTTTACAATGACGCAGCCAAATACCCAAAATTATTTTATCCAATATGACAGCCCCCGTGGAAGCCTACGTACTTATGAGTTATGATTATCCCATTACAAATGTTACTATATACAGAGAAACGGAAACCCGGTTAGACGTGATTGAACGGTCTTTTCAGGAAGCAAAACATTGCATAGACGCATGCTTCATTCGAAACAGTTTCCGAGACAAAGCAGAGTGATGCTAATGGTTTTGGCTAAGCAGGCCACTTGAAAGCATCCATCACTTGCGCAATGTTGAACAAATCGCCTGCATAGTGGGATGTAATGATAGGTTTTACGTGGAAAGGTTATAGCAATTCAGAAGGATAACTGGTATTTTGTTCTGTGATTGCATGACGTATATTTACGATAACTGCAATGTTAGTAGGGGGTGACGTATGAAGCAACTGCATGCAGCCGCATGATTGGGTACAGAAAAAACTTTCGGCCTGTTGAATTCAAAGTTCGTCTCCTATGGTGAACATCGAACCACCTTGAAGCTACTTTTCTACCGTTCCACTCTCGAACAGAGCATAGGAAAAGACGAATACTTAAATATTTCGGTGCGAGCAGTGATTTTTCTGAATTTATTTAGATGATCATCTCTGTCTATGTAGGTGGGCGCCAGCAAAATATTTTCTCACTTTAAAAGGAAAACTGGTGATCGAAATTTTATGAGGCGATCTTACCGCAACGAAAAAAGAATTTTTCTTTATGACTGGCACACCTATTCGTCAGTCATATCCATGGCACTCTCTCCCCTGTTTCGCGATAGCAAAATACGAGCTGCCCTACCTGCAATTTTTCGATGTCCTCTTCAACCCTATCTGATGTGGATCGCACACCGCACAGCACTACCCTAGAAGAGGGCGGACAAGTGTACTGTAAGCAATCTCTTTAGTAGATCTGTTACATCTTCTAAGTGTTCTGCTAATAAGTTGAAGTCTTTAGTTAGCTTTCCCCACGGCATTATCTGTGTGATCGTTCCAATTGAAGTTATTGGTAATTGCAATATTTAAGTATTTAGTTCAGTTAACAGTCTGTATATTTGTGTGATTTATCCTGTAACTAAAATTTAGTGGATTTTTTTCCTGCATCTACATCTACATGAGTATTCTGCAATTCACACTTAAGTGCCTGGCAGAGGGTTCATCGAACCATTTTCATACTACTTCTCTACCATTCCCCCTCTCTAATGGCGAGTGGGAAAAAGGAACACCTAAATCTTTCCGTTCGATCTCTGATTTCTCTTATTTTATTATGATGATCATTTCTCCCTACGTAGGTAAGTGTCAACAAAATATTTTCGCATTCGGAAGAGAAAGTTGGTGATTGAAATTTCGTCAATAGATCTCGCCGCAAAGAAAACCGTCTTTGTTTCAGTGACTGCCACCCGAACTCGCGTATCATGTCAGTGACACTCTCACCCCTATCGCGCGATAACAGGAAACGAGCTGCCCTGTTTTGCACTTTTTCGATGTCCTCCGTCAATCCTACCTGGTAAGGATCCCATACCGCGCAGCAATATTCCAGCAGAGGACGGACAAGTGTGATGTAGGCTGTCTCTTTAGTGGGTTTGCCGCATCTTCTAAGTGTTCTGCCAACAAATCGCAGTTTTTGTTTCGACGTCCCCACAATATTATCTATGTGGTCTATCCAATTTAAGTTGCTCTTCATTGTAATTTCTAGGTATTTAGTCGAATTGACAGCCCTTAGATTTGTGCGATTTATCGTATACCCAAAATTTATCGGATTTCTTTTAGTACCCATGTGGATGACCTCGCACTTTTCTTTGTTTAGTGCTAATTGCCACTTTCCACATCATATAGAAATTCTTTCTAGATCATTTTGTAACTGGAATTGATCGTCTGATGATTTTACTAGACCGTAAATTACAGCGTCATCTGCAAACAATCTAAGGGGGCTGCTCAGATTATCGCCTAGATCATTTACATCATAAATCAGGAACAGCAGAGAGCCTATGACACTACCTTGCGGAATGCCAGATATCACTTCTGTTCTACTCAATGATTTACCGTCTATCACAACGAACTGTGACCTCTCTGAGAGGAAATCACCCATTCAGTCACACAACTGAGACAATACCCCATATGCAAGCAATATGATTAATAGTCGCTTGTGAGGAACGGTATCAAAAGCGTTCTGGAAATCTAGGAATATGGAATCGATCTGAGATTCCTTGTCGACAGCACTCATTACTTCATGGGAATAAAAAGCTAGCTGTGTTGCACAAGAACGATATTTTCTGAATCCGTGTTGGTTATGTATCAATAAGTCATTTTCTTCAAGGTGATTCATAATGTTCGAGTACAGTATATGCTCCAAAATCCTACTGCAAATTGATGTCAGTAATATGGGTCTGTAATTCAATGGGTTACTCCTATTTCCTTTCTTGAATATTGGTGTGACCTGTGCTACTTTCCAGTCTTTAGGAACAGACCTTTCGTCAAGTTAGCGGTTGTATATGATTGCTAAGAAAGGCGCTATTGTGTCTACATACTCTGAAAGGAACCTGATTGGTATAACATCTGGACCTGAAGACTTGCCTTTCTTAAATGATTTGAGTTGTTTCGCAACACCTAAGATATATACTTTTATGTCACTAATACTAACAGCTGTTCTGGTTTAGAATTCCGGAATATTTACTTCGTCTTCTTTTGTGAAGGAATTACGGAAAACTGTATTTAGTAACTCCGTTTTAGTGGCACCATCATCGGTAACATTTCCATCGCTATCGCGCAGTGAAGGTATTGACTGTTTTTTGCCATTGGTGTACTTTACATACGACGAGACTCTTTAGGTTTTCTACCATATTTTGAGACAATGTTGCAGTGTGGAAACTATTAAAAGTATCTCGCATTGACGTCCGCACTAAATTTAGAGCTTCCGTGAAACTTAGCAAGTCTTGGGGATTTTACGTTCTTCTGAATTTGGCATGCTTTTTTCGCTGCTCCTGCAACAGTGTTCTGACGTGTTTTGTGTATCTTGGTGGATCAGTCCCGTCTCTTATTAACTTATGTGGTATTAATCTATTGCTGTCGATACTGTATCTTTGAATTTGAGCCGTATCTGGTCTATACCAACATAATTAGCTTGGAAGGAATGGAGACTCTCTCTTAGGAAGGCATCAAGCGAATTTTTATCTGGTGTTTTAAATAGATATATTTTGCGTTTATTTTTAGTGGTTTTGGTTGATATGGTTTTGAGCCTCGGTACAATGACCTTGTGTTTACTAATCCGTCATGATGCTCTCTATTAGATCAGGATTATTTGTAGCTAAGAGGTCAAGTGTATTTTCGCAACCATTTACAATTCGTGTGGGCTCACGAACTAATTGTTCAAAGTAATTCTCAGAGAAAGCATTTAGTACAATTACGGAAGATTTTTTTCTGTCTTCCACCGGCTTTGAACATATATTTTCCCCAACAAATCGAGGGTAAATTGAAGTCTCCACCAATTATAACTGTATGAGTGGGGTAATTGTTTGTAATGAGATTCAAGTTTACTTTGAACCGTTCAGCTATTATATTATCTGAGTCGGGGGTCGGTAGAAGGAGCGGAACCCGAAACCCCACCACCTTATGGCACAATCTGAGGAATCTGCGGCCTACACGGTCGCAGAACCGTCTGAGCCTCTGATTCGGACCCTACACTCGGCTCTGGCCAAAGGTTCGCAATCGGTCCTGTCGACGATGCTGCAGATGGTGAGCTCTGCCTTCATCTCGCTAGCAAGACTGGTAGTCTTCACCAACTCAGATAGCCGCTGGAAACCAGAGAGAATCTCCTCCGATCCATAGCGACATACGTCATTAGTGCAGACATGAGCCACCACCTGCAGTTGGCTGCACCCTGTACCCTTCATGGCATCCGGAAGGACCCTTTCCACATCTTGGATGACTCTCCCCGGTATGCACACGGAATGCACACTGGGTTTCTTCCCGTCCTTAGCCGCCATATTCCTAAGGGATGACTTCACGCTTTTCATGATTCAGAGTCAATTGCCACTTTTTGTACCATACACATATCTCGCTTAAATCATTTTGCAATGCGTTTTGATCATCTACTGACTTTACTTGACGGTAAATGACAGCATCATCTGTAAACAATCTAAGAGGACTGCTCAGATGGTCTTCTACATCGTTTACGTACCTCAGGAACAACAGGGGCCCTGTAACACTTTTTTGGGGAACGCCAGACGTTACTTCTGTTTTACGTGATGACTTTCCATCAATTATTACGAACTGTGACTCTTCTGACACGAAATCACGAATCCAAATCTGAGACGATACTCCTCAGACATGGAATTTAATTAGAAATCTAAAAATATGGAATCAATTTGACGTCCCCTGTCGACAGCATTCATTACTTCATGAGAATAAAGCGCTAGCTGCGTTTCACAAGAACTAGATTTTCTGAATTCATGTTGGCTATATGTCAATAACTCTTTTTATTCGAGCTGATTCACATTGATCGAGCACCGTACATGTTCCAAAAACCTACTGCAAATCGAAGTTAGCGATATGGGTTTGTAATTCAACGGATTATTCCTGTTTGCTTTCTTGGATATTGGCATGATTTGTGCAACTTGTCCTACTAGATTCCCCTGATTGTGGATCTTTCTACGAGCGCGTGCATGCGTGTGATATAGCGCAAGGCTCTCCGAGTTGCGGCTACCGAAGAGGGTGGCGCAGTGGTTAGCGCATTCGATTCGCATTCGGAAAAACGACGGTTCAAATCCGTGTTCGATCATCCTCATTTCGGTTTTCCGTGAACTCTCCATATGGCTCCAGGCAAATGACGTGACGATTCCTTTGAATGGACGTTGCCGATTACCTTACTCCATCCTTGAAACAGTCCGAGCTTGTGATACATTTGGTTCAAATGGCTCTGAGCACTATGCGACTTAACTTCTGAGGTCATCAGTCGCCTAGAACTTAGAACTAATTAAACCTAACTAACCTAAGGACATCACACACATCCATGCCCGAGGCAGGATTCGAACCTGCGACCGTAGCCGTCGCTCGGTTCCAGACTGTAGCGCCTAGAACCGCACGGCCACTCCGGCAGGCGAAATGTGATACATTTCTGATGGTCTATTGTGGAAGGGGCGTTAAGCCCTAAGGCCGTTTTCGGTACGAAATTGTATACGATATCTCTGTTCACTAGATTCTCGCTCCGCAAATGTGAATAGCCTCGTCGAAAACAGTTCTGTTTCTGCACATGGATGTTATCATCATTACGTTATTATTTTTTGTCGTATTAATACATTCAAAGATGTGAGATTTCGTTATATGTAGGTGGCTTGATTTTTTCGTGTAGCTTTCTTCTCTTAAGTTCACAATAAGTGGACTGTTGTAATTAGAGTTGTAAAACTACCTATGTTACCGTAGACCATCATAAGTAAGAGTAGTCTACGGTAGTTTTTCTAGAAGCTCTGATTAGTTAAGGTTGTACCCATATTACCTGCAGGTTAGGTGTGTTGCACACTTATCAGGCGCTTTGTTTACGTATGCGATCTTGTCCTACTAGATTCCCCTGAAAACAGAAATGGTAAACCTTCTGGCAACAAGCGAAGATACATTAAAGGCCGCGTAACCTACAGAACATTTTTGTTCTACATAGTTTCTCCCCTGTGTGTTACTAAAAAATAAATAGTATTTATAGAAAAAATTAATTTGTCAATGTTTAATTCAGTTTCTACTCGAAAATTGTCGATTTGTAATGTGAAACAGAGTGATATTGCAGTAAAAATAAAGAAAAAAATACAGATTTGTCTTATAGCACTGTCTTAGCATGCTCGGCAATAAATTCGTTCCACAGCTCCTTGCTACTGCGTTGCCTTCTTACAAGCTATGGTTCATGCAAGATGGAACAACGTCACGTACTGCAAACACTGTGTTGGATTTCATACACGAGCGTTTCGACATGCTTGTCATTTCACTCTGATTTCAAAAAATGGCTTTAAGCATCATAGGACTTAACATATGAGGTCATCAGTCCCCGAGACTTAGAACGACTTAAACCTAACTAACCTAAGGGAATCACACACATCCATGCCCGAGGAAGGATTCGAACCTGCGACCTAGCAGCAGCGAGGTTCCGGACTGAAGCGCCTAGAACCGCGCGGCCACAGCGGCCGGCACTCTGATTTCCAGGTCGTTTCAATGACAGACAGTTTTGGCCTCCCTCCAATAGTCCAGACCTCATCCTGTGACTTCTTTCTCTGTGGACAGCTAAAGGAAACAATTTTCTCGAAATTTCCGCTTGATTTAATGGAGCTCAGACGACTTACTCTTGAAGCTTGCAATGAAATCACGGAACACATGTGCCTTTGGATTGTCGCTAACGTTAGCGTTCGTGTGATGAGCTTAGGAATCAATGTGGTAGACATATTGAGCATGTGCTGAGTTAGAACAGTTCTCCATGGTAGTTTTCCTTCGTGGTGCGTAGTTTTTTTTTGTCTTAGAATTTGTTTCACATCTTTTTAACTAATATAGCTAACGGCGAACAGGGGATAGCTCGAGCCGCTTTCTTGTGATATCTTCTCGGATGAATAACAATATCTTGGAGCATTCGAATTCGTGTAGGCCATTAGTTGACTATATAACTAATCACCCACAGTAAAGTAGAGGCCATGCGACACACGATCGCCACGAACTTTGTACATGGCATCAAATTAAAATGAGAGAAGGGTAGGACGCGTTTCACCAGAATGCAGGTTTCCTTAAATTGTTTCGGAGACGAGTTCGTTTGGAAAATTGGACAGTTGTCTTTTCTCCCGTCCCTCTGCTGTTGACCTCGTGGTCTTCAGTGTCGCCTACGTAAACGAGGTCTTAACTTCATCTCGTTCACACTGCCATCGCCGTAACTGGTCAGTGTTAAGGTGTTTTCAGCGTTTGTCCAGGCACCTGCAACGCTGACGGCTTAGGGGACGTCCATTAATTACGTGATCTCGAAATGGAGGGGTGGTGTCTATCAAAATATCAAAATCTCACCAAATCATATTTTAAGGTATTGGACGGGGGGGAGGAGCAAATCTTACGTCAACTTTTCATTTCAGAGAATATACATTATTATAACGTATAACGTTTTACAGTTTTGAACATGGCTATTATACAGCAACCGTATATTAGTTTCAACTTAGGATTAGACAGCCAACCGGTTGCACATAAATGGTAGGTACATTGACCTAGGGCCTAGCGCTCTCTTCATCAGAATGAAATGTTCTAAATCGTAAAATTACGTTGCTAAGAAGCAATAGTCACAATTTGGAGCAGCTGAAGTCAAAAGTAAAATAAAATGTTCTAGCTTTTGCCACGTGTGTCCAGCTGGGAAAAACATGAGACTTTTAACTTCAGCATAGCTTCTCCAATATTCTGACTATTGCTTTTTAACAATGTAATTTTAGGATTTAGCAAAATTTCATTCATTTCTAGTAAGTGTCGCAACCTAGGTCAATGTACCTACCATTTATATGCAACCTGTTGGCTGTTGAATCCTAAGTTGAGAGAGAGTATAAATTTTGTTTTACGCAATGAATCCCGAGCATAGGCATTAATTAATGAAGTTAACACCAACCTTGACAACTTCTCTGAACTGAACCGAAAACTTGACGCTTCTCCATACCCGGGATTCCTAGATTTGAAACAAGTGCCGCACACGTGTTCGCTACCGTGCCTGTCGAAATCACTTAACGCGTATAAAGCGTATTTTACTGTATTCAACATGAATTTCGACTTTGCATCAAAACTTCTACAGCGCGTGTGTTAAGTGGCATGAGGACGAGCCGAAACACACGTGCGAGCAAGAAGTTAATCGTTTGTGGTAGGATGCTAAGCAGAAGTTCACGACATGCATTCCCGTAGCGATGATACAAATCAAGAGATTGAAAAGTTACTTAATCATACGATCCAAAGGAGGTACAAATGACGTTGTCCTTCGTCTTCAATGTAAATCATAATGTATATAACGTACTAATAGATCATTTTTTAGGGATCGGTTGATACTATTTTTGAGGAACCTCTCTGTCTGCCTGTCTGTTCGCCTGAATATGTCTGAGTAGCAGTCAGGGTTAACATATTTAAAATAAAAAGGTTTTAATCACATGTCAAAAACACTGTTTAATACACCTTATAAATAAGGCAAGGTTTTATTAAAGTATTTTAATCTATGTTCAAAACAAACTGAAAAAAATCAAAATTTTAAACATGGCTGAAACAGCAACTGTTGAAAATCGTCACGATAAATGATAGCAGTCAAACAGTTGCAGGATAAAGATTTATTGAATCCTTGACCACAGTTTCTGTAAAAAAAAAAAAAAAAAAAAAAAAAAAAAAAAAAAAAAAAAAAAAAAAAAAAAAAAAAAAAAAGAAAAATAAATTGCTCTAAACCATGAATATTACGAACGTATTACAAGCACAAAATCTTTTGGTCACTTACTAGAATCACATCCTGCAGTGGAGATACATAAAAAAATCTTGTCAAAGGCGTCGTCAGTAGTTAAAATTAAAATATCGCCTCCATCTGTACAGCATAATTATGAATAGATGGTTGATGCGAACACGGCGTATTATCAGTACTTAGTCTGTGATCTAACGTGAAGAGGGTTGGAAGCACTAGGGCAGACAGTTTCACCGAGAGAGAGCACTTCTGGTATGCGCGAGACACTCGCGCACATTAAAATCCAGGGACACATACTTATCAGCATCAAAATTTTAAAGGTTGTGCTTGTTCAAACCCTCTGTCTTAACAAATAAAACATATAAAAAACCATTTAAAACACCTACACACAATAGAAAATATGAACAGCAATTTGCCTGTGTCCTAGTGTCAAGCAGGTGAAGATTGCGCTAAAGAACACATCTATTATTGGAGAGGGCACTAGTGTTATGCGCGAGAATCTCGCACAAATTAAAGACTAGGATACGTACCAATGAAAACGAACAAAATCCTGTAGTAAATCGAAACCATCTGTCGTCATGAATATAAAACATAACACAATCATTTAAACCACACACAGACGTCGAAAACCGCGAATAAACAATCATCAAAATACGTAAAATCCCAACAAGACAGTAAAGGAGCATCTCACCAGCATCAACAGACAATAAAACTAGCTTCTACTCAGCCAGACTGTATCACGTTTGAAGAAGAAGGAGTTTGGAACTATCCAAAAAAATTTTGTCTCTAAGCTGCACCTGGTCGTTAAGAATAAATCCATCCTTTTGAGATAGATGTTTGAAAATTTCTAACTCCTAGAACAGGTCCAGCCTGTAACCCTTACTCACTTCGTGTAACAATTCAACGTCATCAATTTTACGTAGCGTATGCTGAAAGAGCAAGAGATGTTCAGCAAACGTGGAACTGTACACGTTTTATCCATTTTTTACCTCGCATGTGTTTTTTATATCTTACTTTACATAACACTAGTGTCCCCTCATGTTAGATGTGTTCCTTAGCCCAAGCTTCACCTGCTTGACACTAGGACACAGGCAAACTGGTGTTCATATTTTCTGTTGTATGTAGGTGTTTTAGATAGTTTTGATATGTTTTATTTATTACGACAGAGGGTTTGAAGTAGCACAACCTATAAAGTTTTGATGCTGATAAGTATGTGTCCCTGGATTTTAATGTGCGCGAGTGTCTCGCGCATACCAGAACTGCTCTCTCTCGGTGAAACTGTCTGCCCTAGTGCTTCCAACCCTCTTCACGTTAGATCACAGACTAAGTACTGATAATACGCCGTGTTCGCATCAACCATCTATTCATAATTATGCTGTACAGATGGAGGCGATATTTTAATTTTAACTACTGACGACGCCTTTGGCAAAATTGTTTTATGTATCTCCACTGCAGGATGTGATTTTATTAAGTGACCAAAAGTTTAAAACTGAAAAAATTATATTTACATATTTTCTTCCGATTATGGGGCAAACCGCAGGAGGCAGGTAGGGGATGGGGGGTGGGTGGATGGGAAGCATGGGTCCAAATTTTAAAGGAAGCCCCTCACGTAATTAATAAATGGACGTCTCCATAGTGACTTGAAGGCCCGTGCTTCCTCGCTCTCTCTCTGTTGGGATGCCCGGCACCCGCCGGCAGGTTGTTAGCGTCAGCGGGACAGCCCGGCAGCGAGCAGACGGCCGGCTGGCAGCCGCGCGTAATGGCCGCATTGTGAGCTGCCCGGTGTCTGCTCCTCCCGCCACCTCCACGCGCTGACAGCTCGCCCAACACGCTGTCGCTCCGACACCTACCGCGCAGCTCCAAACTTCAACGTCTTCCTCGTCTGTCTGCATAGTGTACGCACCATCGCGCTACCGAATCTCCAACAACATTCACACTGAAGTGACAGACAGCGAACAAACATTCACAGCGTCGTGTCACATAACGTAACACAAACCTTTAGCGGGCGCGTCGGAAGTATCTTCATCTTTTTCTTGTACCATTGTCGGAGCGTATATTTACGGATGTCACACGGTTAGTTTAAGGGGTGACCAGATGACGTTCCTGTCGCCTGCCCGTTAACACTCGCGACGGAATATGTGTACCTCAAATGTTTGCGTTTAAGGTACTTCATGTGAAGCTCAGCGAAAGTTCGCTACATATTTTCGAATAGCGTAACTCAGGGGATCGGTCGTCGCTGAGGAATGCTCTCGTAAATTCTAATACTTTACTTTCATAGTTACACAAGCGCAAAATTTTGAGAAGGACCAACTAAAGGTAAACGAGATATGCCATGTCCACTACACCGCTATTAACCATCGTTCATCAATGATGGTGAAAGGGTACAGTACCGCCCGACATTGAAAATAGGTACAACATTTTTCGTTATTCTTGTCACAACAACATATTTTTTGTAATAATAACTCAATTTCACTTAATACACCGAAGCCAGATACTAGTGTAGGAAAGAATGACAATTTATTTATTTAATTGATCACATGTGCACTCCCACAAAATATATCCCTACATCCAATTTGGTGAGATCTGCGAAATGAATGAATGTATGGTCGTCTGCTAACCACAGATAGTGAATGTGCAATATATGATCATCTTTGAGACGGTCCTTTGGTCACCTTTGGTGGAACCAAAGAGATGAAATTTGCTTGAGCTTTGAGCGCCTGAAATGTGGCTGACCAATGGTCTTCCCTCACCTCGACGGAGGTGCGAGATGGCCGGCCGCGGTGGTCTCGCGGTTCTAGGTGCGCAGTCCGGAACCGTGCGACTGCTACGGTCGCAGCTTCGATCCTGCCTCGGGCATGGATGTGTGTGATGTCCTTAGGTTAGTTAGGTTTAAGTAGTTCTAAGTTCCAGGGGACTGATGACCACAGCAGTTGAGTCCCATAGTGCTCAGAGCCATTTGAACCATTTAGGTGCGAGATGACCTGAAGAACGGCCATGTTTCAGCACTCTGGCGCTGGATCTTGTGTTGGTAAGACCTGTCTTAGGTGTGCTCCGTAAAGACAAAAGAGTGGATAGAATGGTATGCACGTGGAATACTTAAGAGTTGTTTGGTATAATAATTTCTCTATTTCAGGAACTTTTGTGGGGAGAATTAAATGCCAGGCAGGTAATATTAAGGGGATCTTAGTAATCTTCGGAAGTGACCAACGGTCACAATGAAACCACGTGTAGCAATAAATTGAAGTACTTCCGAGTGCTAAAGTTAAGCTGAATTACTGGCGTGTGTACTATAAGTTGGAAATATTTAAGAAATGGCGTGTGCAGAACTTGACATTAGAGACGAGTAGTTCCACGTGGTGATTACTGTGTGAGTCTCAATCTGTGTGTGAGACAAAGGATAAAGAGAATTACTCGCCCATGGTATCAGTTGAGGACTCGTGTGTGTGACGAATATGTTCTTAATATTACTTCGCGTGTTATGTTTCCGTGTGACGCTTGATTCAGACTATAATACTCTGAGAGTGAAGCAAGGTGAGTCAGCCGTCTATCCAGCAACGCCACTCGGCTTGTATTGCACAGGAAGACGTGCATATACCCTCCAGAGTTCATAGTAGGAAAGTAAAGTTACGAAGCTGGGCAGTGTCGTGTGAATCTGGGGTGAATACTAATTGAAGTGGGAAAGCTGAAACTGATGTGATTATAACGTTGTGACTATTCCTTGTGTTGTATTCCATGTTGCCAGTGTGGTGTCTTTCATGTAATTTAAGTATGTGTAGTTTGCATGGGAGAGTAGCAAGATAGGTACAGAGACAGTGGGTTATGCATGTTCCTTTTGTACCGCTCGGTCTGGAGGAAATTTTCGATTATGGGTGTGGGAGTCGAAGTGTGAGGTATAGCAAAAGATCCACCATCCTATCCAGAAAGTGCACTGTAGTGTTAGATAATTACGAGACCATAAGATAGAGAATCACCAATGTAAAGCCATGCCCACAGGGATGAGTTTCTCACGTGCAATTGTTGTAGAAAATGTAATGGTGTGTTTAGGTAATAGAATTATCGGAATAAAAAAGATAGAGAAAAGAAAAAGATTGGTGGCCTTTTCCTTCGAATAGTATGTTGTCATGATATCCAGAATTTATAATGTGTGCGCCATTTATGTTCAGTGCGATGGCCACGTGTTGATCAAAGCCGTTGGGTAAGAAAGAAAATGTGGTATTGCCAGTGCGTAGTGAACAGTCAGAGTTGTGTAAATAACTAATAGTCAGATGTGCGTTATCCGTTTCCGTTGCGTAATATTCAAACAGGAGAATAATATGTAACTTAACTGTGAGTACTAGAGCTCATGTTACTTGATAAATAAGAATGAATCCACTCGCTTGGCAGACCACTCATCTTGCAGGCCTGACTGCTTGATGCCACAGTATGAGCAAGGCATGTGGGTGCCTCTCAATGAACACATGGGGACTGGAGCGACAAATAAAAATTTGTACCAAGGCCAGGATTCGAACCCAGCTCTCCTGCTACGCGAACCTAGTACAGCGGCTTTGCAGAAATGCACGGAGTAAACTAGCACGCCTCCCTCCTCTGTTTGGGAGCCTCTGCAGTGCTGCTCGACTTGAGATGGAATACCAAATGGACTGAGGCGTGAATGAGAATTTGTGATGAGGAGGGAACCATGCTAGGATAACCCGAGCAGTTGTGTAAAGCCGATGTGCCACGGTGGCGTGGTGGTTAGCTAGTGAGCAGAAGACTTGGGTTCGAATCCTAACTTTACTACAAATTTTCATTTTTCGCTTCAGTGTGCATAATTTGTATATAAGTAAGTAGACTGAAACGATCGATTCAGCCCTATACGCTAGTCTTTCCTGTGGAATCCTCTTCATCTCTGAGCAATTACTGAACCCTTCCTCCATTTGAATCTGCTTCCTACAGGAAAGCCTTTGTCTCCCCTCTGTCCACTCCCCTCCTTTTCCAGAATGACATATCTTTATCCCTTGGGATTTGTCCTATCAACGGACCACTTCTGCCCCATTCGATTCAACACCGCTTTATTACTCATCTGGTTTACCCGTTTAAGCCTCAGAGTTACAATGCAACACCAAATTTCAGAAGCTTCTATTCTCTTCGTATCGTAACTATTTGTCGTCCATGTTTCACTACATTACAAGAGTGCACTGCAATAAATACTTTCAGAAAAGTCTTCCTAAGATTAAAATATATACCGATGTAAACAAGTGTCCCTTTTTTAGAAACGCTGTTCTTGCCATTGCTAGTGTGCATCTTATTACATCGTCTCGGAATCGGCCGTAGTCAATTGCTTTGCTGCCTAAGGAACAAAACTCATTACTACGTTTAGTACCTAGATTACAAGTTAAATTCCTCAGTGTCAACTCATTTAATTCGCCTAATTTCCGCTACCCCCTTTTTAGCTTTGTTTGTATTCATGTTACAACTACTTTTCAAGACACTATACATTCCGGGTACAACTGATCTTCCAGGTACTTGGCACTACACGCAGAATTACAGTGTCATCGGCAAACTGCAAAGTTTTTATTTCTTCTCCCTGAACTTTAATTCATTTTCCACGTTTCTGTTCGCTTTCCTATACCGTTTGGTCTGCATTCAGAGTGAATGACATCGTGGAAAGTCTACAACCCAGACTCACTCCCTTCTCAGCTTTCGGCTCTAACAATTGCAGAGTGGTTTCTACTCAACTTTTGTATAGTCTTTCGGGCTCTGTATTTCATCACTGCGCCCTTCAGAATTTCACAGTGAATTCCAGTCAACACTGTCAGAAGCCGTCTCTAAATGTACAAATGCTCAAATGCTACAAATGTAAGTTCATCTTCCTCCGGTCAGTTTTTTAAGATAAGTCGTAGGGTCAGAATTGCCTCATTTGTCCCTTCATTTCTACGAAACCAAAACTGACCTTCCCCGAGTTCGGCTTCTAATAGTTTCGCCATTCTTCTATGAATAATTCGAGTCTGTATTTTGCAACCAAGGCTTGTTAAACAGATGGTTCGGTAATATTAACACCTATCACCACATGCTGTTTTGGAATTAGAATCATTGATCAATTAAGGAGGAAAAATAGTATGAAAGTAAAATTCCTATAGAAAAATGGTAGAAAAAAAAAAACAAAATGGATTAATAGAGTTCCCTTAAGGAGTTGGACGGCTACTGCAAACGCTCCGTGAACCCTTACCGGATTGACGTGTAATTACAGACTGCATACAAGTCAACCTCTTGGGGCGACAATCATTCGAATAACGTAGTTTGTCTTACTGCTTGTATGGAATAACTGTGAACGAAATTGAGTGGAATAACTGTATGTGAAAGTATTTTCACAGGTCTTATTACAAAAACTTTTCAAGAAATCAGTATTTCTCGATTAAAATTAAGCAACTTTTTCGTCCATTATAAATAAAAGTGATACGGCAAAAGCGTTTTTGTTCATGTCTCCGAAATCAAAACTGATCTTCCCCGAGTACGGCTTCTATTACAAAGCGTGTTAATCGCTTTTTATTAGCAGAATAATTTTTTGATTGCATGTTATGTAATTAACAAGGTATGTAACCTTATGCACGTTGGTAGTTGTCAGTTGTTTAGAATGTCTTCCGCCAACTGTAAACATACTATTCTGTCCAACCCTCAGTCCAAGTTGATATAATGTTTCTTAGTCCTTGCAAGAAGCCTTTCTTGTTGCTCTTGCGCTGTTCATGAATTTGCTTTGTGTCTACCGCTGTTGGTTTAAAGGCTGATAAGCCTCTAACAGTTAGAAAATGTCTGTATCTTTTGCTCCACAAATGAAGTCCAATGAACTTTGTCCCACAGGCAGAACCTCGCAGCACTATCAGGCGCTTCTCCCAGATTACACTACGAACCGCGAAACCGGAATAATATACATGTCAGCAGCATCTCCGTAGGATTGTGTTAAATGTTGTACTGCTCGATAAGAGGATCGCGCACAAGGCTACGAACTAACTTGCAGATGACGATCTAAACATTCTGGCGGCACCATAACACCAATTTATAACATACACTAAGAGAAAAAATTTGTACATCTATAAAGACAACGACGATTTTGATCCGATGAAGGCATCTGGCAGATAGTGGATGTACTCATAACGTCGTCCACCAACAGATATTGTAATAGCACAGTTACCAGAGCGCCATCTGTGTGTACCCTTTAATAGGGAATGCTCACACCCAGACTCAGTGTGGTGAAAACGTGTGAAGCAAGCAAGCAACCATCCCACGAAGCCACGAAGACGCTATCGTTCTTCCTACAGCCAACTAAACGACTTTGAAAGGGGTCAAATTGTGGCATCCCGAGTGGCAGGATAGTCCTTTAGGACAAGTGCCACAGAAGTTGGATGTACTGCGTCAGTTGTGCAACGATGCTGGCATAAGTGGTCACGTGAACATTCTCACAGCCTTAGACAGCGTTCTGTACGTCCAAGTAACACAGACGCACGCCAGCTTCGTCGAATTGTAAGGGCAGCAGTGGCAGATCGTACAGCTACCACAGCACAGATAACAGGGCTTGAGAACCCAGGGAGGTCATTAGTAGTGAGACTACAGGCACACACACACCAAAACAAGGACTTTTGGTGCCGTCAGAGGATGACTTGGAAGACAGAACCACTCGCCATGGTCTTCAGGAGTGAAGGGAGATTTTGCCCGCTTGCAAGTGATGGTCGTTTGTACGTACGACGTAGACCTAGAGAGTGCTGCCTCGTCGAGTGCTTTCGTCCAAGATATACATCAGGCCCCATGGTCTGGGGCGCGATAAGCTATCACTCTCGTTCACATTTGGCGTTTCTGGAGGGGACGACAACCAGCTCTCGGTACATACAGAATGTTGTTAGGGCAACTGTTTTGCCGTTCTTGCAACAGGAAGATGATATGTTGTTGCTACAGAATAATGCTCGCCCACACACTGCCCGTGAAGCACACCGTGCTCTGCAAGACGTGCAGCAATTCAATGGCCAACATGACCTCCGGACTTATCTCCAACTGAGCACACGTGAGATATGATGGGACGAGAAGTGACATGTGCGACTCGTCAACCAGCAGCTCTTACAGAACTACTTGAAGAGGACGGACAAGCGTGG
This sequence comes from Schistocerca americana, assembly GCF_021461395.2. NCBI lineage: Eukaryota > Metazoa > Arthropoda > Insecta > Orthoptera > Acrididae > Schistocerca > Schistocerca americana. The sequence continues at coordinate 738,351,470 of NC_060119.1, read as the reverse complement.
AATGAAGTGTCCCAGGAGAGTAGAATACAATATTGCGCGCTTACATTGCCGTCCGTGGAGGCACCCAACGCAATAATATGGGTGTTTCTGTGTGGGTCAATACCTTGTTCTTCAAAACCGCTTGAGCTACTGATTTGCAAATGTAATCATTTAATGTGCTCCATCTGCGCAGATACAACAAAAAATCTTGAGTGAATTGGATACCTCTTAAAGGGTGTACTAATTTTTTTACCAGCAGTATATATGAGGGCCACTTCAAAAGAAATGCACACTATTTTTGTAAAATTACATTTTTCATTCTGCATGTGTGAAAGTTTTACAGTGGGTAGATAAATCCTTCCCGCTTCTTTTAAAACTTACTTCAACCTGTTCCCGTGAGTGGTGCCGTCACAGCATGTCTTCAAGATGGCTGCTACACTTGACGTTTCTTTAGAAGCAACGTGCTGTCGTAGAATTCCTGTGTTGTGAAAACAAGACATTGGGAAACATCCACAAGAGGTTGAGAAAAGTGCATGGAGATGCTGCTGCCGATCGCAGTTCAGTTAGTCGGTGGGCAAGCAGGTTACGTGATGAAAGCGGGCACGGCAATATTGAGTATTGTCCTTGCAGCGGCAGGCCTCGTACTGCACACACTCCAGACAATGTGCAGAGAGTTAACGAATTCGTGACTGCTGACAGACGCATCACAGTGAACGAGTTGTCACGCTACGTTGGGATAGGGGAAGGAAGTGTTTGCAGAATACTTGAAAGTGTTGGCGTTAAAAAAGGTTTGTGCCAGGTGGGTTCCAAGGATGTTGACAGTGGCTCACAGAGAAACAAGAAAAACGTTATGCAGCGAACTTTTGGAACTGTCCGAGAATGGTGGAGATCAATTTCTTGGAAGAATTGTGACAGGCGATGAAACAAGGCTCCATCAGTTTTCACCAAAGACGAAGAGGCAATCAATGGAGTTGAGCCGGCCGAAGTGGCCGAGCGGTTCTAGGCGCTACAGTCTGTAACTGCGCGACCGCTACGGTCGCAGGTTGGAATCCTGCCTTGGGCATGGATGTGTGTGATGTCCTTAGGTTAGTTAGGTTTAAGTAGTTCTAAGTTCTAGGGGAATGATGACCTCAGAAGTTAAGTCCCATAGTGCTCAGAGCCATTTGAACCATTTTTTGAATGGAGTTGCAACATGCAAATTCACCCAAGAAAAAAAATTCAAAACCACGCCTTCTTCTGGAAAAGTATGGCTACAATGTTTTTCGATTCCGAAGGACTCTTGCTTGGGGACATCATGCCATGTGGAACCACCATAAAGTCTGATTCATTTATGACAACACTGAAGAAACTTCAAGCTCGATTGAGTCGTGTTCGACCACATCGGCAAAAGCAAGATGTTTTGCTGTTGCACGACAACGCAGCGCCACATGTCAGTCCAAAAACCATGGAAGCGATCACAAAACTCGGATGGAGAACACTGACACACCCGCCTTACAGTCCTGACCTGGCTCCATGTGATTATCATCTCTTTGGGAAACTGAAAGACGCTCTTCGTGGAACAAGGTTTGAAGATGATGACTCCCTTGCGCACGCTGCCAAACAGTGACTTCAACATGTTGGTCCAGAATTTTACAGTGCGGGTATACAGGCGCTGGCTCCGAGATGGCGTAAGGCAGTTGAGAGGGATAGAAATTATATGGAGAAATGAAAATATTGTTCCTAAAGGATGTATCTACACACTGTAAAACTTTCAAACATGTAGAATAAAAGGTGGATTTAAAAAAAATAGTGTACATTTCTTTTGGAGTGACCCTCGTAAATAAATCGCCAACTGCGATCGCATCCTAGTTCAGATTACACTTAGTTTAACGCTGTACCTCAGTAAAAGTCGACAAACCTATATGTGAAAGGGGCCACAGAAAGACACTAGGAATGACAAAATCATCTGGCATGCCTTTTTATCGAAATATGTCGTATTCAATACACAGGGAACTGATGAATCGGAAATTGAAAAGTAGTATTTATGTTTAGGTTAAACGGCCAGGTAATTCCACAAACAATAAAGGTTGTGACTGTAATGATCGGATGTAGAGAACATTTTTGGTATCGTAGTGCTCACGCTGTCAGAAAGGATGTCGAACTACAGAAGATAATGAGAACAATTTGAGGGGCAATCAGAATCACACAAAGCGCCGACTTCCGATTCTGGCACACATCAAACTTCTAGGAAAAATCGACGGCCACGAACGACTTTCTCCAGGGCTCCAAAAATATGGGAATCACATGGACTATGTGGAGAATGTGTAAGCGTTTCCCAAAGAACGTTCTGCAACGTAGTCCAGACAACCTTGGCAACATGTGGGCGAGCTTTATCCGGCAAAAGAATGACGACGTCCCTTAAGATTCCTGGGCCTGTGTACTTGACGGCGTGCTTCTATTTTTGCAAAGTCTCCGCGAGTCGCTGTGCGTTAATTGTGGCGCCATGTTCCTGAAAGTCAGTTAGCAGCGGACTGACGGACGGCATCGTTCTGTCGCAGCATAACGCCATGCCACATGTTGCCAGTGTTGCTTCAGGTACGCTATAGACCTTTCATAGGAAGGCCTTACATATCCTCCATACAGTCCTGATCTCTTCCCATGTGAATTCCATGTTTTTGGAGCCCTGAAGAAAGACATTCGTGGCAGTCGATTTGCTTCGGACGAAGAGGTTCACGCCTGGGCACAACCATAGTTCCGCAGACAACCGCAAACGTCATTCCATGAACACTCTGATCGTCTCGCCACATAGTGGACTAAACGTACTGGTAGGAATGGATGAAGAAACAACGAGTCAGTCTTGGTTGCAGGTTTGTATTAATTATTTACCAATGACGTGCTTCATCTGATTCAGGCATCTCCAGACTGGCCCACACAAAAAATATACATTGGCATGACCCCATTTTGCAAAACTGTAGTTACTAGCAAGTACTTCTAACACAGCTTAATTTTAGGTGGTGTCATGTACATGACATGGGATAACGCATGTAAAGAACGTCCCAACAAATAACTACCCTCGCCCAGTATTTCGACACATTGCGCGGTATTCTATAAATAAATAACAACGGAATATAGCCGAAAAATCTACACCCAGGGACAGGATTTGTTATAATAATTATTTTACGCACCATGAAATAGGAGAAGTAATAGAAAAGATAACAGATTACCTTGCTGAGATATACGGATTAGTCCAATGAATGCAAAATGGGATCAATCTTACGTAGATCTGTCATCACATAAATATCTCGTCGGTGTAGTTGCTCATATCTGGGCTACTCACATAGTACTGGACACGGGACCACACTGAGGCGTGTGGCAAGGTCTGCATCCAACAGCAGATGACGTTTGCGACCTAAGAGCTACGGATTATTACCCCAACTGCCACATGTAAGCAAGGGCTAAATAGCAAACGTGAGAGCCACGACAAGTCATATTTAAAACAGATGGAAAAAAATGAAATTGCATTAAACATTGTGGGTAATCGATTTACAGTTGAGGGTCAAAATAACAGGATAATAGTCATGAACAAAATTGCGTTCTGTAGTGTTGAGACGCATGAAGGACCTCTAAATGTTAGTGTCAATCGTTAAAAATAGGTGCAAATGGTAACTGGAGCTACAAATTCAATGATATATTAAAATTAAAAAAGTTAAAATTGAGATAAAAATTGTAGCATTAAGTGCTATAAGCCTAAAATATCTACATCTTCATCTACGTCTATACTCCGTAAACCACCGTGAGGTGCATGGCAGTGTGTAGATCCCATTGTACCAGTTATTAGGGTTTCTTCCTGTTCCATTCACGTATGGAGCGCGGGAAGAATGATTGATTGAATGCCTCTGTGCATGCAGCAATTATTCTAATCCTCACGGTCCCTTTGAGAATGATACGTAGTGTATTTCAGCGTCTTCATTTAAAGCCGGTTCTGGAAACCCTGTTGCCGGCCGGTGTGGCCGAGCGGCTCTAGGCACTTCAGTCTGGAACCGCGCGACCGCTACGATCGCAGGTTCGTATCCTGCCTCGGGCATGGATGTGTTGATGTCCTTAGGTTAGTTAGGTTTAGGTAGTTCTAAGTTCTACGGGACTGATCACCTCAGATGTTAAGTCCCATAGTGCTCAGAGCTATTTGAAACCTTGTTAATAGACTTCCTTGGTATAGTTTACATCTATCTTCAAGAGTCTTCCAGTTCAGTTCCTTCAGTATCTCTGTAACAGTCTGCTGTGGAATAACAAACCTGTGACCATTCGTGCCGCCCTTCTCTGTATACGTTCAGTATCCCCTGTTAGTCGTATCTGGTATGGGTGCCATGCACTTTAACAATATTATAGATCCGGTCACACAAGTGATTTATAAGCAATCTTCTTTGTAGACTGATTGCACTTCCCAACATTCTACCAATAAACCGAAATCCACAACCTACTTCACCTACGACTGAACCTATGTGACCATTCCACTTCATATCCCCCACAAAGTGCTTCAAGAAGATATTTGTATGAGTTGACCGATCCCAACAGTGGCTCACTGATGTTATAGTCATAGCATACTACGTCTTTTTCGTTTCAGCAGGTGCAAAATTGTACATTTCTGAATATTTACTGCAAATTGCCAATTTACGCACCATTTTCAAATCTTATCAAGATATGAAGGAATATTTAGGAAGCTTCTCTCAGATAAGTACTTCATTATAGATAACTGCACCATCTGCCTGATTTTACTATTACTATTGTCTGCAAGGTCATTAATATGCAACATGAGCAGCAAGGGTCCCAACACACTTCCCTGGGGCGCATACTAAGTTAATTCTACATTCGATGATGGCTCTCCATCTGTGGGGCCGCGGGATGATTGTCATAATTAAAAATCATAAGCCATTGGAGACAATTGAAATTGTAAATATTGTTCGCCGTCTTTTACGAGAGCGTGGCAACTATTTCCGTGATCAGCCAGAAAGCGATGGTGAACTTACTGATCATGGTCCCCAGTCTGCAAGTCCACATTCTTGTCAGCCCAATAAAAGAAATATTTCTTTCTATATTTACTCTGTGGGGTCAGGACTATGATTATAAATGAATATTTTGAATCCTAACTGATACATATATTTGGTACAGTTTCACACGCACGACATTATATTCATTATGTTCATACTGTAACTACTAAATTGTCTTTCTCCCTGACTACTGATAATCAAAATAAATGCCACGCGGGTAGCTATGCGGTCTAGGGCGTCTTGCCACGGTTCGCGCGGCTTCCCCCGTCGGAGGTTCGAGTCTTCCCTTGGGCATGAGTGTGTGTGTGTGTGTGTGTGTGTGTGTCTGTGTGTTGTCCTTAGAGTAAGTTAATTTAAGTTAGATTACGTAGCGTGTAAGCTTAGGGACCGATGACCTCAGAAGTTTGGTCCCACAGAACTTACCAAAAATTTGCAGTTTTCAAAATAAATGATCGCTACAAAAGTGGAAAATAATTGTCACCACTTGTAATAGTTACTTTTGCGAAATCTAAGCGATACAGGACGGTGTACAGTTCTCGCGGTTTCCCTTTCTATTATTACTGAAAATAAGCGTTTTGTAACAGCCTGTCTCTGACGTCATCCGAGGCAGCGCGCACACCAGCCTTTGACTGACGCGGATCTTATGGTGGCTGGGTGCGAAGTGAAGTCTCGTCTTGCCTTTCGGTCTATATTTGTATATGTGGCGCAGCAGACGGACAAGGGAACACCTACTGTCATCCGCCCTATGCACACGGTTTTTTTGGTGCTGCGACTTTTTTCCGTCTGTGTAATTGATTACTTTCAGCTAGCTGATCGTTTAAAAGCCGCCTCTCCGGTTTTCCTGTATGCTTAACTATTTAAATTCTTCCAGGATGTTTTTCGCCCTTTTGAACATTGTGAAGAGTTTTTTGATTCTGCAACTTAGGGGGAGCGATGACCATTAGTCTTCAGATGCTCTGCAAATATCGATTTATGTTGAACTTGGCCATTTTATTTAATAGTTGCTCTTGAAGTCTGTCTTTGAATATTGTCAGTTTGGCCAGCGTATACAGTGTGGCAGTCGTCACATTCGAGTAAGTAGACGCCTCAACTTCGGTATTTACTTCTGTTAGGGTGCTGGTACTCTATGTACTTATACTGGACATCGGTATCAGCAGAGAAAACTATTCGTACATCCATAGCACAGACAAGTGCAGCCAAATCGTACGAAAAATTGCCTAGAACGGGCTAGCACACACCGTTAGTTCACGCAACTGACGATTTGTGCGGGGTATTTTCGTGAACTTAAGACATTTTGGCTTCGTAAAATTTGTTTACAATGGAACCACTATAGTCATTCTTCATTCCTATGCATCTAAGGTTCTCCAGTTCTATGCCGATGGCGGAATCACTTTGAGGCTACTCATGTTATCCCGACACTCATTGATTTAGAGAAAAACTAAGATTTTATTGCCGGGGGTGGCATGATGAGGCATGAATAATGGAGACGCTGTTCGTTGGTTTTCTGAAAACGTCAATAAGAACTCTGCTATCCACTCAGTCAAAATAATTTGGGATTCCATGCGCATCCATGTTCTCTTGGGTAAACACCATTGCTGGATGGAGAGCATTGAATTCATTAGTTAGAATCGGAGTCTCATAAATGTCACCATAGAAAACAATTAGAACATCACCGATGTAACTATGGTAAAACAAAGTTTTGACATGTAACCAGCTACGCAACGAATCATTTGAAATAATAAACAGTTTCTTTACTTTTTTCCCGTCTACCTTGTTTCGATTTGATTGCCGCTAATAGAAACACACTTTACGGCTCGTATCTGACGCGTATGTTGATGCATCAAAAGGACCATCTGGTCTCCCTGAGGCCCTCGGTACTTTCCTTACATACAGTTGTTTGCATGAACTGTGCTCGTCGATGGCACCGAGAGAGCTGATGCAATGGTAAGACACTAAACTTTGACTCGGGGGACGGCAGTTCAGATCCCCCGTCGCGCACCGGGACAAGTCCTACCACCAACGTTGGAAGAAGGTGTAGTCTGCGTGGTGCAACCAGGAGCTGACGATGTGGTCCGACGTCTGCTAAGTTATCTTTAACGGAGTGAGAGGGAGAAAGTCTCCCAGGATATTTAGCGCAGTAGATTCAGAAACGGAGAGAAGAAGTTTTTGGCTTCGTAGGAAGTGAATAAGGGTGCAAACACTTAAGGATACAATTTATTTTCCAATAGTTCAGCCTTGCTCGAAGAGATGTATTACAATAGATTTATACCTTCACACATCGAAGACTACATGCAACCACTCTCTACGTTGGTTCATTCAAGCAATTCGCGGTCCCTCAGTTCTACTCTTCACTATCAGAGGCCCTGCTTGCACTTGTTCCGGCAATACGTAATCAAATACTGTAACCAGTATAGGAGACAAGTGCGAGACAGCCCTTGTTCCTCTCTATCCTCTCATCCACAGAAAATATCAAATGTTACCTGTTGATATTTCTAGGGAAACTCTACAGAACTTGTTCTTCACTAACAGGCATAAAACTCGAGGCTGCGTTCCCTCGAACGTGTACAGCCTTCTCGTAGCTTTTACTGCAGCAGCATCAAATGGTCACTCTGTAATGAATGAATGCTCCTGACGGGTCTGGTGGTGCACACTTAAAGACTGTGACTCACCTGGTCCTGCAGTCCGCCTCCGGTAGCTGAGTGGCAGCCGGCACGGTAGCTCAGCGTGTTCCGTCAGAGGGGTAGCTGCCCTCTGTAATAAAAAAAACCGAGTTAATCGATCAACAAAGAACTTATAAGGGTGTCTTACGACGTCCGCTCCGAGCAGTGCGACGAATAAAAGCGAACAAAATGAGATTTCAGAAAAAAAAGAAAAAAAAGTGGTCAGCGCGGCAGACTGTCAATCCTAAGGGCCCGGGTTCGATTCCCGGCTGGGCCGGAGATTTTCTCCGCTCAGGGACTGGGTGTTGTGTTGTCCTAATCATCATCATTTCATCCCCATCGACGCGCAAGTCGCCGAAGTGGCGTCAAATCGAAAGACTTGCACCAGGCCGTCTACCCGACGGGAGGCCCTAGTCACACGACATTTCATTTCACCTGGTCCTGCGCCCCTTGTCGCTTGTTTACTTCTGGACGAGTTTCTCTAGCACCGTTGCTTTCCCCTGATGCTACCGAAGGTCTTCCTAATTTCTGGAAACTTAAAACCTCGATTGAAATGACTCTTAAACACTGGAGCGTTGTTATTATTTTCGTGTTCGCCTCACCTGTATGACCGCTGGTATAGTTATTCCATACAGAAATTTTATTGTCTGGCAGTGACTGTGGATGCGAACAAACCACTTCCGCCACGGTGTGGGGATACTGTTGCGTTTCCTCTACTTATCTCTATCCTGTGTATTGTGTTAACATCATTACCTAATAAAGTTTCCTTTCTTTACATAGCATCAATGACACTCGTTACGTTAGTAACATCTGATACCGGTAACAATTCTTACATTAATAAAACTCCATAGCTATGACACTCCGTCTCGCCATACAATTTTAAATTTGTTTGAGATTACCCTACCCCGTTAAAGGAACATGTTGTGGCGATTCCCTTGATATCCTTTTCAATGTCTCTACAATCGAAGCTTGTGCTCCGACTGTAATAACCTTTTCCATGATTAGATATTAAACTGTAATCTTGTATCATTCTTTGACGCAATGCTGTTTACTGCCTCAGTGTGGCATTAGATACAACACCTGAAATGTACTCGCAGCTGCGTATATGGACAATCATCAGCCTTATGATGGAATGACGACAAAATTGTGCCGGATCGAAAGTCGAACCCAGATTTCCCGCTTATCGCGAGCAGTCGCCTTACCATTAGACTATTCGAGCACGCGTAACGGCCAGATGAAAGCTTACAAATGTCGTATTCAGCCTGCATCATACTTCTGAACGACACAGCCACTGCAATATCATATTTGTGCGCCGATACCGGACAAATTACTTTCGACTAAAATGTCTCCCTTATGTGGGTACAGACGTAATGGATGTACAGGTGCAGGTTGTAGACACGTAGTTGATGATATGTGGAAGTTTCGGACTGGCCGAGAAGCGTGCTCGGACAGCCTATCGCAAGGCGACTGCTTGCGATAAGGGGGAAATTCTGATTGGAATCCCAGCCGGGCAAGAATTTTCACTCTCTACATTCAGTTATACAGCTGATCGTTGTCCATATTAGCACCTGCGAATACACTTCACATACAGGATGTTCAATAAGTAACTGAGCAATTCATAACTTGCTGTATTAAAGTCATGGAAGTTATAAGAGATGCTGTAAGTGATCCCCTTGAACTTGAAGACAGAATTCCACACGTTTCTGCATGTTCTTGAGGATGCTGTGCAGAACATTGAGAGTTTTGTACCGGATGTGACGTGTCGCTGCAGCTTGGAGTCCTTATATGGTGTGCGGATTGCCTTCATAGGCCCTTTCCCTCCAACGTACCCCATAGAAAGTAATCCAGTGGAACTTCTTGGCAGATTAAAACTGTGTGCCGGATCGAGTCCCGAACTCGGGACCTTTGCCTTTCGCGGGCAAGTGCTCTACCAACTGATGTACCCAACCACGACTCACGCCCCGTCCTCACAGCTTTACTTCTGCCAGCATCTCGTCTCCTACCTTCCAAACTTCACAGAAGCTCTCCTGCGAACCTTGCAGAACTAGCACTCCTGGAAGAAAGGATATTGTGCAGATGTGGCTTAGCCACAGCCTGGGGGATGTTTCCAGAACGAGATTTTCACTCTGCAGCGGAGTGTGCGCTGATGTGAAACTTCCTGGCAGATTAAAACTGTGTGGACGGGGAGGACGGAGCGTGAGTCGTGGTTGGGTAGCTCAGTTGATAGAGCACTTGCCCGCGAAAGGCAAAGGTCCCGAGTTCGTGTCTCGGTCCGGCACACAGTTTTAACCTGCTAGGAAGTTTCATATCAGTGCACACTCCGCCGCAGAGTGAAAATCTAATTCTGGTAATCCAGTGGAGCCAAGTCGGGTGAACGTGGAGGCCACAGTCCTCGAGAGATGATGCGGTCACCGAAGATGTCCTTTAAAAATTCATCGCCTTATGGGCGGTATGTGCAGTCGCCCTTTCCTGTTGGAACCAGGCATTCTCAATGTCGTCCTCATTCAGTTCACCAAGGAAGGGTTACAGAATGCAGGTGCAGTACCGTTCTGCATTTATGGTGCCCTGAAAGAAGATTGGCCCAGTGATGCGTTTACGAGTCACGGCATACCAAACACCAGCCTTTTGATAATGCAGTGGGGACACCTTAAATTCATGCGGATTCTCTGTGGTCCACACACGACTATTCTGGCTATTCACATAACCGAAGAGGTGAAACATGCCTCATCCGTGAAAAACGTTGTGTCAAGAATCCCCTCACCATTGTCCTTCAGGAAGTTGCAAAAGTTCACACATGCTGGGCGATCGGTGTCTTTCAGTTCATGCACGACCGACATTTTGTACGTATACATGGACAGTGACTTCCGGCGAATCTTGTGAGCGGAACCCACGGACACGTCGACCTGCTGAGCTAGTCGTCTAACCGACTTCTTTGGACTTTTCAGCATCATGTCTTGCACCTCCACCACCTTCTCTTTGGATTTGGATGTGGATGGCCTGCCTGATTTTGGAGCATTATCAAAGCCTCCGGTCTTTCGAAACTTGGTGATGAGGTTCTGTACAGCATTACGGTCAGGCATTTTCACTCCTGTGAACTTTGCTGCAAATGACCTAGATCATAATGATATCGCTCAAGAAGTTGGTCTTCAATCAAACCGAACCTGCGAACAAATACAAATACCTGGTCAAATATGGTTCAAATATGTTAAACATTGGAAAATGTTGTACTAATAATTGACCCTCATATCAGTCCTTACTTAGCACACCACAACATGACACTACATAGTTACCTTCTGAACATCGAGTATTTCATGACGGATGTAGTCACTACAGTGCCTGAAACCAGGCATTCTCAATGTCGTCCTCATTCAGTTCACCTAGAAAGGGCTCCAGAATGCAGTTGCAGTACCGTTCTGCATTTATGGTGACCTGAAAGTAGATTGCCTCAGTGATGCGTTTACTAGTCACAGCATATCAAACAGCAACATTTTGATCATGCAGTGGAGACACCTGTTCTTTCAGACATGCCTGCAGTTCCGAACGAATATTACGTCATACTTCTGAAAAACACAGGCGCTGAAATATCGTATTATTTACAGCAAGTCAATCTTTTCTACGAGGGTGTGCTAAAGGTAATGCCTCCGGACTTAAAGCATTTTAAATAAAACAAACTCCAACATTCTACATATTTATTCTTTATGTCCTTATGTTTATTTCTTAACATGGTCATCCTGTCGACGAACATATTTCTCCCAACGAAAAACCAACTTTTTGATACGCCACGTAGAAGGTTTTACTTTGATGGTGGGGCCACAGCAAAAAGAAAAAAATAAAAGGTTCAAATGTGTGTGAAATCTTGTGGCACTTAACTGCTAAGGTCATCATTCCCTAAGCTTACACACTACTTAACCTAAATTATCCTAAGGGTAAACACACACACCGATACCCGAGGGAGGACTCGAACCTCCGCCGGGACCAGTCGGGGGCGACAGCCTCGCTTGTGCCTGCACCTGTTTATCACTACCAAAGTGACGTCGTCGAGAGTGACTTTTAAGTTTCGGAAACAGATGAAAATCGTATGGGGGCCAAATTGGGACCGTATGGAGGATCGTGGATGACTGAGAACCCAAGCAGTGGGATTGTTGTAGATGTCGCAGCGCTCGTGTTTGGTCTGGCATTTTCTTCATGAACGAGACGTAGCTCCATTTGTGGATGAACTCTTCGAATTCGTGCTTTCAGAGGGTCTCACAGTACCTTGTAGGCCTTTATGTGTTGTCTTTAGGAATAAATTCTAAATGAAACACACCTTGGACATCCTAGAATACTGTGAGCATGATTTTGTGTGCTGATGACAAGGTCTTGAAATTTTTTGACGTCATTGATCCTTTGTGGCGGAGCCACATTGACGATATTTTGTTTTCAGGCTCAAACTGGTGAATCCAGCTTTCATTACCTCTCACATTACTGATGTTGATTACAGTTATCACCGTACACGGCTTTCATTCTCCAATTGGATGAATTTTTTTTTTGTGTTTAGAAACTCGATTACAACACGCTCTTTGTCACGTACCGATATGGTTACGTTACACAGCACCTTATTACACGCTATAATTTCGAGCCGTCTAGCAGCAGACTTCTGCGACTTGTGTCAGCGAAGCGGGAAAATCGACCGAATAATTTGCATGACAGTTATTACCTCAGCCGATATTGAGTAAAAAATAAAATAGCTCGGAGGCACTACTTTTCGGTAGTCCCTCGTCTCGTAAAAGTCAAATGCGCTTTTCAAGCTCTCAGCGTTCTCATACTCCGTTCTTGTTTCCCATTTGGTCCACAGCGTGGTATCTAATATCACTGCTATTTAAGCACTTTGTCAGTGCGCGATTCAGGTTCGTGTTTCCACTTCTAGAGACGTTCAGCTTTCCATCTTCTAGCCCCGTTAGTCTCGTAACTGAGCCGTGCTGCGGATCGCGTTGGTGCTGTTTGTAGGTTTCCGTCCTCTGTTGGAGGCCAGACCGTATCGTTTAGTTGGCATGGTTGTGGTTGTTTGTCTTCTTCTCGTCTTGACTAGCGCCACTTGGTTTCGCAAGCGTTGCCCGTTTGCTAGTGGCAGAAGTGGCGGTTGTCGATATGTAGTAACTGTGTCCCTGTCTTTGCGGCGACGTCGTGGTTCTTCCGAGTCGTGTCAGTGGCAGTTCGGCTGGGAACTAAGAGGAGCCAGGTCCGCGCAGTGCCAGAACACGCCGGGACCGCTGGCGGCGCGCATGGACTGCTGGATCGAAGGCCTGCGGTCACGAGGGTGCATGAGCTCCTCGTAAACCGCTTTAAATTGAGTGCATTTGGATTCAAGTAGAGAAACCTCCACCATTGCGAGGTCTTGCGATTCTCCAGTGACTTGGCTTCGTGTTGCTGCTCATAGTGTTGCCGAGGTGAAGAGCAGCGAGAGGAGTGCTTGGGGAAGGCGGATGTGATTAGCTTTCCTGGACTTCTAATTACTATTTATTGGGTTCAGTTTGTTAAGTTCAACCAGCTGTGTTTTTCCTGCCCCGTTGGCGCTAACGCCCCAGTTACCTGCCCTGGGGATTAGTGTATGTAACGGCAGTGTACGTTTCCTCACCTTGCCGCTGCTATCCGGTGAGGCGTGTAGTTTTGACAGCTTTCTTGATTGTAGGTTGATTGGCGATTCTTCTGTTCTGGTTGTTGTGATTCCTTTCTCGTTCCAGGCGCTCTAAGCACAGTATTGAGCAGGTGGAGTCCAGACCGCCGGTTCTGGCTTTGGCGTATTCTTACATCTTTCCATTTGGTTTATTGGACGTCAGGTAGCCTCAGCAAGATTATCATAGACTGACACTATTCTGAGTTACCATCTTTTGAAGTGAATGCGACTGTTGGCTGCCTCTGCCGGCCGGAGTGGCCGTGTGGTTCTAGGCGCTACAGTCTGGAACCGAGCGACCGCTACGGTCGCAGGTTCGAATCCTGCCTCGGGCATGGTTTAATTAGTTCTAAATTCTAGGCGACTGATGACCTCAGAAGTTAAGTCGAATAGTGCTCAGAGCCATTTTAACCATTTTTTTGAGCCATTTGTTGGCTGCCTATCTCATCGCTCGCGAAAATGTTTTTTGCCGGTCCTACTCAGAGGTCGATTCCTGGTGCACCGTCAGTGATTGGCCCTTGTGTTTTATTATTGTATTTGCTGTTTTACTGTATGTTACAATTTTTTTTATGTAGTTGCCATAATTGGCGTCACAGCAGGTTATAATGGTTGTGCTACCAAGTTTACCATAATTTTGTCTCACCCGTTTGGTGATCACTTGCCTTTTTAAATTAACCTTTGCAATTGCATTGCTGTTTTACAGTGTGTTAGTTAAATTGTTTATAATTGCCGTTCTTGTCGTGAGCCTTGAGCCGTGACTGTGGTTACTTGCCTTAAAATTCTAATTGGGATCACTTTGGCTTGTTTTTAAAACATTATTTGCTGTGTCTGTATTTTTTGCTCATTTGGTGAATGGTAACGCACTGAAAACACTATTAATTACAGAGTTGTTTATTCTTTCATTAATCAAGTGTGATATATTTATTTATTGCTAAGT